>NC_133410.1:113582500-116425000 GCF_049350105.2 Macaca mulatta | reverse complement strand
TGCTGTTTTGGTTACTGTAGCTCTCTGTTTTACAGTTTGAAGTTGGGTAATGTGATGCCTCCAGCTTTGTTCTTTTTGTTTAGGATTGCCTTGGCTATTTGAGTTCTATTTTAGTTCCATATGAATTTTAAAATAGCTTTTTCTAATTCTGTGAAGAATGCCATTGGTAGCTGAATAGGAATAGCATTGAATCTGTAAATTGCTTTGAGTAACTGGCCATTTTGACAATATTGATTGTTCCAATCTATGAGCATAGAATGTTTTTCCATTTGTTTGTGTCATCTCTGATTTCTTTGAGCAGTGTTTTGTAATTCTCATTGTAGAGGTCTTTCACCTCCTTGGTTAGCTGTTTTCCTGGGTATTTTATTCTTTTTTGTGGCTATTGTGAATGGATTGTGTTCTTGATTTGGCCATCAGCTTGAATATTGTTGATGTATAGAAATGCTACTGATTTTTGTACATTGATTTTGTATACTTAAACTTTGCTGAAGTTGTGTATCAGATCAAGGAGCTTTTGGGCAGAGACTATGGGGTCTTCTAGGTACAGAATCCTATAATCTGCAAACAGGGTTAGTTTGACTCCCTCTCTTCCTATTTAGATGCCTTTTATTTCTTTTGTCTTCTAGATAACTTGCTGCAGCTTCTACATTAGTACTTGCTGCCTCATCTTAGACGTTTATGCTATAAAGACAACTTCTTTTCTTAAGCCTCATGGACAAATCACTCTTGGCTTTCAGCATTTCTTCTGCACTTCCCTTGCCTCTCTTAGCCTACATAGGCTTGAAGATTTAGTGCCTTGCTCTGGATTAGGCATTGGCTTAAGGGAACATTGTAGCTCATTTGATCTTCTATCCCCATCACTCAAACTTTCTCTATAGCTGCAATAAACCTGTTTGTTTACTTACCATTCATATTTTCACTGAGTAACACTTTTTATTTTCTTCAAGATCTTTTTCTTTGCATTCCCACCTTGGCAAACTATTTGGAGCAAGAGGATTAACTTTCGGTCTCTCTTGGCTTCTGACATGGCTTTCTCAGTAAGCTTAATCGTCTCTAGCTTTTGATTTAAAGTGAGAAACATGAATCTTTTTCTTTCATTTGAACACTTAGAGGACACTGTAGGGTTATTAATTGGCCTGATTTCAATATTGTCTCAGGGCATGGGAAGGCCTGACTAAAGGGAGAAAGACAGGGAAATGACTGGTCAGTGGAGCAGTCAGAATACACACATTTATTACTGAAGTTTGCCATTTTTTATGGGTGCAGTTCATGGTATCCCAAAACAATTACAATAGAAAAATCAAATATTGTTAATCACAGATCACCATAACAGGTATAATAATCATGGAAGTTTTTGAAATATTGTGAGAATTACCAAAATGGGACATAGATACACCAAGTGAGAATGGGCTGTTGAAAAATAACCCTGATAGATTTGCCTAATGCAAGATTGCCACAAAACTTTAATTTGTAAAATAAACCCACAATATATGTGGCATGCAATGAAGTGATGCGTAATAAAATGACATATGCCTGTTATGAAACTAGAGGAATTTAAGAGACTTTTCGTATGTTTCATAATAAGCAATGGGCACAGCCAAAATATGCATTTTTTGTTATTTATCCTCCCTTTCTGCTGGTTATTCTATAATTCTTACTGAATATTATATTTTAAAGTATTCCTGAAAGAAATCTGCTGGTAGTGTTTTTGTTGACCCAAAATGGGTCTAAATTTACCTCATGAGAAAGATTACAATGTTAAAATGGATTTAAACCAAATATCAGTAACAATAGAACTCACATCTAAGAGCTGAAAGAAAATACTCCCAAGTCTGTCTGCTGAAATGTAATCTTTTACTGCTCCTTATGGAATGGTGGAACTCAGGTACTCTCTGAATCTGCATTTAACGATGTCCAAGAAGCATTTGGAATGAGAGGCTCTATGCTTAATGGAAATTTCATTGAAAGTAGCCCCCCCAAAAACCACCACAAAAAAACTCATTGAACTTGTTTATTATAAATTTTGTACCTATATTTATTTTCTCTTAGGAAGAGACTGTTGTGAATGAATTATCTCATATAGGATTGAGAAACACGAAATTTGGAGATAGTAAGTTTAGAGTTCAGACATGATAAAACACTCTTACAGAAAATTAAGTGGCTGTCAGGGTTAAAAAAAAAAAAAAGAATCACAAGAGCATGTGTTTTTAGTCATTTGATGAAAAAACACAAAGTTTTAGAAAAGAGAAAGAGAGTATACTCCTCGGAGGTATTTACAGAATTCTTGGCTTGTGTCATTTCTAGATGAGCTGATGGCACCATGTGGCCAAGGTAATGTTAGATCAAATCAGCATTCTAGTTGAAACCTCTCAGAGAGTTGTGGCAAAAGTCAATGACAGTTGTCCTTAATGTTTCCTTATAACTCTGTCATTTAAAGTGATTTATAATATTTTATAATGAGGGATTATATTTGTTCAGTGTTTATCATGTGCCTTAAAAAGTTTCGAGTGGTTAGCATATACTAAATTATTTAATCTTCTAAACAAACTTCTAAAATAGACATCATAATAATTTCCATTTTTCAGATGAGAAGACTATAGAGTGGTTATGTAGCTTGTCAAAAATTGCCACTGGTCAACTAAATGCTGCCATGATTCATTTAATTTCTTCTCAAATTAGTGAGCATAGAAGAATTAACTATATCCTAAAACTTCTTTAAATGAATAGATTAATTCATGCTTTGGTTGCTGTTATTTCTTAGCTCAATGATCTCTTCTACAAATAGGGACTAACATATTCCACATCTATTTCAGAAATACTGATTGCTTAATCTGATGCCTCAGTATAAATTCATATTGAATGCTAAGCATATTTCTATTTTTCACACTGTTGAACATATAGGAATTGCATAATTTTTCAGGTTATTATTATTTATAAATACTGCAAGTTTGCTGAGAAATCAATGATAATTATCTCAAAATTATTGACATTGTTTTTATTTTCCCTGTAGCTTAGAAAGCATGTCATTTAGGCTGAGGTGAAAGGATCACTTGAGCCTAGGAGGTGAAGGTTGCAGTGAGCCAAGATCTTACCACTGCACTCCAGCCTGGGCAATAGAAGAAGACCCTGTCTCAAAAAACAAGAAGTATTTCACTTAATTTTAAAATATATCTTAAAGATACATCACATAATTTCATCATTACAAATTTGATTTTAAAGTTTTTAACAAATTGAGTAAAAAAGTATAATGATATCAAATTTGTTTTGAAAATCTTTTACAGTATTTTTTTTTGGTTATAAAATGGTTTACTTTATTATTATTTTTTTTTTCAGCACACCAACATGGCACAAGTATACATATGTGACAAACCTGCACGTTATGCACATGTACCCTAGAACTTAAAGTATAATAATAATAAAAAAATAAATAAACTTTTACAGTATTTCTTTAGGAGAACTCCTAAATTTCAGAGTTAGAATATAATATTTAAACTACTCTTCAGTATCTACATAGGTTATAAAATAATCTATTATTCATAGGGTTATTCTTAATTTCATTAATAGCACTCATAATAATATTAATTATTTTGGAGACTCTTTCACAATGATCTTGCAGACCAATTGTTGCTATGTATAATGCAATGAATTGGGAAAACATCTGTTTATACTTTTTAAAATTTGGCCATATACATAAATTGCATGTCAACCATAGCGTGGGCTCTATTTATTATTGCAAAATGTATGCCATTGGGAAATGGATTCTTTTTCCAGGAATTAATTTTTAAGGCTTTCAAACATAAGTGACCCCTTTGTAAACATTGTATGTAATTTTCAACATAACATAACTACTAGTACTTTTGCATTCCTTAACAGTCTTTACATTATGAGTAATAAGACGTCATTATCAAACAGGATAGTTTCATCTGTTATAATCAAAAGTTGACTGTAGTTTATTGCTCAGCTGGTTTTCTACCTCTTTCTCAATGTTGTTGATGTTTCTTCAAAAAGAACCATGGCTTGCAGAACAGAAGAAATTTTTTGTTATTATTACTTATAAACTGTCACTCATATAATGTTAATTTTAGTTTAGTGTTGTGAGGTCCATCATATTTTGTAATTATTTATATTCTTGTGTAAGAAACAACTTATTAAAAGTGTTTTAATCAATTCAGTGTTAATATTATAATATTCATTCTTTTTCTCTGAATCTCGGTAATGTAATACACATTTGCCAGTTTTGTCCTTTATACTCTTCCTCTTGCTACTTGCTCACCCTTCTCTCCTTCCTTCCTTCCTTCCTTCCTTCCTTCCTTCCTTCCTTCCTTCCTTCCTTCCTTCCTTCCTTCCTTCCTTTCTTCCTTCTTTCCCTCCCTTCTTCCCTCCCTTCCATTCTCTCCCTCCCTTCTTCCCTTCCTCTCTCTCTTTCCATCTCTCTTTCTCCATATCCCTTTCTTTCAAGCTCTGCATATAGGTGAGCTGTATTTTATTAAACACACTCCCAACAACGTTCATTTAAATTTACCCAATTTTTGCTGCAAAAAATTAACAATTTAAATATGACTTTGCAAACTTATTTATACAATTTTTTTTTTTTTTTTTTTTTTTTTTTTTTTTTTTTTTTTGAGACGGAGTCTCGCTCTGTCGCCCAGGCTGGAGTGCAGTGGCGCGATCTCGGCTCACTGCAAGCTCCGCCTCCCGGGTTCACGCCATTCTCCTGCCTCAGCCTCCCGAGTAGCTGGGACTACAGGCGCCGACAACCGCGCCCGACTAATTTTTTTTTTGTATTTTTAGTAGAGACGGGGTTTCACCGTGGTCTCGATCTCCTGACCTTGTGATCAGCCCGCCTCGGCCTCCCAAAGTGCTGGGATTACAGACGTGAGCCACCGCGCCCGGCCTACAAAATTTTTATAAATAGAATTGTTGGAACAAAGGGCTTGGACATTTCTTTGTGTTTCAGGGGAAGAACTGGAATTGTGTTCTCATTGGTGATCAGATCTCTATTTTTGTATTTTCTTCCATCTTTCACATTCTTTGTAGGCTGTTAAAGTGCTATTTTTATTTTAATTATATAAATGATACATGGATTTATATTTGATGAATAATTATCTGGAGAAAAAGTTTTATTCCCTTTTTACTCTCTGACAAATGTGTGGAGAGGACATGCATTTATACACAGATATCGATTTTTTTCTCTTTTTGTAAAGTGGGCTATACTATTCATATTATTGTACGAATATGTCAGATCATTAAGTCAAATTTTTATGCTTTCTCTTTTAAATAGACTTTAAGGAGGGATAAATAAAATAAAATAAAATAAAATACATTCATTTAAAAGACACAGGCCAGGTATGGTGGCTCACGCCTATAATCCCGACACTTTAGGCAGCTGAAGCAGGTGGATCGCTTAAGCTCAGAAGTTCGAGACCAGCCTGGGCAACATGGCAAAACACTATCTCTATAATAAATAAATAAATAAATAAATAAATAAATAAATAAATAGTACAGTTTAATGAATTTTAACAAGCGCTTACATCCATGTAACCACAACCACAATCAGGATGTGAAACATTTCATTATCCTACAAAGTTCTCTTGTGCTCCTTTTGCAGGCAATCCCATTCCCAAATCTGGCTCTAGGCCACCACTAATCTGATTTCTATCATTTTAGATTAGTTTTACCAGATTAAAAAATTTATAAAAATAGAATTATGCAGTAAATAGTCTCTTGTGTTTGACATCTTTTTTGATAGCAGGCATTCATTTTTTTCAGAGTCACTCATGTTGAATGTATTAGTCTTGTTCCTTTCATTACTGAGTATATATACGGATTTGTTTATGCACTTACATATAATATACATTTGGGTTGTTTCTACCATTTTACTATTATGAACAAAGCTGCTGTGCATGCACACACACACACACACACACACGTCTTTTTATTTAGAGACATATATTATTTATTTGGGGTAAATACCAAGAAATGGAATTATTGTGCTAAATATAGCAGGCACATGTTTAATTTTATGCAATTTTATACAGACCAATTTATTAACATTTTTCAATGGTCTCCGAATTTAGTTTCTTTACTATTTAATCTTTGCCTGACCTAAATGACTGAACTTTTTCTCCTATGATTTCTTCTAGAAGTTCTGTAGTTTTAGCTTTAACTTTTAGGTTTAATAAGATAATTCCAAGTTCATTTTAGTGTATGTTATAAGGTAAATGTCATTTTTTTCCCATGGGGATATCCAACTTATTATTATTATTATTATTTTGAGACGGAGTCTTGCTCTGTCGCCCAGGCTGGAGTGCAGTGGCCCAATCTCAGCTCACTGCAAGCTCCACCTCCTGGGTTCACACCATTCTCCTACCTCAGCCTCCTGAGTAGCTGGGACTACAGGCACCCGCCACCACACTCAGCTAATTTTTTGTATTTTTAGTAGAGACGGGGTTTCACCATATTAGCCAGGATGGTCTCGATCACCTGACCTCGTGATCCGCCCACCTGGGCCTCCCAAAGTGCTGGAATTACAGGCGTGACCCACCACACCCGGCCAGGGATATCCAACTTTTTAATGCTATTTTCTTAAAGACTATTCTTTTCCAATCCAAATTCCTTGGCTCCTTTGTTGAAAATTAGTTGACCAAATATGTGTGGGTCCATTTCTGCACTGTGTTCAGTTCCATTGATCTATATGTGTATTCTTAGAGTAGCACTGTACTGTCTTATTGTAGCTTTAAAATAATCCCTGAAGCCAGATAATCTATTTTCCAATTTTCTTTTTTGTTCAAAATTGTTTTGGCTATCCTGGAATTTTTAACTCTTTGTATATCAATATATATGATATGATCTTCATATCAATTTGTCAATTTTCAAAAAAACCTTTCTGGGCCGGGCGCGGTGGCTCAAGCCTGTAATCCCAGCACTTTGGGAGGCCGAGACGGGCGGATCACGAGGTCAGGAGATACCATCCTGGGTAACACAGTGAAACCCCGTCTCTACTAAAAATACAAAAACTTAGCCGGGCGAGGTGGCAGGCGCCTGTAGTCCCAGCTACTCGGGAGGCTGAGGCAGGAGAGTGGCGTGAACCCGGGAGGCAGAGCTTGCAGTGAGCTGAGATCCGGCCACTGCAATCCAGCCTGGGTGACAGAGCGAGACTCCGTCTCAAAAAAAAAAAAAAAAAAAAAAAAAAAAAAAAAAACAAAAAAACCTTTCTGAAATTTGGTTTTCAGAACTGAACTTTTCTGGTTTTCAGAAATTTTATTATGATGTGCTTTAGTGTTGTTTGAATGTGTATGAGTGTGTGTATGTGTGTATGTAGTATCTGTGTATTTGTACATGGGTATATATGTATGCATTATGTATATGAATGTATATATGTGTGTATATGTGTGTATGCGTGTATATGTATACATGTGTGCATGTGCATGTGCCTGCATGTATGTGTGTAGGTGTCTGTATGTATTTGTATGTACACGTGTGTGTGCATATATGTGCATGTGTCTGTGTATATGTGTATATATGCATGTGTTTAAGTGTGTGCATATGCATGCATGCACTTTTATCTTGCTTTGGATTCCTTGTGTTCCTTGGATCTATGGTTTATACATTTCAACAAATTTGGTAAGTTTTTGGCCATAATGTCTTCAAATATTTTTCCTGGCCAAGCATCCTGGGATGTCTAATTGAACATTTTAAGACCATTTGATATTGCCTCAGGTGTTCCTGAAGTTCTTTTCATTTTTTTACAGTCTTCCCTATATCTTCCCATCAAATAATTTTAATGGTTTCTATTGATGTTTATTAATATCTTTTTTTCTTCCAGTGTCAAATCTGATGTTGTCTAATATTTTTTATTTCAAGTATTTTTTTGGTTATGGAAGTGTCATTTGATTTTTAACAGCAGTTTATGTCCTCATTATATTCATATTTTCCTTTAACTCTTTGAACATATTATAAGTTATTTAAAATCATTTTTGCTAATTCCATCATCTGTATTATTTTTCAGTCTGATTCTATTACTGATTTTTCTTCTGGTTTAGGTTACATTTTTTTCCGATTTTTGTCAGTCAGTAATTTTTTTGATTGAATACTGGTGATTGTAAGTTACATTATTGAGAATTTGGATTTTAGTGTCTTCCTCTAAAGAATGTATATTTTGTTCAGGCAAGCAGACAAGTTACTTAGAGATCAACTTGTTTCTTTCAAGTCTCGTTTTTATCTTCTAGAGCTAGTTCAGCCTTTCTACTAAGATATGGCACTTCCAAGGTTGCTGCTGAATGTCTTGGGTATTCAACATGCTCTTCACACTGTGGCTTATCTACGTTTGAACATCTCTCAGCTCTGAGTACCTAGGGGCTTTTGCCTGGCTTCTTTAGAGTTTCACTCCATTGTACACAGCTTTACACTCAGCCAAAGACTCAAGGAGACCTGTACTCAGAAATCTGAAGCCGTTTTTCTGGCTAGCACCCTTCTTTTCAGTGCTCTACCCCAGAAATATCAGCCACCTCAGCCTCCCCTAAATGGACATCTCTCTTCCACTCAGAATATCACTATGTTCTTCCCGTACCAAGACCCAGAAAAATACCTACAGACCAAAATCCAGGTGGTTAAACTGATCACTTTTTTGGTTTCCTTTTACCAAGGATCACTCTCCCATATTATTTCCTGCCTAGTATCTAAAAATGCTTGTTTAATATATTTTGTACAGTTTCTATTTGTTTCACTGGGAAAGCCAGTCCAGTACCGGCTACTCCATCATTGCTAGAAGTAGAATGGTAGGGACATTTTACTTTGGTAAATTTTGCTGAATTTCCCCTCAAAGAGATTGTACAAATTATCACCTCTACCAACTCTGTATGATAGTGGGTACTTACTTTTCTACCCATTGTCAAAACTGAGCTTCACTATTTTAACAGTTGTCCACATTTGTCCATTTGGACATGTCCATTTGGACCTGTGTCTCAACACGTTATTGAAAAACCTAATATTAATTGTGTTGTGCTGTAGTGTTACCTTTATTATATACTAATACATTTGGGGGGTGACAGCACTTTATTTTTATAATTCTTTGACTATGAGCTAGGTTCGATCTATTTACAGATGTTATCAGTTATTTGTATTTAGTTTTCTTTGCCTGTTTGTGGCTCTTGGATATTTCTCCATTATATCAGACAAATTTTTAATATTTATGTATTATATATATTGTTAAATATTTATTTACATTTATATTTTTTATATATTTTTAATGAAAAATGTATTTTTTTATATATTTTAACATGTATTCAATTATTCATTCCCTCAATCATTAAGCAAATATTTATTGTATACTGGCAATGTTCCAGGCCCTGTTTTTAGGACTGAGGACACAGCAGTAGGTTGATTATAAACTGATAAATTTTATAATGAGTAAGGGGGAGAGAAAAAAATTAATATAAACACATTTGCTAAATCATGTGGTGATAAGCAAGTATGAATAAAAATAAAGTAGGGTATGGGAAGTTCGGTTCAATGAAAAGATATTATGAGGGGAGGCTTCTGTTTTATATAAGACCCGAGAACGGTTCTTTGGTAGGTGATATTAAAGTGAAGACTTGAATAAACAGAAGGAATGTGGCTACCTAGAGGAAGAGCATCCAGTTGGATGAAACAGCCTGAACAAAGGTTGTGAGATGTTGCTGCTTGTCCCACTGAAATAATTGCAAGGAGGATATCATGGCTGACAGGGAAAGACAGGAGAAGTGGGGTAGCTATCGTGGGTCCATCAGTTAGCATGGAGAGGTATCTAGGTTACATATAACTTGGTGGGAAATTGGGAATTTGTTGTTAATTCATTGATTGGGTTAAAATGGGAAGTCATTGGAAGACAATGTGCAGAAGATGGGCAGAACTCTCATTTAAAAAGGATCTCTCTGGTGTCTGTGTGGAGAAGATACTGTAAGGGATCAGGAAAGAAACAGGAACAGTGGCCATGTGTCTCAACATGTTATTTTACAACCTAATATTAATTGTGTTGTGCTGTAGTGTTACCTTTATTATATACTAAATTTTCAGATGCATTTGGATTTTTCAGTTCTTTTCATTTGGATCTCTCAGTTCTTTGCCTTTAATTTGTTTGTCTTATTGTTAATGTTAAACTTCATCTTAATATCTAGTAGATCTATAACTAGGGTGACCATAGTGTTCAATTCACTGCCTGTTGTGAATCAACTAATATTGTTAATTACTTTCAATTTGCCTTTCCCATAAAGTGTCCTGGTTTGGATAATAAGTTACATGGTCACTCCATTTTTAACGTTATCACTATGCTTTCATTCCTAATTTTCTGGGTATTCTTGTATATTTACTTACTTTTAAACTATGGTTTGCTTTCTATCAGGCTTCAGTGAAAATCCAGTTGGCATTTTGTTTGGGATAAAATTGAGTTTTTAAATTAATTTTTATTTTTTGAGATGTCACTCTTGTTGCCCAGGCTGGAGTGTAATGGCATGGTCTTGGGTCACTGCCACCTCCGCCTCCCAGGTTCAAGTGATTCTCCTGCCTCAGCCTCCCAGGTAGCTGAGATTATAGGCAACCACCACCACACCTGACTAGATTTTGTATTTTTAGTAGAAAGGAGTTTCTCCATGTTGGCCAGGCTGGTCTCAAACTCCTGCCCTCAGGTCATCTGCCCACCTAGGCCTCCCAAAGTGCTGGGATTAAAGACATGAGCCATAATTTTCCTAACTACAATAGAGTTTTGCATTTTTAAATGCTGAAGTATTCTATATACTTGAATATATTTTAAAGCTTTTAAAATATAGTTATTGCACAATTTTAATGCTCATATTTAGTTATTTAACAAAATATTTTAATGGAATGTTTCAAATATAAAAATCTAAAGAGTATAGGATGATAGCCTCATATAATCATCCGATCGCTTCAATTATTATAATCATTTTCATAATTTTTTAGTAATTTTCTTGCTATTGTTACTAAAATTTTTCCTGCTGTATTTTCTAAATAATTGTTGTTCATATATTATTGTTAATTGTCACCTTTCTGAATTCTATTATTTTTTTCTTAAGTCTTTATTCTCATTAGATTGCCAAGTATAAAACCCTGTCAGCTGCAAATGATAAATTTTGGTTTCCTTCTCATTATTTACAGCAGTTTTTTGGCATTCTTATGCTAACTAATCTCTTATTAACTAGCATAAATTTAAAATAGCATCATGATAGTTATGCTTATAACAAAATGATAGAAAATATGGTGACAGAAACTTTAATACTTTGTCTTTCTAAGAATCACAACTTGTTTTGCAGAAATGATTTGCCCACATTGTTAGAGATTTCTTTTGGTAAATATTAAGTCTTAATATTATCTACTTATCGTGCAAATGTTAAAAAATATAGAAAATTATTTAAAAAATTGGTGCATCCAAAACTTCATCACCAACATATAAGTTTTGTTGTTTCTCTTTGGTAGTTATTTTTCTATGAATTAAAAAATGTGTGTTTAATATGGTATTTAATACATGATCATTCAAATCCAGATTTTGCACCCTTAATTTTACAAGCTATGCAGTGGTAAATGTTTTAAGAAATCTTCATAAACATCATATTCAACGGATGCTACAATATTCCATTGACTGTACAACCCATCTGGTGGCAGACTATAAGCTCTCAGGCTGTGCAATACCCCCTTGGGGGGTACTGTACTCAGTTGCAGTGTGGGCGGCTAGACCATGAAGCAAAACCACAGCAAGCCACAAACTATTTGAGTAGATTCTACATGTCTGACCTTCTCTATATTGTATTCTATTCCATCACTTACAGTCAAACTGCCCGCCAATCTCCTACTTTTGACCTTCAAGCAGTTTTATTTTTCCTATTATAAACAACAGTGTGCTGAACATCTTTGACTTAGAACCAATGAAGGATCATCTTTTCATGAATGGTCTGAATATCCCTATATGAATATTTGCAATACTTCCCCAGTTTTATCTAGGGCTGAAGTCTTTGTGATACTTCCCCAGCAATATGTAGCCTAACATGGTAGGCTGTATTTAAAGAACTTCCTGAGTTGTGAACATATCACCACCCAGGCCAGAAAATACAACCCAGAACCTGAGCTAATTCATAGCTACAAAGGCTCAACCTTCACCATTATTTCTAATTGCAACACTGAGATCAGAAGGGTAAATGTGTGTTATGTTGATTATGTTGCGATATAACGTTTTATATTCTACAGAGGCACTGACAGAGGTGGCAGAATAAAGCAATCTATAATCTTGAATATCTATTTTCTCACTGTTGCAATTTTCAGTATTGAGGCAGTGTTTAATAAAGGTATTTTTGCTTCATCTTTTATGTGGTAAGAACATCAAAACAATTTTTTACATGATCTATGCACACAAGTTAGATTATTTTCCCAATATAAATGTTTAGAATTCAAAGGGCTAGAGTAAAATGTATAGTGAATTTTATTATGATGTACATTTCCATGTTTGCTTTTGGAAATGCTATATCCATTTATGTTTTTACTAACAATGTTTGAGAACCCCTGTTTCCTCACTTGCCAGCCTACATGTGTATTATTAATCTTTTGAACTTTGGGTATCTGATGGGAAAAATATGATATCTCATTACTGCTTAAGTGTGCACCTCTTTGATTAGGCATATTTTCTGGCCACTTTTTTTAAAATACTTTAAGTTCCGGGATAATGTGCAGAATGTGTAGGTTTGTTACATAGGTATACATGTGCCATGGTGGTTTGCTGCACCCATCAACCCGTCATCTACATTACGTATTTCTCCTAGTGCTATCCTTCCCCTAGGCCCCCACCCTCTGACAGACCCTGGTGTGATGTTCCCCTCCCTGTGTGCATGTGTTCTCATTGTTCAGCTCCCACTTATGAGTGAGAACATGCAGTATTTGGTTTTCTGTCTGTGTTAGTTTGCTGAGAACGATGGTTTCCAGCTTCATCCATGTCCCTGCAAAGGACATGAACTCATCCTTTTTTATTGCCGCATGGTATTCCATGGTGTGTATGTGCCAAGTTTTCTTTATCCAGTCTATTGTTGGGCATTTGGATTGGTTCTAAGTCTTTGCTCCTGTGAATAGTGCTGCAATAAACATACATGTGCATGTGTCTTTACAGTAGAATGATTTATAATCCTTTGGATATATACCCAGTAATGGGATTGTTGGGTCAAATGGCATTTCTGGTTCTAGATCCTTGAGGAATCGCCACATTGTCTTCCACAATGGTTGAACTAATTAACACTCCCACCAACAGTGTAAAAGCTTTTCTATTTCTCCACATCCTCTCCAGCATCTGTTGCTTCTTGACTTTTTAATGATCACCTTTCTAACTGGTGTGAGATAGTATCTCATTGTGTTTTTGATTTGCATTTCTCTAATGACCAGTGATGATGAGCTTTTTTTCCTATGTTTGTTGGCTGCATAAATGCCTTCTTTTGGGAAGTGTCTGTTCATATCCTTCACCCACTTTTTGATGGGATTGTTTTTTCTTGTAAATTTGTTTAAGTTCTTTGTAGATTCTGGAATTTAGCCCTTTGTCAGGTGGATAGATTGCAAAAAATTTCTCCCATTCTGTAGATTGCCTGTTCACTCTGATGATAGTTTCTTTTGCTGTGCAGAAGCTCTTTAATTTAATTAGATCCCATTTGTCAATTTTGGCTTTTGTTGCCATTACTTTTGGTGTTTTAGTCATGAAGTCTTTGGCCATGCCTATGTCCTGAATGGTATTGCCTAGGTTTTCTTCTAGGGTTTTTATGGTTTTAGGTCTTATGTTTAAGTCTTTAATCCATCTTGAGTTAATTTTATCTCCAGTATTAATCACTTATACATATCCATAGTTTCTCTGGATATTTGTATTTTTCTTATGGATTTGTAGAAGCACCGTTTTGAATAGGGATATCAATGTGACTGATATATATTATCCCTCCAAATGGCCTTGTTTTACTCTTTAGAAACTGTATAATAAGTTGAATATTTTCCTGGATAGTAAAATTTTCTTTAAAGATATTTCTAACATTTCTTGCTCCAGTTCTTAAGCAGAGAGGCGGTGAAGTACAGGGCCAGGCCACTTGTATTCAAACCCTCACTCTGTCCCTTACTAGTTTCATGTCCTGTGGGAGTTTATGCAACTCCTGAGGTCCCTTCTTGTCAATTCTGAGTTCACCTCTCACCTCTTTCTTCCTTACACCCTGTGCTTAGGCATCATTTAATGATGTTAAGCTCTCACTTGCCATGAGGCTTTTTACATTATAGAACACTCTCCTCTGACTTTTCACCTTATGATTCCTCATGTCTTCAAGTAAACGTACTTTTTTTGATTTCACAAATAAAAGGTAGGTTTTAGGGGCAGACACTGTAGGTTAGTTGAGTCAAAAATGATTTCCAGCAAATCAGACACAGAAAAACAAATACCACATGGTCTCACTCCTAAGTGGGAGCTAAATAATATGTACACATAGACATAGAGTGTGGAATGATAGATAGTGGAGACTTGAAGGGCTGAGGCAATTGGAGGGGGGTGGATGATGAGAAACTACCTCAGGAGTAAAATGTACATTATTTGGATGATGGATGCCCAAAAGCCCTAACTTCACCACTATGTAATCTTTGCACATAACTAAATTGCCTTTGTTCCCCATACATTTATACAAATAATTTTAAAACACCTGCACTAAAACAGCAGCACTAAAGCAAAAAACAAACATAAAACTATTTCCAAATTCCCTCACATTTTCTTTCTTTACTGTAGAGCAGAGAATATCAAAGTGTGGCCCTAGGATCCACAGCATCAGCTTTATCTGAAGACTTGTTAAAATCGTGAAAACCTACTGTGTTAGAACTCTGCAAGTGGGGTCCAGCAATGTTTTAATAAGTGCTCCAGGTGATTATGAAACATACTAGAGTTTGAGAATCTCTGCTATTGGAAGTGGAATAAGTAGAATGCCAATACTCATTCCCCAGCTTCCCGTGATGCTAGAAGTTGTCACGTGGCATAATTCTGGCTGATGAGAATTAGGTGACCTTTGCTGGTAAGGGTTCTGAGAATGATTTTTCTGTCTTCAAAAGAAAAAAATAAAAAAGACAGATGCACTAGGATGGCTCTTTACCTATCTCCCTTCTTGCTGTCTACAGTATAAGAAATGCTCAGAGGTACAGCAAGCATTTCACAATACTTGAGTACCTGATAGCTTTGTTAAGCAGCTGAACTAATTAGAAGAAATTAACACCTTTTTTCTTTTTTATCCTGAATTTTACTATATATATATATTCTTAATTTTAAAAATTTAAAAATATAAATGCATTTATCTTTTGTATTGTTGTTGTTTTAAGACAGAATCTTGCTCTGTCACCCAGCCTGGAGTGCAGTGGCATGATCTCGGCTCACTGCAGCTGCTGCCTCCCAGGTTCCAGCAATTCTCTTGCCTCAGCCTCCTGGGTAACTGGGATTATAGGCACACACCACCACACCTGGTTAATTTTTGTATTCTTACTAGAGTGAGGTTTCTCCATGTTGGCCAGTCTGGCCTCAAATTCCTGACCTCAGGTGATCCGCCTGCCTCTGCCTCCCAAAGTGCTGGGATTACAGGAGTGAGTCACCGCATCAGGCCATATAGATGCATTTCTATTTACAGTCATATGCTCTAGGAATTACCCTGAGAAATCCTCTTGTTCCCAACTTTAGACATGTTCAACTGAATATAAAATACCTTATTTAAATGTAAGCTACATAAACCAAGAGAGAACTGAAGCCAGAGAGGTAAGTGGGAATGTAGGCAATGATTTTTCAGGAATGGGCAGTTGGAGACAACTGGGAGTTAAGGTTTAAAGAGCCATGCAGGGAAAGTAGAGAAGGCCTACCTACCCAACTGGGGATTCAGGCTGAGATCACAGCATTAAGTGGGGTAAGGATGATAAAGGGAAAAAGGCTTCCCACCTGCAAAGGTAGATAACAAGAAAACTTGATCATCATAGCCTACATTCTGGAAAGAAAAACCAAATCTCTCTTGACAGTACTTATCTATGACTCATCTACAAATAAACTAGGTGTTTTAATTTCCTGTGCAATCTTGAAATTAACATAAAAAGTGGTCCCAAGTTACTTATACATTTAGAGCACCTGGCTAAAACAAAAACAAAACATCCCTAAAGGGATATACCCTCAACGCAGATGGTACTTCCACAGATAAAGTCTCACAGAACATGAGGTCATAATCTAAATTTATAATGAGCACAAGAATATAATTCACTACAAACAGCACATGACACAAGAGCAGAATCAGACCCTGCAGAATGTCAGATTTCTTAGACTTAAAAGATGGAGAATATAAAATAATATACTTAAATGATAAGGGATATAAAGAAAAAAATCTGGGACTTGGACTTCTTGGTAGCAGTGAAAGGGATAAGAATTTCTAGATATATTTTGAAGGTAGAGTTGGCAGCATTTGCTAATGAATGAGGTGTGAATGAATGCGGATATGAGGTGTGAAAGAAATTTCAGGTTTGGGGCATGGTTTTTGCTCTAAATAATTGGAATAATATACACTAAGACTAAAACATTATTACAGTTAAAGAAGACAAAATGATTTCTTCATTAGGAAGGCACGAGTTCTCTACACGTATATGTACTGAAGAAAAGAGCCTCTGAGTATGTGATAAAATTGACAGAATTACAAGGAGTTATTGAGAAACCCACTGTCATAGTGGAAAATGTTTAAGAAACTTCCCATAGTAATTAAAAGAGCAAAGAGAGAAAAGTAGAAATATAAATTATTTTAACAGCATATTTAAAAGTTTGATCTAATGGACATATATTAAGTTCCTATACTCAATAATGAGTGAATACACACTTTTACACATGTATAGTATTTACAAAAATTGAACTCATATTGAGCAATGAAACAAGGATCAGCAAATGCCAAAACATCAAGATCACAAAGACAACATTTTCTAACCACAATGTTGTAGAGTTAGATATTAATGACAAAACATAATTAACTCCCTCAATGTATTTAAACATTCTAAAACATATTCTAAATAATTGATGCATCAAAAAAATCGATAAAAATAAGAAAATATTTATTTATTATTTAAAACATTTTATCTAACAAACTTTGTGAGTGGCAATTAAATTAGTATTTGAGAAAATGTACAATATCAAAAGCTCATATAATAAAATACAAATTTTATTTTCATCACATCTGTAAGTGCATTTAAATTGCTGTTGAAAATATTGTCTAGACATAACCTAGTGCTGAGATGTCCTTCCATGTTAATGTAGACAGTCATCTTTTTATTTGGTTAACACCAAGTGTGACTACACCTATCTGTATTGTAAAAAAGAACACTTTTATGCGCGATTATGTCAATTTCTAATGTTTCCATCAATACTTGCCTTTATCTTATGTTCCATCTGAATCACTTAGGTGTTCCATTGTTCCCTCTGTTTGGAATACCTTTCTCCTTTTATTTTCCTGGAAAATCCTCAACTTTTATTCACCTCCTACCAAGATATTCTTTTTTCTGTTTGTGGTCTTTAGCTTTACTCTCCACTCATCACTCTCTCCTCTGTAACATATCAGTTTCATATACTTTAATCTGTTTCATAGGTAGAATTGTATTACAATGATTTTTATATACCTATCTTTTCTACTGACCTAAACATTTTGAGGGAAAATACTATATCTTAATCAGCATTAGCATAGTGCCTGACATATAGTATGTGCTCAGTGAATAGCTATTAAACTCAAGCAAAGGTAAATTATGCAATCCTTCTGCCTTCTTTCTTCATTTGCAAAGTAAAATGAATGATCTCGAAAATTTTCTTTTACTCTAATACAATTATTATTCTATATAGCTACTAGTCTATTTCTCTAGGGTATTAGCAGAAAAAACTTTAAGAAAATATAAGAAGAGAGAGAAAGAGAGGCAGAGACAGAGACAGACAGAGAGAGGAAATGAAGATCAATATGCTTACAGAGCTTAAACTTTGCAGATGAAGTCAACGAAGTTCATAAAGGGAGTACAGGAGAGAGTTAGACAGAAAGGTGGGAAGCATTAATATGTAGGAAGTGTGAGAAATAAGGTCAATTCATGAAAGATTTAGATAAAAATCTACATAGGGAGGGGAGCCAGGACACTGTGTCAGAGAAGCCAAAGACTGAGTGGGTGTCACTGAGGAGTGCGGATGTTGTAAGTGAAACAAAGTGGTTAAGAAGATGAGAAATGAGAAAAGAGCTCTAGTTGAACTTTGAGCAACATAGGTTTGAACTACACAGCTCCACTTACACATGGATTGTTTTCAGCTAAACTAGGGTCAAAAATACAGTATTATTGCAATGAGAAATCTGCATATATGGGGGGGTCAACTTTTCCTATATGAGGGTCCACAGGACCCACTGAGTATGCGTGATTTTTGTATGCGCAAGGATACTGGAACCAACCCTCCCATATACCAAGGGACAATTATATGTATTTGGCTGTTGTCTGGTAAAGGATTATATTTTTGTACTGGGCCATAGTAGATGTCATTAGAACTAAATGAGGGTTAAACATTTGGGGGTTTGAGGTGGACAGGGAATTTTTATAATTTAGAATAATTATCAAGAAAAAAAGCTCTGGAAAACCTTTCTTTTTTTTTGTTTTAGAAAAAGGCATTTATTTTTAAAGGAGTCACTTTCAAAATCTTCATCCAAAGTAAAAAAAAAATGTATATTTTATCATAATTTCTCTAATTATCAACATGACTTTATATACTTTCTTTCTGTTTATTTGGGGTAAATCTTCATTCTCTTTGGAGAAAAGTGTAAATCTAACATATGTTACATTATTTAAAAGGTATCAACTGTACTTTCAGAATACATTTAGATAGTTTATATGTTACATTCCCGAACACTAAATTCTGATGGTTTCATTGCATCACAATGAAAGTCAGGGTGGGCTTAAGAAAAAAGTGAAACTTTCAGAATACACATTTGCTATTGATTATGAGAATGTGTCAGATTTGTGTGGGGGGAAGAGGGAAGGGTGAATGGTGCATGATCTATTAATAAGAAACAGTTTAATGCAGTAGATCACTAAAGCATGGCTAATTCTGAAGCCAAAAGCCACACATTCTTAACTTTCCCCCTAGCTTTAGAACCAGTCTCCACACACTCCCTACAGGAACTGGAACATTACTCTTTGAAAGCAAAGCCAGTGTTTAGAAAATCTGAAATTGAGCTAACAGCACAGCATATAGAAGTCACACAGGATGTTATTTTAAACTGTAATGCAGAAATGTCAGTTCATTTGATATCTTTATTTGTTACATGTGGGCTTGAAGAAAGTAAGTTATGTACATTTTTGCTTTACATAAACTGTGTTACATGGTATTTTCAACTGTCAGGGAGGTTTGAGACCCATCAGAAAACAAGATCTTTGCTGAATGTTTTAAAAACTTGGAGAAAAGAACATACAATGATTTTTCTCATTTATTTCCCTTGTAAAGATAATATTTAAAAATATCACTCAATAGTGATTCAGAAAGGATGTCTAACTGGAAAAATCGTATGGCTTTTTAATTGATTTAAATCAATTTAAATGGCTACGTGATTTAAACATCTAA
The DNA here is from genome assembly GCF_049350105.2 of Macaca mulatta. Classification (NCBI taxonomy): domain Eukaryota; kingdom Metazoa; phylum Chordata; class Mammalia; order Primates; family Cercopithecidae; genus Macaca; species Macaca mulatta. The sequence continues at coordinate 116,405,370 of NC_133410.1, read as the reverse complement.
CCCATGTTCTATTAACCTACCCCCTCTCCATTGCATATAAGTCAAATATTTAAACACACAATCGGATCCAAAGAAAGAGTTGTGCAATATCCAGAGGTGGTGAATATCACATTTAATTGGTCATATTTAATTGATGAATGCTTATGCTACTCTCCAAGCACTAAGGTTGAAATGTCTTATGTGGTACACACTCTACACTTAGCTTTTCTCCCATTACTTCATTACCAGTTTGTTTGACTTCTCCCAAAATGTTAAATTGGATAGTTGATTGATGACCTTCTACTAATTGATTAGCTACTATAAGAGGAAAAAATGGAATGTGAAGTTTTAAATCAATAACGCATGGTTTCATGTTCACAGTAGTCTGGAGATTATATACCACCATTCTGCATAAAATATATAAAAATGATTTAAAAATCAGTCTGAATTTTTATGTCTCCATACTATAGATAAACAGAAAACTCTTTTAGATTTATCAGTAAAATAAAGTAATTCTTGGTAACTTTCTTGAAAATGTTTCCAAAATAAAAGAGAGAGAGAAAAGAGCAAAGTTATTTTTCTTTAACAAGGATGTAAAGAAAGAAAAATATGAAGTAATAAAAGGACTTGAATTTTATCACCTTAAAAATTTAGAAATGACGATCTGTAAGCTATGCCTATATGTCATAGCTGTGTGGATAGTGTCTTAGTCTGTTTATGTTGCTATAACAAAACACCTTAGAGCAGGTAATTTTCAAAGAACAGAAATTTATTTCCCACAATTCTGGAGGGTGGGAAATTCAAGATCAAGACACGAGCAGATTCAGTATCTGGTGAGGTGTTCCATCTCTCCTTCCAACATGCTTCTGCCTTGTTATATTTTCCAGAGGTGAAAAATGTTGTGTCCTCACATGGTGGAAGGGACAGAAGAGCAAAAAAGAGCCTAAGCTACTTCTCTCCCGCTGTTTTATAAGGCACTAATACACTCCTGATGGCAGAGACTTCAGGACTGGACCATTTCCTAAAAGGCGTCAATACCACCACAGAGGATTAGATTTCAACACATGAATTTTGAGAGACATTCAGATGATAACATATAGAAAAATTAAAGAATTTAGAAAAGGGTCCACCAAGGTGTGGTGGTGGCTTTGCATCTTGATTGAGGCCACAATGTCTGAACAGCCAGAGCATGTTAGAGATAATGTACCATAACTTCCTCTCCACTACAATTTAATTGAAAAGAACCACCTGTCAGTATAGATATTTCTAAACAGATGAAGGGATATGTAAAATATGATAGGATTTTAAAATTGTATCACCTTCAACAAAATATTGTGATAGGACCACATCTCTTTCAAAATTGTGAAATTAAGCAGAAACATATTTAATCTGGGTTTAATAACCAAGTGTGCTAAAAAAACTAAAGCATACATCTTTCCAAATAACTAACTTGGAAATTTTAAAAATAAGGAAAGCTAAAATTATGGAACAAACTTTATTTAAAAATACTTATTTCAATGAAATACATACTTATTTCAAGCTGCTTAATTAGGAGAGGACTCCACAGTTGCATGTTTGCCCCTGCCCCTGCAAAAAAAGGTAACTATGCAGCAATCAAGAACAGTTACGTTGACAACTATTGGATTCCTTGAATGTTTTCACTGTTTTTATGTTTCTACTTATATCCAATTAAATTAAAAGTTATTGTTTTAGTGCAGTGGATGATATTTTATTATGATTTAAATAACAGTAGTCAGTACAAATCCACTCTCAAAAATAACTTTTGGACAGTGAATACCTACAAAATAATTTTGTTTATTCACTTATTCATCCAGCAAATATATTTTGAATGACATTTCTTTACTAGGCATCATTTAGGCACAGAGGACATAGCACATAATAGTTCACTTATTCATGTATTTTTGGTAAGTTTGTTGTCAGAGTATTCCCTGGGATTCTTGTCTTGATGGGAGGATCTCAAACTATTTTGAAGAAAATAAAAAGAAGAGATTGATGAGAGAGATCACTGAACAACTACATGTTTCTAGTTTTCAATTTTTAGATAGTTTGTGAGTTCCTCATGTGGTCAATGTTAAAATCACTCCCTCTTTTTTCATGGGAGAAATATCCAGCAATGAATGTATTTACTTTGAGTTGACAAGACTGAGTTTTCCATCTTCAATGGACATGGGGGCACAGGTATTAAATTCACAAAGAGGATTGAAAAGCTCAATTTTTGCATAGGTGAGCTTGTGATGATAAACTATATAGCTATTATATACACACTGCAAAGGATTTTGTGGCAAGTATAAATAAATTATTTATAAATCTTTACAGATTAGTATCTTTCTCATTTTTAGAAGGGAACAGTTTTGAAATTCTGGCCTTGCTCAATCCAGAAATCATGATGTTATTAACCACATATGCAGCTATTTGTGGACGTTTCCAGTGCATGGAGACACACAGAGAGAGACAGAAAGAAAGAGGAAGAGAAAGAGAAAAATTTTAAATCCCACATTTAGTGACATGGTAAATAAAATATAATACACTGTGCTACTTTTGAGAATTTTGTACTTAAAAACATAAGATAAAGAGATTCTACTAGAAAAATAGGGGTGACAAATACATGTTGAGGGGATAATACTTTACAGCTTCAGGAAACATCAACTTGTTTCAATACATCAAATTCAGTGTGAAAAGAGAATTTACAGGAGAGAACTCAAAGAGTCACTCCAGATTGTGTTGGCACTGGCAGAGCAGACAGATCCAGCACACACCTAAAATCTCCAATCTCACCTGGACTCAGCACAGTGGCTTGGCTGATCAATTCTGTTGCTCACAATAGAGTGACCAGCATGCAGACTCTGGAACCAGGCTGTATGGATTTTGATCTTTGTTATGAGCAGTGAGACTTCAGCAAAACTAATTAACTTCACACTCTCTAAATTCCCCAAAGTAGTGCTGATAAAATTCTCTAATTCATACAGCTGCTCTAAGATAATAAAACTAGACCCTTTAAACAATCTTTGGTGCTCAATAGTTATCTGCTATTATTATTTTTGTTTGCATTAGTGTCTATTCCAAGTATTACCATTCTCCTGAGATCCATTAATAACTCCACCCATCTCATTCTCAACTGACAATCTCAACATCCAGTTTAACCGAGATTATTGAATTCCTTGGGTGTTGTCTCTCTCTACTTCCCACTTCTATTAATTAGATTATCTATAAAAACAAGTGTCTTAACTTTCAATTTTCTAAGCTTAGGGATATGGTGTCTGTCCTATTGTGGGCCAGCCCATCTATATTCTTAAAGTTATCCTGTCTTTTTCATCTTTGTTACATTTGTTCTACTTAGAGTGAGCTTTTCAAGTTATTTTTGGTCAACTTATTCCTCTCTGTAAATCCTTTTAATGGGATTCCTGGGTCCTTAGAATAGTTGCTAATCAGACAACATGGCCTCCATGATCTGGCTTCTGTTTACATCTTCACTCACACTACTCATCACACTTCGTGCCTTGGCTTTGTGGCTTCAGCAACCTCATTTTTCTCTAGTCACACTAACAGAATAAGCTCCTTCCCACTGTAGGACTCTGCCCATGTGGTCTCACTTGCATGGAGTGTCCTTCCACCATGCAAGCATCTTATTAAGCCTAACTTGATACTACCCATCTTATTCTAACTCTGATATTACTCTATCAAGTAGAACTTCTCCATCATTCCAAAGTTGCTGATTTTAACCTCCTTTAAAGCATCCCTAAAATTTCTCCACCTCTGAAGTATTCGGACACTGCCCTTGATACAATCTAAACTGTAGACTTCATAATTACTTGTTCAATTCTTTGATATCTCAAGCAAAACTTCAACAAAGTCTACAACTATGCTTTCTTTCTCATTGTTGTATTTTTGGCACTAAGTGACTATTTTTAATAAACAAATTATGGTGTTATCACTAGAAATTTTCATGTTAGAAAACTTTCTTCATCCTCCTCTTTAGGCTATTAAATTTCACTACATGATTTATGAGATTCACCTAAGCTTTAAAGTCTACGTAACTCGCCGGGCGCGGTGGCTCAAGCCTGTAATCCCAGCACTTTGGGAGGCCGAGATGGGCGGATCACGAGGTCAGGAGATCGAGACCATCCTGGCTAATACAGTGAAACCCCGTCTCTACTAAAAAAAAAAAAAAAAAATACAAAAAACTAGCCGGGCGAGGTGACGGGCGCCTGTAGTCCTAGCTACTCGGGAGGCTGAGGCAGGAGAATGGCGTGAACCCGGGAGGCGGAGCTTGCAGTGAGCTGAGATCCGGCCACTGTACTCCAGCCCGGGCGACAGAGCGAGACTCCGTCTCAAAAAAAAAAATAAAAAATAAATAAAAAAATAAAGTCTACGTAACCAGCAGAGAAACTGATGAGGAGTTTTAGTTAGTTCACAGCTAATTATGATGAATTGATTTTCTTACCCCTCTAAAAGTATTTTATGAATTATTTATGGAATGTTTCATTAATGACTTTTATTGCATTAGTTATAGCCATCTTGTAATTTTGTACTGAAGAGGTGAAACTTGGGCAGGTTAGTTAATCTTTCTTTGACTTAATTTTCTTATTTTAAGTGCAAAAGTATATTTGGTTATCTCTAAAGTTTTTAAAGACATTGTTCTTGGAATATGATATCTACTCAATAAATGACAGAAGCTCCTCATGATTCTTATGATTAATATTAAAGCCAGTTATAAAAGCTATACCTGCAATCTATTATATGTGTGTGTATATGTGTGTATATGTAATTTCATATATATATTTTATTTCATATATTATATATTATATATGTATATATTTGAAAAACCTATAAAGCAAAGTATAGCTTGCCTGGTTGCAACCAATCAAAAAATAAAGAAGAAACTATTCCATGAGAAAGGACAAGGAAGAGAATTGGTTGTGTGCAGTAGGTATAAAGTATATGTTTGTTGAAAGAATAAATTAATAACAGAATTATAATATTATAGCATAACTTTCATTTTTAGAAATACCGGAAAAATTGAAGTTATTTTAAACTAGTGTTAATTTAGCAAAATTAGGATATTTTAAAATTCTATATATCCATGTTGGTAGATAAATTTACTTTTTGATGTTTTACTCTGGGTTTTTAAGTGTAATTTAATGTAGTTAAACATTTAAATTAGACATTTAAATTTAGAGCAAAAAAAGGAGTCTTGATAAAATGCAATATGAATTCTTATTCATTTTTAAAAATAATACTTTCTAGTTATGGTAGAATCCTTCTTAAAAGGTTTGAAGTGATATATTATCACTTCTGACAATGGAATCCACAAAGGATATTTTTAAAATCTCTATAATTTTCTTATCTTGGAGGTTGATTATGAGTGTCTGGTTATGGCAGATGTTGCAGGAGTAATTATAAACAGTAAAATGATTATGTAAGGCTTACATGTAGTAGTAGGCATTCTAGGTCTATCCTGCACCTTCAGAGGCAACTCTACTCTCCACTATTATTAGGAAAGATTCAACCAAGTATTGATAAATATTGCCTTCCTTAACAAAGTCATGTAACAAACCAAGTATTGATAAATATTGCCTTCCTTAACAAAGTAATACAGGCCCTACTTCTCTGGATTTGTCTTGGAAGTAATAGGCCAGTGAAGAGTAAGCCCCTACTTCTGATGTCACCATGTCAGGAGTTGCGGGAGTTGCAAACATTGAGAACCTATTTTCTTTATTCTTTTTTTTTTTTTTTTTTTTTGAACCAGAGTCTTGCTCTGTTGCTCAGGCTGGAGTGCAGTGGTGCAATCTCAGCTCACTGCAACCTCTGTCTCCACCGGTTCATGTGATTCTCCTGCCTTAGCCTCCTGAGTCTGGGATTACAGGTGTCCACCATCATACCTGGCTAATTTTTGTATTTTTAGTAGAGACAGGATTTCACCATGTTGGCCGGGCTGGTCTTGAACTCCTGGCCTCCAGTGATTGACCCACCTCAGCGTCCCGAAGTGCTGTATTGCAAGTGTGAGCCACCTCCCCCAGCCTTAATAACCTATTTTCTTGTAAATGAACCATAGCTGAGGTCAGAGTGGGACGTAGCTCTGTGGAGTCTCTGAGTCCTGTTCACAAACCAGGGCAGCTACAATGACTTTCTAGCTCATTCCTATTAGGGTGGCACTCCATGAGGAAACCCTACTCTCTCTTCCATCCTTGTGCAGGAGCAAAGAGGACAAGTACACCCAGACATAGCTAAGAAAAGACATTCACAGCACATAAGTCAAAAGTCACATTTATTCTCAGGAAGAATACCTAGAACTGTCCCTGGGATAGGGCCTTGAGACAGAAAGGGAAAATGGGGGTAGGTATTACTAGTTTCACTTGCATTTGCATTCACTACATGCCCTTCCATTCAGAAAATAAAAATGTACAAAACCTATTTCCTAAATTTCTAGGATTGAGAGCTCAATTCATTCAAACTATCAAGATAATTTGGGGAGTAATTATCTTTAAAATTATTTAGGTTTATTGGGAGCCATTCTGAAACTTCAGTTGAATAAATGAAAATGTTAGACTGGAAACATATAAACCTAAAGAATGTTGCAGAAGCCTATGTGTTCACTGGAGAGTTGGAGGTAATGCAAATGGCACTTGTCAGGTTTCTTACTCCTAAATAAGTTCTACTGATGGAGCTCCAAGTGTCTTAGTTGCACATCACAGCCATCAGTGAAACTTACAAGACAGGCATTGCAATTGTTACAAAAAGCCTGGGATAGTTATGGCAGACCTTCTAAACCTAGCTCTACCAGTTAGAATTTTATGTTGATTTAAGACGATATAAATGAAAGTTTAAATAGCAAAACATTGAGATTGGTGGGAAGAGATGAGAGGCATCTTTTATAAAATAATTTATAACTTCATAAAACATTTGACTAAAGAATTCTTGCTAATAGTTCAATAACATGAAATTAGAAATACTGAGCTTTTCAGTATTGAGTCTACTGTCTTGTGCAATTCTTTTTCTTGTGCAAAAGTATACATCTCCCTGTAAAATTAAAAATGTAATAATTCAGACAAACAAATTTCAAATTGTGTTCTATGAAATCCTGGAGTTGCAGCAATAAAGAGGTTCATTGAAAGACAGTGTGGTCACGAAAGGCATGCTTTAACACCACCACCTTGGGGACCTGATGCTGACACGGAAAATATGTTGGGGATAGAAAATAAAACTGTCTTCTCCGGTTTGGGGAATTTAGAGTTGTTTTAGGGAAACAGTGACTAATTTATGACAAGTATTTGGAGACGAGATAATGTGTCAAAATAAACATATCTTTCTTATTTGCTTGAGAGGAAGCAAGCTGCTTTATGGAGTTCCTTGGAATCCTTAAAAATAGCAGTAAGATAACTGTTTCCATTATTCATGGAATGTTTTATTCTTGAGGCTAAACAGGTCAAATATTTGTGCTTATATAGGTGAAACTGAAAAACTCCACGAAATGTCGATTAATAAACTCTTTAGGCATGATCCAAGCCCACAGCTTGTCATACTTGTGTTCTGTTCCTTGGGCTTCCTCAGTCTAGGAACCGGTACCTGACTTTAGCCACACACAGATTCTGAAGATTATGTAGGTCAAACAGTGGGCAGGAGAGCAGTGTATAGGGTAACAAGACTATAGTTGGAATTGAGTGCTTGTTTTCTTCCCATGCATAAACAAGGCAGAATTTACAATGCCAATTCCTTGATCACCCTGCTTCTATGCATCATCCAGACTATTTATTCTACCTGAAAATCCTTGATCACCCTGCTTCTATGCATCATCCAGACTATTTATTCTACCTGAAAAGCCCCTCATATCTTCTTTCCCTCATCCCCCTTAAATTTAATGCTTTAGTTTTGGGAAGCTTCTAAAGACAGGTATATCTGGGTTCAAAGCTCATCCTCATCTGTCAATTTGATATAATATCAATGACTCGCAGGGGTATGGTAAAGACAAGATGAGAAAATGTACATGCAGCACTGAATAAAATGACTGAGACATAAGGGACCCTTCAAAAATGGTAGCCTAAAGTCAAGGATACTGAGATCTAAATCTATTTTCTTTCAATATTGTCCATAACAATGCTATCCCAATGTGCTCTTTCTCTTATTTTCAGTTTCTTCTGCGAGTACTATCTGTACTCTTCTTTGTATGATCATAGATAACCTATAAAATGATATTACCTTGTATTTTTTCTATAATCATACAACATTTTTTTCTATTGTGGTTATAAGCTTACATAGGTTGAGAAATAATTAACCAACTTCCTTAGATTTTATCCTTAGAGGCTATTTTAGGCACACAGTAGGAGAGCACATAGGTTTTTGATAAATTATTCGGAAAATGAATTTTAAATATGTAAAGGCCCCTGACCACATATCAAAAGTGGGACAGCTTGTTAAACAATTTTTACTCTCTACTGGAAACAAATGTGCGAGATAAGTTTGTGGATGGTATTTGGCAGATTTGGATCTTTTTGGAAGATATAGAGGAAAATAATAGTTCATAATGATTCTAAATTTAATTTAAAATTGATTCAAAAGTCCTTCTTTTTGGTTATTACAATTGTTTAGGTTCTGGACCTCCTCTAATTACCATGATTTTGGGCCCCTTGTATTTCTCCTTTATTTCTTGCCAAGGAATAAAATCAAACCCTGATGTGATTAGCTTTTTTTAATGTTTTCAACCAAGCCATTGTCTTTTCAGGAATATAGAGAGTGAAGCAGGGGAAAGTAAAGTTCTGGTTGAACTGTTCATCTCTGAATTCTCCTCTGGGGAATGTTTTTTTTACGTCTTCCTTCCCCTAAATCTCTGTAGATGCTATTACTCATAATTATTCACTTTTCTCACTAGCTTTGCACCCTGTACACATTGGTACTCTTTCACTTTACCACATTGTACTGTAACTTATTTCTTTGTATACCTGTCTCCCTTCTGAGACTGAGGGTTGCTTGAAGGTGAAGATTGTGCTATAGTAACTAACCTGAACTCCTGTTTCAATATGTGTTTGGGAATTATCTATTGAAATTAATTGTTGTGTTCTTAGGTCATTACTGTTACTTTTAGTTAACACATTTTAAAAACATGGCTACAGTTCACTTTCACAAGAGATCAGTGATAAATATTTGGCTAAGCTGTAATTTTCAAAAATTGTCTATTTTTAAAAGTCGTTGTGATGTTTTGTAATCTCTAGACTCTTGGCAATGAATTCCTTCTGCTTCACATGCAGCTTCAAGCTCATGGTGAAAAGTTTCCTGCCTGTTCTGCCTTTTCTGATTAATGTTTTCCTGTTGGGTGTGTATAAGTTATTTACTTTTCTGATAATGACACATTCTGTCCAACTATACAGTGCCTTCTACCTGTGTTGTTACATAAATATCTTAGATTTAATTGTCCCTAAGGAAATAATATGATATTTAAAAGATTTATATTCTCCCTGTTGCTCCTCTGATAAATAAGTTCAGCAAATACAGAAAGGGTGTTCAATGGGATATTATGTAATATGTCTTTGTTTAACTGTTTTAATTTTATTGTTGTGGGGGAGATAAACATGAGACTATATAAATTAATAAGTGAATTCTGTTTATCTCTCTTCTGTATTTTCAACTTTTATACTTTAATTTTTTACTGTATAAACTTCTAAATACAACAGCATTGTAATGTTAATACTAAAATTTTTCTCTCCTCATAAGAGGGAGAATAAAGGAAAATATATGTACATAGATAGGAATAGATGTTGTTATGGTTTGGCTGTGTCCCCACCCAAATCTCAACTTGAATTTTATCTCCCAGAATTCCCATGTGTTGTGGGAGGGGCCCAGGGGGAGGTAATTGAATCATGGGAGCCAGTCTTTCCTGTGCTATTATTGAAATAATGAATAAGTCTCACCAGATCTGATGGGTTTATCGGGGTTTCCGCTTTGCTTCTTCCTCATTTTCTCTTGCTGCCACCATATAAGAAGAGCCTTTCACCTCCCGCCATGATTCTGAGGCCTCCTCAGTCATGTGGAACTGTAAGTCCGATTAAACCTCTTTTTCCTCCCAGTCTTGGTTATATCCTTATCAGCAGTGTGAAAACAGACTAATACAGATATACATATATTTTACATCAAAACGATTACTGATATTACCACATATTAATAGCAGTAAAATTATTTTCTACATGCAGTCAGGGCCAAAAGGGCAAAATTAATTTTGTTATATAGAATTAAATTATTTTATGAATAATGGCAAATCAAATGTTTTAAAAAATATTTTAAATTATATTTGAAGTAAAATGATCTCACATTAACTTTTTACTGTTTAACTGCTATGATATTTTACATTATTTTATAAAATCATAACATTAATGAGTTTAAAGAGACCTGAATGTGAGTTGTCATTTTGAAGATGAGGTTAAGTTACTTGCCCAAGGTCACACATCCAGCTAGTAGCAGAGTTCTCTTGACGTGAAGGCTGAAGTCCTCTTACTTTTAGGCAAATAAATCAAGAGTACACATTAAATCATGAATTATTAATGTATTCAGTTCTCTCTTTATCAACTATAAGACTTTTTATAATGGGCTATATGTTTGGTGACAAATTTTCATTAACTATCAGTGCAAGGCCTGCTATAAATATGTAGAAAGCTATTGCTTAGTGTTTGTCTCTTTATTTATTCAATAAACGTGTATTTAGTACCTACAATATGCTGCATGGTGCTAGGCACCAAGAGTGTCAAAGTGGATGAGGCATTCCCACCACCTGGGAAGGCATAGCTTTAGTAGGAGAGCTGGCCATGTAAACTTATATTCTGAACAGCAAAGTCTCTTTGAATGTTCGATGAAGAGTGCATTTGAGTAAGGTCAGATTACATTCTTGGAGTTGTCCAGGTTTAAGAAGCTAAAACTTTTAGAAGAATATAATTACACATATTGAAACTGTGAAATAAGTCAATAGGGCTCTCTTGTACCTAATTGAAAAACTATTTTCCTGGAATTGTTACTTTTACACAGTCTCCTCTCCTTTGTCCTCAGGAGTTTCTATGCTCCACTTTTTCATGACTACTTGTTATTTGTTAAAGTCCTGCCACGAACCTTTGCAGCTCAATATCTTTGCTCTTTTCTTGGCGTCTGTTACCTTCCTCCAGGCCACTATTACCCATTCATTCCTCAAACCTCCATTCAAACATCGTTTCTTATTGTAAGCATTTCTTGGCCTCTACAAGCTGAATTTATTATTGAGTCATTCCAAATGCAATATCTTTTTGAAGTGACTGCTATTATAAAATTCCGCTATGCCTACTTTATTTTATTGTGACTTCACACTTTATTAATTAATTTAAATAAGAGTGACTGCTAATATTTTCCTTGTCTTAATAGGCATGTTAAGATGTGTGGCTCTCATTAGAAGAAATATGTCTCCTTCCTCAAAACTGTATTGATATAATTTAAAGACAACCTCCATCATTTACAACAATGATTGTTTTAATAACCTCATAGTATAGAGAGATAGGTTGACAAGAGTTTTCTTCTGAGGTTCCTTAACTTTCTGACTTAAAAGAGCAAGTCAGATGTCTCTGGATGAGCTTTGAAAACCTTGATTTTGTACTACTGAAGACATTAAATAAACCAAAAACTGCAGGTAGAGAACAGAGTGTGTGCCTCAAATAATAACACATTTGAAGCTTCTTTAATGTGTTATCCAACACTGTTTTCTGTCTTTAACATAAGAAAAGTGCTTCCATGTTCAAAAACTGACCAGTTTATTAATAAAATATTATAATTATCACCTTTATAAGTTTGAAATACCAAGCAATATAAGAACATAAACAGTTATAACAAGTATCGTACACTATTTTACATTGTTCATATTAGTGACTCTTTAATGACATTGGCCTCTTTCATCTTCTAAACTAATATCATTTACTCAATTGCTTCATCAGTACTGTTTTGTTTTGTTTTGTTTTTGAGATGGAGTCTTGCTCTGTCACCAGGAGGGAGTGCAGTGGCGTGATGTCTGCTCACTGCAACCTCCGCCTCCCAGGTTCAAGCAATTCTCCTGCCTCAGCCTCCTGGTAGCTGGAATTACAGGCACCTGCCACCACATCCCTAACTGTTTTTTTTTTTTTTTTTTTTTAATTTTTAGTCGATACGGGGTTTCACCATGTTGGTTAGGCCGGTCTCGACCCCTGACCTAAAATGATTCGCTTGCCTCAGCCTCCTAAAGTGCTGGGATTGCAGTGAGCCACTGTGTCCGGCCCAGTACTCTTTTTAATAGAGATTATTTCAATATGTCACACTTCAGGAAAAATATCAGACCTTGGAAAGCTTCAACTTCTTGCTTTAGTTTCCTCCTAAATTGCTTTCTATATTACGTCATAAAGATTTCCTAAAGCTAAATCAGACAGATTCAATTTGTATGGTTATACTTTCTTTGTTTTAGATAAATATTATCTATTACAATAGAAATATGTTTTAAATTATTTTATGATGTCTCGAAAAATTATGTTCACTGTAACATCAGAAACAATTTTGAATTTTTCAGTTGATCTTATGGGTTAGTCATTGATGTTTTTCTATTTCCCTTTTTTCTCCTGAACTGTCCAGTAAAATCAACATTGCTAAACAATTATCAGAGTGAACGTATGTTGATTTGTTTCTAAAATCTGTTTCGAGTCCTGAAGTGTGTGTATATATATACACAAAAAAATCTATAGAGATAATGCCATTAATTTGAAACTTCATAAGACATAATGGATAGAATAAATTTAAATATGTCTAATGAACTGTTTGAGATGCTTATATTTAATTTACTCTTTAATAAAAACAAGTCAAACTCCTTTGTATGGAGCAAAAATCATTCAATAGTACTTTTAAAGTATAAATTAATTATTTGAAACATTATGATTTGTTTCTAATGCTATCTGTTATGATTTTATCCTGCATCCCCAGTGAGAAGAAATGCATAAGTACCCCTGTGGTAATCAGAATAGTTTTTACATTACTTTCTGTGGAAGAAAATGTAATCATTGCCTTCCTGCTCACATCCTTTTTGACAAGGCCCTTTCTCTACTTGAAGCCATGAGGGGGTGGTGAACCAGCGACGGCTCTTTGTACCAGGTGATCCTACCCCTAAAATGACCTAAACTGATTCTCTTGGCCATGTATTTGGAATTTGAAACCATCAAACTGAGTGAATCATCTAGCAGAGGTAACTGAGTCTGAAGATCATAAAGAGTTGTGACTAGAGTTGGCTCTAAAAAAAAGCCAAATGCAGTTGAAAGCCAAAGTTCCATGGAGAAGACAGCCACAGTCAGCAAATAAGAGAGTAGCAGTATCAGGTCAACATCTAGGCAGTATCAGGAGACCAGCTGTCTCATGAAAAGCAGAGGGTGTGGTCTTATTCTGGGCTCCCAGGTCTGGATCCCATGCTATCAAGCTGAGCTTTTGTTTTATCCTCAAATGCTTGGTTGCTCTTAATTGGGAGCCTGTTGTACTCTTACTATCAAGTTTCTTCTACTGCTTACTTCAAAATTTCCATGCACATTTGAGCAAATTCTTGTTACTTTCAAACTAATAATCCCAAGAGAGGTATTTATAAATCAAAAGTGTAAGAGATTCTTCTTATAGTTAGTTCCATTTCATAAAATTAGCAGATTCAAAGTATATGAATAATAAAATACATTTCAATCTAAAAATAATTTTTCAATCATAACATATATACCCATATTGGAAAATCATAAGCACTTTTTTTCATATAATATCTATCATCAAAAAACAATCATGTCAGATGTTCTCTAATAAATTCTGAAACATCTTTTTGCTTCCAATGAAACCCAATCTCTAGCATGTGTTAAGCTTGACTTAAAGGAAAATAATAACTTATTTGCTCAAGAGCTTCAGTAATGAATTTCTTCTATTTGTTTCTAGGTTGGAATTTTCCAAAGTAGAACTTTGATTCATTCCAAATTCAGTGTATTTTTAATCTATTATAATTATTTTAATTATAAATGATGAAAACCCAGGCTTGAAGTAGCTTAAGCAAAAAGGGAAATTTATTGGTTTTAATAGGAATGTCTAACACTGGACTTCAGGTGTGGCTCAAATCATCATCAGTAATTTTTCTCTCTTTGCTTTCCATTGTACAACATACTTTCTCAGGTAAATTATCTCCTACCTTACATCCTGCTAGTTAAGAAACCTTGACAAAAGGAGAACTTCTTACTTCTGATGCTTCCAGCAAATGTCTGACCTTGCTGCTAAGAATCAACTTTTGTGGCCAGGGATAAAATGCTCCAAGTTGCTAGGTCTGGATTCTCTGTTCACTGTTACAGCCACGTGAAGTAAGAATGGGGCAAGGGGAGTGGGGTAGTTCTACAAAGGAAAACCAGAATGCTCTTACTATAAGAAGGAAGATAGGTGGTGCTGGGAGGCATAAGCAAAGATATCCCTTGTATCCACCCAACACTTCACCTATTCCTGTATTCATTCTAACTTCACATGCCCACCTCAGTTCTTATGGTTTTGTTGTTGCTGTTGTTGTTGTTGTCAGCTATGGGTTGTTGACCTACTCATTCTCATGCACTGATAGTACATTATCTTTCAAATGGTACCCACTAATTCAAAAACTATTTATCCAGTAAGAATCTTAGGATCTGAGATCTCTTATGTGATACGATTCAAAGAGTGCCTGGAGATTTCTTTTATTTCCAAATATTTCCTGTCACTATCTGACACTATCACACTTTTTGAGGTTTTATGGGTCTTGGAGTTTTACAATTTTATTTAAACACAAATGTCCCCCTGGAGCAGTAGTGCCCTAAGCCACTCAGAGTTGGTGCAAAGACAGAAATTTCATGATGGCCACTAATACAATAGTTTTCTTAGGAGCAGTGTTTAAGGGAGACCAAATATTAGATTATTTTCATTGGCACAGCATCAAAGATTTATTTGGTCTAACTTCACAATTTTGTTTATAGTTATTCCTGCCTTAAGATATATTTTATGTCTTAAATTCCAATGGAAAAATACAGATTAATTACAACAGATATAGGATCGAGAAACAAACAAAGAAAAATGACAAAAAGGTGTATTATTCATAGATGTTGAGAAAAATGAAAAAATTTCAAGTCCCTAACCACATGAAAGACAAGATATGGGCCAGGCACAGTGGCTCACACCTGAAATCCCAACATTTTGGGAGGCCAAGGTGGGGGAAATCACCTGAGGCCAGGAATTTGAGACCAGCCTGGCTAACATGGCAAAACCCTGTCTCTACTAAAAATACAAACATTAGCTGGGTGTGGTGGCACATGCCTGTAGTCCTAGCTACCGGGGAAGCTAAGCTGGGAAAATCACTTGAATCCAGGAGATGGTGGTTGCAATGAGCCGAGATCATACCACTGCACTCCAGCCTGGGTGACAGTGTGGTCAGAATACATCTAAAAAAAAAAAAAAAAAAAGACAAGATATGATAGCAATGTATCAGTGTTTGTAGGGTGTTCAGACTAAGTAACACAAAGATAATGTCACCTTCAAAATAACAAATATTGAGAGCATGAAAATGTTATGAAATACAAGTACAAAGCAGTAATGTTTTATTGAGTTGAACTGAAGAGGATTTAAGTAAGTTTTTATTATAATTGCCTTCTGCATGCCAGGCACTGACCTAGGTGTTTGGCATTCATCCATATGTAAAATAGACTAAAATCCTCACTCTCACTGAGCTTACAGTGGAGGACATATATAATACTCAACATAATAAATAAGTAAAATATATAGAATTATACAACTTACAAATGCCATAGGGAAAAATATAGAGCAAGTTAACAGAGATAAGCACTATGGGGTGGTAATGGTGCAATTTTAAGTAGGGTAGACCTGATTGAGAAGATGACATTTGGACCAAGATTTAAAACTGGTGAGGGGGTGAGCCACACAGCTGTTGGCAGAGGTGCCAGCTGGGGCAAAGGTCCCAAGTGAGAATGGATCTTGAAGGTTCAGAAGCAGCAAGAAGGCTGGTGTGTTGGGATTTAATGAAAAATGAGGAAACAGATGAGAACAGAGAGAATGTCATTATATATTCTATAACAAAATATCTTATTACAAAGGTTGTATCCTCTGAGGTTTTAAAAGTGTAGCTATTACAATTTTTAAAATGTGTTCTGCTTTGTAAATATGACTAGGTTAACAAGGTCTGTGCTACGGTCTACTTTGGTTAGATGTTGTTTTACCTATTTTAAAGCCAAAGTTCCATAGAGAAGAGAGCCACAAGTCAGCAAACCAAGAGAGTAGCAGTAGAATAAGGCAGAAGCACACAGCTAGGCAATATCAGTAGACCAGCTGTCTCATGAAAAGCAGAGGGAGTGGTCTGTTTTTGGGCTCCCAGGTCTGGACCCCATGCTACCAAGCTGAGCTCATTCCTCAATTTGGAATCTCATTTTATAAATAGATGTATAAAATCTCATTTTATAAATAGATGTGAATTATAGTCATGTGTCCACCACAACATTTTAGTCAACAATGAACCACATATACCACAGTGGTCCTGTAAGATTATAATACCATATTTTTTTACTATACCTTTTATACTAATATGTTTAGATACACAGATATGTATCATTGTATTACAGTTGCCTACAGTATAAAGTAAGTTACATGCTGTATGGATTTGTAGCCTGGGAACAATATATCCTAGGTTTGTAGTAGGCTATACCACTTAGGTGTGTGTAAATATACTCTATGATGTTCACACAATGATGAATCTCCCAAGGACATCTTCCTCACACAATATATCCCCATCCTTAAGTGATACATGACTGTATTTCCTAGATAGTTTTTTCTTCCATGTATGTTATCAATAGAAGAGTGCTCTTAAAAATGTTTTTCTTGATAGAACCCAAGGATGCAAAGCAGCTTTATGGGACTGCATGCAGCCATAGACTTGACAATGATAAAAAGGACATCACCTTGCTGCAAAATAGGCCTAAGAATGGTTAACTGCAAACAATCTCCCTCTAGCGTCCAAGAGGGAAAAATGTGTATATCTCACTAAAGTAGAATTTGTGCTGAAATGAAGTCACAGATGGAGTTCACTTTGGGTGTTACCACCTATACTCTGAGTGACTATGGGCCAGTTATTCATCAGAATCTTCAGTAAATTAAAAGGTTTGATTGCATCATTGTAAAGTAACTGAACCAGATGTTAAATTGATCTGAGATCAGTTTTCACTGTATGTATTTGTCAATTTGTAGTTAAATTATATGTATAATCATTTGTTTCATAACCATTTTTAAGTATCAAACTCTGTGAGTGGAGTTAAAGTATTTTGAAAGAAAAATTACACAAAAACAGAAAATCAGAATCCCTATTCTTAGTTATAATATATTTGGATTTTCTGTCCCAAATATTTTTCCCTATCCCCATCTCTGCCACTAAGTGACACAATTTATGGCTTCTTTCTAAGTAATGTGATTACTTAGGGAATTGCAATTCATTTAATGTTAGACTAAGTAAAATACAAGACAGCAGGTCTGTAAAAGGAAATAAAATATGACATTCCAAAAATGGGTCTTTTAATGGTAAATTGAGAATTGATTGAATTTTTAAATTGATCTTCTTTTACTACTTTTTAGATCTTCTTTTACTGATTGTCTTAACGTCAGTTTTGCCTTTCACTCTAGGCCTTTTACTGCTGTATTTCCTGGATATTAACATTTTTAAATTTTTTTTTTACCTATTCAAGTAGTATAACCCTTGAATATAGGTATATCTTAACATTTACATAACTTAAACAAAAATAGAAATAAACTATACAATATTTAAATAATATTGAAATGTATAAAATTAAGTTACTTTTTACCAATCCCCTTTTTCTCAATGTTAGCCTTCTCCTTTGTTCTCTGGAAGAGATTCCTAAGAGAGGGATTTCTTACTGAGTCAAAGAGCAAATGCATGTATAACTTCACTAGATGTGAAATTCCTGTTCATACGAAGTGATGCCATTTTGTATTATCACTAGAATGTATAGAATGTGTAAGGGTGCTTGTTTTCTCACAGCCTTGCTACAGAGATATGGTCAAACCTCCAAAAAAATGGATTTTTGCAATCTGATAGGTAAGAAATGGTATATTGGTATAATTTTAATTTGCATTTCTCTTATTATGTACCAACTTTTTTTTTTTTTTTTCTATTTTAAAGAGATACTTAGTTTTGTTTCTTGAAACTTGCTATTCACCTCGCCAGGCTATTTTCTCTGTAAAGTTGTTGAACTTTTCCTTTTTCATTTTTAGAAGCTCTTCATATGTTAAAGATATTCACCATGTTTTCTTGGTATAAAATGCACATATCTTTCCTTTTGTCATTAATCTTTTAGCTTTGTTTGTAGTGATTTTTGCCATGAAAAAGCCATCTTCATAAAATCAAATTTTCCAGTCTTTTTCTTTATTACTATTGTATTTAAGCCGAAAGTAAAAGTGTGCTGGTTATGGAGGAATTTAATTTATAAAGGAATTCATCCATGTTTTCTTTTTACCTCTTGCATTGTTTTATTTCTTTTACATTTAAGTTCTTTATTCATTTGGAATGTGTCATGTTGCAGTGTGAGGAATAGATACAGTTTTAACTTTCTTCATATGTCTAGATAGTTAAACCAATACTTCAAAAAAATAAGTAAGTATATGAGATGACAGTTATGTTAATTTGTTTCATTATTTTAACCATTTTACTGTCTATATGTATCCTATAACAACATGTTGTAAACCTCATATGTACCCAATAAGATTTGTTTTTTAAAAATCCATCTTTTTCCTCTACATATTTGAGATGCTGCTTCTATCATATACTAAATATTCATATGCAATTGACTCTACTTCTGAGTTTTCTGTTGTATCATGTTGGTCTGTGTGTCTGTTTATGTGACAATAACAAAGTAACCTCTTTTCCTAAGGCTTCAATTTCTGGTTAGTGTATCTCCAGTCCTCTGACCAATACTCTTCTTTTTTCAGAGTTTTCCTGATCCTTCTTGTTTACTCTCCCAAAAGATGTTTGTTCAATATATTAATTTTAAATAAACTTTCCCAGTTTAGAGAAAAAAGAGATATGATATATTTTTATTGAGATTATATTAAATTTATAAAGTAACTCAGGAATAATGGACATCTTGATGATCTTGAATCTTTGACTTAAAGGACATTGTATAACTTTATGTTCACCTCAGGCTACTTAAAATTTTTTTCAGAAGTCTAGTAGTACAGTTACATTCATATAGATTTTATATACTTTGGGTTATGTTGCATTATTAGCTTTTGGCAGTTGACATGGGGTCTTCTCTTCCTTTACAATTTCTAATTTATTTATTTATTTATTTATTTATTTATTTATTTATTTATTTTTGAGATAGAGTCTTGCTCTGTCACCAGGCTGGAGTGCAGTGGCGTGATCTTGGCTCACTGCAACCTCGGCCTCGGGGGTTCAAGAGATTCTCCTGCCTCAGCCTCCCGAGTAGCTGGGACTATAGGTGCACACCACCATACCCAGATAATTTTTGTGATTTTAATAAAGATAGGGTTTCACCATGTTGGCCAGAATGGTCTCGATCTCCTGACCTCATGATCCGCCCGCCTCGGCTTCCCAAAGTGCTGGGATTACAGGCATGAGCCACGATGCCTGGCCTAATTTCTAAATTTTTAAAAATAACTAAAGGCTAATAATTATTGGACATTAAGGTTTAAAACTGCTTCTTTAGTAAGTGCTGTTTTTTGAATTTTTTCAGATATATACTTATGTCAAATGTATTTTCCACATTTATACTTTTGTCAGATACATACTTATGCAAATAGAAATCGTTTACTTTATGCCTTCTAGTTCTTATGGTTGTTACTTTTCTCTTGCTTAATTGAATGAATGTTACCTCTAACCAGTGCTCACAGAAGTGGAGACTGTGGACATTCTTGTCTGAGTTTCCCATTTAAACATTAAGTGATTTGCTATTAAGTGAAGATGCTAACTTTTGTAATGAGGTGCAGGTATATATGCATTCATAGATTCCCATTTTGTTGATTAATTTTTTAACATGAATAGCATTGGTTGAGTGTTGCCAAATGCTTTTTTTGCATCTATGAAAATTATCGTATATAATTTTTCTCCTTAGCTATATTATACTGATGGAGCATATTAGTGTAGTGTCTAAATGTATATTTCTAAATAAGCCCCATTTAGTCACAGTTTATTGTTTAAAAAGGCTTTTGGATCTTCATTACTACTATTTTACTTAAAATTACCTCACATCAATATTCACAAGCATAGTCTATTAGTCTCTCTCATATAACTTGTTGCTGCATTTAGCCATTAGATAATACTGTGTTTTTCTCTGAATAACATCATATAGTCTTAGTTCTACAGGTGACTTCATGTTTATCACAGTCCCTATTCTTAACTGTAATATATTTTGGATTTTCTGACCTGAATTTATCCCTAGCCCTATCTCTGCCAGTAAGTGACATGATTTATGGCTTCTTTTGTTCAAAAAATGTGACTACTTAGGGAATTGTAATTCATTTAATGTTAGACTAAGTAAAATACAGGACAGCAGGTCTATAAAAGGAAGTAAAATATGACATTCCAAAAATGGGTCTTTTAGTGGTAAATTGAGCATTGACAGAATTTTTTTAATTGATAAAATTTTAGATCTTTTACTAATCATCTTAAAGTCAGCTTGTTTTTTCTCTCTCTGTCTTTAATTGCTCGGTGCCTTTCGTATCATTCCTTATTTCAATCTTGCCATCATTATGGTTGTTTTAATATTGTTTTCTGGTCAATTTCCAAGGAGGGGCTTACGTAATAATGTTTTCTGACTTCTTGCATTCACAATCCATTTTGTCGGAAAACTGTTACGTGAAGATCAGTTTAGCTGTATTTAAAATTATTCGTTCACGTTTTCTTTCCTTGAGTATCCTAAATATGTTACTTAATTGTCTTCTGATATAAAACGTGTCTGTTGAAATGTTCTTTGTAAGTGATATGATCTTTTTGCCCACTGGCCAAAGGTTGTTTTTTTCAAGGTCAATAGTTCAGCTAGAATATGTCATGGTGTTGTCCATCCTGGATTTGTTTTCTCCTAAGAAAGTATATCAGTAGTTTGAAATGTTTTTGGTTTTGTTCTCATTATTTTAGAAAAAAAATTGATTATTGTTTTTAGTATTTGACTTGTTTCATTGCTTGGGTTTCTTATTTAGTAAAAACTATTATAAGTATGTTAGATCTTCTTTGTCTATCCCATCTATATTATTTCGTGGTTGAATTTTTTATCTCTTTACTTATTTCTCTCTAATTTTTCTCTTTCCCATCTTATATTTATCCTAAAGCATTATATGTGGCTTTTTTGTTCTTTCCAGTTTAATATTAATTCTGAAATCATTTTTCTTCTTACATCACTCTTCAAATCCTTTTTTCTTGAATCATATGATTAGAAAATTTCTAGTTATGATTTATAATGTTCGTTCATTATGTAAATATATCTCTTAAAAATGTTATCATATTTTAAAGTATTGTTACTGTTTATATGTATTCTCTGACATTGCTTTATAGCTTGCCTCTAGTGATACTGTTTTGTCCTTATTTTCTTTTTTGTCATATTAGATATACACATGATTGGGCCACAGTCTCATTTGGTTGCCCAGGTTTAAGGCAAATAAGTTTTACTTTGCTATCAGAGAGATGGTTGGGCCAGAATAACTTTTCTAGTTTTATTGTTCTTGGCACCTCCTCTTCTATTGTTTTTATGAAGTGATTTTTACAATGGTGTCACATTTTTGAGATCTGCTTCCTCTCCATCCTGACTCTCATTTAGAATTTTTTCTTTTGTCCCTAATTCCTTAGCCTGCTCAATTTGGATTCAACTCCAAACAGTTTCTCCTCACCAGGGGCTTTGATCCTGGAATTAGGGCCTGCAGAATCCATTTTCTTCTGATTTTGTCTACTGTTCTCAGATTGGCTGTGCTCTTTCCAATGAGGATCTGTTGGAAATTTGAAGATTCTCTTATTCTCAGAGCTCCATTGCTTTCCCTCAGACTTTCTTTTTTTTTCTTTGAGATGGAGTCTGTCTCTGTCACCCAGGCTAGAGTGCAGTGGTATGATCTCAACTCACTGCAACCCTCAACTTCCTGAGCTCAAGCGATTCTCCTGCCTCAGCCTCCCAAGTAGCTGGAATTACAGGTGTCCGCCGCCACACTCAGCTAATTTTTTTGTATTTTTAGTAGAGATGGGATTTCACCATGTTGGCCAGGCTGGTTTTGAACTCATGACCTCAAGTGATCTGTCTGTCTTGGCCTCCCAAAGTACTAGGATTCTGTGCCTGAGCCACCACACCCAGCCCAAACTTCCTTTTTTATAGTAACTGATATTATGTGGGCCTTGTAATTATTGGGGATTAGGCTTACTCACCTTGTCATCTAATTTTACTCTAGATGGGGTGTGTGTGTGTGTGTGTGTGTGTGTGTGTGTGTGTGTGTGTGTGTTGTGTGCTCGCATGTACATTTTGGGGAATTGTTATCATCATCTATTTTTCTGGTTTTACATAGCACTGCAGGAGTTAGAATAACTATGCCATCATGTATTCCCAGATTCTACCTTCAAATTTTTACCTATGAAAATTTTGAATAACACCCTCACCTCCTACCATTGTTTTGGGTCTGCTTTATTTGATGGTTTATTTCAAGCAGTGGAACAAGGTGTGGATTCAGGATGATGTGACTGAAGAAAGAAACAGCTTGCTGATGTAGTTTTTGAAAGAACAAGCACAAAACGTTGCTAACACAATTAGGGTAGTAGGCAGCCACAGCAACTAAAGGAAGATAAGGATGGAAGTCCTTGGATTTTGTTGCATTTTTTTTTTTTTTTCAGGTAGCGAGAGAAAGACAGATAATAAAGTGGTAGTAAATAAGATGAAAAAAGTGCTGTTAATTTCCAATGAATTCTGCACACTTGTGAGACCATTTACAATGTTGTGTACCTGCCTCTGTTTCTGAGTAGTTTGGAAGAGCTTTTACAATGCTACATGGGCAATGTCTGCATATGCCTTGACATTGGAAAATGGTTCCTTATCTATGAAGTTAGATAAGAGAAAACTTTCTGAATTTTTTTTTAGTTCAGTCAACTAATATTTGAAGAGTGTTGCAACCTTTTCATGAGAGGAATAGGTGAATTTATTTATCAGTTCTCCTCTATTTAATAACACTGGTATAGGAAAGGCCATTAAACACTTTTCTCCAGAAAGATTACTTTGTAATAATCTCTGGCTCATCTCTCTTGCCATGATAAGTGTCCATTACTGCCCTCTGCTGCATGAACTTGAACCTCTCAGTATTTCCGACTAATAATCACTACAAGATCACTACTTAAAAAAATAGTAACTATTACTAACCATTAACAGGAATTCTTTTGTTGTCAGATAATAATACCATGATGGGTTGTGTTTTCCATCCCCCACATATATAGATTTACTTAGAGGAATTCCTTAGAATGGTTTCCTTAGGGACATTTTTAACATTAAATAGTCCCTGAAACAGAAAATTGGATATGATTGTGTCAGCTCTATTCAGGAAGTATTTCACAAGTGAGTGACAGATATCATCATAATAAGCTATCTTAAAATTAGCCATCTTAGGCAGTATCTACACTTGGCTAAAGAGAATGAAGAGTTTGGACTATAACATGTATAAATTTTGGTTAGAACTTGCAGCTGGGGGCTTTTTTAATGGACGAACTTCTAAAATTATGCTAACATATAGGAGGAAACACCAAGTAATTTAGTGAATTTGGAAGTGGTATTTAGAAGGCTGGAAATATAGCTTACCTTTTCATGTTAAAAAGAGTCCCCATTTATAGTTATAGTTTATATATTCCTGACCTCAGTGGTAGCTACCTCCAGTGTTAAGTGGAAGGGTGAAATACATTGAAGGTTATAAAACAAAAAGATGGTTTTCAAACTTTCAGTACTTCTATTAATACTGAGCATATTTATACAATACATTTTGATATATAAAAGACAAATTGATCAAAGGTTTGAGAGTTTCATTTTATTATTAATTTAAAAATACAGCATTGATTGGCATTGGAGAACAAGGCTAACCCAACAATTTCAGCTGTAACATATAAACAGCTGTTATGTTCTTGGAGATATTGATTGTTCTTTAATATATACAAACGTTCACATACATTCTTGACAATAACAACCAAAATACATTTTATAAATTTCAGGAAAAAACAACAAAAAAGCTAAAGTAAATTTGAGCTTATTCCAACTCAGATTTCTTAATAACTTAAAAGACTAAGTGGTCAAGTGCACTTATATTAAAAATGATTTCATTACCAGTTTCAATGAAATTAGATATCCCCCCTGTTTTTACATATTTAGCACTGCCTTGAATTAATTAAAGGTACTGTGATTCCAGGAACTATTAACTTTCTGAGTAAATTAAACAAATCAAATTAAATAAGTGGACAAATTAAGTTAGTAACAGAACAACTTGCTGATTGCTAGATCACTGTAGTTTTGATTGCTGTTTCCTTTTCCTTTGATCTCTGATGATTTCACTTTTCTATCATGTACTGATATGTTTTATTGTTTCCATCTTTCATTAACTAGGCACTTTTTAAAAATGTAGAAATGACTTTATCTTCTTGGCAAATTGCTTGTATTCTCTCTTCTCTTTTTCAGGGCCCCAGTGGAATCTTGACAATCACAGACTCAGTTGGTTGATTTCTAATTTAGCCATAAGTCACACAAAAAGAGAAGGTAAAAAAAAAAAAAAAAATGAGTCTCATTAACACAGATCCAGAAATAAAATGGTAATAAAAATATTTAAATAATGTTTTCAAAATAAACATGTAACAGTTCTCTGTTGAGTTTAGGAACTCTGAGAAACTGCTATATGTGTTTTGTACAGAAATGTTACTGTTTTCCCAAGTGTTTCAATATGCAACTACATCTATAAATCTATCTATCTGTTATGAGCTGAATTTTGCCCCATGCCCTGCTGCCAAGTTCATATGTTGAAGCCCTAAGTCCTACTACCTCAAAATGTAACCACATTTGGAGATGAGTTCTTTAAAAAGGCAATTAAATTAAAACAAAATTAAAGTAGATCCTAATCCAATATGACTGGTTTCTTTATAAGAAGAGGAAATTTGAACACAGACCTAGGGATGACCACAGGAGGACACAGTGAGAAAGTGGTGACATATAAGACAAGGAGAGTCACCTCAGAGGAGCCCAAACCTACCAACACCTCGATCTTAGACTTGTAGCCTCCTAAATGGTAAGGAAATGCATTTCTGTTGTTTCAGCCACCAAATCTGTAGTATTTTGTTATGGAAGCCCTAGAAAGCTAATGTGCCATCTGTAGCAGAGGGCCTTGTTAAGTTCTCTGCTTTATAATTATTAAGGCCCAAGAGTTTTACTGTATTAGGCGAAGCTGCAATACATGTAGTCATGTACTTATATTTTTGGTGTCCTTTGCAACCCTTTGCCAAGTGATTTATTTTAGCTGCTTCAGAGGAATCTGTGTTGGGGTATGCTACAAGGGTGAAATGGCACCTCCAGTTTCTTCTGATGGATTCCCCTTTTCTTGTGTGTCCTCCACATTATTGCCATAACTGGGCATCCATTACTGTAAGTGGAGACACACTGTCCTGCAAGCTACTCTTTACTCAGTATTATTTTAATACTGGACTGTGCATTCATTATCTTAAAGGGATGAATTATAGCATATAAATAAGAGACACTATATGTAAAGTGTTCAACAAACCTGGCACATGTAAGGCATTCAATAAATCTGGTTTTATTATTACTTTTATTATTGCTGTATATTCCAAGCCAGTTACCTGTAACATTCCTTAAGCTGACTGAAGCATAGTATCTTGACTTTCTTATATCCCAAACCATTTCTGATCCTGGGCATTATAATTTATACCTAGAATGTCAAAAAGTAGGATCTATTACAAACTAATCTTCCAAAGATAAACTAAACACATTTTTCATTTTCTGTTACCAAGCCCAGTGGTGTTTCAAAGACAGATTTTTGAGTTGCCTCTTGAGAATCTATTTCCTTATTATTTGCAAATAGTTGTTCGATTATTTTTAGTCTGCACCATAGTTTATTTTATGTGTGGTATGAGTATAGTTAAATTTTTGCCATATTCTTTAATCATAGGTTGAGATAATTGATCAGAAATAAACATATGGTACAATGAATGGATTAGCTACCCTGCCTTTTCATTTTTAATGTTCCCTACTTCAAATGACCAAATCATTTCTGACTAAATAAATTGCCATATATTTAATAGTTTCCCCATTTGAGTAATGTTCATTTTGGAAATTGTCTGTAATACTAACAGGGTAGAAATAAATCTATCATGTATTTGGCAGGTTGACGGCTCACAGAGTATTTTGCCCAGTTCACTGTGGCTGCTAAATTGGATCAGCTAACAGTTGATTAAAACCAACCAAACAACAAACACAATCGTTTCCCAAATAAAAACAACAACAAAAACAGGCACTTAAAAGTTAACTTTGATCCAAGAGCTGGATCTCTCTCCTCTGAAATCTTGTAAAAAAATAGCACAGTTCTCAACTTACTTTGAGACCTCAGCAGAACCCTAGTGAGCCGAAAGGAACAGAATCTGAAAATCCCTGGTCCAGATTATGTAAATGTTGTTTGTTTTGTTGCTCATCAGGATGAGATTCTTTGGAATTGAACCTCACTCAAGAATTAAACATATGATTCGTTCACTGCCAAGTGTTTCTTGGTACTTTAGTACTGTTTCAAAAGATGAATCTTGAAAAAACCTGCCAGAACTCAGCAGTGAGAACATACCAAAAAGGATATGCAGTGTATAGAACTAACAAAAATTTTGTATCATAAAGGAAAATGTTTCTTATTAAACATTTGATGATTTTTTCTAATTCCACCTCCATCTATGGTCACATACATGCACAAGGCTCAGTAGAAGTCTTTATCTGCCTGAGTTTCAGATTATGTTATTTGCATTTTTTTATTGTTTGGGTTCAGGCTCAAGGGGAAATATCTGTTCAGTAATCCTCTTTCATTTAAGTGGCAGCTAAAGTATGGATAAGATGACTAACTTGTTAAGGTTCAAAAAAGAAGCTGTTGGCTGAGCAATTGTTTCAGATTGATTTATTGTGAAATCTTCAGACCCATTTCACTTGCGCATGTTTGTGTCAAGCATAGCTAGTGATTCAAATGTAGGTGATGAGATCTTTTTTATTAGCTGGTCCTGCTGTCCATGAGACCTTGTCAAGATTGCATCAACAACTGAAATTAATGCAGGAATCAAATAGGAGATGCAGTTTTTTCATATCTGGTATGAAAATTATTCCCATCAAGAAACACAAAAAGTTTTCACAATATCACTGCAAGCTTACGTTTGTTACCAGGTATTTAAAATTAATTTGCAGCAACACATGAGACTGTTGTTCTTAGGCAGAGGAGAAACATAAAACTCTCAAAGTATGAGTATTACTAGGCTACAGAGCCAGGTAGCTTGGTTTACTATGGAGAGGGAAAACCCACATAATCTTATTTTTCAGATCCTTAACATCTATCAAGGTCCAACCACACATTAAAGATTTTCATGTCTATTCTGTGTGTGCAAGATAATTTGAGGTCCTGTGGGACCTACCAAAGAGAATCTTACTTCCCAGGTTTGCTATTCTGTTCTTACTGACCTAACATTACCATCACGAGGGTCATTTCTTTGGGTTCAACAACAAATGTAGGAGTATTGTCTCTCTGAACACCATTAAAATGTGCATATAAATTCTGAAGGAAAAAAAAGAACTCTGGGGGACATATTTGATCATTTGTATTCCCAAAGTCACATGAATTCAAGCCAGCTTGGCTTGAATTCGAGTTGCAGATATCTTGTGACAGATTGAACTCGGAGGCTGGCATAATTCAGCAGCAGATGAGAATAGAGAAAGACAGCAGCAACTTCTGAGAGGGGCCAGAAGCAGATTTTAGTAAATCAAGGTGTCTACAGAGCTCCAAGCCCCTTTAGATGGAAGGACCCCACTCATTCACCACTGTGTCCTCAGGGCCCCATACCTGCTTCATGTATGGGGAATGCATGAACAACTGATAAAAAGGCTATTGTAGGAAGTATTCTCTAATGCAGGGAGAGAGCTAATGGGATGAAAATTAGTAAGCTACAGTAAACAAGACTAAGGTGACAAGTTGTATACTTAACTTACCTTTGGGACTAAGTATTCAGAAGGAATCCAGGATCCAGAAACAACTGCTGAGAAAGTAGTGGCTTTTCTGTGGAACCAAAATGGCCCCACAGCTAGAGGAGCAAAGATAAGAGGGAATGTATGGCCAAAGGAAAAAATGTCCATTAAGGCACTTTCTTCTGGACAGGAGGGTTGTACGTCCTGCTTTTGTACAGTCTTCTTTTTAAATATCTACTCTCTAGTTATGTTATTGCAAATGGCATAAAAATCTACTTTCCCAAGTAAGATATGAAGCTTTTGTCTTTATACTTAGGAAAACACACAAGGGAAAAACACATGTGGTGCTATGACAGTAATCCAAAGGATTATGTTTATTTACAGTTAGTTGATTTTGTGTATGCATATCTACTTGTCAACATGTGGGTCATGTATGTTTGTTTCTGTCTGTCAAAAAAATTTACAGAAAGCATTTGTGTCATGAATGAATTAGTTTTTGACTCATTTTTAGCCTAAGGCATAATTGTGTATATTTTAGCTTTTGATTCTATATGTCTGATTTTGTTCTATATGGAAGAATGTTTGTGTAAGTAGATTTTATGCCGACTTTCAATTTAACTGTATTTGTAAAAAATTGCTGTTGGAACTTGTGGGGTGTTGAATGAGCCTCTGAGATAATGTCTTTAGGTTGGTACTCAGAACTGAGAGTAAATGTGTTGTGCTTGATATTTCTTTTCTGTTTAGCAGTACATATGAGTAAAGTTAGGCCTGTGTATGTGGGATATTTTTTTTTAGAAGTAAAGAAAGAAGGAAGTGACAGAAACAGGCAAAGCATCTTCACATTTTCTCATGGTTCATTTGTGTTTGTTCTTCAACGTATGGTCAAAGTCTACACCCTTCCAAGTGAATGTAGAGTGATCTGTTGCCTACATGTTTAGCTTTTATCTTTTCCTTTTGCTCTAAGCTACTTTTCAGAAATATTTAAACCAGTAGATTCCTAAGTTAATTTTCTCAATTTCTGTCATGCTTTCTGATTGGCAAACCCCAAATGAAGGCAAAAGATATACTCTTCCGTAAAATCTAAGCTCGAAATCTTAAGTACTTTATTTATAGAGTAAGGACCCCTCTCCTTGCTTTTTATTAGTGCCTAAAATGCCTCACTTTACTTTATAAACTTACAAATTTATTACTGGGCATATATAGATGTTAAATGTTCTTACTACAATAATATTACATGCGTGTGTATATATATAAATACATATATATACATTGTATATGTATATAATGTCACACACACATAAAGTTTATATCTATATAGCATGAGATCTACCTTCTCAATAAGTTTTTAAAAGTACAATGCATTATTGTTGGCTATAGGTACAATACCATATGGCAAATCTCAAGAGTTTGTTCATCTTGGTTAACTGAAACTTTGTGATCATTGATATAGTAACTCCCCATTCTCCTCTCCTTCCAATCCCTGGTATCCACCATTCCAACCTTTGATTCTATGCATTTAACTATTTTAGGTACCTCCTATAAGTGGATTTGTCTTTCTGTGATTGATCATATGATGTCCTTCAAGGGTCATCCATATTGTTATTCCCGGCATATTTTTAAAGCGGGGGGGGGGGGGGAACACACACACACACTAAAATGTGAAAAAATCTCTATCTTAAAGAAAGGAAATTCAAAAGATAAGAACACATGCCAGAGGGTGCAAATTTTAATCCCCATTTGCTTGTGTATTAAAAAAAATTCTGAAAATGAAGAATTTCAGGGCAGACAGATTCATAGGTCAAGACTGAGAAATTTGCAAAACTGGAGCTGTCTGGGAGAAAATAGCTCTAAATCCACACTTTAGAACTCTGCGTTGTTTGGGGGAAAATAAGAGTCACTAACATTCTCACTTAGCGACAAGTTTAATTCCTACTCATGGACATGCGCCAGGATCAGGTGTGAAAGCTGTGAAATCTAGGTCCAAAAATTCTGAAGAGGATGCTGCTAGTATCCTCCCCTGGCGGGTAGCAGCCTTCTAACTTCAAGTTGTGGCTCAATGCTTGGATTTCTCTGCTCCTGGATGTTAGTGTCTGCGAAGGAGAAATGCAACAACTTTCGAACAATCCCTTGCTGTGCTTGGGAAGTCTCGCACTTGGCCACCAGACATCACCGAACTCCGCGCTTGTCTCCTGCAGCACTTCCGTGGCTCGCTGAACGGCTGCCACTGGCGCCCCCAAGCGCCAGCGCGTCCCAGTAGTTCCCGGAGCCGCCTTCGACCTTCAACCGAAGGGAATTGGACCTGGAGAGCCACGGGGGCTGACAGGAATGACTTCTCTTGTAATTTCCAGGGGTTAGAAGGCAGGAAGCCAAGGGAGACAGGATCTCAAAGGCTCCCTGCCCCCATTCGTTCCTATCTGGGATTTTCTTTTCGCAAAAAGAGCAGTTAGCTGGCATGGTAAAGATGCTCAATCGAGCTGTGAGGTCCAAACTCTTGGAGCGTACCCAGAGCACCCCCTTCTTCCCAGTCCCTCAGGGATATAGACATATGCTACGTGTGCGACGGGGCCCGGGTTCAGAAGGAGACTAAAAAGACCCAAATCGAACAGGCTCATCTTTTCCTCTCTTTGGTTTGCCCCTTTCCTTCCAGATCCTCTATCCGGATCATTGGCCACCCCCTGGCGCACCTATACGACTCCAGCTTCACACACTCCCTGGGAGGCACAGGCTAAAACCAAACGTGAGCGCACAAAGAATACAATTCTATTGAGCAGATGTACAGATGCTCACTTTTCTAAAGCTTCCATAGGGTTTTTCCAGCTCTCCCCGCATTGTCAGGGGCTGAAGAAGGGTGGGAAGATCTAAGGAAGGGTGGCGGCGATCACGTGGTGGCAGCTTGCCCCTCTCCGTTTCCACCTTTGCCCTCCGCCTGTTTCCAAAGACCCCTCCAACCGCTGGAGTTGTTGGCAGGAATTAGGAGCCCCTATGTTCCACTCACCCCATAGAAAAGCTATATCCCCCTTTTCCAGCAGTTGTGGGGTGTAGACAGAGCGGGAGGATGAGGAGGAAAAGCTGGAGTGGAAGCCGCAGAAGGAGAAGCAGCACGCGGAGAGGAGGGGGGGCGGAAACGGTAGGGGGTGAGAGAAAAGTTTTCACTCTTCGTCACTCTTGAATTGGGGGCGGAGGTAAAAAAAAAAAAAAAAGAAAAGAAAAGAAAAAACTCACTGTGAGAAGCTATAAAAAGCAAAGAGGGAGGGGGAGAGAGCAGAGAGAGAGAGCGGGAGCCCGCGGCGAGCGTAGCGCAAGTCCGCTCGCCTGGCGTCGCTGCGCTGGCAGCGGTTTTCTGTCTCTTGTGAGTCAAGGGACTACGCTTCGGGGCAACTGTGAGTGCGCGTGTGGGGGACCTCGGTTCTCTTCAGATCTCGAGGATTCGATCCGGGGACATCTCCTGATCCCCTACTAAAGCGCCTGCTAACTTTGAAAAGGAGCATTGTGTCCTGCAAAGTTTGACACATAAAGGATAGGAAAAGAGAGGAGAGAAAAGCAACTGAGTCCAAAGGAGAAGGAACTGGTGCGGGCCTCCTGATCAATTAAGAGGAGAATTAAACCGCCGAGATCCCGGCGGGACCAAGGAGGTGCGGGGCAAGAAGCAACCGAAGCGGTGCGATCCACAGGGCTGGGTTTTCTTGCACCTTGGGTCACGCCTCCTTGGCGACAAAGCGCCTAGCCTTTGATTGCTTCCAGTTATTGCAGAACTTCCTGCCCTGGTGGAGAAGCTGGTCTCGCTTGGGTTCCGCTAATTTCTGTCCTGAGGCGTGAGACTGAGTTCACAGGGTCCTGGGTCCCCGAACCAGGAAGGGTTGAGGGAACACAATCTGCAAGCCCCAGCGCCCCGAGTGAGAGGCCCCGTGTTGGGGTCCTGCCTCCCCTTGCATTCCCACCCCTTCGGGCTTTGAGTCTTCCTGGGGAACCCTTCGCCGGGAGATGGCCGCGTCGATGCGGTGCAAGGATTCGTCCCGCTGCCTGCTCCTACTGGCCGCGGTGCTGATGGTGGAGAGCTCACAGATCGGCAGTTCGCGGGCCAAACTCAACTCCATCAAGTCCTCTCTGGGCGGGGAGACGCCTGCTCAGGCCGCCAATCGATCTGCGGGCATATACCAAGGACTGGCATTCGGCGGCAGTAAGAAGGGCAAAAACCTGGGGCAGGTAGGAAAACCCTCAAACACACTCTTCAGACAGGAGAGGCTGGGGCCAGCTCTCTTGGGCTAGCAGTTTGCCATTGCATCCCCAAAAATTCGGAGCATGGCCCCAGGTATAGAGAACAGACTGCTGGGGAGGGATTCCCCGAACAGGGTCTGCGTGGGTGGGGGGTGTCTGGGTGGCTGCTGGTCCTGCACTGCACGGAGTGAACGGGTTAGGATTCGGTCTCACCTTTGCATTGGGGCGTGGGCACGTATCAAGATCTAGTTAGTGCTTTCCTGTGGAGAAAGTGGTCAGGATGGTCCTTCCATTTAACACTGTGATCAACTGATGAAGATGTTGATAGCATTTAACCTATAGCACCTGTTAACGTGCCAGGCACAGTTCTAAGCGTTTTACATATTCACTCATTTAATCTTCACAACTTTGTGAGCTAAATGCTGTTGCTTTCCTATTCTGCTAATGAAGTAATTGAGGCACGGATTGATTAACGATTTGCCCAAGGCACACAGCTAGTATAAGTGGCAGAGCGGGATTTCAGTCTAGACATTGAGATATTGGGCGTTTAACCATTATATTTTACACTCCGGAGGGGGAATTAGTCATTTTCAGGTTCTCCTTCCCTCCCAATCACTTTCTCTCTTCAAAGAAGTAAGGTCACAGACAAAACAACTCCAGTAGACACGCATTTCTCACTCACGCATAATTGTACATAAATCACCCGGAAGGAAGCAAAAATGATGAGATGGCAATGACAGCGT
Source organism: Macaca mulatta (assembly GCF_049350105.2). Taxonomy (NCBI): domain Eukaryota; kingdom Metazoa; phylum Chordata; class Mammalia; order Primates; family Cercopithecidae; genus Macaca; species Macaca mulatta. The sequence goes on along the minus strand of NC_133410.1, from coordinate 116,372,174 downwards.
CGTAGGCGCCAGCGATAGAGCAGAACATTGAAGGCGTTTTTGAGAGAGGCAACTTTCCGCAGGCGCCTCTGTCTCTGTCACACAGACAGATAGATTGAAAGCCACTTGCAAATAGTTATACAAATAGACACGCACAGAGACTAGCGAGCACACTCGGTACCAGCTGTGGCTGGCGCGCAGTGGCCAGGAGAGGGGGCTCTGTGGGCACTGGGAATCACGACAGCTCCCCCTTCCGCTCCTTTTGTGGGAAGCCAAAACTGAGAAAGCCAGTTTGCCAATGGCACACGCACCTCGCACAGCATAAGTGTCAACCCCTGGCCGCGGCCCACGCCGCAAAGATCTGAGTTTCCTTGGAGCCGACTGATGCTGCGGTTCTGCGCGCTATCGGTGTGCTCCGCCGCCCCTGTCCACAGCGCAGCCAGCAGGGTGAAGGTTGACAGAGAGGGCCAAGCCAGTCTGGGATGGACAGAGAGACAGAACTCAGGCCCGGGCTTGGCCCCCTACTGCCCTCTCACGGGGACAATTTTGCAGTTTTGCTAGTTTTGCAGTTCCGGAACTCTTCCCAGAGCTTTGAAATGTCTACCTTTTCAGCTATCCTTTCAAGGAATTATAAAATCAGCAATCAGATTTCTTTTTTAAGGTCTCAGGAAAAATAAGAAAGTACATATACGTATACACAAACATAACCGTTGCACATGCTCACACACGTGCACATGCCTACACGCTTATGTGACCACTTTCATTCGTTTTTCCTCTCCTGGGAGACACCCTAGGATTATCAATAGCAATGGACCTAACCGTTTCTTAGAAGTGTGTCGTAAGATGAAACAGGGATTAGAAAGAATGGATGCTCCCAATCCAAATTATGACTTCTCTAATGCTACTGACTTCAAATTTCATGTTCCCAGTTGAAGAAAGCTTAATGTGTAGTTCTCCCAAGGACGCAGGGAAGGACTCAATAGTATTGAGGTTCCTTTCCATTCTAATCTATGTATTTTCTGGGAATTTTTGTAAAGTGCTTTTTGTTTCTGTCCCACAATTGGGCCCACACACCTGATGTTCCTCTGTCAGAAGATCAGTTACACTCGTCTTTTCATTAGCCATAGCGTTACACAGAGGAGACTGAGGGATGCATCCCACAACCTAGCTTCTTCTTTATGTTTTGATACTGTATCTGTATATAAATCGGTATAAAATATGTTTTTATGTGGTTCCCTCTCCAACTAGCTACTGAATTATGCTTCTTAAAGAGTTTGGAAGTCTACTTACATCGCCTTACATTGAGAATTTATTTATTTATTTATTTATTTATTTATTTATTTATTTATTTCACAAATGGGTTGAATTTCTGATATGCCTTTCAAAACATACCAGTTCTATGGAATATCTTTTATTATATTTACTCAACTGGAATCCTAGATTGTTAAAATTTGACATTAAGCTTGTGAAAAATTGTTAACATATTCAAGATAAAGGTAAAACAAAATAAAATATTGGGTTGAATAGCAGGAGGATAGCTGGCAAATGGGAAAATTTTATTTTGTATATTCCTGTTTAATGAATGATCTAAAGTATGTACTGTTATGAAGAAACAAATAGTAAAACATTTTCTCTCTGAAGTAAAAAGAATAATTCTTTGGATACTTACGAGTCTCTTTATCTTTTTTTATTCTATAGTTCTGTGGTTACCAACATTCTTAGTATTATTATTTTCATAAATGAAATGGAAATTAGAAAAGCTGTTACAGGGAAGATGTCATTTCCTTTTGTAGAGAAAAACTCTAGAATAGAAATGTAGCTGAGCTAAAGTTTTAGGCATCACAATAGTAAAATATGATTGAAAATATTGGAATTAAAGTGTCAACTAATCTAATTAGCTAACCATATAGTATCATCCTAAAACCTAATAAGTTTGATTTCCCCCAACTCCCTTTATACTTGACAAATGATGTTGTAATATATTTCCTTCAGGGATACAGGAGGAAGAAGCTCTAGGATGCAGCTTCAAGTAGGCAGATTGGAAACTTAGTCCTCGGTGTTCTTTCTCTTAAATGGAAATTGAAAATAGCCTATTTTAATTTTTCAGGATAGAGAATTAAATTTGGCCACTGCAGAAGAAATTCTGGGATAAATTTAGAAAATTAATTAATCCACAAAAGTGAAAAAGAGACTTATATGAGCTCTAAAGTTTTATTGAAAGTTGCCTGATTTCATGTAAAGATAAATATTCTTATTTACAGGAATTCTACTTGTTCCAAAGGCAAAATGGATTATTTGTAATATCACTTCTGGAAAATGTGCCTTTGAATTTTAGAAAAGATTTAGAGAGAGAAAATCCACTGTCCTCCAGACGTGTTACATTTCTCAGTTTAGGTTTGCTTTCAAAGACACCGTATGAGTTGTAAAGGAAACTGACATAGGAAATTGAGAGTGACAGTATTCAGAAGATTGATACAGAATTGGCAAAAAATGAACTGCTGAATTATTTGCATCAATGTTTTAATTTGCCTTTTCAATTGCAGCTATTACTAATAAGTACTGCATGTATGTACTATATTTGTATACAGGCTAAATTAAGTTTCAGGACTGTTACTAATATATTTACATAATATACAAATATTTATGCATTTTAATATATATGCCAATTTCTAAGGAGACTGTTTCAGATGTTCTAAATTAAAAGGAATTTCAAACAAAATCTTCAACATCATGTGAATAAATATATTTTGATGAAGTATGCCATTTCTCGATACTATCTCTGAAGTTTGAGGTGTTGACTTGTATGGGCCACCTTCAAAACAAATTTTAAAAACCCAAACTACTAAAAAAATCAAGCTTTGCAATTCACATATTTTTCTGTGTGAATGAAAAACCTTTGGATTTGTGTTTGCAATTGCTTCTTTTATTCTTCTTTTTTTGTCTTTTTGAGACGGGCAGATGAATTTAATTTGAATGCAATGCAGTAGCATTTTGCAATTCTTTTAAAAGTGACTAGAATAGTGATAATTATAGTTATATTTTAAATGTAGATGAGCTTTCTGGTATGTGTTTCTAAAAAGAAGCTGTGGTTTAACATAAATTCAGATTCTATGCTTTTCTGACTTGGACACTTCAAGGACAGTGGTTTGGATGAAGTTATGTGTGAGAAAAGAATTGAAATTCATTGAAAGAGAAGCTTGAACGAGTTGACTGAAGAGCACTAATATTTGTAGATTGCATTTTCTTTAATGAAAGTATGCTGTATCTGTATGTACAAACATTCATGAAAGTGCTCACTGAAATAAACTACACACTCTATTTTCGGTAAGCGATCTCTTCGCTTTCTGAAATTATCCATGACTTTTTTTCTAACCTCAGCCCAACTTTCTCCTGCTTAAGAGTAAATAATCTGATAGCCTCTCTGGACATTGACTAACACTAAACATAATCAGGAAAGCAAATCATTTTTATGATTAAATTTTTTTAAATAAAGGAATTTGAAATAATCCATATTAACGTTCCTTTCTTCTCACCACGAATTATAGAAAATTGATAGTTGATACAAGTGGAAAGTTAGCTCGTGAATAGCAAGAAAAGTATTTTAATGATAATCTAATATGAACATCCATCATTTTATTTTTGTGTTAGACTAGAGAGCACAAGAGGACAAAGTTGCTCAAACTTACTCCAGCTGTGACTCTGACCCTGTCATAATCTTCTTGAATATTCTTATCCAATACAAATGTTTGCACCCTCTTCTCCTTTCCAAGATATTTTGAAACTTATAATTTTAAGATTAGGTAAGGCAATGTCATAGAACTCTAGCTAGTATATTCTGATCTACGAAAATATTGACTCTTCTTCATTTCCTTACAAAATTGCTTTAAATGTACGTTAAAATAGTCGGTTACATTTTAGAAGAAATTTATAATAGTTAACATATTTGCCATTTTAGACTAGTCACTAATGACTGTTTATTCTTTAGTATTGAGTTAACAGCAAAATCAATTACAATCTTATTTCTGCCTGTGACTTTCTGATGGCCTGCTGGAGTTGCTTTACTTCCTTACGCCTCTAGTCACTTGTGCTCTTTTATAACAAGGAGATAAACCTGTTTTTAGCAATTTATCTGATTGTTCAAATGGTTTATGTGATATTTGTGTCTGCCTGAGCCTGTTACTGAGTACTTTTTTAACAATCCAGAAGCATAAATCAAAAGGAAGTAAGGCTAATCATAATTGATAGACATTTTGCATTATGTAGCATCGCTTTAAGAATGCACAGAAAGATTTAATACAGAATGCATAAGAAAAATTTAGTATTACTATTTGAGGTAAGCAAAAGTCAATTTTCTCTTCCTTCTCTATCCACTCTTGACAGGAACTAGAGCAGAATATCATATTTTTCTCTAATTTTTATGTTAGGACAAACATAAAGCATTCTTTTAAAGAAGTCAATCAATGTAACATTTGGTAGGTTCTTTTCTTTGTAATGGCAAATTGAATCAAAGAAAACTTTAAGGCAGAAAGATTTCAATATCCTGTTTAATTTTTTTAACAGAAGTAATTAGTTTATGTATCACTAACAACAAAATTGCTACTCTAACATGTATTCCACAACCCCTGAATCTGTACAACAGATTATATTTTGGGAATCTCAATAATAGTTTAGATTTCTCTATGTGCTTTAAATAATAAATTCAGAAATAAAATTAGCAAAAATACAAAAGTAGTAAATTTTAAAAAAATGTTACTTATCTTTTTCCACAGAGTCAAAAGGGACAAATGGACATCAGATATCTTTTTAAATACTTTGCAGTATCTAATTTAAAACAAAACAATCTAAAGCAAAAAAGAACAAATCTACAATTTTAACAAATCAATGAGTGAATAAGTACATTAAATGACAAAACAAATAAAAATACCACAATTAGGGAAAATGACTTATCAAAGTGGTAGATCTGACCAAACCTCTCCCAGGAGATATTAGATCTTCATGTTATACTTTATCATCTGGAATAAGATTGTTCTTTCTTCAGGGAAATAGAAGAAGTGAGTGATCTTCAGGTATATTATTTCCTTAAACTAGCTTGCAAGAACTTATGGCACACAATAAATTATAATAAAGGGTACCATTAATTGATTATTCACTCTGTGCCAGGCATGAAACTAAATCCTCAATTGCATTAACTCTTTTGATCCTCTAGCCAACCCTTTGAAGGAAATCGTAATATCATTCTTATTTTTATAAATGATGAAACATTTAATAAATGATAAAGACATTCCTGAGACACAGAGAGGTTATACAACGTGTACAAGTCACACCTCTGTAAATGGAGAAAGCTAAAGTTCAAACCTAAGCAATCTAATATTAGAACCCATATATTAAACCACCTACTTATGCTGCTACAATATGCTGTTTATTCTGAATTTAGGAGAGAACATGAACACTTACTCTTCCCTCTCTATACTTGAGTGACATGGGTATAACTCCAATTTAATTAAAAGTCACAACAAAATCCAAATTCCCTGTTGCTCCCAGCTGCTACTCTGAGAAGTCTAAAGTGTGTTAGTACTTCGTGGATGCTAAGGCAGGCACCATAGCAATACATTATTTTCATCTCTGCCTCTACTTCCCTCCCTGCCTTCCCACATAAACCTACCTTTCTTCTACTCTTTCCCATTAAAGTATAAAATGATAGTGTCACCCCAAGTAGAAAGTAGATTCTGTTGCATAAAGCTTTTTCTCTGTTCTTTCTTCACACCCAGCAACAAACTCCCCTGTCCTCATCTTCCTGAATCTGAATGTCACTATGTGATAGAGAAACACAGGCTTTGCCAATGGCTTCTCTGCAATGGCTTTGTTTGTTTGGCTGACATGTCCTACATCCTGATCAGACAGGGGAAATTCTCTAAATTTAGAGTCTTGTATTGCTTTTGCTCTTTCCTTACCTTTGACCCCTTCTAGCTGCAGTTCTGATAATCAGATGATCTGTGTCAGCATCACAGCACTACAATTTCAAACAGGTTTTAAATTCCACTCATCACTGATTAGTTTAATGTGTTTGGAAAAGCCAGTTAATCTCTCTAGTCTTTCCTTTTTTCGGTATAACCACAAAATAGGGATAACAATAACAACAACAACCATAAGAGTAATAATGCTTAACTTACTGGGCAATGGTGAGGATCACATGAGATGATATATATAAAGAAAACGTTGAAGAATAAGAAAGTGCACTTAGTTATTGTGCTGATGTCATTATTACCACTGCCATTACAGAAATAAGTAAAGTCAAATGCTCGTGCACCAAATAAGAAGTGGCCTCTTAATCTTCCCCACCAAGTTGGGCAGAGGTACAAGAAAGAAAAAAATGAACTCAATTACTCTGAGGCTAAGAATTATAAAGCAAAACAAGACAAAATAAACATACACATACACATGATGTGACATTTCTACTATTTAATGTTTACATTAAGAGAGATGATAAGTCAATATTGTCTTGTAGAACATAAGCACACTGGCAAATAATTAAGTAATTAGTGGAATTGTGGAAAGAGCATGGAAACAAGGGTACCCCAGATGTTAAAAATACAATCATAGTAGGTGGAGGTCATAAACAAGACAATATTAGTTGTTCAACCACAAGAACCAAAATAATTGAACATCATGTTAGTCTGCTTCTAACAGTATTCATTTGATATTTTCCAAAGTGAGATAACCCCTGCACTGGCAAGATTCTTGACACTTTCTACATAGTGTATTGGCCAAGACAGCTTGCTAGGATTTTGGAAGGCTGACAACCTTTGTTGAGTGTCAGCTGTCTCTTCCAAGAGGACTTGGAAACTGGGAATTCATTGTTTCCATATCATTTTCTTTTTTTTTTTATTTTGAGATTTTTTTGTGTGATTTAGGTAAATTGAAATATTTTAGTAATGTTAAATCAAGAGTGAAATACATTTCATGGAAGCATGTGATAAATTTCATTTAACATATTGGAAACAAACTGCCAGTAAATGTTTCTATCTGATAATGGACTAAAAAATCTTCATCCAAATGAGAGGCAGAGGGAATAATTATCATTTAAAATCACCTGAAATTACAACCACATTCAAATAATGGTTTTCACATTCTATTTCCTCTCAACCCTTTGAAATTTGGAGCAACAGGTATTGTGTTAGTCTTCTGAAATCCAGAGTCTTTTATCCGCACTAACCATGCTCCGTACTCTCGGCAGTCTATGGTCTAGTCCTTATGCCAAATTTATTTTTTGCATGTTTACTATTATGCTATTTCTGTTTTCTTCTGTGGTTCATTCTTCTTTATTTTCTTCACTTATTTCTCTATAATCATCTACCTAGAAATGTGAGCATTTCCTCCAGCTCGCTCAACAGTTCTCTTTTCTTTCTGTTCCACTTTCTCTTCTTTACTGACATTATTTTCCTTTTTGGAATCACCTGCCACATATGCAGCTGTCTACTTTTAGCTTTATAAAATTTTAGGCCCCATTTCTTGCTCAACTGTTTTGGAAATCCTGCCAGAAATAACAGTAACCACAACATAAAAACCCTTGATAACAAAAATTACGCCTTTTTTTGTTAACCTCATATTGTCTGCAGTTGGGCAACAAAGTCTTCATGATTTCTGACATGATTAAATGACAAAACAAAGTTATCAAAAAAGCCTGTACATTAATTAAAGCTATAATACTCAAGTCTGATTGCTGAAAATTTGTTCTGTGCTCTGGTCTATTTCATCACTCACGGGTGACGAAAGAATGCTATGTAGGTTCTTACCAAAAAAAGTGCTTTTTGTTTCTTTAACCCTACTTGAGTATTTGGAGTTTAAGTTATTGAGTATTTGGAGTTTAAGTAGACTTCCATTTTTTTTCTCTGTGATGGACTTGTTAAAGAAACTCATGTCTGATTAAAATGTGCAAGTAACTATGACTTAAGCTCATAAAATGTTAATATAATATGCACAAATATTTTAAACAGCATATATTTATCTTCATATATTGAACTATGTACTAGAGTTTTTTTGCTATTTACTTTTCATAAATAATATTTTATTAATTTTCAGTGTGAACAACCTTCTTAACATTTACTTTCAACCTGATAAGAATCTTTTAAAATGTTTGAATATTTTAATAACCACATAAGAGGATTCTCCGAATGTGCTTAAGTATTATCATTAAAGATAGAGAGTTTTATAGAAAGGACCAAAAGAAACTTTTATTATCTAAAAGTTTCAAGAACTTATACAACAGACTAAAGCAGGACACAGAACTGGGTAACACATTGGGAACTGCGTAATTTGACTTGCTTGTTTTACACACGAGGAAATCTGATTAAGAGATGTTTCATGATCTGCCCAATGTACTATAATCAATGCCTGTGACAAAGAAATTCTCACTGGACTTGCATCCTCTGACTTCTAATATAAACATTTCAAATAATCAGAAGAAATACTTTCTGTTAAATATTGAATAAGAAATCTCTGTGAAAGAATTACATTCAGTTGCCTTGAGTTGATTAACTACCTAGTGGGAGATAAATTATACGCAGACTCTTTTTCAGCTCTAAATTTGTGTAGGTCAAAATGTATTATCAAAGTTTACAGTGTCACGATGACAGCTGTGTCAATCAGTTTTAAACAAAGGTAATGAAAGGAAGTGGCATTGACTGTATTGTTGCTCACTTTTTCAGTCCTGATACTTTAAAGACATGGTTAGCAAGAAGCCTGGCTGGAAAGTCTGCACAGCAATGGCAGGAGCACACAACAGAAGGGACAAAAGTGGTGGTGGGGCTGCTAAAAATGCAGGGTGCTTGTCCTTTGTCAAAGTGCCAACTAGGATAGAGGCCAATGGCTTTTAAACTTTTCTGACTGAGAAAGAAATATATTTTACACTGTGATTCTGTATCCTCCCTTCTCCACTCACACTCCTAAAAAAGTTTCAAAAATAAACTCTCTTATAGTAGGTAATGCAGTATGACTTTTCAATTTTAGTCCTTCTCTTCTGCTGTGTGCTATTCTATTATTCTATCTTAAAACAATTTTTTTAACGTAAATCATTATTCATTGAATTGATTTGAATACCACCGACCCATTAGATTACTGCGCTTCCTGGGCAGAGGACTTGGGGCATTGTGCTTGGAGATCAGCAGTGTTTTAGGAAGACACTGCCTCTGAATCAGCTCCAGTGAGGGATGCTGGAAGCAGCCTGAGCTTCATGTAGAGAAGTATCCACCTTCCCAGTCCTCTCCCAGTTTCCCTTCTTCAACTTCATGCGGACCTCTGACTTAGAGGGATGGGCCTCTTTGCCTGGGGATATGCTTAATCTCTTCCTCTCTCTCCACTTCAGGGGTAAGTGAGCCATAACTATGAAACATTTGATACTCTGATGTTTCAAACATGATTAATCTGTGTCTGTTACCCATGTTCCCTCTGGGTATATGCCTTGTGCACTATCACACTTTAAATTCGAAGAACATACTGTTGAAAGTGGTTATGATTTCTGCATGGGACAGCAGGTGAGCCTGAAAGCATGCTGGATATCAATTTAGAAGAAAACCTCATTAGCCTATTTTTAAAAAATATGCAGGACCTCAAAGAAGTTACCTAACACCTTTAAGCCTTAGTTTTTTTTATTAGTAAAATGGTTATCATAATAGTAAGTCCTTTCTCCATCTCTTTGCAAAGCATAAAACACTACTTATTTGCCTCAACATCATTAGAGGTTATGTTACAAAAAAGAAATTTAAAACCATTCCACCCTGAATTTATGAAGGGTAAATCTGAATTAAGCAGTTAGATTCAACCAGAGAATAATTTATAATTTTGGAATCATGAATTTAGTTTCTGTTTTGATTGATTACTTTTTAAAAATATGGGTGGACAGATTGAAAGTAGAAGTTTTATTGTTTGCTCTTTTCCTTTTGTCTATTTGTTTTGATTTTCTTGGATTTGTTTTAACAACTAGTATCAGTAGTCATACTTTGATATTTCTAGTAAGAACCTAGTTTTTTGTTCTTGCAGGCAGGCTGCAAACAGCTTTCTTGCTTGCTGTTAGAATATCCTGTCTATTCAAGAAGAGACGTATGCATTTATTTTTTTCTGTCATGCCTGGGATGTGCTACTATTTACATATTTTCAAAACACCTTGAAAGGTTTGATAAGAGTCTCAATAATAGATATCAGTATATTTTTAAGGTTCTGAAACTAAGTTTTAGGGTCGTATTTTGGACACATTATAGGTTACAGGCTTCAGAATAGACAAAGTTCAGAGAAATAAGCAATTGTAAAGCCAGGTTGTATTGGTGCAAAATCACATAGATTAGGACAAAGGAAATATATTTTGTCAAAAACTTTTTAAAGAAGAAAGTGAGTGTTTTTCAAAGCTGTTGAAAATACATTATTATATTGTTACACAAGCGTCAAACAATGTATTAGGTCCATTTATTCATATCATATGTGCAGGAATCTCAGAGTGGTAACATAATAAATATACATATAATAATATAAGGGTAAAATTTGTGTTCAGAGAACTAGTGTGATTGTTTTTAATTATTGTTAATAGGTTTCATTGGTTTTTTAGAGTAGTTTTAGTTTCGAAAAATAGTTTGACCAAAAGTGTAGTAAGTTTCCATCAAGTCCCTTACCTCCTCCTTTCCCTATCTTCCACTATGATTTGTAGTTTGCATTAGTGTGGTAAATTTGTTACAACTGATGAGTCAATGTCGATACACTATTATTAATAGAACCCATACTCTTTGCATTGCGCATTCTATAGGTTTTGACAAATGTATAATGACATTTATTCATCACTACAGTATCATAAAGAATAGTTTCACTGTCCTAAAAATCCTCTGTGTTCCACCTATTTACCCATTCCTCCTCTCTAATGCCTGATATTCATTGATCTTTGTACTGTATCTAGTTTTGTCTCATTCAGGATGTCATGCAGTTGTAATCATATCATATGTAGCCATTTCTGATTGGCTTCTTTCACTTCATAGTATATATTTAAGATTCTTCCATGTCTTTTCACCGTGATGCTTTTGTTTTTATAAGCTAAAATTGTTTTCCAAAATAAATGAATATTCTTAATTTTATCGAGCTCTGAGTGTAATCTTTGACTTCCAGTTTACTCAATATGTGAGCAAAAGTAATGAATTATATAAACATGATTATTACTCTTTAATAACATGAAGAAAAGTTGAAGATTATACTCTATGGAAAAATTGCAAAGAGGGAGACTATTGTGGCAAAAATAAGGCCAAGGATTATAAGCTATCAATTATATGATTAGATTCTCAGGAAAGGTTCTATATATCCACCTTCCCAGGAGTTACATCTACTTGGACATCTGACAGGCAACTCAAATTGAACATGTTCCAAAACTAAAAGCAATATTTATTTCTCTTAAACTTGCTTCCCCTCTTGTATTCCATATAAAGGTAATTAGCATCGCTACCCAACCATTTGACCAAGTTAGAAACAATCTAGGCTTCCTGCTTTCTATCCCTCCTCCGAAGCAATTATACTGTAATTTATAGGATTCTACTTCTTCCCTAATAGTAATCCTTTTTTACTGATTTATTGCTATCCCAATTTTTCATTGCCTTGATTCAGACCATTGTTTTTTTCTCAATAGATTACTACAATATTATTAATGTTTCCTACTCTCTGAAACATTATCTACACTACTTCTAAAGTGAGCTTTCTAATGTAAAAATCTGATCAGTCTATTCTCCATCTATGTCCATTTCTAGAACATGAACATGTCCATCTATGTCCATTTCTAGAACATGAACTCCTCAACATGGCACACAATATCATCAATTATCTTATTTCTCTCTACTGTGTTCCTCAAGCTACACAGCTCGTGAGTAGCAGAGCTGGGATTTAAGGCCAAGCAGTCTTTCTAAAGTCTGTACACTTAACCTACTTAATCACCGTGCTAGGCTGTCTCATATAAGTTAGAGGCCATAGAAACCAGCTACAGACCTTCTATTGGTATATTTCAAAATTCAGATGTGATTCAAATTCTTCAGGTAAGTCAGTCAACTTGCTAATTGCTTACTTAAGTGTATTAGATGCTATGATCACAGTCAACAAACATTTAGGACAAGGTATATGTAGCAATAAAAACAAATGTAATGCATTTGAAGCATCTAGTTGAAATTTTAAGGTTGAAAGAGGCTCCCAGAAATTGTCTAGTTCATGATTCTATTTCTAATACAGTTTTGTAATTGGACACCTTGATGAGTTTTTCTTTTTTATAAAGATTTCTAAGGGTGAACATGTGTATTGTATCTCTTAGTTATCTAGTTAACTTCAGTTAAGGATGGAAACATTCTGCTTTTTGCTAGAAGTGAAGCAAATGAATAAAATAAACTGGATATCAATGTCCACTCAAAAACTTTTCCTCATTAACAGAAAATGTAATCAAGGGATTTTAGTAATTCTTCACAGACTATACACTGGCTCTTTGGGCAGACAGTCAGACTGACTTGTAGGTACAAGCAAGCTACCTCCATAAAGAGTCAGGAAAAGGTCTGATTGTACTGGGCATTATGCTGAAATTATAAAGAATTGATGTCTGTTTTTTCCCCCACAAATATTGTAGGAGGAATTAAAGTTTGATTTTTTTGCCTTCGTAAATGCCTCACTGTTCCCTGAGAAGGTCTGATTCTAACTTTGTAATTTTCAAAGCACATAAGAAATATTAGTGAGAAGAGGCAGGCTCACAGGAAAGTAGAATTGTGGGGAGAAATAACTAAGTTGGAGTGTAGGAATTGGCGGTGAACTCAGCATTGATTGGTGGAGAGATGTCAGTAAAGTGGACAAGAACTTACTGCAGGAAAGGCAGAGCAACAGAAAATGTGCTGAAATATATCAAATTAAGACATTTGATAAATAAAGACACAAGTTCAAAATACTGTCATAGATTTTGTAGTCAAGCTTGCTCAAACATTATTTTCCATATTAGTCACCACAGAGAACTCATTCCTTTGATATTGTTCTGTAGACCTTTGTTTTGAAATTAATTTTAGAAGTAGTTTACATGTTTGTTTATTTTAGGCCATGACTTTAGGGCCATAAAAACATTATACATATTGATTCACACACCACATTCAAAATACTTGGCTCTGAGTGGCTTTTTGTTGTTTCCATGAACAAAGTACCCCATAGAAGGTGAGAATGTCAAATAAATGTGTTGTTTCTCCAAGTAATTTTTTCAAGCTCTAACAAGCATTCTGAGTCAAGGATTCAGCATTGTGATTATAACCGTAAACCTTTCAATGTCAATTGCTTTAAGGTGGAAAACCCTCAGTTGGGTTTAGAAAGTCTTAAAATTTAAAATATAATGGAATATTATTTTATAATCTGGTCTTCTCCATTAGAAGAACATGGTCAAAATTCATGTAATATGCTTATTATTTCCAAAAGAATCATGGTGTTCCAGAAGCACTTAACGAACGTAGGTCAGTGGTATGTTCTCCACCCCAAACCCATCCATTTTCTGAAAGAGGAGGCAGGCACAAATCATACTCAATGCAATTCCCCAGGGTCCAGTCTGGTGGCACACGTTACTTCATGTGCAACTTAGTTAAAATGTGTGCACAGAGACACACACACACACAAAGCCTGTCAAAAATTATTTTTAAAATGAGTTCAATTGTTTTAGATTCCACATATAAGTGAAAACATGCATTATTTGTCTTTCTGTTCATGGCTTGATTTAATTATTCTACATTGTATTTAATAATTGTAATATTACTTGTACCCATAGATTTACAGAATTCTAAATTGTCAATTTGCAATAAATTTGTTTTTAATTTTAAAAAGTTATTTTTAAAAAAATGCAAACCCATCCCATTAAAATTAAGAGGAAAGACTAAACTTCTTAACCCATAAAAATGTTCTTACAGTTGTTCAAATTAATACAATGCTTCCACAGTACTCTTTGGAAATCCTTGTAAATTTTCTTGTTTGCCTATTTGCCCTGCTGCTATCTTCCCAACACTTTTCAGGAGGAAATGGCTTTTTAACAAGAAAAATCCTCTTGAAATTACGTTTCCAAGTGGGTCCTGGCCACAGCATCTGCAATGCATTGTAACATTTTTGGTCTTTTTAAAAATTCTCATTGTTAAAATCGTAAGTGGCCAATACTCAGGTCTTCTGCCACAGCCATCCCAGTGATTGACTACAAATTGAATTGAAGTGTATACTATGAATTTTCTCATTAGAAAATAAAAGCTTTCAACACAAAAAGGAAACTATATTTGATGGTCTGAACCTTATAAAATTAAGACCTAAAAATATAACTCTGGTTTTTAGCAGAAATCAATAAAGAATAGTGTAGCTCAACCTCACCACTATTTTTTTTTAAATGTCCACTCTGGGAGAGTCAGACATTAACAAAGAAGATGCTCTAATGGTGGAACCAAGATGTTCTGGATATTCAAGGACTATTTCAAATATCTTTGGAAAACAAAGCCAAGGCAGTGAACACATAATTCATGACAAATCCATGCTATTGGAATTAAGAATTGTACACTCAGTGAAGTTTCAATAGTAATCATCATAGTAAGACTTAATGTAAGATATTGAGGGAGTGATATTCTGTAGTTTTGGTGCATGGAAAGGAAAGGAAGAACATAACTGACTGCTGCTTTTAACACAATGATGAACAAAATCAATTAGGATAAATACACCAACTTCCAAATCGTAGTCATTGCTTATCCATGTATAATGCAGTCTGACGTTAAATGATGCAGTCTGGCATCAGTATACTACTCTAGTATATTCCTAGCAATATGCTACACACAGCATTAGTGTGACTAGATATTTGAGAAATACATCCTTTTTTTCTGGAAGATAGTGACAGCTAACATTTGTGGAGCACTTACTTTATACCAGGAATTTTGTGTTGCCTCACTTAACCTTCCCTAAAGCCTGTAAGCTTCTGTTATGTGCAGAGTAATCAGTAAATCTTTGAAGGACGTAATCAAGCAGGAAGGATGATGCCAAAAAAGCGACCATTTAGATTTTGGGCAAGCTCGATATTTGGTATCTGTGCTCCCATGTGACTTAGTTTCAAACTCAGAATTATTTGATTAAATTTTAATATAAGACAGTGTTGTCTCGTTAAGTGAGAAGACCACTTGAATTTTGTTTTTTTGGTTTTGTTTTTTTAAAAGTGAATGAGATTGCTTTTTTCCCAAGTTGGAGTTCTATTTTGTTTTGTTTTAGGAGGTTAACATCTCTATACAGCTGTGCCCATAAACTCTGGAAACATTGTTGAAGTTCTTATCTTCTCATCTCTGAAGAGAAAATCCAAAATGACCATAATATTCAAGCGGACGAGGTTGTAAATCTCTCTTCAAAGCAAAAAACAAATAAACAAAAACAACTAAAAACCACCGCCAACAAAAAATAACATTTTAAATACCCGATAACTACTAGTAGTTATTGAAAGGTGGCAGATCGCAAAACAAGGACTTAAAGATAGTTTGCAGGAAATTGAGGTCCCCAAATTGCAAGAGTGTTAGTTTATACTTTTTTAGATGTCAGTTTTAGTAGGAAAAAAGATAGGCAGTTAATACTAATTATTCAATAGAGTTCGTATTGTTCACTGTGTTTCCTTTGACCAGATTTTCAATGATCAGGACAGGGAATGGGTCAAATATCACATCATGTTTTAGAAGGGCTAGGAAAGAGAGATATTCCCTTGTTGATCTGATTGTCATAAACTGAGCAACCCATAGAACATTTTTGGAATGTGCACATGTTTAACACCTGGAATTATAGTCATACTTCATTCGTCACCAGAATGAAAAGCCAAGGGCCGACTAAAGAAGAATTTCTGAGGCAATTCTTCTGGAGCTAGCAATATACCCTACTTGTCATCTCTCAGATATGAGCCTTTAATCCCCTTTTCCTAAAATTGTTTATTTTAAAATACGAGAAAGGCTAGGGATGTTACAACCGAGTTCTGAGCTTTCTGTTTCAAGAATCTAATCCTTCAAACCCATCTTAAGCAAAGAGACTGGCATTTCATGTGCTGAGCAGATGATGTTCTGCAGCTCTGGCCAGCCCACATGTACAGCTGGGCCGGTCTGGCACACAGGTGTTCTGATTTGGACCTTCTTGAAATTCTGACACCACACTCTCCTCCATTGGGAAGGATGACTTGGCTATGCTATTTTCTAGTGACAACAGATATACTGACCTAACAAAAACAGCTCCAGCTAAGGTGATAACATAACCCTCTGACTCAGATTGAGCTCAGATTGAGGGTGTATGTTGTGTTCTAAGAGTCTGAGCCAACTTTTTGGTTTTGATTTCCTCTTTTATATTGCATATTGTCATTCATGTTTCCTCCCTTCACCTCTCAGAATTTTGGGTACTTCTAAGAAGGGTGGGAACATCCCTCGGTGGGAAAAATGCTGGAGTAATCAAACAAACAAAGTTAAAAATTTGTACTGAAATGGGTGTTTTTTCAATCGTTGGTAAATATTGAGCAACCACATTCCAAAGTTAAGTAGTCTGCCAGCATTTAAAAATGAGAAAAACTGGCAAATTTATTAAACTTTTCATAGCATTTGACAAAACTACTGTAAAAGTAAAAGGAGATTTCAAAAATATAGGCAATAAAGAAGAAATATCATTGCTGTTCCTTCTGCATAATCTTTTATATAATCATTTCAGTCTCACCAAAAATATTTCTCAGTGCAAAGCCCAGATGTTTTGAAGCTTTTTTTTTAAGAAAGCAATATTTAAGAACTTTTCCATTCCTTTCCATCTTAGTAACAGCTGCTTCTAACAACTGCTTATAATAAGCATGGCTAAATAGGAAAAATAATAGTGGAAATGAATGAGGAAAGTAGATTGTATCACAGTTTAGAGCTTTATATTGTGTCATTACTTTGTCTCTGATTCTCTCTCTCTCTCTCTCTAACAAAAACACAATTTTTAGAATTGTCTCAATTAGTAAAACCCACTCATCTTCACTCAAGTGTGCCCTAAAAAATCAATGGGCTCTGCCTTTAAACAGCTATAATTGCTAAGCTCAAGAGGAAACGAAAAAGTTATTATCCAGATGGGATTTTATCCCACTGCATTAAGATAACTTCAACCTTTGCCATTAATCTAAACTGAATCATATATTGAAGAGATACTCTGATTTTCAAAGAGGGAAGGTTTGTTCTAGTAGAATGGTGAGCTTGTTATTGATTCTGGACTACATTATAGAATGGATTATAAAGTTAAATACTTAGGGAAATAGAGACACCTAAGAAACAACATAGGTTTATTCAGAATGAATTATGACAAACTAATTTCGTTTCTTTAACATGGGGACTGGTATGAGTATGAAATTTCATCCTCACCATCTCCAGTCACTCCTTTTGTGACTTAATGGTCTTCTGGCTTTAAATACCACTGTATGTCAATGACTCTTATATTTATATCTCTAGACAAAATGACTCTCTTGAACTACGTATTAATATATTTAAGTGCCTACTTAACATTTCCACTACTAGATATTTCATATTCAGCATGTCCAAATCCCATCTTTTCCCTTTCCCAAACCTGCTGCACCCATGGTTTTCTCCATCTCAATTGATGGTTAGTTTTCCAGTTTTCCAGTTGCTCAATCAAAAGCCTTGGATTCATCCATAACTTTTCTCTTTCCCTTATACTCATATTCAGATCATTAAGAAAGCCCCTTAGCTTTGTCTTCAAAACACATCCTTAGATCCAAAAAAGCATCTCTATAGAAGTATGATAGTACCTTACAGAATAATAGCTAAAAACTGGAAAAACAAATTAAAAACTAGAATAAAAGTTGTTCACCAAAAAATAATTTAGGAATTTAAATTAGGCTGAATAGGATATACACAGGACAGAGGAGACCTTTCTAAGAAAATAGCTCTTATACAAATGTGAGAAACATCTTTATTTTGTAGTTTAGGGTTTGCTTTTATCTGTCTACATTTAGAACATTAAAAAGAATTGGTATTCTAGGAACCAATTAAATAATCAAGTCTGTCAGTGTCAGGGCAGGGAAAATTACCAAGTAGCATTTGTTAAACATGCTCTATAAAAGTAGAAAACTTTTATTTTCCACAAATTAACTGTGTTTTCTTCAGGTCTTTAATTTTTTAAAAGATTTTTTTCTATGTTATGGTACCCATATAGCAAACAGTGAATGCTAAGCAAACAAGGAGAATGGCTTTTTAGATTTTCCACGATGATCTCTAATGCTGTTCAGGTAAGATGGTGACTTAGCTCCTCTCAGACTCAGACTTTCAAATAACTTTGCTCTAATTTGACTCTTTGGAAGAGCAGGCCTTCTTTGTTGCTTAAGGTTAAGAAAAATTATATCACACAAGAGGTGTTTTGACAATGTTACCACCCCATTTATCATATGTTCCAATTTTTATCGTAAGTATTAAAATTTTCTCTTTTAATTTTCACTCCTATTACCAATATTCTTTATCTATCAGGGTGGTACATAGACACGTGAGGGAAATTGTATTTTGTTTTAGCAAATAAAGGCATCTGCTTTTGCCTAAATTTCAGGTCATTCTGTGACCCAATAACAGAAATGAGTATTCATGTATTAAGAGAGATGAAAAGTACAATTATTTAACTAACACTGTAATATTCACAAATTAACCAACAAAACAGATTAGAGAACCTATATATAGATTGAGACATAGACCATTGAGGGAAGAAGGAACTATTTAAAAAGTGATGCTGGAAAACATTGGGTAACAATGTGGGAAAAAGTGGTATTTGAACACTATGTTACTACATACAAAAATTAATTTCCAATGGATTACTGTTTTAAAAGTAAGAATACTAGTTTATCCAATGTACCATGAAGAAAATAGAAAACAGGGCACTAATTGGGAGATGTATGTAGTACCTGTAGTCAACCTAAATCTCGTATGTCTAAAGATTCCTGTTTAGAATATATACAAAATCCTATATATCAATAAGGAGTTACCAGAGAGATAAATAATCCAATAAAAATGGGTAAAATACATGAAGAGGCACTTGACAGAAAAGCAGAATAATGGCTAATAAGTATTTGAATAGGGCCTCGATCTTATTAGTAGCAAAGAGAATGCAAATTAAGATACTGATCTTCCCTTTTATGACATTAGATTATCAAAACTTAAGAATATTAACAATACCAAGTGTATAGGTACCTATGTGAAACTTTAACATATGGTTCATGGGGGTGTAATTATGGCAATCACTTGGCAATATCTTATAATTCTGGATATTCATATATATCATGATCTTGAAATTCTACTTTTAAGAATATAACCCACAGAAATATTTGAGCATGTGCACAAGAAGATATGTGTAAAATGGACCACAGAACCACTGCTTGTCATATCAAAAGACAAGAAACAATCCAAATGCTCATCATCAAGATAATGTATATATAAATTAGGGTAGATTAACACCAGGGAGTAAACACTGGTGAATAAATAAATAATGTACAGTTAGAAATAAACATGAATGAAGATTTGAAATACAATGGCTATTGATAGAAAGAAGGCTCTGTGTGTGTGTGTGTGTGTGTGTGTGTGTGTGTAGAACCTATTTTTAATTTCATTTATAATTGACTAATTGAGACATAATTGTACATGTTTATGAGGTACAATGTGATGTTTCAATACATGTGAACATTGTAAAATGATCAAATCAGGGCATTTAGCATATCCATCACCTCAAACTTTTATCATTTATTTCTGGTGATAACTTTCAAATCTTCTTTTCTAGCTATCCTGAAATATACTGTACATTGTTATTAGCTATAGTTTATTTTCTATGTAATAGAACACCATAACATGTTCTTTCTATCTAACTGTAACTTTGTACCCCATGGCCAGCCCCTCCCCATCTCTCCCTGCTCCCCTCCTCTCTCCCTGCTCCCCTCCCTCCCTAGTCTCCGGTAAACACTATTGTAGTCTATAATTCTATGAGATCAACTTTTTTATATCCTATATATGACTGAAATAATGCAGTATTTGTCTTTCTTTGCATGGCTTATTTTACTTAACATAATGTCCTTCAGGTTTATCTATGTTGCTGCAAATGACAGGATTTCATCCTTTATATAGCTCAATAGTATTCTATTGTGTATATATGCCACATTTTCTTTATTCATTCATCTGTTGGTGGACTTTTAGGTTGATTCCATCTCTTGACTGCTGCAAATCATGCTACAATAAACATGTGAGTGCAGATATCTCTTTGACATGTGGATTTCAATTCTTTTGGATATGTACTCAGAAACAGAATTGCTGTATCATGCCATAGTTCTATTGCTAATTTTGAGGGAACTCCATACTGTTTGTTACAATTGCTGCATTAATTTTCACTCCCACCAACAGTGTATGAGTTCTGCTTTCTTCACATCCTTGCCGGTATTTGTCATTTTGTCTTTTTGATAGTAGCCATTCTCTGCATTTCTCTGATGATTAGTGATGTTTAGCATTTTGTCATATAATATCTCTTCTTTTCAAAAATGTCTATTAAGGTCTTTTCCCCATTTTTAAATGAGATTATTTGTTTTTTGCTAGTGAGTGGTTTGAGTTCCTTACATATTCTAAATACCAACCCCTTGTCAGATGCATAGTTTGAACATATTTTATCCCATTTTGTAGATTTCCTTTCCGCTCTCCCCGTTGTTTCTTTTTCTGAGTGGAAGCTTTTTAGTTCGAAGCAATCCCATTTTTGCTTTTGTTGCCTGTGCTTTTGAGGACCTATCTAAAAATTTATTGCCCAGACCAATGTCATAAAACATTTCTCCTTCATTTTTTCCTGGTAGTTTTATAGTTTCAGGTGTAACTGAATTAAGTAGCTAATCCATTTTAAGTTGATTTTTATATATGTGATAGATAGTCTAATTTCATTATTTTACATGTGTATATCCAGTTCTCCCAGCCCCATTTATTAAAGAGACTGTCCTTTCCCTAATGTGTGTTCTTGGTACATTTACTGAAAATTAAGTGGTTGTAAATGTGTAGATTTATTTCTGCGTTGTCTGTTTTGTTCCATTGGTTTATAAGTCTGTTTTTATGCCAGTACTATGCTGTTTTGTTTACTATAACTTTGTAATGTATTTTGAAGTTAAGCATTAATATTATAATGGCTACAGCTTTGTTCTTTTTGCTCAAGAGTGCTTTGTCTACTCAGGATCCTTTGTGGTTCTATACAAGTTTTAGGATCATCTCCTCTATTTCTACTTTTCTAAACAAGTTACCCAAACAAGCAAAGAAAAGATAAATAATATGAAGGATAGTGGTAATTTTGGAGGGAGTCAAGGAGTTGGGATAGGGGAGGTACACTAAATAGATGCAAAGTATTGATAGTGTTATAGTTCTTGGGTTGAATGGTGGGTTCACTCTTGTGTTTGATAATCTAAAGATGTTTAAATATATTTTGCATTTACAAAATATACTTAAAATATTGAAAAAGATATAAAATATATTAAGAGAGAATATAAAAGAAAGATCTGAGAATCTTTGTCTAACTTGGGGATCTTCCATTCAGGTAAGATACCTGCAGATGACTCAAGGGAGAGGCAGATATCTCTGAGTACATCTTCTGAAAAGTGTTATTTTATAAGTATTTTACAGAAGGCATAAGTTGCAATATCATGATAAATAGTATTAGAGAAAGTTTTATAAAAGGAGAACTTGGACCTTAGAGAATGCAGTTAAAGCTTTTACAAGTTTCCTCCAAGAACAATGACAAAACCCTTTCTCACTCTCGCACTTCCCCACCTTCTGGAATATTAACTTCATATGTGAACTAGTATATTCTTCTGTTACTCACCGTCTTTGACAATATCCTATTTTGAGTGCTTTCTACATAACTTAGACACACTTTTCTTTTAGAAAAGCATTCATGGCTCCCAGAAACCATCCCTTCTGCAAAACATATCTCCATCCTATTGCTGTGACTTCCTAGGAAATTGGAGAAAGATGAAATTGTTTTTAATGAATGAGAAGAATAAAGAATCATAAAGCCTCAACACAAATAAATACTGATGAAATTTATTTTAGTCATATTTACAAAAAACTGTTGCTGAATTGTTCTACTGTGAATATTCTTTAATCTATTTGCTTCTTAGCCTTCTTACTTATAAAGTAAGTGATGGGTCTTAAGCTGTAATAAAACAGGTTTAAATTTCTTAAAAATCTGTGTTTAAACTTTTTCTTCAGCAATATTACGTACATGGGATATGAGATCTCTCAGGACTTTAGCTTTGGATAAATTTTGCTTGTAATACACGGAGAGTGTGATTAAAATGATTTTTGTTTTTTAAATGACAACTTATATCTAGTTAGTGACTTCCAGTTATAAAGATAATGGAGGAGGTGTTGCTACTCTTTAGGAGCAAAATAGAAATTTACTTTTACTAATATATTGAAATAAAAAATTGCCTTATGCCAGTGATTCTTCAAGTTTGGTCAGGACTCTTTTGAGAAGTCTAAAAAGTCAAAACTCTTTTCATTAATAATACTAAGGTACTGTTTGCTTTTTCTCACTGTATTAACATTTGTGTTGATGGTGCAAAACATGGTGGGTAAAATTGTTGATGCCTTAGCAGAAATCAAACTGGTAGCAACAAACTGCATGTTGTGTTCTTTATCAACACACTCAAAATAAAATTATACACACACACACACAAACGCACACACACACTCAGACAAAGATATATGCCAATTTCCCTTAAGAATGTCCATGATGAAGCAGCAAATGTTATTTTATTACATGTTGACTCTCGAATACACGTATTTCAGATATTTTGTATGATGAATGTGGAGTATGTATAAAACACTTTTGCTTTTGCTGCATACCAAAATATGATTGTGAAATACTTGAGCTGTGAGCTGGACTGACAGCAATTTTTCACTATGTTTTACCTAAAAAGAATGACTGACAAACAAGCTATGGTTAATTATACCGAAGTATTTAGCAAGTATTTTTTCAGAAATGAACAAAGTGAATCTGCCACTTCAGGAAAATCAACTCATAATATTTGCTGCCATGATAAGCTTTGAGCTTTCTAGGTCTGCAGAATTCTATGAACCCACGTTTTCTAAATGAACAATGAACGATATTACAAAATCACAGTGCAAAGTAGACCCAAAGAGTTTGATTGTCACAGAATATATGATGTTCATTAATATGGTTTCAGATTCCATATTGCAACTAAGCTTTAAGAAACTACCATCTGTCAAATTTTGTTGTAGTTATCAAAGAAGACTATTCACAGTTATAAGAAAAAGCTATTAAAATACTCCTCCCCTTTCAAACTACATATCTGTGTGAAGTCAGATCAAAACATCCACCAAAAAAATTCACATTGCAAGAGACTGAATGCAGAAGCAGATAACAGTATCCAGCTGTCTTCTATTAAGTGAGACATTAAAGAGATTTTTAAAAATGTAAAACAATGCCATCATGCTTCATTTTACTTTCATTCTTGAAAAATATTTTTAATTAAAATATATTATTTATATTAATATCTATGAGTTTTTAATGAATTAATACTTTTTTATTTTTATTTTCTAATATGGTAACTATGGATAGTTACAACAAATATAAACAAAAGCACTTTGGGGACCTCAGTACATTTTAAGACTGACAGTGTCCTTAGATCAATAGCTTGAGAAGAATTTCCTTAGGCAAATTATTATTCTTTCTTTTCCAGTGGTTAGTAGCAAAGTAAATAAAAATTTTCAGGAATTTCAGGACGTTACAGAAGTAAAAGGAAGGCAACTCGATCCCTTTTTTTCAGTTTGGTGTTCCAGTTTCTGAGACTTGACACTTCTTACTAAGGTTGGATCACATACTTATTCTCTTAATCTTTATTGTGAATCTTTTATGCAACAAGTATTGTCTAGAAGTAGGAATACAGAAAACAGAATATATGTCCCTCTCCTCTCCTAGAAGGATTATTTTAATATTGGATTTATCTTAAACTAATAACAGTGAAAGATTACATGAAAACAGCAATCTATACTTAGTAGATTATTTCAACTTAGAAAATAGAAATAGAATTATTATCTATTTTATTATCTAATGACTTCATACTTAGCTGTCCTAATAAAGGGTTAAAGCCATACTTTAAAAGATAATCACTGGACACTTTATAGCTTTAAGTTGATGAGACTTCAACCAAGAATCATGCTTGCAATTTAAATAAAAGCACACACTATTAGTATAAATGTCATATTATTACTTGTTTCCTACTTTGGGGGAAGGCAGCCTACTGGTAGGTAAATCAAATCACTCATTTATGTGAAGGGAAAAATCCCACAATTTTTTTTAAGTGTAAAAAACAGCTAATATAAGGCTATGAAGTGATGGTAAACTTCACAGATGGAAAAATGCTTTGGAATCTCTAGAGGAAAATAAATTCTTTTGAAGTATAAATTTGAGGAATTGAGGGACAGTCACCTGGGGCCAAATTCTTATTCTCTGTAATTCGAGGAGAATTCCCACAGAATTACAGAGACTTAGAAACTGGTTAGCAAGTACTCATTTAAAGAAAAGTCTCTGTTAGCCAAAGAGCCTAAAATTACTTTTTGCGTAATAAAATGCCTGATTGCACTTTGATACTTATTCAAGAATGTCCCTTCCAATGCTGTGTCAAAGTGAGGGCTTGTATATTTTATTAAAGTGACTTACTTGAAAAATATTGCTGTCCCTTTGCCCTCCCCCAGCTGCAAGCTCCCGTGTGGAAGTATGATTTCATAAATTTATTCTGAAATAAAATTTCATTTTTCCTTTGCTCTACCCTTCCCAGCTGCAAACTCCTACCTGGCTTTGTGTTATAATTACCGCATATGTTAAAATAAAAACTCATCTTCTCTCCTTGCCCTCCCAGCTGCAGATATCTAGCTCTTTTGTGGTTTTATTCAGATTTTTGTTCGTAGTAATATTTCATAAATATAGAAAAAGTACAGATTCTCTCATACCTCTTTCCAAGCTCACTCTGTTGTGCCAACTTTCAGTGGTTCTGATTGCTGCCAGCCCAGATTAGCTAAGGTCCTTCTTCTGTTGCAACATTACCTTTACATTTCACTATTTTTATTTTATTTTCGAATTCTTCAGATTTCAGAATGTTACAAAATGAGCATTCGGCAAGAAAGAGCATGTTATAAGTTTTTAGTGTTAAAATTAATGGGGATTTTTTTTTCTGTGATTGAAGACAGTAGACACCTACCTTTCAACTGATCCTTTAGTAGGTAATCTATAATGCCTGTATGTTGAAGATGTAAGTCTGTAAAATCATTTTGGTGGTTAAGTAGATATACCTGGTTCTATCATAGTAACCCTTGATGTTCATATTTGTTTCCATTTATCAGATTTGCAAACAGAAAATCTTAATTTGGCAGCTTATGAAAAGACATCAAATATAATCAAATATTCCTGATCACAGAGTAAGGAACTGATATTTCTGTTAGAGAACATAGTTTTGATTATGTTTATTTGTCATATTTCTGCCTGACCTTGAAAATTTCTGCTTAACATGTCTAGGAAACTCTTCTATATTACTAGTAGCACTAAAGGAATTTTATTTGACTTATAATTTTTTAGACTATTGAACACTAAAAACTTGGAAACAAATGTAAGCCTAATTAGACACTAAGTAAATAATTTGAAGTTCATGTGTGCATGTCTGTTTAGGTATCCCTGTGTGTACGAAACATTGAAAGAGCCTTGGCCCTCTCTCCTTGATCTTCTACATTGTGGCTCCAGGGCAAATCTGATTGTCTCTGCCGTTTAAGATAAAGCTGAACTGCCTTAATATAAGTTACAAGTCTATGATTTATAAGATTGCTTATCTTTGTCTAACACAGGGTGCTTTTTCTTTCTCCTATTACAAATTCTACTTGGATATCTCTCACTTATTTTATAGTCTAAAATCCTATATCACTTTCCCCAAAAAGCCTTTCTTAATTTCTCAAAACAAGATTTTTTCTAGGTGTTCCAATAGCACGTTGTATTTATCCTCATTATAATTATTGCTATTCTAAATATTTTTGATCAGTATTACTGCTCACTTCCCATTTCCACTCAAACTGAAAGATCTTATCTTTTTCATCATCATATACCCAATGTCTAGCACAATAACAAACACAGAATAGATGTATAGTAAATATTACTTGAATGAATGAATAAGTGACTATTGAATTATAAAATTGTAAGGTCCCCCTCAACCATGAAATATGATTCTATGCTGATTTTTATCTATGTGGCCTTCATGGGTTTTAATGGTGGTGATCAGAAATTCTCTATTTTCTTTTGGCTCTGTTTTACCAGAGGCTGAAACATAAGCTGGGACATAACTAGTAAAAAGCAATGGCGTTGAATCAAACAAGTTTTTGCCAGTAAGAAAGGGTGAGGAGGTGATATAGGGGACTAGTTTGGGAAGCTTTCTCACTCTGGGGAATTGATGTTTCCAAAGAAATCAGCAAGCCTGTACAATAATAATCAATTGGAATCACCTCCTACTATTTACTGGAAGTTCTAGCAATGCCAAGTATGTCTTTATGTATATATACTCATGACATCAGCTCCTAAGCTTAGCTACACACTAGAATCACCTAATGCCCAGGCCACACTTCAGAGCAATTAAATCAAAAATCAGGATGTAAAATCCAAGCATTGTTAGTTTATAAAGGTCTTCAGATGATTTCAGTGTGAAGCCACACTGATACCCTCTGCACTTCAGGAGGACAACAGAACTTCTGATTTGGAATCACATTCAGATTCACAGACATGTTCAAGGACAGGCATTTTCGGGTTAAATAATCACCTTCAGTTGTGAACTGTAGCACCACCGCACCCAAAATATTTGCTTTCTTTTTAAATCATTTCTTATTTTGTAGTGTTTTTATTCAAAATATATTTATTTTAAAACATGCATGATATTTCAAAACTGGATAAACGGAGTCAGTCTGATTATTTTCAGGAGTGCTGAAATAAATGCGCTATTTTGGCAAGGAAATATAATACATATGAAGAAATAATCTGTTTTCCTTAGTGCTACTTTGCTTAAACCATAATGACAAAGAATTAAAAATGTTTATGATCATATGAAGAGAGAAGGGAGACTTTATTATTCCTGAGTCTATTAACTCAGAGAGGATATTAAAATTCCATGTAGAAGCCTCAATTTACAAGTTTAAAAATCATCACAAACAAATCACCTATGCTTATAAATTCAAAATATCCCGCTGGAGGAAAAAAAATCACTAAACTAAAAAAGTAAACTTTCTATAATTGTTGCTTTCCCAAGATATATCCACCCATTTGTTTTATTCATTATCTCTGAAAACATTCAGTCCTATTTGAAAGAATGCCTTCTATTTACAACATCTTAAAAGAAAAACAGTACTATTCTTTTGTAAAGTATTCTGAGTCCATCAATGTTCGACGTTTGTTTTGTTAACAATACTTATTTTCTTTCACCATCCTCCTCCAAAACAGATACATTTGATAATCAAAGTAGGTTAAGATTTCCTTTTACTTAGCTCTCAAAATGATGTACTTCCCTTTCAACAATTGAGAATAATGTTTTAGCAAAAGGTTTTTATTTAACAGCTATACATTTCTTTAATTTTCATCTGATTTGCTTTCTATAAATGCAGGACGCAAGCCAGAGATTCTCAGCTGCCTTTTCACTTGTCTTTCACTTGAGTTAGATTGAGAGGTATGCAGTGTGGGTGTGGGGAAGGGGTGAGCAGAGTAAAAAGTGGAAACCACCTGCATTCAATTCAGCCATCAAATTAATCATATAGAATTTAACACTTGACAAATATGTGCAGCTAGCATGATCTTGTAGTCATTAAAGATTTCAAGCAGATCCTAGAAATTCAACCCAGACAAACAAACCTTGGTTACTAAAAGATTGTTTTCTGAAGGTATTCTTTTTTCCCACAACCAGGTGCTGCTAAGTGTGGAAAGAGGATCTGAGACCAGAGAGGACTTCCTCCCTGGGGTTTAGTTAGGTTTATAGAAAAATGAACTGCTTTGAAATTATCATTGAGATGCTGAAATTCTTCCTTCTGAATCATTCTATAATACCCTGCCCACATTACCAAAATTATATATTAAAAGATAATTGTCATTAATAACAGAGGAAAATGGTTTGCTTTTTTAAAAGTTATTTTAGTGTGAACCCCCAAACCATTACCTTCTAGCTCTTTAATTTTTGTTTCCAACATTTACCTCCTAGCTCATTTGGTAAGTTCTAGCTTTTTGACTGCTTTCTAGACCTTTGGTTTTTATTTTTAATATAATCTTAAACGTTGAAATTGGTCTCTGGAGTCATGACTAGTTTTTACCCCAAATGGTGCTATTTATTTTAAATCTCTTTGCCTTTAATGATACTCATTTTTGTAGAGATAAGCTGTTTTAAAACAAGGGACTATAGTGGTCCCTGAGAAGCTTCCACAATGATTCTGATATACTGTCAGATCTGGAAACCCACTGTTCTAGAAATAAAAGTTTATTAGATGAGGCTGAATAACTTCTTGTAAGTAGGGTAGCTTATTCAGTGGGAAGAAGATACTTCCACTGATAACTGTATGGTCGTAATATAGTTTATCTAATGGTGAATATATGAATCTATCAGAAACTAAAAATGAAATGCTAATAAAATTAAAATCTCCTCATTTTAACTCCTCACTGAAAAACATTTTTGAGACTATCCCTACCTCTTTAATTGCAGGTTCAGAACAATAATGTAAATGGGACTCGTGGGGAGCTTGACTGCATTCATAGCATACACCAAATATCACCCAAGGAAGAAAGAATATAATGATGTCAGAGCACCATCAGAATATCCTCATTTATTTGAGGAGGACTGTGTCAAAGGCATTAAGAAGGAAGAAGCAGATCTTCTAGGACTTTTAGTTGTTTCAACTTAAAAAAAATACATATATATATATATATATATATATATATATATATATATTTGTTTTCTATGGTTGCTGTAATTACCAGAAAATTAATGGCTTAAATCCAAACAAATAATCATTTTATTTTTATTTTTATTTTTATTGAGACCTAGTGTTGCTCTGTTGTCCAGGCTGGAGAGCAGTGGCGTGATCTCGGCTCACTGCAAGCTCTGCCGACCAGGTCACGCCATTCTCCTGTTGCAGCCTCCCAAGTAGCTGGAACTACAGGGGCTCGCCACCATGCCCGGCTAATTTTTTGTATTTTTAGTAGAGGTGGGGTTTCACCGTGTTAGCCAGGATGGTCTCAATCTCCTGACCTTGTGATCCACTCGCCTTGGCCTCCCAATGTGCTGGGATTACAGGCGTGAGCCACTGCACCCTTATAGTTACATATGTCAGAAGTCCAAAACTGGTCTCACTGGGCTAAAATCAAGGTGTCAGTAGAGCTTAGTTCCTTGCTCCAAGTTCTCAGAGAGAATTCATTTCCTTATGTTTTCCAGGTTCTAGAAGCTTCCCACATCCTCAGCTCCTGGTTTCTCCTTCTTTCATGTTCAAAGTCAATGGTAGCAGGTTGAGTCCTTTTCACGTTACATATTTCAAAACTTCCTCTCTTAGCAACATCTCTTTCACTATAGCCTGGAAAGCTTCTCCAGTTTTAAAGACCCTTGTGATTAGATTCTATAATCTTATATTAATTCCTAGATATCCCAGAATAACCTTCCCACACAAAAGTCTTAACTTAATTACATCTGAAAGTTCTTTTTGCCATGTAAGGTAATATAGTCCCAGGTTCCAAGGATAGATATCTTCGGGGGACTATTATTCTGCCTACCATAACATGTGTGACCTTTAGGCAATTATTTTGCTTGCCATGTCTTCTATAATTTGTAGAATTATAGGATTGCATAGTGAGGCAAATTTTGAAATTTTATTAGTGGTATTTTGTAGCAAATGCATCTGCAGTTAATTAAGGTAACTTATGGATAATGGTAGGATAGATGTTACAGATTCTTAATTGGAGCTTTGGTCTAAGTCATCCTTGAACATTTCTTAGGAAGACATTATTGTGAATCCTAACATAGGTCTGTCAATAATAACCAACAAAATTCGTTTTTCTTCTGTACTGGAATAGATCACTAGAATTGTGATCTGGATTGAGCACCAGATACAGTAGTTAGTAGATGAAATATTCATATCTCTAAACACTTGAATCACAGTGAAGCGAGATGCCCACAGCGTAAGAAGCACTGTGGAACTGAGACTGAGTAATGCTAGCATATTCATATAGCCAGTTCCTCACTGACTCTGATTATGTGTTCTCGAATGGTGAGCTTATTTTAAACTGTTCCCTTTATTGTATTCTATTTTATTGATTCTTGTTCTCTGTTTTTCAATCTACATAGTATTATGAATATGAGTGATGTTGAACCATACTGTTTCATCAGTTCTAATTTTGGCCATCTCTCATAAACAACAGTAAATGAAACGAACAGGGAATATAAATTCCATCCAGATGAATTTTTGCCCACCGGTGTGAAATGCAAGATGTACATAATTTCTAGAGCTCTGCTTCTCAAAAGTGCATATAAATTACCTGAGGATCTTATTACAATGCAAATTCTGATTTTTTAGGTCTGAGGTCTGATATTTTGAATTTTAATAAGGTCCCATGTGATGTGATGATGCTGGACCCAGTCCTGAGACAGGTTAGTTTCATACTACTGATGATATGTTGCTGCTGTGGGAATCTTGCTCAGTAGGAAAAGAACCTGCAAGTTCAGACATTTGGTGTATATGCTTGACTGAGGAGCCAATGGGGCACAACTACCATCTGTGGAATTATGACCACAAATCTCTAAGTCAGAATCTCTCCAAAGGAAAATGTTAGGGCAGTGCCACTGATCTTTGGTTGGCTCTCGGTGCAATGAAGGTATACGCTGGTAAGGTTGCCCACCAAGGTGAGCTCTCCAGACCGCTTCAATCTTCTGGGGTGCACTTTAGAGACCAATCTTGTCCAGAGCATCCAGGAAGCAGAGTATGAGCACAGTGCTAGGGCCTAAAAGATGGTGAACTATGCCTGAGCAGAGGAATGCCACAGGAAACTTGGTGGAGGTTTGTAGTGGTTCTGATGTGCAGATTGGTCATCTGTCCTGAGTATAAGAGTGAAAGACGGAATCTAGTAGCTGATTTCCTGCAAGTGTTCCTCAATATAGCTGGCACACACAGGGAGAATGCTGTGAAATTAAGGCAGAGATCTCTGAGCCAAGACCACCGAAAATTGCCAGTAAACCACCAAAAACTAAGAGAGAGGCAGGGAACAGATTCTCCCTGAGCTTGTTCAGAAGAAGCCAATCCTGCCACCACCTTTTGAGGAACAAGGTTCTAGTAGACTTGAACTAAGAAGAGTCTCACTTTCAATCTACTCATAATCCTGTAGTAGGTGTCATGAATTATGTATTATTCCTCATGTATAAGAGTATTGACTTACCTAATGCTACATTAAGGATTTTATATGTTATCTAATTTAATCACCACAACAATGCTAAGAGATGGGCATTCTCCCCCTTTTATAGGAAAGAAAGAGAGATTAGAAAAGTCAAGTGATTTGTCCAAGGTCACACAGTTTGTAAGTGTCACGGTTGAATTCAAAAGTATCTACATTATTCCAGGATGTGAACTTTTAATTACTGTAATGCTAACTATTTCAACAAGGAGTAGACCGTGAAATCCAGGTCTGGTAGATAGAATATTATAATAAGATTTTTTTTTCAGTTTCTCATTCTTAGGCCATACCAAATTTACTTTCGACTCAACATTTGTTCAGTGACTAGTGGTTTTCTCTTCCCTTTTTTTTTTTTTTTTTTTTTACTGTCTTTTTGGCAGTAAAAGTCATTGAGACAGCAAAGCAGAAGCATGTGAAGCCCTCTAGCAGATAAACATTTTCCATTCACGTTTCGAAGAAAACAAAAAAGCCAAATAAAAGAACCCAAATGACAAACACTGTAAAGCCATATCTTTGTAAAAATAAATTTTCGGTGAAGAAGTCTTTCATTTGGAAATGAGATCCAGCTTCTGCTTATGGAAAAAGCAAGTAAAAGGCAGAAAGAACCAATAGGTTTGTTAACTATATAGCTACACATCGATACTTAGAGTTCAATAATACAAAAATGTAGACTTAAATGATTTTAATAATTTGTTTGCATATCATGCACTATGAAATTAGACATTGTAAGGAAGCAGTCTTGCAGCTAGTTCAGAACAATATAATTTAGGACAGATTTTTTTTTTCCCTAACAGATGGTTTTGAAATTAAAGATTTCTTTTCTTTGAAGGAAGATGGAAAAGTCATTATATACCAAGTGCAAAAAATTAAGTTTGAGTAAGACTTTCATAAAATGGAACATTTAACTTCCTGCTTAACTTTGATTGGGTGGATGTATTTGTTGTCAGCAAAGACCAGTAAGTTTTCCAGGTCTACCTAGGTTGAGGTCTGTAGTGGTGTAATCAAAGTAATGTAATGATAAGTCTTACATGATCCAAAGGACACTAATTTATTCATATTGTGAATTCAACATGTTTATTGTTCTTAATTATTCCAGAAATCATCTTTAATGCAAGATGCACACCTTTCTTTATGGAAAATAAGTAGTCTTTCATTCTTTTAAGTTAAAATACAATTTTTCATTCTTTTATACATACAACATATTGTCTTCTGAGTGAGAACACACTGAATGGTGTGAGACATGGTAACCCATGGTCTCTGCCCTCTACACTTTTAAAACCTGTGAATAACCTGAGAGAAGAGGATAGAAAAAGAAAGAGAATGCACTGTTCTTTACTGAGCACCAGGCATCTTCCAGGTTTGGGGCTAAGAACTTTAAATATATTTAAACAGTACTAGTTTATTTAAATTCTGGTTTTAAATTCTGGTTCTGTTGCCTCTAAAAGCTATTTCCTTAATGCAATCCTGAATGTAGGAATATCATGTGAGAGTTAAATTGCTTATTTAGAAAATTCTTAGAAGAGAAAAGTCTTTAGGATTGCCCAAATCTCTGTTATAATTTCCTAGAGTTGCTGTAACAAACTGACACAAATTAGATGGCTTAAAATAACAGAAATTTATTTTCTCACAGCTCTGGATGGGAGAAGTCTAAAATCAAGGTATTGGCAGAACCATGTTCTCTCTGAGGGCTCTTGGGAAGGGACCTTCCTAGCCTCTTCCTAGCTTCTGATGGTTGTGAGCAATTCTTGAGATTCCTTGGCTTTGTGTGTTGTACAGATTGGTGATGCTGGAGAGTGTAAAGTTATAACACTTGGTCTCATTGGGAAATAATGTTTCTAAGCTGGGAGTAGGGTAGGTTTTTTTTCCCCCTTTTGGTTTTGTTTTGTTTTTTTCTGGTCAAAAAAGAGAAGAGCCCTGTCAACATGATATGGTGATAAATAAAAAGAAATCAATCCATAGAGCAGTCATCCTTAGTTTTTCCCTCCCAGGAAGCCTCAAGTCTATGAACTTAGAACCTGTTACAGTTAGTACAGTTTGAGTGATTTTGAAGTTGAGGATATTTGTCTCAACTCTCATAAACTCTGAGGGTAGGGAGATCTAAACTTCCTAGTTGTATGACCACGGACATCATACTTGATTCAAATTCTTCTTTTTATTCTATAAAATGGAAATAATAAACAATGTATGAATACTTTATGAGATGGTATATAAAGAGTCTGGCATCATGCCTGGCATGTAAAGGACCATAGGTATTTGTTCTTTTTTGTCTTATGGCTTATATGGGCATGCTATATTACAAAAGTGCCATAACTTTGGAAATCTGGAACAGGGTCCCTTCAATTAGCACATAGAATAGGAAACAGTAAAATGGAAAATGATTAGCGTATAACAGAGCAGAAAAACACTTAATAGTTACTAAATGCTTATAAACATTGAAATATGTAGGTTTACATTCCCTTTTTGCCTTTTGAGTAGAACCCTCGGCTATGAGTAATGTTGCAGGTGCTAAAAGCAGTTTAGTGACTAGAGTTACAAAACTGATTATGTAAATTTTGCTTAGATCAAGAAACCCATAATCATTTTGTCCAAATGTTGTAAACAACATTCTTCATTCTAATGGAAATAAGTGCTATATTGTTGATGAATTAATCTCTAGTCATTAATATCATTCCAAAATCATTGATCTGTGTTTTTAGTGTAAAAGACTAAGAAAGAAAAATTCATAGCAAAAAAACCCCAAAAATTACCATTGACCAAGGACTAAGACCTTTTTAAAAAATAAGAATTCATTGGACACAGAGCCAATCCAAAGAATAGTTCCAGTGGGCTTTTATCTTTGACTATTCATAAAATGACACATTCTTTTAAATAGTCTGGCTTCTTAATGTTTATATTCCTTTTTTATCACCCTATTACACACTTTCCTCTTCTCTGATTAAATTTGCTCTTATCACATCTTTCTATATTTCTTTTTGTAGTACATATTTCATTATCACATTTATGTATTTTTATAACGAGATTTCAAAACGATCCCCTTCCTTTCACAAGCATTTATTTCTACCATAGTTATGTGAAGAATTGAAACCTTGACAAATTTAAAATTCTCCATTTATACTTAAAATTTCTATTATTTGTCTATAGAATATCAAAATTCAAATTTAACACCAGAAAAAATACAAAAATTTGACATATTTTTAAATTAAATCTATTTTTTTGTTATGTAGTCATATCCCTTCTAACCCAAAAAACTAAAAAATAAAAATTGAGCCTGGGGGCACGGTGACTGAATTTGAAAAAAGTTTACTTAGAAAAAGATATAGGGTCAGGCATGGTGACTCACGCCTGTAATCCCAGCATTTTGGGAGGCCAAGGTGGGTGAATAACACAGTCAAGAGATTGAGATCATCCTGGCCAACATGGTGAAACCCCGTCTCTACTAAAAATACAAAAATTAGCCGTGTGTGGTGGTGGGCACCTGTAGTCCTAGCTACTTGGGAGGCTGAGGCAGGAGAATCACTTGAACCCAGGAGGCAGAGGTTTCAGTGAGCCAAGATTGTGCCACTGCACTCCTGTCTAGGACAGAGAGAGACTCCGTCTCAAAAAAAGAAAAAAGATATGTACACATGCGTATGTGTATGCACATAATGTACATATATGTATATGTCATACAGATTTTATTTATGAAGTAGGGTTACTAGTAATGCATTCTTAAAACTCTGCAACCTACAATTGCCCAGACTGTCTGCTGGGTGATTTCCATACTTCAATTGTGAGTCTCACAGCAATCCTAAAAGTTAGGCATAGCATCAGGAAAGTAAAGTAACTTGCGTAAGAACACAAAAACTTAGCTGTGGGGTCAGGATACTAAGTCAGGTTTTTTTTAATCCCCCAAAGTTTATATGCTTTCTCGGAAGCCAATCCCCCTTTTATTTTTCTAAAGAAAGTTCTAACAGGGATAATTCTAAAGAGTTATATTATGGGCATATTGGTGAACTCAGTGACTCCCATTTTTAATGCCTCTGTTGTTCCTCTGAAAAAATTATCACATAATATTCAGCAAACTATTTGTATCAGTTGTAAAATCATATACTTACAACGTAATCAATTCATGAGATATAAAATGACTTGAAATTTTACTGCTTTAGATGTACTCTTTCTAATACATTCCCCAGTAGGAGGTACTCTTTTATTTTTTCTATGATTAACACAAACTGCTTTCTTTTTCTGAAAAGAACATAGGGCAGTTTTTCTGAATAACCATAGCTATTCATATAAGACTTATTTTGAGAAAGTCTGACAACAAATTTATTACGAATTTACTTTTGGAAGGTATTATTCATACTTTATAAAATTATTCCATTTACATAAGAAAGCAGTGAAGAGTTTCATTTAAAATTGTTATACTTTCTAAAAATAAAATTGTTATAATTTCTAAAAATCACTATTCTTTATTGACTACAGCTATTGAATTAAATAAGATTATTATAACTACTTGTTGGCATTCATTTCAGAGATTGTTCTGGAAGGAACATTGACTGCATGTCCCCATGGGAGTAAAGGAAGGTAGAAATATACCTTTATAACTGTGAGTAACCGAGGTGATTGCAATAATTTGACAGATAAATGCAGAAACATTTTATGTATACTTCTTCTAGAAGAAAATTAGCAAAAAACTTTTTTGGGGCCAGATTGAGAGCTACCACATTTTGAGATTGAAACAGAATGGACTAGAAAAACCCAACACATTCAAAATACATTAGAAAAATGTGATTCATTTATTTTGTAGAAAAACAAGATATCTTGGTAACTGAGAAGAAAAAATTCCTTTGCTTGGATATTTCAAGCTCTCCATGTTAGTTGTTTAGCATTCTCCTGCCTCACCTACTTACATGTTCACAAAAAGGGTGTTTCATATGCCCATTGAGCTCTGGGTCATCCTTGTTCTTGAACAGTTCTGACAGCTTTAAGACTGTAATTCTAGAAACAGGAGCTTGATGTTAAGCATCTGCACATGTTCTCCATTATTTCCTCTAGAAGAGAACAATAGTTAGGTAACATTGCACTCTAATGGAATCCATTTTCACAAAATAGGTGCATTTAGTCAGTTGTAATTTGGTGGGCAATAAAAGAGAAAAAGAAGAAGCTATTTAAAATGAGAAGGTCAAGTGTAAACCTATTAAAGAACTTTCTGAGTAACTGATTACACATGCGTGCATAGTTGAAGACCTGAATATGCATTTCAACAACCCTGAAGTCCTGGAAATTATTGAAAAGAAAATTCAGCATTTAAGTCATCATGACCTTTGTCATGGATGTTTTGGTCTATAGAATAAATATGTTCCTGTCTCCCCATTAACTTTTTTTGGATGAAATTGCAAGGAAGTTTTTCAGTTAACATGGGAAAATAAGAGTTGAACTCTAAGGGAATTGAGAAATAAATCTCTCTGGTGACTGGATAGAGTTTTGTTGATGCTCTTGGTGGTCTCCTATATTTTGAGAGGAGTTGAATCTGTTTGCATATTGCATAACATTGCATAACATGCATGCACAAACACACATAAAACTTGGCTGATAAAAAGTCTGAAATCCATTTCACAGGATAAACAGAAAATAATGGAAGCATTTTAACTGGGAAAGGATGTCTAGTAACATATTGACATGGAGTAATATTTTATTCATTCACATACTCATTTCATAAATATTCTTTGAAAGCCTTCTATGTGTCAGGTTCTGTGTTAGATGCTAAAAGTGTAGAAAGAAAGAACTCTTACGTTACTTCACTAGTATAATGGGAATAGTTATTCTCTGTATTATAACCTGAAAAAGAACTGGGACTACAGCGTGGTCCACTATAGAGAGTGGGCACTACAGAGATTCAAAGTTGAGTTTTGCATGAGGTAAAAATTTCTAAACATCATCGATTTCTTTTAAAAAATGGCTAGTTTAAGTTATAGAACTCTCCAGGAGTGTTCTAAAGGTAATTCTGTGCCAATTTGGAGGTAATCCTTATTATTTGAGAGTTGCTTTTTTTCTTTCTACTTTTATTTTAGGTTCGGGGGGTACATGAGCAGGTTTATTACATGGATAAATCACATGTCACTGAGGCTTGTTGATGAAATTTTCTAGGTTTCTCCTCATCTCAATGATTTATTTTTAGTATAGTATGTAATTTTTTTTAGTCAAATTAAAATTAGGTTTTCAGAGTTATCCTTGGCCTATCAAGAAAGACTAAACTAGGTGTCAGGCAGACATTTTTCAGAGATGCAGGAAACAAATCTACTGGTTGTATTGCTATCACAACTGCCTTAGGAAAGAGGACGCCAATTTTGTGCAGCTGTTTTTCCTCATCCTGCTAGTTGGTAGACTAGCAAAACAGATCACCAAGGCAACTACGGAAATCTGTCTCCATCCCATGACCCAGTAATTTTGTGTGTGAGGTTAATCACCAGACAGCACCCTTTCTTTGATGTCTTGGGGAAAGAAAGTTGTTGTGGCCTTCAAGACTTGTCAATTTCAAAACACATGTGACTTCCTATAGTTTATGTCAGAACTCGAGTCTCAAAAGAACTTCATTCAAAAACCTTTCTTGGTAACATACTAACCTTATAATCTGCTGTCTAGGAGAGGTGTTCAGTTACCTTTCCCAGAAAGAGAATGGAATCCTGGTCCAAACACTTGAAACAAGAAATGTCTCAGTTTGTCCATTTTCCCTTTATGTTGCATATTCTATGTCTTTCTTAAGTTGAATTGTATGCTATTTTAAAAATCTAATCTACAAATCATTGGTGGTGTGGACAGCTTTGTATCTGAACAGTGTTATTCTTTAAGCAATTCTGTAACTGAAGATCCAGAATGACAAATATACATTGTCAATACACTTTCTCTTTGACTTTCATTACAAATGAAAGACTAGCAATGTTGACTTTTTGTTGTTGCTTTTAATTCTTCAGAACTATTTTTCCTCCTTTATGATCTCTCAGTTTCACAGAATTAAGAGTCTGAGACAGATATTTAAATAGCTGGTTGAGTAAAAATATGGAAGTCAAATTTCTTTTGGAGTGCCCATGGAGAAAGAGTATGTTAAAGATACATGGAGTCCTGACCAGGCACAGTGGCTCATGCCTGTAATCCCAGCACTTTCAGAGGCAGAGACGGGTAGATCACAAGGTCAGGAGATTGAAACCATCCTGGCTAACATGGTGAAACCCCATGTCTACTAAAAATACAAAATTAACCTGGCATGGAGTGACACGCCTGTAGTCCCAGCTACTTGGGAGGCTGAGGCAGAAGAATCGCTTAAACCCAGGAGGCGCAGGTTGCAGTGAGCCAAGATTGCACCACTGCACTCCAGCCCGGGTGACAGAGCGAGAGTCCATCTCTAAATACATAAATAAATACACATAATATCCTGTTCTTCAGTGACCTCATTCTGCACATGAAAATTATTTGCTTTTCCTCCTACATTATGTAAGATTATATAAATCATATTTGTGAGTTTAGTTTTTAAAATTTCCTTTAGCAAAAAGTGAATAAGCAAGAGCAAAATGAATTTGTTCTGTGTCTTATTTCATGAGAAACAACAGAACATTGAGACTTTTATCACATGTAAAATGAAAATAAAACTAAGACAATAAATGAGAAACT
Organism: Macaca mulatta; assembly: GCF_049350105.2. Lineage (NCBI taxonomy): Eukaryota > Metazoa > Chordata > Mammalia > Primates > Cercopithecidae > Macaca > Macaca mulatta. Next base: position 116,333,033 of record NC_133410.1, on the reverse strand, counting down.
GGTGACATTTCTGAGATACGGTTTTAATTTTAACTTATAAATTTTATAGAAAGTAGTGTAGGAAAAAGAATTTCATTGTCCTAATCAACATATTGCCAATAATGTCTATAGCTGAAGGAAATAAAATAAAAGGAATAACAAAAATTCTATGGATTCAAATTCTGCAGGCATTAATTCTCAAAGAAGTTGCCTTAGAAAATAATGTTAGAAATATTACTAATCTTAATATAATATCTAATATTACTAAATTTCAGAAACACAAAAAGGAAACAAATTAGATTACAGTAAATTAATATTTTAGGTAATAGTTCAAGTTTTATATGTAGTTAATACTGTTAACGTTATCTGTAACTCATGAAACCATGGTTTTAATAAAATAATATGCCAGGCTTAAGAAATTTTTGTTACAGAATAACAGCTTATTTTAATAGAAAAATGAATTAGCAAATGAGTACTCCCAACTCCCTAGAACTGTTTGAGCTGAGTTAACTGCATGTGCCCCATGTGTTGGCCAAACAGGAGCCCTTGCAGGGTTTTCTCCAGTGTCAGGTGCTGAGGGCATTCCATGGAGGAGCACCAGGACTTCAAAGGAGAGCAGCAGGGGGCCAGATGAGCCAGTGGTAACCATTAAAGCATTAATTGGGAATTCCTTGCAAGCTCTAATTCTTCCCTGGCTTCTCTTCTGTTATTTACACAGTTATGTTATTGAATTGTAAAACAGAAAAAGAGAATTGGTCTCTACTCCCCCAATTATTATTTCCTTCTACAGCAGATTCACTCAGCATAACACATCCTTTGGATTATTTAATTTAAGATTATTATAAACTTTAATTGTGAATTTGTCTTGTGTATGTGTGTGTGTGTGGTGTGTATGTATGTGTGTGTGAGAGAGAGAAAGAGATAGAGAGAGAGAGAGAGAGAGAGAGAGATTGTTCTGAAAGATTTCTTTCTACAAGAAAGGGTGATGACTATGTCTAGATCCCAGACCAAAATTGTGTAAATGGACTCTGAAAATTAAGTCAACTGAATGTAAGCAAACCTTTAGATGTGTTTGTCTTCAGTAATAGCCAGCAATACACAAGCATTGCAGGCAAGTTCTGAAGGCTTGGCTTTTGTCTTCAAGAGGTCTTGGACAGGTTGGTAACAACCCAGAGATAAAGCTAAATCGCCTTACTTGGTGAAAGTAAAGGATGGTATGTGAATTTAATAGCGGAGAGGCTGCTAAATACAGTGTCTGCTGGCAGTTTACAAAAACCACAAAATGCTCTTTAAGTTCTTCAAACCAAATTACTTCAACCACTAGATAAGGTTACAATGCATGATATTATTATGCCGCAGGCTTTTTCCCTCTTCCAAGTTAATATCTTTGTTTTGATTTTGGCTAGGGAAGTTCCTTTGTTGGTTAGCCACAACATTTCCATTAACTCACATAAATTCTCCATCTCATGACTCCTGCCAATTTTCTCCCTGCCCAAACAGGATAGATAACATTAGCAATGTTGCATGAAACATTTAAAATTAAAATTATTTTCCCCGCAGCTTCCGACCACTGGATGGTGAATACCTTCAGTATTATTCACAACATTCATAATCAAAGCAATGAAATTGGGAAGACTTTTAACTAAGAATTAAAACTTTATACATTATATTGAACATTATGTAAAGGTTTAAAAAAACAAAGGAGTGCCAAAGTTGCTTCAGAGATTGCTTTTTGATCTTGTGAAATCTAGTTTGCCTATTTTGGCAGCTCAGAGCAGTGATCCCTGAGAGCTTATATATCTTCCCCCTTTAATCCCTAATAGCATGGAAGAATCCAGCAATTCAATCTGTCAGCAATCCAAGTAGCCAACATATTTACTAAATACCTGTTAGTTGTAATGGAAATTGGTCTTCGTGGATACTATGGCAATGACTACATGGATAAAGTTAGCTGATATTTTGCTGTTCAAATAAACTAGGGAAATAAGTTTAGTAGTGGATTAATTGGGAAACCTCCATTTATTGAACATTTAGTATGTACTGGCCATGAGGCTATGTGCTTCACACATATTATCTCTTGAATTCCTGACAACAATGCAGAAAGATAAATATTATTCACATTTTACAGATTTACAGGCATAGCTCCTTTCAATATTTGTACATGGCAATATAGTCACCAGTGGAAACTGGGAATTAAGCAAGACTCCAGAGGTTATGCTCTGAACAGTTATTTTATGCTGTTTAATTGAACCCCAGCTAAAGCCAGGTTAGCCAGGTTTTGAGAAGAGTAGAAATGAATAAACTTGTCTGCAGTTGAATTGGTTTCTGATTCAAATGAACTCATAAAGAGGTTCATATTGGTTCTTTGCAATATCCATATGGAATTCTCATATCACTTGAAAACGGTCCCTGTTCAATCCACATGCAACTCTGTTTCTTCCACAGAAAACACATAGACACTGTTGAGGTCCTAGTTAGACATTTATGCAACAACAATAGCAACAAGCCCAAAGTGCTTTTGTCTTCACCCAGGCCCTGTTTTAAGTGCTTTCCATGTAATAGTAGGTAGGATTTCAAGCACATATTTAAGTAGAGAAATCTCCCTCTGCTGTACTCTGCCCCCAGAACATTAAAATTTACCCTAGAGTGTTGCTGTGAAGACTGAATGAGATTTCTCTATTTAAATATATGCTTGAAATGCTACCTATTATATTATTGTTTTAACAATTCACATTTCATATTGGCTTAGTAAAAGCTCTGAGAAGTTTTGCAGCAAAGAAATTTGTCTTTGTTCTAGCCAGTACAACCCATATTTATTTTCATATACATCCCCTATCTTCATTCACAACTGTCAACATCTCACAGAGCAAAAATAGAGGATGGCTGCTCCAGACCTTCAATAACAGGCTGAATCCAGAAGCAAACTTTGAATGGCCAAGAGATGGGAACAGGGGCAGCCAGGCATGAAGGAGTGTTCCTATTCCAGAGACCACAGTGGAGAAGATGGACTCGGGTGAGAAAAGCTGCATTCCACATGTTAATCAGAAAGTTGTTGGCCAGTGCAGAAACAGATGTAGAAAAATTTGGTACTTAATCACAGTCCAGCACTTAGTAAACCCAAACCTTTAGCATTTCCGCTCCATCCTAATGAACATCTTTCATCTAATAATATGGTGACTCTAGGGCTTAGGGCAGTCTAGCATCATGCATGTTATTGCTAACGATAGGATAAAGCTGTTCACCAGATATAATCTTATTACATTTACTTGTAAAAATTGTTGGTCTTTTCTAGCCTACTGCTTATCTCAGAACTCTGAGGAAAGTTTCAGCAACTGACTGTCATTTAAAATCTAATCTCCTTTCTGGATTCATGGGATTATTTTTAGAATTTAATGTTAAAATGGAAGCAAAAAGGAGTGATGCAAAAGAAGGGATGGGAACAAGTGCAGTGAGGATCCAGGTACAAAATGAGTCAGGGGATCAATTGCCACTGGAGTTCAGAGTATGGAGCTGATGGTGTAGGCCAGATACAAAGCCTTCAAAAAGCTTCTACTTGAACCTCAATGATGGATGAGGTTTGGAAAAATATGGATAATAAAAAGTGATATTTTGGTGTGTATACATGCATGCCTGTTTTTGTGCGTGTGCATGTATGTGTGTGTGTGTATGTGTTGGGGCTGGGCAAAAATGAGTTAGGATAAAATGAAAACACTGTGGTAAATCGGGCCTGTGTTCTGGAGGTAGCAATAACTTGATCTGGCTGCATGGATGTGCTCATAGAGGACTTTAGAAATGTAGGTTAAATTCAAGTTACGAAGTTCTTAGAGGCCCAGGTGAAGAATTTGGATTTGTTTTGATAGTCAAAAGAGTCTCTGAAGGTTCTTGACTAATGGGATGACAAAAAATGTGGTATCTTAGGAAGAATCACCTCGTGATGCTATGTAGAGTAATCTGGGAAGAAAGAGAGAAGGCAGAGGGCCACGGCAGGCAAAGGCATGAATTGCAGTATGATGAAGACCTGGATTTCTACTGCAGTGGGATGGAACTAAAAGGAAGAATCTGAAGGATTACTGGTTATGAGAAAAGACAGCTGTAGTAGATTGTTAGGTGTACAAACCTGGGCAATTCCAAAAATGGAGGATGAAATAATTAACTGAAACAACATTTTATCTTTGCAGCACTTCAATTTTTTCAATATACTGAATAATTACATTATTAATATAAAAATTTATTGTTTCATGGAAAATGTAACATTTCAATAATTGTCTGCTAAAACTCTTTTTTCAAAAGTTTTATAGCGGAAGGACATTTTTCCTTTGCACAAGCTCTATACTCATAGAACAAAAATTTTTCATCTAACAAATAAAAAATCTGATGCCTGCCCTACTTAACATTCTGCCTTCAAAATCTTCGAGCTATTGATTTCAGCTTCTTTATGACTGTCATTTTCTTCTACATGTATGGAAGTCAAAGATAAAAAAAATAGGTCTTTTTAATTTTGAGCATCTAGTATACTTTCCACTTGCCCTTTCTGACCCTTCTCCATTCTATTCAGTGCCACAGGAGGCTGACTTGTATTCAGTGTCATGGGAGGAAATGTATCAGCCACTTTCTTGCCTCTGGTTGCCAGTTGAGTTTGGCCAATAAAAGACACTAGCTGGAGACTGGACTGTAAGAGGTGCTTGGAGAGAGCAAATTCTGCACACCTTTCCACAAGTCTGTATTCAGTGATATCATATTGTCAGCTTATAATCAGTCATGGTGAAAGAATTTACACTATGGAAATGAGGAAATGCTGCAAATCAGAGTTTTCATTTTTGGTAAGTCAAGTTACCAGTATGGAGCTATAGGAGTGTGGTTGTAGGTATTAATTCCTTTGTTTCCCTCTGTACTTGGTCTTCTAGGTTGGTTGCGTATCTGAATCCAAGGAATTTAAAGGGGGCTCTCTCCATACAGCTAACCCCTGAGGTTTCTGAAACCACTGTTTCCCCTTATTCTTTCAAGCTTAAAGCTTCCCTGCTCAAGTCACCTCAGACTACTACACTACGTCTTTTGTTTCTCTAAACCTGCATCATCCAATCTGAAGCCACTAGCTACATGTGGCTATTGACCTCTTGATAGAGGGACTGTCATAATGGTGTGACTGAGGAAATAAATTTTGTATTTTAAGAAAAATTCATTTATTAATTAATGTTAAAATTTAAAAACAAAATGTATAGTGCAAAATATGTTTTTCTTAAACACTTTATTATTTTTATCAGACTGCATTTTATTTGAGGATTTATTATTTGAACAGAAATGGGCTGTAAATGTGAAATGCACACAAATTTCAAAGATTTAATATAAAAAAAAACTTACTAATAACTTTTATATTCATTTCTGTTAAAATGATATTTTGATATGTTGGGTTAAACTCAAGATATTTTTGAGATTAATTTCACCTGCTTCGTTTAACTTTTTAAATGTGTTTACTAGAAAATTTTAAAATACTATGTGGCTTTGACTATTGGATAGTCCCACTCTAAGCCTTCCCCATTATTACACTCTCCTCAAACACATAGCTTGAATATGCCATCAGTTTCCTTCTGTGACCCTAACTAATATCACCAACAACCAAAACAGAACAAGTTACTAAGATTAATTCATTTTATTCCTTGTGAACTAAATTACAACTGTATTTTTAAAGAGAAAAGAAACACACTTCCTTTGGAATGTAGTCAGTGGGCAATATTAATTAGGTGATACTTTGTTTCTAATGATGTTTGCTAAGAAATTGATAGAATTTTTATAGTGTGCTTTACTGGAATAATTCTGAAAAATGTTCCCTGAATGGGAGGAAATATTAATACAGTGAAGTAGCTGTCATATTCCAGGCAATTTTTGGATAGATTAACCAATTCAACCCTCCCAATAACCCCAAATGATAGAAATGTTTTGAGATACCCTAATTTTACAGAGCAGGAAACTGAGGCACGAAGAAATTACTTGTCCAATTCACACAGCTGGAAAACATAAAGGCTAAAATAATAATCAGATTTGCTTGGCTTTATGGTCCAGGATCCTTCTGGTACACTATACAATAAATATTCCTTACTCCAAGGCATTTTAAACACAATTTATGGGAGAAAGTTGTTGATTTTACTAGATACTGATTTTAAAACTTTCCTCAAAATGTAGGTGGTCTTTAGCATGCCTTCTTCCTCAGACCACATTCCATTTCTTCCTTGACCCCAGGAGTAACCACTTTGACATAGACATAGAAAAGATCAGAAATCACCATACTTCTATGAAAAGTTGCTTCCAAGTGCTTGTCAGGTCACTTGTTGGAAGAGGCGAGTCAGAGGATTGGTGGCGTTAGGCCAGTTTGGGCATTCTGCATTCAGGTGAGCCCAGCTTCAACCCCAACCTTGTCTATCCCACTCTGACTTTGATCCTTAATCCCAGTGCTACTTGGCCCATGAGACAGTGCTGTTTTGCCTTTAGGATGCTGAAAAAGGATGAAAAGAGAGGCTCAAGATGTAAACTGTACACAAGTCACAAAAGGGACAAAAGCCCTTGACCGCTGGATTGGAGACTTAACAGTGCTTTCTCCTGTTCTTACTTTCAATCTAGAAATAATTTGATCCTCCTGCATCTGACTCTGACTTAAAGTGTAGTTCTTCATGGGAGTTTTAAAACGATGTTTACACACATGTTAGCACTCATTGCACTGGACTTCACTTCTCCCTTCTTGCTAAATGGGTGTGAAATAAAAATATTTCTTTAAATACAGGTAGGCCCTGTACTTGAACTCACGTTAATTCGGAATTGTGCACAGCTGCATGACATTAAACACTAAAAGGAGAGTAACGGGAACTTCCAGGATCACTGCAAAATTGGTCATGGTTTTGTACTCCTTATTTAATGCAAGGAATCTTTTGGGTACATCATAAATACTGTCTGATTGAAAGCAACAAAGCAATAGATGATTCCTCTTATATCCATTTTATATTTTTAGTCTAATCTAATATTACTGTGGGACCACCTAGATGTTCTCACACCTGAATGACTTTGAAACTGAAATCAAGGAGTCAATGTTACTTTGAGTTTGAAAACAGAGCTTGGAATCAGGCTTCCTGAGTTCAGCTGGTTTAACTAAGCACCACGTGATTGTGGACCACTGCCCCTTCACCTCTTTACACCTCAGTTTCCTCATTTGCAAGAAGAGGGTAACATTGGGCCGGGGGCGATGGCTCATGCATGCAATCCCAGCACTTTGGGAGGCTGAGGTGGGTGGATCATGAGGTCAGGAGATCGAGACCATCCTGGCTAACACGGTGAAACCCTGTCTCTACTAAATATACAAAACATTAGCCGGGCATGGTGGTGGGCGCCTGTAGTCCCAGCTACTAGGGAGGCCGAGGCAGGAGAATTGCTTGAACCCGGGAGGCAGAAGTTGCAGGGAGCCAAGATTGCGCCACTGCACTCCAGCCTGGCAACAGAGTGGCAGAGTGAGACTCGGTCTCAAAAAAAAAAAAAAAAAAAAAAAAAGAAGAGAGCAACATCATGTCAGGGTTTTCAGGTGCAAGAAACGGAAATGAACTTTTAACTATTTTAAAGAAATTTATTGTGAAGATATGAGGTAGCTAAAGGAAACAGATGAAGAACTGAACTGGGCCTCAGAAAGGTATGAAGCCATTCAGCTCGAGGGTTTGAGAGAACAAGAACTTATGCTCATTATTAGGGAGCCAAAACTAGAATCAAAGAATGAATTGAATTGCGTCCTTATGCCTATCTACTTAAGTTGCAAATACTCCAGAAACAGTCGAGTGGCTAGTTGTGATCCTGCGTCCTTTTCCTCAGTCGGGGGAGAGGAGAAAGCAGGATGTCCTGATCGACAGTTCCACCAAACTGCAGGCCATGCCTGAGGCCCGGTTCTCAAATAAAACATCACGGTGGTGTTACACAAGAAAGGGACATGAGTTTTAGACAAGCAGAGACACTGAAGTGTTTAATAGACTCCTGACTTACATAATTATTATGTTTTTCAAATGAGATAATTGACCAAGGCACATACAGTGACACTATATATAAGTTAGTAATAAAGATAATTCTTGAAAAATATAATTAGAAAGAGCTCACAATCTGGTTTATTCTTCTCTACTAAGAATAATCATGTTCTCAAAGAGCATATTTTATACACACCCACATGCATGCACACATATATGCATATGAATATATGTGGCTTATTTAAAACAGAACATTATAACAGAAGATTTTAATATTGTGCTAACTAGGTGGAGACGTATGAAAAACAAAGTAAGTACAATTATGCCTCAAATAGTTAGCATGCAATTATTTAATTCAAAAATCTGTCTTTGCTATTTCAAACATAAGCCAACAATAAATCCCACGCCATCTATTTTAGTTATGGTAAATCATAGTCGTATGTGGTCATGATTATGGCTAATTGTGGGATAAAGTATTTAATTTTAGAGTATGAATGAAATATACTCTTGTTGACATCTTATGCATGACAGTCTGGGAACAATAGGGGGTGAGCTAGCAGCTCTGTGATATAAATCCCCCTACAGAGAGAATAGTAAAGAAAGAATAATAAATCAAGGATTCTGATTGTTAATGATGGTTTTAGAAACCCAGGCTCTCCATATTTAGAATGTACCAGCTGCTTCAAATTAGGAAGACTGTAGGCTCTTCTGACATGAGTTCATTGATGATGGTGTGTGTGTATGATGTGAATGAGTCACTCCAGTTACATGTAACAGAAAATCTAGAACACTTCCCCGAGCTACTAGTTTATGAGGAATATATTCTGTGGTAAACTGTTATTTCATACTATGATTGCCAATCTGCATTAAAACTTGTAGCTTTTTAAAGAACATTAAGAGATAATACATTTAGCACTTTGTCCAAAATTGCTTGTAGACTGCATGATAACACCAGAAACTTAAAAGGGAGGAACTCTGTTTATTTTTTTTAACTTCTGCTTTCACTTCACAACAGACAATGTCTTCCATTCAACTAAACAATTAGCCCCGTCAAAGCAAGTCCTCAGACGATTAAGAACTCAAAGTTATTCTCTCAGAAATCTTTAATAGAAAGCAAAATATTTATAAAACATGAAGAAGGAAGAAACTAGAGTATGCCCTTTGCTTCTTAACATGTCTCCAGGAAGAGAAACTCCTAGTGCACTGACAATGGCCATTTAGCATGAAAATATAGTGGCTGTCAAAACTTCAAGGAATTCTGGAAATAAATAGAAGTTGAAGGAAATTTAAAATTGTGCCATTTTATTATTACGCTGTGTGCAGCACACTGCGGGCATTAAACTGAATGTGAATAATCACCTTTCCAAGAGGTAGCACATCTGAGTCAACATTAAGGGATGATGCCAAGGAGATTGGGCTGGCTGAGATCTAAAAGGTTTCCTGGTGAGATTTCTTCCCTTCCTCCCTTTCTTTCTTCTTTCTTCTCACCTTCCCTCCCTTTTTGCCCCTCCTTTTTTCCTCCCTCCTTTCTTCTCTCCCTCCTTTTTGTCTTTTCTTTTCTTTTCTTTTCTTTTCTTTTCTTTTTTTTGACACGGAGTCTCGCTCTGTCATCCAGGCTGGAGTACAGTGGTGCAATCTGTGATCTGGGCTGACTACAACCACTGCCTCCCGGATTCAAGCGATTCTCCTGCCTCAGTCTCCTGTGTAGCTGGGATTACAGGCGCCCACCACCATGCCGGGCTAATTTTTGTGTTTTTAGTAGAGACGAGGTTTCGCCATGTTGGCCAGGATGGTCTCAAACTCCTGATCTCAGGTGATCTGCCTGCTTTGACCTCCCAAAGTGCTGGGATTACAGGCATAAGACACCGTGCCTGGCCCCCCGTCTTAATTTTAGTTAAGCTTTTCTTTTTTTTTTTTTTTTCTCAGATAATTATACATTCATATGCAGTTGTAATAAATAATGTAGAGACATCCGATGTACCCTTCATCAGTTTTCTTCAGGGGTAACATCTTGCCAAACTGTAGGTCAACATCAAAACCAGGATACTGACACTGATATAGTCCAGAGACAAAACATCATCACACCATCACCACAAGGATTTCTCATGCTGCCTTTTATAGTTACATTCTCTTCTCTCCCACCTTAATCCTGTCATTTCAAGAATGTGATCGAAATGAAACCTTACAGCCCATAATCTTTTTTTTTTTTTTTTTTTTTTTTTTGAGAGGGAGTCTCGCTCTGTCGCCCAGCCTGGAGTGCAGTGGCGCAATCTCGGCTCACTGCAAGCTCTGCCTCCCGGGTTCACTCCATTCTCCTGCCTCAGCCTCCCGAGTAGCTGGGACTACAGGCGCCCGCCACCACGCCCGGCTGATTTTTTGTATTTTCAGTAGAGACGGTGTTTCACCGTGTTAGCCAGGATGGTCTCGATCTCCTGACCTCGTGATCCGCCCGCCTGGGCCTCCCAAAGTGCTGGAATTAGAGGCGTGAGCCACCGCGCCCGGCCCAGCCCACATTCTTTTGTGTTTAGCTTTTATCAGTCAGAATTTCTCTGGGGATTACAGGCTGTTGTGTGTATCAATAGTTCATTCCTTTTTATTGCTAAGTAGGATTCCATGGTATGCCTATTCTAGACTGCTTAACCATTCACCTGTTGAAGGATATCTGTATTTGTTTTTAAGTTTTTGGCTAGTAGGAATGAAGCTGCTACAGACCCTTGAACACCAATGTTCTTAGTGGCATTAGTCACATTAGCCACAAGGTGGAAACAAGCAAAGTGTCCCATAACAGATGAATGAATAAACAAAATGTTGTATATACACATAATATGAGATTAATTGGCCTTAAAAATGAAATTCTGAGAAACAAAATGTGGTGTATACATACAAGATTATTCAGCCTTAAAAAATGAAATTCTGATACATGCTACATCATGTACTAACCTTGACAACATTATGCTAAGCGAAATAAATCAGACACAGGTCACATGTTGCATGATTTCACTCATAAGCAGTAACTAGAATAGGCACATTTATAGAGACAGAAAATAGAAGTCACCAGAGGCTGAGGGAGAGGAAAATGGGAAGTTACTATTTAATGGGTATAGAGTTTCCATTTGAGGTGATGAAAAAGTTCTAGAAATGGAGAGTGGTGATGGTTGCACAACACTGTGAATGTACTTAGTGTAACAAAACTGTACACTTAAAAATGATTAACATGGTACATTTATTAATACTACAGTAATTTAAAAAATTAATAAACCTGCTACAAACATTTGTACACAGGTTTTTGTGTGAACAAAGTCTTCATTTCTCTGGGATAAAAGCCCAGGAGTATAAATACTGCATTGTAGGATAGTTGCATCTTTAGTTCTTTAAGACATTGACAAACTGCCAGAGTGGCTGTGCCCTTTTCCATTCCCCTCAGCAGTGTGTGAGGGATCCAGCTGTTCTGCATCCTCACCAGCCCTAGGGCTCTCTCATTTATTTGTTAATACAGCCATTCTGATAGGACTGTACTGATATCCTATTGTGGTTTTAATTTGCATTTCCCTAATAACTAATGAGATCAATCATCTTTTCAGGTGCATTTTGTCATCTGTATATCTTCTTAGATGAAATGTCTCTTCATGTCTTTTGCCTACTTTCTAATGGGATTATTTGCCTTTTTACTGTTGAATTTTGAAGGTTCTTTATATATTTGAAATATAAGACCTTTGACAGATATGTGGTTTGGAAACATTTCCTCCCACTCTGCCACTTGTCCTTTAATCTTTTTAATGGAGTCTTTCACATAGCAAAAGTTTTTACTTTTGGTAAAGTATGATTTGTGATTTTTTTTTTTTTGGTGGGGGTGGTGGTGACTGTGCTTTCGGTATCAAGTCTCTAAGAATTTCTGCTTGGTCTTTGTTTCCAAAGTCTTTTCATACTTTTTTTTTTAAACTTTTGTTGTTTCATGTTACATTTAAGTCTGCGATTCATTCAATACTTTTGAGTTAATTCGCGTAAGATGTGAGGCTTGGCTTAGGGGAAGTTTTCCTTTCTTTCTCTTTCTCTTTCTTTCCTTCCTTCCCCTTCCTTCCTTCCTTCCTTCCTTCCTTCCTTCCTTCCTTCCTTCCTTCCGTCCTTTCCTCTTTCTTCTCTCTATAATATTAGAATCATAAAATATGTTATTAGAGTGGTGTTAGTGTTGAATTTGCTGACAGTATTTTATTGATTCACCCAATATTTACTGAGCACATAAATATTTAAGGCATCATCCTAGATGCTACTATGACCTCAAGGAAAAAATATTGCATAATTTCTGATTTCTAAAATTTAGAAATTTTCTTTCTTTCTTTATCTCTCTTTCTTTTCCTTCCTTCCTTCCCTTTCTTTCTTTCTCTTTCTTTCCTTTCTTTCCTCCCTCCCTCCCTCTTTCTTTCTTTCTTTCTTTCTTTCTTTCTTTCTTTCTTTCTTTCTTTCTTTCTTTCTTTCTTCTTTCTTTCTCTTTCTTTCTTTTTCTCTCTCTCTTTCTTTCTTTTCTTTCCTTTCTTCCTTCCTTTCTTCCTTCCTTCCTTCTCTCTCTTTCTTTCTTCTTTCTTTCTTTTTTTTCTTCTCTCTCTGTCTTTCTTTTCCTCCCCAATGTATAGAAGGTGACTATGCTTTCTCTATTGGTTTTTCTTTTTTTTTGGAGATGGAGTCTTGCTTGTTGCCCAGGCTAGTTGTGAACTCTGGGCTCAAACAATCCTCCCACCTTAGCCTCTCAGTAGCTGGGATTACAGGTGCATTCCAGTATGCCTGTTTTGAAATTTTGTACATTTCTCTCTCTCTCTCTTCACTGCTTTACGTAACCTACAGTATTTTCACTGTGGCTGCTTTTTATTTCTATAAACATAGGTTGGGCACCTTTGTGCTATGAGATTTGATGCTTAGTATGTATACGAAATACATGAATTTATATTTTTTTATATATTTACCAAACACCTACATTGGAATTTCACTGGTCCAGTTAGGCACTTTCATTATTGTCACATTAGTTAATGAGCAAAAAAATGATTAAAATACATAAAATAATTTCAGCCCTCTCTGTTTTATGAGGTACCCAGCACTAACAGCCCTGATTCACCAGAATTTCTTTCTGTTCGAGTATATTAGAAGCAATGGAAACTAGGGAATGAGTCAGAGGTGACTTTCTAGTTAGTGGAAGGGGTGATGAGAACACTAACTTATGCAAACAAATTCTGTGCACTTCTTTCTTCCCCCTCTCTCTTTTCTCTCCTTATCTCTTTCGTTCCCTCTTACACATATTCAATATACACTTGAGAATAAAATGTTGAACAAAGTGTGTATTAGCTTTTATGGAGATTCCAGTCTAGTGAAAGACAAATAAAATAACCAACCAAATAAATGAAATAATCACAGAGTGGAATTAAATATCATTTCATAAGTTTTTATCCTTGCCATACATTGAAATACTCCACTTCTTAAAATATTTGTTCTGTGAACTATAATATTAGAATCATAAAATATGTTATTAGAGTGGTGTTAGTGTTGAATTTGCTGACAATATTTTATTGATTCTCCCAATATTTATTGAGTACATAAATATTTAAGGCATCATCCTAGTTGCTACTATGACCTCAAGGAAAAAATATTGCATATTTTCTGATTTCTAAAAATTTGTAATTTAGCTGGAGAGATATTATACACAAACACATAAATATATTATATAAGTATGACATAAATAGGGTGAATGATAAATAAAAGTAAAGCAAAAATGGTTGGCAAAAAAAAAAAAAAGAAGAATTCCTTTTCTCTGGAAGGATCATGGAAAGCATTCTTGAGTAGCATCAAAAAAGATGGGCTTTGCAGTAAACCTGAAAAGATAGGTAGGATTTCAAATAGGCAGAGTCCACAGAGGAGACAATGGGAAGTAAACGAGAAGATTCTTGCCCTACAAAAGGCTCAGCATGGAGAGAGAAGAAAGCTCTCTGGTTCAGAGAATGACAAAAGGACTAACTTGGCATTATAGTTAAAAAGGGGAAAATTCAAATATGAAGGAAACAAGCACATGGTAATGCATTTTGAATGCTGTTGGAAAGCTAGCTATTTGTACTTAGATGCTATACTCAACCATAGTTTCCAAAGCCATTCAAAGATGCAGGCTTTAAATAAGAGGGGAAAATGTTTTCATTTGGGCAGTTTATTTTCAATATGTTAGACTGAAGAATGAAGAAAAATGTAATGCTTTCTAAGAAAAATCTTTATTTTCCCAATTAAATGCTAGAAATATTTTTTGCATATGGTGTCAGTTATGAAATTATAATAATTTTATCATTAATTTCTTTTTTTCCCCTTCAATTTAGACCATCCTTTCAAGTATCTTTAGGGCACAATTTTGCTTTACTCTGAGTCCCTTCCCCCCCAACCCCATATAGGTTGACCTCTAATGATTTAATAGCAAAGTCAATCAACACTTTAAACAGGCTTTAAATGACTATTATATGACACGTGGGCAAAATTATCAGCAAATTCCTATTACTTTTTCATTTGGGCAGCAGTAGTGAATTCTTGCTCATGAAACTTGCCTTATTTGAGTGGAGGATAATAATAATGCTTATTTCATATTGTTGTTGTAAAGACAAAGTGAGACCATGTTTGTGAGCTTTTAAAAAATTTGGTAGAGTTCAAATCTAATATTATTATAAAATAAACTTTTGGTGGATTGGACTACCCTTTATAGAGTGTTCATTCTCCAAGTGCCTCTATAGCTGGCATGTAGCACTTAGTTATTATTGGTAACATTATTGAAAATAGCAACAATATGACAGTGCATTTATTTTCCTTTACACATGAAACCTGCTTAATAAGCATGTTGATAAATAAACAGATAATGCTCTATGAACTTTAGCTTGCAGCGAATTCAGCATGTATTATCTTATTTAACCATAATAAATCATCCAGAATAGAAAAGTTGTATTATGTCCAAAACAAACAAACAAACAAAGAAAATTCTCATAGAACTATTACTTGTTATACTTTTGGGGTGAGTTCTCTAACATAATGCTGAATAAGAGTTAAATTACATATCTTCCATTGGCTTTACTTTGTCTAAGCAAACATAATACACTTGATATAATAGTTAATATAGAACATGCAGAAATGTTATGAAGTATAATGAAGTTTAGAAGATTTGAGCCTAAACATTTACATGTGACTTTTGATAACATATTGATAGACATATGAATGTACCTGTGTATATATGTACATACACATATATATCTATAGATATATATTAATATGTGTGAATATATAGATGTGTAGATAGTAAAGATATATAACCATATAGTCTAAGTTGAAATCAATAATACAAGTGCCTCAGATGTACTGAGTTTCAAAGCACATTGATAGTGAAACGAAACATAATAAAATAAACATGTCTAGCTATACAGCAATTGTCTTGTTTAAATTAAAACTTTATTTCGGAGCTCTTCTAGATTACCATTTGAGAGAAGTTTTATGTCATATAAGTTGGTATAGCAGAAACCGTGATATGGTCACCAAAATGACATTTTAGAAGTTTTATATGTATGTTTGTGAATGAGTAATTTAGACTTATGGTAGTAAACTATTTAAAGTGACTAGTATTATGAATTGCCCCCTTATGAATATATTTGACCATTTATAAAAGTCTTGTGTGGTTCAATGTCATGGCTGAGCAAACAAACAAACACCTGGATACTGTGATATATGAGAAAAGACAGAAACTGCATCTGTGTCTGAGTGCAGCGAGTTTGAGTAAGTCGGTAGTAAGGCTGGGAATAGCACAGCATCTGCATGTGTGTTACACACTTAGCAGAGCTGATCCTGAACACGTGCAAGCCCTCATGGTTTTGGCCATGGTCAGCAACACTGTCCCAGAGTGATGTGAGGCTCCTTCTAGGATAACTCATGAGTATGTAATTTACCATGGAGTAGCCTATTTATGGTACACAGGAGGATACCTTGCTGTTTTTCCCTCCAAAGTTATTAAATCTTAGCGGCAGTTAAAATCCAAGATACAGTATGATTTTGCACAAGATGACAGGATGCTTCCTACACTCTTCCTGTATTTGGAAAAAAAAAGAAGGATACTAAGTAGTCTGGTTAGAACTCAGGGAATGGAAACAATGTGAAGAAAGAATCTGATTTTTTGAGTTAGATGAGCTTGCCTTGAAATCCTGGATTTTTATTTAACCTTTGTTAGCACAGAGTTAGTTTTTTGCCCAACAGACAAAGCAGTATGTACCTTGTGTGGTCATTGTGAGTATTTAATGAGGTAATGTGTGCAAATATATAAATATAATATCCTACAACTGGAGGCCACAATTCCTTTATAAAGGATGGCCACCTTCCTTTATTCTTCAACACCATATCTCCTCTCAATTTCCTGTCATCTATGGAGAAGTTAGCAATAGAACTTCACAGTCTTATAAATTCTGGAAAAAAACAAAACAAAACAAAAAAAACCTTTGAATGTTTCCTTATTTAAGATTAATACATGTCGGGGAACTCCCTCCCCTACCCAAGGGAAGCTGTGAGGGACTGTGCTGTGAGGAGCAGTGCATTCTGGCCCAGATACTATGCTTTTCCCACAGTCTTTGCAACCCACAGACCAGGAGATTCCTTTGGGTGCCTACACCACCAGGTCCCTGGGTTTCTAGCACAAAACTGGGAGGCTGTTTGGGCAGACACTGAGCTAGCTACAGGAGTTTTTTTTTTTTTTTTTTTTTTTTTTTTTATCATACCCCAGTGCCACCTGGAACACCAGCGACACAAAACTGTTCACTCCCCTGCAAAGGGGGTTGAAGCCAGGGAGCCAAATTGTCTAGCTCGGATCCAATCCCCACAGAGCCCAGCAAGCTAAGATCCATTGTTTGAAATTTTCGCTGTGAGCACAGCAGTCTGAAGTTGATCTAGGATGCTTGAGCTTGGTGGGGGGAGGGACATCTGCCAGTACTGAGGCTTGAGTAGGTGGTTTTCCCTTCCCTGTGTAAACAAACCTGCGCCAGGAAGTTTGAACTGAGCGGAGCCCACTGTAGCTCCACAAAGCTGCTATAGCCAGACTGCTTCTCTAGATTCCTTCTCTCCAGGCAGGACATCTCTGAAAGAAAGGCAGCAGCCACAGTCGGGGGCTTATAGATCAAACTCCCATCTCCCTGGGACAGGGCACCTGGGGGAAGGGGTGGCTGTGGGCGCAGCTTCAACAGACCTAAACCTTCCTGCCTTCTGGCTCTGAAGAGAGCAGAAGATCTCCCAGCACAGCGCTCAAGCTCTGCTAAGGGACAGACTGCCTTCTCAAGTGGGTCCCTGACCCCTGTGCCTCCTGAGGGAGAGACACTTCCAAGCAGGGGTCGACACAGACACCTCATACAGAGAGCTCTGGTTGTCATCTGGAGAGTGCCCCTCTAGAAAGAAGCTTACAAAGGAAGGAACAGGCAGCAATCTTTGCTGTTCTGCAGCCTCTGCTGGTGATATCCAGGCAAACAGGGTCTGGAATGGACCTCCAACAAACTCCAGCAGACCTGCAGCAGAGAGGCCTGACTGTTAGAAGGAAAACTGACAAACAGAAAGGAATAGCATCAACATCAACAAAAAGGACAGCCACACAAAAACCCCATCTGAAGGTCACCAACATCAAAGACTAAAGGTAGATAAATCCACGAAGATGAGGAAAACCCAGCGCAAAAGGGCAGAAAATTCCAGAAACCAGAAGGCCTCTTCTCCTCCAAAGGATCACAACTCCTCACCAGCAAGGGAACAAAACTGGATGGAGAAGGAGTTTGATGAACTGACAGAAGTAGGCTTCAAAAGGTAGGTAATAACAAACTACTCTGAGCTAAAGGAACATGTTATAACCCAGTGCAAGGAAGCTAAGAACCTTGAAAAACGGTTACAGAAATTGCTAACTAGAATAATCAGTTTAGAGAAGGACATAAATGACCTGATAGAGCTGAAAAACACAGCAAGAGAACTTTGTGAAGCATGCACAAGTATCAACAGCTGAATCAATCAAGTGGAAGAAAGGATATCAGAGATTGAACATCAACTTAATGAAATAAAGTGTGAAGACAATAATAGAGAAAAAAGAATGGAAAGGAAAGAACAAAGCCTCCAAGAAATATGAGACTATGTGAAAAGACCAAACCTGTGTTTGACTGGTGTACCTGAAAGTGACAGGGAGAATGGAACCAAGTTGGAAAACATTCTTCAGGACATTATCCAAGAGAACTACCCCAACCTAGCAAGACAGGCCAACATTCAAATTCAAGAAATACAGTGAATATCACAAAGATACTCCTTGAGAAGAGCAACCCCAGACACATAATTGTCAGATTCACCAGGGTTGAAATGAAGGAAAGAATGTTAAGGGTAACCAGAGAGAAAGGTTGGGTTACCCACAAAGGGAAGCCCAACAGACTAACAGCAGATCTCTCTGCAGAAACCCTACAAGCCAGAAGAGAGTGGAGGCCAATATTCAACACTCTTAAAGAAAAGAGTTTTTAACCCAGAATTTCATATCCAGCCAAACTAAGCTTCATAAGTGAAGGAGAACTAAAATCCTTACAGAGAAGCAAATGTTGAGAGATTTTGTCACTACTAGGCTTGCCTTACAAGAGATCCTGAAAAAAGCACTCAATATGGAGTCGAAAAAGCAGTATGAGTCACTGCAAAAACATATCAAATTGTAAAGACCATCGACCCTTTGAAGAAACTGCATCAACTAACGAGCAAAATCACCAGCTAGCGTCATAATGACAGAATCAAACACATGACAATATTAACCTTAAATGTAAATGGGCTAAATGCCCCAATTAAAAAACACAGATTGGCAAATTGGATAAAGAGTCAAAACCCATTGGTGTGCTATATTCAGGGGACCCATCTCATGTGCAAAGATACATATATGGTTAAAATAAAGGGATGGAGGAAGATCTACCAAGCAAATGGAAAGCAAAAAAAAGCAGGGGTTGCAATCCTAGTCTCTGATAAAACAGACTTAAACCAACAAAGATTAAAAAAGACAAAGAAGGGCATTACATAATGGTTAAGGGATCAGTACAACAAGAAGAGCCAACTATCCTAAATATATATGCATCTAATACAGGAGCACCCAGATTCATAAAGCAAGTTCTTAGAGATCTACAAAGAGACGTAGGCTCCCACACAATAATAGTGGGAAATTTAACATGCCACTGTCAATATTAGACAGATCAATGAGTCAAAAAATTAACAAGGATATTCAGGACTTGAACTCAGCTTTGGACCAAGTGGACCTAATAGACATCTATAGAACTCTCCACCCCAAATCAACAGAATATACATTCTTCTCAGCACCACATCGCACTTATTCTAAATTTAACACATAATTGGAAGTAAAACACTCCTCAGCAAATGGAAAATAATGGAAATTATAACAAACAGTCCCTGAGACCACAGTGCAATCAAATCCTTATTAGAACTCAGGATTAAGAAACTCACTCAAAACCACACAACTACATGGAAACTGAACAACCTGATCCTGAATGACTACTGGACAAATAACAAAATTAAGGCAGAAATAAATAAGTTCTTTGAAACCAATGAGAACAAAGACGCATTGTACCAGAATCTCTGGAACACAGCTAAAGCGATGTTTAGAAGGAAATTTATAGCACTAAATGCCCACAGGAGAAACCAGAAAAGATCTAAAATCGACACACTAACATCACAATTAAAAGAATTAGAGAAGCAAGAGCAAATAAAGTCAAAAGCTAGCAGAAGGCAAGAAATAACTAAGATTCGAGGGGAACTGAAGGAGATAGAGACCCGAAAAACCCTTCAAAAAAGTAATGAATCTAGGAGCTGGTTTTTTTTCTTTTTTTTTTTTTTTTTTTTTTTTTAAGATTAACAAAATAGACTGCTAGCCAAACTAATAAAGAAGAAAATAGAGAAGAATCAAATGGACACAATTTAAAACGATAAAGGGGAGATTACCACTGATCCCACACAAATACAAACTACCATCAGAGAATACTTTAACACCTCTAGGCAAATAAACTAGAAAATTTAGAAGAAATTGATAAATTCCTAGACATATACTCCCTCCCAAACTAAACCAGGAAGAAGTCAAATCCCTGAATAGATCAATAAGAAGTTCTGAAATTAAGGCAGTATTTAATAGCCTACCAACCAAAAAAAGTCCAGGACCAGACGGATTCACAGCCAAATTCTACCAGAGATACAAAGAGGAGCTGGTACAATTCCTTCTGAAACTATTCCAAATAATAGAAAAAGAGGAAATCCTCACTAACTCATTTTATGAGGCCAGCATCATCCTGATACCAAAACCTGCCAGAGACACAACCAAAAAAGAAAATTTCAGGCCAATGTTCCTCATGAACATCGATGCAAAAATCTTAAATAAAATACTGGCAAACTGAATCCAGCAGCACATCAGAAAGCTTATCCACCATGATCAAGTTGACTTCATCACTGGGATGCAAGCCTGGTTCAACATACTCAAATCAACAAATGCAACCCATCACATAAACAGAACCAATGACAAAAATCAGGTGATTATCTCAATAAGTGCAGAAAAAGCCTTCAATAAAATTCAACACTGCTTCATACTAAAAGCTTTCAATAAACTAGTTATTGATGGAATGTATCTCAAAATAATAAGAGCTATTTATGAGAGATCCACAGCCAATAACACACTGAATGGGCAAGAGCTGGAAGCATTCCCTTTGAAAACCGGCACAAGAAAAGGATGCCCTCTCTCACCACTACAAGTCAACATACTATTGAAAGTTTGGGCCAGGGCAATCAGGTAAGAGAAAGAAATAAAGCATATTCAAATAGAAAGAGAGGAAGTCAAATTGTCTCTGTTTGCGTATGACATGATTGTATATTTACAACACCCCATTGTCTCAGCCCAAAATCTCCTTAAGCTGATAAGCAACTGCAGCAAAGTCTCAGAATACAAAATTGATGTGCAAAAATCATTCCTGTACACCAATAACAAACAGAGAGCCAAATCATGAGTGAACTCCCATTCACAATTGCCACAAAGAGAATAAAATACCTAAGAATACCACTTACAAGAACTGCAAACCACTGCTGAAAGAAATAAGAGAGGCTATAAATAAATGGAAAAACATTCCATGCTCATGGATATAAATAAATGGAAAAGCATTCCATGCTCAGGAAGAATCAATATCGTGAAAATGGCCATACTGCCCAAAGTAATTTATAGATTCAATGCTATCCCCATCAAGCTACCACTGACTTTCTTCACAGAATTAGAAAAAAAATACTTTAATTTAATATGGACCCAAAAAAGAGCCCATATAGCCAGGACAATCCTAAGCAAAAAGAACAAAACTGCAGGCATCATGCTACTTGACCTCAGACTATACTACAAGGCTACAGTAACCAAAACAGCATGGTACTGGTACCAAAACAGATATATAGACCAATGGAACAGAACAGAGGCCTCAGAAATAACACTACACATCTACGACTCTGACCATCTGATCTTTGACAAATCTGACAAAAACAAGCAATGGGAAAAGGATTCCCTATTTAATAAATGGTGTTGGAAAACTGGCTAGCCATATGCAGAAAACTGAAACTGGATCACTTCCTTACACCTTATACAAAAATTAACTCACGATGGATTAAAGAGTTAAATGTAAGACCTAAAACAATAAAAACCTTAGAAGAAAACCTAGGCAATACCATTCAGGACATAGGCATGGGCAAAGACTTCACGACTGAAACACCAAAAGCAATGGCAATGAAAGCCAAAATAGACAAATGGGACAAAATAGACAAATTAAACTAAAGAGCTTCTGCACAGCAAAAGAAACTTCATCAGAGGCAACCTACAGAATGGGAGAAAATTTTTGCAACCTCTCTGTCTGACAGAGAGAATCTACAGAATTCTCCAGAATCTACAAGGAACTTAAACAAATTTACAAGAAAAAAACAAAAACCCCATCAAAAAGTGGGTGAAGGATATGAACAGACACTTCTCAAAAGAAGACATTTATGTGGCCAACAAACATAGCAGAAAAAAACTCATCATCACTGATCATTAAAGAAATGAAAATCTAAGCCAAAATTAGATGCTGTCTCACTCCAGTTAGAATGGCGATCATTAAAATGTCAGAAAACAACAGATGCTGGAGAGAATGTGGAGAAATAGGAGCCTTTTACACTGTTGGTGGGAGTGTTAATTAGTTCAACGATTGTGGAAGACAGTGTGGCAATTCCTCAAGGATCTAGAACCAGAAATACCATTTGACCCAGCGGTCCCATTACTGGGTATATACCCAAAGGATTATAAATCATTCTGCTCTAAAGACACATGTATGTATGTTTATTGCAGCAGTATTCACAATGGCAAAGACTTGGAACCAACCCAAATGCCCATTAATGATAGAGTGGATAAAGAAAATGTGGCACATATACACCATGGAATACTATGCAGCCATAAAAACGGATGAGTTCATGTCCTTTGCAGGGACATGGATGAAGCTAGAAACCATCATTCTCAGCAAAGTAACACAGGAATAGAAAACCAAGCACTGCATGTTCTCACTCATAAGTGGGAGTGGAACAATGAGAACACAGGGACACAGAGAGGGAAACATCACACACCAGGGCCTGTACTAGGGTGGGAGGGTAAGGGAGGAATAGCATTAGGAGAAATACCTAATGTAGATGACGGGTTGGTGGGTGCAGGAAACCATCATGACACATGCATACCTATGTAACAAACCTGCATGTTCTGCATATGTATCTGAGAACTTAAAGTATAAAACAAAAAGATTAATATGAATTCATATGACAAGAATATAATAGCTTCTCATACATTGGTACTCCTGACCTAAAGCTAGACACTGTTCTAAGAACTTTATATATGTTGTGATTTTAATCCTTGCATTAATAAAATCACAAGAATATAATAGCTTCTCATACATTGGTACTCCTGGCCTAAAGCTAGACACTGTTCTAAGAACTTTATATATGTTGTAAATTTTATTGCAAGCCCATTTTGCAGATTATTGTCATAATCTTGAGGGAAAAAGTGACAACTTACGTTTATTGGCTTTATAACAATAAAACAAGCTCTGAAAGAATAAGGTATATCTTACCCTCCTTGTCTTTTAACAGTAGTTTGTACTTAGGAAGTCAAGAAACAAAGTTTTGTTTTGTTTTGTTTTGAGATTTTCATTGTTAAACCTGGAAACTCTGGAGACTCTCTGCTTCTTTGATTCAAGTAATAATCAAGAAGCTATGTAGTAAAGTCTATCTAGGTAATAAATGAAGAAGCAAGATACTTGCTTTGTAATTAGTGAATAACCTGGATAAATTTGCTTCTGTAAATTGACTTGTTTGTTAGTATAAAAATGTGGGTGGGGAGGAGAAGTAGTGAGGTGGGGGTAGATGGCACATAATTCTCTAGGTTTCAGGCACAAGAAATTACAGCAAATTATCCTTGAAGCCATTGAACTGCATTCAATAGGTTGCTCTGAAAAAAGTATATTAGTGAAAGATTTATTACAGCATTACCGGCCTGAGGCCTTTATTTATCTGGACTTACTAGCTAGCATCACAAATTAATGGACCCTTCATTACAATGGATTTAGAGTACCAAACAAAGTAGTGTCAGGTTGCTACATCTGGATTATTTTCAGGGGTGGAAAAAGAAAATAAGGAGGATGCCAACTGGGCCACCCACTGCAAAATGTGGGTGACTAAATGAGCCAACAGAACCTCTAATGAGTATTTACTCCAAGGACTCTGCATGTAAACTACTTCCAGACTGATGTGGTGCCAAGCTTAGAGGATTAAGTCTTTCAATAGCTTTTGTTGATTAGCTGCCAAGGAATCTAGGAACAAAGGAGGGGTCTCATTATTAAACTATCAAGAATATTACTTTCAAAAAAGAAAAATGCAGAGAATGGATCAAAGAACACTATAAAATAGATGGAAGACAGTAGAAATAAGTAATAGCAGCATCATTCATACTCTGGATGTAGGGAGACTTTGTTTAGTTAAGGAATTATTTTTCAGAAGACTTTAAAGCATCACTTAGCATTTCTGTGGTCTGGCCTACATTATAGGTAGTTGTGTACATGTCTTTGGTTTAGATGATCTTAGAGGCAGAGAATTGTCTGTTCTGTCCCATTAGAGTGTCATTAATCTTACAGTTATTTCCTTCTCCAGCACTAAGCAGAGCGTAGATATAAGCTGTTTAATAATTAGTTTTGAAATACATTAAAGTGAATTATGGGGCTACTATTGTTAATAATATAGAAAGCAACATAACATGATTTCCTTTTAAGACAGAAAAATCCGTTAACACAAAGAAATTACATGTCAACAGGGAATGGCCCAGTATCACTTAGAAAGTTAATTTCTGGGTTTATCCTGACTCCTGGATCCTGTATATCTCCAAAGTAACCCAAATGACAGAGTACATATGGAAAATTACATTGTCTATATGTTTACTCAGAGGGAACACAAAGCTAGAAAACATTTGCACACTGTGACAAAAGTCAGTGCTAGAATAGATTCAAAGATGGCCACCCAAACAAATGTTTACTTCAGTAAAGCAAAGCAAAGCAAAACCTAATTTGGTATTTTAAAAGTTTAAAACATAACAATAGCAGTTATTGTATTCCTTTTTTCTGTTTCCAAATGTTGACGTTTTGGAAACCTCACCTCTCTGGTTCTCAAAGTGCTTGATTGCATTTAATAGCAAGATTTCTTAAGAAACACTTTCAAATGTGAATTGAAACTGGCCACCAGTTTTCCCCTCTTTAGGTTCAAGGTAACCATATGGGTTTTAAATGTTGACCTGCACCATCTGGATTAAAGATTTTCCAATGATCAGCAGTGCCAGTTTTGCTACAATGCTAACATTCTGTGGGCTCAGTAGGCCTTGTACAATATAGCCATCCACAAACAAGACCACAGTGGTAATGAGATGGAATTTTGACCAAAACTGGAAACACCTATTGAGTCAATCATTTGAGAGGTTCTGTAATAGCAACAGGGATTGCCAATCAAGAGATTCTTGATGATGAGCATGCCATGGGAAGGGTTATATAATATGATAACATTGATAACGGTAGTAATAATAGCTATTGTAGAGTACTTGCTCTATGCTAAGCACATTTCTGGGAATTTCACATACTGGATGTGCCATTATCACTCTAAGGATGCAGTGACATTTCATCTCACCATATTTCTAGAGTGATATTGGCAAAAATAGGTAACCACTATTCTCTTTCAGATCCACTAGTGCAGGCTTAATATTATGTATGCATTCAGAAAGTTTCTGCAGTGTTTATCTATCTCTTTAATTAAACAATCCCACACAGTGTCAGAAAATGTTCTCAGTTCTTTACATTAATTAATTTAGTTAATCTTTATAATACCCGTGTGAAGTAGATAACAATATTGTCCCTATTTTATAAATGTAAAAACTCAGGCTAAATAATTGTCAAAGGTAACGCATCTCATAAGTGGTAGAACCGGAATTCGAATACAAGCTACCTGGCTTATGTGCACTCAAGTTTGCTCCAAGCTTGAAATACATGTTCTGTTAAAAATAATGACAGTGGTTGAGTTTTCATAAAGTTGTATCCAACTCATAATATCCCTGAAACTGTGTATTAAGAGTTCCTCTCTTTTACTTCCCACCCAGGTCTATAGTTCTCTAGGTCTTATGCCCCTGGAGTAGGAACACCTCACAGATTTGAGCTGAGAGGAAGGTTAGAATTATGAGGGTGATAGGTAGATATCTGACTTATTTAAACTATTGGAGATATTTCTGTTCTATTCAGGGCTCTGTTTCTTCCTTTCATCAGCCTTTTCCTTTTGCGGCTACCAGTTAATTCCAAAGAGTTTTTTAGTCCCTGCTCTCTTTAATTTAGAAAGTGGTAGAATATTTCTCACACATGATGCAAACACCCAAAATAAATATCAAAAGCTTCCAAAAAAAATATTGGAGAGGAGTGAAAACATGTCAGGGGGAAAGAATACCACTCCTGTCATTTTTTAAACACTGTCTTCTTCTCCTTTTAAATACAACACTTGGTGCAAGTTACTTACTAATCTTCAGAGTAAATTTTTTTTTCTGTTTAATTGTGAAGTCAGCATGGTGCTTTTCTTAACAGAGGGCTGGGAAGCATGGGAAGTGATAGATCAACAGAGAGAACCATTAGTACTACAGAGAGAGTCCCAGGAAAATAGTCATGAATACAGAGAGGTGGGATCATCTGAGATGAGCCCTGAGTATGTGAGATGAGAGATGAGAGAGGAGAGATAAGAGAGGAGAGGAGAGGGGAGAGAGGAGGGGGAGATGGGAGACAGGCAGAGAAAAGAGGGGCCCCAAACTGGAGGCGAGAAGTTTGAGCAAAAGCAGAGCAAAGGAAGCCCAGCATCAATTCTGAGCAAAGATTAAGAAATGGCTTCTTTGAGGTCATTGATTCCTAAATTAGAGAAAGAAAAAAAAAAAGCATAAATCAACTCAATCCTTCAGGAACTTAGTACTTAATTCCAGAAAGAACTGGGATGTACTTTTGTTCAATGTTAAAATTTCTTTTTCGGTACTTTCGTTTTACTTTCCACATGCCCGTAAATTGACCAGGTATGCCTTAGTTATGCTTCTGTGAAATCCACACTGGCAACACAGGAAAGGGATATATATTGAAACTGTTTATATGGAGGGAATGTCTTTTTGTCTTCTCTGGGGTTGAGGAGTCAATAATATTAGCTGCTTTCCTCTTGACCTGAAGGAACTACAAGCAGAGTCAGCCCTTTAATTTTCTATCAGCCTCATGTATGACAACCACTTGGGAAACTTACCAACACATTCAAAGCCAAACTGTCCAGAAAGCCATATGGAAAATGAAGACTCAATTACTTCATTATGCAGTGCATTTTATGCATAAATAAAATTCCCACTATCTGGTAGGCGCACTCTTTCACAGCAACTTTACTTAAAAGTAAATATAATGTTTGTAATAATTTTAAGAATATATAAGGCATGGTCTCATTATTTTGACTTTTACTTGGAATCTAATAAAAATTAAGACTTTCCCAGTGGAGAGAGAGAAAAAGGACATGTGTGCACAGACATGATATAGGTCTACACACACTCATTACATGAATGTGTTAATATTCTGGAGAGAAGGCTTGTTTGAGAACTGGTTACATCACCTTAAGCAAGTTGATTATCCTGGGTTTATTATCCTCATCTATAAAAATGGGAATAACCACCAAAATGAGATTACCTGGGATGTTATGGAGAAAGTTCAAGGAGCCACAGTAGTAGATGGGGAATCGATTTGACTTGTGTCTAAATCCTAGGCCTCTGCTGTGTCTCACTCTTTGATGTTTCCTTCCTTCTCCCCTTTTTCCCTTTCTACCTACCTTCCTTCTTGCATTCATTCCTTCCATCCTTTTTTGTCTCTTCCTTCCTTGCCCCCTCTCTTCTCTCCCCCTTTCATCCTTCCTCCCTTTTTTTCTCCCTTCCTTCCTTTTTTCCTTCCTTCCTGCCTTCCTCTCTCCATCTCCTCTTACTCCCTTTCTACTTTTTTCCTTCATTCCTTTCTTTCTTTGTTTTCCCTCTTTCTTCCTTTCTTCCACCCCCTCCCCACCCCTTAACCTGTCTCTCCCTCCCTTCTTTCTTCTCCTTTTGCTTCCCTCCTTCCTCCCTTGCCCTCTTCTTTCTTTGCCTTTCTTACTTTTTTTCTTTCTTCTCTTCTACTCCCCTCCTTTCTCTTTTACTTTCTTCCTTTCCTAATTCCCTCCTTTCTTTCCTCCCTCCCTCCCTCCCTCCCTCTGTTCCTTCCTCCTTTTTTCCTTCTTTTTCCTAACAAATATTTATCAGCTATATGAAATGTCAGGCATTGTCTGCTAGGTATCATATTTCACAAAAGCCCTGGCAATGAAGATAGATCTGTGGCATAGAATGTC
Organism: Macaca mulatta; assembly: GCF_049350105.2. NCBI lineage: Eukaryota > Metazoa > Chordata > Mammalia > Primates > Cercopithecidae > Macaca > Macaca mulatta. Next base: position 116,305,068 of record NC_133410.1, on the reverse strand, counting down.
ATCACCCTCCTAAAAATCCTGTAACTTCCTGTTTCTTCCAGGGAAAAGGTCAATCTCTGGAACATGGATGAGCAGCCTCATCTCACACCATCCCTACCTTGCTCTCTTTCCTCTGGGGTTTCACCTTATTTATCCCCAGGCTTTCTCCAGCCACAGGGACTTGACATAGGCCTTTTCAGTTTCTGGTACTTTTCCTCAGCTTGGCTCTCGTTTCAACTAGGTAACTCCTAGGTATTCTTCAGTTTTAGCTGGAGTACCACATTTTTGCGATACTTCTGACTTTTAGTCTAGGCCAGGTTCTTCCACTATGCAGTGTGCCATATTTACTCAGACTACTAAGTTTGGTGGCTTTATTTTATTAATTGCTAATCTACTCCACAAAATAGTAAGCTCCCTAAGAGCAAGGGTTGTGTTTGTCTTCTCCTACCACTTTGTGTAGCCAGTGCCTGAAACAGTGCCTGGCCTATGATAAGTGCTCAATATTCATTAGTTAAATTAATGAATTGATCTATTGAAGAACTTTATTGATATCCTATTAGTACCTGTAAAACTTTAAATACAGTTGTTCCTCCTTTAAACTTAAAACATAAAATTCATGACTCCTGTAATATACAAATGAACTAGAGTAATGAAGGAAATTGATATGGTTTGGCTGTGTCCCCACCCAAGTCTCATCTTGAACTGTAACTCCCAAAATTCCCACATGTTGTGGGAGGAACCCAGTGGGAGGTGATTGAATTATGGGGGTGGGTCTTTCCTGCACTGTTTTCGTGATAGTGAATGAGTCTCATGAGATCTGTTGGTTTCAAATATGGGAGTTTCCCTGCACAAGCTCTCTCTCTTTGCCTGCTGCCATCCATGTAATTCTTTGGAGAGAGTTCTTCATTGTGACCTTTCTTTTACTTTATTATTAACCAGAAACTTATGGCTGAAATGGCTGTTAGTTCAGAGGCAGTCTCCAGGGAATTATGACTTCCAGGCTCTTCATTAAGATGCCTATTGTTTAAAGAAATGAGAACCCAGGGGCTTATAATATGCTGTTTCAAATACGACTATTTGTGAATAATGATCAAGACATTTAGTTTAGTTTCTAACACATGAGATTTAAATAAAAAACATAAATACATTCTTGGAAAAATTTGAATGGCTGAAAATTTAGAAGAGATGGAGAGTGGATGCATATAATTATATATATTTCATTGTGTAAAATGTATATAAGAATCAAGGAATTACACACTTGTCTGTAAACTTGAAGTCTGATTCCAAAGTGAAAAACATTTATTATTCTTCAGTGAAAGAGTAGTACATCACAAAAGCCAACTTTTTAGCAGAGTCAGAATTATTGCATCAAATTACTAGGTGGTTATTCTGTGATTTCAGTAACCTCATGAGCACAAATTAATTATCCCTGAATTATTACAAGCATCTAAGCCTAAGTTAATTTGCAACCACTTATCTAAAATCCTTTACATTTTCCCAAGTTATTTTTAAATCTCAAATTACTATAAGTACCACTGGATTTTCACTGAGTTTCAAGTATAACCAAGAATTTCTTAGTAAAATTAATATTCTTTGGAATTAAATGGTAAGAATTATATAAATATAAAAACAAGTGAGGTTACATATATTAAATTTTATTTTTGGTGATATGTTCCAGTTTTTATTGCTTTTTAAGCGAGAAGACCTGTATAACTCTTGGCTTTGACATTCTTGAGAAGCTTATTCCTGCCAAACCTTTAGAAATAACTCACCAGACTCACAAAAGTTTATGTTGTCATAGTTCAAACACAATGGCTAATATTAGTTGTCCCTCAAAATATAAAACATTAATTATCTGGATATTAACAAAATAGAGCAAAGACATATTTCGATTTTGTATCTTTGACACTTCTATCCTAGGTGGTGTTTAAATATCAAGAAACAAAATTTATAAGACATAGATAAAGTAAGAAGAATGTAGGAGTACAAGAAAAATATGGAAAGACAAAGATAAATATATTTCTTATTTTACCTTTATCCTATTTGAAATCATGTAGACTGAGTGATAATGAACACTGCACTGTATCAGGCAAAGTTTCCAGAGAATCAGAATCTCTATCTATCTATCTATCTATCTATCTATCTATCTATCTATCTATCTATCTATCTTCATCTATCTAATCTATCCTCTCTCTCTCTCTCTCTCTCTCTCTCTCTCTCTCTCTCCCCCCTATCTATCATCTATCATATTGTTTAAGAAACAGGCTGACACGATTGTGGGACTGACAAGTCCAAAAATCCTTAGGCTGGAAATTCAGAAACAGTTGGTGTTCCAGGCTTGAGGCAGAATTTCTACTTCTCTGGGAAATCCCACTGTATGTCCTTATGGATTTTTGACTGATTAGATGAGGCCCACCAACATTGTCCAGGGCAATATCCTTTACTTAAAGAAAACGATTATAGATGTTAACCACATGTTAACCACATCTAAAAATTACCTTCACAGCAACATGTATATTAGTATTTGATTATTGGGCACATGTGGCATTTTGATACAAGCATATAGTGTGTAATGCTCAAGTCAGAATAACTGGGATATCCATCACCTGAAGAAATCAACATTTTTTTACGATAGGAATATTCTAATTCCACTCTTAGTTATTTTGAAAAATACAATAAATTGTTAACTATACCCACTTTATTGTGCTACCAAACATTAGATCTTATTTCTTCTATCTAAACATCATTTTTGTACCCATTAACCATCTCTTCTTTATCCTGCTCTCCCCACTGCCCTTCCCAGCCTCTGGTAAACACCATGCTACTCTCTACCTCCAGGAGTTCAATATTTTTTAATCCCCCACATATGAGTAAGAAGATGTAATATTTGTCTTTCTGTGCCTGGCTTATTTCACTTAATAGAGTGCCCTCTAGGTCCATCCATGTTGTTTTCAATAGCAGTATTTAATTACTTTTATGGCTGAATAATATTCTATTGTATTAATTTCATTAATAATATTCCAGTGAGCAAAAAGAACAAAGCTGGAAGCATCACATTACCTGACTTCAAATTATATCTTAAAGCTATAGTAACCAAAAAGCACGGTGCTGGCATAAAAACAGATACAGACAAATGCAGCATAACAGAGAATACAGGAATAAATTCAGGCGTTTACAATAAAGATGTCAAGAACCTATGCTGGGAAAGGACAGTCTCTTCAATAAATGGTACTGGGAAAAGTGGATATACATATGCAGAAGAATGAAAAATATACTTAGAAGAAATAAAATCTAATGTTTGGTAACACAATAAGGTGGCTACAGAAATGTACCCCATTTTCTTTATCAGTTCACCCATTGTTGAACATGTTGAATCCCTATCTTGGCTATTATGAATAGTGCTGTAATAAACATGGGAGTTCAAATATCTGTTCTATAGACTGATTTCCTTTCTGCTGGGATATATACCTAGCAGTGGGATTACTGGATCATATAGTTTTATTTTTAGGTTTTGAGCCACCTCCCAATTGTTCTCCATAGTGGCTACAATAATTCACATTCCCACCAACAGTGTATGAGGGTTCCTCTCTCTTCACATCCTCACCAGCATATATTATTGCCTTTCTTTTGGATAAAAGTCACTTTAATTGGGATGAGATGATATCAGATAATAGTTTTGATTTGCATTTCTTTGATGATTAGTAATGTTGAGCTTTTTTCATATACCTGTTGGCCATTTGTCTGTCTTCTTTTGAGAAATGTGTATTAAGATTTGTTGCCTTTCTTTTTTTTTTCTTTTTTTTTTTTTTTTTTTTTTTTTTTGAGACAGAGTCTAGCTGTGTAGCCCAGGATGGAGTGCAATGGCGGGATCTTGGCTCACTGCAACCTCCGCCTCCCGGGTTCAAGCGATTCTCTTGCCTCAGACTCCCAAGTAGCTGAGATTACAGGTGCCTGACACCACATCCAGCTAATTTGTGTATTTTTAGTAGAGACGGGGTTTCACTGTGTTGGCCAGGCTGGTCTCGAACTCCTGACCTAGTGATCCGCCTACCTCGGCTTCCCAAAGTGCTGGGTTTACAAGCATAAGACACCATGCCCGGTCTTTTTTTTTTTTTTTTTGAAATGCAGTTTAGTTCCTGTTGCCCAGTCTGGAGTGAAATGGCTCAATCTCAGCTCACTGTACCCTCTGCTTCTCGGTTTCAAGCGATTCCCCTGCCTCAGCCTCCTGAGTAACCTCTTTAGAAGTAATTATTTTACTTTATTTTATTTTTTTCTGTTCAGTTGTTTGAGTTCCTTATATATCCTGGTTTTAATCCTTTATCCGAGGTGCAGTTTGCTAATATTTTATCCTTTTCTATGAATTGTCTCTTTGCTGATTGTTTCCTTTGCTGTGCAGAAGCTTTTTAGTTTGATGTGATCTCATTTATCTGTTTTGCTTTGGTTACCTGTGCTTTTGAGGTCTTACTCAAGGAATCTGTGACCAAACAAATGTCTTGGAGTGTTTCCCCAATGTTTTCTTCCAGTAGTTTTAAAGTTTCAGGTCTTAGATTGAAATCTTTAATCCCTTTTATTTTGATTTTTGTATATGGCGAGAGACGGGCATCTAGTTTCATTCTTCTGCATACACACAAACACACACACACACACACACACACACACACACACACACACACACACAGTTTTTCTGGCCCCATTTATTGAAGAGACTGTTCTTTCCTTAATGTATGTTATTGGCACATTTATTAAAAATCAGTTGGCTGTAAATGCCTGGATTTATTTCTGTATTCTCTATTGTGTGCATTTGTCTATGTGCTCAGGATTGCTTTGACTATCTGGGTCTTTTGTGGTCCATATAAATTTTGGATTTATATTTTCTATTTCTGGAAGAATGTCATTAATAACTACCAAATTTTAAAATGGTGATGAGTGAGAACAATATTTTGAAATCTGTAAATAACTATAATGTAATATGGACATATCTATAATTTCTATTGTTGACAACATTACAGATATTGCTAATAGCACTGTAATAGATTTTGTACATTCACAATTGAAGGACATATAGTTAGAAGTTAGTGGTAATAAAGATGTCCTGTTTTCCCAGTCCAGTTCAGAACCCTCTGGTTAAGACCAGTGCATTGCTTGGTGAGAAAATTAATGATAATTTAACAAGCGAAGACTTGAGGATTATTGATGGATTTATGTTCTCAAGCTTTGCCCTGATGACAAGCATAATAATAGTAGTGGCTAACACTGACAGCACTTATGAAGTGTCAGACATTGTTTTAAGTGCTTTGCAAATGTCATAATACATCATTCTCAGAAAAAGAGTGGTAAGATTTTACAGATGCACAGAGAGGTGCGGTAACTTGCCCAAAGTCAACAGTTTTTCAGTGGTGGAGGAAGGAATCGAATAGTACAAGATCTTTTAACTGTATAATTGACTGCCGGGTTTTTTTTTGTATTTGCCTGAGTTGTGCATCAAATAATGAAAGTGCAAGACTATGTGAGAAAACCTTTTCAGTAGAAAAAGCTATGAAGCATATTGTGAATATCTGTAAATTTACATAAAGCATTTATTATTGCCTGTCTGAATTTCAAATGATTGTAACTAAATTATTAATGTCAGCAGCATAAGAAAGAGAAAGACCATAAAACCATGTTTACAAAGAAAGTCTGTGACTTTTAACTTTTACCAGACTCTGTGTGTGTGTGTGTGTGTGGCAGGCTGTTGGTGGCTGCAAATTTAAGAGTTTGAAATATTTTATAATGACAAAATTTTAAAATTTATTGTTACATGGTTGTTTGTTGAAATTCTGTAACCACTTATGAAAATGTCAAGGTTTTAAAAGTTGTAACAAGATTAAAAATTTAGGAAAATTAATGTGGTGTTACAACATGGCAAATATAATTAAATATTAAAGTTTTTCAACTGTAAAAATTTTGTAAAAGAGACAACTCACAACATGTACCAACTTCTTAACAGGGTCAAAATAAATTTTTTCTAAAAGATTTAGTGAATTTAGGATTACAATTTTAGAACGCATGGACATTTTGTTAACTTTTGATTCTCCAAAGAAAGAGGAGGTGAGATGGCAAGAATCTTCACAAATATTGTCCAGCCAAAATTAGTATTTAACGTTAATATAAGCATTCTCTTTTATCAAAATAGTAAACTTCTAACAAATAGATGCACATTTAAAAGCAATTAGCCTCTTCATGTATTAACCTGTAAAAAGAGAAAACTTCAGATAAAAAGAGAGAATAGAAAGATCGAATTCTTGGACCCTTCTAAATATGTATAATTGTCATGAATACTAAATATACAGTGACAATATAATTTTACTATTTCCCTCAAGTAGAGCAGACCTATGATATTAGAATAAAATAATCAGTAGAAAGGAAGAAAATTGGAAAAATATAAACCAGCTCACTTCATTGTTTTTTGTACTTTAATTTCTCATTATTGTAAAGACTGGCTTGGTAGAAAAAGAGAATTTAGTTAATCAATTATAAACATTCTCTCTAGTTATAAATTATAATGAATGCAAGGGAAAATTTGTATATTTTATAAAATATAAATATAATATGAAATATCCTGAAATTTCAGGCAGTGTGTCTTAGAGTTAGTTGACCATGTGTTTAGTGAGACATAAATCATTGTTGACAAAATGGATATCTATTTTTTACTTTAACTTTTAATTTCAGTAGCTTTTGGAGTACAGTGGTTTTTGGTTATACGGATAAATTATACAGTGGTAAAGTCTGGGATTTTAGTGCACCTGTCACCTGGGTAGTGTTCCCAAAAAGTACCTACATTGTTCCCAAAAAGTAGGTTTTCATCTTTTAGTCACTTTCCAGCTCTCCTCTTCTGAGTTGCCAGTATCCATTCTACCACTCTGTATGCCTTTGTGTACTCATGGCTTAGCTTCCACTTAGAAGTGAGAACATGTGGTATTTGGTTTTAGATTCCCAAGTTACTTCATTAGAATTGTAGCCTCCAGTTCCATTAAGTTGCTGCAAAATACATTATTTCATTCTTTTTATGGCTGAGTAGTATTTTTATATATATATAAAACATTATATATATATATATATATATAACATTTTTTCTCTGCTCATCAGCTGATGGATACTTAGGTTGATTCCTTATCTTTGCAATTGTGAATCATGCTTCAATAAAAAATAAAATAAAAAGGATATCTAGATATCTAATATAAAAGGGATACTAAACATCAAAGTTTTTCTTTCTTCGCATAACTAGTTTTATACAGTTAGCAACTCTCATTTCAGCTTTTATGCCACTGAGCAAATTGTTTTAAAATTTGTTGAACAAACTCTGAAAGGATATTTTAAAAATTACTTGAACTTCATTGTGTATAAGCTTAATTGAGTATTTATACACCCCAAGGGAGGAAAGGCAACTAGGTTTCACAAGGGGCAAAAAGTATTTGGTGAATGAATGCATGAATGAATGAGTAAATGAACGAGGAGTGAACTTTTGCTAACTATAATTTTTTTCAATATCTTTTATTTTTCCAAGCATACTGTTATGAATTTGTTTATATTGCATATTTTTAAAAAAGCTTTGAAATTTCCATTAAAATCACACCATTCTGTTCCAGAATTGAAGTTACTTATGGGAAGTTTACAAATTGTAGTCTAGATCACACTTAATCTATATATCCTCTTAGGAAATATTTGAAAATATAGGCATGAAGAATCAAGTGTACTTCCCAGATAAATGAAAAAATTTACATGAAAGGGAAAAGAGTAATTTCCTTGGGTTGAGTACAGCAAGCCAACTATTTCTTAATGGCATGGAAGACCAATTTCTTAAGAACGAGATCAATCAAGAACATAAACTTATATAAGGCAATCAGGTGTTCATAAAAACAGCTTAATGAAATGATTTTTTTGTGATGTGGAGATGCGGGATATTTCATTCCTAATCTACCAGAAAAAAACCCTTTTATATATTTGGGATATTTTCTCATACAGGCAAATAAAATCTTTTTTTAGACATCTTGTGATTTCAGAAAGTAAAATACAATAATTGAGCATGTATTTTTGGTTTTCCAAAATATTGTCTGCTTCATATAATCAATTTTTAAGAAAAGAAATTTAAACATATGCGAGTATTTAATATCTTTCATCTTTTATATTCATATATTAACCTTTCTTATCATTTTGTTTTATTTAAGGAATGGAGATAACACTAGGAAAACTGAATCTATTAGGAATGAAGGCAGTTTGTTGAACTGGACATCAAAAATTAGAAGCAGCTGTGCTTAGTTAATATTTTCTTATTCTTTCTTTTTTTTTTTTTTTTTTTTTTTTTTTTTTGAGATGGAGTTTCACTCTTTTTGCCCAGGCCAGAGTGCAATCTCGGCTCACTGCAACCACTGCCTTCCGGGTTCAGGCAATTCTTCTGCCTCAGCCTCCTGAGTAGCTGAGATTACAGGCACCTGCCACCACACCCGGCTAATTTTTTGCATTTTTAGTAGAGATGAGGTTTCACCATGTTGGCCAGACTGGTCTTGAACTCCTGACCTCAGGTGATCCACCCGCCTCAGCCTCCCAAAGTGCTGGGATTACAGGCATGAACCACTGTAATCCCAGCAATTTGGATATAGATTTTACCAACTATATCTTTCAAAAATATTGCTTGGCATGCCCCGATAAATTTAGACTTATTTCACAGTGCCTACCATATATTCAGTACAGTAGGACTCCAGTTTAATTTATAAATAAAGGAGTGGAGGAGGTATAACATGAATGGACAGTAATCATGACAATATCACACTTGTTTCTTGAATATAGGTGCAAATCTTGTAAATTATGGGTAATGTATAATCCAGGCATATTCTCATAGATCTCAGGTTTGCATCTAGTTTTGACTAACCCTTTTAGAAAAGATTGACTAACATTTATATTTGAGTTTGGGAAAACTTTTTAATTATTAATAATGCTCCCAACAAAGATAAACAGAGTAAAGCAGTCCATTCCAAGACCCTGTAATATAATCTATATATAAAATATACTTTTAAAATATATTATCATGCCATCAATCATTTCTTTTGTAGGTCATAGAAACTGCAAAAAAAGTTTTGAAATGCAGACAATTCTAAATAAATTCTCAATTTACTTTAATAGACTTGGTTAGCTAAATTTTCTAAAGAATTATTTCTCTTTGAAAAAAGGCTAGTAAAGAATCATCTTAACACATATGCAGTATATTTATTAATTCTTAGATTGTGTTATCATTATCATTTGGAATTACTCTATGTATTCAATAATTATCCACTGACCTTCTGTGTACCAGAAACTGTTTCAGGTGGACTTACAAATAGGGATGAGTTAACACCTAGTTGCCCTTGGGGAAATTCTAAACAGTCATAATAAAATGAGATCAATGTAGCTACAGTAAAAGGAAATCAGTGTATCAGTAAAGGTAAAAGAGTTCAGGGAGTAGGGCTGAGGGGTTTGATTCTGAGCTGGAATGCAGGAGGAGGTCATGAAAGAGAGGACTTGACAGAGGGGTAATATATATTTCAAATCTTTACTGGACTATGTCATAAGTTAAATGCTGGATTTCTTTTTTTATCAGTATTCTGGTAAAATAGCTTAATACCAAGATATGTTTTTTATTTGTTCTCTTTATGTTTCTTATTGTGTTAAATAAAACCAGTTGATATATCTAGATTTAGCTGCAGTTTTGACAAAGGTTTCCATGACCCATCACATATTTGTTGATCCTTATAGAAAACAATTTAATTCTTCTTTTGTATTGTTAGGTGTGAAAAGGGAGATTGTGGTGAATTCATGGGTGAAGTGTTGATGTGTGTTGGGTGTAATTCCATAGGGGGAAAGCAATTAGCCAACAGCACACTGTGGTGTGGCTGTTCCTCTGCCAATCCTACAATGCCCTAAATGCCTGGCCTAGCAATTGGAGCCAGCAAAGGAGTCTGTTTACAAAATGTCTTTACCTTACATTATTTTCAGAAATCGTTAGCTATGAAGGTGCTTTACCTTTCCAACTTCTAAAGGAGAGATAGAAAAATATGGATAAGGAAGAGAGGCAAAAGGGCCATTTAGCCTTCAGCTTTTGGGAGGGCATTAAACATTAGACATTATAAGAAATAACATTATAACATTAAAAGAAAAAATAAAAGCCCATTCAATTTCCAGCAACTTATTATTTTTAAGATAATTAACATTAACATTATAGTACATTATATCTTGTTCATTATTACTTGACTTATGAATAAAACAAATTTCCATTGAGAAGACATGTGAAATTCCCCTGTTATACAATACTCAAGGCTCTTCAATTGAAGCAAAGTAATGTTACTAATTATGAATGTGTGAGGTCATTGTCTACAATGGGGCAACCCCTGTATATTATTCAGAAATGTTTCCATTCCAGTTCCTCCAGATAAAGCCTTCTGTTTAACATTGATGGTATTTTCTGTACAGCATTAACTGCTGAAGACCACATAAAAATGAACATTTCTAGCCGGGTGCGGTGACTCACACCTGTAATCCCAGCACTTTGGGAGGCCAAGGCGGGCAGATCACGAGGTCAGGAGATCAAGACCGTCCTGGCTAACATGGTGAAACCTCATCTCTACTAAAAATACAAAAAAAGTAGCCGGGCGTGGTGGCCACACCTGTAGTCCCAGCTACTCAGGAGGCTGAGGCAAGAGAATCTCATGAACTCTGGTGGTAGAAGTTGCAGTGAGCCAAGGTCATGCCACTGCACTCCAGCCTGGGCAACAGAGTGAGACTCCATCTCAAAAAAAAAAAAAAAAAGAAAGAAAGAAAAGAATCTTTCTAAAATCTGCTTTAGGGTGTCATTTAAAATAATGGAGTTGTACATTAAAGAATATATTGTATCTTGATTAAAGTGTGACATAATAGTCATCTCTTTTTCCTCTCTTATTTCCTAGGCTAAAATAAAATTTTAGATAGTATAAATAAAAAAATAAGGAAGTGATAATAATATTGTATCAGGTAAAATGAACCAATAAATAAAACAAAGAAAGAACTCAAAACTTTGAAGTTCATATGCACAGTACTAGAACTTTTAGATAATAGCTTGCCTTTTAAATATATTTTCCAAAAGTGTAGTGAGTACACTGGTGACATTGGCTACATCTGGGAGAGGAGACAACTTTCCATCCTGCATGTTATTTTCTACTCTAGAGCTTATATATAAATCAATGAGAATAATAACTTTTAAAAACATTTTATACTTTAAACAACATATTATTTCATTTGACTACTCAGTGACATACTAAATAGTAAGATTATTATACTCATTGTGTATTTGTGGGAAACTGAGGGTTGGCCAGTAATTCGCAAGAGATGGTCCCCATACTCAGTCTAAGACCTGGATTTGCCTCACCACATTGCACAGCAGGACTTTTAGCCATAAGAAAACTAGAAGTCAAGAGCTTAAGATAAGTTGACTAGAATTACAAAGTAAATGAATAGAAATTTGAATGCTTAAATATTACATTTTGTTTCCTGAAAATTATTGGATTGTGCTGCAAGATCTATAAGATCTACGTCCTATGATTCTGTGATTCTGAAATGTCAGAAGGAGGCTAAAGTGTTCCATTTCTGAAGGGGAACATCCTGAATCCCATAGTTTGTCTCAAATGGACACAGAAAAAAAGTAATCTCTCAGTAGCCTCTGAGCTTCTGAGGGATGGGTGGAAAGAGTAGGAAATCTCAAAGTTTTCCGTTTTCATCTACAGAGTGAAACATCTGATCTGTAACCTTGAAAACTGTCAAAATGGAGTTGATCCTGCAAGTGGTAATGGTTAAAGCCTTCTCTGTTCCCCTCTCCACCCCATATCTTTGTGATTTTTTAAAACACTTTGTTCTTTTTATGTAGAGCAGAACTGCTGGGAAGGTATGAACAGAGTTTACATCAGAAGGGTGTTCAAGCCGCCTTTTTAAGTTTGTGCTCTAAGTGAATTTTTGTCTGTTTTATTTCCATAAAGAAAGGTGAAGTCCAATTACCCACTCTGGAGTAGTGAATGCATAGTGATGGGGAGAGCCAGCACTCAATGCTGGTTGCCCTGGTAACAACATCTCAAATCTTAAACTAACATCTGGTGTTCTTAAGTTTAACAGCTGGTGTCTACAGAAAAATTTGAACAAGGAGTTGAAACACAAATGGGAATACCACAAAATAAACGTGGTTACCTAGGAGGAACACCAAGAAATAACCTAAGATAAGGAAAGAAAGTAGATACAACTTGCAAAAGACAGAACTATATCAGATATTCAAAAATATGGATAAAAGAGAATGTTGTCCCTAAAAAATACAATGCAAGTATTTTTGTTTAAGCTTTGAATTAGTTTTTATAAGCAAATTGACAAACATATGAGGGGAAGATGAAAGATTAAATTTTGAAGAATTTATACTAACAAAACCTGAGTGTTGAAATGCTAACAGAAGTGGCAAACATGGTTACCAGTTCAGACTCTTGACCATTCATGATAAGGTGTCTGACGATCAGAAAATGCCCAGATCTTTCCCTAGAAGTGGTTGATCAATGATTTTTAGTTTTTTATTTCTACACATTAAATTAAACATATTATCATTATATTTTAAGACTTGGAGGCTATTTTTATTTTTGAGAAGGCTGCTTACTTTATGGACTCACTGAATAGGTATTGACATTGAGGTAGCCCTCATTTTAAATCATGACCTTAATATAAATAAAGAATTTTGTCATCAATATAACTTATTTTGAAGGAGATAGGATTTGATTAATTATGAAAAGTTTTAAATAGAAAGGCACAGTGAAGGTTCTTAACCTTCATCTCATTTAAGTTGGAAAATTCAAGCTGCCAGTTTCTATGGTTTAAGAAAGTTCTGCTATACCTACTATCGTGCTAGGTGATATCAGTATAGCTGAAATAAAAATAGGTTCTTTTCTATAAGGAAATTAACTAAAGCCAAGAGGGTACTTTTTTAGAGTTTTAAATATAATCATAGCATTAAATAAAACCTCTGAACTTGCAAGAGCCTAAGACATACTCTGAGTTGATCTACTAGGAAGAACTAAAAAAAACTGAATAGGCTAGAAAGGGAAATAGATTTTTACTTTTTATGGGAAAGAACAGCTTAGCAATTCATTTTCAAAATGGAATGGACAGCCCCTTGAGGTCATGCTTTCCCCTCTCACTGGAGCCAAGTTAGATGGCCACATGTCAAAATGCAGAGTAAAAATTCATATGGAGTTAAATAACTGCTAAGCTCACATCCAAATCTAAGATTCTTTAGTTTTGCTGTTGTTTAGTCAATACCACACCAAACAGGCAGTTGTTTCCAAATATGTGTTTGTGTTTTACGGCATTTAACAAAATAAGCAAATTGACTACATTACTTTCCATTTAATACCAATGTTTTCCCAAATGGTAGGCATATCTATTATTTTTTTTCTCAGGAGCCATATTTTGCAGAAAACTTTAAAACATTAAATATTTAAAAAGAACAATTAGCCCCTGATTCCCACCAGTTAGAACTAAGAACTATTAATGTTTTTGCATACTTGCTTTAAAAAAATAAAATGTTAGAGTTTAACATGTTTACCTTTATTATCAAGAGTGCTCTGCCACCTACATATAGTTCCAAGCCTGTGGTGTCTGTCATTCTACTCCCCACCTTCATGAGGTCAACTCTTTTAGTTCTCAGGTAGGAGTGCTAAAATATGCAAATTTTGTCTTTATGTGTCTGGCTTATTTCACTTAACATAAAGACCTCCAGTTCCACTGCAAATGTCATGGTTTCATTCTTTTTTATGGCTGAATAGTATTCCATTGTGTCTATATGCCACATATTCTTTATCCATTCATCCACTGATGGATGCTTAGGTTGATTGTATATGTTTGCGATTGTGAATAGGACTGCAGTAAACATGTGAATGCAGGTAACCTTTTGATATATCGATTTCTTTTCCTTTAAATAAGTACCCAATAGTGGGATGCCTGGATTGTATGGTAGTTCCTTTTCTTGTTGTTGTTTTTTTGAGAAATCTTCATACGGTTTTCCATAGAGGTTGTATGAATTTGCCTTCCCACTCTCTTTCTCTCTTTACATATAAAGAGAGAGTATACATATATTTTATATATATATGTATATCTTTTGATTAAACATGGGTGTGCATTTCTTTTTGGTGTCATAAGAGAGGTAAATTTGATATGTTTGTACACTGAAAAAAGTGTGTCAGCAAAAATAAATAATCTGTATTTACAGGCAACAACATGCGTGAATCAAAAACATGATACTGGGTAAAAAAAAATCCACATACATTTCAAAACCACCCAACTAATAGAATGATAATAAAAGTCAGAATATGGTAGACTTGTGGGGCTGGTAATATATGGGAGGAAGCACAAAGGAGGTTTCTAGGGGGACTACCAGTATTTTATTTCTTTACTCAAGTTATGGTTTCATGGGTGTGTTAACTTTGTGGAAAATTTAACAATGTGTACACTTATGGATTATGTACTTTTATATGCATATTATAATTTAAATAAAGTGTGAAATAATTTAAATAAATAATTTAGGTAGTGAGGTAAACTTTTACAAGAAATAATAATTGGAGTAAGAATCTTTGGGGACTAAAAGACGGAGAACTAGTGCTCAGCCCCCAGCCCAAGGATGCTGGCATGGGAATAACAGTGGGAAGATGAACATGGCTGGAGCAGGGTGAGCCAAGAGACAAGTTGTAAGAAAGAACCTGGAAGCACTAGCAGACAGAAGGGGCTTGGGTGTTCGTGCTGAGTGAGATATAAAGCCAGTGGGTGGCTTTTAGCAAGTGAACTGACATGATGAGATTTCCCTTTCCACAGGCGCAATAGGGCTGCTGTGTTGATAACAAAATGGTGTGGGAGAAAGCTGGGATAGAGGGGCAGGGTGGATGTCTTGGAATAGAGTGGCAGTAATGCACACATTGAGAAGAGGCCGGATTCTAAAAACACTTTGAAGATACAGCTGACCAAATTTGCTAATGGACTTAAAGTTGGGAGTGAGAAGGGGAATTAGAATTGCTCCAAGGTTTTTGGTCAGAGCAACTGCTTTTCTACACTTTCCATTTGCTGGGATGGAAAAGACTGCTGTGAAAAGGAAATAGAGTAGCATTTAGAATATTTCTTGAAGACCTCTAAAGAAATCCTTCCTTACCTAAAACATTTTTGCAAAACACATGTATCTACTGAGACCTTCTTGACATTCCAGTTTGTAACTGAATTGTGAAAGTTGTACAATTCAAGACATGTTTTACACTCTCCAGAAGCCTTCACACAGCAGTCATTGCTTGTAAAGCTCTTAACATAGAGCATGGCACAGAGGAAACAGTCAATATTCGTTATTATTAGAATTGTTTGTATAATGCTGGGCTGTGTTAATAATGTTGATGCTGTTTCATATTAACAAACGTTCTGTCTAGGTGTTTGGTTTTGTCCTAATAGATGGACACAACAAAAAGAGGTCATGTCATATTATTTCTGTAATGCAAAAGAAAAACAGATTAATGAAAAACAGAATAGCTCCAGGACCATGGTAAATTTTTCGCTAATTGCAAGAGATAACTTGTTAAATAAAAACCCAAAACTGACTATTTAAAGCTGATTTCCTTCATTCCACATAAAAGAAAACAGAAGCCACAAATGTTAAGTGACATGTGTAAAGCCTACATCTGAATTGATGGTAGAGTCAGGACTTGAACTTAAAATTCTGCCTCTCAGTCAGTGACTTTGACTACAAAATATCCTCTCTTTTGCTTAAAGCCGGACATCATTCTTTGTGCTTTTATTTGATGTATGGGCAGAAGATAAGTAAAAATCATACCAGTGTAACCAGAACTGTTCTCTTTTTACCCGAGGTAAAACAGAGTCAAAATAGCCACCCACTCACAGAGAAGAGATCTAGAAATGTGTGAGTAATTCAAGTCACCTGGTAATATGGGCTCTGCAGGTGTTTGTAACACACACCCTTCACTGGAAAATAGTTTCCTGGTGTTGCATTTAGTCCCAGTGTCATTGCATAAAGAAGGAAATCTCAGACATCAAAGGAAGAAAGAAGATTAAAGGATCCCAGCACTTTAGAAACAAGACATTGTCAGCTCTACTGTTGACTCTCCTGAAATGCTCCACCTTACCCAACCTCACACCAAATGACCAGGAGGGTACACACAGATCTGGTAGGCAGATGTTGAAATATGTGTTCGCTATTTTACAGATTATCATTATACACCCATATACATAAAGGGAAAGGGCAAAGAAAATGATTTTTGGTTGATGCTAAAACATTGGCATCAACTTTAACAGAGATCTGAAAGAAAAGCGGAAGTCTCGGGCACTTCAATACATTAAGGTGGCTTTTTAATACATTTAGACTAGGACACTGGCATGAAACCTGACTTGGCTAGTGATTAACTTATATATAATATTATGTACAGTGATAACTTATGTATAACTTATGTATTGTCCATGAAGTAGATCATATAGGTTCTGAACATTTGGAAGTGCTTCAAATAATACCAAAAGAAGCCCTCTTACCTTTTATGTTCAGTAAACTAATTTATTAGACAAACATTTAATAACTACTATATGCCAGGCACTGTGTCAGACCCATGATAGGAGATAATTCTGGTTCTGGCCTACAGACTTACACAGTTCATCAGTTTCCTCAGATGTACTGTGAGAGATACTAAATTCAGGTGGTTAAGTAAAAGCGTCTTTAGAAAGACATTTAATTCTAATCTACATGGCAACTTTTAAGCTGGCAAAATGCTTCCACCTACATGTTTTCATTCCAATGCTGAGTTAACCAAAAAACTGGTGAGGTACAGAAAGTAAGCACCTCCTACAAGCTGACTTTGTTTCAATATATAACCATCCCTGAGTGAGTTAACAAAACCTATAATTAAAGAATAGGAGAATAGGATTCAATGTGGTGCAATGGTTCCCAAAATGTGGTCTCTGGATCAGAAATATTAGCATCACTTGGAAACGTAGACTTTCAGGCCCCACACAGACCTACTGAATCAGAGGCTTTGAAGCTGGAACCCTGAAATCTATGGTTTAACATGCCCTCCAGGTGATTCTGATGCACACTAAATTTTGAGAACCTCTGGTCTGGTAGAGAGTTTACAATTAGCAAAACTGGGTTCTGTTTCTAGCCCTAACACTTACTATCTGCATATCATTTGACAGTCTCTGAGTAGGCTCCCTCACCCATAAAACTGAAGTTAATAATGCCCACTCAAACTGCTTAATGGATGCAGAGTTTTATTTAGGAGTGACGGAAATGTTTTGGAACTAAATAGAGCTAGTGGTTGCATGACATTGTGAATGTACAAAATGCCACTGAACAGTTTACTTCAAAATGGTTAATTTGCTGAGTGTGTTGACTCAGGCCTGTAATCATAGCAACTCGAGAGGCTGAGACAGAAGGATAGCTTGAGGCCAGGAGTTTGAAGCCAGCCTGGGCAACATTTCAAGACCACAGATAGGCATGGTGTGCACCTTGCAGCCCCAGCTACTTGGGAGACTGAGAGGGGAGGATTGCTTGAGCCCAGTAGTTCGAGGTCACAGTGAGCTATGATCATTCCACTGCACTCCAGCCTGGGTGACAGAGCATGTACCCATCTCTTAAAAAGAAAAAAAAAAAAGATAATTAATCAATTTTTTAAATGCCTACCCAACTCACCTTCCTTATCAGATAAGAAAATATGTACAAAGGCTCTTTGCCAAAGAGAAGGTACTGTACAGATATGAGTTTATGGGAAGGCCGCTCCAAGAGTAACTATTCTTACCTATTTTCATTTTTCCTGAAAAACAGAGAGCTCTGTAATTTCTATTACCCAGACATTTAGGAAGTGTTGCCAAACAATGTGGTATTTTAATAAAAATACTATCATTGCAGTATCTTTCAAGCTGTTGTCACAGGGTACAGTACCTTTCAAGCAGCTGTCACAGGGCACCAACATTGGGCTGAGCAGAGAGGAACACAGGCTGCCGATGTGGTTAGTAACACAGAGTGATGCCACCTTCAGATCCACACCTCCAGGATGTATATAGATCCAATTCATTCCAAGACCAATAAATAAGTCAGTCAAGGTACTCCATATAATGGAAACTTTTTACTCTGGTCATATTGATTCATTCCCCCCTGTTTGCCCACTCCCACTCCAATATAATGGAGTTCCTGTGTGGTCCCTGAAAAGATGGATTGAAAGTAAACACTTTGTCAGCCCTTGATGAGCTGTGACTACCCACAAAAGCAATGGCTTGGTTCTGCCCCCTATAATATGGGTTTTTTGAGGGCAGTGACCATGTTTTAAACATCTTTACCTCTGTTAAAATACCTACATTAGTAGGCCTTTGGTAAATCATCAATGGATCGCAATGGTTTGGAATGCATGTGTTTTCCTGTTGGCTCTTGGGATAATCTGTGCTCTAGGGATTTGAGGAGCAGAAGGTAACTGGACTATTTATAAGCCCAGTTAACTCATGGCTACCTCTGTACAGTGGATTGTGACCATCCAGCTTGTGGAAGCTCAGAGGTTTCTTTACGCTACCAGAGGTCTGTTCAGCCTTGTCACAACCTTATCAGAGGTTGATTTTTCAACCTCTCCAAGGAGAGGATGGAATGAGGAGAGCATTTTGATTCACAGTATCAGGGTGCTGCCTATTATCTATGTGTAGGAACCAAGAGATGTGAGATTATGTCTTCAACTGGCTGCTTCTTGAAGATTAGTTTGGGAGTTCTGTCTATGTTGCAGAGACTCTAGTTTTTTTTGTTTGTTTGTTTTTTAAGTGGAAGCGTCAGATATATGCAAAAGTATAGAGAATAGTATGAGTGAACCCCTATGTGTCAGTTCTATAACCTCAACAATTTTTAACTCATGACTAATCTTGTTTCATCTACACTTTCAACTCATCTTACTTCCCAGGGATCATTTTTAAGGAATTCTGGACATCATATTATTTCACCCATAAATAATTATTTCTTTAAGAGAAAGGAGATTTTTAAAAATAGCTGCAATACTATTATCAAAACTAAAAATTAATCATAATTCCTTAATATTAATATTATTAAATATCCAATAGATAGAATTCTTGAATTCTTACAAATCTGGAAATTACCAAAGACAAGTGATTACAATTAAAATTTGTAATAAAGACCAGCAGTTGGTCTTTATTCATTTGTAAAATGACACATAGATAAAGTGCCTAGGCAAATGGTGAAATCATTTTGTAAAAAGTACATCTGCAAAATATCTGTAGTTTCTAGGAGCCTGTTATTTTCAGGGTCTCCTGAAAATATGTGCAGTTTGTAAAGAAGCTCTAGCAATCATGGCATCTATTAGCAGGAGGAGTCTTTTTGGCTGGTGAGATGGTGAATTTAAGGATTCATGGCTGGCTGTGGTTATGTGTAGAGTTACTGAACTCTAGTGAGAAATGTGAAATGCTCATCTTCACCACACCCAGGTTATGCACCCAAATTCCCAGACAATTTTTGTGTTATTTTCAGCAAAGTTTGTCCTCAATAGAAAACATATTGCTCTATCACTGGAAACACATTTTTGTCTTTGACTGGATATGGTTGAGGACTCAGCAGTGAACCAGCCAGACATCAGGATATGGGTATATATTATTACTCCATCTCTGTACATCCAAACATGTTTTTCTAACCACGAAAGGATCCCACTGCAGACGTGAACAGAACACATGGATGTTAAATAAATTTCTTCCCAGAGCTCTCCAAACATGTGTTGGAAATTTGCAACAGAGAGAGGTAGTTTGTTAATACTTAGGAACCTCATCACTTCAAAGACAAAAAGCTGTATGTACAGATGCTGTTTAATATTACTATTAATTATTATTATATAATCAGTAACTGACTGATTAGTCCTCTAACTGGTTCATTTTGTTAAACTGTGTTTGGAAGGTTCCCAGAAAGCAGGACTGAACTTTTTAGCAAATTTTATGACACTTATTAACATTTCTATATAAGAAAGGCATTCTAATGTTTCTTGGAAGCATCACTTGCAAGTTGTAAATGGTTTTCAATGTGCCATTAATAAAAGTGAGGTTCCAATTCTCTTTACTGTAGGATGAACTGTTTTATTTGAAGAGCCCATTCTTTGCTTTTTCAAAACATCCTACTTAAAATCCTGGGCAAAATTTGATCAGTGTGTATCAGACAGTGCTGTGCTCTAGAAGGGAAGATGAAGAATGGTGCATGACCATATCCTTATGCTTTTGATCTGTCTGTCCTCAGACAGGAGCCTGACTAGTGCTAGGTTTTATAATAAAAATCACTTCATCCAGTTTTAATGTGGAAACGACCTGAGTTGTTTGTGTGAGTAAAGTTCTGGTGATCTCATTTAAACCTAGAAAATGTTATAGTCAGATGGTAATCCATCCTGTTTGATACCTGCTGTGCCCAGGTGTTGTGGTGTCTTTCTTTTTATAGAACAAGGGAATCCAATTACTCTGGTCTCTAGAGTATACAGCTAGATGTATAAGTCTTAAAAGGACTTAACATTTTCAAATACACAGTGGCATCCCTGTCTGGACTCAAAACAAGTAGCAAAAATGTAACTTAGGAAATTTAACCTAGAAAGTAGAGTTCTTATTTCTTGCCTCTTTGTCCAGGTAACAGGATTATATCATCTTTCTACAAATATTGCATGTGAACCAAGCTTATACTGAAGAAAGTATGTACATTTCTGTAAATTATGTAAATTTCTGTAAGGTATTAAACCTGGGATTAGGGTACGAAAAAATATATGGGTGTTTCTAAAACTTTAATAAGCATGGGCATAATGAGAGGAGTTATATGGATGCGTACAAAGGATCGCAGACATTATTTGAAATGAATTTGGTTCAATACCTAGAAGCATTGTCTACATTTCTGATAAAAACGAACATGCCATGAGGTTTCACTAATATAACATAGCTGGTGAGAACCCTGTTTAACTCAATTTGTTTAGGATCATAAACAAGTTAGACATCATATAAATGTTTGGGTGGTGACATTTCATGAGGAAAGCATTTGGCATTTGCAACATGTACTTTACTTGTTGGGTACTGGTTGCTATATTGCTGTGACTAAAGTGTATCAAGAAATTGATCTCCTTAGTACCAACAAGATGTTGAAGTCTGTGCATCCCCAAGATGTTTAAAGGAAGCTATCATGAATTATATTCTTGCTCCTTTTCAATAACACCTCATAGTGATGGTGCTTAACTAGGAACACTATCAGATATGATCCACCAACAGGAAATATATTTATAGACAAGGGCAAAGACAACTTAGAAATAATTATTTAGGATGGAAGTGTCACCAGTGCCATCTGATCCTCAGAAATACCCATTGTCATAGCTCCCACATGCCAATAGGCTTGAAGAATTTTCAGATGATTAGAAAAGGGGTAAAATAGTTACTGCTCTGAATGGCTATTGGGGAATCATTATTGCTGGGGCAGAAACAATGTATGCCACTTAGAAATAGAGAGCCTAATTTTTATCATATATAATTTGTAGATGAAAAATATGATCACTTGTAGAAATGTAATGCAGAACTGATGGTAGTACTTGAAAATGTGGGCTGATGCTTCAACATAAAATACTTGCAGCCAAGTTGCTGACTGCAAAAGTACTCACTAACCAATGTTCTTTCTTCTCAAATACATATAATACCCTTCCCTCTATACTGTGTAGGTTATAAATGGCTTTTGTAGGACTTAAATTTTAAAAATCAATTAAAAAATATCCACAAAGTCAACTCTTTCATTTCAATATTTTCCTTTTTATCATTTCCTGATGGGTTCTTATGTGACTATTTTTGTCAATTTAATGCTATATACTTCCAACCACTGTTGCAAAAAATATCATAATTAATTAGTGGACACATTGTGGAATGGTAAATTATTCCAGGTATAACGTGGCCACTGAAGATACAGAAATGAAAGATGATTTCCTTACTCAAAGAGTATAGATGGGGCAGATGAAGAATTCAACAGAGTGTAATCTACATCATGGTGCAAATAAGCATGTGGTGTCAGCAACGTGCAGGTTAAATGGGACATCAAGCTTATCTGGGGTGGTCAGCCAGCTTGGAAGACTGCTTAAAAGTGAAGTCAGTTGATATAATCTCCAAATGATGAGTTGGAGTTATTCTCACGATGAAGTGAATGGAGGAAGGTGTTCTTGGCAGAGGGAAACTTTGCAAATGCAATGAGTCCTGAAGGAGTGTGGCTGACTAGGGGATGTGCAAGTAGCCCCGTACAGCTGGAGTGTATAATACAAGGCTTGGAGAGGTAGACAGGGAACACAGGGTTTATATAGCATATTAAGAACAAACATGTTTCTGATTAGTCTTATTTGTAATGTAGATTCTTTCTTTGTTTAAAACAAACAAACAAACAAACAAACACCAGGCCAGATTTCATATAGCATACTGTAAATGTAGTTCCAGATACACTTGACTGTTCAATGTGAGGGAAAAAAAAATTGAAACAAGAATAAGATTACAGATTGAGCCTAGCAAAGTTATATAAAAGCTCTATTAGCCAGTTGGTTAATAAATTTTATTTGTTTTGTTTGCCTAGACTTATTACCCCAAACAGCACTCAAATGATGTGTTATGTATCTCAATCCCTGGGGGGAATTTCTTATCTGAGCTTTCCTTTCTTTTTCACTCTCCCTCCCCAGCTCACTTTTTGAAGCCCCATATCTGCTGCAAAGGCTACTGGAATGGGAGGCCAGATGTAGAGACTCTTAAAAAGAGTCTAGTATATCTGGGGATCCTGAGTAATGAACAAGGGCCAACAAAAGAAGTAGCAGTAATACAGAGGAGTATACTCTTTAAACAGACTAGGAGAACCAGTGGGATGGAGGGAAAGTCACTTAAACCTGGAGACAGGATTTCAGTTTTTATCTGGTAACAAATCTTTCCTCTCTTGCACCATTGAGAATGTACTGGTCACCACACCAAAGCAGATGTACTGGGATGTGGGTGGTGTGGGGGACCAACATTTTCAGTATGTTCTTTTGGGGATTGCTAACACATTGCGTATGTCATCACAAGATGTACCACATTTCTGAGGCTGAGATTTGAACACTAGGGTCACGCAAACCAAAGCATCTATCATCTGGCTTATAATTTCCTCCCTTTCAAATCCTCTAGCAAAGCATTCAAACAGAATATTTTGTTAGAGCCTTTCTCTATACCATGTTGTTCACTAGACATGAATCTCTTTGGCCCTTGTGAGCTGACTTTTCCTTCTTCCACACAATAAAAATTTACATTAGTTTATGGGGGTAGGAGGCTGAGAGGCAAGCCCATGTATGTATTGAGATATTGATTACCTTTTAGAAAAGTATTTTATTTTAATAAATAACATGTGGTCATATTGTTGCTATTATCAGAAATTTAAAATAAAAATTCCCTCCATGCTGGGGCTTTTTAACTAAATAGTCTGGAAAATTTCTGAAATAAATGAATGGCTTTGGCTGTTGTAAAATTCTATCTGTCAAAAAAATAAGCAACTCTTCTAGCAAGATGCTTAACCCTATGATTATGCTGAAACTCTGACACTGCCCAAACTCTCTCAAACATAGTTTGTCCTGAGTTTTGTAACCCAGTACCGATTAGATGGACAATATAGTGTACTTGGGGTGCTTCATTGCATTAACTGCTATGTGAGATCTGCCTTGAAAACTGAACATTCCAAAGAAATGAGAATGTAGCATAGGCATGTAACACATATCCTTACCTATTTCACAGGTTGTGTAAATACAGGCCTGAGATACCTAGAGAAGGAATCAAGCTGGAAAATGGGAAGGCATACAGATAGTAAAAGAACTGATTATGAGATAACTTCCATTTCTTTCTCTTACTAACAGACAAGCTATCTTGTTCAAGGCTCAGGAGTTAAAGTCCCTTATCCTGTTGCAAATATAACTTGCATTTAAGTCCTTCTATGTCTCGGGGAGACATGATGATCTTAACCCAGAACTTATTCCAGAAAAATAAACAGACTTACTGTTTATTTTCTTCCAATGGCAAAGGGAGAAAAAGATCAGTTAGGTAGAGTTCTGTGGTGGAGCTGTGAATCACCTCCCTGTCATGCTTTTTTAACCAAAAGGTTTATCAGTCTATTTAAACTTTATAGTGATCACTATTGAGTAAACCTCTTGCTCAAACTCTCTAGTTAATCATTTGCGGCCAACTTTTTCTCAAGTCATTGCCTCTGCACCAGCACACCAGAGGGATAAAATGCTTCCTGCCTTCTTGTTTATAGGTTCTATATTAAAGTGGGAACATTTTATAATTTTTAAGCAAAATTTTTGTAGCACTTAAAGTATCTCTTTTTAAACAGAAATTAGAAGTCATTTCACCATAGAATATCAAGGATTATATTTTGCTGTGCTTTTTTCTATCTTCCCAACCACGAAAGAACAGTCTTTTAAATTTTATCTGCTTCCCTCAGCTGTTTCTTCAAAAGCAGAATAGAATTTGACTATTGGTCTGGCCTAATTCCTAGAGGAAATGAAAGAGAATTCGACAAGATTAGAAAAGTGTTACTGTTGGAAATTTCTATATTAAATGAAATTAGCCAAGGCAATAAACATTAGCTCAATTAAATAATTGTTGGAACAATGCATTGTGTATGTGTATGTATATTATATGTGTGTGTGTGTATGTATTTGAATGTTACATCGATAGTCTAATTCTGCTATTAAGGTGACATTTCTGAAACAAAACAGACAATTTTTAATAAAGAAACTTCAGTCGGGGTGCTTGATACCTCTTCTAAGAAGCCCTGCCTCTAGGAAAATAACATCTTTCAAGCTCTCTTAGCATGAAACCATAAAGCATAAACTAGCAAGAAGTAAGACATTTCACTTTAATATTGTAGTATTAGTTCCTTTTTAAATTGCATTAATTTTAATAGGTAATACATGCATCTAGTGCAGATTACAAAGTGTTTAAAAGAGTTTACATGTAAAGTAAGTTGTCTCCTTTCCTCTGTTCTCAATCCTGTCTGTTCTCAATAAGCCTGTCTACCTTCCCATGGGTAAACCCTGTTACACACTTTCTGGGCGTATTTCCTGAGATAACTTGAGCTAACTTTATACATACGTGTGTGTGTGTGTGTATCTGTGTGTATGCATATATATATATTCGCGTATGTATATATGTATACATATATATGTGTGTATATATATTTATATATGTGTATATGTGTGTGTGTGTATATATTTCTGAACCCATAAGTTAAAAATTACTTAAACTTGTATAACATTTAAAACTCACAAGTGTTTACATTTTGGGTGCAGAAATATTCACCAACCTTAACCTGTTCTATAATCATAAAAAAGTATTTTCTAAAAAGCAATTTGAAAGTATGTTTTCTTATCTACCTGAATATAAACTTTTGAATTTTAAATGTCATTTTCATTGGAAAAGAGAAAGGTGATGCTATACAAAGAAAAGCATATAATAAAAGCACACATCATCTATTTATCATGCTTGATATGGGGAAGAAGAGTGTTTTGTAAAGGTCCACAGGATACAAAATATAAAGAAAATGCAAAGTTTGAGCATTGCCAGCAAGACATAGGTGTACACCACATGAGGATATGAAACAATCCAGCCATAATGGGTGTGTTGACAGCTCTGAGTCCACACAGCGTTCCTCCCAAAGTGCACTGGTGTGTTTGTTATGTGTTATTTTACTTTTTCATACAGTTTTAGAAACTCTCAAGCCCACCCCCAAGCACAGTGGCTAAGCACTAGGAGTGAAGATGAACTTTCCTGGAAATTGTTGTTGTCAGTGAGCCTCTCATTTAGACTCATGTTGTTTTCAGGGAACCAATCCTTCACTTAGACCCATGTCTATTTGGAGATAATACTGAGTTGCATTTTATATAGACCAGGCATTGTCAGTATGATATATATGCACGAGGCATCAGTAATCTTGCAACAGTTCTATATAGCCGTGTTTCCCTATCTTACCATATTGTATCATCACCAGGACGGTATTAGTTAAAAGTATAGATTCGTGGACCCCATCCAGTCTTCTAGAAATAGAATCTCTAGTAGAAGAGTCTGTGAAGCAGTAATTTGTAAAAACAAACAAACAAACAAACAAACAAACAAAAACCAAAAAAAAACCCCATGGAATTTTTATGATTAAGTAAGTATGGAAACACTGCTGAATTCAGAAATTGTAACCATTTTATCATAGAAGAAACTAAGACCCAGTAATTTAGCTAATGGTCCCTCAACCAATCAATTTTGTTTGATTTAAGAAAGCATAAATTGAATTGCAATATAACTTCATATTTTGCCCTACCAGGTTACGAAGTAAAATTAGGTCATGAGATCAGGAAAATTTACAAGGCAACAATGAAAATGTTATACTATAGATGATCAGTTCCAGATTTGGAAGAGACGTTAAGATTTTGCACTTTCTTCCTCTCTTTTGGTTAGGACAATTATACTTACCCAATTACAATTTATAGAGGACTTTATAATTATATATTTCTCCCAACCACTGCTATAAAACCTGAGATGCTGCTTTTTCAGCATAGAGTAGAAGTGTTTTGTCCCGTACATTTTAAATGAGTGGGGATGGGTCAAAAACAAACAAAAACAATCAAGAGCCAGGTAAACCTCATAGTTAAGATTTCTCTAGGCGCTGAGACCACATGGAAGAGTTTAACTCTCTCCATTCACCCCATGATCAATATCAGTATTGTACATGCTACAGTTGAGAATGTGGTCTGTGTTCAAAGTAGAGCAATCCCTAGAATTTCTTTTCTGCTTAATGACATACAGAGAACAGGGAGGAGCAACCAAAGTTAAAGAGGACCCTGCCTTCCTTTGATAGAGTTACTGTTTCTTTGGATTTAAATGAGGCTTTCTGAATACATTGGAGAGGCTAATGGCTCACTAGAAGAAATCCATCATTTCTAATTTAGAATTCAGATAGGTTTAGGAGATACTCTTTTATCTCTGAACTTTTGTATCAAAAACCAACTTGCTAACCACCCTAGCCTTAAAATGAATATGTGTAAAAGGTATTGAAATATTTTCCATGGGGTGCAGAGCATGAGTTGTTCTAATAAAATCAATGTCCAGATCCTCAGCTTCCAAATTTTTTCTTAAAATTCTCAAGGAATATGCCTGGGTTTACATTAACTTTTTTGCCATTTTATATGGTGAAAAAAGGCAAAACCTTCATGCATTCCAAATCTCAATAGACTGCATTAGTCAAAGGTACAAAAACATTTTTAGGTGACAAATAAGTAAAATTTGGAATTTTGATTGGAACAAAGATATGTTTAATGACTGATCAGGGCATCTTAAACTCACAAAGGTACTTTCTTTCTTTGTCTTATATTTATTTTTTTAAAAGTGAAACTTGGCCCCAGTTGGAAATTCTGTATGCAGAACATTCCAAATAGTTGCGATGACTTGTATATTTTACAATCTAACTGAAGGTTTTTCAGATTATGTAATTTTTCAAGAGAAAATGCCCATGAGTAAATACGTTGTGATTAATTTCAGGATCAGTATGCTTTGATTAATACAATAGTCAGAAGTTATTTTATTAATCATGTCAAATTACTGCAAATTTTACCTTAGAAAATGTTTAATGATTAATAAAGTAGCCAAAAGTTATTTTATTAAATCATATCAAATTACTGCAAATTTTATCTTAGAAAATGTTTAACATTATATTTCATATTAATAAAACAAACACACTCCAAAAAATTTTACGTGTCAAATGTATTGAAGGATATATGTTTTTTTCAAAATTATTTTAGGGGTAACAGACAAAACATTTGCACATCACAGAACTAGTAGTTTCTGGATCATAGTTGGTGTTCAATAAATAAACGCTGAATAAATATTGATTGAATACTGAATAAATACCCAAGCAGCTGCCTTAACGAACCTGTAACTACACATGCAGGACATCATGTAACATCTGAACTTTTCCCCTTAAATTTAATATAGCTCAATCCCCCTGGCCTGATGTTCATGAATCTTCAAAGACGCATCTAGTACACCCTTATCCCCTAGAGGTAATAGGAGACAAAGTGAAAGATGAGATTGCACAGCCTTTGGCAGATAGTGTACAACACCACACAGCCAGATTGACATATAAGTCCCTACACCTCCTGCAGTTGCACTTTAGTGTTTGATTTTGAAATGACCACCTGAAGGGTAGTGTACCTTGCCTGTTTGTGGAAATATAGCTCTATCATTTAGAATATCATGATGAGGAAAATTAATCTTTTCTCTAAGGACTCACGGCAAGCCAGTCCGATCAAGTTTCCCAAATGTAATTGCCAGTCTTCTGCTGTGCTCTCAGAGACCCCAGATATATTCTCATCCCCAGTTCTTTGCTGCTACCTCCATCTATCCACTAGTCTCAAATATTTTTCATTCCCACAGCTGGGTCGTCCCCTGCAGGCTTTCTTCTGCCTGCCTAGCTGATGATGTTTTTCTGGCTCCAGAAAACTTCTGAGATGGTTACAAACAGTGCTTGTGGGGACAAAGGATTGTCCTGATTAAAATAACAAAAAAACTAGGACGGTCTTGCAAGAATCCGGATGGGTGGCCGTCCCGCATGAACACTGTGATGTTTCTCCCTTCTTTTCTTCCTCTCATCATTAAATAAGGCCAATATTATTATTTTGAAAACTTAGGAGTTAAACTAAGGTATTAGTTGTAGTCAAAGGTTTATTCAATGATTGGTACTACTGAGATACCTATAACACTTTTTCTCCTTTCATTGTTCTTAGGGATCTGATTACTTCATTGTTGTATTTTCATGTTCAAAGGGATAGGCAAGTGAAAATTAATTCAACCCTAAATGTAAGTCTCGAGTTAATGGGCCTTTTCTTCCTGCAGTTTTGAGAAGACTTTGGGGGAAGAGAGACTCAATTATTTCAAATAAGATTGAGTGACTACATTTTATTTTACTTGTGTTCATTAGAATATTATGTAATTATCATTACTTTCATGATGGACTTTTGCTCATAACTCTGATTTACATTGAGTTTAAATGAACATAAAACTGTGCTCAAGAAATAGAATGAGAAAATACTGTTTACAGCTTTGTCAGTGTTTTCTGCCAGTATTCTGTTTTTCCAACAGCTGCAGTAGGACATGCTGTTGGTATTCAGAGGCTTCTAGAAAGAGATGTGGCCAAGTGTATTTTTCTAATCTCTAACTTCAGCACAAAGGTCACCACTCAGTCACCTTGTTGATGTGTCCATTACACTCTCACTATTAATCGCTCTTAGTGATGATACCTGAGGCCTGAACGCCAGGGAAGAACTCAAGATCCCTAAGTTCTCTGCCACTGAGCACACGTTACTGATTTCTAGCAGTTACTTAAACTCTCTTCACTTTACTGCTAAAGTTTTAGGTAATGATTCTAAATTTGTACAGAGGAAATAGACTTTAAAAAATATTTTATGCTAAAACGAAATACCAATTTTCGATAGATTTTATTTTCAAAATGTGTCCAATATGTGTATTCTTCTTCTAGTTCTTGTCATGGTTGTAATAATAAGTAACACTGCTATTTGTGGAAATCACTCTATTTTTAGCCTAGAAAGGGGGTTGCAGAAAATGTCTTTGTTTTTTGGCCTAATCACTGACAGTTCCCATGTATTCTGAATTTATGGCCAATCATCTGCTATTATTAGGTGTCCTGAATTAATTCATCTCCTAATTGTAACTGATGCAATAATGAATGATTCTGCATGAAACTAAATATTCCTGGATGCTCATAAGCTGAATTTATGATTCAATTGTGGAGCATTTTAGCACGTGATAGGTGTAGTAGAGTCCTTCCCTAATTCTTTCACTTGATTTCCAGTCTTCCACAAAATCATTGCTCCTCAGACAAAAAGGAAAAGTTATCTATTCTGTTCACCTAAAGTCCAAGTAAACAAAGAGCCATGAGAATGCACTATTAACAATTGGCATAGCAAGTAAAACAAAAATCAGCCCTTTAATTCACCTTTAAAATAAGCACCAGGTAAGCATATTATTGATTTCGTTAAATGGAAACTTAGACTAAGGTATTCAAGCTCATTTTTTGCTTGTCACCAAACCATCATCAAATGAGACTAGGCAACAGCCTTTGGAAGCCAAAGTAAATGGAAAATAAAGATTATCCATGTGAAAGTTTCTGAATGGCACTTTAATTAATGTATATAATTCCCTCCAGCCGTCCTTTCATTGCCACAGTCACTTCTTCAGGGTCCTCCACAACTACTGTTAACCCTCTATCCCTCTCTCTCTCTCTCTTTCACCAATGATATCATTTCCAGAAACTTTAGAGGAGCTAATGTAGGGAAAAAACCAATGGCATCTGGCAACTGCAGAACCCTCATACTTCAGTAGAAAATGCCTTCTTTAAAACTCTTTACTAAAATGTAATGCATTATGCTTAGTAAGACATGAGAATTGTTATTAATGGGTTAGAACCATATTATTTCATGTTTTATGTTTTCTTGCTAGAAGTTATCACAAGGGAAGCTTTATGGTTGAAAAAATCTGGGCTAAGGGAAATTGATTTCAGAGGGCAAGGCATGCCCCCAAATATCACTTGCTTTCCCTATACTCTTCTTCAATCTATTTCATCCCCTCTTGATTGTATTCATATATAAAAACTGTGTATTGGATCCAGGAGTTACATAAGCATATTAGAAGCTGTGTAACATAACTTTACTTTTCAATTATTAAAAAATTTATTTTTAAAATTTCCAAATAATGCCTCCTAGTATTTATGTTCTGAGATTCACTTCCAAGTATAAGTTCCCAATATATATAACCTTGTATAGTTAAGCATTTTTTGGCATAATTTCTCTGCCTGTGTCATTTTTACTTCAAGTTAATTAAAAGACATATTGGAGCATAATAAAACTATGTGTCTTCTAATTACTTTCTATTTTTGACAAAATGAGGTTCCCTCTTTAAAAATTAAATTATGATAATTTTACTGTAATCCCATTCAAATAAAAGGCTACTGTGCATCTCATTTTTTCTAATGTCATCTGCATCAGATATTTGTCATTTTAATATTTTCCAGTTCCTGTCAACTGAGAATGGAAAGATGGTGATGCGCCATTCACAATTTTTTTGCATACACTGCGACTTTTACCAAATGACCAGAAAATAAACAACTATCAATAACAGCTAATAAATAAAATAGTGTATCCTGTGGACTATTTTGGGGGGATGAAATCCAGGATTATCCTATACTCAGAATTGCTTGAGGATTTGTTATTTGAGTTGTAAACAGCACATGATGTTTTATGTGGCACATGTTTATTTCCGTTGAAAGAGCATGTCCTCTTTTTGAGGAAGGAAAGAAACTTGTAACATCAAATGTCTCTTGCAAAACAATTTGATGAAATAAATGTAAATGAATCAGAAGCATGTGAATTGTATTTCATTAAAATTAATGGGTTTAAATGTGAAGGGGGTAAAATGCTTGGGGGAAAGAGTGTGGTAAGGCGGGAAGGGACATTTGTTTTGTTTTCATCAGTCTTGGATTCTTTAAAAATGGCTTAATAGTCTGAATTTCATCTCATTAAGATTCTCTTAAGCCTAATGGTGGAGTTACAGAGTGGGACAATAAAATGCAAATTTATTTTATAGCTTTATGTGGTTCCAGTTATAAAGTACGCATCAAACATTGCCACTATGCAGTCCTTCAAAATCACTTTCAATTTGAAGTTGGTGGTTTTTCTATATAATTCTTTTAACGGTAAACAAGAAACTGTAATGATGCTAAAATACATGTTTTATCTCTCAGACTCACACATAAATTTCACATTTACTTTTTCTAACTGAAGATGATCTGATCTAAATGGAAAACATGTGAGAGCTGAATGTGTATGTGTAGACATATATGCAGGAGATGGGCAGGAGGAGAAGACACTGGAAGAAAGGGAAAGAGTAAAAGAAAGAAAAGGAAAAAAAGACATGATCAATGCAGGCCAAGCTATGCCATCAAACCTAATTCATAAGTAAAGCAGTGAAATCTCACTAAGTATTTGCGAGCCATAAACATTTTATCCCATAGTTTATGTTCAAATTATTTATGCTTGCTTAAAAACAAATACATAGCTTATTTTATATTTTGTATTTTCATTTAAAAAATCATCTATTACTCTGAAAACAAGAAAAAAATCAACTTCAAAAAAGAAAAAAGGTTTACAAATAAGTCTCCCTGCCTCAAAATCTGAGTAATTTGATGTGGGTTATGACATTTTAGTTTCTCAACTCCCAGTCTCTGAACACAGGGACATTTTTAATGTTCTAAATACTTCCGAGAGGCAGGGGGTACACAAATGGGTATATATGTATGTATAACCCCCAAAATCTTCATTTTCCTAAACTCTGACCACCTTCTGTATTTTACATGTATTTTTTATTTTTTATATTTTATTTTTTTATTATACTTTAAGTTCTAGGGTACATGTGCATAACATGCAGGTTTGTTACATATGTATACTTGTGCCATGTTGGTGTGCTGAACCCATCAACTCGTCGGCACCCATCAACTCGTCATTTACATCAGGTATAACTCCCAGTGCAATCCCTCCCCCCTCCCCCCTCCCCGTGATAGGCCCCGGTGTGTGATGTTCCCCTTCCCAAGTCCATGTGATCTCATTGCTCAGTTCCCACCTATGAGTGAGAACATGCGGTGTTTGCTTTTCTGTTCTTGCGATAGTTTGCTGAGAATGATGGTTTCCAGCTGCATCCATGTCCCTACAAAGGACACAAACTCATCCTTTTTTATGGCCGCATAGTATTCCATGGTGTATATGTGCCACATTTTCTTAATCCACTCTGTCACTGGTGGAGGTTTGGGTTGATTCCAAGTCTTTGCTATTGTGAATAGTGCCGCAATAAACATACGTGTGCATGTGTCTTTATAGCAGCATGATTTATAATCCTTTGGGTATATACCCAGTAATGGGATGGCTGGGAAACTCTAGAAGAAAACCTAGGTAATACCATTCAGGACATAGGCATGGGCAAGGACTTCATGTCTAAAACACCAAAAGCAACGGCAACAAAAGCCAAAATTGACAAATGGGATCTAATTAAACTAAAGAGCTTCTGCACAGCAAAAGAAACTACCATCAGAGTGAACAGGCAACCTACAGAATGGGAGAAAATTTTTGCAATCTACTCATCTGACAAAGGGCTAATATCCAGAACCTACAAAGAACTCAAACAAATTTACAAGAAAAAAACAAACAACCCCATCAAAAAGTGGGCAAAGGATATGAATAGACATTTCTCAAAAGAGGACATTCATACAGCCAACAGACACATGAAAAAATGCTCATCATCACTGGCAATCAGAGAAATGCAAATCAAAACCACAATGAGATACCATCTCACACCAGTTAGAATGGCAATCATTAAAAAGTCAGGAAACAACAGGTGCTGGAGAGGATGTGGAGAAATAGGAACACTTTTACACTGTTGGTGGGATTGTAAACTAGTTCAACCATTATGGAAAACAGTATGGCAATTCCTCAAGGATCTAGAACTAGAAGTACATGTATTTTTTTAAGACAATATATGACACTGCTGAAGTAGCCTTCTGGACATACAACTAGGTAGAGAAATGTGTGAACAGAGGTTCTTTCTTTACAACTGAAGGCGTAGCAGACTGTGGGGCTATTTCAGGTCTGTAAGGAGTCTGCTTTTGTGCTTCCTGGGAATATAATGATATGACTGGATCTTAGCATCTCTCTGGCTGCTGGGAGCTCTACTGCTGCTTATCAACATGTTTGGAATGAGGATCCTATTCCTTAGTGTCTTTGTGTCAAATAATTCACTGTCTCAAACTGTTCTGGAAATGTTTCTCCTCCTTGCTTTTATAGGTAGGAACTGAAAGGATTCACTTTTAAAGTATTTGTTTCATAATTGGGCAGGAGATACGTTTTGGCTTCTAGCATAGCCCTCTGTTGTTTTATTTAACATTTCTCTCATCGTTCTTTAACAGCTGAAAAAAATCGAGTGGCGAAGATGACTGTGTCATTTGTACCTTACAATAGCATTAATGCAATAATTACAACTGCTCTGGAGACCCCAAAGTCACTCATAAGGGTTCTATGCATCAATAAAAGTCTAAATTCTAACTCTAGAGTTGTGTCAATGAAAATAGACGAACAGCTTCAGCTTTATCTTTGTCATCAACAATAGATATTTATAAGGTCCTCAGTTAAGTGTCACTACTTAGGATCTAGCTTCAGAACATTATGATGATGGTATAGTTCCTTCCAGGTGAGATAGATCGTGATTTATTTTCTATCATGATTTGCTATAGTAATGTTTCATAAGAGAAACAGGATCTAATCCTTTACTTTTGGTGTTGTTCCACTTGATGACAGGCCTATCCTTGTAGCAGTGATAAGGAGTGTGAAGTTGGGAGGTATTGCCACAGTCCCCACCAAGGATCATCAGCCTGCATGGTGTGTCGGAGAAAAAAGAAGCGCTGCCACCGAGATGGCATGTGCTGCCCCGGTACCCGCTGCAATAACGGTAAAAGATCTCACTAAGTGTTCATGGGCCTCTTTCTTCTCATCATAGTAAGCCTGTCTCTCGAGTCAGGCTATCTTCTCCTTACTCGGACTCCTGAAATATAAGGAGCCTGGTAGAATTGGTTTAGGTAGTGCAAGATTACCTGAATTTCCTCCCCAAATCTTATTTTTCCTAGACTCTGGTTACTTTCTATATTGTATGACCTGTGCTGATCTAGAATATTGCCATGTTGAAGTGTTACATATAAACAGCAAGGCGTTCTATTCCAGTAAACACATAAGTGAATGCATGTAAAAGAACCAAAGACAGAAACTTGATATGATTTAGTAATGCAGTTGTAAATATCTATTCCAGTTTTGTACTTTGGGTTTAGTCAAGATGTTCTGTAGCTCAGTCTTATGGTAGTAGAGTGATTGGTTCCTCCAAAGAGAGACACAAGATTTTACTCCCCAACCTGGCTTCATCCAATATCAATGAATTCATAGGCAGACAATTCAGCAATAATGATGAAATGGATCACAGACAAGATGTGGCAAAAACATTAAATAATTGCAGAAGGTAATTAGAAATATATACTTAATCATATAAAACAACATAATCAGGCTCATATTCTCATGCCTATTCCTGACCTCTGGGTGTAGACCTATTGTGAATCTCTTGCACAGGAGGTGAAGGGAAGAAGAAGACCTTATACCATTAGAGAAGTTTACAGTGTAAACTAAGATTATGTTGTTAATTAATAAAGGAATCTGGATCCAGAGGGTGAATGTCTGATCAGATTATTTAAAAATACTAATAGCTAACATTGATTCTTCACATATATTCACAATAACTTTGTGAATATATAAAATTATGCTTTTATTCCCAGTTTTGTCCAAGGTCACTTAGTCTTGAGAGAGACAAAATTCATACCAAGGAAGTCTCACTTTAGGGCCAAAGTATGCTCAGTCTCAATAAACAAGTAAATGAATGAATGGGTGGTTAGATAGATAGATAGAGAAATGGCTTCATATTTCACATCAAGAGAGTACGTGGATAAGTCTCACATTTCGTAGAATTGAATTAGTCTAACTGATTATGTGATCACCTCCAGGTATCTGTATCCCAGTTACTGAAAGCATCTTAACCCCTCACATCCCAGCTCTGGATGGCACTCGGCACAGAGATCGAAACCACGGTCATTACTCAAACCATGACTTGGGATGGCAGAATTTAGGAAGACCACACACTAAGATGTCACATATAAAAGGTAGGGATATCTGTAGTTGTGGGTTTTTTAAAAATAAATAAATAGAAGAAAAATATAGATAATTAATTCCATTGGTTTTAGAAAAAAAATACAAGGAAGGTTCTTTAATCCTAGCTAGTCATTAAACTTGTTATTCAGGTGGCAAAAAATGGAAACAGATCATAATGGATTTATGTGATTAGAGGCATAGCCAATCGGTACTAACCAATACTTTTCATTATAAATGGTAACAACATAGAAGATAGTATAAGTGAAAATATTTTATGTGCTTCTGATTGCAAAATAGAATTTTTTTTTTTCTGAAGTGTCAGGGTAACATCTATTATTGGTCATCATTTCTGCAGGGCATGAAGGAGACCCCTGCCTACGATCATCAGACTGCATCGAAGGGTTTTGCTGTGCTCGTCATTTCTGGACCAAAATCTGCAAACCGGTACTCCATCAGGGGGAAGTCTGTACCAAACAACGCAAGAAGGGCTCTCATGGGCTGGAAATTTTCCAGCGGTGCGACTGTGCGAAGGGCCTGTCTTGCAAAGTATGGAAAGATGCCACCTACTCCTCCAAAGCCAGACTCCATGTGTGTCAGAAAATTTGATCACCATTGAGGAACATCATCAATTGCAGACTGTGAATTTGTGTATTTAATGCATTATAGCATGGTGGAAAATAAGGTTCAGATGCAGAAGAATGGCTAAAATAAGAAATGTGATAAGAATGCAGATCACAAAAAGAGAGAAAGAAAACATGAACTGAATAGATTAGAATAGGTGACAAATGCAGTGCAGCCAGTGTTTCCATTATGCAACTTGTCTATGTAAATAATGTACACATTTGTGGAAAATGCTATTATTAGAGAAAAAGCACACAGTGGAAATTACTGACGAGTAGCATGTGACTTTCCAAGGTTTAGGTTGTGCTGGAGGAGAGGTTTCCTTCAGATTGCTGATTGCTTATACAAATAACCTACATGCCAGATTTCTATTCAAAGTTAGGGTTTAACAAAATACTCCTAGAATAACTTGTTATACAATAGGTTCTAAAAATAAAATTGCTAAACAAGAAATGAAAACATGGAGCATAGTTAATTTACAACAGAATATTACCTTTTAATTTGTAACACTACTTCTGCTGTTCAATCAAGAGTCTTGGTAGACAAGAAAAAAATCAGTCAATATTTCCAAATAATTGCAAAATAATTGCCAGTTGTTTATGAAGGCCTTTAGGAAGACAAATAAATAACAAACAGCCACAAAAACATTTTTTCAAAATTTTAGTTTTACCTGTAATTAATAAGAACTGATATAAGACAAAAACAATTCCTTCAGATTCTGTGGAATGACAGTATATCTCTCTATCCTATGTGATTCCTATTCTGAATGCATTTTAGTTTCCAAACTATACCCACAAATTGTGACTAGTAAAATACTTGCACAGAGCAGAATTTTCACAGATGACAAAAAAAATTAAAGATGTCCAATATATGTGGGAAACCAGCTAACAGAGAGATCATTATTTCTTAAAGATTTGCCATAACCTATGTTTTGATAGAACTAGATTGTTAAATACACGTATTCATACATACTCTGTGGCAATAGAGAGTTGAGCTGGATCTGTACTGCACTGGCGCAAGCGAGAAAATTGGGAAAACATTTTCGTTTGTTCAGGTTTTGGCAACACATAATTCATATGTCTGAGGCACAAGTTGACTATTCATCTTTGAAACCAGGGGATGCACAGTCTCAGTGAAGAGCTACATGGGATTTGCTATCACAATATTTACTACACAAATGAATTCAGTGTGAGGTCATGTGTCCATACTACCCTCAAATTATTTATTTGACAGTGCTGAGATCCTCCAATAATCTCAATTTCAGGAGGTTTCACAAATGGACTCCTGAAGTAGACAGAGTAGTGAGGTTCCATTGCCCTCTATAAGCTTCTGACTAGCCAATGGCATCATCCAATCTTCTTCCCAAACCTCTGCAGCATCTGCTTTATTGCCAAAGGGCTAGTTTCTGTTTTCTGCAGCCATTGCAGTTAAAAAACATAAGTAAGATAACTTGTAAAATCTGCATATTGCTAATCTCTAGACACCACAGTTTCTAAATTCTTTGAAACCACTTTACTACTTTTTTTACTTAACTCAGTTCTAAATATTTTGGCTAGAGCACAATAGAATAAAAGGTTATCTTATAGTCGTGACTTTAAACTTTTGTAGACCACAATTCACTTTTTAGTTTTCTTTTACTTAAATCCCATCTGCAGTCTCAAATTTAAGTCCTCCCAGTAGAAACTGAGTTTGAGCCTGTATATCTATTAAAAATTTCAGCTTCCCACATATATTTACTAAGATGATTAAGATTTACATTTTCTGCACAGGTCTGCGAAAACAAAAATTATAAACTAGTCTATCCAAGAACCAAAGTTGGTATAAACAGGTTGCTATAAGCTTGGTGAAATGAAAATGGAACATTTCAGTCAAGCATTTCCTATATAACAATTATTATATTTACAATTTGGTTTCTGCAATATTTTTCTTATGTTCACCCTTTTTAAAATTATTATTTGAAGTAATTTATTTACAGGAAATGTTAATGAGATGTATTTTCTTATAGAGATATTTCTTACAGAAAGCTTTGTAGCAGAATATATTTGCAGCTGTTGACTTTGTAATTTAGGAAAAATGTATAATAAGATAAAATATATTAAATTTTTCTCCTCTAAAAACTGAATTCAAAGTTCCTTGTGTTTTGCCTACGGGAAGAATTTTCATAGACTCATACTTTCTGAGAGTTCAACTGAACTTGGTCTGATTTTGAGGACTGGGTGTGAATCATTTGGAGGACATCAGCATGAGATAACTCAGAGCAGTTTACTATTACAAAAGGTAGTTTATTTCATGGCAGTTGAGCTGTAATTGTTAGAGAGTTGTTTCCTTTTTGTTTGTTTGTTTTTTTTGTTTTTGTCAAACCAAAATATTCCACCTTATGATTTACACCATTTAGTCATACTTTGCCTTCTGAAAAAACTTGGAACAAGAAAGTGCTCTTCACAATTTCTTCAGAATACTATAAGACAGGTAACATATGCCCCATAATCTTCTCCCTAAGCTAAAGTTTTCCAAAATGGAAATACTATTATGCTTAGAGTATTGGTTCATTTCTACATGAACCAATGAACGTGAGCTACACGATGCCTTTTTCTGTGTTTGGAGAGAAACTGAGTGAAATCAAATCCACTTCCTGGGAAGCGAGTGTTTCCTCTGCTTCCTGAACTGGAGATATCAGGAGTGTTTTGAGGAATAGTGTTCACTAAGTATGAGACCAGGGATGGCTACAAAAGCCCATGTTGTATTAGACATCAGAATGGGCTGCAAATGTGGATAATAAACATTCTGTCACATAGTGAATGAATTAAATGTAGCTATGGTTCCTTCATGAAGCTAAAACAGTCCCACAGCTAGAAGTTAGAGTTAAAAATACTTTAAGCATTGCTGAAATATTTGCCACAATATGTTAATTAGTCATTTAAAGATATTCTTAAATCATTGGCCATTTCTTCCAATGAGAATATTTATATTTTCTAGTTAAAGTGTGTTTTTGGCTATAATAATCATATGGGAGACCTTTTCCTTTTCTATTTTGCTCAGTGAGATGCTCTGAGAACTGACAAATTTTCCTGACTTTTTTACTTTATTTTATTTTATTTTTTTTAGTTAAGAAACAAAATACCCTTAAGTAGCCTTAGTATTTTAGGGGAAAACATTCGGTTACACTTTTGTAAATGTAATTGTAGCCTTAGGATTTTAGGGGAAAGCAATCAATTATAATTGTCTTCACTCAAAATCAGGCCAGTTGAAAACCAGATTTTTTTAAAAAACAAGCAGATGAAAGATTACTCATTGCTGGTGAAGTTAATATTGGAAAGTGTAGCTTGTACCTATGAGCAAGAAGACTTTCTAACACTAAACACCAGAAATAGATTCTGTGCCCATTCACATTCAATACCAGGCTATATCAGTTCCATCTTATGGGAGCAGCCCTATAAAATTTATAATATGGATGGGCGGAACAGAATGACATGCCTCCTTCTCGGGTTAACACCAAAGATGAAGGGGATGGAAAAAGGGCTGAACTATGCATTTCTCATTCAAAAATCTCATCCAAAATTTTCCAAAACTGGACAATTTGTACTACATGAAAGGAGTGAGTGAGGGGTGGAGTGAGACAAAGATGATCATTCCATGCCACATCAAATTCACTTTAAAGATTGGGAAAGAAGAATCCCTCCTCATATCCTTCCCCAGATCTTTATATTTTTAACCCATTGTGCATACCATTTGTCTATGGTGAAGATATGAGTTTTAGCCAAAATCTGACTTGCTACCTCCTAGGGGAAGTCCCTGATGAAGTCATTTTCCTAATGACAATCATTCCTTCTTTATGGATCCTTTCAGGATATGGTGTGGTGGGAAATTTAGCTTTTGTCCCCAAGAGCTTGCAAAATGTTTGAAAATAATACATTAACTAAATAAACTTCAAGATCACTCTATATCCAGGACTAGAAAATAATTATTTATTCTTTTTACTGTCCCAAATTATATCCATCATGTCATCTAACACAGTCTATTAGAGATTGTGCAGTGAGACTAAATGATACATTGAGTATATGATAATAAAATATGTAAAAGCATTTCAATAATAAAATTCTAACAATGCAGAGATGTCTCACCTTTGAATATAAGTCTTCTTTCATTGAAAATTTCTTAGGGAGAAAGTAAAGGACAAAAATTAAATCCTCTTGCATGTTAAAGTCAAAATAACTTGAAGTTCAAAAGAATTAAAGTCTGCAATTATTATCTTTCTCTTTAGGATAAGGAGTCCAAAGAAATCAAAGTTTAAAATCTTCAGGTTAATAGTTAAATTTTTCTTCCTATTTTATGTTTTGCTCTGTCTCAGCCATAGGGTTTCCAGATGCCTGGGTGAACTAAAACTTCTTCAGCAGCTATGGCCTGACTAGTTTCTCACTAGAATGACTGCTGGTTCAGAAGATTTATTAGTTTGACAACAATCTCTGATGCAGCTCACCTTTACTAAAGTCCAGTAAATTATTATACCACACTCAAGCCAAAGGTGCCACCACATTTAGAAAACAAGCTAATCTAGTTCTTAGAGCAGACACCTTAGGCAAAGTGCTGTTAACATATGCATGGCTTACAATGCCAAAAATCATAGCAGAGATGCATGGAATCTGAATGCAGAAAGGTGGAGAAAAATCTGTTTTTGGTTTGCTAAAAACGTCAGTCAATCCAAACCAGGTGTCTGTACCCCATGATCTATGAAACTTAAACTTACATGGGAAAAATGTCCCATCAAGAAGTTAGGTATGGCACCACATTTTTCCTTACGGTATGGTGGGAGGAGAATCCACTTGAATTCTATCTCCTTATAGGGCATGAGTGGTAATTGAGGTATTGCTGCCTTCAGTAAACGTGGTCAACTTTAAAAATTTTGCCATGACATTAGCCTCATTAGGGCTTCTTTCTTTTGCAGTTAGCCTATTCAAAGCCTCACCAGTGCTTAATTGAGAATAGGCTCTGTCTGGTGATGTGCGCTCCGATTATCTTGAGAGCTGACCTTTTTCAGTGCTGTGCACAGTGGCAGCTTCCACTGCTTCATGCTGTAGAATTATTTGCTTCCTCAGCCCTGCGTTTGTTCTACTTGTACCATAACATCAACAGATTCCTGAATTAAAATTGCTATTGATACCTCTGAAAGTTATTTTAGCAAAGGGTACACTTCCAGGAGCCAAGAAGACGCTCCTAACTTATATTCCCCCACTCAACATCTTCACCAAGCATCTATGATAATGTGCTAGGGCACTTTGTAAGCACAGTGAGTAAAAGTAGAGTACCCAACTAATAAAGTCCATGCTCTCATTTTTACATTCCAGTTAATTTTTAGGGCAATGGCTACAAGGCAGAAAACTAAATAACAAAAAATATCAATACTATAGGGGACAAAGATGAGCACTGCGAAGAAAATTGAAGGAGAGAGGGTGATGAGTAGTGTTATTTTAGATTTTCCAGTGAGGGAAGATCTCTTAAAGAAGGCAGATTATGAGCAGAAACCTGATTGAAGTGAGGGAGTGGTAATGAAAATGTCTGGAGAAACTGACACGGGCAGTGGAAGAGCAAGGTAAACATTTGACAGTGGGAAGAGGTTGAAAATGGAGACTAGGATGAAAAAAGGGAGGAGATAAGAGATGAGACTAGAAAAGCAGCTGGGTCAGGTCATGTAGAACCTTATTAACCATGATTAGTTTTGTTATGAAAGAGATATGGAACTGGTAGAAGTTTTTGAGCAAGGGAGTAGCTTGAGCTGACATGTTTCCCAAGGATCGCCCAGTCTGCTGCGTGGAGAATAGACCACAGGGCAGTAGGGCATTCAGGCAAGAACCGCTGGCTCGGATTAGTGAGGTAAAGTGAAAGCCATGAGAGTTGTTGGATTTAGGGTATGCTGGAGGTGGATTTGCTGTTGGATTGTTTATCTTTCCTTCCAGCTGTAGTGA
The DNA here is from genome assembly GCF_049350105.2 of Macaca mulatta. NCBI lineage: Eukaryota > Metazoa > Chordata > Mammalia > Primates > Cercopithecidae > Macaca > Macaca mulatta. The sequence continues at coordinate 116,262,626 of NC_133410.1, read as the reverse complement.
AAGAATGAAGGTGGTGAAAGGAAGAAGGCAGTCTCTCTAGACTAGCCTGAGGAACACAGAAAAAGAAAATGTTGATAACAAAAGTTAAAAAAATATGCCTGTGCATAGCCCTTGTATTTAACATGTAAAGAATTGCCTCTCAGTAGAACATCAGAAATTCCTTAGAAAGTGGATCTTTGTAAATCTCTCATCAGCCATCCTGAGATCTTAAGAAAAACTCTATAAAAGAAGAATTACATCCACAAAATACAGCTTATTGGATGTGCTAAGGGAAGAGGTTGCAAACAAATGAAAGGGTGAGGGAGTGGCAGGATGACACAGAAAGGAGAACAAAGACTGAGCAGAATTTCAAGTGAGAGTATAAAAAAAGAGACGCATCAAGTGGACTGCTGGGAATCCTAAAATGTGCTAATAAGAGGCTTCAATTTGACATAGATGCCAAAAGGCGTCAAGAAAAACTTATGGGAACAGAATAGTTAACTCACAGCAGTAGGCTTAGAAAATGATTTTAGCAAAGTGTGCATCTCAGGCAACCCTCCCATTGACATTGCGCCAATGAATTGCATTAAAGGGAAATTTCTCAACGTAAGTAATAGTTCTCTTTGAGTATTAAGTAATTGTATAGTTCAGGACCTGGGAATTCTAAAGAAATAACAGCATGCAAGTAATTGAAGTACTTTCATGAGAAATACACTTGCCATCATACCTCTCACACATACGTCATGAATACCACAGTGCACATAACCTTTTAAAATTTCCTGGGGGTCAGCATTTCTTATAGATGCCATGGACTTTTTTATTTGCTCCACACCTTCCCACTTCACTGCACCTGCTACACCAGTCATCATTTTGTGTTTAATGGCCAGTCAGTCTCCAGGGCCTAGTAACAGATGGAGAATATCAGATCAGCTAGCACCTGTAAAATATTCTAAGTCCTACTTAAGCTTTTCAGGCACACGTTGAAATTAAGACTATTTTAGCCTCCATTTATTTTCCTCTCTTCTTATCTTTCCTTCCAGTGGGATCTTATTCCTCCCAACAGTCACCAATTCTGTGTCCAAGTGTATGCCATACATAAAGCTGATTTTGATAACCATAAGATGCAGCAATTTCTGTGGGAATTTCACAGTAACTTTCAAGCTGTTTAACACAGGTCCATGTCTTAGAACTTTTCAAGATTCAAATATAGTGATGCTTCCTTTTATAATGCCTGAAAGGAATATACAACATGACTCTGATTTACATGTTTCAAGGGACCTTGCATTCTGTACAGGGAGTAAACACCCCAAGACACTATGGGCTTCACTTTGAGACTGTTAAAAATCAATATTAGCTCTGGAGAAACATGGGGATGCTGTGCAAAACTTTTCCTAATATAAGAGAGGTCAAGACAACTTGAAAGCATTTAGGATTCACTTCTTCAATGAATATAAAGTTGCTCAAAACGCTGTTTTAAGGTTACAGAAGAAAATGGGTATCTGTTGTTTAATAGAAAAAACAAACCTAAGAGAGATCTACTCAGTGGTTAAGAGTAAGATAGGCAGAAGAGTTTGATCATCTGGGAGAAAGGGGTAGGAAAAGGTAATTCAAGAAAATGTTCAGGGAGCAGGAACTAGGTGGACTTCCCTTTCATAAAAACATGTTATGGTAATCTTGAAATAGGACACATAAAGAGAACATTTAGAAAGATTGATTGGGTGAAAATTCGCTGTTAGGAATGGGGACTTTACAGAAAAACTAGTGACTTAAGGACTATCCAAACAGTATTGTGTTAGTCCAACATTCTCCTCTTACTAATTAAGTCATCTTATCTCATTGTCATTTGGCAAAAAGCATAGTTCATAAGGTCTCTCCCATAGGATTCAAAAATAATAGTAGTGATAATAATCTTACATCTATTCAGCACTTTTTACTTTGTCTCAGAATACCATCAAGGGTGTTACTACACTTTATTCTTTACAATAAGCTGTAATTCTTTCTATTGATTGTTTGCTGTAGACTAGGTGCTGGCTTAGTGCTGTCTCTACATCATCTCATGTCATCTATCACAGCAACCTCTGCACAGTTAAGAGGGGTTGAGCCAGGATTTGAGACCTTGACTGTCTGAAGGCAGAGCTTTCACTTTTAATCATTAATTTATACTGCTTTCATTAGAAATCAGCCTGTTTACGATTTGGGAAGATTCTGTGGCTTGCCTGCTGTCAAAGAGTTCATGAGTATCAGAGCGGAGGTTAAAGGCTATCTTTGGCAATCATTTCTTTACTTTAAGCTTTGTTGATTACATCCCAGAACAGTTTCCTAACTTCCTCCAAAACCGTAGAAGTTAGTGCTGGTATTAGGGCTAACAATCAATATGTCACTCTCTCCTCCAGCCAATATTGCTCCCTCTTCGTTTCTTTTCAGAGGACAAACTCAACCATCAGTCAGTATTTGGACATTAACGAGAACAACTTAAGGGTTGTTCACATTCTTCAGGTTATAAGACATATAAATAAAATCTATATCATTTGATATGTAGAGAATTGAAAGGTAATTCTGAAAGTCCAAAATTTCACAAACAGAGTGAAGAGCAGGAAGGTGATTTTTATAAACAGAATTTAGGGTGTATGTGGCTGGAATTATTAGACTTAGTATGACCAACACATTAAAATAACAATTGGCTCTCCATCCTATCCCCACCTTGCATTCTGCTGTGAGAACATGTTTCAGAGTAAAAAATCACCGTTTCTTCAAAAATATTGCTATATTTTAGAAGTCCATTTAAGTTTCCACTGAACTTATGCTCTGTTTTGTCTCTTACTAGAGCACTATCTCTATGTAGATAATACACCTAGTTACTAAACATAATGAAAATGTATACACCATTCTTTGACTGCATACACTTTTTAAATGTTAATCATCCTGTCAGGGAAACTGAAATGCAGACAGAACCAAATGACTTGCCAAGATCACTGGGTTGAAGGCCAGACGAAGTAGAGGTGGAGATTTGCCCGAACTATGACCAATATGCTTTGATTTCACACCTGTGCTTTATTTGTGGGCCAAGTTCTCTTATGTGTTCTTTAAAAATACTATTTCTTTTTCCTTTCTATAGTATGGCCTAGAGAATGTATCAGCTTCTGGAGGGACTGTGATTTCTTATACTAAACAGTGCTTTGCTGATATCATCCATTTATCCATTCATTATGGTTGGCTCCTTAAAGAGAAAATTGATTCTAAGTTCATGTATGTTTTTCTTGAAACCCTGAAGGCCTTTTGTTTGTTTGTTTGTTTGTTTGTTTCTTGGGGGTCTTACTCTTTCGCCCGTGCTGGAGTGCAGTGGTGCTATCATGGCTCACTGCAGCCTCGACCTCCTGGCCTCAAGCAACCCTCCCACCTCAGGATTTCTTTCCTTTCTCATTGTTCTCTTTCACAATTACGAGAGTAAAGATGTAATGTCATAAGATGGTAAATTATCAAGACCAGGCCTTAATCTGGCTTCCAAACATGTTTAGTTTTGTACACAGAGAGCTGGCTTGTACAGTCGTCCTTTGGTATCTGTGTGGGATTGGTTCGAGGACAGCTAGCAGATACCAAAATCTCAAAACACTTGAACCCCACAATGGCCCTGGGAAATCAGCCAGTAAGAGTCAGCCCTCAGTATGGTGGGGTTTTGCATCCTGTGAAAACCGCATTTTCCATCCACGTTTGGTTCTGGATGTGGAACTCACTGATAAGGAAAGCCAACTGTATTTATTGGAAAAAATCTGCATATACATGGACCAGTGCAGCTCAAACCTGTGTTATTCAAGGGTCAACAGTCTACTGAATGTAGAAAAATTTGTATTGTTTACCAATATTTTGAAAAAGGAAAGTTTATCACATACAAATATGGATTTCTAGATTCTCCTGAAAAAGAAACACTCTCCCTATAGGCAAATTCTGGGCCTGAACCTCTGCCTATCAGTCATTAACTAGTCCTAAGAGACAGCTGGAGTTTTCTGGGTGTTTTCAGTTCCCACTACTTCCTGATTTTTCTGAATATCAGTTGTCTTTTAAAAAAAAAAAAAAAAACAGTGTGGGCTTCCCCCTCCTTATGAAACATTAAGGAAAAAATAATTCTTACACCATTCCTTGGTTACAAATACTCTCAAGTCTCCCATTACCTTCATAATAGCATCTAAATCCCTTGTGATATGGCCTATCTTCTGGGTCTCATCTCCTATCTCCCTTTCTCTTGCTGCATTCCAGACGAACTGATTTTCTTTCTGTTCCATGAACAGACCAAGCGTGTTCCATTGAACTCATCCATCCTTGAGGCCTTTTGTCTAGTATAGCTTTCACAAATACACCTTCACTTGAACTTCACTGGACTTTCTTCATTACTTTCCTGAGGTCTGTCAAGTGCTACCTTTTCAAAAGCTCTTCCCTCTAAAACCTGAAGGGCTCCATTTAGAGAAGAGAATCTAGCATGTATGTATACAACTCCAGTGGCATTCTTTTTTTTTCCTTCTGGCTTCTCTACCTGTTATTTATTTATTTACTTTAATTCCAGCTCCACTATCTCTCAGCCTCATCCACCAGTGAGTCTATAAATTGTGGCAACGAGTGAACAAATACCGCATGACCTCTGTAAGGTCCAGGTTGTGAATGTTGCTTCAGTCCTGGGATTAAGGGGTAAAAAAGTTATTATGCAATATTAAAACCAGATGGTGTTATTTTAATTAGAGTAATGGGGGCTCTTAATCAGGAAAGGTGCATTAAAAAAGCCAGGATATATCATCTCATCATGACCATTAAAAAGAATCAGCAAAGAATTGCAAAGCTATTACATTAGAATACGCTTGAAATTTTCTAGAAATAGCCATTTCCATTAACATGTGTACTTGTAATCCTTTTTTCAAAATTTCTTCCACAATCTTTTATTCTTTGAGTTCTTTCAATGAAAAGACAAAAACATAAATGTCTTAAAAGCACATAAACTTTGAGTTTTGGTGCTTCATTTTTTGAAGAGGGAATGTGTATTTTCTATATGCGTAAGGTGTGTTTTCCTCAGAAATAAATAAAATAAAAGACAAATCCTCCCTTCGGAACCATTACCCACAAAAGATCCCTATGAGAAAAGTGAAATTTAATTTGGGAGGGATGAATGGAACAGTCTGGTCCCACAAGTAGTGCAATATACTTTGCTCCACTCCAATCATTTTAATAACTCACACCCACTCTTTATCCTTTTCACTTGCCTGTGTTTTAGCACTTCTATGTATATCTCCAGAGACCTGAGCATTCTTTCCATCTTTCTGACACTTGTGCTTATACATATTGGGGCTGATCCTCTTTCTTCCATTAGGTTTTAAATTTATGGTGCACCCAGAACTTTGTAACTCCCCACACTACTTAGTAGCCCCACAGCTGAAGACTTACCTTCTCCATGAACTCTCCTACAGATTCTTCTGACCCCTGGTGATCCTTTTTTTCTCCAAATTCATATTGCATTTTTCACTGCATCACACTCTGCAGCACTGTGCTGTAATAACCTTTACTGAGCACTTGCTAAATGATACACACTTTTTTCTGCACTTTATATACGTTACTTAATTCAACTCTCACAATAACTCTATGCATCAGGTACTATCATTATGCCAGTTCAATAAACCAGATTGAAATATTTGCTGAAGCCATACAGCCAGTAAATGCTAGCACCCACCCAGGCTTCTGAATTTAGAGACCTTCTTTTTCACCATTCTACTTAATCATGTTACACATTCTCCCATATAAATAATGTCTATCTTCAGTCTCAGGCAAATGTTGTACTTTACTCAAATATCACCTACAGTGCTCAGGTCTATTCTATGGGAGGCCCTGAATAAATATATCTTAGTGAATTCAGAAGCTATAGTTGGAACTCAACGGTCCTCATGAGCATCTCTGCAGTCCTACACTAGCTCACCTACCTGAATGAGGCCAAGTTTTTAAAATCTATGAGACTTTTGTATGTCCATTTTGAAATTCATTAGAGTACTAAAAAAAATGAGTTATGTTATGCAATTGAGATTATCATTTTCAGGCTCCAAGAAAGAAAAACTGAACCAGCAAAACCTTCTACACAACAACATGATGAGAAAAAGTAATTCCTTTCTGGTGTAGAATGAGTTACCGTGTTAACTAGAAATACTTCACCTTCATTTATGATGTGTGGATAAACAGAGATGCCAGGAGAGAGAAGAAAAAAAAAGAGGCACCATTTATTAAACTTCTCTCTATCTTATTGCACAAATTTAACTGGTGTTTTAAACTATAAAAGCTGTGTCTTAAAGCAATTTAAACAAATCAGTCACAAGAAACTAAGATATCTGTGTTCTTTTCTTTGTCCTTGTGTAGGAGTTCTTAGAACTTGACGGTGTCAACAAACAGACTCCAGGGTGTTCAAAAACATTATGAAATTATTTGCAAGATTTTGTGTCCATTGTTATACTGAAGTGAGAGTTTTCATAGCTTCCATCATTTCCTCAAAGGGCTTTGATCCATAGTCTCAAAATTAGAGACCAATAAGATCCATCAGTATCCCTATGATTATAATTCATCATAAGTGACTGAAAAATTATTTACTTTGCTCATGATCAAATAGAATAATATTAAACTTATATGAAAATGTTCAGGTCTTTATGTCAGGAAAGTGAAAACAAAATTGTTTGTACTTTAGAAAACACTTCTCAGGATCCTTTTACACTCTCAAAAGTGATTCAGGATCCCTAAAGTGCTTCGATATTTGTGAACTGGATCTATTAATATTTGTGTTAGGAATTGGAACAGAAAATTTTTAAATGTCAGCACACATAAGTTCACATTCCGTTAGTCGTCAGAGTGACAGCAGCATCACACACCACGTAGCCCCTGGAAGACTCCATGGTGCCTTCCTGTGAGAATGGGAAAGAAATGGCAAAGAAGCCATCATTTATAGGCCCTTGAAGAGTGTAAGAGATCCCCAGGCATTCTCAGACCACATTTTGAGAAACCACTGTTTTAGAGAAACTAGTTTTTACATTGATACTATTTTCCCATTTCTTGTTTGTTTTTGAAATGATAAAATCTAAATGTGAGACTATCTCTAGAAAATGGAATTAATGTTATGAAAGTGTTAACCACATTATTCTCTGATTTCAGTCTTTTCTCTTTGCCTTACTTTTGTTATATATTTATTTAACTTGCTATATTGTGCACATATTTATAAATATCCTTAAATCCTTTTTGGGATAAGACAGTATTTAGTATTTGAAGAGAAAAAACAGCACTACATCACAAGATGCTGAGATGGAAACAATTTCTTAAAGCAATTTATTCTGAAATTACTAAGTGTAGTGTCAAGATACTATTAGAAAATCTGCAACTTTTAGCAAGTGAAAAACTTATATAATGTGATAAATTTAAAGCTAGAAGAAATTTTGGTGCTTTAGTCAAATATTGTCTTTCTACAGAGAAAGAAAATAAAGTAACAATGTTTTTCTTCAGTTTCCTCAACTATTAAATATTAAATATTAAATTCCTCAACTATTAAATATTAAATAAATTTTTAAAAATTATTGATATAAAAGTTACATTGGTAGAAATACTACGTATTTTCTCATAATTTTGCTGTTAATGGTGATGAGCATTTTGATAATTTTTTTACATGAATGAGCCGTGATGTCATTTACCTTATGTGACTTCAATATATAATGGCTATATTATATACTGATGTTAAATTTATTACAGAGTTGGTGATCTTGAATGGGAGTTGGTACAACAGAAGCAGCTAGTATCTGTTTCTATGCACTGTTCATCACTGACAACAAAATACCATATCTTTTATGTCCATATGGTCACTTTCCCTCTGTGCCAGTAGTCCATTGTTAAAGATACATGTTTGCAAAGAGGAGCTTTCTCCCAGGAAACCATAAATCTGTGTTTGTGGTATTGTCTAATTTCTGTTGTGGGAATGGATCTGACATCACCATCTGCAAATTATGACTTTTTTCAACTAAAAACTAGGATGCAAATGACCATGAAGAAAAATTTCCTCTTTATATTGTGTATAATTTTGTTATACACAATAACAGAATAGTGTATAATCCTGTTACCTATGTTGAGAGTTAAATGGACTTAGAGTTTACTATCCTTTAATTAGAATTATCTTTCATAGATGTTGTGGTTTATGTGTTCACTAAAAGCAATTGAACTGAGCCCTTCCTTCTCTTCTAGCTAATTCTGGGCTGGAGAATGCAGATGTCATCACTGTAATATTATAAGTCATAGAAACAACCCAGAAAAGAGGATTTCCATCCAAGGGCTCAAATCAAGTCCATATTTCCAAGTCCCCAACCACTTCCCCATGTTCTTTCATCAAACATTTCCAGTGTACATCACACCTTGCTGGAAGTATTTTTAAAATTCCACTTGTCAGATTGACATGATGCAAAAGTTTTGCTTTATCATAGGAAAACAACCTGCCACCTATTTATCCATTCACCCTTCCTTCAATTCCTGACAACACCCTCCAAGAAAATAGTATTGCTTTAGTTACTTCCCTTCTTCCTTTTTTTTTTTTTTTGATATTTGAGCATATGTTAGAAGCAATGACATCATGTGCTAAACTTCCTGTCTCCAAGAGCATACAACACCTTTCAAGCAAGATGCTTGAAGCAAACATTAAACATGCGTCTTACCTCTCTTCTGCATGTGGTTAACCATCTCCAAAAATGCCACAGAGAAGCTGACCTACAGGTCACTCCATGATCTGAGGGTGTAGCTGGGAATAGAAGCCAGAAGCCCCACCTGTTTCTGAGGTTTTTCAACTAGAGAATACTCGGCCTGTTTCTTCAGGGGTTTGGCCAAGTGGGACGCAGGTCAGGGCTTCTTAAGCTCTGAAATGAGCACCCTTTTAGATAACTTCACAGTGGTTCTTATGTGGGTGTGGCCTTTGATGAATAATTATTTCTATCTGTGCAAAGACAATTCAGACCCATGTTTGATAGTAATGTGGAGGCAGTTTTTCTTTTTTCAAAAGGAGTATCAAAGACTGGAGGAGGAGGGCTGCTCTGTCTGGAAAAACCCCAAACACACTCCTTGACCTATGAAAAAAATCAAAACAAGCAAACAAACCAACAAAAAACCCATTGTGTACCTCTATGAAGCGCAGGCAAAAATAGGTTCGCCTTTTAATTTCAGGGATTAATTAATTTTTGTTGCTGTGAGTTGCATTAAGTATTTTGGGCAGCTACTTTATTTGGTATTATTAAAACTTAAATATGTTGAACTTATTCAGGCCTCAGAATCTGAAAGTTTTAGTACAGTCCAACTATGTCCTTCAATCCTTTACCAGTAGGGTTAAGTTCACCAGCAATGGGGGAAAACATTTTGTTAAAAGAAAAACATAGTTTGCTTTCTATCTGTATTTCCAGTTCAAAACAGGTTGCCAATAAATACTTTTTTACTATAATAATGAAAATTGCTGTCAAAACCCCCATGCCTGTGAAGGATGACCATTCCCTGTGTTTTTCTGTGGAGAAAAAAATGCACCATTATTGGGGGTGAGCAGCTCATGGGATCCTGAAGAATAATTTGATAACATCTCCTGGCCGGGCGAGGTGGTTCACGACTGTAATCCTAGCACTTTGGGAGGTCCCAGCAGGCGGATCATCTGAGGTCAGGAGTTTGAGACCAGCCTAGCCAATACAGTGAAACTCTGTCTCTATTAAAAATACAAAAATTAGCCGAGCGAAGTGACAGGCACCTATAATCCCAGCTACTTGGTGGGCTGAGGCAGGAGACTCGCTTGAACCTGAGGGGCAGAGGTTGCAGTGAGCCGAGATCAAGCCACTGCACTCCAGCCTGGGTGACAAGAGCGAGACTCCATCTCAAAAAAAAAAAAAAAGAAAAAAGAAAACTTGCAAAATATTTTGAGATCTATTACTCATGCAGTCGTGGGTGTCACTACTGAATCAAATGTGTCATTAGACTTGTTTTTCTTTTTCCACACTGTGTAATTATTGTCTTTGCATTACTCTAATTGGCCAAAGCAATGAAACCTCTATGTCTACTTAAGTCTCATTTTTCAGAAAGGCAAGACCTAAAGGAGGAGACTGAATTTTTTCCTTATGTACATTCAACATGACAGTCAGATTTTAAAGCAATTTTTAATTCTTATTTGTAACTAGACCTTCTTAAATAGGGTTATAAAATCTTCAAGTTAAATACCATAACTGTATAGAGATAATCAGACATTTGCCAACTAGTAACTTGGACTACTGGTTGTTTATATATAGAGTGACATATAAACTTGTATTAAAAAGTGATAAACATGAGTTAATTAGCAGGACACTGGGAAGAGTTCAGATGGAGAGAAAAAAAAAATCAAAGTAATTTTTAAGTTAGTAACCTTTCACCTGACTCACATTGGTCAGAATCCAGTGTTGACCAGAGGGACTGAAACTCATTCTGATGATGTGATGGTAAAAAGTTGTGAGTTCAATATGTCTGGTGGTCTTGGCATTATTCCCAGAGAATTTGAGTTCCCAGCACATAACTAAAGGACCTCCACTTTGGTCCAAATTGCAGTCTTTGTTCTGTCAAAAAAGACTCAGGGTAGAAATGGGCTATGGGGACACATTTTTTTCTTCCTACTGACAGGCTTCATCTCTGAATGAGTGGAAGGGAGTTTGGTGGTCACCCTGGAGAAGTGGTGTCCAGGACCCTATTCTCACTCTGACCTATGGTTTCAGTGGACTTGGGTTTTGAAGGAGTCCTTCTCAAAGGCTAATGCTATCTTTGGGGAACATAACAGAATATAAAATTTATCATTTGGAAAGATAGAATGATTTCATGTGCAGCCTTCATATCAGAATCCTCAAGGAGAAGTGATGAATAAGCTGAGAAATTTTATTCAGCAGAACTGTTCCCTTGGGTATGGGGAAGAGTGAGCCATGGTCATCTTTATTAGAAATTATGCACATGAAGGCTCCCAGACAGAGTGAGAGAGCATGCATAACCCCACTCTAAAACACTTTACGAAAATCTTTAGAATGCATTAGTGCATTAATACACAGGGGTTTAGCTCTGATTGCCTGATATGGAAATCCCAGCTGCTCATCTTTAAAAAGCTAACACTTTCCATTATAATGTGATTTCTCCCCTCACTGGTTTTCTTCTTTCTTTTAATTCACAGTATTCATCTACGGAATCCTTACATGGTCCCTATGGTTTCTAAAATTACTAAAGAAAGAAACTCTTCCCCAAAGTCATTGTAATTGGCTGTGGTGAATGATTTTTGTTCACGGATCAAGATCCAAAAATATATGAAAAAATGCAAGCAAGGTTATGGTGAAGTGATTCTAGTTTCCATAATGTACCATTCTACTGGTGTTCCAACCCAAATGGATTATTTGAAGCCCAGGAGTTTCCTGGTGGGGTTCAATCCCAGTGTGAGAAGGATACAATCAATCAGAAACAAACATTACAAAATTAATTCTATAAAAGAGAGGACAAGGAGCTGCTAGACAATTTCCACAAAAGAAAAAGTCACATGCTAAGCAAGAGGATGCAAGACGAAAATGTAGTCAGTACCTCCGACTTGTACATTATTTGGGCTTTTGGCAAAATCTGACACTTTACAATGCCCTCTGTCCTTGAATTTTCTCTTCTCTTGACCTTCATAATAGAAATTTCCTATCTGGGTTCCTACTCTGTTAGCTTTCTGCCTGAAAATGTGATTCTTTCAGGGACCTAGATCCTCTTTTCTTCCCATTCTGCAGACTCTCCCAGGAATATCTTCTCCTTTTCTTTGGCTTTAGATTCCATTTACTTGATGACAACCTCTGACTTGGTCACGGATCTGTCAGAGGCTAGTAGCAGAAAACAAAATTAAATCAGAGGAATTTTTAAAGGATATTTATTGGCTCACCTAACTGAAAACTCTAGGCATAATCATGCGAAGGTTCCTTCATTTAACAATATGTACTGAGGACCTACTATGAGCCATGCACTATTCTAAAGACTGGAGATAGAAAAGTGAACTAAATTGACAACAATTTCTGACATCATGTAATATACAATAAAAAATACACCACAAATATTTTAAAGTATACTAAAACATATTGTATGTTTGATGCTGGTAAGTGATAGAAAAATAAGGCAGGGAAAGCACATAGGGAGAGCTGGGATAAATTGGTGCTACTATTTTAAGTAGTCAGGGAAAAATATCACTGAAAAAGTGATATTGAGTCAAGATAGAAAGGAGCTAAAAGAGTGAGCCACATGGATAATTGGAGAAAGTGCATCCTAGGCGGAGGAAACAGCAAGTGCAAATGCCTTGAGAGAGTGTAAGTCTAGAGAGTGTGAGATTTGCAAGGATGCAGGGTAACTGCAGAAAAGTGAGTAAAGGAACCAGAAAGAGATGGATGTAGAGAGGCATCCAGTGGCCAGACCATACATAGCCCTGTGAGACATCATAAGCAGCTTGGTTCTTACTCTGAAAGAAATTAAACCATTGCTCTGTTTTAAGGAAATGAGAACCATAATCTAACTTATGATTTGATAAGATTATTCTGATGACCATATTAGGAAAAGAAAAGTTAGAAATAGAAAGACCAGTTGATGGGTGTATCACCCTAAAACTCAGCAACTTAAAACTATAAACACAAATTTTCACTCATATACCTTTAGTCATCTGGTTGTTTTCTTTCTCTGGTCTCAGTTGAGCCCACTCATACATCTGTAATTGGCTTCAAGTTGGCTCAGTTGATCTTAGCCCTCCTTCATTTTGGAAGATTGATTTACCATTAGTTAGACTCAGATAGACTTGTATGATCTGGGCTGGGATGACTGGGATCTCCTCTCTATGTGCCCTAATTTTCTCAGGCTGGTCCAAGGTTGTTCACATGGTGGTAGCAGGATTTCAAGAGACAAAGCATGAGCAATCGCAGCCTTTGTGGCTCAGCCACAGAACTGGCACAATCACCTCTTTCACATTTTGTTGGACAAAGCAAGTCACAGAAGCCAGTCAAGAGTCAAAGGGTAAAGAATTGTTCTATCACTTTATGGAAAATGCAGCAAAGTCACAATGCAAAACCTATGTAGGGAGGTCACTGATGCACAATAGTTTTTTTAATGAGATTAAATTATCTGTATTATAAAAGTAGAGCCAAGAAAACAGATGCAGCATGTGAGAGAAAAGAGGACTGAAATTTAATGTAAATTTTTCTATCTCCAGCAATCAAAATGCTAGAATTACTATAAACCTGGAAAGAGAAGTTAGCAGGAGAAGAATTACTTTTCTCTCCATCAGGATTCTAATTCTAACATCTGATTTCCTCTAAAGGAAGTTTTCCCCAAATCTGACAAAAATGGTCACCGGTAGCTTCAGTAATATCTATTTTTCTGGATTAGCAACTGAGGGAAAAATGAGTTTTCTTTCCCATATTTTTATTGGAAGTTCTGACTCATTTTCATTAAATCAGTCAAGTCCTGTGCCCATTCCAGAACCAGTTATTGTGGTTCTGATTACAAGAGTTAGTAAATTAATATTAGGTATCTCTGTAGCAATGTTGAGGATAACTCAAGCATTGAATCCTCTGTGGCCACCTTCCTCTTTGAACCCTTCACTTGACTTTCAAGAGTCTCCAAAAAAAAAAAAAAAAAAAAAAGAAGATCTCAGTTCCAGGGAGGTTCCAAGATGGCTGAATAGGAACAGCTCCAGTTTGCAGCTCCCAGCGTGAGTGACGCAGAAGAGAGGTGATTTCTGCATTTCCAACTGAGGTACTGGGTTGATCTCACTGGGGCTTCTCAGACAGTGGGTGCAGCCCATGGAGCAGGGAGGGGCATCGCCTCACCTGGGAAGCAAAAGGGGTCGGAGAATTCCCTTTCCTAGCAAAAAGAAGCTGTGACAGATAGTACCTGGAAAATCGGGACACTCCCACCCTAATACTACGCTTTTGCAACAGCCTTAGCAAAAGGCACACCAGGAGATTACATCCCGCACCTGGCTTGGAAGGTCCCATGCCCATGTAGCCTCCCTCACTGCTAGCACAGCAGTCTGAGATCGAACAGCAAGGCGGCAGCAAGGCTGGAGGAGGGGTGTCTGCAATTGCTGAGGCTTGAGTAGGTAAACAAAGTGGCCAGGAAGCTTGAACTGGGTGGAGCCCACCATAGCTCAAGGAGGCCTGCCTGCCTTTGTAGAGTCCACCTCCAGGGGCAGGGCATAGCTAAACAAAAGGCAGCGGAAACTTCTGCAGACTTAAATGTCCCTGTCTGACAGCTTTGAAGAGAGTAGTGGCTCTCCCAGCAGAGTTTGAGATCTGAGAATGGACAGACTGCCTCCTCAAGTGGGTTCCTGTCCCTCAAATAGCCTAACTGGGAGACACTTCCCAGTAGGGGCCAACTGACACCTCATATGGCTGGATGTCCCTCTGAGACAAAGCTTCCAGAGGAAAGATCAGGCAGAAACATCTGCTGTTCTGCAATATTTGCTGTTCTGCAGCCTCTGCTGGTGACAGCCAGGAAAACAGGGTCTGGAGTGGACCTCCAGTGAACTCCAACAGACCTGCAGCTGAGGGTCCTGACTGTAAGAAGGAAAACTAACAAAAAGAAAGGATATCCACACCAAAACCCCATCTGTACATCACCATTATCAAAGAACAAAGGTAGATAAAACCACAAAGATGGGGAAAAAACAGAGCAGAAAAGCTGAAAATTCTAAAAATCAGAGGACCTCTCACCCTCCAAAGGAACACAGCTCCTTGCCAGCAGTGGAACAAAGTGGGATGGAGAATGACTTTGACGAGTTGAGAGAAGGCTTCAGATGATTGGCAATAACAATCCTCTCCAAGCTAAAGGAGGATGTTTGAACCCAAAAAAAGATTAGACGAATGACTAACTAGAATAAACAGCGTAGAGAAGACCTTAAATGACATGATGGAGTTGAAAACCATGGCATGAGAACTGCATGACACATGCACAGGCTTCAGTAGCCAATTTGATCAAGTAGAAGAAATGGTATCAGTGATTGAAGATCAAATGAATGAAATGAAGTGAGAAAAGAAGTTTAGAAAAAAAAGAGTAAAAAGAAACAAACAAAGCCTCCAAGAAATATGGGACTATGTGAAAAGACCAAATCTACATCTGATTGGTGTACCTGAAAGTGATGGGGAAAATGGAACCAAGTTGGAAAACACACTTCAGTATATTATCCAGGAGAACTTCCCCAACTTAGCGAGGCAGGCCAACATTCAAATTCAGGAAATACAGAGAACACCACAAAGATATTCCTCAAGAAGAGCAACTCCAAGACATGTAATTGTGATTCACCAAAGTTGAAATGAAGGAAAAAAATATTAAGGGCAGCTGGAGAGAATGGTTGGGTAACCCACAAAGGAAAGCCCATCAGACTAACAGCAGATCTCTCAGCAGAAACTCTACAAGTCAGAAGAGAGTGGGGCCAATATTCAACATTCTGAAAGAAAAGAAATTTCAACCCAGAATTTCATATCCAGTCAAACTAAGCTTCATAAGTGAAGGAGAAATAAAATCCTTTACAGACAAGCAAATGCTGAGAGATTTTTGTCACCACCAGGCCTGCCCTACAAGAGCTCCTGAAGGAAGCACTAAACATGGAAAGGAACAATCGGTACCAGTCACTTGAAAAACTTGCCAAAATGTAAAGACCATCAATGCTAGGAAGAAACTGCATCAACTAACGAGCAAAATAACCAGCTAACATCATAATGACAGGATCAAATTTACACATAAAAATATTCACCTTAAATGTAAATGGGCTAAATACTCCAATTAAAAGACACAGACTGGCAAATCAGATAAAGAGTCAAGAACCATTAGTGTGCTGTTTTCAGGAGACCCATCTTACGTGCAGAGACACACATAAGCTCAAAATAAAGGGATGGAGGAAGATCTACCAAGCAAATGGAAAACAACAACAACAAAAAAGCAGGGGTTGCAATCCTAGTCTCTGATAAAACAGACTTTAAACCAAAAAAGATCAAAAGAGACAAAGAAGGCCATTACATGATGGTAAAGGGATCAATTCAGCAAGAAGAGCTAACTATCCTAAATATATATGCACCCAACACAGGAGCACCCAGATTCATAAAGCAAGTCCTTAGAGGCCTACAAACAGACTTAGACTCCCACACAATAATAATGGGAGACTTTAACATCCCACTGTCAACATTAGACAGCTCAATGAGGCAGATAGTTAACAAGGATATCCAGGACTTGAACTCAGCTCTGCACCAAGCAGACCTAACAGACATCTACAGAACTCTCCAACCCAAATCAACAGAGTATACATTCTTCACAGCACTACATCACACTTATTCTAAAACTGACCACATAGTTGGAAGTAAAGCACTCCTCAGCAAATGTAAAAGAACAGAAACTATAACAAACTGTCTCTCAGACCACAGTGCAATCAAACTAGAACTCAGGATTCAGAAACTCACTCAAAAATTATCAACTACATGGAAACTGAACAACCTGATCCTGAGTGACTACTGGGTACACAATGAAATGAAGGCAGAAATAAAGATGTTCTTTGAAACAAATGAGAACAAAGACACAACATAACAGAGTCTCTGGGACATATTTAAAGCAGTGTGTAGAGGGAAATTTATAGCACTAAATGCCCACAAGAGAAAGCAGGAAAGATCTGAAATTGACACCCTAACATCACAATTAAAAGAACCAGAGAAGCAAGAGCAAACACATTCAAAAGCTAGCAGAAGGCAAGAAATAAGTAAGATCAGAGGAGAACTGAAGGAGATAGAGACACAAAATATTCGTCAAAAAATCAATGAATCCAGGAGCTGGTTTTTTGAAAAGATCAACAAAATTGATAGACTGCTAGCAGGACTAATGAAGAAGAAAAGAGAGAAGAATCAAATAGATGCAATAAAAAATGATAAAGGGGATATCACCACTGATCCCACAGAAATACAAACTACCATCAGAGAATACTATAAACACCTCTATGCAAATAAACTAGAAGATCTAGAAGAAATGGATAAATTCCTGAACACATACACCCTCCCAAAACTAAACCAGGAAGAAGTTGAATCCCTGAATAGACTAATAACAGGCTCTGAAATTGAGGCAATAGTTAATAGCCTATGAACCAAACAAACTCCAGGACTAGATGGATTCACAGCCAAGTTCTACCAGAGGTACAAGGAGAAGCTGGTACCATTCCTTCCAAAACTATTCCAATCAATAGAAAAAGAGGAAATCCTCTGTAACTTATTTTATGAGGCCAGCATCATCCTGATACCAAAGCCTGACAGAGACACAACAAAAAAAGAGAATTTTAGATCAATATCCCTGATGAACATTGATGCAAAAATCCTCAATAAAATGCTGGAAAACCAAATCCAGCATCACATCAAAAAGTTTATCCACTATGATCAAGTAGGCTTCATCTCTGGGATGCAACATATGCAAATCAATAAATGTAATCCAGCATATAAGAAGAACTAAAGACAAAAACCACAGGATTGTCTCAATAGATGCAGAAAAGGCCTTTGACAAAATTCAGCAGTCCTTCATGCTAAAAACTCAATAAATTAGGTATTGCTGGGACGTATCTCAGAATAATACGAGCTATTTATGACAAACCCACAGCCAATATCATACTGAATGGGCAAAAACTGAAAGCATTCCCTTTGAAAATTGGCACAATACAGGGATGCCCTCTCTCACCACTCCTATTCAACATAGTGTTGGAAGTTCTGGTCAGGGCAATCAGGCAAGAGAAAGAAATAAAGGGTATTCAATTAGGAAAAGAGGAAGTCAAACTGTCCCTCTTTGCAGGTAACATGATTGTATATTTAGAAAACCCCATTGTCTCAGCCTAAAATCTCCTTAAGCTGATAAGCAACTTTAGCAAAGTCTCAGGATACAAAATCAAAATGCAAAAATCACAAGCATTCCTATACATCAATAACAGACAGAGAGCCAAATCATGAGTGAACTCCCATTCACAATTGCTTCAAAGAGAATAAAATACCTAGGAATTCAACTTTCAAGGGATGTGAAGGACCTCTTCAACGAGAACTACAAACCACTGCTCAGTGAAATAAAAGAGGACACAAACAAATGGAAGAACATTCCATGCTCATGGATAGGAAGAATCAATATCGTGAAAATGGCCATACTGCCCAAGGTAATTTATAGATCCAATGCCATCCCCATCAAACTACCAATGACTTTCTTCACAGAATTGGAAAAAAAACTACTTTAAAGTTCATATGGAATCAAAAAAGAGACCGCATTGCCAAGATAATCTTAAGTCAAAAGAACAAAGCTGGAAGCATCACACAACCTGACTTCAAAGTATACTACAAGGCTACAGTAACCAAAACAGCATGGTATTGGTACCAAAACAGATATATAGACCAATGGAACAGAACAGAGTCCTCAGAAATAATACCACACATCTACAGCCATCTGATCTTTGACAAATCTGAGAAAAACAAGAAATGGGGAAAGGATTCCCTATTTAATAAATGGTGCTGGGAAAACTGGCTAGCCATATGTAGAAAGCTGAAACTGGATCCCTTCCTTACACCTTATACAACAATTAATTCAAGATGGATTAAAGACTTAAATGTTAGACCTAAAACCATAAAAACCATAGAAGAAAACCTAGGCAATACCATTCAGGATACAGGCATGGGCAAGGACTTCATGTCTAAAACACCAAAAGTAATGGCAATAAAAGCCAAAATTGACAAATGGGATCTAATTAAACTAAAGAGCTTCTGCACAGCAAAAGAAACTACCATCAGAGTGAACAGGCAACCTCCAGAATGGGAGAAAATTTTTGCAATCTACTAATCTGACTAAGGGGTAATATCCAGAATCTACAAAGAACTCAAACAAATTTACAAGAAAAAAAAATCCCATCAAAAAGTGGGTGAAGGATATGAACAGAAACTTCTCAAAAGAACACATTTATGCAGCCAACAGACACATGAAAAAATGCTCATCATCATTAGCCATTAGAGAAAGGTAAATGAAAACCACAATGAAATACCATCCCACACCAGTTAAAATGGCGATCATTAAAAGTCAGGAAACACAAGGTGCTGTAGAGGATGTGGAGAAATAGGAATGCTTTTACCCTGTTGGTGGGACTGTAAACTAGTTCAACCATTGTGGAAGACAGTGTGGCGATCCCCAAGGATCTAGAACTAGAAATACCATTTGACCCAGTCATCCCATTACTGGGTATATACCCAAAGGATTATAAATCATGCTTCTATAAAGACACATGCACATGTATGTCTATTGTGGCACTATTCACAATAGCAAACTCTTGGAACCAACCCACATGTTTATCAATGATAGACTGGATTAAGAAAATGTGGCACATACACACCATGGAATACTATGCAGCCATTAAAAAGGATGAGTTCATGTCCTTTGTAGGGACATGGATGAAACTGGAAACCATCATTCTCAGCAAACTATCACAAAGACAAAAAACCAAACACCGCATGTTTTCAATCATAGGTGGGAACTGAACAATGAGAACACTTGTACACAGGGTGGGGAACATCACACACTGGGGCCTGTCATGGGGTGGAGGGAGGGGGGAGGCTTAGCATTATGAGATATACCTAATGTAAATGACAAGTTAACGGGTGCAGCACACCAACATGGCACATGTATACATATGTAACAAACCTGCACATTGTGTACATGTACCCTAGAACTTAAAGTATAATAATAACAATAAATAAATAAAGTAAAAAATAAAAAGAAGCCATGGAGTTTGGACCAAAAAAGAAAAAAAAAAGAAGATCTCAGTTCCTACTCCCTCAAGTTCCCCATACGCACAGGCTTCAGGAGGCTTCTTGCGAGAGAATCCTGGGAAAATCCTTGACATTCAAGTATTTTTTTCCGCAAAGATGACACCTTCTTCAGTGATGCAGTCAAATCATTAAACAGAACACCTAAACTGACAGCCTGAAGGATTTGTGTTTGGATGCTGTTCCCAAAGTCCTGGCCTCTCAAAACACAAGCAGTATCCATCAAAACAGCTCTTCGAAACAACAACAAAAAGAACATGTCAACCATAATATCTACTGCTCTCTCTGTAAAGTTATAGAAGGTCAATTTCTGGCAATTTTAGGACAGTGATCTTGTCCTGAAAATCAGTCAATAAAGCTTCAGATACATTGAGGCACAGTCAGAAATCTGTAATAGGTAAATGCTACAATTTAAATGTTTTTCTCAATAGTGAAGCTAAATATGGATTTTCCTAAATCATCTACCTTTGCAAAATACAACTTCATGTAGACTATCCTAGAAAGGTGTCTATCAAGGAGATTCAAAGCCCAAATTAGTTACTTGTTTTCAAAACAAGTGTGGGAAATTTAATGTTTTACCCAATTTACTCCCACCACCATTTCCCTGGCATCTCACCCCAGAAGAGGCTCCCTCTTTGCCCATACAATATGCTTTCAAGTAAACTTGCTCTAATAGTATCATTTAATTCACTTTCAGAGCCTTTTTTGCCTTTTCTGCTTTTTTCTTAGTTAAGGAGATTTTCTGCCTGGCACAAAGTCAGAGTCAGAGAAGAAGATTCTACAGAGGATGAGTATTTCCTCCTACAACAGATCTTTAATAATCAGGCTAATTAGCAAGACTAGAGGCTTAGAACTGTCTATTTAATTATAATTAATTTTTAGTAGAACTGACACAACTGTGTTGAGAAATGTCATTGATAGTGACAGTTCAGATTAAGTATGGGAAGGGGAGTGATGTTTGCCTTTTATACAAGGCAGAGTCTAGAGAAGCTTACCATATAGTTCTTAAAATTCTGATTAAAGGCACCACAAAATAAGCAACAAACTAGTAAGTAACTTTTATGAAAATTGTATGCTTAATTCAAATTAACAATTTTTAAGAAGTTAAATTCTAAAAGTTATTTCCAGGCTTTTTATTTTCTTTCATGTTAGTAAAGAAAAAAATTCATTGTCAAGCAACATTTAAAAATTTAAACTTTAAAATAAACTTTTCCCAGGAAAACAATTTCCATATTTGAACGCTTCTCAATACCAGGAACTGATTTAAGAGGAAAAGGCCAGGTGCAGTGACTCATGCATGTAATCCCAGCACTTCGAGAAGGTGAAATAGAATGATCTTTTGAGTCCAGGAGTTCAAGACCAGCCTGGGCAACATAGTGAGACCCTGTCTCTACGCATTTTTTTTAATAGCCAGGCTTGATGGTGCACGCTCGCTCATAGTCCTAGCGACTCAGGAGGCTGAGGTGGGAAAATCACTTCAGCCCGGGTTCAATGTTACAATGAGCTATGATTGCATTACCTGTACTCCAGCTTTGGTGACTGAAAATTTATCTCAAAAAAAGAAGAAAAAAGATAAAGAGCATAAAGCTTTAAACATATTGATGCATGTGAGTGAGATGAGAAGAATAAATTCAAATTACCAAGTTGGAATTAATGTAGGTATTATTATTAGTTTGGAAGGTGAAATTTCAAACCTTTATACTAACTCTAAGAAAAAACGTCAACACTTCAAGAAGTCACCAAAGAAAGTGAAACACTACCTATATGAATGGGTATCTGAAAGAGAGAGAAACTAGACTAACTCCCATGAAATTAAACTCCATTGAAATATCATTGACATCTCATGGAAATACTTTAACATTTTCTGACCTAAAATGAACAATGATTTTACTATAAAATCCATGTAGGCTAGAATGCAAATTCTACTTAAAGAGTTAGAATAAGTAATACTGATATTTTATGAGTTAATCATAACATAAAGTTTAACTTTAGAACTCAGGGAAATCAGACCTTACTCTTCATAGGATGCTAAATGTTCACCCAGCAGAGGGCGATGGTGTATGCTTACAGCTCAGCTCGGAACAGTGCAGAAGCAGTGAACTTGGTAAATAATCCGTTGGAAAGAAAGAAAGTGTAAAGAAGTAAACATGCAAAGCACAATATGTTAGAATTTATTGCAAACATTTTCAAGATTTGATAATAGTGGGAGATAAGTCATTTCAAATCTTCAAGGTTTGTTGAAATATTGGTACAAACTGCCTAGAAAGGGAGAAAATCAGCTTTTGAGATACTCTAGCTTCAAATGGCAGATTCAGCTGAGTTAACAGTAGTGGGAATTATATGTCTTTTCACTTTTTAAAAATCTTTTAACTCCATTTCTAATTTTTTAACTTAACAGTATTAAAATTATGTTGTTTTACTGTTGTATGCAACAATAAAAATAGTGGTAACTAATATTTATTGTTTCTAATTTAGTTCATTTATCTCAATAACTGTATTGCATGTGTACTGTTACATTTCCTTCTTAAAAGTGAAGAAACTGAGGTTAAGTAACGTTTGTACATCTAGTTTACTGCTTTTCACAGGCTAACCATATTTGAAATTATTTCCTACACCATATTCTATTGTATGTTATCGTACTGCAGAAGCATGGATTGCCTCTAAGCCGCCATTATGCAAACTGAATTGCAGTGAACACATTCAAATTTTCTCCTGTCCTTAACTCTGAAATACGTGTTCATCTGTGTAATCATTTGGTTGAAAGGTATATCAATACTTAGTTTCACTAAGAACTGCCAATTTGTTTCCAGAATGGCTATACCAGGTTGCACAGAGAATTCTTGTCTTCTCACATTCTCACTAATTAATATTTTCACTTGGATCTTTTAATTTTTCTCATTACTAATAAGCTGTACCATTTCTCTAAATAAATTTGTTACCCATTTGAGAATTTCCCAAGTGCTATTTCAAAATAATTAATTTTGATGTAGGAAAGTCTAGTTTTCACTTTAAGTTTTATTTTTGGGGGGTCTTATTCAAGACTTCTCTGACCTTGGATCACAAAGATGCTGCTTTTCTTCTATTATCTTTTCATTTTTCTTTTCATATTTAGGTTTTAAACCACATAAACCCACTTTCATATGCAGCATAAAGTCAAAATTGAGCTATGTTTTTCCGCATATGGTGAATGAAGAGTTTTCCCAGCACAATTTTTCCCAGTCATTTAGTAGTTACCATTCATCAAGTTCTTACATACTCTCAGTGGCATATTAACAGTATAGTTTTCTGTTTTTATGTCAGTTTCATGATATTTTTAATACTACAGCTTTATTATATTCTACTTTTTGTAAGGTGTACTAGCTTGTAATTTACAAACACTGAACTCACCATTTTAAGGTAGACTTCTATGATTTTTGAGAAACACACAGAGTTAATGTAACCACCACTTGGCACTGTATCTGTAACCAAGATACAGAAAAAATTCCATCACCACTTAAAATTCCCTCATGGTCCTTTGTAGTCATCACTTGGCTCCAACCCAGATTCTGGCAGTCATCATTTGTTTGTTGTCCCTTTAGATCTGCCTTTTCCAGGATGTCATACAAATGGAATTACATAGCATGTGTAGCCTATATCATGACAAGAAAGAAGGGCTTCTTTCACTTAACATACTTCACTTGAGACAGTCCACATTGTTGCATGAAAGAGTAGTATGTTCTTTATTACTGCCGAGTAGGAAGCCATCCTTTTCATACACCACAGTTTGTTTATATGCTCACGAGTTCAAGAATATTTGAGATGTTTTTCACTTTGGGTGATTATGAATAAAACTACTATAAATAATGACATACAAGGTTTCATAAGAATATAAGTTTTTATTTAATCTGGGTAAATAACAAGGAATGAGGTTGCTAAGTTACATATTTAAATATATAAAAGAAACCATCATACTGTTTTCCAAAGTGGTGAAAATATTGTGCATTCCGATTAGCAATATATGAGATTTTCAGGTGGTCTGCACCCTCTCTAATGACCATAATTTTTTTCTTTTTCTTTATCGATCATTGAAACATATATGTACTGGCATCTGATTGTAATTTTGATCTGTTTTATCAAACTGGCTAATGATATCAAGCATCTTTTCATGTTTTATTTAACTTTTAGTTTCAGAGGTTACATGTGCATGTTTGTAATATAGATAAATTGTGTGTTATGGAGATTTGGTGGGGTAAAGATTATTTCATCACCCAGGTAATAAGCATGATACCTGACATGTAGTTTTCTGACCATCACCCTCCTTCCACCCTCCATCCTCAAGTAGGCTCTAGTATCTATTGTTCCCTTCTTTATGTCCATGTGTACACAATTTTTAGCTCCCATGTGTGAGTGAGAACATATATTTGGTTTTCTGTTCCTGTGTTAGTTTACTTAAGATAATGGCCTCCAGATTCATCCATGTTCCTGCAAAATACATGATCTCGTTATTTTTTTGTGGCTGAATAGTATTCCATGGCGAATTTGTAGCACATTTTCTTTATCTAGTCTACTGTTGATAGGCATTTAGGTTGATTCCATGTATTTGCTATTATTGTGAATAATGCTATGCATACATGTGCCATTATAGTAGAATGATTTACATTCATGTGGGATCCAATAATGGGATGGCTGAGCTAAATGGTAGTTCAGTTTTAAGTTCTTTGAGAAATTGGCAAACAGCTTTCCACAGTGGCTAAACTAATTTACATTCCCACCAGCAGTATATAAGCATTCCCTTTTCTCTGCAACCTTGCCAGTCTGGTTTTTGTTTGTTTGTTTGTTTTTTTTTTTTTTTTTTTTTTGACTTTTTATAATAGCCATTCTGACTGGAGTGAGAGAGTATTACATTGTGGTTTTGATTTGCATTTCTCCAATGGTTAGTGATGTTGAGCATTTTTTCATGTGTTTGTTGACCATGCATAGGTCTTCCTTCGAAAAGTACCTATTCATATCCCTTGCCTACTTTTTAATGGGGTTGTTTTTTGTCTGTTAATTTGTTTAAGTTTCTCAAAGATTCTGGATATTAGACCTTTGTCAGATGCACAGTTTGAAAATCTTTCTCCCATTCGGTGGGTTGTCTACTTACTCTGTTGACACTTTCTTTTGCTGTGTAGAAACTCTTGTTTAATTAGTCCCCATTGGTCTATTCTTGTTTTTGTGGCAATTGCTTTTGGCATCTTCATCATGAAATCTTTGCTAGGGCTTATGTCCAGAATGGTATTTCCTAGAATTTCTTCAAGAGTTTTTATAATTTTAGGCTTTACATTTAAGTCTTTAATCCATCCTGAGTTGATTTTTGTATATGATGTGAGGATGGAGTCCAGTTTCTCAATCTTCTGCATATGGCTAGCCAGTTATCCAGCATCATTTATTGAATAGGGAGCCCTTTCCCCATTGCTTGTTATTGTTGACCTTGTCAAAAATCAGATTGTTGTTGGTGTGCAGCATTGTTTCTGGACTTTCTATTCTATTCCATTGGTCTATGTGTCTATTTTTGTACCACTTCCATGCTGTTTTGGATACTGTCATCTTGTAGTATAGTCTGAAGTTGGAATGTGGTACTTCCAGCTTTGTTCTTTTTGCTTAGAATTGCTTTGGCTATTTGGGCTCTTTTGTGGTTCCACATAAATTTTAGAATAGTTTTTCCTAATTTTGTGAAGAATGTCATTGGTATTTTGGTAAAAATAGCATTGAATCGGTAGATTGTTTTGGGCAGTATGGCCATTTTGACAATATTAATTCTTCCCATCCATGAGCATGGCATGCTTTTCCATTTGTTTGTTTCATCTTTGATTTCTTTGAGCAGTGTTTTGTAATTCTCATTGCAGAGATATTTCACCTTCCTAATTAGCTGTATTTCTAAGTGTTTTATTTTTCTGTAGCTATTGTAAATGGGATTGCAGTCTTTGTTGGCTCTCAATTTGAACATTATTGGTGAATAGAAATGTTACGGATTTTCCTACATTGATTTTGTGGCCTGAAGCTTTGCTGAAGTTTTTTTTTATCAGATCGAGAAGCTTTTGGTTAGAGACTATGGACTTTTCTAGGTATAATATCATATCATCTGCAAACAGAGATATTTGACTTCTTCTTTTCCAATTTGGATGCCTTTTCTTTCTCTTGCCTGATTGCTCTGGCTAGGATTTCTAGTTCTATGTTGAGTAAGAGTGGTGAGAGTGTGCATCCTTGTCTTGGTTCAGTTCTCAAGGGTAGTGTTTCCTGCTTTTGCCCATTCAGTATGATCATGGCTGTGGGTTTGTCATAGATGGTTTTTATTATTTTGTGGCATATTCTTTCAGTGCTTAGTTTATTGGGGGTTTTTAGCATAAAGGATATTGAATTTTATAGAAAGCCTTTTCTGCAACTATTGAGATGATAAAATAATTTTTGTTTTTAGTTCTGTTTGATGAATCATATTTATTGATTTGTATATGTTGAACCAAACTTATATCCTACTTGATCTTGATCATGGTTCATAAGCTCCTTTATGTCCTGCTGAATTCAGTTTGTTTGTATTTTCTTTTTTTTTTTTTTTTAGTTTATATGTAATTTATTAGTAAACATTTATTGGAACTGAATAGCTTTTTTATTATTATTATTATACTTTAAGTTCTAGGGTACATGTGCATAACGCGCAGGTTTGTTACATATGTATACTTGTGCCATGTTGCTGTGCTGCACCCATCAACTCGTCAGCACCCATCAACTCGTCATTTACATCAGGTATAACTCCCAATGCAATCCCTTCCCCCTCCCCATGATAGGCCCCAGTGTGTGATGTTCTCCTTCCCGAGTCCAAGTGATCTCATTGTTCAGTTCCCACCTATGAGTGAGAACATGCGGTGTTTGGTTTTCTGTTCTTGTGATAGTTTGCTAAGAATGATCGTTTCCAGCTGCATCCATGTCCCTACAAAGGACACAAACTCATCCTTTTTGATGGCTGCATAGTATTCCATGGTGTATATGTGCCACATTTTCTTAATCCAGTCTGTCACTGATGGACATTTGGGTTGATTCCAAGTCTTTGCTATTGTGAATAGTGCCGCAATAAACATACGTGTGCATGTGTCTTTATAGCAGCATGATTTATAATCCTTTGGGTATATACCCAGTTTTCTTAAGAAGTTTTTGCATCTATGTTCATCAAGAATATTGGCTTGAAGTTGTTTTTCATTATATTTTTTTCTGCCAGGTTTTGGTATCAGAATGATGCTGTCCTCATAGAATCCATTGAGAAGTCTCTTCTCCTCAATTTTTTGGGATAGTTTCGGTAGGAATTGTACTAGCTCTTCTTTGTACATCTGCTGGAATTCTGCTGTAAATCCATCTAGTCCTGGGCTTTTTTTGGTTGGTAAGCTACTTATTACTAATTCAATTTCAGTACTTATTATCGGTGTGTTAATGGCTTGAATTTCTTCCTGACTCACTCTTGGGAGGTAAGTTTATTCACTTCTTGTAGTTTTTCTAGTTTGTATGCACAGAGGTGTTTGTGATACTCTCTGGTGGTTTTTCTGTTTCTGTAGAGTCATTGGTGATATCTCTTTTGCCATTTCTTATTATGTTTATATGAATCTTCTCTGTTTTTGTCATTAGCTAGTGGTCTTAATATCTTATTTAGTCTTTAAAAAAAATTCTACTTTTGTTAATCGTTGTATGGGTTTCTGCATCTCAATGTCATTCAGTTCACTCTGATTTTGGTTATTTCTTGTCTTCTGAAAGCTTTATAGTTGGTTTGCTCCTGTTTTTCCTGTTCCCCAAGGTGCAATACTAAGTTGTGAACATGAGATTTTTCTAACTTTTTGATGCAGGCGTTTAGCACTCTAAACTTTCCTCTTAACATTGCTTTTGCTGTGTCACAAAGATTCTGGTATGGTGTATCTTTGTTCTCATTAGTTTCACAAAATTTCTTGATTTACTTAATTTAATTGCTTTCCCAGAATTCATTCAGGAGCATTTTGTTTAATTTCCATGTAATTGTAAGGTTTTGAGCAATCTTCTTGATATTTATTTTTATTTATTTTTATTATACTTTAAGTTCTAAGGTCCATGTGCACAAAGTGCAGGTTTGTTACATATGCATACATGTGCCATGTCGGTGTGCTGCACCCTTTAACTCATCATTTACATTAGGTATATCTCCTAATGCTATCTTCTCCCCCTTCCCCCATCCCAGGACAGACCCCAGTGTGTAATGTTTCCTACCCTGTGTCCAAGTGTTCTCATTGTTCAATTCTCACCTATGAGTGAGAACATGTGGTGTTTGGTTTTCTGTCCTTGTGACAGTTTGCTCAGAATGATGGTTTCCAGCTTCATCCATGTCACTACAAAGGATATGAACTCATCCTTTTTTACAGCTGCATAGTATTCTATGGTGTATATGTGCCACATTTTCTTAATCCAGTCTATCACTGATGGACACTTGGGTTGATTCCAAGTCTTTGCTATTGTGAATAGTGCCACAATGAACATAAGTGTGTATGTGTCTTTATAGCAGCATGTTTTATAACCTTTTGGGTATATTCCTAGTAATGGGATGACTGGGTCAAATGGTATTTCCACTTCTAGATCCTTGAGGAATCGTCACACTGCCTTCCACAATGGTTGAACTAGTTTACAGTCCCACCAACAGTGTAAAAGTGTTCCTATTTCTCCACATCCTCTCCAACACCTGTTGTTTCCTGACTTTTTAATGATTGCCATTCTAACTGGTGTGAGATGGTATCACATTATGGTTTTGATTTGCATTTCTCTGATGGACAGTGAAGATGAGCATTTTTTCATGTGTCTGTTGGCTGCATAAATGTCTTCTTTTGAGAAGTGTCTGTTCATATCCCCTTTATCTTTTTTTATTGTGTCTATTTGATTCTTCTCTCTTTTCTTCTTTATTAGTCTTGCTAGCGGTCTATCAATTTTGTTGATCTTTTCAAAAAACCAGCTGCTGGATTCATTGATTTTTTGAAGGGGCTTTTATGTCTCTGTCTCCTTCAGTTCTGCTCTGATCTTAGTTATTTCTTGCCTTCTGCTAGCTTTTGAATGTGTTTGCTCTTGCCTCTCTGGTTCGTTTAATTGTGATGTTAGGGTGTCAATTTCAGATCTTTCCTGCTTTCTCCTGTGGGCATTTAGTGCTATAAATTTCCCTCTACACACCGCTTTAAATGTGTCCCAGAGATTCTGGTATGTTGTGTCTTTGTTCTCATTGATTTCAAAGAACATCTTTATTTCTGCCTTCATTTCATTATGTCTCCAGTAGTCATTAAGGAGCAGGTTGTTCAGTTTCCATCTAGTTGAGCAGTTTTGAGTGAGTTTCTGAATCCTGAGTTCTAGTTTGATTGCACTGTGGTCTGAGAGACAGTTTGTTATAGTTTCTGTTCTTTTACATTTGCTGAGGAGTGCTTTACTTCCAACTATGTGGTCAGTTTTGGAATAAGTGTGATGTGGTGCTGAGAAGAATGTATATTCTGTTGATTTGGGGTGGAGAGTTCTATAGATGTCTATTAGGTCTGCTTGGTGCAGAGCTGAGTTCAATTGCTGGATATCCTTGTTAGCTATCTGTCTCATTGATCTGTCTAATGTTGATAGTGGGGTGTTAAAGTCTCCCATTATTATTGTGTGGGAGTCTAAGTCTCTTTGTAGGTCTCTACAGACTTGCTTTATGAATCTGGGTGCTCCTGTATTGGGTGCATATATATTTAGATATTAATTTCTATATTTATTGCACTGTAGTCTGAGAATGTGTTGGTGTGATTTCCTTTTTTATTTTATTTTTTATTTGTTAGAAACTGTTTCATGGTCAATTGTGTTGTCAGTTTTAGGGTATGTGCCACATGCAGATGAGAAGAATGTATATTCTGTTGGTTTTAGGTGAAGAGTTCTGTAGATGTCTGTCTGGTCCGTTTGGTCAATTTTTAAGTGCTTGTCTCAGATATCTTTGTTAGTTTTCTGCCTCAACAATCTGTCTAATAGTGTCTCTGGGGTGTTGAAGCCTCCCACAATTATTGTGTGGTCATATAAGTCTCTTCATAGGTCTCTAAGAACTTGCTTTATGAATCTGGGTCCTGCTATGTTGGATGCATATATATTTAGGATAGTTAGTTCTTTTTATTGAATTGAGCCTTTTATCATTATGTAATATTCTTTTTTGTCTTTTTATATTGTTGTAGGTTCAAAGTCTGTTTTGTCTGAAATTGGAAGAGCAACTCCTGCTCTTTCTGTTTTCCACTTGCTTGGTAGATTTTTCTCCATTCCTTTACTTTGAGCCTACATATGTTGTTGCATGTGAAATGAGTCTCTTAAAGACAACATACAGTTGGGTCTTGCTGCTTTATCTAATTTGCCACTCTGTATCTTTTAATTGGGGCATTTGGATTGTTTAAATTCAAGGTTAATATTGATACATACAGATTTGATCCTATCATTGAGTTGTTAGCTGGTTAGTATGCCGACTTAATTGTGTATTTGCTTTATAGTGCCAATGGTCTAAGTACTTAAGTGTGTGTTTGTGGTGGCTAGTAACAGTCTTTTGTTTCCATATTTAGTACTTCCTTAAGGACCTCTTGTAAGGCAGGTCTAATGGTAACATATTCTCTTGGCGTTTATTTGTCTGAAAAGAATCTTATTTCTCCTTCACTCATGAAGTTTTGTTAGGTGTAAAATTATTGGCTGAAGTTTCTTTTCATTAAGAATGCTGACTATGGGCTTCCAATCTCTTCTGGCTCATGAAGTTTCTGCTGAAAGTTTTGCTGTTAGCCTGCTGGGGTTTCCTTTGTAGGTGACCCACCCCTTCTCTCTAGGTGCCTTTAATATTTTTTCTATCATATCAACCTTGAAGAAGCTCATGACGATGTGTCTTGGGGATGGTCATCTTGTATAGTAACTCATAGGGGTTCTCTGCCTTTCCTGAATTTGGATGTTGGCTTCTCTAGCGAGGTTGGGGAAATTTTCATGGATGATATCCTCAAATATGTTTTCCAAATTGCTTGCTTTCTCTCCCTTTCCTTCAGGGATGCCAATGAGTCGTCGATTTGCTCTTTCTACATAATCTCATATTTCTCAGAGGTTTTGTTCATTCTCTTTATTCTTTTTCCTTGTTGTCTGAGTTAGTTTGGAGAACCAGTCTTTGAGTTCTGAGATTCTTTCCTCAGTTTGATCTATTCTGCTGTTAATAATTGCAATTGTTTTATGAAATTCTTGTAGTATGTGTTTCAGCTGTCAGATCAGTTTTGTGCTTTCTTAAAATGACCATTTTGTGTTTTAGCTCCTGTATTGTTTTATTGTATTTCTTAGATTCCTTTGAATTTCAGCTTTCTCCTGAATCTCAATGATCTTCATTCCTATCCATATTTTGAATTCTATGTCTGTCATTTCAGTGATTTCAGCCTGGTTAAGAACCATTGCTGGGAACCTAGTGCAGCTGTTTGGAGGAAATAAGTCACTCTTGGTTTTTGAGTTGCCAGAGTTCTTCTGCTGGTTCTTTCTCATCTGTGTGCGTTGATGTTCTTTTATCTGTGGTATAATTTGAGTATAGTCAGTTGACTTCGTTTCTAGATGTTTTCAGAGGGACAAAGGTTTGTGCTGGGATTTTATTTGTGGCTTAATTCTTGTCCTTGGTTTCACATGGGGTATATTTTAGACTTTTGCTCAGCCATGAGGCTCCTCTGTATTTCCTTGCATTTGCAGCCAAGCTCACCCTCGGTGCTCTGAGAGTCTGGGCTCCTCTCCCACTGGAGTGGTGGCTGCAGATCTCGGCTTGGCACTCCCAGGCTGTGCACTCCAGCTCTGGGGCAAACTCAAGTTTTATGTTCCCTCCTTAGCTTGTAGGCAACAGGGGAAGTGACCTTGGCAGTGGCTGTGGCAAAGGACCTTTCACTCGTCTCTTTGGGCTCCATCCCAGAGATATGCAGAGCTGCTACTAGTCAAAGCAATCAATGCAGGGTGGGGTGGCTGCATTGTGGGTCCAAGTTGGGGGGCCCTTCCTGGTGACAAGCAGGAGTGGCAGGGAGCTTGCAGGGAAGATAGATTGGCCTTTTTTCCTGAGGGTGGCATATTGCGGGATATGGTTAGCAGCCTGCAATGCAACGGGGCTCTTTATTTGTCCCCAGGTGGATTGGCAGGTCGAGAAATGATAGACACACACAAGATAGTGAAAGCTGGGTCCAGGGGGGTCACTGCCTTCTGGTCCTGCAGTGCCACCAATGCACTGGATATAACAGCATTTATTATTTAGTGAGGGCAGGGGTAGGATAGTGAGGGATTTAGGGTCATTTGATTATGAGGTGAGATGGTCACATGAGGATGAAGTAATTATTTTACATAACATCTGTATGCAGAAGTACAGTATACAGAGATAAGAATTTACAATATAGTGTGTGCATCAGCAATTTCTAACAGAACCTTAAAACAGAAACACAGTCTTTCCATAACCTATGATTAGCACGATATTAATCAGCAGTAACAGTTGCAACAAAAGCTGGTTACAGCAATCCATAGAAACAGGACGTGAAGCTAGACAACCAGTTAGACCAGAAATTCTCAGAAGCGGGTATGCCTTAACCCTAAAGAGGCCTAGAAGAGCCGTGGCAAGATGAGGGCGTTTCTAGCTCTATCTATCCATATGAACAGGTGCTCCTCATGCGTCCATTTATAGGCTCTCCACAAGGGTCACATTCCATTCCCAGAGCTATGAACAACTGCTTTTCTGGGATAGGAATCTTGGGGATGTGAAATCTCACTGATTGCATGTCTGTTCATAGGCTCTCTGCAGGGGGAAGCACATCACACGCTGTTGGCTCATTCTGGCAGTCCAACCTGGCATTGTCTTTACACAATCCTGCATGCAACTTTGTATTTACAATAATCAGGAGCATTTCATCTTTTATTCCATAGCAATAGTTTCAGGGGGTCTCCCTATAGGTGACCATGGTGTGCTGAAGATGTGGGTAAAGCACTCAAGGTCTTTGTTTCTTCCCCAGTCCAATGGCAGCAAGGGCAGTACCACTGCAGTGGCAGTGACAGAGGGCCATCAGTTTCCTCCAGGAATTCCATCCTGAAGAAACACAGAGCTGCTTCCAGTGGGAATGCTCAGCTGGGGATGGGACAGCTGTGCTGCAGTCCTGAGCTGGGGGCCCTGGCTGGGGCTGAGGGCTCAGAGGGAAGAACAACTGGGCTCCTTTTTGTTTGGTGAGTATGGTGTGCTGGAGGTGTCAGTGAAGCAACCAGGCCCTTTTTTCCTTCTCCAGCCCAAGGGCAGTAAGGGCATACTACTGCAGCTGCAGTGGCAGAAGGGCTGTGGGTTGTTTCTGGAATTTCTTCCCCAGCAAAACACAGATCCACTACCAACTGAAGTGTTCAGGTAGAGGCAGGGTGGTTCTACTGGGGGCCTGAGTCTAGAGGCCCTGCCCAGAGAGGAATAACAGAGGCAGGGACTCACATGGAAAACAGTCTGGCCACTTTTCCGTAAGGCCACTGCTCTGTCCTGGGTGCCTGTGTTAAAACATAAGCTCTTTGCTCCTTCCCGAGCTTACAGGCATCAGAAGCCGGCACTGCAGAGCAGCAAAAATGGCGAACCTGTGTGCCACCTCTGGGAGTTCCATTCCAGTGAAGTACAGAGACATTATTGGCCCAAGAGCTCATCCAGGGCTGAAGTGGCCGAGCGAGGGTCCCAGGTCAGTGAGCCTTGTCTGGTGAGAGGCAATAGATGTCAGGCCTGCAGTCCGTCTGCTCCTCAGCCCCATGGATTTGGCCCTTGTACTGGAGATGTGCAAGGAAGCCTGGCCTCCCCCACTGCTAGAGCTACAGACACTGGTGTCAGGGTGCCCAGAAGTACAAGGCCTCCAGGACTCCACATATGCCTGAGTGACAGCTCTGTCCGGACTCCACACAGCTCTCCATTTCTGTCTGGAGGCCCCAGTTGCAGGATGGGAGGGGATAAGAGGAATCGCCTGAGCCCAGGGTTGCAAAGGTTTGTAGCATAAGTATGTGTCCCTGGGGCCTCTCACTCACTATCTTTTCCCCATAGTGTGGAGCCTCTCCTTGCTGCCAGTCCTGGGTGGACAGCTGTCCTGCTTCACTCTTCTCTGTTCTTTTGGGTTGCATTGTTTCCCTGATGAATCCCAACATGTCCACCTGGATGATCCAGTTGTAGAGCTGGTATTGCCTAGACATTCTATCTCCTCTCCATGAGAGCGATGCACACTAGCTGCTTCTCGTTAGCCATTTTAGCACTTCTCATGTTTTCTTGACAGCTGTATTCTATGGTGAATGTCTGTTAAAACTGGTCCTATTTTTTATTTGGGTTTTTTGTTTAATTACTACTGAGTTTCAAGAGTTATTTGTGTAGTCTGGATACAGATCTTTTTCTCAGACACGTGTTTTGCAAATATTTTCTTTTACTCTGTGGCTTGACTTTTGTTAAAAAAAAAGTGTCTTTAGAAATATTTAATTTTTAAGAAATCCAATATATTAACTTTGCCTTTAAAGATGGTGCTTTTGAAGAGGTATCTAAGAAATATTTGCCTAAATCCTAGTCACAAATATTTTTATCATATGTTTTCTTCTACAATTTTTGTAATTTTACCTTTATGATGAGGACTAGTATCTATTTTGACATATTTTTTGTATATGTTGTGAGTTATGGGTCAAGGCTACTTTCTTAATATGAATATCCAATTTTCTCGGGGCCATTCGTTGAAGAGATTATGCTTGGTCCTTTAACTTTCCTTGGCACATTATTGAAAATAATTGATCATATATGGGGTCTATTTCTGAACTCTATTTGATTCCACTGTTCTATCTGACTATGCTTTTGCCAATACCACACTGCCTTGATTATTGTAGCTTTATAGGGGTCTTTAAATCAGATATTGTGTCTCCTCTTTGTTCACCTTTTTCATAATGTTTTCAGGTATTCTAGGCCCTTTGCGTTTCCATGTATATTTTAGAATAAGCCTTTAGGTTTCTAAAATTTCTGGGATTTTTGTTGGGATGACAATAAATGTATAGATTGAATTAGGGTATATCCGTGTTCAGAAATATTGTGTCTTTTATTCTGTGGGTGAGAAAGGTCCAAATGAACATAGTGCCTTTTCCACAAGCAGCATCCATGACCCTCTTTGAAGCCTACAATGCTGACAGGAGTTTTCTTGCATTTCTACCTGTAATTTTTCTTGTGAGTGACCACTTGAAGTCTGTGGAGGAGAGCCTACAAATTCATGCCAACCCTCCTTTTATCTGCAGCATCATACTTATCCTTCATCCTTGCCCAGGGATTTCACATCTGCATAGTCACCAGGGATTTAGCAATTTGTTAACAGTTTTTGCTAAATTCTTTCCATCCATTTTTATGGCAGTATTGTCTGTCTCTCATGCTCAAACATGAGTTTGGGGCACCTACTTTTCTTTAGATTAGGAGAGAATAGGAGAATAGATCACTCTGCGACCTCAGTTACTAAGAAATTGAGGACAACAATGATTTTGTAGATATTCTTGGTTTTTCTTGTCAGGGTGGGAGTGATATTTTTTCCATCTTTCTACATCCTGGGTGGAAGCCAGGAGTTATTATTATAGCTTTACAGTATGTTTTAATATCTGATATTAAGTCTCCTCTCTTTGATATTTGTGAAATTCGTTCTTCCATATAAATTCTTTTTATATAAAAGTTTGCGGGCATATTAATTGGTTATACTGTAGAATAGAATTTATGAACAACTTGGAGATAATTGACATATTTTCTAAGTTTTTCATCCATAAACATGATTTAAATACATATACATATATACACATACACACATACCATATAATATATAAATATATATACAAAACCACATATTCAGAAGATTTTATGTCTTTTCATATATATTTATTCCTATTGAGGTGCAATTCACATGACATAAAACTAATCATTTTAAAGGGCACAATTCAGTGGAGTTTAGTACATTCACAATGTGTGCAACTGTCACCTTTATTGAGTTCCAAAACATTTTCATCATTCCAAAATAAAACCCTGTACTCAGTAAGCAATCAGTCCCCTTCCGCACCTGGGCTAGTTCTGATAACCATCAGTCTGCTTTCTGTCTCTATGGATTTACGTGTTCTGAATAGTTCATGTAAGTAGAATATGTGAGTTCTTCTGTCTGGCCTCTTTCACTTAGTATAAAGCTTCACAGTTCATCTATAAAAGTTTTTGATTGGACAGCAAGGACAGGAAAGGAGAAAACAGGTGTATTTTTAATTTATCATTTCATTTTCTTTAATCATTCGAGTTTTCTATCCTGGACTCTGGACGCTAAATACACCAATTACATCCTCAGCCACTGTGATAATCACAAACACTTGCACTGATATTCAAATGCCAAATAGAGATTGATATTAACTCTGGTTGAAAACAATGGTTATAGATTATGAAACTTCTTAGTGTATGTTGCTCCAAGTCTTCTTATGTCATTTCTTAAATCTCTGGTATCTGAGGTTACTTTCCCCTTTTACTGTATGTTTTTGCTTTGCACATTTTCTTTTTACTGTAAGTTTTGCCAAAGTTTTGACATTTTTATCAATCTTTTTGCTTTGATGTTATTCTTCTCTCATTACTTTGTTATTTTAATAATGTTTGCTTTTAAAATGTTTATTGCATTATTCTTATTTCATAGGGCTTGCTCTGTGCATGTTTTTCAAAGTTAAATTAGCATTATTTCAACATTTTCTGCTTTATGACTAATGCATATAAAACTATAACTTTCACAATTCTGCTTTAGCTCTAATAAACTTTGACTGCAAGGTTTTCATTTTTGTCCACTTCTTAATGTTTTATACTTTCCCTAAAGATTTGCTCTTTTACTTAAGGGTCTTTTTACAGTACACTATTTAGTTTTTTTCAGACATTAGGTTTTTTTTTAAAGTTTATTCCAATTATTTCTAATTTTATTGCTTTGTGATCAGAGAACACAATCTGTACAATATTAATCTTTCTGAATACACTAAAGCTTCCATATGGCCTTGTCAATATTTAATTTCTGACTGTTTCTCATTTAGTTACTCAAGAAATATTTAATAAATACTTATTCTGTGTCTGGTACTCTCTTAAATACTTGGGATAAACAGACAAAATTATTTTCCTCTTGGACTTTCTACTAAAAAGAATAAGATAATTAAAATAACCATAATAGATAAGTGGAAAGTTAGATAGATATAAATACATGTAAAAAGTAGGGTTACATAAACTCTGTTGGGATTGATAATTGGGGTAGTATTTCAATTTTACATAGAGTGATCAAGGTAGGCTTTATAGAAAAGATGCCATTTGAGTAAACAGGAGGTGAAGGAATTAATCATTGGGATATCTGGAGGAATATGATTCCAAGGAGAAGGGCCAGCCCATGCAATGTCCTCTGGTAGAAACGTATTCAGACTCTTCAAGGAATGTATGGCAATGGCAACCAAATTATGGAGAGTCTTGTAGATGATTGTAAGTTGTTTGGTTTTTACTTTGACTAAGATGGGAACCATTGATGTTTCTGAAGAGAAGAGTTATGTGATTGTCACATTTTAAACACCGGCTATTGAGTGAGGACAGACTGTGGGGTCAAGAATAGAAGCAAGGTCCCAGCACTTTGGGAGGCCGAGGTGGCAGATCACGAGGTCAAGAGATCGAGACCATCCCGGCTAACACGGTGAAACCCCGTCTCTACTAAAAATACAAAAAATTAGCTGGGCATGGTGGCGGGCACCTGTAGTCCCAGCTATTCGGGGTTGGGGCTGAGGCAGGAGAATGGCGTGAACCCGGGAGGTGGAGCTTGCAGTGAAGCTAATGCGCCGCTGTACTCCAGCCTGGGCACAGAGCGACACTCGGTTAAAAAAAAAAAAAAAAAAAAAAGAAGAAGAAGAATAGAAGCAAGGAGGGGATTTAGGAAACTGTAGCAATAATCAAGATAATCAGAGATGGTGAATCGTATCACGGTCGTTATAGTAGAGGTGGTAAAATACGGTTGGATTGTGAACATATTTTTAAGACAGTGAAAACAGAATTTTCTGATAGAGCTGATGTAGGAAATGAGAGAAGAAAGGAGTGCAGTACACTTCCAGGCTGTGGATAAAGTAAGTGTAAGGGTAATTATAAGTTTCAACAAGGTGAGTTTAAGACATTGACTGATAAACTAGATATATAGGTCAGCAGAAATGTGTAGGCTAGAGATATAAATAAATGCGGGAAATACTTATAAGATTGGATGAGGTGAAAAACGTATAATTTTTATACATCGAAAGTAAGGTTATCCACACATCTATTTATTACACGGTATTGCTGTTTAAATTGTCTGTCTTTTCTTGCCTATATGTTCATGATTAATACAGTTATTAGATAATAGTATGAAACCTAAAATCATAGTAACGGGGTTTTGATTCTGGATTTAACACTTTCTTTCTGTGGACAAGTTACCGAACAAATCTATGGCTCAGTTTTCTCATCTACTAAATGTGGATGATAGAAGTACCTGTATCTTTAGGTTGTCACGAGGATTAATTGTGTTATAATATGTACAGAGTATAGAACAGCACCTGCAAACAGTGTACTCATCATTTTATATGTATTTATATGCATCATGAGCATTATTATTTTATAACAATAAACACATTTTCCCTTAAAACTAGTTTTCTTTTCAAATTCAATTTGTCTGATGATATGATTGGTACTACATATTTCTTTGTGTTTGGTATCTATTTTTCCTTTTATTTAATTTATAGTTTCCTTTGATATAACTATGTCTTACTGATAATATATTGGTAAACTTGTTTTCCATCCATTGGAGAACCTTTAATTTTCGTTTTGATTTGTGAGTATATTTCATTATGTTTCCTAAAATACTCATTATGTTAGGACTTACCTATAGCATAATACTTTCTTTCATTTTTTTTTGTTTGTTTCCTGTTCCAATTGTACAGATTATATTTCCTTTTTTTCTGCTGATTTAAAAGTTATATATGTTTTACTTTGCTATTAGTTACACATAATTTAAAATCGAGTTTTTAAATTAATTATTGAAACGTGTTATTCCACTGAAACAAATTCTATCTCCCGCTTTATATCAATACCCCCTTCACCAGTCATTTAGTTATTACCTTTTTAAAAACGTTTCTGTGTTATATGGGTTATCTTTCTTGCATTTTTATATTATGTGTGTGCACGTGTTGTGTGTGTGTGTGTCAATGTGTGTCAATGTGTGTGTGTAGTTATTGCTTGCCACTACTTCTCACACATGTCGTCCTGACCTCTTAGGTTTACTTCTCTTCGTGGAGTGCGTCCACACCAAGGGTTTTCAAAATGGGTCTTTGCATGGTTAAATTTCTGGTATCTTTTTCCACTGATCTCATATTTAAAGGATAACAACCAACTACAAAATTCTAGATTAGATATTCTTTCACTTTAATAATTTAAACTTTTTACTTAATATTTTTAGTGCATCTTGTGTTACTTTTTGCGAGACAATTTGATTCTTGCTCTTTTTGAGTCATCTGCTTTTACTCTTTGAAATTATTTAAAATGTTCTTTTTTGCAATTTTAGTGTCATATGTCTAATTATGCCTCTACTTGAAGACACAGCCCTTACTCCCATGGAATGGTTCCAACTCTTAGGCTTTAGCCCTGACTGCTAAGATGTAGCATTTATGATGCCTTAATTGCAATATAGGTAATAGGCAGAAGGCTCCTAATACTCATAAACAAAGGTAGGATATGAACTATAATCTTTTGTACAAACAGCACACAGGTAAACTCTCTTATCAGCTTAGTTCCTTATAGTTATTCCCTACTGAATTTTTTTGTAGTTCTGTCATTCACACATACATCTTAGGAAATGGCAAAAGACCTGGATAATGTCTATAAAGAATTTTAGTGTCTTTCTCTGTTGTTTTCTCCATTCCTGAATTCTGCTCCTCAAGTCTCAGTCACTTTGGCTGCACAACACTTCAACTTCTGTCTCTTGAGCTATTGAGATCACTTCCCTCCTCTTGGGTTATATTCTTCTACCCCTCAATGCAGAAATTTCCTTCAGAGTATAAATGAGACTAATGTGTAACTTACCTGTATATTTCTCTTTTCGCAAGTACTGTCATCTCTCAAGTCCTCCTGAGCTGATTGCTCTCAAATGTCTTTAAATGGTTGTTTTATGTACTATGTCCAGCATTTATAGTGATCTTCTGCAGGAGACTTGGCTCAACATAATACAAGCAGCCATTGGATTATGGTCAGAACTGGTCTGCATAATTTTTATTTTAATTTATACACAACATCACAGCCTAGAACCCTGATCAAAGCTGGATCAATTATATTCTTGTGCCACCAACCCCACTGTGCTTGCTGCCATTAATAGAGCATTTATCAAATGGTGTAAATGTGCTCTAACATGACTGAATCCAGATGTGTACACGATGTCATCAAGACAATGCTTCTCTTCATTTTCTTGTCATCTTTTCCTATACGTTGACTTTATTGTCAGGCAGGCATTTTCCTGTGGCAGCAAGGATGACTTTCAGCATCCACACGATTGTAATAATACTTTTAACTCATATTCCCAGTTGGAGATGGCATAAAATTCTTATATATAGCATCCATATTAATCCTACTCCCAAATAATTCTAATTTGTACTGATATGGTTTTATGCTTACCTAGAAATACCTATTATTTCTACAGGAATGTAGTACACTGAAGGGTTAACCTGGATTGCACATCTATACCTGTGGTGAGGAAGTATTGTCAGAAATTCCCCATCCCTACCAGAATATCATAGTTGGGAAAGGGCAGTTCTCAAATAAAACAAGGTTGTCCTATTAACAAAATCTACTAGGTAAGTAAAATAATAGATAATTCACATAGAGCTCTTCCCTGGGACTACTGAGATAAAACTGAAGAGAATGATTCCTGCATGTTTGAGTCTTAGAAACAACCTTCTGTAAAATATGAACCCTAGGAGATTCTGGGGGCCATGTTATTAGACTTGTTGAGAAAGCCATTGGGCCATGTGATTGAATGAAGCTACCAAAGGTCCAGAAATTCATGAAGTTCCATGTTCTAGTGGCTCTTAAGTCTCTAGTTACATCTTTGATTCTTTATTGCTTGGACTTTCCTTGGTTTTATGGGTCCAATAAATTCCTATTTTGCCTAAGTTATGTCACTTGCAAGCCAGAATCCTAACTAAAAATATGCAGACCTGCACTTTGGAATATGGCAGCCATTAACCACAAGTGGCTACTGAGCACTTTAAATGTGGCTGGGACACATTGGAATGTTTTGTAACTGTGAAATACACGCTGGACTTTGATGACTTAGTATGAAAAATATAATAAAATTAATTTTAAAAATTAATAAAATTAATACTTTTTAAATGATTACACATTAAAATTGTTTTGCTATATTAAATATAAAATATTAAAATGAATTATATCTTTTTAAAATTTTTAAGTGGCTATGAGAATATTCAAAATTGTATATGTAGCTTACACTATATTTTTATTGACAATGATGCTAGATGATTACTTAAGATACATCTCTAAATATACAATTTGTAAAATCCATATTTCTTTATTATTATTATACTTCAAGTTCTGGGGTACATGTGCAGAACGTGCAGGTTTGTTGCATAGGAATACATGTGCCATAGTGGTTTGTTGCACCTATCAACCAGTCATCTACATTAGGTATTTATCTCCCCGAGACCCACACCCCTTGATAGGCCCTAATGTGCAATCCCCCCAGCCCCATGTCCATGTGTTCTCATTGTTTAACTCCTACTTATGAATAAGAACATGTGGTGTTTGGTTTTCTTTTCTTGTGTTAGTTTGCTGAGAATGATGGTTTCCAGCTTCATCCATGTCCCTGCAAAGGACATGAACTCATCCTTTTTTATGGCTGCATAGTATTCCATGGTGCACATAGTATATGTGCCACATTTTCTTTATCCAGTCTATCATTGATGGGCATTTGGGTTGGTTGCAAGTCTTTAATATTGTGAACAGTGCCTCAATAAACATACATCTGCATGTGTCTTTACAGTAGAATGATTTCTAATCCTTTGTGTGCATACCCAGTAATGGGATTGCTGGGTCAAATGGTATTTCTAATTCTAGATCCTTGAGGAATTGCAACGCTGTCTTCCACAATGGTTGAACTAATTTGCACTCCCACCAACAGTGTAAAAGTGTTCCTATTTCACTACATTCTCCCTAGCATCTGTTTTTTCCTAATTTTTTAACGATTGCCATTCTAACTGGCATGAGATGGTATCTCATTGTAGTTTTTATTTGCATTTCTCTAACGACGAGAGATGATGAGCTTTATCTCATGTGTTTGTTGGCTGCATGAATGTTTTCTTTTGAGAATTGTCTGTTCATATCCTTTGCCCACTTTTTGATTTTTTTTTTCTTGTAAATTTGTTTATGTTCTTTGTAGATTCTGGACATTAGCCCTTTGTCAGATGGATAGATTGCAAAAATTTTCTCCCACTCTGTAGGTTGGCTGTTCACTCTGATGGTAGTTTCTTTTGCCGTGCAGAAGCTCTTTAGTTTCATTAGATCCCATTTCTCAATTTTGGCTTTTGCTGCCATTGCTTTTGGTGTTTTAGACATGATGTCTTTGTCCATGCCTGTGTCCTGAATGGTATTGTCTAGGTTTTCTTCTAGGGATTTTAGGGTGTTAGGTCTTACATTTAAGTCTTTAACACATCCTGAGTTAATTTTTGTGTACAGTATAATGAAGGTATCCAGTTTCAGCTTTCTGAATATGGCTAGCTGGTTTTCCCAACACCATTTATGAAATAGGGAATCCTTTTCCCATTGCTTGTTTTTGTCAGGTTTGTCAAAGATCAGATGGTTGTAGATGTGTGGTATTTTTTTCTGAGGCCTCTGTTCTGTTCCATTGGTCTATATATCTGTTTTGCTACCAGTACCCTGCCATTTTGCTTACTGAAGCCTTGTAGCATAGTTAAGTCAGGTAGCATGATGCCTCCAGCTTTGTTCTTTTTGCATAGGATTATCTTGGCTACGTGGGCTCTTTTTTGGGTCCATATGAAATTTAAAGTAATTTTTGCCAATTCTGTGAAGAAAGTCAGTGGTGACTTTATGGGGATAGCACTGAATCTATAAATTACTTTTCATGATAC
This sequence comes from Macaca mulatta, assembly GCF_049350105.2. Classification (NCBI taxonomy): domain Eukaryota; kingdom Metazoa; phylum Chordata; class Mammalia; order Primates; family Cercopithecidae; genus Macaca; species Macaca mulatta. Next base: position 116,219,619 of record NC_133410.1, on the reverse strand, counting down.
TGATTCTTCCTATTCATTAGCATGGAATGTTTTTCCATTTGTTTGTGTCCTCTCTTATTTCGCTGAGCAGTGGTTTGTAGTTCTCCTTGAAGAGGTCCTTCACATCCCTTGTGAGCTGGATTCCTAGGTATTTTATTCTCTTAGTAGCAATTGTGAATGGGAGTTCTCTCATGATTTGGCTCTCTGTTTGTTTGTTATTGGTGTGTAATGTTTGTGATTTTTTGCACATTGATTTTTGTATCCTGAGTCTTTGCTGAAGTTGCTTATCAGCTTAAGAATATTTTGAGCTGAGATGATGGGGTTTTCTAAATATAAAATCATGTCATCTGCAAACAGAGAAAATTTGATTTCCTGTCTTCCTATTTGACTACACTTTATTTCTTTCTCTTGCCTGATTGCCCTGGCCAGAACTTCCAATACTATGTTGAATAGGAGTGGTGAGAGAGGCCATCCTTGTCTTGTGCTGGTTTTCAAAGGGAATGCTTTTAGTTTTTGCCCAGTAAGTATGATGTTGGATGTGAGTTTGTCATATTCAAAAGCTAGCAGAAGACAAGAAATAACTAAGATCAGAGCAGAACTGAAGGAGATAAGACACATGAAAAACCCTTCAAAAAATCAATGAATCCAGGAGCTGTTTTTTTGAAAAGATCAACAAAATAGATAGACCACTAGCAAGACTAATAAAGAAGAAAAGAGAGAAGAATCAAATAGATGCATTAAAAAATGACAAAAGGGATATCACCACTGATCCCACAGAAATACAAACTACCATCAGAGAATACTATAAACACCTCTATTCAAATAAACTAGAAAATCTAGAAGAAATGGATACATTTTGGGACACATACACCCTCCCAAGGCTAAACCAGGAAGAAGTCAAATCCCTGAATAGACCAATAACAAGTTCTGAAATTGAGGCAGTAATTAATAGCCTACCAAACAAAAGAAATCCAGGACCACTTGGATTCACAGCCGAATTCTACCAGAGGTACAAAGAGGATCTAGTACCTTTCCTTCTGAAACTATTCCAAACAACAGAAAAAGATGGAATCCTTCCTAACTCATTTTATGAGGACAGCATTATCCTGAAACAAAAATCTGGAAGAGACACATCAAAAAAAGAAAATTTCAGGACAATATCCCTGATGAACATTGATGCAAAAATCCTTAATAAAACACTGGCAAACTGAATCCGGCAGCACATCAAAAAGTTTATCCACCATGATCAAGTCGGCTTCATCCCTGGGATGCAAGGCTGGTTCAACATACACAAATCAATAAACATAATCCATCACAGAAACAGAACAAATGACAAAAACCACATGATTGTCTCAATAGTTGCAGTAAAGGCCTTCAACAAATTCAACAGCCTTTCATGCTAAAAACTCTCAATAAACTAAGTATTTGTGGAACATCAAATTCATATTTCTAACCTGAAATGCACTTAAAGAGTTCAATAGAATTGTTTAAGACTTCAATTCTAAATGATAAATATTTAAAAATAGTAGGAATAGGGCAATAGGGGAGGAGATATGTCATATTTGACCAATAATGTTATTTTTTTCTAACTTTGAGAATGACATGTGCTCCTTAAGTTTATGCAGCTTGCATTTACACAGTTGTCTCCTGCTCAATCAATCCTTCCTTCTCAGACTTTGGCCTTTACCCTCATCTGAACTCTGTCTCTCCATTCATACCTACTATAGGCCCTGAACCACAGGGTTTTATTTTCTTGGCATGGCTTCAAGATTCATACATTTTCTCACTCCTGGCCCGCTGCTAGCTGATCAAGAGCTCCCTAGTGAACATGGATCTAGATGCCTGTTTAACTTCTGTCCTCAGCATTTCAAAATTATTAGTCAGGATCTGGACTGGGGCCAAAAGAATATGAATATTTTAAGATGCACAGTTACTCCCATACTTCCCCCACCCCTGCATCTGGAAGACAGATAATGACTCCCCCAGAGTCTTGCTTATCCATACCCCATATTAATTTTAGTTATAGTACTAAGTTAATAGCTCATTTCTGGCTATTAAGTTTAGGAAAGCTCAAGTGGATCTGGAGACTTCTGGCATGCTGAGTTACCACAAAGTGGCTTTAGGACATATGGAGAGACTAGTGGAATTGAATTCTTGGGTCATGGAGTATTTGAAGCTTAAAGTACACCCCCAAGTCCTCTGTCATATCAGCTGATTCTGCCATTTTCATTCCAATAGGATAGATCCATGACAGTTTGGATTAACTGTAAGATAAGTGCAGTTCCAAGCCAATTTATTGTCAGTGTGAGCTTCTATTCCTAAAACCCGCTCAATCCCCAGGCATTTGTACCTCCAGCTGCATCTCTATAAATATAAGGTCCTTGTTCTTGAGAAGCCCTACTGTTAAACTCATCTGCAGGTATGCAGTGCCTCTTGGAAGCCCAGTCCCTAGGCAGGCTTTCTATCTTTAATTTCTCCAGTCTAAGGTTTTTTTTCTCTCTGGGGAAAGATAACCCCGATCTCACTAACTCTTAATTTCTGGGAATATCACAACACATGCTGAATCTAAATAGAATATGGGTGACCAGCAATAACTTTTCTGCCAAGACTTAGACTATAAAGCTGCTGCCCTTTCATTCTTCAGTAATCCATACTTGTCTTTTTCCTACTCCCCTCAGCTATTCCTCTGATGATTTGATAACTCTGTCTTATCTTGTCTTAGCTTTTCTAGGATCACTACTCTGTTCTTCACTGTTTTTCTTCTAAACATTTTTTTCTTTCCTTTCTTTAGAAGACTTTCTCAGACAACCCCTATTTTGTGTAAGAAATAGCTTGTCAAAGTTCTACTTTTCCTTTTGATTTACACAAAAAAGAATATTTCATAAAATTTAAAAAATTAAAGCTAATTTGTATTTTCTTGATAGTAAGTACTCAACAAAATCTTTCTCGCATGACAAAAACAATTATCATGTGATTAGTGTATGACCTAAGTATACATCTCAAGCTATGAGGAAGATCTACACATACTTTCTATATTTCCAGAAGAACAAAAAATCAAAATAAAAAAATCATCATTGCTTATAAGCATATAGAATTATTTTAAGTACTATAGTTAAACCAGCAAAATCATTTCATAAAATGTGGAAAATATTCAATTTGAATATACTCTCGCATGGGGTGAAATAAAATCTTTCCTCAATTTGTCATGAGAGAATTAGACCCTTTAATAAATGACATATAAATAATTAGAATTTACATTTTTAAAAATTGGATATCAAATAACTGACTTCATATCAATAAATTTTAAAAGCCAATTATGTTTTTTGCAATCAAAAAAAGGTGAGCTGACAAAAATATAATTTTTATTACATTTAAACTGCTAATTTATGTTCTATTTGTATGATATATTTGACAATGGGAATACAATCACGAAATGTGGTAGTGTAAAATTCTATGATAAATAAATGATGCGTGTTATCTTCTTAATACTTTGCCAAAAATGAGGACATTTTAGAGCTTATATACCACTGAATGAACAGAGAGGATTAAATCTGAGAATAAACACTGAGAATTAATCATTAATCAAATAGAATAAATTTTCTTTATGTACAGTAAGTTATAAAACACTATTCTGATTGTAATTTTTAAATCTCTACTATAATAAAATTCACTTTATACAAAAAAAGAAGATATCAAATAGAATCACATGCATGTCCATATTAGAAAAGCTTTTTTGATTCCATATTTGAAATGCTTTACATTGACCATGATATTTTCTTAAATTTATTTTCTAGAAATACATTTTAGAGTTGAAAAAAAATATGAGCATTCTTTCCTTATGTGCCTTTTGATCTCTGTTACAGGAAAAATATTTTGTTAATGTGAATGGAAAGTAAATAAGCAGTTTTTCAGATGCAAATAAACATCAAATAATGTGAAGTTATTTGTAAACAGAATGGGCACCTGAACTCTTAAAAAATAAAGTGAGGACACAGAACAGATCATGTTAAAAGGTAGGAAGTTAGAAAGAATGATTTGGGCTACCAGATGATATCCACATTGTTGAATGAAAGAAAAAGTAATGTACAGGGTAAGAAAAACATTAAATTGGAGAAAAGCATGTTTAAACATTTCTAAATTTTTTTCCAACAGTACATAAGCATTAATGTTCATACTGGAAAGATTTTTGGATATACAAAATTCCTGAAATATACTGGAAAAAGTAAAACAATACCCAATTTGAGAGACCATCATTAATTAAAAGACCCAAGATTTTCTTAGCCTTGGTTTTATATTAAAGAAGCAGGCACTTCGGTTAATGGCTCCTTTTGACAAAATATTGTTGTGACCAGAAGATGATCTCTTTAGGTTGCTTTTACTATGATGCATTTGAGAACAAAAAATCTGTCATTAACAAAGAATATTTCTAGTCTTGCAAGATTTACTGTGCTATGTTCACTCAGATCTGGAGTCATACCAATGCCATATTGTTCTGAGGAAACCCAACAGTCATTAGAGCATACTTGGTTGTATAATAACCTGCAAGAGGAAATATCTCCCTGTCCTTGACTGACCAGCATCATCACTCAAATTAGAAGTGTTGACAGTCATCATATTTTTCTTTGTAAAGAGATGACTGAAATTTACATTAAAATATTTCACACTTTTCAAAATGATCCTTTCATACATAAAATTACAGCAAATCAATTTAAACCAGGCAAAAATAATGATGTGATTTTATATGTTTATTTTGGTTGAATACTTTATGATAATTTGTACTTGTATATTATTTTAAGTTCTTGTAAGTCATGCTCAAATACTTTATTTGTTGTCTTTTTATTTCACTAACTCAACAAATATTCATTGAGCATCTACTCTGTGACAAGCACTGGAATAGCACTAGAAATAGAGCAACAAACCAGGGCACAGGGCCCTGTCCTCAAAAACTTTACAGCCTCACAGCATCATCCTAAAACCCCACGAGGTAAACCATAATGCCCATTTTACAGATTGGGAGAGTGGACTTCGGAGAGAGAGTATGTGACTTGAAAAAGAGACACATTTAACAAATGCAGAAACCATGACTTGAAAGCTGATTCACACATTCTTATTTCTTTAATTCGACAAACCATTTGGCAATAGCTGTAAGAACATATGCAGTGACTTTGAGGAGTATGATTGGTGGAGAACTTCCAGATAATGCTCTTAATATGACTTTCTGACTACCCTGCAGAACTGAAAGAGTTGGACAATTCCTGCAGCAGTATTTACAACAGCAAAGCCTTGGAACCAACCAAAATACCCATCAACGATAGACTGGATAAAGAAAATGTGGCACATATACACCATGGAATAGTATGCAGCTGTAAAAGAGAATGAGTTCATGTCCTTTGCAGGGACATGGATGAAGCTGGAAACCATCATCCTCAGCAAACTAACACAGGAACAGAAAACCAAATACCACATGTTCTCACTCATAAGTGGGAGCTGAACAATGAGAACGCAGGGATACAGGGAGGGGAATATCACACACCGGGCCTGTTGGGGGGTAAGGGACATGGAAAGGGAGAACATTAGGACAAATGTCTTATGCATAAGGAGCTTAAAACCTAGATGACAGGTTGAGAGGTGCAGCAAACCACCATGGCACATGTATACCTATGTAACAAACTTGAACATTCTGCACATGTATCCCAGAACTTAAAGTAAAATAATATATACATATATAGATATAGATATAGATATAGATATAGATATATGAAAGAGTTGAGCAACTCCATACCGTAAGTACCTGAGGGGCTATCCTTTCTTCTCAACATCATCAGGTAGATCATTGCTGCTTTGGGGTCACTGAGAAACTCAGACAGGCCATGCTTGTGGCACTCACATTGTTCCCTAGCTGCCTCTTGAGTCTTTATTGCTAAGTTATCCTTTTCTGTTATAATTTATTAGAAGCAGAACACACGATGGCATATGTTTAGTGTCACTTGATGAGAACATCATTATAGTGATCCTGTTTTTGAAAGGGTTTTCATTCTCCTCTAATTTGTTGATCAAATTTCCTTAGAGATGCAAATTACTTTTGGCATGTATTCTCTGAATTAAATCATTTTTCTTTTTAACATTGGGTAGTTTTGAAAGATTCCTTTCACATATGCTTTGTGGCTAGATCTTAAGGACTGAGAATTGAACAAATACCAGGGTAGCTGAGAGTCATTTGGCAAGTTGGCACTCTCTGTGAGGAAGTTATGCTTCATACCAAGACTCTTAAGCACTGAGAAAATGACTTTAAACTCCGTGGCATTTTCAATTTTTAAAATATCAAGGTCCAGAATTAAAATAAAATACTTTTAAGTTTTCAAAGCCAGGCCTCTGGTTCCTGGTAATACATTACAATATCACAGTGAAGTCAAAGTTCAGAGTTGAACAGATACAACTGTCTAACTATGACTATAGTTATAAAATTTAAGTAATATTATGCCATATTTCTCCCAGAAAGGGCATACTCCTTTGGCACTTGTCTCAACTTCTGCATTCTTGAACAAAGACAATAGAGGAAAAGAGAGGAAGAAGCCTTAAGGATCCAGTTGTCAGGGAACTTTTTAGTGATCTCTCCAAAATTATATTCTGAAAGTAAGTGTTCTCTCTTGAAAAAAGGAATGGAAATTTAAAGTCAGTAAATGACATTTTTTCAATTTACAAAAAAAAAGTGGTATCTTAGGTTCTTAGATTACCATTTTCTAAATGCCCTAAAAACACTTTAGAGACATTTTGAGAAATAAAGTAATATAAACAAACATAATATTTCTAAAATAGCGAAATCTCTTCCTTAATTTTGTAAGCCCCATCCCTGTCAACACCAACCCCCACTGGCTCTGCCAAAAAATTTATTATCTCAAGAGAAATGATAAAACTCTCAAAATTAAATGAATTTTAACTTAATTTCCAGAACATGTTACAGAGAACATTTAAGAGGTTGATAAATACAGTATCTTGTTTATATTTGTTACTTCAGTATGAAGAATGGCAATCACCACATTTTTTTAACTAGTCAATTATTTAATAAAGCAAGAAAGTTGAAGATTCTTAAAACTAAAGGTCACATATACTTATTTTTAATATTGGAACTGTAATATATATTGCAGTTATATATTTGCATATATACATATACAAAATGTATTTCTTATATTTTAGCTACTTGCTACTTTGTAAAGACATATCATCTCCTTTATAAGACAAGATATAGAAACTCCAAGGAATGATGCAGGAAGTACATGAACCTCATAATGACAGCTACTGTTTGAGGTATTTACCCTGTGGATAGAAGCATTTCAAATGTGTTCTCTATGTTCACACACCATTTAGTATTTAGAACTACATTAATATATATTGGTTTTATTTCCATTTTAGTGGTCAGGAAAGAGGTTAGGATAATTGACTTGTCCAAGACACATATTAGGCTCATGCAAAAGTAATTACAGTTTTTGCCAACTTTTGCACCAACCTAATAGATTATAAATGAAAAAACAAATGCTTAAACCCAAAGCCTATCTACCTCCAGAGTAGTAGTGCCCTTAATCAGTGCCCTGATAGCTGTTCATGGGAAGGAAGATATTTTAATGACAATATTTTACATTTATTCATACAATCTTACAATGCTGTCTTCTATATAATCAATTTTGGAGATTAAATCTTCAAATTCAGAGGCTAACCCCACTCTAAATCACTTTGGCCACTAACAGTTATGCACACTATCAAAACTAACTGTGGTTGCAATTGTGGACCCCTTTTTCAATTTTGCTGTTGATCATAGAGTAATTTTGAGTCAATTCAAATTACCTACTTTCTTCTTAATACAATTAAGTGAAGGAAGCAAAATAGCCTCTCTTAAAAATCAGCCAAAAAGTTTTTGAGCCAGATGATCTGTCATCTGGAGTTGGCTCATTTGAAAGTCTTTTGAAAATAAGTTATTTGAGGTTGGCTCCTCCCAAATCCTCTGCCTTTGATAATACTTTAGTCTATGTAGACTTAGGACTATATATTGCCTTTAATTTCATCATCTTATTGGATAGTCTTCTATTTACTCAAAAGTTTTTTTATTCGAAACCTAATGAGAATGTAAACTTTGTAACAGCATTTTAAAAGACAACTAAAAACATAGTTCCCCTGTTTACTAAATAAAATGTATTTTCCCAGTTCCAAAATTAAATGATTTTCAATAAAATGGACAAGATTTGCTCTGGAGCTTCTTTTTGTTCTTAACATAAAATTTATGTACAGTGAAACTTTTCCTCTTTAGTGCACAGCTGTATGAGTTTGACAAATACACACAGTTTTGAAACCACCACCACAATCAAGATATAGAAAAGTTAAAACACCTCCCCAAATAACCTTGTGACCTTTGTTAGTCAGCTACTCCTAAAACCCCAGTTGCTGGAAACCTGACTTTCTGTTCCTCTAGTTTTGCCATTTCCACAATGTCACAAAAATTAGTTCGGGTTCTTTCGTTTAACCTAATGCATCTGATATTTATCCATGTTATTGTATCTAGAAATAGTGTCAAGAAGTGAATATCTCTGTGTATCTGCATGATAAAAGCTTTCTGAGCGAATTTTACAGAAACCTAAATTAAAGGACAGTCTTAGAGGTCAAGGGGTATTAGACCTGGAGCTCTCTATTCCCATTTCAACAGTAATAAAATTTAAAAACTTCTGGAGCAAAATGCTAGCTTTCTGGGGTAGAAACTTTTCTCTTTATTTCCAGATAGCCCTTCTTTACTTTTCAAAGAGCAATAAAACCTGGAACAATAAAACTGGTGACTTAAATTTCAAAAGATTGTAAATAACCAGGGAGCAAATATTTATCTGCCTCTCTCAGGAAAGGTTGATTGTGGGGGTCACAGCTTCCAGATTCGTAATCTCAAATTCTTCTCTCCTGGTGCAAGAAATCCTCTTTAGTATACATGCAGGGTCCATATGTCTCTCATCACAATGCCCCAGGAAGAGGAAGAATTAGGATGTTGGAAACCAATGAAGTTATTGTTATAATTACTAATAATCTTTTTTTGATCTAGAAATCTAATGTTTATATTCAGGATAATACAAATACTGATGTTAAAAATGTATAGTTTATTTCTTTTTATTGTCAAGTGGTATTCCATTGTGTAGATATTCCTTAATCCATTCTTGAATGAGCTTGGCAATTTGTGTCCTTAAAGGAATTGTCCATTTCATCAAAACAGCTAAATTGTTGAAAGTTGGTTATATTATTATTTTTAACAATATTATTATTTTAATATCTTTAGGATCAGTAGTAATATACTTTAATTGATGTAACCATTTACATTTAATATAATTATTGATATGGTTAAGTTAAAATTTGCCAACTTGATAGATATTTCCTATTTGGTGTTTTTTTTATTTATTTAGGGATATTTTTGTCGCCTTTTATACGTTAATGAAGTAATATTTATATTCTATTTTATCTTCAGTATTTTAGTTCTTCAGGGAGTTCTAAGGTTTTCAATATGCATCTTTCTCTAATAAAATATGGTCTGCTTTCAAATAGTAGTATATCTCTTCATGTGTAGTATAAGAAGCTAATGACAGTATATTCCCAATTCTTCATTCGTATCTTGTATCTTGTTTTTATTATTATAAATTTACATATTCTACAAACAAACAATACATTGGTACTATTTTTGCTTTAGACAGCTATTTTTAGAACAATTTAAAAAAGAATAGATACATTTACATTTATTTATTCATTTTCCAATGTTTTACATTTCTTTTTATTGTTCCATGTTTTAATCTGGAATAATATTCATTCTGCATAAGAACTTTTAACCTTTTTTTAATAGTCTGGGTCTGTTCTTCATGAATTCTCTCACTTTTGTTTACATGGAAAATTCCTTAATCTTCTAATGTCTCACAGACATTTTCACTGGGTATAGAATTCTGCATTGGTAGGGCTTTTTTCCTTCCATTTCTTTATAGATGTTAACTCTATTGTCTTTTGGCTAACATAGTTTCAGATTAAAAGTCTGCAAAATTTTTTCTTTGTATTCCTCTCAGTAATGCATTCTTTTTCACTGTTAGTTTGATATCTATTTCTAGCATTTCCACTTGATTCTTACTCAGAGTTTCTGTCTCTCTGATAAATTTTCTCATTCATTCATGTATGTCTACTTTTTGCACTAGAGATTTTAACATATCAATGATATTTATTTTAGATTCCTTATTTGATAATTTCAACATATGGGTGATATGAGTCTGGTTCTGTAGTTGATTTATCTCGATAATGTTTTATTTTTCTTGTTTTTTAATGCATCACTGTAATTTTTTGGTAAAATCTGGTTATCTTTTGTAGAATAGTAAATAAGGAAAATAGTATTTACACCTGGAAATGGCATGTTTCTGCTTTTATCAGACCTTTAGTGTCAGAGTTGAATCAATCTAGTCAAAACATGAGGTATGTTTGGGGTTTGTTCTTGCTATGATTATTCTCAGTTTACAATAGACTTCAAATTAACTAGTGTATAAGATGGGAGCAAGCTTGCCAGAGTGTTTTCCTCAGTGTCTGTTTAATCACCAGCTTTAAATCTTACCTCTGGCCCCGTGCTTCATCAAGGGTCTCTTTCCGTGCTCTTATCCCCATCCAGAAGACTGTTACTTGTTACTAGACTGTTAGCCTATATGCAATATGTTATGCAGCAGTGGTGGGGTCCCTTTCTGTTATTCCGGATCATTTTCTATGTTAGGTAAGCACTGTATCCTTGGAATTAGGGCCTTATCAATGATACTGCCTCTCTTCTAGCAGTAGGAGATTTCTAGTTTTGGCGGCCCAAGACCTATCCATGTTCCTCCACCACAAATCTTATCATTCCCCTCCTTCAGCTGCAATTGGTCTTCACTTGTGACCTAAAGTTAGCCAGTTTCGCTGCTCTTCTCCCTAAGGCTTAAGGTTTTTGTTGCAAGAAAAGATGACATAGAAAGATCTTTGTGGTTTTTCTGGAAAGACTGCTATTTTCCTTTCCCAGACAAGATCACTAGGGAGGCTTCTTTCCCTCCCTTGACATGCATTAAGTCTTTGTTGTAAACATCATGTGAATTCTGTGAAAAAGACTCTTAAGTGTATGCAAATTGCCTTAGTGTGTTTAGCTCGCAATAAGTGTATTCTCAATGCAGACTACATTTGGTGTTTTGCAGTCTCTTAAAATTGCCTCATTCTTCTGATCTGTTTGGCTTTCAGTATTTGCCTAAGTGAAGCAAGTGATAGGGTCCAATCTGTCTTTGGAAGCACCTGTCCTTCCATAGATGCTGAGCAATGTGATTATGCTGTAACCTCAGCTTCTAAGAAAAGTTGCTGTTTTTCAGATGATCTGTGTGACTTTTTTGTTTATTTTTTTGCTGTAACGGTGGGTCCAATGGTCTTTTCAGCTTTGTATATCTCAAGTCCAAGCCAAAATCCTAGAACAACGTCTTTCCTCTTCTTTCTTCTCCTTCTCCTCCTCCTCCTCCTCCCCCCCCTTAACTTCTTATCAATTATTCTATAAAACTGCTCTATGAAATGAAGTCTATTAATTATTTTTTTTAAAGTAACCATAGGGTTGATGAAGTTAAAGTCATAATATTCTTACTTTTCCTATATGTTTAAGAATAATTTTGTTTATTTGTTATTTACCATCATTTTAATATTTGAAAATCTGGCATATTTATCTTGTGATTTTTGAGCAAAAATACACAAAATGTTGACTATTTGCAAACTATATTAGAATAATTAAGATTCTAATTTATAATGTTTAGTTTACCTTTATAAACTATTTATAATGCTAATTTATAATGTTTAGTTTACCTTTAAAATTATGACTATGTTGGTACTGTAAATTCATTTTTTGAAATATCTAGAAAAGTTAAAATAATTTTGAATATAATAAAATTTCCAAATGCAGTTTAAAATGTATATGGAGTGTAATTAAGTTTGTGACTGTATCTAATGATTTAAGAGTTTAATCCATTCAATTTTAGTATAATATTGTTTTTAAAAAATGATTGTGATTATTATTGTTTAATAAGATCAATAAGCATTATAGCAAGATTTGTTAGTTTAACTTAACGATGCAAAAATTCAGAGTTAAAAAAATTTAGTTGGTATAAACTGAGTATTATTTTAAAGCATAATTAATTACAAGTAACTTTCTAACCCAAAATACCTTATCATAAAAACTCAGGTGGTCAGCTGAATTGATAAAATTAAAACATATTTCTTTATTCAAAATTCATTAGATCTTTTAATATTTTAACATAAAATTTGAATTTCTAAGAATTTATTGTAGTATGTAGTATGTATTCAGTTATTTGTCCATGGGAAACATTTTAATTTGTCATCACTATTAACATTACAATCTATTAAAAATGTTTTTTGGAAACAGTCTTAGAAATAAATATAAATGGAACAAAATCCCTTATTAAGAGAGAAAAATAAATGAGAAAATTTATTCAAATGTGCTTTCAAACAGATAAAGTAACCTAAACAGTTAAAAATAAATAAATACATTAATATATTAATAGTAATAAATATATTAAGAAAACAGAAAAAAGTAAATCAAAGGATGCAATATTAATATGAGTAAAATTTGCATTAAACACCCTAATATGATAGGATGTTGATAAATTTCTCAATACATATTTGATTCTATCCAATTAAAGAAAATTTTAATAAGCCTAAAATATAATTATTCAACACATGAACATATATATACATGTCCATAGACATATACACACACGTATATATGTCATTGAATATAAATATTTATAGATGTACATATTCATGTATTCATTCTCCCAAAAAATTGATTTTTAATTTATGAATCTGCATGTCCAGAATGCTCACTTTATTCATTCTCAAACAGGTTACAAAAGATTAGAGAAATCAGAAAATAGAAACTAATTTTGTTAAGCTGTAGCCAAGGATATTTGTTACACAGGATACATGGAAAATTAATAATACAATAAATAAACTTTATTTCATTGCCTCATATTATACATTGACACCTACAAATAAAACACTTTCCTCAGTTCTTACAGAACTCCTAGAATTGATGATACATTCGGCCAGAAAGAATATCTTCCAAAAATCTGGAAATATCAATTGTACAAGTTATATTCCCCTTTGAAATGAAATAAAATCAGGTAATACCAGCAAGAGTAAAAAGAAAAACAAGCAACTGTAATACTTATTCATTCAGAAATTTAATAGTACTCTCTTAAGTAACTCTTGTATCACTGAAAAATGTAAAGTGCAATTAGAGACTATTTATATACTGTAACTGCCCTACAAGTTATGGAATACAGCCAAAAGGAAAAAAAATTGTAGCCTTAAATGCCTTAGTATTAATCAAGAAAGAACGGAAAGAAATTGAATATTCAGCTAAAGAAATTAGTAAAAGCACCACACCCAACAAAAGCCAAGCTTAAGAAGCACATAAGAAAACAATAAAAATAAGAGGAGAAGCTAAATGACAAGAAAACAGAAATATAGTGGAATTGCTCCTCATATTTGAGCTGTTTTTTTAAAAGTTCTATGACATAAACAAGACTCTGGAATAGCTAGCAAATGCAAATACAGGCTATATAACTACATATATGGAGAAGCTACTTCAAAAATATATTAAAATATATAACTAAGCTATAAAATTTGAAAATTTAGACTACTTTAATGTTTTTCTAGAGTATGTAAATGACCAATATTGAACATGGGTAGGCTTCTCAGACCATTAAAAGAAATGGAAAATACTGTCAAAAAACTACCATTATATAGGTTCAGGGACCATATGTTTTAGGGATGCGCCCTATCAAACCTATGAGAAATTGATAATTCTGCTGACTACTTATTTTAGATCACAGAAAAGACAGATATATTTTACCTTTATTTTAAGAAGGTGGCATAAATCTCTTTTAATTTATTTTGTCTGGAACATATAGTCATTTTAGTATTCATATTTTTACATCCTAGAAAACAATCTCTAATATGTATCTTTGATCTATTGCTTTTTAAAAATTTGGTCTAAGTATTTTCTCCAGAAGTATCGATTTTCAACTGCTTTCTTTTGCAAACTCACTCAAATTTTTCCTACTAATTATTGATTAAAATGTATATACTTTCAATATACATTACACAGTGAATTTTCAATCTGACATTGTTAGTTTTTCTTGAACTTCTTTTTAATCTCCTACCACCCTTTCACCCAAGTATACTATCTTTTCTCTTTTTTGTCTCTTCTACTACTACGTTTTAGGCTTTCTGGTCTCTTCTGATATAATATTAAAGATTCTATAATTTTTGGACATTATTTCTGGATTTCACTGGAGACAATTTTTAGAGGTAGCTTATTTTCCCAGTCCATCAAGATATTTTTTCTAGTGTTCTGTCATATTTTAAAATTGATTCTGATGATATTTTTATCTTTACAAAGTTTGAAGTGGTGGATATCTGAGGTAGGGTCTGTAGCAGGACATACTGGGCTCTGCTGTCTTTCTCTACCGAATCATAATTAGGAGTTCAGGCACTGGAGCCAGACTGCCTGGGTTCAAATTCCAATTTTGTCACATACTAACTCTGTGAATTTGACTTTTCTATGTTCCATTTTCCTCATTTGTAAAGTTTAGGTTATAGTATAACAGTACCTCCTTCGTACCGTTTCTAGAAAAATTAATTTATATAAAATTAATTTATATAAAGAGCTTAGGATGATAACTGGAATATACTAAATCCTGTTTTGACTTAGTTGAAAGGCAACCTTCTCAGATCAACAACAAAAGAACAGATCAATGTTCAGAATTCTAGTTTAGGGCAAAGAAGTCTGCCATATAGACATGTTGTCTTCTCACAAACTGTTTCTCTGCTATTCTGATTTTTGGAAAAATAAATAATGTTCCCAGCAATTTGACAACTAACAATCTTCTTACCCCCTCACTATAAGACTGTGAAGTTTATACAATGCCATTGCTATGTCTTTTCCTTTCTGTCCAATTGTTTGCTTGGAGTTACTACTTCTGTATGAATGCAAAATCATTACAGAAGAGGCTGGAGATAGGGATAGTTGACAGCAGAAATCAGGATTCTGGCCTCCTCAGTAAGTAGCATCTACTTAGTAAGGAAAGGTTACCCTAGGTCTTTTATTCAATTAGGAGTAGGCTGTGCTAGGGATACACAGTTTTTCTACCTTCTCTAATTCTCTATTACATGTGACAATATCCAGAGGTGCCATGAGATCAGGACACATACATGCATATCTATATACACTCTTATCCTGGTTCCATCTGTCCAGTAGTTAGTGAAGACCTCAGCTAGGTCCAAGCATTTATCATCTTAATTAGTGTTTATTATTGTTTTAAATGTGTACTTTTTTCTTGGTGATATTATACATATTTAAAGAGAAGCTTGAGGGATGCTGGGGCTACAAGGCAGATAATTGCAAACTTTGTATATTTTTAGTGTAACAGAATACTATATACAAGATTTTCAGCTTCAGCCTTCCATATAAAAATAAGAAATATTTTTCTTCCTCCAATGTACTGCCCAGCATCAGTTCTTTGAAACAGGTAATAATTAGATGTTTATGTATGATGTATGTGTTAAGTTGACAAGGAGAAAATGTCTCCTTTCCATGCTTGTTCCCCCAAACTTAATAGTAATGAAATAAATAACCCTGGCTTAAGAATACGAAAGTGCTGTTTGCAACTGTCATATCAGATGAATTACATTAAGAAAAATAACCACAAACTGTCATAGGCATATGTCTCCTATAAATAAGACTATTTAATACTCTTCCCCTTTCTCCAGGAAAACTCCCTACATAAACATGCAATTTTGTAATAATTTCTCCATGTTTTTTACATGATCTTTCAGGCTTTCTAAATGAGAACTTCCCACTCTCCCACATTCCAGTGTCATTTAGTGTAATTTACCTCTTTCACACATATGGTTTTCACTTGATTTCAGGATATTTAGCAGATTTTCTCTTGGGAAAGTTACATTAATTAATTGAAGTCAATTGAAACAAACAGTATGGCTTTTGAAAAACTATGATATCTGGTATCCTTTTTCCTCCAAAGTTCTCTTTTACCATCCTTTTTAAGCTTTATTTTGTCACTAAATAGACAGGCTAAGAAAACAAAAGAATGTAACTACTTGGCTATTTTGGTTAATCTATTTAATTTAAATTAAAACCATGTGTAAGAAGGGTCTCAGCATCAAGACAGGTATAATACAAGGTAAAAGAAAGACAGAAAGTGATATTTTATGAAATTACAGAGTCCTTTTCTTTTTCTGGTTGAACTTTGAGTATTCTTATATTTGGATCTACCAAATATTTTCCAACTCCAGTAGTTGGATCTTTTGCTAATTAAAAAATAGTGACTCTGTGGTTGACTGGTATTCCAACCATGTAGCAGATGTCTGTTGGGCACAAAACAAGTCAGGAGCTTCATGGAATAGCAAATTTCATGGCTTTTACCTCTCCTGTACTTAATGCCATAATCTCATTTTTTAAAGAAAAACACTGAAAGATAACTGGTGTTGATAGTCCTTCCCACGGACAGAAAAGATCTCGGTTGCATATGTTTTACATATTTTAAGTAGCCATGAAAGAAAGTATTTTGTTTATAAAGATCACTGCACATATGGACAACAACTGGAATTCACACAGAGGTTTCATCCGTGTAAACAATCATTGAAATAATAAAATTGGCTATTTTGGTCCTCTGGGCTGCTTTGTGAATCGGAACTAGCAATTAATCATTTTCACCATTCTTATTAAGAAAAATTTACTAAAAATTTGAACTTCTGAGATATCTACTTTGTTCCGTTATTCTCTAGCCTAACTGTTATGCTTACAATATGAAAAACAGCACTTAAAATCTCCTCTAGATAGGCAGTCTCCTACTCTAAGATTATATAGCATAATGAATACATTATTCCCATAGTTTTTCATAATACTGAATTCATACTTCTATTATAATTTACTTTCCATTCTAATAAGCTTAATTGGACAGCCATTTCATTTTCATGTCAGAATTCAAAAATAATAGAGAGAAATCAAAATTTGAGACAACAAGCAAGAACGTGACTGCATGAGATAGTTTCTTTCCTCTTCTCCTTCTAGAATTCATAAAAATAATCAACTAGGAGAAAGAAAGAAAATCAGAAAACTACATTTTAAAGAAAACTAAACATATACATGTAGCCTACAAACTGCAAATTGCATATGGGGGCTACCGAAACAACTGAGTTCAGGCAAAAGAAATGCAAGAGGAATTATAGAGAAGAATCTTAGAGAGGTTTACTATACCGCAAATTTACCAACAGATGAATACTTACCAGAAAAATGTAGCTAGGGAGGAGATGAAAAGCATTATTTGTTTCAAAATTAAAATAATGCAATTTCCTCTAAAAAGAAATTTTAAATAGGGAGAATTCAGGGAAGAGATGTGAAAACAGGATTAGTCAAAATATGAACAGGTGGGCAGGCAGAACTCATGAAAGAAGTAGAAGAATATGCAATGGTAGCAGAAATGACGATAATATTCAAAGGAGCATGAGGAAGCATTGACACAGTTGAAAATACTGCATAGGCCGTAGAGAATGGAAATGAGTAAATGAATTTTTAAAAACTGAAAATAAAAGACTTAAGGGGAAATAGACATAGACAATAAGCAGAGAAGATTAAGAAGATACTATCTGATTTCCTGAACAAGATGTATTTAAAGGCCCATATTTGGAAACTCTACTAAAATAAAAGAACAGCCTGAATTTACAAATTGAAAAAGCCTACTATGTGTCAAAGGAAATAGACCAAGAGCATAATGATCAAAAACACTGAGCAGCCAAGCAGTCAGATTATCTAAGAAGTTAGGGAGAAATTTGGAGATTATATTAGAGCAACACATATAAAATAAACAAGTAAAGAAATTATGATCTAGGGATTTATATCTAGTCAGGTAGCTTTTAAGCAAAAAGATTTCAAAGATTTCGAACATGCAAGAATGCAGAAAAGATTTTTTTCCTGATCTCTTCTGAGGAAAATTCTAGAGAGTAAATTTCAGCTTACCAACAAATAATTGTAGAAATAAACCCAAGAACTGGAATGAGTATTTAATATATTTGACCATACAACTAAAAGCTAAGGTATTAGTATGATATACATGTTTTATACAAAGACACTATCCAAAGAATAAAACTAGCAAGAATTGGGAGAGGGGAGATCAAGGTTGTAGGCAAGATGAATTTGTTGAATTTCTAGGATCCAAATGATATCATTTAAAGCTGATAAATCATGTAAAAGAAATGTAAGGACATTTTATACTACAAAGGTAAACACTAAGAATGAAAACACCATTGACTATATCGAATAGAAGGAAAGGATATGGAAAGTTCTCCAAAGTACTATTAAGTAAATGACAGTGATGTGGGATCTTTTTTCTCCATCACTTTCCAAGTCGGGCACTTCCAGCCAGCAACACCCCACCCGGACCCCCCTTGGCCATGCTACCATGCCCCAGCTCGCCTGTGTTATAGCTTGTACCCACGTTCGGCAGTTCCCGAGCTCTTGTACTGAGCCCAAAAAGAATCAGTATATGCTGGACGTCGAAAGGTGAGGAAGGCGAAAAATAATTTTATTGAGCCATGAAACAGCTTTCAGTGGAGAGGGAATGTGGTAGGGTGGTCCCCCTACCCGAAGGCAGAAAAGTTCCCTCCTGTGGCTGGATCTGAGGTCTTTTATGGACTCAGAGTGGGGAGTGTGTGCTGATTGGTTTGTGAGTATGTAAAAAAGGTTAAAGCAAAGACGTCGCTCAAAGGTGGGCATGACAGTGTAGAAAACCAATTAGAAAAGTGTAGGCATATGTAAAACAGATGAAAGGTGGGTACTATTCAGACGAAAGCGCGCCAAACAGAAAGACAAGTTCTCAATTCAGGCCGAGGATCTAACTTGTAGCTTGGCTTTCAGGTTTCAAGCTGTCTTTGGCTTGGAGGTGGGGTTTCCTCCACCTGGACTGGGGACCAGTTCCTGTCTGCCTAGGCATTTGGCTGCTTCCTGTCACCATCAATAGGAAGCTGCAGAATTCTATATAATATTCTTTTGTGTAAAAGGAAGGAGAAACAAGAACAATTATTTGTGCTTTATTTACATGAGAACATTCTGGTGGAATATACCAGAAACAAAAAGATTTTGTTCTTGGCGAAGAAGGAAGTACCAGGCAAACTGAGACATATGTGGGAGGAAAATTTATATATATACACATACATACATATATATACACACACATACATATATATATATATAAATTTGAATATACCATTCTGCAGAAAATTAAAATTAAAAAAGAAGAAACTAATTAGTATTTTCTTGTCTTTCTAGGACTAGGGTATTATCAAAAGTTGATGTCCTTCTTCTTTATCCAAGGTTAGTCTCTTAACTATGTCTTAATATGTGCTTGCAATTTCAGACCTTGCACTTTTTTCCAAGGTCAATCCATTCCCTAAACTTTTGTTATCATTCCTCTAAACCTTCCTAACAGGCCCATTCTAATTATTATCTCCTCCATGGAGCCCTTTTCCAGTACCCTTACTCTGACTTTTTATCCCTTTTTTGAGATCTTTTTATGCATATACATTGTAAGCTTTTCCTTGATATTTTATTATCTATGGCTTTATGGTGTTCCATAATATGTTTAAATATTTTGTTCTTATGTCCCCAAATATATGAGAAACTCCTTTAAAAATGGAGAAATGAAGGAGAAGAAATCTAGGATTCTATTCCTTGCTTGAAGAATACTTATTTGTTGTGTGATTGTGAGAAAGTTATTTTACCTCTCTGGGATATCCTACATAGTCTTAAAGTCTCTTTCTTACCTAAAAACATTAGCAAATTCTAAGTCTTGACATCGTTTGGAAGAAGGAAATGAATTAGCAAGTGAAAAACAGTACCATAACTTCAGTGGAATAAAAACAGAGATCCAAAACACAAATTTATTATCCTTTTTAGTAATGTACCCTCATTCTTTCTTCTTTCAGTCTCCTGACCATTATTTGGTGAATATTTACTGAGTAACTTTCACATTTCTTGGGTAATTGCAAGTAACTACAAGCCTACTGCTAGGCAAGAGTGATACGAGATGAACAAGTACTCTCAAGAAGTTTGTAATCTTATGGTTGTGTTTGTGGGGTGTTTATACTGGTGTGGTCTTTGTACAGGTGTGTTTGTGTGCATGCTTTAAAAATGGCAAATGGTTTAAAGGTAAAATTGATTTTTTTCAAGGTGTTTGGCTATTAGGCAATTAACAAACTATATTCAGTTATATTAGTATTTACACATCCAAGTTGGTATTTTCTTCTTCAAAGCACTTATCTTTGGAGCCTATGAATGTATTATGGATAAAACTAATATTTAAAATATTTTTAAAGCAGTTTTCTTCTTTAGCCATGAGCAACTTAAAGTCAGAAACTTGGAAAGAGTTAAGGAAAATATCTTTTGTATTATTGACTTACTCTATAAACTATAAACAATTTATATAAGAAATATTTAGATCAAGAGTTCATCAGTGTTATAATTATTTTTAATAATAATAATAATAATAGTTCACATTCCTTGAATACATATTCTATTCCAGGCATTGTTTTAAGTGCTTTGCAAGTTTTGAATCTTAACTACCATTGTAGCTTATAGAATAAATAGTACAATAGATACTTTGTATGATCAATATTAGTGAATCAATATTTTGAGGCATGGATAAAACTTAGAAATATTTTAATAAAGAAATGTTGGTTCTATGTATGGCATTAAAGGAAGATTTGATTTAGTCATTAGTAAGTGTATGTAGCTAAGATAAACCTTTATTGACACCAGGTCATTTTCAGGTCACTTAAAAGTAGAATGTTTAATTTTAGTGTAAGCACCACTGCTTTTGCACTATTGCCATTATACTGAAGTAGTAACTGAAGAGAAGAGGTGGTGGTACAGTTTGAACAGGTGAACTGAACAGGCCACATAAATGAAATGCTGTGAGTGTGGAAACATGGAGTTAGAAAGATGTTTCATGTTGACATATTTTATTATTCAAAAATAAGGGGCAGTGAAATAATAATGAGGTGTGAGGCAGTAAGCTACTAAGAAGTATTTAGATTAAGAGTTTATCAGTGTTACAATTATTTTAATAATATTAATAATCACAGAGCACATTATTGGAATGCATAATTATGTTTCAGTCATTGTTCTAAATGCTTTTCATGTTTTGAATCTTATCAAACATCATAGTAGGTGCAATTATTATCTACATTTTACAGGAAAAGCACAAAAGATTGAGATATATCCCCAAGGGCAATGACACAAGTAGTGACATTTGTATGATTAAAGAGTAAAATATAATTTATCTTTGTCTGTACAAATTCTATTTTTTTAAAAGGCCTGAAGGAAATGAGGTAGAAATGTTGGAGATCCTTTGGCAAAGTATTGTGGGAAGGGTCAGAATATGGAAAAAGATAGACTATTAGAATAAAGGGTGTGGCAGAATGTTAAAATGGATTTATTACATGCAAACAGAAAATCTGCTAATTGCCTATGCTCCCTAGAAGACGCAGGGGACATTATTTGTATTAAGGCAATAGGGATACTCTATGTAGTCAGGGTGCACTGGCACCTCTGAGAAGTTCAGGAACTGCTATCATCTGTATTGTGTAACTAACTGTATGATCTCATACCAATGGAGAAAATAAGATACGGAAATAGCAGACCACTTAATTCTTAGGGGCACAGTAGACATAATTGTTAGAAGTGGCTATTATGGGAGCATAATTGCTGATTATAATTGTTAGTCAAAGGACGCTGCTTTGCTGGTCAAAGAACCCTGTTTGCCACTGTGATACTAATTACCAGCATTCTTTGACTAGCAAGAATTTGTGACAATAACTAATATAATATTTTCCCTTAGGGCACCTGCTGGACTTGTATAATCAGAATATATATATATATTCCACTAAAATGTGCAATTGCAATTCTTCAGACACTTTCAGCTCCTAGCCAGTTCTCAAGTCTAATGCTCAATTAAAGAAGATGTTAAGTCATCTTGAAGAATGGCCTTGAAATAACACAACAGTATATACAGCAATACAGCAGTTATTTCCCAAGATTTTCCCTCAAAAAGACCTGTAACCATTTACTAGAATAACTATAACTTAGAGAAAAGGAAATAATCAGATCTTCAAGAGCATTTGATATAGAATCTGACCTGACATTGATACTGTGGACTTAAGATGACCTCTTGTCCCCTGTCTAATTGGAGTTGTGGCAGTTAGGGACAAGGTGATAAAGGACTCAAGTGTATATAACACAGTGAATTGATGTGTCCCTGGTGCTCACTGTCTGATCCCTGAATACATAATTGTGATAATATACTTCACAACTGAAATAACTATCACATTGGTTCTTTGATCAATGGAGTAGAATTATTATGGTAGGAAGGTAAAGTGAGACCCTTTAAACTGCTAATTTCCTGCAATCCCAGCCAAAAGATTATTGGAAGCAAAACCACATTCTCACTGAATTGCAGATATTTTTGTCACCCATGTAGTCTGGAGTAATGGCCCCGTCATTTACCCATTCAGTTTACCTAGTGGCAGCTACACAAACTAGATAGATTGAGTTACATAACAATGGATTATCATAATCTTAACCAATGGTAGTTCAAATCTCAATGACTAAGCCTGATGTGGTAGTTTAGTTTCTTCAGGCTTCTGTAATCAAGTGCTGCAAACTAGATGATTCAAAAACAACTGAAATGCATTCTTTGACAGTTTGGGAGCTAGATGTCCAGAATCAAAGAGTTGACAGAGCCATAATCCCACTGCAATTTTAGGTGGAATCCCTCCTTGCCTCTTCCTAGTTTCTGTTGGTAGCCATGAATTCTTGGTGTCTCTTGGCTTCCAGCAGCATCACTTCAGTCTCCATCTCTGTCATCACAGGCATTTTCCCCTTGTGTCTCTGTCTTCTTATAAGGACGTGAGCCATATTGGATTAAGGCCCATCTTCATAACCTCATCTTTACTTGATTACATCTGAAAAGACACTGTTTTCAAGGATGCTCACATTTAGAGGTACTGAGGTTTAGGGCCTCAACATATCTTCTTAAGGGTCACAATTCAACCCCATAGCTTATAATATCTGTACTGGAAAAGATCAACTCACCCTCTGGTACTTGATATGTACTTATTGATATGGTGAATCCATTATTTTTATTCCCTTAGGCAAGAGAATCAAAAGAAGATTGTTTTTATGTGAGAAAAGAGTATTTATTCAAACTCTTGTTACAGAAATGTTAACTGTCCTGCTATTTGTCACCATATGTTTTTCAGCAATCTTATTTTTCTTGATATTCCATCAACTATTATGCTGTTTCAATACGTTGATGATATCATGCTTATCAGACCAGATGTACAGGAGTGTCAAGTACTCTAAATACCTTAGTATTACATGTATTTAAGAGGGTAGGGGAGAAACTCCATAAGGATTTAGGAACCTGCCACATCAATAGTCTTTTAGGGGTCCAATAGCCTAGGACACTCTAAGACTTATCTTTTAAATAAAAGACCAGTTGGAATTTACACTTCCTATCATTAAAAATGAGACAGGTTGGGCTCGGTGGTTCACTCCTGTAAATCCAGCACTTTGGGAGCCCAAGACGGGAGGACTGCTTGAGTCCAGGAGTTCAAGACTGGCCTAGGTAACATAGCAAGACCCCATTACATACATATATATATATGACTCTGACACCAGTCTGAACTGCCCAGTCTCAGGTATGTCTTTATCATCAGCATGAAAATGGACTAATACATAATGTTAAATGTGTTAATTCTACAGACACATGTGTGTGTGTGTGTAGACAGAGAGAGAGATAGAGACAGAGAGAGAGCTGGGTGTGGTGGCACATGCCTATAGTTCCAGCTACTCAGAAGGCTAAGGCAGAAGGATCACTTGAGCCTAGGAGTTTGAGGCTGCAGTGACCTATGATTGCCACTACACTCCAGCGTTGGTGACCAGAGTGAAATCCTGCTCTCTCTTAAAAAAATAAAATGAGGAAAAACATTTGGTACACCTATTTGCTTCCTGGAAGTGTGTATTGCACTTGGGAATACTCCTCGTTCTATTTAAAATATTTCTTAGAAGGTACTATTGAAGTATAAGGGGGAAAAAAAGGATTCCCATGCTGTTCTTGGGATAGTAAATGGGTCTCAGGAGATCTGATGGTTTTAAAAAGGGAATTTCTCTTCACAAGCTCTTTGTCTGCCACCATCCACATAAGATGTGACATTCTCCCCCTCACCTTCCACCACGATTGTGAGGCCTCCCCAGCTATGTGGAACTTTTAAGTCTAATTAAACCCCTTTCTTTTGTAAATTGCCCAGTCTCGGGTATGTCTTTATCATCAGCGTGAAAATGGACTAATACATAATGTTAAATGTGTTAATTGTACTAAAAGTTAAAGATCCTTAGTTGTGTTTGGAAAGCTTCGCTTAGGCCACTATGATTTTGGAGTAAAGCCATTCCTTTAACATCCAAGAACTATGGACTATTTGAAAAGCTGGCTCTTAGCAGAGACTGGGTACTGATAACAGGAGATTAAGGGAATATAGCTGCCTATGATGAACTGAGTCTTATCAAATCTGCCAAATCATAGTTTGGTGGGTAAAACAGCAAGCTATAACACTCTGAAAAGATACTTTGGAAATCAGGTCAAAGCAGATATTGAGGACACATGTAATTTCCAGCAATAGATTGCCCAAATCCCTTTCTCTCCTATTGTTGTTGAACCAATGCCTCTGCATCTCACTTCTATGGACACTGAGTTTGTTCTATAACTTGCTTGTCAAGAAGTAAAGAAACTGAGATCTAGGTTTGCTGCATATATGAGTGTTAGCCAATGCTGCCACTTGACAAATCAGTTCATGGTGGTCTGAAGAATAGGAACGAAAATAAATCCTCCAAGTGGTCAGGGTGATGAGCAAACTCAGTCAAACACTTTGTGTAGAGGAAGAAGTGTCTGAAGAAAGGCTATCAATTGTTGGCAGTAGTGAATGGCTTGGCAATTTGGTCATGTGTCTAGAAAAAGCAACATTTGAAAATTAGACATAGAAGTCTATAAAAGAAGCATTAATTATACTTAGAGAAATAGGTACAAAGAATTCACATATCTATGTCTTATGTGAATGCCCAACAAAGAACAGGTTTTGAGTTAGCTCTCAAAAACAAGGTAGGCAGGATAACTCATTTGATGGATGTCAGTAAGTCAGTTTTTACCATTTTCAATGCTAGTGGTTCGTAGGGATTATGGCCAGCCACCACCTTGAAAACTTAGTGGCAGTATGGATTACATGGAGCACACATAGACTGGAGTGAAACAAGACAGAAAATGAAGCAGATACTACCGATATATGCCACATAACAGTCCTTTAACCAACCTCCGAATCAGTCACAGATGTGGTCCCTATTACAAATGACCCTTTTTTCCTCAAGAGTTCACAGGGTTCCTTTCTGTTTCTGTCTTAGGGTCCTCTCTGAAGCTGCAGAAGCCCATTTTACTGACTTGTAAATGCATAAAGCATGAAGGAGGTAATAACTCTGGGGACACCTTAAACAGTGAGATAGAGGAACCCGTTTATCAATGCTTCAACATCCCATCATTCAGGTAGAAAATTTTGGAAGCATTCTGATTGCTTTTTAGAAGATCCTTGTAGAAATGAGCCCCCATTTTTGACAATCATTACCATGAAAACATACTCTTATATTGCCTTTTCTTACTACTTTGAGTCAATCTTTTTAGTCCCCCTCTCCTTTTTCTATGATAATCTCTCAAATATAATTTATGTAGCCTAATCTTTGTCCTATGTTCTGCTTTGGGGGCAATCCAAACTAATCTACTTGCCATTATTTGAGATATAAAACAAGAATAGTTTCGGATAATTTTGAAATATATTATTGGCAGTTAGATGTATGAGAGCCAAATTTAGGAGGGTGGTTATGTTGTTGATGTCTGGTTCAGGATCCTGACCTTGCTGCACAGAAGAATTTGAGAGTGAGTCCAAAATAAAAGTAGGCAAAGAAGTTTATTCCAATGAAAGGATACATTCTGATAGCTGGGTCAGCACAGGCTGCTCAGGAAATGACAGCTCCATCTTACATTGGGGAATTTCTCTTTATAGGATGTTTGTAGGATTATTTATAAGAGGATGGGGACAGACATTGCTGTTAAGCATTTTGCTGGTGGTCTCCTGGGTGCACATGCACAATTGCTGTACGTGCTAGAATATACCTCACATGTCTCATTAGCATCTTAATTATCCACTCAGTGCTGTGTTTTTTAGTATTATAATGAGCATACATCAACCCAAGGACACTAGTCATGGATTTTCTGTGCTTGCTCAAATTTGGGGATTTTCACTTCTGCTCTTCTTCTTCCTTGCTGCAGTATATTCTAACCACAAGCCCTGGATGCTGTTTGGGCACTATCAAGGAGTTCGTCCTCTTCACCTGTTTGGCAAGTTTGTCTCCCTTTAAGGAAGGCTATGACCACCCTATCTACCTACCTCAGTTTGGACCAAAGATTTACATTTGTAAGTGGTTCATTAGACAGTTTTAAAGCCACATGCTTGGATAAGGTCACCAAGCTAGTGGAATTCACTGACATAAACCAATATCTGTTGGATAAGGTATTGTCTCAGTTCCTCCAAAATTCTACTCCTCTTTTGAAATCTACCTGGATCTTCTATAAGTCTATTAATTTAACTCCATGGTTGTCCAGCATGTATTTGATTCAAAGTGGGAGTAGTAGGAAAGGGCAGTGATCAGCAAGCTGATAGAGTTCCCTCTTTCACTGTCACTTCAACCATAACACATGTGCTCATAGTTATTGTATGGAAAAGTTCACATAATATTTAATTAGCTGTTTTCAAAAATTTATTTTAGTTTGAAAATCGCATTAGAAGATCAGGTTCAGGAAAGAAAGTAACTTTTATTGTAAAACTAATATGCTCTGAACACCATGTTATATATTTTTCCATTTACTCTTTCTACTATCCTACTTACTTTCCTGCCCAGGTAGGTAAAGGTCTCCAGAAGTTAACTATCTTGTCCAAAATTATATACCCGTTAAGTGGATTTGAATTTCCAGTATAACTCCTGAAAACAGTTTTTTCCCATGTTTATGAAAGTTTAAAATAGACTGTACGTGGTGGTTTGAGGTATGGTCTATTCTCAACATTTCTTTCCTTTTAAGCCTTAAACTTGTGATGTTTTCTATATTCCATTAGGCTAAGTAAGGCTATATTCCATTAGGCTAATTTTCAAACATAAATATATAAAATATAAACAAAAACATCCTGTAATAATTGAGTTCAGACTCTGGCACTAGATATCCTAGTTCAAACGAAAATGGTAGGTTAATACTCATGTGATTTTTCACAAGGTACCTGCCAACTCTCTGTGCCTCAGCTCTTTCATCTGTAAAATATATAGGTCTATGAAACAGTGTTCAACATCACTAATCATCAGGGAAGTGTAAGTTAAAACTACTATGAGATATCACCTCACACACATAAGAACAGCTATTATCTAAAAGACACAAGATAACAAATGTTGGCAAAAATGTGCAGAAAAGGGAACCCTAGTACACTGTTGATGGGAATGTAGATTGGAACAACCATTATGAAAAACAGTATGAAGGTTCCTAAGGCAATAAAAAAATAGAACTACCACATGATCCAGTAATCATTTTTCTGGCTATACATCCAAAGGGGATGAAATCACCACCTTTTAAAAGTTTCTACACTCTCATGTTAGTTTCTACACTCTCATGTTATTCGCAGTAACCAAAATATGGAGACAACCTGAATATACATTGATAAGTCAATGTATAAAACAATGTGTTATATATACACAATAGTTATTATCCCATCTTAAAAAACCAGGAGAGCCCGACATTTGCCACAACGTGGATGAACCTGGAGGAAAAAGTACTATCTCCTACATAATGGTATACTTATAAAAAAATAATTAATAAGAATAATGTACTCAGAAGAGTAGTACTTAGTACCTGAGTTTGTTTGGGCTGCTATAACAAAATACCATAATCTGAGTGGCTTATAAACAACATAAATTTATTCTTTACCTTTCTGGAGGCTAAGAAGTCCAAGATCAAGGCACCAGATCCATTTACTCTTTCTGTTTACTCTTTCATTTACTCCTTCTATTATCCCACTTACCTTCCTGCCCAGTTAGGTAAAAGTCTCCAGAATTTAATTATCTTGTCCAAAATTATATGCACCTTAAGTGGATTTGAATTTTCAATATGACTCCTGAAAATGTACTGTTTTCTCCAGGTCCATCCATGTTGTGATAAACGTCAGTCTTTCTTGTTTTTTTTTTTTTTTTTTTTTTTTTTTTAAGGTTGAATAATATCCATTGTGCATATATATCACATTTTCTTATCCATTTGCTCAAGGCATTCAAGATATAGCCTAGCTGCTTCTAACAACGTATGCTCATATGCATTAACAAACAAAATTATATTTAAAGGGGAAGCAGAGTGTAAAAGTTTGGAAAATTTGCAGCCTGGTCATGTGGTAGAAAAGAAAAGCTCACTTTCAGAGGAGGAATTCAAACAGGTTGCAGAAATTGGCATAAATAAAGAGGAACCAATTGCTAATAGCCAAGACAAAGAGGAAAAGGCCTTTAAGGCATATCAGAGACTTTTGCAGCAGCCTCTCTCATCACAGGCCCAGAGGCCTAGGAGGGAAGTTTCATGGGCCTGGCCCAGGTCCAGGTCCCTGCCACCCTGCACAACCTCACGACACTGCTCCCCACATCCCAGTCACTCCAGCTCCAGCTGTGGCTCAAAGGGGCCCAGGTACAGCTTGGGCTGCTGCTTAATAGGGTGGAAGCCATCCTATTAAGCCAACCATCATGGTGTTAAGCTTGTGGGTGCACAGGGTGCAAGTGTTGAGTCTTGAGAGCTTCCACCTTGATGTTGGAGGACATGTGGAAAAGCCTGGATGTCTAGGAAGAAGACTTCTGCAGGGGTGGAGCCCTCATGGAGAACTTCTACTAGAGCAGTGCAGAGGGGAAATGTGGGGTTGGATCCCTGACAGAGTCCCCACTGGAGAACTTCCTAGTGGAGCTGTAAGAGGGCCACCAACAACCCAGGACGTGGAGCTTGCAGTGAGCCGAGATTGTGCCACTGCGCTCCAGCCTGTGAAAGAGAGCAAGACTCCGTCTAAAAAAAAAAAAAAAAAAGAGGGCCACGATCCTCCAAACCCCAGAATGGTAGATCCACTGACAGCTTACACCCTGCACCTAGAAAAGCCACGAACACTCAGTGCCAGCCCTTGAGAATAACCATATGGGGTGAAACCTGCAAAACCACAGGGTGGAGCTGCCGAATGCATTGGGAACCCACCCCTTGCACCAGTATGCCCTCAATGTGAGACATGGAGTCAAAGGTGATTATTTCATAACTTTAAGATTTAATGACTTCACTGCTGGACTTTGGACTTGCATGGGGACTGTAGATCCCTTCTTTTGGTTTAATTCTCCCTTTTGGAATGGGGATGTTTATCAAAGAGTATTTATCTGTACCCCCATTTTATTTTTAAAGTAGTTAACTTGTTTTTTGATTTTACATGCTCATAGGCAGAAGGGACTAGCCTTGTCTCAGATGATAATTTGGACTTTGGACATTTCAGTTAATGCTAAAATGAACTAAGACTTTGGGGAACTGTTGGGAAGGATGATTGTATTTTCAAATGTGAGAAGGGCATGAGATTTGGGAGGGGCCAGGGGTAGAATAATATGGTTTGGATCTGTGTCCCCATTCAAATCTCATGTTAAAATGTAACTCCAATGTTGGAGGTGGAAGCTGATTGGGTCACGGGGGTGATTTCTAATGATTTACCACCAATCCCCTAGTGCTCTTCTCCTAATAGAGTTCTCATGAGATCTGGTTGTTTAAAAGTTTGTAGCACCTTCCCCCTTTCTCTCTCACTCCTTCTCTAGCCATGTAAGAAATGCCTGCTTCCCCTTCAATTTATGTCATTACTGTAAGTTTCCTGAGGCTTCCCCAGAAGCCAAGCAGATGGCCAGTATCATGCATACTGTATAACCTGTGGAACCATGATCCAGTGAAATCTCTATTTTAAATAAATTACCCAGTGTCTGGTATTTCTTTTACACCAGTGTGAGAATGGACTAATACAGCTAATATGTACTGAGACTCTCTAGGAGAGTCTGAAAAGATGACAATCCATATTATTCTGTGGTAAAACATTTAGTAGAAGTGTCACCTGTCATAACTTGGAAGGTTAGTAATGTACTGATTCCATTTGTGGTTTTAGATGGAGAGATTAGTCAGTAATGTTATACTGTGCCTTCGTTGCACACAAATAAGGTGATACAAGAAAGATATGAGTTCAGAAGTGAATTGGTCACTTTTCAGGAATGAAAGAAAACGGTATGTTCCAGATAGTTCAACATTTTTAGGGACATTTTTATAACATAAGTGTTTCTCATCTTTGACAAGTGCGATGAAAATAAGAAGGTCTTAAGCAATAAAGGCCAATTAAAACTCCTACTCGTGGCAACATTGAAGGTACAGTATTCATACTCTTTATTAAAATATTTGAATTATTAGGTGGCACTGAGCAAATTCTTTATTGGACAAAGTGGCTCAAGGAAAAGAAATAAAAGTACAGTTCTTCTGGGAAAGACTGATAATCTTAAATTACTGATAATGAAGTAAAGGGAGAGAAGATTATCTCTCTCAGAAAAAAAAAAAACAAAAAACATGTGGACATGGCTATTGGCACACATAATAAAAATAAAATATAAATAAAAATAAAATAATTGAATATATAAGAAAAATCTATAATGGAGAAACAGGAAGAATAAAATAGATAAAAAGAACTAAAATTACAAATGACCTAAGTGGTGGACAACAAATCCCATTATGCTAACATCCATTATGGACACTAAATGGTTTGATCATTTAAAACTGTTATTTTGAGTAATTTTTTTTATCAGCACATGTTAATTACTATTTGTATGGCTAATCTGATAGATAAAATAAAACCTCTGTCTTGACCGAAATTCTTCCTTGTAAGAAGGGCTGCTTGGTGAATTTGAATTATCTGTTTCACAAAGAAATGTATCAAGTTACATATCGGGGTGATTCTTAGATACTAATAGTATTATCACTGAAATATATTTCAACTCTATATCATATCACAATGAATAACATTCTATTTGAAGAGTACCAGTTCCAAACAATATTGAAATTAAATGCTCAGGCTTTCAGTGCACACAGCTGGCTTGCAGACCGCTGCTTTATCCCTGTGTCTGTCCTCTCATGGCTTCTTCTCTGTGTATGTGCAGAGAGGGAAAGATAGAAACAGAGACAGAGTGCTCTGGTGTCTCCTCTTCTGCCAAGGACACCAGTGCTGTTAGAATAGGGCATCACCCCTATGACTGCATTTAAACTTTATTATAGTATCTCCCTAAAGATCCTGTCATCAAATAGGTAACTAGGCTTCAACCAATGAATTTTGGGAGGGCATGATTCAGTACATAATAAACGTCATCTGGAAAGAGGTTAGATGTTTCTAATTTTTTAGTCATTGACAGGGGGAGATACGATCCTAAGAAAAAATATAAATTTGAAAAACAAATACTTTATATGGCCAATGAGAGATGTGCTTTTTCAGAAATACTCCTTAATCTCTGTAACAGACATTCAAGAAATGGGAATTCCAAAAACTATGACCTATCCTAATCAGAACATATATGAAGAAATGCAGCCACATTATTAAGGGCCTAAATTTGTCATGAGATAATTCACATTTCCCAGGATTCCTGAATAGGTGTACTCAGAAGTTTGAAGTCTCACTCTGACGGAATGTGATGTTTCTCTTATGCTGCTTGAAAACTCAATTACTTATGTCTGAGAAGACAGAAAACTGATACCAGAGACCTATTGGAACTAAGGGAAAATAAGAAAGAAAACAGACATAGCATTGGTGAAGAGACATTTGATATTTAGAAAGCTTTCTGAATAAATGTCTTGTCTGATTATAATTGAAATGTTTGCTTTTAATATTCTTTTGTAAAGAAGTGAAAGAAGACCAGTGTTATCTTTATCCAAAGAAAATTTCTTGAACATACATAAAAACTGTTTTAACTGTAGGTATTTGTAGGGGTTAGCTATCCTGTATGTTAAAACAAAATACAAATCAATAAGCCAAAACCATAAAATTCACTCGCTTCAAATTATTTGTTATGAGCTAGACTACTTAACAATGCTTTACTATTCCTGAGAGTAAGTCCATTATAAATAAAACAGTAAATGCACTTAATATTATATTGTTTATATTAGTAAGCACAAACTTAGCCATCTTACCGGTCACATTTTCCTAAGAAAAGAGCTCTACTATTTTATTGTGTGACTGACTAGGAATTTGGAAATTGTGTTTTCAGGCTGATTGGATCTCTGCCACACTCTGATTTTTAATAGAGCTCAGTAAATTGACTTTTTAAAATTTAAACTGTTTTACATACTAAATATAGACATAACAAATCTAACATTTGAAGGGCAGTTGTATTGCCCAAAGTGCCAGCAGTATAGATTATAAAATATAGTGAATGCTTGAGACCTTTTGGCCCTCAAGTTTCTATGGGCACAGCTCAGGCTAAGGAAACAGTACAGTACCTAGTGGGGCATGCTCTGCAATGGCACCTTCACATGTAGCCAAGGAAAAAATGAAGAAACTAAGGACCTTCCTGAGGGTAGAGGCCATGGCAATAAAACATTAAAATAAATTGACTCAGGAGCTACATTTAGAAATCCAACTCAAAATCTAACCAAGAATATTACTTATTCTCAGGGTATAGTTAAAACTACCATGGAAAGAAGGAAAAAAAAAAAAAAAAAAAAAACTTTTGTAGAGAAACCTGACAAATGCTACCTTAACCAGGTGATTAAGGTTACTTTCAACAGTGACAGGCCAGATGCAGTGGCTCATGACTGTAATCCCAGCACTTTGGGAGGCTGAAGTGGGCAGATCACTTGAGATCAGGAGTTCGAGTCTAGCCTGGTCAACATGGTGAAACTCCACCTCTACTAAAAATACAAAAAAATTAGCCGGGTGTGGTGGGCCATGCCTGTAATTCCAGCTACTCAGGAGACTGAGGCACGAGAATGGAGAATCACTTAAGCCTGGGAGGTGGAGGTTGCAATGAGCAGAGAATATGCTACTGTACTCCAGTTGGGGTAATGGTGTGAGACTGTCTCAAAAAAAAAAAAAAATTACAAATTTTATTGACAGACAATATTGCTCTTGATATGATATGATTAAAACAGTATTTTACCTCTGTAGTATTCCTTTCAAAACATAAAAATTGAGTCTAATTATAAGAAAAGCATCAGAAAAATTCCGGTAGAGGCTCATGCTATAAGGTAACTGACAAGTATTCCTAAAAACTGTCAAGGTAATCAAAAGCAAGGAAAGTCTTAGAAATTATCCCATCAAAGAGGAGCATAAGAAGCTATGATTACTAAATGTAATGTGGTATCTTGGATGGGATCCGGGAACAGAAAAAGGACATTAGGTTAAAAACTAAAACAATCCTAGTTTTTAAAGCATGAACTTTAATTAATAATAATGTAGCAACATTTTTTTTTGTAAAAAATGTCCCATATGGAGGTAAGAAGTTAATAATGGAGAAAAATTGTATATGGGGTTATATGGAAACTCTATCTTTGCAATTTTTTTACTTCCAAAAATGTTTTAAAATAAAAATGCTATTAAAAGATAAAAATTAAAAAGAATAATTTTGTATTCATTGTGTAGGTTTCATTTTTTGCCCAATATTAAGTTTCTGATATCCATGATGTTGACATTTGTAGCTATAGATATTTATTTTTACTGCAATATAGTATCTTGTAAATGAATATACCATTTCTACTTCTACCTTCTTGTTGTTGACATTAAATTATTTCATATTAAAACATATCACTATAAGTAGTTCAGTCTATATCTCAACATATTTATATATTTTTTGTTGTTGTTGTTTGTTTGTTTTTCTGAGATGGAGTTTCACTCTGGTTGCCCAGGCGGAGTACAATGGCGCAATCTGGGCTCACTACAACCTCCGCCTCCCGGGTTCAAGCGATTCCCCTGCCTCAGCCTCCCAGGTAGCTGGGATTACAGGCACATGCCACTATGCCTGGCTAATTTTTTTTTCTTTTTGTGGGGGGATTTTTAGTAGAGATGGGGTTTTGCCATGTTGGCCAGGCTGGTCTTGAACTCCTGACCTCAGGTGATCTGCCCACCTCGGCCTCCCAAAGTGCTAGGATTACAGGCCTGAGCAACCATGCCTGGCCAAGAACTTCTTTAGAGTGTATACCTAGAGGTAGAATTGTAGGATTGTAGGGTCATTGAATATTCAATGTCACTAGATAATACTGTATTGCTGTGTGAATTTATTCCCTCATTGGCAACATGTAAAAGTTCCTGTTACTTCACAAATCATTCAACATTTTATATTGTCAGATTTTGTTTGTTAATGTTTCAGATGTTAAAAGAACTTCAGTATAAACTTGCATTTTCTAGATTATTAATGAGATTAAATATTTTAAAAGAAGCTTATTGCCTATTTACATATTTTAAAATCTGTGATGTATATCCATTTACTATTAGGAGTCTCTCTCTCTCGACATTTTTTTAGTATCTACTTTCTCAATTTTAATCTTTTGTCGCTTACTTGTGCTGCAAATGTATTATTTCAATTAGGTTGTTTAGGCTGGGAGCAGTGGTTCACATCTGTAAACCCAGCACTTTGGGAGGCCGAGGCAGGCAGATCATTTAAGGTCAGGCGTTCAAAGCCAGCCTGGCCAACATGGTGAAATCCTGTCTCTACTAAAAAAATGAATAGATAAAAAATAAATTAGCTGGGTGTGGCGGTGGATGCCTGGAATCCCAGCTACTCGGGAGGCTGAGGCAGGATAATCGCTTGAACCTGGGAGGTGGAGGGTACAGTGAGCAGAGATCACATCACTGCACTCCAGCCTGGGAGACAGAGTGAGACTCTGTCTCAAACATAAAAAAATAAAAAAATAAATAGTTTTCTTATATTCTCACAGGCTTTTGGTGTCTTTGATGAATAGACTTTTCTAATTTTAATGTATTAAATGTATTTAAATTTATTTTTCCCTTAAATTTATAATTTTTGTGTCTTACCTCCTGCTCATAAATATATTTCTCATTTTTAATGAAAAATGTTGAAGGCCATCCAGAATTAAATACATTCACATATAGTGAATTTTACTTTTTTTTATTTCCACACTTCTGTGAGTTTTGGCAAAAGTATGAGTCATGTAACCATCTTCAAGAAAAGGTATAGCAGATTTCCATTACCCCAAAAAGATTTCCACATGCCATTTGTGGTAACGCTCCCTTCACCTCCTCACTCTCAGCCCCTGGGAAACACTTGTCTATTTCGTACCTGTAGCTTTGCAATTTCCTGGCACAATGAAATAGTACAATATATAGTCTTTGCTGTTTGGTTTCTTTCACATGGCAAAATGTTTTTTAGGTTCATCCATAGTGTTGCATGTTTTAGTTAATTCCCTTTTATTGCTAAACAAAATTCCATTATATGAATGTATCAAAAATTGTTCATTCACTAACTAGTTTGTGAACATTTGGGTTGTTTCCAGTTTTTATGATAAATAAAGCAACTATAAACATTACTATACAGATATTTGTGTACATATGTTTTCAATACTTCTGCTTAAATACAAAGGAATACAGTTATTCATTCATACAGTAAGGGTATGCTTCACCCTACAGATATAAACTATTTTTTGAAGTGGTTATACCATTTGCATTCCAACCAGTAAAATGCACAAAAATTTCGATTGCTTCAAATTCCCTCCTACCTTTTGTATTAGTTTTTGTGATTTTAGACTGTCTAGTACTGTCTAGTAATACCTTATTGTGGTTTGCATTTGAATTTCTCTAATGAATAATGAACTTGAGCATCTCATCTTGTGATTACTAGGTATGCAAATCTCTTGCATACAACTATTTGTCCAGTATTTTAAAGATAGGTTGAGTTTACATTATTGGATTGTGCAATATCAGTCTATCTATCTATCTATCTATCTATCTATCTATCTATCTATCTATCATCTATCTATTCATCTATCCTGAATATAGACCCTTTATCTAATATGAGATTTATAAATATTTTCTCTTCATTTATTGAACTTTTTAAAAACTTCTATTTTAGGTTAAGAGGGTACATGCAGTACATGTATAGGTTTGTTACATGGGTAATTGCTTGTCACTGAGGATTAATGTATAAATGATTCCATCACCCAAGTAGTAAACATAGCACCAGATAAGTAGTTTTCAACCCAAGCCCCACCCTGGCCTAACACTTCAAGTAGTCCCTGGCCTGTATTGTTCCTGGTTTTGTACCTACGTGTACTCAATGTTTAGCTCCTGCTTATAAGTGACAACATTTGGTATTTCCTGTTCTTGAATTAATTTGCCTAGGAGAATGGCCACCAGCTGTATCTATGTTGCTGCAAAGGACATGATTTCATTCTTTTTTTATTGCTGCATACTATTCCAAGTATTCAATGGTGTATGTGTATCATATTTTCCTTATCCAGTCCACTGTTGATGGACATCTAGGTTGATTCCATGTCTTTGCTATTATGAACAATGCTGCTGTTGAAACCAGTCCAACATTCCCATAGAATTGATGTTTACTGTTTTGTGGATAATGATAAAAACTGACCCTCCTGGTCTTAAGGCTCAATTCTACATTTGTCTCATCTGAGTTTCTTCCCCAGGAACACCACCCTTGGGCCTCCCAGGTAGTATCCAGGAACTGAACTCACCAGATCACTACATCCAGACAATGAGATGCCAGACCATTCATCATGATTCTTGTTTACCAACTCCTCTTCATTACCTCTCCATGATTACCAACTCCTCTTCATTACCTCTCCATGATTTCTGTTTTTCCATGTGTAGTTCCATTTCTTCCTTGCTATATAAACTCCTAATTTTAGTCAGTCAGGGAGATAAATTTGAGTCTCATCTCCCATTTCTTCTTGGCTACAGCACTTGAATAAAGCCTTCTTCCCTAGCAATACTCATTGTCTCAGTGATTGGTTTTCTATGTGGTGAGCAGCAGGACTCACACGAAACCCCTAGTGTTTCAGTAACACAATGAAGATACATGTGCATGTGACTTTTAGATAGAATGATTTATTTTCCTTAGGGTATATGTCCAGGAGTGCACCTGCTGGGTGAGTGGTTGCTCTGTTTTAAGACTTTTTGAGAAATCACCAAGCTGCATTCTACAGTGACTGAACTAATTTACATTCCCACTAGCAGTGTAGAAGGGTTCCTGTTTCTCTGCAGCCTCACAAACATCTGTTATTTTTTGACTTTTCATTCTGACTGGTGTGAGATGTTATCTCATCACGGTTTTGATTTCCATTTCTCTAATGAGTAGTTGAGTATTTTTTCATGTATTTGTTGGCTGTGTGTATGTCTTCTTTTGAGAAATGTCTGTTCATATCCTTTGTCCATTTTAGATTGAATCTGTACATTGCTTTGGGCAGTATTGCAATCTGAATGATACTGATTCTTTCAATCCATGAGCATGGAATGTTTTTCCATTTGTTTGTGTCATCTTTGGTTTCTTTCAGCAGTGCTTTTTAGTTCTTGCAGAGATCTTTCACTTCCTTGGTCAGCTGTATTCCTAGATATTTCATTCTTTTGTTGCTATTGTAAATGGGATTGCATTATTGATTTGGCTCTCAGCTTGAACACTATTGGTGTATAGAAATGCTACTAACTTTTGTACATTGATTTTGTACCCTGAAAGTTTACTAAAATTTTCAGTTCTAAGAAGTTTTTAATGGAGTATATAGGGTTTTCTAGGTACAGAATTATATTATCTGTGAAGAGAGATAGTTTGACTTCCTCCTTTCCTATTTGAATGCGTTTTATTTCTCTTGCCTGAATGCTCTGGCCAGAACGTCCAGCACTAGGTGGTTAAGTAGGAGTGGTAAGAGAGGAAATTATTGTCTTCTAGTTCTCAAAAGAAATGCTTCCAGCTTTTGCCAATTCAGTATGATGTTGGATGTGGATTTGTCATAAATGGCTTTTATTATTTTGAGGGATGTTCCTTGAAAGCCTAATTTGTTCAGGGTTTTCATAATGAAGGGATGTTGACTTTTATTGAAAACTTTTTCTGTATCTATTGAGATAATCATGTGGGGTTTTTAAAATTTTTTATTTTTATTTTTTGGTATTGAGGTTATGTGGTGAATCACATTTTTTTTTTTGCATATGTTGAACCAACTTTGCACCCCAGGAATAAAGCCTACTTAATTGTGGTTGATTAACTTTTTGATGTTTTACGGGATTCAGTTTTTTATTATTTTGCGAGGATTTTTGCATCTATGTT
The DNA here is from genome assembly GCF_049350105.2 of Macaca mulatta. Classification (NCBI taxonomy): domain Eukaryota; kingdom Metazoa; phylum Chordata; class Mammalia; order Primates; family Cercopithecidae; genus Macaca; species Macaca mulatta. The sequence continues at coordinate 116,181,053 of NC_133410.1, read as the reverse complement.
CATTAGGGAAACTGGCCTGTAGATTTCTTTTTCATTGTATCTTTACCAGGTTTTCACATCAGAATTATGCTGACTCCACAGAATGCATTAGGGAGGAATCCCTCCTTGTTTACTTTTTGAAACAGTTTCAGTAGAACTGGTACGAGCTCTTCTTTATATGTCTGTTAACACTCAGCTATGAATCCACCTGGTCCAGGGCTCTTTTTTTGGTTGGTAGGTTTTTTATTACTGATTCAATTTCAGAATTCATTATTGGTGTGTTCAGGATTTCAATATCTTCCTGACTCACTCTTGGGAGGTTCTGTCTTACCAGGAATTAATCTATTTCCTCTAGACTTTCTAGTTTGTGTGCATAGAGGTGTTTGTAATAATCACTAAGGGTTTTTTGTAAGGTTTGTGGTAATGTCCCCTTTGTCATTTCTGATTATGCTTATTTGGATATTCTATTTTTTTCTTTATTAATTTAGTTAACAGTCTACCGATCTTGTTTAATCTTTTGAAGAACCGACCTGTAGTTTCATTGATCTTTTGTATAGATTTTTGCATCTCAGTTTCATTCGGTTCAGCTCTGGTTTCGGTTATTTATTTTCTTCTACTAGCCTGCAGTTGGTTTGCTCTTGTTTTTCAAGTTCCTTTAGATATAATGCTAGGTGGTTAATTTGAGATCTTTCTAACTTCTTGATGTTAGAAATTTAGTGATATAAACTTTCCTATTTACACGGCTTTTGCTGTGTCCCAGAGATCCAGGCATATTGCGTCTCTGTTTTCACTAGTTTCAAGGAATTTGTTTATTTCTGCCTTAATTTCCTTCTTTATCCAAAAGTCTTTCAGGAGGAGAAGGTTGTTTAATTTCCATGTAATTATATGGTTTTGAGACATCTTCTTGGTATTGATCTCTATTTTTATTGTGTTGTGTTCCAAGAGTGTGGTTGGTATGATTTCAATTATTTTGAATTTGTTGTGACTTGTCTTATAGCTGAGCATGTGGTTGATCTTGGAGTATATGCCATGTGGAGATGAGAAGAATATATATTCTGTTGTTGTAGAGTAGGATATTCTGTTGATGTCTTTTGAACTGTGATGAAGTCGATTTATAAATATTTTTCATTCACAGCTTTAGTTGTTGTGTGCTAAGAAATATTTACCTAATACAATGTCATAGTTTTTTTTAATCCCCCAGAATTATTACAGTTTTAAGTTTTACATGTAATCTATCACCAACTTTATGTTATTGTATAGATTAAGAGTTAAGATTTTTTTTGCATATGGAATTCCAATAGCTCCAGTACCATTCATTGAAAATATTTTTTTCTTTCCATTGAACTTCTTTGGCAACTTTGCTGAAAACAAATTGAGCATACATGTGTGGATGTATTTATATGCTCCCACCTCTATTCCATTCATCCATGTAACTATCCTTATACTACGCCATATATTTATTACTATTGTTTTATAGTAAGACTTGAAATCAGGTACTATGAGTCTTACAGTATTCTCTTACTCAAAATTGTTTTGGGTGTTTTAAGTCCTTCACTTTTCAAAGTAGTATATAGTCATTCAACTTCAAATAAAAAGTCTAGTAGGATTTTGACTGTGATTAAATTCTTAGATCAATTTAGGGAAGATTGACACAATATTCAGTCCATTACAATAGTATAATTTTGAATACATTCAGGCCTTTTCAAATTTTTGTCATCGATGTATATTTTTCAGTGTTCAAATCTTAGTTCCTTTTGATATATCCCTCTTTTCACATTTTCTGATGCTATTGTAAAGGGCATTTTATTGTTAATTTTCAGTTGTTCATGTCTAGTATGTAGAAATTCTATTGTAAACTGACCTCATATCCTATATTACTGCTACACTTATTATTTCTCACAGTTTTTTGCAAATTTTTAGACATTTTCTAAAGAGTTCCCTCTTTTGATAATGGGTAATTTTAAAGTTTGTTATTGAATATCCAAATATTTATAGTTGTTGATAGCACAAATATCTTCTATGTTGTTAAATTCTTGGTGTGCACTTGAAAAGAATATTGCTACTGGTTGAAGGAGGGAGGAATGTCTTATAAATATTATTTAGGTCCAAGTTGTTTGATAGTTCTGTCCACGTTTTTGATAGCATTATTGACTTATTGGCTTTCTGTTTACTGAATAATCACTGAAAGAAGATTGTTATAACTGAATTTTCTGTATCTGAATATTCTATATCACCAAATTCCATTTTATTATGTTTTGTTTTATGTATTTTGAGATTTTATTTTTGGTTGAATACACATTTAGAATTGTTTCATTTTCTTGGTGAATTGAAACCTTTGTTATTATATAATGCCTCTCCTTATGCCTGTTTAAAAAGTATTTTTAATTGTTGTTATTAATTCTCATTGGGTTTCTGTAGTTTATTGTTTCTTATTATTTTTTGGAAATTTTTGGTCATCTCTCTTCACGTATTTCTACTATCCTGTTCACTCTCTTTGTCTTCTTCTGGGTTCCCATTTTAATGTATAACAAATCTTTTGATTTCTTTTTACAACTCTATAAGTTCTGGGTTTTTTATTTTTTACTCTTTATCTTTCAGATTAGATAATTTCCATTGATTTATCTCTCAGTTTACTGATATTTAATTTAACAATTTCTAGTATTGTGATTTTATTGAATACATTTTTGATATCTGATATTGTGTTATATATTCCTATAATTCTATTTAACTTTTTTTTTTGGTTTTGCTTTTTTTTTATTATTATTATACTTTAAGTTCTAGGGTACATGTGCATAACGTGCAGGTTTGTTACATATGTATATTTGTGCCATGTTGCTGTGCTGCACCCATCAACTTGTCAGCACCCATCATTTATAGTATCCATCTCCCTATTGAAATTCCTCATGAAAATCTATCTGTTCATGCATGCTGCTCACATTTTTAACTAGATCCTTTAATTATTTTAGAATCTTTGTTGGCTAGTTCTAACATCTGAACCACTTCCGAGTCAGAAATATTGATTGCTTTATCAGTTGAAATGTTCGTATTTTTTAAATCTCTCTTTTATGTGACTCATAATTTTTGTTTGAATGCTGGGCATTGTATTAAAAAATAGAGACTGAAGTACATAGTATTATTTATGAAAATGGATAATCTTCTGTCAGGGTTTTAGTGTGCGAGTATGAGTCAGTTTATCAACAGTTGAGAAGTGTGTAGGTTTTTTGTTCCTGTTTGCTTTCAGTGCAAAATAAGCTTTATATTTTTCAGTGGGGGGCTGTTGATACCATGTGCTTAGTGTCGAGTCAGGGCTTGGAAGCATTTTTCACAGTGTTCTTGCTCTACCGTAAGGTAAGCAGTCCCTGCACGCCTGAGCCTCAAAAGAAGATCTTTCTCTATGCTCTTATCCCACCCATACTGTTGTAATGCAATTACTTTTTACCCTGTGTTTGGCTTAGGATGGAGCATAGGAGTAGTGTTTCTGTTTGCTTGGTACAACATTGGTTTTAGGCAAGTCCTCTGTGTTTAGGCCTCATTGGTGAGTCTCTTAATTTTCTTGACCCTCTTTCTCAACCTGGGGTAAACATACTTTGCTTTATGTCTATGATGGCTCTTGGTCAGGATAATTTTTCTTCTCTACACCAACTGTTGCTTCGTGCCAATGCAAGATTCTGAGCTCAGTAAGTTTTACTACATTTACCCAAATGCAGCGCATCTTTGTCTAGCAGCAAGAAGGTTTGCTGAGACTCCCCCGAGAACTTAAAAGTTTGTTTCACATGAGAAACTTTGTTTCACAGGAAAGTGAAAAGTTTTTGATGTCTGTCTTCTAGTAGAAGTCAATCACTACCTGCATACCTTTGATGCTATAGGAATATATCTCTCCAGACTCCTTATCCTCTCCAGCTTTTCTCAGAAGAATCCAGTAGAGGTCTGTATAAAAGTTTCTTGTGTTGAGGGCTCCAAGTTTTTCTAAACTGACATGCTGCATCACAGCAGGCCTTTAAGAAATTTTAAAGTTTTAGCTGCTTTCTTTTTATCCACTTTTTTGGGAGTTACCTCTTCCTGAGCTCTGTTTATGTGCCTTATGTACCTCAGTGTGTAGGACTTTGTCACTGTTTGAAATTCAGTTCTCTCGTGTGTGTGTGTGTGTGTGTGTGTGTGTGTGTTTAATTCAGCACTTTAATAGGATAAAAAATTTAGATTATCTGAAATATTGTTTCATTTTTTAGGGTGGAAGTAATATTTTCTCTCACATCTTTGCTATGTAAAAATGAAACAAAATTAATTTTTGTAGATAATTTGAAGTAAAAATTATATTTTAATTTTTTTCTCTGTAAAGAATCAATTACCTCCGAACCATCAGTTCAACAAATTTTCTCATTTTCTTTACTTTGAAGTGTTTGAAATCTTCAAACCATATAATTAATTAATTTGTTCTTGATACTGTTGTAATTACATTGTGGTCAGAGAACATGGAATGAATACCATTTCTTTGAAATTTGGTGAAACAGGCCGGGTGCGGTGGCTCAAGCCTGTAACCCCAGCACTTTGGGAGGCCGAGACAGGAGGATCACGAGGTCAGGAGATCGATACCATCCTGGCTAACATGGTGAAACCCCGTCTCTACTAAAAAAATACAAAAAACTAGCCGGGCGAGGTGGCGGGCGCCTGTAGTCCCAGCTACTCGGGAGCTTGAGGCAGGAGAATGGCATAAACCCGGGAGGCGGAGCTTGCAGTGAGCTGAGATCTGGTCACTGCACTTCAGCCTGGGTGACAGAGCGAGACTCCCTCTCAAAAAAAAAAAAAAAAAAAAAAGAAATTTGGTGAAACTACCTTTATGGAATAGTATGTTATTAATATTTGAAATAGTCTATGTATGCTTAAAAATAAGTACTTTCTCCAGTTGTTGAGTTTATTATTCTACATATGTACTTCAGATTAAGCTTAACAACTAGGTTATTCACATCTTCTACATGCATATCTTATGTCTGCTCAGTCTATCAATACTACAGTATGTATATTACAGTTTCCCACTGTGAGAGTAGATTTAACAATTGCTTCTTGTATTTTTGTCACTTTTTCCTTTATATGTATATGTTTTACGTATGCTAAATGGTGTATACACATTTAAAATTACTATAGATATTTATCAATAGAAATAGTACTCACATACAGAGATCCCACATTTTTATCTTTAATTCTTTTGTTTGGCCTTAATGTTTACATTGTCTGTAACTCATATTACTACACTAGGCTACGTTTATCTGTTATTTGAGTAGTTTAAGTTCTTATATCCTTTTTGTGTCTTATGTTTTAATTTTTTTATAAATATGTATTTTGTAAATCTTTATTTGTATATATCTGGCAATCTTTATCCTTAAACTTGAGGGTTTAGTCTATGTTTTTCCATTACAGTTTATTTTATTTATATAGTCTTGCTTTATCCTTCCCACTTATGCCAATTTTTCTCTTTCTTTATTAATGCATATTCTCCTCTCCTATTTAATGCTGTATTTTTATAATATTTGACCTTTATTTTTTAATAAATCATATCAATTAGAAATTAGGGTTTTTTACTGTTAATATTTGTTTTATTATATCTGCATATTTGCCAATATCTTTACTTTCGATCTTTCTTGAATATCTGACCTTCCATTTAGGAATTTTTTTCTTTGCATGAAGTAGCCACTTTAGAATTTCTGTAAATGAATAGTTGCTGGTGATAAACACTTTGTTTTTCTCTGATTGAAAGTATTTTTATTTTGTCCTCATGTTTGAAATATAATTATTCTATATTTGCATGCTGACAGTTATTTTCCCTGAGCACATTGAAGACTATTCCATTGTCTTGTGGTTCCAACACAGAGATTTGGATAATTGCCTCCTTTTTGGTAGGTAATATGTTCTGCCTTCTTATTTTCTTGTAAAATCTCCTCTTTGTTTTGGTGATTCCATTACATCAATCTGAATCTAGGTGTAGTAGGCCAAATAATGCCTCCCTCAAGATGTCTACACCATAATCTCCAAACCTATGGACATACTATTTAGTTGCTAAATAGAAATGAGAAAAGGAAAATAAAAGGAAAGCTTAAAAATAATCCAGTCCTTTCTTCCACACAGGGCTTATGTCCCAAGAATTAGATTTCTTCCAGTAACTAATTTACTACCAGAAAAAATAGAGATAGTGGGGAGAATGTCTAATTTTAAAAGGTTACAAGCCTATGTCTCAATATGTACCAGTGGGGTCTCTGTTCTCTGTTACCTCATATATTGGTACCGGTAGAGTGGGGTGCTGCTGTAAAGATACCTGAAAATGTGGAAGAGACTTTGAACTGGGTAACACACAGAAGTTGGAACAGTTTGGAGGGCTCAGAAGAAGATAGGAAAATATGAGAAAGTCTAGTACTTCTTAGAGACTTGTTGAATGGCTTTGACCAAAATGCTGATAGTGATACAGACAATAAAGTTCAGGCTGAGGTGGTCTCAGATGGAGATAAGGAACTTGTTGGGAACTGGAGTAAAGGTCAGCCTTGGTATGCAAAAACACTAGGGGCATTTTGCCCTTGCCTTAGAGATCTGTGGAACTTTGAACTTGAGAGAGATGATTTAGGGTATCTGGCAGGAAAAAAAATTCTAAGCAACAAAGCATTAAAGAGAAAGAAGAGCATAAAAGTTTGCAAAAATTGCAGCCTGACCATGCAGTAGCAAAAAAATAAAACCATTTTTCTGGGTAGAAATCCTAGACAGCAGCAGAAATTTGCATAAGTAATAAGGAGTCAAATGTTAATCACCAAGACAATGAGGAAAATGTCTCCAGGGCATGTCAGAGACCTTCAAAGCAGCCTCTTACATCAGAGGCCCAAAGCCTAGGAGGGAAAAATGCTTTCCTGGGCTGGGTCCAGGGCCCTCCTGCTGTGTATAGCCTTGGGACTTGGTACCCTGCCTCCCAGCCACTCCAGCCATGGCAGAAAAAGGTCAACATACAGCTTGACTGTGGCTTGAGAGGGTGCGAGCCTAAAGCCTTGGCAGCTTCCATGTGATGTTGGTCCTGTGCGTACACAAGGGGATAATAACTGAGGTTTGGGAACACCACCTAGATTCCAGAGGATGTATGGAAATGCCTGGATATCCAGGCAAAGGTGTGTTGTAGGGGTGGAGCCCTCATGGATAACTTCTACTAGGGCAGTGCAGAAGGGCATTGTGGGGTTGGAGCTCCCACAGAGAGTCCCCACTGGGGCATTGCATAGTAGAGCTGTGAGAAGAGGGACACCATCCTCCAGATCCCAGAATGGCAGATCCACTGACAGATTGTACCATGCCTGTGAAAGCAGCCAGGCTGGAGGGGGGTTGGGCACCTAAGCCATACCCTGAAAAACCACAGGGCTGGAGCTTCCCAAGGTTGTGGGAGATCATCTCTTGCATCAGTATGCCCTGGATATGAGACATGAAGTCAAAGGAAATCATTTTGAACTTTAAGATTTAATGACTTCCCTAGTGGATTTCAGACTTGCTGAGTCTTCTGGCCTTCAATTTACTCCTGTGCTGGATGCCTCCTGCCCTTGAACATCAGATTCGAAGTTCTTCAGCTTTGGGACTCTTGGACTTACACAGTAGTTTGGTAGGAGCTCTTGGGCCTTTGGCCACAGACTTAAGTCTGCACTGTTGGCTTCCCTACTTTTGAGGTTTTGGGACTTTCACTGATCCACCACTGGCTTCTTTGCTGTTAAACTTGTAGACAACCTGTCATTGGAATTTACCTTGTGATTGTGTTGGTCAATTAACCTTAATAAATTCTCTTTCATATATACATATATACTATTAGTTTTGTCCCTTTAGAGAACCCTGACTAATACACTTCACTTTAAAATGAGTGGTTTCAATCACCATCCATATTATATTAATAGGACACAACTAGGGTTTCCTGAAAAATGTGAGAAGACTTTTCAGAGCTCTCACATCTATAATGAACATAATGAAATATATTGTTGGGGTTTCTGCAAAATAAGTACAAATAATTGATCTGGTAGCAATTACCTGAAAGATTATTTTAATTGAGTGTGTTTTGCTGTTGACTCATGTCTCAATATCTGCCTATTATCTGCAGTATTGAAACTGTATGGCATGATATGACAGGCAGGAAAGCTGCATTTGTCTTTTTTGCCCTTGCTACTTCTCATGCTTATACCCAGCACTGTCCCTTTGTATCTGTTTCCTCTACTGAAAGTTAACCATTCCTGCCCCATTCTCGGGTACAGTCCAAAGACAGCAGTTCTTATTCTTCTATGTCTCCCCAACCAGATACTCACAGGCATTACTCTTTCTCTTCAGTTACTAGGCACCAATTTTCCATTTTTATTATTGGAACTTCATCATACTATACAAGATTTAGATTGCTCTCTGCTTGAATTTTATGTGCAAATTTTCCCAATTTGCCACATAATGCCAGTCTTGCATATACAGAAACAGGTATTTATATATATAGGTTGAGAGGAGATAGAATCAAACTCATTCTTAAGTTTAACTTCATTAAATGATTAAAATGGAGGGTCATTAACCATTGGCAAATACAGACTGGATTAAGAAATAAATTATAAAGTTATTATATACTTGATACTCTGTTGGTTACTAAATATCATAACACTATATAAAAATATAATTGAATAAAACAAGAATTTGTCCATTTCTGATTATAACATTAATGTATAATTATTAGAAATATATTTCCCTAAAGCATAGTAAAATTAATATTAAAACTCCAGAATTATATGCTGCTTTTCCAAAAATTTCAAAATATTTATATACAAATTAAAGTATTTACAGAAAAACATCCAGGGCATACTGATGCAAGAAGTGGTCTCCCGTGGCCTTGGGCAGCTTCAGCCCTGTGACTTTGCAGAACTTATTTCACACCCCCATCTCCCCTCTAGCCTGGCTGCTTTCACAGGCTGGTGTTGAGTGTCTGTGGCTTTTCCAGTTGCATGGTGCAAACTGTCAGTGGATCTACCATTCTGAGGTCTGTAGGATGGTGGCCCTCTTCTCACAGCTCTACTAGGCAGTGCCTCAGGGAGGACTCTGTCTAGGAATGTCAACACCACATTGCCCTTATGCACTGCCTTAGCTAAAATTCTCTATGAGGGCTTCACCCCTATAGCACATCTCTGCCTGGACATCCAGGCATTTCCATACAGCCTCTGAAATGCAGAGTTCATGAATTTGCAAAATAATTTTGAAAAAGAACAAAGCAGAAGAGTCACACTTCCCAATTTCAAAACTTACTACAAAACTATGTTAATCAAAACTGTATTGTACTGGCACAAGGATAAACTTATAGAGCCATGGAATACGATTTAGAGAGCAGAAATAAGCACACACGTCTATGGCAAACTGCTTTTTAACAAGAATGGCAGGATCATTCAATGGGAGAAAAATGGCCCATTCAACAACTAGTACTGGGACAATTGGATAGCTACATGTAAAAGAATAAAGCTGGACCTTTCCTTCACTCTGTCAACAAAAATTAATTCAAAATGTATCAAATACCTAAATATAAGAATGAAAACAACAAAACTCTAACAACAAAATAAAACAAGAAAACACAGGGGTAAATCTTCAAGACCTGCAGTTTGGTAATGGGTCTGTAGGTATGATATCGAAAGCATGAACAACACAAGAAAAAATTAGATGAATTGGATTTTAGCAAAATCAAAAACTTTTAAGTGTCAAAAGAAATTATCAAGAAAGTGAAAGGACAACCTATAAAATGAGAGAAAGTGTTTGCAAATTATTTATCTGATGAGGATCTAGTCCCTGAATAAATAAAACCTCCTAAAACTCAACAATAAAAGGAAAACAACCCAAGTACTGGAATAAACGTTTTCTCAAGGAAGATAGAAAGATAGGCATAGAAAAAGATGCTTTACATCAGTTGTTATCAAGAAATGCAAATTAAAACCACAGTGAGATACCATTTAACACCCACTTGGATGTCTATAATTAAAAAGACATACAACAAGTGTTAATCAGGATGCAGAGAAACTAGAAGTCTCATATATTGCTGGTGGGAATGCAAAATGATGAAACATGCTGTGAATAAGTTTGGTAGTTTCTTAAAAAGTTAAACATAGAATTACCATATGACCCAGCAATTCCACTCCTAGGGAAAATCCCAAAAGAATTGAAAATAGATACTCAAACAAATACTCACATGAATGTTCATAGTAGCACTATTCAAAATACTAAAAATAAAAACAACCAACCACACGGATAAAAAAAATTGTGGTGTATTCATAAAACAGAACAATTTTATATCATAAAAAAGAATGAAGTGATAATAAAAGCTACAAGGTGGATGAATCTAAAAAACATTATGCTATGCCAAATACACAAAATATCAGATGTTGCATGATTCCACCTATATGAAACATCTGGAATAGATACATCCATGGAAACAAAAAGCAAACTGGTGTTTGCCAGGAACTGAGAGAAGGATAAATGGCAAGTAACATTTTACTGGGTATGGGGTTTTATTTTTGGGTGATACAAGTGTTTTGGAACTAGATAGAGGAGGTACTGGTATACAACATTATGAATATACTAAATACCACTGAATTGTTAACTTTAAAATGCTTAATTTTATGACTTAATACCTTCACCTTGTTATGAACTGGAATTTGTGTCTCCCAAAATTTCATATGTTTAAGCCCTAACCTCAATGTGATGGAATTAGGAAGTGAGGCCTTTGGAGTTAAGTAGGTTTAAATGAGATCTGAGGATGGAGGCCCCTTGATGGGATTAGTTCTCTTACAAGAAGAAGAGACACAAAGCCTCCGCCCTCCACCAATTGAGGACACTGAGGTACAGTGGCTGTTTGCAAGCCAGAAAGAGAGCTCACACCAGAATCCAACAATGCTGGTCTCCTGGTGTCAGATTTCTAACCTCCAAAACAGTAAGAAATATATTTTCTGTAGTTTAAATCACCCAGTCAATGATATTTTGTTACAGTAGCCAGAGCTAATAAAGATATAGCTCAATTAGAAAATAATTTAAAAATTATGAATCTGTCTATAGAATACTTCGCGTTTCAAACTAATTTGATCACTTTTGCAGCCATTAATTTGATATTTCTATTTCATTTAAATATAATGTGAGAGGATAAAGAGATGAGCATATTTTAATATTTTATTCTTCTTTGCTTGTTTTGTGAGAAATTTTCTTATGAATTTGGATTGATTTTATTTGAATAGAGGATTTACTTAGAATAACACATTTTTGGTAGAAATGTAATTTACTTGAATTATACTTAGTGGGTTAAAATAACTTTTAAAAGTTCATCTTTTGGTTACTGAATTGTTTATAAATATAATATTTATTTAATCCTTAGGAAACCGTGTGAGGAAAATGCTGTATATGATTTTTTTGAACTGAAAATGTTGCCCACCAGAGGGCTCTCAGTTTTCTTCTATTGTGCATTGTGGAAAAATGAAAGTTATATTTTAATAATCATAGCTTCTACATTATTGAGCAAATCAAATATATTTTCTGAGTATATATATGCAGTAGCTTCCTGAACAGTAATTTAATTACAATTCATTTAAATAAGTGTAGTGAACACATTAAGTAATTAAGCACATTTAGATAAGCTTGTCATAATTGAGGTACAAATAAAACATACTTCAGATGTACGCACTCAGTGTTTTCTGCATTTCTTTATAAAACTCCCTGTGAAAAGGAATTTGTAACGTGAACTGTTATGATTTATCAAGCAGAAAATAAAACAAATTCTGTCTTCAGAAAGTCACAGAGATCAATCTCCAATGTATAGTTAAGTTTAAGTATTAATCTCCATTGAGATGGAAAGAACTATTCCAACTTGGATCTGAAAATTGATAAACCGGATTTATGTCTAAAAAATACTTTTAATGCACTGATACTATGCCTTCAGGATATGTGAATAATTAAGATACAGGTACTTTTCTTGAGAAGCCCAAACTATAATAAGAAATAGGCATCTGGATAAATTACCATATCATTTAATGGCTATAAGAAGTATGCCATTAATACATGTGCTGATCTGTAAAAATATCAGATGGTTTTTCCTTTGTCCATTTTGTCTATTCTGCTTTTTCATACCATTAATTTAATTGTGTCCAATTAAAACACTGTATCACTAAATCTCAGGGAGAAGGGAAGAGTGGGAATGTAGTATATTTTGAAAAGGTATTTCCAGGCATTCTCATCCCATTCACATTCCACTGTTGAGAACCACTGTGCTAAGTGAAGACTGTGATGGGAGTTATAGTTAGTTAACCATACCTAGGCTATCAGGGAAGTTTCCCAAACCTGAAACTAAAGAGTGTATTAGATAGAAAAAGGGTGGAAGGAGCAATCCAAGTAAGGGGAAGAGATTAATCAAAGCCACAGAGCTAAGAAATTGATAAGAAAACAAAATAGACAAAGGAAAAACCATCTGATATTTTTACAGATCAGCACATGATTCGAGTGTCTGGGGAAATGCTTTGGCCATGTGAATGGTGAAAGATGCCGCCATTGGAGAATGTAGGATCACACCTTCCAAAGCCCTGAATGCATGCAAAAGAGTTTGACTTTACCTTAAATGTAGGAAGTTTAGAGTCAGAAATCATCTTTAATCAGAAGAATGGCTTGAATAGATCGTTAATTAGACAGCTAAGTTTGAGGGACCCAGAGAGTAAATTAATGGTATGAAAAAGCAGAAGCAATAAAATGTGAGACATAGAATCTGATTAAGAAGCAATTACAACTGTTGAAAAAATTAAGAACCTTTAGAAGACCTGGACCAGTGTGGATGGTGAAAAAGAGATTGAGGAAAAGACATTAACATCATTAAAGAAACATTTCACCAAGCTTTAAGCTAAGCATATAACTTTATCTGCTCAATGACCTTGAGCTTGCTAGAGATTATGCAACTCATTCCAGGACTCTTTAAGAACTGTGTCTGTGATTTTGTGGGGTAAACCAGAGAAATGACCAATCCCTAACAATACTTTTTTTATCCTCACCTCTACTAATCAAATGATATTCTACTTTGTTCAGGGAACATTTCCTTTCTTTATCCTGTTAAGTGATACAGTGAGGTGAGACCTATAAAAAGGCAGGAAGATGTCCCATTAGAATGGAGAACAAACTTCTAAGCAGAAGACAAGAAACTGGTATAAAATAATGGTGATATATTTAACAAATCAGGCTAATTCATGAAGCCTCATCCTAGGATTATGGTAAATTTGTTAGCTAATATTACTGTGAATTCACTATATGCCATGAACTACTCTAAGCATTTTACATGTACTAATTTATTAAAACCTCACAGTAATTTTATTGGGGAAAAGTTTATTGTTACGCCCATTGTGCAGATTAAATAGTGAGGCAATAATTGATTAAGTAACTTGCAAGCATACTCAGCCAATGATCACAAAACCATTAGCTGAAGCTAGGCAGGGTATATTTTTTGAATACTACTCTATCCTACCTCATTATCTAGCAGGAGGCCAGAGATGACAGAGTTAATTGCAGGATAAAGAAAATCTTGGCCTCCATCTACCAGGCTTCTGGGTAAACATGCTAATGTTAGATTTTGTGGAGTTCTTATTTAAAAGATGATTTAAGCAGGTGTGCTTGGTCTCTCTATACTGATTATTGTAAATAAATATGAAACTTATGTAATTATGGAAATATAGCTGGCTGGAGAATGGAATGAGTCTTATGGAATCATTGTCCTGGAATGACTACCCACATTATAAAAACTAAGCAGCTTAAAATCTGAATGACTTGGTCTGAGCTGACATACACACCATGCATTGTTAGTGCTTGCTTATTAGTCTCAGTAGGGAAAGGGGATGAAGAGGATGCTGTTTTGAAGGCTAAAGCCTCTTAGGAAAGAAATATGCATGTGTGTCTGCTTCATGCTTGTGTCTTTTGAATTATTAATGATTTGGTATTGGGTAAGAGCTATGATTTGTATGAGTTTGTTTTGACAATCTTACCTTTTTGGTAGCTTACTATGGGAAGAGAAGAGTACTTTTGTGGGTATTTGGCTTTGAGCAGATAGAGTCTTGCCCTAAGTTAACCTATTTTGATACAGAATTCAATAACACCTATTTATATTTACACAGATACCTGCAGTATCAACAATTCCTAAGCTTCCTTCTAAGAGTCATAAGTCCAGTTCAGGTCTTTAGTTTGGCAGAATGGGAAATACAAATTTTGGGCAGGTACAAATTATTTGTTTTAAAAAAGCCAATGTTATTGTTTATCTATCTTCACTATTAACTTGTTTACTTTTCATAGCCAGCCACATTATAAGATTGGCAACCTTATCATTGCTGTTTTATAAGTGGACACACTTAATGTCTGTGTTCCAATTATTGTGCTCAGTCTGGCCAGTGCTTCCTTCCCACAGAGGGGCGAGAAAGCTGGTGCAAGGAGTGGGGAGAAGCAGTCATCCCTTACCTTAGAGGAAATGCCGGCGTCTCCCTCAGATTCTGTCTCCTGTTTAGTCAACCCATAGGGTTGTGTTAGTCTGCTTGGGCTACTATCACAGAATACTGCAGACTGTGTGGCTTAAGATCTATTTATCAGAATTCTAGAGACTAGAAATCTAATACTGAGGTCCAGCAGGTTTGGTTGATAGATGGACAGATGGACATCTTTTTGCTGTGTCCTCTCGTGACCTCTTCCCTGCATGCGAAGCCAGAACGAGCTCTCTGGTGTCTCTTCTTACAGAGACCCTAATCCTATCAGATTAGACCTGCCCTTATAACCACATGTAACCCCAACTATCTCCTCAAAAGCTCTCTCTTCAAACATAGTCACATTGGGGGTTAGAGCTTTGACGTAAACATTTTGGGAGGATATGATTCTGTCTGTAACAATGGTTCCTTTATCTTTTTGTCCATTCACTCTTCCTTTTCCAATTGCCTCAAACCTTTTGAAAACCTTTTTCTTCTTTGCCTTGATTTCAGTTTCATGGTACTCACAGAGGTGAGAAATAAATTTGCCCCCTTCCTGCTGAGAACAGAGGAATCACAGCCTTGCTTCCAACGGAACTCCATTTACTTTTATGTCCTAAGGACTGTTTTCCCAAGAACTCTCTTACACAGCCCCTTTTCTTGTCATCTATTGTCTCTTATCACCCTTGAAGTGCTTAAATGTGTGTCTAAGTAGCTTTCCTAGGCAGAGTTGGGATGAGTAAGATTTATTTGCTGAAAAGCAATGAAATTAATTATTCTACTCTTTGGGGAAGGGCTTGAAATAGTCTTCCTAGAAAATAGCACAGTAAGAGTTATAAGGGTGGTAAAAAGGAACAGAAGAGCAGAGCAAGCAACTGATGGGGAACTACTACACTGGCAAGTGCTACCTTGAGATAAAAGAACAAAAGAAGACTTCCAAATGGGAAAAATGTAACTGTAATTATAGCCCATTTCATTTTCATTCTGTACTGCCAGAAAAAAGTGCTGTTTTTCCTACAAATGTGTGCAGAAAAATATGAGAAATATATGTACAGTGTTGCAATAGAAATAATTTGAATGTTGTCTAAGAAAAAGTGGGAAGTAATAGATTGCTTTTCAAAAAGCTAAATTCTATGTGATTATAATGAGTGCATTTGGGAGGGAGATGATTATCCAACATAATCCATCTTCTTTGTCTCTTTTTTTTTTTTTTTTTTTTTTTTTTTTTTGAGACGGAGTCTCACTCTGTCTCCCAGGCTGGAGTGCAGTGGCATGATTTTGGCTAACTGCAAGCTCCACCTCCCAGGTTCAAGCTATTCTCTTGCCTCAGCCTCCCAAGTAGCTGGGACTACAGGCGCCGGCCACCAGGCCCAGCTAATTCTTTGTATTGTTAGTAGAGATGGGGTTTCACCATATTAACCAGGTTGGTCTTGATCTCCTGACCTCGTGATCCACCCACTTGGGCCTCCCAAAGTGCTGAAATTACAGGCGTGGGCCACCACACCCAGCTCCTCTTTGTCTCTTAATGCTAGTGTTTCCGCTAAACATGTTCAAAATGAAAAATCAAAATATCTTTTCCTTCTATTGATAATTCTAAACTATAAGCAACTAAATTTTCCTCTTAGTAGCTCTAATACAAAAAAAAGTTGAAATAATTTTTAAGACTTTTTACAGAGCACAGAAGATTAAACATGTATGTTTATTTCAATGCTTTTTAAAACTGATTTAAATTATAGCAAATAAAATTTTTTAAATATTAAAAATGCATGGTGGATGAGAGGAAATACCAGTAGATGAGAAATGTCACCAACTCTTTGGAAGATTCAAGGTGAACTGATGAGTGACAACTGACTTTGCAGAACATGGAAAGGTGAAATCCAAATGCCTACAGAGGGAAATACCAACAAGGTTCAAGATTGGAGGGATCTCGTATCACAGATAGAAGTAACAGAAGAATAGGTAATGAGCCTATTTAGGAGTAATTAGATCCCAGATACCCTTTCACACTTTGTACTTCTATAACCTTCCTTTACTGCAGCAGGAAATTGGAGGAGAAATTACATGATAAAGTCTCTCTGTGCAGAGGTGAATGACAGGCTGGCTAGCTCTAGAACTGCAGAAAGTACCTGGGAATATCCTATGGACAAGTGTGAGAAAATTAACACACAACTCACTTCCCTAAAGTTGGTCCTAAGTTCGGGCAGCAGGCCTCATCCCCAGTAGAATTATTTCCAGGAGAGACTGACTAGCTAACAAAAGAGGACTGTCATTTGTAGAACTGCTCGTGAAACAGACTTGATTTTATTGCCCAATGTGAAGCCAACCAGTTGACAAAAACCCTTCCACACACGTAGTTTCCAATGAGCTTTTTAAGGTCTCCTTCTCAAACATTAAAGGCTAGCCAAGAGTGCCAGGATGATTAAGAAATCTGCCACGTGAAAAATGAAAGAAAAACACAATCAAATAGAAGAAAAATTCAAAAGAATACAGAAGGAAAGAGGGACGGGGGGAAAATATACATACACACACACACATTAGATATATCTAATATATATTTATATATGATTTAATATATATGTGTGTGTGTTTGTATATAGTATGTAAAATTTTTAAGAACTGTTTCTTGATCTCTGCACTCTTTCTTTGCATCTTTTCAGATATCTTCTTCCCTACTTCGCCACGAATATATTATTTTTTTAAGTTTTATTCTCCTTTGTCCAAAAACAGAATTGATAGAGTACCTGATGCATGTGACTATACTGAGAGGGCTTTGGCTGCTCAATAGAAAATTCGAGAAGTATTAGTAGTAGTTACACTGAAAGTTAAGCAAACAAAACAGAAGGTGACTGTTAACTCCAAGAAAAACAAGTTGTAAAAGAAAGGAAACAAAATAATACTGCACAGTGTGGCTCACCTATGAAACTTGCTTACTTAATCACAATGATGTAGACATTGAATATCGATATACTAAGAAATTGTGGTATAATGGAACATTAGGAGAAAAGAGTATATGTACGTGTGCACTAAATTTAAATCCACTTTACCAAGCAGAAAGTACATAATTTAAAAAATTCAAGGAATAGCATTATAAACATATTATCTAGAAATGTAGAAGCAAATAAAACAAAAAGTTAAACATTTTAAGGTAGGATAAACTTGGGATAAAGAGGAGTGGGCAAATTGCTGTTTTCTTTCAAGACTTTTGCACTCTTTGGTCTTTTTAAATATATATATGTGTATTAATTTAATATAATATTCATTTTAATTTTGCTTCTGTTTATCATATGACTTTACTTATCATAGATAATTTTATTTGATTCAGCTGCAAGATCTCCTCCTCATAAAGTTTCATCCATAAAAATTATTTCCGACCACAAAATATCAACAATTTCTATTTTTATTAATCATGTTTAATATTAAGTATCCCACAGCATCTTTACTAGTTATTGAGCTCATATAAGAGATGAAAAATTGGTTTCTCATCATTAAATTTGTACTTATTTGATTATATTTGATTAATAATTAAAGATAAAATTAAATTGCCAGCCACAGTTCTAAGTTCTTTTTATATATTAAGTGCTATGCATATAGTTTACATACATCAATTCGCTTAATATATGAGGCATGCATATCATTTTGGAATAGATTTGGCTGCAAGGGAGAGAAAGCCTAAATAGCAGTGCCTTAAACAAGAGGGCAATTCATTTTCACACATAAGAAATGTGTGGGCCCAGTGTAGTGACTCATGCCTGTAATCACGTAACTCTGGGAGGCTGAGGTAGTCAGATTGCTTGAGCTCAGGAGTTGAAGACTATCCTGGGCAACAGGGTGACATGCCGTCTCTACAAAAAATACAAAAATTAGCCAGGTATGGTGGTGTGTGTCTATAGTTCCAGCTACTTGGGAAGCTGAAATGGGAGGATGGCTTGACCCTGGGAGGAGGAGGTTGCAGTGATGAGAAACCACACCACTGCCCTCCAACCTGGGTGACAGGGCCAGACCATATTTCCAATTAAAAAAAAAAAAAAGAAAGAAAGAAAGAAAAGAAAGAAAGAAAGAAAAGAAAAGAAAAGAAAAGAGAAGAGAAAAGAAAAGAAAAGAAAAGAAAAGAAAAGAAAAGAAAAGAAAAGAAAAGAAAAGAAAAGAAAAGAAAAGAAAAAGAAAAAAAAAGAAATGTCTGGGGTGGGCACAGTGCCTCATACCTGTAATTCCAGCACTTTGGGAGGCTGAGGCTGGAGGATCGCTTGAGGCCAGGAGTTCGAGGCCAGCCTGAGGCAACAAAGAGAGACCTGATCTCTACGAAAAAAGAAAAAAAATTAGGCCAACGTGATGGCATATGCCTGTAGTTCTAGCTACTCTACTCATGAGGCTGTCAGGAGGATCACTTGAGCCCATAAGGTGGAAGTTGCAGTAAGCTATGCTTGCATCACTGCACTCCAGCCTGGGTGACAAAGTAAGACTCTGCCTCAAAACAAACAAATAAAAAATAACAAAACAAAACAAAAAAACTAAAAAGACATAATTACCATTATTAAATCAGCTGCTCTGTCATTTGGAACTGGACACTGTCTCTAAAAAAGAAGAGGAAGAAGGAAGAAGAAGGAGTGGGAGGAGGATGAGGAAGGAGAGGAGGAGGGAGAGGGGGAGGAGGAGGACGTGGTGCAGGAGGAAGAAGAAGAAAGAGAAAGAAGGAGGAGGAGGAGGAGGAAGGAAAGGAGGAGAAGGAGGAGAGAAGAAAGAAGAAGGAGAAGAAGAAGAGGAGGAGGAGGAGGAGGAGAAAAGATAGAACAAGGAGAAGAGGAGGAGGAGGAGGAGGAGGAGGATGAGGAGGAGGAAATGTGTCTGAAGATAACAGGGCAAGGGCTGGTGAAAGATTCTGCTCCAAAAAGGCTTCAAGAACCCAAGGTCCTCCCAGCTCTTTGCTCTGTCATGCCCAGAGTATGACCCTTATTTTTATGGCTTAAGATGAACACAGACAGCCTCTGGGCTACAGAATAGAAAAATGGATGAACAAGAGAAGCAAAAGGTGAACTTCATCTTTTACTTAAGGAAGGCTAACCAAAACTGTCATAGGCCGATCTAGTTTAGTTTCCTTTCGCTATGTTCAAATTACTCTTGGTAATTTTTTACAAAGAAATAAAATACTTCAGTTCTCAATGTTTCCAATATTTTAAATAATAGTGTACTGTTACTTAAATATATATCTATTTAATACATTATTATATATGCTAGTGCTATGATATTTTATTTATTTCTATATTTCTAACTATCAGTAAGGGTTTTTATGGTTTTTGAAAATATTTTCAAAGGTCATTGAACAATTGTAATCTCCCTGATTAATTATTAAGATAGCCTTGCATGTTCCCACTTACATGGCTATTATATGTGAATATTGATAAGAAATTGTGGTATATTGGAATATATATATATGGTATGATATAGCATGTGCAATGTGAAGATTGTCTTTACAAGAGTAAATAGGCAATGGCAAATGGCTTGTATAGTTGTCTAAGGGTTCTGTAAAGAAAAAAGGAGAAAAACTGAATAATGAGAAATGAAGATGTTCAGGACAGAGGCATGTAGTTATGGGAAAAAGAACAAAATGTGATGATTTTGGTTTTGCAGTTTAATGCCCATTAGAGATTATCCCCTGCAGAAGTGAATGAAACCATCAAGTTAACAGAATGACTTGACCAGTAGATGTCAGCCAGACTCCATCCTCAGCCACCATACTGCTCCTTCAATGAGACCATGACCTGAGAGTAACCATACTAGCAGAGATGGATGAGTTTTATAGGCCAAAAATCATGAGCTTTTAGGCATATAGCATTTAGCTGGACTATTCAATGTCCAATATCTCATCAACGCAGTTAGCCATCCAACTAATCAATGTCCAACCTGCCAGCAAAATAATCCAGTATTGATCTTCTACTATGGTAACATTCTCTGAGGAAATCAAAGCCACTTAGTATTAGCTGTAGATGTTTTATAGATGACCTATATCCACATAAAGTCCCTCTATTCTTAGTTTTTATAATGAATGGGTGTTAAATTTTGTCCAATACTTTTTCTTCATCTATTGTGACTGTATGTGTTTTCTTAGTCTGTGAATATGGTAAAATACATTGTTTGGTTTTCAATTGTTAAACCATCCTTGCATCCCAGGAATAAATGTCACTTGGTCATGATTCAACTTGTTAATATTTTTTAAATATTTGTGCCACTTATATTTGTGAAGAATGTAGGTTTGTGGTTGTCTTATATTGTCTTTGGTTTTGGTATCAGGATTATGTCAGTCACATTAAATGAGTTGAGAAGTGTTCCCTTTATCCTGTGAATACGTTTTGGTATTTTTTTTCTTTAAATGTTTACAAGAATTCAGCAATAATGTCATTTGGGCTTGGAATTTTCTTTGTGAGAAGGATTTCAGTTATAAAATTCTGTAGTAGACACCTATCAAGATGTTTTGTTTCCCCTGGAGTCATTTTTGTTAGTCTTTCAAGAAATTTGTCCATTCTATCTAAGTGATCAATTCATTGACATCATATTTTTTATATTATTTTATTATCCTCTTAATGTAGGATCTTAGTGCTGCCCCCTCTTTCTAATATTGACAATTTATATCTTTTTTTCTTTTTTTCATCAGTCTAGCTACAGGGTTAACAATTTTCTTGATAGTCTATCTGTAATGTTCATCCGTTTTCTGTGTAAGGTATTTCTGATTCTATATTTATTATTTTCTTTTTTCTGCTCACATTGATTTTAATTCTTTTTTAGCTTCTTAAATTGGAAGTTTTGGTAACTAATCATTTTTAATATATGCAATTAGTTATAGATTTTCCTCTAAGTATTGATTTAACTATATTTCACACATTTTGCTAGACCTGATAAATTTTGTTTCATTTTCAGCCTGTTCAAAATATTTTATACTTTCCATGTAATTTTTCCTCTAATCCATGGCTTATTGAGCAAAATCTGGCTTAATTTTCTAATACACGGTGATTTTTAGATATCTTTCTGCTATTAATTTCTAACAATTCCCTTGTGGTCAGGGAACATGTTCTGTATGATTCAATCCTTTTTAATTTATTGAGACTTAATGGCATAGCTTGGAGCACATTTGGTCAACGTTCTACGTGTACTTGAGAAAAAGAGTGACGCGCTGTTGTTAAGTGAAGTTTCTATTAATATCCGTTAGACCAGATTGCTAGATAATTGTTTAAGATTTTTTATTTTTACTCATTTTTCTGCTTTAGTCATTCTACAAATTATTGGGAGAGAAATATGAACATAATTGGAGATTTTTTTTCTCCTTTCTGGCGTATCATTTATGCTTCTTGCACTGTGAAATTGTTGCTATATTCATAGACACTTAGCATTGTCGTGTTCTTGTTTTCTCAAGCCATTTGTTAGGAAATATTTCTATCTCTGGTACTATTTCTTGTTATGAAATATGATAGTAATATGATCCTTTGGTTTTCTTATAATTGTTTCCATGGGATATATTTTTTCATCTTTTTAATGTATCTTTTAGATTTAAAATGGATCTTCTATAGACAGTGTGTGTTTGCATGTGTGTGTGTGTATGTGTAAATAGCTGGGCCTTGCTTTTTTATCCAGTTTGACCATCTGGATTTTTATTGGAGTGTTTGCCATTTATATTTAATTTAATTACCAGTAGGACTGAATTTACATCTGTTACCTAATGCAAAATCACTAAATAAAATAGCTAATGATTAAGCTATAACAGTAAAAATTTGATTGCATCTATCCTAAAAATGTAACATTTAACTAGTAGAATACCTATAAATGATTTTAAAATCATTTCAATGAGCTGCTTAAGAAAAAAATGAGCTAAAAATTTATAATTTATTTTGAAAAATTACATATGTTTGAAATTAAAAATAACAATAAAATTTATCTCTTTTAAACATACCATTAACCCCACAATTAATGGAAAAAGTATAAAACTATATCTCTATCAATTTTAAAAGCATCAACTTTTATAGTTTATATTTTTTTATAGTTTCATCATATGAGAAAACAAGAACATGACAATGCTAAGTGTCTATGCATATAACATATTGTAGTTTCATCTGTATCCTTAGACACTATGGTATGTCATTTTGCATAGTTCAAATGTGTATGAATGAAATTATACTGCAACAATATTTTTCATGAATTATACTTCTGATGTTCATTAATGTTGATTTATGTAGTTATAGAGTATTTATTTTCCTATCCGTATTAACATGACAAAACATATGTATCCTTTTTACTGTGTATAGACATTTTGGCTGTTTGCCATTTTTCTATTATAAGTAAATGACTAACTACTACTCATACAAATCCAGGAGATGCTTATATAGAATACAATGTGAAGAGTATCTCACTGAAGTTGAATGGTACTTGGACCCTTACTGGCAATACTAACAGAAAAAAAATTTTTATATGTATCTCTTGCTGAGTTTGTGCAAAAGCTTTTCTGGGATATATCTAGAAGTAGAGCTGCTACAACATAGGATATATGAATTTTCAAGAATACTTTGACATCACTTTACTGTTTGCCAAAGTGGTTACATCAATTTACACTCCCATTAATAGTAGTTGAGTTTCCATTACTCCACAACTGAAATGTGTAAAAGGGTGAAGTGGTATTAAATTGTGGTTTTAGTTTGCATTTCCTAACTATGAATGAGGTTGTTGATCTTTTACTATGTTTATTGCTCATTTGTGTTTCTTCTCTCAATTTTTTTGTCCAAGCCTTTTGCTCATTTTTTGTGTTGGCTTGTTTATCTTTTTCCTATTTATGTTTTTATATATTATAGGTTCTAATTATTTATTTATTATATGTGTTGGAAACTACTTCTACCTATATGTGGACCATATTTTCATTATATGGTATCTTTTCATGAACAGATATTTTAATTTTAATGTATTTTTAAACGTTAATCATCAGCTAGTCTTCTAGAGGTTGTTCTTCTCTGACTTAAGAAACCCATCTGTACCCCAAGGTCCTAAAGAATGTCTTCCTATATTTTCTTCTAAAAGTTTAATAGTTGTGCCTTCATTAAGTCTTGATGAATGTGGAATTTATTTTTGTATATGGTGTGAGCTAAGGATATAATTTTATTATCTCCCATATCACAACCAATTTTTCTATCCCTAGCCATGCCACAAAGGAGGTATTCATATGTGTGTGGGTTTCTTCCTGCTTTCAAACTAAGACAAAATCCTGGGATCATGTCTTTGTTTATTTTGTGTTGCTATAACAGAATGTCACATGCTGGGTAATTTATGAGAAAAGAAATTTATTTGCCACAGTTCTGAAGACTGGAAAGTCCAATGTTAAGGGCCTTGCATATGGCGAGTTCCCTATTGCTGTGTCACCCCATGGCAGAAGGCAAAAGGGGAAGACAGAAAGAGAGAGCAAGAGAATGAGAGGGGACCAAACCCATCGTTTTATCAGGAAACTCACTCCCAGGATAACAAACGCACTCCCCTGATAGCAGCATTAATCCATCCATGAGAGCAGAGGCCTCACTATCTAATAACTTCTTAAAGGTTCCACCTCTCAATTCTGTTGCACTGAGGATTAAGTTTCCAACACATGTACTTAGGGGTGTAGCAGGATGAACCACAGACAAGAACCCCTCAGACACTGAGTTGTAGAAGGAAGGGCTTTCTTCAGCTGTGAGCATCAGCAGACTCACATCTCCAAAAACTGAGCTCCTGGAGTGAGCAATTCCTGTCCCTTTTAAGGGCTTACAACTCTAATGGGGTCCACGTGAGAGGGTCGTGATCGATTGAGCAAGCAGTGGGTACACGACCGACCATGACCAGGGGCTGCATGCACCGGTAATCAGAACTGAACAGAACAGGGCAGGGATTTTCACGATGCTTTTCCATACAATGTCTGAAATCTATAGATAACACAAGCAGTTAGATCAGGGGTTGATTTTTAACTACCAGGCCCAGGGCACGGTGCTCAGCTATCTGCCTGTGGATTTCATTTCTGCCTTTTACTTTTTACTTCCTTTTTCTTTGGAGGCAGAAACTAGGCATAAGACAATATGAGGGGTGGTCTCCTCCCTTAGGGGGACACATCTAAACCATAGGAAGTCACTTCCATTTATGTATGTATGTTCTATTCTGTTCCACATGTCATTTTTCTATCCCTGGCCCAAATTAAATTATAAGAATATGTTTCTGTTAATAAATATGATTTGCAGAATGTGGTATAGGTATGTAGCAACAAAGGGCTTTTTAGAACATAGTAACAAAGGGCTTTTTAGAACTGTATCCCAGAATTGAACTCATCTTTTCTGTCACAGTTCTGAACAAGCGCAGATCTTTCTATATTGGATTGGGGGCTGCCCTTGTAAA
The DNA here is from genome assembly GCF_049350105.2 of Macaca mulatta. Lineage (NCBI taxonomy): Eukaryota > Metazoa > Chordata > Mammalia > Primates > Cercopithecidae > Macaca > Macaca mulatta. Next base: position 116,156,208 of record NC_133410.1, on the reverse strand, counting down.
AATTATAGCACCAAGTTGCAGAGGAGAATGTCTGGCTCATGTTGGCAGCTTGCTCTCAAAAAGAGAAAGGTAAAAGGCAGGAGAATTCCCAATTTCTTTTTTCAAACTTGCTAACTGGAATTCACTCCTACTTCCATAGGAAGAGTAAATAAGGAGAGTAGAAAGGAATAGCATTGTTACAACAGAACTTCCTCCAAATGGAAATTCAGAGCCAGGGAAAGAAATTTCCCACCATTTTTTCAGGGTTCCCAGTTCTAATTGCTATATCTGGTTAAATTTCTTCCCCGTTAATGAATGAAAAAGCACAGGTGGGAAATTTGAATGAAGAACACATGACTGTAAGATCACAATAGGATACCTTTGCCAAGACACAGTTAATCTATCCAGTAAATCCCTGTTACCTGGACTTAGTCTTTTACCTTCATGTTCCAGAGTTAGGTTGAGGATTTGGTCTCTGAAGAAATACAGTCTTCATTAAACACTCAAAAATAAACTCAAGTTATAAGGATGCAAAATATATTATTAACATACTGTTAAAGAAAACCAGAGCTGGACAGTAGTTAAAGTGGTAAAAACAAATTGTATTTAGGAACTATTAGGATAGGGTAAAAGACCTAGGTAAAAAACTGGACTCAACTCTAAGCAAAACATGGGCAAGTGAGGATTTATAACTGAGGAACAGGGTGATGGTCAGTAGATGGAAAAGTACTGAGAGGAAACATCAGGGGTGGTAGTGGTAGGGATTCTAGTTATCTGGACATAATGAGATTTTTGCTGAAGGCAAGCCAGGGTGATCAGATATCGCCTAGGGGATGGTGGATATCGAGGACTTTGATCTGATTCCTAGGGTGATCAGATAAGGGCATAAAGAGGATTCTTCCTAAAATGATGTAACTTGATTCTTGCTATAATTGGATGACGCAGTACTGATAAGGACGATGCCAAGGTTGAGGCCTAGTGGGCTTAGAGGAGCCTGACTATAGTTTTGTCAATATTTATGCATCGAAGTGTCCCTCCATCAATTATAATTAAGACCTTGACAAACTTCATCTTAACTAAGTCAATACTGTGAAAAACTTCATCTTAACTGTTAATAATACTGTGAAAAACTAATATAATGTGGCACCTAATAAGATGTACTGAGAAGGACATAACACTATTTCAGTGCCATTCCTGCCAAAATACCCATAAGCTAAATCTAATCATGAGAAAACAAGAAAATAACATAAATTTTTATTTTATAAAATAACAGGCCTGTACTTCCAAAGAATTCAAGGTCAAGAGGAAAAAAAAAAAAAAAAAAAAAAAAAAAAAAAAAAAGCTGAGGGCCTGTTCCAAGTTAAAAAGACTAAAGAGACATGAAAACAAAATATAATGTAAGGTCCTGGATTGGGTACTGGACTGGGGAATAAATAGCTATAAAAAATGTCAATGAAACAATTCATCAAATTGGAATGTGGACAGTGGATTGGATTGTATACTGTATCACTGTATTACATTTCCTGATTTTGATGACTATACTGAAGTTATTTAAAGGAATTCCCTTGTTTGGGGGACATATACACTGGAGAATTTAATGTAAAACAGCACTATGTCTCCAACTTCCAAATGTTTCGGAATAAATAGAAAATGTGTGTGCATACATGAGGAAAGAGACAGGGAAGAGGGAGGGGAGGGGAGGGGAGAGGAAGGGGAGAGAAAGGAGAGGAGAGGAACAGATGGTGTAAACATATAACCAATTGGTAAATGTGGACAAAGGTCATATAAGAGTTACTTGTAATTTTTTATTAGGACAAAAGGATAACAAAGTAATTAAACAGAAGGTACCATGAAAACTTCTTAAAGAGTTACAGGGCTGTAGTTGGTAGGATGTGTCAAATGTCATTAAGAACAGCCATGGTTCTGTTTCTGTGAATTTAACTGTTCATGAATTAAAAGGGTCTGAATGGCAGACTCAATTTATAATAAAAATTTACACTCAATTTATAATAAAAACAAAAGCAATCATTCTTTATTAAGGCCTTATTTTGTGCTCAGCACTATACTAAGAATTTTATACACATTGTGTTTATTTTAAACAACAATCCTATAACATTGAACTATAACAATGCTCATCGTACAGATGAAGATACTGAAATGATGAGAGGTTAAGCAATCTGCTTAAAGGCATACAGCTAGTGGTGGAGATGTCAGGATTTGATCTCGAGACTATATCACCCTAAAATACATCCTGTTAAACACTATATTATACTCATTCCAAATATGGTATGCATGTTTGGAAGATCAATCCATTAAATTACTTGAAGTTGGTGCACTGAGGTTACGGGTTTTATTTTCCAACAGCAAGACATAGTACTTTTGTTTTTCTCTTTAGCAGAGGATCTGCTCAAGCTTGTCTAAAACCTTGTGGTCTTTGGCTCACACCGTCTTAATAAAACCCAGGTGTATTTAGCCAGATTATATGACACATGTTCAGATTCATGTTTGATTTCAAATTAAGCATCTAGATGATTTATGGTAAAGAGTTTACCTCCTTCTTTCCCATGGGGATTCTAATTCTAATCTTCAGCCTGCTCTTCCAACACTTCCAGCACTTAGAGTTTTCCCACTTAAACCCTTCGTTGTTATTTCTATAATCACAAGAGACTGTTACCTAGCCTAGCACCTGTTATTATTTCCTTAATTTTTTTTTCTTTTAGAAAAGGGAATGTGACTACACCATATTTTACCAAATTCCTAGGGAAAAGCATTGCTTTTTTGCTTCCTTAAATATATTTGATTACACCAGTATGTAACTATAATAACAGAGATCATTTAAGCAGTTTAAAATTTTAAGTCATTTCCATTTTAAATGTTGAAATATGTAACTATATGAAATTTATTCTCTACACTTCTCACATTTTGAAGAAAGGTATAAAGGCAAAGACAGTTGCATTTTGGGGACAGATAACTTGAATTCTAGTATGATTGATGAATCAGATTACAAAAAAATCTAAACATACTGTAGTTTTCATCACCATGATGAACTGAAAACCAAACCTACATGAAAGTTTAAAAACACTTCATAACTGATTTTATTCATTCTATTATTTCTACAGTTCTTGATTAGTCTAACAGCAGAGTCACTGTTTCCACAATTGTGTAAGACAAGCTTTTGAGCTGACTAAAATTAGGAAGCTAAGAAAAGTCTCTGGCCAAAGGCTATTTTCCATTGACTTTATTTTACTGCAGGTTTTTGTACTTGAAAAACCAACAAAGAGAAAATCTTCTTTCATGAGATTTCCAGCTTTTTTGCAGGTAAAATTTCAGTAAAATATGTAAACATGGGCATTGTTACTAAACTGAGTTGTTGAGTGTCATTTTCATTCACTATATATGGTCTAACAATTTCAGAGAAAGTGCCAGCCAGCAGGTAAAACTGTTTCCAATGCATAATGTAGATGGGAACACAGGTTTTACTAGAATATTTGCCAATATGTTATATTATCAAGATGCCTTAAGCTAAGTTTCTTTCTCTAATAAGAGGGATTCAAAGATTAGCAGGCCAGTCATTAACTCATTTATGCCAGAATTTGTAATTTTTGTGTGTGTGTGTGTGTGTGTGAAAAGTCAGACCTTGGTGATGACCTTGAGCAGTAGATATACATAACTCCCACAAGCTTGGCATTCCAGTGATGGAACACTAGGCATAAATAGGTTAATAAGATTTGGATTAGTCACTGGTACTTTTTACTGTGCTTATATATCATAAGATATATTGACCTATACATAAGAAACTGGGTGTCAAATTAGAACATAGAATGCTTATTTCCTGATTTAGGACATTTTTGTGTTTTTTGTTTGCTTATGGACCCATAGAGGCAATTGCTTTTGAAATTTTAACTAATTTTCTCCCTGCAGAAATGTGAGATGCCTATAGGAACTGCCAGGATCACATCCTCCATGCCTCTTCTCAGCAGGAATAACCCTGAAGCAGGCAAGATGGACAAGTACCATATCTACCCATTCATTATGAACTGACTGTTTTAGTTGTTGATGATCACGTTAGTATTCTACATCAGAAATTTGATCCTCTCATAGAGAATTAGGACCAGGAGAACAATCTGAGCAATGAGCTGGTTCACACATGTACCATCGTAGAGCCTCCACGTTTACCCCCTTCTTGATGTCCTCCATGTAGGGATGTTAGTCACTAGTATGAGAGAGGTAACCTGGGTGCTCAATTACATGACTTATGAATTACACTGATCTGAGCAGAGACAGCAGGTGAAGCAACTTGGCTGTAGTTCCAAGATATATATTCTAGTGAATAGACTTGCATCAGCCTTTCTTTTTCTGCTCACAAACTTATCCCTCACTTCTCCACACATCTTCCCACAACACTAACTCCATTGTTAATTACCTTAAGTGCTTTATATTACTTACTCTATTACGTGCCCATTTTATTTTTATCAAAATACAATAAGGTAGGTATTTTTTCCCCCATTTTTACAATGGAAAAAAAACAGTCATTAAGTGGTTAAGTAATTTCTTAGAGTCTTCTTGCTTGTTCATTGTGAAACCAACAGTTCAGAGTCCTAGTGTCTAATTATCATCATCAGGCCTTTAAAAATGTGATTTTTAAAGTTTCAAGAATGGAAATACAGTAATCACTTTAGGATTAAACATACTTATGGTTAGGATAATCTCTAATTAAAGTATTGACTTTGAAGTGTAAGCCTCATGGTATTTTAAATTTAAGATTCAGAAACAAAAATATGAAAGAAATAAGTTACAATGTTCCATAAAAACATTAAACTAGTTTTTACCTTCCAATTTAATTACAGAGTACCTTGGCACCACAAAATAACTAGATCAGGTAGTAAGTCATCAAGGATTTCTATATGGCTAATAATATAAAAAAAAGCTATATATATGTTTTTTTCCAACTTGTTTTCATTTATCCTAAACCAGACAGTACATTAGTATTGGGACACCTTCAGAACTCTAGTAGGTTATTTGTTTGCCCCAATAACTAGCATTCACTTAATTAAGGGAAAGTGTGTATATGTGTTGGGAAGGGGGTGAAAGTAATATGTATTTTATGTGTACTAAGAAAACTAAAAAAGTGCTTCTTATACAACTACAACCACACTATATATTTAAGATATGGGGAGGAGTGAGAGAACAAGAAGGAGAGAAAGACAGGGAGGGGGAGACAGAAGTGGGAAAAGGTTATTATGTACATGTACATCTTAGATCAAAATTAATATGATAGCAGAGTTCTTTTGCTATAAAAGCAACAGAACACTTTATTTTAAAACAAAGAATCAGTACTTTCTCTTTGTCGTAAGAATTCCATTCCATTAACTGCCACATTGTCCTGCTCTTGTTCACATTCATGCTTTTGTTTTTGACATAACACAAATGGGATTGCATAGTTGAGAGCTGCAAAATTCACTGCTTTTCTTTAAGCCTTCTTTTGGCTGAAGTAAGTTATTAGACAATGATGGCTACCATAATTTTATTGTATGAGATCTTTAGCCACCTTTATTACTCTTTAAAAGGAGAAACTCTGTGCAAATGATAAATACCCAATTTAAGAAAATACCGACAACTTTTACCTGTTCATCAAGAATGTTTACATACTCCAATATTCTATCTACAAGAACTTACACATCATCTAGCTAGCTTGCAAAATCTTGTTTTAATGAAACACATTTGGAATATGATTTTAATGAAACACATTTATACCTTTATGTCATGGTTTCTGAAATAAAATACGGGTTTGCTGCACTATGTGTGGCTCATCAGTAACCTGCAGGCAACCTTGGCTGTTATCAACCACCTGCATGCCTATCTCTCTCATCAACACTTTCATTTCCTTTGGCTTATTGTAAACCACTTCACATTTCCCAAGATGAAAACTGAGGGGAAAAAGCTTCCTTACTTTAAATTTAGAATTGAATCTTTTAATGATAACGTTTTATATGAACATAGTACTTGTCTCCCAAACATTATCTACACATACAGTAACTAGATCTTCTCCCTCCACTAGCATTATTTTTAAGGTAATACAAAAATGTTGAAAAGACGGTGTATGTTGGAAAGATCTTGCATAGAAGAGCATAATCTGAGGAAATGGTCATAGGATATTCAAAAACCCAGGAAAATAGATTAGCTTATACTTGAAGAAATCCTTGAATGATTCAGAAATTGCTATATAAAAATAAAGCTCTTCTGTCTTTAAAATTAAAGAATGTTTGTTTCACAAATTGTAATAAACAAGTATATCCTCCTCACTTGTTATTACCTTAATAACAAGTATAATCTATAATAACAAGTATATAATCTTAATAACAAGTATAATCTATAATACATTAAAAATGCATTATAGAACAAGTGAATTAAAGGTAAAAGAATTGATATATATAATCTTTATATTTTTTGAATGCTGAGAATAAATAGACACACTACTTAAGTTCCCCTTCCTCTAAAGTCACATCATAATATTTGAGTGAAATGCTTGAATGTAGACCAGATCCAAATTTTGTGAAATGAGGATATTTGAATTGATGTTATTGTGCCAGGTCATCTTTTCAGCTAGTCAACACACCTATGAACTCCAGTTAATAGTAATTAATTGTGACAGGTCACTCTAACTTTGTGATCTGTGTAAAATACCTGTCAAAGATTTAACAGAAACACACTGCTTAGTGATAAGACCTTGTAACTCAGACACCAGGTGCTTTTTATTCTACACTTTTTATGACATTCATTATGTACAGCTATGCCAGAGAAAATCCAAAGCATATACAAAAATTACTACTGTTTAAAAGGTAAACATTTCTTTAAACCTTAAAAGTATGTTTCAAGAAAACAAAATTGAAGATAAAATGCACCAACCTGCTTTAGGGAAGAAAAAAATTTAGACAGATATGCCCACTTTGACCAATCATAATCTCATATTCTAATATTAATATAAAAAGTGGATACACTTAAAGTTTATGTTGAATTTGAAATATTTTGCTCCATCATTTACTATTGATCATTTCTTCAATCTGGAGGGCAGTAATTTTACATTGTAAACTTTAATTCTAGTTACTTCTTTTTCACTCTGTGTATGTGATCCCCTCATATAATTTCCTAAATTTAAAAAGTTATGTTAAATTTCTATATTGAAGACTATCAAAATGATTAACATGAAACCAAATAATTTCTGAGCTTATTGCATCTTTTACATTTTTTCTCTTTCATGCAGATGGTTAAAGATGATCTATTAGCAATATTCCATTTGTATTCTAGTTTTTTAATTATCCCTTGATGGCTTGAAAAATAATGTAATGCCTTCTGTGAAGTAAAAAGAAAAACAAAACGAAAAAAACCCCTTAAAACATTTGAATGCCTGCTGTTGAACATGCTAAATGAGCTAAATAATGGGAAACACATTTACAATATACTTTAATGGTGAGCCTATCCAATTTGTGATTTAAGAGGTCAAACTATTGGTTATTTTTGCATTCTTGGTAATTTAAAGAAAGCAGACTGGGAAATATGCACTCATAGGCCTTATAAAACTGCCGCAGTGATTTTGACTAATAGACATTTATTGCCAATGTTCTGCTGGTAGAAAAACAGCCTTGTAAGGTTGTAAACTAGCAGAAGAACTCACAGAACCTTGAGTTGTCCACAGCCACAATTGTGTAAACAAAGCCAAGCCAGAAATGAAGGAATCTTCTGTGTTTGTGAATTTATGCAATGTGGATAACCCATTAACAATCCAAGGCTGCTTCGTGTGTATTTGTCCACACATGTGTGTGTATGTTTCACCTTGGTCACCTAAGTCAACAGATAAGATTTAACCAGTAATTTTCTATCTCCTGAACTCTTCCTTTATTTCACATTGTTCTCCATTGATTAATAGAACTCCCCTTTCCCCCACTTGTATCCTGTGCTCCAGTATGGGAAAAGTTTGTGATTAACAAGTGCAAAAACTACAATTAATTTTGTGATGCTAAATGAATCTTCAAATAGTTTGAGCCACTAGAAGAAATTTCTGTTTTGGTGACATTCCCAGAGAAAATTACATACCAGAAATTATAACTGATGATAAATAGTTCTTAGGTACAAACACATTCCTGTTTGCCCAAAGGTTTTCACTTGAAGAGTGAGAAAGAGAAGAGAAACAGAACATCAACTTTTCAACAATTGAGTAAAATTTGTCATTTCTGTTCACATATTCTCATTCCTAGTCTTTATGGGGAAAAAATATGCTTTGTTAGGACAATATGAACATTCTCAACTAATGCAAATGTTGTAATTGTTCTCATTTCATTCTTTATTAAAGTTTTAATGTTTAACATATTACACTCTATGAATAATAAAAGCATTATTTTCAACATCTTTTACATAATGTGCTCAATAAAATAATTTTAATCCCTGCCTAAATCTCAGACACAGGTGAAACTATGAAAAATGATACAGAAAACCTTGATAAAGAAAATTATTTGAATTTTTCTCTCCCAGAGTTTGCTAGTTTATTTTAACAAAGAAAATTTTCTATGCAATTGAAAAACAATGTTGTTAATATAACAATCTTTGTTCATAACATATTGGAGAATATAAGGAATGAAACGCTTAAAAAAGAAATAGAATGAGAAAGAACAGGGATAAAAGACTTTATAGATTGTTGAAATAAATACAGAGTATCTAAAAATCTACATAGACAGTTAAATTTGGCATAGTATATTTTCAAGTCCATGGACACTACTACTTAAAAGCACATATTATATACCAAGTTTTATCAGTATTCATGTGATTACATTTACAACAATCCTATGGGGAGGTATTAAAATTATCCCCAGTTGTTGATGTGGAAACTGAAGCACTGAGAGGTCAAGTAACATATCTAAGGTTATTAAAGGTCAGGAGGTCACTGGGTAGACACCAGCCGCTCTCCACTGGACCTCCAGACCACTCCCTACCTCCAAACACTGCCTCTTAAGATGTACTTTTATCAAAATCCCTGAGACCAAATATTATGAATATATTTTTAAATTTTTAAATTTTTGAGGTTTTGAAGTTTTGGGGGCTAAAATACATTATTAAGAAATTTAAAGTATGTCCTGTCAGCACATTTTAACCAAGTTGATTGTGACTAAACTTTCCTTAGCTACACTTCTACTCAATTTCAAGAGAATATTTTTTCCACTAAATTTTAGCTTTCTCCACTTCATTTTGTTAATGCTGTATTTTAATTGAAGAAAATGTTCTGAAAAGTTATGTCTTTGGGTACATACCCAAAGTTGTTACCAATTATTTCCTTTCTTTTGCTCTTAAGGGAGTCTGTTAATAAGGTAAAATCCAGTGTAGTCAGCCCAGTGGCCTGGGCTCTATATTGACTAGTAAATTGTTTGGCAATAACAGTCTTGCATTAACAACTGAGAGAACTGTATTATTAATGAAAATTGAAATGAGAAAATACCTATAAATTCATGCACAAAATATATTTTAAATATTATGACATTCAATATTGTAATGCCTTATAAATGTTTCAACATTGTCTTGTGAAGGTAATTTCATTTCATATTTTCATATGACATTTCTGAAAAAATGATATGATTCTGAATTACTAAAGTAATGGTCAATGATAATGCAGCTGCACTATCTTGGTTGATTGGCCCAAAGGATAAGCGGTCAAAAAGCCTCTTCCTAAATAATTTTTACCACCCTATATGCTCCTCTAATATGTATACAACTTTAAGGATTTATTTAGAGAAGTGTGATATTTGTATCCTGGCAATAAAAAAAATGACAAAGATTATGGAGGCTAAAGTAATTCCATCTTGGATGCTAATCTGTCATGTTGATTTCCAGTTAACCCCAGTTGCAGGAATATCTCTCAGATTTCTATATTATCTATTGTTCTTTGTGTAAGAGTATATGTACTTATCATAAATCTTTCCCTTAGGTCAAAAAAACCTTGATGTTATCCTACTTCAGTTGGCCTCTGTGTATCTTCTGAATCACATATATACTTTTCCTATAATATATAAGCCCTAGATTTGCACAGGTAGTAGAAGAAGAATCCATCATCTTGTTTCACTGGCCCCCAAGAAACAGACATGACTTCTATTCATAAGTCCCTATTAAATGTTTCTTTCCAAGAAACTGGATATGTCAGCCTCCTTCTTTGGTATCTCAGCTTCCTTACACTTTGGGGTAGGTCTGTATAGACCTGCCCACCACAGAACAAGGATTAAACAATAATATCAGTGTAAGTTAGGGTTCTTAGCTGCAAGCAATAGAAACCTACTATATGAGGGGAAAAGGAATTAGGCAGGAAAAAGGTAAAGAAATTCGGTAGATCCTAGAGTCTATATGAAGACCAGAAAATCAGGCTAAGCAAACAAGATAAATGCAAATGAGGCTTTGCAGCAAAAATAATCTAGTCAAAAAGAGTAAGGTGTCCTTACTCTTTGGAAACCTAACCACTGACCATAGATTTAACAACCACAAATCAAATCTCAACTGTCAGTTGTCTTTCTAGTGCTTATTCAAGTTTCAAACTCTTTAGGAAAAGAGTACCATTGCTGAAGCTATCCTTGTGGACTGGCTGCTTCCTTGGTAGGACATAATGATTTCACCTCTGCTGCTTGGGGTGGGGGTGTGTGGAGAGAGGAGGGGTAGGAATATGCCTCCTACCTCTCATAGATTGGGGAATTCCACAATATAAGAATGGCCCAAGGCTGAGAAAGTACTCATTATAAAAAAACAAAAGTCTATAAAACTGTTTTCATAGAAACTGTAGCAGATATTTCTTCTGCTCCATTTCATCTTTCCCACATGAAATGTTTTTCATCATAATTGCAGGATGAAGATCAGTGTTCTCTTTGAAGGCACTGAAGCTCCATCTCAACTCTCCAAATTCTCAAGAAGGGAAACAATAAGGGTTGTAAATGAGACAGATCATCAGTGACATATAAAATCAACTACATAAAAAGTAGGTCTATTTTCTCTATAATTGTAATATTACTGTTTTCCTACCAAAATAGGAAATTAAAAACAAAAAATGCTACAATTATAGCATAGTTCATCTGGTGATGGATTATATTTTAATTTTGCCTCCTCTAGAAGACTGGGTCCTGTCATTTTACCTCTCCCGCTAAGTATCCTGTTGTTTTCAATAATACTAGGGGAATTCAAAACTCCACTGAAAGCATCAGACAGATTACTGAGGTAGAAAACTAACAAATAAATTCGGGACTAAACTTTGACATTAGACAAATTGGACCTGATAGACAGCTATAGAACACTCCACCCATCAACCACAGAGTATACATTCTTGTCATCTGCACACAAAACATACTTCAAGATCAACCACATTCTTGGGTAAAAAGTGCAGCTTTTTGTAATTTTTTTTTTTTTGTAAAAAGTGCAATCATACTCTCAGATCACCTTGGAATAAAAGTAGAAATCAATACCAAGAGCTCCCCAAATCACACAAACAACTTATTCCTGATTGAATTTTGGGTAAGCAATGAAATTAAGGCAAAAATCAAAAGATTCTTGAAATTAAAGAAAGCACAGATACAACATGCCAAAATCTCTGAGATATAGTGAAAAATGTGCTAAAAGTTTATAGTGCTAAATGCTTACCTCAAAAAGTGAGAAATGTCTCAAATTAGCAACCTTATATCACACTTAGACAAACTAGAAAAACAAGAACAAACTAACCCCAAAGCTAACAGAAGAAAATAAATAAATAAAGTTGAGCAGAACTGAAAGAAATTGAGACCCAAAGTCCGTACAAAGATAAATGAAACCAGAACTTACTTCTTTGTAAGGATAAATAAGATAGATAATTCAATAGCTAGATTAACAAAGAAAAAAGAGAGAAGATCCAAATAAGCACAACCAGAAAAAAAAGTAACATTACAACCATTCCCACAGAAATACAAATGATCCTCAGAGGCTATTATGAATACTTTTATGTACACAAACTGGAAAATCTAAAGGAAATGAATAAGTTTCTGGAAACACAAAGCCTCCAAAGATTGAATCAGGAAGAAATTGTAACCCTGAATAGACCAATATCAAGTTCCAAAATGGAATCAGTAATAAAAAAACTATCAAACAAAAAGTTCCCTGGACCAGATGGATTCACAACCAAATTCTACTAGACATGCAAAGAAGAGCTGGTTCCAATTCTATTAAAACCATTTGAAAAATTGAGTAGGGACTTACCTTTAACTCATTCTATGAAGTCAGCATTACTCTGATACCAAAACCTGGTAGAGACACAAAAAAAGAAAATTTCAGGTTGATATATCTGATTAACATAGACATAAAAATTACCAGCAAAATTCTAGCAAATTGAATACAGCAGCACATCATAGAGTTAATTCACCATGATTAGGTAGGCTTTATTCCTTGGATACAAAGTTGGCTCAACATATGTGAATCAATAAATGTCATTCACCATATAAACACAATTTAAAACTATATGATCATATCAATAGATGAGAAAAAGTTTTCAATAAAATCCAACATTCCTTCATGAGAAAAATCCTCAACAAGCAAAGCATCAAGGGAACATAACTCAAAATAATAATAGTCTATGCTATGACAAACCTATATCCAACATCATACTGAATGAGTAAAAGCTGGAAGCATTCTCACTGAGAACTGGAACAAGACAAGGATGCCCACTCTCATGACTCATATGCAACATGTACTGGAAGTCTTTGCCAGGACAATCAGGCAAGAAAAAAAATAAAAGGCATCCAAATAGGAAAAGAAGAAGAAAACTCCTTTTACAGATGATATGATTGTACACCTACAAATGCCTAAAGACTTCAGCAGAAGGCTTTTAGAACCAATACATGATTTTAGTAAAGTTTCAGGATACAAAATAAATATACAAAAATTAGTAGCATTTCTATACAATAGCATTCAATCTGAGGACGAAATCAAAAACACAAACCCATTTATAATAGGCACAAACAAAATCAAATATCTAGAAATAAATCTAACAAGGAAGATAAAAGAGCTCTACAAGGAGAACTACAAAACACTGCTAAAAGAAATAATAGATGACATAAATAAATGGAAAAACATTCCATACTCAAGGATTAGAAAATCAATGTCACTAACATGGCTATATTGCCCCCCAAAATTTATAGATTCAATGCTATGTCTATCAAACCACCAACATCACTTTTAACAGAATTACTGTTCTAAAATTCATACGAAACCAAAAAAGAGCCTGAAAATCCAAAGCATTCATAAGCAAAAAGAGCAAAGCCAGAGGCATCACATTACCTGACTGTATACTACAAGGCTGCAGTAAACAAAACCAGTACCAAAACATGGTACTAGTACAAAAGCAGACACAAAAACCAAAGGAACAGAGTAGAGAACCAAGAAATAATACCACATACATACAAACACCTGATTTTGCCAAAGTCAACAAAAATAAGCAAGGCGGAAATGATTCCCTATTCAATAAATGGTGCTGGGATAACTGGCTAGCCATATACAATAGAATGAAACTGGAACTCTATCTCTCACCACATACAAAAGTTAACTCAGGATGGATTAGGTATTTAAATGTAAGACCCCAAACTATAAAAATCCTGGAAGAAAACTTAGGCAATACTCTTCTGGATATAGGCAAATAATTTACGACTAAGTCTTCGAAAGCTATTGCAGCAAAAACAAAATTTGACTAGTAAGACCTAATTAAACTAAAGAGCTTCTGCACAGCAAAAGAAACTGTCAGCAAAGCAAACATACAACTTCTAGAATGAGAGAAAATGTTTGCCAGATCTATAAGGAACTTAAATCAAAAAGTAAAAACAAAAACAAACAAACAAAAAAACACCACACACACATATAAAAAGTGGGCACATGCACACTTCTCAAAAGAATACATCCAAGTGACCAACAAACATGTGAAAAAATGCTCAATATCACTAATTATTGAGAAAAATTATTAGAGAAGTGCAAATAAGAACCACAATGAGATACCGTCTCACACTAGTCAGAATGGTTATTATTAAAGTAAAAAGTAACAGATGCTGATAAGACTGCATAGAAAAACGTATGCTTATACACTGCTGATGGGAATATAAATTAGTTCAGCCATTATGGAGAGGAGTTTGAAAATTTCTCAAAGAAAAAGAACTTAAAACAGAACCCTAAGCCTAACTCTAACCTTGCCCAGTACCATAATCTGGGCAGCTTATAAATAACATAAATTTATTTTTCACAATTATGGAGGCTAAGAAGTGCATAATCAAGGCACTAGAAGATATAGTGTCCTGTTCCATGTAGACAGTACCTTCTCATTGTGTCTCCATATAGTCAAAGGGGCAAACAAGCTGCCTTTAAACCTCTTTTTTAAGGTCATTATTTGCATAATGAGGACTCTTTTCTTACGACCTAGTCACCAACCAAAGGTTGCACTGCTAATGTTATTACATTGGCATTAGGTTTTGAAACACAAATTTTGGGGGCCACATTATGTGTCAATCAATAGACAGAGATCAGCAGAATGAATTTTTAAAAAAATATCCAAATGTATACCTCTAGGAGAAATAAGTTGATGGTAAGATAAAATAGGTTGAAAGTAAGGTGATGTGAAGAAGGCAACATATAAACTATAATCACCTGGAAAGCTAGAAGAGCTATACAAATAGAAACAAACAGATTTTGAGAATAAAATTGTTAACAAAAATAAAAATGGATATTTTATGCTGATGAAAGTGCCAATCCATGAAGAATACATAATTATAAACGTATATGTACTTATAGAACCCAAAAATACATGAAGAAAAATCTGACAGAATTGAAGGAGAAACAGATGATTCCACAAAAGTAACTGAAGATTTTAATAGCTCACTTTTAATAATAGATCAAAGAACTAGACTGAAGAATAATAAGATGAAATATTGGAACAACACTAAAAATCAAATAGAACTAATAGACATCTATAGGACAGTCCATGCCCAATTGGGAAAATACACATTCTCCTCAAGTCAACCTGAAACATTCTGCAGGATAAACTATGTTTGGTCACAAATCTGTCTCAAAAACTTAAAAGCTTAATGTTATAGAAATGTTTCAAAGACAATGCAATAAGGTTTAAAACCAACACAATTGACACATTAAGATGGCAAAATAGGAGTTTCTGGCCCTCATCCCCCAACCAAAACACCTATTTAAAATCATCCATGGATGAAAATACCTTTTTGAGAGCTCCAGAATACAGGTGAGAAGGTACAGCATCCTATTAGAGTACAGAAAGGAGAAAAATGCATTGAAAATAATAATAATAATAATAAAACAAAAACAGTTTCACTTTACCTGCTTCACTCATTTCCCCAATCTGAGATGTCATGACACACAGAGCACCTCTGCTGCAAGTTGTCCTATGGAGAAAAAGAGAATGAAGTGAGCATCTGACCTCCTTAGTCTTTTGGGGCACACCTGACAACCTTGCCTATATTGCACAATACCCAGAACACTGAGGGAATGAGTATGTCTTGATAACATGGGGACAACTAAAGACAAAAAGGGGCAGTGGTGTTAATAGCCAATTTGGGGACCTTGACAGCCATCCTGTGACCCATGATAGCAGTCCCTTCCCCAACTCCCTGGATCCTAACAACATGCCTGCTGATGCACAGTCCTTAGCACTGAGCATACCCACCCATAGAGGCCAGCTCTGGATTCCCAGCTGGCCTGTCTGTTGACCACTTCGACAGACACCCAGACTATTTGGCCACACTGACTATACCGACTAATGAAGGACTTTAGCCAGTCTGTAAAGACCAGAAGAAGTAAATTCTTCCTTAAATTCACAGATACCAATGCAGGCTACAGGCATCATAAAGAATCAGGAAAACATGACATCACAAAATAAATAAAAAATAAAAATAAAGCTCTAATATATCAACCCTACAGAAAATGAGACCTGTGAAATACCTGACAATGAATTCAAAATAATTGTGCTGAAGGCGCTCATTATGCTACTAAGAAACAGAGCTAGGCAGCTAAATAAATCAGGAAAACAATAAATCAACAAAATTAGAAGCTTAAAAAGAGCTTACCCAGAATCAAACCATAGAGGTTATAAAAAAAGAAAAACAAGAAAAAGAGATAAAAACAATTAAAAGAACCAAAAAGAAATTCTGGTGCTGAAAATACAATAACTGACCTAAAAAATTAAATAAAGAACTTCAACAGAAGTTCAACCAATCAGAGGAAAGAATCAGTGAACTTGAAGATAGATTGTATAGAATTATCTAGTCAAAGTCACAAAAGTAATGGAAAAGAGTGAAGAAAGCCTGTGGGATGTATGGGATATAATCAATAAAACCAATATATGCATTATGGCAATGCAGAAGGAGCATACAAAGAGAAAGGGACAAAAAGCTTACATAAATAAATTTTAGCTGAAAACTTCTCAAATCTTGGGATGTAAATGGACATTTAGATTCTTGAAGTTCAAATAAACTTAGATTAAGCCTAAAGAGGTCTACATGGAGACACATAATTATATTGTGAAAAGTCAAGGGTAAAAAATTTGAAATTAGCAAGAGAAAAGCAATTCATTAAGTAAAAGGGAAACTCCATATGGCTATTAGCAGATATCTCAGCAGAAACCTTTCTGGACAGAAGATAGTGATGATATATTCAAATTTCTAAAAAAAAAAAAAAAAAGAAATATTTTTTAAATTGCCAACCACAGATGCTAAACATAGCAAAGTTTTTCTTTAAAAATGAAGAATAAAGACTTTCTCAGACAAAGAAATACTGAGGAAATTTGTTACCATTAGACCTAAATTACAAGAAGTGTCAAACAGTTCTTCAAGTTGATATAAAAAGACAATAAACAGCAACACAAAAGTATATGGAAATATAAATCTCACTGGTGAAGACACCTATATAGTCAAAAACAGAATAATGTAATAATGTAATGGTGACAAATATCTTTTTTTAACTCAGGTATAAAATTTAAAAGACAAAAATAATAAGAATAATTGTAACTACAAAAGTGTGTCAATGGATTCACAACATAAAAAGAAGTGAAGTCTGACATCAATGACATAAAATGTATCAGGGGAATAAAACTGTAAATTTTTTGGATGCAAGTTATGTTAACTAGTTATCAGATTAAAATAGGTATGACAAAGTGTTTTATATAAGCCTCATGGTAACCCCAAAGTGAAAATATATAGTAGATACACAAAAAATGAAGAGAAGAAAATAAAAGAACACAACTGCATAAATAATCCATTCACCAGGAAAGACTGAGAGGAAGAAAGAAACAACAGAACTACAAGGGAAAAAAAATCAAAATCAATTAACAAACAGGCAACAGTAATTCCTTTCTTACCAATAATTACTTTAAATTTAAATGGACTGATCTCCCTCAATCAAATGATGTAGTGACTGAATAAATAAAACAACAATATTTAACATTAATGCTACCTACAAGACTCATTTTAGATTTAAAGACATATGTAGGTTGCAAGGAAATGTGGTAGAAAAAGATACTCTACGCATTTGTTAACCAAGAGAATACAGGATGTCTATACGTACATTAAAAAAAAAGGATTTTAAGTCACAAACTGTCACAAGAGACATAGAAGGTCATTTATAATGATAAAAATGTCAATTCAACAGAATGATATAACAATTATAAATATTGCCCAACATTAGAGTACCTAAGCATACAAAGGAAATATTGACAGATCTGAAAGGAGAAATAGACAGCAATACAATAATAGTAAAAGACATTACTACTCCAGTTTCAATAATTCAGACATTATCTGGACAAAAAAATCAACAAGAGGAGACTTGAGCAACAAATGGACCTCACAAACATACAAAATATCCTAAACAACAATAACAGAATACACATTTTTCTCAAGTGACCACAGAACATCCTCTAGAATGGATAACATGCTAAGTCATAAAACATTAAAAAATTTAAGAAGACAAATTATTCTAAGTGCATTTTCCAAACAACAATAAAATAAAACTAGAAATCAATAGCAAAAGAAAACTGTAAAAATTTATAACTACATGAAAATTTAAAAACACACTCTTGTACAACAAATAGGTTGAAAAAGAAATCAAAAGGGAAATTGGAAAACATTTCAAGACAAACAAAAACACAACATAACAAAACTTCTGGGATGAAGTGAAAGTGAAAGCATTATGAAAAGGGAAGTGTACAATGATGAATGCCTATGTAAAAAACATCCCAAATAAAAATCCAACTTAACACCTCAAAAAAAAAAAAAAAAACTAGAAAAAAGAAAAATAAACTGAGCCCTAAGTTACCAGAAGGAAAATAACAGTAAAGATTAGAGTAGAAATAAATCAGAATATAGAAAAATAATACAAAAAAATCAGCAAAATAGTTAGGTTTTTAAAAAGGTAAACAAAAACTTAAAACTCTTAGCATGATTCTAAAAAGAGAGAAGACTAAAATAAATGAAATAAGACACAAAAGAAGAAATATTAAAACCGATGCCACAGAAATAAAAAATTGTAAGACACTATCATGAATAATTATATGCCAACAAATTGAACAAACAAAAGAAATGGATAAATTTTTAGAAGCATACAATCCATAAATAAAGAAGGTAGGAGCAAACATTTTGAAGTAATGGATATGTTTATGTCATTGATAGTTACGATGATTTCCTAGGTGTATACTTACCTCCACACTTACTAGGTTGTATACCTTAAATATGTGCTGCTTTTTCTATGTTAATCATACCTCAATAATGCTCTTTAAAAATTATAAAATGAAACAATTTAAAAATTAATAATGGGAGGGATAGCATTAGGAGGAATACCTAACATAGGTGATGGGTTGATGGGTGCAGCAAACCACCATGGCACGTGTATACCTAGGTAACAAAACTGCACATTCTGCACATGTACCCCAGAGCTTAAAGTATAATAAAAATATTAAAAAATAAAAAATAACAAGAAATTTTTGAAAAGTCATCAATATGTAGATATTAAATAACATTTCTAAATAACTAATGGGGCAAAGAAGAAATCACAAAAGAAATTAGAAAACACTTTAAGATGAATGAAAATTAAAACATGACAAATATGACATGCCAAAACTTACTTGATGTACCAAAAGCAGTAGGTACAGTGAAATTTATAGCAATAAATATCTGTATTAAAAAAGAAGAAAAATAACAAATCAATAATTAAACCTTAATAAATGAGAAAATTAAAGGCAAACTAAAAATGAAGCAAGCTGATTTAAGGCTATAATATAGATCAGAGAGAAAACGAGTGAAATAGAGAATAGAAAACAAATTTAATTGAAAAAGACCAACAGTGTATTCTTCAAAAACAATGAACAAATTGACATTCCTTTAGCTATACTGAACACGAAATTAAAAAATGAAAGCTCAACTACTAAAATTGGGAATGAAAGAGGTAACATTATTACCAAACTAATAGAAATAAAAATGATTATAATTGAATACTATAAAGAAGGTATGCCAAGAGATTAGATAATATAGATTAAATAAGAAAGATTCTTATTATAGAAAGACTGAAACTATCTCACAAAGAAAAGGTCTGAATACAACCACAACAAATAAAGATAATGAATTCATAATAAAAAATTCCCCAGTAATGAAAAGTCCAGAAAAAGATGACAACACTCTACATAATGTGTAAAGAAGAGTTAACATTTATTTTTCACAAAATCTTCCAAAATAAAAGAGGAGCAAAAGCTTCTTAATTCATTCTATCCAGGCAGTATTACACTGACACCAAAATCATACAAAGACATTACAAGAAAACTACTGACAGATATCACTTAGGAATAGAGACATGTAAATTCTTAACATTTTATCAGCAATCAGAATCCTGCAATATATAATATGGATAATACAACATAACCAAATGAAGATTATCCCAGAAATGCTAGGTAGGTTGGTTCAACATAGAAAAATCAATCAAAGTGATACATCCAAACAAAAATGGTCATCTTGATAGATAAAAAAAGCATTTGACAAAATCCAAATCATTTAATGATATAAAAAAACACTCAAACTGGAATAGAAGGGAACTTCTCCAACCTGACAAAGTGTATCTATGGAAAATACAAAGCTAATATTATACATAGAGATAAAGACTTCATTATAGTGAAATCTTTTATTTCACTATAATAACAGGAACAGGACAAGGCTGTGCTTGCCTCTTCTTTTGTGCATTTTTTTCATTTTTAATTTTTGTGAGTACATAGAAGGTATGTATATTTATGAGGTACATGGGATATTTTGATACAGGCATGCAATGTGAAATAAGCATATTATGAAGAATGGGTTATCCATCCCGTCAAGCATTTATCCTCTGAGTTGCAAACAATCTGATCACAGTCTTTAAGTTAATTTAAAATTACAAATAAGTTATTACCGACTACAGTTACCCTGTTGTGCCATCAAATAGTAGGTCCCACTCATTTCTTCCAACTATTTTTCTGTGTACTCATCAACCATCCCCAGCTCCCCTCATCCTCCTACTACTCTTCCCAGCTTCTGGTAACCATCCTTCTACTTTCTATGTCAATGAGTTCAATTGTTTTGATTTTTAGATTCCATGAATAAATGAGAACATTCAGTGTTTGTCTCTCTGTGCCTGGCTTATTTCACTTAACATAATGACCTCCAGTTCCATCCATGTTGTTGCAAATCACTGGATCTCATTCTTTTTTATGGATGACTAGTACTCCACTGTGTATATGTACTACATTTTCTTCATCCATTTATCTGTCAATGGACACGTAGGCTACTTCCAAATCTTAGCTGTTGTAAACAGTGTTGCAACAAACAGGAGCGCAGATGTCTCTTCAAGATACTGATTTCCTTTCTTTGGGGTAGATACCCAGCAGTGGGATTGTTGGATCATATGATAGCTCAAGTTTTAGTTGTTTGAGGAACCTCCAAACTGTTCTCTACAGTGGTTCTACTATTAGCATTCCCACCAACAGGGTATAAGGGTTCCTTTTTCTTCACATCCTTGCCAGTATTTGTTGTTGACTGTCTTTTCAATAGAAGTCATTTTAACTGGGGTCAAATGATATCTCATTGTAGTTTTGATTTTCATTTCTCTGGTGATCAATAATGTTGAACACCTTTTCATATGCCTATTTGCTATTTTTATGTCTTCTTTTGAGAAATGTCTATTCAAATCTTCTGCCCATTTTTTGATCAAATTATTAGATATTTTTCTTGTGGAGTTGTTTGAGCTCCTTATATATTCTAGTTATTAATTCCTTTTCAAATGAGTAGTTTGAAAATATTCTCTCCCATTCTGTGGGTTGTCTCTTCACTTTGTTAATTGTTTCCTTTTCTCTGCAGGATCTTTTTAACTTGATGTGAACCAATTTATCCATTTTTTGCTTTGGTTGCCTGTGCTTGTGAAGTATTGCTCAGAAAACTTTTGCCCAGTCCAGTATCCCGGAGATTTTCTCCGAAGTTTTCTTGAATGAGTTCTATAGTTCGAGGTCTTAGATTTGTCTTTAATCCACTTTGATTTGATTTTCGTATATGATGAGAGATGGGGTCTAGTTTTATTCTTCTGCATACGAATATCCAGTTTTCCCAGCACTATTTATCAAACAAACTGTCTTTTCCATAGTGTATATTTTTGGCACCTTTGTCAAAAATGGGTTCACTGTAGGTGTGTGGATTTGTTTCTGCGTTTTGTTGTTGTTTGTTCGAGACAGTCTCACTCTGTTGCCCAGGCTAGGGTGCAGTGGCATGATCTTGGCTCACTGCAACACCCACCTCCCGGGTTTAAGTGATTCTCCTGCCTCAGCCTCCTGAGTAGCCACTGCACTCCAGCCTGGGTGACAAAGCGAGACTCCGTCTTTAAAAAAAAAAAAAAAAAAAAAAAAAGTTTAAACAACCAAAATGCCCAGAAACTGATGAGTAAGCAAAATGCAGTATATTCCTAAATTGAAAATCATTTAACCACAACAGAGAATGAAGTGTTGATACATGCTATAACAAGATGAACCTGAAAAGATTATGCTAAATGAAAGAGACCAGACCCCAAAAGCCACATATTATATGATTCAATTTTTAGGAAATGCTTATAACAGGAAAAATCCATAGAGATAGAAGATAGATTAATGACTCTCAGGGGCTATAGAGATGAGGAGTTGTGGAATGTCAGCTAATGAGTATAAAGTTTCTTTGTGTGGTGATGAAAAACATTCTGGAATTTGATAATTGTGATGGTTGAGAAACAACTGTACACTTTAAAAGGGCGAACTTTATGGTATATGGGTTCTATCTCAATTAATTTTTAAAAAAATAAAGTACTGTCTTTAAACAATTAACCATTAAGTGAAAAGTGATCCACATTCAAGAATATAATTGACTTGGTGCAATTTTTAGAAATTTAACTAGAAATTCAAAAAGCTCAACGTCATCTATTATTTTATCAACCTTCTCTCTTTTGATTACAATTAGTTACATATTCTTCAATATAATGCTTCTTACATTTTAGAGCTTTTACACATGTTGTGATGTGGCTAATCATAGCAGAAAATGTAAAGCATTCATTTTCTACTCTAAATAATCAAATGTCACTATTGAGCCAAGATTGGTAATCAAATTGCTGAAATTTGAAGAACTCAATGGGATTGTGAAACAACATTTGAGCAACTGATGTTTTTGGCATGATCCATAAAAGAAAGCAATAATTGATAAGCTGGACGTCATTAAAATTAAAAATTTCCGCCCTGTTTGCAAAAGACATTGCCAAGAGAATGAAAATACACACCACAGATAGAGAAAACATTTGTATAATTCTATGTATCCACATTTATAGTATCATATAGAGAAGGCTTCCTGCCTGAAAAGAATCTCTGTGCTCTTCCTATTTATCCCTCTCTCCTTCCCAACCCCTGGCACCACTGGTATCTTTATTGTCTCCAAAGTTTTAACTTTGCAGAATGTCATATAGTTTAAATCCTACAGTATGTAGGCTCTTCAGATTGGTTTTGTCCACTTAATCTGTGTTTAAGTTTCTTTCACACCCTTTCATGGCTTGATATCTCATTTCTTTTTAGTGCTGAACAATATCTAATTGTCAGGATTAACTACAGTTTATTTACCCATTCACCTACTGGAAAACATCTCAGTTGCTTCCAAGTTTTGGCAATTTTACGTATAAAGCTGCTTCAAACATCTGCGTGCAGATTTTTGTGGGGAACATGTTTTCACCTCCTTTGGGTAAATACCATGGAGCATGATTATTGGATCATACAGAATGCATATACTATTTAGTTTTGTAAGAAACTGCAAAACTGTCTTACAAATTTTCTGGGCCATTTTGCATTTGCACCACTAATGAATGAGAATTCCAGTAGCTCCACATTCTTATCAGCATTTGGCATTGTCGGTGTTTTTTGATTTTGGACATTTTAATAAGTGTGTAGTAGAATCTTGTTGCTTTAATTTGCATTCTCTGATGACATATGATATGAAGCATCTTTTTATAAGTTTATTTGCCATCTCCATATCTTCTTCAGTGAGATATCTTTCAAGGTCTTCGACCCATTTTTAAAACGTGTGTTGTTTTCTTATTGAGTTTTAAGAGTTCTTTATGTATTTTGAATAACAGAATCACAGCTTTATATATTTTGAATAAGTTTTTTGTTTGTTTGTTTGTTTTTGAGATGAAGTCTTGTTTTGTCACTCCTGAGTGACAAAGGAGTGAAGTGGCACAATATCAGCTGAATGCAACCTCCACCTCCTGGGTTCAAATGATTCTCTGGCCTCAGCCTCCTCAGTAGTTGGGATTACAGGCATGCACCACCATGCCCTGTAAATTTTTGTATTTTTAGTAGAGACGAGGTTTCGCCATGTTGGCCAGGCTGGTATGGAACTCTTGACTTCAGGTAATCTGCCCTC
Organism: Macaca mulatta; assembly: GCF_049350105.2. Lineage (NCBI taxonomy): Eukaryota > Metazoa > Chordata > Mammalia > Primates > Cercopithecidae > Macaca > Macaca mulatta. The sequence continues at coordinate 116,132,251 of NC_133410.1, read as the reverse complement.
CTCAGCATCCCAAAGTACTGGGATTACAGGTGTGAGCCACTGCACACAGCCTGAATAACAGTTCTTTATCAAGTGTATATTTTGTAAACATTTTCTCCCAGTCTGTGGCTTGTCTTTTCATTCTCTTGCCAGTGTCTTTTGTAGACAAAATAGAATTCTTTAAATTTTAATACAGTTCAGCTTATTCTTTCTATCATTGATCATGCCTTTGGTGCTATATCTAAAAAGTTATTGCCAATCCCTAAACCACTTAGTTTTTCTTTTATGTTATCTTCTAGATGCTTTATAGTTTTATATTTTACATTTAGGTTTATGATCCATTTTGAATTAATATTTGTGAAAGGCATAAGGTCCATATTTGGATTTATTTTTTGTGTGCGGATGTCCAGTTATTCCAGTACCATTTGTTGAAAAAAAAAAAAAAAAACACATCTTTTCTCCATTGTAATACTTTAGCTTCTTTGTCAAAGATCAGTTGACTATATTTTTGTGAGTTTATTTCTCGGCTATCTATTCTGCTTCATTGACCTGGGTGTCTAAACTCTCAGCAGTATCATGCTGACTTGATTATTAAAGCTTTATAGTAAACCTTGAAGTCAGGTACTGTCATTCCTCCAACTTTAATCTTCTCCTTTAATGTCATATTGGATATTCTGGGTCTTTTGTCTCTTTATATGAACTTTAAAATTAGTTTGTCAATTTCCACAAAATCACTGGGCTTTTGGTTGGAATTCCACTGTATTTATAGATAAATTCAGGAAGAACTGACATCTTAACAATACTGACTGTTCCTATTTATGGACATGAAATATCTGTTTGTTTAGTTCTTCTTTGATACCAGGCATATTTTGTCCATGAAAAAAATCATAATTTTACCAAGCTGTCTTACCAGTCAAGACTTAGCTTTATAAGACGAAAATAAATTTTTCATGTTTAAGCCACTATTGTTAGGTCATAAGGACTTGCACCCAAAAATACAAAAAATTCTAACTGATTTACTTCCACTGTACCATCTCCTAGTTATCTCCATTATCTTTAACATTTTAGCCATGCAATTCTTTTATTTGATTATGTTTAAAATATCTAAGTTATGTAATAAAATTTATTTTCTCTAAGCAAGAGTCTAGTTTTGAGTACCTTAAAAGCTGTAGATGCAGTAATGTGAGAAAATAAATATTTTGGATGCTTCAACATGTTATCCACTATAAACAGGTAATAGATGTATTTTATTATGTACTAATAATGCTCAGCTAAGACTCCAGACTACAGCAGGACTGCCATATTAATTTAACTATGCTCAGCTTGAGAAAGGGCCCACCCATAAAATTGTAATTCTCCTAAATAAATGTTAGACACTTTTATGCATGCTATGCTCTAATTCACTTCAGATGCATATGCTCAAAATTGGCACACTAAGAAAGATATCATAGCCACAGATATTTTTAATTATATGAACTTAACAGTTATCATGAGAAATGGCCCAGATCCATAGGGAAGGCCTTAATCAAGAACTTAGAAAGTGTATAATAATTGCAATTTTATAATTCAATATGATAACCTAAATTAAGTTTTATGACTTAATTTATGACATCAAACTCAATTTAGAAATTAATGTATAGTGGTTACATAAAGTGATAGACTTTCATTAAAATTAAAATAATACCTATATACTAATGTTATAACCATGGGAACTTTTATAACCTACCTACAACTGTATAATAGTAACATATTTCTCAATCTAAAATTATTATATTCATTATAAAAGGGTTAAAAATACAGACAATTAAAGAAAATTGTTATTGTGTATATACATTTGTTTGTGTGGGTTGTGTTTGAACACATACTCATGCAAAAATTTAAAGTGTCCATTGCTTTGAAAATGACAATTGATTTTAGTAAACATTTTCATGTAGGGGTATCACTCCTTTTTCTTTTTGTTTGTTCCATTCTTTTCTTTGTTCAGATTTATTTTTCCTCTTTGGTTTATTTTAGCATGTTCATACTAAATATTACAATAAATTATGTATGACATTTATAATCATTGAAATAAAGCTATGAAATCCTTTTTTTTATCTCTGAAAATCTTTTCCTGACACAAGGGGGAAAATTAAAGCCCTGCAAAAAGAACAAACAGTTTTGAAACTACGAAGTGCAGTAATTATTTCATTGTAACATAATAGAAATTAGGTATTTGACAGCTTCTTGGATGAATTTCAGTTGCCAATGACAATCTGCAGAATTGTAAACACATAGCACTTATGCAATTTCTCTGATGCCCTTTGCTTGCTAAACCACAAAGGAAGTTAATATTTAGAACAAATGAGTCTTTAAACTATACCCTTCAATTCAATACAAAGGGATATTTCAACACACAAAAAAAGCACACACTTGGGTAGAGGAAGTGTTTTATTGTTTGTTTCTCTCTCTCTCTCTTTTTTTTTTTTTTTACTTCAGAAAAATTCTTTTTTTTTGACGCAATTTAGAACATCTTAATGAGACTTTAAAATTGGTTAAAATTTGTTAGCAGGACATACAGGAAGATTAATCATTAAATTTAATAATTTACATTTATCAAAAAATACCACTAAGAGAGCAAACATCACCTGCAGATTGAGAGAAATTCATATACGACATATATCACACGCCAAAGTCTTGTATAAAGAATAGAAAAATAGAAAAAAATACAGAAAAATGCAAACAACACAACAGAAAAAAATAATTGAAAATAATATTGAAAAGTCATTTCGTACAAATAAAAAGACTATCGAACAATGAATAAACATTCTGAGAGGAAGCTCAGTTTCTTTATTTGATAAACCACTGTGAAATACCATTAAACACACACACACACACGTGGTAATGTTTACAATTAAAAAGACAGAAAAGGCTAAATGCTCACAAGGATATAGAGCAACAGGAATTTAATTATATGTGTTTTTTATTAGTGTAACTCAACATAATCACCTTGAAAACACTGTAGGCACTACACACTAAAATTGAACTAAACTATCCTATCACCAACAACTATCCTCCTGGGTATGAATATGGATGACCTTTGACAGCAAATATTCCTAAGAAAAAATTTGTATTTGGAAACGGTTTTATAGCTTAGAACTCATACATACTCCTGTACCTATGACAAAAATATAGTTGTATATCTTTATTTTGTATCTAACAACAACACTTACAGTAAAACTTTAAAACAATCCTGACTGAATCTTTAACAAAATAGAAACATGGAAATTGTATATATATGCTTAGAGCAAAACATATACAAGAATATTCATAGCAGCATTATTTGTAATAGCCTAAAACAGAAAACAACACTGTATTAGTCTGTTCTCACACTGCTAATAAAAACTTATGCAAGACTGGGTAATTTAGAAAGGAGAGAGGTTTAATTGACTCACAGTTCAGCATGGCTGGGGAGACCTCAGGAAACTTACAGTCACGGTAGAAGGGGAAGCAAACACATCCTTCTTGACTTGGCAGCATTAAGGAGAAGAATGAGAGAGAAGCGAAGGGAGAAACCCCTTATAAAACCATTAGATCTTGTGAGAACTTACTATCATGAGAATAGCATGGGGGAAACTGACCCCATGATTCAGTTACCTCCCACCAGGTCCCTCCCGTGACATGTGGAGATTATGAGAACTACAATTCAAGATCAGACTTGGGTTGGGACATAGCCAAATCACATCATTTCACCCCGGCCCCTCCCAAATCTCATGCCCTCACATTTCAAAACACAATCATGCTCTTCCAACAGTCCCCCAAGTCTTAACTAATTTCAGAATTAACTCAAAAGTCCAAGTCCAAAGTCTCATCTGAGATAAGGCAACTCCCTTCCACGTATGAGCCTGTAAAATCCAAAGCATGTTAGTTACTTCCTAGATACAATGGGAGTACAGGCATTGGGTAAATATTCTCATTCCAACTGGGAGAAATTGGCCAAGACAAAGGAGAACAGGCCCCATGCAAGTCTAAAATCCAATATGTCAGTCATTAAACCTTTAAAGTTTCAAAATGATCTCCTTTGCCTCCATGTCTCACATCCAGGTCATGCTGATACAAGAGGTGGCCTTGGGCAGCTCCACCCTTGTAACTTTGCACGGTATAACCCTCCTCCCAGCTGCTTTCATGAACTGGCATTGTCTACGGCTTTTCTAGGTGCATGTTGCAAGCTTTCAGCGATCTACAATTCTAGGGTCTGGAGGACAGTGGCCCTCTTCTCTTAGCTCCACTAGGCAGTGCCCCAGTGGGGACTTTGTGTGGGGGCTCCAATCCCACGTTTTCCCTTCTGCACTTCTCTAGCAGAGTTTCTCCATCAGGGCTCTGCTCCTGCAGCAAACATCTGACTGGACATTCAAGCATTTCCATACATCCTCTGAAATCTTGGCAGAAGTTTCCAAACCTCAGTTCTTCAAACCTCAGTTCTTGAATTCTGTGTACCCAGAGGCTCAACACCATGTGGAAGCTGCCAAGGCTTGGGGCTTGCCACTCTCTGGAACGACAGCCTGAGGTATATCTTGACCCCTTTTAGCCAGAGCTGGAGTGGCTGGGACACATGGCACCAAGTCCCTAGGCTGTACACAGCAGGGGGGGCCAGGTCCTTCCCAGCACAACCATTTTTTCCTCCTAGGCCTTTGGGCCTGTGATGGGAGGGGCTTTCATGAAGGTCTCTGACATGCCCTGGAGACATTTTCCCCATTGTCTTAGTGATTAACATTGGACCCCTTGTTACTTATGCAAATTTCTGCAGCTGGCTTGAGTTTCTCCCCAGAAAACGAGTTTTTCTTTTCTGTGACATTTTTAGATCACAAAATTTCCAAACTTTTGTGCTCTGCTTCATCTTGAATGCATTGCCAGTTAGAAATTTCTTCCAACAGATACCAAAATCATCTCTCTCAAGTTCACAGATCTCTAGGGCAGGGACAAAATGCAGCCAGTCTCTTTGCATAGCAAGAGTGACCTTTACTCTAGTTCCCAACAAGTTTCTCATCTCCATCGGAGACCACCTCAGCCTGGACTTTATTGTCCATCTCACAATCAGTATTTTGGTCAAATCTGTTTAACAGGTCTCTAGGAAGTTCCAAACTTTCCCACAATTTCCTGTCTTCTTCTGAGGCCTCCACACTGTTTCAACCTCTGCATGTTATCCAGTTCCAAAGTCACTTCCACATTTTTTGGGTATCTTTAGAGCAGCACCCCACTCCCTGCAGTATCAATTTACTGTATTAGTTCATCCTCATGCTGCAAATAAAGGCATACCCAAGACTGGGTAATTTACAAAGGAAAGAGGTTTAATTGGCTCACAATTCAGCATGGCTGGGGAAGTCTTAGGAAGCTTACAACCATGGTGGAAGGGGAAACAAACATATCCTTTGTCACATGGAAGCAGCAAGGAGAGGAATGAGAGCTGCGCAAAAGGAGAAGCCCCTCATCAAACCATCAGAACTTGTGAGAACTTACTATCAAGAGAATAGCATGAAGCAAACTGCCCCAGCGATTCTATTACCTCCCACTGGTCCCTCTTATGACATGTGGGATTATGAGAACTACAGTTCAAGATGAGATTTTGGTGTGGATAGAGCCAAACCATATCAAACACAAATGTCTATTAATAGAATATATAAATTATGGCATATTCATATGATGGAATCATATACAACCATAAAAACAAATTCATGGCACACACAAACGCTATGTGGATTATCATAGAAGTCTCCCAAGTGAAAGAAACTAGATACAAAAGAGTATATAATCTATGCTAATTCCATTTTTGCAGAGCTTAAACTCAGACAAAACTAATCTATGATATTAAATGTTAGAATAAGAGTTTGGGATGGAGAAAAGTTGTAATTATGGAGATAAATAAGAATAAGAGTTATGGCTTCCTAACAAAGATTTTTTATATATATTAAGTGGTAATTACATGTCAATTTTTATTTTGTGATGATTTTTGAGCTCTACACTTACAAAATTGCACATTGTATGTATGTTATACTTCAATACACATTTTAAATTAAAAATGAAGTTGTAATGTCATAATCATAGCATTGATATATTTATTTTCCATTATATGTATAATATTTAATGCAAATGTGCATTTATATATACAGACACACACGGATATACTAAATTGAGAGTCAGAGTTATTTTAAAATTTATCAGGTGGCTAGTAAATATGTTAAAAATAAAAATTCAAATTTGTGTGCATGTGTATAAGTCATATTTTCTTAAGTTTTTTATTTTTAATTTTTGTGGGTACATAATAGGTATATGTATTTATGGAGTATATGAGATATTTTGATACAAACATGCACTGTGTAGTAATCACATAATGGATGGCAGGGCATTCATCCCTCAAGCATTTATCTTTTTTCTTACAAACAATCCAATTATACTCATTTAGTTATTTTTAAATATACGATTAAATTATTATTGACTAGTCACACTGTTGTGCTATCAAACATTATGCCTTATTTATTAATTCCAACTATTTTTGTACCCATTAACCATCTCCACATATCCCTCACCCCTCCACCACCCTTCACACCCTCTGGAAACCATCCTTCCACTATCTCCATTGGTTCAATTGTTTTGATTTTTAGATTCCACAAATAAGTAAAAACATGCAATGTTTGTCTTTCTGGGCCTGGCTTATTTCACTTATAATGATCTCCAGTTCCATATGTATTGCTGCAAATGCCTGAATCTCCTTTCTACAGCTGAATAGTACTCCACTGTGTATAAGTACCACATTTTCTTTATCCATTCATCTGTTGATGAAAACTTAGGTTATTTCCGAATTTTGGCCATTGTGAACAGAGCTGCAACAAACATGGGAATGCAGGTATCTCTTCAATATATTGATTTCCTTTCTTTGGGGCATATACCCACCAGTGGGATTGCTGGATCGTATGGTAGCTCTATTTTTAGTTTTCTGAGGAACCTTCAAACTGTTCTCCACAGTGGTTATACTAATTTATATCCCACCAACACCATACGAGGCTTGCCTTTTCTCCACATCTTCACCAGTATTTTCTATTGCTTGTCTTTTGAATACAAGCCATTTTAACTGGGGTGAGATGATATCTCATTGTAGTTTTGAGTTGCATTTCTCTGATGATCAATGATGTTGAGTACTTTTTCATAAGTCTGTTTGCCATTTGTATGTCTTCTTTTGAGACATGTCTATTCAAATATGTTGCCCGTTTTAAAAATAGTATTATTCTGTTTTTTCCTAGACAGTTGTTTGAGCTCCTTATATATTCTGGTTATTAATCCCTATTAGACGAGTAGTTTGCAAATATCTTCTCCTATTCTGTGGATTGTCTCTTCACTTCATTGATTTTTTTGTTGCTGTTGCTGTAAAAAATATTTTTAACTTGGTATGATCCTGTTTGTCCATTTTTTTTGCTTTCGTTGCTTGTGATTATGGGGTATTACTCAAGAAATCTTTGCTCAGACTGATGTCCTGGAGAGTTTCCCTGATGTTTTCTCATAGTAGTTTCTTGAGTTTGAAGTCTACTATTGCTTTCACTGTGCCCTATAGATTTTGTTATATTGTGTTTCAACTTTTATTTATTTTAAGAACAATTTCAATTTATTTCTTAATTTCTTCATTGCCTTGCTGGTCATTTAGGAGCATATGGTTTAGTTTCCATGTATTTGTACAGTTTGCAAAATTCCTCTTGCTGTTTATTTCTAGTTTTATTCCATTGGGATCAGAGGAGATGCTAGATATAAATTTAATTTTTTTGACTATTTTAAAAATTCTTTTGAGAACCAACATACGGTCTATCCTTGAGAACAATCCATGTACTCAGGAAAAAATGTGTATTATGCAGCCATTGGATGAAATGTTCTGTAAATACCTATTAGAATCACTTGGTCTATAGTACAGATTAAGTCCTATGTTTCTGGTTGATTTTGTCTGGAAGATCTGCTCAATGTTGAAAGTGGGGTGTTGAAGTATCCAGCTATTACTGTGTTGAGGTCTGTCTCTCTCTTTAGCTCTAAAAAATGTTCACTTCACATATGTGGATGCTTCAGTGTTGGGTGCGTATATGTTTAAAATTTGTATGACCTCTTGCTGAATTGTCCCCTTTATTATTATTTAGACCTTTCTGTGTCCCTCTTAGACTTTTGGCATTGAAATCTATTTTTTCTGATACAAGTAAAGTGACTTCTGCTCTTTTCTGGTTTCCATTGGCATGGAATATCTTTTTCCTTCCCTTTGTTTTCAGTCTATGTGTGTCTTTATAGGTGAAGTGTGTTTCTTGTAGGCAACAGATTAACGGGTCTTGCTTTTTAATCCATTTATCTACTTTATGTCTTTTGACTGCAGAGTTTAGTTCATTTATAACGTTATTGTTGATAAACAAGGACTTACTCCTGCCATTTTATTTGTTTTCTGTGTGTGTGTGTGTGCGCGCGCGCGTGCACGTGTGTGTGGTCTTCTCATCCTTCTCTCTTTCCTTCCTCTCTTCTTTTTAGTGAAGGTGACTTTCTTTCTCACTACTTACTGCTTCTACTTGACCAATTCTGCTATTAAAAGACTCTGATGCATTCTTCAGTATGTCCATTGAATTTTAAACTCCAGAACTTCTGCTTAATTCTTTTCAATGATTTCAATCTCTTTTTTAAGTTTATCTGGTAGAATTCTTAATTCAATCTCTGTATTAACTTTAATTTCCTGGAGTTTCCTCAAACACTATTTTGAATTATCTGTGTGAAAGATCACATATTTCTGTTTCTCCAGGATTTGTTCCTGGTGCCTTATGCAGTTCATTTGGTAATGTCAAGTTTCCTTGGATCATCTTGATACTTGTAGATGTTCATCTGTGTCTGGGCATTGAAAACTTAGATATTTATTGTAGTCTTTGCAGTCTGGGCTTGTTTTCACCTTGTTTTTCCTTCTTGGGAAGGCTTTCTAAATATTCTAAAAGACTTGGCTGTTGTGATCTCAGCTTTATCTGTTTTAGGGGGAACCCCAACCCAGTAGTGCTGTAGTTCTTGCAGACTCATAGAGGTACCACCTTGATGGTCTTGGACAACATTCAGAATAATTTTTTGATTATGAGGCAGAGACTTTTGTCCAATTCCTTTACTTTTTTCCCAAACAAAAGGAATCTCTCTCTGCTCTGATCAACCAGAAACTGAAGGTGAAATGAAATAAGCACCCCACTAGCCACCACCACTATGACTGTGTTGGGTCAGACCTGAAGCCAGTATAGCACTGGATCTCACCCGAGGCCTGCTGTAACCCCTCCCTGGCTACCATCTATGTTCACTCAAAGCCCTGGAGCTCTAAAATCACCAGGTGCAAAGCCAGCCAGTTCTGTGTCCTTTCCTTTAGTACAGTGAGTTCCCTCATTCCCCCTGACAGGTCCAGAGGTGCTATCTGGGACCCAGGGACTACAGTCAAAAATCTTACATGACCACCTGATATTCTACTGTACTGCAGCTGTGCTAGCACTCAAACCATAAGATACAGTTCTTCCCACTCTTACTTCTCCTTTCCAAAGGCAGAAGAGCCTTACTCTGTAGCCAGCATCACCTCAGGCTTATGGAGGATACTACCAGACTACCAACAATATTTCCATAAGGTTTAAGGGCTCTTCAGTTAGTGTGTGGTGAATGCTGCCTGACCTGGGACTCACACTTCAAAGGAGTGGACTCCCCTTTGGACCAGAGCATGTCCAGAAATGCTGTTCATGAGCCAAGTCCTGGAATTGGGGACCCTAAGAGGCCATTGGTGTTCTACCCTCTTTAGCTGAGCTGGTACCTATGGTGCAAGACAAAGTCCCCTTTCTTTTCCCTTCACTTTTTCCAAGCAGGAGGAGTATTGCCTCATGGTCACAACAGCTGGGAATGTGCTGAGCCTCACCCAAGGCCATCAGGTCTCAGCGCCTCACCCAAGGCCATCAATATACTACCTGGATATCACTGCTGGTTACTCAGGGTCCAAGGGTTTTTCAATTAGCTGGTAATGAATCCTTCAGGGACTGGGTTCTTCCCTTCAAGGCAGTGGGTTCCCTTCTGGCCCAGGATGTGTCTAGAAATGTCCAAGAGCTGAGGCCTGGAAAGGGAGCCTCAGGACTCTGACTCGTGGCTTATCTTGCTGTGGCTGAGCTGGTATCCAAGATACAAGACAAAGTCCTCTCCACTCTTTTGCCTCCTCTTCTGAAGCAGAAGGAAGGGATTTCTTTTGGAGCTGTGAGCTGTGCAGCCTGGGGTAAGGGACTGCCCCAGGTTGTGTCTTAGTAGGTTGTATCCCCCCCACCTTCCAAGTCTACAATCTCTGGGCCCAGTTCAGCCTAGGATTTGACTAGATGTTGCAGTCTTTATGGCCTACACTGCCTTTCATGTTTATTTGGGGCCTCAGAAAACTTTAGCTCACAGTGGCAAGGCTTACCAGAGCTCACACTTTGTGGCTGGAATTGGCCATTCTCCTCTGGTTTAAATATACCCTCTGTGGGTGGGCATCAGCTGAGTTTGGTTCAGTTTTGCAAAATTTCTGCTATAACAAAGGCAGCACTGAGTTCAATGCCTCACGATTGCTGTCTCTCCTTCTCTCCAGTGCACAGAAATGCTCTCCACACCACATAGCCGCTGTGGGGAATTGAGGGAGGGGTGGTGTCCATGAGTCAAGAGTGTTTTTCTTACCATTTCGGTGCCTCTTTCAGCAATATGAAGTTAAAACTTGGTACTATGAGTGCTCACCTAATTTTTGGTTCTTGCAAAGGTGCACTTTTTGTATGTAGAATGTTAAATTGGTGTCCTTGGTGGGGAAGGTGACAATCAGTGGAGCTTTCTATTCCATTTCTATGCCATTTTTCACCACCCCCAGGTTCCAATAATTCAGATTTTTAAATTCTTGTATTTGGATGTATGTATGCGCATGACAGAGGGGGAGGAATGGATGTTGTTTTCTAGCAACAGTTGTTAGAAAAACATAGAATATAATGCTACTAGTGAAATTTTTCAGAACACTTTGTGATAAGATTAAATTTGATTATCAATAACTCTCTTCAATAAAATTAATATGGAATGTAACACCTTAAGGAAACAAAAGATATAAGTTAAACTGATAAACCTAGAAAATTTGAAAAATATAAAAATAGGTATGAGAATCACAGAACTTGATCTCACTCAGTTCAATCCTTTCATTACACAAATAAAGTAACAGATTTAGACAATATAAATTAATAACCAGCATCAGTTTGTTAATGCAAAGTTAGGGATTCTGACAGCCCTGACATCTTGAACACTGTTTTTTCCTATTCATCAATGAGCCTCTCAACATGCAGGTATTGTAATGTGCCTGTGGTTAGAATAAAAATTTTAGACCTAAATTCCAATGAGCTTCTATTTAAGTTCACATAGTTTCAATTCCATTCCCCTGCCTCCCAAAATTCTTCAAATGGCTGTGGTACTCTCAGCCTAATCCAATATTATGTTTCTCTATATGATGAATTGCCATATTGACTATGAGTCTGCTAAAAAAAATACATTTTTAATAAAGCAACAACTCATACTAAAGTAAAATTTTAAACACATCTTTTCATGGTAATTGGAAATTAATGTCCCTGAAACACAACTGCCATGAGGACACCAACTGAATTACTAAAACCAAGTTTCTTAAAAAGGAAAAACCAGGAGTAATGGTTATGTCTTTAAAATTTTGTTTTAAAAAGATTAAATGATTAAATATATTGCAATTATCAGCGATTACTAGTAATCTGCTCTAGTTTTTCAAAAATAAATCATTTATGCTTTGGTTTTAATGATTTCTCTCTCTGGCAAAAAATAATTTTATTTTATTATTTATTTATTTATTTTTGAGACAGAATTTCACTCTTGTTGCCCAGGCTGGAGTGCAATGGACCGATCTCGGCTCACTGCAACCTCCTCCTCCTGGGTTCAAGCAATTCTCCTGCCTCAGCCTCCCAAGTAGCTGGGATTACAGGTGCCCGCCACCATGCCCAGCTAATTTTTTGTATTTTTAGTAGAGACGGGGATTTACTATGTTGGCCAGACTGGTCTCGAACTCCTGACCTCAGGCGATCCACTGGCCTCAGGCTCCCAAAGTGCTGGGATTATAGGCGTGAGCCACCATGCCCGGCCAAAAATATAAATTTTATTGTAGTGTTAGATGCAACTTCAACCCTTATCACGTATCATAAGGGTTACTTATGACTTTATGTCATACAGGTGGCTCACAACTACCTAACTCTTTTTTTTAAGTTCCTTCATTCAAAAAATATTAATGGGTAATTATGATATACAAATCAGTGTGCCATTTTTTAAAGAAGCATTAATTAACTCTTCCAAAAGATATCTCAGCTACTTTTTTAGAGGTTCACAATTCCTTAAACTAATGTTATACTTTGTCTTTCAAGAAGAGTCCAAAAATTATGGCATGTAAGTGATGAGATTTTCTAAAATTTTGAATCATCTATCTTTTCATAGCACTGCGCCAGATAGATACCAGTGTTGTGGAAACAACCTTGTCCTATCAAATAACTTTAAATTTAATTCAAATAAATGTTAATATCAAATGACTACTGCACCTGAGGCAATGTCAGGTATTTACATTGGAACATGATTTTTTTTTTTTTTTCTATACAGGAGTCCCCCTTATCCCTGGAGATACATTTCAAGACCCTCAGTAGTTGCCTAAAACTGCAGATAGTACCAAACCTAATTTCCATCAATTGGATCATGTTTCTGTTCACATCTTCCACCACAAATATAATGCCTTTTCCATCTTAACTAAGAATTTATCATACACTGTGGCTATAATTTTTGCAGTATGAAGTGTGACAGCAAAACTAGCATAGATTTTGTTTTTCCTTCATAATTTTGCAGTTAGATTTGTTTTTACTGCAGATCTTAGCAACTTACCATATAATTTTTTTTTCCTTATTAAGAATTTTCACCTTTTCATTTAAAGGAAGCATTTTACAGCTTCTCCTTGGAATATCTGAATTGCTAGCACCACTACTCTTGTGCTTTAGGATTATTTTATTAAGTAAAATAAGGGTTACTTATCACAAGCACTGCGATACCCTGACAGTCTGATAACTGAGATAACTACAGAGCGACTGGTTTGGATATCCTGGACAAAGTGATGATTCGCATTCTGGGCAGGACAAAGTGTATGGCGTGAGATTTCATCACACTACTCCCAATGACATGCAATGTGAAACGGATGGTTTATTTCTGGAATTTTCCATGTCATATTTTCAACTGCAGTTGACTGTGGAAAACTAAAACCATGGAAAGTGAAACAGTGGTTAAGGAGGGACTACTGTACATTTTGTATTCTGTTATTCAACTTACATGGGCCTTGTGAGAATTTTGGATTAATGATCTATGTTAAGTATTTTCTTGAAGTATTGTTGAGGCCATATTCATTTTTATTCTGTTCTTTCTAATCCTGCAGAAATATTAAAAATGTGAAGTTAGTTTCTTTAAAGTATTTTAAACACATTTCTTTTCCAATAGCAATAAGTTCTGACTCTTGAATGTATTCTGCTGAGATTTTCCATACCTGAAGTGAAATTATTGAACTCAAAGTACATTGAATAAATATTGCAGTTAAACTCACTATAGGCAACATATTAAATCCATAAAATTCCACTGTATCTCAGGTGACCCAATATTAAAGGTACTGAAACAGAAAGCATGGCTGTTTTCAACTGTAGAGAGAACAATTCTCAGTGGTATTTCATCAACTGAATGCTTATCTTATGAACTGGTAAAGGGCTCATGCCTAAATTTTAGTCATATGCTGTGCATACACAGCCTTAGAAATTTCAAGGAGTCCAGCTTTCTTCTTTGATTTTTTTAAACTCCATCATTTTATTATTCCAAATTATATTTCAAGAAACATATTTGCAAATGGCATTTATTTGAAAGTGATTTCTTAAGTCAGAAACTTTGTAGTTTGAGGATATTTATTATAATGTACCCCTGTGAGCATATGCAGACAGATGCATTAGTGTCAGGATGTGGGTTTTCACAGAGTGCACTGTTTCCCAACTTTCATATTTATAAATATATATATACACACACACACACACACACACACATATATAGGAAAATGTGACCCATACTTGTTTAACATTGACAAAGTGTTGTTGCTATTTATGTTTCATAATAGATTTTAAACCACTGAAGAAAATACCAAAGGAAAAGATTTCTTTTATTGAAAACATCTATAACAGACTCAAAATTATTTCAAAGATACATGGAAAGTTCTAGAAGACAAGCTAATGATTGAAATGGTAAAGAATTTATAGGATTTATATATCAAAATTTTAGGATAAGCATATATTTTCACTTTCTAAATCTGATTTGCATGGGCATAGTGTATAAAGAATGTGTTTCTGGGCATTTTAATACATGTATTATGAAGTTGCTCAGAAGCTATCACAGACATATTCATGTCTTCATTGAAAATAAAGAAAAAATCTATAATAGACAAAGTATAATAGAAAGAATATGGGGGAGGGGTGTAAAAAACATAAGACCTGGCAAATCAATAACACTTTCAAGCCCCAGTTTCCTAATTTATAAAATTAGGAATATAAATATCTGCGATAGCCTCCTCACAAGGTTCTTACTGTGAAGGCTAATGTGTCCATACAATACAAATGTACTTGATAAACTGTAGAGTGCATTAAACCTGAGATTTGATGGCATCTGTTCAATTACATGAGCAAGCCTTCAGCCCATAAGGAAATAAACAGCTTGTGTGACATCTTCCTTGGCAACAAAATTTCTCCCCTAGGACTCTCCCTAGTGGCTCAATTCCAGAACACTGAGCAGAACTCTATGGGAAAATGCAGAACCAAATTTGACCTGTTCCAAGGGCAGTGAGAGTCTTCGTGGCACAGCAGGCTTTTAGAAGAAAGCCTGCATTGGTGTCCTGGGGAAAGCAAAGCCATGATCCAAAGAACAATCAAGACTCCACATGCTCCAATAAACCACAATTGGGGAAGAAATGCTCATCGACCAGATTAGTACTGAGCTATTGAGAAGCATACACACCTCACCTCTTGCTCTGCTTTCTCTCATAAATTGTTGTTCCTATTAGCACTAATGTTTTCCCTTAGTTTTTTTTTTTTTTCCTTCTTTTTTCTCATTTACTCTAAGTGCAGACAGCTTAGCAAAACTGCAGATGTTAGCCAAAAAAGTTACTTCATTTCAGACCCAGGGTTATAGTTTTTAAATTAATATTTACTTTGGCCCATATTTCACTTTTGTTTATATTTTTCCCCGACAATATAAGTCATACTTGAAAAGAATCATTTACAAAGCAGTACAGGATGCTGGCTTCCAAAAATAATGGAAACAAAACCTGACATCCACAATAATCAGATATGCCACATGAAGGACTCTAGTACAGCCTCTCAGAGTTAATTCCTAAGAGCTTCTTTATAAAATGTACGGACATAAATGCATATTGAAAGCTGAAGTTTTGTTTTGTTTTTTTTTTTTACTTCCCATTTTTCGTAAAACTTTATCTTTTTGATAGATTGGTCCACTAGTGGGGCTTTATAAGAAATTTAGGAAGAAGGTTGAAATCTACAAGGCATTTACCTGCAGAGCTTAATGATTGAGATCATTAATTTGAAAATCATTAATTTACTATAAAATATTCAAATGTGACAGAGTTTCAGCAGTTTCAGAACACCACCTTTTTGTGTGGTACCCACTGAAGAATGTTAACCTTGGCGATAAAATAACACATTATGGAGATTCTTCATAATAGATATCCCGATTTCAAAACACTCTCAAGCCTATCAAGCAAATGTGTAAAAAGAGATTATAACCACATGTCTACAGCATTAAAATGATTGCTTTATGTTAACTATCTGTAAAATAGACAAAAATAGTCTTTTTGATGTTATCATGGGTAATTTCATCTTATTTGTTTAAAGAAACAGTGAAATTGGACCACGGAGATATAAAAGTCACATATAGATATTAAGTATTTTGAATGCTTTATTTTGCCTTACTGTGTGGTTCTAGACATTCTTCTAAATTTCCACTTCTCAGCACCTCCTTTCTGACCACATCTTTCTCTAATTATCCTGACTTCTCTCCCAATTCTCAACGTCTTATTGGCTATCAGTTTAGGTCTACAGATGTAAACTTACAGTCAGTCTTGTCTACCTGGATGATAGATGAGGCCCTCCACAGAAGTTAACAATCCCTCAGCAGAGTTCTAGATCATTCCCATGGACACTTCTTCCTTCATGTCTGCATATAAATTTGTAAGAGGAAAAAAACAGAAATATGAAAATGTACCATATGAAATCAAAATCAGTTAACTTATTATATTACAACATTAATTTCTTAATTTTGTAAAAGGTTCTGTAAAATGTAACATTAGGGGCAGGTGGGTGAAGAGCATATAAGAGTACTTTGTACTATCATTGTAGCTCTTCATCAAGTGTAATATTATTTCAAAATACGAAGTTTAAAAAAGTACCAGATATTGCCATTTAACACAAATTTAATATCTGTTTTTCCAAATTCTATATAGTTTTTTTCTATCAATATCCTTAATATTTTATCACTGCCATGTTAATTTTGGCTCAGGAAGTATATTCCCTTAACTTAGATAATTTTTTCTCACAATTCATACTAATCTTTAAACATGTCTCCCTTCGAACATTGTTTGCACTTTTTTCTCATAGGATTCACTGCCCCAACAGAAAGCATTGGAGTTAAAAACATTGGGAATGAAAATTATTTTTTTCCAATCCAACTTCTGTCTTCCATTACAAGAAAATCTTTATCTCATTCCAATTACTTAGAAACCTTATTCTCCTGTTCTGAGATTTATACCTTGTTATCTCCTCCTTTACTAATCAAGTTTTGCAACAGCAAGTGTTTCACTGACCTGAAACTATTTGTGTAGCATTATATATTTCTTAGAACTTTCTTCCTAATCTCATCATCAAATTTAATGATTATTTATATATTTTCCTGTCTAGATCTATAGAGTCTGATAAAAGTAAGCATCAGCTCCATACAGCTATTGAGCACTTAAAGTGGGGCCAGGCCAAATACAGAAGTGCTGTAAATGTAAAATATATACCAGATTTCAGAGACTTAGTATGAAAAACAATATAAAATATACCATCAATAATTTTTATATTGATTACATTTTGAAATGATAATGTGGATATATCGAGCTAAACTATTGAATTAGACTTAATTTTACCTATTTCTTTTTACTCTATTTTTTTGAGATAGAGTCGCACTCTGTCACCCAGGCTGGAGTGTGTGGCGTGATCTTGGCTCACTGCAACCTCTGCCTCCTGGGTTCAAGTGATTCTCCTGCCTAAGCCTCCCAAGTAGCTGGGACTATAGGCCCCTGCCACCACACACAGTTAATTTTTATATTTTTAGTAGAGACTGGATTTCGCCATGTTGGCCAGGATAGTCTTGATTTCTTGACCTTGTGATCTGCCCACCTCAACCTCCCAAAGTGCTGGGATTACAGGCGTGAGCCACCGTGCCGGGCCTCTTTTTACATTTTTACGTGGCTACTTGAATATTTAAAATTACGAATATTGTTCACATTATGTTTAATGGGACAGTACTCTAGATATGTATTTCCCTCCTTTACTTTCTAACCATATTAAACAGGATTAACTATCTTCTTTCCATCCTTACTGATCTTGGTTATGGATGCTCTAGAATCCTTTAGTTCTTCCCCTGCTTCTTTTCTTCTTACTCTACTTCATTGTCAACCCCTGACCATTCTCTCAACATCTGTCAATATCAACTGCCTTGGATCTTTTGCACTGCAATTTCTACATCTGCTTCCTTAAAGAGGTTCGGTTGGTTTATTTTGCTTTGTTTTTAATTCCTTACCTGTTTGCAGGTGAAGATAGCTCTCAAATTTCTGCTGTAATTTCAGTTAGGTTCCAAATGATAACCTCATCTCCAAAAATTTCCTTAGGCAATTTCCATTAGTAAATTTTGTATGAAAATCAAACTTTCAAGTACATAATTCTGAATGTGTTAACATTCCTAACAAGTCAAGTCAGCACTTGCTGTTCTGATTTTCCCCCATTTCACTAGAGTCTAGTCTTGAATTCCTGGAACTTACCAGATTGGACAGCTTCTTACATAGTCCATTGTATAGAGAGCAGGGTGTTCACCACATGTTTTTTAAACAACTTGAACTCATTCAAATTTATGAAGGGTTTTGTTGGTGTTCATGGTGGGGGTCTTTTATTTAAGGAAATTTGTTTTCATTTCTTTTTTCTTTTCCTGATCAAATCAGGATATTTTTGCATTAATGATCTACATATCTTTCTAATCTTCAACATATTATCACAAGGTGAATTTATAAGCCAAACTTTTGGCCAGTCTGTACCTCTCTTTACAGTTTTCTAATGGTTATTTTGCATCCAAGAGATGGAATTCTGTGTTCTATTGTATATTTTATGTGATCACTATTTAATTTTAATTATATTATTTATCATGTGACATTTATCTGTAATCTATCTTTGCCACTATTTCTTCTGCTTTTCCCCTATATGCTTCCCTGCACTTTTAGCCAACTGATTGGTAGAAAAAATTGTTCAGAGTATGAGATTTTACCCTATTTGTTAATGTTTCCTGAATATTGCCAAAATATACTAGATTTCTGCAACAATTACAAAGGACTTTGTTACTCAGAGCTTCCTTTTCATTTCCATTGGTTCTCCAGGTTCTTCGAGTCCCACAGGGAAGGATGACGCTGATCCTAAATGATACCTGCACGTTCAGTGGATTGCGTTACAGGAGAGGACCCCCAGGCCTGGAGGATTTACTGCCTTTTTAATGAGCAGAAGTAAACTGCTCTTTGTCCAGAGACAGATGCTATTTCATCATCTGAGGTTTGCTCTAAAGACAACACTGAGCAAATAATTTGGGTAAAGAACAGTTAGAGCCTTTCATTCTTCAGATACTCACTAAGAATGAGCAGGAATGCTGAGTGACCATGGCAGATGGCCTCTCCCAACAATTGACCAGATGTTATTGAATTTCATATATGCTTACCATTATATCAGCTATGTGCAATGAGAAATATGAACCAATTTGTCTTATGCTTTATATACACATTTTTTAAAAAAACCTTCTTCACTGTTTAGGCTTATTTCGCTCTTCTTTTTCTAGTTTCTTGAAATTTTCTGTTAGGTTGTTTATTTGAGATGTTTCTTCTTTCTTGATGTAAGCATTTATTGCTGTAAGCTTCCCTCTCAGGACTGCTTTTGCTATGTCTTATAAGCATTGGTATGTTGTATTTCAATTTTTGTTTGTCTCAAGATGCTTTTTAATTTCTCTTTTTACTTCTTTCTCTTTTAATGTCTTCTTAGATCTATTGTTTGTTAAGGATCATGTTGGTTAATTTCCACATGTTTGCGAGTTTTCCAAAATTCTTCCTGTTGTTGATTTCTAGTTTCATGCCACTGTGGTCAGAAAAGATATTTGATGTGATTACAATATTCTGAAGTTTGTTAAGACTTGTTTTGGAGCCTAACATATGATCTACCTTGGAGAATGTTTTGTGTGTACTTGAGAGCAATGTATATTCTGCTGCTGTTAGATGAAATGTTCTATAAATATATGTTAGGTCCATTTTGTCTAAAGCATACTTCAAGTCCAATATTTCCTTGTTGTATTTGTCTAAGTAATTTGTCCAATGTTGAAAGTATGGTATTGAAGTTTTCTATTATTACTGTATTACAGTCAATCTCTTCCATCAGATCTCCTAATATTTTATATTTTTGGCTACTCCAATATTGAATGCATGTATATTTATAATTGTTAAAACTTCTTGATGAATTGACCCCGTTACCATTATATAATAAACTTCCTGGTCTCCTTTTTCAGTTTTTGAAGCAAACTCTGTTTTGCTGGATATAAATATAGCTTCCTCCTGGTCTCCTTTTTCAGTTTTTGAAGCAAACTCTATTTTGCTGGATATAAATATAGCTTCCTCCACTGTCATTTGGTTTTTCTTTGCATAAAATGTCTTTTTCTATCCCTTTACTTTCAGTTTATGTGTGTCCTTAGAGGTAAAGTCAGTCTTTCCTGCAGCATATAGTTGAGTTTTAAAAATTAATTCAGCCTCTTAATGTCTTTGGATTGGATACATTCATTTACATTAAAAATAATTATTCATAAGTAAGGGCTTATTATTGCCATTTTCTTCAAGATTTTCTGGTTAATTTGTAGATGCTTTGCTTCTCTCTTCTTCTCTTGCTGCCTTCCTTTGTGGTTTGATAATTTTCTATAGTAGTATGTTTAAATCCTTTGTTTTAATCTATTGTGTATCTACTAACTATTTTTGCTTTGTGGTTACTATGAGGTTTACATAAAATATCTTATACTAAAAACAGGCTATTTTAGGCCAATAACAACTTTTATCACTTTCACAAACTCTACACTTTTACTTCCCTCTCACAATTGGTTTTTGATGACATGTTTTATATCTTTTATAGTTTGTGTCCCTAAAAAATTATTGTAGCTATAGACATTTTTAATAGTTTTTCCTTTTAACTTCCATACTATGATATAATTGACTTCCTCTCTTTTTCTTTTTTTTTCATTTTAAGACGGAGTCTCGCTCTGTTACCCAGGCTGGAGCGCAGTGGCTCGATCTGGGCTCACCGAAAGCTCTGCCTCCCAGATTCACGCCATTCTCCCACCTCAGCCTCCTGAGTAGCTGGGACTACAAGTGCCTGCCGCCACGCCCGGCTAAATTTTTTGTAATTTTTAGTAGAGACAGGGTTTCACCATGTTAGCCAGGATGATCTCGATCTCCTGACCTCATGATCCACCCTCCTTGGCCTCCCAAAGTGCTGGGATTACAGGCATGAGCCACTGTGCCCAGCCAATATAACTGATTTTCATACCATCATTAAAACCTGACTATTCTGAATTTGATTACATACTCACATTTACAAGAGAGTTTTACATTTTTCTATGTGTTTATGTTGCTACTTAGCAACCTTTTTGTTTAGCTTGAATAACTCCCTTTAGCAGTTTTTGTAAAGTAGGTCTAGTAAGGTAGGTCTAGTTTTTGTAAGGTAGGTCAGGTTTTGCTTGCCTGAGAAAGTTATTTACCTTTCCTTTCATTTTTGAAGGACAGAATTGCTGAGTGTATCATTCTCAGAAGGAAATAACAAAGATCAGAGGAAATAAAATAGAGACTAGAAAAATAGAAAAAATCAACAAAATGAAAGTTGGCTTGTTTTTTGAAAGATAAACAAGATCTACAAAACTTTAACAGAAAAATGAGAGAATACTCAAACAGAATCAGAAATGAAAGAGATGGCCTCACAACAGATACAACAGAAACACAAAGGTTCTTAAGATACCACTATCAACAACTATACACTAAAAAATGGATAACATAGAACAAAATGATGCATTTTAGAAACATGCACCCTACCAAGACTGAATCCTGAAAAACAGAACATCAGAACGCACTAATAAGTGAAAAATTAAATAAGTAATAAAAAAATCTTATCATAGAAAAGTCCAGGACCTGATGGCTTTGCTGCTGAATTCTATCAAACTGTTAAGGAAGAACTAACACCACTCTCACTAATTCTATTTAACATAGTAATGGATGTCCTAGTCAGAATAATTTTGCAAGACAAAGAAATAAAAGTAATCTGTGTGAAGAAAGGAGGAAATAAAATGGTCTCTGTCTACTGAACATGAGTCTCTCTATATATAGAAAACCATACAGACTTCACCCAAAACTGTTTGAACTGATAAATAAATTTAGTAAAGACATAGTTTACAAAATAAGCATACGAAAATTAGTTTTTATAGACTAAGAGCAAACTACCCACCCAAACAATTAAGAAAACAATTCTATTTACAATAGCATTAAAAATACTTATTAGTAAATTAAACCAAAGAAGTGAAAGATCTGTACACTAAAAATTATAGAACATCAATGAAAAAAATTGAAGAAGATACAAATAGATGAAAAGATATTCCATGTTCATGGATTAGAGTAATTAAGATTGTCAAAATGTCCATACTACCCCAAGTGATCTACAGAGTCAATGCAATGCCCATCAAAATTCCAATGTCACTTTTCACAGAAATAGCAAATTAGTCTTAAAATTTGTAGAGAACCATAAAAGACTATGAATAGCCAAAACAATCTTGAGCAAAAAGAACAGAGCTGAAGACATCACATTCCATGATTTCAAAAATGTATTATAAAGCTATTGCTATAAAAATTGCATAGTACTGGCATAAAAATAGACACATCAACCAAAGAAGCAGAATAGAAAGCTCAGAAATAAACCCAAGTATTTATGATCGATTGATTTTTGACAAATGAGCCAGAATATACAATGCGGAAAGGACAGTCTTTTTAATAAATGGTGCTTAGAAAACTAGATATCCAGATGAAGAAGAATGCAATTGGACCATCATCTGACATGATTAAAAAAAACAACTCAAAGTGGATAAAAGATTCATACGTAAGATCTTAAACTGTAAATCTACTGGAAGAAAACAGAAAAATTTCCACAACACTGGTCTGGGCAATTATTTCTGGGATAAGACACCAAAAGCACAGATAACAAAAGTCTAAATAGACAAATAATACTGCATCAAACTAAAAAGACTTCTGCATACCAAAGAAACAATTACCAGCATGCAGAGACAGTTCATGAACTGGGAGAAAATATTTACAAACTATACATTTGATAAGGGGCTAATATGCAATATATATATAGATATATAGATATATAGATAATTAAAACAACTCAATAGCAAGAAAACAAATAATTAAAAAATGAACAAGAATATGGACAAACATTTCTAAAAATAAAATTATAAATGGACAGCAGATACATGAAAATCTTCAACATCTCTAATTATTGGGGAAATGCAAATTAAAACTACAATGAGATATTACCTGATTCCTTTCATCATGGCCATTACCAAAAAGAAAATGACAATATGTGTTGATGAGGATGTGGAGAAAAGAGAACCCTTGTACTTTGTTGGTGGTAATGTCAATTAGTACACCTACTATGGAAAACTGTATTGAGTGTCCTCAAAACACTAAAAATAGATCTACCATATGATCCAGCAATCCCGCTTCTGTGTATATATCTAAAGCAATATACATACCATCAATATTGCAAATAGATATCTGCACTCCCACATTCATTTCAGCATCATTCACAATAGTCAAGATATAGAATCAACCTGTGTTCATCAACTGATTAATGGATAAAGAAAATGTTGTATATATACACAATGAAATACAATACTGCCGTAAGAAGGTAAGAAATTCTGTCATATGTAATCACATGGATGGAACTGGAGGACATTATGCTAAGTGAAATAAGTCAGACACAGAAAGACAAATACCATATGACCTCAATTATATGTGGAATCTAGAAAAGTTCAACTCATAGAAACAGAGTAGAAAGTTGGTTATCAGAGGCTGAGGGTAGAAGGGATAAGATGGTGAAAGGGGTTACGTGATCAAAGGGTATGAGGTTTTGGTTACACTGGAGGAATATGTTTTAGTGATCTATTGTACTGCATAGTAACCATAGTTAATAATAATGTATTTGAAAAATAATTGTGTATTTCAAAATTGTTAAAAGAATGGATTTTTAACATTCTCACTACAAAAAAATGACAAATTGGTGAAGTGTTGAATATGTTAATTCATTTAATTGAATCTTTCTATAATATATACATAGATCAAAACAACCTATTGCACTCCATAAACAAACACAATTGTCAGAAACAAATAAATAGACAAATAAATAAATATTTAAACACTTCATTACATAGCTTACAGTTTGGTAAACACATTCATGAAATTAATAACATTAACAACACAGCTTATAATTAATATTCTTAGATTCATAAAAAAGCAATCATTTTGAGGAGACAAGATGATATAGTTAAAAAGAACTAATAAAACACTTAAGATCTGAGGTAAAAAATAAAACTGGCATAAAATATTAAGAAATAATAAATGAACCCAAAGTATTTCCCTGATCCATTTGATAATTGATTTAAAGATCTCTGAACTATCTCTATCTTTCTAAACATTTATTTTTACAAAATAAAATGCATGCATCTGATTACCTTCCAGATCAAGAAATAGAATATGCAATTTATCCCAGAAGCCTCATGACCACTTTTGGTGAGAACTTGAAGTATCCTCTCATTTTATACAGGTCTCATTAATTTCTCTCACTAATGTTACATAGGATTTTATTTTGAGATCTTACTTATTTTTTTTTTTGTTTTTTCTTTTCTTAGTTTTATATTTTTTGAAGCTGTGCCATCAAGAAAAAGATTCAAAATTATGACACTTTCCAGTGGATTAGCCTTTTGTCATTAATACATGTCATTCTTTCCTAGGTCAGATTCCTTTGGGGAAAAGCATAAGCTAAAGATTCTTGTGCAAGTGATTTATTGAGTGCTCTTTGGAGAAAACTGCATGGAAAAGAGAAGCACGAAAGCAGAGAAGGAGGAGCCAAGCATAGGTTTGGGTTCAGCTGGAGTCTAAGCTCAGCCAGATCCCATAGGCACCTTGGATAGTGAAGGGTGCTCAAACCTGACCTTACTTAAGGAATTTGGGCTTTAATATACTTATATCTGTCAATTATTGGCTGCATTTGTTAAGAGAGTAAATTTCATGTTACATGTTTTTAAAAAATATCTATTGGCTAGGAGTCACCCTCAGGAGGGGATATAACCCCCAGCATCTCTGGGTGATATAGTTCTGGGCATTTCTCCAGAGCAAGGTGCAGTTATGAACTGGTAGCAGCCAGGACTCAGAGGACCCAAGGGACAGGGGCTCCAGCTTTGGAAAGGGATCTGCATTGAGCACTGAGAGCATACAAGATAGGCTTCCAGTCTATCAACTCTGTCTTCACTGTGTACCTTGTGCCATTAAACTTATCCATTGACTTCTTATTGTCAGTGTGGGTATTTTTCAGTTCTACAGTATCTATTTTTTTCTTATATTCAATTTCTTTGGTGAAATTCTTCATTTTTTCTCTATTTTCTTAAAAATAGTAATCAATTTTTTCAAGTTTGCATTTGATAACCCAATATCTGGGTCAACTGTGGGTCTCTTCCGAGTGTTCCTTTTCCTTTTTGTTGTTTTGAGGTTTGTTGGTAATTTTTATTGAAAATCAAATATTTTATATGAGAAATAACAGAGGTATTGGTAGAAGTTATCCCCCTCAATAGTGAATTCACCCTCTTTGTTGGAAGGCAGTTAGAAAAGGGACACATTAACTCAGTCCAGCCCAATGCTGAAAGGATTATTCCTAGGAAGACACAGTCTACCTTTGATGTACCTCCTGGGATATTGCTCTTGTTGGTTTACAAATGAAATTCTTGAGTGCTACTTCCCCTTTAATGGCCCTAACTTAGAACTTTTGCCTTTTCAGCATTACAATATGATTAAAAACAAAAAACAAAAAACCTCAGCTCTTGTTTTCACCTATTTTGCTTGACATTTTAGCCTCCCTTTCCATGAAACTCAAAAATCAGCAAACATCTTGAGGGAACAACTAGTGTTGAATGTGGGTTTACTCCAGATCCCTAGTCCCTCCAGCCTTGGCTGCCTTGGCAGTCTCATTCCAATTGTGGTCTCCCCCAACACTATGAAATTGCTGAAAATTCTTCAGGGTTTTCTGCCTCTGAGCAGCCATCTTCTGCCCAGATTTTTGACCTCTCTCCTATTCCTTGATTGAGAAATGATCTAAGGAAGAAAAAATCGCACATAAAATATTGGACTCCCCGAAATGCAACTCTAGAATCTTCAATACGTAAGCTTCCTACACCATTTTTCTGATGCCTCCCTGCTCTCTGTGACACAACAATATTAAACTTAGGCCAATTAATAACCTTACAATGGCCCCCGAGTGTTTAAGTAAAAACAATGAGTCACACGTATTACTTTAAATCAAAAGCTAGAAATGATTAAGCTTAGTAAAGAAGGCATGTCAAAGACCAGGACAGGAGGAAAGTTAGGCTTCTTGCATCAAACAGTGAGTCAAGTTATTAATACAAAAGAAGAGCTCTTAAAAGAAATTAAAAGTGCCATTCCAATAAATACATGAATGATAAGAAAGCAAAACAGCTTTATTGTTGACATGGAGAACATTTTAGTGGTCTGGATGAAAGATCAAACCAGCCATAACACACCCTTAAGCCAAAGCCTAATCCAGAGAAAGACCTTAACTCTCTTCAATTTTATGAAGGCTACGTGGGGTGAGAAAGCTGCAGAAGAGTTGAAAGCAAGCAAAGTTTGGTTCCTGAGGCTTAAGGAAAGCTGTCTTCCTAACATAGAAATGAAAGGCAAAGCAGCAAATACTGATATAGAAACTGCAGCAAGTTATCCAGAAAATTTTGCTAAGATAATTGATGAAGGTGGCTACACTAAACAACAGATTTTCTATATAGACAAAATAGCCTTTTATTGGAAGAAGATGCCATCTTGGACTTTCATAGCTAGAGAGGAAAAGTCAATACTTGGCTTCAAAACTTCAAAGTACAGGCTGACTCTCTTGTTAGGAAATAATGCAGCTGATGACTTTAAGTTGAAGCCAATACTCATTTACCATCCTAAAAATGAGCTCTTAAGAATGATGCTAAATCTACTCTGCATGTGCTCTATAAATGGAACAACGAAGTCTGGATGACAGCACATCTGTTTACAGCATGGTTTACTCAATATTTAAGCCAATGTTAAAACCTGCTTCTCAGAAAAAAGATTCCTTTCAAAATATTACTGCTTATTGATAGTGCTCCTGGTCACTCAAATGCTGTGATGGAGATGTACAAGGAAATTAATGTTGATTTTCTGCCTACTAACAAGTAAACATTTTTCTGCAGCCTCTGCATCAAGAAGCAATTTTGACTTTCAAGTCTTATTATTTAAGAAACACATTTTGTGAGGCTATGTCTGCCAAAGATAGTGATTCCTCTTATGAATCAGAGAAAAATAAATTGAAAGCCTTCTGGAAAGGGTTCACCATTCTGTGTGCTATTAAGAACATTAGTGATTCATGGAAGGAGGTCAAAATATCCACATGAACAGGTGTTTGAAAGAAGTTGATTCCAACCCTCATAGATGACTTTGAGTTGCTCAAGATTTCAGTGCAGAAAGTAACTGTGTAAGTGATGAAAATAACAACAGAACTAGCATTCAAAGTGGACCCTGAATACAGGACTGAACTGCTGTAATCTCATGATAAAACCTGAATGGGTGAGGAGTTACTTCTTATGGATGAGCAAAGGAAGTGGCTTCTTGAGATGGCATCTACTCCTGGTGAAGTGCTATGAATGATGTTGAAATGACAACAAAGGCTTTAGAATATTACTTATACTTAGTTGATAAAGCAATGACAGAGTTTGAGAGGATGAACTCCAATTTTAAAAGAAGTTCTACTGTGGGCAAAATGCAATCAAACAGCATCACATGGTACAGAGAAATCTTTCCTGAAAGGAAAAGCCAACTGATGTGGCAAATTTCATTGTTGTCTTATTTTAAGAAATTGCCACAGCTACCCCAGCTTTCAGGAACCACCACCCTGATCAGTCATCATCCATCAACATCAAGGCAAGACCCTCCACCAGCAATAATATTATAACTCCCTGAAGGCTCAGATGATTGTTAGCATTTTTAGCAGTAAATAATTTTTAAATTAAGGTCTGTATAATGCTATTGCACACTTAATAATAAACATAACTTTATATGCACCGGACAACCAAAAACTTTGTGACTCACTTTATTGTGATATTCATTTTATTTTACTTGTCTGGAACCAAACCCACAATATCTCTGAAGTGTGTCTGTATGTACTTAATATTTATTAGATTTTTCTATCTAATTTCTATTTGGCTTTCTACCATTTTATCTAGTCTGTAGTCAAACAGCCTTTAATTATCCTCTGTAATTTTTAAATATACCTGTTGCAGTATTAATAACCATAAAAATATTTTCCTGTTTTACAGGCTCTTTGAGCTATAAATGCCTTGAGAGTGGAGACTGAACTCATATTATACGAAGTGTGAAGCCTGGGTTAAATAAGCCCTCAAACATTAATCAGTAATGTAATCTCATCAAATAATATTTGTCTTCATCAGTGGAAAAATTATTTTTTTATTATTGTTTTGCCATGTAATCAAGAACACTGTAATTTGTATGTGTGCACACAGTTTAAGTAAACAATTCTCCCCAACAGTTTATTTCTGGTATCTTTGGCTTGTGTGTTCTTTTCTAGAAGGAAACAGGTGGATAAAATTATTTCTCCAGACTCTTTTTAGACTTCCTCAGGAATCTATGCTCTAATATCTCTCACATTAGCACCTTTAACAGAGTTCCTGGTTAACAGAGAGTTAACATGCATCCCTCACACCTGGTTCTGTTTGGGCTGTGAGAGCAATTATAGGTCCCTAGCCAAGGATAACAACTAAAGTTGGACAAATGCGTAGTTCTTCCAATGCTGAAATGAAATATTTTTTCTTTCATCCATGATAGTACCTGATATTTTTCCAATACTCGTTTCACTGGAAACATCAAAGCCACGGAAACAGTATTAGTATACAAAATGATTGTACTACCTGACCCTATAGTGTATCTACAACACAAAGTTTTCAGTATCTGCAGAAACACTTATACTCTCAGGAAAATAGTATTAGGGTGGCTTGTTTGCAAATAAATCTCAAGGTGCCTTTTGCGTCTTTATCAACTAGGAAGATGAATGATTTTATGTTATATGAAAGTCTAAAATAAATCAAAGGAATGCTGTTCTTAAGGAGTTACTGTAAATTTTGTTGGATGTGGTACTATTATTATGTTTATAAAAGAGTAGTAATTTACTTGACATACATAATGAATTATTTATGCTTAAATAACCTGATTTTAGGATTTTCTTTCAAATAATTGGGAACATAAATAGCACAAAATGGCAGCAATAGGTGGAATAAAAATATGTAGGAAGTTTATGATTGTTCAAGCTAAGAAATGGTAGTGTTTCTTTATGCTCTTCACTTTTCTGTGTATTAAACATGTTTCATAACAAAAACTTTAAAAACCTTCTCCCTTCTCATGATGAAAAAATGTTAGTTTCATTTTTAAAAGTCAGCATATGAGATACTATAAACCCTCAATACAACTAAAGAGTTTGTTTTATAATTTTTTCCTAAACAACTTAAACTTGCTTAATTTTTTATAATTTGGCTCATCATTAGATCAAATCATAAAAAGTCTTTAAGAATTCTTTAAGCTCTGAAAGCTATATGGGAAAAAAATGAAAGAAATGTTAAATAATTTAACTAGTTTTCTCTGCAACATTTTATTGCATGAAAGGAACACCTTTCACCCTCACACCTGTTTCTTTCCACAGGCTTTTGTCTAAAGACTTATCTAAACCATTACTAGCTTCTATTCCTTGTTCTTCAATCTTTGACTTCAATCTTACTTTCTTGTTTGTCATATCATGATCCTTCTTAGCAACCAATACCACTTCTACGCAACTGGCTTATTTCTCCTAAACAAATATTTCTTGCTGCTGCTTTGTACTGACCCTACTAATTGACTGGATCATAATTCCCTAGAATACTTTCCTTTCTGATAACAATATTGCCTATTAACTCCTCTGCTAGGTTTTGACTCCTCTCCTTACTCCGGCCTTTTTCTCATGTTTCATCTCTAGACAAATTGCCTTTAGGCTTCTTTCCAGCCTTGATTTCCAGGTTTCTGGCATTTGATTATATGTAATCCATTCTGTTGTTTAACCAAGTGTTGCCAGCTTGGCAGTGGTATTCTTCGCACTCGTCTCTGTGAACCTTCACCATATGTTGAGTCTCCTGGGTCTCAAATGTATATCACTATTAAGTCAAAATTGAGATAAATGTTTATTAACATTTTACATGTTTCCCAAAATGAGCCCAAGCAAAAACTCATTTCATATTAGCCTCCTCTAAGACTGTCAACAATATAAAGGAAAAATGATCAGAAATATAGCATTTCTTATAAAAGCCAAACATAACAATTTATATAGAAATTTCTAAAAGAAGTCCTTATACGTCTGAATAAATCATTTAAAATATAATATAGTCCATGATTATAAATGCTAAAATTTGAGAATATTTTCTTACTGCAAATGATTCAGTTGTTTGGAATTATACGTTTATACTTTACATATATAAACTTTTTTATACTTTTATATATGAACTTTCAAAATTATAAACTTTCAGGGAAGTACAAAAAAGTCAGAGAGCATAAGACAACCAAAGTAAAAATATACATATATTAATTATCACAATTTTAAGTTGGTTAACACTCATCTATTAAAATACTTTAGAACAAAACACACAAAATATTATGTATATTTTCAAAAGCTATATTGGCTTATAATTTCCCATGTGTAGAAGATAACTTGTCAGTTTTGATCATCCAAACTCCATTTCCCATTTCAAATAGAACCACAATTTTGATTCTTACTCCCCAGTAAATGATCTATACTTTGTCAATTGGATTCTATCCTCTGGAGATTTAAATACTGAAATGGTTATGCACGGATAGAAGAAATACCATTGCTCATAAAAAGTAGCAACACCCAGTCCATGTTGTTATGGATCTCTTCCTGGAATTTCTGATTCTTGGGTCCCCAACATGCCCTCATTACAATTAATTTTCAAACCTTGCTCTCTAACCTTTTCAATAATTCTGTAACTCCCTTAGGTTTTCAACAAATTAACTTATTGTTTAAGTTAGCCAAAATCAGTTTCACTTGCCTGCAAAGATCTGAATTGCAAAGATATTGATACAAAAATGAGAACTGATAATATCTAGGGAATTGTAGGATATTTGGGACTGTGCTGTTGAGATGGGGTAAAAGAGAAATACTTTCCATTAATATATGCATATACGATTCCAGGATGGAAAATTTGGAGTCTTATGACAAAATAGCCAATTAAATATTTACTTATTATGATCTAGAACAATGTCTTACTAAGAGTAAGTTTCAGGAGGAAAAAGTTGTGGGCACCATAAAATATATTGAAGAGCACAAGAAATAGAAGTATGGTGGCTGATTTCTGTGACATTGCAAAAGAATGACAGGCTTAAAACCCCAAACTACCAAATTAAAATATGAACTGATGCTCATGAAAAAGTAGAAATTCAACTGATTCTGTAGTTTAGCAACATATAACCTAATTCTTTGCTTTCTGTTTGTGGCCATAAGGCAATGATGACAAAAGCAGTACTCTTAAGAGGGGAAATGAAACAGGAAGGAATGACTCACTGCACCCTCTCCTGTGAAGCACTATACACTGTCACTGCCTAAGAAAGAAATTATTTTTATTATTTGGAAGTTGCTCTTCTTCCCTGGCTTTAAAAAAAAAAAGAAAAAAAAGCTGTTGTTTCCTTGCCTGAGGAGTCTCCCTTATATGTGGTAAGTATTCCTTTTCTGCCTTAAATCATTGTCATTAAACCAGTAACTAGAACCAGACTGAAGAATGCAGGGTGTATATGTAAAATCAAACTTGTGTAGAGAAGACTAACAAACCAAAACAATGGCAAGAATTTGCTGGTTTATACTGTTATAAATCTGTTATTTTGGCCTTTGAGAGTACATGACCAAGGAAGGCAAAGTAAAATTTAGATTGGTCTGAATTTCTCAAAATCCATGTACCTTCAAAAAAATATACCTACCATATGTCTTCTGAAACACCAAGTATGTTCCTAAACTTTATTAGTATTTTTTAATGAACCTAGACTCAACATTGAAATTTTCTAAAGAAATGTGACATGCCAGAAATCCTATGGCATAGAAGCCAGAATTCAAAGGAATTTAAAAATAATAAAAATGGAGTTTTGCTTTTACCAATTGTATTAGTCTGTTTTATACTGCCACAAAGAAATATCTGAGATAGGGTAATTTATAAAGGAAAGAGAGGTTTAATTGACTCACAGGTCCGTGTGGCTGTTGAGACCTCAGGAAACTTATAATCATGGTGGAAAACCAAGAGGAAGCAAGATCTTCTTCACATGGTGGCAGGAGATAAAATTTTAAGCCAGGCAAACGCTAGAGGCTTATAGAACCATCAGATCTCCTGAGAACTCACTCACTATCATGAGAATAGCATGGGAAAGATGGCCCCCATGATCCAATCACCCCCCATCCCTCGACATGTGGGGGTTACAATTCGAGAAGAGATTTGGGTGGGGACACAGAGCCAAACTGTTATCACCAATCATGTATACTCCCTCATTTTCTCTTTAATTTTGTCCCTAAAGAGGGTTAAAAACCTATTTTTTGCATACATTGGTACAAGAAATATCAGTATCCATAAAAGTTACTTTGTTGACTGTTCTGAAGCTTAGAAAGAATGTGAAAGATAATAGAGTTAAAACAGGTTCCATAATCTTAGTGGGAATGAAAAATACCCTGTATAGGTAGAGTCCAGAGGACAATACCGGAAGGAAAGTGGCTGAGATGACTATAATTGCTAGTAGTGATCAGAATAGCCAGAACTGTATAAATCGCTGGTGGTGGTTAATCAATCATGAAGTCCCTAAAAATAAATTAAACTTGTAAAATATTAGGGTTTTACTGTTTTATGTGACAAAAATATAAATTTTAAATTTTAATTTAAAAAAAGAAAATACGAAAATCTCAATCTGGGAATGTAGACTGAAAACCACAAGGAAGAGGCTAAAAACAAACAAAATGATACATTGGCACTGACCCATCTTTTGCATGGGAACATTTGTGAATATTGCTAACCAAGAAAATTAAGCTTTAAGGATTTTAAGAGACAATTCACACACAAAAAAACAAATATCCAATAAATATCCTAAATACCCAATCTCACATTAATTGGAAAAATGCAAAGTAAAACAAAACTGAGAAAAAGTTGTATACACATCAGAAAAAGTCTTACAATATTAAGGCCTACACACTGTTTTGTAATTATATATTTTATACAACCTTATTAGAGAACTATCAGTACTATCTAATAAAGCTAATGACATGTTTTCCCTAAAACCTAGAAATTCTGCTT
The DNA here is from genome assembly GCF_049350105.2 of Macaca mulatta. Taxonomy (NCBI): domain Eukaryota; kingdom Metazoa; phylum Chordata; class Mammalia; order Primates; family Cercopithecidae; genus Macaca; species Macaca mulatta. The sequence goes on along the minus strand of NC_133410.1, from coordinate 116,099,128 downwards.
TTAGGTATATAAAAAATTGTGTGTACAAAAGACATGCACAGAATGTTCACTATAATGTTGACTATAATCACAGAGAAATAAAAACTGGAAATAATCTAAACTGTTCATCAAATGAGGAAGGACAAATTATGACATATTCATACAATGGAACAATATGCAATAGTTAAAATGAATGAAATAGAGCTAACTTTACCCATATAAATACCAAAATTATAATGTTGAACAAAAGAAACATGTTACCTAAAGATGTACAAGATATTATCTCTTGTAGATGAGGTTTAAAAACATAAAAAAGTCTATCTAGTGATTATTAATGCTATATTTATAGAAAAATTATGATAAATATGACTAGAAGTTGTAAACCACAAGTTCAATAATTTGGGTACATCAAAGATGTTTATTTCTTAAAAATATAGAAGACATGACACCTTTGAAGTGTCTTCCAGGAAGCTTTATCATTGGAAGTCAAATGATTAAAAGTGATTCCTAAAGGAAGTCATCCCAAAGAATTCCTGGTATTCCATCTTGACCCTTTTCCTTGACCCTTATTTCTCCTAGATAATCAGATCTTCAGAGAGTCCCCACTAGCAAGAAGACTTTCAGCAGATATGGCTTTTTGACCTTGGACTTCTCAACCTCTATAACTGCAAGAAATAAATTTCTTTTCTTCATAAATCATCCAGTTTCAGGTATTCTATTATAAGCAACAGAAAATTGACTAAGACAACATTAAAACTTCTAGGCTATTAGATCAAGAGTCTCACAAATGGGTACTGTGGGAGACCAGAATATGCCACCCCAAAATATGAAGAATTGTGGAGGAGCAGATACAAGAAAGCCGTCTGACCTCTCTGGATTTGCCACAAAGCAAGACATAGATTTACAAAGACAAAAGATATCTGTCCCTGCTTCTACCATGGAAAACAAAGGTTAACTACTGAAGAAGCTTTGAACTCTTATCAACCTGAAGATGGTACCACAGGAATCTACTTTAGTAAGCTTTACTAACTAGACATTATCAGACATGTATTTGCTTTTCCACAAGTTGACACCTCTAGAGACTCAAAGTCCATTTTCTTTGTTGTGTCACTTTTCTAAAAATGTACTGTTCTTTGCTGAAGGTGCTGTATACGCTGGAATTCAAAGTCACCTCTTTGAGAACTGCTCATTCCCTGGGTGTCTCCCATGTATGTATGAAATGTACATTTATAAACTTCTGTTTGTTTTTCTATCCACCTTTTGTAGCAGGAGTCCATTCCAATCTCCATTGGTTAATGGAGATGATTCTTCTCCTACGAGTCATAACTTTTTTCTGAATCTGGCAAAAGGTTTAATAGTGAGAAGAGCTTTCCTCCTGTTTATATCTTTGGTTTCCAAATCTATGGTTGTGACAAAATTAGCGCTGTTTATGTTGGTCACCAGATCTACATATATACTGCATTTTGTGCCCCAATTATGCATCTGAGCCTTTGATATATCTTTTTTTAAATACTATAAAGCCAGGTGCTTTTAGATATAGGAGTTATTTAGTGAAGTCAGAAATGTATGTGTTGTATTACTACAAGCATCAGTATTTAATAAGTTAATATAAGGCAATGCTTGCAGAGATATAATAATTAGGAAATACAAATCTAAGTCTAGAAAATCTCCAGTGAGGACAGATATTTGATTCTTTCAAGATAAACATACAGAATAATTAGCCTGAAAACAGGGAACTGACACCTAACCCCAAGACAAAATACCATCAAAAATCACCACAAAAATTAACTCTTCCACAATACCTGACTTGTCTCTCAATTAAGTAAGTTCCCTAAAATGTGTTCACATAGCAGCTAGTAGCTTCTATACCATAGTATTCATCAATCTTTCTTATAACTATTTTAAGTGTCTATTGTTACTATTTGACTAAGTGTTATGAAGACAAGAACTTTACTTACCATGTTTGCTATTAAACTTTAAATTCCTAGGACAATGTCTGGCATGTAGTAGCTGCTTAGTAAATACTATTGAATGAATGTCTGCTCAAGAATTGACAGATATCAATAAAATATTCTAGTTCATAAGAAAATAAAGTGCATTATAAAAATTATATTTCCAATGATCAAATAAAGTGTTTCAATTTAATAATAGATAACATTATAGAGTGTTTGCTACTTTCCAGGCAGTGTTTTAAGCACTTTCTAGTAGATTATCTCATTTAACACCCAAAGATCTCACATTTATCATTAGAATGGTTGAGTACCTCAGATTTTGGTGCACAGACATATTTTGGGTGTTTACTAAATGCAATGTTAGAATTTTGAGTGCATTAAGATGAACAATATGACAGAAATTCATAATATACTCCACCATCACCACCTATTGCATTTTACTTGCCAACTTTAAGGCTTTTTGGCACCAGGCTGGTGACCAATGCCATAATAAGTAAATGTAATTGCTATTTCTTTCTACTCACATGGTAATGATTTTCCAGCTTTCTGCAAGTGAGTGACATAGGTAGTACTCCCCAATGCATTAGATGCAGAGAACCTATTTGCTGCAGAAAGAGTGGAATAGTTTTATTTTTATTTTTTTAAGCATAGTTTAACTTACTAAATGTAAGGATGGGGAGGGGTTCCAAAGGCAACTTGTATTGGTTGTGATAAAATTTCCATCTTGGGTAAAAAACAATATCCCTAAAGGAAGGTGAAATAAATACCCACCAAAGTAGCTTAGGAACAAAAGCTAGCTATATGCAGAAAGAACTGGCTAGCCATATGCGGAAAACTGAAACTGAACCCCTTCCTTACACCTTATAAAAAATTAACTCAAGATGGATTAAAGACTTAAATGTAAGAGCTAAAACATAAAAATCTAGAAGAAAACCTGGGTAATACCATTCAGGACACAGGCACGGGCAAAGACTTCACATCTAAAACACCAAAAGCAATGGCAACAAAAGTCAAAATTGACAAATGGGATCTAATTTAACTAAAGAGCTTCTGCACAGCAAAAGGAACTACCATCAGAGTGAACAGGCAACCTACAGAATGGGAGAAAAATTTTTTAATCTATCCATCGGACAAAGGGCTAATAACCAGAATCTACAAGGAACTTAAACAAATTTACAAGAAAAAAACAAACAACCCCATCAAAAAGTTGGCAAAGGATATGCACAGACACTACACAAAAGAAGACATTTAGGAGGGTATGCCCAAGATGGCCGAATAGGAACGGCTCCAGCCTCCAGCTCCCAGCGTGAGCGACACAGTAGATGGATGATTTCTGCATTTTCAACTGAGGTACTGGGTTCATCTCACTGGGGTGTGTCAGACAGTTGGCGCTGGTCCACGGGTGCAGCCCGACCAGCGAGAGCTGAAGCAGGGCGAGGCATCGCCTCACCTGGGAAGCGCAAGGGGGAATGGAATTCCTTTTCCTAGCCAAAGGAAATTGAGACACACAACACCTGGAAAATCGGGTAACTCCAACCCTAATACTGTGCTTTACCAAGGGTCTTAGCAAACGGCACACCAGGAGATTATATTCCACATCTGGCCCAGAGGGTCCCACGCCCATGGAGCCTCCCTCATTGCTAGCACAGCAGTCTGAGATCTAACTGCAAGGTGGCAGTGAGGCTGGGGGAAGGGCGCCCACCATTGCTGAGGCTTAAGTAGGTAAATAAAGCCTCCAGGAAGCTCGAATTGGGTGGAGCCCACAACAGATCAAGGAGGCCGACCTGCCTCTGTAGACGACTCCTCTGGGGACAGGGCATAGCTAAATAAAAAGCAGCAGAAACCTCGTCAGAGGTAAATGCCGCTGTCTGACAGCTTTGAAGAGAGCTGTGGATCTCCCAGCATGGAGGTTGAGATCTGAGAAGGGACAGACTGCCTGCTCAAGTGGGTCCCTGACCCCTGTGTAGCCTAACTGGGAGACATCCATCACTAGGTGCAGACCGACACCTCACACCTCACACGGCGGGGTACACCCCTGAGACGAAGCTTCCAGAGCAAGAATCAGATAGCAACACTCGCTGTTCAGCAATATTCTATCTTCTGAAGCCTCCGCTGCTGATACCCAGGCAAACAGGATCTGGAGTGAAACTCAAGCAAACTCCAACAGACCTACAGCTGAGGGTCCTGACTGTTAGAAGGAAAACTAACAAACAGAAAGTGCAATCACACCAAAACCCCATCAGTACATCACCATCATCAAAGACCAAAGGCAGATAAAACCACAAAGATGGGGAAAAAGCAGTGCAGAAAAGCTGGAAATTCAAAAAATAAGAGCGCATCTCCCTTTCCAAAGGAATGCAGCTCATCGCCAGCAACGGAACAAAGCTGGACGGAGAATGACTTTCATGAGTCAAGAGAAGAAGGCTTCAGTCGATCAAACTTCTCAGAGCTAAAGGAGGAATTACATAACCGGTGCAAAGAAACTAAAAACCTTGAAAAAATATTTGACAAATGGCTAAGTAGAATAACCAATGTAGAGGAGTCCTTGAAAGAACTGATAGAGATGAAAACCATAACACGAGAACTACGTGACGAATGCACAAGCTTCAGTAACTGACTTGATCAACTGAAAGAAAAAGTATCAGCGATTGAAGATCAAATGAATGAAATGAAGCAAGAAGAGAAGTGCAGAGAAAAAAAGGGTAAAAAGAAACGAACAAAGCTTCCAAGAAATACGGGATTATGTGAAAAGATTAAATCCACATCTGATTGGCGTGCCTGAAAGTGACGGGGAAAATGGAAACAAGTTGGAAAATACCCTGCAGGATATCATCCAGGAGAACTTGCCCAACCTAGTAAGGCAGGCCAATATTCAAATTCAGGAAATACAGAGAATGCCACAAAGATACTCCTCGAGAAGAGCAACTCCAAGACACATAATTGTCAGATTCACCAAAGTTGAAATGAAGGAAAAAATGTTAAGGGCAGCCAGAGAGAAAGGTTGGGTTACCCACAAAGGGAAGCCCATCAGACTAACAGCAGATCTCTTGGCAGAAACTCTCCAAGCTAGAAGAGAGTGGGGGCCAATATTTAATATTTTTAAGAAAGGAATTTTCAACCCAGAATTTCATATCCAGCCAAACTAAGTTTCATAAGTGAAGGAGAAATAAAATCCTTTACAGACAAGCAAATGCTTAGAGATTTTGTCACCACCAGGTCTGCCTTACAAGAGATCCTGAAGGAAGCACTAAACATGGAAAGGAACAACAGGTACCAGCCATTGCAAAAACATGCCAAAGTGTAAAGACCATCGATGCTAGGAAGAAACTGCATCAACTAATGAGCAAAATAACCAGCTACTATCATAATGACAGGATCAAGTTCACACATAACAATATTAACCTTAAAAGTAAATGGACAAAATGGTCCAATTAAAAGATACACACTGGCAAATTGGATAAAGAGTCAAAACCCATCAGTTTGCTGTATTCAGGAGACCCATCTCACATGCAGAGACACACATAGGCTCAAAATAAAGGGATGGAGGAAGATCTACCAAGCAAATGGAAAACAAAAAAAAGCAGGGGTTGCAATCCTAGTCTCTGATAAAACAGACTTTAAACCATCAAAGATCAAAAGAGACAAAGAAGGCCATTACGTAATGGTAAAGGGATCAATTCATCAGGAAGAGCTAACTATCCTAAATATATATGCACCCAATACAGGAGCACCCAGATTCATAAAGCAAGTCCTTAGAGACTTACAAAGAGACTTAGACTCCCATACAATAATAATGGGAGACTTCAACACCCCACTGTCAACATTAGACAGACCAACGAGACAGAAAGTTAACAAGGATATCCAGGAATTGAACTCAGCTCTGCACCAAGTGGACCTAATTGACATCTACAGAACTCTCCACCCCAAATCAACAGAATATACATTCTTCTCAGCACCACATCGCACTTATTCCAAAATTGATCACATAGTTGGAAGTAAAGCACTCCTCAGCAAATGTAAAAGAACAAAAATTATAACAAACTGTCTCTCAGAACACAGTGCAATCAAACTAGATCTCAGGATTAAGAAACTCAATCAAAACCACTCAACTACATGGAAACTGAACAACCTACTCCTGAATGACTACTGGGTACATTACAAAATGAAGGCAGAAATAAAGATGTTCTTTGAAACCAATGAGAACAAAGATACAACATACCAGAATCTCTGGGACACATTTAAAGTAGTGTGTAGAGGGAAATTTATAGCACTCAATGCCCACAAGAGAAAGCTGGAAAGATCTAAAATTGACACCCTAACATCACAATTAAAAGAACTGGAGAAGCAAGAGCAAACACATTCGAAGGCTAGCAGAAGGCAAGAAATAACTAAGATCAAAGCAGAACTGAAGGAGATAGAGACATGAAAAACCCTCCAAAAAATCAATGAATCCAGGAGCTGGTGTTTTGAAAAGATCAACAAAATTGATAGACCGCTAGCAAGACTAATAAAGAAGAAAAGAGAGAAGAATCAAATAGACGCAATACAAAAATGATAAAGGGGATATTACACCGATCCCACAGAAATACAAACTACCATCAGAGAATACTATAAACACCTCTACGCAAATAAACTAGAAAACCTAGAAGAAATGGATAATTTCCTAGACACTTACACTCTCCCAAGACTAAACCAGGAAGAATTTGACTCCCTGAATAGACCAATAGCAGGCTCTGAAATTGAGGCAATAATTAATAGCCTACCAACCAAAATAAGTCCAGGACCAGATGGATTCACAGCCCGAATTCTACCAGAGGTACAAGGAGTTGGTACCATTCCTTCTGAAACTATTCCAATCAATAGAAAAAGAGGGAATCCTCCCTAACTCATTTTACGAGGCCAATATCATCCTGATATGAAAACCTGACAGAGCTACAACAAAAAAAGAGAATTTTAGACCAATATCCCTGATGAACATTGAGGCAAAAATCCTCAACAAAATACTAGCAAGCCGAATCCAGCAGGACATCAAAAAGCTTATCTACCATGATCAAGTGGGCTTCATCCCTGGGATGCAAGGCTGGTTCAACATTTGCAAATCAATAAATGTAATCCAGCATATAAACAGAACCAAAGACAAAAACCACATGATTATCTCCATAGATGCAGAAAAGGCCTTTGACAAAATTCAACAGCCCTTCATGCTAAAAACTCTCAATAAATTCGGTATTGATGGAACGTATCTCAAAATAATAAGAGCTATTTATGACAAACCCACAGCCAATATCATACTGAATGGGCAAAAACTGAAGCATTCCCTTTGAAAACTGGCACAAGACAGGGATGCCTTCTCTCACCACTCCTATTCAACATAGTGTTAGAAGTTCTGGCTAGGGCAATCAGGTAAGAGAAAGAAATAAAGGGTATTCAGTTAGGAAAAGAGGAAGTCAAATTTTCCCTGTTTGCAGATGACATGATTGTATATTTAGAAAAGTCTATCATCTCAGCCCCAAATCTCCTTAAGCTGATAAGAAACTTCAGCAAAGTCTCAGCATACAAAATCAATGTGCAAAAATCACAAGCATTCTTATACACCAGTAACAGACAAATAAAGAGCCAAATCATGAATGAGCTCCCATTCACAAGAGCTTCAAAGAGAATAAAATACCTAGGAATCCAACTTACAAGGGATGTAAAGGACCTCTTCAAGGAGAACTACAAACCACTGCTCAGTGAAATCAAAGAGGACACAAACAAATGGAAGAACATACAATGCTCATGGATAGGAAGAATCGATATTGTGAAAATGGCCATACTGCCCAAGGTAATTTATAGATTCAATGCCATCCCCATTAAGCTACCATTGATTTTCTTCACAGAATTGGAAAAAAACTGCTTTAAAGTTCATATGGAACCAAAAAAGACCCCGCATTGCAAGACAATTCTAAGCCAAAAGAACAAAGCTGGAGGCATCACACTACCTGACTTCAAACTATACTACAAGGCTACAGTAACCAAAACAGCATGGTACTGGTACAAAAACAGAGATATAGACCAATGGAACAGAACAGAGCCCTCAGAAATAATACCACACATCTACAGCCATCTGATCTTTGACAAACCTGAGAAAAACAAGAAATGGGGAAAGGATTCCCTATTTAATAAATGGTGCTGGGAAAATTGGCTAGCCATAAGTAGAAAGCTGAAACTGGATCCTTTCCTTACTCCTTATACGAAAATTAATTCAGGATGGATTAAAAGCATAAAAACCCTAGAAGAAAACCTAGGTAATACCATTCAGGACATAGGCATGGGCAAGGACTTCATGTCTAAAACACCAAAAGCAATGGCAACAAAAGCCAAAATTGACAAATGAGATCTAATTAAACTAAAGAGCTTCTGCACAGCAAAAGAAACTACCATCAGAGTGAACAGGCAACCTACAGAATGGGAGAAAATTTTTGCAATCTACTCATCTGACAAAAGGTTAATATCCAGAACCTATAAAGAATTCAATCAAATTTACAAAGAAAAAACAAACAACCCCATCAAAAGTGGGCAAAGGATATGAATAGACACTTCTCAAAAGAAGACATTCATACAGCCAACAGACACATGAAAAAATGCTCATCATCACTCACCATCAGAGAAATGCAAATCAAAACCACAATGAGATACCATCTCACACCAGTTAGAATGGTAATCATTAAAAAAATCAGGAAACAACAGGTGCTGGAGAGGATGTGGAGAAATAGAAACACTTTTACACTGTTGATGGGACTGTAAACTAGTTCAACCATTGTGGAAAGCAGTGTGGCGATTCCTCAAGGATTTAGAACTAGAAATACCATTTGACCCAGCAATCCCATTACTGAGTATACACCCAAAGGGTTATAAATCATTCTCCTATAAAGACAAATGCACACATATGTTTATTGCAGCACTGTTCACAATAGCAAAGACTTGGAACCAACCCAAATGTCTATCAATGATAGATTGGATTAAGAAAATGTGGCACATATACACCATGTAATACTATGCAGCCATACAAAAGGATGAGTTTGTGTCCTTTCTAGGGACATGGATGCAGCTGGAAACCATCATTCACACCAAACTATCGCAAGAACAGTAAACCAAATACTGCATATTCTCACTCATAGGTGGGAATTGAACAATGAGATCACTTGGACACAGGAAGGGGAACATCACACACCGGGTCCTATTGTGGGGAGGGGGGAGAGGGGAGGGATAGCATTAGGAGATATACCTGATGTAAATGACGAGTTAATGGGTGCAGCACACCAACATGGCACATGTATACATATGTAACAAACCTGCACATTGTGCACATGTACCCTAGAACTTAAAGTATAATAATTAAATAAAAGACATTTATTCAGCCAACAAACATGAAAAAAAGCTCGTCATCACTGGTCATTAGAGAAATGCAAATCAAAACCACAATGAGATACCATTTCATGCCCTTTAGAATGGCAATCATTTAAAAATTAGGAAACGACGGATGCTAGAGAGGATGTAGAGAAATATGAATGCTTTTACACTATTGGTGGGAATATAAATTAGTTCAACCATTGTGGAAGACAGTGTGGTGATTCCTCAAGGATCTAGAACTAGAAATACCATTTGACCCAGAAATTCCATTACTGGTATATACCCAAAGGATTATAAATCATTCTACTATAAGGACATATGCACACGTATGTTTACTGTAGCACTACTCACAATAGCAAAGACTTGGAACCAACCCAAATGTCCTTCAATGATAGACTAGATAAAGAAAATGTGGCACATATGTACCATGGAATACTATGCAGCCATAAAAAAGCATGAGTTCATGTCCTTTGCAGGGCCATGGATGAAACTAGAAACCATCATTCTCAGCAAACTAACCCAAGAGCAGAAAACCAAACACCACAAGTTCTCACTCATAAGTGGGAATTGAACAATGTGAACACATGGACACAGGGAGGGGAATATCACATACCGGGGCCTGTCAGGGGATTGGGGGCCTAGGGGAGGGATAGCATTAAGTGAAATACCTAATGTAGGTGATGGGTTGATGGGTGCAGCAAACCACCATGGCACATGTATACCTATGTAACAAACCTGCACATTCTGTACGTGTATGCCAGAACTTAAAGTATAATAATAAAAAAAAAAGTGAGTGCCTGTTAATTCAAATGCTCATTCTTTCTGAGGTCATGTGTTCTATTAAGCGGAAGTAATACATTTAATTTATTTCAAAGAAAAAAAAAAGAAGACTAGTTTGATATAAAAGCAATGGGATGGCTCTGAGTTTAGTAACTTTTCTCCAGCAAGCTCCTGGTGGCTGAGTGGAGAAAATGAAACTATAGCAGATGTTACTCATGGTCAAAGGCAAAACCTTAGAGGATTTTATTAATACCATATAGAGCTCATGCCACAAAGTCAAGCCCTGATCCATTCAAATCCTTATTCAAAAGACAGAGTTTAATAGCTCCAATGAATATGTAATTTCCCAAGTTCCTCTCAATTCTTCCATCTTCCAGAAAAAACCTAGTTAATTTACTCACTCATATCAATCTCAACCACAGATGAGGGTGATACAGAAGGCAGTAAAGAGGTTCTTATCTGAAAAAAACAACTTTGTTTTTGCTCTAGAATTTCTCCTCTGGCTTTCTTCTTTGAGCTCACGTCACCTTAAATTTTTCAGCATGCAGCAAGGAATCCAAGTGTTACTAGAAATCTTGGAACTTAAGTTTCTTCCTAGGTCCAGCATTATCACATTATTGGATGTCAACAAATATTCAGGATTATACAGACCACAAATTATCTTGGGAAAAAGTGAAATGTCAGAAGCTTCTCAGAGGGTGGCTCCCTTAACCAGATAAAATTCAGTCTTGAGAGCCAAGTATTTCCGAACTCTGGCACAACAGGACTCTGGACACTAGAATCCTTCCCCAAATACCTTTGAAGGCATCCTAACATTTACATCTGCCTGAAAAGTCCTAGTCAGATTTCAAGTCAAAATTCAAATGCACCCTTCTCAATAAGACCTTCACAAGTGCATTTCATCACTATTTGTCTCTCTTTCTCAACCCTCTTAAGACTTCCTTTTTACTCCTATAAAATTGTCACCTTTGCCATATGCATTTTATATTTGTTTCCTCAACCAGACTATAGCCTTTGGGAGAAAAGATCAGTTTTGGATTCAGCAGCTTACTGAATGCAATTGCCTTCGTAGATGCTTGAAACTCTTTGAACACAATTACTGTATTTTCTTAAAGGTCTGTTTCAGTCAAAAGTTGCTCACCTGTGGCAATATTCACACATGAAGTACCCTGTGCCCAAACCTGTCTCAAAGTTAGAATCTGATAGCTCACCAATGAAGAAGAAAAAGGTCTTATTAGTTTAGTTTTTCTCATTGCCTATATCTTGATGCAGGTCTCACTATTACCATTACTTTCAATTAGTAACAAAGGTGGTTGGTAAAGTGCACTGAGATAAACTGTTCATGTGGGGAAAAATACTCAAACTGGAAAGTACAATTCACAAATTAGGAAACAAGGGAAATTGCTTCACATAACATATCATGACGCTCAGGAAGTGTATTTCATAGGAAGGAAGTTATTAAAGAATGTAGATGACTCAACTAACATCTAATTTTTGGAAGCAATCAAGAAAAGTAAACACAAATGAGAATTCTCTTAAAATGAATTCCAATATTCTAATAACTTAGAAAAAGACACACTAACTAAAAACCCTGGATATTTTTCCTAAATAGATATTCAATTTTCCTCTTGTTTATAAATCTTCAAAGATTAATCATAATGGATATATTTTTCTAAAAGAACATTTTAAAAGGGATGAATCCATTTCTTGTCTCTACAGATATAACCGTTTAAGCAAAAGAAAAAAAAATCATTCCAAGAGCTATACAATTATAAAATTTTATGTAAAAATGATAATAATGCATAATTAATGAAAAGAGCTAATTCTGAAAATAACAATGTTTCTACCATAACAAGGAACTCAAACATCTAATGCTTTTAACAACTATTCAGTCAGAACTCAATTTGAAATGGTAGTGGACAGGAGGCAACCTTGATAATGAACACAGCAATAGGTTTATTATTGTTATTGAAATGTTATTGTTATTATTATTATTTTGAGACGGAGTCTCGCTCTGTCGCCCAGGCTGGAGTGCAGTGGTGCGATCTCAGCTCACTGCAAGCTCCGCCTCCCAGGTTCACATCATTCTCCTGCCTCAGCCTCCCGAGTAGCTGGAACTACAGGCGTCCGCTACCACGCCCGGTTAATTTATTTTTATTTTTAGTAGAGACGGGGCTTCACCGCGTTAGCCTAGATGGTCTCGATCTCCCGACCTCGCTATCCACCCGCCTGGGCCTCCCAAAGTGCTGGGATTACAGGCATGAGTCACTGCGCCTGGCCAGAATGTTATTTTTAATTATGGGAACACTATGTACTTATTGTTTTAAGTTAAGTATCTTTACCATATATTTATTGGTAATAATCAAGAAACTGTAAAGAATTAAGAGTTCAAAATTCCAAAACATAAAGCAGCATATTTTACTGAAGTTCTCCGCCAACCCCCACCCTCAAAATACTTCACTTCCAGAAATGCACCTACTAACACCTGCTACTGTAATTTTGGTTAATCATCACTAATTTACTAAAGTGTTAGTAAAAGTTGAAAATAAGTATCATCTCTTCCAAAGTCACTAGAGTATCAACTCTCCTCTAAATAAATCATGCAACTATTACACAGGTTTTAATGACCAGACGTCTTATGCATCCTCAATCATCTGATAGCTTAAGAAACAATCCCTAGAGAATTAACTGATTTTTTTTTTCCCTTTCCATTCTTTGTGAAGCTCATGGGAGTCCACTTATATTAAGCAGCGGGAACAGAATAGAACTGTTCTGACATTCAAAGACTTTAATAAAGTATAGTTGGAAATTCAGCTAATAAATTCAACCTATATCAGCCTGGAATTGTCCTATGATTGTCTTGCTGCTAAACTGTAGACTCAAACACATAGTGCTATGCAAATCTGTGTCTCTCTAAACCCCAAAGATTTCCATTAGGTTTTTATTCTGTATGCTACTTCCTCTTGTGTCCTTCATTGCTTTTTTTTTTTTTTTTTTAATTGTGGTAAGAACATTTAAAATGAGATCTACCTGTTTAAAAGATATTTATGTGCACATAAGCATTGTTATCTGTAGGCATAATGTTGCACAGTAAATCTCTGGAATTCATTTATGTTGCATAACTGAAATTGTATACCCATTGATAAGGAACTCCCTCTTTCCCTCTCCTGACAGCTCCTCGTGACCACAATTCTATTCTTTGTTTCAATGAATCTGACTATTTTAGATACCCCATATAAGTGGAAGTATTTGTCTTCTGTGACTGTCTTATTTCCTTTAACATTATGTCTGTCAGGTGTATCCATGTTATCACATACTGCAGGATTTCTTCTTTTTTTTAGGGCTAAATCATATTCCATTGTGTTATATAACACACTTTTACCCCATTTATTTGTTAGTATACATTTAAGTTGTTTTCACATCTCGATTATCATGAACAATGCCACAATGAACATAGACTCCTATGTATCTATTTTAGTATCTGTTCAAGATCCCAATTTCAATTCTTTTGAATAAATACTCAGAAATTGAATTTCTGGATCATACTATATTTACATATTTTAATTTTGAGGATCCTCCATACTGTTTTCCACAGCAGCTGCACCATTTTGCATTCCCACCAACAGTGTGCAAGAGTTCCAAATTTTCCACATCCTCATCAACATTTGTTTTTTTCTTTTTATATATAGTAGCTACCCTGAAAGACGTGAGATCATATTGTGGTTTTGATTTGCATTCCTCTAATTATACAGGTCAGCCATTTGTATGTTTTCTTTGGAGAAATATTTATTCAAGTCCTTGGCCCATTTTTAATTGGACTGTTCATGTCTTTTACTACTGAGTTGTGGGAGTTCTTTATATATTTTGGAAATTAATCTCTTATCAAATACATACTTTAGAAATATCTTCTATTCTATAGATTGCTTTTTCACTCTATTGCTTTCTTTACTGTACAGAAGCTTTTTAATTTAACATAATTCCATATGTCGATTTTTGTCACTTCCATTCTGATAATATAAAATATACCTTCACTATGGATTCTAAATTATTGGTCAGGCAAAGAGCGTGGGTTAATCAGTTCATCACCTCTTTATTCCATTCTTTGTGTATTTATTGAGTACGTGCAATGTGCCAGACACTGTTCTAGACACTGCAGATAACAATGGTGTAACAGATAGGCCCTGCTCACACAGAGTTTATTTGCTTGGGGGAGAGAGACGATAAAAATGTAATAAAGCAAATATATGTGGTAAAATGTCAGACATTATTTGTTTGCTAAAAAAATGAAGCAGGATAAAGTGGTAGAGAAAGAGTAAAATGCTTTACTTTATTGCTTGTATTCTATCCCACTAAATCCACTTAACTTTAAGGGTTTTTTGTAAGATACGTAGCAAAGTCATAAGTAACCAAGCAAATTAACCAAAAGCATGGGATTCAAAGAGCGAAAATTGTCCTTCTGCTGACCTGCATGAAAATCTGATGGGAGAGCAAGGGGACGGAAACCCTCAAGCTAATCACCTTTTAAATTTCTGAAGATAGATAATCCTTTATTCTTTTTTATCCTCTTGAAGAAAAGTTAGATTTCTGAACTAAAAACTCCAAGATGAAAATAAGATATTTGACCTCTGCCACCATATTCTTTCATTCTTCCCATCTGTAATTCTGAAATCCTTAGGTATAAATACTAAGGATTACCAACTATTAAGTATTTATCAACTTATACTATCTTCCTTTAAAAAAATCAAAGGAACTTATAAAAAGCTTACATAAGGATTTTTGTTTGTTTTTTAATGAGAAGGCTTATGACTGATATCATTTAGTACCTTAAAAATGCTATCCAAGTTCATTGTTATATTTGCAAATGAAAAGTACCCTGATATCAAACATGATATTTATTCACAAAATGTTCATAGTAAGCATGGTCAAGAGAGAAAATCTGAATTCAATCAGCATGGCCCATGAAAGAAGCTAGGATGTTAGTATCTTGCAGCTAATGGAACTTTGGTAAAGTAATGCACTTATATAGTCATTGTGTTTCTGCAAAAACTATGCATTTTATGTAGATTAAAAAAAAAATTTGGGGGAAACTCACTAATGAAAATACCCTGTTGTTAGAAAAGTTAAAAGTGAGTAAAATCTACCAGCAATCATGAACTTTATTAATTATTTTCTTTTCCTTTTAAATGGCATTCCTCAAAAAGGACACTCAAACTGTTCTTTTTGAGTCTATCTACTATTCTACTATTGAGTGTGAATCTGTTTCTTTCTTTTTTTCTTTTTCTTTTTTTTTTTTTTTGAGACGGTGTCTCGCTCTGTCAACAGGCTGGAGTGCAGTGATGTACTCTTGGCTCATGGCAACCTCTGCCTCCCTGGGTCAAGCGATTCTCCTGCCTCAGCCTCCTGAGTAGCTGGAACTACAGGCCCGCACCACCACACCCAGCTAATTTTTGTATTTTTAGTAGAAATGGGATTCCACCATATTGGCCAGGATGGTCTCGATCTCTTGACCTCATGATCTGCCTGCCTCGCTCTCCCAAAGTGCTGGGATTGTGAATCTGTTTCTTTATGATAGGCAAGAAAAGTAGGGGAAGTCAGCCATATGATACAGGTATCTGACATATCTGGAGCTGCCATTTCTTTGCTTGTTTACTAGATGCACACACATGAAATATCTGAATGGAGATGCAGCCCATCAATGGCAGCTACTCCTGCTACCTAAACATCTCTAGTACTATTCTGTGTATGTGGAAGGACTGGACTCCCTGATCCATTTGTAGATTGGTAAGGCCATGTGAGCAAACAGGAAGTGGACTTCAAAGAAATTTCACTTTAATATGGTGTATCCACCTCTTATGTGAATTTAGCTCTGTTTCTAAACCAGTGTACTGAAAGATATTTAATATGAACAGCCATATTTATAAGCCAATTTTTAAAGCATTGGAGTCTAGAAACAGATATATTTGCCTGTAAGCTTATGTATACAAATATGTAAATACTTAGATATTTCAAAATTTTTAAAGCTATTTTCAATATAATATATATGTTCATTGAGAATATGAATAACAATATCACATTTTATTTTACTTAATACATGTGTAACAGCTAAACATGAATTCAAAAATTCTAAGACTTGTAGAATTGAGATAGAAAACAGTAAATAAAATACATAAATGCATCAACAAAATGACTATTTTTAATATCTTGATTATTCAAATGTGGCATATGTTAATTTTAAGAGATAGCCACTCACTCTGACCACCTGGGTCCTTGCTCTCCTTTTTAGCATTACAGTATTTAAAAATTATTCAACATCACATTCTGAAAACACCATATAACCATGATTCATTGGGCAGGTGATTTTGTTAATATTTGGGAAGATAACTGAATCTGTCGTTAAAAACTTTCTTAAAATAAGTTTCATTTTCATTAATTTTGGTGAATGCAGAAGTATTCCACTGTAATGAGCCTAGCGAATTATTCAGGGGGCATTATTCAGGGGGCAGTCTTTGCCACAGTAATAGAGAATCTTTCACAGCTATCCTTAAAGCCCTGTAGACAGGCCTCAGACAAAGGAAACCACTAGGTTTAGACTCTCTTTTTCATCTTCCTTCTACTAATTTCAGTGTTCTATTTAAAGAGGTACCCTCAACATGAGGGGAAAATCATGATCTTCAGGGGATCTTCAAAATGACTCAATCCACATATTTTGCAGCGGAGGGCACCAGTATTCACTGGGCAATATATTCTAGAAGGAATTTTTCACAGAACTTTAATCCGAAGAAAATCCTATGGTAAGTCTCCAAAACATACTAACGGTTTATAAGTTTGGAGGATCTTTTCATGTCACACAAATGTTAGGAGAGAAGAGCATTACCGCAGCAGAATATTTTTTAGTTTTCTTTTTTTCTTTCTCTACTAATAAATGACTCATAGATTTGCTCAGCAGAAAAGTTAAAATTTGGCAATTTATGCATTTGCATCTTCTTTTTTGTCAAAGTTAATGTTACTGATCTTCAGAGCTACACAAATACTCCCCAAAGTACTGTTTTAGTTCTGTGATATGTATTTTTTTCTTTCGTGTGTTTTGCTTAAATACATAACTCATAACAATAGCTACCATATATAAAGTGAAAAATGCCAATATATATCATACACCAACAAAGTTATGGAAGATGGAGTATGCTCTAGATATAGATGAGAAAATTGAGGCTTAGATAAGTTAACTGCTTTGTCTAAAACAACATACGTAGTAACAATTGGAATGGTGATTTGAACCAGAACTTTGATTCTTCTGTCTTATCAAAATATTATTGCATTATAATATTATTTTACATATGTATTAGGTGAATAACATTTGACATGTAGTATAATATTTTGTCATATTTTGCTTTCTCAAAAATATTGTTCATACAAACATTAAGAAATAAAATACATGAAATGTATTACTTTCCACAGACAGTAGATCTGTTATTAACAGAATAATTATATTAATAAGTTTTTGGACAGGGAGACAGTACCTGCAGGCAGGTATATTAACAATATTTGTGTTTTATTGTATTTCAGCCAAGAATAATCAATGAGGTGGAGAGAGTGTGAATCTGAACTACTAAACTACAATTTATTCTGAATGTCAGGAAAGTGTAATACTTAGTTAAAACCATTTCCTCTCATTGTTCTAATGACACTTCTCTCCTTTACTGGAATTTTTAAATTATTGCTATTGTTTCTATTTTGAAATAGCACACTAGAATCTTTGAAAGGCCACATTTTTTCTGCTTTTTCATCACTGCACATTTGAAAGCTTGATGTGATAAGATTTGATTACAGGTGATTCTGTTCATTTTTTTGGGAACCAAAAGTACCATAAGTCTCGAACAAATTAATTTGTGAAGTGTTGATTTTTTTCATCTCTCATCCCTACCCTTATTTATTAAATTTTCCGTATCATTTGTACACAAGTATGAAAACAAAGCAAAACCACTGTATTAAAATTTAATCCTACAATTATTTAGACAATGATAATTTGTGTTACAAATATCTTTATCACCTTAAGAAAACATTCTTCTACCATACTCATTCTAGTACATGGGAATGTATTTTTAAGGCATGGATAGATTAAAAGAGGATAATTTAAATGGCATGGCCTTGGACTCCATTGTAAAATGAAGCTAAGTAATTAAAGAGATTGAGATATATTTAGAATTATAATGTGAATTAGTGAGAAAATATGATTCAATTTGCTAACATTTCTAGGAATGTGGAGGAGGAAGGCTATTTAGCAGTGGACTATACTGATTTACATTTATGTCACTAGAAGCAGATGTAAAACAAGAAAACTAGTGAAACCTATCAAATGATAAAAACAATTTCTCCCTACTCTTCTCAACCTGACACAAACAACCCATGAGAAAATCCATCTGGAAACTTGGCAGTAGAAAAATTTGGCTTTTCCCAGGGTTCCTCAGAACCGGTATGGCTGACTAGGCTTGTCCCTAGTTGGGAGTTAACTTTATAGCATCTTGTCTCATTTAGCTGACTTTCTAGGCTAAGCTTTGAAATGCTTGTCAGTGGACCTTTTTTCATTTTATAGGAGATAAATTTTCATGTTACAGGAAGTATTTTCTCTGCTCACTGACTTTATAGTTGTTTCAACTATATCCTATTAATTATTTGACTGTAATAGAATTATGCTGTCTTGATTTTTAACCTCTGATCAGTCAGTCTTCAGGGAATTGATTCATTGTATTATAACTTTATCTCTTTCCTTTATTATTCTTTCAACAGTATTTAAAATTTAGATTTTTTAACCTTTAAATGTATGTTATTAATCCCTAAGTATTACTTTATATAACTTTGTTACAGTGTTTTAAACTGATGGCTTTAAACTGCTCTTACTATACACCCCAGACCTCTGACCTAACATCTCCACTGAACTGCAGATCCATATATTAACTACTTTCTGAAGACATTTACTTAGACGTTCCCAAAATGTTTGAAACTCAAGATGTACAAGGCAGAATTCCTTGATTCCCCATTAATTCTGATCTACCTATCTTCGCCTACTGGAAACCGGGTGTCTCATAACAAGAAACTTAATGATAATCCTTGAATTTACCTTTTTGTTGATGACCATAGCCTGTAAATCATCAAATTCTGCCAGTGCTACTTCCTTAATCTTTCCCTATACTTTGCCTCTACTGCTTTAATCTCTCCCTATACTTTACCTCTACTGCTAGTGATATTACCATAGTTTGAGTCCTCATTATTGCTCTTCTCTTCTGGACATGAATTCAAAACCTATCTGCAACCTTATTAGTTGTGACTTTGAATAACTTTAACCTATTTGAACCTAAGTTTTCTTACCTGTTAAATAAAATATATTAAATTCTGCATACTTGTTTGTTTGGGTTTTCTTTTTTTTTTTTTTTTTTTGCTTTTTTTTTTTTAACTACAAATTGTGATAATATAGGCTAATCACATGGGCAATGCCTAATTTATAATAAGCATTCATTAAAGCTGTATTTGCAATAGCTTTTGATTGATACATCAAAAACTACAACTTGAGAGACTACTGTTTCAGGCATCTGGCAAGATAGACAAGTAATTACGCAATTTTAATACATGTTG
Organism: Macaca mulatta; assembly: GCF_049350105.2. Classification (NCBI taxonomy): domain Eukaryota; kingdom Metazoa; phylum Chordata; class Mammalia; order Primates; family Cercopithecidae; genus Macaca; species Macaca mulatta. The sequence goes on along the minus strand of NC_133410.1, from coordinate 116,079,398 downwards.
CAAGTTCCCCAATAGGCATGTTCACATGGGAATACACAGTCAGGACATCTAACCAAGTCTTAAAAAATCTGGAATATTGGTGAGTAAGCTACAAGCTGAAGAATTAGTAGGAATTAAAAAAGAGGAAAAACTTTCAGGAGATAGAAATGGCATGTGGCAACACGTGAATGAACAAGAGATTTACTTGTAAGTCTTTAAATTTAGTATGGTTGAAGCATAGCAGTCATAAGGAGGAGTGGAAACAGTATTATTAGTAAGAACATATACGTGGAATATCCTCAAAATAAATAAAGAATCCTTCAATAATAAGAGTGTAAAATGAGATAAGTACATTAAAAATTCATGCGTACACGTGTGCATGCATATGAACACACACACATACACACAAATACAGAGAGAGTTTCCTTGTATTTCTCAAATAATTAGTTAATACAGTACCATGCATAATTGCAAAACTGTATACAAAATATGTAGGATTATAATATAAATATAAATGACTATAAAGAAAATGTTGAGCTCTATTGAGGGTATTTACGAGATCTTGAAAGACTGATGGAGATTCCATGTATCTTGAGGAAAATCTCAGTGTTGTGAAGATGCCAACTCTTTCAAATTCAACTTTAAATTTAATGTATAGTAACCAAAATCCAATGAGCATTTCATGTATTTATTTTAATGTTAAAAAGATGTTTCTAGAATTCTTTTGTAAAAACAACTCTTGATAAGAAGAGCCAGGGAATTTCTGATAAAGTTAGAAAGGAATACTTGCCCAGATAAATATTAAAGCTAATATAATTGACAGAACAATAAATAGAGGAAAAATACACTTAAAACCACATGTATTATAGATACATACATATTGTATATTATACATATGATTTTTGTTCACAGTAAATTTAGACTGTAAATTCAATAAGAAATAAGTAATTCAGTAAATAATGTGGATATTTCTATTTACTTCACAAAACCTGAATGAAACTAAAATAAAGTTATATTCTACCTCATATCTAAAATCAAAGTAATTCCAGAAGAAAGAAAGCATAGACACATTTGTTTAATAAAATTTAAGTGGAACAGGTACATCCTTGTACAGCACCAAAAGCAGGAAGTACCAAAAAATGGATAAATTTGATCACATAAAAACGTTCTTCAAAAAATTAAAGGAAAACAACAAACTGGGGTGGTGCTATTAGCCACCAGTTGTGAAAATGCATGATGATGTGTACTTGTCACGTTTTGCATTACACAGAGTTCTTAGTAAAGGCATCTGGTAAACTGTAACACTTAAAGAAATCACGTCCTTCAGTTCTAGATATTTTTCTTGAATTATGTCTTTAATTATGTTCCTTTCTCCTATTTCTTCTGTCCCTCCTTTGTAAATTCCTATGATATTGATATTGGATTATTTGTACTAGTCCTCTAATTTTTTTTCCCTTATTTTTCATCTATTTATCTTTTTGCTCTACTTTCTTGGGCAGTTCCTCAATTTTATATTCCATCTCTTCTAATGAATTTTCAATTCTGCTATCTTTATAATTTCCAAAACTCGTGTCTTCTAACTTTTGTTTTTAACATCCTGTTATTATTTAACAGATGTAATATATTCACTTTCTACCTTTAATGTATTTCCTCCAAGTTACTTTTGCTTTGGGCTCTGTTTCCTTAAAGATCTAATATTATTTTGTTATTTGCTCCTATTTATATGTTGGAAGTGAAAAAAGCTATATGTATGAAAGAAGTAATCACTGTTGGCTATAGGATAGTTTACCAGGTCATTTCAATAAGAAAACCCTCACATCTTAATCTTTAGGTCTGTTCTATTGTACTGTTTAGATTCTCAGCGAACACAATATAAATCTGCTTCCTAGAAAGAGTAAGCAATTCTGTGAAAGGGGAATGGAAATAAATCTGGAGAATTGCAATATTAAAAACATAAACTTTCACTTAACCCCCTTTTAACCATAGTATCACCTCCCAGCTGGGATTAGGTTCTACAATAAAAAGAATAAACCTCTGGTTGTCTCTGGAGAGAGAAAGTCTCCTACTTGAGCAGAATGGAAGAGAAAATCAAAGGGTCCAACTAATTTTTAATCTGATCTTCAAACAATTCACTATATTTACTACTACCTCCAAGGTAACTAACACTGCCAGTTTCTGTAGTGTAAGTCGGAATGCTCTGGGCTTTCTCCATAGCAATCTTATGACTTAACTTTCTCAAGTCTGCATCATTTACCGCTTATCCATCTGCTTTCTAGCTTCCAAAGATGTTTTCATTTTTTTTTCATCATTTAACATCATTTTACAGTTTCAGGAGGAAGCAGAACCAAATGAAAACATAATGAGTGGTTCAACATACACCATCTTCAACAAAGCAGACCTAATGCTGAAAACTTGAAAGTCTGCATTCAGTATGTGATTATTCATCTAGTCCAGGCAAAAATGAATCAATCAATAGAGATAAATTCTCCAGCTGCAAAGGAAAGAAACGTAGGATCAAGAATCCAGATAGACCTTTCTTTACACGGCAACAATGAAAGTACTATATTATTGTTAAATAGATGCCTAAGGACATTCAGAAATCCTATTACTAGAAACAAAATAAAAGCTAAAAATGTCATTAACATTCAAATACTATGATGCTTTTTCCTGTTTTCTTCTAAGAGTTTTATAGTTTTATCTTTTTTGTTTAGGTCTTTGACCCATCCTGAGTTAATTTTTCTATATAGTGTAAATTAAAGATCCAACTTTAGTTCTCCCAACACCATTTATTCAAAAGACTGTCCTTTCTGCCATTGAATGGTCTTGGCACCCTTGTCAAGAATACATTTACTGTATATGTAAGTGTTTATTTCTGTGCTTTCTATTTCATTCCATTTTGTCTATGTGTCTGTCTTTATAACAGAATGTATCTTTGCAGTAAGCTTTGAAATCAGGAAGCACAAGACCTTTGATTTGTTCTTTTTGTCTCTTTTTTTGGCTACCCAGCATATCTATATATTCCATATAAATTTTCAGATGGATTTTTCTATTTCTGCAAAAAAAATTCATTAACTATGTAAATCACTTTAGGTAGTTTCAGCATCTTAAAAAATAGTAAGTCATGCAATCCATAAACATGAGATGTCTTTTTATCTGTGTCTTCTTTAATTTCTCTTAGCAATGTTTTATAGTTTTCAGTGTACAAGTCTTGCCTCCTTGCTTAAGTTCATTCCTAAATATTTTATTCTTTTGATTCTATTGTAAATGAAATTGTTCTCTTAATTTCCTTCTTTATAATATTCATTTTATTACATATAAATCCAACTGATTTCTGTCTGCTATTTTGTGTCCTTCAACTTTGCTGAGTTAATATTATTAGGTAAATGGGTTTTTTTGTGAAATCTTTAAGATTTTCTAAAATATATAAGATCCACTCAACTGCAAATAGATAATTTCAGTTCTTGCTTTTCAATTTGGATGCTTTTTATTTCTTTCTCTTCTCTAGTTGCTCTAAGACATGCAGGACTATGTTGAATAGTAATTGTGAAAGTGAGCATCTTGCCTGTTTTTTGTGTTGGGGAAAAGTTTTCAGTCTTTCCCCACTGAGTATGATGTCAGTTGTGAGATTTTCTTAAGTGGCCTCTATTTTATTGATGTAGTTTTTTTTTCTATTCCTAGTTTTTTATTATTTTTAATCATGAAAGGGTGTTGAATTTTGTCAAATGCTTTTTCTGCATGAGATGATCAAGTTTTTCCCTTGATCATGTGTTTACAACTATAAATTTCCCGGTTAGCATTGCTTTTGCCACATCCCGTATGTTTCGTTATATTCTGTTTTTCTTTCCATTTGTCTCAAGGTATTTTCTAATTTCCTTTTTGACACATTGTTTTTTTTTTTTAAGTGTATGTTGTTTAAGTTCCATATATTTGTGAATCTGCAAGTTTTCCTTCTGTTGATTTTTAGTTTTATTTGATTGCAATCAGAAAAGATACTTTGCAAAATTTCCATGTTATAAAACTTACTGAGATTTGCTTTTTGCGCTAATATATGGTCTCTTACGGTGAGTATTCCGTGTGCACTTGAGAAGAATGTGTATTCAGCTGGTTGAGTGTGGTGTGTTCTGCATATGTTTGTTAGCTCCAATTAGTCTATAGTATTTGTCAATACTTCTATTTCCTTATTAATCTTCTGTCTGGTTGTCTTATCCATTATTTCAGGTTGTGCAGTAAATTGTCCTACTATATTATTGTAGAGCTTCCTATAGTTCCCTTCAATTCTGTCAGTGCTTATTTTGTACATTTTCAAGCTGGTGTTTGGTGCACATATGTTTATAATTGTTACACTCTCTCATTAAATTGACCCTTTAATATTGTATCATATTCTTCTTTGCCTCTTAAAACAGTCTTTGACTTAAAGTCTATTTTTATAATATCGGTATAGCCACTCCTACTCTCTTTCGTTACCATTTGCATTGAATATCTTTTGTCCATCCTTTCACTTTAAGACTTATGTGTGTCTTTAGATCCAGAGAGAGTCTCTTGTACACAGCATAGAGTTAGATGTTGTGTTTGTTAATCCATTTTACCAACATACGTATTTTGACGGGGGAGTTTATTCATATGCTTTTGAAATTATTACTAATAGGAAAACACTTGCTTTTGCTAATTCATATTTGTTTTCTGTATGTCTTATAGTTTTTTTGTCTCATTTCTTTTATTAGTGCTTTTCTTTGTGTTTAGCTGAGTTTTTGAATTACGTATCTTTACTTCCCTCTTATTTCCACTTGTGCATATTCTATAATTATTTTATGATTATCATGGGAATTACATATAACATCTTAAAGTTATAACAATCTATCTAAAACTGATACCAATTTAACTTCAGTCACATACAAAAACTCTAATCCTTTACGTATCTGCACCCTCACCTTATTTTCAGAATTTTACTATAAATTGACAAGTTATAATTGTGCATATTTAGGGAGTACAATGTGATGTTATGATATATGTGTATAATGTGGAATGAGAAAAGTAACCTAGTTAATAATCCATCCCCTCAAATACTTATTTTTTGTGGTGAGAATATTTAAAATTTACTCTCTTAGCAATTTTGAAATATACATTAACTATAGTCACCATGTCATATAACAGATCACCAAAAATTATTCATCTTGTCTAATTGAAACTGTGTGCCCTTTCACCAGAATCTCCTCATGCCTCCCACCTCCAGTCCCTGGTAACTATTACTGTATTTTCTGTTTCTATAAATTCTATTATTTTAGATTCCACATACAAGTGAGATCATGCAGTATGTCTTTCTGTGCCTGACGCATTTATTTACAATAATGTCCTCCAGCTTCATTTAAATTGTCACAAATGACAGAATTTCCTTTTTAAAGGCCAAATAGTATTCCATTATGTGTATATACATACATCATTTATTCTTCATTTGATGATAGATTTTTCCATATTTTGGCTATTGTGAATAATGCTACAATAAACATAGAAGAGCAGATATTTCTTCAACATTCTGATTTCAAATACCAGAAGTGGGATAGCTAGATTATATGCTAATTCTATTTTTGAGAAACCTCCATATAGCTTTCCATAATGACTGTACAATTCCCACCAGCAATGTACAAATGTCCCCTTTTCTCTGCCTCCCTGCCATCACTTATCTTTCATCCTCTTGATAACAGTCATTCAGACAAGGGCAAGTTGACAATTTTGTTGTGATTTTAATTTACATTTCCCTGATTATTAGTAATGTTGAGTATTTTGTTACATATCTGTTAGCTATTTGCATGACTTCTTTTGAAAAATATCTATTCAGGTTCTTCGCACTTTTTAAAATTATGTTATTTGTTTTATTGAGTTGTAGGAGTTTCTCATATATTTTTTATATTAACCCCTTATCAGATCTATGGTTTGCAAATATTTTCTCCCAATCTATAGGCTGTCTCTTCACTCTGTTGATTGTGTCCTTTGCTTTGTGGAATCTTTTTAGTCTGATGTAATTGCTTTTTTCCATTTTTGCTTTTGTTTCCTGAGCTTTAACATCACATCTAATTACTCAGACTAATTTTGTGTGGCTTTTGCCCTATGTCTTCTTCTAGTATTTTTACAGTTTTAAACTTTAATTTTTAAATTATTAATCAATTTTTGTATATGGTGTGAAACAAAAGTTCAGTTCTATTCTTCTGCATGTAGATATACAGTTTTCCCTACATTTGTTTTATTGAAGAGACTGCCATTTTCCTATTATGTGTTCTTGACACCTTTGTTGAAAATCAATTAACTATAAATGTATGGGTTCATTTCTGGGCTCTCTAGTTGTACCATTGGTCAGTGTTTTTCATATTTTCAGCCAGTGGTGTGTTGTTTTTATTACTATAGCTTTGTATTATTTTTTGAAGTCAGGTAGTGTGATACCTCCAACTTTGTCCTTTCTGCTCAATATTGCTTAAGATATTCAGATTTTTGTGGTTTCATATAAATTTTGCATTTTTTATATTTTTAAGAATTCCATTATAATTTTGATAGGGATTACAGTAACTGTATATTACTTTGAATAGTATGGACATTTTCACAATATTAATTCTTCCAATCTATGAATAGAAAATATCTTTGTACTTATTTATACCCTATTCCATTTCTTTTGTCAATGTTTTACAGTTTTTAATTGTACAAATATTTTACTTCTTTGGTTAAATTTATCCTCTCACTTTATGTCATGTACAAATTACATGTTTATGTATTATGTATTCATTAACAGCTTTATAATTGTTTTGTGCACTTTTATTTAAAATATTGTAGAACATAATTGTAGTTACAAATAAAACTGAAATACTATTTTTTATATTTTTATGTACTTACCTTTATTGAAGAATTTTATATGTTTGTACGACTTAAGTTGCTATCTAGCACTCTTTCATTTCAACTTGAAGAAATCCCTTTAGTATTTCATGTAAGACAGGTTTAATGGTAATGAAGTCCCTCAGCATTTTTTGTTTGTCTGGAAATGTCTTAATTCCTTTCACATTTCTGAAGGACAGAATTGCCAAATATGTAATTCTTAGTTGAAAGGCTTTTCTTTTTTTTCCTACACTTTAAATATACCACACAATTGCTTCTTATCTGCAAGATCTCTGCTGAGAAACTGATTGGTAGTCTTACTGAGCATCCTTGTTCATAAGAATAAGAAAGTTCGATTGCTGCTTTTAAGATTTTTCTCTTAAGTCTTTGGCTTCCGACAGTTTGATGATGTGTCTTGGTGTGTCTAATTGGGTTTAAACTACTGTGAATCTGTTGAATTTCTTGGATTTGTATATCCACATATTTTCTCAAATTTGGGAAATTTTCAGGCATTATTTGCTCAGATAATTCCTCTGCTCATTTCTCTCTTCTCCTGCTTGGCCTCTCATCCACCAATGGTTCACTTGATAGTGTCCGGTAAGTTCCGTAGCCTCTGTTCACTTTTCTTTATTATTTATTTTTCTTTATGCTATTTACATTTGATGACTTTAAGTGATCTCCCTTTAAATTCATTGATTCTTTCTTCTTCTGTTTGAGTATTCTGTTGAACCCCTCTGGTTAATTTTTCATTTCAGTTATATTTTTCGACTACAGAATTTTTGTCCAGTTCTTTTAAATAAATTGTCCGTTGAGATTCTCATTTTGTTCATATATTACTTTCCTGATTATGTTTTATTCTTTGCCCACGTCTTCCTTTAGCTCTTTGAACATATTCAAGACAGTTGTCTTGTCAAATATTTGTCCAACAAGTCAGAAGTATGTTTTTGTTTCTTTGTTTTTTTCAGGAACAAAGCCTAAAAGTCTAAAACCATTGTTATTAGACTGAATTGTGTCTACTCCCCACAAAAAAATTTAAATGTTAAAAACTCTAAACTTCAATGTGACTGTATTTATAATAATGCCTCTAAGGAGGTAATAAAGGTTAAATTAGGCCATAATGATGAGTCCCTAATCTAATAGGACTGGTACTTTTGTAAGAAAAAGAAGACAAACCAGAGATTCCTCTCTCTTTGTGCATACACACAGAGGAAAGGCCATGAGAGGACACAGTGAAAAAACAAATATCTACAAGCCAGAAAGAGGCCTCACTAGAAACCAATCCTGACACCACCTTGATTTATTTTAAGCCTACAAAATTGTGAGAAAACCAGTTTTTGTTATTTATGCCACCCTATCTGTGCTATTTTGTTATGGCAGAGGGTTTCTGGTGACTTATTTCATTTGTTCAAACCAAAGGTTTCTAGTGATTTATTTTGGTTATTTGAATGATTTGTTTCCCTATTTCTTTATATGCTTTGTGATCTTTTCTTGAAAATTGAACATGAAAAAAAAAGAGAAACCTCTCTCATTTTTGCATGGAAGACCTTCACTAATTATCAGGCCCCAGAGCCTTGAGATTACCTCATGGTGAAGATTTAAGTTCTTCTTAGGTCTTCTCAGGCCTGTCCCAGCCTGTATGTTCTTTTAAAAAAATATATTTGCCCATGCTTCTTTTAAATGTCTTAAATATGCAGAGTCTGACTTCAACTTCTTCTTAAGGCCCTAGATGTTTCATTGTATTCCTCTGCCTATAGTCTCTTGCCTCCCAGCAATCCATGGGCCTGAACATCCCCTTTACACATCATGGTAATGTATATTTTGAATGTTATTTTAATCTTACACATTTTTTCTGTTTGTTCATGTAATCTACAGATATAAATTATTTTATTACATTTTGCCTTACAGTTTAATTTTTTTTAAAAGAAAAATTGTTGACTTTTTCACAAACTTGCAGCTTTCGTATTCATGTTTAATTAGTCCTTGCTCAGAGTCATACTAGATCAAGTTAACACCTTAATTTTACTAAACCTCTAATCTATTGGCTTATGTATTAAAAGCCATATTAAGATGGAAATGGTATATATGGTTGCTGTATTTTCTGACACTTTACATTTAAAAAATATTTTTTGTTGCCTTCACATTTTTCTTCAAATTTCTGTTGATTTTTTTCCAGGAATTAAGTGTCATAAAGAAGAATGAGGCTAGTTGGACTTCTTCTTTATACATGGTATGTTTAACCCTGTTTCACCAGCCAGAATAATTATAGGGTTTTATCCTTACTTAATATGCTGAAAGATTCCTTAAAGACTTTTTTCTCCTAAAACTTCCTGAGTATCTTAATCTGTTAATAACAGTGTGTTATTTTAGCTCAGAAATGTGTTTTATCAAAAATTTGATAAGGCCATGTTTCTTATAATTTTAGAACCTCAAACTCATATCATCTAAAATATTCAAAAATCTGTAATATGTAATATGCACTTAGCAACTCATAGAATACTAACAAATTGATCATATATTGAGCCATATAAAAATAATTCCTAAAAGTGGAAATTGTACTGGCTTCATTTGTCATTATAAATACTTTACATTTTTAAATTAATAAGAAATTATATTTAAAAACCAATAAACCATATGGCAATTTTCAGTCCATTACATATCTTTTGCATCAATGACAATATTTTTAACATACAATATTTTCAAAATATATAACACATAGAAATAGAAGCCTTGAGTGGAATTATCATCAAGGCAGAAGCTAAAAGTTTACTCAACAAACTTCGTTCACAAAATGTGCTAGCCTCAGTTGTTTTACATGTGAGTTTTCTCAAACTCTCAAGGAATAGATAATTTCCCATTTATAAAATATTTAGGAAAATAGTTGTTATGATTATACCTAACAAGATACATAAAATGAAGAAAGCCAATATTACTGGTGAATATAAGTGCTAAAATTCTAAATAATATTTCAGCAAATTGAATCTCACAATCTTTCATGAAATGATATAATACATAGCCAATTTTATTTCAGAAATACAAGATCTGTGTCCCTTATTCTCAGCATTTGATTTTGCCTCTTAAATCACTTAGAATACAGAGTTCATGCACTGTAAATGCTCTGAACTTCTCCCCTTTAATATTTAAGTGCCTTTCCAATACTAATTGTCCATCTGGCCTTTCAATCCCAACTCTTTTTGTTTCGTTTAGAATTTTTCCCAACACTTTGTTTCCACCTCAATTTCCTACAACTTCAATAAGTCCTTTTGATTGATTCATTCCTTTTCTTCTACATCAAACTCTTACCAATTCTTCTTCCTTTCTTCACAGAATTCCTTTTCTACCTCCACTCCCTTGTCATACACTTACTCCTTAACCATCAACAGTTTATATTCTGTCCCACTTACCCCAAGATCTTCAACTTCTTACATGTCCAAACAAGTAGATTTTTATCACACTCTGCAATCATTGACTGATCTACAAAATTGATACTGTTGACCACTCTCCTTTTACTATAGTGCCTCTGTTCTTTATTGAGTTTCCTTCCACATCTCAGAGCACTTTTCTCTTGCTTCTTTGGCCATCCCTATGAAACGTGTCTTTTTTTTTTTTTTTTTTTTTTTGAAATGGAGTCTCGCTCTGTCACCCAGGCTGGAGTGCAGTGGTGCACGATCTCGACTCCCTGCAGCCCCAACCTCTCCAGTTCAAGCGATTCATTTGCCTCAGGCTCCTGAGTAGCTGGGATTACAGATACATGCCACCAAGCCCAGCTAGTTTTTGTATTTTTTATAGAGATGGGGTTTCACTGTGTTGGCCAGGCTGGCCTGAACTCCTGACCTCACGTGATCCAGCCACCTTGGTCTCCCAAAGTGCTGGGATTATAGGCATGAGCCACTGTGCCCAGATAAAATGTGTCTGACCTGGATCCTCTTCTCACCCAATACCCTCTTTCTAATGGGTTGCATCCACTCTCTTTATTTTGTATAATACTATTATGCAAATCCACATTTCTATATTCTTACATAAGTCATAAAAAGCACCAAGAAGAGGGCCTAGGAGAAAGCAATTTTTAGCCATCTGCCTGCTCAATCTCTTCCTCTCTTACACATTTCTTTCCCCTTCTTTCTTTATTTCCAGTTTTCAAGTCCTTTTAACCTCAAGAACCAACATTTCTATTCTCTTCCAGACATACTGATAACACTTCTGTCCCCAAACTCAAGACCTGCAATACATAAAAGTACATCTCACTGTTCTATTTATTTTCTAAATCCTCCCAATTACCCAATATAACTTCATACCACTTTCAAAGTTATTTTCCTAAATCATGGATAAGACCAGTATATCTCTCCCATCAAACATCTTCAATGGTTACATTGCTTACAGAATTAAGTTTGAGTTCTCTAACAGAGTATTTAAGATCTTCCAAAATCTGACATTATTCTTCCATTAGTATAGAATACAAAAAATTCCATTTGTATAGAATACAAAAAATTTCCATTATTTTGTATTCTATATGGAAGTCACACAAACCACTTATCATTTTGCTATTTCCTAAACCTACTTCATACTTCCAAGAATTCATATGTGAAACTGCTTATTTTGTATTATGCTGTTTCACTTGTTCCATACTCTGCCTTGTATCACAGTTTGCACATGTCAATTTTCCAAAACTTTTCTGCAAACTCTTAAGGCAAGTTCCATCCATTAGCTACATGTGTATTAATGAAAGTTATGAACATTTATATAGTAGAAGCCCAATAAACATTTGTGGCTAAAAGGATGGATGGTTCAATGGGTAGATGCATGAACGAATTAGAATAGATAACATTTTCCCTTACAGGTGATTTTGCAAATAACTGAAATGAACATTCATCTAATTGAATTTTATGTAATACATTTTCATCTTTATTGAGCTCACGTGTTACATCAGAAAGCATAGTAAGACATCCAAAGTGACAAAAGTAATATATGATCTTAGGAGGAAAAATTACGACCTGTTTAATCTCAAATTAGTTTATGATACCTGAAATCCTCTGATAAAGAAGCTTTATCAGAGGCTGAGTAAATATAAAGAAATATTTAGCAAATTGGAAAGTTTTCTTAGTGAATTGGGTAAATTCTTAGCAGAGAAGCTGAGTAATTATTTAACAATGTTGCTCCAACTACACTAGAAACTACTAAGGCCATATTGGACGCTCTAAGTAAAGAAAACTCTACGTTTACTCACTAGCTTCCCCCTGAAATGTTCAAATCACATCCCAGTTAATCCACTGATTTTCACCTTTATAATATTACACAGCTGGCCAAGCCTTCCTCCAGAAAATTAACAACAACAACAAAAAAACTACAAAATTATCTTTTACATTTTAATAAATTATTATCTAGCCAATCTGAAAATGAACAAGGAAGATTTAGTGATTTTGACAGATTCCACAGGTCATATCTAGATTTGGGTAAAATATAACTAAAAAAATGAGTGTATAGAAAGTATAAGATCCTGAATAATATCATATATTTAAACTGAAATTATATTAATACTTGCTTTTCTCAGAATCTCATGAGTTGGTAAAACATTGTTGAATAATTACTCAGCTTCTCTGCTAATAATTTACCCCAATTCATTAAGAAAACTTTCCTAGTTGGTAAAAACATGGGTTTATAATGGATAATTTTTGTTTCTTTCTTTCAAAAAAAGGTACTCTTTTTATTTTCAACTTTTACATGTGCATAGTAACTCTACATGCTTATGTGGTACGTGAGATATTTCAGTATAGTTATACAATGCATAATAATCACATTATCATTTCTTTTTACTGCAAACATTCCAATTATACTCTTCTATTTTAAAATGTACAATGAATTTTTTTTTACTGTAATCACCCTGTTGTGCTATCAAATACTAGACCATATTCATTCTACCTAACTACATTTTTATACCCATTAACTACCCCCACTTCCTTCCACCCCCATTACCCTTCCCAACCTTTGGTAACCCTCCTTCTACTCTCTATCTCCATGAGATCAATTGTTTTCATTTTTAGCTCTAACAAATGAGTGGGAACATGCAAAATTTGTCTTTCTGTGCCTGGCTTACTTCACTTCACATCATGATCTCCAGTTCCATCCATGTTGTTGCAAATGAAAGGATCTCATTCTTTTTTTCTGGCTGAATAGTACTCCATTGTGCGTGAGTGTGTGTGTGTGTGTGTGTGCACGCACACACACACACACACACACACACACATATATATATCACATTTTCTTTATCCATCTGTCTTTTGATGAACACTGTATTAGTCTGTTCTGGCATTGCTATAAAGAAATACCTGAGACTGGGTAATTTATAAAGAAAAGAGGTTTAATTGGCTCACAGTTCCACAGGCTGTATAGAAAGCATGACAGCTTCTTCTGGGGAGGCCTCAGGAAACTTGCAAGCATGGCAGAAGGCAAAACAGAAGCAGGCATATCTTACACAGCCAGAAAAGGAAGAAGTGAGAGAAGGAGAATGTGCTACTCACTTTTAAACAACTAGATCTCACGATAATTCACTCAGTCACTATCACAAGTACAACACCAAAGGGATAGTGCTAAATCATTCATGAAAACTGCCCTCATGATTCAATCACCTCCCATCAGGCTCCACCTCCAACACTGGGGATTACAATTCAATGCGAGATTTGAGTGGGGACACAGATCCCAACCATACCGGAAACGTAGGTTTCTTCTAAATTTTGGTTATTGCAAATAGTGCTGCAATAAACAAGGGAGTGCAGATATCTCTTTGATATACTGATTACTTTTTCTTTGGGTATATACCCAGCAGTGGGATTGCTGGATCATATGGTAGGTCTATTTTAGTTTTTGTGGAACCTCCATACTATTCCATAGTGGTTGTGCTAATTTACATTCCCACAAACCATTTATGAGGATTCTCTTTTCTCAACATCCTTGGCAGCATTTGTTACTACCTGTCCTTTGGATAAAAGCCATTTTAACTGGGATGAGACAATATCTTGTTGTAGTTTTGATTTGCATTTATTTGATGATCAATGATGTTGAGTACCTTTTTATACACTGTTTGCCATTTACATGTCTTCTTTTGAGAAATGTCTGTTTAGATCTTTTGCCCATTTTTAATCAGATCATTAGATCTTTTCCTATTGAGTTGTTTGAGCTCCTTATATATTGTGGCTATTAGTGCCTTGGCAGATGGGTAGTTTGCAAATATTTTCACTCATTGTGTGAATTGTCTCTTGACATGTATCTTTTGCAGTGCAAAAGCTTTTTAATTAGAAGTGATCCCATGTCTCAATTTTTAATTTGGTTGCTCATGCTTTTGGGGTATTACTGAAGAAAACTTTGCCTAGCCAATGAATGTCCTGGAGCATTTCTCTAGTGTTTTCTTGTAGCCGTTTCATAGTTTGAGGTCTTATTTTTAAGTCCTTAATCCATTTTTATTTTACTTTTGTATTTTTGAGAGATACGGATTTAGTTTCCTTCTTCTGCACATGGATATCCAGTTTTCCCAGTATCACTTATCGAAGAGACTGACCTTTCCCCCAATATATGTTCTTGGCACCTTTGTAAAAAATGAGTTCACTATACATGTGTAGATTTCTTTCTGTGTTCTCTCTTCTGTCTCTCTTGCTGTTTTTAGGAGCTTTTCTTTATCCTTGACCTTCGGAAGCTTGATCATTAAATGTCTTGATATAGTCTTATTTGGGTTAAATTTACTTGGTGTTGCGTAACCTCATTGTACTTGAATATTGATATCTTTCTCTAGGTTTGGAAAATTCTCTGTTGTTAGACTTTTGAATAAACTTTCTACTTCTATCTTTTTCTGTACTTCCTGTTTAAGGCCAATAACTCTTAGATTTGCTTGTTTGAGGCTATTTTCTAGATCATACACATGTGCTTCATTGTTTATTCTTTTTTCCTTTTGTTTCCTCTGATTATGTATTTTCAAATAGCCTGTCTTCAAGCTCACTAACATTTTTTCTGCTTGATGTGTTCTGCTGTTGAGAAACTGATAAATTCTTCAGTACATCAATTGAATTTTTCAGCTTCAGAATTTCTACTTTTTAAAATTATTTTAATTTATTTGTAAAATTTATCTGATAGGGTTCTGAATTCCTTCTCTGTAAGTGTTATTTTGAATTTCACTGAGCTACCTCAAAGTAGCGGTTTTTAATTTTTGGTCCGAAATGTCATATCCTTGTCACTATGGGATTGATACTCACGCCCTATTGAGTTCATTTTGTGAGGTCATGTTTTCCTGGATGATCTGACTGCTTGTGGATGTTTGCCAATGTCTGGCCACTGAAGACTTTTTTATTTATTGTAGTTTTCACGGTGTGGGTTGTTTGTCCCCCTCCTTCTTGGAAAGGCTTTCCAAGTATTCAAAGGTTATTGAGTTAAGTTATGATCTAAGTCTTTGGTCACAAAGCCGTAACTGTATTCGGGGCACCAGAAAGCCTAGCAATGCTGTGACTCTTGAAGACTCACAGACTATCACCTTGGCGTTCTGGGGTAAGACATGACAGTATTCCCTGGATTACCAGGCAGAGACTCTTGTTCTTTTCCCTTAGTTACCCCCTCAGTATGGAGTCTTTCTCTCCATATTGAGCTGTCTAGAGCTGGGAGAGGAGTGATACAAATATTTCTGTGACCACCACCACTGGGACTGTGCTGGGCCAGACCTGAAGCCAGCATTGCACTAGATCTCACCCAAGGCTTGTAGTGACTACTGTCTGACTACTGCCAATGCTCATTCAAGGCCCAAGGGCTCTTTTGTAGCAGGTGATAAACCCAGTCATCCAGAAATACTTATGTATTTCCCCTTAGGGTGGAGACCCCCAGCCCCCACCCTTTATCCTATGGCAGGTGCAGAATGCCATCCAAGAGTCAGAGCCTGGAGTAAGGAAACTTAGGAATTTACTTGGTGCTCTATTCTACTGTGGCTGAGCAGGCATCAAAGCCACAAGACAAAGAGTTTTTCATTTTCCCTCTCCTTTCCTTAAGCAGAAGGGGTCTCTCCCCATGGCCACCACTGCCCCAGCCCTGTGGCGAGTGCAACCTGACTACCAAGGTGTACACTCAAAGCCCACAAGCTCCTTAGTCAGCTTGTGGTGAATGCTGCCAAGCCTGGGTCTCTCCCTTCAGGGCAGCATGCTCCCCTCTGGCCCACTGCAAGTCCAGAAATGCTGTCCAGGAGCCAAGGCCTGGACAAGGAGCCCAGGAGCCTGCTTGGTGTTGTAGCTCACTGTGACAAAGCTAGTACCCAAGTTGCAAGACTAGACTCCAGCTGCTAGAACCCTCTACTCTTCACTCTACTTTCCTCAAGTAGGAGTCTCTTCCCACGGCCACAACAGCTCAAAATGTACTGGGTCACACTTGAAGCCAGCATGGCATTGGGTCTCCTGCAAGCAAGGTCCGTGGTGAGTACTGCCTGGACACCACTGATATTTATTCAAGGTCCCAGGGCTCTTTAATCAGCAGGTGGTGAATCCTGCCAGGAATGGGTCCTTCCCTTCAAGGCAGCAGGTTCCCATCTGGCCCAGGGTGTGCCTTGAAATGTATTCCAGCAACTAGGGCCTGAAATGGGGGCCTCAGGACTCTGCCTGGTGCCCTCTTCTACTGTAGCTGAGCTGGTATCCAAGTTGCAAGACCAAGTCCTTGTGACTCTTTACTCTCCTCTTCTCAAGAGGAAGGAAGGGGTCTCCTCAGGACCTGGGAGCTGGGCTGCCTGGGGTTGGGAGAGGGATGATGCAAGCACTCCCTTGGCCACTCTGACTGGTATCTCACTAGGTCATGTGCACCCCAAGTCCACTGGCTGTAAATTCAACACAGCAAGGACTAGCCCATGAGTTGTAGTCCTTGTGGTCCAGACTGTCTTTCAAGTTTATTTAGTAGCCTAGAATACTTTAGCCCACCATGCTGGGGCAAGCCAGAACTCAGGTTCTAATGACTGGGATAGATTATTTTCCTCTGGTTAGGACTAGTCTTAACATTCCTTCCATGAGTGCCAGCTGAATTCTGCCACATGTTGCTTTCTGCTGTGACAGGACAGCACTAAGTTCCAATGAAAAGTCCCACAATCACTGTGTTCTCCATCCCCCAAGCACACAGATTCTTTCTCCCCACCACATGGTGCTGCCAGGGGATGGGAGGAGGGGCCGTGTAGGCCAGGGTATGGGAGGAGAGGTTGTGGAGGCCATTCAATTGTCCTTCCTGCCCTCGTCGGTGCCCCTTTCTTTAATATGATGTTTAAAACCAGGTGCTGTGATTGCTCACCTGATTTTTGGTTCTTATAAATGTGCTTTCTTGTGTGGATAGTTGTTCAATTTAGTGTTCCTGCGGGGCAGGGTGGGTGACAATCACTGGAGGAGTTCTATTTAGCAATCTCGCTCTGCCCAGTCCTTCAAACTGATACTTTTTACTTATTAGGAGCTTTACATTTATTGGCCAACATATATTTATTGAACACTTTGAAAATCTTGATAATCATTTAGGGACAACTGTTTTTCTTCTCTTCAAGTTTATGACTTCTGTAATACTGAAAAAAGTCCAAATGATTCTAGACAAAATGAGGTTTAAGTTCTTAGATTCCTTGAGTTGACAACAAGTTATCTTTGCATCCATTTGCCGTTTGTCAAAATACAAACCCTGACACCTGTTCCAGGGAAATTTATTATTAAGCAATATCTTCATCTAGACTGCAAGCTGACATTCCACTGAAAACTTGGAAAACTTTAGGCCCAACAGATGTGTAATACGTTTTGCCCACCAATCTGGCAGACTTAGAATAATTGTTTCCCATAACGCATTTTGAATACTGTAGAGATTTCAGTGCCAGAATCGATGTTGGCTCATTAAGACCTGTGGAAATATCTACAAAGTATGTATTAGCCCAGCAGGCCTTTCCCTGGAATGAATATCTCAGAATAAGCACATAAATTTGGTTTGTGGTTGTTCAAATTCCTGTTCTTATACCAAATACAATGTCTCCATGCAACCAGATAAAATAACCTCTGTGGAATTTAAATGGTTTAAACAAGTAGAGGTGCCATGACTATGCACAACATCAAACTTTTCTCCACATTTGCAAATGTTATTAATAATGTTATGATTAACAAAAGAACTGAAAGCAATATCTACCAGCTGGTTTTGGCACTTGGCATTCCTGACAGTTTTTCCCACTTTCCTCTACTTACTTGGCAGTTGCTAAATTTTTGCCTGTTGAAAACTTTAGAAAGCGTGTCCATTTTATTGAGTAAGATACAAGGGAAATAGTGGTTATTGCAGAGGAGGCCATTTTCCTAGACCCTTAAATCTGATCTATCTTAAAGGCCTGTCAAATGTGCTCTCTACATTGAATCTTTGTTTCCATTTGCTGTGCTATCATCCTAAGAACGATCTTTATTAGCTCTTTCACAGGATATTGCAGTAATTCTGTTTATTATTTTTATCCTTTCTCCAATCAGTCTCTACCTCAACAAATCCTTTTACTATGCATTTATTTGATAACAACTGAAGGGGAAACTTCTAGTGGATTTCTGATGCCCTCCATAATAAAATATTTCTCTAAAGTTTTATTACTTCCAATAACTTAACTCACTTAAAAAACTAAGTCTTTCAGTACCCAGTTGTCCCCTCAATTTTTTTCTCTTTTCACTTTATTCACTTCAAATGTTTTCTTTTTCATCTTTACATAGCTGAGACCCAACTTTTAAGAAAAAGATTAAATCCATTTACTTCATAAAACTTCTAGATGAAAATGATGTTTCCTTTAAGTGACATACAGCAATCACAGGCTGTATAATCTGAGGATTTTTTATTTTTTATTTATTTTTTTTTTTTGAGAGGGAGTCTGGCTCTGTCGCCCAGGCTGGAGTGCAGTGGCCGGATCTCAGCTCACTGCAAGCTCCGCCTCCCGGGTTTACGCCATTCTCCTGCCTCAGCCTCCCGAGTAGCTGGGACTACAGGCGCCCGCCACCTCCCTGGCTAGTTTTTTTTTTTTTTTTTTTTTTTTTTTGTATTTTTTAGTAGAGACGGGGTTTCACCGTGTTAGCCAGGATGGTCTTGATCTCCTGACCTCGTGATCCGCCCGTCTCGGCCTCCCAAAGTGCTGGGATTACAGGCTTGAGCCACCGCGCCCGGCCAATCTGAGGATTTTTATGGTGGCTTAATGCCTTTATTATTTTCTTGAAATGTTATTTAAATTTTTAGTTGGTATTTCACTTCTAATATTTTTTGTTTGCATGTAGTGATTTTAAAAATTAGATTCTAAGGAATTTAAGGGCAGGTTTTTATTTTTTATTCCTTCTAGCAATAAGAACGTATAGTATCTATGCCCCCACCAGCTGCTGACTTAGTTGAAAATAAAATTTACTGTGGTTCACAAAGTTACAGTTAAAAGTGAAAGATGAACACACACACACACACACACACACACACACACCCCTCTACACACACACAAAGCTAAAAGCATATGCATCAGACATTATTTATTTTTTTATTAGGGAAAATTTCAAGCATCTACAAAAGTACATAGGATAGGATACTGAGTCCCCATTGACTCATTACCCAGCTTCAACGATTATACTGGTAGCCAGTCTTGTTCCATCTTTAACTTACCCATCTCTTTTCCTTATGAATTGTTTAAAACTGAATCCCAGATAGCATATCAACATCAGAAATATTTCTAAAAAGCATTACCAATCAGATATATAATCAAGTATTAAATATGTTAATGGAATACTATTAAAACCAAGAAGGAAGCCTGCCTGAAGGTAAGGTAAATTACAGTGTAATAGGCCAAAATAGTAGTAGACAGAGCCATATAAGATGCTTCTTATTCCTCAAAATAGCCATTCTAGTTATCGTCTCTCTAGGATAACTATCTGTATGGCCACTTTCATGAATGGATGAACAGCTGACTTACTCTTATATTACAGCTCATTTACTGAAATGTGCCTTTATCCCAGAAGTTAAAATAACATTATTTAAGAAGATCATTATTTTAAAAGCCATTCATCTTAGTTCATTCTCATTTATTTGTTCTGCAAAATGCATTTTAGAGACTCTCTTAATAGCAATGATTTATATTTGTCATTCTTGTAGGCAGGAACACAGGCTCAGAAGCTGGTCAAACACAATTAGCTTGAGAATTTCAGGCCCTAGATTTGCTGAAGTATTGTATCTACAACAAAGAAAACTCCACATAGTCTCACAGTAATGAAATCCACAGATGTCTATCACAACTACAGGCATCACCTGAAACTATTTATTTACATAATTGCATTCTTTGGGCTGCTTTGGGATATCTGTACTGAGAACTGTACTTTCTTTTTTTTTTTTTTTTTTTTTTTTGTGTGTGTTTCAATAAAACTTTATTTATAAAAACAGGTGGTGGACTGGATTTGGACCATGGGTTATAGTTTGATGACTCCTGATATAGAACAAGCAAAATCAATATATGACAGAATAAAATTAGAACAATGGTTGCCTCTGAGGAATATGCAGGTACAGATTTACTGAGAAAGTTAACAGAGGAACTTCATGGGATCAATGCATTTGTTAGAACACATGGAATAATATATTCAAGAATTGTGTTTTTCAAATCATATAAGTTTTATCTCTATGATAGGCAATTCTTTTTTTTTTTTTTTTTTTTTTTTTTAAATTTATTTATTATTATTATACTTTAAGTTGTAGGGTACATGTGCATAACGTGCAGGTTTGTTACATATGTATACTTGTGCCATGTTGCTGTGCTGCACCCATCAACTCGTCATTTACATCAGGTATACTTTCTTAAGTATACATTCAAGACCCAAATCAGAATGCACAGATTTCATATTTGAGAAGATGATTTTAAAAAAGAATTTTACAGCAAGATAGTGAGCTTTGAGATGTGGTAGAAAAGATGACTGAACTGAGGTGGAAAGAACAAGTTAAACTATATGACAAATTGGCCGGGCATGGTGGCTCACACCTGTAATCCCAACACTTTGGGAGGCTGAGGTGGGAGGATCATGAGGTCAGGAGATCGAGACCATCCTGGCTAACATGGTGAAACCCTGTCTCTACTAAAAATACAAAAAATTAGCCAGGTGTGGTGGTGGACACCTGTAGTCCCAGCTACTCCAGAGGCGGAGGCCAGAGAATGGCAGGAACCCAGGAGGCAGAGTTTGCAGTGAGCCGAGATCGCGCCACTGCACTCCAGCCCGGGCAACAGAGCGAGACACAGTCTCAAAAAAAAAAAAAAATTATATGACAAATCTAGAGAGATGGTCATGCAATTTTTAGGTTTGAATATTATTTTAATTTTTTTCTGTCAAGTCCAGAAATTTTTCAAATAATGGTTTTCATAAATTCCCTTATTTACCATTAAAATGTACCATTAACTTTGATTTAGTTAAATGTTACAAGTTTTTACATGCATCTCCATATGTACAGTCCTTTTACCATGCAAAATTATATCATTACAAAGAAAAATATTCCAAGTCCAAGCAGACTGACCAAGTCCTAGTGTTTTATGGATTTATGATAAATGTCATGATGGTAAGGAATGTACACTGGGAGTCAGGCAAATGCATTCAAATTCCAGGTCAGACCACAATTGTGAAGCCTTGGACAAGTCATTTAAAATTTCCGTGCCTCAATTTCCATTTACATTAAATGATCCTTAAACTTGTTTGACTGGCAATGCTCTTAGAGAATGTAGAATTCTTGCATAACATAAAGAATATTTATATTACACACTATATATAGTACACTATATATTATATTTATTTCCATCATGTAAACTTAGAACAATTTTGCTTCTACAAAAAGGTGACTTTTTAATATAAATACAGGTATTGATGTCTTAATAAAACCATTTTTTGAAAAAAATTAAGAAATTACATTTCTAAATTTTCATGTTTATTTGTAATTTGAGCATTCATTTGTTACAGCTCAAAAAAACAGCATTAAGTGACTTTTTACATACTTCCCTATATCACAGAGCTAATAATTGGCAGAGTCAGGATTTAAACTCAGGCCCTGAACACTGAGCTGTTCTTTGAGAATCTCTGAACTAGATAATCCCTTTAGTACTAAATTCCAAGATTACATTATTAATAATTCCCAACAAATGTGTATTGTTGATATTCACTGTATTATACTGGGGGTGGGAATATCAATATGAATCTGATGTTTGGTCCATCCTTGGGGAAGTATAGGAAGAGAAAAACAACATGTAGAATGGGAGCAACAGGGTACTGTAATGTTCCAGCTGAAAGAAGTGAGCTCCTACCTGGCTGTGAGGAGGGCATGATTAATGAGGCGGCACCTTCCTAAAAAAGAAGACTCTTGGGATAGTGTAATTTGAGAGTAAAGATCAGGTTAAGAGGAATAGGAAGATAATGATAATACTGTTTTGGAAACGTTGCTGTAGATAACCACAATTGAAAATACGAAACTGGGCTGTAATCCCAGCAGGTTGGGAGGCTGAGGCAGGCGGATATACTGAGGTCAGGAGTTTGAGACCAGCCTGGACAATGTGGCAAAACCTCATCTCTACTAAAAATACCAAAAAATAAAAAATTATGAAAGTATGAAACTGAGGAACAGTGGCTTAAGCTATACTGAGATAAAGATTAAATGGTCAATATACGTTAGATTGCGGTTGAACTCTAGAGAAATTATTATCTCAGTTTCTGTGAGCATGTAAGAAGAGGAAAGGGCCTAAAATCATAATCCTAAGAAAACCCATGTTTAAGGAATGGGCATTAGAAAACAAACCCACAAAGGGACTAAAACAGAGAGAAGGGGTAACCTAAGAGCGAGATGCAAGTGCTAAGGGAGAAGAGTTTGTCACAAAGGTGGCAGTAAATGGTTGGATGCCACAAAGAAATAAGATGAGTTGAGAGATTTTTTTTTTAAAGACTCAGCTTTAGAATTGGAGGATCTGAGGTTTTGCCATGGGGACTCATCACACAGCTTCAGAAACCATCAAGGTATAGCCAATTTCATTTCACCCTCACCTCCACCCAGTTCTCCCTTTACGGCATTATTTAGAAGTAAATCCCAGATATCACGTCCATAGCAGACATATTTTTCATATGCATTACCAATCAGACACATACTTTGCCAGAGCATTTGCAGAGGGCATGTGTGTGAGGCGTACTGATGGCCAGAGTTACAGTGTGAGTGGGAACCAAAGAACTGAACTCCCTGAGATCAAACTCTTCTTTGTGGAAGAGCAGAGGGCAGGAGAGAGAAAAAGAAACAAGGGGAGGACACAGAATGGGTCCCACAGAGCAATGGGAGGGAGGCATTTGTTTTTCTATTTTTAAATTTTTAACCTAGAAAATACAAGAGCTTGTTTATGGACCACTGGAAGGAGGCTGTAGTTATAAAGAGACAGAGGCGCACATACACACACATATGGAACGGCCGGTAGAGGTGGGGGTTAGGTTGTGGATTCAAAATACAGAAAAGGGAATGGCTGATGGTGATTTTATAAGAGACGAAAAGGGACCAGCTCAAAAGCTGTAGAACTGACCATGAACAGACAAAAAAAAAAAAAAAAAAAAAAAAAAAGCTTCGGTTTTTCTGAGACTGGAGAAAAGAAGTGATAGCAAAGGCAAATGTCACTTTATTTGAATAGTGGGAGTCCAGAATAAAGAAGTTCATAATTGCTAGCCTTGGTTTTCACCAAGAGGAAGAATACATTCATGTTTTAACAGAGACGAGGACAGTGAAAGTAAAAGGGCTTGAAAGAATGTTGAAGTTGTCAAATAGTTACTACGGGGAAATGGAATAAGAACCTGCACAGAGACAAGCAGAGGGGTCGCTCAGTGTGCCCAAGGACCCAGGCGAGAGTGGCCACAGTGAGCACTAATATAATCAACCCACCACAGGCACCTGGCTCAATTAAAGTTCTACTTGGACTAGTCTATCTGACATATTCCTCTATGTGACTAATCAGACACCACAGGCTGGCTGGCTCTCAAGAAGAAAATCCTTTCCTCAGAGAAATTGCCATTCTCAAAGTTTATCTTCCTTGCTCATGTGCTACTCCTGGTTTGCAGAGGTCAAGATTCTGCCCAATATCTCAGCAGCGTTGACATAGGCTGCAGACCAATATGACCAAGAGGGGTCCACTAGCCAGACATGCTCCGCAAATGTTTTGCTCAATCCGCACAGGGTTTTAAAATTAAGGAAATTAAGCATAAAACTCTGGGGTTTCCCCTTTTGTTATAAAAGTCCACAGAGCTCTTGGTTTGTGTAAGGGACTGGCTGCAGGAGGATTTGGAGGATCCACATGCTGTTGTTCACCACAAGTCCCACCACATCCTTTCTCATCATCTTAATTCACTTATACTTGTTTCTCCTAGAAAGGGAATGGTATTTATTAGGAAGGTTACTAGGGAGTGATACTTATTAAGAAGATTACTAATGTCACATTTTCACCTTTCTACAAAATATACATAAGACCACAGAAACCGTCTTTAAAAGAAGAATTTTAAGCAGTTTATTGAGAAGACAAAGGCAATTCTGGAGCTAAAAGGTCCTTCCAAGCTCCTCCTCTATCATCTAATAAAACAATGTATCCCTACTCAACAGGTGAGTGCTGGGACATTGTAAAAGTGGTGAATTGTGTTTGATGCATGAAATCTCACCTAGACTATCACAATACCCTCTCATCTGAGATTCCCGAGCTCTTCCCTTACAATTTTCTTTTCCACCAGCAATACCGTTCACATATATTGTTTGACAAATGTGGAGAACACAGCCCAAAGAGGTCAAATAACTTACCCTATTATACAGCTGCTGGGTCTAGTACCAGGAAATAGGCCTTCCTGTTTCTTCCCATACTCTTCATGGTCTATCTGTTTTCTAGAATGCTATTTAATCCCCGAAAATGGAAAACATAATTTCTTCCTAAACTTTTTTTCCAAAAATTAAATACTGCTTATATTTCCCTGTATAAGATTTTAACTGCTATGATTGTATCTCCTGTACCCCAACTTATATACATACCATCTCATTTGTTAGTGAACACATAGAAATGGCTCCCATAAAATGAGGCATATTATACATAAATAGGGTGGTCAGTCTTGAAAAAGATATTCTACTTCAGGCATAGGAGAGACAAACTCAGCACATATTAAAATGTTTTGAAACAAAACACTTTTTCATTACTATATCTTATGTCATTGGGATAATGTTATAATAGGGTTACATAGCAAATTTGTATCTTATTTGGAAAAAGTATTTTGGGGACCTGTATAAATCCAGCCAAACCTGTGTTCTAAAATCCTCTTATTCCTTTCATACTGTGGACTCTAATACATTTTTATACTGGCCCTTAAAACTGTGTAATTCTAAAGTATCATGGAATTGGCAAGATGAAAGTCTTTTATTAGAGAACTATTAATTAATAATAACTACACTCTGCCTTTCAGATTACTAGGGAATTAACCTTATAATATTCCACCATATATAAATTTTGAATGGCACTTGTGAAAGTATAAGAGTATTTAGAATAATAAGTATTTAGAATAAATAAGTATTTGGATTATAATTTAGATTGTGTGATAAAAATGTAGTACAATTCCCTGAAAGTTTTGCTGATAACTATATTAGTCAAATTCAAGGATGCATAATCTGGAAAGCAGCACATTCAGATTTTTCTGGCTGATCATGACAACGGAGGACAGAGATGTGTTAAGCACTCAATTGTGTTTACTATTTGACAAGCAAAGTTCAAAAGGCTTTACAAATATTCAATAATTGAATCCTTACAACAAATCTATGAGGAGTATACTGTTATTCTCATTTTACAGATGAAGAAACAGAGCTACGGAAAGATTAAGCAACTTGCCAAGATCACACATCGAACAAGTACTTCTTTCAACTCATAATTGTGTAGTTGATGGTTTAAATGTATTCAGGTGACACTGGGAGAAAACAAAAACTGAATGAATAAATAAGACAAAGACAAGAAAAGTAAAGCTGTAAATAAGAAACATACAAATCCAGACAAGAACAAAATACAGGGCAGTGAAAAGTAGCAGTACTGCACTAAACAAAAATCTAAAACCAGAAGAGAATCAGAGTTCTGGTTCAGTCTCTCAGTTTTTAAATTGGGTGTTGAGGACTATAAAAGTATGGTATTGTCTTCACACTTCCACAAATGATTAACATCAGGGTCTAGGCTAGGAGTCTGACAGACACTCTTATTGAGCACCATCTCCGAGCCAGGCCTACACTGAGCACATAGGGTAAAATCTAAACTACTCAGAGTCCTCACCCACCAGGAGGTCACCATTAAGAGAACAAGACCAACAGATGCACAAATAATAACTCTAGTGTGAGGTAAGTGCTAGTGGACCTCTGGACAAATAGAAAGGATTAATGAAGGGTTCTTGGGAACAGCAGGAAACATTCTACAGGATAATTGACTATTAAACAGACATATAAAGGAAAAGGAAATTTTTGCCAGGCAGAGAAAAGGGAAAGTCATTACAGTTGAAGGCCAAAGCTCACAAAACAAACTAGAGTTTTGAAGCACCATAGCATGTCCCATGCACAATGTGTACATTAGGTGTATTCATTCAAATTTTTTTTATTCAACCAGCATTTGTTGAGAACCTACTATATAGCATATAGAATAGTGTTTCATACACACATGATAAAAATGATGCTGGTCAGAGAGTTCTCAAGTCTAATTAGAAAAGCCAAGTCTCAAGAGAGTTCCCAGTCTAATTAGGAAAGCCAAGTGAGTAAACAAATTAGACTAACTGCTAAGAGAGATGTCTTGGTCTACTTTGGGGCTTAAAGTTTAAAGAGGTAATTTCTACTGGACAGGAAATGTTGGCAAGGAAAGGCTTCAAGGTCAACCCTTGGTTTGAGTCTCAAGAAACGGGTAGCTATTTGGCAGGAATGTAGAGAAATGAGGAGAGGTGTGAAAATTTGATATAAATATCTTGCTAATGAGGCAAAAGCTATCTAACTTGACAAGAAAGCAATGTTGGTCATTACCTCATAACTGGTTCCTCCTGGCATCTGGATTCATGTCAATTAGCTAGACTTTTATGAGAAATAAATAATTCTAAATCTATAAACCTCAAATATAGCCCATCATGTTGAATGGTGCTAAGTGACACCAGACCACATGAGGTGGCAAATTCTTTTTAAAAACACTTTCCAGATGAATGAGTCACAAAATAAAATGGCCCTAGCTACAGAAAACAAATAGAAATCCTTGTCTATTTTATTCTTTTACTTTACACTGTTGGGAAAGCTCAAACCAGCAGTACAGTTTCCTAAACCACACAGGCCTCACCACACACCAGTCAGCGTTGTGCTGGTGTCCAAACCCTTGGAGCAGGGGCTTTGCCTTCATCTCTTTGGGTGGCAACTGAGAAATGGTCCATGGAAAATAACAGAAACAGACGTGGAAAGAAGCACAACTGTGACCCTTAATTTTGCAGGTTGAAAACACCAGATCATCCCCAAACCCTTGCTGTTTCACAAGGAAGACGTAGGTGGTAAGAGGGTCAAGGAGAGTGTTGCAGTTTACGTGGATGAATACCTCACCTCAAATGCAAGCAGGTTGATGACTAGATCTGTAGTCAGGGATCACCTAGCTTCTGATGGGAATTAATTAAGTACATCAAGGACACTTTTCAGCAATGTGCTTGCCACCTGTCAATAGCATCTAACCAATCTTAGGCATCTCTACGTTTGCCTTAAAATCCCAAATTATTTGTCAAATACCATGCATGTCTAAGAACATGCTGAGTCAGGCTGTACACCAATAAATGCCTTGGGATTGTAAGCATTTTTTTAACAGAACATCACAGAAGAAGAAAGAGAATACCAAGAATACATAAACTATAAAAAATGAAAATGAACAGAAGGAATAAACATTTTGATGTTCATGTCATCAAGCTAATCAACTAGTGACTAAAACCAGTAATTCATCTGCAGCCTCTTTAAGAAGGCCACAAATTGTCCCTGCTGACGCAGCATAACTGGCATAGTTTGCTGGCTGGAATCGTGAAGACTGGACATCAGTTCTTCAAGAAAAATTGTGGAAGAAGCAAGTCTAGTGAATAACAAGCTAGACTCATTATCCTTTATAGCAGATTTACATTTTAGAAAGAATATAATGAGATCGACATAGTCTAATATAAATAACAAAACTCAGGTCCTCTCACTTACCATATGAGCTTTTCATAAGCCGTCTGTATTTTCTGTTCTGGAAACTTTAGTGTAACTAAAGGGACTGTTTGCTTTTTGGGTTATGTTAGATATAGTTACACAGAGTGAGTGAGTGACAGTTTCTGTGAGGCACACGAGGTCAGAGGTAAATAATCTCATCATTTTTATCCTAAAATTGGCTACAATATCATATGGACCTTAACTGATTAACTTTGTTTAAACTAAATAGATTAAGGTTTTGAGAATTTTTGCCCCAGATAATTTTTTTAATTGTACTTTAAGTTCTGGGGTACATATGCAGAGCGTACAGTTTTGTTATGTAGGTATACACGTGCCATGGTGGTTTGCTGCACCCATCAACCTGCCATCTACATTATGTATTTCTTCTAATGCTATCCCTCCCCCAGGCCCCCATCACCCAACAGGCCACAATGTGTGATGTTCCCCTCCCTGTGTCCATGTGTTCTCATTGTTCAGCTCCCACTTATGAGTGAGAATATGAGATGTTTGATTTTCTGTTCTTGTGTTAGTTTGCTGAGAATGATGGTTTCCAGCTTCATCCATGGCCCTGCGAAGGATATGAACTCATCCTTTTTTTATGGCTGCATAGTATTCCACAGTGTATATGTGTCACATTTTCTTTATCCAATCTATCATTGATGGGCATTTAGGTTGGTTCCAAGTCTTTGCTATTGTGAACAGTGCTACAATAAACATATGAGTGCATTTGTCTTTATAGTAGAATGATTTATAACCCTTTGGGTATATACTCAGTAATGGGATTGCTGGGTCAAATGGTATTTCTGGTTCTAGATCTTCAAGGTATTGCCACACTGTCTTCCACAATGGTTGAACTAATTTACACTCCCACGAACAGTGTAAAAGCATTAGTATTTCTCCACATCCTCTCCAGTATCTGTTGTTTCCTGACTTTTCAATGATCACCATTCTAACTGGTGTGAGATGGTGTCTCACTGTGGTTTTGATTTGCATTTCTCTAGTGACCAGTGATGAGCTTTTTTTCAAGTGTTTGTTGGCCATATAAATATCTTCTTTTGAGAAGTGCCTGTTCCTATCCTTTGCCCACTTTGTGATGGGGTCATTTGTTTTTTTCTTGTAAATTTGTTTAAATTCTTTGTAGATCCTGGTTATTAGCCCTTTGTCAGATAGATAGATTGCAAAAATTTTCTCCCATTCTGTAGTTTGCCTGTTCACTCTGATGATAGTTTTGCTGTGCAGTTTTGCTGTGCAGAAGCTCTTTAGTTTAATTAGATCCCATTTGCCAATTTGGGGTTTTGATGCCATTGCTTTTGTTGTTTCAGTCATGAAGACTTTGCCCATGCCTATGTCCTGAATGGTATTGCGTAGGTTTTCTTCTAGGGTTTTTATGGTTTTAGGTCTTACGTTTAAGTCTTTAATCCCTCTTGAGTTAAGTTTTGTATAAGGTGTAAGGAAGGGGTCCAGTATCAGTTTTCTGCATATAGCTAGCCAGTTTTCCCAACACCATTTATTAAATACGGAATCCTTTCCCCCAAAATTTCTTGTTTTTGTCAGACTTGACAAAGATCAGATGGTTGTAGACGTGTGGCGTTATTTCTGAGGCCTCTGTTCTGTTCCGGTAATCTATATATCTGTTTTGGTACCAGTACCATGCTGTTTTGGCCACTGTAGCCTTGAAGTCAGGTAGCGTGATGCCTCCAGCTTTGTTCTTTTTGCTTAGGATTGTCTTGGCTATGCAGGCTATTTTTTGCTTCCATAGGAAATTTAAAGTAGTTTTTTCTAATTCTGTGAAGAACCTCAATGGTAGCTTGATGGGGATAGCATTGAATCTGTGTTACTTTGGATAGCATGGCCATTTTCATGATACTGATTCTTCCTATCCATGAGCATGGAATGTTTTTCCATTTGTCTGTGTCCTCTCTTATTTCCTTGAGCAGTAGTTCTCCTTGAAGAGGACCTTCATATCCCTTGTAAGTTGTATTCCGGGGTATTTTATTCTCTTTGCAGCAATTGTGAATGGGAGTTCACTCATGGTTTGACTGTCTGTCTATTATGGTATATAGGAATGCTTGTGACATTTGCACATTGATTTTGTATCCTGAGACTGCTGAATTTGCTTATCAGGTTAAGGAAATTTGGGGCTGAGATGATGGGGTTTTCTAAATATACAATCATGTCATCTGCAACCAGAGATAATTTGACTTTCTCTCTTCCTATTTGAATATGCTTTATTACTTTCTCTTGCCTGATTTCCCTGGCCAGAACTTCCAATACTTTGTTGAACAGGAGTGGTGAGAGAGGGCATCATTGTCTTGTGCCGGTTTTCAAAGGGAATGCTTCCAATTTTTGCCCATTCAGTATGATATTGGCTGTGGATCTGTCATAAATAGCTCTTATTATTTTGAGATATGTTCCATCACTACCTAGTTTATTGAGAGTTTTTTAGCATGAAGGGGCATTGAATTTTATCAAAGGCCTTTTCTGCATCTATTGAGATAATCATGTGGGTTTTGTCATTGTTTCTGTTTATGTGATAGATTATATTTATTGATTTGCATATATTGAACCAGCCTTGCATCCCAGTGATGAAGCTGACTTGATCGTACTGGAGCCCCAGATAATTTTTATGACAGTGAACTTAAAGTAACTAAATATTTTTCCAAAACACTCTAGCAGAAATCTATTTGAAATACAATTTCTAAAAGAGGGAGAGTGAGGGCAGGCAGGGAGGCATGGATTTTGAGAGGAAGAAAAGTGCTAAATTTAGTTAAATTAAAATGGAATGGTTTGCATCTATACATAATGAATTAGTTGTCATTGCATAACAGATGATTGGCATTTATTTGCACAGTGATTAAAGAGTATTTTCAGTCCCCAGAGTCAAAATCCACATGGAGTGTTATATGTTCTCATGTGAATAATTACTCAGTGGTCAAGAAAAGACAGGGACTATATCCACAAATGGATAACATATTGAATCAGAATCAAGAAGTTCATTAGACTCTCATCTGTCTTCCAGCAGAATACATTTCTATTCTTCATTCTTTTCATCATTCTTTCACAAATTTGGAGTGAGCAGTGAACAAAATAAGGAAAAGGAAAAAAACCTTATATTCTGGTTAATAGAGATAGAAAATAAATTATATAGTATATTATATATCATGTATGTTAGATTAGTTAATAAGAAGAATAATAAAGCAGGGACTAAGGCTCGGAAGTGTGAGGGGAAACATTTAGGCAGAAGAGCAAGGAATAGCTTGTTAAGAAAGTGGCATTTGATTCAACACTGAAATAGGTCAGGGAGTGAGCAAGGTAGATGGCTAAGAAAATAGAGTCCTAGGAAAGATAACTGCAAAGGCCCTGAGGGTGAAGTATGTGGTGTGCTCAGTGACACCAAGGAGGCCAGTGTAGCTGGACTAAGTGAGAAACAGTTATGGGCATAGAAAGGACATCAGAGAGCTCCCTGGGAACCAAATTGTGGAGTGCCTTTATATTAACAGGACTTCTCTTTTCACTATGATTGTGATGGGGAATCATTGAAAGATTTTTAAACATAATAGTAAGATAATATCACATGCTTTATAGCAGGCTATTTCAAGAAGACTTTTAGCTATGCCATGAAGAGTTACAATATTCTATTCCAAAAATATTTCAACTTTATGGTGGGGCATGGTGGCTCATGCCTGTAATCCCAGCAATTTGGGAGCCCAAGGCAGGCAAATCACTTGAGGTCAGGAGTTCGACACCAGCATGGCCAACATGGCAAGACCCAGTCTCTACTAAAAATACAAAAATGAGCCAGGGATGGTGGCAGGCACTTGTAATCCCAGCTACTTGGGAGGCTGAGGCAGGAGAATTGCTTGAACCCAGAAGGCAGAGGTTTCAGTGAGCCGAGATCATGCCAACTACACTCCAGCCTGGATGACAGAGTGAGACTGCATCTCAGAAACAAACAAACAAAAATTTCAACTTTATATATCTTTGGAGTTGATCTACCAATAACTCCAAATTCCTAACTTTACAGTGAGGAAATTAAAGCCCAGCGATGGTGAGTGACTTTCCCAAGATCATGCCAATAGTTGGTAGTTAAGACCAAACTTTTCAATGGAATAAACTAGAGGTAGAAGTGGTAAGTTCTGTTGCTCGAAACCAGGAAATGCACTGATTTATTTTGGAGGAGCTCATTTATAGAGGACTAACTCACAAGACTGAATTACAATTTAAGTTTTGGCTAGATCTGTTAATTTTATATGGTCATAACCTAAATCTTCTTTCATTACCAGTAATTCTAGTGAGAATGATGTCATTTAGCCTTTTCCATACTCCAGATACTCTTATCACTTTTAGCAAAACTGGGAACTGAGGAATATCTTTTCCATGGAGTAGAAAAGACTAACTTATTGACTAAAGTAGACATGACTCTAGGTTTGAAAGAAAGCACCTTGGTTAAACAGAAAAAGCTTCAGGTGAACAAAGAACCCTTATAGCTATTTCAGTTAGTGACCTTTTTGATCAAGGTTTTGACTAGGTAGACCATGACCACCTTTAAGTTATTCATATGTCCATGCTCTGGAAGAAAACCTTTTGGTTCTTCAAAAGTTAAATCACCTAAGGCAGATATAATTTATTTATAGAAATATAGTCTTCTTTACTAACCTAAAGTATGAGGTGTTTTGGGGGCACAAGTTGGCTGACTTCTACTACAAGGAGCTACATCTTCATGAAAGACGACATCCTGCTCTTTATAAATAGAGTCATTGTTCTTCTGTAGCCTGAGTTCTAGACACATAGGTCAAAACTCAATTTGGGCAAATTCACATGGGGTGGAAATCTTGGTATCTTTCATCATACCAAAACAATGTACAGTTTTAAAACTTAAAGCACTAAAGAAGCAAGTATCACTAACAATAACCTCAGGAAAAAAATCTGAAAGCCTGGACAAATTCTGAGTTAAATAAACACTATCAAAATTCCAGGAATATATTAGTCTTTTGAACACTGCTACCAAAGTCACATCATGGCATGTTGTAAAAGGTCCAAATGAATCAGAAGATAATTAAGCATCCACACATTCTTTGGTCTTCCAGTTTAAAAGGAAGAGAGAGGAAAGTGGCTAGTATTCTCATATAGGTCTTATCAATAAGACTAAGTTACCAAAGTAGAGCCCATCGAAAGTAGGACTGGTATAGCTCAGGTGGTGGAAAAGATAATTAAGGGTGGCAGGATGGGTTAAATAAAGAAGATACTGGAGATAAGAAAATACTCAGGAGGCTGTTGTCATCCAGATATGATGCCAGGAGGAGGGCAGGAGGGGGTTGTTTCCAAAGTCATCATAACTCTTATGGAAAGATTGGCCTCTGTAGATATGTCAAGTAAAAATCTGATAAAACATGGTGATTAGCTAGATCAGTAGAGGGATACAGATTACCAATTTATTTCAAACCTGGAATGTTAGAACTATGACAGATATAGACAATTAAAAATGGAATTTGGATTGAGGAGACAAGAAGGAAAGAGCCGCCATTCATTGACTACTTGCCATGTACCAAGCCATGTGCATTCATTATCTTGTTTAATGTTCTCGACAACCCTGTTGATTCATTGCTTTATTCATACACTTATTCATTGACAAACATTTACCAAGTGTCTATTGCAGATCGGGTGTTGTTCTATGTAAACATTATTATGTCCAATTTTATACATGAGGAAACTGAAGCTCAGACAGGAACAGTAATATGTCTAAGGTACCTAGCCAGTAAATGGCAGAACTGGAACACAAACCTAAGTTTAACGGGCTCCAGTGTCACCATAACTACTATATTAAACTGCTGTGAATTTTAGCTTTGGATTTAATTCAAAAGATGGCAACTGGCCCCCAAGAAAGCCTAGTTGTGGGAAAAAAACAAAACAAAAGATTGGAGGACATGAGGCTACTGGCATTGGCTAAATAAGAAAGGGACCGGGACATTTGGAATCAAGTGTGTATGTGGGGCATAAGGGGAGAAGCAGCTTTACTACATGAACACCTCAGTGAAGACACTGGCTTTGGCTAATGATGTGGAGGGTCTAGGGCTATAAAACCAACTATAGCTGTCGCTGAATTTTCTTGTCTCTAGGAGAAGAAAGGATGCTGTAGGGATGAGATAGATGCGTATCTCCTCTGAAATTCAGATATCCAGAAACTGACACACCGTATGATGTTAAAGATATCAATGGTATATTAAGTTATTTAACACAGACGAGATAAGCCTGTATTTTTTTTTTAATTTGTAGTACTGTTCTGGTTTGAACTGTGTCCCCCAGAAACAATATGTTGATGTCCTAACCCCCAGTACCTCAGAATGTGATCTTATTTGAAAATAGAATTATTGCAGATGTAATTAGTTAAGATGAGATCATATTAAAGTAGGCCCTTAATCCAATACAACTGGTTTTCTTATAAGAAGAAAAGAGACACACCTGGGAATACCCTGTGATAACAGAGGCAGAGACTACAAGAATGTATCTACAAGCCAAGGATTATCAAGCATTGCTGTTAACATCGGAGCAAAGAGAGGGGCATGGAACAGATTTTCCCACAGAGCATGCAGAAGGAACTAACTCTACCGACACCTTCATTTAGGCATCTAGCCTGCAGAATGAGAGAATGGATTTCTGTTGTTTTAAGCCACCCAGTTGGTGATACTTTGTTGTAGCAACACTAAGAAATAAACATAAGTATTTATGAAATTAAAAATATCATTCTTATGTTGTCCCAGGAATGTTCTAAGTGCTATACCAAATATACTAATTTGATCACCATAACAACCCAATATGCTAAGCACTATTATCTACATATTACTGATGAGAAAATTGAAGCATAGTGAGGTTGCATAACTTGTCAAAAAAAGATGTGAGATTGATACCCACATAAGTCTGGCCCCAGAGTCTACGTACCTAAACACCATGCTCTGCTCTGTTCCATTTCCCCAAGACTTCCTATTGCCCTTGCTTTTCAGGATACTATCCCAGGCCCCTCAGTTTCATTCCCAAAGCACTGACAATCTTAAATTACATAATCTCAAATGATGACAAGAAAATTAATTTGTCCACTGGTTCAGCATTTAAACAAATATTTTTCACAGTCAGTCTCACATTTAATCCTTGAAACTTTCCAGGGTTGGCCTAATCTTTTGTTTTGTGGAGTTTGTTGATAAGGTAGAACACACTGATTTGAAAAACAATTATATGGTATTGGTAAATGAATGCTGAACCATGGATGTTGAACAAACTGAAAATTCCACGGGATTTTCATGTAATGTATACATCAGTTCTGCAGGATTCATAGAAGTTGCATTACTCTTTTGACTTTGGTTAACTGCTCACATATTGTTATAAAATAAGACAGAATAAAGCAAAATATTTGCTTAACTATATTAAAGACTGATGAGGGACTTCACAAGTTTGCTTAGGATGAGGTGCACATATTGGAGGGGAGCTGGACTACATCCTCTCTGGATGTTGCCAATTCTCTTTTGGAGTCATCTTTTTGCTTCATTATTAAGAAAGACAGGATACTCCCTTCCCTAAGGGGCCAAAACAGACCCACTCCACAAGAGGCCAGGACCAATGTGCCTTAACAAGGAAGCTGAACTAAGTTTGCT
Source organism: Macaca mulatta (assembly GCF_049350105.2). Taxonomy (NCBI): domain Eukaryota; kingdom Metazoa; phylum Chordata; class Mammalia; order Primates; family Cercopithecidae; genus Macaca; species Macaca mulatta. Next base: position 116,043,705 of record NC_133410.1, on the reverse strand, counting down.
TCAGGGCAAAGCACTCCCACAAGTCCCATAAACTTTCCAGGAATCCACCAGATTAGCCAAAAGAAACAATGCTGTGAAGTTGAGGGAAAGGAAAGAAAGAAAAAGAAAAAGAATCCACATGCAACTAAACTATCTCTCTATGTAATCCCCAGCTGCCTCAAATTGGCAGTTCTATGAAGCAAGAGTTCAGAGCAAAAGCTATCAAAAATTTTTTTTCTGATGTGGGAACCTTGCATGTGAAAGTCCAAACCAAGTCATAGAACAATATGGAAAACACATGTAGGTATTGTTGATTGACTATGAGAACACAGTCAACCTCCTCTCAGCTTTGTCAGCTGCCTAGGGAATAGCTGTCTGACTTTCAGTTCCCATCCCCATGAAGCCCACAGGCAAGGAAGGAAATTAGAAGTCTGCGTTCTAGGGCAGTTTTCACTGTAGTAGATAAAACTATCTCCCATTTCCTGAAGACTAGAGAAAACTATTTAAAAATGTACAGACAAAGAAAAACACACACACATGACATAGTGGTCTGAAATACAGTGTGTTTTAATCGATAAAGGTCACTCTGTTAAATAATGATTTATTTATATTAAAATTGGAGATCAAGTAGTTGAGCTAAGGAACAAAATGGAGCATATGCTCCACAGGAAGAGCAATGTGGCTTCATTGTTTCTTCGAAAAATGTGGGTTCTCAGAACAGCAAATAGACATACTGAAATCTACATTTAACCTGTCCTCAGTTTTAAGTGATTTTACAAATATTAATGTAGAAAGATAAATGCAAGTGTATCAACATATAGCACATAAACAACTACCTAATTATGGTAATTAATCTGGTATGTTTGGTAAGAAAAAAATTAAGTAGTAGAGGCTATTCTATCCTCCATTCATTCAATAATTCAGTGAATGGGTGCCCTGCACTACGTGTGATACCGTTTTGCTTCTTGTAATGCAGACTTTGCCACAATAGGCTGAAACAGATCCCAGAACACAAAGCAACCACCACATCTGGTGCTCAAATGGAGAAAAATCCATCTGTTCCAACAGCGAAGTCAAATCTGACTATGTTCAGCTTCATAAATAAGAGAGACAGAGAGAGAGAGAGAAAGAGAGAGAGAGAGAGAGAGAGTGTGTGTGTGTGTGTGTGTGTGTGTGTGTGTGTGTGTGCCTGGGGCCATCCTTGCATTGCTATAAAGAAATACCTGAAACTGGGTAATTGATAAAGAAAACAGGTTTTACTGCTTACAGTTATGCAGGCTGAATGGGAAGCATCTGCTCAGCTTCTGGTGAAGCCTCAGGGAGCTTGCAATCATGACAAAAGACAAAGAGAAAACAGTTACATCACAAGGTGAAAGCAGGAGCTAGCAGAGAGGGAGATAGAGGGAGAGGGGGAGAGAGATTGGGAGAGAGAGGGGGAGAGAGAGAGAGAGAGAGGTGGTGGGAGGGGGGGAAAGGTCTCATACACTTTTAAATGACCAGATATCATGAGAACTCAGTATCACAAAGACAGCAGCAAACCATGAGGAATTTACTCCCCTGATCCAAACACCTCTGGTATTAGTCTGTTCTCACACTGCCATAAAGAACTACTTGAGACTGGGTAATTCATGAACGAAATAGTTTTAATTGATGCATAGTTCTGCACGTTGTACAGGAAGCATGGCTGGGAGGCCTCAAGAAACACAATCTTGGCAGAAGGTGAAGGGCAAGCGAACACGTCTTCACATGTCAAAGCAGGAGAGAGAGAGCAAGTGAAGGATGAAGGGTCACACACTTTTAAACCATCAGATCTCAGGATAACTCACTCACTATCAGAAGAGCAATGAGGAAGTCCACCCCTGTGATCCAATCACCTTCTACCAGGCCCCTCCAACAATTTGACATGAGATTTGGGTGGCAGACACAAATCCAAACCATAGTATTCTGCCCCTGGTCCCTCCTAAATCTCATGTCCTCCTCATATTGCAAAACACAGTTATCCACTCTCAATAGTCCCCTAGTCTTAACTCATTTCAGCATTAACTCAAAAGTTCACAGTCCAAAGTCTCATCTGAGACAAAGTAAGTCCCTTCTGCTTATGAGCCTGTGAAACCAAAAACAAGTCTGTTATTTCCAAGATATAATGGGGGTACAGGCATTGGGTAAATGCTCCCATTCCAAATGGAGAAGCTGGCCAAAACAAAGGGGCTACAGTCCCCATGCAAGTCTGAAGCCCAGATCAGTCATTAAATCTTAAAACTCCAAAATTATGTCCTTTAACTCCGTGTCTCATATCCAGGGCATGCTGATGCAAGAGGTGGGCTCTCAAGGCATTGCGCAGCTCTGCTGCTGTGGTTCTGCAGGGTACAGCCCATCTCCAGGCCACCCTCACAACCTAGCATTGAGTGCCTGCGACTTTCCCACATGCAGGGTGCAAGCCATCATTGGAGCTACGATTCTGGGGTCTGGAGGATGGTGGCCCTCTTCTCACAGCTCCACTAGGCAGTGCCCGAGTGGGGACTCTATGTGGGGGCTCCAACTCCACATTTCCCCTCCATGCTGCCCTAGCAGAGGTTTAATAAACAGGGAATTCCAAGGGATCTTCAAGTGTAATTTTGGCAACAAGTAATTATTAATTAACATACCTATTTTATTATCTAATCCAGAATAAATGTATCTAATATATATCTTTTGGAGATCTGGCTATTATTTTAAATGTCCATATCATTTATCTGTTATATGCATAAAATTGAATATGAATTACAAATATATATATAGTTTTATATAAAATATATATTAAGTTTTATATAGAGAGAGATAATTATATAGATACATATGTAACTTACTCTTTTTACCCACTTTTTTTATAGGCATATGGGGATGACAAAGACTGTCATATACACAAAGAAGTTAAATACACTTGTACAGTGTAACACAACTAATTCATAAATGCATGTCTTCTTACTCCAAGTCCAGGCCTTTTCCCATTAGGAACATGGTTGCTTTCCCTATTTCCAAACATAGAAAAGTAAATATGACTCAAAGAACTTAGGGGTGTCTCAAATGAAGTTTAAGGTAAAATAATGATGGTGGATAGTAAAATAAAAGTGAAAAGTTATCTGTAGAACTCTGGGGCAGAATGGATAGGAAAAGAATAAAATCATGTATGTATTTAATAAAAGCTTTGTGGGTAAGTCTGATACATGAGCAATATTTAATATTGTGTTTATCTATAGCGTTCAGCCCCATAATTTATATGTACATCTAGCTAGCACTGAATATCACCAAGCATGTTCCAGACAATGTACTAAGTACTAGCAATACAACAAAGCAGCAAGCATGGATCTTGACCCTTCCCAAGAGGAATTTATTATGTTCCAAACTGAATCAAAATGAACACAAGGTAATCACCTCAAGAGAAAGGAGGATGTATTTGCTAAGTCTAAGGACAGGCAAGTAAATGCTAAAGAAAAAGTGTGTGGTACTTCCTCCTTCACCCTCTGTCTCTCTCCTGCTCCAACATTTGAAGACTCACTTCTTTGCCTTCCACCTTGATTGTAAGTTCCCTGAGGCCTCCCAGCCATGCTTCCTGTACAGCGTGTGGAACTGTGAGTCAATTAACCTTTGCCCATTTCCCAGTTCCAAAGTCACTTCCCCATTTTCAGGCATTTTTATAGCAGTGTGCCATTCTTTTGGTACCAATTTTCTGTATTAGTCCATTCTCACATGGCTATAAAGAACTACCTGTGGCTGGGTAACTTATAAAGTGCCACATATTTTTAAACCATCAGACCCATCTATCACAAGAACAGCAAAGGGGAAATCCACCCCTATGATCCAGTTACCTCCTACCAGGCCCCTCCTCCAATTCAACATGAGATATGGGTAGGGACACAAATCCAAACCATATTAACCTCCCACCAGGCCCCACTTCCAGCATTCATGACTATATCCAACTTGAGATTTGGGTGGGGACAAATATCCAAATTATATATAAAATCATGTATTTTGTAATAAAGACAAAGCAACTGCCAAAATATATAAATACATTGCCAAGATTTGGCTTTCCTGTATTCAAATTGGAAGAATAGAAAGATAACACAAACAGTGGGCACCTGAGTCAGGATAATACTTTGCTGTTCCTTCACATTGGTATACTTTAAATAATCAAATATTTACTTATAGAAGATGCAGACTACTGTGTGGGAAGAGAATAGAAATGTAGCTCCCTTGTGGCTATTCCCAAATTCTCTAACATCTCAAAAGCTCTATTCCCACCGCACATTCTACTAAGAAAATAGTAGATTTACAGTAGGTGCCACCCTCTTTTAATGGCAGATTAGGGACAATATATTTCATGCTCCAAATGACTTATGAAACTATTATTCAACCATGTTTTCACTAGAAATGTTATAGTAATATTTTATATATCTTTGCACATATTTCACAACATTTTAGTAATCAATGATGTACTCTTCTTTATAGTTTAGTATTCATGTAAGTAACCCACCTACCCTGCTTCTTAATTCAGCAATATTTCTATAGCTATTCCATTTAAATGAGGAATGGTCTTAAAAGCTCTAAGGAGTATTTTTAAATTTGGCATGAACAATAACATCCCATCAAAGGAGATCTTCTCCTAATACTACTTCATCATATCACAAACTTGAAGAAAAGCTAAGAGTTTGTCTGTTCTGCTGTTTTCAACCAGCTTATGATGTGTGGGTGTGTAAGCTTCAAAGTTGCAAAAATGGAAGTATTAATTGAACATAAAGTACTATAGGCAGAATGAAAAGATAGCATTATGCGTGAAAATAACCTTCGAAATAATAGAACCAAACTAAAACATTCTCCGTAGATCATCAGGTTCAAGTCGTTTCCAAGTCAAAGGAATTATTCCCCCAAACAGAACTGCTTGATCTACTACGAAAGTTATTTAATAAAAGATATACTTCAGCTTCCTCGGAACAAATCCTTCTGTGTATCTAACCTTTGTACATAGAAATTTCTCCCCTACTATTAACATGAGCCCCGTTTTGCATACTTAAACGTATGAACACAGAAATTATTTAAAATCATTCTTGGCAGTTCTTCTCTTAACCAGAATGACACATGCCATGATGATCTTACAACGTGCAGCAGGAAGTGGCTAATGAGGTCATCCTAGCACCTACAACCTCTGTCAAAGAGGCCCATATTTTCTGGTGAAATAAGGCCACTGGTCTATTCATTTAGCTCAGTCTTCCTTTTCATCTAAGTTGTTATCACAAAATTCCCAAGTATTGTGTTTACAGCCACAGATTCTTCCTTCAAATGAAATAGGCTCATGCAATTGTCTATTCTTGTAAAAGCTGCTACTAATTGTTTACTTCCTGATATTGACCTCAGAATCATCCTGAAAATTATTCTCTTCCCTCCTCTTGAATATGGGCTCAGTTGATGAAGAAAAATACAATTTGGAAAAAAACGATTCAGGACATCTAAAGAGACTGGGCTGACCAGGAAAAAAAAAAAAAAAGTGCTGGAGATTATGGCTCTATTTGATTTCAAAATGAACAAACTCATTAAAATAAATTGCTTCATGCAGAAAATGTATAAAACATATGGAAAGCAGAATATTAAGAAAAATATACATAACATTTATGAAAACAATTATTCAGTTTGGCATTCAAAATTACACTTCAGTGGAAAAGATAAAAAGGATATAGGAAGTGCCAAAATAACATTTCTGACACCACGTTTTGTATATACCCTAAATTGGATCTAATGTAAAGTAGAAAAACATGTGGAAAACCTAAAATCAGTAACATAAATGAAGGAAGTGCAGTGCCTTAAATGCATAACACTTTAAAGCTAGAAAGAACGTCAGAAATTATTTATAAACACAATGCCTCATTTTACCAAAAATCCCTGAAGTTTAGAGCCGTTAAAGTTCTTGCCTGAGGTAATACAGCTAGTTAATGAGAGAACCAACATGCCTCTCAGTCCTCATGCTTCTCAGTCCAGTACTGTAATCTCCATTCACACTTAAAGTAACTGATAGCCTTTATTTTGAGATAGAATAAGGATTTTGTACACCGGTCATAGTCCATTTTCACATTGCTATAAAGAATACCTAAGATTTGGTAATTTATAAACAAAAGAGGTTTAATTGGCTCACAGTTCTACATGTCTTGGGAGGCCTCAAGAAACTTACAATCATGGAGGAAGACAAAGGAGAAGCAAGCACCTTCTTCACAAAGTGTCAGCAGAGGAAGAAAGAGCAAGAGGAATCCCACTTTTAAACCATCAGATCTCGTGAGCACTCCCTCACTATCACGAGAACAGCATGGGGCAACCACCCCCATGATCCAACCACCTCCCACCATATCCCTTCCTCCACATCTGGAGATTATAATATGAGATGAGATTTGGGTGGGGACACAGAGCCAAACGATATCACCTGGGTTGCAATCCTCTGCTTTTCCCTCCCTGCCTCTGGTCCAGCTGTACTCAGCCTAACCATGTTTTTGACCCAACAATACAGAAACAAAAGAGGGTCTCCTCATGCAGCATTGTGGCTGTAAGGACAGAAGAATAGCAGCTACCATCTCGGAGGGCAGAGATGACATGGGGAGATGGCAGGACAGTTATACAAAACATATGTTGTCTTTCCTTATCTACATTAACTCAGTTTGATCAATTTGAATTATACATAGTAGATGCTTGGCAATTGCAATACTACTCTGATCTCTTTAAAACTGGAAAAATGAAAAGCATTATATATTAACACAAAAGGAAAGTATCATAAGCAAACAAGGCATGACTATGACTGAGTCTCACTCTAGCAAACCAATGATTATGCATGGAAGTCCAGCATGAGAAATAAGCAGAGATGGCTAGAAGGAGGCTATTTGCAAATTTTTAAGGATACCTACTATATTTCAAAGGTTGTTACCTGGAATGAAAAGTAGCTACATTACATCAATTTCCCATGGACAGCAGCAATGAACTCTTTCTAGTCCAACAGCTTCCTTGAGCCCCATAGTGAGGTTATGCACACAGTGAAGCTGCAGCTGAGAAAACCTATCAGAGGGTAGGGCCACATGGAGTTGTATTTTTTAGACCACAATTTTTTATCCTCAGGTAACACTGTGTACAAAAGAGAAGAAGTGGGGAAACGTGGTATTCATGCAGCCTATAGTGCCAGCACTGTACTGGCCTATGTAAAGTAGACAAATACATCTTTCAACATTGTGTTTTATATTTATACACAAGTGGGAAAAATAGATTGTGCTCTTCATGATCAGCAAATCTATGTGAGTCATGAAAGGAAACAGAGGAGAGCATATTACCAAATGTACTGTAGGTACAAATCACAGCAAAAACTTCAAAGATGCAACCAAAAGCTCAAACACATTATTTCTTTTATAACTTATTGATGCTGAGAACCATTTAGTGGTCCACAACACTGGCATCAACAAGAATACTATCACTTTTGTTATTATTATCTTTTCAACTTTCAAAACATTGGAAAAAATTTTAAAACTAATTGCAGAAAATGAGCTAAATATTTCAAAGAAAATCTGCCAATACTATTTTCTGTCCTCTCAAGTACCTTATAGCCATTCTGCATATTTTTGCTTCCCAATATGCCTTGGTATTTCAACTACTAGCAAGAATGCTGTAAGAATCAGACTGCACTGACAGTTTGCATTGTGTTAGGATTGACGGCTAAAAATAATATTTTAGTTTTGTAGAGGTATTTTTTCTGTTTCAAGTTTTTCCTTCAAGAACTGCCCTTTTCATCTGGCACAGATGCCAATAATGGCTGTACCTCCATTGCCAGTGGGATCGGAATGACACCCCATTAAGCCAGTCAAAATACTGCATCGCATTTAACATAGTAATTGATCCAGAAATGAGAATAACACTAAATAGAATCAATCAAAGTCCATTTGAAGGTTTTATATGGACATAAATAGAAAAGAAATACCTTTCTTACCTTCAGAGATCTTGAGCATGAAAAACTATGTCAGCTTAGAGCTTCTGGAGGCTATCTTTATTGCAACATGGAAAACACCTGACTGAGAAGCCAACAGAGAAACGCAAAGCTTAGATGTTATAGAAACAGTTTCCTGTAACATCATGAACACCTGGATTCAGCCATACCTGAATCTAATGCATTGCTTGAAATTTCCAATTAAAATTGGCAATAAGTTTTGGCCTTTCTTTCTTTGGTCAAGTTACTTAACTCAGGTATAAGGGTATTAACTAATAGCGGGCCTCAGCAAAGGCAGTGAGAAAATGAAAAAACTAATTGTTATAATTAACTTCGTAACACCTCATAATACTATTTGTATTGGTCAAATGGTGCGTGTATATGTATCACTGACTCAGCTTAAAATACAAAATTATTAGATTTTTGTATCATGTGAATTAAAAAAGTTACTAAGGTGAGCATTTAAGAGAAATTCAGTACATATTTATAAGAAAATAGATGGAGATGATTTGGCAAAATAAAAAAAATTATCTAACTCTTAATTCATTTATTCATTTACAAACATTTACTGAGCACCTACTCTGTACTATGTACTGCTTTAGATTCTGGGAACACAAAGTGAACAAAATCCCTGCCTTCATGTGGTAGATGATGAAACAGGAAATAAGCAGGACAAATGAGTAACATAAATAATATGCTGTATTGTGATAACTGTTAAGGAGAAACAATAAAGCAGTAAAAAAAAAAAAAAAAAAAAAAAACAAAAACAAAACTTAAGTTGTTTTTTAGTGGGGAGGCTATATTTAAAATGTCATATTCAGTGGCCAGAGAAGGCTCACTAAGATGGTGTCTTTTGAGTAAATACCTGAAAGCAGCAAGGGAGTGAGTTAAGTATATGTCTAAGGAAAGATCACTTCAGATAGAGGGCACAGAAAGTGCAAGACACTGACAGGTTTCTAGAAGAGGAGTGATATGGTCCATTTATGTTTCAACAGAATCACTTTGGTTGCTGATTTCATAATAGACTGAAGGAAGGAAAAGGTGTAAGCAGAATGCCCAGTCAGGCAGTTATTGCAATAATCCAAGTAAGAGACGGTAGTGTCTTGGATCAGGGTGGTTATAGTGTGTGTCTTTTGAAGGCAGAGCTAATGCTTACACATAAGATATGGAGCCTGAGAGAAAGAAAAGAATTAAGGATAGCTTCAAAGCTTTGGGCCTAAGCAACTGGAACAATGGAGTTTCCATTCATTGAGATGGTAAACTCTGTAGGAGGAAAAGGATTTCCCCGGTGTCAGTGGGGGTAGAGTGTGTGTGTAGAGGAGGGGTATAGTGGTTTGGGGCACATTCAATTTCAGATACCTGGTGGAGATGTTAGGGAAGGTGTTGGATATACAAATCTATGACATTCTATTGGGAAAAGTCCCCACTCTTTAAGTGTGGGTTGTACATAATGACTTCCTTCCCAAGAATAAAGTATGAAAAGGAGGAGCAAAGTAACTTTATAGTGGAGAAATCTGGAAAGTCGTACCTGTGGTGGTTAATAGTAAATGTCAATCTAATTGGATTGAAGGATGCCAAGTATTGTTCCTGAGTATGTCTGCGAGGGTGTTGCCACAGGAAATTAACATTTGAGTCAGTGGACTGGGAGAGGAAGACCCTCCCTCAATGTAGGGGGCACCATCCAATCAGCTGCCAGCATGGCTAGAAAAAGCAGGCAGAAGAAGGTGGAATGAGCAGACTTGCTGAGTCTTCCAGCCTTCATCTTTCTCCCATGCTGGATGCTTCCTGTCCTAGAACATCAGACTCCAAGTTCTTCGGCTTTTGAACTCTTGGACTTACACCAGTGGTTTGCCAGGGGCTCTTGGGCATTCGGCCACAGACTAAAGGTTGCACTGTCAGTTTCCCTGCCTTTGAGGTTTTGGGACTCAGATTGAGCCACTACTGGCTTCCTTACTCCTCAGCTTGCAGACAGCCTATCATGGGACTTCTTCACCTTGTGATCATGTGAGTCAATTCTTTTTAGCAAACTCCCTTTCATAGACATATATCCTATTAACTGTGTCCTCTAGAGAACCCTGAATAATACAGTGCCTCAGTAAGATGACAGAGACTAACATCAATAGTGGTGAGTCATATACTCTTAATATGATGCAATGAAAATGGCACTTTACCTCTGTGGTCTGCATCCCCCAAATCCACAACCCCAATCCCTAAAACTCATAACCCCCAAACCTATGACCCCATGAGAAAAACATCAGACAAGTTCCAAGTAAGGAACATTTTACCAAATACTAACCAATATTCTTCAAAACTGTTCAAGGTCATCAGACACAGAAAGTCCAAAAATCTGTTACAGCAACAGGAGCCTAAGAAGATATGATGACTAACTGTAATACAGTATCCTAGATGGGAGCCTAGAACAAAAATGTGGCATTGCATAAAAACCTGAAAATATGGATTATAATTGTTAAAAGAAACACTTCAGCCAAATTAAATGTAAAGGAGTTTAGTTGAGCAATGAACGATTTGTGAATTGAACAGGCCCCAGAATCAGAGCAGATTCAGAGAGACTCCAGTGGTGACTCATGGTCAGAACAAATTTACAGACAAAAAGTGGGAAGTGATGTACAGAAATCAGAAGTCAGGTACAGAAACAACTGGATTGGTTACAGCTCAGCATTTGCCTTGTTTGAACACAGTTTGAACACACGGCAGTATACGAGTGGTTGAAGTATGGTTGTTAGGATTGCCCAAGACTCAGCTATTGTTACAGGTGCATACTCCTAAATTAGATTTTCAATCTTCTCTACCTATTAAGTTAGGCTGCAGTTCATCCACAAGGACTTAAATATAGAAGTATGGAGCCCTTCTCAGGCCATATTTAGTTTGCTTTAACATAATATATCAACATTGGTTCATTAATTGTGATAAATATTCATGTGAGATGTTAAAATAGAAGGAACTGGATATAGCTATGTAGAAACTCTCTATACCTTCTTTGCAAATTTTTTGTAAGCCAAAAACTACTCTATAATAAAAAGGTTATTTTTAAAAAGATACAAAGGAGCATTACCTAGAATAATAAAGAAAAGCTACTGTCCTAGAAGCTAAGTATAAAGAATATTTTTTAAAGAGAAGAGAATAATTTGCCTTGTCAAATGCTTCTTCTATTAATTTCCTGTTACCATTGTAACAAATTGTCACAGATCTAGTACTTAAACCCACACAAATTTATTATCTCATAGTTCTGGAAGTCAGAAATCCAAAATGGGTGTTGCTGCACTAAAATTGAAGTGTTGGCAGGGCAGCATTCCTTCTGGAAGCTCTTGAGGACAATCCATTCCCTTGTGTTTTCTACCTTTTAGAAGCTGTCTTCATTTCTCGGTTTGTGGCCTCTTTCTCTGACTTCAAAGCCAGCAGTATGGCATGTAAAAATCTCTTCTCAGCTTCTGTTGTCACATCTTCTTCTCCAACACTTACCCTCTTGCCTCTCTCATATAAAGACCCCTGTGATTACGCTGGAGTATCATGGATAATCCAGGATACTCTCCATCCATAGTTTAATCACATATGCAAAGTCACTTTTGCCATATAAGGCAACGTATTAACAAATTCCAGGAATTAGAATGGGGGAGAGCAAAAGAGGTATTATCCTGTCCACAAAGGATGAAAATTGGCCATTATTGTTCATTAGAAGTCATTACTGTTCTTGACAAGAGAAATTTTAACTAAGTTATAGGGTGAAAAATTGATTGGAGTGGGTGAAAAGAGAGAATGGAAGTAGAGACACTGGAAACAATTTATATCAATCACCAGCAAGGAATCTGCTGTAATGGCATATTAGTTAGGGTTCACCAGAGAAACAGAACCAATAAGTTAGAGATTTATTTTAAGGATTTGGCTACTGTGATTGTGGAGGCTCCGGCAACAACAAAATCTGATGGAGGAGGCCAGTAGGCTGGAGACTCAGGAAAGAGTTAATGGTCAGAGTCCAAAGGCAGTCAGGCTGGAGACCATGAAGTACTTATGTTGCAGCTGTAGCCCAAAGGCTATCTATTGGCAGATTTCAGCCTTTTGTTCTATTCTGACTTTCAACTGATTGGAGGCTCACCCACAATATGGAGGGCAATTTGTTTTACTTAAAATCTGTAAATATATAAATCTCACCCAGAAACATCTAGAATAATATTTGAACAAATATCTGGGCACTGTGGCCCAGCCACATTGACATATAAAATTAAACATCACAATTAGGATAGAGTAAAATGAGCATTAATTTTAACAGAAAGTGAGGACAAGAAAAAGTTTTTAAGATGAGAGAAATCAAAGCACATTTACATAGTTAAAGGAAAGCTCTAGTAGAGGTAAAAATAATAATAATAATGTGGGGGGGGAGCAAAAATATCCTTGAGTAGACAGAAGGGATGAAATATGAAGCACTGGGAGAGGGATTGACCTTAATGAAGAGCATGAACAGTTCTTTAGTAATAGGAGGGACAGTAGGAAAAATGCGGACACAGTTGTATGGAAGTGAATGATGATGAGAGCTTGTGGAAATTCTCTTTATACTGCTCCAATATTCTTAGTGAAATAGGAAGCTTGGTACTCTTGGCTGAGAGTAAAAATGAAGTTGGGAGTTTTAAGGAAAAAGAAAGAAGTACACTCAGAAAATAGGGGAGAATTGATGATGTAGAAAATGTAGTAGGAATGCCTGGTAATATCAATGTCCCACTTACAAATTGTCATGAATGTAAAGTGAGAGCAGTCACTACAGGTTTTGCCTTCTCTCTAACATCATTCAGCAGGATGGCTGTAGGCATGGAGCAGGAGCCATTTAACTAGACTGGTGGTCTAAACAAGTAAGTCTGACAAAGTAGGAAGGGGTAACAGAATTGCTGGTACGTGCAAGGAACTGATTACAATGATTGCCCACGGAATTTTAGCTGTATAAAGACATGAAATGATGTAAGTGAAGATAAGACAGGGTGAAAGATAGTGAACAGGTGAAATTAGCTGAATAAAAATTTTCATAAGATAGAATGAATTTTTGCATTTGATTTAACTAGGACAAATGAGCTGTAAACACAGCAGGAGGCAGAATGTGAGTGAGATGAATGGTATCAAGGTTATGAATAGATTAAAGTTATTAGTAATTATAAGGAAAAGAGCATGAAAATGAAGTGTCTGCCATAAGGTGGAAGATAATATAAAGAACTGGGGGATCAGGGTGTTAAAATTTAATGCTGACATCACTCAGAGTTCTGACAGTGTCAATACCCTCAAAACAAGGATTACAGGAACACATCCGTATTTGAGCCAGGTGAGCATTTTATCTTGTTGCGGTGAGGAAGAACACACACCACAGGAAATCATGGAGCATCTCAGTAAGAAGGTATTAGCAAGAACCACTCACAGGATTTGAACTTTGATTGAGGGATTTCAAGAGGTATCTAAAGAAGCTGAGTCTATTCTAGACTTGAATGCTGTCAGGAAGCAGGAACAATTCTGTAACTAAGTATTTCAACAAATCTTATCTCCAGGAAGAGGATGCTAGAGCAAGGCTAAAGTTATCAATGCTAACGAAGTAGAAATTACTTATTTCAGTAGTCAAGATAAGAGGGATCTTTTGTATCTAGGGAAATGCATTGACCTTATTTTTGTCTGGGCTTAGACGAAATTATGAAATAGTCTTACTTTGTCTCCCTTTAGTCTCATAGTCTAAGGCTGATATTCTGTGAGGCTGTTTATATCCAATAAAAAAGTAACATGGCCTAGCTTCTCGATGAAAGGGACTGATCATTTATTCGTTTAAAAACTGCTTTCTCAACAGGAATAGGAGAGTGGCAGTAATTCAAAATTAAAATCTTTAAGGAGTAAAATAGATGGTAGTAAGATTCATTCTCCAGCAGTGTAGATGACTAGAAACAGAAATGTAGAGGAGATATAGTGTGGTAACAAGAGATTCAAGATGTTTGTTTATATTACTAGAAGGTTGGGAAGATTTTCTGGAAGCAGCAATAAGAAGGAAGGAGGGTACTTCCTCTATCTCAAGGCTCAGTGTTAGAGAGGAAAACAGCCACCACATGGGGGCTACAGAAGAAGCAATACCATCAAAGATACATTTGACTTTAATTATTAGAAGATAAAAAGAATATTCACAGAAGAAATGAGGATAAATGCATACTGAAAAGGCTTCAGAAGAGAAGAATCAGTGGGAGGCAGTTTACAAAAAGGGATATGTGGATCCATGTGAGGGATGACCTAATTCTGAGGCAGATGATGGTGGTAAAGCTGTGGATGCTAAGGAGAAAGAGGGAGAGATGGAAAACTTCCAGGATTACTCAAAATTCTGGGCCTTTACCTGAACTGTGGCAATGGAAACATGGAGTTCTGCAGAGGAACAATCTTCATCATTGCATGGCACTTACTCTTGCCAAAGGTTGACCTACAGAGGGATATTTTTACTTTAAACATGTAAGCTGCTCTTCAAACTAGAACGTACTACAGTAGTCTAGTAGTCCCCCATATCCAAAGTTTCAACTTCTGCAGTTTCAATAACCCATGATCAACCATGGTCCAACAATAGTGAGTATACTACAATAAGATATTTTGAGAGAGAGAGACCACATTCACATAACTTTCATTAGAGTATATTGTTATAATTGTTCTATTTTATTATTACTTGTTCCTAGTCTTTTACTGTGCCTAATATATAAATTAAACTTTATCATAAGTATATATGTAAGGAAAAATATATACTATATGTACAGTTCAGTACTATCTGTGGGTTCAGGCATCAACTGGGGGTCTTGGAACATATCTCTCTCAAATAAGGGGAGATAACTGCATCTGTTGCTAGTTCACTAAGATATTTTTACAACTTGATTTTATTTTAATGATTCATAAAAGCCAAAACAAATTGCTCAGTTATGAACGTATCTCTCTCAAATAATGGCGGACTACTGTATTTGTTACTAATTCACCAAAATGTTGTGAAATGTTCACCAAAATTACTTGAATTTATTTGACTGATTCATGAAAGCCAAAACAAATTGCTTAATCCCATGTATTACATTGTATTAACTTGATTTTACATATATTTTTTGAAAAGTCTCCAGATGCCTCTCAGATTTTACTTCTTATTCTTTCCTTTTTTAAAATAATTAACTATGAACCTTGTTTGCTTGTTCTTTGGGTACCTTATTTGCTTCAATATGCATTTGTTTAATGAATAGAAGTATCAATATTTTAATGAATAGAAGTATCAAATGAATAGAATAGTTTAATGAATAAAGTAGTTTAACGAATAGAAGTATCAAAATATCGTATTGTTTTGCTTTGACAAATAAATATGTTAAATTGATTGGCTCCTGATAAGGGAAGATCTTCCTACAACACGTCTGAAAATTCTTCTTTATCACATTCAAAGTTCCCAACAGTAGTACATCAGTGGGCCAGTGCAGAAGAAAGCCAAACTGAGAAGGAACTAGGTCAAAAATTTAGTACTTTTCTTCTGGGCAGAGGGATTATGAGTGATATTTTCACCAAGTAATTTCTACTCTTCCCTATATATTTTTAAGTACCCATACTAAATATTCAATGACTTAATAATCCGGACAAATATTTTTAATGAGGTCAGTTTGGCAAAAACTTCCAGAGGAGATGAGGACTCTGGCATGGCCAATTGAAAGGGAATTTTATGAAAATCATGGTGGGATATGCTCAGCTCAGAATTCCTAGAAGGATGCAGAAGATTAAAGCAGAGGACATCATCAGCTAGCAAGTGCTCTCAAGTTCTTGTTTTTGTCTTATAAAAAATGGCCTAGACCTCCCAGAAGAGCCTGTAACAAACATCACATTCCAAACAGAAATTATTCATCTAATGATTTTTGCAGGCAACAAAAATGAGTCCATCTTCTGCAGAAGTAATATTCTGAAAAGCAAGTTAAATTTATGACATTAGGTCAGTTTTATAAGCCAAGAACTTTGAGTCTATCTAGAAGAAACAAATGAAAAACTACTTTGCATCCAGAAGGCACTAAAGTGCAGCCTCAATGCCCTTCCATGGGAAAGAATGCTAATTTTTCTTTTCAAATACATGTAGTCCCATTACTTTTTGAAACAGAATGATTTGATAATAATTATTTGAACCGGCCTGTCATATATGATGAATAGTGCAAAGCAAAAGCAAAAATAGTTGCTATTTATATGGGTTTTCTCAGAATTATTACAATAAAAATCACTGTCTTTTGTTAAGCTTTTTTTCTTTTGAGACACAGCACAACATCAGTCTTCAAGTTAAAATAAAGTGTGACATTTCAATAAAAAGAAAACTATAGAAACCAAATCTTTACTTATTACCATAAGTAATAGAGTAAGCAGTCTACAGATGGAAGTAAAATAATAAGCATTTTTGCCTATATTTGCCAAAAAGAAAAGGAAATCAGAACCATCAAGTACTTACATACCATGTCTAGTATTTAATACAATATTAACACACAGCAATAGAATAAGTAAAAACATAATTTGGTGTACTGTTGAGGATTACATAAAACAGTGCATTTCCAAACTCATCAGATGGCCTAATCCACCAGCATTTGCCATCACGTAAACCAAGATGAGATTATGTTTTGACACCAATTTCTTAACAAGGGTGTTTAGTTTCTAGGAAAATTTGTTGAAGTCTCAGACGAGGTTACTGAAGACTAGCTATTATAAAGAAAAGTGGGTTTAGTTTTAGTTTTTCTCTAAGAGGAGACTCATCGTAAGTACTAGAATATGTCTTGATTCCCTTCATGTATGGTGAATGAATTAAAATTAAGAAAGGATTCCTTTCCTCAGACACATTTCTTCATGCTTCCTAAGCTGCATTATGAGTGCATGAGGCTCTCCCCGCAGAATTCTCTACAGACACACCATGTCTAGTCTTACGCTTTATGCCCTGCTTGTTTCACCACAGATTTGTGCAGATGCCTATATACTAGTCTGTTTCTTTCCACAATGTACTTACAAGCATATTTGGAACTCTTTTAGACCCTGATAAGGACAGTTAAATTTAGTTGAAAATGGTGGGAGAAAGCTGAAAGAAGAAATAAAAAAGAAAATTAAAAGATATTTTTAGAAAGAGTTTGCTTTAAAAAAATGAACAGAGATTCCTTCATTCCATTCAGTTTAAGGGGAAAAGAGTTAAACAGAGATACCCTGCCAGTGCCGATGTTTTCACAACACTGCGAGTGTACTAAGTGCCACTGAGTTGTACATTTTAATGACTAAAATGGTGAGTTTTATGTTATGTGGATTTTGCCACAATTAAAAAATTACGCCAAGTAAAAGGAAAAAAAAGTCATTTACCACAGACTTACAGCATCTCAGGATTATAAAGAACCTTAAATGTTGTCTAGGCAAGTATTGTTTAAGCTCCTGGCAGCAATAACTTTGTGGGTCATGAAATCAATCCACACAAGACCAGAATTTTAATGAAATAGAAAAGAAAATATCCAAGTGTATCATATATAGTAAGGGTAAGTATAGTTTAATAAAGCCATGTTTCAGTTGTATGTGTACGTGTATGTTCATGTACTCAGATGTAATGTAAAACATATTTCTCACCATATGTTAAATCAAAAACGGTAAAGATATCTCATCTGGCCCAATTTTTGATCGTATGCAATTATCCTTTCTACAGAAGTTTGACCTTTACATCAAAGGAGTAAAGATAGAAGATCCTAAGTTTAACAGTAGTAAATACATGATCTATAGAAGACCTAACTAACAGAATCAGGTATAGACTCATACCAAAATTATAAAGATATCAAATTTTGAAACTTAAGTATCAGCATTCTGCAGACACTATTGCTGACTAATCTGTAAGTATGTGACAAGTGTTCTGGAATTCTTTAAAGATGTGCAAAGGTAGGACATACGAATCCACTAGAAGTGATTTATTTAGATATTTAGATTTATATGAGGTTCTATCATAAATCTAGGTTATTATATTGCAGTTCCATAGGAATCTAAGAAACATAATAGAGTCTGAAAAGATACATATAACAGAGTTTGGAAAAGTCCACAGGGTTGAATTCAAACTAGTTAGAAATTGATAGAATTTAAAAAATATTTTCTAAAAATAATCAAGTATGTTAAGTGTAATCTTCATTTCCAGTACCACCAAGTATTAGTTACCTTGTAAGGGTGAGCCTTTCCACTGAAAGTCAACATTAGCTTACCCTCAAATTCCAAATGGTTTGTTATAGTCAACGGAGGACATCTCAGACAGCAATGAGGTCACTGTTCTTCAAGATTTACCTCTTTGTAGATAAGATATAGCAACACATATGGTCCTTCTTCCTGATCTTCTGAGACCCACCAGACTTAAAATGCATTCCTGGCAGAGAAACCAGGGACCTCAGTCTAAATCACTCATCAATGAGTGCCAGATGCTTTTGTGGAAGACAAAAGAAAAATGCAACATATTCTAAAACGACATATACCCTACCCACAGTGGGGTATCAGTAAGAACTTGCTGACAGTTCAAACTTAAAATTTCCTGCTTCCTGAATGCTGATAATAAAAATCCAAAACCATAGACACTTACGCAAAATTACTTCTCAAGTGTTGAAAATAGTTTCTAGGACAGCATTCATAAACATTTCAAAACATTTCTCAGACAGGAGGGCTTTACCATGGTTTAAGAAGCTTTGCAGTAAAGATGTTTAGACAAACTGTATTTGAAAGTAGCTGAGGAGTCACTACTTCCCTTGTTTACAGGAGAACTAGAGGGTAAGACGAGGTAAGGAAATAATATCCTTAGAGAGCTAAACTGATAACCTCTTTTCTCCAAAGTGACAAGACTGGCTACCTAAAGATGTAACCAAGATGACTGCGAATGAGTTACTGATGAATCTAGAATACTTAAAATTCCAATTCAAATGATATGGAGATGTAAAATTGGAATGTAATTGTAACTGAAAAAGGCAAAGTCTAAACTATTATTCCTATCTTAAAGAATAAGCCTATTGTATAACTTCCATTATGAAAAAAAATTATAATAGAAAGATAACCAGCATGGAGTCTATTTAAAAGAAAAAAACTACCAAAGATGTCAATTGTTTTTTCAGTAAAATATAATATGCAGGAAACGTGCATCTGTCAATCATGAATAAATAGGTGTCAGATTTATGCTCCAGCTGTAAACAAACCATAAAACTGGACAAAATACATGAAACAAAGTATTATCGGACAACAGAGAGTATGGCAAGACTAAGATTCCTAAGGGAAATAAACAAGATGATCCCAAAACCACCTCAACTTTTTATCTGGTAACACATCATATATCACAGTGCAAAAAATGGAAAATAAGGCAGACCACAGCAGATTCACTGAATTGATGAGTCAGAGATTGCACTTCAGAGAGGGAGGCAAAAGCAACTAAAATTTGAAGATGCAGCTAAAGCAGTGTTAAGAGGAAAATTTATGACACTAAATGCCTTCATTTAGAAGACAGAAACTCTGAAATTAACAATATAACTTTTCATCTAAAGGAACTAGAAAAAGAAAAGAAAAAAACAGCCCCAAAGCTAAGAAAATAAATAACTAAAATTAGAGAAGAACTTAATGACATTGAGACACAAAAATCCATATAAAAGATCAATAAAACCAAGGATTGGTTCTTCAAAAAAGTAAACAAGATTGATAGGCCACTAGCAAGATTAACAAAGAAAAAAGAGAAAATCCAAATAAGCATCAGCAGAAGAGACGAAGATGACACTACAATCGATCCCACAGAAAAACAAAAGATCCTCACAGAATGCTATGAATAACTCTATGTACACAAATTAGAAAATCTAAAGAAAATGAATGTATTCCCACAAACACAAAGCCTCCAGAATTGAATCGGGAAGACACTGAAACCCTGAATAGACAATATCAAGCTCTGAAATCGAGTCGGTAATTAAAAAAAAAAAAAAAAAAAAAAAAAGCCTACCAATTACAAAAAGCTCTGGACCACACGAATCCACAGCTGAATTCTACCAGATGTGAAAAGAAGAATCGATACCAACTCTATTGAAACTATTCCAAAATAATCAAGGAGGAGGGACTCCTTCCTGATTTCCACTATTTAACATTGTACCGGAAGTCTTAGCCAGAGCAATCAGCCAAGAGAAAGAAATGAAAGGCGTCCAAATAGGAAAAGAACAAGTCAAACTATCTCTCTTCACAGTTCAAAGGATTTGAAACAGAGGGACCTTTCAACCCAGCAATCCCATTACTAGGTATATACTCAAAGGAAAACAGATTATACTAAAATGACATATACAGTAAGATGGTGAATTTAAGTCCATCCATATCAATAAATACATTACATAAAAATGGTCTATATTCCAATTAATAGGAAAAAATTGTCAGACTGCATAAAAGAAGCAAGACTAAATTACATGCTATATAGAAGAAGCCCACTTGGAATATAAATATACAGATTAAAAGTAAGAGGATCAAATTGATATCATGCAAACACTATTCCTAACATTGCAGTGACTACACTTATAAAATATCAGATAAAATAGACCTTAATACAAGAAATATTGCCAAAGATAAAGAAGAAGGATATTTCATGATTAAAGAGTCAATATATCAAAAAGATACAAGAACTTGGAATATGTAGGCCCTTGATCAAAGAGCTTCAAAAGATAAGTAGCAAAAACTGGCAGAAATGAAAATAATATATATTCACAAATATAGTTGCAGATTATACAAATAGAAAAAAAATTATAAAGAACAGGAAAAACTTCAACAATGTTACCAATCAACTAGATAAGATATAGCAACACATATGGTCCTTCTTCCTGATCTTCTGAGACCCAGGAATCTAAGAAACATAATAGAGTCTGAAAAAGAGATATATAACAGAGTTTGGAAAAGTCCACAGGGTTGAATTCAAACTAATTAGAAATTGATACAATTGATACAATTTCTAATTGTATCATTTAGAGAACACTGACATTTATAGAACACTCTACCCAGCAACAACATAATATATATAATTGTCAAATGCACATGGAATGCTCCAAAATAAAGCGTATGGATTATAAGATAAGGATCAATACTTTTAAAAGTATTAAAATTATATAGAATATGTCTCTGATCACAAGAAAAAAATAGAAGTCAATAACATAAAAATATTTGGAAAACACTCAAATTCTTGGATGTTAAACAATAAACTTTTTAAAAAACCATGAATCCAAGAAGAAAGAAAATAGAAGATATTTTTAACTGAATGAAAATTAAAATACAACATAAAATTTGTGGGTTTTAGCAAAGGTGGTTCTTCGAAAGAAATTTGTGTTTTTAATGTTTATATTATTAACAATGAAGAAATAACTAAAACAAACAATCTAAGCTTCTACTTCAAGTAAAAGAAGAGCAAGTTAAAATATGCTGACAGAAAGAATGACAAGAGGAGAAATTGCTTTTAAATAACTGAGAAAACAAATAGAGAAAAATCAATAAAACCAGAAAGTATTTTTATTAATTTTTACAAATATTAGTAAAACTGGTAAACCTCTAGATAAGCTGAAAAAGCAAAAGAGCAATATAAATTACTAATATTAGAAATTAGCATGAATATCAATATATCCTACAGATATTAAAAGTACAATAGAGTATTAGTATGATGAGTTTTATGCCAATAAGTTCTATAATATTTAAGAAATGGACAAACTTCTCAAAAGATATAAATTACCAAAATTAACATAAGAAGATGTAGAAATTCTACATAGGCCTGGATTTACTAAAGAAATTGAATTTGAAATTGCAACTTTCCCCAGAAAGGAAATCCAAGACCATATACTCTCACTAGTGAATTCCATTAAATATGTAAGAACAACAAACCAACCACATTCAAATACTTTCAGAAATTATTGAAAGAGGCCATCAATAGTCTAAGACTAAAGTCAGGCAAAGATATGATAAGAAAACACCAGGCCAATATGTCTCATGAACACAGAAAAAAAAAATTAGAAGACATTGGCAAACAGAATCCAGTTTTATATTTAAAAGATCAAATATCATGACTGAGAGGAAATTATCATGGGATTTTGAGACTTGTTTAAAATTTTAAATGAATGTCATAATTTACTATAACAGAAAAAATATTAAAAATATATAGAATTATCTCCATAAATTGGGAAAAAATTTGATAAAATTTGACAGTCATTCACAATTTAAAACAAAACAAACTAAACTAAAATAAAACCTCCTAATAAACTAATAATAAAAGGGAACTTCCTAACTTTGAAAAAGGGAGCATTTAAGAAAAGCCTATCAATTACTAGCAAAATACTTAATGATAAAAGGCTGAATGCTTCTTTCTAAGATCAGAACCAGAGTGAATAAGAAAAGAAAAAGAAATCAAAGACATGAGAATTGGAAAGGATGAAACAAAGCCATCTTTATTCTCAGACAACGTGATTAAGTACATAGAAAATCCTAAGGAATCTACAAAACATTATTAGGACGAATAAGTGAGTTTAGAAAGGTTGCAATATGTAAAAATCATAGCTCACTGCAGCCTCAAACTCCGGGGCTCAAGAAAAACAAAAATAGTTAAATGAGACTTAATTAAACTGAAAAGCTCCTGCGCAGGAAAAGAGATACTAAAGAGAGTAAAGAGACAACCTACAGAATGGGAGAAAATATTTGCAAACAATGCATATCACAAAGAGCTAAGATCCAGAATCTAGAAGGAATGCAAACAACTCAAGAAAGAAAAAAAAACCATTAAAAAGTGGACAAATGAAATGAACAGACATTCTTTGAAAGAGGACATACAAGTGGACAACAAATGTATGAAAAAAATGCTCATCAACCCTCATCATCAGAGAAATACACATTAAATTCACAATGAGATACCATTTTACACCAATCAGTATGGCTTTTATTAAAAAGTCAAGAAACAACAGATGCTGGCAAGCCTGCCGAGAAATTGGAGCACTTATACGCTGTTAGTGGGAATGTAAATCAGTACCTCTATGGAAAATAGTATGGAGATTTCTCAAAGAACTAAAAGTAGAGTTACCCTTTGATCCAGCAATCCCATTACTGGGTATCTACCCAAGGAAAATAAGTCATTATATTACAAAGACATATGCACTCATGTTTTATCACAGCACTATTCACAATAGCAAAGTCATGGAAACCAACCTAATTGTCCACCAGTGCGTGATTGAATTAAAAATGTGATATATGTAAATCAAGGAATACTACTCATCCATAAAAAATGAATGAAATCATGTCTTCTACAGCAACATGGATGGAACTGAAAGTCATTATCCTACATTAAATGACTCAGAAACAAAAAGTAAAGAATACATGTTCTTACTTATACATGGGAGCTAAGCAGTGGGTGCACACAGACATACAAAATGGAATAATAGACATTGAAGACTCCAGATGGTAAGAGGGGGATAAGGGGTAAAATACCACTTGTTGGGTACAACATACATTATTTGGGTGTTGGGTACATTAAAAGCCCAGATTTCACCACTATATAGTATATCCATGTAACACAACTGCACTTGTACTCTAATTCCATTAAAATAAAAAATTTAATTTAAAAAATGAATATAAATATTTAATATGAAATAATTTTATATTGTATTTTAATTTCATAAAAAGGCTTTGTAAAGGTGTTTATACTAGCAAACAGCCATATCTTCAAAATATGTACTAAAATGCTGGAAAAATATCTATTGGCAACCTCTTAGTGCAAATCACTTCACCAATTAACTAAAAAAAGGTCAATTTTTGAATTTTATTATTCTGCACATATTATTTTCAATTCCCCCTTGCAACTGAATATCCCTTTTGATTCATTTAGTTGATGCCAGCATGTGAACATGTAATTAGATTACAGATACTTCAAGATTGAAAAACTAGGATTCTTCTGAAACAAAAAATATAAATCAATTGCAATTATGTTAATTATCAACAAACAGAAAATAAAAATGTCTAAATTTCATATTTCATAAAACAATTAAATATTTATGATAAATTTAAAAACGTGCATGACTTGTAAACTGAAAATGACATGGTATTGATGATAGAATTTAAAGATATCTAAAGACAGGTTTTCATGGATTAGAAGACTCAATATTGTTAAGATGGAAGTTCTTTGCTAACTGACCTATAGATTCAATGTACTCTTAATCAAAACCCTATCAGACCTGTTAGAGAAATCGATAAGCTGATTCTAAAATGTATAGGGAAAGCCAAATGATAATTCTGAAATTTCACAACTTTTACTAGATTTTAAGATTTGCTGTGAAATCACAGTAATGTGACAAGGAGGTATTGCTAGACATCAATGGAATAGAATGCAGTCCAGAAACGGACACTTCTTTACTAGGTCAACTAATTTTTTATAAATGTGGCAAGATGATCCAATGAGATAATGAACAGATTTTACAACAAATAGTCCTGGAACAACTGGACATCAATGTGTAAAAAATAAATTTCAGGTTTTGTCTCACATCACAGACCAAAAAGGAACTTGAAACGTATCATTGATTTAAGCATGAAATCTAAAAATACAAAGCTTTTAAAATAATATATAGAAGAAAATCTTCAGAAGAGACAAAATTTACATAAGTAGTGCAACATAAAGTATCAATAAAAAAATGAAAAATTATATATTGAAGTCTTCCAAAGAAACCATTAAGATCATGATAAGCCACAGAGTAAAAAAAAATATATTTTTGATGCCAGTATCTGACAAACAAGTTCGCACCAGAATATATAAAGAACTTGTAAAACTCGATAATAATAATTCAAGCAAAAATTTTTAAATGGGAAAGTGTTTGAACAGATAGCTCACAAAGGAAGATGCACAAATGACAAATGGCACATGAAAAGATGCCATCATCATTACTCATCAGGAAAATGACAAAAACACAATGAGACTAAAAGGAATGACAAAAGCAAGTATTGATGAAGATATGGAGCAATTGAAACTTTCTTAAATTGCTGATGGGATTGTAAAATGGCACAAATTATTTGGGAAATAGTTTTGTACTACTTTATAAAGTAAAGCATATACTTACCATACAGCCCAACAATTCCATTCTTAACTATTTACCTAAGAGATATGAGTAAACCACACAGAATCTTGTACATGAATATGTTCAGAGAAGCTTAGTTCATAATAGCCAAAACCTAGAAATAATACAGGTGTCCATCACCAGGTGAAATGATTCACAAAGTATGGTACAATTCACAATTGTGGTACAAGGAGTACCATTGAATGGAATATTACTCAGCAATAAGAACAATGTATTGATATGTACAACACATGGATTACTCTCAAAATCATTGTGCTAAGTAAAAGTAGTCAAATTCAAAAAAGTATATACTTTATCACTCCATTGATACAAAATTCTAGAACAGGCAGATCTAATCTATAATGATAGGAAGCAAGCATATAGTTTTGGTTGCACCAGGACTTGGCTGGGGCATTAAGTAGTTAGTGGCCCAATGGAACTTCTGAGAGTGATAGAAATTTTCTATATATTTATTGTGATGGTGGGTACATAAGTGTATGAATACAATGAAACTAATCAAACTGTATGTTTAAAATAGGTGCATTTCATTGTATGTAAATTATACCACAGTAAAATTGACTTAAAATACATTTTAAGGAACCATATGCATATACTGAATGAATGCTTAACTAAAACATATGAGGAATAGGACGTGGTTACGTGAAGTAACCAGGTGCTTCTAGCTATACCATCCTTATTCCTTTACATTCAATAAATTAAAATACAATACATTAAATTTTGCACTGTAGTTGTGCTAATTGAAAGTTTTCCAGTAATCCAAAAACTATTTTATAATATGGCCTTGTTTTGGAGCTACTTATATCACGAGGGTTTATAAATACTGTGTTACGGAAATGGAAGGCATAGATTATTGAGTTACACTCATTTGCAGTGTAAATGTAAACTGAAATAAAGCTATAGTGTAGCTATGTAATCAAATATACTTGTATAAGTACATATACTTAAATAGAATCTGTGTGTGTGTGCTCTCAAAGATCGTATTCCAAATAAATTGAAAATTACTGACCCTGCAATAAAAAAATGGCCAAATAATATTTCAAAAGATGAATTGTGAGTTGATATTATTTTAAATCACCCAGTTCTTACACCAAATACTATGCTATATTTGGCTGACATACCCAAGAATTTTTAAAGGAAGCAACTTACATCAATCTTACGTCTAAATAATGTAAAAAGCTCCAGCATTTCATCTACATAGAGCAAGTCTTATCTATGTAAATTTTACGTATCTCATTGGCTTTATCCTCTATCTTTTAATCTTTTGCTTAGTAAATACTTATGTTCGGTGTTTACTCTAGAAGAAAATGCAAAGAAACATCATAAAGAGATGGTTTTCCAACAGATGAATTAATTCCTTATCTTTAATCCAGATCTGTAAAGGCACAATTAGCCTTTGTGAAAGTGTGAAAGCTCAAAAAGAGACTTTTTTAGTACTTTTCTTCCAGATATATTCATATTCATTAATTCTTTTACTTTTCATTTACTGAGAGTATACAATATGGCAGGTACTGAGCATACGGTTTGTAATATAAAGATAAGGCAGGATTTTCTGTATCATGGAGCTCATAGGAGACAAATATTTAAAGAAAACAA
Organism: Macaca mulatta; assembly: GCF_049350105.2. Taxonomy (NCBI): domain Eukaryota; kingdom Metazoa; phylum Chordata; class Mammalia; order Primates; family Cercopithecidae; genus Macaca; species Macaca mulatta. The sequence goes on along the minus strand of NC_133410.1, from coordinate 116,017,038 downwards.
ATTCTGACTTTACTGTGGAATATCTCCAATTATTTTAATACTGATACAAAACTACTTGAAAAGTTTGCAGTAACTCATGTGTATACTCTTTCCTGGGTGATTTCATTCAAATTCAATAAACATTCACTCATTTGAAGAGGACGAAAATTATCCATGGAAATGTTATGAATTACGTCATCATAAATGAGAAGCAGAAAGATTTATTTCATTCTCAAATTATCTTCTGATGCAACTCATCCATGAATATGGAGACATTGTCTTATAGATTTGGTTCAACATGTAGTTTACAAGCCATTTCTTAGCGTGTTATATTATGTCCTTTTCTACCCACTATAACTAGGAATACATGACATGAATTAGATATCTGCTTTCTTATTTGCTCATTACTTCACAGTTTTGTCTTAACCACCTATAAGTAACCTATCTTTTAAACAAATAAAGTAACAATTTAATAAAACACAGCAGCAATAAGAAAGCAACAATCTACTTTAGCAGCCAAGGAAAACATCTGTACTGAAGACAGAAACATTAGTCTCTATTCATATGTAAAAATGGCTAAAATCAAACTCAGACATTAATAATTGATCCAGGATGTCTCAGAACTCCATGACCTATGGCTGTAAAAATTCACTGCTATAATAAAAAATAAAAATTGTGGTTGCATTGGTGGAGTGGGGGTGGGGGTGGGGATGCATTTCCAAGGCAATTTGGCAAATATAGGAAATGATTAAAAAGCTAAAACTGAAGACTTTGTATAAAAACTAAGCCAAACTATATCTTAATTTTTATATGCAATACAATTAAACAAATTGTTTTTTATCTAGAGTAGATTAAGAAACATTGATAGGCCGGGCACGGTGGCTCAAGCCTGTAATCCCAGCACTTTGGGAGGCCGAGACGGGCGGATCACGAGGTCAGGAGATCGAGACCATCCTGGCTAACATAGTGAAACCCCACCTCTACTAAAAAATACAAAAAACTAGCTGGGCGAGGTGGCGGGCGCCTGTAGTCCCAGCTACCGGGGAGGCTGAGGCAGGAGAATGGTGAAAACCCGGGAGGCGGAGCTTGCAGTGAGCTGAGATCCGGCCACTGCACTCCAGCCCAGGTGACAGAGCAACACTCCGTCTCAAAAAAAAAAAAAAAAAAGAAAAGAAAAAGAAACATTGATAATTGAAAGGAAATAAAATGCTTTTAGTACTTGGCTTGGAATTATGTCAAAAGAAGAAAATCTTCATTTTTAAAATAGACAGTGGTCATGAGGTACTTTGGGCAAGTTAGTTGGATTACGAGCAATGCTTTCTCCTTTTGCATGTCACATGACAGAACCATTCTTAGGCTCTTTACAGGATGAGGTTTTTGGACACACCTGAAGATATTTCAAAAGTGATCATTGTTACAGTTGTTTTACAAACAGGGAAGCTACCAAAGCAATTTATTCTACTTTTAAAACAATCTGATTACATAATAAAAACATATTCTGCACATTTAAAAATGCTAAATATTTGGTTTTGTTACCCCCTTGGGGGAGAAAAATTTCTGAAACTTTCTTTCCTGCTTACTTATCACCACCTTCTTTTTCCTTACCCCCAGCACACCATTCATTCTCTCACATGAAAGGGGATACCTTTGTCCAAATGCCTTAGTCCAAAATATAACAGGCATTTGGATCATAGCAGGTCAAAAGGAAAAGATAAAATCCCTTATTTTACAAATATTTTTTTCCAGAATCAATTTCCTACAAATTTAGAGGTTTGGGGGTTTTTTGTTTTTGTTTTGGTATGGGTAGCCTTACATTTTAATAGTTAACACTCACTGAAAGTTTGTATATATAATGCATTTAAAAAAATTTTAACTTATAATAATTGGGTTAAATTTTACCACTCTAGGGAGTAAGTAATATTATTTTCCCTTCTTACAAATGAGAAAATTGAGGCACAGAGAAACTGAGTTACTCAAGGTAAGTGCTTGAGTCAGAATTTAATCACTAATATTATAACTCCAGAGTCAGTATGCTTCGTCAATATGCTTTTAACAACAGGAATTCTAAGAAATACAAGTTACAGGAGAAATGGATTGTCTCATCTGTGTGGGGTCCTAAGCAAAGTATTTTCCATTTGTTTGTTTGTTTGCTTGTTTGGGCAAAAAACAGAAACCCACCCAAGCCATGTCATCTAAAAAGAATTATTCCAGGCTACCACAGGCTCTCTCAGAGGCATAAGAACACAAGTTTAGCCTGAACTGAAGTTGAAAAACTGTTAGAAACAAAAGCTCTTTTCTTTGATTTTCAGGAAACATGTAGTCGATCCATCCATGGCTCCTCATTACAGATAGAATTTATGTTCCCATGTTGCCCAGCCTGGTCTCTAACGCTCAGGCTAAAGCAATTCGCCCAAATCGGCCTTTCCAAAGTGCTGAGATTACAGGCTGAGTTATCCTGCCTGGCCACCATTCACTCCTTACCTAGTAAACTATATCTCACATCTATAACCACAAGGAGGTGATGATATTCCTATTTTACAGATGATGAAATTGAGGCTCAGAGAGATTAAACTATTTTCACAAAGCCACAAAGCCCTAAATAGTGGCTCCCAACATTTGAGAGTACCTCACCCTATTTAAAACACACATTGTTGGGCCCCATCCCCATAGTTTCTAATTCTGTAAGGCTTTGGTGGGGTCTGAGAATTTGAGTTTCTAGCTACTTCCCAGGTGAATTGCAAATGGTTTTAACAAAATGCTGAGGACCTGGAAGAGGAAGAATATCTTCCTTCAAAATTAGGAAAGGGAAAATACTCTTTACGGAAGAGATGATATTTGAGCTGGACCACTGAAAGATGATTAAACATTCACATGGCAGAAGAATGAGACAGGCCAATAGGAGTAGACGTGGAGGTACAACAACTCAACGTACATCATTTGGAAATTGACTAGAAAAAGACATAAAGGAACTTTATCTGATGATGGTATTAATCTATACATTTCTTTGTTTGAGATAGGAAGGCAGAAGAAAATGGTAGATAAAGATAAAAATAAAATGGGGGCCAAGGAGGGGGATGTTGAGTGAATTCATACCTGTTAAAATTCAAATTGCCATCTGAATGGCCAAGTTTACTTATAATAACAGTATCTTTCATTTCTGAGTTTCTCTAAACATTATTACCTGGTACTCACTACAATAAACTTCCATTTTTATATGTGTCTATATTGTCTTTATGAAATTTATTGAAATTTTCATACTTACTTCAGTACCCCTCTTTATACTCATTTAATCTTCACTTATTTTGTAGAATGAATCTCAGGAATACTCCTTACTTACTTGTTGTATTATATATACACTGATCTATAGTACATAAATTAATTTTCACATTTCTTTGATACTAGCACTTTAAAAAAAGTGAATCTGTATTGGTTGTTAAAAATTGATGATTATTAGTAGAGACAGAAAAATTTCAAGAGATGTCACAATCTAATATGTGGTCTTTGTCATTGTTTTAGTGCAGTATAAATATATTGCACAATACAAAACCCAGCTGCTTGTCTTTCCTGTGCAATGAAGTATAATTTGGGAAGGAAGCCGGATATCTGGTTATTAGTATATATCCATGCTCTGGTTCCACTCTCTCAAATAATGTATTTGTCTGACAGATGTTGCATAATCTTCTCCATACCATTACCACATCTAACACAAAAGAAGGTCATTGTCAGTATTTTAGTGGAGCCATTATGTTTGTCTTGAATATTCTCTTACATCATCATAGTCTTACTTGATATAAAAGTTGAGACATTTCTCAGTCTAGAAAAATGTTTCCAGGCTACAGTTTCTCTGATTGAAGGAGAAGAGAAACACTAGAGTTTCCAATAGTCATACCCACTGCTTACTGAGTAAATAAATATCAGTGTGACTTCAAGGAAGTCACTGACTCTCCATATACCTCAGTTTCTCTATAAGGGATAAGTATAGAAAGATGAGGATAGAAATAGTATCCATATTATTTAGTTATTATGACTATAAAATCAGTTCAGATATGTAAAACATAGACTAGTAACTGGCTCTCAGCCTAAGATCTTTTTTTCTTCACTTGTTAAAAAAACTATTGTCATAAAAAAGGTTTCAATAGATATATTTAGTGTATTGTTTTCTAAAATCAGAAAAAAAAAAAAAAGTTGCTAAGCACTGTAGTGCCCCAATCTGGGTGTGGTTTTACAAGGTTAAGAAGCAACTTGAACTTGTACAGAGTTAGTTTGTTTCCATTTTGGTTTACCTGCCTTCTGGGCATATAGGATTTAAGAGAGGTTTTTTAGAAAAAAGTCCCTGGAGTTTACAGTCTCCCAGGAGAAAATAAAGGAGTTTTACATGAAGAATTGGGAACACAGTTTTGGAAGTAAAATTATTTATCTTGTGAACTCAGACCAATAATGTTAAAGCAATTACACTCCGGATGTCTAGGAATTCTTTCTACTTGATGCTTTATTTTTTATCTTGTGATTTCTTCTCTCTTCCAGACTTATAGAACCTTAAATTAAGTACATAAAGATGGCCAGGGAATGATTTTCTTTGACCAAAAGCAAGATAATTTTATTAAAATGTGCTTATTGATGGTAGCAAAACTATTCTGTATGATACTATCACGGCGTATACACAACATTATGTAATTATCAAAACTAGCAGAATTTTATAGCACAAAAAGTGGATCTTAATGTATGCAAATAAAAAATTATTTAGGAAGTCATGAGATTCTAGGAAAATATTCCAACTGTAGGAAAAAAAAAAAACCCTCACTAGATTACAAATATATCGAAGAAAAAAATAACTCATTGAAAGGGATTGGGAAAAGGTACATACTTAGGTAATTTGAGGAATGTGTACAATCTGTGAAACTTAAGGCAAAACAAACTGAACATGAATGCTGTATTCTAGTTGTTAAGTTGTTTTCCATTTGGGTATGGGTTAATAATATTGAGACTACTATACGTGTGTCCTGGAAGTGAGCAATTAATAAATGGATGGCGAGTGGTGATGGCCAGTTTTCTCACTGTTGGAGTGGTGACTTATAGATAAGCAAGGGGAAGAGGCTTGAGTAATGTGGGTTAGAATTGCAGATGTCAATAAGAAGTTATGTTTATCATAATATAGATGATATAATTACACATAGAAATGTTTATTTGTATGTACATATATATAGACCAGTTAATGCACACATATTTTTTGCCCTTTCAGACCCTGCTTTCTAATACTATTTTCCAATAAAAAGAACCAGGAAATCTTTGGCTAAATGGTTGATTCTAGGAGTGGGGGAGGAAATGCATAAGATAAGCCTGAAACATCTTGTGGTGCCAGAAAGTAAGGAAGGACTTCATAAAATTAAAAAAAAAAAAAAAAAAACTTAAATTGATGGAGGCATAGGAGTTAAGTGAAAGATATTCCAATGGCCAAAACTGCAATAATTTGAGCAACATGAAGTAGTACTGTATTATTGCCCCAAATATGAAACAAATATTCATGACTCCATGTTTATATAAATAAGTGATTGAATAAATAAGTATATGAGAGATAATGGAAATTCACCCATGTAGAAAAGATACTCCACCCTTAAGGAGTGGCGAATATAACTCTCACTCCTTTAGTGTGGGCTGTGCATAGAGACTTCCTTCCAAAGAATACAGTATAAGAGGAAGAAAAAAAGAGTAACTTTATAGTGGAAGAGCTAGGCCTACACTACCTCAGCCAGGTGGTGAATGTTAAAAATAATGATAATAAGTCAAGTTGATAGCATATACTCTTATGTGTTGAGGGTAGCATTTTACTTCTATTGTATTTCTCCCCAAAACACATAGCCACTGTGTAATCATGGGAAAAAACATCAGACAAATTCCAATATGGGAACATTCTATGAAATACCTGACTAGAACTCCTCAAAACTGTCAAGATCATTCAAACCAAGGAAAGTCTGAGAAACTGTCGCAGCCAGGAAGAGTCTAAAGAGACAGGACAAAGGTAATGTGGTATCCTGGGTGGAATCCTGGAATACAAAAAGGACAGTATGCAAAAACTAAGCAAATTTGCATAAAGTATGGACTTTAGTGAATAATGTGTCAGTATTCCTTTAATAATTGTTACAAATGTACCATACTCATCTAAATAATACTAATAATAGGAAAAATTTTGTCTGGGGTATATGGTTATTCTCTATATTATCTTCTCAATATTTCTGCATATCAAAATCATTTTTAAAAGTCTACTTTAAAGAATATGGTCACTGGTATCAGCAAATATGAGAAGATACAGAGTTTTTTTATGTCTGGTTTTTTTTTTTTTTGAACTAATTTAGTGGCAGAATACATCCCAGAATAGTGAATTACAGCAGTTTGGCAGTGACTGATCCATTAACATGATTTCTAAAACATCTCAACCATTTTAGTTACTTTATGTCCTGCCTTTATGTGCTGCTCTCCGCAATGGTGTGATACATGTAGAGTACAGGAATAACAAGCAGCATTTATGATCAGTACTATGGTCTAGGAATTAAGAGCTAACATTTCTTGACTCAAAGGAGAATAAGTTCTTCTTTTATCAGTTTCCTGCTGGTTATTTTTAATTCTAGTTACTCATTTTAATTCTAGTTATCAACTAGAATCCCAAACTATTAACATCACTTAATGTTGTTTCAACTAAGCTGTCTTCATACCAGGTTGCCTCTGAGTCCAAGGGTAGTATTATTGAAATTAACACAAGAAATAGTCAAAATGAATAGTACTTTAATATATAACACTTAAATTCTAGCATCTACAGATTTACCATGAGGCTAACAAGCCTTAAATTATAGGACCTCTCACTAGCAATGACCCTATTCAAGTTTTTGTGCTTAATTTTATGTCTTTAATTTCATGCTTTTTTTTTTTTTTCTAAAAAAAGGCTTCTGAAATTCTATTAGCTCCAGGACATATGACGCCCTGCAACATACCTGCTAGTCATATAACTGAATTAAAGAATAAAATAGATATTTAAGACCCACAAATAAAGTCCTAGTTTAATCCAATAATTTTAACATGTACCATCAAAGTAATTCTACCCTTGTAGTAGAATTGAAACAATTAGCACAATTGAGTAATTTTTCCGTATTCTGTTTCCTCTATACATTCACCTAAGGAAGGAACAAAAGCACAGTAACATGATCAAATGTAAGGGAGCCATAAATAGGCTTTTATGAAGTCGATTATCAGCTACCATATATTTATAATTATATGTAATTAAACATAACACTTGAGTACTATTAAGTCATAATAATGTAAGAGAATTCTTTATCAACATTATTTCTTTTTTCTTTCCAAAGTTTCTTTTAGATTCAAAGGGCACATGTGCATATTTGTTACATGGGTATTTCATGTTATGGGGGCGCGGGGTATAGATTATTTCATCACTCAGGTAATAACTATAGTACCTAATACGTAGGTTTTTGATCCTCATCTTCTTCCCACCCTCTACTCTCAAGTAGGCCCTGGTGTTTGGAGTTTATTGTTTTTCTTTGTGTCCGTGTGTACCCAATGTTTAGCTCCCACTTATAAGTAAGAACATGTGGCATTTGGTTTTCTGTTCTTGCATTAATTCACTTAGGTTAATGGCCTCCAGCTCCATTCATGTTGCTGCAAAAACAACAACAATAACAACAACCAAAAACAAAAACAAAAACATGATTTCATGGGTTTTTTTGTTTTGTTTTGTTTTGTTTTTTTATGGCTGTGCAACCTAGATTATATTAGTTCCATTGAATCCTTTGGTGTTTAACACTGTTTTTAGAAAATGATTCCCTTACCTTATGGGAAAAATGAAAAAAAAAAAAAGTTTATCTTCGAATCCCTTCCAGGCATAATATTCTATCTTGTCATAAAATACAAAAAGGCAAAAGGCTGCTTTCATTAAAAATCCTTCCCATGTCTCAAGGTCTATTCCATTAATTGCTTATTCTGCATCATACACTGCACCAGATGCTATGGAAACAAAGATGACCAAAGCATCCCTGACCTAAAATGCATCTCAATCTGGTGGATGAAGCAGATGTGATAATCAACTATAAAACAATGTAGAAACAGTGGAAACACAGGATCCTCTCATGAAACAGGAGACCCATATGACTTAGTTGGTTTGTAGTAGCCACAGGAAGACTTACTGGGTTTGAGAACCACTAAGAAAAGCAGGGGAATTTTGAGCAAAATCATCCTATAACCAGTTTGGAGCTGCTGACCATAAATGTTCGTGTAGAGATTGTTGAGAGTTGGCCTGGAAAGTTAGACAAGAACAAGATTACAGAAAAACTTACATATACAGAATACCAAGGAGTGGGGTTCTATCCTATAGATTAGGAGATGATAGATATCAAGCAATTTAAAAAGGGGAATAACATGTCCACACCTGCATTATAACTAGATCAATCTCATGAGTGAATGTCACATGGATCAATGAGTCAAATATTAGATGCAAGAATGTCATTGAGGAGACTGTAATCTGACAAGGCACTGGTAATAAGGTTGATGGGAAGAGAAGGAAGTTAAGAAATATTGCAAAATAAATTAATTAGTTTAATGCAGGGGGCAAGAAGAAGGAAATCTTAAAGATAATTCCCAGACTTTAAGGTCATTTAACTAAGTCAATGATTATGCCACCAAAAATCACTGAGCAAGAAGCTAGTTGAAAGTGAGCAGTTCTGTTATGTGTTCAGCCTTGTTTTGTTGTTGCTTTCCATTTAAGTGGAATTGTTGTCAACAGTCAAACAGTCAGATGAGGCTGTTATCAGCAACCTGGTTATCATGTCTTCTCTGATTACCTTAATAAGATGAAAGTTCTGAGAGAGTACAGAGAGTCCCTCCACAACACTAATAAAAGATATATCTGTTGTAACACAAATCTAATTCTACCTTATAATTCAGTTCTTGCATGTGTTTTCTATACATGCTCTGTCAAAAACTCTCTCAATGGAGAAAATATGGCTCATATGGTACTCCTAAAAGAGCCTAGCATGTGTCCTATACATAAAAGATGTAAAAGTACCAGGCACATAATGGTTGCTTGAGTGAATAAGTGAAGAAAGTATTTACTGAGTTAATGTGAATTATAAATTTAAAATATTCGAGTTGAACAAGTATTGCTATTTGTATTTGTATTTGTATTTGAAAATAGATACCATTTTATATTACTATTTGACTTTTATTTTTTATTTCTTTATTTTTTTTATTTCCATAGGTTTTTGGGAAACAGGTGGTATTTGATTACATGAATAAGTTCCTTAGTGGTGATTTGTGAGCTTTTGGTGCACCCATCACATGAGCAGTATACACTGAACCCAATTTGTAGCCTTTTATCCCCCACCCCCTTCCCACCCTTTCCCCCCAAGTCCCCAAAGTCCATTGTATCATTCTTATGCCTTTGTGTCCTCATAGCTTAGCTCCCACTTATGAGTGAGAACATACGATGTTTGTTTTCCATTTCTGAGTTACTTCACTTAGAATGATAGTCTCCAGTTCCATCCAGGTTGCTGTGAATGCCATTAATTCATTCCTTTTTATGGCTCAGTGGTATTCCATTGTGTGTGTGTGTGTGTGTGTGTGTGTGTGTGTGTATCACAGTTTCTGTATCCACTCATTGATTGATGGGCATTTGGGCTGGTTCCATATTTTTCAATTGCAAATTGTGCTGCTATAACATGCGTGTGCAAGTATCTTTTTCGTATAATGACTTCTTTACCTCTGGGTAGATACCTAGCAGTGGGGTTGCTGGATCAAATGGTAGTTTTAAGAAATGAGACAGACAGCAACACAATAATAGTGGGGGACTTCAATAATTGACTGACAGCACTAGACAGGTCATCAAGACAGAAAGTCAACAAAGAAACAATGGATTTAAACCATACACTGGAACAAATGGACTTAACAGATATTTACAGAATATTCTACCCAACAAACACAGAACATACATTCTATTCATCAGTGCATGGAACTTTCTCCAAGATAGACTGTATGATAGGCCATAAAACAAGTCTCAATAATTTAGAAAATTGAAATTATATTAAGTACTCTCTCAGACCACAGTAGAATAAAATGGGAAATCAACTCCAAAAGGAAACTTCAAAGAGAAAAGTTCATAGCCTTAAATGCCTTCATCGAAAAGTCTCAAAGAGCACAAATACACAATCTAAGGTCACACATCAAGGAACTAGAGAAACAAGAACAAACCAAACCCAAACCCAGCAGAAGAAAGGAAATAATCAAGATTAGAGCAGAACTAAATGAAATTGAAACAACAACAAAAAAAATACAAAAGATAAATGAAACAAAAAGCCAGTTCTTTGAAAAGATAAATGAAATTGATAGACCATTAGCAAAATTAACCAAGAAAAGAAGAGAGAAGATCCAAATAAGCTCTGTAGAATGTATATGACAGCTATAAACATCATACTAATGAAACAGAAGGAATTACAATTGACTTTTTTAATGTGTAGTATAGCCTATCTATGTTAATAATAGCTGTTATTTTTCTTTTTTCCCTTAAGTTCATTTTAGCATAACTAAAAGGCTCACAAAATGAGAGAATACAGTTGGTATTTAATATTCATATCTTTAATACTGGTATAGAGTATTTACTTTTCCATTAGTTTTTACACCTCTATCTCTTGGCAATATTGCTGGCAATATTTTATTACTACCATCATTACCAAGCAGTCAATAAGCTCACCGTCCAATGTGCATAGAAGGGAATAACATAGCACCAGCCTTTGAGAAAAACAGGCTTTATTGTAAGTCAACTGGCAAGGAGATGGGAAGAAATGCTCAAATCTGTCTCCCTAAGCTGGGGTTTGGGTCAAGTTTTATAAACATAGGGTAATGAAGTGTGATCCGATTGGATTTTGCAATGAGGTGATGCTGAAAGGCATATTCTGACTGGGTCTTGCTATGGGGTGATGCCAGGGCTCAATCTGACTAAATCCTGAATCCTGCCACATGATATCTGCTTCTTAATTGAGCCCCAGCTCCTCAATCCAAGCACTTACATTCCACCTGTGGTTGCTCATTTGGTCTGGGCAGATTCAGGTTACGTGACCTTTAACTGGGAAATCCATGGCAACTGAAAAACAACTTACAACTTTGTTCATAAAACTTGAACCACCATCCTAGCCAACATGGTGAAACCCCGTCTCTACTAAAAATACAAAAATTAGCTGGGCATGGTGGCACATGCCTGTAATCCCGGCTACTTAAGGCAGGAGAATCGCTTGAACCCAGGAATCGGAGGTTGCAGTGAGTTGAGATCGTGCTACTGCACTCCAGCCTGGTGACAGTTAGACTATGTCTAAAACCAAAAAACAAAAACAAACAAACAAAAATAACTTGTACCAGATTGGTCTGGTGTGGTTACTCCATGATTATATCCCAGTAGTGTATTCTATGGGACCATTCTCTTGGAAAACTAAAATGGTAAGGTCCTGATATTAAAAGCCATATTTTAAAAGTTTGGGTCACTTTGTTCAAATATATGTTATCTCCTAGATGGCTGGAATCGAGTTTAAAGAATGCAAAAATAAGCACTTTTATGGGGATATTTTAATTATTATTATTATTAAATAATCTAACTTTGTTCTAATTTAAATGTTGTTGAAGTCTCTAGGAAAAATGTATGTCTATCTTGCAAGCTGGACTTTACAGACCACCCTTTAAAGAGAAATAAACAAACACTATTGGGATTTAATTTGGAGATGTAGCTTAATTGATCACACATGTAGGAAAACTACTAATTGGAGACATGAGTATGATGCCATTTTAATAACTTGCTAGTTCAGCTGGTGGTTGTCAGGCTATTACTAAGCCAATTGAGCTTTTTGGTTCGTTACTTAATACCAACTACTGAACCTGTGGTTTTAATAAAGTTCAATTTATTTTTAAAAGACAATCCAATCCATCTCCATGTGTGTTTCTCTTAAAGATTAATTTAGGTGACTCATAATACATTTTTTTGAAGATGAGAGGAATGAAAAAACAAGCTCCAACTGAATTTCTGTTTTGGAGCTGGGTGAAAATGGAGCAAATTGTGACTTACTTAACATTACTGCAGCTTTTTTTCTCCCATAATATTCCATCCAAAACATTGGTACAGGAAAAAACACATGTACAACAATTTTTCAAGAAATAAACTTACTCTGTGCTCCTCTGTAGAATGTGTATGCCAGCTATGAACATCATACTGATTCCACTATAAGTTCCAATGTAAGTCCAATGTAAGTGCCACTTCTTCTGCGACTCCTTCATAACTTCCAGATTCCTGCAGTCCACTTTGATTTCCCCTCATTATGTATATATCCCTTTAGCAAACCACTTATTATACATACATTTTCTGTCAGGTACTGTAATAGGCTCTGGATATACCAAAATTAAGGCCCAATTGCGAGCTCACTAAGATCAGAGAAGGACAGAGATAAGAAAATTGAGAAATAAATACACTGATGTTATTACTATTAAAAAAAGTTTGTTTGTTGTGTTTTTACGTGAGGGGTGTGTGTGGGTGAAGGTAAGAGGAGAATTACTTATAAAAGTTCTCTGAGACGTTACAAATTAGCTGAGGTAGGGGTTAAATACTTGCCTGGATAGATTATCACTACATTTTTTTAATAGTTTGCAACTGATTAAACAACAAAAATATATTACACATTTTGATAGTGATTATTAATTATAACAATATTTTGGTAGAAATAGATCTTTTAATGAGACTTTGTGTTCAATAAGTTCATGTATCTACACATAAATTTTTCTAGCATGAGACATTTGTCAGTATCAATTCTATTCCTATTTTTCATTTTTATACAAATCAGTCAACATGTGGTCATATAAATAAGTGGAAATGGAAAATTTTCTTAATAGTAATATTGCTCAAATCTTTGAACTCCTTCTGAGCTTCTGCATCATCTGCCAGAATTACCTACCAATCTATCTTACAAATAATTCGTAATGATCTATCAACTGTAACTCAATTATTCCCTGAAATTCTTTAAAAGCAAAGATCGGGGAACCGCCTAATTTAAAAAAGGCATTTAAAACAATTTACTTCCTGTCCCTAGAGTGTTAGGAAACAATGTTTCATGAATATTTTCATATTTCTGCACAGAAAGAGTTTTTTTAACAAAAACTACCACTATCAGCAACCTTGATAAAGAATGAATGACAAACATGCCTCGAGAGTTAAAGATACAGACCTCCAGAGATATTAGTAACATTTCCCTTGGAGACATCTGTTTACATACAAGGAATTGTAAACCTAGGGACTCTCAGCTCTTCTCCTTGGAGAGGATTTATCTTATAGAGCAAAGCTCTCTATCTCTATCTCTATCCCCATAGGAGAGGAGGATTAACTGTGCTTGCTGCTCTATATAAGTTTCTAGATGTATAATTTCAAGGTTTCCTTATATATTAGTCTTTTCTCACACTGCTAATAAAGATATACCTGAGACTGAGTAATTTATAAAGGAAAGAGGTTTAATTGACTCACAGTTCCAGATGGCTGGGGAGGCTTTAAAATCATGGTGGAAGATGAAGGGGAAGCAAGACATGTCTTACACGGTGGCAGGCAAGAAAGAATGTGTGCCCAGCAAAGGGAGAAATCCCTTACAAAAGCCATCAGAACTCATGACAACTAACACTACTGCAAGAATGGGATGGGAGAATCCACCTGCATGATTTAATTATCTTTACCTGGTCCCTCCCATAACACATGGGGTTTATGGGAACTACAATTCAAGATAAGATTTGGGTGGGGACACAGCCAAACCACATCATTCTGCCCCTGGCTCCCCCCAAATCTCTTGTTCTCACAGTTGAAAACACAATCATGCACTTTCAACAATCCCCCAAAATTTTAACTCATCCCAGTATTAATTAAAAGTCCAAGTCCAAAGTCTCATGTGAGATAAGGCAAGTCCCTTCCACCTATGAGCCTGTGAAATCAAAAGTAAGTCAGCTGCTTCCTAGATACAATGTGGGTACAGGCATTGAGTAAATACACCCATTCCAAATGGGAAAAATTGGCCAAAACAAAGGGGCTAGAGGTCTCATGCAAGCCCAAAATCCAACAGGGGAGTCACTGAACCTTAAAATTCCAAAATGATCTCCTTTGACTTCATGTCTCACATCCAGGTCATGCTGATGCAAGAGGTGGGCTCCCATGGTCTTGAGCTCTACTCCTGTGGCTTTGCAGGGTACAACTCCACTCCCAGCTATTTCACAAGCTAGTGTTGAATGTTTATAGCTTTTCCAGGTACACGGTGCAAGCTGTTGGTGGATTTACCATTCTGGAATCTGAAGGGCAATGGCCCTCTTCTCACAGCTCCACTAGGCAGTGCCCCAGTGGGGACTCTGTGTGGAAACTCCAACCCCACATTTCCCTTCTGCACTTTCCTAGCAGAGGTTCTCCATGAGGACTCTGCTCCTGCAGCAAACTTCTGCCTGGACATCCAGGCATTTCCATAAATCCTCTGAAATCCAGGCAGAGGTTCCCAAACGTCAATTCTTGACTTCTGTGCACTCACAGGCTCAACACCATGTGGAAGCTGCCAAGGCTTGAGGCTTGCATCCTCTGAAGCCTGAGATTTGGGTGGGAATACAGCCAAACCATATTACTCTCATATAGTACAAAGTCCACTATATGCTTGGGTAATATCTGCAGTCATCATGTCTCCCCAGGGGAAACTGAAGCAAGATATTTGGTAAGTAAGCAAAAGTCTGTCTCTAGTCCTGAGGTCTCACGATTAAGGGTGTTTGTGAGTGTGTGTGTGTGTGCGCACGTGTGTACATGCATGCACATGAATATAGAGTATATAAAACCATGCAAGGGGGAAACATCTCAGACACTTAACAGTTTCAGGTCAAACATAGATTAATTCACTTGCTCAAGTCTGATATTACTAACTGTCCCTGCTTTGAATCCCTGAAGGTTTTGACACTGCATAACATAGGAAGGACAGGAGTATCTCTCTTTTGTAAAGGAAAAAAAGACTATTGTAAAAGTAGAGGTGGGAAAGGAATACCTATAACTGTCTTATAGACAGATCAATCGTAACATGTGGTTTTGTATCCTTTGGAAGGTCTTTGCATATACCAACTGGCACATTATAGGACAAGTAAAATAGAGCTGGTGAAAAAAGCAAGTTGTAGAAATAATTGAGGATGAGTCTTTACATTGCAAAATTAAATATTACATTTTTATAGTTTCATGTATCTGTGGTTAATTGATTAAGAAAATTTAGGGAGTAATAAAGAAAAATACAAGGCAGTGAATTTTTTAGGGAAAATGGGGACACGGTTATGGAAAGCTAAATAGGAGGCTTCAAAGATACTGGTGGATGTTGTATTTTCTAATTGTTTATTTCAATATTTTCTGTAAACTATGCAGATGTTACTTTAAATTTTGTATATTAAGTGTTTCATAATTTTTGTCTCAATGTTTAAGGATAACCATCAATGTCACAGCTGAGTGACTGAGATGCACTCAGTAACACCATGAATGCCTATATTATATAAAGCATAGTAAATGAAAATTTTATATTCATTCATTCTTCAAGTATTTTCAGATCAGCTCTGTCATTGTTCTTGGTGCTTCTAAAATAGTTAATAAGACAGGATGGAATGAAGGAGTATAGTTTAAAGACTATTGTAATAATCCAAGTGAAAGATGATGGTGGCTTTGACAGGGTGGTAGCAGTGGTGATGATAAGTCATCAGGTACTAGCAATATTGTGAATGCAGAACCAACAGAATTTCTTGATAGTTTAGATATGAGGTGTAAAAAATATTTAGTATGAATCCAAGGGTTTGACCTAAGCAACTGGAAAAATTGAGTTTCCATACATTTGATAGGAATGAGAATGTGGATAAAACAGGTTTGACGGGGGAGAAAAGTTGATATCTGTATTAGATATAAAGTGGTACTGAATGTATAGGGCTGGAGTTCAAGAGAGAACTATTTAAACACCAGGTGCACTGCTTACCAATTCTGCCAATTAAAAGCATCTTATTCTAGCTTAAAATTTTCATTTGGGTTCTTTTGTTATCCAGACAACTCATTTTAACTATACCAAAAGTTGCATTTTGACTCAGAACTATATATTTTTTTAAAGTTTTTTTAAATGACAAGGTCTATGACTTCCTAAACATATAGCTTCAGTACAAATACATGTGTGTATGTGTGTGCAAGTGTGTCTATATGTGTGTGTATTTTTAATAAACTATAGTCCTAATATGATTTCGGCATTGATTTCCAACAGTCTTCACTGGGAAATGTTGAATCATTGGCTAGTAATAGCTAAGGAACATGCCTTTGTCACTTTCTAATGCTGTGTTGTCTTTCTACTGATCTCTGTTGTGAACTATAACATTTTGGTCTGAAATTGATATTTCCTTCACTCATGATTTTTAATACTAATTGCAAAGATGTTTTGGTCTCTGTGTGTAACCAGGGACTCAAGTGTCGGGCTTCAAACAGAGAACCAATTGTTTGTCTGGGTCTAGTAATCTCTATTCTTAACAACAGGTCCTTTTATTAGTATTCCGTTTCCTATGTAAACATTCTGTACAATAGCAGTTGCAACTCTCTCAGTTTTGAATACTCTCTCATATTCACCCCAGATCTCAGCCCTGTCTCTAAATAGTGCAACAACAATAGGAAACATATTACAGGTATTTTAGGGTTTTTAAAAAATAAAACATAGTAGATTCCACATAGCTAAAATACTAACTGGAAAAAGTCTCCCCTTTTGTGCAAAAGTTATGATTGCTATTTTACTTCATATATAACATTAGAAAATATGTTGTTGCCTATAGAACTCCAAATTTTACTAGTTGATTATATTATATCCTATTTTATAAATACTAAAACAATAATTTTGTGAAGTTAACTCAAGTCTAAGGTATACTTTTTAACTTTGCACATTTGGAAATTTGATTATCAGTTAACACAGATGTCAGATTTATATTATTGGGATAGGTAAACTTAGACCATCAACTTACTATTTTATATAAAAATATAAATTTTTAAATGATGAAACTATAACGTTCATTTGACTCTTTATACTCTTATCTGTAGAAAATTTATATAGAAAGACACATTTCTATCAAAATAGTTCTTAATGAGTAGGGTAATATTGTTTTGAGTGATTGGTTTTAATACCTACGGCTATCAAATTACATTTGAGAAATGAATTAGAATTAGGAAAACTTTGCCCTATATTATACCTAGCTCTTGAAAAAGTTTTAATCTTTGGCTCTTTTATCCAGTCCTAATACAGACCACCACTCATCTTAGTATATATCATTACATCAGATATGTAATAGCAGTATTTATTTATATCAATTATACTAATGTAATATATATTCATTATCACATTTCTTACTCTTTATTCTATATATTATACTGTATTAAGCATGAGAGATATGAATTGGAAAAGAAATTAGCCATGAGTGACATCAGCAAGAAGGTGGAATATCAAGTATCTTCTCCAACCACAATGGAATAAAACTAGAAATCAATAGCAATAGGAACTCAGAAAACTGCCCAAGTACTTGGAAATTAAATCACATGTTCCTGAATGTTCAACAGGTCAATGAAGAAAAGTTTAAAAAGTTTAAAATTTTTCTAAAACAAACAAAAAGGGAAATACAGCATACCAAAATCTATGGGATACAGAAAAAGCAGTACTAAGAGGGAATTTTATAGCAATAAACACCTACACCAAAAAAGTAGAAATATTTCAAATAAACAGCCTAACAATGCATCTCAAGAAGTTGGAAAAACAAGAAGCAACCAAATCCAAAATTAGCGGAAGGAAAAAATATATACATATCAGAGCAGAACTAAACAAAACAAAGGCCGAAAAATAAGGCAAAAGATCAGTGAAGCAAAAAAGTAATCTCTCTTGAAAAAGTAAACAAAATTAACAAACTGTTAGGTATTCTAAAAATAAAAGAGAGAAGAACCAAATAAAATCATAACAAAAAAACACATTATAACTGATATCACAGAAATATAAAGAACCACTAGAGACCATTTTAAACAACTATACACCAACAAATTAAAAAGTTTACAGGATATGAATAAATTCCTGGACGCACATAACCTACCAAGATTGAACCAGGAAGAAACAGAAAATCTGAACAGACCAATAATGAGTAAAACTATTGAATCTGTAAGAAAAAAATCTTCCAAGAAAGAAAAACCCAAGATTGAATGGTTTTACTGCTGAATTCTACCACACTTTTAAAAAATTAACACCAATTCTTCTCAAACTATTCTAAAATATAAGGAGGAAGAAGTTATTCTCAATTCATTCTATGAAGCAATCATTACCCTGATACCAAAACAAGACCGCAGCCAAAAAAGAAAACTACGGCCATTTTTCCTGATGAACATAGTTGCAAAATTTCTTAACAAAATAATAGAAAGTTAAATCTAACAACACATCCAAAAGATAATACACAATGATCATGTGGAAATTATCCCAGGATGCAAGAGTGATTCAACATACAGAAATAAATAAATGTGATACATCACATCAACAGAATGAAGAACAAAAGCCATATATATGATTATCTCAAAAGATGCCAAAAAGGCATTTGTTCAAAATCAAAATCCCTTCTCAACAAATTAGATATAGAGGGAACATCCCTCAATACAGGAAATGTTATATATGAGAAACCCACAGCTAACATCATACTGAATGAAGAAAAGCTGAAAGCCTTTTCTCTAAGAAATAAACAAGACAAGGATGTTCATTTTCACCTCTCTTATTCAGCATAGTACTAAAAGTCCTAACCAGAGCAACCAGGCAAGGAAAAGGAAGAAGGGATACGTTGGTTAATTGGTATAAAAATACAGTTATATAGAAGAAATAAGTTCAAGAATTCAATAGCAGATAAATTATAGTTGATTATTTTAAAAGAGAAAAGAATTGTAATGTTCTTAATACAAAGAAAAAAAATAAATGTTTGAGGTGATAGATATCCCAATTGCCCTGACTTTGTCATTATACGTTGTATACATGTATTAAAATATTACATGTACCCCCAAAATATGTACACTTATAATTAATAAATTACAAAAGACATGACAAACATATAAAGAGTGTCCAAATTGGAAAAAAAGAAAGAAAGTCAAATTGTTTCTTCGTAGATGGCATAATCTTATAAATAAAACATCCTCAAGACTCCACTAAAAAACTCTTAGAACTAATGAACAAATTCAGTAAATTTGCAGGGTACAAAATCAACTAACAAAAACCAGTAGCATTTCTATGCACAAATAACAAACTAGCTGGAAAAAAAATTCCCATTTATAATAACTACAAATAAAATAAAATAACCAGGAATAAAATAAACCAAGGAGGTGAAAAATCTTTAAAACAAAAATTACAAAACATTGATAAAAGAAATTAAAGAGGACATCAAAAAATGGAAAGACATTCTATGTTCATGGATTGGAAGAATTAATATTGTAACAATGGTAACAATTACCCTACTACCCAAAACAATCTACAGATTTAACACAATTCCTATCAAAATACTAAATAACATTTTTTACAGAAATAGAAAAAAATAATCCTAAAATTTGTGTGGAACCACCAAAGCTCAAACAGCAAAAGGAATCCTGAGCAAAAAGACCAAAGCTGGAGGCGTCACACAACCTGGCATTAAAAAAATACAACAAAGTTATAGTAACAAGAGCAATATGATATTGACATAAAAACGGACACATAGACCAATAGAACATAAAAGAGAACCCAGAAAGAAATTCAGGTATTTAAAACCAACTGATTTCTAACAAAGATAACAAGAACATACATTGGGGAATGGACACCGTCTTCAATAAATAGTGCTGAGCAAACTTGCTATTCATATGCAAAAGAAGAGAACTAGACCCATATCACATACAAACAACTCAAAATGAATAAAGGCTAAAACATAAGATCTGAAACTATAAAACAACTGAAATAAAACATAGGGACAACACTTCAGGACGTTGGTTTTGGCAAAGATTTTAGAGGTAATACTTCAAAAGCACAGGCAACAAAACAAAAATAGACGAATGGGACTATATCAAACCACAATGCTTCTGCACAGCATAGGAAACAGAGTGAAGAGACAATCTACAGAGAGAAAATATTTGCAAAGTATTCATCCAACAAAGGACTAGTATCTAGGATTTACAAGGAACTCAAACTACTCAACAACAAGAAAAAAAATCAATTAAAAATAGGCAAAGGATGTAATAGATAATTTGTTAAAAGAAGACATACAAATGACCAATGGGATTAATGCTCAACAATAATCATCAGGAAAATGCAAATCAAAGTTAAATAAGATAGCATCTTACCCTAGTTAGAATGGTTATAATCAAAAAGACAAAAAAAAAAAAAAAAAAAAAAGAAAGAAAGAAAAGAAAAAAAAAGAAATGCTGGTGAGGATGCAGAGAAAAGAAAAAAACTCTTATTTGCTGTTTATGGGAATATAAATCAGTATAGTTGTTATGGAAAACAGTATGGAGGTTTCTCAAAAAACTAAAAATTGAACTCACACATGATCTAGCAATCCATAGTGGGTATTTATCCAACAGAAAGGAAATCAGTACGTTGAAGAGAAACTTGCACCCCTATATTTATTGTAGCTCTATAACAGTAGTCAATATATGGAATCAATCTAAATGCCCATCAATGGATAAATGAATTTTTAAAAATGCTACATACACACACACACACACACACACACACACACACACACACAAAATGGAATGCTACTCAGCCATTAAAAAAAAAGAAAAAAAAATGAAATCCTGCCATTCACAGCAACATGGATGAGCCTGGAGGACATTATGTGAAGTGAAATAAACCAGTCACAGAAATATAAATACCACCTGTTCTTACTCATATAGAGGGGCTAAAATAATACTGAATTCACAGAAGTGGTTAGTAGATGCTGGGAAGAATGGGGAGAAAGTAGACATTGGTTAACAAATACAAACTTACAGCTAACCAAGAGGAATAACTTCTAGTGTTCTATAGCACTGTAGGGTTACAAATAATTTAGTGTATATTCTCAAAAAGCTAGAAGAGAGGATTTTCAATGTTCATAACACAAAGAAATAATAGATATTCAAGGTAATGGATATGCTAATTACTCTAATTTGATTATACATTGTAAATATGTATTGAAATATCACTCTATCTCCCATAAAATATATATAATTATTACATCAACTAAAAAAGAAATTAATAATAAAGGTATTTGAAATACTGATTTATATCCACCATCATTGGATATAAATCAGTATTTCAAATATATAATCTTGCCCTATATTTATTTTATATAAGAATATTAACTAAGAGCAGCAAAACATTTGAAAATATTTTTATTTCATTATTATCCTCTTGTTTTATTTGAAGGTATGTTCTATCTACTGATAGGATTGTGCAATGAGAAAAGCATGAAAAACACTGGCTTTGGGAAGCCATTGAAAGGCTTTCAACAGAACTATTGCATGGCCACACTTTCAGTTAGAAATCTGGGAATGGGATATGTGGAAGATAAAGAAAAATAAAGAATAAAATACAGGCAAAAAGTTGAGGTTAGAGGCTGTTGTAGGAGCTCAGCCAAGAGATGATTAGAACCTGTAGTATATAATTAGTCTTAAGAATGAAGGTAATTAGACTCTTTTGTGAAAAATTTGAGCCACAAAATTAATAAATTGGAAGACTGATGGGGCTTGAGGCTACTGCAGTGCTGAGACTAAGGTGAAATCAAGAAGGACTGCCAGTTCTCTGGATTTGGGGAGAGTGTGGTGTGCATCCCAATGAGCTTTATCAAGATGTGACCAACTCCTCAAACTCCCTCGAGAGTTCAGCAACACATTATGTACACTGCTAATCTTTTCTGTCTTACATAGAGTTTAATTATATTACTAATTATAAAGATATAATCTCTGACTTTCAATTCAATTGATATTAATATACAGTTATTGAATATCTGTTTATCAAGTCAGTATTGAAGCTTCAGAAACATATTCCATTTGTGGCTCCTTTTATTAAATGTTGTGATACGAATGCTGAGATGTTTATTATGCATATTTATATTATATATCCATTCATATTTTCACTCATCAATCATTCTTTTTTAGACCAACACATAATAAAGGACAAAATGGAAAATAAAAGACTGAAGTCATCAAAATTTCTACACAATACCTGCAGTGTTCTTGCATTTTGCAATGCTGCCATTTTTCTCTTGTGAGCTCTTTTCTCAGAGCTTCTCTCTGAAAATGGACAAAGCTACAATTGTTAATGAAACAATGATAAGTGAGTCCGAAAAGCAAAATGAACTCTAAGCCAAAACTAGTGAAAAATTACACCATTGCTGCCAGTGAAAATCAAAGCCTAAAAATATATGACTGCATGGCTGAATGAGAAAAACAGAGAGGAGGAACAGAATAAGAAGGGAAATACAGCAAAGGAAAAAAGAGAGGTGGCATATGCTACAAAGAATAAAGACATAGGTCCTCAGTCTTCCTGAACTCTGGCAGTGACCTTGGTAAAGCTATTCCAAATCTTGTCTGAAATTATATATTAGTCCGATATGTGGAAGTAAGCAATTATGCGTGCTCCATATTAATAAAAAAAAAAAAAAAAGACTTTAATCTTTCCTGAAGACTACCTGGAGCACACCCATTGAAAACTTGTGGATCATAGGCACCCAGTCTGAAAGTATTTAACAAAGAGAAGACCATTGGGAAAGTTTCTTTTTTTCTCTTTCCTTTTTGTTTCCTAATTGCTTTAAAATTCCTGACACAATTAATTAGGGAACAATAAAATGCAAAAGGAATTTCTACTGGCATTTGGCATTATAAATATTATATATACAGGAATGATAATTTTGTTGGCATTCTGCAATCCCCTGTTTTCAATTTCCTTCGTTAGTTTATACAATAAAGTTTTGGTTATGCCTCCAGATACAGAATTAACTGGGTGAAGTTTAAAGCTTTGTTGTCCCAATGAGTTTTCTTGTAAAATATTATCCAAAAGTCTTTTATTTAATGATGTCCCTATTGATGAGACATTAACTTTGTCGTTGTTTAATCTTTCATTCTCATATGTCTGAACTTCGTAGAGGTACACTCTATGTTGAATAACATATTAAAATCTTCGCATGGAAGTATTCTCATCCCCTACCATAGTCCCTGGCATTTATATTCCAGTTAAATAACATTTTAGATTTAGATTCTCTATTAGTTCATTCTCACACTGTTAATAAAGAACTACCTAAGACTGAGTAATTTATGAAGAAAAGAGGTTTTATTGACTCACAGTTCCACAGGCTATACAGGAAGGATGACTGGAGGCCTCAGAAAAATTACAATCATGGCGGAAGGTGAAGGGGAAGCAGGCACGTCTTTCTGTGGTGGAGCAGGAGCAAGAGAGCCAAGGGGAAGGTGCCACACACTTTCAAACAACCAGATCTCATGAAAACTCACTCCCTCTCACAAGAACAGCAAGGGGAAAATCTGCCCCCATGATCCAATCGCCTCCCACCAGGTCACTCCTCCAACACCGTGAATTATTAATGCAATTTGACATAAGAATTGGGTGCAAAGAGCCAAATATACCATTCCATCCCTGGCCCCTCCCAAATCTCATGTCCTTCTCACATTTCAAAACACAATCATACCTTCCCAACGATCCACCGAAGTCTTAATTTATTCCAGCATTAACTCAAAAGTCCTAGTCCAAAGCCTCATCTGAGACGAGGCAAATCCCTTCTTCCTATGAGCCTGTAAAATCAAAAACAAGTTGGTTATATCCAAGACACAATGAAGGTACAGGTATTGGGTAAATCTCAAAAATATAAATGTGAATTTTTATTTGGAAAAGCATAATTTTAAAGAAACTAGAAAGATATGTGGTAATCAGAGGACTTGCCTTGTTTTTTTGTTTTGTTTTGTTTTGTTTTGAGACGTAGTCTTGCTCTGTTGCCCCAGGCTGAGTGCAGTGACACGATCTCGGCTCACGCAACCTCCGCCTTCCGGATTCAAACGATTCCCCTGCCTTACAGCACCCGCCATCATGCCCGGCTAAATTTTTTATTTTTGTGGAGACGGGGTTTCACCATGTTGGCCAGGCTGGCCTTGAACTTCTGACCTCAGGTGATCTGCCTGCCTAGGCCTCCTAAAGTGCTGAGATTACAGGCGTGAGCCACTGCACTCGGCCTTGCCTTGGCATTATTAAAACTAGCTGAGGATTATTTTCCCAAGCAAAGTATTTCTTGCAAATTCAAAACTTACTTTAGAAAAAATAAAGAATTTGTATATCTTTTTTCTCTCCCCCAGTTCTCTACCCCCCAATCAGAGAGGATATTTCAAAACACTTTTCATCTTCCTAAATATAAAATAAAATGAGAGAATAATATTTTCCCTGGACCAATGAAGCCCAGATAAAACTAAAATCATTCTGTTAGAGAAGGAAATCCATAAATACTATTAATATATTTGAGTTACAAAGAAACTTGAGACTTCAAACCAAGACAATAAGAAAGTTTAATGTTTTAGCACATTATTTATTAAAGCTTCAATTCTTTACACACTTACCTTAAGTACAGTAAGCATGTGATTTGACTGAATTCCCTCAGTGCTATGAAATAGGTACTAATATTCCTATTTCACAAATGAAAGTTTTACAATTTAAAATGGTTAACTATTTCCCCAAGACTCCATGGCTTAGAAGAGCAAAAGCAAGGCTTAAACCAAGTCCATTTGGTTCTTAAGACCAATACCCTCAGAGCACACTGTTGTGGGCTTCCAAAGGCTCTACAATCCCTACGGTATTCTTTCTCAAAGCTTTCGGCCATGAGATCTTCACTACCACTGTTTTTTCATTTTTTTTTGTTTTTTTGTTTGTTTGTTTTTTGCTTGCTTTTATACCTTCTTTTGAAATAAAGAGATTAAAGAAAATAAAAGATGATAGCCAAAGATATTCCCTCACACCTTCCCTCACACCACCCAAAAGGAAAAAATGATCAGCTACAAAAACTTTTCTGGCAGTGCCTTGAGATGATCTAGGCCTATGGGACCATTTGTGACAGTCATTTCTGTTATTTTCCAACTCCCAGGAGCTCCAGCACATGTTCTACCCAAGATACACTGCGTTCCCTCATACATCATCAATCACTGACTACTGTGATGGTGCTCTTTTGCAATAGCTTCCTTCTTTGCGCCTCCAGAATTCAACTAGATAGATAAAACTTGATGTTAAGGCCAGTTTACTACTTAGGTACTTCAATTGTGTGAACAAATAGCACAGGCAGCAGTAACCCCTAAACATATAAGAATTTATGCCTGCAACTGTGTTAACCCTATTTGTAGTTTTTCACAATATGCATTAAGACAGTATGTTCATTTTTTCTCCCTGAACTCAAAAAGAACAATTTCTAGTTCTTCAGGAGAGTACTTTGGCTCTCTTATCTCATAAGCAATACCAGTAATATTGTGAAAAATCAGTGAGTAAAAAATAAAAATTATAAAAGACAAGTGAATAAAGAAGTAGAATGAGTGATGAATGCATAATAAACAAAAAAATCACCAATGAGATATGAAAGATTAATACTTTAAATGTTTCTTAACCACAGAAACCCTGTTTACAGTTGCTGTACATGTATTTCAAAAAAGTGAGAAAAACTAAAAATAATAGAGGCAAGAAATTGAAAAATATAACAGCCTGAAGTCATTAAATGTAAAACAACCTAAATCTCAAGATAATAATTGAGAATATTATGTCACATTATAGCATATTAATTAGTATTTCTAATGACAGTTCTGAGACAGTGCATGTTTTGTAAAGTTGAACATTTACAGAGAATGTTTAAGTGATACCAAATGCCCTTTCTTGCAAAACCAAGATAAATGTGTGAAACATTTTTTAAAGACTCCCATTAAAAAAATAAACTTTAGCACTTAACATAGATAAGCTTCAGCTGGAAAAATCACTTACATGGATCATTTCATTTCACACACACCTAAAATATTAGGTGTCTATTCCTACCATGTGGAACATTTTGTTTTTTAATGGATCACTTAGTCTTTCTCAGAGACTGTGGAAGATAATGACTCTTGGCTTCTAACATCTAAAGAAATCATCAGCTTTTCTCTTCTCTTTTGGAAATGCATGACTGGAATAAAGACATTCCTCGCTCTTTGCTTTTCACTCCAACCTTACCAACTAGTTCAATGCCCAGAGAGCCCATGCAAATTGTTTCCTACATATGCTTTTGGCAAACACCTCTAGCACTTTCTCTTCCATCAAATTTTCTCAGCCTCTGGCTGGGCGCAGTGGCTCATGCCTGTAATCCCAGCACTTTGGGAGGCCGAGGCAGATCACTTGAGGTCAGGAATTTGAGACCAGCCTGGCCAACATGGTGAAACCCCATTTCTACTAATAAGACAAAAATTAGCCTGGCATGGTGGCATATGCCTGTAATCTCAGCTACTGGGGAGGCTGAGGCAGGACAATCTGTTGAACCCAGAAGATGGAGGCTGCAGTGAGCCGAGATCTCGCCATTGCTGGGCAAAAAGCAAGACTCCATCTCAAAAGAAAAACAAATCTTCTCAGCCTCTAAAATATATCAAGAATAATTGAAACAAATATGATGAAGACATTCCAGGATAGAAATCACAAAATAAAATTCTTAACACTAAATTAAAGAGGTGGTCTGTTTATCAGTCGTCAATATTTGAAGGAGGCAAATAATTAACTATAGTAACCTGGTTTTGTTTGTTTGTTTGTTTTGTTTTGTTTTGTTTTGTTTTTGAGACAGAGTCTCACTCTGTCACCCAGGCTGGGGTGCAGTGGTACAATCATGGCTCACTGCAACCTCCGCCTCCTGGCTTCAAGAGATTCTCCTGCCTCAGCCTCCTGAGTAGCTGAGATTACAGGTGTGTGCCACCATGCCCAGCTAATTTTTGTATTTTTAGTAAAGACGTGGTTTCACCATGTTGGTCAGGCTGGTCTCGAACTCCTGACCTCATGATCTGCCCGCCTCGGCCTCCCAAAGTGCTGGGATTACGGGCATGAGCTACTGCACCCAGCCCCTTCTCTTTATCTCAATCAAAGTTTCACCTGACAGGCAGTGTGGGTCAGAAGTACAATTCTAATTATATAATTCAGACATAATATCATTATTAACATTAAAAAGAAACTACTCTTTTGAGATCATGTGAATCTAGTTGGGGACAGTTCTTACTACAGGTGATCTCTTTATTGTATCACTTTGATGTTCAGAGCCAAGTCAGTATAATACAGAAGCGAAGGAAAAAAAAAAATAAGACAGGGAAAGGAAGAATATCTTCAGTCACAGGCTTTGTGAGGGCAAGATCTCTATACCTTAAATCTTGTAATGTAAATTTAAAACACAGTAGCAATACATCAGTAACAAGGACTCAGAACAGCAAAAACTCTGACATCAAAACACAGCAACCTTAGTAGTCATCTTAGTAACAAGGTTTACTTTCTAGAAATTGTCCTATTGGCTACAGATGAAGCCACTATGCTGTACCTTCTTTACAAAAGAGTCCTGTTGAATTTCCTCCTGTTTGTTCGAGCGAGAGATGAGGAGTCTTTCTTGACTCTACTTCATTTGTACTCCTTTGTCCAAAAAATGACTTCATGCCTCCTAAATAACTCTTTGGTCATTGTCACATTCTTAGTTCAAGCCACCACATCTCTTGCTTGCATTTCTGCAGCAGCATCAGAACTTCCTGCACATAGTTCCATTGACCCCACCTCTAGCACATTAAAAATGCTCTTACTTCTATCCGTTCCCTTCTGTTGATAAGGTGGTTTTAAAAATGCAAATCAATCGTGTCACTCCTTTACTTAAAACTTTTCAATGTATTCCGATTGCCCCATAATGAAACCCAAATTCTTAATACATACTAATAAGACTCTCCTGAATCAAATCTCTCTATAACTTTTCAGTCCCATTTTGTACCAGGAAGGTTTATTAGGGATCTATACCTCTGGAAAAAGGGGAAAGAATTAAGGTTGGGCAGAGGGAGAAGCTGGACTGTGATGTATATCTAACAAAGCCTCAGCCAACCTGGAGGGGACATATGGAGGACATATTGCCCATTAAAGTCATCCATCACCAAGCTAAAATTAAAAAGCCTTTATGGACATGTCTGTCTGTAACTGGATGCAAGCTGCCCAAGGATGGAATGACCTAGAGTGAAACAGCTATATGCAGCTAAGGCAGACTCTGACGAGTTGGCAGCTGGAGGGTGCCTGCTAATCTTCCTCCCCACGTTTGGTCATGTAGATTTTTCTGGGAGAAGGAATTGGGTTATGCATGCTCTCATCTACCACAGCCCATTTCTTATACCACTCAGATATAATCTTCTAAATACATTCGGGGAGCAGCTTCTCCAGGATTTTGATGGGCCTGTCTTCCTGAGGGAACACTTAGAAGAGACAATTTAGTAGGACAAGCAATAGTCTTCACTTCTACAGCTGTCTCAGTCCACAGTTGATACTCACCATCTCTTTGCTTCACTGTCTACTCTAGATTTCCCTCATGCTTAGCTTCTACTTCTTCTGTCCTGGGTGATTTGGGTGCCATGACCCAAATCTTTATGCTCAAAGACTCCAGGTTCCCGGCACCATGCTGTAGTTTATGTATCTATATATTATCGTAATATTTGGGAAATTGAGTGCCAGGAGTTACCCAAGTGGGTTCACACATATTCCTTTCTGTTTTATTACTATGTAACAGCAGGTCCAACTCCTCCTGCTGATTAGTAAATTACCCCTGACAAGTCAGTTACCTCTGGCTCTTGCATGCTGGCCCTGGGATACAAGGATCCCAAAGTGTGTAGCTTAAAATTTAATGGTATCTTTGCTATGTCCCCTGCTTACAGTGTGCCCTTTTGGAAGCCTAGGACCTCTAACTCTTTAGATCCTAGTGTTGCAAGGATGTGAATCACCAAATTCCCCCAGCAGATTATTGGAATGGATGGTACAAAGAGCTACTCCTTTTTCTACCTCTTTGTTTCATTTCCCACTGGAAATACAATACCATATAAACTCTTTTGTTCAAGGCCTATATTGCATCCGAAATGATAACATGTCATATATACAGGCTACCACCTCCCAAGCTAGCACTTCAGCTGTGCCTTCCACAGGTCATTCAGTGACCTATCAGGCTGTCAGCTTGTGGGTATCGCAGAATGTGACACGAACAGTTAATCCCATGGTTATGTGTCCATATATCCCTTTTGATATAAAGTTTGCTGCCTGTTCTAATACAGCATTTTATGGGGTTTTACACCAGTGGATCAAACACTTAAATCTTAAGATAATGGTACTGGGTAAGGCCCTGTGGACTGAAAAAGAAAACCCATATGTGGAATATATGTATATATGTCTACTCTTCTGAGAATGAATCACTGCCCCTTCCAGGATGGAAATTCCCCAATAACATAATCAACTGGCCAAAAAGGGGTGAATTTATCTCCTTGGTGAATGATGCCATATTGGGAGCTCAGTAGTTACCTCTGTTGTCGGCATATCAGACATTCAGCAGTGGCAGCAGCTAGATCAGCCCTGGTAAGTGGGAGTTCGTGACATTAGGCCCATGTGTGACTTCCGTCTCCATTACTGGTACTGTGTGCCCATCCTGCCAGCACTGGGTAGACAACAACAGAGGCTGGCTGAGTTTAAGACAGGTTGGGTCATATTGTCCTCTTGGTTGCATGAACTACTACTAATATAAAAATCTTGATCTTTCCATGTGTACTCACTTTCATATATTTATCCAAATTTCTCTATCCCAGACCACACCAACTCCAGTCTTCCAAACTTTTCCTTTCAAGCTTAAAATCTTTCATGCTAGACCATTTGCCTCTGCCCATAATTCACACATAACAAAGTGCACTTCCCAAAGGTCTGCCTATTGGAAGAATTTTTAACCACCATTTTTTAAGCCAATCCCCTAGTAAGGCTGCTATGTGTTTTTGACCCACACTCACATTAAGTCATTCATTCAACTTTTATTGAACACTTAATCTGTGCCAATTACTTTTCCAGGGTTTGGGAATCAAAGAACAATCAGACAACATCTTTATTCACTGGTTCACAGGCTAGTGCCAGTCAGAAATAAATGAAACACAGTAAGCGATACTAACAGGATTAACAGCATGCTTCCAAATAAATGGTTATAAATTTTAGATATTTCAAAAATAAAAGTTACTCAATAGCAGAAAGATTGGCCTGCAAACTGAATAGGTATGGATTTATAAAATTACAGTTGCAAGTACAATTAGTTAAAATACAACCTGCAAATGTGATTATCTGCCATCAAGATGAAGCCTGTATATACTTTAGGGAAGCTGGCAAAATGACCCCTGGTTAATACCATAAATGCTGCACACCGAGCAAATTCTGAGCTCATATAATTCCTCTTTTTCCAACATGTGGTTCAGGGTGTTTCTCAGGGCCATTATTGCTTGCCAACACTGGAGTGGATTGCAGCTTTGGGAAGGTGATAAGAAATAGTGCCAAAGGAGGCAAAAAGAGAAAGGGGACAGAGTTGTGCAAAAAATAACGATGAACTACCATTGGAACAATGTGTTCCTAAATAATACACATGTGATTATTACTGTTCAGAGTCTATGTGGTTTCTGGCATAGCTCCTCAAAACAAATCAATTAGATATAGGCAAATGTTCTCAGCATTAAAGAGTGATTGGTCAAGAGTACAAAAAGGAAATCATATTCCAAATGATACTTGGAAATAAAAAATACCTCAAGTCACTTGAAGAAAGCTAACCATGTGCTCGAAAAAAGATGTTTCTTATCTAAAATTCTAAGCATCAATCTAGGTCTCTAGGCAGAAATTAAGAGAACCCAACCTAAGAAACTCTCCCTTATCCCAGGCAAAAACAGTCACAGTGTAAATCTAAACCTCAAATAGATATTACAGCTCCAACTCGGAGGAGTGTTTTCTCTCCTCTAAGTATACAAAGAGAAAAGGAAAAAGAAAAAAAAAATCAGCTAACCAAACACTGAAATTTTAACAGAACAAGCACTGGAACATTGGACAGCTATCCATGTCTTGTAAATGTCCAAACATTCTTAACTTAAAAAATCTGACTATGTTTATCATGGAAAATACAGAATTAAGGTATTTCCAAACCTTCCTGGATTTAATCATAAAGTACCCCAGACCTCCTGTATGACTCACCCATCCTAATGATGATGATGGAAATGAAAGCATGTTTCTTGGTGGATTAGCTAACAGTGTCCAAGTGAACAATAGACAAGTCCAGAATTATTATCAAGGCATCATGTTCATCCTTGGCATGACAAACATTCAACACTAAGAGTGAACGTCATTTTGTGAAAAAGAAAGTCTTGCCTAAAGAACAAGTGAGTTCTTCCCGATGAATGGAAAAGCATTTTTGTGGTTTATGCCAAGTAAACAATAATCTATTTTTTAAAAAGACATAGTGGGAATCATTTAAGCACTTAAAAGATCCAGTGCCACTTGCAGTAAGTGAGTGGCATAAAACATTCCATGCTTAAGGAATATGGCACTGGAATCCTCATAAGTAATATCACCACTTAATGGCTGCAGGCACTTCAGACGCGAACTCTTCTATAACAGGATTCATGGTGAATTTGTTATACTCATTTATTTAAACAATGATCCAATATATGTTAAATACTGTTAAAATTAATTTGAGAGTGTTGTTCCTGCATAATATAGTGTATCTGTAAAATTCTTTCTTATTGTAATTTTCTATTTGATCCACCTCTTTCCTCATAGCTAACTAATGTTAGACCTAAACTGGATTCTAAAACTTATTCATTTTAAAAGAGTTGTTAACTGATTGTATAAACAACAAAGAGCATGTCAAAATATCAAAATGTCTTTTTTTTTTTTTCCTTGCAAGTAAGAAGAGATTTATTAAAGTATTTGTTTTAGCTAAAGGCTTCAGGCTGGGCACTGTGGCTCATGCCTGTAATCCCAATACTTTGACAGGCGAAAGTGGGGCGATCACTTGAGGTCAGGAACTTGAGACCAGCCTGGCCAACATGGTGAAGCCCCGTCTTCACTAAAAATCCAAAAATTAGCTGGGCATGGTGGTGTGCACCTGTAATCCCAGCTACTCGGGAGGCTGAGGCAGGAGAGTCACTTGAACCTGGGAGGCAGAGGCTGCAGTGAGCCAAGATCGTACCATTGCACTCCAGTCTGGGTGACAGAGTGAGACTCTATCTCAAAACAGAAAAACAAACAAGCAAACAAAACAAAAAACAAAAAAAAAAAACCTTCGAATTAATTCTCCCATAGTCTTCACTAACCATATGTGTGTGTGTATGTGCGTGTGTGTATGTATGTATATGTAATTTAGAAGAAAAAAAACATACTAAAATCAGTGTCAAACTGAGTTTTTAATAATATTTTACCAAATAGAAAAATCTATCAGGTGAAATAATGGGTTTTTCTCATAAGAAACTAATTAAACATATTGTGCTTCCTGTCCTATCTGCCTTTCATCATAAACATTAACTTGTTACAGCAGCATAGCATACCCCTACTGCCTGG
This sequence comes from Macaca mulatta, assembly GCF_049350105.2. NCBI lineage: Eukaryota > Metazoa > Chordata > Mammalia > Primates > Cercopithecidae > Macaca > Macaca mulatta. The sequence continues at coordinate 115,984,378 of NC_133410.1, read as the reverse complement.
AGATACAATAATACCCCATAGAGCTTAATCCTAACAATTGTTTACCATGAATATTTCCTTTTCAAATTTGTATTTTAACTATTCAACCATAAAAAGGAATGAAATAATGGCATTCTCAGCAACCTGGATGGAATTGGAGACTACTAGTCTAAGTGAAGTGACTCAGGAATGGAAAACCAAACATTGTATGTTCTCTCTCATAATTGGGAGCTAAGCTATGAGGACACGTAGGCATAAGAATGATACAATGGACTTTGGGGACTTGTGGGAAAGTATGGGAGGTAGGTGAGGGATAAAAGATTACACATTGGGTATAATGTACACTGCTTGGGTGATGGGTGCACCAAAATTTCAGAAATCGCCACTAAAGAACTTATTCACGTAACCATACACCACCTGTTGCCTGAAAAACCTATTGAAATAAAAAAGAATTTTAAAAATGTATTTTAAAAACCAAATTTTTATTTCAGATTGTGAAATGCTGTGCTTTTACAACTTTTACTAGCAGGAGAATAGAAACAGAAGTATTACAATAAGCTTATGAAATATCAGGTTATGAGTCTAAACATTTGGCAGTTCTTTTGCCACAAGTAACAGAAATTCTAAGGAAACTTAAACATTAAGAAAATTTATTATTCCACATCATAGAAATGAAGAGAAAGTTCAGGTTTCAGGGTCGGTTACTTACACATTCCAACAGTCATCAAAGCCTCAGGTTCTTTCCTTCTCCCCTTTCTCCTTTCTTCCTGCTTTCCTTTGACCTCATCCACAGGCTGTTAGATAGACGGCTGCAAAAAAAAAAAAAAAAAAAAAAAAAAAAAAAAATATCTAATTCTTAACTCTGACCAAAAAATAAAAAAGGTCCAGACAAAAAAGATAGACTATCCTCTAATGTGGATAGCTCTTAGGATGGAGGAAAATTTTCCGGAAAATGTACCAGAAGATTGAAGTTTATAGTTTGTTGGTTAGGGTTGGGACATATTTCCATTCATAGACCAATCACTTGGAACGATAATCAGCCTGCCCTTAGAAAAAATGAGTTATGCCTCTGTAGCTGGGATGGGGTCATATCTTGGGGGCACATGACTGCATATGAGAATGCTGCATACCTGAATAAATCCAGATTTCATTTGGAAGAAGAGGAAAAATGAATGGTGAGTAGATAATCAAAAATGTCATCTTATAGTAACTGTAGCTGCATTATACATGTAAAGGCTAAAATTTAGGAGTGCAGGTAGGTAGAGTATTGTTAAGGAGGTAATGATCAGAGATTAGAATTTTAAATTAAGTTAAGCTAATGTGGGTTTTTAAAAATTTTTTAATAAAATGAGGATTATATTTAACTAAAAATAAATCCCCAATAAATAAAGATTGGATCAAAGGCAATGCATCTTTCTGGACTCAGTATCAGTCTTTCATGTATCAGTATTAAAAAATACAAAATTATGAAAATTTCAGTCCATTTGCTTCTGTTTACAAATAAGTCCAAATTATCTGAGATCACATAAGAATCAGTTACAGGCAGATATCCTTAAACTCACGGTATTTTTCCTGACCTAATATTATGTTACATTCTTTACTGAGTATCATGTCCAGTTATGAAGACACATCAGTTATGATTTTTTTAAAGCAAAAATTATCATTCCATAGGAGTGCAGGTACCTTTGTGATATAATGATTTATTTTATTTTGGGTAGATACTCAGTAGTGAGATTGCTGGATTGAATGGTAATTCTATTTTTAGTTATTTGAGAAATCTTCATATTGTTTTTCATAGAGGTTGCATTAATTAACATTCCTACAGGTGTGTAAGCATTCCCTTTTTGTGTCCATCAATGAATGATTGGATTTAAAATGTGGTATAAATATATTATGGAATATCACTCAGCCATATAAAAGATTGAAACCATGTCATTTGTAGCAACATGGATAGAACTAGAGACCATTATCCTACGTGAAATGACTCCAAAACAGGTCAGGCTCCATGTTCTCACTGATAAGTGGGAGCTAAACAATAGGTACACATGGACACACAGAGGGGAGTAATAGACGCTTGAGAGTCCAGAAAGTAGGAAGGTATAGGAGAAGTGAAGGATTAAATAATATCTATTACCTGTTGGGCACAATGTACACTATTCAGGTGATAGGTACGCTAACAGCCCAGACTTCACCACTACACAATATACCCATGTAACACAATGCACTTGTATGCCTACATCTACAAAAATAAAAAAGTAAAATCATTATTCCAAATTGTACTGTATGTTTTTATATCAGCATAATAAGAAATGAAGCACCTCTATTCTCTTTTAGCACTCTGTATTTTATTGAAAATTAAGTTACTATTATTAATATTGATGCCAACAATTGGCCATCTACTATGGGTCAAGTTTTGTGTCGGTTGCTTTGTAATCATTATTTCTAATTGTCCTAACAGCCCAAAAGGGAATTCTTAATAGATCCTTTTTGAAGATGGACTGAGGTTCATAGGCTTTAAGTTCTTTGCCCAGGAAAAGTTGATTATGGAGCAAAGATTTAAAGGTTTGTTTACAAATAAACTTTTTGTTTGTTTACAGAGCAATATTTTTCATAATCATAGATGCAAAAATTCCAAACAAAATTTCTGAAGATTAAATCTGATAATATATAAAAATGATACTATATCACAACCAAATTGAGATTATCCTAAGAATATAAGGTGGGCTTAATTCTTGAAAACCAGTAAGTGTACTTCATCATATTAGGGGATTTAAAAATTAAAAATACTTATTGTCTAAATAAGTGCAGGGAAAACATTTGACAAAATGCAAATTTACAAATAAACAAAACAAAAACTTTTCACCAAACCAGAAATAGGAAGGAACTTCCTTAAGCTGATAAAGGTAATCTATTCAGCTAACCTCACACTTACAGTGAAAGACTCATGTTTTCCTCCGAGGTGAAGAACTAAATAAAAATTTTAGCTCCGTCATTTCTGTTAATACTATACTGGAGAGTCTGCCTACTACCATAAAACCTGAGAAATAAACATAAAGCATCCTGATTGGAATGTAAAAGTATGACTGTCTTTATTCACAAAAGAAATAATTGTATATGTAGAAAATCTGATTAACTGTGTAAAATAACTTCTAGAACTAGTAAGATTAGCAAGGCTGCAGGTTTGAAACATCAATTGTATTTCTATCAGAAATTAATTTTATAACCATCTATAACATTATAAATATGAAATACATAAGGATAGATTTGAAAAGATGTGGCAACTACAAAACACTGCTAGGGAAAATTAAAATCTAAAAATATAGAGAAATATAGTGTGTCCGTGGGTTGTAAGACTCAGTAATATCAAGTGTCAGTTTTCCTTAAATTAATATGTAATTGCAATGCAATTGTAATCAAAATCCCAGCAAGCTTTTTGTGTAGGAGGTTTCAAGCAGAAAAGGAAATTCAAAGGACCTTGAAGAGTCAAAACAACTTTGAAAAAGAAGAGCAACATCAGAGAATTTACACTACCTGACTTCATCTTACAGTAAAGTGACAATAATTAAAGCAATACGGTATAAATGCAAATATAAACAAATAGATCAATGGTCTCACACACATATGGATGATTGGTATTTGTAAAGATTCACAGGTTAGTCAGAGGAGAAATGGTAGTTTTTTCTCCAAATTATATTTTCTTCAAATTATATTGAAACTATTGGACATGCAAACTATTTACATACAAGACAAAAAATTGCCATATACGAAAATTAACTCAAATGGAATTTAATATGAAAACAAACTATAAATCTAGAAGAAAATTTTTTTGATCTTGGATTAGATGAAGGTTTCCTAGTTACAACCCAAAAGGCATGATTTATAAGTGAACAAATTGAAAAATTTGACTTTTTCAAAATTAAAACTGTTCTTTTCAGAAGACATTGTTAAGAGAGTAAAAAGATAATCCACAGACATAGACAAAATATTTGTAAATCATATATTTGATAAAATGATTTGTACCCAAAATATATAAAGAATTTCAAAATTAAACAATAATAATGCATTCAAAAGTTGGCAAACATATGAACAGACACTTTTACCAAGAGAAATATACAGATGAAAAATAAACACATGAAAAGATGCTCAACCTCATTAGTTATTAGGGAAATACAAATTAAAATCACAGTTAATATGATTAGATACTTTTAGAAAGGCTATAATTTAAACAACTAACAATACCAAGTTTTGGCAAGGCCATAGAAGCACCAGAATTCTAATACAGTGCTGGTGAGAATCTTTAATGGTACAACCATGTTGGAAAACACTTTGACCATTTCTGAATCTGTTAATTGTACACCTACTTTGTGATCCAATATAGATCTATAATATATATAGAAATGAGAACCTATGTCTATAAAAAATTGTACACAATGTCTATAGATTTATTTTAATACCCAAAAACAAAACAACCCAGTCTATCAACAGGTGAATGAAAGCAAATGGTGGAACATCTAAATAATAGAATACTATTCAGCAATAAAAAGTAAACTATTAATACAACAAAATGGATAAATCTCAAAACAACTGTGCTAAATGAAAGCAGACAGACAAAAAGAGTTTTAGAAAGGCATGTGAGAAAATTTTTGCCAGTAATGGACATGCTCATTATTAATTCTGGTCATAATCTCTCAGATATATTTTTACATATTCATATATATATATAAATGTATCAAGTTGCATGGTTTAAATATATGCAGCTAATTATATGTCATTTATACCTCAATAAAGCTGTTGACAGCAACAAAGTCATCTTACTTATTTTGAAACTTCAGTCTTGAACTAAATCCAAAACTCATATCCCATCCTGCACGGACTAAACCAGAAGTCCTGGCTACATAAAGTAGATGGGGTTGGAGAGAAGGTTTTAGGTCCTCTGGTGTGGGGCAAGGATAAGGAAAAGAGAAGGCATTATCTTTTTACGTGACTTTCCTTTCGATGATGGTGGTGAGGTATTTCCACCCTCATTCTAGTCGTGTGGTTTCATCTGATGTTGAGAATTTTGCTAATATTAGGGGCTCCATGTGGGTGACGTGCATGCATTCCTCAGTGGGGTGTTTACTTTCACCTAAGTTTCCTCCATTGCTTAAGAGACCTCCTTAGAGGAGCAACTATGTCTGCCATTGGCTCCACCAGCAATAATATTTTATTTATATATATTATATATACACCTCCCAACAACTTCTCTGGGTTGGGCATTTTGTCACTTTTGTCAATGGCTACATAAGTTTCTATTCACTACCATCTAAGTGTGAAGGCACCTCTCAAAAGCCTTGCAGATTTGAGACTGGGAAAGAATAGCCCTAATTTGCTTGCTCAGATAAATTACTCTATGTCGTTAGTCGCTCAAATCATGCTATTCCAGGGAGCCTTCTGTCTTCAGAAAGCAGACGCCAGTCTCTGCTCACTACCGAGGCCATTAAACCTTATTCTTCTCAGAGTGGGAATGGAGGAATTTTATTACGACTACATGCTATTCTCTCGGGCTCCCTACAGTTCTTTTAAACACATTCTCACCGACTCTGCTCTGGAGAGTTCTGAAGCTCAAAAACCACCTATTAAGAGAAGAGATCTCAGATTCCCCCTGCTTAAGGAATGCTAAGCATGTTGGAGTTATTTATATCCTACTGCTCAAGGTCATCACCAAAGTCTGTTTGCAAAAAATTAAAAAACTGCAACCTCAGGCATAAACAGGTTGAAGATACAACCGGTCTTCATGAGTAATCTTGGGTTCCCCTTAACTTACTTCAGTAAAGGAGGGAGGGAAGACTGTTTGCTTACAGACACTTTACTCCACAGTGATACAGACAACTAGTTTAATAACAAATCTGGTTTCATTTTTTCTTGGGCACACAGCAAGTCTGTTCCCAGAATTGACAGCATTTACATGAGTTCTATACAATTTCTATACAATGAGCAAAAGTGAAGTATGACTACTACTTTTAGTCATAGTACATTACAATCTCTAAAATAATAATTTTGTATGTTTCTTCCCTAGTTTCAATTTGGATATAAATGCCCAGAAAGACCACAGAAGATAGCAGAGCCTCCAATAGCCTGGGTCCCTAAATAAACACATAAACCCAAGCCCCTGTGCCCCAGACTAAACCGATATTAATTCCTAAGTAAGCAGAAATAAATTACTACTCTTTTAAGGCTTCAAAGGGCTTATATTTGCCTGTTATAGTAGTTTATCATAGCAAAGACAAAAATTGATATTGAGAGTAGAGTATTGCCTTAAACAAAGACATTGTCTAATTAGGCAGCAAACGGTAAAATATATATATATATATATATATATATATATATATGAGCTAAACAGATGGAAATTCTTGTTACACAGTGGCAAAATATTTGGCAAAATCATCATCTGCTTGGAAGATAAGCCAACGGCACCTGAAACTGTAATTTGGGGGAAAGTGAGAGTAGGATTGAGAGTGAATGTCTTAGCTTTTATTTAATGCCTTTAATGAGGTATTACAAGAGAAAAAAATGAGATGAAATTGCGTAGTCTGAAACCATAAATGAAAGGGAATTAAAATTTTCAGAAATGTGAGCTCTAAATAATTTGGAAAAGCGAACTCTTTCTAGACACTAAAGAGTAAAAGATTGATAAGGCCTTTGAGTCATGTAAGCCCTGTAAGACTTTATTGAACAAAAATTCAGCACTGTCTTTGAGATTGAATGAAGGTTAGTGCATTTCCACCACAAATTATTGTTTCATATGGCCACAAGGTAGTTTTGCTTAAGGTGAGAGAGGCATGAAGAGCAGGCAGCAAAGAAATAAGCCAGATTTCAGAGCTGTATTTGGGAGAACATTTTAGGTGTGCATATGGAAATGTGAAATTGATTGAAAGCAAGATCAAAAATCTCCTAAGATGTTGAGGGGACTGCATTGTCAAAAAATATATATGCTGGTTACTTCTCAAGCCTTTAAACAATTTATGAGTGCTCAAACTTACCTGAGCAGTAAGTGAGCTACAAAATCTGAACAACTCAAAATGGGCATTGCCCCAAAGCTCACTTGAGATGTGCCCATGGAGAATAATAGATAAGAGGAAACCTACCAGAGTGCAGCCAGGGGCCTCACAGGACAGTGGTCAGGGAAAGTCCTCCTAGAATACAGAATAAGGGTCTAATTAAGAACTTTAAAAGCAAAGGACCCTTACAATGCCTGCCCTACAGGAGTTGATTATTGCTGTTTACCAGTCACTGCTATGTCTTTCACTCATTCCTCATTTGGACAGTTCATTGTTGTTATTCTATCCCTGCTTTACTCTTACATAGTAAGGGTAGAGGCAGTGAGTGAGCAGATAATTGTCTTTATAGTTTAGTAGTTACTGGACCATGAGAAGCAATCTCTGGACCTTGTAGAAAAGACTGCATATCATCTGGAGATCATAGACATTGAGTCTGTAGACAAGGTAAGTAAATTCCATGAATAAGGAGTATGAAATGAATATTTAGTGACCAGACTATGGAAGAGATGGTTTCCCAGTCAAACCAATGTCTTCTTTTTCTTCTTCTTGGGAAAGATAGCCGTATTTCCTAGCTCCCTTTGCATTTAGGTGTGACCACGAAACTGAGTTCCAGCCAAAGGGTCCATGGAGTGGAAGTGACACACACCATTTCAAGGCTTGCCCCATGTTATGGGCTGAATTATATCTCCTTAAATTCACATGTTGAAACTCTAACTCCCAGTAGCCCAGAATGTGACTGTATTTAGAAACAGGGCCTTTAAAAAGGTAATTAAGTTACAATGAGGCTGTTAGGCAGATCCTTATCTAAGCTGACTGATGTCCTTATAAGAAAAGGAAATTTGAACAAAGTGATACCAGGGAGGTACACGTAAGGGGAAAAATCATGTGTGGATCCAGTAAGAATGCAGCCATCTGTAAGCCAAAGAGAGAATCCTCAGAAGAAACCAACGCAGCCTATATCTTGATCTTGGACTTCTTTTCTGCAAAACTGTGAGAAAATGAATTTTTGTTGTTCAAACCACCCAGTCTGAGGTGCTTTGTTATGGCAGCCCTAGCAAACTGATGCAGCCCATAAAACCCTCCCTTGTGCAGTCCTCTATGCTCTTCCTCTCTGGCCGACTGGAATGGAGATGACCCCCAGCATAAGGCTAGATGCTCGTTGCCAAGAATGGCAAATTTACAAGCCAGAAAAAGTCTTCTCAAAGGAAAATCATTTAAGCCAGGAACACCCACATTGTGGAATTACATAAGTGAAAAATAAAATTTTATTATATGAATCCACATATATAGGGGGTTGTTAGTTACAACAGTTAGCATTACTCTTGACCAATACTTCCTAGAAGACTGATGATTCCCTTTTTCTTCCCAGTTCTCCTCTCAGTCACTGCTGGCAGGGGGTGGTATATACTTTTCACCTCTTAACAAGCCCTGTGGGAATATGGCTGGGTTCTGTTACATATTGGCTTTCAAAGTGGGATACTCAGCTCATCTTGTTCACAACTGAACTCCTTAACTACAACTCTGGGACACAGTAAATTTTTCACTCAATATCCTCTAACATGGTTTAAAAATAGATTGCTTAAGGTAAAATAAGTAGAAAATTCACAAATATATTAATTAAAAACTATATCCCAATTTTAATGCGTCAATCAAGGGTGATGTTTTCCATTATTTAGGAGGAAATGAGGAGGCCAGCTATTATTTTTAAAGCTACTTCTATCGTAAAGAAGCTCATGTAACTGTCCTATCTTTTAAGACTGGGATATAAAGATTACGGTCTAGCTATAGATATTAAGGACTTTGAGCCCAACAAATGAAATTATTTCCTCTCATCTTCTACTCATGCCTCTTAAGAATGAATAGGAAGGAGAATAGCATTTATAAATATATGAATTTAATATATGAATAAATGAATAGCATTCTTCACATGAATAATCCATGTATTAATATATTTATGTAATTAATACCATGCTTCTTGCCTTATCATTGACTCTGAAAAAAATGTCCTAAGTATTGTATCTTTGAACTAATATATCAGATATTTTGGAGAAATTACAATGAAATTTAGAGTAATTGTCTTAAATTGGAGCTAGAGATTAGGATATATCAAAGGTTTATTTTAATCAAAGATTCTGGAAGCACTAATGTGACATCAAAGGAAAACTACTTAGGTAGTGAAAGAAAGTAGTGAAAATGAAGTGACAGCTGAACATGTAAAGACCTACAGAAAAACAGAGACCCAGGAGTAATCAACAGACAATGATCTAACATCACCAACAAAAGCCGTCACTGCACTAACCTGGGATAGCCCTCTTTTGTCGGCTTGGAAACAGGCAGAAAGAAGTCTTAAAATCTAATAGTTCTCTATAGGCAGGATGACAATATGTCTTAATTTGCCCTAGATGGGCCCGAATTATTGCTGTAAAAACTGTACTACTGTAATATTTAGGTGATACATTTTATAATCCTGTTCACAAGATAGACTCAGTATATATTTTGCAAGAAGGGACAGAAGAAAAGGTTCCTTGAAAAACTTTAAGGACAGTTTAAACTGCAACTACATTTCTCACTCCAAGAAGAACCATATCTTGCCTTCTCTTTGGTTCTCTCTAAGGGCAGCTGTATTAGTCTGCTTAGGCTACCATAACAAAACACGATAGATTGAGTGGTCTAAACAACGGAAATGTACTCCTCACAGTTCAGCAGGCTACATGTCGCAGATCAAGGTCTGGAAGAGTCAGTTTCTCATGAGGCCCTTCTTCCTGGCTTGCAGACAGCCGCTTTCTTGCTGTGTCCTAACATAGCCTTTCCTCAGTACATGCATGTGGACAGAGAGATTTCTTTCTTCCTCTTCTTATATGACCACCAATCTTATTGGATTAGGACCCCACCCTTATAACTTTATTTAACTTTAATTACCTCCTAAAATCCCTATCGCCAAATGCAATCATATCAGGAGTTGGGACTTCAACATATGAATATGGGGATACACAATTCAGTTCATAGCAGTAGCTATAGTCTTTGAGGTACCCTTGTAGTTGCTTTCCTAGTAAATTACCACAACTTAAGAGTAAAAGTCAGAGTCATAGCTATATATATTTTTAAATTTTCTTCTCGGCAACTGCCATGAAATTTAGCCAGTCAGGATCAAAGAAAGCCAGGATTGTAAACACCAGCCTGTATATTTATGTTAGTAGTGTTTTGTCATAAGCCAGAGCCTGAACCCATAGCTAAGAGATAGCATACTTTGTTTTGTAGAGAGTGACTGGGTTAGTGAGATTCTTTGTTCAACCCAGTTACATCAGCAAAACAAGGATGGATTTATTGAGGTATGCATTAATTCATTTGGAGACAGTAACATGGCTGAAGAGACAGTGTGGCATAAGCTTACTTCTCACTTTAAGGGAAGGTCACAACTGGTATTTGGATAAGTCTGTATAGTTTAGAAAATAATTATTTACTTATATCAAACAACTATCTATAAACCGTGAGATGAGAGAACATATGCTGTCCTAAATGTTTTTCCTCTCTTCATAAAACTAATTCTTATCCCTATATACCTTGTTTCTGAGGTCACTTCTCAACTTTACCATAATTGCCTTAAGACAGTAACTGACTCCAATAAAGAAGTCTGATCATAGTGATCACATAAGCCAAAATTATGGCTTGAAGACCACTGAAGTGCTGAGTTTCAAAAGCAAACAGGGAAGAATGGAAATCCATCTCTTTTGCAAAATAAAAGGAAGCTCTTGTACAGATGGGATATATAATTTTAATTAAATCATTAAAAATATGGGGGTTCCCAATAGTAGCCAAATTCTGTACTTTGCATTTGTGAAATTAAACCTTAAGCTAATATTTTTTAAAGTGTTGGCTTTAAAAATGATAAGGCAGCAAACCACAGGATGTCATAAACTCTGGCAAGAACCAGGTTATCTTACAAGCCACTTTGTGTAATATTACAGACAAGTCTATGTAGATATATTGATATTGGGACAACAGGTAAAATAAGAAAGTGGTGTTGTCCAGACTGACAGCAGATCAAAGCCCTATAGGTGCAGCTATTTGTATGGGCAGACAATAGGGAATGACAACTCCAATAAAGGAAAGGATAGCAGCGTTTCATCTAAATAGCATGTTGTTGACATCTTAGATTCCCAGCAGAAGTTACAGGGGATATTGAATGCTCAGGGAGGTAAAGGATGGCAAGGATTTTAGAAAAAACAATTATAAATGGTCCCAGAGAGAAAGCAAAAGCCAGAAGTGTTTAAACATTATCTGGCAATAAAAGTTAGGGATGAATTTGTGAGTCACTGGATCACACCAAATTTCCCCCTTGCCAATTTCCCTTCTGCCCTTTCCTCACTACAGGAAACAAGATTTTTTAACTTGAGCCAGAAAGTAAGTGATAGCTGATGATTGCTGATGCAGATCACAAATGAAACAATAAAGTGTTGTGGAAGAAGCTGTTCTTGGGACATAATACTTTCAGTGACGCCTGTTGAAAGTGTCTTACTTTTTTTTGGAGGGGGGGAAATATTTTGTTGCTATTATTTGTTTGTATTAAACAGATTTACTGAAGTATAACTAATAATCCATATACTCCACATACTTAATGCATACAATTTGATGAGTTTGGACATCATTCATGTTCTTAAAACTTTCCAGTGGCTTCTGATTGCAATCGTAATGAAATCCAAGGCAACACTTACTGGCTTCCCTTAAATGTACTTTGCTCTTTCTCACCAGCTGTTCCCCCACAGGAAATGCTCTTCCATATCATATGTTTATAAATGTCTCTTTCTTCTCTTTCAGAGCTCAGACTACACACCATCTCTTTATAAATGCCTTCTATGGCCACCCAATAAAGAGTAGCCACTCAGACACTCTTATGTTCAAAGAATTTGCTGAGTCAGTATTACATTTATTGATAACCACCTCTTTTCTTCTGTTTGCAAAGCTCTGTTCTCTGTTCTACAGTGGCTTATTGTCTAAGGACTCGTAGCCCTTCATCCTGAAGTGTGAGCATGCACCAATTTCTTCTGGGATGTATTTCTGATTTGGGTTTATTTTCCAATCACCAAAATGCAATTAACTTTGATGATGACAGAAATGCTCTAATTCCTATTAATTTTATTTGCCCCATAAATGCTTGTTGACCTGTGTACAAAGCACAGCACTGGGTTCTCTACAGGGTATTGGGGAAAAAATCACCTTGTTATTTCCTCCATTGAGGGCTTACCATCTATCAGCCATGGTTTCTAGGACTCTTGGGTACTGAATTAATTGTAAAACTCTTGCTCTTATTAGGATTGTATCCTAGCAGAGGAAAATAGGTCATAATAAATAAGAAAGAATGAAAGGCAAGTGTGATAAATAGTGACTTCAACAAAACCTAATGTTCTGTTAATAGAAGTTTGAAAAAAATAAATAGAAATAAAAAGCAGGAAATCCAATGACCAACATCTCTTGTAGTGCCTGTCTCTGCAGATGTACTGCCTAAACATTCAGCTATAGAATTTCCCTCCTTTGGTTTTCTTCAGATTTACCCTGGGATATTTAAGTGATACATATGCCTTTTAGTAGGATGGCTTCTACTAATGGAGTTATCAAAAGTGAACATCACTAACAAATAAATTTCATGTCTATGTTTGTAACACATCCCACAGTATTTCCATAGACATTGATAATGTTCCTTCCAAATGTTCTTTTTCTTTAATTTTTAAAAAAACCGTTCCAGCTTATAAACTTTTGCCGCAAGTTTTCCTTTCACTGTATGCATAGATGAAACAGAGTAACAGCAACAACTGAAATGAATTTTCAGCTTGGAAAGAATGTGCAGAGTGATCTCTCGACCTCATTCAAGTTCAGGAAAAATTCAGGTCAGGTTACCTTTCATCATCTTTGGTGTTTATTCTATAAATTCCATCATCAAGAGTAGCCTAGGGCAGACTTAGCCACGTTGACACAGCAGAACTCAATTTTTTAAGGGAATAGGAAAATAAAACTTTAATGTGTTAAAATGGTTTCTGATTATTAGGTGAATATTTTTAGTTCTGAAAAGAAAAGCATCGAATGCAAGCTTTATTTACAGAAAATTTAGGGGCTTTTAAGTTGTATGAACGAAATATGATATTTCCTTTAATTATGTATTTTTAAACTCTATACCAGAAGCTTATGATCCTGAGGGAGGAGGAATTTCATAATCTGCCAGAAGCCAAACCATCATCTTTGGTGTGAAAGCATCTGCCCTCTTGAGTGCTTCAAGGTAATTACTTCCTTCATATCAGAATTAACAAAAATAAATCAGCTAATTAGAGTCCTATTTTAAGTATTATTGTATTTGTTTAAGTACCAACGAGCTAGGCATCATCTGACCTGTCCAAAGACCCTTTCTGTCTGTAATTACATGTGCCTTCAGTTACATCTACAACAAATGACCCCACCTTAGAGTTTTCCTACTGGGAGAGCCTGTCAGAAAGGTCACGTCCTTCTGTAAGTGAATTTGTGAAAATAGACCCAGTTGATATTTTTCATGTAGTTATAAATGGGTTTGTTTGCACTTCATAAACACATCTAATTCAATATTAATGACATTCCTTTTTATAGGCTTTTCTCCCAGTCTGTTTCTCATAAAGAAGATACAATATGACTTAGCTGCTGAAGAAACATTCTTTGCATTGCACTAACACTTTTTCCTTAATCAATTATAACGAGATCTCCAAGCCATGATAAGGAATCAGAAAAAGAGTATAGCATTTATAGGCTAGAGAAGATAGACATTGTTGTCATATTATCAATTCTGTGAACTTGGGCAAGATAATTAACTGCCACAATGTCCATATCTGGAAAATGAAGCTAATACAAAATAAAAACTCCTACATAATAAGCTTGCTATGAAGATTAAATAAGAAAATATTTGCAACATGCTTGCAATGGTGTCTGGTAGTCACCAGTGCTTAATGAATGTTAGTCAATATCATAACTGTGTTAGAAGCAGTGTATCAATAACAGTGTTGTAGTTGGTAGGAAAGGGAAGGAAGAGTTATTTGGAGTCAAAGATAGGTTTTGTTCATTATTGTTTCATTTTTAGCTGCATATTCACAGTTGTAAAATTATTATTAGAATTCCTGTTAAAAAAATAACATGTAATGGCAAGACTAAAGCTTTCAAGTTCGAACTCCCCATATTGCTTTGAAACAATTGTTTTATAATATAGTTTATGCTAACTCAAGGGATCTTAGGAATACAACTACCAGTTTATAGTTTAGTATTAAATACACAGTCTTACATCCAAGGAGCAGATTTTTTAAATTGAGAACAATAAAAGAGAATATTGAGATTGACTAAAGGTTTCAAAGAAAAACATTTTGTATTAGATGGAAACCTCAAAGCAGTCAATTTCCTCCACCAATGCTTTCAACACTCTTGAAAATTTCCCCCACAAAAGAATTGGTCCAAATGGCATGTATAGTACATGGACCAACAGACTAATTCTCAAAGTTTAAAACAACACAATATTGCCAGTCTAGTTAGAGTTCCTCTCATCAGGAAAGCAAATAGAAGCAGTTCAAAGGCAAATACTGTGAGTAAACCCAGCTGTAAATGTACTACAATCCACTTCGTAATAACAGTCTACTACATAAATAATGATACAGTGGCAAAAGTCACATGTTCAGTCCTACCACAGATACATCTTGTTTTATTGGCTTCACATTATTTGTTTCACAGATATTGCGTTTTTTACAAATTGAAGGAATGTGGCAATTCTATCAGCACCATTTTTACAACAGCATGTACTCACTTCATGTCTCTGTCACATTTTGCTATTCATGCTGTCTCATTCTTACTATATCTTTTATGGTGACATATAACCAGTGATCTTTGATGTTACTATTGTCCTTGTTTTGAGGCACCACAAACCATTCCCATATAAGATGGCAAATTTAATCAGTAAACATTGTGTGTGTTCTGTTTGACTGCTCCATCAACCAGCCATTCCCCTATCTCACTCTCTCTGCTTGGGCCTGCCTATTACCTGAGACACAATACTGAAATTAAGCCAATTAGTAACCAACCCTACAATGGCTTCTAAGTGTTCAAGTAAAAGGAAGAGTCCCACATCTTTTGCTTTCAATCAAGAGCTAAAAATGATTAAGCTTAGTGAATAAGACTTGTGGAAAGATGAGATAGGCCCCAAGGTAGGCTTCTTATATCAAACAGATAACCAAGTCATGAATGCAAGTAAAAAGTACTTGAAGGAAATTAAAAATGCTACCCCAGGAATCACACAAATGATAAGAGAGCAAGATAGCTTTATTGATGACATGGAGAAAGTTTGAGTGGTCTGGATAGAAGATCAAACCAGCCACAACATTCCCTTAAGCCAAAGCCTAATCCAGAGCAAGGCCCTAACTCTCTTCAATTTTATGAAGGCTGAGAGAGATGAGGAAGCCTCAGAGAGGTGAGGAAGCCTCAGAAGAAAAGGTGGAAGCTAGCAAAGGTTAGTTCATGAGATTTGAGGAAAGAAGCCATCTATATAGCCTAAAAGTGTAAAGTGAAGCAAGAAGTGCTGATGTAGAAGCTGCAAGCTAACCAGAAGATCTAAGATAATCGATAAAGGTAACTACACTAAGTAACATATTTTCAATGTAGCAGTAACAGCCTTATATCAGAAAAGGATACCATCTAGCACTTTCATAGCTAGAGAGAAGTCTAAGGCTGGCTTCAAAACTGCAAAGGAGAGGCCGACTCTTTTTAGCAGCTAATCCAGCTGGTGACTTTAAGTTGAAGCCAATGTCTATTCACCATGTCAAAATCCTAGGACCCTTATTAATTATGCTAAATCTACTCTGTGTGTACTTTGTAAATGGAACAACAAAACCTGGATGACATCACGTGTGTTTGCAGTATGGTTTGTTGAATATTTTAAGCCTACTGTTGAGACCAGCTGCTCAAAAAAATAGATTTCTTTCAAAATAGTACTGCTCATTGACAATGCCCTTGATAAACCAAGACCTCTGATGGAGATGTGCAAAAAGAATGTTGTTTTCATGACTGCTAATGTTACAGGATCTTTGGAGTGTCAATTTTCTGGCTGGAAACCTCTGTGGCCAGTGGTGCCTTTGCCCAAGTTCTTGTCCCACATCCAGAAAAAATGAGGTATGCAGACAAATGGAGGGTGAACAAGACGAAGAGGAGCTTTATTGAGTGTTAGAACAGCTTACATGAGACCCGCAGCAGGTAGCTCTACTCTGTAGACAGGTCCTCCTGTCAAAGGTTTAGCTCTCAGCAGAGAGGAGGCCCTGGAGAGGGTAGTTGCTCTCTGCTGCTGGTCATCCCAGTATCTGCTGCTCTCATCAGAGAGTAGGTCCTAGAGAGGGCTGCTAGTCTCTGCAGCTGTAGTCCTGACATCTCTTCAGGTCTCTGAAGCTCTCAGAAGAGAGGGTAGCTCCTCTCTGCAGCTGGTCATCCCATAGTCTCTCTGTCCTCTGCTCTGGCTGAGCCCCAGGCTTATTATGGACCTCAGAGGGGAGGAAGTGCATGCCAATCGGTCCCGGGTCAGCCACGGGCAGGCCTGGAAGAAGAACCACAAGTCCCCATTTAGGTCCTCAGGACCGGCAGCTCAGCCCCCAGCCTTCAGGGCCTAGCTGGCCTGAAGGTGGGTCCTTACCAGGGACCCGCCCTCTTCTGTTCAGGAATCTGTCTACCTTCCGCTGCCATTCATGGCCCACTGGCTCTGCCCCAACTTTGCTGGTGATTGGAGCAGGTGCCAACAGCAGGGAGAGGCCTGGCAGCAGGAACAGGCACTTCCAAGCCTCCGAGGGTAGGGGGACCTTCCCAGGCCCCCAAGAGTACAGGGATGCCTGTCTGCAGCCATGGTTTGGGCAGCTGCTGCTGCTGCACCTGGGCAGGCAGGGCTCTTGCCTGTTCTTAGCTCCCCACGATCCACAGTGTAGTTTGGGTAGCTGCAGCTCTGCCCACGAGTACAGCAGTACCCTGGTTTCAGTGGCGGCTTGGGCAGCTGCAGTTGCACCCACTTGTCCCCAGCCCCCACTGGCTCCAGGGAGCAGGGCATTGGGCTATGCCCCGTCACAGCCTGGAGTGGGGTCTTCAAGTCCTTGCTGGGCCTGGGCTAGCATCTGGGGCCGCGGCAATGTTGCTGTGAGCTCCTCCTATGGCCTCGACATCCAGGGGCGGCCCAGTGCTCCTTCTTGCCTGATGCACGACCAGCCCCTTAGGGCAGTGGGCTATGGTACTATCTGCCTCTTCGCTGTGCCCTCCCTGCAGTGGCCAACATAACAGCAGCTGCACCAGATGGCCCATGGCTACCGTCACTAACACAACATCCACTCTTCAGCTCACAAGTCAAGGAGTAATTTTGACTTTTGAGTTTTATTATTAAAAAATGTTTTAAGGCAATCGCTGTCATAGAGAGTGATTCTTCTGATGGATCTGGGGGAAAATATATTGAAAACCTTATGGAAAGGATTTATAATTCTAGATGCCATTAAGAACATTTGTAATTCATGGGAGGAGGTCAAAAGATCAATATTTGCAAAAAATTGATTTCAACCTTCATGGAGATCTTGACGGGTTCATGACTTCAATAGAGGAAGTAAATACAGATGTGGTGGAAATCACAAGTGAACTAGAACTAGAAGTGGAACCTGAAAATAGGGCTGAATTGCTGCAATCTCATCATAAAACTTTGAATGAATGAGGAGTAGTTTCTCATGAATGAGCAAAGAATGTGGCTTCCTGAGATGGAATCTACTCCTGCTGAAGATGCTGTGAACATTGTTGAAATGGTCAGAATGTACATAAAATTAGTTGATAAGGCAACAGCAGGATTTGAGAGGACTGACTCCAATTTTGAAGAAGTTCTGCTGTGGGTCAAATGCTATTAAATATCATCACATGCTATAGGAAATCTTTCATGGAAGAGTCAATTGACACAGCAAACTTTATATTCTTATCCTTAGAAATTGACACGGGCACCCCAAACTTTAACAATCACCACTCTAATCAGCCAGGAGCCATCAATATTGAGACAAGGTCCTCCACCAGGTAGGTTAAGTTAAATTATAGGACACTCAGTGTATGTCCACTTGAGAATTGTTTGGTTGGTGTGAGACCAAAAAATACAAATAAAAAACAAAAACAAAAAATCCACACATCTGGTGTCAGAAATGTTTAGTGACTGTGTAAGAAAGTAGAAAAACAAAACGAAACACTTTGGGGTTTTTTTTCCTATCGCTATAAATAGCACTTACCATTTTCATTATAAATGAAAATGTTATTTATTCATATATGTTTTTACTTACTTTCTACCACCCCAACTCATTGGGCACTGGTACCATATGTGTTTGGTTTACCTCCACACATCAGGTGTTAATATATAGTACAGTGCCTAGCACACAGCAAACCCTGAACCAGTTTCCATAGAGCAAATGAATAGGGATAAAAGTGCTGCAAGAGACACATCTAAAAAAATTTGCCAATATCAAAAGTTTTACAGACATCATATCTTATTTCAGACAAAGAATGTAGCATAAATTCATTAAGTATAAAAGAAAACAACTCACTCTGACAGTTAAATACAGTCGTTTGAGTTAATTTCATTCCTCTTATTTTGTATTCCACTGTTTTGTTTACATTTTTACTCATTTCTTTTACCTTATTTTGTTAATGCAGATTCAATAAATAACAACTGACACGTAGTGCTTCATGCAATAGTTTTTGTGTAACTTATTATTAAATGACTTCCAAAAAAGCACTTCCTCACTACCTATGGGTGGGGGAGAGTATCTAAACTCCTAATGAAATGATAAATTTTAGCCTTGCTCTTTCCTGTCCAGATAATGAAGAAGTTTTCCAGCAAATCAAGGTGCAGAGTTGAAATATTTGCTGCAACAAGCATTGATTTAATCTTAACCACAGCCAAATCTCTTTCATCAGAGTAAACTAGGACTTCACTTGAATCCACACTTCAAGTTAGAATAAATGTTTTTGCCTTTTAAATTTCTAGCACTATAAAAGGGTTCATGAACTTCATCAAAATAATTCCAGTTGCTGGTACCCAATTACTAAAATTGAACAAAAAAAAATATAATTTGTGCAGAAACAAAATGGGCAAATAACCACCCAGCCCTAAATCCAAAAAGCATGCCAAAACAATTTCTCAGTGGTTCACAAAACGTTACCAAAAGGCCTTGCTTGCACTCAGAGATCATAAAGCCATGGGGATAAGACAGGCCTTACATAGGTGTGTTATGAAGACTACTATTCTAGTACTATTTGAATTCGAATTGAGTTTTAAGAAATCATCTTAATCTCAATGAATTACTTCCTGAAAAACATCTTCCAAGCCATTCACCAATATATTTTGCAAAAATTTTGCAATTGCCATTGCTGAGTAAAATATGAGCAGTTAGAGCAGGTTGGATTTTTTCCAAAAATTGTATGTTCCTATGGATAAAGGTCCCTGAGGACATTTTTGATAGTGATCTTACAATGCAGTACTGTTTCAGAGTTGGGGAAATTGATGTTTGGTGAATTGGTGCTGTTACTTTTTCCTAATTCAATTTCCTCCAATACTCTAGGGAAATCATAGAATCTAGTATGTTATTTCCTTCATGGGTCAATATTTCTTGACATGTTAGCTGAGTAATGACATCTCATTTCTTTCGACCAATTTATTATACCAAGAAAGATTTTCTGCAACATAAATAAAATTGAAAATAGAATTTATTTTTGAAATAAAATCATACAGTTACTGACAGTATCAAGAGCTATGACTGATATTTAAGGAGATACTTCAGGCTCATGGGTCAATGAGACTCTATTCTCCTGTTTAATTGCCCTCATACCATTTTTCATTCTTTGAAATGACCTTGTTTAGTTCCTTCCTTGTTGTATCTCTTCCTCTCCCTCTCTCCCAGGATAGCTGCTGTATCCTGTACATGGTTGCAGTTTTCAGTCACTATTTCTTGAATTAATGAACAAACAGCCATTGATTAACAGCATGAAGAGCATATTGTGACAAATTATTTCATACAATAAAGCTATGGTAAGTTAAATAAAATAGAGTCCCCCAAAAAAGATACATCCAAGTCCTAATCTCTAATAGCCATGACTGTTGCCTTATTTGGAAATAAGTCTTACAAATATAACTACATTAGAGATCTCAAGATGAAATCATCCTGGGTTTAGAAAGGACCCTACATCCAATGACTGGTATTCTTATAAGTAAAGAACAGAGAGTTTTGAGACACAGAGTCATATGGGAGAAGGCCATATGAAAATGAGGGTAGAGATTGAAGTGAAGCATCTAATTTGTGATCCAAACCTCAAAGACACACAATTTATCCATGTAACAAACTTGCAGATGTGCCCCTGAACCTAAAATAAAAGTTAAATTTTTAAAAAATGTGATAATAAAAGGAGAAATGATAGGTAGTGGATATAATATTGTGATGTAGAAAGATCTATCCTAAGTCTTCATCCAAAAGACTGCTCTGTCTCTTCAGAGGAAGAGTAAACAGATTGCTCCCATTAGTCAGATTTCCCAAAACTGCAATAAATTCTTTGTACTCTTAAAAAGATGATTTCTCGCAGTCACTAGAAGCTAGGAGAGGGGCATAGAATGGATACTCTCTGAGAGCCTTCAGAAAGAACTAACTTTGGGCTGGGCGTGGTGCCTCACACCTGCAATCCCAGCATTTTGGGAGGCCAAGGCAGGCAGATCACGAGGTCAAGAGATAGAGACCATCCTGGCCAACGTGGTGAAATCCCATCTCTACTAAATATACAAAAATTAGCTAGGCATGGTGGTGCACACCTGTAGTCCCAACTACTCAGGAGGCTGAGGCAGGAGAATCACTTGAACCTGGGAGGCAGAGGTTGCAGTGAGCCAAGATCGCACCACTGCACTCTAGTCTGGCAACAGAGCGAGACTCCGTTTTATAAGAAAAAAAAAAAAAAAAGAACTAACTGCCAAGAACTTGATTTTGGAATTCTGACCTCCACAACAGGGTAAAAATAAATTTCTGTTTAAGCAACCCAATTTGTGGTAACTTGTTGCATCAACCCTAGGAAACTAATATGAGAGCAAACAATTAAAATCATCATTATTTAAATTTTCTTTCTTATTATGGCAGAAATGGAAAGAAAGACAAGATCTTAAGTGGACATTCATCAGTCTGTGATGGAAAGAGATGACATCTAGAATATTTCACTAGTAACATTTGCTAGTAAACAGTAATGAAAAATCATAAGACAATGGAAGTGCCAGTTTGGTTAGGTAATGGGTCAGTGAGGTAGTGTGAGCTAGTGGTGCCAGACATCTGCATTCAAATCCTAACTTTCTAGCTGTGTAACCTCAGACAAGTTATTAATATTTGACCTCTTGAACTCTCTGGAAAATAAGGATAATAATAATTTCTACCTCCTAAGGTTGTTGGGGGGATTCATGCAAGTAAAATATCTAAGTAGTCTCTGAAACAAGGTGCTGAGGAAGTGTTAAAGATTATTCATAGACTTCTTAATAACTTAAGAGAACACAAGTTATACAAATAGAGCATAGGATTAATACTGGTTGAAGATGGCATGAAGGGTACACAAAGAAATCTGTTCCTATTTTTAAAGCTTTCCAGAGGTTTTAAAAATCTTATGATTTAGGATCTCTTTCTCCTTTTTTCTTTCATTCTCTCTCTAGTACTTCCTTCTGTCTGAAAAGCAGCGTTTCTTCTACTGTTTTCATTCAAATCTCTCCTTCTGCACCCTAATGCTCTTGGGAAAAGGAAGGAATGAGAGCAAGAAAAGTGTAGAAATCTCAGTCCCCATCTGTCTTCCATTCTAACGGGAGATATTAGAAGCATGCAATTTTTGAGATTGAGGTCCCATTCAAAACCATCTAGTTCAATTCCCTTCTTTACAAATTTTCAGAGAATTTATGAACCTCATCCAAGATTACTAGGCTGTATAGGACAAAGAACTTGGGCATCTTATTCACTGCTATTTACTTATATGCTAGCATAGGTCTGGCATGGAACTGAAAAACAAACGAATGATTGACAAGCAGTTGATGGCATTGATTGTAGTGGTGGCCTATCTGGAGCAGCCATTGCCATCACCAGCTGCAGTGGGGGACACACAGCCAGGGCTGTACTTTCCATGAAGCCGGTGGGAGCCAGGAGCAGGCAGAAGTCCAGCCACCTTCCAAGTTGGAGAGGAGGGAACCCCACCCTCCCAAGCAAAATTGCAGCCACCTGGCTGCAGCTGCAGACCTGGGCATCTCTGCACTCTTGAGGGCCCAGGAAGTCCCCCTTCCCCTGCAGTCCCAGAAGTGCCTGCTCCCACTACCTGGCCTCTCCCCACTCCTGGCAGCCACTCCAGTTTTGGAGGAAAGTTGTGGCTGAGCCCAGGCACTGTCACAACACAGCCTGTGTGTGCACTTGGGGCAGCACTGACATGCCAGCCTCCTGCCACCCCAAACCCCTCCGGACTTTGAGTGCCAGCAAACATGGGAGGGTAACTGAGAGGGGGCTAAAAGTGACTCAGTGCAAGCCTGCAGGCACCTCTTGGCACAAACAGCCTGGGTGCCGTGGGCAATGTGGATGGCAGGTTAATGGTGGCAGGAGGTAGACAGACTCCTGGATGGTCAGGGGTGGGTCCCCAGTGAAGCACCACCTTCAAAACCCAGGAAGCCTGGGGGCTGGGCTGTCAGTTCCACAGACCAGAGTGAGAACTTATGGTGCTGGGTCCACCCATGACCATCCATAGACCAATCAGCATGTACTTCCCCCACTCTGAAGCCCATAAGAAACCCTGACATAGCCAGATCTGAGAAAATAACAGGATGCCCTGTCTATGGAGAGGAGCTACCCACTGTGGGTCTCCTCTCTGCTGAGAGCTAAACGTCTGGAGGACTCCCTGCCTGTGGAGAGGAGCGACCCACTGCAGGTCTCCTCTGCGTTGTTCCATTGCTCAATAAAGCCCCTCTTCTCTTTGCTCAGCCCTCTACTTGTCCACATACTTCATTCTTCCTGGACACAGGACAAGAACTTGGGACTAGCTGAATTGTGGGACTGAAACAGCCATAACACCAACAGGGCTGAAACACACTCCTTGCTCACCTCACATTGCAGGCAAAAAGAAGGAAAGAAGAGAGAAGGAGAGAAGAATTGTGGCCCTTTGGGGAGACCAGACCTAGGAGCTCCCTGAGCCAGGCTGTGACACCCTCTGTGGGGCTCTGCAGTTCCTGGTGTCTCTGCAGTTCCTGGTGTCCCTAAGCTTCTGGGTGCCACCATGTTCCCCAGTGCCAGGCGTGGAAGCTGCTTGCAGTACACCTGGTCCAGCCACAGCATCACAGGGAGCCAGCACTCATGCTGGCCCCTGGAGCTGCCCGCCCCACTGCAGCCAGCATGCTTGGCTGTGTGCAGTGTCCAAACCCCTTGCTCACTCCCTCACACATCCCTTGTCACCCTGCACCTGGCTTACCCTTGGCAGGCATGAGAACTGGGCTGGTAGCATGAGCCAAGTGCAGACTGGGCAGAATGAGTCCAGTGGGTCCAAGGAAAATGGGCAAAGGCGCCACTGGCCATAGAGGCTTCTGGCTGGAAAAGTGACAACCCAAGGATCCTGTGAAAGCATCATCCTGGTATTGTATTAGTTCCATACTTCATTATGTATGACCATATAGTAAAATCACATATATTGAGTTATGTCCACATGAAGCTAAAGTATGTAATTTTGATTATTTTGTGCTGGAAAAGATGAGCCTTGATTTTGTTGAAAATTAGTATCATCTCATCGGAATCTATGCAAATAGTAAAGATGATTTTATAAGCCTAGAGCAAGTTAGAGTAGAAAAGGTTTTCATAAGGTATGTACTTTATCTTTTTCTTGCTCTGTAAGATTTCTCTCACGGAGGTTTTTAGTGGAGTATCGGCTGTTTCTAGAAATGCCAGATCCCCTTTTTATTCCATCTGCAGGACACATGTAGCCATCTCTCCTTTCTTTCAGAGGGAATCAGTCTGTGTCCACATCCCAGAAAGTAAATTTGGGAGGTTGGAGGGAGTGGGAGGTGGTAGGAAAGTCAGCCAAAATGAGCAATTTCAACTTTTTTTTTTTTTTTTTTTTTCTGTATAAGTGCAGTGGCCAAGACTGCACAAACAGGCCTGACTCTCCCGCCAGCATGCAGCTTTGCTATCACTCCTATCTAGCTAGAACGTTGACCCGACAGTATCACTCACAGAGGTTTTCATCATCAGGTGTTATCCCTTGGAATTCTGATTCTAGGCCTTCCTAAATAATATTAAGGAAAACGAGTCAATTTGACCATATTTTAAGATGTACAGTTCTGCTCTTTGCCACTTTTTCTGAGATTTGTCTCACTATAGAATTAGTTTAGACACATCATCAGTGTATAATAGTATCCTATAAATGGAGTTCTTTTGCCCAGGGATTCAAGTTGGGTAGAGAGGAACAAGATTAGGTATCTATGTAAAAAAATGATTTTTACTTAAAATACATGAAAAGCAAAAAAAAATTTTTTTTAAAGTTTCTTAAGGTTTTATTTTTAATTTACTGCAAAGAGGAAAATATGACTCAATTTGAATGAATGGGAGTTCTGAATCCAGATGTAGAAATATCAGAAGGCCACTGATAGACGAGTCATGAAGAAGCATGAAGGTCCCACAGTAAATGACTTGTAGAATTAAGACTACTTTCATTGTATCAAAAGCCACTTCATGAACCACAATATTCACTCACACTGAAACAAAAGAAATTTATTTTGTTAAAATTCTGCCTTTATTCTATAATCTGAGACTTTTTCTTGAGGTAGGGGAGTAGGGTCTTGCTCTGTCACCCAGACTGGAATGCAGTGGTGCGATTGCAGCTCACTGCACCCTTGACCTCCGAGGCTCAAGTGACCCTTCCACCCCAGCTCCTGAGTAGCTGGGACTGCAGGCGCATGATACCATACCCAGCTAATTAATTATTATTATTATTAACTTTTTGAAGAGACCAAGTTTCCCTATGTTGCCCAGGTAGGTCTTGAACTCCTGGGCTCAAGCAATCCTCCTGCCTTAGCCTCCCAAAGTTCTGGGATTACAGGCATAAGCCACCTCACCTGGCCCTAATCTGACACATTTTATGGGTTTTCTTTTTGTTTTCTGGAGGGGTTTTAATTTAGGGGGGAAAGATACTTGGCTTCCAAATAGTGAGCAGGTCACCACCTTAGATATGTTTCCCAAAGAAGACTTTTACAAGTTTAAGCTTCTTTAGAACTTTGATATCAACCATCAGCTATGAGGCTTATCACAAAACCAGGAATTCTTATTGCCCCATTCTTTGTCCCCCATCCATCTCTTAGGCTTAGTTTTTCCTTCTTTTATGAGTAGAACTTTATAATCAGTAGAATGTGTGCTTTTAAAACTTTTTCTTTAGTGACAGGCTTCATGTTGTCATTAACATTCTCCTACTCAGTTCTCCTTTAATCCAAGGGTGAGTATTTGTGAGCTACTGGTGAGAACAGGTGTTCATTTTGTGGCCACTGGACAGAGTTTCTTCTTGGTAAAGTTCATTTATATCTTGATCTCTTTACTGTTACCTAAAGAAGAAACTAATAGAGAATAAATGTTCTTTTTAAAACAAAGGATAAGCCCTATGCCTAGAAAGAATAATAACATTTAAGTTTGTGCCTCTCTGCTCAAAGAAATGGTTTGAGGCATTTTACATTGCAGGTTAATTCATAATACACCTCTACTTCATACAACAGTGCAACCATGTTGTTAAATCTTACTCTTGAAAATTGTGAGCTTTGAAAGTGCTATGGTTCTAATTTCCCAAACTGTTTCTTCAGCTCAGGCTGACTTTAATAGAACACTTAAGTTGGTTATTATGGAACCAACTTAAGTATTCTATTAAGTTGGAACCAACTTAAGTGTTCTATTATGGAAAAAATGTATATAATACTAAATATTTTAATTAAAGTCCATTTAAAAGATTAATGATATTTCAAAATATCTGCTGAATAGAGGTAACACATGAGTAAGTCACTTAATTTATCAGACGCTCAGTTCTCTTACCTGTAAAATAAAGTGCTTGGAGTAGCTTACTTTTAAAGTCCCTTCCAACTTTAAAAGTCTATTTGATCAGAATGTTTCTTCCCTATGATTTCTGGTTCTAGAAAAGCATTCCAGCACAGGAGGTAACTGCTAAAATCCTAAACTAGATGTTTTTTAAGTTCCAACCCCAGTAAACATCCCCTGTTATCTAAGTCAGAATACATTCTTGGGCATATTTGCGATGTTAAGTCAACTTGAAATATAAGCCTCTGACTGTCACTAACGTAAGCATTCCGCATATACTTCCACTTGCCTTGCTTAACAGAGGCTTCTGAACTCTAAGAAAACACCACCACCAATCTGGAGTTAAAAGGAAAAAAGATATGTAAAAATCCTCAAGAATAGAAAAATACTTCAAAACCAGGCCAACTATGGGCCAAAACGTGTACTATTACAGAAAATAAAGCATAGAATGTAAAAGAAAAAAATTACCACGTAAGTAGTTCGCTTCCAAAAATTTTATCTATGAAATTAAATTAATTTGATCAATATTTTAGAGGTAGAAAAAAAAATCCTCCTCTGAAGTGAAAAAAACTTTTTTCCTTACTTCCAAAATTAAAATGGTAACAAAATAAAACTACATGAATGGAACACTTTGCCTGTATATCAGTACCTGTTTTTTTTTTTTTTAAATAATTTTTATTGCCAGTGACAAGAGAAACCTTAAAAGCATTCCTACGGGTTAATGAATACAATTTGAAGCAGAACTCTGCCTTTGGATCACAGTATTTGTTAAGATACTCACTGGTTCCTTGTCTTTGCTGTATGTTTTCCAGCAATATACTTAGCATGTCACCTTTATGTGGCTGCAGTTTCCTCAACCATTTTCATAGCTCATAAAATACTTAGGAAATGTTTATAGAAAATGCTCAAAGTAATTGAGCCACAAAGAACATGAGCTTCATGGATCTCAATGGTCCAGCTTTAATTTAGTTTACAAGAAAGGAATTTTTTTCATTGTAAATACATTGATAACATCTGTATTTTAGGTTCTCTTGGAAGGATAAATAAGCAGCAGTTCCACCCAATGTGTATTATTTGGCTGTCACTCTGAAATATGTGATGCTCCAATTATTCTTCTCATGAAATCATACACATAAAAGAATTCTCCCTCTTTCTCTAACATCACCCTCCTTTTGTTGGTCACTTTCAGTTATCTGACCATGCTGGAAAGACATTCTGTCAAAACCGCATAATAATATCTGCATACAAAAAATTAGCTGGGCATGGTGGTGGGCGCCTGTAGTCCCGGCTACTTGGGAGACTGAGGCAGGAGAATGGCATGAGCCCGGGAGGCGGAGCTTGCAGTGAGTCGAGATCACGCCACTGTACTCCAGCCTGGGCGACAGAGTGAGACTCCGTCTCAAAAAAGAAAAAAAAAAAAAGAATCCCTTTGGAATCTATTGCATGAAGTGTCCAAATCAAAGTATACTCTTGAATTTGAAGTCCACTACTTACAAGGGATGACCTTTAGCCCTATAATATTTGAATATTTTTTCCATATAGGTTGCTAGGGGATGCATGGCCAGAAAAGCATCCCAAATAAGATCTTAGTTTATAGTTGTCTGGAGAATCACTGAATGGAACAACAGCATGTTTTAAGTATCAGATTGCCTTTTCTATTTCATTTTGGTGTTTTACAGAATAAAGGGTGGTACTGGACTATTTGACTTTAATTGAATGTGCAATCAATTCTGAAATGCTGGTTTGGAACTCTACACTTGAGTCTTATGCTGAACTTTATGTAGTATAACTGTCAGTAGGGCAGCCTAATAAATACACCACATATTAGGTGTGTGCATGTGTGAGTCCATTATACAAACTCTGCAGAGGAAGCTAGCTGTCAGACCAACTCTAACAGATGTATCATCCTTGAATGCCATGCCCTGGAGAAAGGTTCCATAAGGAATTTATTATCCGGACTTCCCTTTTCAATAATTTATTTGATCAATCTACTTTAATGTATATTTTCTCTTAACCACTCTGGGTCAGTAATTTGTGAAGAGAACGAAAAGAAATCTAAAATCCAAAACAATTCTCATTATGCAGACTAATGCTACAATTTTTGCTTGACAATTCCAAAGTTGTATGTGGGCAACATGTATACTTTCATGAAAACTTATTTGTGATCCTCCTTTTTTATATATCTAACCCAGAGAGAGTGATAATGAAGATCGTTATCCCAGTTACTTTCCTTGAAAGACAAAACCTTGTCTATATGTAGGAGGCTGCTTCCTTTTAAACTGATGCACTTATAGAACTAAACAATTAGGGGAGGATGAGATACTGGAGCCAAAAGTCATAAGTTCCTACTGCATGCTGTCTATATGAGGTTAATTATAGACTGTGTTGTCTGTGTTCAGTCATGGCTCATTACCACATGTCTTTTGGAATTTGCCATATGGGAAAAAAAATTTCACAATCTTGTCAAGCACATGGTGAGTTTCCAGTCTCCTGAGGAAAGGTAAATCTCATCTGTCCCTCACTCCCAAGTCCTCAAAACCCTGACACTTGTAACACCATAAATTACCTTTAAAAACATGAGGGAAAAAAAAAAAAACCAGGTATTAGGCAAGAGGGGTTAGATGTGAAACGTGTAACCAAGGAAACCTATCCATAAAGCTTAAAAGAAAAAGGGAGAATAACTCAATCTGTGGTATGAAAAATATTAGTTGACTTACAGAATATGTTATTAATTGTCCTAGCACTGAGCTTTATCATAACCTACATAAGAGATTTTGTGTACCTCTTAAGAAATACACAAATAAAAATAGACCAAAAGTTGTCAAGCTTTTTCCAGCTCTTTCATTCTGAAATAAAAATGATTTGGAAAAACACAGTGCAAATCCAAATTCACTCTTTAAGGAGTTTTTCCCATTCTAGACTTGGTTATCACTGCCTAAATCAAGTAAGAGCAAATAAAGCCAACTCCATTCCCAGAAAGACCCATTAGCAGAGGTCACACTAAGATTATTGTCCTGATTGCTTCTTTGGCCTGCAGAATCAGGCGCAGCACAACTGACCAGGTGCTAAGATGGGACCTGCTAAAGATGTTCCACTTCTAAAGTCAGGAGATAATTTTACCAAATAGGAAGAAGGTGACTATTTCTCTTGCATTTCCAGAAAAGAAAAAGGCTCTGAGTTAACCTGTAATGACAGCATTAGCTTTCAAAGCATTCTAAGCCTTCACAACTGGTGTCAATGGGGATGAGAGAAATATTAGGTACAGGCCAGCTCATGAGGTTCCATGATGGTTTCAGGAAGAAGCAATAAGGCATGGGAACTCTCAAGGAGAAGTTCCCAACCAATCAGGGTAGGTTCTATCTTATTTTTTTTGTACTAAGGAACACCAACTGAACTAATAACAGCTCAAATGGTTCCTGGAATATTCTTGACTCTTTACTCACTAGAATAGCTTCATGACCCCAAAGACATTTAGAATCGTATTGCAGTGCCCTTGGCTGACCCAGCTTGCTCACCAAAACCATCTCTATAGCTGCTTTTTCTTTCTTCCCCTAGCACCAGGTTGATCTTCAATAGGATCTGTCCTTTCAAATAAGAGGAGGGTCACGAGGACAATGAAGAGTGAGAGAGTAATAAAAAGCAGGGATTAAGATCCAGGCTTAGGAAGGACACTGACAAAACACAGACTCTACTATTTTATTTGGGATTCAGGGCCAGGCATCAGTTTTACAGGGAAACATACAATAGGCAAGGTAACAAGGTAGACTACAGATAGAAAATCAAAACATAAGCCCATGCAGAAGTCCAATATATGAATGAGAAGGGAGGCTGGAAAGTGGAAACTACATTTTCTCACATATAAAATATGATGCAAATATGATTCACTTGATTTAAGACCTGTGATTCAAAGTTTTCTTCTTCTTTGAGGTTTATGATTATTGTTTTTCTCTTTGATGCTTTCTCTCCTTCAGAAACATCTCCCTCTCTGATGTCTGCCCTCCATTTCTATTGATTTTCCATCTCATTATTTTCATCTTCATTCCATAATTATTTCTTCATTCTATGAGACCTTGATTCCAGATAGTATTGTTTCTAATGCTAGAAATCCTAAAATTACCTAGCATTATATATTTCACATTTCCATCGCATTATTTTCAGTTACTGGAATAATGTCAAAAATAATAAGATGCAACATACATACAAGGTTTTTTCTTTCACAATACATTGTCATTTTTACCCTAAAGAAGTATAAAGCAATGTTGATATATGGATGCTAATAAGTTTAATATTTTACCTGATCAACATAATTTCCTATGCACCTTCTTTGGTTTCTGAGGAACACCTCTCATATTCCATGTCTTCCTAGAAGAGTTGTCAATCATGTGTTAATCACTCCCTTTGTCAAAGGGACATGTGATCAAGTTTGATCCAATCACAATACAACATCTCCCTCACAATGATAGGGTTATTATAGGCCTACGACCTAAGGTTGGCCAATTAGAATCCTCTCAGGGATTCTTTAGCTGCTTCTGCTGCAAGACTCTTTTATTTGGATTACAACTTCTAATGATCTAGCACTTTTTCCCTAAATAATGAGAGTCTATTCATGTAGAAGAAGCTAACACATATGTATAAGTGATGAGAAGCAGAACCAAGAGATACAGACAAAGCTCAAACCATGAAAATATCATTTGATCCCAGATTCCAGCCTTGACCTCCCAGTTACATCAGCCAATACATATTGTTCTTTGCTTAAACTAGTTTTAATTGTGCTCTAATCACTTACTACTGAAGGAGCCCTGGGATGTATAAATGTCAAGCACTATTAACAGGAACACAGGCGACACTAATAAAAAGCCTCCACAGCTTAATGATAAATGACTAATGTATGCTGCCCACATTTTCCAGGAATTCTTGATACCTCATGCCAGTAATGTTGTACATGCTCAGTCACGTTGGTGAACGTATCAATTACTGTGGTTTACAGACGAATTTCCAGGTCACTGATTTCTTTTTAACTTTTCTGCTGTTTTAAACAGGGTTGTGGATTATGGATTTTAGATTTAAGATGATGCATATCTTCTTGACTTCAAGAGGCTATACAGTATTGGACATGACATGGTTAAATAGTAAAAAACCATACTGTGCTGAAGTGAGGGGCAAAATTGTGTAGTCACACATAAAAAGTATCTCTGTATCTTCTGTTTGAATGAGAGAAGCCTCTTTGAGTTCATATTCAATCCTGAAGTTGTTCTCATCTCCAAAAATAAATACAGCAAATAGAAAACACTGCCCTATTTCCCCTGTATTTCCAATTTCAAGTGTATTCATCCATTGGGGAAAAAAAAGTCTTTACTGATGGCTTACTATGTACCACAAGGTAATGTATTATATGCAATGGATAGCAATTGAGAGGATAAAGTTTGGGCCTTGGTGATGAAACCAAGCAATAAACCTATACACAAATAATTAATTTTGGGTAGTAATAAATGTTATGAAGAAAAATAAGTCAGGTAAAGACATAGGGAGAAGAAACCTTCCCTGAGGAGGTAGCATTTTTGAAGGAGTCACATAAGGGAGGACAGGAAATGAAAAACTGTAGTTAAAAAGGAATAAGATCAGCAGATTCAAGGAATACAAAGTTTAGACCAGAAGAAGCAGAGTGAATAGGGCCTTGTAAACCTTGATTTTACTCCATACATTATGCCAAGTGATTGTAGGGTTTTGGGTAGAACAGTAGCATAATTTAGGTTTTCAGTAGGATGCTCTGGGGTAGGAGGAATCATAGAAGCAGGGAATTAATAGATGTCAATTAAGGAGTTAAGTCAGGTGAAACCACATGCTGGTCAGGTAAGACAAAATGCTGGCTTGGATAAAGATGATAGCAATGGAAGTGATGAGAAGAAGTAGGTTAGGGATACAATTTAGAGTTGAAAAGACTTTCTACCATATTGGATGGTGGCATAGGAGAAAAACAAGAATCAAGGATAAATCAAGTTTTTTTAAATCTCAGTAACTGTGTAAATCACGATGGCATTTACTGAGACAGAGAATGTCAAGAAGGAATTACGTTTCACAATGAAAATTCAGAGTGTATTTCTGCCTTCCATATATGAATGGCACTTGGGGAGGCAGTCAGATTTCCCATGCCCAGCATGACCGAGTGGAAGCATAGAAGTTGGTTTGCGTGGTCTGAGCAGAGAAGCCTAAGAGAGCACAGAGTTGCCCACACCCAAATGTGATGTTGGAGCAGTTAAATATTTCCCCCACATCCAAAGACAACAACACAGAAGACTGACACTCTCAAGCTTTTATAATGGCAATAAGAGAAAGCACATCAAATGTCTATAGAAAGACAGCTTAAGCCCCTTCCGAAAAGAAAATATCTCAGCAGAAGCCAGAACAAATGAATGACAATGACTCAGACAAGGCATGCCATCTACCTCACCCCATTTACTGCCTGATGCCTAGAAATGATGTAAGCCCTGGTTCCTCATTGGAGAAGCTAGACGTGATTCTGGAATAAATTAAATAGGTCCTAGTGAAAAATGATTTCGTTTTGCAGTTGAATAGAGGCTTGTTACAATTCAGTTATAGGAAAAATAAAGATAGCCACATTTCACCTCTAAGTCTGTAAGCTTGAATTTACATCTTCTACATAGAGTAGAGATTACCCCAGGGCTAATCAACACGGGTTTTGAAGAGCCAGAAACAAGAGGAGAAATTACTGAAGTACTTGAGAGTTGAGCAGAGACATATTTCTTTATTCAATATTTGACCAAGGCTTTCACTAATTTCTTTGGAAATTAAGTCATTGTCAATGTCTAGGATAAATGCATTTAAGTAATACCAAGAACACATAAAATCGCTGTAGGTAATTTTTAATATATTAATTCTAAAAGTGATCTGTGTAACAAATAAGATAACCATAAATCCTCAATATACATTTGATTATTTCCATTTATTCCATTTGTTTTATGAGATCACGAATTCTAGAATTCCTTCTGAAATTGTCATGTATGTGTAACAGGACAGGTGCTCCCCAAGTGACAATGGCTGCCACAATGCTGCTGCACAGAAAGGGTAGCTTAGGTAAATGGTACTACTTACTGAATATTATCTCAGCTAGCCTCACATTTGCCTGTGCTGACACATGGTATCAAAGCAAAGATTTATATCTAAATGTGTATAATTATAAGCTATATGTCACATTGTCCTCAAGTAAACCAATGTATCTCAGAGTATTTTCTGTTCGCTTGAGAACCATAAGTTGGCATCTACCTACTCAGTATGAGGAATACTGTCATTTTGGGTATTAAATACTATAGAAATATTGCCTCGTAGTTTTTTAACTTACAAATATGGTAGAATTAACTTGCATATAGAAATGCTCAACATTTTTTATTAAGAATTATACATTTTATAAATTATTTGAGAAATTGAACTAAAAGCATGGGGCAACAACATTAGAAAATATGGCTTCTCATTACTTTTTAATTTTTTTCTTGTATCAAATGATACAGGGCTTCCTGAGATTGTTTTGTGAGTTTATTATTGTGATCATGTTTTGTTAATTCTATTATCAATTTCCATATTATAAAATGTAGAATCAAATGTGGATTCTTAAAAAACAATGTCTCCAAGAGGAAATAAAAATTTTAGGGACAGAGGACATTCCAAACTGAAGGTGATTTACCAGGGAAAATATTTAAGGGACATATTATTATTTGGCCATCTACAGTAGTAACACTGACAATCATCTGTGGATAAACCTGAACAATGTCAAATTTTTCAAAGACCTTCTGTCATCAAGAAAAGTAAAGGTATTTCCTTACTTAGGAATATGAGTGCAACTCTAGTGCTCTTGTTCATAGTGCTTTTGTAGTCTAAACAAAATGTTTATTACATTAGACTATAGTATTGGGCCAATTATCATGAAACCTACAATGAATTAAAATACTTCATTGTTTATCTGTTTAAGCCATTTTAAATTTGTATTCCTTTAGAATATAAGATTTCAAGTAAAATTTGTACAATACCCAGATTCAGTTGGGGTGACAATAAATTTCCCAAGAAAATTCTCATTCTCTTAGAAAATAATTTTTAAAAATCTAGTGCCAACTGTAAAATTTGGGGAAGAAATATGACATGGTGACTTAAGTAACTTTGGTGCAAATTTCATAAGAAAACATTTTAAAAGTCATCCTTATTAATCACAGCAACTGTAACCAATATATTTTATTTTTGCCTGCCTAGGAAGCCTTTTATTTCTGGGTGAAATAGATGCCTAATTTGCCTTTTGGAAACTATCTTTCTCTCAATTAAAATAGTTTTAATAAAATGATAAATGATACCTCAACTACCTTTTCCTATTTCTGCCTCAACTGAGAGGCAGTTTTGTAAGCATCAGTTTTCTCATCTATGTGATATCAACCACAGAGTAAATGATGTATTCAAAATTTTTTGTACAATATAAAGTATTATAAAATGAGAGGCATTATTACTACAATGTCTATTGAGTGAACAAAATTGAATATTTATAATGACTTCAGAAAATGCTCTTGCAAGTAAGACTGTATCACCACATGCAAAAAAAAAATGAGACGAGTATTTTCTAACATAAAAGTTGTTTGTATTATGTAGGGAAAGCAGACACAGAAAATGTATGTTCCAGATGATCTATAGGTTGGTTTATATATTTCAACACCTTGCTCAGGCAGGTAATAGTCATTGAAACTCAGGAGTATTATTCCACTCAAATGTATAGGGACAACATAGCTCAGAATACTGTAGCATTTATAGCAATACTCTTAAACTGCCACGATGAAATCTAAGTTGATTTGGATTATTGTATATAATATCAGTTAGAGTTATTTGGCTAAGTTTAAAAAAGCAAAGGAGTTTATGGGAAGCATTTGAGGTTGTCCATGGAATCTAAGAAAGATTTGAACAACCAGCTCAAGATTTTGTGGGTTGGCACTTTGGGCTGGCTCACCTGATGGTTCCCTATGACTGGCCTCCGCTGAGCTGACCACTGCATTTGTGGACAACTGATAATATTCCTAAAGCTGGCTGTTTTTTTCTGGAAAGGGTAAGGTCACTGGGAAACATGTTTCTGATCATCCAGCAGGCTAGTTTAGCTTCTTCTCATGGTGGCAGCCAGAGGGTCTTTAAGAGCAGTGAGAGGCAAGCCCTAGTGTGCAAGACGTTTTCAGATCGCCACCTGTATCAGGTTTGCTCATGTCCAGTTGGGGAAAGCAAATGATAAGACTAGTCCAGAGGATGCAAGAGGCACTACCAACAGGAATGGATAAAAGGAAGATGATCATTAGTAGCCAATTCTGCAACAACAACTCATTTATTTGTTGATTGGTTAGTCGATTTTTTATAATAGGCCAGGTTAGCTATGTCTTGTGTGGCATATGGTGTAAGCATAATATAAGTTCCACTAAACTTGAAAATCAAAAGAATTAAACCAACTACTTTAAATTGTCATTTTAAATTCAAATTAAATTGAAAATTAAGAGATAATTATAAGGCTTTCAAAAGTCTCTAAATTTACTGAGACAATGATCATATCATTTTTTCCATAAAGTAAAATAATATATGCTCTATGGTTCATAATATAGACTAGGGTTACTGCCAAATTGAACATTCAATTTATTAATTTATCAAAAATTTCTATTTTCTAGTTAAAAGAAAAAAACACTTTTATAAACCTCATCCTTTTTCTTCTTATCCATCATGAGAACTAGTAATTGGCTTTCTTTTCAGAGCCATTGTTATACACACACACACACACACACACACACACACACACACACACCCCAAAACCTATGACAGTGTTCTCACTTCAGTTCACCTGGGTTATTTTATAGAGATTGAGTAGACAGTACATGTCATAACTCAATGGAGATATTAGGCTATCATCTCGGTGATTTATAGACAAATGTTTTCTTCCTACATGTTAAGCCTGTCTAAGCATGCAATTCAATGAATACCTCAGCAAAATCACTGATTTGCAACACATCATGAACTTTAAAGATCCTATACAAATCATTCACACCAAGAGTGTTAATCCATGACTACTAAGGTTATATACTATCTTATTCCTCATGGTAAAGAAAAAGAAATATTAGGGTACCTTTAAATACACAGGGGTGTGTGTGTGGGGGGTGTGTGTGTGTGTATGCTGGCTCAATTTTTAAGATAGAAAGTTGTATTATGTGCCACATAACTTGTTTTTAATAATGCCAATGTAATCCCAAACCCTTCAAAACTTTATATTGGGTTGGTACAAGAGTAATAGCAGTTTTCGCCATTAAAAGTCACGGCATGCTACCTGACTTCAAACTATACTACAAGGCTACAGTAACCAAAACAGCATGGTACTGGTACCAAAACAGAGATATAGACCAATGGAACAAAA
This sequence comes from Macaca mulatta, assembly GCF_049350105.2. Taxonomy (NCBI): domain Eukaryota; kingdom Metazoa; phylum Chordata; class Mammalia; order Primates; family Cercopithecidae; genus Macaca; species Macaca mulatta. The sequence continues at coordinate 115,947,833 of NC_133410.1, read as the reverse complement.
CCGAGTCCTCAGAAATAATACCACACATCTACAGCCATCTGATCTTTGACAAACCTGAGAGAAACAAGAAATGGGAAAGGATTCCCTATTTAATAAATGGTGCTGGGAAAATTGGCTAGCCATATGTAGAAAGCTGAAACTGGATCCTTTCCTTACTCCTTATACGAAAATTAATTCAAGATGGATTAGAGACTTAAATGTTAGACCTAATACCATAAAAACCCTAGAGGAAAACCTAGGTAGTACCATTCAGGACATAGGTATGGGCAAAGACTTCATGTCTAAAACACCAAAAGCAACGGCAGCAAAAGCCAAAATTGACAAATGGGATCTCATTAAACTAAAGAGCTTCTGCACAGCAAAAGAAACTACCATCAGAGTGAACAGGCAACCTACAGAATGGGAGAAAATTTTTGCAATCTACTCATCTGACAAAGGGCTAATATCCAAAACCTACAAAGAACTCAAACAAATTTACAAGAAAAAAACAAACAACCCCATCAAAAAGTGGGCAAAGGATATGAACAGACAGTTCTCAAAAGAAGACATTCATACAGCCAACAGACACATGAAAAAATGCTCATCATCACTGGCCATCAAAGAAATGCAAATCAAAACCACAATGAGATACCATCTCACACCAGTTAGAATGGCGATCATTAAAAAGTCAGGAAACAACAGGTGCTGGAGAGGATGTGGAGAAATAGGAACACTTTTACACTGTTGGTGGGATTGTAAACTAGTTCAACCATTATGGAAAACAGTATGGCGATTCCTCAAGGATCTAGAACTAGATGTACCATATGACCCAGCCATCCCATTACTGGGTATATACCCAAAGGATTATAAATCATGCTGCTATAAAGACACATGCACATGTATGTTTATTGTGGCACTATTCACAATAGCAAAGACTTGGAATCAACCCAAATGTCCATCAGTGACAGACTGGATTAAGAAAATGTGGCACATATACACCATGGAATACTATGCAGCCATAAAAAAGGATGAGTTTGTGTCCTTGGTAGGGACATGGATGCAGCTGGAAACCATCATTCTTAGCAAACTATCACAAGAACAGAAAACCAAACACCGCATGTTCTCACTCATAGGTGGGAACTGAACAATGAGATCACTTGGACTTGGGAAGGGGGACATCACACACCGGGGCCTATCATGGGGAGGGGGGAGGGGGGAGGGGGGAGGGATTACATTGGGAGTTATACCTGATGTAAATGACGAATTGATGGGTGCTGACGAGTTGATGGGTGCAGCACACCAACATGTATACATATGTAACAAACCTGCATGTTATGCACATGTACCCTAGAACTTAAAGTATAATAATAATAATAATAAATTAATAAATTAATTTTAAAAAAAAGTCATGGCAAAAAACCGCAATTACTTGTGCACCAACCTAATACTTATAAGGAATTTAGTTCTAAAAACTGTTATCAAGAAAATGCTCTGCCAGACTGCGTAAGTGTCTTTTCCATAATTCACAGCACTTACCAGTGGGGCAGGCTTATCTCTAATATATGCTTACATGTGGCATGTCATTCCAGGACCCAAGCTTCTTACAAGTATTTTGATAGCATCCTTTGATATTACCTTGGTAAACGCCTGTGACAACTCTATCTAACATTTAACTCCTCAGTTAAAAAATATTTAAGGGCTACTAAACTATTTATTCAACATAGGATGACATTTTTCTCTGCCACATTAATAAAAATTGCATCTTAACCACGAAACAAAAATGAGACAATGGTAGCTAAAGGGCAGCTGTGTTGGCCAGTCAAGGAGTCATAGGGAAAACCCCGGAAAAGTGTTTGGTCTCGGCTGGCTGTGCCCACCACGGTTAGCATGAGATGCTTCTTCCCTTACACAGAATGAAGATTCAGGAAACTTCTCCACACTGTTGGCAGGGTCAGACAAGTTGGAGGTTTGCTGGGAGATAAGAGCTGAGTGCATTGTACTTTGTTTTCCTGCCACACCATGCAATTGTCTGCTTTCCAACATCCTTCATGTACTGCACTATTCCCCAGCAAGTTTCTAGCACCCTGCAACAAGCCTCTTGAATTATGGTCACACATCTACACCCGGTTGTTCTATAAAGATAATAAAGAAACATGGTAACGTGCTACATTTGGACAGCCTTCTCAGTGAGGCAAAACAGATGTCAAGAGAGGAAGACTATCAATCTAAAGCTAAAGTGAGAGAAGAAAATTAAAATAAAAACTTCAAAATAAACCATTCACTAAGGAGAAGGTAGATGAAAGAGTATGACAAAGTGAGGTGGCAGCTCGAGGTAGGACACTCAAGACAGGCTCAAGATCCTGTTCAGAACCAGAGTGTATTCAAAGTGTCACAAGTGCCTCATTTTAAACAGAATCATCTGTGGATGCCAAAAAATTGCAAGAGGCAGAAATTCTTAGGAAATTGATCGTTGGTCTCTTTAGAAAGAAATGTCCAAAAGCGATTTATAAATCTATTCTATAATAAGCATAGATGTGTATGCATCAATCACAAGCTCCAGCCTTCCAACACCATCTTTGAACCCTCAAAGTATTTGGGCAATTGCATTGTAGTTCTCTCTTTCTTCTTCTTCTCTCTCTCTCTCTCCGCGCCCCCTCCCCAACCCCACCTCTGGCTTTTGTTCTTTCAATCCATCAATATATAAATGGATAAATAGATAAACAGACAGAAAAAGGATGGATGATAGCTCTCTCGCATTTTGGTTTGGGTTTGAGTTTAGGTTTTAAATCTCCAAGATTCTTTAAACTACAAGGTTCTGGAAAGCAGGAACCGTGTCTGTTCTTCAATATGTATACACAAATGCTTAGTTCATGTGACGGTTGTTGAGAAATGCTTTTGCACTGTCTGATTAAATGATTCAAGAGTTTAAAAATTCTTTTACAAAACATAATGGAAAATATGCATGTAACAGAATATATACAATGAGAACCAAGTGCTTTCAGAAGAAAAATGCCAAACCCTGCTTGGCAAAGACATGTGCCTTCATTTTATTTCAATGGCACTTCAACAGACACACCAGAAGCCAAAATTTAATATTTTTAAAATATAAAAAATACTCAGAATCAGCAGATTATTTCTGTTTTTGTAAGTTCTACATTTTGGTACGAGAGAAATTATATTTCTGGGGCAAGATGATCACCCTATTCTTGATGCTTTGGCATATAATTTGAAGATTTCATAGCACTGAATTATAGCAAGCATCTGATTCAGTTAAAGTTTGGAAAGCTCTGGTTAAGAAAAGAATTCATCTGACCTAAGTCAAACTAGTAGGAGCTTATCAGAGAATAAGATATAGAACAGCTATGTTGGGTTATAGGAGATTGCTCAGTTTTCAAAGGAAGTAAAATTTCAGGAGAAGCAGTAGTTAGTCTAATTTGAGTCTCATTTACAAAGCTTGTCCTTCAAGGTAAAGGACTAGCAAGAAACTAGATCAAAATACTGTTCCTTTAGTTTCATGTAAGATTGTACCTTAACTCTTAATTGGAGAATTCCTTCTCCTATCTTTCATCAATTCTGCAGCACTGCCATCAATATCACCCTCACTGTGTACCCAAATCAGCAACTTCATAAATTTCAAAATCCCTTGCTCTAGCATCTTACAGTACCTGTACTAAGAAGCTCTGACTATGTTTAAATTTAAGCTTATTCACTTTCTATTGTAAAACACAATGCATGCAGACACCTGCGAATCATCTGAATGTAACAATTGCATTTTAAGGAAAATCTAGAGGATGATCCCTATAATTAAGAATGATTCAATAAAAGAATAAGCAAATATCTCAAGTACATAGGTCAAAGGAACACGTTACATTTTCTCGTAGTTTTTGATAATATAGTAATTTACTTAGGTAGGCTTACTTTAGATGATACAATGACTTTCTGGGTACCTGTAGGGAATTTAAGTTTAATCAACTTCACAGAGGCAAAAGGCTGTTCATTTCCATACTCAAAATAATGGGAAACAGTTACTCTATCCCAAAGCCTGTTAAGAGGCCAGTAAAATCACTGCATTGTATTAACTTGCACTTCTGGTCCTCTAGATGGTGGTTGTAAAATTTTAAGTGTTTGGATGAACACTTCACAGGATTTGATGACGAGTGCTTTTCACAAAAGAGAGTGAGTCACACAGCTTTTACAAGGATATCTGCCTCATGAAGAAAGCCTGAAAAACTGGAATAAAACATTACCTCTGCCAGAAGAATGTCGGGAGGCAAACCAAAACACAACATGTGAAACTAAATAAGTTACACTGTGTAAATCAAAGTTCCATTTTCCTATTTAGAAAATGGTCTTTGGCAGCACATTCTTTATTGTTCCAAGCAACAATAGTAAGAACCAGAATGGTTGCTAGGAAGTTTATAAAGTTCTCATAACCCAATGTTCCTTGGCACTTTTCCCCCCTCTGGATATCATATTTTGCTTGATCATGGCTGAAAAGGATAGAAACATTTTCATCAAAATATTATTTAAATAGATATATTTAATTATACTTAAATATTATATGACCCTTTGCCCTGTTGAGTGGGAGAGACTTCAGTCCATGTAGAAGATGTAATGGCAGGGATGGGGGGCAAATATTTATCTGTACACCATGCATCACCCAGCAATTAAGCAGTTTTCTATTTTATATTCAATATGGATATGCTTCAATAAGTTATAAAATTGTGGTAATTTTGAATGACTGATAAAATAAATACAAAAGTCTTAGAAACAAAAATCTGTTTATTTCTAAAACTAAATTATTAATGTTTGGGGAGTAGACTCAAACAATGACACTTTTCGAAACTATTTTTAAAAAATCATTTTTAGTTATTTTTAGTTGCCGGATTTTCGGAATAAGCTTTCCTGAATAATATTTTTAACTTTATTATGAAATGTTGCCATCATAAACATTATGCTTTTACATCATCAAATTGGGACTTTAAAAACAGGCTAATGATAAATAAGTACTTTGACTGTCTTTTGCTTTAAGTTTTTGCATTTTACTTTAAATACAAATATTTTTCATTTGTTCAACTATTACATAACTTTCCAAAAAGAGGAAGTATATATAGATGTGGATCTCAAAGAATTGTTTTAAAAGGAAAGAGAATATTAACATTTTAAAGATAAGCATTTTGACAAAAATGTCTATTATACTTCTTTGGTTGAGGTTCCACATTACTCTAAATCTTTTTGCTTACTACCAACAAAACAACAAAAAAAGACAATGAAAATATAGAATAACATGGATATAAACTTTTTTTTTTTTTGAGATGGATCCTTGCTCTGTCACCCAGGCTGGAGTACAGTGGCACAATCTCAGCTCATTGCAACCTCCGCCTCCTAGGTTCAAGCGATTCTTCTGCCTCAGCCTCCTGAGTAGCTGGGACTACAGGCATGTGCCACCACGCCTGGCTAATTTTCATGCTTTTAGGAGAGACAGGGTTTCACCATATTGGCTAGGCTAGTCTCGAACTCCTGACCTCATGGTCTGCCCACTTTGGCCTCCCAAAGTGCTGGGCTTACTAACCACTGCGCCTGGCCTAAACATTTCTATTAAATAATGTAATTTAAAGGTAAATTGAGAAAACACATTAGCGTTACTCATTGAAAGTTCAACTCCATTTTTTGAGGTCACATTCCTGGACATCTAATACATATTTTACAACAGCATGCCCAGATCTGTTTTCTAAAATAACACATGATGGATAATGTTTACATAGTTACTTATTCACAGATTCCAATAAAAGTAGGAAAAAAAATACGTGAAGAGGTAAAGTAGATAATGCCATAACACAATTATCACTACTAAAGTTTATATACTAAGTTTTAACAATCAGATCAGTAATTGTCACTCACTTAAGAATGAAAAACGTTTGCATAACTATAAAAGATATACTAACTAGTATCTGAATTATGTGCTCTTTCCTCTGGGCCAAGTTTAATTTCATTGCTTTCTCATCCACTACGTGAATATTACACAATTCTAGTAGGTGAAATGACTATATTATACAGATAACCATCTGTCTGCTCTGAGATTTTTTATTAATTGCTTTAAAAAAATTGGTCTTATATTTTTGCAACACAACACTGGGAATACATTTTCCATCAGATGGTAACATATGTGGTTCTCGGGATACAATGGCTAAAAAGCAATACTTTCAAAAAAGTGTTTTAAAAATAAAATTCAATACTGATTTACTATCAACATATTTAAATGTAAAGTTATATCCCAAAAAGCAAAAGTAAACCAAAAATGTGTTCCAGAGACCACAGGAAAGCACACAGTTGCTTGCTAAACCGCATGTTGATGATGAAAAAATAATAATAAGATTAGTTTTCTAAATCATAAGAGTTTGTACTGAAGACGACTTTTCCCAGAGCACCAACCACTTCAGGACATTTAGCCTTACGTTTAACTGCAATTAAAATAAGTGGACATTCTGGTGTCTCTAAACAGATCCTAATGTCCCTAATACCTTACAAAGGAATAATTCAAATATTCTTATTCGCAATATTCACATGCAACATTTGAGAGTCAAATGCTGATAACCTCTGGCAAGCAAAAAGCAAATAATTAAAACATCTCTCCAGTGGCACTTAGGTGAGTGCCACCAAGAATTTTCTGTAAGTGTGTAAAATCATGTAATGCTGAGGAAACAATTCATGCAATTTCAAGTTTAAGGTTCATAAGGAGGATAACTTCTATGAAGAGAAGGGAAAGCTAGTATTTTCAATTTGGAATAAAAATATATTTTAACACTTTCCATTCATTTTAGCCTCAGAATCCTTGGAAAGAGTCAGGTCAGGATTGAGCCCTTTCTGGGCTGTGAATGTTGCCATTTTTAGTTTAAAGTCCTTAGTAAACATCTTTGTCTTTCTCAAGGGCTGTTTCCTGGAAAGACCTCCATTGAAGGTCCATGTACATAACATATACATTTGTCCCATTCAAAAGAATATTATGGCACCAGAATATCTTACTTCTAACTGCATCAACCCATTACATGCATCGAATGACTTGGTTTCCATCTGTGCCCGGATCTTGGTCTTAGAAGTCAGTACCTTACGGATATTTGAAAGGATAAATTTACCAAACAGATGGCAGAGTCTTCATGAACTTTTAGAAGGAAACCACAAAAGAACTAGTTTACGTAAATCTGAAGAGAAAATACTTGCCACAATTTGAAAGGATTACCATAAAAAATGCTGCCCCTCCCTCCAAAACTGCAAAAACTTACAGAGATAAAACATTGCCATCATTTTGGAGGGAAATAGAACACATGCAATATTTTGCATTGACCTCTCCAGCATCCATCCACCCCACCCCATTCACAAGACACTTTTCAACCTACTTTACTTTCCACCCTACCTGCCACCTGTGACACAGATTGGCTATATGCTCACACATTACTTTCCACTTTGTAGATGCAAAGCTGTACTACATTTCCTAGATTTCTGGTGTTTTTGTTTTGGTTTTTATTTCACTTTTGCATGGAGGTAGTTAAGACAAGTGTTTCTTCTTGAAGCTTTCTCTTTTAACTGCAAATTCATGAGATCAAGTCAACTTCTTGCCATATATGAGAGATGTAGAGCCACAGTAGGAAACAGCTTAGGTCCCCAAGTGACTGCATGGAGCAGTTTCTGTCCCCTTGACCCACCCTGAACTTCCATGAAAGCAAACAGTAGACTTTTATTGTGTTAAGTTTCTTGGATTTAGATGTTGTTTCTTACAGCATTCGACCTATTTTCATTAATGAGATTTAAAAACTATTTCTCCTCCCAATTTTCTCAGTTTTCTCTTCACCTCACAACACACAAAAATTGCAGTCAAAACCAAACTGAAGCACAGCTAGGAACTGAAACTAAGTAAAATGCTATGAAAATATTACCCATGAAATAAAAAAAAATCCTCAGTATTTTCATTTGTTATTTAAATACCTAAGGTATTTTCATAGTCAAGTAATAACTCTTGTCAAGTGATATCACAGACAAGTAATCTGTTACTCATTATATATTTTTTTTTTAATTTTTTTAATGTGGAAGGAGTCTACCATGGCCAGCCCAGTAGAAGTTTTACAAAGTACCTCTCAGCTGGAGTTACCCTTTGTATCTTCCTTACTCATGACTCATCCGATGAGCATTCTAAAACCATTTTCTTCTTTGCTACTACAATTCACTTAAAAGAATGGAGAAGTTCTTACAGTAGGATAGTGACCTTGGAGTTCCACAGAGAGGCTAGCAGTATGAAACGGAGATGAGATCACCCTATATGAACTTGCATAACTATAATTTCATAATCACAGATGTGTTAAATCATGTTAAGTCACTAACTTTGGTCTTTCTAGAAATTTTCATTGCTCTACAGGATAATAAACTATTCCATAAACCAGAGATATATGGGACAAAAAGGAAATTCAAGTAGCGAAATGGAATTAGCCTTATCTTGTAGATATTTCAGAGTTTCCTACATTTAACCTTCATGAGTAGTGTGCTACAATTCTTTGGGGATGAAAAACACAGGGAATATATTAGATAGTTAAACTTCACTGTTTGACCATGCTGGAATTCTTAACCATCGTTTTCAGCTGGAAAAATATAAAATAATAAACTTAGATGTTGTAAGTGTGACCTTTGGAACTTTCTTTGTTGATGCTATCATGAGCACACATATTAAAAGTGAAACGGAAGATGAAAAGTTTACCGGGTAAAGAAATATTTTCCATCTTCACCATCTATGGTTTCAGGGTTCCCCTAAGGCCTTAAAATGAAGTCTACTTGGTGGTCTCAACTCTAACCCCTGGAGAATGTATTCCTCATCTCCAACACAGAACACCTGATTCTGCAGAATTTGACACTTCTCTGCAGCCTCCACACAGAAGAAATGAAGGACTTGACATACATGGAAATTAAATTATGTTCCACCCCTAGAGATACGCTGTCCTCCCAGGTCAGGGTTACATGAAGGTCAAATGAAGGAGCTCACATTTCAACCAAGCCTGCCCTAGCTGTGAATCGACAGAAAACACATCCTTTTGAGTTCTTGACAGTACACTACATTTTATGTGATCAAAAGTAAGAATGGAATAAACACACAAAGTAAAAATCAACTTAAAGGAAAAACAGCTTTGCATTATCAAACTAGGGTGTTTACCTGAAAAGCTAGAAGTTGCCTCTAAAGTGTGAGCTTCCCATGAATTTGAAAATACATAAGTAAATTGTAAAACAGTCATAAAGATACAGCCTGTATCAGCAAAGACTGACCGTTATTGTTCCACATAACCTTCATGGACACTTAGGAGTCACATACTTGGTTTTGCTGATTAATAAGCCACATTTCCACATAATGACCAATGGCTTAGAGGCAGTAAAAACACAGAAAGAAACAGCATGAAGTCTTCATTGAAAATATAGAACCACTTCCAAAATAAGATAAAAATCCATTGAATCAGAAATAATCATTGGTATTCATAGATGCACATTCAATACATCATTACATTAGACTTACTTAAATGTTACATATTTTCAAAGAGGGCTCTCATCAATAAAAGTAAACTATTTTACATGTTCACTTCAGCTCAATTCCTTCTCAGCTGACATGTTCAGCCATCTATTGGCTGAAACATGATAAATCTTAGCCAAATTGGAAAGCTAAAAACGTATAAAATTCTTAGCACAATAGAATGTTATCAGTTCATTCAGGACACATTTCATTTCCCACTCTCAGTGAAAGTTTTCAGTATTTATTGAATTTATGTAATTATGCCAAAAAATAAGGCTGATTTGTTGCAAAGCTTTTGAAGACACCCACAACTTTTAATGCAGAAAATATGAAAGTCTTCTCGATCCAAGAGGTCATCTATTCTACTCTTTGATTCTTTGGGGTGCCTAATCTGGGTCATAGTTATTTGGTAAGAGAAATAAGCTTTCCATCCTCCCTTGCATTTACAGACTATTAATCCATGAACCCACAGCCTCCAGTGAAGACCCAAAAAAGATTTAAACAGTGCTATTTCATGGGTAGCAGCAACAAAGTAAGATTAGACCTGTGCTTCTTTAGAACTCAGGCTACCCTTTCAATAATGTGCATTGAAAGGTAGGTCAAAGTCATGTAATTATCAGCAAGTTCTTTTATCAACTGCACTCACATTTTAATCATCATCTGCTAAAACAGTCAAACACCTTGCCACAAAAATTTTATATCACAGGGCATCCCTAGTAAATATACATGGCTATGCAACTCTTCTCACTTGTACAATCTAACAGAAAAAAAAAAAAAAAAAAACCTCCTAAGTAAAAGGAATACAAAGAAATGAAAAGGTGTTTTCTAAATATACAATCATGTCATCTGCAAACAGGGACAATTTGACTTCCTCTTTTCCTAATTGAATACCATTTATTTCTTTCTCCTGCCTGATTACCCTAGCCAGAACTTCCAATACTATGTTGAATAGGAGTGGTGAGAGAGGGCATCCCTGTCTTGTGCCAATTTTCAAAGGGAATGCTTCCAGTTTTGGCCCATTCAGTATAATATTGGCTGTGGGTTTGTCATAAATAGCTCTTATTATTTTGAGATATGTCCCATCAATACCTAATTTATTGAGAGGTTTTAGCATGAAGGGCTGTTGAATTTTGTCAACAGGGCCTTTTCTGCATCTATTGAGATAATCATATGGTTTCTGTCTTTGGTTCTGTTTATATGATGGATTACATTTATTGATTTGAGTATGTTGAACCAGCCTTGCATCCCAGGGATGAAGTCCGTTTGATCGTGGTGGATAAGCTTTTTGATGTACTGATGGATTCAGTTTGCCAGTATTTTATTGAGGATTTTTGCATTGATGTTCATCAGGGACATTTGTCTAAAATTCTCTTTTTTTGTTGTGTCTCTGCCAGGCTTTGGTATCAAGATGATGCTGGCCTCATTAAACCCATTAAATAGAAAAAGGATTCCCTCTTTTTCTATTGATTGGAATAGTTTCAGAAGGAATGGTACCAGCTCTTCTTTGTACCTGTGGTAGAATTCGGCTGTGAATCCATCTAGTCCTGGACTTTTTTTAATTGGTAGGCTATTAATTATTGCCTCAATTTCAGAGCCTGTTATTGGTCTATTCAGGGATTCAAATTCTTCCTGGTTTAATCTTGGGAGGGTGTATGTGTCCAGGAATTTATTTATTTCTTCTAGATTTTCTAGTTTATTTATGTAGAGGTGTTTATAGTATTCTTTGATGGTAGTTTGTATTTCTGTGGGATTTGTGCTGATATTCCCTTTATCATTTTTTATTGTGTCTATTTGATTCTTCTCTCCTTTCTTCTTTATTAGTCTTGCTAGTGGTCTATCAATTTTGTTGATCTTTTCAAAAAACCAGCCCCTCAGTTCTGTGATTTTTTGAAGGGTTTTTTGTGTCTCTAACTCCTTCAGTTCTGCTCTAATCTTAGTTATTTCTTGCCTTCTGCTAGCTTTTGATCAAAGTCTCCTTAAGCTGATAAGCAGCTTCAGCAAAGTCTCAGAATACAAAATCAATGTGCAAAAATCACAAGCATTCTTATATACCAATAACAGACAAACAGAGAGCCAAATCATGAGTGAACTCCCATTCACAATTGCTTCAAAGAGAATAAAATACCTGGGAATCCAACTTACAAGGGATGTGAAGGACCTCTTCAAGGAGAACTACAAACCACTGCTCAGTGAAATAAAAGAGGACACAAACAAATGGAAGAACATTCCATGCTCATGGATAGGAAGAATCAATATCATGAAAATGGCCATACTGCCCAAGGTAATTTATAGATTCAGTGCCATCCCCATCAAGCTACCAATGACTTTCTTCACAGAATTGGAAAAAACTACCTTAAAGTTCATATGGAACCAAAAAAGAGCCTGCATCTCCAAGACAATCCGAAGCCAAAAGAACAAAGCTGGAAGCATCACACAACCTGACTTCAAACTATATTACAAGGCTACAGTAACCAAAACAGCATGGTATTGGTACCAAAACAGAGATACAGACGAATGGAACAGAACAGAGACCTCAGAAATAATACCACACATCTACAACCATCTGATCTTTGACAAACCTGACAAAAACAGAAATGGGGAAAGGATTCCCTATTTAATAAATAGTGCTGGGAAAACTGGCTAGCCATATGTAGAAAGCTGAAACTGGATCCCTTCCTTACACCTTATACAAAAATTAATTCAAGATGGATTAAAGACTTAAATGTTAGACCTAAAACCATAAAAACCATAGAAGAAAACCTATGCAATACCATTCAGGACATAGGCATGGGCAAGGACTTCATGTCTAAAACACCAAAAGCTATGGCAACAAAAGCCAAAATTGACAAATGAGATCTAATTAAACTAAAGAGCTTCTGCACAGCAAAAGAAACTACCATCAGAGTGAACAGGCAACCCACAGAATGGGAGAAAATTTTTGCAATCTACTCATCTGACAAAGGGCTAATATCCAGAATCTACAAAGAAACAAATTTACAAGAAAAAAGCAAACAACCCCATCAAAAATGGGCAAAGGATACGAACAGACACTTTTCAAAAGAACACATTTATGCAGCCAACAGACACATGAAAAAATGTTCATCATCACTGGCCACCAGAGAAATGCAAATCAAAACCACAGTGAGATACCATCTTAAACCAGTTAGAATGGTGATCATTAAAAAGTCAGGAAACAACAGGTGCTGGAGAGGATGTGGAGAAATAGGAACACTTTTACACTGTTGTTGGGACTGTAAACTAGTTCAACCATTGTGGAACGCAGTGTGGGAATTCCTCAGGGATCTAGGACTAGAAATACCATTTCACCCAGCCATCTCATTACTGGATATATACCCAGAGGATTATAAATCATGCTGCTATAAAGACATGTGCACACATATGTTTATTATGGCACTATTCACAATAGCAAAGACTTGGAATCAACCAAAATGTCCATCCATGATAGACTGGATTAAGAAAGTGGGGCACATATACACCATGGAATACTATGCAACTGTAAAAAAGGATGAGTTCATGTCCTTTGTAGGGACATGGATGAGTAAACTATTGCAAGGACAGAAAACCAAACACCACATGTTCTCTCTCATAGGTGGGAATTGAACAAGGAGAACACTTAGACACAGGATGGGGAACATAACACACCAGGGCCTGTCATGGGGTGGGTGGAGGGGGGAGGGATAGCATTAGGAGATATACCTAATGTAAATGACGAGTTAATGGGTACAGCACACCAACATGGCACATGTATACATATGTAACAAACCTGCACATTGTGCACATGTACCCTAGAACTTAAAGTATAGTAAAAAAAAAAAAAAAAAAAGAAAGAAATGAAAAGGTGTTCCACAAACAATTAACAAAGGCAATATAAAGACAATGTGTTTTTACACATTGTCTTTACACAATGGTCCAACTAATATATCACCCAAGACTGCTGAATTGTCATCCAATAATTTATGTTTTCATTTGACTAAAATGGAAAATGAATATTTTCAACCAATAGAAATATATGTTAATACAACATGCATATTATAATAAAATTTTTATATAATAAAATTTAAATCATCATATTACATAAAAGAATAAAACTTGGGTTTCCATACCTGTGGCCCATCAGCATTAGATCAAAGATCACTTTGCCCACCTTGCTCAAAAGAGGGTTTTCCTATGATTTTTTTTTTTTTTTTTTTTTTTTTTTTTTTTTTTGAGACAGAGTCTCACTGTGTCTCCCAGGCTGGAGTGCAGTGGCGTGATCTCGGCTCACTGCAAGCTCCGCCTCCCGGGTTCACGCCATTCTCCCGCCTCAGCCTCCCAAGTAGCTGAGACTACAGGCGCCCGCCACCACGCCCGGCTAGTTTTTTGTATTTTTAGTAGAGACGGGGTTTCACCATGTTAGCCAGGATAGTCTCGATCTCCTGACCTCGTGATCCACCCGCCTCGGCCTCCCAAAGTGCTGGGATTACAGGCTTGAGCCACCGCGCCCGGCCTCCTATGATTATTTTTGAGTAGAGCTTCTTGGCCTTAAGTAGCTCACTTTAGAGCCTGAAAATCATTACCCTTATAGCCTCTCAGACATTAGAACCCTGTTTGCCCAAATGTATACAAGCACAAAGAAAGGGTGGCCTTTCTGGTTCAAACTGCAAAATTCTCCTGCCAAGCAGCAAAAATGTCCCACCTAGACATAGCAGCCCTACTTAACAGTGAGTGCAGGAAACAGCCTTGCTAGAGACAGTATCTCCTGGACAGCTCTACTGGTTGGAGCACCAACTCCTGGACTCTTGTAGTATCATGTGAGGACAAAGTTAAGCTGACTTTCTGTTCTCCAACTGAGAGTAATCTGGTCAATCGCAAAATCACAGAAATTTCCTATTACCAAAAAACAAATATGTATTTTTCAACCACCAAATAGTACATATTATCTACTCATTTATTTTAATGCAAAACTATTAACAAGTAATATGTGTTGATTATAAAATCACATTATATATAGAAATAATCGCTTTCTCCCAATACCACCACCCTCACCAAAAGTAACCCTCCCAAAACTTTTTTGTGCATTTATAGATATAGATAATGTCTTAGTCCATTGAGCTGTTTCAACAAAATATCATAGACTGGGTATTTGAAAAACAAGAGAAATTTATTTCTAACAGTTCTGGAGGCTGGGAAGTCCAAGATCAAGATTCCAGCAGATTCACTGTCTAGTGAGGGTCCCCTTCCTGATTCATAGCTGATGTCTTCTTGCTGTGTCCTCATACGGTAAAAGGAAAAAGAAGCTCTCTGGGGCCTCTTTTATGAAAGGGCACTAATAAAAACGAAGTATTGATAAAAAGGACACTAATACAAAAGGGTACTATAATAAAGGACACTAATCCTATTTATTAGGGCTCCCCTTTATGATCAAATCACTTCCCAAAAGGCCCCACCTCCTAATACCATACATTGAGAGTTAGAATTTTAACCTATGAATGTTGGGAGGTCACATTCATATCATGGCCAATAATAAAAGCAATAGTCAAAATACATCTAGCACTTACTATGTGCCAGGATTCGTACCAAACACTTTTAGAAATTCTAAATCATTTAATTCTTATAATAATAAGAACTTGATTTCTATGAGACTTGCTATTTAACTTAACAATGTATCTTGGAAATTTTTCAAAGGGAATGGTAAGGGTGGAATAAATTTCAGTGCTTCTGTAAAATTATATTAAACTGTGACTTACATTTTCTATATTCCTAAATTTTCACAGTACATTGGAAGTGGAAGTACAGGATAGATTAATACAGGAAGATTTTATATTCTTCTCTTTCAAAATCCATAGCAAATGCTAAACAAGAGCATTGTGGACCACATAACTTTTTTCCAAAAAGATTACAAAGTATTAGGAAGAGATAACTGCTGTCAATTTACCCTCCTTCAACTTACTGAAAAGCAAAGGGAATCGTTCATGGCAATTGGTAGAGAGAGGTAGAAAAAGGAAAGAAATATTAAAAACACTTCAAACTAATTTGTGTATATTTTTTAAAACTACATAAATAAGTTTACTATACGAAGTAGAAATAAATGGAAGTATTTTGCAGGGTTTGCATTCTACCTAAAAGGCCAGGTCTGAAAAGAGTGAAAGAACAGCCAGAAGACAAAGGACTTGGAAAATTTTAGGAGACATTTTCATCTTCATAGCTTCTCAATGCCAAAAAATGAAGGAAAGCTTTAATAATATCTTCAGCACAGCAAAACCATGACCCTCAAATATCAGACTTAATATTCTCATTTGGTATTTCATAAACTTCTACAAGTTTCCCAAGGAGAGCAAGTACTTTTTTTCTCCAAATCCTTTTTATGGAAAGCTAGAATGCGTCCAGAGGAATCTACGAACCATATTCATTCACACATACAAAGAGAAAAAGCTAAAGTTGTTCACTAATGAGTTGATAAATTGCAACCCAGCCCAGAGTTGATTCTTATGGAATTGTTTTGCTATGTATTGAAATGACAGAAGTGTGATGTCTGTTGTTTCTGTATATGGATTACATCTAGCAAAATATAGGATAACGAAAAATCATAGGATCCTACTAAAAAAAAAAAATCTGTTACGTTTGTTTTATATATTCCATCAAACATGTTGGCTTAAATATGTATAATCTGATAAAGGACATATCACCTGGATGTTTCTTGAAGGGATGACAGAGGTTTAGGCTTGTGGGTCAAATGCAGGATGGTATTTTGGAAGTGCATGATAGGAAAGTGCAAGGATCTTTTTCCAAAACTCATTTTTTTAAAGAGGTACTTGAATGCCAAAGAGTCTGAGTGTTACATTGCCAAGGTGCACTCTAAAGGCAGGGATCAGGTAGTGTACATTCACAAAGATGACAGCAAGAGTGTAGCAGTCTCATAGAAGGGAGACCCTTACTAAGAGGGAATCTGTTTCTTTCACCCAAGATGTTGGTCCCCCATTCTATCTGCTTTCATGTCAAATTCAGTCCACCACACCACCTAAGAAAAAATCATCCAATTCATTTGCTTATAAAGTAAGGGGTTTACTTCTGCAATATAACACTCCACAAATACTACCAAGTGGTCTAGAGGTTACAAGGTCTTGCCCACACTTCAGAGCCCAAGAGAGAGCTACAGTTGTTGAATATTCATGTTACTGGGCCAGTCAGCTTCAGAGAACTCCAGCTTCCAGTCACTGAGTACAAGTATTCAGTAAAAGAGAGAGGCCAATGAATATCTTTCCAACTGACCCACTTCAACAACTCCAGCCGTAAAGGTCAGTATAGAAGGTGAGTTAAGGAACACAAGTTGAGAGTCTTTGCTACATTTTTTAAAATTTTCATAATTTTATCCCTACTTGTAAGAGGATGAGTGAGAGATTAGAATATCTGAGAGAAGAAGACAGCATTTTTAAATTTAGGCAGCAGATTCAATTTAAAAAACAGCTTAAGAATACCAACCTCAAAATTCAAGCAGAAAGTACATTACAATATATCAACTAAAAACAGTAGCTACTAAAGAAACCACATCTGTCTATTGCTTTAATTTTAATTGAGGTTATATTGTTTTGTTTGCCATTCATCTTACAAGACAAATGATATTTAGTATTTGCTTAGCACTTCATTTTGAACACTCAACACAATTAATCCTTACAATAACCTTATCAGGTAGGCAGCCATGTTCTTGCTTTATATGGCAATGTTCAGTCTCAAGAGAGGTTTAGAGACCTGTCCAAGAACAATCAGTTTTTAGGTGAGAGAACTCAAGTCTCCCATGTTTCAGTCCAATGACATTATGCCACAGCTATTTCCTAAGTCACTTAAGTCCCCAAATGAACATGTGGCAACAGTCACAGAGGGTTAATTAAGGAAAAGGAACTTGTGAGACTCTAATGACTTATAAAAGCAGTTATTAAAAATGGTTCTCTTGGACCCTGAAGCCACTAACGAATTGATTTATGAACACTGGACTCTCATTATCTTGCCTGAAATCCCCCAGGTTGAATCATGCAGAGTGCCTCAGATCCTGAAATAAGATATCTCTCAGTCAGTAGGAACCAGAATATGCAAAAGAGAAATGAGGCCTCGCCTGTTGTAGAGGCAAGACTTTCTCAAGACTTTCGTTAGTCCCTGAGATAATCTGCTTCCTGGCATTAAAATCATTCAATTAAAAAATAAAAATTAAAAAAAACTTTTTAAAAGAAAACAGTTTTATTTACATTTACATATTTATTCGGAATATTTAGACCAACAGTTTAAACTCCCGTTAATTAAATTCAACGGTAAGAATAATTACGCAAGGTCAGAAGAAAGTTAGATTGATATCAATAGCAAACAAACAAAACAAAACAAGGACACAAACAAAAAACGCCTCATGTTCACACTGAATGACATTTTGTAACTCTAATAATTATGTGTCCTTCATCAAAGAACTTCTGGCATTTTGTGCCTGAACTCCTAAGAATATTTTATGTAAGTATACCTAGGAGCTTAGGCACAAAATACCAAAAGTAAAATGCCAAAATACAAATGTGAAACTCTTGCTGATTTGGAACAGAATGTTGCAATTCTTTCAGATGATATTGGTCAAGTGGGTTAGGCCAGGATATTTATGCAATTCAGTAAGATAATTTATTTTCGTCTGGTAAGACTACAAAAATTTCTTTGCTATCACCATAGCTACTTCACAATTTAGTCGAATTTAATAAAATAAAATGTCATCTCAGCCTGTTAATGTCTCCTCTTAAAATTTATCTTGTATGATTAAAAAATACATTATTTATTAATATTGTCTATAGTCTTCCTATATAATGAATAGATATGAAGATGAAGTGTTCACAGGTTTTCTAAGAATGGGTCTTTGAAATGTTAAGTAGAATATGAGGGCAAAGCATTTTTTTCAAAATTTAAAATTAAATATGTTGATCCCAAGGCTATCATTAGAAGTTAGCTTTATAACTGAGATGACTCTATTTTCTTCTTTTTTCCAAAATTGTTCTGTCAATTATTTAATTCTGCTTTTAGTGGACTCAATAATATTGCTGTCTGGCTCTTTTCAGTGTTTAGCATAACATTACAATAGCTGAGAATCCACTATAAAAAACAAAACAGTATAATGAAGCTTCAAGACAAGCTCTGATAAAAGTTTGCCTTCTCCACAAGGTTCAACCATTGCCTCCACCACCACATGCCCTGAGTTTATTAGGTAAACATATTTAACTGCAATTTCTTACCTATCCTTGCAAATGTCTTCATTCAACTGAATTCAAATACCCTGAAAATTGAGTACTTCGATTATATTTATCCCAAAAAGTACCTAAAAGAAGTTTATATTCTGAAATGTCATTAAACAACTGTTTGTTGGATTTGGTGCATTCATTCTGATGTCTTATATTTGATTTCAATAAAATGAGATCTCAGCCTGAGGTGCAGGGCACCCAGCCATCTTCAGAGTCATTGGGTTATGGTAAGCATTACACATAATCCCAAATGGCAAAGTCCTTCTGACACTCCATTTTTGGCAATTTAGCCTTTTGGTGAGAGTAAATCTGCTTGATGGATGATCCTGAACAGAAGTTATGTGATCTCTGGACTTCATGTGATAGAAAACATTTTTTTTTTAGAAAAACAGTGTCTTGTATAATCCATCATGAAACAATCTTTCGATTTATCTGTTGTGACTCCAGTCTTCCGGCACCAATGTAAATGTGCTTCAGATCATGTTAGTCCCAGTTCAGATGAAATTCTGCATTTGACAATCCACACACCATTGCCAGCTGGAATGAGGCCTCCTTGAGTTAACACACACATTTAAGATCCAGGCCCAGATACAGAACGAGCTATTTGTTGAACATAGATCATGTATGAACCCAACAGATGTAGAAATGCAGCTATAGCCAGATCCACAGTGCAGGCAGGCAGGATTCGCTATGGCCCAACTATGCTGACACCCAGGGGCCATCTGGTCTTCTCCACACCACCAATTAGCACTAAAAATGTCATTTGTGATGTCAAAGTGGGAGGTGTTTTTTTTTTTATTTTTGCTGTTTTTTGTTTGTTTGTTTGTTTTTGTCTCAAGTAGCCACATCGCTCATCAAACAACCACCAAACATTTTTTCATGGTGTTTGCATAAGTGAGAACCAAGAAGAGAAAGATCTTGGCGCATTAGAAAATAGAAAACCACCTATTGCTGCTTGAAATGCTTTCCGGCATAGTGAAGGTTTCATTTCTACTTCGGCTGTGGTTTCACAACCTTAAAGAAGCCAAACTGTGGATGTGTAAGTTACTTGATTACTTAAAATTCAAATTCTTCAATCACTCACTGCCTCTCCATTTCAAATAGCATACAGTGAACAATCTGTTTGCAATAATAATAGGCATAACATTTTCCCACTTCCCCCTAGCTAAATGGATGCTGATACTAGAATTCTGTGTTTACTTTTGCACCTGAATTCCTCTGTGGTGAGTATTGGGGAGATTCATATTCCAAGAGAGATTCCAAATGGCATTCTAGCAGATGACAAAGAATACAAATGTAGTTCATTTTTATATTAATTTATAGGCAGCCTTATCCCAAGCCCCTTGGGCATCCTAGCAAAATTAGAAAAAAGAAAAATAACTACAAACATTTATCCAAGTGAAACATATCCAAAGAAAACCAAGATCAAGAGCTCAAAATAAATAGTGCTATAATGAATGTTGCAAGCTACAAAAAAAAAAAAAAAAAAAAAAAAAAGGTTTAAAGGTTTAAATTACTCAGAGCTCTTGAGTCCGAAGATGTGATCAACCAATTAAGAGTTGCAAAGCATTTTGGAGCTATAAAGCTTCCTATCAATGAAAGTGTTTATGAGTTTGGAACAAAGATTCACAAGAAGATGCCCTTCTCAGCCAACCCTATCCTGATTGCAGCCAGCAGAAATAATTCCAGGTTTGCAAGCCGCTCCTAGTGATCAGGGCAGGACCCAGAGCAGAAGTTTATTTGTTTTTATTTCATACATGTTTCAAAATAAATTGACATAAATCAATAGACCCCTTCTACAAAAGAAAGTGAATAATTTTATCCTTAATAGAAATAAATTACTGGCTTTGAATGGTGAAATTGAAAGAGTAGAAATCATGATAGTGAATGAAGAAATAAATTGTTTTAAATACCTATTAAGGTGTTAGTCAATTAACTACACTGTATTATCTATTTACCTTAGAGTAGGGGGCAGGGAAGGGCTTTTTCCTAGAAATAATGCAAGGATATAAATCATCTTAATGTCAGAATATGTTTACATGGAATCTTTGATTCAAACCCAATTCATGATGTTAATTGATGTCTGGATTTAAATATTTAGACCCTATTATGTGAAGTAGAAACAAACAAGTAAACTTTAATAAATGAATTAACTTAATATTTTTAATGTGTAGTTACATAATGAAAATAATTGACCTGGTCTTATGTTTTAGGGCTCTGGCACATAGAAACCAGTACTGAATTTAGTGTGGGTCCAAGAAGTTGGCACTGCCCTCTGAACCATATATAAGAGATGTTACTGAGTCAAATCGTAGAGCAATGCCAAGATCACATCTACAGTCAAGTTATTGAGATCTTAGTCCAGGCACAACTGTCAATGCACCACTACCATGTCGAAACCATATAGCAACAATTTTAACAAGCTTTGCTTTCTTTGAATGATTGAAATTTAAATGTGAAAGTGAGAGAGCAATAAAACTCAAAATATGGCATCAGCAAATGTGTTCAAGATTGTAACCCAATAGGATTTCTGCCAACACTAAAAAATATTTTCAGCTTTTTTTCATATTTAAATTCAATTCTAAATTGTATAAGTGTAAAGAAATTACATAGTACAATATACTCGTTCTCATACTTAAATTTCAGCAGAAGAGCCCTGGGCATATACATGGGTTTTTAATAAAATCTTTAACAAAATGTCAAAATTTTATTTTGTTTTATTTTGAGACGGAGTCTTGCTCTGTCGCCAAGGCTGGAATGCAGTGGCGCCATATTGGTTCATTGCAACCTCCGCATCCCGGGTTCAAGCAATTCTCCTACCGCAGCCTCCGGAGCTGCTGGGACTACAGGCGCGTGCCACGACGCCAGGCTAATTCCAAAACAGATAAAAATAGAGTTGTCCTATGGAAGCAAGACCAGGGGTCTTAGGCTTCTTGGTTTGGCCTTCTCTTACTCATATCATATCATAATTATTTGTTTACTTGTTGTATTCCTCCATACTATCATAAGCTCTTTAAAGACTATGATTGCCTTGTTTCTTTATATTCTATGGTACTATGCACACAGGCTGTGATACACAGCCTGACCATAGTTTTAATAATTTTGAAAAAAAAAAAAAAGGAGGAGGGAAGAAAGGAGAATGAGAAGGAAGGAGGGGAAATAAGCAGATGCTTGGAACTTAAAAGTGCCACTCACTACACGTGATAACTAGTATTCGTGTGTGGGTACTCTGGACAATGAGTGGTGAAAGTTGTTATCTCAGATGGGCTTTTAGAAGGCAAGCATGAAGATAGGTTCATAAAAGTGTTCCCATAGCACCTTGCACATTTCTCCATTATAACATTCAACATTTTTCACTTCAGTGTCTGTTAACATATGTCTGTGTTCCAACAAGACTGAATGTACTTAAAAGGTGATGACTATTTCTTATTCAAATTTGTGTCCTGGACAATTTACAGAATGCCTGGACATAGTAGGTGCCCAATAAATACTTGTTGAATGAATAATCTCTTTACAGGTTTTTCAAAATTTTGTGAGAAAAAGTAGTACTTAATTACAAAATTTTCATCTGAGATATTTCAGTGTATGTTTTAATTCTCATATATAGAAAAGCATGACTAGTTAATTTGTTATTAAGTAGGATGCATATATTTTTGTTTGGTATAATTTATTCATTGAAAACATTACCTCCTAGCTCTTTTAAAAATGCTTACTGTACGAATTTTGTTTTACAATTGTGGGAAAATTAATATCAGCCACGGGCCAAAAATTTAGATGATGATCAATTATGGACATGATTGTATGTCTACCTGATGAAAATACATATGTATTTGGAGTGATGATTTTGAAGGCCTATTTACAGATGTTTAAAATAGTATTATTTAGCACAAAGGACATACACTCTAATGTGTGGATAATACAATATTTCTATGAATTTGTTCATACAATAATTTTGTTGATGGTTGGCTTACGCACAGAATGAGAGCACTCTCTCCTTTCCAGTAGCATAAATTTACTTACAGATTAAGATGAATTACATTCTGACAATTTATAAACTCAATAACTCAAGGTATTTTAACTTATGACTTGTAAGAACATTCATTTTCTTCTTAGTAGAGATTAAATAACATCTGCTTTTCAGATAGTATAAAAGGAAAGGAAACTAATGCTTTTGAATACTCTAATGTGACAAGAATTTTATTTTGTTTTTATAGCATTTGATTATATCTGATTCCTTTTTCTGGTTGGTATGTGACAGGAGAACAATGAATAAAGCCACCTCTCCAAGGTGCCGCAGGAGAAAGAGGCATTGAGCCTCTCAAATCCTGCCCTAGTCACTGGCATATACACCCCACCTGTTTATTGCTGATTTAGAGTGGCTCAAAAATCATACTTACAACTTTGGAACTGAATTAACACACAAAAGTGAGAATGATGCCTCGCTCCTTTGAAGATAGAATTGAACCCAAAATGATCTTGAAAATTAATAGAAGTAACAACAAACACTTAACAGGAAGGCAATCAAGAAAGAAAAACAAATACCTGACATGAATTGAGGATGCAGAAAAGTGGGTTTGCCACAGAGGCTAGGAGGTGCCATTGTGAATTATGAACTGAAAATGAGTCAGCAGCACACTGCTATTATTTTTACAACAAGCAAGATAGAGGAATGCACTAACAAGAACATAATATGCAAGACCCGTGAAGCAATTGTCCCATTGGGCCTTGGTCAGGCACTTAGGAGAGTACTATATCCAGTTCAAGGTCCAGAAACTAAAGAAGGATAAGAAAACTTGGAGGGAGACAAAAGAAAAGCAACAAAAAAGATTAAAAGTTCGAATAAAAGGATCTATAAAGAATTGGAAATCATAGAGAAGAGCCTGCAAAATAGCAACTTTCTTCAATGTTCAGTTAGTTACATGTTTTTCCCATAAACTTTGCACTTAGGGAGGAGATTTTTCAATCCTCTCTTGGGCGCCTTGCGGTCTTTTAATGACAATGGATTAAAACACTCTTTAGGTTGGCAGTGATAGGAAGAGAAAGAAATATTAGATGCTAACTCTGTCTCAGTTTCTTAATTTAAATGAATTTTGTATAGTCTTGTGCAGAATATTTATTACTAGTACCTCAAACTTAAAATAAATTTCTTCTGTCAAAATCTATTTTTCATCTTTGATCCCCTTATCTATTTAGTGGCATCACTATGCCTCCAGTCACCCAAGACTGACAAGGATCCATCTTCAATCTCTCCTTCTCTCTTACCAGACACACTTAATTAATGATGAAGTTCCATTGATTCTACCCACTAAAAATTCTGACTCAACTCCTTCCTCTCCATTCTTCCTGTTCTTATCTTCATCTAGACCTTATCATCTCTTCCTTGGACTGTCTCCATGGATTCCTAACTGTGTATTCTAACATAAGTCTCTACTCAAGCTCATTCTCCACACATATTTGATTTAATCCCTCCTCTGCTGGAAGACTTCAGCTGGCCCTATGTATGCTTCTTAAGAGACTAAATCAAAGCTTTGTAGCATGACATGCAATGTCCACAAACTAGCTGCTGGCCCCAATCCCTTTACATCTCTTCCAAATATCCTATATTTCAGCCACAGTGAAATACCTTACCACTTTCTAACTATGATTCAATATCCGTTCATGTCTTCATGATTTTACAATAAGTTTCTTGCTCTGCCTGAAATGTTTCCATCACCTTTTCGATCTCCTGGACTCCTATGCTTTTGCATTTTTTGCGAAACTGTTATTAGAAATGACATTTCTCCCAAAATCCCCATAAACCCATGTCCAGAATCTAGGTTAGATTTCTTGCCTGTGTGCATCCTTTTGCTTATTTCCTTTATACACTTTTTGTACTCTATGTTAATATCTGTCAGGTCACCATCTCCCCATTCATTCTACAAACTCTTTGAAAATAGAAAATATACCATTTACTATTGTTATATCTCTTTCTTAGAGCTTGAAATATAATGGGCAATCAAAAAATGTCTTCCATCAAAAAAAATGTTTCCCCACTGGATTGCAGATGCCTTAAGTAAACACATCATCTTGTATTCATCTTTGTGTATTTATTGAATGAAACTTGAAAGAATAAATGATTTAGCATCATTTGTTACCAAACTCATAAGTTCTTTAGCTCTCTCATAAGTTCCATTCATAAGATGATTTAAAAGATTATTATTAACATGCAGGTTGGGTTCTTTTTTTTTTTTAATTTATTTATTATTATTATACTTTAAGTTGTAGGGTACATGTGCATAACGTGCAGGTTTGTTACATATGTATACTTGTGCCATGTTCGTGTGCTGCACCCATCAACTCATCATTTACATCAGGTATAACTCCCAATGCAATCCCTCCCCCCTCCCCCCTCCCTATGATAGGCCCCTGTGTGTGATGTTCCCCTTCCTGAGTCCAAGTGATCTTATTGTTCAGTTCCCACCTATGAGTGAGAACATGCGGTGTTTGGTTTTCTGTTCTTGTGATAGTTTGCTAAGAATGATGGTTTCCAGCTGCATCCATGTCCCTACAAAGGATGCAAACTCATCCTTTTTGATGGCTGCATAGTATTCCATGGTGTATATGTGCCACATTTTCTTAATCCAGTCTGTCACTGATGGACATTTGGGTTGATTCCAAGTCTTTGCTATTGTGAATAGTGCTGCAATAAACATACGTGTGCATGTGTCTTTATAGCAGCATAATTTATAATCCTTTGGGTATATACCTAGTAATGGGATGGCTGGGTCATATGGTACATCTAGTTCTAGGTCTTAGAAGAATCGCCATACTGTTTTCCATAATGGTTGAACTAGTTTACATCCCACCAACAGTGTAAAAGTGTTCCTATTTCTCCACATCCTCTCCAGCACCTGTTGTTTCCTGACTTTTTAATGATCGCCATTCTAACTGGTGTGAGATGGTATCTCATTGTGGTTTTGATTTGCATTTCTCTGATGGCCAGTGATGATGAGCATTTTTTCATGTGTCTGTTGGCTGTATGAATGTCTTCTTTTGAGAAATGTCTGTTCATATCCTTTGCCCACTTTTTGATGGGGTTGTTGGTTTTTTTCTTGTAAATTTGTTTGAGTTCTTTGTAGGTTCTGGATATTAGCCCTTTGTCAGATGAGTAGATTGCAAAACTTTTCTCCCATTCTGTAGGTTGCCTGTTCACTCTGATGGTAGTTTCTTTTGCTGTGCAGAAGCTCTTTAGTTTAATGAGATCCCATTTGTCAATTTTGGCTTTTGCTGCCGTTGCTTTTGGTGTTTTAGACATGAAGTCTTTGCCCATGCCTATGTCCTGAATGGTACTACCTAGGTTTTCCTCTAGGATTTTTATGGTATTAGGTCTAACATTTAAGTCTCTAATCCATCTTGAATTAATTTTCGTATAAGGAGTAAGGAAAGGATCCAGTTTCAGCTTTCTACTTATGGCTAGCCAATTTTCCCAGCACCATTTATTAAATAGGGAATCCTTTCCCCATTTCTTGTTTCTCTCAGGTTTGTCAAAGATCAGATGGCTGTAGATGTGTGGTATTATTTCTGAGGACTCTGTTCTGTTCCATTGGTCTATATCTCTGTTTTGGTACCAGTACCATGCTGTTTTGGTTACTGTAGCCTTGTAGTATAGTTTGAAGTCAGGTAGCGTGATGCCTCCAGCTTTGTTCTTTTGACTTAGGATTGTCTTGGAGATGCGGGCTCTTTTTTGGTTCCATATGAACTTTAAAGCAGTTTTTCCAATTCTGTGAAGAAACTCATTGGTAGCTTGATGGGGATGGCACTGAATCTATAAATTACCTTGGGCAGTATGGCCATTTTCACGATATTGATTCTTCCTAGCCATGAGCATGGTATGTTCTTCCATTTGTTTGTGTCCTCTTTGATTTCACTGAGCAGTGGTTTGTAGTTCTCCTTGAAGAGGTCCTTTACATCCCTTGTCAGTTGGATTCCTAGGTATTTTATTCTCTTTGAAGCAATTGTGAATGGAAGTTCATTCCTGATTTGGCTCTCTGTTTGTCTGTTACTGGTGTATAAGAATGCTTGTGATTTTTGCACATTAATTTTGTATCCTGAGACTTTGCTGAAGTTGCTTATCAGCTTAAGGAGATTTTGGGCTGAGACAATGGGGTTTTCTAAATATACAATCATGTCATCTGCAAACAGGGACAGTTTGACTTCTTCTTTTCCTAACTGAATACCCTTGATTTCTTTCTCTTGCCTAATTGCCCTAGCCAGAACTTCCAACACTATGTTGAATAGGAGTGGTGAGAGAGGGCATCCCTGTCTTGTGCCAGTTTTCAAAGGGAATTTTTCCAGTTTTTGCCCATTCAGTATGATATTGGCTGTGGGTTTGTCATAAATAGCTGTTATTATTTTGAGGTACGTTCCATCAGTACCGAATTTATTGAGCGTTTTTAGCATGAAGGGCTGTTGAATTTTGTCAAAAGCCTTTTCTGCATCTATTGAGATAATCATGTGGTTCTTGTCTTTGGTTCTGTTTATATGCTGGATTATGTTTATTGATTTGCGAATGTTGAACCAGCCTTGCATCCCAGGGATGAAGCCCACTTGATCATGGTGGATAAGCTTTTTGATGTGTTGCTGAATCCGGTTTGCCAGTATTTTATTGAGGATTTTTGCATCAATGTTCATCAGGGATATTGGTCTAAAATTCTCTTTTTTTGTTGTGTCTCTGCCAGGCTTTGGTATCAGGATGATGTTGGCCTCATAAAATGAGTTAGGGAGGATTCCCTCTTTTTCTATTGACTGGAATAGTTTCAGAAGGAATGGTACCAACTCCTCCTTGTACCTCTGGTAGAATTCAGCTGTGAATCCATCTGGTCCTGGAATTTTTTTGGTTGGTAGGCTATTAATTATTGCCTCAATTTCAGAGCCTGCTATTGGTCTATTCAGGGATTCAACTTCTTCCTGGTTTAGTCTTGGAAGAGTGTAAGTGTCCAGGAAATTATCCATTTCTTCTAGATTTTCCAGTTTATTTGCGTAGAGGTGTTTATAGTATTCTCTGATGGTAGTTTGTATTTCTGTGGGGTCGGTGGTGATATCCCTTTTATCATTTTTAATTGCGTCAATTTGATTCTTCTCTCTTTTCTTCTTTATTAGTCTTGCTAGTGGTCTGTCAATTTTGTTGATCTTTTCAAAAAACCAACTCCTGGATTCATTGATTTTTTGGAGAGTTTTTTGTGTCTCTATCTCCTTCAGTTCTGCTCTGATCTTAGTTATTTCTAGCCTTCTGCTAGCTTTCGAATGTGTTTGCTCTTGCTTCTCTAGTTCTTTTAATTGTGATGTTAGAGTGTCAATTTTAGATCTTACCTGCTTTCTCTTGTGGGCATTTAGTGCTATAAATTTCCCTCTACACACTGCTTTAAATGTGTCCCAGAGATTCTGGTATGTTGTATCTTTGTTCTCATTGGTTTCAAAGAACATCTTTATTTCTGCCTTCATTTCGTTATGTACCCAGTAGTCATTCAGGAGCAGGTTGTTCAGTTTCCATGTAGTTGAGCGGTTTGGATTGAGTTTCTTAGTCCTGAGTTCTAGTTTGATTGCACTGTGGTCTGAGAGACAGTTTGTTATAATTTCTGTTCTTGTACATTTGCTGAGGAGTGCTTTACTTCCAATTACGTGGTCGATTTTGGAGTAAGTACGATGTGGTGCTGAGAAGAATGTATATTCTGTTGATTTGGGGTGGAGAGTTCTATAGATGTCTATTAGGTCTGCTTGCTGCAGAGATGAGTTCAATTCCTGGATATCCTTGTTAACTTTCTGTCTCGTTGATCTGTCTAATGTTGACAGTGGAGTGTTGAAGTCTCCCATTATTATTGTATGGGAGTCTAAGTCTCTTTGTAAGTCTCTAAGGACTTGCTTTATGAATCTGGGTGCTGCTGTATTGGGTGCATATATATTTAGGATAGTTAGCTCTTCCTGTTGAATTGATCCCTTTACCATTATGTAATGGCCTTCTTTGTCTCTTTTGATCTTTGATGGTTTAAAGTCTGTTTTATCAGAGACTAGTATTGCAACCCCCGCGCTTTTTTGTTCTCCATTTGCTTGGCAAATCTTCCTCCATCCCTTTATTTTGAGCCTATGTATGTCTCTGCGTGTGAGATGGGTCTCCTGAATACAGCAGACTGATGGGTCTTGACTCTTTATCCAGTTTGCCAGTCTGTGTCTTTTAATTGGAGCATTTAGTCCATTTACATTTAAGGTTAAGATTGTTATGTGTGAACTTGATCCTGCCATTATGATATTAACTGGTTATTTTGCTCATTAGTTGATGCAGTTTCTTCCTAGCCTCGATGGTCTTTACATTTTGGCATGTTTTTGCAATGGCTGGTACTGGTTGTTCCTTTCCATGTTTAGTGCTTCCTTCAGGGTCTCTTGTAAGGCAGGCCTAGTGGTGACAAAATCTCTAAGCATTTGCTTATCTGTAAAGGATTTTATTTCTCCTTCACTTATGAAACTTAGTTTGGCTGGATATGAAATTCTGGGTTTAAAATTCTTTTCTTTAAGAATGTTGAATATTAGCCCCCACTCTCTTCTGGCTTGGAGAGTTTCTGCCGAGAGATCTGCTGTTAGTCTGATCGGCTTCCCTTTGTGGGTAACCCGACCTTTCTCTCTGGCTGCCCTTAAGATTTTTTCCTTCATTTCAACTTTGGTGAATCTGGCAATTATGTGTCTTGGAGTTGCTCTTCTCGAGGAGTATCTTTGTGGCGTTCTCTGTATTTCCTGGATTTGAATGTTGGCCTGCCCTACTAGGTTGGGGAAGTTCTCCTGGATGATATCCTGAAGAGTGTTTTCCAACTTGGTTCCATTTTCCCCCTCACTTTCAGGCACCCCAATCAGACGTAGATTTGGTCTTTTTACATAATCCCATACTTCTTGCAGGCTTTGTTCATTTCTTTTTCTTCTTTTTTCTTTTGGTTTCTCTTCTCGCTTCATTTCATTCATTTGATCCTCAATCGCAGATACTCTTTCTTCCAGTTGATCGAGTCGGTTACTGAAGCTTGTGCATTTGTCACGTATTTCTCGTGTCATGGTTTTCATCTCTTTCATTTCGTTTAGGACCTTCTCTGCATCAATTACTCTAGCCATCAACTCTTCCACTTTTTTTTCAAGATTTTTAGTTTCTTTGCACTGGGTACGTAATTCCTCCTTTAGCTCTGAGAAATTTGATGGACTGAAGCCTTCTTCTCTCATCTCGTCAAAGTCATTCTCCATCCAGCTTTGATCCGTTGCTGGCGATGAGCTGCACTCCTTTGCCGGGGGAGATGCGCTCTTATTTTTTGAATTTCCAGCTTTTCTGCCCTGCTTTTTCCCCATCTTTGTGGTTTTATCTGCCTCTGGTCTTTGATGATGGTGATGTACTGATGGGGTTTTGGTGTAGGTGTCCTTCCTGTTTGATAGTTTTCCTTCTAACAGTCAGGACCCTCAGCTGTAGGTCTGTTGGAGATGGCTTGAGGTCCACTCCAGACCCTGTTTGCCTGGGTATCAGCAGCAAAGGCTGCAGAAGATAGAATATTTCTGAACAGCGAGTGTACCTGTCTGATTCTTGCTTTGGACGCTTCCTCTCAGGGGTGTACTCCACCCTGTGAGGTGTGGGGTGTCAGACTGCCCCTAGTGGGGGATGTCTCCCAGTTAGGCTACTCAGGGGTCAGGGACCCACTTGAGCAGGGATTCTGTCCCTTCTCAGATCTCAACCTCCGTGTTGGGAGATCCACTGCTCTCTTCAAAGCTGTCAGACAGAGTCGTTTGCGTCTGCAGAGGTTTCGGCTGTGTTTGTTATTGCCCTGTCCCCAGAGGTGGAGTCTACAGAGACAGGCAGGTTTCCTTGAGCTGCTGTGAG
This sequence comes from Macaca mulatta, assembly GCF_049350105.2. Lineage (NCBI taxonomy): Eukaryota > Metazoa > Chordata > Mammalia > Primates > Cercopithecidae > Macaca > Macaca mulatta. The sequence continues at coordinate 115,917,178 of NC_133410.1, read as the reverse complement.
CTCCACCCACTTCGAGCTTCCCAGCAGCTTTGTTTACCTACTTAAGCCTCAGCAATGGTGGGCGCCCCTCCCCCAGCCTCGCTGCTGCCTTGCCGGTAGATCACAGACTGCTGTGCTAGCAATGAGGGAGGCTCCGTGGGTGTGGGACCCTCCCGGCCAGGTGTGGGATATGATCTCCTGGTGTGCCTGTTTGCTTAAAGCGCAGTATTGGGGTGGGAGTTACCCGATTTTCCAGGTGTTGTGTGTCTCAGTTCCCCTGGCTAGGAAAAGGGATTCCCTTCCCCCTTGCGCTTCCCAGGTGAGGCAATGCCTCGCCCTGCTTCAGCTCTCGCTGGTCGGGCTGCAGCAGCTGACCAGCACCGATCGTCCGGCACTCCCCAGTGAGATGAACCCAGTACCTCAGTTGAAAATGCAGAAATCACCGGTCTTCTGTGTCGCTCGCGCTGGAAGTTGGAGACTGGAGCTGTTCCTATTCGGCCATCTTGCTCCGCCCCCGCAGGTTGGGTTCTAAACAAGCTGCAGCATACCTTAGAAATATGATCTTTCATTGGCTCTCACCTGCATTCCAGAAACTTAGCCAGGGAAAATTGTCATCAACTCAATCACATCTGTGGAGCTAGCAAAGTTATGCAAATAATAACTAGCCACATAAATGGATGTGGTGTTTTCCTTACAAGAAAAGAAAAGAAATTATTAGTTCTAGATAAACATTGGCAGCAGTTAGAGTTCTATCTGCCAGTTAACCCAAGGAAAGAATATCCTTTCAACCACTCCTCAACAGTCAATCCCAGGGGTGATCACTCTTCAGATTTCTATGATTTTAGTTTTTTGTTGTGCCTATTTTTGAGCTTCACATAAATATATGTGTACTCTTTTGTGCCTGAATTCCTTTAATTTAGCATATTTTTGAGATTTACATTGTCTATTCATTTTTGTTTGTTCATTGATTTGCTCTGTAGTATTCAATTTTACAAATGTGCTACTCTCCACTAATTTGTTTTCTACTGATAATTTTTTCAATGTTTCCATGTTTGGGATATTAGGATAAAGCTATCTTTTGTAGATAAATATTGTATTTCTCTTGGGTAAGAGTGGAGAGTGGATTCCTGAGAGAGAAACACCTGAGAGTGGAATTGCTGGATTATAGGAATTGCTGAATACATTTAAATTGTAAGCAAGTGTCAAAGTAGTTGTATCACTTTACAGTTTCATCAGCAATGTAGGAGAGTACCACTTGTTCTTGCTCTTTTCCTTGCCAAAATTTGGTGTGCATGATATATATTTTTAATTTTAGCATTCCATTGTTGTAAAGAGGTATCTCCTTATGGTTTTCATTTTTATTTCCCTAATGAATAATGAGATTGAGTATATTTTCATCATCCTTACTTCGTTATGTATATTTCCATCTGCCTGCTTTTTAATTGATTTGTCTTCATTATAAATAAGTGATATACATTTTTATACTGGTTACAAATCTTTTTCAGATATGTGTATTTTACATATTTTCTACTAGTCTGTAACTTGTAAATTCATTTTTGTAAGGGCAAGTTTTGGTGAGCAGAAGCATTAATATTAATGCAATTTAATCAATCATTTTCTTCACATTTTAAGAAATATTTTTCCCAAAATTACAAATATATTTTTCTGTTTTATACTAGAACCTTTATGCTTTTAGCTTTTATATATGGGTCTATGATTCATCACAAATATTTGTGTATGTTGTTAAATAATTGTCAATACTGATTTTTCTTCCTTAGATGAAGATCCAGGTGTTCCAGCAACAAAAGCACTGTCCTTTCCCAATTTAGTTGCTTTACTACCTTAAATAAAAAACAATCGTATGTTTGTGAGCTAGTCCTGAAATCTATTCTGTTCCATTACCCCCATTAACCTTTGCATTAATACCTTGACTAATGTAGCTTTAAGTCTTAAAATGAGCCAATGCCAGTCCTCCAATTTGGTTTTTTTCAAGATTGGTTTGGGCATCCAATGTTTGTTGCACTTACATATAAAGTTTAAAATCAGTTTATCTATTTTTATACAAAAATATCTAGTTTAGGTTTTTTTTATTATACTTAAATTCTAGGGTACATGTGCACAATGTGCAGGTTTGTTAGATTCTTTTATGATTAGAATAAATCTACAGATTTGGGTAAAATTAATATAACAACACATTAATGTGGTATATATTTCATTTATTTATATAATATTTCATTGCTCTCAACGTTTTAGAGTTTTAATTGTAGAAGTCTTCTGCATATTTTTTAAAAGTGTATTCCCATTGTATTTTTAAGATGCCTTTGCAAATAACATTTAAAAATTTAATTTTCTAGTTGTTCATTACTGATCTGCACAAATACAATTCATTCTCATGTATTGGCCTTATATCCCATTAGTTGCTAATTTCATTAATTAGCTTTTAGCCTGAAGTGCTGCAGTCAGGACCACACGAGGTAGCTAAAATTTGAGCAAAACCCAGAGTCTTATTTGCATGAAGAATCAGAAGACAGAACTCAGGAAATCAACGCAGTTAGAAAATGAGGAAGGTTAATCTAGAAAGGAGAGAGCAGAGTGTGAGCTTTAAATTCTGTATATCAATTTCTACTGCAGTTTCCTCCACAGACAGGCTTCAAACAGACCGACTTAAAAAGCATAGCGATTTCAGCAGCCGACCATTGCAGCGGAGCCTACATTTGGGGTTTGAGTCCAGCCATGCTAACTTTCTGCTAAACGAAATCAATACACTTTGAGGATCAAAGCAGCATCTTCAGTCTCCATAATGTATTATTTATAATATTGGGGATTCAGGTTGACTGCTGGTCATTGCAATGCTACATGGTGGTGAAACTGGATCATGATGTCTACCTCTAAAAAGTGTTCAGCTTTGTTCTGGCAGGCAGTTAACTATGGCTTACCATTATCTTAAGTGGATAATATAAAAACTTTATTGAAAATAATTTTTGACATATTTGTATGTAATAAAACATAATTTTGGTGTAACTATTTCTTAATAGGGAGCTGGCTAGGAGAGGGGAGTTTCCCTTGATTTTTGACACAAAGTACCCTAAACCTGGCAAGACATGGTTCTAGGCATTAAGGCAGTTCTAAAACATTCCTAGGTTTGGAGTTATTTATAATGTGTCACCTTTTGAGGACCTTAATTACATATTGCTTCTTGTGAGACAGTAAATCTGATTTACTTTACAGTATAATTTCAGAATCATAATTCCAAAATGTTTTTATAAAAAATATTTTAAGTGTATTAATCATAATGGAGATACCAGTTAGCTTCCATTTTGCATTTAAAGTAAAACCATACACATTACTTTTACTGGATTTCCTTGTCACCTGAAATGGATGTTTATAAAAATTTTGGAATCCAACAGACAAACCAAGTGCCAATATGTTATGCCCACTTTAAAATGCTGCTTATATAAATAATTCCTTTCTTTTATATCAACTCCAAAGATATGCCAAAGAAAAAACTCATCTCTCACTTCTTCAAATGAGAAAAATAGTTTTAATTTGTATCCATTATTCTCAAGTATTGAGTCTCAAAAGTCCTATCTCACAATTGATGGAAGAGTAATCAGGTCCAATTCACAGAGCTTAACAATAGACAAACCACCTGTTTTGGTTTGTTTTCTACCCCACCCAAGATAGGATGGTATTGAAAGAGGCCTCCAGTTATAGTAGAGTCTTTGAAATATTCAAGGAAGGAAGACACCCTCACCCGGAAAGGGTCAGAAAAATGGTGTGGATAATATACTATTGTTACTTAAAGTTATCTTAAGTGGATGAAAATTATTGAAATTCATTTCTGACATATTTGTCTCTAACAAAACATAATTTTATTGTAACTATTTCTAAATAGGGAGCTGGGTGGGAGGTGGGAGTTTCCTCTGATTTTTGTCACAAAGTACTTGTATTCATCCATTTTTTACACTGCTGATAAAGACATACCCAAGGCTGGGAAATTTACAAAAGAAAGAGGCTTATTGGGATTTACAGTTCCACATGGCTGAGGCAGCCTCACAATTATGGCAGAAGGCAAAGAGGAATAAGTCACATCTTACATGGATGGCAGCAGACAAAGAGAGAGAGCTTGTGCAGGGAATTCCACCTTATAAAGACGTATTCACTATCATGAAAACAGCATGGGAAAGATCTGCCCCCATGATTCAATTACGTCCCATGGGGGTCCCTCCCACAACAAGTGGGAATTCAAGATGAGATTTGGGTGAGGACACAGCCAAACCATATCAGTACCTTAAATCTCCTACACCTAGTGCATCAGTGAACGTTTCAAACACAAGTCTATGAGTAAATGCTTATTTCAGTCTTTTTTAAGAATACACAAGCTATGGATCCATAGGAACATTCCTCTTGCTAAATTCAGAGTATTTTCTGTATCATACTCCAAAATGAGCAAATAGGCATTCCATTTGATTAATAGTCAATTGCTTTTTATCTAATCCATGTATGTCTCCAGAGTAAATATGCTAAGTATATGAAACTGTTACTATTTTGCATGTGGCATTTTAAGATCGCAAGAGAACTAGGGGGAATGGAAGCAATAAGTAAAGAATATTTTTGTGGGAAAAAACACATTTTTACACTTGTTGTAAAAACCAGTTTTATTGTTGTGCTAATCAAATTACAGTATAATATTTGCAAGAGAGTGCCTTGGCTTAAGAGCAAGATCTGTGGCCTGGGTGCTTTGGGCAGAAGGAAATAAGCACTGCTTCTGTGCCAAGTATATTCAACTCTGCTGAAACCCATAAGGTTTTCAGTTTCACCTGGAAGAAGACAGAGAATCATTTTGAGGCAGGGACTCTAAAGGGGACAGGAAATGAGGACAATGGGAGGGAAGGTTGACTTTTATTACTACCCCCCACCCAGCCTGAGAGGCAGGTTTTTGAGCCTTTACAAGAGTGTCAAAACAAGAAGCTGAAGAAATTGTATAAATCAACGGTGAAACCCTGAGAGGATGCAATAGAGTCTGAGGGTCCAGTGAATATATGTAACATGTCACGTGCATCCATGTGAAGAGACCACCAAACAGGCTTTGTGTGAGCAACAAGGCTGTTTATTTCACCTGGGTGCAGGTGCATTGAGTGCAAAAAGGAGTCAGAGAAGGGAGATAGGGGTGGGACAGTTTTATAGGATTTGGGTGAGTAGTGGAAAATTACAGTCAAAGAGGGTTGTTATCTGGCGGGCAGGGGTCACAAGGTGCTCAGTGGGGGAGCTTCTGAGACTCATTGTTCAGGAGAAGGAATTTCACAAGGTAATATCATCAGTTAAGGCAGGAACCGGCCATTTTCACTTCTTTTGTGATTCTTCAGTTGCTTGAGTCCATCTGGATGTGTATGAGCAGGCTTGGGCTCAGAGGCCTGACATAATGAGTTAGGGAAAGGCCAGTGACCACCTCCCAGAGCCTTTAATACTATAGATGACCATGCTTGGGTGCCACCAACAGAGCCTGGCTATGGGGAAAGACTTCACAGGGAATAGGCAAATATAGCAGGGACAAGGATGACACTGAGTCTTAATGAGGACCCCCAAACTGGAAGAATCTCCCTTTATATCTAGGGGAGGTTTAGAAAGGGCCTACATTCCTGAAGGCACAAAGCTGGCATTAAAATAGAGGAAATGCATCCATTAAAACTAAAGTGGCCTCATTTATACTCAAAGGTGGGGCTTTCAAGTTATACTTCCAAGCAGCTCCAAACCTAGAAACTTGCATCCACGTATGCACAAGTGCTTAATTAACTATATCAGATACATACTACCTCTTTTCTTCGCAAAACACCTTCTCTGACTGTCACCAACTGTAGTTAAACATTAGCCAATCTGTGATATTGACCCTTAGGTCTCCCCTATTTTTCACAGCTCAGCAAATTCTTCCACAGACTGACCTTTTCTCAGGGGTACCCACACATCCATATAATTCCCTTTAGTCCTCTCCCCTTACATAATTTGGCCTAGTCACCCAAGAAAATGACATTTGCCCTTCCTCCTCTATTTTTTGTTTTACTTTGAAATGATAACCAAAAAAAAGTTATTGAAATAAATATTTATTGAGTGAATATGCAACATAATGCCTTACAGTTTATAAAATATAAATTATTCTCTGCCTGCAGGGAGATTAAAATCTCCTAAGGTAAATGGGATAGTATATAAGTTACCAGAAAACAAGACGGAATGTGATAATTTAAAGAGATATTTAGCATATGAGCATTCAGAAAGAGAAAATGAGTAAAAGAAAATGAGCATGTCCAGCATTTAAGAGACAATTAATAAATCAAATGCTATTCTCAGTGCTTTATGTTTGTTACCTCATTTAATCCTCACAATAACAGAGATAGTTACTATTACCTCTGTTTTTTTTAATATGAGCACACTAACGCACAGAGATTAAGCAACTTGTCTAAAGTCACACAGCTAAGAATTGGGAGAGCAGATCAGAACAGTACAAATTCACTACATCAAACAAAGAAAAACCCAAAAACATTGAAATCAAATTAGAAACAATAAAGGGTCACTTCACTTCCATTAACCTCTAAAAACATCATGCTGAGAATGTTTGTCTTCTTTGCTTTTCATTTTTTATAAATTAAACAAAATTTCTTAAGTACAACCACCTAAAATTAAATAGTTTCCTATTCAATTTTATTTTTCCAGGCTTTCATCATTATTTTGCAGTTGTATTGTTTTTACTTTCTTTGTAATCAGAGGTATTTCAGACAATGGGTAAAGCAGACTTTTACAGGCCAAAATGGAAATCTAATCATCAGATTTTTAAAAACCAATTTACAAATGAATCTCTGAAACACCACCTCCTCTTGCACTGAGAATATGAAACACCATCTCCCGTGACTGAGAACACCTATGGCAGGTATGAACATGAATTAAACAAAAATACTGCCTTCTAGGAGTTTTTAAGATCATTTTCAGTTAAGATTCTGCCCTCTAAGAATTTCTCATATATGAGAGGAAATAAGACAAGTAAATAATTATAATTAAAAACAAATAGATGACATGTTAATTAAAATAAATAGAAAAATTGCTATTGTCAATTTGGAGAAATTTTGTATTGAATGTCAGATACCCTTGAAGATCTTTAACAGCAAACTGACACACCTCTATGAAAATTGGTCAAATATCCTGTTACATAATTGACATTAATTGGATTTGAGCAACAAAAGAGAGTATTCTTCAAAAAAACAAAAACAAAATGAAACAAAACAAAAAAAGTAGCAGAAAAACTAGACCACACACACAGGCAGAATAAATTGCAGCACTAAGCTTCAGTTTGGTGAAGAGTTTTTCCAAATTGGAGAAAAGGCAGTTTTAAAATAAGGATCTACTTACTTCTTACCTCCAGTTTCCTCCTCTGTGTACATCTACCCATACATACACATACCGCAACACTTACATTACTATAGAAAGCACATTTACAGACTAGGCGCGGTGACTCATGCCTGTAATCCCAACACTGAGAGGAGTAGGCAGGAGGATCACTTGAGCCGAGAAGTTCAAGACCAGCCTAAGCAACATAGGGAGACCCTGTCTCTATGAAAAAATTTAAAACTTAGTTGGACATGGTGGTGCTTGTCTGTAGTCCCAGTTCCTCAGCAGGCTGAGAGGCTGAGGTGGGAGGATTGCTTGAGTCAGACAGGTCAAGACTGCAGTTAGCTGTGATCATGCCACTGCACTCCAGCCTTGGTGACAGAGCCAGAATGAAAGAGAGAAAGAGAGAAAAAGAGAAAGAAAGAGAAAGAGAAAAAGAGAGAGAGAGGGAGAGAAAGAAAGAAAGAAAGAAAGAAAGAGAAAGAAAGAAAGAAAGAAAGAAAGAAAGAAAGAAAGAAAGAAAGAAAGAAAGAAAAGAAAGAAAGAAAGAAAGAAAGAAAGAAAGAAAGAAAGAAAGAAAGAAAGAAAGAAAGAGAAAAAAAGAAAGAAAAAAAAGAAAAGAAAGAAAAAGAAAAGAAAGGAAGGAGAGAGAGAGGGAAGGAGAGAGGGAAGGAGAGAGGGAGGGTGAGGGGAGGGAGGGAAGAAAAAAGTCATTTACATGTTTACTGAGGAATAATTATCTTCCTTTATTTTTGGAAATCAAGAATGTACATATTAAAAGCACAGTTTCATATATCTTATTTCTAAAATTAGCAACCAAGATAAAATAATCAGACTATGACACCAGCATTTTGTTTTAATTAGTTTATTTATTTGAGGTTGAGGGTTCAGTATGTAGGTTTGTTAGATAGCTAGGTACATTTTATGTCATGGGGGTTTGGTGCACAGATTATCTCCTCACCCAGGCAATAAGCTTAATACCTGATAGGTAGTTTTTCAATCCTCTCCCCTCCTCCATCCTGAGGTAGCCATGGTGTCTGTTTTTCTCTTCTTTGTGTTCATGTGTAATCAATGGTTAGCTCCCACTTACAAGTGAGAATGTGTGATATTTGGTTTTCTGTTTCTGCATTAGTTCTCTTACAATAATGGCCTTTGGCTCCATCCATGTTGCTACAAAGAATATGATTTTATTCTTTTTTATGGCTGTATAGTGTTCCATGAACATCAGCATTTTAAATTATCACATTGTCAACATTCATATTCTATCACAGAGAGATTTCCATACAGTAATTATAGTATTTTGTTGTCAACTCCAGTGGTTTTTATAATTTCCACCAATTAACTAGCTTATCAGTGAGTTATGTCTGCCTGTTATTTACTACCCATAAAGGAAACACTGTATTAAGCTAAAGGATCATTTTCTGACTACTGCTTTCACTTATAATTTCATAGCTATATTTTTTCTTGATTACCAGATTAAACATCACTGAAAAAATGTGGCTTTGAAGCAATCCTTAGGAGATAACATAGAACACTTTTGATTTAGAAACTGAATGAATTTAATCAGGATCTTCTAAAGTAAGAACTAATAGACATTCCTCCACCAAAGCCAGCATATTTTAAGCTACTTCCTCAGGTATTATCATTACTGAAAATTGTGAGAACTCCAATAAGAAAGTGATTATTTACTTCTAAATTAAATGACTCAAATTAAATTTACTCTGATTACAATAGGTTGTAATTGTTATTTTGATGAAGAATAAAATTTGTGTCATTTGCTTCATAAAACTTCTAGCAGCATTTTTCCCCAATTTTGAGATCAATGAAAATTTTCCTTCTATTTTTTAAAGACTTATTTTCTTGGAGCAGATATAGATTTACAGGAAAACTGAGAGATGACTACAGAGATTTCCTTTATATTCTCTGGCCCCACACATGCACAGCCTCCCCCATTATCAACATCCCACACCAGAGTGGTACATATGTTACAACTGATGAACCTACATTGACACATCATTATCACCTACAGTCCATAATTTAGGGTTCATTGTTGATGTTGAACGTTCTATGGGTTTTGACAAATGTATAATGAGATGTATTCATGATTATAGTGAATACAGAGCATTTTCTTTCACTGCCCTAAAAATCCTCCATGCTGTGCCTCTTCATCTCACCCTCCCCACAACCTCTAGCAACCACTATTCTCTTCACTGTCTTCATAGCTTTGCCTTTTCCAGAATGTCATAGGATTGGAATCATACAGTATGCAACCTTTTCAGATTAGCTTCTTACTTTTCTATTTTAAGTCATTGTTTTTCAAAGGAAATTTGATTTTTAACATTTCTCTGGGTAAGTAGAAGCTTCTGTTAAACATCAAAAATTATTCTAATTTGGAAAATACAGTTCTTTTAAGGCATTTCACAGTTAGAACTCTGAGATGGCTATATAGAATGAGAAACCTGAAAGGTTTTTTGTTGTTAATTGGTAGTTCATAATTTTCTATTGGATTCTGACTTTAGGATTCTCTTTTTGTAATTTAAACTTAAGAAATCTTGGTAAATTCTTTCTGGGTAGAATTCCTTAACATTTAAAAATAATTACAATAATACTAATGATCCTTGACTACTGTTTTATACAAATTTATTCTTATAAAATATTTTAAGAAGGATTGAAAAAAATGAGCCTTTAATTATAATTCGGTTATACTAGTGGGACTTAAAAATAACCCAGGGTGAATCATTTTTCCCTTGGATATAAATATCTTGGGAAACCCATTAATTAGTGAAGACATCATATAGGAGTTATTGCTCCCCTTGAGACGTCTCTGACTTTCTCGAATATAGGATTTGATTTATTTTGCCACTATGAAACTAAAAGACTTATTTATGTTTAATGATTTACTAAATTATAAATCACTTTGATTCCTCTAAATTGTCTTTTCAGTAGCAAAAAACATAAAGTATACAAAAAGATCCTTCTCTGTAAGAACTAGATATGAAACATTTTTCCCATATCCTGCTTTAAAAATGTAAAATTTGTTTTCAAAATTACTTATTTGGCAAGTCTCAGAACTGTATTATCCAGGTTTTACTTTTTTGTTGAAACATAACATATACACTCTAAAGTGCACAAATCTTAAAACATACAGCTGAACAAATTTTTGCGAAGCAATCATGCCTCTGTAAACACACCCAGATCAAAATACAGTTGACCCTTGAACAACACAGGTTTAAACTGCATGGGTCCACTTATATGTAGATTTTCTTCGCTTCTGCCACTGCTGAGACAGCAAGACCAACCCCTTGTCTTCCTTCTCCCCCTCAACCTACTCAAAGTGATGACAATGAGGATGAAGATCTTTGTAATGATCCACTTCCACTTAATAATACATTCTCTCTTGCTTATGATATTCCCAACATTTTCTTTTCTCTAGCTTTATTGTAAGAATATAGTATATAATACACACAACATACAAAATATGTGTCAATCGGCTGTTTATGTTATGGATAAGCTTCTGGTTGACAGCAAGCTATTTGTAGGTAAGTTTGAGGGGAGTGAAGAGGTACACTCGGATTTTTGACTGTGCAGAGGTTGGCACACAATTCCCATGTTGTTCAAGGGTCAGCTGTAGATAACATTACCAGAACCTCATCCCCTCTCAGTCATTACCACTGCCTACAACTAAGATAAGAAATTTTGTCTGCATTTTATTGTCAGAAATTGTTGGTAATATTTATCTTTGTTGTTACATATCCAGAAATACATTATTCTTCAACATGATCTTGTATTCTATGTATGAATTAAACCATGTTTATCAATTTGAATTTTGGTGGACAGTTGAGTCATTTCTAGCATTGGGCCATTTTGAGTTATGCTGACATACATGTTCTTGAATGTTGGAGAAAATATGTATTCATTTCCACTGACATCTTTAGGGGTAAAATTGTCAGGTCATAAACTACATGTAAGTTTAGATTTAGCAGATGCTGCCAGAAATATCTTCACAAGTGCTTAAAGCCATCTATGAAATTTCTAAATACTACACATGATTGGTAATACTGAGAATATTTTTTCCCCCAGCATTCTGGTGGACTTAAACAGCATCTCCCAATGTTTTTGATTTGCATTTTCTTGGTGAATAATGATGCTCAGCACCTTTTGCATATATATTTTATATATGATTTTTGTGAGGTATCTATTCAGATTTTATGCCCATTTTAAAATTAATTTTTTTACTGATTTGTAAAATTTTTATACATAAGGGAAATAAGTTTTTGTCAGATACGTGCATATATCTTCTCAACTCCATAACTCATTTTTTATGCCCTTAGAAGTATCTTTTGATGAACAAAAGTTGATAATTTTGATGAAATCCAATGTATCACTTTTCTTCACTGTTTCTTTCACTGTTTTATATGTGATTTAGGAAGTCATTGCCTACCCACTAAAGTCATGATTTTTTTCTGTATTAGCTGTTGGCATCTCTATCGTTTTACCATTCATATATTAATGTATGTCGTGGGCCATGTGATCAGGTTCACATTGCTATAGCACTTTTGATGTAAGTCTAGTGGGTATGTGGGTCTGTTTCTATAATCTGGTTTATTGCTCTATATATTTATCATTGTTCCAATACCATATTATCTTAATTACCATAGCTTTAAAATAAATCTTAATATCTAATAATTCAAATTGTCAACTTTTGTTCATTTTCAAGATTGTTCTGGCTTGACAGACTTGATGATTCACATTTCCACAGAAGTTTTAGAATCACTTTATCAATTTCTCTGAAAATACCTTAATGGGATTTTACTGGGATTGTGTTAAATCTATAGATTATGAGAAAAATTTGTATCTATACTGCATTAGCTTTTCCAATCTTCTCTGGTTATATATTGCTGTATACAAACCATCCCCAAATGGTGGCTTTAACCAATAATAATCATCTCCTTTCCTGATGAATCTGGGAATTGTCCACGCTCATTTGGGCTGTGTTTCATGTAGTTGCAGTCAGATGGTGGCAGGGACAGTGTTCATCTCCTCAAAGGCTTCTTCACCCATTTGTCTGGTCCCTGGGTCTGGGAAGACACAAGCAGATGTGGTCACGAACTGTCTAATGACATAGAGCTCATACTATCTTGGTTCTCATGAATTTCTGACTTCATCCTTATTTTTCCCTCTATTCTCTTTGTCTATAATTTGCTTATCTTTTATTGAGATATAGGCTTACATAATTGATTTTCAGTGTTTTTCACTTCTAATATTTGCATTTAAATCTATAATTTTTTCAAAGTATTTCTCAATTTTTGATATACAAATTTTTTATATAATTGCTGTCAGGTCCCAAGTATTTTCTAATTTCTACCTTGATTTTTCTGCATTTCTTGCCTATTAAAATGAGTATTTATTCAAAAACATCCTAGATCTTTTAGGTAATCTTTTATTTCTTTTTTTAATTATTTTTGGGTAAGAGAAAATAGTTTTTAGAATGTCAATCCTTTGAAACTTATTAAGACTTCTTTTATGAAACAGTATATAGTTTATTTTGTTAAGTGTTTCATGTGTTCTTTGAAAGAATGCGTATTTTGCCAATGTTGTATGTGTGTCTTATATATGTCAATTAGGTCAAGTGTATTATTCAAATCTTCTGCATCTCTGCTATTTGTTTCCTTGTACTGTCAGTTACTGACAAGTTAAATATTTGTGTAAAACTGAGTTTGTCTTTTCCTTTCAGCTTTGTCACTCTTTTTGCTTTATATGTTTTGACACTACATTATTTAATGTATACACAGTAGAATCATTATACCCTCCTAGTTGAATAACTAGTGTATCTACTAAGTTTTTTGTATTAGTATAGTTATACATACCTTATTTTTCCATGTGGCATTCTTTTCAACTTTCCCATCTTTATATTTAAGACATTAAAGCATCTTACAGTTGGGTTTTATTATAAATCTTTCTATTGAAATATTAAATTTACCTATATTTAATATAATTACTATGATATTTGGGTTTAAATTGACTATTTTCCTATTTCTTTTCTGTTTGTCTCTATGTTTTTCTTTTCCTATAATCTATTTTAATGGAATCTTTTAGACTAACCAACTATTTTTATCATCTATTTGCCCCATTTTTTGTAGAAATACATTCTTTGTATTGTTTCCCCTAGTGATTTATATATTTCTTACTTTTTAACTTTTAACATTAGGGTTACAAGTGTAGGTATGTATCATTGGGTAAACTTGTATCACTGTGGTTCATTGTACAAATTATTTTATCACCTAGCTATTCACCCTAGCACCTATTAGTTTTATATATAGGAGGATCCCCTCCCTCCTACCACCCTTCACCCTCTGAAAGGCCCCAGTATGTATTGTTCCCCTCTATGTGTCCATGTGTTCTCATCATTTAGCTCCCAATTACAAGTGAGAACATGTGATATCTGATTTTCTGTTCCTGTGTTTGTTAAGGATAATGGCCTCCAGCTCCATCCATGTCCCTGCAAAAGATATGACCTCATTCTTTTTATGGCTGCTTAGTATTCCACAGGGTATAGGTACCACATTTTTTTAATCCATTCAATCATTCATGGGCATTTAGGTTGATTCCATGTCTTGCTATTATGAACAATGCTGCAATGAACATATGCATGCATGTATCTTTATAATAGACTGATTTATATCCCTTTGGATATATGCCCAGTAATGGGATTGCTGGGTGGAATGGTATTTCTGTCTTTAGGTCTTTGAGGAGTCGCCACACTGTCTTCTACATGCAGAATATTAAAACTGGACTTCTTCCTTTCACAATATTCAAAAATTAATTCAAGATGAATTAAAGACTTAAATGTAAAACGCAAAACTCTATAAACCCTAGAAGACAACCTAGGCCACTCAGGACATAGGCATGGGCAAAAATTTACACATTTCTTCCTACATTGTAATTTTATTTTTTTTTTTACCATTTTTCATATGGTTTGAGAATTGTTCACACTTTACCCTTCCCTCTATTCTTGACATGAATTTTAATTCTACATATGCTTTTGACATTCCTTTACACTACCACTTTTGCTTATGTTATTTATTTTTACCTACATATTTACCTTTTACCATGATCTTTCTCCTTAAATTTTTGTACTTCCATCTATTGCCCTTTTGTCTGGATAATTCTCTTTAGTAGTCCCTTTAATGAAAACTGCTGGTGATAAATTTGTTCATTTTTTTGTGTGAAATTTTTTTCACCTTCAATTTTGAATGGCATTTCTACCGTACATAGAAATGTAGATTGGCAATTGCTTTCTTACAGCTTAAAAAAAAATCTGTCTTATAGCTGTCATTCTGTTGAAAAGTATCCTTGTTCCTTCTTTGAAAGCATATGGTTTTCCCCAGCAGATTTTAAGATGTTCTTTTATAACATAGTTTTCAGCATTTTTACTATGATGTACCTAGGTATAGTTTACTTTGTATTTCGCACATTTGATGCACAGAGTGTCTAAAATTTATGCCAATATCTTTTACAAGTTTTCAAAAATTTATTGGCCTGTATCCCTTTGAATATTGCTTCTGCCCCATTTTTTTTCTTCTTCTTCCAGTAGTTCAATTACTTATATGCTAGACATCTTCATTTTGCCTAATATGTCTTTCTGTATTTTGTATCTTTTTTTTTTTCACTTCTTTTCCCTTCAATCTGGGTATGTTTTACTGCTTTTTCAATTCAGCAATCCTCTTTTCTGCTATAGCCAATATGCTATTAAATTTATCCATCAAATTCCTGAGTTTGGCATTATTCTTTTCAGTTCTAGGATTTCCTTTTCTTTCATTTTCATAAATTCCAGTTCTGTTGATTCTTTAGCATAAGTCATAGTTCTTTTAAGTCCATGTCTTATTTCAATTTTTGAATCATCTGCAATTCTACTTCTCACATTTGTTTTCTAAGTTTCCAATCATTTTGACCTATTTCCTAGCATATCTGATAAACTTTTGTGGAATACTTCACATGGCATATGAAATACTGTAGAAGCTCTGGATGATATTAATTCATCTCCTGAGATGAGCAGATAAAAAATCACCTTAATATAGTTGAGATGTACCTATTTTCATTTGGCCTTACTTTTAGGTTTAGTTATTTCAAGGGTATTAAGTGAAAGCTTGTGTTGTTTACCATAGTTTTTTTTTTTGGGGGGGGGGTTGGTTTTTTTTGCAAAAACTAAACTCCACTTTTTGTTTCTCAAAAGTCCATAAAATCATAATAAGTTCTGTTTAGTTTTTTTAAGCATATTAACAACTGCTTTCTTCATTTCCTTCTCTAAACTTGTACATTTCTAGAGCCAAAAAAAAATGCTTTAATAAAAAATTATATACAGAATATAGGGGTCACTATTCTGCTGTTCTTTTTTCTTTGCTATCTTGACCCATTTATTCTCTATTTTCTTGCTATCCCTAAACTCCAACTGATTTCTCTTCAGCCCAGCGAAAAAAACACAAAATCTATACCACATCTTTTTGGGGGGTTCCATGTCCTCGACTAATAGTTGACAAGTAGCCCAAGGGTAAAAGTGGTCACAAATCTAGAATTCACCTCAATGCTGTTCCTTCCTTTCTGATAGCTTCATAGTTCAACTCATTTGCCTTAATTGTGATCTAATATCTTTTAAACAACTGTTTGTTTTATTTATCCATATTCTATGTCTGCCCTCTGCTACAGGTTTAACTTGATCCAGTTATCCCATTATAACTGAAAAGCCTCTGGAGACTATCCCAATATATTTCATCCACTATAGTTGAAAGAAATGTCATGAAAGTTATTTAGCTTTAGAATCTACTTTAAAGAATAAAAACAGAAAAAAATATTGAACTCACTTGAATGTTACATTAAACATCTGACATGTATAATTTTATATTATTGTTATATTTTTATTTTAGAGTCTCACTCTGTCACCTAGGCTGGAGTGCAGTGGCACGATCTCGGCTCACTGCAACCTCCAATTCTAGGGTTCAAACCATTCTCGTGCCTCAGCCTATCAATTGGCTGGGATTACAGGAACGTACCACCACAGCTGGCTTTTTTTTTTTTTTTTTTTTTTTTTTGAGACGGAGTCTCGCTTTGTTGCCCAGGCTGGAGTGCAGTGGCCGGATCTCAGCTCACTGCAAGCTCCGCCTCCCGGGTTTACGCCATTCTCCTGCCTCAGCCTCCCGAGTAGCTGGGACTACAGGCGCCTGCCACCTCGCCCGGCTAGTTTTTTTGTATTTTTTAGTAAAGACGGGGTTTCGCCGTTAGCCAGGATGGTCTCGATCTCCTGACCTCGTGATCCGCCCGTCTCGGCCTTCCAAAGTGCTGGGATTACAGGCTTGAGCCACCGCACCTGGCCTGGCTAATTTGTTTTATATTTTTAGTAGAGAGACAGTTGTGCCATGTTGGCTAGGCTTATCTCAAACTCCTGGCCTCAAGTGATCCATTCACCTCAGCCTTCCAAAGTGCTGGGATTACGGGTGTGAGCCACCGTGCCTGGTCTTACATGTGTAATATTTTATGGAAGTGTGGCAGGCCAATTCTCCCTGACACACAGTTCTGTATGACAAAATCACACAGACAGGCCTGCATAACACTTCAGTTATACAAATTTCCACAGAGTTCCCTTAACATTGAGCAAATAGTTAAGCCTAGGGAAATCAGTGCCCAGATAGCTAAGCTAGAAATGAAACATATGGTCAGTTGGAACCTTGCATGGGCTTCTCCCTAACCTGGAGCAAACCAAAAATGGCACCAGTCTTTCATTCCTGGTGCCAGACCCATATCTGAGACAAGTCGAGGTAACAGAGGCAGTTGTTTGAATAGATTCATTGGAGAGTCTAAGGCAGCTCTCCAGATCAAGCTGTAAAAAAAGATGAGATAGAAATAATCACTCTGGTACCACAGTAGACAGGCCTTGAAGGTACTGGCGCCCTTTTAATTGGATGTAGCAAGCATTTTTGCCTCTGATCTTCTAGTTGAAACAAAATTAGTTACCAATAGACTTAGGCGAATGTTATACTGCATGTAGGCACATAACCCCATCCTATATAAGCACTAAGAAAATTGTAACACTTTGAGTTGGTCTGGTGGAATTATCTCAGGCCTTCTCCTTGTATCTGGTTATAGCAATAAATTCCCTTCTTCCCTAGTTTGTCTGCTTCCCGTTATTGGGCCTTGAGGAATCGCAGCCTGACCTGGGTTGATTCCGGAAACAGAAGTATTTTCTACTTTAATATTCACATATTCAGTTTTGCTTCATCCTTAATCTACTAACAATTGAATGTATATTTATTCTTTTTAACCTTACCTAAATATTTTATTTATGTTATTTGTAAGCTTTTTACCTAATTACTGTTTTAAGAGTTAGTTAAAATCTCCTTTACAACATATTATTTTCTTGTATTTTCTTTGTATTAAAATAACATTTGTCCTTTAAAATCAGCTCTGATTGGAGAGCTTCATTTTTATTTTCCACTTTTCAGAGGATTAGCAACAACATTCATGTGAAAACACTGACGCATAGAGAATAAGTTGCTTCAGGTTCTGTTTTGCAGACTTAAAAAGAGGGAAAAAACTATTTCATGCTTTACACATTTAATTTGTCTCATTATACTTTAAGTTTTATGTTATTTCACAGCTGGTAAAAAAACAAATCTTCACTGAGTTTCTATAATACAACTACCAAGAAAGGAGGAGCTTTTCCTGTTTGGCTCAATACTACATTCCTCAATGTTTAGAACAGTGCCTGGAAGATAGTAGTAACTAATAAGAGTTTGTGTTAAGAATAACATATTGTTCTTTCAATTACTGTTTTCACCTCTTGTCTAATTTCTACTACTTCTACCTAATATCTATTGAACACTTAGTATATGCCTGAAACTTTCACTTACTTTATTACATTTAATTATTACAATGAATTTTATAAGTGCATCACCCACATTTTAATAGCTAGAATGTTAGAAGATTTATTGAATTGCCTAAGAGCATACAGTTAATAAGAGAAATGAGAGTTCATCGAAACCCATTGGTGATCTCTGAAATTCAAATAAAATTGATTAAATCTCCCTCTAATAAGCAAGGATCTCTGCATCCCTCACAATCTGGAGACGTAAGTTAATGCAAACCGCACTACATGTTCTTTCTAATGATGCTTGATCCTGGTTTAGTTCTGGTGTCTACAGAAGGTGTTCCTGTTAGATACGTGTTTCACCATCTCATCTCAGAAAAGGAACACAGCCCCTTTGTTTTTTCTAAAATGTAATTGATACAAGGCATGTGTGCAGCAGAATTCAGTGAAAATTCAGGGTAAGGTAAAGAAGTCTATATTATAGCTCTTAACAGCAGAAAACATCATATGTATTAGACCACTGTACTTACAAAGCTCTGGAGATCTTTTCCCCAACTTGGGCTCCAGAATTCCACTATGTAATTCAACCTTCTCTTACTTTCTCTTTTCTCTCAATTCTGCTGTCCTCCCAGTTACCAAATTCCTGTTTGTTACGTGCTTGTTTGTTATTATATGAAGATGTAGTTACTCTTTGTGCCTACCAACCCATATTGTAAGGATCTTACTATCTACAGCCACTCAAGCTAAGACAGTGCTCTTCCTGAGAGGAATTCTAGAGTCAGCTATTATGATTTTGTTAGTGTGTGGTTTGCCTATGTATACTTTAATAGTTAAATAAGGTCACTGGGAACTCTAAATGCACTGTCCTTATAATCATAATGTATTTCTAATTTCTTGAATTGCTTTGCTTGTACCTGCTTCTTGAAGAAATGTTTTCTTTTGAAGGGTTAAGGATTATATTTTCTCAATTGTTGTATTATCTACTCGCCATTCACTTGCCTATTAGAGGGAATTCACGTATCATTCTACATACTAGTAAAAGGCAAAAGATTTATACCATCTGAAGAGAAACCAGAGTATCACTCTATATACTAGTTCAACTGAAATTTTTCTCTCTCAACTTTGGTAAACAAGTACAAGATTTAGAGGTACAATCATCACTACTCTTATGAATTCTTCCAAAGTGCAGTTCATTTTTTCAACTGTTACCTGCATCTCCTAATGTTTTCATGGTTTCAACATTTGGTCTACCAATTTCTTTTCAGGATAATCAATCAAAATACTTTCCTGTCTTAAACCACAGACCTATAAGTAGAAGCTTCCAATAATAAATCTAAGAAAAATTGCATACTGATCTATAAATCATCATGACAAACTGCTGTAATAAGCTCAAACAGCACAGATGTTTTTCCATTAGGTTGGTACAATGTTTATTTTGAAATGGTTTTGTAAATCTTGTTGCTTTTCTGTTGTGATTTCTGTAAGACAGATGTGATATTTTAGCAAAATGACTCTAACATGACTTCTTAAAGAAAATATATGCCTCCATGTGAGCTTTTAAACTCTACTTACAAATGCTTATTTCTAACCCTTTATAATAAACTTTTTCATTTAAATTATTTTTCAAGTTTTTGTTTTGAGGTTTTTTTGCTGATTAAGTTATATTTTACTTTACAAATACCTGTTTCCACTCATTCCCAATTGGGTTCCTTCTCAAAATACACGTTGCCATGTTGAAATCACCTCATTGGTAATAGATTTCAAAACAAAATTGGCAATCAGGTCTCAAGATGTTCAAACCTTGCCTGAAATGTTAATTTTCTCTCAAAATTCAATTTGGTCCTGTTCCCTCTTACTTCTCTAATTCTGCATTACTAGGCTTGCATCTAATCTGGGGATCTGAACCCCCGCCTTCAAATGCCTAGACTAGCAAAAAGGAAACTTAAAGTTACTTTAAAATATATTTTCATAGAAAGTTCATTAAAAAGTAACTTTAAAGTGATGTAGACTGAGGAAGAAAGAAGTGACTAAGTATGGTCTGTTTGCCTTCAGACTGATTAAGTAATTCAGGTTTCTTTCTGCCTCTTCCTTTGGTCATTTCTTGGTTCACTACTATAGTTTCATCCCCAAGTCTATTTCTCCCTCCAATGTGTGCTTTTGTGTTTTGCAACTTGGGTTCAAGCTAAGCAATTGGGTTAAGAGGGGCTTTTTTTGATTAAAAGAAAGAAAGGAAGACTACTCTTTTTGGCCAAACTGGAGACTGACTAGATTTATTCTACTTCCTGAAACAACTAAAAAATAGAAAAGCTATGAAACAGTCATCATTAACAATTTGAACAATAGTCAGGAAAGATAAGATGAGTAATCCCTGAGATGAGGAAAAAATTAGATGTGCCACACAATTATCCCAGTGTATTACCTGGAGAAAATGTCCAGACTGAAGTGCAGTGAGGAGGAACTGAGATGGAATCAGCAGTCTCTCTGGGTGAAGATGAAGCTAGAAGGCTCAAGGAAGCCAAGACAGCTGTGGTTGACAGGGCAGAGGAGCGGACAAAGACATTACAAGAAAACTACAGACCAATATGTCTCATGAACATTGATGCAAAAATCCTCAGCAAAATATTAGCAAGAATATAAAGAATTATAAAGAATGCCCAAGTGGGATTTATTCCAGATATGTAAGGTTGACTCAACATTTGAAAATGAAGTAATATAATCAATCATATGAACAGGATAAAGAAAAATATGATGCAATCATATCAATGGGTCCTGAGAAACCATTTTGCAAAATCGAAAACCATTTATGGCTTAAAAAAAAAAAAAAACTTTCAGCAAATTAAAAATAGAGAATTTCCTCAACTTGATTTTTTAAAAAACTACAAAAAAACTAAAACTAACTCTCTCTCTCTCTATATATATATATTTGTTATTATTATTATTATTTTTTTTTTTGCTATGGTGTCTCCCTGTGATGCCCAGGCTGGAGTTCAATGGCACAAGCTCAGCTCACTGCAACCTCTGCCTCCTGAGTTCAAGTAATTCTCCTGCCCCAGCCTCCCAAGTATCTGGGGCTACAGGCGCACACCATCACACCTGGCTAATTTTTGTATTTTTAGTAGTGATGTGGTTTCACCATATTGGCCAGGCTAGTCTCAAACTCCTGACCTCAAGTGATCTACCCGGCTTGGCCTCCCAAAGTGCTGGGATTACAGGAGTGAGCCACTGTGCCCTGCCACTTTATATTTAATAGTGAGAAACTTGAAGCTTTCTGCTAAGATCAGGAACATGACAAGAATATCCCCCATTACCACTCCTTTTCACATATTATACTGGAAGTCCTAGCTAATGCAAGAAGACAAGAAAAAATAAAAGGCATACAAATTGGAAATGAAGAGAAACTGTCTTTGTGCACAGATGACATAATTGTAGAGAAAATCTGAACAACAAAACTTCTGGGAACTAATAAGTGATTATATAGCAAAATTTCAGATATAAAGTTAACATGTAAAAGCCAATCACATTTTATATACCAGTAATGAAAAAGTGAAATTTGGGATTAAAAACTTATTACTATTTAAATTAGCACCCCCCCCAAAAAAAAAGAGCTCCTCAGATAAATCTACCAAAGTATGTGCAAGATCTGCAAAAGGAAAGCTACAAAACTCTGATGAAAGGAATCAAAAAGAAAAAGGAAATAAATTGAAAAATATTCCATGTTGAAGGATAAGAAGACTCAGTACGATCAAGATGTCAGTTTAATAGATTTAATACAATCCCAATCAAAATCCTAGCAACTTGTTTTATGGATATAAGTGAACTGATTTTAAAATCTTTAGGGACAGGCAAGAGATTCAACTCAATATTGAAGGAGAAGACGAAGTCCAAGGATTGACACTACCTGACTTCAAGACTTACAATATAGTGGCAGTAATTACCACAGTGTGATATTGATGAAAAAACATAGTTCAGTGGAACATAACAAAGAGTCCAGAAATAGACCCACATAAATAGAGTCAATTGATCTTTGACAAAGGAGCAAAGGTAATACAATGGAGAAGAGATAACCTTTTCAACAAATGGCAATGCAACAACTGGTTATCCACATGCAAAAAAATAAATCTAGACACAGATCTTACAACCTTCAGAAAAATGAACTCTAAATGGATCATAGACCTAAATGTGAAATGTGAAGCTTTAAACTTCTAGAAGATACTACAGAAGAAAACCTAGATGAACTTGGGCATGGTGATGGTTTTTTTATATACAACACCGAAGGTTCAATTTATGAAAGAAATTGATAAACAGGACTTCATTAATATTTTAAATTTTCTGCTCTGTAAAAGACAAGAGAATATGAAGCCAAGTCACAGACTATGAAAAAAGTATTTGCAAAACACATATCTGATAAAGGACTGTTACACAAAATATGCAAAGAACTTCTAAACTTCATCAATAAAAAAAATGAACAATCTGATTAAAGATTGGGCAAAAGTCCTAAACAGACACCCCACAAGAATTACATATGGCAAATAAGCATATAAAAGGATATTCAACATTATATGTCATCAGGGAAATGCAAATCAAAACAATGAGATCACTACATACTTATTATAATGCTCAAAATCTAAAACATTGACAACACGAAATGCTGACAAAGATGCGGAGGAACAGAAACCTCTTCACCACTTATGCTGGTGGGAATGCAAAAGAGTACAGCCAATCTGTTTAGAAGACAGTTTGGCAGTTTCTTACAAAATTAAACATACTTTTACCATATGATTCAGCATTCACACTCCTTGGTGTTTATTTATATAAACCAAAATCTGCACTTAAAAAAATCTACAGATGGATGTTTATAGCAGCTTTATTCATAATTGTCAAAACCTGGAAGCTACCAAGATGTTATTTTTTGAGCAAAGAGATAAACTGTGGTACATCCATCCAGACAGTGAAATATTATTCAGTACCATAAAAAGACATGAAGGAGAAACCCTAAATGCATATTACTAAGTGAAAGAAACCAATCTGAAAAGGCTAAGTACTTCATGACTCCAACTATATGACATTCAGGAAAAGGCAAAACTTTGTGCCATGGAGGCAGTAACAAGATCAGTGAGTGCCCAGGGTAAGAGGGAGGGAAAAATGAATAGGAAGAGCACAGAGGATTTTTCAGGTAGTATAACTGAACACCCACATGCCAAACATTTGATGAATCTATACACAGAACTCAAACCTTTCACAAAAATTATTTCCAAATAGATTATAGACTAAATGTAAAACACAAAACTTCATATTACACTATCATGGTAGATAAATGTCATTCTTTTGGACTTTCATCTAAACTCCTATAATGTACAATACCAAGGCTGAAACCTAATGTAAACTGTAAACTTCGGGTAATAATAATCTGCCAGTGTAAGTTCATCAATTTTACCAAATGTACCACTATCATGTGGGATCCAACACAATCTCAGTCAAAATTTCAGCATGTTTTTTTGGTAGAAATTGATATGCTGATTCAAAAATTCATTCTAAAATTCATATGGAATACAAACAAGAAGATTCAAAACAGCTTTCAAAAACAGCAGATCCAGAAGACTTATGGTACTTGACTTCAAAACTTATAAAACATGGCAAAAAAGACAGTGTGGTATTGGCATCAAGACAGACAAACAATTCTAGAACAGGACAGAGAATCTAAAAATAGACTACAGTTGTTTTCCTGCAATGACATAAAGTAAATTTAATAGTCTTTTCATCAATACTGAAATAATTACATATGCATGTTTTTCAAAAAAACTATTAATATATTGCATTACATACAAAAATGGACACAAATTATAGAAATAAGCATAAGAGATAAAAATATAAAATTTCTAGTGAAAGCATAGAAAAAAATGTTTGTAGCCTTGGTTAGGCAATATTTTTTTTTTTTTTTTTTTTTTTTTTGAGACAGAGTCTTACTCTGTCGCCCAGGCTGGAGTTCAATGGCACAACCTCCGCTCACTGCAAGCTCCACCACCTCCCAGGTTCAAGTGATTCTCCTGCCTCATCCTCCCGAGTAACTGGGACTACAGGCGTCTGCCACCACGCCTGGCTAATTTTTTTGTATTTTTAGTAGAGGCGGGGTTTCACTGTGTTAGCTAGGATGGTGTTGATCTCCTGACCTCATGACCCACCCTCCTCAGCCTCCCAAAGTGCTGGAATTACAGCCATGAGCCACCACGCATGGCCAGGAATAATTTTTTTTAACAGCTTTTTTTTTTTGAGACATAGTCTCACTCGGAGTACACAGGCTGGAGTACAGTGGTGTAATCTTGGCTCACTGCAACCTTTGCCTCCCAAGTTCAAGAGATTCTCCTGCCTCAGCCTCCCTAGTAGCTGGGATTACAGGCACCCACCACCACACCTAGCTAATTTTTTTATTTTTAGTAGAGACGGGATTTCACCATGTTTGCCATGCTGGTCTTGAACTCCTGACCTCAGGTGATCTGCCCACCCCGGCCTCCCAAAGTGCCGGGATTACAGGTGTGAGCCGCTACGCCCAGACAACAGCTTTATTAAGATATAATTTACATATACATTTGGGAAAGGACATGGTATTAGTCACTGTTCTCAAGAGGGATAGGACTAATAGGATAGATGTATTTATGAAAGAAAGTTTAATAAGCAGTATTGACTCACACTATCACAACATGAAGTCTCACAATAGGACATCTGCAAGCTGAGGAACAGCAAAGCCAGTCCTAGTCCCAAAACCTCAAAAGTAGGGAAGCCAATAGTGTAGCCTTCCATCTGTGGCTTAAGGTCCGAGAGACCCTGGCAAACCACTGGTGTAAGTCCAAGAGTCCAAAAGCTGAAGAATTTGGAGTCTGATATACAAGAAGCATCCAGCACAGGAGAAAGATGAAGGCCAGAAGACTCAGCAAGTCCGCTCCTTTTATCTTCTTCTGCCTGTTTTATTCTAGCTGTGCTGGCAGCTGATTAGATGGTATCCACGCAGATTGAGGGTGGGTCTGCCTCTCCCAGCCCACTGACTCAAATGTTAATCTCCTTTGACAACACCCTCACAGACACACCCAGAAACAATACTTTGCCTCCTTCAACCCAAGTTGACACTCAATACTAACCATCACAGACACAATTCAGCCCATAGCACCAAGTGTGTAGGCAAGGATGTGAAACAACTGGAACTCTCACAGCTGGTAAGAATATGAAATGGTATAATCACTCAGGGAAACAGTTTAGGAGTGTGTTTAAAAGTTAAGTAAGAGCCAGTCACAGTGATATGTGCCAGTGGTAGTCCCAGCTTCTAGAGAGGCTGAGGTAGGAGGACACCTTGAGCCCTGGAGTTGATGACCAGGCTGGGCAGCATCACAAGATTCCTCCATCTCTGAAAATAAATGAATTAATTAAAAGTTAAAACATATACCAGCTATGTGCAAGATCTATCACCTATGTGTAAGTATGCACCAGCCACTTGTAGATATTGCTCAAGAGAAATGAAAACATATGTCCATACAAAGACATGTACATAAGGTTTACTGTGCCCCAAATGTTAATTAAAAGATAAATGGATAAACACATTGTGGTATAGCCGCATGGTGAGTACCATCCACCAATGATCATTCACTGTTAGTATATATAAACACAATTGTTCTTTGCATGTTGATCTTGTATCCCTGAACCTTGCTAAACTCACTTATTAACAACTGAACAGTTGATGCATCCAGAACAGATGAATATGTGTACTGTTGTGCTGAGTGAGCAAATAAGACAAAGGAGAGTTGTATGTTCCATGATTCCACTCATATCAACTTAAAAAAAAAAAATGCAAACTGGGCTGGGCGCCGTGGCTCATGCCTATAATCCCAGCATTTTGGGAGACCAAGGCAGGTGGATCACCTGAGGTCAGGAGTTTGAGACCAGCCTGACCAATATGGAGAAATCCTGTCTCTATGAAATATACAAAATTAGCTGGGCATGGTGGCACATTCCTATAATCCCAGCTACTTGGGAGGCTGAGGCAGGAGAATTGCTTGAACCTGGGAGGCAGAGATTGCAGTGAGCCGAGATTGTGCCATTGCACTCCAGCCTGGGCAACAAGAGCGAAACTCTGTCTCCAAAAAAAAAAACAAACAAACAAACAAACAAAAAACCCAAAAACCAAATTGTTCTGTAGTGATGGACATCAGACAGCAATTGCCAGCAGATGGGGGTGTAGTGCGAAAGAACAGGAGGAAGAAAACACAAAAGCATATAGAAACTTTTGGAGGTGGTAGATACATTTGTTACTCTGATGCAGTGATGGTTTTATGGTATATAGTTGTCAAAATTTTTCATGTTGTATACTTTGAATACGTGCAATTTATTATATGTCTATTATGCCTCAATAACTATTTAGATTTTTAAAAACATATGTGTATACTTTAAAACATTTCTTCAGCTTTCCTCATTTTAATGGCCTTTCAAAAAAGAGCTAACCTGGGAAAAGAACCACTATATTTACAAAAAGCAAGAATAAATGAGAGTGTATGGTAAGCCAAAGTACAGGATCAATCTAAATCTAATGCTTCAGTGTTTTGAACTTCAATAAAATCTTACGTCTGGCACAGACATCATAAAAGCTTTAAAACTTCTGGTACATCAAATACTTCAAGAAGAAATATTTTGATAACTATATATTTAAAATAAAGAAAATACACGGGTTCTGTTTTTCTTAACATACACATGTGTTTTAAAAGGGGAGTATAAACTTGAATTTTTTATGGAACGTTTCCTGGATACACAACATTGTACAGCCCAAAATACCAAGTTATACCAAATGTAGTTATTTCATCCAATTCAGCAAATGTAACATGGAAATAAAATATTTCCACTTACCTTTTGAATAAAGAATATTGAAAAAGAAAGAGAAGACAAGATTTTCAATGTGGATTGAACAGATAATGATTAGATTAATTCAATCTTAAGTTATTCATTAGGCCTACATTAGTTTCATCTTCAAGTAAATAAATTCTTAGCTTTCAAAATTCTCTTTGGTCCAGGAAAAGATAAGGATCCATGAAAAGATAAGGATCCATATTCTTCCCCTCATAAGTCTTCTAATTTTTCATAGTATTTTATGTATCACCACACTAGCAGAAAATAAACATCCAGAGTAGTATATACCCCAATACTGACAGTGCCAACAGCCAGCAAGAACACTAGATAATCTTTCTTTCTGAAGTATTTATGTGAAATGTGTTGTAATTGAGGTCAATTTTGATATGCAATTGATCAAATTATCTATATACATTAGCTGGACAGCAAAAGTGATTAACAAGTTTTCCT
Source organism: Macaca mulatta (assembly GCF_049350105.2). Classification (NCBI taxonomy): domain Eukaryota; kingdom Metazoa; phylum Chordata; class Mammalia; order Primates; family Cercopithecidae; genus Macaca; species Macaca mulatta. The sequence continues at coordinate 115,889,634 of NC_133410.1, read as the reverse complement.
TTAGCTCCCATTATATATAATCACATAGCAATTAAAGAAGCCAAAAGGTAGCAGGAAGAGATTTAATTTTTGACTCAAAGAATATGGATTTGCATTCTAGTCCTGCTGGTTTGTAATTTTGTGATCTTGAAAAAAATCAGATTTTGTAAATCTCTGTTTCTGACCTGAGAAATTAGAATGATTAACATCTATAACTTACTGTGCATATTTAATTTGGCAAAGTGTAGGTAATTTTTAAATGATGAAGCATCATGCATATACATACATAAGGTATTGTTATCTGACTAGTAAACAAAAGAGCATAGATTCCTCTTTTGGGTCTAACTTCTTTCAGTTAATAGATTCACGAATCATTGCTCGTTTTTATTGAAGATAACTCCTGTATTTCCCTTAAAAAGTAACTGGAGGGGGAGGCTGAGGTGGGCGAATCACGAGGTCAGGAGATTGAGACCATTCTGGCTAACACGGTAAAACCCCATCTCTACTAAAAATATAAAAAATAGCCGGGCGTGGTGGCACATGCCTGTAGTCCCAGCTACTCAGGAGGCTGAGGCAGGAGAATGGTGTGAACCCAGGAGGCGGGGCTTGCAGCCACCTGAGATCCTGCCACTGCACTCCAGCCTCCAGAGCGAGACTCCGTCTCCAAGAAAAAAAAAAGGGGGCTGGAGGGCCTTCTTAAGGTACTCTTTATCTGTATCAACTCAAGTTTGAAGGGAAAGTCACCCTTTCAAACCAACTAGAAAACTCAGTATGTACCATAAAATTAGACAGACTCCCTTTGTTACATTACTGCCAGGATGACTTTTGGAAATATGTCTCTATGTGTGTGTGTGTGTGTGTGTGTGTGTTCCTGTGGGAATCTTTTTTTTATTATTATTATACTTAAATTCTAGGGTACATGTGCACAACGTGCAGGTTTGTTACATATGTATACATGTGCCATGTTGGTGTGCTGCACCCATTAACTCGTCATTTACATTAGGTATATCTCCTAATGCTATCCCTCCCCTTACCCCCTCCCCACAATAGGACCTGGTGTGTGATGTTCCCCTTCCTGTGTACAAGTGATCTCATTGTTCAGTTCCCACCTATGAGTGAGAACATGCAGCATTTTGTTTTCTGTTCTTGCGATAGTTTGCTGAGAATGATGATTTCCAGCTGCATCCATGTCCCTACAAAGGACATGAACTCATCCTTTTTTATGGCTGCATAGTATTCCATGGTGTGTACGTGCCACATTTTCTTAATCCAGTCTGTCACTGATAGACATTTGGGTTGATTCCAAGTCTTTGTTGTTGTGAATAGTGCTGCAATAAACATGTGTGCATGTGTCTTTATAGCAGCATGACTTATAATCCTTTGGGTATATACCCAGTAATGGGATGGCTGGGTCAAATGGTATTTCTAGTTCTAGATCCTTGAGGAATCGCCACACTGTTTTCCACAATGGTTGAACTAGTTTACAGTCCCACCAACAGTGTAAAAGTGTTCATTTTTTTCCACTTATTTTGGTAAGTCATATAACTGATATGAATGATGTTATGTTGACATGACTCCACGAGAGACAGGGTAACAAGATTAAAGCTGCACAATCCAGTTACATTGGCATCAGTTACTCTATTGATGCATGAAATAAATCATTGAGGTTGTCATATAACTTTGATGTGAACCATTTTATATTCTGATGGGATTTTTTTCCCATTTGAAACTTAAAGAGCCATTTATTTTATTGTTTTAATTAGTCTCTTATAGATTTATTTCCCCAACAATTTTGTCATTAGGAGAGGGTTGGCTTTCACCTAGATGACAAGACTTGTTAGCACAAATATAAAGTTTTCTATAAGTAGCATCCAGTAGTTACTCCTATGCTGAATCCAAAACCTCTTATTTTGCATGTCTGAAATAGAGTGGAGATGGTTTGTTAACAACCATCTCCTAAGCTTACTGGCAAAGATTATGGAAAATTCAACGTAAAGACTGATGTAATGGATAATTTACTTACCATTCTTTCCTAGTCTTCAGTTGCACAGTGGAAAGGGAAAAGAGTGGAAGGGTAGAGGAAGAGGGAATGCTATTTTTATAAGGAACAATGAGCTGGGAAATAATGAGAAATGCAAAAACTATAAACAGTTTTGAGATTATTCACATTTTGAAACCATGTCATGCTTTTATGAGTTTGCATCCAGTTTTAAGTTTATAATATGCTTTACTTCAGGACATCAACTAGAAAGGAACTATGGAGACATTTCTGTTAACTACTTTTACATCAATATGCAAGGAAAAGTATTACTGGTGACAGACTTGGGGACACAATTTGGATATGGCAGTCTGGCTCCTATTCTGGCTTTCCATAATTATATTCTAAAATTAATCTGTCCATTGAACTCTTCAAGTTATGATGAATGAACCAGCTATGGTACATGCAGCCAATGTGAATGAATCATTATAGATTGGGCATGGGAGAGCCTTCTCTCTGCCTAACCCATATATAGTTCCACTTTTGAGTGGTATGAAGTTAATTATTTCTCCTTTAATGTTTAGTGTTCCATCCAATGGCATTAACTTCGTAGGACAATAAATAAATCTTTAATGCTATGACTTTACAGAAGTCAGAGAAATTGAGAATGTTGACATGTAAAGTTTAATACTTTTGGATCACTAAGCATAAAGGCAAAGGCAAACTAAGGATTCCATTTACTTCTTGTCAGTTCATTCAATTTTAGCATCTTCTAGCTGCTACCTAGTCTTAGCTAATAATTGCACTCAAAAAATTATATTACAAAACGTGTCTATGAATAATCCATAGAATTATGATGAAAAAAATTTAAAAAACAAATTTGTTTTTATCTGTTTTTATTTTAAACTTAAGTACAAGCACTAAAGATACAATTCCATTGTCAAATTTTCACATATATTGATAAAAATACTACCATTCAATGGACCAGCAAGTAAAAAAAAAAAAAAAAGAAGGATAATGAATAATTCTTTCAAATAATCAAAATGAGAAAAACTGGGATGCAGCAATGGACTAAGTCACTTATCCAAATATTGATCACCTCACTTTGTGCACCTTAGAATAGAACTATCATTTTTCCAAAAGAGGATGGATCCTGTCGCCACCACCCTATGAAGTGGTTGGCTGGCACCACCCATCAGAGTGTTGTGAATAGCAATCCAGTAGCACCTTGATCCCTCCACCACAGCAGGTTCCTAACCTCAAGGAGCCAGACAGCAAAGCCAGGGGCCAGTTCCAGTCCCCCAGAATTAGAGCTCACACTCCAGAAGTCCTGAGCTAAGCCTTTGTACCCCACTAAAATCTTCCAGAAATGAAGCCAGTTGACTGAACTTCCTTATACCATGATCAAATCCCAAAGGTCATCAAATAGGATACAGGAAAAAAAAAAATCAAACAGACAGCAACTTCAAAGATTGAAGGAACATCAACCCACAAAGATGAGAAAGAACCAGTGAAAGAACTCTGACAACTCAAAAAAGCCCGGTGCCTTATTTCCTCCAAATGATCACACTAGTTCTCCAACAAGAGTTCTTAACCAGACTCAGATGGCTGAAATGGCAGAAATAGAGTTCAGAATATGAATAAGAATGAATATCATCAATATTCAGGAGAGCATTGAAACCCAATCCAAGGAAGCTAAGAATTACAATAAAATAATTCAGGAGCTGACAGATAAAATAGCCAGTATAGAAAAGAATACAACCAACCTGATAGAGCCAAAATACACAAAATTTAATCATGTAAATGCAAGTATTAACAGCAGAACAAATGAAGCTGAGAAAATAACCACAGAGCTTGAAGACTGGCTTTCTGAAATAACATAGTCAGACAAAAATATAGAAAAAATAATGAAAAGGAACAAACAAAACCTCCAAGAAATATGTGATTATGTAAAGAGACCAAATCTATGACTTCTTGGTATCCCTGGAAGAGGTGAGAATGGAAGTGACTTTGAAAACATTTCAGGATATCACCTAGAAGAACTTCCCCAACCTAGAGAGTCCAACATTCAAATTCAGGAAATGCAGAGAACCCCCACAAGATATTTCACAAGAAGATATTGCCCAATAAAAATAATCAGATTTGCCAAGATCAAAGTGAAAGAAAAAATATTAAAGGCAGCTAGAGAGAAAGAACCACAGCAGACCTTTCAGCAGAAACCCTACCAGCCAGAAGAGACTGGGGCCTATAATTCAGCATTCTTAAGGAAAACAAATTTCAACCAAGAATTTCATATCCAGCCAAACTAAGCTTCATAAGTGAAGGAGAAATAAGATTCTTTTTAGACAAGCAAACACTGAGGGACTTTGTTACCACCAGACATGCCTTATAAGAGTTCCTGAGAGAAGCACTAAATATGGAAGATCATTACCAGCCAGCCACTACAAAAACACGCTTAAGTACACAGACCAGTGACACTCTAAAGCAATCACACAAACAAGCCAGCCTAATAACAAGGGAACAACATGACAACAGGATCAAATCCACACATACCAGTACTAATCTTGAATGTGAATGGTCTAAATGCACCATTTAAAAGAGAAAGACTGGCAAGCTGGATAAAAAAGCAAGACCCAATAGTATGCTATCTTCAAGAGAACTATTTCACATGCAATGACACCCATAGACTCAAAATAAAAGTATGGAGAAAAATCTACCAAGCAAATGGAAAACAGAACAAAGCAAGGGTTCCAACTAATTTCAGACAAAACTGACTTTAAACCAACAAATATCAAAAAAGACAAAGAAGGGCATTATATAATGGTAAAGGGTTCAATTCAACAAGAAGACATAACTATCCTAAAAATATTTGCAGACAACACAGGAGCTCTCAGATTCATAGGCAAGTTCTTAGAGACCTCCAAAGAGACTTAGACTACCACACAACAACAGTGGGAGACTTCAACACCCTGCTGACAGTGTTAGACAGATCACCAAGGCGGAAAATTAAAAAAGATATTCAGGATAAGAATTCAACACTGATAAAATGAACTTGATAGTTATCAGTCTATTCTCTGATATATATCAGTCCATTCTCTCCACTCATAAAGAGAATATACATTAACATTGCTACATGGCACATACTCTAAAATTGACCACATAATTGGACATAAAACAATCCTCAGCAAAGCACAAGAATAAAAATCACATGAAACACACTCTCAGACCACAGCACAATAAAAATGGAAGTCAACACAATGAAAATCACTCAAAACCATACAATTACATGGAAATTAAACAACCTGCTCCTGATTGACTTTGGGACAAATAATGGAATTAAGGCAGAAATCAGGAAGTTCTTTGAAACTAATGGAGCAAAGTTACAACATACCAGAATCCCTGGGACACAGCTAAGGCATGTTAAGAAAAATTGTAGCACTAAATGCCCACATCAAAAAGTTAGAAATATGTGAAATTAACAACCTAACATTACAACTAAAAGAACTAGAGAAGCAAGAGCAAACCAACTCCAAGGCTAGCAGAAGACAATAACCAAAATCAGAGCTGAACTGAAACATATTGAGACACACAAAAAAATTCAAAACAATACAGAAGCTAGTGTTTTGAAAAAATTAAACACATACACTGCTAGCTAGACTAATACAGAAGAAAAGGGAGAAGATTCACATAGACACAATTAGAAACAGGAAACAGGATGTTACTACTGACCCAACACAAGTACAAATAACCACCAGAGACTTCTATGAATACCTCTATGCACACAAACTAGAAAATCCAGAAAAAAATGAATTTCTGGAAACATATACCCATAGAAGACTGAACCAGGAAGAAATTGAATCCCTGAACAAACAAATAAGGACCTCTAAAATTGAATCAGTAATAAATAGCCTACCAACCAAAAAAAAAAAAGAAGAAAGAAAAAAAAAGAAAGCCCAGGACCAAATGGATTCACAGTTGAATTCTGCCAGATGTACAAAAAAGAGCTGGGACAAAGAAGAGTTTCCTACTGAAACTATTCCAAAATATTGAGGACAGTCTCCTCCTCAACTTATTCTATGAGGCTAGCATCATCCTCATACCATAACCTGACAGAGATACAACAAAAAAAGAAAAATTCAAGCCAATGTCCTTGATGAACATCAATGCAAAAAATCCTCAACAAAATAATTGCAAATGGAATCCAGCAGCACATCAAAAAACTAATCCACCACAATAAAGTAGGCTCTATCCCTGGGAGGCAAAGTTGGTTCAACATATGCAAATCAATAAATATGATTCATCACATAAAAAGAACTAAAGACAAAAACTACATAATTATCTCAACAGATGCAGAAAAGTTTGATAAAAATTAAACATATCTTCATGTTAAAAACTAAATAAACTAGAAATTGAAGGAACTTACCTCAAAATAATAAGAGCAATCTTTGCAAACCCACAGCCAACATCATCCTGAATGGGGAAAAGCTGGAAGTATTCCCCTTGAAAACTGACACAAGACAAGGATGCCCTCTTTCATCACTCATGTTCAACTCAGTATTGGAAGTCCTGGCCAGAGCAATTAGGCAAGAGAAAAAAGGAACATCTAAATAGGAAGACAGAAAGTCAAACTATCTGCAGATGATGTGATTCTATATCTAGAAAGCCCCATAGTTGCACCCAAAAAGCTCTGTAAGCTGATAAACAACTTCAGCAATGCTTCAGGATACAAAATCAGTAAACCAAAATTACTAGCATTCCTACACACCAACAACAGCCAAGCCAAGAGCCAAATCAAGAACACAATCCCATTCATAATTGCCAAAAAAAAAAAAAAAAAGAATAAAGTACCTAGGTATACAGCTAACCAGGGAGGTAAAAAATCTCCACAAGGAGAATTACAAAACACTGCTCAGGGCTGGGCATAGTGGCTCACACCTATAATACCAGCACTTAGGGAGGCTGAGGCAGGCAGATCACCTGAGGTCAACAGTTTGAGACCAGCCTGGCCAACATGGCAAAACCCTGTCTCTACTGAAAATATAAAAATTAGCTGGGTATAGTGGCATCCGCCTGTAATCCTCCCAGCTAGTCAGGAGGCTGAGGTAGGAGAATCACTTGAACCTGTGAAGCAGAGGTTGCAGTAAGCCAAGATCACACCACTGGATTCCAGCCTGGACAACAGAGTGTGACTCTGTCTCAAAAATAATAATAATAAAAAATTTTAAAAATACTGCTCGAAGAAATCAGAGATGACACAAACAAATGGAAAAACATGCCATAGTTATGGATGGAAATAATATTATTAAAATGGCCACAGTGCCCAAAGCAATTTACAGATTCAATGCTATTTCTGTCAAACTGCTAATGACATTATTCACAGAACTAGAAGAAAACTATTTTAAAATTCATATGGAACCAAACGAGAGCCTGAATATCCAAGGCAATACTAAGCAAAAAGAGCAAAGCTGGAGGCATCACGTTACCCAACTTCAAACTATACTACAGGGCTACAGTAACCAAAACATCATGGTACTGGGACAAAAATAGGTACACAGACCAAAGGAACAGAATAGAGATCCAGAAATCAGGCTGCACACCTACAACTGTCTGATCTTCAACAAAGCTGACGAAAACAAGCAATGGGCAAAGTTCTCTGTTCATTAAATGGTGCTGGAATAACTGACTAGCTATACACAGAAAACTGAAACTGAACCCCTTCCTTTATGTCGTATACAAAACTTAACTCAAAATGAATTAAAGACTTAAATGTAGAACCTAAAACTATAAAAGCCCTAGAAGACTACCTAGGCAATATCATTCTGGACATAGGAATGGGCAAAGGTTTTATTAAAAAGACAAAAGCAATTGCAACAAAATCAAAAATTGACAAATTAAACTAAAGAGCTTCTGCACAGCAAAAGAAACTATCGATATAGTAAACAGACAACCTACAGAATAGAAGAAAATTTTTGCAATCTATCCATCCGACAAAGGTCTAATATCCAGCATCTATAAGAACTTAAATTTACAATGAAAAAAAAAATGTTAAAAAGTGAGCAAAGGACATGAACAGACACTTCTCAAAACAAGACATACATGCAGCCAAAAAACATGTCAAAGAAAGCTCAGCATCACTGATCATTGAAGAAATCAAAACCATAGTGGCTACTATTAAAAAGACACAAAAAAATAATAACAACAGATGCTGGCGAGGTTGCAGAGAAAAGGTAATGCTTACAGAGTGCTGGTGGGAATGTAAATTAGTTCAACCATCGTGGAAAGCAGTGTGGCAATTCCTTACAGAGCTAAGAACAGAATTACCATTCAACCTAACAATTCCATTACTGGGTACGTACCCAAAGGAATATACATCATTCTATCATAAAGACACATGCCTTTCTATGTTCATTGCAGCCCTATTCACAATAGCAAAGACATGGAATCAATCTAAATTCCCATCAATGGTAGACTGGATAAAGAAAATGTGGTACATCTACCCCATGGAATACTATGCAGCCATAAGAGGGAACAAGATCATGTCCTTTGCAAGGACATGGATGGAGCTGGAGGCCATTATCCTTAGCAAACTAATGCAAACCAAAACCAAATATCACATGTTCTTACATTTAAGTGGGAGCTAAATGATGAGAATTCATGAACACATGGAAAGGAACAACACAGGGGCCTACCTGAGGATCAAGGGTGGGATGAAGGAGAAGACCAGAAAAAATAGCTATTGGGTACTAGGCTTAGTACCTGGGTGACAAAATAATCTGTACAACAAACCCCTGTGACAAGAGTTTACCTATATTACAAACCTGTACTTGTACTCCAGAACCTACAATAAATGTTAAAAAAAGATCTGCTTCATGTACATATGGACGATAGCCAATGATGAGCTGAAGCTGGTTGGTACCAACTTGTGAGAGACGATTTTTTGCATCTCTTTCCCACTTTCATGTGCAGTGATAGTAGCTTAAAATTAAATAGGTCAGTGGCTCTTTAATAACTGTGTCTGGGGACTCTTCAACCATCCAGCCACCCAGTTTTCCACCCATCTGCCCATCTGTCCTTCCATACATCTATCCATTCATGCATCTATTCACCCATCCATCATCCATCTATCTATCCATTCAACCGCCCATACTTAAATCTCTATCTATACATCTACTAACTACATAAGAAGTTGGCAGCTTAAAAATCACTCCATGCACATTGGCAAATGGTAAAATTATGAGCTTCTTTTCTGAAAAGTCATGTATTAAGCATTCACCAGCACAACATTGGCAATAATCTAGTAATTGCTCCCTTCCTCTGAACTGAGAGGTAGAATTTTGAGGGAGGATAAAGGGGAAAAAATGGATACAAGTTTTATCCATAAATCCTAGTGCAAAGTAAATAAACATTGTCATATAACTGAACTAAATTTTTTTTCTTTTCGGTCCCATTCTACCAAATTCTGGAGACCTAATCTCAATTTTCATCACCCTTCCCCTGGAGTTACAGCTAAATTTGACTTCATAATATCAGTGTGGAACAGAGAAGTCATACAGCTGATCGCTGGCGGTATCAAATATCCATATTGGCACCTCACCTGTTAAATAATACTTATGCCCATCTTTGATTCCATTACTGATTTAGTCAGGTCATTGTTGGCCACTTTTGCCATGTGGGAAATACTCTACTGCTCCTATCAGCTCTGGGCTTCAGTAAAACCTATGAGGCCAACTCAGAAACATCTGCCCACTCTCCACCAGACTCCTATTTCCCTAGGATTTACTTGGGAAATGTTGGTCACACAGGATTCCTGCTTGAGATTCCTGCTTCTCCGATTTGTCCAAGGACTTCTCCTCAAATAGCTTTCTCCATCTCTTGTAATATAGCAATATACTTTCCGTGGGATCCATCAGCATGAAATGATTTATTCTCTCTTATCCTATGAATGTTTTTCAGTTAGATTTTAAAAAAGAAGCTTTTCTTTTATAGCACCATGGATTTTAGATTTCCTGAGTTCTTTAGCACCTGAATTTTTACAATTCAAAACTAAAGATTGAGATATCTTAAAAGGACCTTTTGTTTTCTTTTTGTTTTTCTGCTTTGTGTTTCTTGCCTGCAGTGAACGCTTCTGACTGTATGGGTGAAATGTTAAGAGGTGAAAGTAAAAATAAGTACAGAGAACTGCAAGTGCATTTGATAAAACTTCAAATAATCATATCCTACACATTTGCTTTAACACATTCTCTTGTAAGACGAAGGCAGAAATCTCTTAAAATAATCACATGGTTTATATTTCATAGGTGGTAGTAAAGTCATGTGAGGGATTATGAACAGAATTTGGGCAGGAAGCAAGTGAACTGGTAAGAATTAGGTCCAGGAACATCTAACGTAAAATACGATCTGACACCTGTGTCACTGAGGGATAGTTAAGGAGACAAGAATAGCTGCATGCATTAGAAGGCAGAACAAACAAAACAACTCATTTTTGTTTTATATATTCCACATGTAATCTCCTTACCTTTTTCTCCCAGATCCTTGAAATGTAGAGTGAGAGAATAGGTCTCAGGATGCACATAAAAGTTAAGTCTTTTTTACCTTTCATTTTAAAAACTGGCATTGGAGGATTTTATTTATATACAATTAAAATTGTGAGACATCATAGAAGTTCATTAAATGGTGAAATTCAGTAATGTATTTAAGCGGTCAGAATATCTTAAATCAAATTTCTCCCCAATATCTCCCTTTTTTGAAAAATGTATTCACATTCTACTGACATCAGATTCACAACTTTTAGTGCCCTTTCCTAAACATTCTCAATAAATTCACAGATTATTCTAACTTCCATAACCTTACAAGATGATAATCATTGTAAATGTGAGCTTAATATGTTATTTCACTTCCGAAAGAAAATATCACATAGAACATTCTAAATGAAAGAACTGATCCTAATCCCATACTATTCCAAAAGGTGGATGCATTCAAATACATCTGTTAAACTTTCTCACAAAGACAAATTATGCAAGATTTGGCCAAGGAAGGACAAAAAATATAACACGGAAAATCCCCCATGATTACAGTGTTTCTCTAGAGCATGTTTATTTTTAATTTATGACTTTGCACCTTCCATAAAAACTATTGGGAAGAAGTTCTTGGAGGCACACCTACTCTTTTGAATGCAAATCTGTAAATAACAGAATACATTCCAGGAAAAATTATGGGACAATATGCCTTACTTCAATTAACTTCAAGACTTTCATTAACTCATGGTAGGAATGTAAATTAGTCCAAGCATTGTGGAAAACGACTAAAAATAGAACTACCATTCAACCCAGCAATCCGGTGATCAGGTATATACCCAAAGGAAAATAAATCATTCTACCAAGACAGCACCTACACTCATATGTCACAGCACTGTTCACAAAAGCAAAGTCATGCAATCAACATAGGTGCCAATCAATGGTGAAGTGGATAAAGAAAATGTGGTACATTTATGCCATGGAATATTATACAGTCATAAAAAAGAATAAAATCATGTCCTTTGCAGAAACATGGATGTAGCTGTGGGTCATTATCCTAAGAGAATTAATGCAGAAACAGAAAACCAAATATCGCATGTTCCCACCGATAAGTGGGAAACAAATATTGAGTACATGTGGACATAAAGATGGGAATGACGAACAGTGGCGACTCCAAAAGCAGGGAGTGAGAAAGGGAAGCAAGGGCTAAAATCTTTCTATTGGTACTATATTCACTATCTGGGCGATAGCATTAATAGAACCCCAAACCCCAGCATCACACAATATTCCCTTGTGACAAACCTGAGCATGTAAACCCTGAATTTAAAAATCTAAATTGAAAAAGTGACAGATAGGTTTATGGATACTGCTATTATCAAGTTTTCTTAGAAAAAATATCTCTACGTTGGATCTTAAATACACAGGTTTTGCACATCAGTTATAGAAACTGGAGGTTATATTACTCCAACCCTATAACTCTTGGCAAAGACTAACTCTTACATCTTAAAATGGCAGAGTAGCATTAACTTCAAGCTGAATAGCATTCAGAAGATAACCATGTTTGTCTTATAAATTCTGTGAGTCTTGTTAAATATTTACTTACTTATTATCAATACTTATAAAGCAATTAAAATTCTTTCTGGCACATAATATGTTATTACTGATTTAAACAAATTTACTGGTTAAGAAGAAAATGTGGTTTTGGAGACAAATCTGGCTATCAATCCCAACATGTTCACTTGATAGCTGTGTGAATTTAAACATATTACATGAAAATTTTTAGACATCAGTTTCATCTGTAAAACAGGTATAAATTCATATGGACTGTAAGATTATTGCAAGTGTATAAAATGTGTGTGTAAAAGAACAGGGTGGTCAACCCAGACTAAGTACTAGCTCAACACTAATTCTATCTTATCTTGTTTCCCTTCTGTTGTGGAACATAAAAGTCATGTTGAGAAAATGACAAAAACACAAATTTTATCCACCATTCAGCTCTAAAAATCTACTTTGAAGTACTTGTTTAGCCCACCTTTTCTAGACAATAGAGCATGAGGCAAAGCTTGAGTACTGATGCTTGACCAGGAAATGAAAGTAGCAAAAAGACACATGAGATAACAAAGAATGGGAAGTAAATACGTGATGCATTAATCAGTGTTCTTGCTTTATGGAAAGACGCAAGCCTTCTCTGTTACTTGCAAAATTAACAGGCCCCAGATTGACATCATGCCCCAGAATGAACATTAGAAAGAAAATGGAGAGGGACTTTACCTGTCTGCTTCTACCATCTTTCATTGGGCAATATTTGTGCACGGGGAGTTCCAGGTTTTATGTGACAGTTAAGACAATGGAACTTCCCAGATGGTCATGAGGAGTCGGTCTCCTCCAATAGCAGCTGAAGTTAATCAAAGGGCCAAGGTCTCTAGAGACAGGTTAACTTGCAAGAATTTGAAGCAACATGTAAGAGGTGTGAAATAATATATCTATGGTTACCACCATCTTGTCTTCAAATTCTGCTTGTCATATGACACCAAATTCCTTTTTCCAAATCCTCTTAACTCTTATTGTTTAAGACATGGATGAGAGAGGTCATCAAACATCAGAAATGTCTTTGCAGAGATGTCACAGCACAATCTGCGGCATAAAATGACAAATGACTTGGAGCATCAAAACTAGATATTAATCTTTCAGTCTCGTCCACCACAGATTCATAGGCCCTGGGTGATAGGTTACAGTGGTGCATACTTGGTAACACGTAATTGTATATTTATCCTAAACCTTCAAAAGAAGTTTATGGTGAGCAGAAATTGGAAAGTTTCGCCCTAGAGGCATACTTCAGACATTCTTGACTTCTGGAAAAATATGAAATGTCTCAACCTCATTTTATACCTAATCTCAAGATGCTATGTTTGAGTGATAAACTACTGGGGTGTCAGTAACCTTCTGGTATTCTTTAACCCAGCAAAACTATAAGAAAATGTACTTGATTGAACTCTGAAGTCAATTACTGCTTGATTTTCTGAAAATGTGTCATGAAGAACATCGTAATGCCTCAGCACATCTTTTGACCGCTAGGTGAAGAAGGCAGTTGGTAAGTTACATTTTGAGAAACAAAGGAAAAACATAATAGAATAACTTGTGAGAAATGCTATTTCATTTTTGGTCTAACTAACTCAGTATGTTTTAGGAACCTACTCTCCTTTGGTAAAGATAATATAAGCAGAGTTACAGTTACATAGAAGTTACACTGGAAATTCTAGGTCCATGTATTCAATACATTCAAGTGTTATAAGACTCTCATAAATCTTTACATAAATTCATCTATTCGTTTATATAGTGAAATTATTTATTTTTGGTAAAATATTATAAATACCCATTTAATAAGATATCTGATTATCTTGGTTCCACCACTAACTAGCTGAGGAATTCTCAGCAAATTATAATACCTTGCCACTCTGTTCCTTGGTTTCCTCATCTATAAGATGGAGATAATAACAGTTATTTTGATGATTGATAGAGTTAGTTGTGGGGTACTTAGACAAGTGCTGAGCATCTGTCAAGTGTTCAAGTTAGGTATTGTTTTTATTATTTAGCAGCAACAGCAGCAGTAGTATAAAGTCATATAGTGCAGAATAGTTCAAAGAACAAAGTCATAAATCACACTAAATTCACCATAATCATCATTAACGATATTTTAATATTATTTTGCATTTCTCTACACATGCACACAGATAAAATATATGTGCATAGAAAAGTACATAGAATTGAAATAGTCTCTCAAAATTAAAATAAAAATATTTGGTAGCTAATGAAACAAATGCTTTTGCTTTTTCAAAGGAAATTCTGGAGTGGCAGGTTTAGAGAATAACTTTTTTTCCAGAAATTAATTCAGTTTCTCTCAATACTTCTATTGTGCCCCTACTAGCTTTCTTCACTTATATCTGCTATAATATTTGTAATATTATATGTAATTAATCTTCATCCATAAATCATTATTTTGAAATCTTAGAGTTTCCCTTTTGCCTACGAGGAAACACAAGTGGATACATTGAATACGTTTTGTTTTATGATAATATTTTTTAATTTCTTAGTGTTAATTTTGAGCACAGTAAATCTCTTTGCATTCTTCAACAATTTCAATGGGATAAAAGGGTCCCCTAAGACAAAGAAGATTGAGAAATATTGATATAAACAACTTCTATGCTGAAACAGGCATCTTAGATGCCATAGATAGATCTTAGATAAACATACAATATAAAATAATACGGCTGGGTGCGGTGGCTCACGCCTGTAATCCCAGCACTTTGGGAGGCCAAGGTGGGTGGATCACAAGGTCAGGAGATCAAGACCATCCTGGCCAACACAGTGAAACTCCATCTCTACTAAAAAAAAAAAAAAAAAAAATACAAAAAATTAGCCGGGCATGGTGTCAGGTGCCTGTAGTCCCAGCTACTTGGGAGGCTGAGGCAGGAGAATGGCGTGAACCCAGGAGGCAGAGCTTGCAGTGAGCTGAGATCGTACCACTACACTCCAGCCTGGGTGACAGAGTGAGACACTGTCTCAAAAAAAAAAAAAATATATATATATATAAAAAGAGGGCCCACTATGATCAAAGATGAACTCAAAATGTTGTACAAAACTAGAGTTAATAAGAAATGCTAAAGGTAGTATCAAAAGTCTCTTGTAATCATTTCAAAAAAATAAAAATTATAAGCACTTTGCCTGGGGGAGATGGTCTAAAGGGAAATAGAGACAAAGAAAAATCATGTCAACATTTTGAAATTTACATTTACAATTTAACAAACTAACTCTTATGTTCATTGGGCCTATTCTGGACCAAGGGAAATACTGCCTATTTCCGTATCACAGAAAGGTGTTGTTATGGAATATTATGTCCTCTTAAGATGGTGGAGCAGAGAGAATCCTAAAAAAGGGGAAGCAGACACAAGTTATATATGCATAAATGTCTATCTTGTTTTTTGGTTCTAACACATGTAATCTTTTCGGTAGCTCAGAAAGCTGAAGAATATTAGAGTAGAACTGCTAAAAATCAATGTATCATGTTAAATACTTAGTAATCTATTAGAAAAAAATTTGTTTTTTTAAATTTGAGTGTAAAACACTTTTAATTTAAACATACCTTTATGACAAGGGTTCTTAACTTGGATCTTATGATTAAATTTCATATGGTCTATGAACACTTCAGTTACCTAAAACATGTTTGTGTAAGAATATGTGGGCACTTTATGGAAAGGCAGACCGTAACATTTATCAGATTCTCAAGGAAGTTTGAGACTCAGAAAACATTCTTAAAATACTGCTTATGGCTATTTAATTTCTAAAATAACACTCAAATGAAATGACAAAATATGTATAGTGCAGCATTTGTTTTAATTTTGTCTTTGGGGTAATTAAAATAAGATTCAAATTTAAGA
Source organism: Macaca mulatta (assembly GCF_049350105.2). Taxonomy (NCBI): domain Eukaryota; kingdom Metazoa; phylum Chordata; class Mammalia; order Primates; family Cercopithecidae; genus Macaca; species Macaca mulatta. Next base: position 115,873,729 of record NC_133410.1, on the reverse strand, counting down.
AATGGTCTGCTATGGTTTGAATGTCCTTCCAAAAATCTTGTTGAAATTTGGTTGCATTGTGACTGCATTAAGAGGTGACACCTACAAGAGGTAATTAGGTCATGAGGGCTGCACCTTCATGAAGGGATCAGTGCTGTTATTGCAGTAATGGTAAATTATTGCTAAAGTGGGTTCCTGATAAAAGAATGAGTTCAGCCCAATTTCTCTTCTTCCTTCCTCCTCCTCCTCTTCTTCTTCTTTTGATATGGGGCCTCACTCTGTCACGCAGGCTGGAGTGCAGTGGCAGGATCTCGGCTCATTGCAACCTCCACCTTCTGGATTCAAGCAATTCTCTCTGCCTCAGCCTCCCAAGTAGCTGGGATCACAGGTATAGGCCACCACGCCCAGCTAGTTTTTGTATTTTTAGTAGAGATGGGGTTTCACCATGTTAGCCAGGCTGGTCTTGAACTCCTTACCCTAAGTGATCTGCCTACCTCGGCCTCCCAAAATGCTGGGATTACAGGCACATGAGCCACCGCGCCTGGCCCCTCCATTTTGTATGCTCAACTTGCCTTTTCTCCTCCTGCCATGGGATGATGCAGCATAAAGGCCCTTACCAAATGCCAGCACCATGCTCTTGGACTTTCCAGTCCAAGAGTCATGAGCCAAATACATTTCTGTTCATTATAAATTACCCAGTCTGTGGTATTGTTATAGCAGCAGAAAAAAAAATGGATTATGACATAGTCCTTGATGCTTATCTCTCATTTACACATGTATATCTGTATAAGGTTATGAAAATCTCATTATAAATGTCCTACATAATTCATTTTAGTGAATGTTTACATTTCAGAGTTGTCAGTTTTGAAAATAAGGTAAGGGAATAGTGCATATCATTTAATTGAAAATAATTCATATCTGTCTAATGTTTACAAGAAAATGTTTTAAGATAATGAAAAACAACTAATTAAGTGAATAGGACTTATGATAATGTGTCTTCTATTAAAGTCTAAGTATTTCTTTCTAAAACTTTGTATGTATTCTCTAAACCCAAAATGGGTGTCTCCTGTTTCAGCTTCAGACTACAGTCAAATGTTCCTCTTTTTACGCTAATGGGGAATTAAATTGGAAAGCACCAAATGGCATTTTTGAACACAGAAGAATCAGATATTACTAAGAAAAATGAACTTATTTTTATAACTATGTGAATATGTCATTTAAAACTTGGATAATAGTTATTATTCATGCTAAATTGGAAAACCAAATAGCATGTTTGATTTTGTCAATCTATGCTACAGAATATTATAATGAGGTAAGAAAAACCCTACAAAGTTTGGAGAACATATTTTTCAGTAATGGAGTCAACTATATAACAAAAAATTTCAAATAAACAGGGACTTTAATAAGAGGTTTATTTTCTCTCATGTAAATGAAACCCAGAGATACAGGCAATCGAAGACTAATTAGTTGACTACACAAAATAGTTCAGCAGTTCGGTTCCTTCCAGCTTTCCCATCTGCCACCTCTAGGGTGTGGCCCTTGCTTCATATTTCAAGGGTGGCTGCTTTAGTACTCTAGGCAGCCGAATGACGACCAAAAGAAAAAGGGTATCAGTCCTCTCCTTTAAGAGAACTTAGCACAAGTCTCACACATCTTCAGTTTTATATTCATTAGCCAGAACTCCATAATGACCAGTGGTGGTAAGTAATATGTTCACCCACAAATGTTCACCCCTAATCCCTGGAAAATTTGAACATATTAAGTTTCATGGCAAATAAAACTTTGCAGCTATAATTAAGGTCACAGACCTGAAAACAGAGAATCCTGGATTTTCCAAGTGAGCCCAATGTAATCATTTGAGTCCTTAAAGCAAAGAACTTTCTCCAGCTGAAGGTAAATGAGAACATTAGCATAAGGGGAAGTCAGAGAGATTCCAAGCATAATTCAACACCTGTACTTTTGTTGACCCTGAGATATCAGGACCTACATAGCAATGACCAGAGAGAAGCATCTAGGTGCCAATGGCAGCCCACAGCTAACAGCCAGCAAGCAAACAGAAGTCTCAGTCCTACCCCAACTCAAGAAACTCAACTTTGCCAAAACCTGAGTAGACTTCAAAGCAGGTTCTTTCCAGAGAGGCTTCTAATAAAAACCTAGTTGTTGGCACTTCGATTTTGGCCTTGTGAAACTCAGAATAGAGAAACCAGCCAAATGAAGTGGGGAAGGCCACAGAGCAAGGTGTAGGAAGAGGAAGAAATGTGTATGAAAATTAAATATGACTCTTGCTATTCCAAGAGAACTATTTTCCCTTTAAATTTAAATTAGTCTTTCAGAGTTTTGTCTATATGTGTACAGGGCTTTTTCTACATGCATACCATATGTTGACACCAATGTACACTATTATTTTTACATGTAACATTATATGGTAAACATTATTCTGTGTCTGTTAAATAGTTTTTACAATTACCACTTGGTGAATTCCTTTCCAAACTAGCATACGCTTCATGTTAGGAATGAATTCTCTGAGCTTCATGGTCTTATATGATAATCTTATATAACTGTCTTACAGCCTTCATTGTCTTATTATAAAGTGAAGGTCATTGATTGTTATATATGCATGTATTCATCTGTCCTCACACTGCTATAAAGAGCTGCCCGAGACTGGGTAATTTAGCAGGAAAGAGGTTTAATTGACTCACAGTTCCATATGGCTGGGGAAGCCTCAGGAAACTTATCATCATGGCAGAAGGCGACAGGGAAGCCAGGCACATTCCTCACAAGGCAGCAGGAGGGAGAAAGAATACAGGAGGAACTGCCAAACACTTATAACACCATAAGATCTCGCGAGAACTCACTCAATATGGCAAGAACAGCAAGGGGGAAACCACCCCCATGATTCAATTACTTCCACCTGGTCTCTCCGTTGACATGTGGGGATTATGGGGATTACAATTCAAAATGAAATTTTGGGTGGGTGTACAGCTAAACCATATTAACGGGCAATAAGTGTGTGGTAAGTGTTTCAGTCTCTTCTCACGCTGCTAATGAAGGCATACTGGATTCCCTTATAAAGGAAAGAAGTTTAATGGACTCACAGTTCCAGGTGGCTGGGGAGGCCTCACAATCATGGCAGAGGACAAAGGAAGAGCAAGGGATATCTTACAAGATGGCAGGCAAGAGAGTTTGTGCAGGGGAACTCCATTTATAAAACCATCAGATTTCATGAGACTTATTCAACCACCATGAGAACAGTTTGAGGGAAACCACCTCCATGATTCAATTATCTACACCTGACACTGCCCTTGACACATGGGGATTATTACAATTCAAGGTGAGATTTGAGTGGGGACACAGGTCAAATCATATCAGTAAGAGCTTGGGTTTTGGAATTAGACAAATTTGGCTTTGAGTCTAGGCTCTGCCATTCAGCAGCTATATGACTTTGGGCACTTTGTTTAACCTTTCTAATGTTGTTTCAACTGCAATTTAGGAGGAAAAACTGGTATTCAAGTCATAGAAAAATTGTAGGAATGGCGTAAATTCACGCATATAAAGCAATTGATCACAGTGTCTGTAGTATTTAATGAACAGCAGTCTAAGATAAGTAGTATCTATTCTACTTAAGAACTATGCACCCTCCAAATCCCATACTTAAAGCATTTCATAATTTAAAAAGTAAAAATTGAAGGGGGGGAAGACCAAATTAAATCCCACTCTCTTCATAAGCCATTCCTGGCCACATTAGGCCTGAGGTAACACACCTGCTTCCTGCCTTTCATTGGCCTAGCCTCTGCTATTTGGCATTATCATTCATCCTCATCTGAGTAGATCATACCTCTGCAGAAAAATGTCAGCTACCTAAGGCCAGAATACTATTTTGCCTCTTTGTGGCTCAATACAGGAAGATGTCATCACTGTTGGTCTGTCATATCTCAAAGCAATATCTTCTTTGTCTAGTGTTTCCATGCTGATCTGGCTGCTGGCATTGCTTCCAACTCGGCTCATCCTCCTTAGACTCTCTAACTGGGTTTTATAGATTGTCTCATCTTCCTTGGCCTGTACATCATCTTTACGCATCTTCTAAATTTAATGTTAAGAACATTTGGATTTAAAAAAGAAAGATTGTGGTGGAAGAAAATGTAACTTTGAGTGGAGGATACAGTATTTCAAACACTAAGTGGATAAATAAATTTAAAACCTTTGTTTAAATTTATTTTCCATTGTATTTATTTAGTTACAAATCCTTTGCCGAAGGAGTTTTAAACACAAACATATTTGAAACCAAGACTTTTTAAACATATGTGCAGGCATTATCCAAATCTATGCAATAAGCCTTAGCCCCAAAATCAGCCAATTTCTCTAGGTTTGGCAGCTTTCAAAACTGATTTTTTATGATAGGGCCCAATGGAATAACAAACTTCGTTGTGTTTGACAGGTTTACCACTCAAGTCCCACGCAAATCAACCTCCACTGACACAAAGATTGAAAGAAACCCATTTTGACGACCACGGGAAACTCAAATGAAATTCAGGCAGAACAGAACCTCTGTACATTACTATAGGCAACGTGAAAGTACCATTTTTCATATGTCAAGCTTCATGCTGGCAATGGTTTCAGTTAGCCATACTTTATTGTGCTGTTGCCAAATCAAAAGTTATTACTTTTTAACTTGCTGGGCTCTTAACACCCACAGCTCCTAATAGGGAAATATTCAGCTGACCACCATTTAGGGAATAGAGGCATAGAATATAAAATCATAAGTGTCGAACAGGGATAGTGTGAAATCTCAGCATCATTTTAAACCTAATTACACTTATGAGTTATAGATGGTTTCTAAACTGGTGAAAGCTTTATTTACGGTATTTAGAGCTTGCTTAGGAGAAAAATAATATCTGATTAAAATTGAATTTGTAAAGCTCAACCTCAAAAGCTTATGCTATGGTAAACCACAGACCAAGGAAATTCACTGAAATTAAGCCTCATCGTGTTTTTCAGGGCAGAGCATAAGAGATATCCTAGTGGGGTATTGAGGGAGGGACATGTCATGCTGGTTACCATACCCATAACTTCTATTGTTAGGGAGACCTTTCTTCTGATTAGGATGAGTAAAACATCTGATCAACGGATTAGCACAATTACAAACTTGGGAGAGTCTGATCATAAAAGAGAAGTATAAAAAATAGGTTAATTCTAAAAAGAATAGGAACTTTCTTTAGACCCTTAACAAACCAGCAGAATTAAGTTGTTTGGAGCAGTGCCTACTTCTCTCCCTGTTGAATCCTATCTTTGCTTCCAACACAAACCAGTGTTGCCTCTTTTGTATATCTTTTCCTGACAGTCCTCATGGCAGTGTATTCTACTATCTCTTGGCTCTCCCATTACAGCCAAACTTCCCATATTCTCCTGAGTGAGGTCTGTTTCCGCTGTTTAATTCCCAGCTTCCTAAGGGCAAAGAACGAGACCTGTTGTCTTTAAATGCCCCAACACCGTACCTAGAAAGTAGCAGCAAGATGCCGGAATCGAATTGACTTCTCCCCTTACGGGTCTCTCCTTCGAAGTCCACCAGATGGCAGCAGTGCCGCCTTCAACAGAAGTGGGTTTTATCGGTATCTTGGCCTCTGCTCATTAATAAAGGCACTGCTGCATCCCCTCTTCTTCCTTCCTCCACGCCTGAGCCATCAACTCCTGGACATTAATTCACAACGGTGTGTATGCCAACAATTTATGAGTCTTTCTGATTTGCAACTCTGTGTAATTTTCTGAAAAATGGAAGTGGAAATTTTGAAATATAATAATCCCCATGTCCCCCCTTCCCACTAATACACATTTTGAAACACATGGCATAATTGCTATTAACATAATAGATCACACACATGTGATGAGTAAATCATGTTCTTGGTTGGGGATAAATGTTCTCCATTCTTCCTGTTTCCATCTGGGAAGGCTTTGACTAGAAAGAAACTCTCAGCCGTCCTTTCTACCCCTACTTACCTCTCCCTGTGAGAGAAGAATCCATTGATTTGACTAGTGAATGTCACCGAGCAAGTTCACCTCAGCCTTTTCCTCTTTCTCTCTCTTTCTGGAGCCATCTAACCAAGGGGCCTTAGCCTTCAAGTCTGCCCCATGCCACTTGGTAAACATCCTGACCTGTAAGGGAGTCTGCAGTAATACAGTGGCTTACACCAAATGAGCACATGCATCTAACAGTGGTGAAATGTTAAGAAGCAATTGTAGATGCAAATCTAAGTTGCAAGCTTCATAGTAGATTTTGATTAGTTATAAAGCTGGCATTTTAATCTCCATCTAACTGATTCATTGTCTATCCTTATAAAGGAAAAGAAGGCATTTTATTTGGTGTCCCATAAAACCTCAAAAAATGGTACTTAAAACTGCCTTACATTTTAAATCTCAAGAAAAAGAAAAAAATTACTTGCCTTTTTTTTCAAGCCTAAGTGTTTTCTGTTGTTTGATGGCCAACATTTAAACTAATATGCTTTAAAATCTCTTACTTTCAATCATTAACTGCTTCATCAAATGCTGATCTTAAATAACATTAAACAATAAGTCCCCCAAATTATATTTTTTAATGCAAATAATTGGAATAAAAAATCAGTTGACATAAGTAGCTACAGCCTTCACAACAAAATAAATTTTTGTGAGCCTGATAACTCACTGATCCTCATGGATATTTTTATTCCTTCCAAAAGTGGTTTACCTTACTTTTTAATATTTGGTTAATGAATTGAAACAAAGCACACTAATTTACCTCACTTAATAAGATACACAAAAGCATTTCTCTTGCTTGACTAACCAACTCTGATAGCTTCATATATGCTGTATTTCTTAATGAGGACTTGAGCACCTCATTATTTCAAAGCCCTAGAGTAGTCCTAAATATTTTTTAAATATACCTTGACATTTTTAGTTGCTAATCAATACAGCTGATTGTTCAGAAGAGCTAATGGGATGGGGCAATGATGTATACATTTTATATTTTAAAGTCAAAAAATTTTCTTTTTGGCCAGGCGCAGTGGCTCATGCCTGTAATCCCAGCACTTTGGGAGGCTGAGGCGGGTGGATCAACTGAGGTCAGCTTGAGACCAGCCTGACCAACATAACGAAACCCCATCTCTACTAAAAATACAAAAATTAGCCTGGTGCAGTGGCGCATGCCTGTAGGTCCCAGCTACTTGGGAGGCTGAGGCAGGAGAATTGCTTGAACCCGGGAGGTGAAAGTTGCAGTGAGACAAGATTGTGCTACTGCATTCCAGCCTGGGTTGACAGAGCAAGACTCCATCTCAAATATATTTGCTCCATGATATGATTTAGGTTTTAAGAGGCTCACTATGGCTAATTTGTTGACAATAGACTCTAAAAGACAAGAATAGAATGAGACCTGATCAGGGATTCTAGTAAGTCAGCAGAGGAGGTAAGAAATGGGCAGATTCTGAATATATTTTAAAATTAGGGCTAACAGGATTTCCTGAGAGATTGGATGTGGGGTGTCAAAGAGCAAACGTCACTAAAGATGATTTTCAAGTTGTCATGAGCAACTATCATGATGGAGTTGCCTAAACTGAGATTAGTGAAGGTCTACAGAGAGGTGAGGAATATCAGGAGTTGAGTGTGAGGCATGTGGAGTCTAAAAGATATTGCTGGATACAGGAATATCAGGTCTGGACAACAGATGGTCCTACAGGTATGAATATGGATAATATTTAACACTGTGAATATAAAGAGGAAAATAGAAAGAACATAATATTTCAAAATTAAGAAGTCAAGAAGAGGATCCAGCCAAGAAGACTGAGAAGTAGCAACCAGGAAGATGGAAAGAAACAAAAAGAATATGATACCTTGGAAACCAAGTGAAGACAGTTTATTAAGAAAGAGGAAGTGATCAAATGTATCAAATGATGCTGACCGGCCAAGTAAAAGAAGGTTTGAGAACTAACTATCAGATCATGGAGGTTATTGGTAACCTTAAGAAGAGCATTTTTTTTTTTAACTCAACTGGGAGAAAAGCTTGATTGGATCAGATTAAGAGAAAGGGAGAAGAATTAGAGACAAAGAATACAGATAATTCCTTTGCTCCAAAGAGGAGCCAAGAAGTGGGGTGATAGGCGAAGTGAAAAACAGGTCAAGATAAATATTTTTAAGATAAAAGAAAAATTGCATATTTACATATCCATAAGAATAATTCAGTAGAGTGGGAAAATCTGGTGATAAAAGGAGAAGGGAATATTGCTAGAGATGGCCTTGACTACGCTATAGGGAATAGGATCTAAAGGGGGAAGAATATGAGGCTGTTAATTGATCTGAATTTTCATGAGGGCAATAGAGTGCAAGGGTTTCAGGAGTTGAGGAATCGGGGAGGGCAGCACACAGGGTAAAATGGAAATATACAGCGCCTGTGTGGCAGTTTCTGTCAATTTTTCAAGCTCTACTTATATAAGTATAAACATTCCACTCTACATTGAGTGTTTAGCAATTGATTACCCAAAGTCAAGATTATCCAAGATTTTCCATTCCACTGCTTACTCTGATCTCCCAGGAATTGCTAAGGAAAAGAATAAAATGAAAAGTCCCTATCAATTTGGACATTTTAAGCAGATCATCACACTAAAGTTGGATAATGATAAGATGCTATTTACAAAATACATTAGAGATTTTCTGAGGATTTTACTTCCCTCTGTTATTCACATTTTCCATTGCCATGACATTTTTAATTTTCATGTCTGTGTAGAGTTCTATGAATGTGCAACTCAAAATTATAGTTTCAAACAAGAGCAAAGTATGTAGAAATCTGAGATCTTTGGCAAAGCTAAAAGAGAAGCAAGTTCCAGTTATTAATTATAAAAAACAAATGTGTTCATAATGACTGACTTTATGACAATGAAGCACATTTCTTCTCATGAAAATAAGAGACTTGCTGATGCAATGGAATATTATGTGGCCTTAAAAGAAGGGTATCTGTGTATCTCCACCTGAAAACATTTCCAATATTTCCTTGGTGAAAAAGTTTGCTACAGTAACATGTAAAGTATTATATCAATATAAGATTAGAGAAAAAGTCAGATAACACTCCTAGAAGAATATTCAACAAAATATAAATGACCCCTCCTAGTGGTGGAAATTCTAGTGGTTGCCTTACTCCCCACACTTTTCCATACTGTTTAAATTATCTCCAATATTATCTTTATAATCAGGAAAAAATATCTAGTAGAGCCATTATTATTTTGAATAATAAAAGAGACAACAATCAAGAATATAACTAAGTTATCACATGGTTATGTATAGTTCCAGCTATTATCACAGAGCATAGACTTAAAATGCTAATGCTAACCTTAATTCTATTACTCTCTTGCTTGTGTGACTTCAAGCAAATAATAGTCATTTGACTATTTTCTCATCGCAGAAAAGATAACAGTGATTACACCCGGGTGTGGTGGACTTATTAATCAGTACTGAAAAGCAACTTTCAAAAAAAAAGATGTCAATAATTTTGAAGATTTTATTTACATTTTTAGATAAAAGTCTGTTTTTTTCCAAGAAAAAAATTCAGAACTTTAGAGATTTTCAACTCCAAAAGCCAAACTCTACCCTCAGTTATGTGTGTGCAATTAGTTGCATGTGCATAATTGAGGGCAGAATTTGGCCCATAAAATTTAAAATAATCTGGAAATTCTTAAAATCTGGAAAAAATTACAATCTGTTTGATAATATAAATTATGAAATGACCTAATTCAAATGGGCTTTGATGTTTAAAGAAATGGTGTTTTCACTTATGTGAGAAAGTTTACAAAAAAATCATTTAGCCCAATCTAGAACAGACAATTCTTAAAGATAAGAGGGAGGAAAATATTAGCACCAATCTTTCCTCAGAGTCACAAAGATCATGTCTATAGGTGAGTTTGTGTACTTTTGTCATTAATAAATGCCTCATGCAACAAAAGATAAAATGGAGAGGAGGGGAGAGAAACAGTCTGTGTGTGATAAACTCCCCAGAGATTTCATAACTGAGGGTTTTGCATGCATCTGGTGCACTTTTAGTATCTAAAAATCCCTCTGTCCTGCACTCACTCTTGGAGTGAGCCCTCTGCAAATGGATTCTTCCCTAAGTTATCTGTCAAGGGAAAACTCAGCCCAATCAAAGTAAACTTTCATTTCAGCTTTTGTTTCTACTTCAGTTTCCTTTTTACAAGTCATCTAAACAGGACCACCATAGTTTTGCTTCCAATAATTTCTAAACCCACTTTTAATTTTTCATTTTAAAAAGAAAATTGAACACAGTAAATTAAGCTCCATATACCTACATCTTTACCATATTCTGAATTTTTTCTTTCAATGCCACATTTTAAATTCTGACATATCCTTTTTATCCTTGCCACATCACTGAGCGAAAGGTTGTAACAGAGAAATAACAGAAACCACAACTCCTCTCCCTCATTTCTGCCTTCAAGAAAAAATAAATAAAAAATACGGTTAGCTGTGCAATGTGTGTAAGGTTCATTCTTCTGGCTGTGTGTGCTGAACTATTTATCAACCCACAAACTATGATCTGTTTCTCCTTTATGGTCCTTTCAACACACACAAAAAAATTGGCACAGTTTATTTCTGCCCCTCAAGAGGCTCATCTGGATTATAACCACACTACCCATGGGATTAAACCACTTGTAAAACAGTGAAGTCCTTTGCATTTGGATCTCAAAACTTTGAAAACAACCTTAAGCTATCCCCATAAAAACACTAAAAGGAGCATTTTTGTGTGCTTTTCAGGCATCTTTACAAGTTCTCGTGAAACACTAAAAGTAGCCAGTTTGCATTTCATATGTTCACTATTTCTGCATAGCCTTGCCTATCACTATAGATATGGTCATAAAATCAGAAGAGAATAGTCAAGGTCTTTCTAAATGTTCTTTATTTTGTGGGTCGCTGCACAAAGGCAAGGTGTTTCACAACTAAATATTAATAAAGTATCTTTCCTCTTTTTAAATAATCAAAGATAATGAAATTGGTAAGAGACCCTGGTGCCGCCCATCTGTCCCACCCAGTAAACCACAACGCCTGCACTTGAGCTTAAACTTTTCAAGAGGCTGGTCTATTTTGTCAAAATCTAGACAATATCTCTTTCACATTTCTCAATCTAGAAATCTCCCTAATCTCCCTCTACTCCCTTTGAAGGTAAATTTCTAGTTTCACAGTGTAATCATTTTCTAGGGTTGTCATAATAAAATATCACATACTGGATGGCTTAAACAACAGAAATTTATTTTCTCACAGTCCTAGAGGCAGGAAGTCCAACATTAAGGTGCCGACAAGATTGGTTTCGTTGAGGCCTCTCTCCTTGACTTGTAAATAGCTGCTCTTCTGCTGCCTCTTCACATGGTTTCCCTTCAGTGCACAGGACCCTGGTATGATAGTCCCTCCTTATCCTTATCTATAGGGGATATGGTCTAAGACCCCCAGTGGATGCCTGAAGCCATGAATGGTAGCAAATATATACATACTGTTTCTTTCTATGCATACATACCTATGATAAAATTTAATTTATAAATTAGGCACAGAACTCTTGGGCTTTGGGGACATTATTAAAATAAGAGTTATTTGAACACAAGCACTGCCACATTGAGACAGGTCATATTAGTCTGTTTTCACACTGCTGATAAAGACATACCAAAGACTGGGCAATTTACAAAAGAAAGAGGTTTAATGGACTTGCAGTTCCATGTTGCTGGGAAAACCTCAAAATCATAGCAGAAGGTGAGGAGGAGCAAGTCACGTTCTACATAGATGGCAGCAGGCAAAGAGAGAGCTTGTGCAGGGAACTTCCCACCCCTTATAAAACCATCAGATCTCATGAGACTTACTCACTATTATGAGAGCAGCATGGAAAAGGCCTGCCCCCATGATTCAATTACCTCCCCCTGGGTCCCTCTCAAAACATGTGGGAATTCAAGATGGGATTTGGGTGGGTACACAGCCAAACCATATCACAGCTGATGTGTTAACCATGACAGTCACTAGGTGACTAATGGGTGAGTACTGTCTATAGCATGGATACACTGAAGACAGGGATGATTTACATCCCCAGTAAGATGGGGCAGAACAGTGGAAGATTTCATCATGCTACTCAGACAGCAAGTAATTTGAAAGTTATGGAATGTTTATTTCTGGAAGTTTCCATTTAATATTTTCAGACTGCAGTTAACCATGGGTAACTGAAACCTCAGAAAGTGAAACCTCAGATAAGGTGGAACGACAGTAGTTCTCTCTCTTATACAGACACCAGTCTTATTGGATTAGGTCTCCATCCTAATGACCTCATTTTAATTTTATCAGCTGCTTAAAGACCTTATCTCCAAAGTTAATTACATACCAATTTACTGAGGGTTGAGACTTCGATATGTGAATCTGGGAGGGAACACACTTCAGTCCATAATATATAGTTTAACTTCTTTACATTTATATCACACATTCTCCTTCTTAGGAGTTGTGGCCAGGCAAACATCTGGTTAGGTATGTCTTGGGGAACTATACATTTTCAAAGTATGGGAGAGTTTGTATGTTGTTAATTAACAGTGCTTTTGAAATATTGCTTTTCATCAATATGTAGATTTCTTATCTTAAAGAATATGAAGTCAATAAATGCTTGACAAATTAAAGAATCATGAACTAATTAATGAAATAATAAATTGAGTAAATAAATTTGTCACTAGCATGGCAATTTTCAGTTGCAACATCCTATCATTCCAGTGGTTGTGATGTGATTTATAACAAAATGTGCTTTGTGTGGTTCTATAATTGTAAAGATTTATTTACTATAAGTACATCTAAATAATTTTTTAATCCCCAGTAAGTTTTGACTGGGATAAAAAAAAATTTAATCCTTTACAATATTGGTTATGATGGATTCAGTGATTCAATAATTCATGGATTAAATCACTAGCAGTTTTCCAAGGAATTCTGAGTGTTTCAGCTGGCCTTTACATGGAAGCATTCCCCAAAGTCCTGTTGTCAGCTTTCCTCTCAGTCACTTTTGCAGGCATTCTATTGATGACCTCGCCCATTCTCTCAGTTTAACTTTCACCTTTCTACAGATGACTTCCAAATCTGTATCTCTTCCTCAGTACTCAAGCCTACATTTCCAGTTGCCTGGTGGATTTCTCTGGAGTTCTGTCGGTACCTCACATGGAAACCATCTTCTCCTAAAAATCTGATTGTCATGTGAAGGAAAATAATATGATGTTCAGAATCAGACTGATATGGATTCCAACCCACAATAGCCCACATTTGCTAGTGGGTGACCTTGGACAAGTGAGTTCAGCTCTGGGAGCCTTCAGTTAATCAATCACTCAATTAATCAATCAATTCATTAAAATCTGCCTTTCTCATAGGATCAGTGTGCAGATTAAATGAGATAATATATTAAAAAGCATGCGCTCAATAGATTTGAATGATATAAAACTAAGAAAGGGGGAGTGGCCAAGATTGCCAACTAGAAGCAGCTTATGTGTGTGGCTCCATGGAGAGGAATGGAAGGGGTGAGTAAATACAGCACCTTCAGTTGAAACATCCAGGTACATGCACTGGGACTAATCAAGAAAAAACTTGAGCCACGAAGAATGGAGAAGAGTGAGGCAGAACATCAGCCCACCCAGGAGTGACACGGAGCCAGGGCAACCTCCCCTGCCCAGGGAAGTAGTGAGTGAATGTGTGAACCCGGGAAGGCAGGCTTCTCCCACAGATCTTTGCAACCCTTGGGTCAGGAGATCCCCTCGTGAACCCACTCCACCAGGGCGTTTAGTTTGATATACAGAGCTACATGGAGTCTCAGCAGAGCAGCCACTCAGGCACATGCAGAGACCCCAGGGTCCTTAGATGCCCAGGCTTTCCGAGCTTCCCAGCAAAAGTAGCTGCAACTCCAGCAAAGTGGAAGGTTACACCCCAGTACATACCATAGAAAAGCGACTGAATGCTGGGGGCTGCAGCAACAGTATGCAGTCCTCCAGGATATGATCCGCTGGCTTGGAATTTCAGCCAGCTACCAGTAGCAGCATTGTACCTCCCTGAGACAGAGCTCCCAGTGGAAGGGGTGGGCCACCATCTTTGCTGTTTGGGCAACTTAGCCACTCCAGCCTTCGGGCTTTTGTGGCCGACTGCCACAACTACTACTTGAGACCTTCACTCCGCAGTTATTACTGTTACTACTCGACACCGTCATTACTGCAGTTACTACTGTTACCATTTGAGACCCTCACTGCAACTGAACGAAGGGACAAACATAGAAATGAAAACCAAGGGAAAAAGAAACTATTTTAAAGGAAAGGTAACATGGGGAGAAGAGAGCTCCCTGCTTCTAGTGAGCAAAGGCAGTCCCTGGGCTTCTACAGCCCTTCATATTTATTGGGTAACAAGAGCAAGGAGGAAGAGGTGATGATTGGTTAGCTGTTTAATTGAACACAGGTTCATATTTTCACTGACAGGCTTCAATTATGCCTAATCATAATAAACATTTGTGTGGCCTCCAACAGGCTTTGGAGTATCTGAAGCAACAGAGGCCTGAAGCAGACTGCCAGCACAGCACAACTGCTCTATGAAAATGTGGCCAGACTGCTTTTTGAAGTGGGTGACCAATCTCTTTCCTCTTCATTGGGCAAGACCTCCCAATTAGGGTCTCAACTACCTCCTACAGGTGCATTCAGACCAGCAACAGGTCTGTGTCTCCCTAGGAAGGAGTTTCCAGAGAGAGGGGGGCAGGCCACTATCTTTTGTGTTTTTCAGCCTTCACTGCTGATACCTCCAGATACTGGAAAATGTGAGGTGACTAGGGACTGGAGTAGGCCCTCAGCATATTGCAGCAGCCCTATGGAAAGTGGCCAGACTGTTAGGTGGGTGCACTTTCCCATGTCTCCTCAGCAGGCAGTTTCTCCAGGACTGGACCTCCAGCCCAGCCCCCACCAACCCCCAGGAGGGCTATCAAGCCAGTAGAAGCTCTGCAAGTCCCTCCCTAGACAGAGCCCCCAAGGGGCAACTGAAAGCCTCTCTACCACTACCTCAGAAATTCCCTTGCTACCCTCAGACTAATGAAAGAGTAAAGACCCTAAGTGCCTTATCCATACCTCCAACAAGGTGCAGTCAACCTAAGGAGAGGAGGCTAGTCTGTCCCTCAGATCCCAGCCACCCTCCACTGCTTGTCACCAGACAGGGAACCCCCAGCTTGGCCCACAGCCCTGTTCTTCCATCCTGTGCTGACTGCACTGAGCAATTGCTGACCTGCATATCCCTGGGGTGGAGTACCCAGAAGACAAGCAAAAGACCCTTGGCCACAACCACTACTCAAGTTCCTTCTTCTGCTTTCTCCAAGTTGGGAGATTGCCCCAGAGCTGCAATGGGTAGCCCAGGATTGCCAAGCCCTGATGTATAGCCAGCACTCAAAAGGGAGAGGAATCCACACTCTCAGAGCATTTAGAGGGAACATAGCTGCAACTGTGAGGAAACACAGGGGAGCCACACAACCAAGCAAGAGTCTACCAACTGACCAATATGCCTAAGTGCCACCTACTAGATCACACCCCAAAGCTTCAACACCAAAAATACCTCACTAATATAATCCCCACTGAAACCAAAGACAAGAAGTCAGCTTCAAATAAAGACCCTGCACAAAGTCTTGGCCTGTGAAAAATCCAAAAAAGAAGTCTATTGACTATACTCAATCTACATTGCAATTAAAGGACCACCCAAACAGAGAGATGAAAAAGAAGTAACGCAAGACCTCCAGTAACTCGAGTGGCCAGAGTGTCATATGTCCTCTAAATGACTCTACCAGTTCTGCAACAAGAGTTCTTAACCAGACTGAGCTGGCTGGAATGACAGAAAGAGAATTCAGAATATGGATAGAAACGAAGATCATCAAGGTTCAGGAGATGATCTTCTGAAACAAAACCCAGTTGAAGGAAAATAAGAATTCAATAAAATGATACAGGAGCTGAAGGACAAAATAGTGGGTATAAAAAAGAACATAATGGGTCTGATAGAGCTGAAGGACACAATACAAGAATTTCACAATGCAATCACAAGTATTAACAGCAGAATAAACCAAGCTGAGGAAAGAATCTAAGAACTTAAAGACTGGCTCTCTGGAAAAAAAAAAAAAAAAGATAAAATAAAGAAAAAAGGGCCGGGCGCGGTGGCTCACGCCCGTAATCCCAGCACTTTGGGAGGCCAAGGCAGGTGGATCATGAGGTCAGGACATCGAGACCATCCTTGCTAACATGGTGAAACCCCATCTCTAGTAAAAATACAAAAAATTAGCCGGGCGTGGTGGTGGGTGCCTGTAGTCCCAGTAAAACCTCTGAGAAGTATGAAATTATGTAAAGAGGCCAAATCTATGAATCACTGGCATCCTTGATAGGGAGAGGGAAAAGCAAACAAATTGGGAAACAGAATTTTAGAATATCATCCATAAAAACTTCCACAACCTTGCCAGAGAGGCAAACAGTCAAATTCAGGAAATACAGAGAGCTTCTACAAGATTCTACAATTGAAGAGCATCCTCAAGATACACAATCATTGGATTTTCCAAGGTCAAAATGAATACTGGACATAAAACAATCCTCGACAAATGTATAAGAACCGAAGTAATTCCAAACACTCTCTCAGACCACGGTGCAATAACAATAGAAGTGAACACAATGAAAATCACTCAAATCCATCCCATTACATGGAAATTAAACAACATGCTCCTGAATGAATTTTGGGCAAATAATGAAATTAGGGCAGAAATCAGGAAGTTCTCTGAAACTAATTAAAACAAAGATACAACATACCAGAATTTCTGGGACATAGCTAAAGCGGTGTTAAGAGGGGAATTCACAGCACTAAACACTCACATCAGAAATTTAGAAAGATCTTGAATTAACAACTTAGCATCACAACTAAAAGAATTGGAGGAGCAAGAAAAATATAAATCCCAAAGCTAGCAGAAGACAAAATATAACCAAAATCAGAGCTGAACTGAAGGAAATTGAGACACAAAAAAATTCAAAAAATCAACAAATCCAGGAATTCGTTTTTTGAAAAAAATAAAATAAAATAAGATAGGCTGTTAGCTAGATTAATAAAGAAGAAAAGATAGAAAATCCAAATAAATACAATTAGAAATGATGAAGGGAATGTTACCATTGGCCCCACAGACATAAAAATAACCATCAGAAACTACTATGAACACAACTCTATACACAAAAACTAGAAAATATAGAAAAGATGAATAAATTGCTGGACACATACACCCTTTCGAGACTGAGCCAGGAAGAAATTGATTCCTACTGAAACTATTTTTAAAAATTGAACAGGAGGGATTCCTCTCCCAACCGTTCTGTGAGGTTAGCATCATCCTGACACCAAATCCTGATAGACACAACAACAATAACAAAAAACTTCCGGCCAATATCCCTGACAAACATCGATGCAGAAATCCACAACAAAATACTTGCAAACTGAATCCAGCAGCATATCGAAGCTAACCCAACACCATCAAGCAGGCTTCATCCCCAGGATGCAAGGTTGGTTCAACACACACAAATCAATAAATATGATTCATCACATAAACAGAACTAAAGACAAAAACCATATGATTACCTCAATAGATGCAGAAAAGGTTTGTGATAAAAATCAACACTGCTTCATGTTGAAAACTCTCAATAAACTAGGTATTGAAGGAACATACCTCAAAGTAATAACAGCCATATATGACAGACTCACAGCCAACATCATACTGTTGAAAGCATCCCCCTTGAAAACCAGCACAAGACAAGGATGCTGTCTTTCACCACTCCTATTCAACATATTAATAGAATTGGAAGTCCTGGCGAGTGCAATTAGGCAAAAGAAAGAAATAAAGGGCATCCAAATAGGAAGAGAGAAAGTCAAACTAGCCCTGTTTGCAGATTACATGATCCTATATCTAGAAAACCCTATAGTCTCAGCCCAAAGGTTCCTTAGGCTGATAAACAACTTCAGCAAAGTTTCAGGATACAACATTAATGTATAAAAATCACTAGCATTTTTATACACCAAGAACAGCCAACCTGAGAGCCAAATCAGGAATGAATTCCCATTCACAATTGCCACAAAAAGAATACAATACCTAGGAATACAGCTAACTAAGGAGGCAAAAGATATTTACAAGGAGAAGTACAAACCACTAGTCAAAGAAATCAGAGATGAAACAAACAAATGGAAAAACATGCCCTGCTCATGGATAGAAGGAATCAATATTATTAAAATGGCCATACTGCCTAAAGCAATTCACAGATTCAATGCTATTTCTATCAAACTACCAATAACATTCTTCACAAAACTAGAAAAATACTATTTAAAATTCATACGGAACCAAAAAAGAGCACAAATAGCCAAGGCAATCCTAAGCAAAAGGAACAAAGCTGAAAGCATCACACTACCTGACTTCAAACTATGCTACAGGGCTACAGTAATGAAAACAGCATGGTACTGGTACAAAAGCAGACACATAGACCAATGGAAGAGAATAGAGAGCCCAGAAATAAGGCCACACACCTAGAACCATCTGATCTTCAACAAAGCTGACAAAAACAAGCAATGGGGAAAAGACTCCCTATTCAATAAATGGTGCTGGGATAACTGGCTTGCCATATGCAGATCATTGCAGCTGGACCCCTTCCTTACACCATATACAAAAATCAACTCAAGATGGATTAAAGACTTAAACCTAAAACACAAAGCTATAAAAATTCTAGAAGACAACCCAGGAAATACCATCCTGGACAAAAGAGCAGGCAAAGATTTCATGATAAAGACACCAAAAGTAATTGCAACAAAAGCAAAAATTGACAAATGGGATCTAATTAAACTAAAAAGCTTCTGCACAGAAAAAGTAACTATCAACAGAGTAAACAGGCATCTCACAGAATGGGAGAAAAGTTTTGCAAACTATGCATCTAACAAAGGTCTAATATCCAATATCTATAAGGAACTTACATTCTCAAAAGAAATGCAAACAATCCTGTTAAAAAGTGAGCAGAAGACATGAACAGATACTTTTCAAAAGAAGACATACATGGCAGCCAACAAGCAAGTGAAAAAAAACCTCAATATCACTAATCATTAGATAATGCAAATCAAAACTACATTAAGATGCCATCTCACACCAGTCAGAATGGCTATTACTAAAAAGTCAAAAAACAGCAGATGCTGATGAAGTTGCAGAGAAAAGGGAATCCTTATACACTGCTGGTGGGAGTGTAAATTAGTTCAGTCATTGTGGAAAGCAGTGTGGCAAATCCTCAAAGAGATATTCGGTTGATGCAAAAGTAATTGCAGTTTTAAAAACTGCAATTTTAATAAAGCAGAACTACCATTCAGCCTAGCAATCCATTACTGGGCATATACCCGGAGGAATATAAAGCATTCTACCATAAAGACACGTGCATGCAAATGTTCATTCCAGCACTGTTCACAATAGCAAAGACATGAAATCAACCTAAATGCCCATCAGTGACAGATTGGATGAAGAAAATGTGGTATGTATACACCATGGAATACTATGCAGCCATAAAAAAGAATGAGATCATGTCTTTTGCAGAAACTTGGATGAAGCCGGAGGCTACTATTGTTAGCAAACTAACACAGGGACAGAAAACCAAATACCCTATGTTCTCACTTATAAGTGGGCACTAAATGATGAGAACTTATGAACACAAAGAAGGGAACAACAAATACTGGAGTCTGCTTGAGTGTGGAGGGTGGGACAAGGGAGAGAAGCAGAAAAGATAGCTATTGGTTACTGGGCTTAATAGTTGGGTGGTAACATAATCTATATAACTAAACCTGTGCGTTTACCTACGTAACAAATCTTCACATGTACCCCCTAAAATAAAAGTTTTTTTAAAACTAAGGGAAAAAAAAAAAGGAGAGAAGAAGGGGAGAAGGAGACAGAACTGAAGAGCCAAGAAAGGGAATGATAAAAAAGGAAAGAGGGAACATAAACAGATAGATATATTTTTTAATTTAATTCTGAAAAATCTTATTCTCTAAATTCCTATCATTTAAAAATCTAGCAAATTTGGCTTCTCTCTCTCCTTCACTTTTCACATTCAGTCAATAGCTAAACTTTGTTGATTCTACCCCTAAAATACACCCCGACCTGTCTCCTCCTCTGTGCTGTTTCAGTTCAGAAGCACACTGCTCTTCACCTGGCATTTTAGCTGCTCTAGTTTTTCCTCCTGTTTTTCTTCCCTTATTATTCGTAGCCATTCCCCAGGCTATTCTTCACAATTCTCCTATCATATTTTGTTTTTGATGTTTAATCATATCGACTAAAACTTTCTAATGGTTCTTTCTTGCATACAACATTAACAAACTAACATTTGGTACCAGACTACGTTATCAAATATGTTTTTCTTATTAAAGCTCCAAAAGGCATCCAAAGCTCCAGCCATGAAGAACTTATTATTCACAAACCCACGGTGCAGAAGTGGGCATCATATCTGCATCTGGAACACATCCTTCTGACATAAACAGTCATTCATCCCAACTTAGTGTTCTCTGTGTGCTGAATTGACTGAGAATAGACGCAGTGATCAGTCAGATACATGTTTAGTCAAACCATGTATCACTTAGACATTTTCAAAATATTGATTTTAATATTGGTCTGTAATATTGGATTGGAGAATGCAGCTTTACCTGGCCAGAATTAAGTGGCTTTTTAGTCTTTCCCTCTAAATCTGCAGATCAGAATTGATCCTCCAAAGGAGAGTTAGACACTTACCCGAATTCCTTCACACCCATCAGTCTCCTGGAGTTAAGATCCCAGACCTAGGCACCTTCAGATGTGGCTCAGAAGGGCAAATGCCAGGTCTCCAGCCCTGAACCAGGATCATATACCCTTTGGAGGAACCTAGAGAAAAATGCACACTTCCTCAAGGCAAGCAGATCTCAAAGAGGAGAGGGGAAGGTGCACTTAGGCCAAGCGAGTATAAAGACCCTCTTCTCAATTTCATCAATTAATTCAGTAAGTCCAATTGAGAGAGTGAACAGAGATAAAACATAGAAGAACAGGTGAAAGCTTCATTTTTCATCACTTATGGAAAGATGAAACTTTCTATTTCTTGAGTTCAGGCCAGAATACTGGAAGAGGGAAAGTACCTATGTACTGCCTTATGTTTAACTTTGAAACCTTGAAACAAAAATAAAGACAAATTGTTCTTTTTTAAAAAAAGCTCATTAAACAAAACAGAAACATTTATTTAAAAAATGAATACTGAAATGAAAGAGTTAGGTAATAGGAGGAAAAAATGGTTTTTAAGTTGCCTTCCCTGGCCAAGGTAGGAGTAGGAGAGAACAAAAATTAAAACTTTTAAATTATTTTTTAATTATTAAGGCTCATGTGGCAAAAAAAAAAACACTAAATATAACAATCTTATATGTTTAAATACATGTACATTCCTTTTACTCTGTGGTATGTAGCCTCATAAGGCAAATTTGTGTGTTATTTAGCTGCATTGTTTGAGTTTCCTAAAAAGAAAAGACTGCTTGACATAAAAAGATTTTGGTCTTTACCCAGCATACTATAAATGTGGGGCTACAAGATTTGGTTTGGTTTTATTACTGACAGTACTATAGTGTCATGCTATAATTGTGGTTAAGAAAGAATAAGTGTCTGAAAACACTTGTATAATACTTAACTACAATATTTAAGTTCTTCTCATAAGAGAAATATATATAATATATATAATATATGTATATGATATATAACGTATGTATAAAATATATATTATATATATAAACACACACAAACAGCTGTCCTTCAGAAGCCACAGGGGATTGGTTCCAGGACTCCTGCAAATACCAAAATTCAGGAATTCTCAAGTCACTTACAAAAAATTGCATAGATCCTGGAGAGTGGCATGAACTGTAGTCCCAGATATTTGGGAGGTCGAGACAGGAGCATAGCTTGAGCCTAGTAGTTTGAAACCAGCCTGGGCAACATAGTGAGACCTTATCTTGAAAATAAATAAATAAATAAGCAAAATAAAATGGCATAGTATTTGCATATAACCTCTGCACATCCTTCCCTATACTTTAAATCATCTCTAGATTATGTATAATACCCAATATAATGTAAATGCTACATAAATACTTGCTATTCTATATTTGTTTGTATTTATAATATTTTTATTGTTGCATTGTTATTTTTTATTGATTTTGTTTTTTCAAATCTTTTCAATGCACAGTTAGTTGAATCTACAAATGCAGAATCCACGGATTCAGAGAACTGCTGTACATCTTTAGAGGTGAAACTGCTCATGCTCATTTTTCAGTCTAAAGGTAAGTTTTTTTCCTAGAAAGTATGGAAAGATTCCACTCAATCATTTGTGATTTATCTAAATTTTTTTAAATCATGCTTTATACATTAAAAATATATTTGTGGGTTTTTTTTTGTTTTGTTTTTTGTATGTGAATGAATTCAAACTATGCTTTGGAAAGAGAACTTTGAATCTGACATTCATTGAAATCTCCCTTCATGAATTAAGGAAAAAAATACACCTGGAATTATAGATAGTTAAACTAAAAAGTTTCAAAGCTATATTTGGATTACATTAAATACTGAATTTTCCTCTAAAGCTATAGTAAAACTCAAGGAAAATGGAGTAGTCCAAATTCTGAAAGTTATGAACGTGCAAGAAACCTCACATTAAGTCACTAAGAGAAAATACCAATACATTGAGATTCATTTATTTATTACTCAAAAAGTATTTATTTGCTGTGTATCATGTGCCAAGCACAGTTTTAGGTGTTTTTCATAGTAATGAACAAAAAGGATTAAAATTCTAATTCTGATGGAGCTTGTATTTAGGAGGGGAAGACAGTGAAATATATGGTATATTACTGACATTCTAAGAATAAAATTAAAAGTAGAGGAGAGACTATAAAATATTTCAAAGTAAAGGGAGTTAACCATTATAATAAAATTGTTTATCAGTTTCAAAGATCACTCCAGCAGTTTCCTGGTTATAGTAGCCTTGGTCCCAGAATAACAAAGCCTTGGTCCCAGATTTTATAGGTGTATCTCAGGTTATGAGATTGTCTTGGTATGTTTTCTGTCGTGACAGAATACCACAGACTGGGTAATTTAGGAATTATATATATATATATTTCTTGCAGTTCTCAATTCTGAAGGCTTGGAAGTTCAAGGTCAAGTTCCACAAATGGTGAGGGCATTCCTACTCTGTCATCACATGATGGAGGGTATCACATGGCAAAATGCAAGAGCATGCCAGCTCAGGTCTCTCTTCCTCTTTTTATAAAGCCATCAGACCCACCATGGAGACTACCTTTCTGATCATTTCATCTAATCCTAATTATCTCCCATAGGCCCTACCTCCAAATACTATCAACATATAAATTTGAGGATTCGGTTTTCAACACATGGTATTTAGGGGATACATTCAAACCACAGCAGAGATGGTGAAAGGGAGCACTTGAAACTGACATTAGTTCATCTCTGTCAATACTCCTCCTTTAGAAGGTGTACTCATTGGACTTGCCATGAAAGAAGCAGGGCACTTCTAGGTAGCAGCGTCTGGGGAATCAGACTAGCTCTCCATTTTACAAGTGCCAAGCAGACCTCAAAGGGTTTAAAACAGATTTACCAAGTTTAGTTAGTGGTGGACTAAGTGCTATTCAAATTGTGGTTTTCTGACAGCCTCTGGTTTATAAACTTTCTTTTACCCATTCTCAACAAGAGAAGTATAGAACGTAAGAAAAGGCATTTAGAAACTTTAGTCATAATTTGACAGAGATGTTTTACTTCTTTCATCTAATACTTTAAAAATTGGAGCTCATATATTTTTGTTTTGTCTTTACAATTAATTTTTATTATTTTGCTTTATTGTATTTTATAAAAGAAAAAGACTGAGAAATATTAGAAAATCAGAAAAAAAACTGGACCTTTTCCATAGTTATTTTCAGAAGCATTGTGTTAAGATATGGATCCCTTAACTCAACACAACCACATATCATCTTCAGTACCCATTATGTGGCAGGTGCAGTGTTATGTGCTGTGTGTTACAAAATAGGCTATGTCCCCATCGGGCTTACGACAGAGTGAGACAATAAATGAGCAAACACTCTGGGCATGAAAGAGTTCAAGGTTTTCCATAAAAAACTCACTACTAGCCGGGTGGCTGTGGCTTACGCTTGTAATCCCTGCATTTTTGGAGGCTGAGACAGGTGGATCACGAAGTTAAGAGATCCAGACCATTCTGACCAGCACGGTGAAACCCTGTCTCTACTAAAATTACAAAAATTAGCTGGGTGTGGTGGCGCACCCTGTAGTCTCACTTACTCGGGAGGCTGAGGCAGGAGAATCGCTTGAATCCGGGAGGTAGAAGTTGCAGTGAGCCGAGATCAGGCCACTGCACTGCAGCCTGGAGACAGAGCGAGACTCCGTCACAAAAACAAAACAAAACAAAAAAAACACCTCGTTACCTCCCAGGTGTGGCCAGGTGTGGATACTAAAACAACATTTGAGATCTTGTGGACATGCACTCCTACCAGCAGAGACTCACTTGTGGAAAGAACAGCCGGAAACATGTTCCCCATGGTGACGATATTTCCTTTGAATAGCAACCTGAGTCTATCTATCTGTAGTAGCAAAAATCTTGAGGAATAAGATTAGGGCATTTTATTCTTATAAGGCACCCTCAAAACAATCTTGCTACAATAGTAGTCTCTCAATATTGCTACACTGAGAGGCATTTAATCTGCAGACTCCAAATTTTGATTCTTGAGACTGCCAAAAAAAATTTTATGAATTTTCATCAGCCTTATGACTTACTATAGTTTAAAACATGTTTTTAAAAATGTTGTCTCAATCTCGAAATTAGTATCCTTAGATGAAATTGTACTGTTGATAATTAGAATAAACAAATTTTTTAAAGAAGTATACTTTAGAAAAAAACAGTTTGGAAGTCTATAAGTATTTTAGTCTTAAATCTGCTTTAGATTTATGAAGAGGTTTAGCCTGGGAAGATGGTATTTTTTTCTATTTTTGTATTATTATTATTTTAATTGGTAGTCTATACACATGGAAATAATAAAAGGTTGAAATAAAAGAGATTGGGAAGAGACACATGAGACATTTTGAGAGATTTTGAAATGTCCATCCAGTGGTCTCTGTTTTGTAAAGGAGACTAAAGTCATCTAGCAGCAAAAATCAGTGCTAATTGGTACCATCTAGAAAAATAGCAGACCTGTTTAAAGAGGTATTTATGATGAAATTTGATAGGTAGGAGAAAAAGAAATACAACTATTAAATTGAATGGGTTGTGCAGCAGATAAAGAAGAATGACCCAATATTCCTCTGGGCAGAGTAGTAAGAAAGACAGTCAAGAATAATGCTTTTGGAATAAACTCAGCTGTTTATATCACTGTGAGTAAAGGATAAAGCAAATGGAGCTGACATGTTACTAAGCAGATCTCAAAGATGCTACTGAGAACCTCTAGTCATCTGAGGAATATTTTATCCCTTTAAAAGAAGAATATCTGATAGATTTGCAACTTGAATTGAAATCTTCATTTCTAGAATAGTTGATGAAGCAATAAGAACAAAATCCGACCCACAGGGCCCAGTTGTTTGTAAAGGAAAATCACAGCTATAAACATGTCACTTTCCAGCTCCAAAACCTTCAAAGACCAAAAGCTGCTGGCTGAATAGAGTATTAATAACAAGGATCCTGTGCAGTTTGGCTTGAGTTTCCTTTCCAGGCGTAGCTCCCACTGTTTACTTACAAAATATGTGAAGGGAAGGGTAAAGAAGTACATTATTCTGCAGCCATACTATAAGCCAAGCATTATATTATGTTATTACATTTTATTCTTAAAACCCTTACATCATAGAATGACTGTGAGGGTTGAATAAGATAGTAAATGTTGAGTGCTTTGCCCTGGTATTTAAAGTTACAGAATTAATGTGCTTAGAACTGTGCCTAACATATGTAAGTCCTTAATAAATGCAAGCAATTATAATTATTGGTTTAGGAGAACATAGGAAAAGAGAAAATCGACGTTTATCTTTTAGGATGAGGAAACTGATGATCATAAATACTAAGTTGTTTTCCCAAAGTGACAGCAATGTTAGGACTTTAGGTGATGCACAGTCCTTGTTCTTCCTACAATATCAACCTCTCTACTATGACACTACTCTTCAGCTAAATTGGATGCTTTACATCCAGTTTACATCATAAGCTTTCCAAACTTTTTACCTTTCTTCGTGCTTTTAACTTCTCCTATAATGTCCCTGCCTTTATTTCTATTTTCTGAATGTGGAGGATCAGCAAAATTAATTGTCCATTTTATGCTCTCTCAAACCAATGCATTTTCCAACTCCCTGCAGCTCTCCCTAGCACCAGCACAGAGTAAATGTGTTAACTAACATTATCATGACTTTTTTATTCTTTTCTTCATTATCACCTTTTATTTTTGCACTTCTAAGCGCAAAGGACAAACTCGTTTGTAAACTTATTTTAATATTTATTTCAACAAATATTTACTGAATCCTTACCATGTGCCAGACAAGGGATATATGACATGATATAACATGTACAGGGTGAAGAAAAGAGACACATGTTGGCAAGGACTTAATAGATATTAGATTACCAACTGTCCTATAAATACAGTGTTACAGAAGAGCAAGTTGCATCCCTAAAAATTCAGAGAACAAGCCTACTTAGATTTATACTACAGTAGCTCCACTGATAACTCAATAGTGCTTCTAACACAACCCCCGTACCTATTCTAATTTGGGACAGCAGTATCCCTTTATATTTTTTGATTCAACTTTTGTGTGTGATACTCAGGACTTATTTTTCATTATCCTTCCACACTCTTCTCCCATAGTGGTATTTCTTTAAGAGAAATACAAAGGTATCTCAATCTTGGAGCTTTGCAAAGCAATTTTTCTACATTTGATAAGCTGCTCATATATGACCTATGAAATGTGCCTTCAGAGTATCCCAGGTAGTATTGCTTCCTCGAGACCATAAGATTGAGTGGTCAACTCCTTTTGCTATTCTACTCTCATCGCACTGATCATCCTCCCACTTCCTCAAAGTCAAGTGTCATTTGATTCATTGGAAACTTACTTTGCTATTTTATTAATGTTCCCCCCTAGTTTTCATTACCTTGTGATTTATCGCAAGACCAAGCCTTTTTGAGTCAGATTAACTCGTAGTCTCTTCTCTATGACACTGTGCCAATTAGACTTGTCTCCGTCACCACATACTACCTACTTTGCAAAGCGAAGTGCATTTTGTTTTCTGTAAATCATTAACATGCTTCATTTTAAAAGGAAATAACTTGCCCATTTAATATAGTGTTGAATATCAATTGAGCTATTTGGCTCTATTTTGTGAGCTCTTTAAGCAGATTTATTAAAAACTAGACCTTTATGGGGGCCGGGCATGGTGGCTTATGCCTGTAATCCCAGCACTTTGGAAGGTCGAGGTGGGTGGATCACCTGAAGTCAGGAGTTCAAGACCAGCCTGGCCAATATGGTGAAACCCTGTCCTACTAAAAATACAAAAATTAGTTGGGTGTGGTGGTGGGCACTGATAATCCCAGCTACTCAGGAGGCTGAGGCAGAAGAATTGCTTGAACCCAGAGGTTGCAGCGAGCCAAAATGGGGCCACTGCACTCCAGCCTGGGCGACAGAGTGAGACTCTGTCTTAATTTAAAAAAAAAAAAAAATTAGACATTTATTTATAACACCGTCCAAATAACTAGCTGGAACTTTCCTTTAAAAGTATGATCCAGGGTGTTATAGTAACCCTTCCATAATTCGATGTTGTGATAACAGTTTCTCCCCACCAATGAGTAAACTTAGGGCCTGGGATAGGTTCCTGAAACCTATCTCCTCTGAGTCAAAGTGTGGAAATCTGCACATAGTATTAGGCTGAGATGAGAGGAAGCCTTCAATACTCTGCTTTGCAACACCTTAAAAATTATATTATGGAGTTATTCTACATTCCAACACTCCAAAGAATCCCTATTGCCATTAGAATGAAATATAATCTCCTTGCAATGCCTGAAGACTCTCTACTTTCTGGTTCCTCACAGTGTCTCCAAACCCACCTCCCCTGTTCCCACTTAACCCCAGAAATGTGGGGGCTTTTTTCTGTTTTTTGCTTCTGCCAAACTTACTCCCATATCAGTGTAACTGAGTTTGTACTCCATTGCCTTGGAATGTTCTTCCTCTAGATCTTCATGTGGCCGCCCTCTTCTTTTCTCTTCATTCCTGGTTCCAATGTGATGTTCTCGAGAAGCCCATTCTGTTGTTAAAGGCTTCCTGTTCCTGCTCCCCCCACACAAGCCTCTCTTGTCACTCTTCATCCAATCACCTCTATTTTATAGCACATATCCATATCTGAAATATTGTTTATTATTTATTTCTTTTGTTTTACTTTCTATCTCCTTCCTTCCACCAGAATGTAGGCTCCGCAAAACAAAGGCCTTTTCTCATCTGCAGCTGTATTCCTAGCACTCAGAGCGGTGCCTCCCAAAGATAGGTGCTAAAGAAATATACATGATGAGTCAATAAACATGTATTTATTTTCAAGGGAGACTGAGCACTGCTTGTGGTGAGATCAAAGAAAGAAGGCAATCGATGGTAGGTGCAGCCTCCACCCTGCTGTCCTAAGTAAGTAATATCCTACTCAGCAAACCTCAGCTCTCTGATTAACCTGCCCTCCCCACAAGCCCCTACACCTTGCAAGATGGTTTGGTGCTAAATAAGTAATGGAAGGTTTTCACCTCCCTTCACTACCTAAATGGCTTCTTAATTTTTTAAATTCCTAATCATTTATAGTACTATCCCTAAAAAAACTGATATGCACAATTCTTCACACTAATGTACTTCCATTGATGTTTTAGTAGCTCAGAGACTGTCCTGATGACTGAATTTCCCCCTGGCATAGAAGACCTTTAATATAGTACACAATGACTCAGTAACTCAATCCTCTACCTTTTTCCTTTTTTTTTTGAGATGGAGTCTTGCTCTGTCACCCAGGCTGGAGTGCAGTGGCACGATCTCCACTCACTGCAAGCTCTGCCTCCTGGGTTCATGCCATTCTCCTGCCTCAGCCTCCTGAGTAGCTGGGACTACAGGTGCCCACCACCACCGCCTGGTTAATTATTTTGTATTTTTAGTAGAGACAGGGTTTCACCATATTAGCCAGGATGGTCTCAATCTTCTAACTTGGTGATCTGCCCACCTCAGCATCCCAAAGTGCTGGGATTACAGGCATGAGCCACTATGCCCAGCCACTCAATCCTCTACTTATAGTTTGGAGGATGCTCATTCAATCATTCATTCATTCATCCATTCCATTTGTACTTATGGAGCAGAAGATATTATGCTTTAAACACCTTTCTAGATACTGGGGTAAGAGTCCAAAAATGTCTAAAGTGTTTTTAAAAAATTCTGCTCTCATGTAACTCCCATTCTAGTAGAAGTAATAGAAAAATAAGCAACATCATTTGTAGTGAATTACATAATATGCTCAATATAACAGATACTGAGAAAAATATAATAGGATACAGGAACTGGAAATGCATCTGGGGAAGGGGTTACAATTTTTTTTTTTTTTTTTTTTTGAAACGGAGTCTCGCTCTGTTGCCCAGGCTGGAGTGCAGTGGCTGGATCTCAGCTCACTGCTAGCTCCGCCTCCCAGGTTTTCGCCATTCTCCTGCCTCAGCCTCCCGAGTAGCTGGGACTACAGACGCCCACCACCTCGCCCAGCTAGTTTTTTTGTGTGTGTATTTTTTAATAGAGACGGGGTTTCACCATGTTAGCCAGGACGGTCTTGATCTCCTGACCTCGTGATCCACCCATCTCGGCCTCCCAAAGTGCTGGGATTACAGGCTTGAGCCACCGCACCCGGCCAGGGTTACAATTTTAACAGGATGATTACAGAAGCCCTCACTGACAAGGGGGAATTTAAGTAAATCCATAAAAGTGATGAGGGAGCAAGTCATGTTACTATCTGGAGGAAAACTTCTAGACAGAAGCAAAGATTAATGTAAAGAAATAGCTAAAAGGTCAACATGGTTGGAGTAAAGTGAGCAACAATACAGAGGGCAGAAAGGTGGAGATAGGAGAGGTTGTGAGAGAGATGAAAGGAGACCAGATCATAGGACTGTATGGACCATAGTTGTAAGAACCGTAGTTCTTATTCTGAGAGACTTTGGAAGCCTTTGGAAGGTTATAAGCAAAGGAAGGACTTGATTAACCTTGCATTTTAATGGGATCATATTGGATGCTGATTAATAATAGATTACAGGAAAGCAATAGCAGGAGGCAGACAAGCCCAGAGATTATTGCAGTAATGCAGGAAACAGTTGAGGGACTTTGGACAAGAATGGTAACATATGGTGGCAGGAAATGTTTGGATTCAGGATAATTAATGTTTTTTCACACACCACTCAATTCTAATTAAAAGGAGAAACAATATATTACAGTGCCTAAGAGCACCACCTCTAACATCAGATGGTTTGGGGGTACGAATTTTGACTTTGACACCTCCTTGATGCCTGAATTTATATTATTTATTGGTCTTCCCTCTATCTCAACATATGCTTCTGTTATAAAAGAGATAAAAAAGAAATTGTTTAGCTATCAGGTCCCACCCCCGATATTCAACATGGGTTCTTTTCTATTTCGCTAAGTGTTAGCTGGTCTGATAAATAAAGGGAAAGAGTACAAAAGAAAGAAATTTTAAAGATGGGTGTCCAGGGGAGACATCACATGTCGGCAGGTTCCGTGATGCTCCCTGAGCCGTAAAACTAGCAGGTTTTTATTAGTGATTTTCAAAAGCAGAGGGAGTGTACGAATAGGGTGTGGGCCACAGAGATCACATGCTTCACAAGGTAATAAAATATCACAAAGCAAATGGAGGCAGGCTGAGATCACAGGACCACAGAATGGGGCAAAATTAAAATTGCTAATGAAGTTTCGGGCATGCATTGTCATTGATAATATCTTATCAGGAGACAGAGTTTGAGAGCAGACAGGTCTGACCAAAATTTATTAGGCAGAAATTTCTTCATCCTAATAAGCCTGGGAGTGCTATGGGAGACTGGGGCTGATTTCATCCCTTTGTCTTTGACCATAAAAGACAGTCATCCCCAAAGCAGCCATTTTCGAGGCCTCCCCTCAGGGACTCATTCTCTTTCTCAGGGATGTTCCTTGCTGAGAAAAAGAATTCAGCAATATTTCTCCTATTTGCTTTTGAAAGATGAGAAATATGGCTCTGTTCCACCCGGCTCACTGGAAGTCAGAGTTTAAAGTTATCTCCCTTGTTCCCTGAACACTGCTGTTATCCTGTTCTGTTTTCAAGGTGCCCAGATTTCATATTGTTCAAACACACATGCTCTACAAACAATTTGTGCATTTAATGCAACCATCATAGGGTCCTGAGGTGACACATCCTCCTCAGCTTACGAAGATGACGGGATTAAGAGATTAAAGTAAAGACAGGTATAGGAAATCACAAGGGTATTGATTGGGGAAGTGGTAAGTGTTCATGAAATCTTCACAATTTATGTTCAGAGATTGCAGTAAAGACAGATGTAAGAAATTATAAAAGTATTAATTTGGGGAACTAATAAATGTCCATGAAATCTTCACAATTATGTTCTTCTGCCATGACTTCAGACGGTCCCTCCATTCAGGGTCCCTGACTTCCTGCAACATTTAGCAGAAGGATTGCTGGCAAGATGTCCAAATAGGAGCAGCTCTGGTCTGCAGCTCTCAGTGAGATCAACGCAGAAGGCAGGTGATTTCTGCATTTCCAACTGAGGTACCTGGTTCATCTCATTGGGACTGGTTGGACAGTGAGTGCGGCCCACAGAGGGCAAGCAGAAACAGGATGGGGCGTCGCCTCACCCGGGGCATTGGCTCACCCATGAAGTGCAAGGGGTCAGGGAATTTTCTCCCTCACCCAAAGGAAGCCGTGAGGGTCTGAGCCTGAGGAACTCTGGCACAGATATTGTGCTTGTCCCATGGTCTTTGCAACCTGCAAACCAGGAGATTCCCTCTGGTGCCAACCCCACCAGGGCCCTGGGTTTCAAGCACAAAACTGGGCAGTCATTTGGGCAGACACTGAACTAGCTGCAGGAGTTTTTTGTTTTGTTTTGTTTTGTTTTGTTTTGTTTTCCATACCCCAGTGGCACCTGGAATGCCAGCAAGACAGAACTGTTCACTCCCCTGGAAAGGGGTGCTGAAGCCAGAGAGCCAAGTGGTCTGGCTCAGTGGATCCCACCCCCACGGAGCCCAGCAAAATAAAAGATCCACTGACTTGAAATTCTTGCTGCCAGCACAGTAGCAGTCTGAGATCCACCCAAGATGTTCCAGCTTGGTGTGGGTAGAGGCATTCACTATTACTGAGGCTTGAGTAGGCAGTTTTACACTCACAGTGTAAACAAAGCCGCTGGGAAGTTCAAACTGGGCAGAGCCCACTGCAGCTCAGCAAGGCCACTGCAGCCAGACTGCCTCTCTGGATTCCTCCTCTCTTGGCAGGGCATCTCTGGAAAAAAAAGGCAGCAGCCCCAGTCAGGGACTTATAGATAAAACCCCCATCTCCCTGGGACAGAGCACTTGGGGGAAGGGGCAACTGTGGATGAAGTTTTAGCATACTGAAACATTCCTGCCTGACAGCTCTGAAGAGAGCAGCAGACCTCCCAGCACAGCGTTTGAACTCTGCTAAGGGTCAGACTGCCTCCTCAAGTGGGTCTCTGACCCCCGTGCATCCTGACTGGGAGACACCTCCCAGTAGGGGCTGACAGACATCTCATACAAGAGAGCTCTGGCTAGTATCTGGCCAATGCCCCTCTGGGATGAAGCTTCCAAAGGAAAGATCAAGCAACAATCTTTGCTGTTCTGCAGCCTCCACTGCTGATAACCAGGTGGACAGGGTTGGGAATGGAACTCCAGCAAACTCCAGCAGACTGGCAGCAGAGAGGCCTGACTGTCAGAAGGAAAACTAACAAACAGAAAGGAATAGCACATCCACTCAAAGACCCCATCTGAAGGTCACCAACATCAAAGACCAAAGGTAGATAAATCCACAAAGATGGGGAGAAACCAGCACAAAAAGGCTGAAAATTCCAAAACCCAGAATGCCTCTTCTCCTCCAAAAGATCACAACTCCTTGCCAGCAAGGGAACAAAACTGGATGGACAATGAGTTTGACAAATTGACAGGAGTAGGCTTCAGAAGATGGGTAATAACAAACTTCTCTGAGCTAAAGGAGCATGTTCTAACCCAATGCAAGGAAGCTAGGAACCTTGAAAACAGGTTATAGATGAATTGCTAACTAGAATACCCAGTGTAGAGAAGAACAAAAATGACCTGATAGAGCTGAAAAACACAGCATGAGAACTTCGTGAAGTATACACAAGTTTCAATAGCCAAATCAATCAAGCAGAAGAAAGGATATCAGTGATTGAAGATCAACTTAATGAAATAAAGAGAGAAGACAAGATTAGAGCAACAAGAATAAAAAGGAACGAACAAAGCCTCCCAGAAATATGGGACTATGTGTAAAGACCAAATCTGCATTTGATTGGTGTACCTGAAAGCGATGAGGAGAATGAAACCAATTTGGAAAATACTTTTCAGGATATTATTCAGAAGAACTTCCCAAGCCTAGTAAGACAGGCCAACATTCAAATTCAGGAAATACAGAGAATACCAAAAAGATACTCCTCGAGAAGGGCAACCCCAATACACATAACTGTCAGATTCACGAAGGTTGAAATGAAGGAAAAAATGTTAAGGGCAGCCAGAGAGAAAGGTCGGGTTACCCACAAAGGGAAGCCCATCAGACTAACTGCAGATCTCTCAGCAAAAACCCTACAAGCCAGAAGAGAGTGGGGGCCAGTATTCAACACTCTTAAAGGAAAGAATTTTCAACCCAGAATTTCATATCCAGCCACATTAAGCTTCATAAGTGAAGGAAAAATAAAATCCTTTACAGACAAGCAAATGCTGAGAGATTTTGTCACCACCAGGCCTGCCTTACAAGAGATCCTGAAGGAAGCACTAAACATGGATAGGAACAACCAGTGCCAGCCACTGCAAAAACATACCAAATTGTAAAGAATATCAACACTATGAAGAAACTGAATCAACTAATGAGCAAAACAACCAGCTAGCATCATAATGACTGAATCAAATCCACACATAACAATATTAACCTTAAATGTAAATGGGCTAAATGCCCCAATTGAAAGACACAGACTGGCAAATTGGATAGAGTTAAGACCCATCAGTGTGCTGTATTCAGGAGACCCATCTCACGTGGAAAGACACATATAGGCTCAAAATAAAGGGCTGGAGGAATATTTACCAAGCAAATGGAAAGAAAAAAAAAAAAAGCAGGAGCTGCAATCCTAATCTCTGATAAAACAGACTTTAAACCAACAAAGATTAAAAAAGACAAAGAAACGCATTGAATAATAGTAAAGGGATCAATTCAGCAAGAAGAGCTAACTATACCAAATACATATGCACCCAATACAGGAGCACGCAGATTCATAAAGCAAGTCCTTAGAGACTTACAAAGAGACTTAGATGCCCACACAATAATAGTGGCACCCCACTGTCAATACTAGACAGATTAACAAGACAGAAAATTAACAAAAATGTTCAGGACTTGAACTCAGTTCTGGACCAAGAGGACCTAATAGACATTTACAGAACTCTCCGCCCCAAATCAACATAATATACATTATTCTCAGCACCTCATCACACTTATTCTAAAATCGACCATATAAATTGGAAGTAAAACACTCCTCAGCAAATGCAAAAGAAGAAAAAAAAAAACAGAAATCATAACAGTCTCTCAGAGCACAGTGTAATCAAATTAGAACTCAGGATTAAGAAACTTACTCAATACCGCACAACTACATGGAAACTGAACAACCTACTCCTGAATGACTACTGGGTAAATAAGGAAATAAAGGCAGAAATAAAGATATTCTTTGAAACCAATGAGAATGAAGACACAACATGCAGAATCTCTGGGACACATTTAAAGCAGTGTGTAGAGGGAAATTTATAGCACTAAATGCCCACAAGAGAAAGCAGGAAAGATCTAAAACTGATGCCCTAATATTAAAATTATAAAAATAGAGACGCGACAGCAAACAAATTCATAATCTAGCAGAAGACAAGAAATAACTAAGATCAGAGTAGAACTGAAGGAGCTAGAGACACCAAAACCCTTCAAAAACCAACGAATCCAGGAGTTGGTTTTTTGAAAAGATCAACAAAATAGATAGACCACTAGACAGACTGATAAAGAAGAAAAGAGATAAGAATCAAATAGATGCAATAAAATTGATACTGGGGATATCACCACTGATCTCACAGAAATACAAACTACCATCAGAGAATACTATAAACACTTCTATGCAAATAAAGTAGAAAACCTAGATGAAATGGATAAATTCCTGGACACACAAACCCTCCCAATTCTAAACCAGGAAGAAGTCTAATCCCTGAATAAACCAATAACAATTTCTGATATTGAGGCAGTAATTAATAGCCTACCAACCAAAAAAAGTCCAGGACCAGATGGATTCACAGCCAAATCCCACCAGAGGTACAAAGAGGAGCTGGTATCATTCCTTCTGAAATTATTCCAAACAACAGAAAAAAAGGGAATACTCC
Organism: Macaca mulatta; assembly: GCF_049350105.2. NCBI lineage: Eukaryota > Metazoa > Chordata > Mammalia > Primates > Cercopithecidae > Macaca > Macaca mulatta. The sequence goes on along the minus strand of NC_133410.1, from coordinate 115,837,983 downwards.
TAATTCATTTTATGAGGCTAGCATCATCCTGATTCCATAACCGGGTAGAGACACAACAACAACAACAAAAAGAAAATTTCAGGCCAATATCCCTGATGAACATTGATGAGAATATCCTCATAAAATACTGACAAACCAAATCCAACAGCACATCAAAAAGCTTATCCACCACAATCAAGTCAGCTTCATTCCTGTGATAGAAGGTTGGTTCAACATACACAAATCAATAAATGTAATCCAGCACATAAACAGAACCAAAGATAAAAACCATACAACTATCTTAATAGATGCAGAAAAGACCTTCAACAAAATTCAACACCCATTCATATTAAAAATTCCCAATAAACTAGGTATCGATGGAACGTATCTCAACATAATAAGAGCTATTTATAACAAACCCACAGCCAATATCATACTGAATGAGCAAAAACTGGAAGCATTCCCTTTGAAAACTGGCACAAGACAGGGATGCCCTCTCTCACCACTCCTATTCAACATAGTATTGGAAGTTCTGGCCAGGGCAATCAGGCATGAGAAAGAAACAAAGGGTATTCAATTAGGAAAAGAGGAAGTCAAATTGTCCCTCTTTGCAGATGACATGATTGTATATTTAGAAAACCCCATCACCTCAGCCTAAAATCTCCTTAAGCTGATAAGCGACTTCAGCAAAGTCTCAGGATACAAAATCAACGTGCAAAAATCACAAGCATTCCTATACACCAATAAAGGACAGAGAGCCAAATCATGAGTGAATTCCCATTCAAAACTGCTAAGAGAATAAAATACCTAGGAATCCAACTTACAAGGGATATGAAGGACCTTTTCAAGGAGAACTACAAACCACTGCTCAAGGAAATAAGAGAGGACAAAACAAATGGAAAAACATTCCATGCTCATGGATAGGAAGAATCAACATCATGAAAATGACCATACTGTCCAAAGTAATTTATAGATTCAATGCTATCCCCATCAAGGTACTACTGACTTTCTTCACAGAATTGGAAAAAACTATTCAAATTTCATATGGAACCAAAAAAGAGCCCACATAGCCAAGACAATTTTGGGCAAGAAGAACAAAGATGGAGGCATCACACTACCAGACTTCAAACTATACTGCAAGGCTACAATAACCAAAACAGCATGGTGCTGGTACCAAAGCATGTATATAGACCCATGAAACAGAAAAGAGGCCTCAGAAATAACACCACACATCTACAACCATCTGATCTTTGACAAACCTGACACACACAAGCAATGGGGAAAAGATTCCCTATTTAATAAATGGTGTTGGGGTAACTGGCTAGCCATATGCAGAAAACTGAAACTGGACTCCTTCCTTACACCTTATACAAAAATCAACTCAAGAGGGATCAGAGACTTAAATGTAAGACCTAGGACCTTTAAAATCCTACAGGAAAACCTGGGCAATACCGTTCAGGACATAGGCATGGGCAGCAACTTCATGTCTAAAGCACCAAAAGCAATGGCAACAAAACCCAAAATTGACAAATGGGATCTAATTAAACTAAAGAGCTTCTGCACAGCAAGAGAAACCATCATCAGAGTGAACAGGCAACCTACGGAATGGGAGAAAATTTTTGCAATTTATCCATCTGACTAATGGGTTAATTAGTCCATTAAGGGCTAATATCCAGAATCTACAAAGAACTTAAACAAATTTACAAGAAAAAACCAACCCCATCAAAAAGTGGGCAAAGGATATCAACAGATATTTCTTAAAAGAAGATATTTATGCAGCTAACAGACATGTGTAGAAATGCTCATCATCACTGGCCATTAGAGAAATGCAAATCAAAACCACATCTCATGCTAGTTAGAATGGCGATCTTTAAAATGTCAGGAAACAACAGATGCTGGAGAGGATGTGGAGAAATAGTGACGCTTTTACAATGTTGGTGGGAGTGTAAATTAGTTCAACCATTGTGGAAGACAGTGTGACAATTCCTCAAGGATCTAGAACTAGAAATACTATTTGACCCCACAATCCCATTACTGGGTATATACCCAAAGGATTATAAATCATTATACTATAAAGACGCATGCACACATATGTTTATTGAGGCACTACTCACAATAGCAAAGACTTGGAACCAACCCAAATTCCCATTAATAATAGACTGGATAAAGTAAATGTGGCACATGTACACTATGGAATACTATGCAGCCATAAAAAAGGATGAGTTCATGTCCTTTGCAGGGACATGGATGAAGCTGGAAACCATTATTCTCAGCAAACTATCACAAGAACAGAAAACCAAACACTGGATGTTCTCACTCATAAGTGGGAGTTGATCAATGAGGACACATGGGCATAGGGAGGGGAACATCACACACTCGGGCCTGTCAGGTGGTGGGGGGCTAAGGAAGGAATAGCATTAGGAGAAATACCTAATATAGGTGACAGGTTGATGGGTGCAGCAAACCACCATGGCACACGTATACGTAAGTAACAAAACTGCAGGTTCTACACATGTACCCCAGAACTTAAAGTATAATAACAATGAATGTTTTCTTTTTAAAAAAAGGGAGATAAAGAATATGTTAGTTAAAATCATACTTCAAAATGACTCTAACATAGAGAAATTCATTTCTAATTCATGTGAAGTCTGTTGAGGGTATTTCTGATAACTGGGGCCTCTCCCATAAGAAGTGACCCAGAAATCCAAGTTCCTTCAACTTATGGCCCTGCCATTTTTTAACACTTAGTTCTGAGGTCTCCCTGGGCATGGATTTCCAACTTGCAGACTTGAACAATAAATAGGAGGCTCATGTGTGACAAACTTCTAATGGACTGTGCGTGGAAGCAGCACAATCATTTCTGACTCCATTTCTCTGACCATTGAACTCAGTACTCTGTCTCACAGCCACCCCAACTGCAAGAGACATTGGGACACTATGTCTCCCTCTGTGCCTGAGAAAAGAGGAAACGGGTTTGGTAAGCAGCTGATTAGTCTTTGCCACTATCAGTCTTCATCAGAGGACTATTGGATATATTCGCCAAGATACCATTTGTCAAGCATTTTACTGCAAGGCCTGCTGGAGCCAGGTGGTTGCTACTAATTTAGGAATGAACAAGGGAAAGGGAAACCACACCCACAATTCCTTTGTCTACTGTCCAATTCAGAGTGAATTCTGCCTTTTTGATTGGAAGAAAGTTAATCTTATACACCATAAAATTTATCCACTTTAAGTGTATAATTCAATTATTTTTAAATTTATAGAATTTTACAACCACCATCATATCCAATTTTAGAAGCTTTTCCACCAAAAATTTCCCTCATGCCCATTTGCACTCAATTTCTACCTCCCTACAATCAACCCTAGGCAAACTTTTTGCCTCCATAGATTTGCCTTTTTGAACTTTTTATGTTAATGTAATCATAAGATAAAATATGAGCCTTGTGACTGTCTTCTTTCACTCAGCATAATTTTTTAGAGTTTTTCCCATGTTGTTGTATTTATCAGTAGTCCCTTCCTTTTGGTTGTTGAATAGTATTCTATTATATGAAACTACCACTTTTTTTATTCATGTGTCCATTGATGAGCATTTGGACTGCTGCCAGTACTTTGCAAGTATGAATCATTTTTCGCAGGACTACTCATCTTTGCAATGGTAGTAAGATGCTATTCTTTAGAGAGCTTTGTCCATAAGTCCAAAGGTAGCAGTAGTATTTAGAGTAACAGCATAGTATAATGGAAGAATATTCCTATTTGACTCTCAAATGACTTAGACTTGTGCCTTACTTCTCTTTTCTGAGCTGCCTACCCTTAGAGAATAAGGTAGTAAGAGCCTAACATGGTATTTGACACAGTTGGTGCTCCACAAATGTGAGTTCCCACTACATTGCCCACACTCCATTGTCTCACATCCTTCTCTGTAATGAACTCGGAACCTCTTAGTACCCCACAAGACTAGCTAAAATTTCCCATATTCAGGTGGGTTCTTTTACCAACATTGTAAGTAAAATAAGGGTGTTTCAGTTTGTAGTTTGGGAGAAGCCACTTCCTCTCTGTATCTTTTCCCACTGGTCTGTAAAATAGAGCTTCTGCTCTCTCAGAAGTGTTGGTTAAAAGCACCTATGTTACCTTTAAAATCTCATTTGTTCCTCTCCACAGGAAGAGCAATGATTTGTCTGTTTGACATGCCGAAGAGTCTGATATTCATTGATCCATATTTCTCCAGTGGTCAGGGTTACCACAGTGAGTCACTGCACACAGGTGGCCTCTTCCCTTATGTACCTTTAATTTTGGGTTTTCAGTTTTGACATGGTGAGACATTTCTGGTTGATAAGGGACTGCTTTGGAGGCCTTGCTTCTCAAGTGAATCCAGATGTAACTGTAGAAAAAAAAAAAATTAGGAAGTCCAAAGAGACCACATTCAAGCTACATTTTTCAAGTTAGGTTTCCTTTCAATAAAGTTGACATTTCAACTTTCTGACTCCTGTGCCTAGTTCTCAATCAGCTTCCATTCTGAGGAGCAGAGGATGGGATTAATTTCCTCAAGTCCAACACATGGAGGCTACTTGTCTCTTTTAGAAAGACAGAGCTGGCAACATATTTAGGCAGACCAACTTTTGGAGCCTATTTTTCCTTTCACATGTAGAAGACTGTCTTTAGGACTAACCATCCAGTAATATAATGTTATTGTCCTATCACTTAACACAAGTTTATCCAATCCCTCTTGGGTTTCCCAAAAGAATTTGTTAGCTTTCTTTCTCTGAAGTAACAAATTACAGTTTGTGCCTGCCTCATATACCACATCAATCACTTGTTCAGTCCCTGGGATTGCTAAATGGTTGATCCAATTGGGCAGTTTTAGCTGTTCAGTCATTTTTTGTGGGGTGTTAAAACAACTGAAGTGGTCTGACTACTTAGACTTAAAATGCCTGACTTAAACCATAATGAAGATGAAAACATCCAATTTAACTGAAAAACAAAGTTATGGAATCTTTTAGATGTGTCCACATGTGTGATCAAACACAAACTGTCTTTCAGGTTCTCATTTTCTCTTCTCCTCTCTGTCATCTCTCTTTCTCTCTGACTTCCCTCATCTGTCTCTTCTCTCTCTCACTCCTGCTCCTCTGCTTCTTCTCTCCCTCTCCCTCTCCCATTCACTTTCTCCTCCATCTTTCTCTACCTCACTCTTGTTTTTTCTTTGCATATTTACCTCCCTCCTTGTTTCTGACTCCCTCTTAGAGTTATCAAATATTCATTGTAGTGAGGTATAAATTTTTACTAGCCATGCTTCTTTCACATTTCACCCAAGATCATAATCTAAGACAGACTAAAATGAAATGGTTATACTTGTTTCCTTGAGGGTTTAGATGAGTCAGTGAATGAGTTCCTATTGCATAAGAAGAAAGAATTTGATCTTGGCTGAAGGAGTTGAGATGAAAGAAACATCTCAGAGAATACAGCAGGTCCCATTATATTACTAACACAGGACAGGCCTCCATGTGGCCCTTAACAGCATCTAAATCTTTAGAATAACAACTTGGAGGTTGCCCTGTTTATTTACAACCCAACGTTATTCTCCTGGCAGCCATCCTTATCCTTCACCGCTCTTGACCTCTGAGTGCTTTTGGCGTGGAGTTTGGACTGAGAACCTCAGAGACTAGTAAATCACTAACTCCATGAAAATCCGAGCCCCAAGAATGATCACTGAAATAAGATAAAAGCTGAACAATTAGGAAGTAGCAGGAGGCACATTCAACTTTTAACAGAGGAAGGTCATCACCTTCTGGGCTATAAGTTAGCCTCTGATATCATGAGGTTGTCCTTTAAGGCTGGAAAATTAAAGGTGCAAGTGCCCTTCTATCACCCCCTAAATTTGCTCATATAAAATGTCACATCAGCACAGAAGACACCCCTGGGCTGTCCTAAAAGGGGTTGATGCCTTGTTAATGACACAGCAACAGTGTTAGGTAAATCTCATGAGCAGCTCTTGAAAGTTGAGATTGTTGGCCATCGTTCAAGTAGACAAAATCTTCATTATGAAGACAATTCTGAAGAACTCCACTTTTGAGATTTACGCTCATCAAAGCATGTTACTCTTAGTTCTGCTGAAAATAACCATATTCAAGACATAACAGAGCCCCATTCAAAAGAGAATGAGGGTACATAAATTTCCTTTTAATGTACTTAAAGGAAAAGACACAAAAAGTCTCAATTAAAACACCGTGATATTTGGGAAACACTTTCTATTACATAACGGATTGCCCAGTATATCAAATGTTTTTTGTGAAACATGGAACAATTTAATCATGAGACCATTAATGCATTGCAAATTGATTTTGTTTCGGTTCCTTTTGATTTCTGTTAAAATAAACCATTGTCCCACTGTCACGACTCAACGTAAGACACCATGTGGTTTGAATATTTTATTCTGGATTTTACTTCGACCTGAAAAACTAAATAGAGCATGAAAGATGGAAAATTCTGTAGTAATTTATTAGATTTGGACATTTCATTTTAATGCTTATTGATATCAACCTATTAAGTTTAGAAATCTATGTATAATATTGAGAGAATATCATAGCATAAAAAATTGAACATCTTAAATTATACTGTAAGTGCTCAAGAATAATACTTGATCCCAAAATTTATTCACAATCTGCAAGGATTTGCTGTCTATGAATATTAAAGTAATTTTGGTCCACATTTTCATTCTTTATAGCTTTATTAGAAAACAGTTTTACTTATTATAATGAGGTCATATAATTATCATCACAGTTTAACCCTGACACAAAATGGTCTTTTTGTTTAACACTTAAATGTGAAAAATTATATGGTGATGATATGCTAAGTAAAGAACTACCCTGGGACCAGCACTTCGCATTCTTTGTGTTGGACTGGCCACTTTATGTAATTTTCTTCTTTAGAGGTATATCAGGGGAGGAAGACACATTGGCTGCCTAGAATATAGTGCATAAAATTGTGCTTATAGTTGGCAGGCCTATCTAGTAGAGCACTCACTCTATAGTTCATTCACTTACAGATATAGGCTGACTGCTTGTTCTACATACATATACCTTCACTGGTGGTTTTGAATATGGAAAATTACAGAGAATAACATAATAAACACCCTTATACCCAACATATACAATTAACAAATATTAACAGCTAAATATGTTTACTTCAGCTCTTTTGATGTAGGTCTTTTTGTTTATTCTTTGTTTCTTATTGGAAAATAATAGATTAGTAATAAAGTTTAAGAGTTTGGTTCAATTTACTCTTTCTGTCAAAGCTGGCTTTGTCTTTCCACCCTTTCACCATGGGATGACCCTCACCAGATGCTGGTACTATGCTCTTGGACATCCCAGCCCCCAGAACCATAAGCCAAATAGACCTCTTTTCTTTATAAATTACCCAGTCTGTGGTATTCTGTTATAGCAGCAGAAATGGATTAAGATAGTATCCTTACTTTGTCACATTTCACTACTTTCATATCCACAAAAAATCTGTCTTATTTTTGGTGTAAATCTTTCCTATACATATTTGTACTCCTTCTCTCCATAGAGATAGAGATAAGCAGTCCAATGCATAGGGCTATTTCATCATAGTGTATAGGTGCTTCTTACTTTTTACTCATTAGACTTTTTATCTATCAATGTCAATATATATAGCTATAACTCCTTTATTTTAATTATAATCATCTATTTCATTGTAAAATATGCCATAATTTATTTGGCCATTCTTCTATTGATATCTATTTAGATTATTTCCAGTCTTCACTGTTAAAATCAATGTTCCTTAAAATGTTCCCTGTGTACATGTGCCAACAGTTTCTCTGGAATATATATCAAGAAAAGTAATTGTTAAATTATCAGATGAGTGCATTTTTAATAACATTGTTGTCAAATTGCTTTCCAAAATTTATACTCATCTCAGCATTGGATGAGAGTTCCTGTATTTTGAAGTATTCACTTTATAATGTTTGATTTTAAACATTTAAAATTTTCAGATTTTAAAATTGTTGCTACTCATTGGTATAAAATTATATTTCATTATTATTTTGACATGCATTTTATTCATTACTAAACTTTCCAAATTGACTAGCTATTTGACTTCCCTTTTTTCTGAACTGCATCTTTATATATTTTGGCAACTGTTATGAGGCCAAGAAGTTTTTATGTGACAAACAGGCTGCGACTATAAACCAAAATGGCAGCAATAAATTGCTATAATTTAAATATGCTTAGATGTTTCTGTTAAATTTGAATATGCATACTCTTAAGCTGAATGTAATCAAATGCCTCTTGTAACTCTGTTTATTGTTTGTTTGTATTACCTGTGCTTAACACTCCCAGAGGGGATATAAAGATTATTGTTCTGTCCACAAAAATGGCACTCCAATTCTCATCTGTCCTTCAAGGTCAACAGTTGACTTTTCTGACTCTTCTAGAAAAAAACATTTGTGAGCTCCTGAGTCGGGGTTGAAAAAAAGGCTACATGAGGTATGTATTGTCTTTACCTTTTTTTTTTTTTTTTTTTTTTTAGATGGAGTTTCACTTTTGTTGCCCAGGCTGGAGGGCAGTGGCATGATCTCAGCTCACTGCAACCTCTGCCTCTCGGGTTCAAGGGATTCTCCTGCCTAAGCCTCTTGAGTAGCTGGGATTACAGGCACCTGCCACCATGCTTGGCTAATTTTTTGTTTTTTTTTTTTTTTAGTAGAGATGGGGTTTCATCATGTTGGTCAGGCTGGTCTCGAACTCCCAAACCTCAGGTGATCCACCCGCCTCTGCCTCCCAAAGTGCTGGGATTACAGGCGTGAGCCACCACACCAGGCCTGTCTTTTTCATAATGATAATTTCTGTACCCATATTCTTAAAGCAAGAAGAACCACTTGTTTAGTGTAACATGTGAGCTTGAGCATTTACATTTAATCCAACAAAGTAAGCAAGTACCCATCCACAATAACCATTTTTAATTACATTGTCTTTTCTTTATTGACATGTAGGATTTCTATATAGATATTCTAGACATTAATCCATTGTTCTCTATGTGATAAACATCATTTGTCATTCTTGTTTATCGTATCTTTTGTTGTATATATATTACTTACAGCTGTGAATCAATTTACTTTATGTTACATTCTGCTTTTATGTTACTTGTGTAAGATATCATTTCTATTCCAATGTAATGAAGATATTCTTTATATTCTTCAAAAAGTCATAAGGTCTTTAATCAAATAGAACTAGATGTGTGTATCTATTATTTTCACATTTGGATCAGCAGTTGTTTCAACACAGTTTATTATTCTTCAGCATATTATAATGACACTTCTCTCATAAACTGAAATCCCATATAGTTAAAGTCTGTGTGTTTTCTGGTTTTTGGTTTTGAGGTTTTGCTTGTTTGTTACTTTTTGCTTTCTCATTCATCCTTCTGATGTACTTGACCTTTCCTGAGCTAATACCACAGTAGTTTACATTGTATAAGTATATTAATAAGACTTAGTAACTAGTATGGCAGGTGTGCCTTCTTCCTCCTTCTTCTTCCTCTTCAAAATTAACCCAGATCTTTTTGGACTTAAATTCTCCTAATTTCTAAGTCATTTTCTCAAATTCCATGAAAAACATGACATTTTTATTGGAATCACATTAAATTTATAAAAACATTTGGGTGAGTTGAAATCCTCATGATGTTGAATTGTCCCACCTCTGACCTAGCACACATCTCCATTTAATCAAGTCTCCTTTCATATGCTTCAAAACTATCTTATACATTTACCCATGTAGAACTTGAATATCTGTTTTCAATGTATTCCTAGGTGTCTTATATGTTTTGTTATATTGCAAATGCTTTTTTCAAAACTTCTATAACATTTTTCAAGTATTTATTACTTTCACATAGAAATATTATGGAGTTTATATATAAATTTTATCTTGACTAAACCACTAGACTTTCTTATTATTTTGAATAATTTGTCTAAAGATTCTTTTGTATATTTTTCATGGAAATCATATCACTTGAAAATTACAGTTTTGTCTTTTTCTGTTTAATCTATACATCTCTTATGTCCTTTCTTTCTCTTATTATAATTATTAAAACCACCAACACAACATAAAGTAAATTGATTCACAGCTGTATCAGTGATGACACTGATTTTGAGGAAGACAGATCATATTTCTTTTCATTCCTAGTTCACTAATAGTTTGTTAATCACTTTTATTATAAAAGGACAGTGAATGTCATTGCATTAATCAAGATGATTTTTTCTTGCAATAATAGAGATGATTATTTTTATCATCATTTGTCTATTAATGTGATTAATGTCTCTATTGTGGGACAATTGATCTATACAAAAGTAAACACCATTTGGTAATGTTGCTGCTGAATTTAATTTGCCTAAAATTCTCTAAGAAGACTGACCCAGAGAAAGAGATTTGAGTATTTTAATTTTGCATCTACATTTATAAATGAAATTAGCCTTTGTTTTCTTATTATGCTCTCCTTATAAGTTTGGATATCAAGGTTATAAATTATACTACCTTCAAAAAATGGATTAAGTAGCTTTACTTCTTTTATCATCTGGGCTCATAGCATGAAGTCAGAACTATCTGTGAGTTAAAGAGGCTTGCAAAACTTCCTGGTAGAACTCTTTGGGTTTGGAGCATTTGTAGAGAGAAGGTAAGTGAGTGTGAATTGTAATTACCAATTAAATGTTCTAATAGTTATTAACCTATTCGGATTCACTATTTTTTTTCTTACATCAATTTTGGTAAATTTTATTTTAAATAATCCAGTATGTTTAAACACAGTCATAAAATTGATCACAATGTTCTCTTTGGACTTGGAGGGTAAAAGAGATGATATCTATCATTTGACCCCATGTTCCTCATAATATTTTGTTTTAAGTTCTTTGTCTTTCACTTGATCAGTTTTCCAAATGTTTGTCTAATTTATTAGTGCTTTCTTTTCTTTGAACTAGTTGTTAGTCTTGTTAATCATCATAACTGCTTCCTATTTCTTTAATTTCTTCTCTTATCTTTTATTATTTCCTCCTTCTGCTTTTGTCAGATTCACTGTGTTTTTCTTTATTTGGTTCTGAAGAAAAACTTTGGCTTATTACTTTCAAGCCTCTCATTTTATTTTATTTTATATACATAAATTCACTTGAGTACCGCTAAACTATACTGCTGTATGAACTTCCCTAAGAAATGCTTCAAGTACTCTATAAATTTCAATTTGTCGTACATTTTTTGTGATCTCTTGAGTTCTTCTGTAATCAATTATTTAGAAGTTTCTTTTTACATTCTAAACTTATTAGAGTTTTAACTATTGTTTTCTTGTTAGTTTCAATTTTACTACATTATGTAAGCAATTGAAAATTTTATTTTATTAATTATTTGGGATTCATCTAGAATTTCTTTTAGCCTACTATAAGACTAATTGTTATTGTGTTGTTTTTTGTTTTTGTTTGTTTTTGTTTTTAGATGGTCTCGCTTTGTTGCCCAGGCTGCAGTGCAGTGGCACGATCTAGGCTCACTGCAGACTCAATCTCCCAGGCTCAAGCGATCCTCTCACCCCAGCCTCCCAGGTAGCTGAGACTACAAATGCAAGCCACCACATCTGGCTAATTGTGTGTTTTTTGTAAAGACAAGGTCTCATCAGGTGGGTCTCGAATCCTGGACTCAAACAATCTTCCCACTTCAGACTTCAAAAATGCTGGGACCACAAGGTGAGCCACTGCATCCAGCCAACATTAACTTTTATAGATGTGACATGTGTGCTTGAAGAGAGTGAATTTACTATTTGTTATCTGATTATGTGTGTGTGTATAGTCCATGTGTGTGTGTGTGTGTGTGTGTGTGTATGTATAAGTGTGTGTATATATATGTATATATATTCTTGAGAATATATAAATATATACATATGTCATGTGTATGTATTATCAAGCTTATTATTTGGGCTGTTACATAATATTTAAAACTATTCCGTTTTATGAAACACTATTTTAAAAATGAATTGTTATAACTTAAAACTGATTAAATACCAAAATTGTTTACTTGCAAAAAAAATATATTGAACCAATGTTTTATAAAAGCACGTTATTAAGTATTAGAGGTAACACAGGAAATATCACAAAAGTCCCTGCCATCATCAAGCTTATAATATAGTTGTCTCCTCAGTTAGAAGTCCATAATAGCCTCAAGAAAACTAATGTAATAATAATGATAATTAAATTTCATTGAGCTATTATATGCCAAATTTTGTTCTTAGAACTTTACTGTTTTAACTCATTTTACCCTCATAAAACTCACGATGTAAATACTATTTTATAGGGGAGAAAACTGAACTGAAGAAATTGTTTGCTCAAGTACCCTGCTGAAAAGTGGCAGCTCTTTAAACTCAAAATGTGGAATATGAGTTTTTGATCTCAATGACAGAATCTTAACCAAAATTATGAGACAATGGGACATCTTACTGTCCCATAACACCACCCTAGTACAGAATTTTAATTTATAATGATCTTATCATACAGTGGTTCTCCCTGTAAGTCATTACAACTAAAGAAAGACTTTCCTTTTCACTAAATTTGCACCATCTCCATATACTTTTCATATACATTAAAAACAGTCACAATTTGATTCACTTTTGAGACTTTAAAAAGTTTGATACACTAGTTGATTCAAATTCATTTTAAATAATCCCTTTATTTAAAAAAGCACAAGAAGCCATACCTTTAGATAAAGAGTATGTATGATCTTCTGTGATTATATTTAGAAAGCCCATGTCCTAGGAGGCTGTGAAAGTCTCAGAGTTCAAAGTCATATGGAGAGTCAGAGGTGGAGTTTCCAGATAATCTCTTTGTTGCAGTTAATCTCTTAATCTCCACAGGCTTTCCAGTTAATCTCTTTGTTTGATCTTCCATAAAAGGCAGATGGAGATCTGACACCTCAGCAATATTGAAGATTAGCTTAAATAATGTTTATTAAGTAATATAGGAGTATTATTTCTTCAAAAAGAGGTTAATATAATGAGGATTTTTTTTCCATGGACATTATTGGATTCCATCTTTAGGAACACAGAGCTTCCATCTGGGAATATGTACAAATCCAACAAAATAGAGTCCTAAATAAAGTCATTTAAAATTCGATCTTAAATGTTATAGTCTTCTTAATTCAAATTTGGTTTCTGTTTTCACACATTTTCTTGGGTTTGGCTTTTAGAACAGTGGCTTTCAGAGCATAGTATGGGGAGCCCTAGACATGTAATGTGGGTACCCTTGGGGCTACCTAAGTACACAGGTCAATAGACAACCCAGCTGCTGCAATCCCAGGCCTCTACCTCTTTCTCTCTTCATCCAGAGCAGCTCTGCTTTCATCTGTGATAGACACTGGGCTAAGGAGGAATTGCATGGTAGGAATGGTTCTAAATCCACTGTTTTAGACCATCTAATCAGCTAAAATGTCTGCTTATCTAAGTGTACACCTTTTATCATAAGCCTAAATTGAACAGCTCAGTTGTAAAGCAATAAACTACAATATAGTGTCAAATGTAAAAGGCTTGCTTCTCTGAAAGAAGACCATTTCTTAGGCAATACAGAATAAATGTTATACAGTGCTACATTTATTTATTTATTTGATGACTTACCTAGAGTTTATTGCTTTGAGAGCTGGATTGGAAACATCCTTGATAAATACCCAAGAGTGCCCTAAAGAAATGGTGTAATTCATCCCGAGCTTTTGGTTATTTCTACATCTTCAATTTACTTGGCTTTGGTCCTGATACTTAATACTTCATTCTATTTTTGGCTGACACAAATAATATATAAATACTCATAAACACACACAAGTTATTTTAAATCCACGTTAGACCTGTGAATCTATTCAACAAAAGCAGGATTTTGTGGCATCCTGCCTTTAAATGCTTTTGTTGTGCCATGTGTTAAATCAATAAGCATTTAACATTCCTCTAAGATACGTGTTCAGAATCAAATCTCTTTCTGGTAATTGGTGCCAAGGTCAGTTTTGAACAAGAGTTATGGACACCAGCACTGTGGGTTGAACTTTGGCTCCTTCACTTACTAGCTGTTAAGACTCAGGGAAATTCACTTCAGTGTACCTCGGAGACAATGTTACCTACTTCATAGGGCTGTTGTGTGAGTAAAAAACAAAAATACCTATAACACATGTGGAAAATTATATGCCATATCCTCTGCATGTAGTAATGACTCAATCAACATCATGTTGTGGCACATGATTAGTGTTCTGAATGGTGTTGTATGAGACTACTAATTTCTGTAGATTTTCTTTGCTAAGAATAGGGTCATGATTTGACCTGGAGTAGAACTGAATTTGTGCCACAACAAATTGTGATTTATAGATACAAATGCATTTGATTATCCAATAACATCAAAATTTTTAACTTAAGAAATGTTAATAAGTGAGCATTAACATTTTGAGTTTTTTCAATTAATTTTTTTGTTAATGTTTGGTTTTGAAATCTCAAAAAGCTATTTTTTTCTCTACTGTTTTCTGGGCCTCAAACTCCCCATTTGGCAATTACTCATCTTCAAACATTAGCAAAACTCAAACTCTTCCTTTGTCATCAGTTTTGTTTTGTCTCCTTCTGTATATCATCTCTTGTATTCAAAAAAAAAATTTTTAAATAAGAAAACATAGAAGATGTTGTTAGTTCTGCTCAACCAGACTTTATTTAGCAGAGCGTGGACACATTTTGATTAGGCATCTTTGATACATTTGTCAACTCTTCCTTCAGTTCTGGAACTGTTGATCCCTGCCTGTGTATTACCATCCATCATCCCTGTTCCTCAAAATGAACACATTTTGAAGAATTATGCCACCTAAGAAAAGTTACTCTGCCTCTTCTGTCAAGGGCCAAGAAAAGATCTGCAAGCCAGAAAAGAGAAATAGAGAGGAAGAAGAGAAAAATATTTGCTGTCACTGTTGAATGATAATCAGAACAAAGTACACATAAATGACATCTGAGGTTGAACTACTCTGGAAGGAAAAATATTGACCAAGTGACAAGTGAGATCACTTAGTTATCATATACGTCTTGATAGTTTTAAAATAGTTTTAGAGAAACCGTTACCAAAAGGCAGCAAGGCAAGAATGCTTGGCAAATTGTTGGAAGTGCTTTATGATTGCTTTGCTGTCATTAGTGCCTTTAATAACTGACTGGTCCATAATGAATCTAACTTCACCTTCAAATAAGGTTTTCTGCCTCCACCACCTCTGCACTTTGAACGAATGTAAAAAGTTACTCTTGTCCTCAATAAGTATTCCCTCCCCAATCTCAAAGATTGATAGCTCACTGTGCATTTTCTCCTGAGACCCAACTGAATTCATCTTTCCCAAGTCCTATAACATAGGGGTACATTCATTTTTTTTCTCCTGTATTCTGTATTTTTATTAGCAGGAAAGTTTATATTAAAGAGTTTTCCATTTGTAGAGAATGTTGCTACTTAAAAATAAGTTTTCTTTCAAGTAAAATTTAAAAATAATAATGCTGAGTACTTACCATTATACTTCTTCTGATATAATTATTAATAATGCTCCTTTTTATCCTCAAATGCCTCCCAGGCTGGGTGATCAATTAGGTGGTCACCATATTTATATAGCACCTACTAAGTGTTCTATGCAATTTACATAAGTTAACTCATTTAATCTTCACAATATCTCAATAAGATAGGTAGTGGCCAGGCATGGTGGACCATGCTTGTAATCCCATCACATTGGGAGGCCAAGATGGTAGGATCACTTGAGGCCATTAGTCTAGACCAGTCTTGTCAACATAGTGAGACCCCATCTATAAAAAAATGTTTAAAAAGTAGCCAGGCATGGTAGCAAATGCTTGTAGTCTTAGCTACTTGGAAGACTGAGGTGGGAGGATCACTTGAACCCTGATGATCAAGGCTGCAGTGAACTATGATTGTGTCATTGACTCCATCCAGCCTGGGTGACAGAGTGAGACATTGTCTCTATTTTAAAAAGGGGGGCACGGTATTAATAGGTGCTGTTGCTATTGTACTTGATAGGTGAGTAAATCAAGGCACAGGGTGGTTAAGTAAATTGCCTAAGATGAAACAGAAATAAGCAGAGAAGATAGAATTCAAACTCAAGCAATCTGGTTCCATATATCTGCAGTCTTATTCCTTGTGCTACTTTGTACTCCATAAAGTTTGATACTTGTTCTTTTTTCTCCTTTGATACATTTTTTTTAAAGTCACTGTGGTCATAAAGGCAACCTTTGGGTATCCCCTAGAAACAATTTGTACTCATATTTAGGCCCCCAAAAGCTCTGATGCCTGGGGAGGTTTTGGTCCAAACCTTCGAAATTGGTCATCTGAGCAAGAACCTTAGTAAATGGAAAAAGAAAGGTATGAAAGAAAGAATGGGATGGGAGAGGGAAGAAGAAAGGCACAAGTACCTTCATCAAACGTCATTGTAGGAAACCAAGGATATATCTTCCCTGGGGCCATGTTGTAAACACTGGGTGGTGGAAATCAGAGAAGAGGGTGAGTGAGTTGACATTTGGAATTTGGATATGACTGAACTGCACAGCAAAGAGAAAGATTCTCATGTTTAGGTAAAGATTATTATGTTTGAGCCAGGAGAGCATTCACTACAACAAGACACTTTATAAATTGACTTTTAAAATAAAAGGAGAGAGCTCTGCTCTCACTCCCACCACTGGAAGCCAAGGCCATATTTCTCAGTCTCTGTCAAGAAACACCCAGATATGTCACCTCCGAGGTCTTGAGTCTCTTAAACCTGTTGTGGAAAGACAGTTTCATATCCAGAGACTTGTGTAAAGACAACTTTGCAGTTTCTTTAAACTTGATCCAAGGAAGGATGACTGCTATTCTGTTTCACTGAAATTCTTATATCAGCCACTCGAGCTCACATTTCCAGACTGCTTTGGAAGTGTTTCTGTAGATATTTAAAAGTCCAAGAAGGGCATGATGTCCTCTGTTTTTCTCTAAGTCATATCTTTCCAAATCCTAACATAGTGTTAAGATTCATTGTCCCCAGTTAATGTAAATAAAATAACACCACAGTTATGTCTTAAAATGTTAGATATAATTTATTCAGGTATTATTTATTTATATTTATACTATAAATATTTGTTATTATATTTATTCAGATATGTAATTTTTCAGTTTTATTTTAAGCAATCTTATTTTGTGTATTTTGAATATTTTGTCTGATTTTTCTTCCTTGCCAGATTCAGTACAAAAATTAATAATGATTGACAAGTGTATGGCACTGTGTTTGGAATTCAAACTTATTCTTAAACTTTAGACTTCATATTACCCTTTCAACATAATTATGAGGTGTGCTGAGGGTCAAGACCACCCCTGGGACTGGTGATTTGCTAGAAAGACTCATGGAATTCAGTATATAGTCATATTCATGGCTATGATTTATTACAACAAAAGATACACTGAAAAATCAGCAAAGAGAAAAGGCACATGGGGTGAAGTCTGGGGGAAACCAGGAGTGAGATTCTAGAATCCTCTCCCAGTGGAACCACACAGGACATGCTTAAGTCCCCCATAATAAGTTGTGACAAGTGTGAAACATCTACCAGGGAAGCTTGTTAGAGACTCAGCACCAAGGTTTTGGTTTGGGGCTAGTCATGTAAGCACCCTCTGCCTGGCACAGACACAAATTCCAGCCTCCCAGTAGGGAAGGGGGAGTTCAGCACAAACCATCTTGTTTATACAAGCATTTTTGGCACAGTGAGACACTCTCATGAGGAAATGGTAGGAATTCTTTTGAAATCCAAGTTTTCAGATGCCAGGCAAGGGCCAATTTTGTAAGTACCCTTTCTTTTTTTTTTTTTTTCTTATTTATTTATTTATTTATTATTATTGTTATACTTTAAGTTCTAGGGTACATGTGCATAATGTGCAGGTTTGTTACATATGTATACTTGTGCCATGTTGGCGTGCTACACCCATCAACTCGTCAGCACCCATCAACTCGTCATTTACATCAGGTATAACTTCCAATGCAATCCCTCCCCCATCCCCCTCCCCCCTCCCCATGATAGGCCCCAGTGTGTGATGTTCCCCTTCCCAAGTCCAAGTGATCTCATTGTTCAGTTCCCACCTATGAATGAGAACATGTGGTGTTTGGTTTTCTGTTCTTGTGATAGTTTGCTAAGAATGATGATTTCCAGCTGCATCCATGTCCCTAACAAGGACACAAACTCATCCTTTTTTATGGCTGCATAGTAGTCCATGGTGTATATGTGCCACATTTTCTTAATCCAGTCTGTCACTGATGGACATTTGGGTTGATTCCAAGTCTTTGCTATTGTGAATAGTGCCGCAATAAACATACATGTGCATGTGTCTTTATAGCAGCATGATTTATAATCCTTTGGGTATATACCCAGTAATGAGATGGCTGGGTCAAATGGTATTTCTAGTTCTAGATCCTTGAGGAATCGCCATACTGTTTTCCATAATGGTTGAACTAGTTTACAATCCCACCAACAGTGTAAAAGTGTTCCTATTTCTCCACATCCTCTCCAGCACCTGTTGTTTCCTGACTTTTTAATGAATGCCATTCTAACTGGTGTGAGATGATATCTCATTGTAGTTTTGATTTGCATTTCTCTGATGACCAGTGATGATGAGCATTTTTTCATGTGTCTGTTGGCTGTATGAATGTCTTCTTTTGAGAACTGTCTGTTCATATCCTTTGCCCACTTTTTGATGGGGTTGTTTGTTTTTTTCTTGTAAATTTGCTTGAGTTCTTTGTAGGTTCTGGATATTAGCCCTTTGTCAGATGAGTAGATTGCAAAAATTTTCTCCCATTCTGTAGGTTGCCTGTTCACTCTGATGGTACCCTTTCTAAGGATAGTAGTCAGGCTTGCTATGTCAGCTCTTTTCTGCACATGTCTCATAGTTTGGCTTTCCACAGGTACAAGTAGCTTAAATAAGTCAAATTATTTTCTCATAAACACGAGTTTATGGTTGAAACAAACTCCACTTATCCGATCTCCCAGTTCAATATTTTTTCCAGTGGGTTATACAACTGTTCATTAAAGTATCTCATATCTGAGTAATTAAGACTGTTCCAAATAAATTGAAGTGACTGATAATCAAGAGTACAGTTCTAGCTTTTTGTCCTTTATATATGAACTGGAAATAATAATGTCCTCTAAATTAGCCCTTTTCATCATAACTTTCAACAATGATGGAAATATCTGACAATCTGTACTTTTCAACACAGTAGCCACTGGTAATATGTGACTATTGAGCACTTGAAATGTGTCTACTGTGAATGAGGAACTACTTAATTTTGTTTATTTTTAATTAATTTTAATTTTAATAGCCACCTGTGGCTAGTAGCTACATAATGAAAGCACAGCCTCAGATAACTTACTTCATTAAAGCTAAGTGCACTAAGATCCTTTGGTTGAATAGTTCCTGGAACACCAGAGTTACCTTCTGATTTCTTGAGGGTCAAACCAATACCACAATATGGTCACACAAATGTTTCGATATCTTGTGGTCTTAATCCAAGCTTACAAAGTTTACCCAGAATAAAGAATATTCCATCACCCCCAACTAGATTGTTTTTTATTAAGCATTATTTTTAAAATAACCTAGTGTATGGAGGTTGGCAATGGTTCATCTGCACAAATGATACTGATTGACATCCCTCAGGAGAAGATGCCTGACATTTTGTAAATATCAACTCACATATCTTTACAGTTACTGGTAGTTATGCCAGAAAAGAGGGAAGGGAGAAAAGGCAAGAGCAATAAAAGTATTTAATGAAACAGATAATAAATTTATCTTACTCCAAATATTGTATTTGGCAAATATACTTTTACAATATTATATCACAAAACTACAGTAGAAAATAATTTTGTTTATATGCAAAGCATAATAAAAGATGATAGCATATCAAGTAAGCAGGATCATTTTTTAAATATAAGTCAAAGCTTTATTTTTATTTTCTATGCCAATGTAAAAATCACAAATTTTTCTTCAAGTTAGAAACCAAAAACAAAGGAATGACATCCTGTGGCATATATAGTACTCCTGCATGGTATTATAAATCACACTCGCCTTCCAATAAAAGACTTCCTTGGCTGTACTAGAAATGCTTCTGACATCAACCTCAAGTTCTCTCATATTTTATCTCTGGTTCAGGTTCAAAATGCAGAAGAGAAAAATAAAAACAAAATGGAGAAACTGAAGGTAAAAGAAAGGGCCTAAGATTATTCTCCTGAGATTATTCTTCCTCACCAGCGTGAGGAAATGTTTCTATGAAAAAATACAGCAATGTTGGTAGTAGAAAAAAGGACATCCAAAACTTGTGAAGTGAATGTGATAGCCTAAGGAGAAAATAAAATAAAGTTTACATAATGCAAAATATTTTTACGGGAGAAGAAGGAAAAGCTATACAAATTAATGTTCACCCTATTGGTGCTAAGTTTGCTAATAACTGCGGTAGGGAATAAGAATAAAAAGAGAAAACATGACTAAATGTGTTTTATTCTATGTATTCTTAAAGTCCTACAAAACAATATTACTCATATGAAAAATACTTTCTTACTAATTTTTTAGTTTAGCAAGTGGCATTCAAAACTGGGAAGTTCAATTGTAATGACAGTCAAGTGGAATTTCATTTCTCACAGATGTAACACAATAACATGTGGTATTAAAACCCAGAAATCTATAACAAGTGTTAGAAAAACTGAGGTTAAAACCAAAATTCTTTATGGCAGAATTATTTAGAATCTTTAATATGTTCCCATGTATTGTAAACACTCAAGAGAGATATTTGAGTATCATTCGTTTGTAAACTTTTATGAGTAAATAACTATATTTTTTCCTTTGGAGTATATTCAAGGACTAGTGTTCTACAAGAAACATTTTGGAAAACATTGCTCATATTTAATAGTTCCAAAACATTTTCATTGAAAAAGACTTTCAGCATCCTTTCTTACTTGCTGTATCTGGGTATATTATCACAGAAGAAAAGTAAACATACAGCTAAGAAAGCTGTTGCATGTGTCCCTGAATGAAAACTTGCCCTATTAATTATGAGTTGGAAATCATTTAATGTTTTCAGCATGGCCAATGACTTAAAAAAAAAACAACTTTTGTTTGTAACAGTAGAAATATAGTCTGATCCATAACCTTTAGGAGTGTGATATGGTTTGTCTCTGTGTCTCCACCCAAATCTCACCTTGAATTATAATCCCCTTAATCTCCATAATCCCCATGTGTCAAGGTAGATACCAGGTGGAAGTAATTGGATCCTGGGCGGGGGGGGTTCCCCCATGCTGTTCTCATAATAGTGAGTGAGTTCTCACAAGATCTGATGATTTTATAAGTGTCTAATATTACCCCTGCTTGTACTCCTTCTCTCTCCTGCCACCCTGTGAAGAGGTGCCTTCCACGATAATTTTTAGATCCCTGAGGTTTCCCCAGCCATGTGGAAATGTGAGTCAATTAAACCTCTTTTCTTTACAAATTACTCAGTCTCAGGTGTTTCTTTGTTGCAGCATGAGAATGAACTAATACAGTAAATAGTACCACAGAGAGTGGGGTGCTGCTATAAAGATACCCAAAAATGTGGAAGTGACTTTGGAACTGGGTACCAGGCAGAGGTTAGAAAAGTTTGGAGGGCTTAGAAGAAGATACGAAGTTGTGGGAAAGTTTAGAACTTCCTAGAAGCTTGCTGAATGCCCGTGAACAAAATGCTGATAGTAACATGGACAATGAAGTTCAGGCTTAGGTGGTCTCAGATGGAGATGAGTAACTTCTTGGGAACTGGAGTAAAGGTGACTTTTGCTATGCTTTAACAAAGAGACTGGCAGCATTGTGCAACTGCCCTGCAGATTTGTGGAACATTGAACTTGAGAGAGATGATTTAGGGTGTCTGGCAGAATAAATTTATAAGTAACAAAGTGTTCAAGAGGAAACAGAGCATAAAAGTTTGGAAAACTTGCAGGTTGACAATGTTATAGAAAAGAAAACACATTTTCTGTGGAGAAATTCAAGCTAGTTACAGAAACTTGCATAAATAATAAGGAGCTGAATGTTAATCTTCAAGACAGTGGGTAAAACGTCTCCAAGGCATGTCAGAGACCTTCACAGCAGCCCCTCCCACCACAGGCCTAGAGGCCTAGTAGGGAAAAATGGTTTCCTGGGGTGGGCCCATGGTACCCCTGCTCTGTGCAGCCTTGGGTCATGGTTATCTCCGTCCCAGCTGCTTCAGCTCCAGCCCTGGCTAAAAGGAGTTAAGGTGCAGCTCTGGCCATTGTTTCAAAAGGTGCAAGCCCCAAGCCTTGGCAGCTTCCATGTGGTATTCAACCTGCAGGTGCACAGAAGTAAAGAACTGATGTTTGGGAACCTCCACCTAGATTTCAGTGGATGTGTGGAAATGCCTGGATGTCCAGGCAGAAGTTTGTAGCAGGAGTGGAGCCCTCATGGAGAACATCTGCTAGGATGGGGCAGAAGGGAAATGTAGGGTCAGAGCCTCCACACAGAGTTTCCATTGGTGCACTGCCTAGTGGAGATGTGAGAAGAGGGCCACCATCCTCCAGACCCCAGAATGGCACATCCACTGACAGCTGGCATGGTGCACCTGGAAAAGCCACAAGCACTCATGCCAGCCTGTGAAAGCAACTGAGGGACGAGGGCTGTACCCTGCACAGTGGAGCTGCCCAAGGCCTTGGGAGCCCACCACTTTCATCAGTGTAATATGGATGTGAGACATGAAGTCAAAAGTGATCATTTTGGAACTTTAAGCCTTAATGACTGCCCTATTAGATCTCAGGGTTGCATGGGGCCTGCAGCCCCTTTGTTTTGACCAATTTCTCCCATTTTGAACAGATGTATTTACCCAGTGCCTGTACCTCCATTGTATCTAGGAAGTAACTAACTTGCTTTTGATTTTATAGGCTCCTAGGTGAAAGTGACTTGCCTGGTCTCAGATGAGACTTTGAATTTGGACTTTTGGGTTAATATTGAAATGATTTAAGACTTTGGGGGACTGTTGAAAGGGCATAATTGTGTCTTGGAATGTAAAGACAGGAGGTTTGGGAGGGGCTAGGGATGGAATGATATGATTTGGCTCTGTGCCCCCACCCTAATCTCACTTTGAATTGTAATAATCCTGACATATCAAGGGCAGGACCAGGTGGAGGTAATTGGATCACGGGGCCATTTCCCCAATGCTGTTCTCATGAGTGAGTTCTCACAAGATCTGATGGTTTTATGAGCATCTGGCATTTCCCCTGCTGTCACCCATTCTCTATCCTCTGAAGAGTTGCCGTCCACCATGATTTTCAGTTTCCTGAGACCTCCCCAGCCATGCGAAATTGTGAGTCAATTAAACCTCTTTTCTATAAATTACCCAGTCTCAGGTATTTCTTCATAGCAGCAGGAGAATGAACTAATACAGAGTCTGACAACATTTTCCACCCAATCTACAAAATCAAAAAATATGGCAACAATTGCTTATAAATGACTGTGACATATGTAAATTATGTAAAGAAGTCCTGATAGATACATCATGTGTGGCAGAGACTGAATAACTGTTTACTAAATCATTTCCCCTTTTGCATATTTAGAAAGCTAGGATACATTTTCCAGTTCCTTTGCATTTGTGTATCATCTGACTAATTTGTAATCAACTAAATGTGGATAAAATAATGTATATAATTTATAGGGTTGGCCAAATGATCACACACTCTCTTTTCCTTAATTTACCAATAGGAGATGACACCCAGAAAGGCCTTGGAAAACATGAGTTAAATAAGTCTCCCTCAGCCTGGGTCCCTGAATGTTTGCGCCCTCTAATTTTGTGTGGAGCAGAATCCACCCTCTATGACCACCATGTCTTACTGACCTTTATATGAAAAAGAGAGAAATAATTATTGTATTAAGTCACTGAGATCTCAGGGTTATTCTGTTTATAGTATCTAGCACTACTTTAATGACAAAGAAGGATATGGGGTTGTTTGGACAACACAGTAGCCTTGCTAAATTTAATTAAATTTCTTTTAAATTTTACCACATATTTTAATTTTTTAATCTTGCTTCATATCTCTGTTTACTTATTTTTCATATATTTGGACAGGGAATGAGAAAAAAGCAATGCATGTAGAGTAAGAAAGCCTGCCTTTTGATCTGAACTACTTACTAGCTGTGATTTTGAGTATGTGACTTTCACTTAACTGTCTGTCCCTGAATCATCTTTGACAGCTTGATTCCCTTTTCTAAAACACCCTAACCTCCCCACCCCCCACCACCTTCACACATGCACCTCACCCACATACACATCCCTAATGCATCCATTATACTCTTTTGGACCTTTGACTCAGATCACATCTCCTGGGTCATAAAACAAACCATGACAAATTCAAAAGAATGTAAGTAATATGGAATGTGACCTTTGACCATAATGGAGTCAAACAAAAGATGAAAAAATGAAGGTCAACAGGAAAATCTCCAAACATGCAGAAATTAAACAACATACATCTAAATGATTAATCAGCCAAAGAGAAATTGTCAAAGGACATTTTTAATACATAGCATTGAATAAAAATGAAAATACACCATATCAAAGTATGTGAGATGCAGCTAAGCCAGTACTGAGGGAGCTATTTATAGCACTAAATACATACATTAAAAACAAATAAAGGTCACAGTTTAATAATCTAAGTTTTATTTCAAAAAGTAGAAAAGAAAGAGCAATGTAAAGCTGAAACGAGCAGTGGAAAAGAAATTTTATAAATAAGAGCAGAAATAAATATAATTGAAAATGGGTAAAACTAGAGGTAATCAATAAAACTAAGAGCTGGTTCTTTAAAAAGGATCAAAAAATTGATAAACCTGTAGCAAGACTGACAAAATAAAAAAAGAGAAGATTCAAATTACCAATATTAAAAATGAAATGAGTGATTTCACTACAAATCTTGCAGCTATTAAATGAATAATATGGCAATACCATGAATGACACTATGCTCATAAATTTGGCTACTTAGAAGAAATGAACTAATTTGTTGAAAACCACAAATTACTAAAACTCAACCAACATGAAATACATAATCTGACAAGTTTTATAAACATTAGATAATAAATTGAATTTGTAATTAAAAACCTCTCAAGAAAGTAACTTTCATTCCAGATGATTTCACTAGAGATTCTATCAAACATATAGAGAAAAATTAACACCAATTTTACACAATCTCTTCCAGAAGATAGAAGAGAGAACACTTCCCAACTCATTTTACAAGAGTAGTATTACTATATACAAAAAGCGGACCAAAAAAGGTAAAAAAAAAAAAAAAAAAAAAAAAAAAAAAAAAGTTATTGATCAATATCTCTTCTGAACTTACACATTAAAACAAATTATCAGAAAACTAAATCTGAAAATGTATAGGAAGAATTGGGTTGGTTGTGATGGCTCACACCTATAATCCCAGCACTTTGGGAGACTGGGGCAGGTGGAGCGCTTGAGCCCGGGAGTTCAAGACCAGCCTGCACAATATGGTGAAACCCTGTCTCTACAAAAAAATAAAAATAAAAAATAAGCTGGGCATGGTGGTGCACGCCTGTGGTTCCAGCTAAGAAGGCAGCTGAGGTGAGAGCATGGCTTGAGCCCAGGAAGTAAAGGCTACGATGAGCCATGATCACACCACTGCACTCCAGTCTGGGTGACAGAGCTAGTCCCAAGAGAAAAATAAGAAAAATAAAAGAAAAGAAAGAAAAGGAAAGGAAAGAAAATGAAAAGAAAAGAAAAGAAAAGAAAAGAAAGGGAGGGAGAGAGGGAGGGAGGGAGGAAAGGAGTGAAGGAAGGAAAGAAGGAAGGAAGGAAGGAAGGAAGGAAGGAAGGAAGGAAGGAAGGAAGGAAGAAAGGAAGGAAGGAAGGAGAGAGAAAGAAAGAAAGAAAAAGAAGGAAAGAAAGAAAAAGAAAGAAAGAAGGAAAGAAAGAAGGAAGGAAGGAAAGAAAGAAAGAAAGAAAGAAAGAAAGAAAGAAAGAAAGAAAGAAAGAAAGAAAAAGAAAGAAAGAAAGAAAGAAAGAAAGAAAGAAAGAAAGAAAGAAAGAAAGAAAGAAAGAAAGAAAGAAAGAAAGAAAGAAAGAAAGGAAGGAAGGAAGGAAGGAAGGAAGGAAAAAGAAAAGAAAAGAAAGAAAGAAAGAGAAAGAAAGAAAGGAAGGAAGGAAGGAAGGAAGGAAGGAAGGAAGGAAGGAAGGAAAGAAAGAAGGGAGGGAAGGAGGGAGGGAAGAGCGAGGGAGGACGGGAGAGAGAAGGAAGGAAAGAAGGAGGGATTATACACCATCACCAAATGGGATTTATTCAGGGTATGCAAGGCTGGTTCAACATTCAAAAATTAATCACTGTATTACAACAGTTACCTTGTTTTAATCTGGTTACCACAAGGTAAATTCAAAAGATCATATAATTATACAACTTTATTATATGCAGAAAAGGCATTTGATATAATCCAACACTCATTAATCATAAAAACTGCCAGCCAAGTCAAGAATAAAGGGATTTTCCCTCAACTTGATAAAGAGAATCTAAAAAAATGCTAGGTCATACTTAATGGTGAAAGATGAAATGTTTTTCCCCTAAGATCAGGTACAAAGGAAGGATCTTTGTTTCACCACTCTTATTCAACATAATACTGCAAATTCTAGACACCACAGTAATGCAAGATAATGAATAAAAGATATGTATATTAAAAAGAAAAAGATAAAACTGTCCCAATTTGCACATGACTTAACTGTTTACATAGAAAATCTCAAGAACTCTACTAAAAATGCTCATATAGACCTATGGCTATCATCTAAAACTATCTTCTAGATACAGAGATACTAGCAAATAGCCCTTCCCTTTACCCTTCCTCTTCTCCCTCTTCCACCATCCCAGTGACTAAGTATAGGATTATGTCTAGCTCCGAAATGTGGATTAACAAAGGTCACTCCCAGAAGACAGTTATCATTAAAAACTAACAAAACAACATTCTTAAAGGGATTGTTTTACTACTCTACTTTTAACATACTTTGAGCATTAGTACTTGTTTATCCTTTAATACCCAACAATATTCATAAAAATCCACATATAGAACAATGATTAGACCATCTGAACTAGCATAACTCACGGGCATAGAACCCTTCTCCCTGCATACTTCCTAGAAATACTAGATGTTTCAAATAGGACGTAAGTTTTCCACTCTACACACAGTTGCATTGAATAAATGATGCATATATATATAACACAGGTTATAATTTGAAAGTGTTTCCTAAAAAAATAAGCATTATGGCCTAAAACTCTTCCCCTGTCTACTTAATCAACCCAGTGGACAGGTATAAGCATCTGTAATACTTAGAGGGGATTTTAACAATTACAGTTCTGTGTTTTTAATAACAGTCTTCCCTATGAATTTTAACACAAAGTATACTCCCATGTATTACTTTACTGACTCTACTTTTGTCACACACTGACAACCTCTCTAACGTCTAGAAAGACTAGATGTTGTAAATTAGGACTTGTTTGTTTGCTTATATACACTATATA
Organism: Macaca mulatta; assembly: GCF_049350105.2. Taxonomy (NCBI): domain Eukaryota; kingdom Metazoa; phylum Chordata; class Mammalia; order Primates; family Cercopithecidae; genus Macaca; species Macaca mulatta. Next base: position 115,810,425 of record NC_133410.1, on the reverse strand, counting down.
CACAGCACTGTAAAAGAAAATGCAGACATAAGGGCCAAGGGTCACTTCTGCTTCACCATAAACACACTGGTATAAAACTCTTTGCATTTTCTACTCCTCCTTCCACCTTGAACCAGCACAAATACGTGTACTGATCAGAGATGTGGTTCGATTAATTTTTAAAAAACAGAATTTCATGTGAATCAAAAGGATATCTGCAAAGTGTGTTATTCACTACCTCTACTTTTTTTTTTTATACTTTAAGTTCTAGGGTGCATGTGCACAACGTGCATGTTTGTTACATATGTATACTTGTGTCATGTTGGTGTGCTCCACACATCAACTCGTCAGCACCCATCAATTTGTCATTTACATCAGGTATAACTCCCAATGCCATCCCTCCCCCATCCCCCCTCCCCATAATAGGCCCCGGTGTGTGATGTTCCCCTTCCGGAGTCCAAGTGATGTCATTGATCAATTCCCACCTATGAGTGAGAACATGCGGTGTTTGGTTTTCTGTTCTTGCGATAGTTTGCTGAGAATGATGATTTCCAGCTGCATCCATGTCCCTACAAAGGACACGAACTCATCCTTCTTTATGGCTACATAGTATTCCATGGTGTATATGTGCCATATTTTCTTAATCCAGTCTGTCACTGATGGACGTTTGGGTTGATTCCAAGTCTTTGCTATTGTGAATAGTGCCGCAATAAACATACGTGTGCATGTGTCTTTATAGCAGCATGATTTATAATCCTTTGGGTATATACCCAGTAATGAGATGGTTGGGTCATATGGTACGTCTAGTTCTAGATCCTTGAGGAATCGCAATACTGTTTTCCACAATGGTTGAACCAGTTTACTATCCCACCAACAGTGTGAAAGTGTTCCTATTTCTTCACCTCCTTTCCAGCACCTATTGTTTCCTGACTTTTTAATGATTGCCATTCTAACTGGTGTGAGATGGTATCTTATTGTGGTTTTGATTTGCATTTCTCTGATGGCCAGTGATGACGAGCATTTATTCATGTGTCTGCTGGCTGTATGCGTGTCTTCTTTTGAGAAATGTCTGTTCATATCCTTTGCCCACTTTTTGGTGGGGTTGTTGTTTTTTTCTTGTAAATTTGTTGGAGTTCTTTGTAGGTTCTGGATATTAGCCCTTTGTCAGATGAGTAGATTGCAAAATTTTTCTCCCATTCTGTAGGTTGCCTGTTCACTCTGATGGTAGTTTCTTTTGCTGTGCAGAAGCTCTTTAGTTTAATTAGATCCCATTTGTCAATTTTGGCTTTTGCTGCCGTTGCTTTTGGTGTTTTAGACATGAAGTCCTTGCCCATGCCTATGTCCTGAATGGTATTACCTAGGTTTTCTTCCAGGGTTTTTATGGTTTTGGTCTAACATTTAAGTCTCTAATCCATCTTGAATTAATTTTTGTATAAGGTGTACGGAAATGATCCAGTTTCAGCTTTCTACTTATGGCTAGCCAATTTTCCCAGCAACATTTATGAAATAGGGAATCCTTTCCCCATTTCTTGTTTTTGTCAGGTTTGTCAAAGATCAGATGGCTGTAGATGTGTGGTATTATTTCTGAGGGCTCTGTTCTGTTCCATTGGTCTACATCTCTGTTTTGGTACTAGTACCATGCTGTTTTGGTTACTGTAGCTAGTGGTCTATCAGTTTTGTTGATCTTTTCAAAAAACCAGCTCCTGGATTCCTTGATTTTTTGGAGGGTTTTTTGTGTCTCTATCTCCTTCAGTTCTGCTCTGATCTTAGTTATTTCTTGCCTTCTGCTAGCTTTTGAATGTGTTTGCTCTTGCTTCTCTAGTTCTTTTAATTGTGGTGTGAGAGTGTCAATTTTAGATTTTTCCAGCTTTCTCTTATGGACATTGAGTGCTATAAATTTCGCTCTACATACTGCTTTAAATGTGTCCCAGAGATTCTGGTATGTTGTATCTTTGTTCTCATTGGTTTCAAAGAACATCTTTATTTCTGCCTTCATTTTGTTATGTACCTAGTAGTCATTCAGGAGCAGGTTGTTCAGTTTCCATGTAGTTGAGCGGTTATGATTGAGTTTCTTAGTCCTGAGTTCTAGTTTGATTGCACTGTGATCTGAGAGACAGTTTGTTATGATTTCTGTTCTTTTACATTTGCTGAGGAGTGCTTTACTTCCAACTGTGTGGTCAATTTTGGAATAAGTGTGATGTGGTGCTGAGAAGAATGTGTATTCTGTTGATTTGGGGTGGAGAGTTCTGTAGATGCCTATTAGGTCTGCTTGCTGCAGAGCTGAGTTCAATTCCTGGATATCCTTGTTACCTTTTGTTTCATTGATCTGTGTGATGTTGACAGTATGGTGTTAAAGTCTCCCATTATTATTGTATGGGAGTCTAAGTCTCTTTGTAAGTCTCTAAGGACTTTCTTTATGAATCTGGGTGCTGCTGTATTGGATGCATATATATTTAGAATAGTTAGCTCTTCCTGTTGAATTGATCCCTTTACCATTATGTAATGGCCTTCTTTGTCTCTTTTGATCTTTGATGGTTTAAAGTCTGTTTTATCAGAGACTAGGATTGCAACCTCTCCTTTTTTGTTGTTTTCCATTTGCTTGGTAGATCTTCCTCCATCCCTTTATTTTGAGCCTATGTATGTCTCTGCATGTGAGATGGGTCTCCTGAATACAGCAAATTGATGGGTCTTGACTCTATCCAATTTGCCAGTCTGTGTCTTTTAATTGGACCATTTAGTTCATTTACATTTAAGGTTAATATTGTTATGTGTGAACTTGATCCTGTCATTGTGATATTAGCTGGTTATTTTGCTCGTTAGTTGATGCAGTTTCTTCCTAGCATCGATGGTCTTTACACTTTGGCATGTTTTTGTAATGGCTGGTACTGGTTGTTCCTTTCCATGTTTAGTGCTTCCTTCAGGATCTCTTGTAGGGCAGGCCTGGTGGTGACAAAATCTCTAAGCATTTGCTTTTCTGTAAAGGATTTTATTTCTCCTTCACTTATGAAACTTAGTTTGGCTGGATATGAAATTCTGGGTTGAAAATTCTTTTCTTTAAGAATGTTGAATATTGGCCCCCACTCTCTTCTGGCTTGGAGAGTTTCTGCCGAGAGATCTGCTGTTTGTCTGAGGGGCTTCCCTTTGTATGTAACTCGAGCTTTCTCTCTGGCTGCCCTTAACATTTTTTCCTTCATTTCAGCTTCGGTGAATCTGACAATTATGTGTCTTGGAGTTGCTCTTCTCAAGGAGTATCTTTGTGGCATTCTCTGTATTTCCTGAATTTGGATGTTGGACTGCCATACCAGGTTGGGGAAATTCTCCTGAATGATATCCTGCAGAGTGTTTTCTAACTTGGTTCCATTTTCCCCCTCACTTTCAGGCACCCCAATCAGATGTAGATTTGGTCTTTTCACATAATCCCATACTTCTTGGAGGCTTTGTTCATTTCTTTTTACTCTTTGTTCTCCGGACTTCTCTTTTCGCTTCGTTTCATTCATGTGATCTTCAATCGCTGATACTCTTTCTTCCAGTTGATTGAGTCAGTTACTGAAGCTTGTGCATTTGTCACGTATTTCTCATGTTATGGTTTTCATGTCTATCAGTTCTTTTAAGGTCTTCTCTGCATTGATTATTCTAGTTATCCATTCATCCATTCTTTGTTCAAGGTTTTTAGTTTCTTTGTGCTGGGTACGTAGTTCCTCCTTTAGCTCTGAGAAGTTTGATCCACTGAAGGCTTCTTCTCTCAACTCGTCAAAGTCATTCTCCGTCCAACTTTGTTCCATTGCTAGTGATGAGCTGCATTCCTTTGGAGGGGGAGATGCGCTCTGATTTTTTGAATTTCCAGCTTTTCTGCACTGCTTTTTCCCCATCTTTGTGGTTTTATCTGCCTTTGGTCTTTGATGATGGTGACGTACTGATGGGGCTTTGGTGTGGGTGTCCTTTCTGTTTGTTAGTTTTCCTTCCAACAGTCAGGACCCTCAGCTGTAGGTCTGTTGGAGTTTGCTTGAGGTCCACTCCAGACCCTGTTTGCCTGGGTATCAGCAGCAGAGGCTGCAGAAGATAGAATATTGCTGAACAGCGAGTGTTGCTGTCTGATTCTTGCTCTGGAAGCTTCATCTCAGGGGTGTACCCCGCTGTGTGCGGTGTGAGGTGTCGGTCTGCACCTAGTGGGGGATGTCTCCCAGTTAGGCTACTCAGAGGTCAGGGACCCACTTGAGCAGGCAATCTGTCCGTTCTCAGATCTCAACCTCCATGCTGGAAGATCCACTGCTGTCTTCAAAGCTGTCAGACAGGGGCATTTTCCTCTGACGAGGTTTCTGCTGCTTTTTGTTTAGCTATGCCCTGTCCCCAGAGAAGGAGTCTCCAGAGCCAGGCCAGCCTCCTTGAGCTGTGGCGGGCTCCACCCAATTCGAGCTTCCAGGTGGCTTTGTTTACCGACTTAAGCCTCAGCAATGGCAGGCGCCCCTCCCCCAGCCTCGCTGCTGCCTTGCTGTTAGATCTCAGACTGCCGTACTAGCAATGAGGTAGGCTCCGTGGGCGTGAGACCCTCTGGGCCAGGTGTGGGATATAATCTCCTGGTGTGCCGTTTGCTAAGACCCTTGGTAAAGCGTAGTATTAGGGTAGGAGTTACTCAAATTTCCAGGTGTTTTGTGTCTCAATTTCCTCTGGCTAGGAAAAGGAATTCCCTTCCCCCTTGTGCTTCCCAGGTGAGGCGATGCCTTGCCCTGCTTCAGCTCTCGCTGGTCGGGCTGCACCTGTGGACCAGCGCCAACTGTCCGACATGCCCCAGTGAGATGAACCCGGTACCTCAGTTGAAAATGCAGAAATCACCCATCTTCTGTATTGCTCACGCTGGGAGCTGGAGGCTGGAGCTGTTCCTATTCGGCCATCTTCCAATCTACAAATTTCTTAATCAAAATTTCAATTCATAAAATACACTATCTTGCTACTAATAGTCACTGTTTCTCTACCACCAGATCAGCAGCACCTAGACTGACCAACCACCACAGTTTGGCTAAGACTAAGGTATTTCCTGGGGTGCAGCACTTTCTGTTTTAAGACAGGGATAGTCCCCACATAAAAAACCCTAAATATTCCATGCACAAAATACAAATAAATAATGATAGCAATAATGATCAAATTCAACAAAGCAGCAGGATACAAAATCAACATGAAAAAATCAGTTGTTTGTCCATGCACTAGCAATGAACAATCTAAAAATGAAATTAAGAAAACAATTCCCTATTCAATAGCTTTAAAAAGAATAAAATACTGGTCAGGCACGGTGGCTCACACCTGTAATCCCAGTACTTTGGGAAGCCAAGGTGGGTGGGTCACCAGAGGTCAGGATTTCGAGACCAGCCTGGCCAATGTGGTGAAACCTGTCTGTACTAAAAATACAAAAAAAATTAGCCAGGTGTGGTGGCACATGTCTGTAATTCCAGCCACTTGGAAGACTGAGGCAGGAGAATTGCTTGAACCTGGGAGGCTGAGGTTGCAGTGAGCCGAGATCATGCCACTGCACTCCAGCCTGGGGGACAGAGTAAGACCCTGTCTCAGTAATAATAATAATAAAATACGTAGGAATAAATTTAACCAAGAAGGTGAAAGATATACACTGAAAACTAGAAAACCTTGCTTAAGTAAATTAAAGAAGACAAATAAATGGAATATATCTGATACTGATAGATTGAAAGAACTGATACTGTTAAAATGGTCTTACTACCCAAAGCAATGTACAAATTGAATGTAATTCTTATCAAATCCCAAAGGCATTATTTTTTGCAGAAATAAAAAAAAAAAATCCATTCTAAAATTCACATAGAATCTCAAGGAATACTAGATAGCCAAGATAATTTTAGACAAGAACAAAGTTGGAATATTCACACTTCTGATTTCAAAGCACATTGCAAAGCTACAGTAATCAAAACAGCATAGTGTTGGCATAAGACAGATACACAAACCAATATAACAAAATAGAGAGCCTAGAAATAAGTCTTTTATTGTGTATGGTCAAATGATTTTAAACAAGGGTGCCAAGACTACTCAATTGGGAAAGGACAGTCTCTTTGACAAATAGTGTTAGGAACACTGGATATCCACATGCAAAAGAGTGAGGTTGGACCCTTATCCAGCACCATATACAAAAAAACTCTTTGCAACCTTCCCTTGCCTCCACCTTTCTCCAGAAAGAGTTAGGTGGACAATCGTTCCTCTTTAGTCTCTGAACTTATGGAGATGGTAGCTTTGTTTTTCAATAAAAATACAGACAGACAGAGACTGATAGATAAATAGATAAATAATCTCCCACTGGACTGTGAACTCTTACAGGGAGAAGAGTCTTTATTGCTCATGTTTGTATTACCATTTCACAAAATGATTGTTGAATGAATGAGTAATGAATTGAGGAGAATTAGAACCAAAATATAAAATATGAGTAGAATTTCCTTCATAAAGGATTTTCCACATCTACCTCTAGACATAACAACTGCTCTTACATACTCTATCTTCTATGACAAATAAGATAAGTTTCAGAGGATCTCAAGGCTAATTTTCTGAGATACAATTTAATAGAACAAATATATGGCTGGACACAGCTGGATGAACAAACTGGACTCTTCTCACCCTTTCCTGCCCCATCCTGTGACAAAAACTGTAATGTTGTACCTTCTCCTTTGCCTATATTTTCCTTCCACATTCTGTAAAGTGATTAGACCATATTATAAATTAATCACTTTCCAAATTTCCTGTTCTTAAAAAATTTAAAAGTGTGGCTTCAGTTAGAAAAATCAAGAGAAAAAAATTGTCTCATTTTTTACAAACATTGAATATAAATTTAAAATTTCTTATGATCAAATTCTATAAACAGAAAAGTTATTCCTTCAGGGCTCAGGTCTTATGTTATGTACCCTCTGAATCAGGTTAGAATTAATGGCTAGTGCTTTTTCTTAACCCTACAGAATCATTTCTTTAAATGACATGCTATTACACTCTTACCAGACAGATCCTAGGTGAGGATTTTTAAAATTTCACAATCTGATAATGAAATGGAATTATAAAAAAAGATTCAATTTGGAGTTTTTTATTTAACTCCATATTAAAATGTGTAAAAATACTGTTTTCCTGTGTTAAACTTTAGAAAAGGTACCAGAATTTTTGCTTGATATGTAACATAGTAAATGTATCAAGGTCAATGGTATCAGAGAAATATGATTATAAACCTAAAACCTATCCCAAATCTCAAATCTATAAATTGCAAATCTACCACTAATTAGCTGTTGACCCCAGGGGAATTTATTCACCTTATTTGGGCCTCTATTTCTTCATCAATAAAATGTATTTGATAATATCAATAATATTATTATGAAAAGTAAGTGCTATAGTACACATAAAGCATATAGCACAGTGCTTAGCACAATAGATGAATATTACATTTTACTAAATTTTACTAAAACTCATGTACTGGGAACTAAATTTCCTAATAAGAAAATGACTAACAGAAATAAACTGTCAACAGCTGAAACAGGGATGAATATGTTATGTGCCATTTTTGTCTTATCTTGACATAAGTTAGCTGAAATAGTGCCATACAGTCAATATTAATTTTTTTATTACCACTCTTTTAAAAATAACTGACCGAATATTTTAGTTTACATGTCAAGAGGAAAAACCAACTGGCTATTCAAAGTGACTGTCATGTTTCCAAACTGTATTTTAAAAGTCTATCCAATTTGAATTTCCATTTTATTCATTTTGTTTTAGAGCACAAAAGTAAAAGCTTTAATATAATCAGTAACAACTCTTTCGAGCCCAAAATTACTGTCCTTTGCCTTCTTGTATTACAGCAAAAGTTTATTAACTTTTCAGGCCCTTGAGTGTACTGGATGTATTGCCAATACTGGCCTCAAAAACAGTCTGCTTCAGTTTGTACCTTAATATTAACAAATGATGATGATAAACCTGGGGAGTAAGGGGATAGAAAGAGAGAGAGAGAAACAGCCCTAGAGAAATTTGGTATATTTCTTGACCTTACTTTGGCAACTTGAAAAGAAAACTTTGGGGATTTGAAGTTTTGTTCCAGGGAACTTACATGTGCTGAAGCTGATACTTGGGATTCTGAGCCATTCCCTCCAGCAGTTAAATATGTTCAAAGAATCTTGGCTCTCTCATGACACGACAGCTTTAAAAAATAAAGAGAAACAGGATTTTAACTAAATTAAGAAAATATTTACTACTCATTTTTAAGAAAAGGAAGTGTTTTGAAATAATCTTGAAAAACAACTGTACATCAAATTATCTATTTTTTACAAAGAATTCTACACTATTATTCTGTCAGAGAAGTGAGAGTTCTCTTTAACATAAGTAGAAGCATAGCTACTTAGTGTCAAATATCTACAAATACGCTTCTAAAAATCAGACTGTCAGAACTCATTAGTTAGGGTCCTACTTCTCCAACATGAAGTTCTATATTTGTTTTCTACCAGTAATACTTTCCTTCCATGCTTCTGTAGCTACGGAAAGAATAAAACATGTACAAGACTAGGACTCTGTCATTAACTTCTAATACATCCTAAAAACACATTAGAAATATCTGTCTTTTATTTTGCATGTGCGTAGCAGATCTGAATCCCAAGAGAGTAGAAGGCACATAACAGGGAACACACATGCACAAATCCTCTAAAATATGTTTACAACCACACTATCATTCTACCTTCCTTACTACAACTCTCTTGTAACACCTTCAGTCCAAACCCTGGTGTAGTCATAGACGTAATTCCATGTTAAACTTTGTTCCGAAAGCAGATATGGCCACGTTGGCTCCTAACTAGTTGTTCTAGTTACGTATACTCCCATGAAATGCTGGTATTGTACCAGCTAAGTGGATCCAAATGCTTCAGAAAGTACTGAATTTTTTTTCAGGTCACAGGCATAGGGGGAGAATTGCTAACAAATAGAACTTTCTCTGTGTTTCACTTTCCTCAGCTGTTTTTTCATATACCTTTGGAACTTAATATTTATCTACTGTGATATTCTCACCATGTTGATCCTTTTAGCAGTTTCTGGAATGGAGCTACATTTTCTTTCATACTTCATCTTTGCACACACTATTCCCTTTGCCTAAAATGTTCTATTCTCCTTTCTTATTTTCCCACCCTCTCTTGTTCTAGCAAAATCCTTCCCATTCTTGAAGTGACAGAATAGATGGTGTTTTACCCCAGCCTCCTTTCTTGACCAGACCCTTCATCACCACAAATATGGTCCAGTTATCTATCTCAGATGTTCATTGGACCAGATGTACCTGTGTATTTCAGCATGATTCTTCTGTAATGTCACTACCTGCTTGCTACGGTTTTCAATAGGTGGCAAGCTCCAAGGTGTTACTGAGGAGTGGTGTCCTCAAGAGCTACTTATATAATACAGTCACTCAGTCACGTGATACAGTGGTCTTTTAAGAGATGTTTTTTGGACTGGGTGTGTTGGTTCATGCCTGTAATCCCAGCACTTTGGGATGCCAAGGCGGGTGGATAATGAAGTCAGGAGTTCAAGACCAGCCTGACCAACACGGTGAAACTCTGTCTCTACTAAAAATAAAAAAACTAGTCGGGCATGGTGGGACATGCCTGTAATCCCAGCTACTCAGGAAGCTGAGGCAGGAGAATTTCTTGAACCCGGGAGGTGGAGGTTACTGGGAGCCAAGATCGTACCACTGCACTCCAGCCTGGACGACAGAGCTAGATGCCGCCTAAAAAAAAAAAAAAAAAAAAAAAAAAAAAAAAAAAAAAAAAGATGTTTGCTGAATGACATGAATGAGCACTAAGAGATGACAAAACAACTGAAGAAACTGCAGTTGAATCTTTTTTGAAAAAGTTGGAAAGAATTCATCATTCAACAGCTTTTCCTCCATAGATGCCTTTGATCATGATCTTTATATTGCATACAAATTCTATTATTCTTCTTCTCCTGAGAAAATTGCTCTAAATTTAATTTAAAACACAATTGCCTGGGATTCAACCACAAGAAGAAGTTTTGGAAAACACTAGCCCTGTTCATTTTTTTTTTTTTTTTGTCTCCACTATCAACTCTGTCCTGGGCATGCTTCTATCTGACTCTAGCTGCTTTCATAAGCTTCAAATATATAAAAATCAGCAGAAAATATGAGATACTTTTAACTACAGAACTCTGACGTTCTTATAAGTAGCCTTATTCTTATTTTTAGCCTCAACTGCAAACTCTTTAGAAAGAACAAGCTACACAGGGTGAAACTAAGAACTGGAGTCATACCAGATCATCGTCACAGTTGTGGATCATGCCATCTTCACTTCTCTATTCCTCCAAGGAAGAAATTTCAAATCACTCTTTACATATTGAGGACCCAAGTGGCAATATATTTTAAATCAAGGTATCAGTGTGTGTTACTGTTGTTTGTTCCATTAGGGAAGAAACTATTTAAAGTTTAAATTTTCTTTGTAAACCTGGAGAATTCTCCTTAAACATTTGGAAAGGGGCTTTTATTAAAGTGCCCCTTTTGCTGACATTAATAATAGCTACCAATATCACTCATTTTACACATGTGAGAACTCTGACCTGGGACCAAGATGACTATTAAAATGCTTGAGAAGGTTTAGGAACATATTTCAGGAATGAGAATGAGACTGTTGGTCGTAGTGCTGGTAATGGTGTCAGTGGTGGTGATGAAAATGGTGATTGAGGTTACAGTAGTGACAATGATGTTGGTTAGTAGTGGCGGCAGTGTTAGTGGTTGTTGCTGGCTGTAATGGCAATGTGGTAGTACTAATGACTGTGGTGATGGTGGTGGTAGTGGCAATAGTAAGGGAGGTGATGTAAAAATGATGGTAGTGGTGGACTGATGACAGTGGCGGTAACGGTGGCAACATATTAGTGGTTGTTTGGGGCGATGATAATGGCAATAGTGGTGGTGATTATGGTAACATTGTTGGTAGTGGTGGTGATGGTGGTTATTGTGGCAATTATGATAGTGGCAGGGTGGCAGTAGTGGTAATAGCAAAGGCAGTTATGGCATTTGTGGTTGCTTTTTGTGGTGGTGGAACTGGTAGTGATGTTCTTTTGTGTACTATTTTAGAGACTTGACATAAGACTAAGGAGGGTGGCTTCTGAGCAAGACTTTGACAACTCTCCATGGATATCCAAGAGAAATTTAAAAATCAATGAATCATAACAAAATTCTTCCATTTATAACTTATATAATATGGTGCTTCAGGTCCTTGAGAAACATTTCTCCCTGAATACCATGTGGCATCTGTCCCTCTCCCCTAAGCTTCCGATCACACATATCACACTTTCATTCACAATATTTGTATATAAATAAAACAAACCAATTACCATTTCATCTTAGAAACCTCCCTGATACCACTCTCACATGGTTCACCAAGCATTTAGCACAGTTGTAAACTATTTATTCATCTATCTCTCCAATAAATACAAAAGATTCTTGATGTCTGGTAAAAACTCTTTTCATTTGTACTCCCAACATCTACCATAGTATGTAAATAAATGTTTTTTGAATACCTGCATGAAAGAAAGCATCTCCATATAAGATGATGGGCTTAAGAGAAAAAGGCATATATTTTTTATCATTGTAGTTTTCTCTGTTTATCTCCCAGTGCTTCCTACATAGTGGGTATGTAGTAATAGTCAAGGTCAAATAAATACAAAAATAGTTTTAATATTCATTTGATTCCCAAAATACTGCCAAAATAGGTAGAGATATTAATACCCCAAGGTCCCTTCCATGCCTGAAATTCAATGGCAATATGATGCTGATAAGAGATAATTTATATGGGAGAAGGAATACGGCATTGAAGAATGTGTTTCTTCAGTCACACGTTATTTCAGGAGCAAAGCCCAGACTGAGTCCAGGCCTTGTTACTCCCTTTCTAGTGCTTCCTTCACAAAAGCATATTACCTTATATCTCACTTCTTTCTCTTCTTATGGGTCTTTTTTATGCAGTATTAAGTACTTAAATAAAACAATTCTCCTATAGTAAAATAAAAATTTAATAGTCGTTAAACTATTTCTGTTTTTAGAACCCAGCTCCTCTCTAATTAAAGTAGAAGCAGTCACCTTGAAAAATAACACCTGCAAAGATATAGAAAGAAATGATTTGGTCCAGATGGTAACATTTGGCAGTTGCCAACACATTCACATGGCCAAAGCTTTACACCAAATCAGTTCCATCACACCTTTGCTTGGAGATAGGCTGAAAACAAAAGTATGGTCAATTCCCAGAGTCATTCTAGTTTCTTTGATGTAGATTCTCACCCATTAGGGATATAGTAATGGGACCAGAGATCAAAACAACTGGTCTTTATTATCCTTTGATTGTTCCCTCTAACAGTGCTTGCTGAAAGAAAAGGAGGTGAATGATTTTCAACTTGGGCTCAGTTCTCCTGAGAAGCTTGTGGTTTCATGAGTTTGAAAACAGTGCAATCATCCCCAAGACTACTTTGTCCAACAGTGTTCTTAGGATCCCTTGGTCCCAAAGCAACTCTCTAAAAGCCATTCCTTCCAGGAGAGCTAGTTCAACCAGCAGCCAAGAGTCAACCTTGATAAATACAATTTTAATATGTGCAAGAAAATGAGGAAATTGCAGGCTCTTGGTTTTTGTGATTTTTGTCATACCGAGTTCCCCACAGAGAACTTAAGAAGAGCCAATAATGTATTGTCCTTTCCATCAGAGTCCTGCAGAAAGTGCATGTTGAAGACACATTTTCCTGTCAGGTACTACTGTAGATCAAATGTATCCACCAGTTGGAGAAAAAAGTGAAATTTATTTGAAAACAAAGAGAAGAGTCTGTAGCAACACTGGCAGAGGACAAGGTTTATAAACTGGCCCAAGGTACTCCAAATCTATCATGAGGGAAACATCTGACAGAGAAAAATGTGTGCTGGCAATTTGTTTGATTGTAATTTCGATGAAAAATTGAAAGCATACTTCCATGGGATTAGGCTTCCCTCATTCACCAGAAGGAGGTTTCTGTTAACAAATATGGACCATGTTAGCATCCCCCACACTTCTACTTTCAGGCTGCTTGCCCATAAGTATACATGGTGAGTTTTAGATGCCTTGAGATGATAGAAACCTCCTCAATGTAGCCAGAGGTGCTAGAGTTGTTTTCAATATGTTAAGGACTGATGTGTTTGCAATGGTGGCAAAATGTAGACATATGTCTTGCAGATGCAATATTAATTAGAGGAATAACTAAATCCAAAGGGTTTTCCTTCCTGAGAGATAATAAGTCTCTCTTGATGGTATAAAAAAGAGGCCCATATCTTGCCTATTATAGAATGCTGAATGGAGGGAAGATACTTCAATTTATTTTCCCCAAGAAGTATGTATCTTTATTTTTGTCATACACAAGAGAATAATATAAGGGAAATGGTCATGTTCATGTTTTTCAAAAGAATAAATTCTTTGGTAAGGAAAGGCAATGCACTTGACCCCAAGGGGTACTTCACAGTGTGGATTTGCAAAGAATACCAGAACTGTTTACAGTGTGTAAATATCCCAAGAAGTCAGTCAAAGCAGTGGTAATTAATGTGTTTGAAGATTAATGAGCTAAAGACTAGTATATGGAGAATACAGCTGACGATTTAGCAAATGTAAAAGCTGGAAAAGGAATTGTTTTGTGTGTGCTTTTATTTATTCATTTTTATCAAGACTACTGCCTGTCCTGCATTACAGTCCCTATTTGCCTCTTTCACAGGGCTCTGACCATCCACAAAAAAGCACAGATATGAACCTCTCGTGACTAGGTGTTTCATAGAAAAATCCATCCTTGGGACAGAGAAATGATTCTGTACTGCAATGAAGTTATTTTACTGTATAAAGAATTGAATTATTTGGGAGTATTTGCAAGAAGAAACACACAGCTGGCGGGGGAACGAGAATTCATCTGAAGGTTAATCCCTTATGAAAGGGCCTCAGCCAACAAACCTTCTGTAGAGTGTGATGAAATACACTTTCCCTAGGTAGCTCCAATTATGTAGGAAAATATCTAATGTCACCCTTCCATGTCTACATTTTATGTAAGTTCCCAGAGAGCAGGAGTCACATGTCCTTTAATCATTGACTTTATTATCTGGCATACAATTGATGCTCAGTTAATAGAATCAAATAAAATACCCTTTATATAAACTCTGCTTTGTACAATTAAAAGAAACCATGTAAATTCAGAATCCTAGAGTCTTTTTAATACAAAAATCAATGGCTTGCTACAATCAAAGAAAACATAGGTAAGTTTTTAGATATTACATTAAGACAAACTCCAGCTCCACCAATGCCAGTCCAAGCCTGATTTGCCTTTTAGTATTGCTTCAATGGGTAGCTAACGGCTTGAAATTATCACTTTATTTTCAAAGAGGCTAAATTATTATAAGTGTGGACAAGAAGATTCACTTCAATGATTCCAACAGCTGTCTGTCTGTATAACATCTTGTCAGGTCATAGATGAAACAAGAAGTAATTCTTCACAAATCTCTGAATGTATTGAGGTAAAAGTCATGCAGGGTACAAAAATCCCACGTATTACTGGCTATCTCATTTTATTTTGTTTAGAAACTATTCCTTAAATAATAATAAGCTGTTCATCCATGTCTTTCTTGGTCTCCAAAGGCAGGGCACAAGCCTTAGGAGGAGGAATGATATTATAGTTTATATTATAAATGACCTATGGGAGAATTTTATTCCTCTGTGAATAACAACTACAATTCTACTAGGTCATGATCTTGCCTATAGGCAAACATCAAATGATTGAAAACCTAATTACCTTGGACAGTGGAAACTGAGAGAAAAGGATTGTTATACAAAATTTCCGTCTTTTCAATGTATGAGGCAAACTGAAGAACTGGAAATAACCAGAATCACGGAGAATAGGTGGTCTCAAAGGGTAAGCACTGGACCTGCAGCATAAACATCACCACTACCATCATCAGGAAACTGACTCAAAATGCAAATTCTTGGGGCTTCTCCAGATCTATTGAATGAGAAACTCCAGAGATGGAGCCAAGCAACCTATATTTTATAAAGGCCCCCAGGTGATTCTGAAACTTGCTATAAAATTTGAGAACCACTGCTGTACACCAAGGACAATTCAGAGAACAAGGAACTGGGAAAGAAAGATGCTTGCCAGATGGAGAAGATTTGAGAAAATGGCAATAGCAAAAAGATGGAACAGTATAGTTGTAAACAGTGGATTGACTAATATAATCATTATAAATTGTGATTTTTAAACATGTACCCAACCTTATCTGTCAAACAATGCTTTTATTACATTCAGTACTTTTGGAACTACTTTAATATTGAGTAAGGTCTAAAGTTTTAGAATTATATGAAAACATGATATTTTACTTCTTTGGGAATCATATTTAATTAAATTTCAACTGTTAGAAACAAGTTAAAGATCAAGAACCTAAAGAACAGATTTAGGGATACTTAACAAAAATATTTTAATAAATTCTAGAGCTTAGTAATCAAAATCTCTCTCCACAAGTGAATTGTTCTAAATTACAACAAAGAGTTTAAGTTAGTTAAATAGAATTATTGGGCAATAAGATGGTTGACACAAATAAGATGTACCATCTTTTCAATTACTATCATTTGGGTGCTTTAAAAGCAATCTGATTAAATGGCAAAGATACATTACTTTCAAGTTTATATTTTGATCTCAGGCTACAAGTTTATAAATACAATTTTTATAGAAACATGTATTTCCAGGCCTATAAAATTTGATAAATAGGTCTTTTCCTTCTAAAGTGAACCCAAAAAAGCTCAAGAATGTTGCTTAGAGATTAACCACGTAAGAGACAATATGCTAAAGTGTATTTTAAAATGATTTCGATGTCTTAAACGCTTGAATTAAATATAAGTCCAAGCCTGTTCCTTCCTAGCTGTGTGTCTTGAGATCAGTCTCTTAATCTTTCTGAGACACATTTCTTACTTTTAATCTGCATGTAATCATAACCTTT
The DNA here is from genome assembly GCF_049350105.2 of Macaca mulatta. Classification (NCBI taxonomy): domain Eukaryota; kingdom Metazoa; phylum Chordata; class Mammalia; order Primates; family Cercopithecidae; genus Macaca; species Macaca mulatta. Next base: position 115,794,440 of record NC_133410.1, on the reverse strand, counting down.
CTCAAAAGGTTATGTGTATATCTTTCTCAAAAGGTTATGTGTATATTTTGTGTACTAGATGAACAAAAGGTACGGCTTTAAAAATCTAGAACATTAATATGCTTTAAGACATGTTCTTTTAGGATCATTTAATATAAGAACTACATAGTACCAAAATATTACAACATTTCCTGAAGAATCTTTAATTTTTTATCAGTAAATTAAAATTGTCATGCTCTGTTTAATACAGTGGCTAACTTAGTTTCTTCTGAACTACCTTAATAAATATTTTTTACATAGTAAAAAGTTTAATGGGATGGAATTTTCATTCATAAAGAGTAATCAAAAATGACCCTGGTAAGCATTATTTTGGCTTGTGCTAATACAGTGAGCAATTGTAAAGGGAAATCCTTGGCCTTCTAAGTTCACTTAGGAATTTATAACCCAAAATAGAGATACTCAAAGAACTGTTTTGCAAAGTCTCTGTCCTTCCAATACATCAAAGGGCTAGGGTGATGTAGCCTCTGGGAAAAGGAGACATTTGGGAAGCTGTAAACAGAACAGCAGCCTAAATGTTGAGGTGACCTGGAACCATAGATATATCATTTCACACAGATTTGCCAAACAAGAACAAAGGTCTTAAGACACAAACACAGCTGAGAAATGAGTTGATCTGATGAACTTTTGCATGAGATTTCTGGTCAGAATAAAATGAGACCTGAGAGATTCATTGAGAATCCTATTAAATCTTTACCACTCTTTAGTCTCCAGAGAATCTATTTATCTGAAAAATGTGACATATAATCTGGTTCATTCAACCTTTCCATGCTAATTCAACTTCCAGGAGGAACACTGCCCCCTGCTTCATTTTACTGGTGACAATATTTGATGAAATGTCCTATTTAAAGGTAATGTGTTGGGGGCAGGTAATTCTCCTGAAATAACCTAATATTTCTATGAAATCCTGGCTTTGTATTCTAGGGCATGGAATTTTACAATGAAGAGTGATTTTTACTTTGGAAGAAAATCCAAAATAAAGACACTTGGAAAATAGGACTTGCTTTACTCTGCAGGACAAGAGAAGAGCTTCACATTTGCTGAGAGTGTACTTTCTTAAGTAGTGACACATGGTTTGCATCTATTAATCTCTTGAGCACCCTGTATCTTTAGCATTTCATTGTTCAGTGAATTTTTCATTAGTTTGAATTATAAAAGAAAAGCATTCTTCCAAAATGGCACCTTATAAGTTGTGAGTCCTGCATCCTTCACTAAGGTAAGTCATTTTGTGGTTATTTATAACAGGAACCTCCTAAAAAGAATGAGAATGATTTCACACCATTCATTTCATTGAACAAGTATTTATTGTGCATATATTAGGCTAGATGCTGGATAATTTTTAGTTCTTCTAATTCTTACTGCTTATTAAATATTCCCTTTATGTATTGACATTCTTTTGACAACTCATTGGAAATGTTCAAAAACAATCTATTTCTATTTAAAATATGATTGTATATTTATGAGCCCTAAGTGGAAATAGCACAGGGTGAAAAATAGAACATCTGGGTTCTAGTCACAGTTCTGCCACCAAGTTGCTGGTAATTATCTTACACAAGTCCCTTAACCTGTATAGTCCTTGGTGTCCTCCTGAGTGTAGTAAGCAGTTAGACTAGAAAACCATGAAGGTCCTCTTGGTTCTGTGGGCTCCTCATAGAACAGGTCATGATGTATCCTGAAATCTCTTTCTCCAAGGGCAATTATGCTTCTGACAATTCCAAGCAGTATTTTCATTTCAGCACTTGCTAACTGAGAGGAGGCATGGATCACTTGGGATGGACTACATAGCCATAGACTCAGAAATTATTTTCATCATAAACTGTGACAACTACTTCCTATGTGTTCAGTGTCAACTCCATTTCTCACCTGAAGGGTGACTATTCCGTGGTCTGTCAGCTGCATACAGTCTGGTTGAACCTCTGATGGCTAGACCCAGCTGTCGACCATGAAGCCAGTTAGAAAATACTTGGATCCTGGACATTGACTTTGGGGCTTTCTGATCCAGAGGGAGGCATCAAATGTTATGTGGATCCAGCACTAAAGCCCTTCCCAGCATAGTCAGGTTCCCACTGTAATTGTGATGCTATAAACTGAATAGTAGCTGTCTTGGTGCTGTGTATCTCAATGTAAAAGTTTAGATTAGTCAGAATAATCCAGGGGGAGCAAACTTTTGAGGCCCTCCCAAATGTAGAGCTCACAGCTGCCCCCATCCCCACCCCCACCCAGGTTGCACACAGCTGCTAGCAGCCTGCCTAACCTGCTCTGAACCACCCTGATATATACTTGAGTCAGCTGCTTTTGGATTTGTGGGGCCAGAGGGAAATGGAGAAGGTGACAGAAGAGGGAAATGGGGATTTTCATGTCTTGTGTCCTTAAGGGGTTATCATATGGATAAGTTTGAGGGTTCTTTCAGTGCATTGTACAGACTCACTGTGTTTTTCAGGATGAGAGAAATGATACTCAGTATGTTTAACAATAATGCCTCCAACATTACTGAAATAAGGTCTATTACTTGGTTAGATCCCTGGATAGTTGAGTCAACCAGTCAGTCCCCTCCTCACCTTTCACAATTCCCTCCTAAGCCCTACATCCTGGGTCCCCACTTGCCAGGCCTACATCCCTCAGCCTCTCCCTCCCCAAACCCCTGATCTCTCATCTCCCTTCTGACTCACAGTGCCTCTGTCTCTCCCCGGGTCTGTATATACTTCTGTTTGTGCCTCTATCTATGGCTCCGTGTGTGTCTAAGTATCTTTCTATCTGCCTTTCTCTGTCTGTCTCTTTCTGACTTTCAATTTCTCTTGTTCTGAAACTGTGTGTTTCCCTTTCTGTGACTCTATTTCTCCCTCCTTGCCTCTTCCCCAACCCACACCTGATCAAGTGAAAAAAAAAAACAAATGTAATATTTCTTTTTCTTTTTTCGAGACAGGGTCTTGCTCTGTTGCCCAGACTGGAGTGCAGTGGCATGATCATGGCTCACTGCATCCTCAACCTCTTGGGCTCAAGCTACCCTGCCACCTCAGCCTCCTGAGGCTGAAGCACGCACCACCATGCAGTTAATTTTTTTTTAATTTTACTGTTTGTAGAGATGGGATATCACTATGTTGTCCAGGCTAACCTTGAACTCATGGCCTCAAGCAATCCTCTCACCTCAGCAAAACACATAGACTGTTGATACTATTAATATCAGCAATTCTGCTCTCAAAAGTTACAATGTCAACACAAACATATACTGAAAAAGAAAAAAGAATAAGATAGAATCACTTTCTCCTAGGTGTGATCCCAAATTAGGCCACAGTCCCTGGGAACCCCCGAGACAACACTCGGCCTCGTGAATGTTGGTAGTAGGAATACCTGCAGTCCACTCACCTCCCAGGGCCCTCACTATCCAGGGGCCGGGGCTCACCTCTGCTCTGGAACCCTTCCAGTGAGTATTTTCACTAAGATAAAAAATATTTTCATGGAAATGGCACAAAGTTTGAAATCAAAAGACCTACATTCGTAATCCTTGCTCTGCCTCTGACTATGAGGCATTGAGGTGGTCACGTAATTTTTCTACTTCTCTTTATGTATGAAATAACGACAACATTCACCTGCTTTATGAGATTTTTGAGGTCTTTGGGACAGTGAAATGAGGTAATATGTAACATAAGGATTTCTGCTCCTTGTTTGTGTTTGCTTTGGTTTAGCTTTTTTTGTTTATTAATTCTGAGGTGCAGTGGTTTTCAACTGGGACAATTTTATGTCCCAAGGGATGTTTGGTAATGTCTGGAGACAATTTTGGTGGTTACAACTGAAGGGGTGTTACTGGAATCCACTGGGTAGAATCCAGGGATGCTGCTAAACATCCCAAAATGCACAGGACAGTCCCACAACAGAGAATTATTTGTTCCAAAATAACGTCAGTGGTGCAGAGGTTGAGAAACCCTGGCTTAGAATGAAGTACTTTAAAAAATAATCTTGTTTATCTTAATATTGTGTCATCATTTAATACTCATTATTTTATTTTTTAACTTGTCTCTTTCTATAAATATATTTTCATACTTTGTTTTCTTGGCATGTCTAGGAGAACACTTGATGGCCTATTCAAGGGAAGTTGGCCACATTTTACCCTTTGGTCATCCAGCCCCTCTCAGTCATTCCTTTGATAAACTCTTAGACAATAAAGGTAACATACTATACTAAGTTACACAAAGATTCACAAACCCAAATTCTTCTTCATGATACAGCAATTACAGAACCAGTAGCAATATGACTAAATGTATCCATTTGAACATTTGAAAAATGATTATCTAATATGAACAAGGCACTTGCTGTGCTAAGCTCTAAGGAGACAGATTTAAAATAAATTCAGATACGATCTCTGCCACCAAGAATGTACAGTCAAATAAAGGAGAGAGAAAGCAAACAAAAAAACACACAAATAAATATGTAATTGCAAACTGTAAGTATAATAAATGAAGAAAATAGATTTTAAGACTGAAAATAACTAAAAGAAGCCCATTTAAAAAGGTGAAAAAGGAGTGAGAGATGTCACAGAAGCCTTCTGTGCTTGACAGCTGAGCTATAACCTGCGAAAGGTATAGAAGTTAGCCAAAATGGAACCTTTCCAGAAGACAAAATAGCATGTGGCAGAGTACTAAGGTTGGAACAGGCTTGAACCATTTAAATAGTTGAGATTTTTTAATATCTTTGCTTCCTTGTCTTGAATCATCCGAATTATTTGTGAAAACTGTTTGCTAACTGCATATGGCTACATTTCTCATTCTTCAGACAGTCTCACAAATTGATATGGTTTTGTTCATTGTTTTTCTTTTTTGGAAAAATATGTAATCAAAACAAGCACACTAATGAATGTGATACAACTATGAGTTTAAAAAAGAAACAAAATAAGAGGAGTTAGAGATTTTAAAATTGTCTGCCTAGAAGAGATGTCCAAGTTCCATATTTTACAGTTAAAAAAAAAAAGGGACTTGCATGAACATCACTTTGTAGATGTAATCAAGTTAAGATTAGATCACGTTCAATTAGAGTGGACCCTAATCCCTTATGATTGGTGTCCTCATAAGAACAGGAGAAGAGACTGTGAGACAAGGAAAACATCACATGATGATGGAGGCAGAGAATGGAGTTATGCATCTACAAGCCAAAGAATGCCAAGGATTGCTGGCAACACCAGAAGCTGAAAGAATGGCATGGAAATAATTTTCTCTGAAGGCTTATGAAGTCTTTAGTCTCCACAGAGAGCTTGCTCTGTGGATACCTTAATTTTGTACTTCTGGCCTACAGAACTGTGAAAGAATGAATTTCTTTTGTTTAAAACCATCTAAAAATACACACACAAAAAAAAAATTAGCCAGGCATGGTGGCACGCGCCTGTAATCCCAGCTACTCTGGAGGCTGAGGCAGAGAATTGCTTGAACCTGGGAGGCAGAGGTTGCAGTGAGCTGAGATCGCGCCACTGCACTCCAGCCTGGGCGACAGCGTGAGACCCCGTCTCAAAAATAAAAAAAGAAGCAAGCAAACAAAGAGCAACAACAATAGAAATGTATTATCTACAGTCCTGTAGACCAGATGTCCAAAATGAGTCTGACAGGGTTAAGACCAAGGTGTTGGCAGGGCCAAATACCCTCTGGAGGCTGTAGGATATAATTCCATTCCTTGTCTTTTCTTGTCTAGAACTGCACTCCTTGCATTTCTTGGCTCATAGTTCCTTACTCCATCTTCAAAGACAGTAGCACAGCGTATTCTCTCTCTGGTTCTGCCCGTCTCAGTTTCTTTCATATACCCTTCTTCTCTTCTGTACCAAATTTCTCTTTGGTTGCCTCAGATAAAAATCATTGTATTGCATTTACATAATCTAGAATAATCTCATCTTGTAATTCTTAATCACATCTGCAAAGTCTTTATTTTATTTTATTATTATTATTTGCATTATAAGGTAGCATTCAGAATTTCCAGAGATTAGAACTTGGGTATTTGTAGGAACCATTATGCAGCCTAGCTCACTCCCCTGTTTCTCATGTAGCCAATTGAAGGAATAATGATCTTTGTTTTGTGTTGTTTTATACATCATTCTGTTTCTACCTTTGTAAGAGAGTGTTTTTTTACTTATCTTTCTGGAACAGCCATGTTAAGCTGCCTAGAATTATACCCTGGGCCTTGAGACTTGGCTTTGTTAGTGCACAAATGTGTACAAGGGAGCATGACAGGTAGAGGCAAAAGTTTTGTCTGTTGACCAAGACTACCCAGTGTCCAGCTGCCCTAGAAGAAAAAAGCCACTAGCACAGATATTCCATAATCTACTCCTATTTTTCCACATACTTACCTTTTACTCTTAGGAATGATTTATTCATAATGTTGTAAATTTGTTCTTTAATCAGTATAATCTTCTTTAAGAGAAGACCTTCTAACTTGGTTGAATTAAAATTCTATTCAGACTCAGGTTTGTGTACCCCAATTTTTGTGTTCAAAATTAGAGGGTTTACGTTGCTAGGGCACTGCAACTCTAAGCCTTATGATAAAAGGTTATGAAATATGGAGCTTGTAGTACAATTTTAAATATAATTTAAAGAAATAAGAATGTAAGAGTAACTGCAAATCTCACCTCAATCACACGAGAAAAGAAATTGATCTATGTTTCCTTTTACATGCAATAGAGTTTGTACTATATATCAGTTTAAAAATAATTAAAATGAAATATCTTGTAAACCAAACTAAAAGATAGAATAGGAAATATCTGCACTAAAGTATTGAAAAATAGAAAGATGAAAAATACAGAAGAGAACACAAAGAGATATACAGACATTTTTAAAAGAGTAATATATATTTAACAGGCGATCCAAGAAGAGAGAATGGGACAGAATTAATTATTTGAAAGATAGTTGTTACAAGTTATCCAAAACCAATAAATGAATTTTAAAATAGCTATGATACACAAACACAACTGTCTCTTTGAGCTTCTGTAACAACAACAACAACAAAATGACATAGACTGAGTGGCTTATACATTTGTTTCTCATAGTTCTAGAGGCTGGGTCCAAGATCCAAGCTCAAGCAGATCTTGTGTCTGTTGAGGGCCTGCTTCCTAGTTCTTAGATAGCTGTCTGTTGCCTGTGCCCTCATGGTGGAAGGTGCAAAGTAGCTCTCTAAGGCCCCTTCTTATAAGGGCACTAATCCCATTCATGGTCCTCCACCCTCATAACCTAATCAGTTTTCAAAGTCCCACCTCTAAATACCATCACACTGGGGATTAGGTTTTAATATATAAATTTATTTCTTTATTGCGATAGAGTCTGGCTTTGTCACCCAGGCTAGAGTGTAGTGGCTCAGTCTCAGTTCACTGTAGGCTCTGCCTCTTGGGTTCAAGGGATTCTCCTGCCTCAGCCTCCCAAGTAGCTGGGATAACAGGTATGCACCACCACGCAAAGCTAATTTTTGTGTTTTTAGTAGACATGGGGTTTCGCCATGTTGGCCAGGCTGGCCTCAAACTCCTTGCCTCATGTGATCCACCACCTCAGCCTCCCAAAGTGCTAGAATTACAGGCATAAGGCACAGTAATAATATATGCATTTAAAGGAGTGTAAACAGTCTATAGCAAGAATAAGCATACACATATAAAACCACATCTAGGTTCATTTTGGAAAAAAATCTAAAAACCAAGGACAAATAAAAATCTTCAAAGTAGACAGAAAAAAAAATGCATATCAACTTACATCTCCTTTCAGTCCCCAGGTACCAGTGTCAACCTGCACCCATGCCAACAGCCCTTCCCACAGTAAAATGACGATATGTCCTTTTGGGGATCAACTTAGGAAATGACTACCATATACACTTGTCTTGATGTATAGGATTCTTCCTACTGGAGATGAGACCTCTCTCTTTAGTCCAAATATTCAGGTATGAAAACTGACTGAGGTAGGAAAAAAAAAAGTAAGGGATTGTGATTTTTTATTCTACCTATTCTATTAACTTACTCTACTAACTATCTTCATAGTATTCTGTGGATCAAGTCCCCTGGCTGTTATCCTGATCTGGCCACTTTTTATAGTTGCTGTCTACACATTGCTTCTGGCAGTTAAAAGCTGCCACATGGCTTCTCTAATTTCAGCACTCAGATATCATTCCACTGGTATCTGAGAGCCCAGTCCTACAACAGCATCTCCTGCCATCAGCCTTGACTGACAGAGGACAGTCATCACCTCACTAGCACAATCCTTACCACTTTGGCATATGAGTGTCCTCTATGCTCTCTCACAGAATTAGAGAGGCTGATGGGTTTTGTAGCCTTAGGTAGTATATCCACTCCAAAATGTTCGTTCTCCTGAGTCCTCTGATCTTTTCTTCCATCTACCATGGAACTCTGGCATTTCTGTTTCACTCAGTGTGGGCAATCATTTTTATCCAAGCTTCCAAGTCCTATTCTGGTTGTTAGCACCATCTCCTGGAATCCTTGCCAGGGTGATAACTATTTCATTATGTGACAGTGTTCCATATCAAACTCTTCCTTTCTGGACCTTAGATATCATACCCTTTGATCCAACACCATCAGAAGCTAGTACCGTATACCTAATATATGTGATATGTTTAGTATATCTATTATCGTGTATCTAGTACCACTCTTCCTTGCTCTGCCAGTACATATTGGCTGGTTCTGCAGCTCCTTCAGTGTGTAATCTTTTTCTTTATTCATTAGGCCCAGCACAACCTTATCAACCCCAGCATATCAGTTGTGACTTAATCCTGGTTAAATCTAGGAGGTAAAGTGAAGTTAAATCCTATAGGAGTCTGATCATTACTTTAACAATCAGAGTCATTACCCCTACCAAGACAGTGACTCCCCTTTTTGCCTGCTAATACAGGGCTCTTTTATCCTGGATACAAGGAATCTGAAGTACTCTAGTGGCACTCATGACTTAGAATTCAATGAGATTTGTTCTGTGTCCTGTGATAAGGGTACAAATCTTTTAAGAACTAGAGCCACCAACCCAGAGTTGCAGGAATAGAAAGCATAAAGTACCCCAGTGGCCATTGGAAGTGATGGCTGGAAGGACCACCCCTGCTTTCATTGCTTTGGCTCCTAGATTTATTTATTCTTTTGGGGAAAAGAGCCATATAAATGTCTCTAATTTTATGCATATGCTGAGGAACCTCAATGCGGACACTTCAACTGTACCTTTGGTAAGCCATTTCACTGCTCTATGAGGCTTGCTGTTTCCACAATCTGTAGATTATGAAATGACCATAATCGATTGTCATGGACCCATTTCTGTGCCCCCTGTAACATGAAATGAGTCTTCTGGTCTGTTGTGATGTTGCATCGGATTCCTGTGACCAGGAAATCTGGCTGATGTCAGGAAACAGCAAGGGGTGTTGCCTTATTAATTAGGCATTCCACAGGGCCTTGGATAGTGGTGCTGGGTAAGGCTCTGCAAGCAGAAAAGGGAAACCATATCCAGAATAGATACCTATCTCAGTGAAGATTAACCACTAACTCTTCCTAGACAGAGATGACCCAATGTATTTGACTTGCTAAAAAGTGGCTTTTTGGTCTTCTCTAGGAACAGAGCTACACTGGACACTCCCTTTTAGATTCTGTTGCTGGTAGGTTATATACTCAGAGGCAGGAATAACCCGCTCAGACTTTACTGGGTGTCACATTTGGATCCATATACCGCTTCCATCTCTGCCACTATGGCAACTCGGTATCCTTCATGCAAGTTCCTGGGTGACTGGTGATAAAGACTGACTAATATCAACAGGCTGTTATTTTGTCTATTGGTTGTGTAATGTTTCTTTGGGGCAAATGGTCTCTGGTGGGCAATAACTTGTGATAGAAAAATCTTCACACTTCCTGTCCATACTCATAGATATACCTGCATGTCTCTCCAAAACTCCAATATTTCAATATTGGAAACTCAAATATTTCCAATATTTCAATCACTTTCCTTCTAGGTCCTTGGCCTGCTGGCCAGGTCATTAGCCGAGGCCCTCAGAACACTTCTCCTTGCACACAAAGTGAATGACCCAGTGAACCACTCACAGTCCCACACATCAGGAAGACTTTCTTCCTCCACTATCTTTCAAGACATCCCAGTGAATGTGGCTATAATTCAGCCACCATTCACCGTCACCTGGCACCATATATTCAGCTGACTTGCCCACTAACCAAGCTCAGACTTTTTCCTTTTTCTTCAGTTAGTCATTGAGAATCTTCTAAATGATCATGGATATGATCTGGGGCAGGGTGCTGGAGCAACTATAATGTTATCACTGGGGACCAGACTACCTGCTCATGCAGCTTGTTTGTGACCTCTGATCCTACTTGCAGTTGATCTCACATGTACCATTTTCATCTTGCAACAGACTGCTGCTAGACCCACCCAACTCACTTTAGAGATCTGACATCACTCAGCTCATAATAGATAGTTTTGGACACAAGGTCATTTGGCACCTCATGGTCAAGCATTCAAACTCTACCAGAGCCATGTAGCATGCAAAGAGCTGTTTCTCAAAAGGCTTGTAATTTTCTTTTGTAGATGGCATGGTTTTGCTCTAAAATCCAAGCTACCCGCACTGTGATTCTCCAAATGAGGCTTGTCATAAATTCCACACTGTCACTTTTCCCAACATTACACTTCCAACATTAGAGAGGCCAGGAGATCAAATGGCTTAGGCAACAGGACTGCCTGGATCATATCCTTAACTGCTGCAGATTTCTATACTTCCCCAGGTAGCCTTCTATGTCACCTCATGTGTGTCCCAAACAACATTTCTCTGTGTGAAATGTACTGCTTCCAGAAAGCAAAGAGATCCACCAAACACTTTATGCTCTTCTTGTGGCGGTAGATGGAAGATGCAACAATTTGTCTTTTACTTTGAAGAGGATACTGTTATACTCCTGACAATTGGACACCTAAAATATTCACTGAAGTGTCAGGTTCCTATAATTTAAACTTACCGTTTGAAAGACATGTCTCTTTCCAACACTTCTAATATACTAACCACCTCTTGCCTGTCCTCTCAAATTAGCATAATATCATCAGCGTAATAAATCATTGTGATATTATGTGAGATATCAGGGTGACTCAACCTCTTTGGCATATTTCATGACAGTTTTTTAAGGAAAAATGGTAAATAATTGGTCAATTTAACATAAATGCAAACTCTTCTTATCCTCTTTTCCAACTGAAATGGAAAAGAATGCATGTGCCAAATCAATTGCCATATACCATGTACTCGAAGGCTTACTAGTCATCTCTAGTAACATATGCCACATCAGGCAAAGCAGGTGCAGTCTGGGCTACTACTAGGATGAGTTTGCAAAATCTACAGGGAGAAATGGAAAAGATCTTAGTGTTTTTATATGCTTGTGGAAAAGTGAGAAATTAAAGATACAGAATGGAGAGGGTCAAGAGGCTGAAATGTATTCATTCATCCAGTACATGGTGGTCATTGCTGTGGAGAAAAATAAAGGAGGTAAGTGTAATAGTGACTGCCAAGGAAGAAGACTACTATTTGACATAATGTTATCAATAAGGAAACTCACAAATAAAAGAACATTTGAGCAGAAATGTGAAGGGAATGGAAAAATAAACCTATGGATATCTGTAGAAAAAGCATAGCTGATACTGCAATTGGTTTAGTGTGCTTGAGGAAAGAGGCCAATGTGATTAGAGCAGAAAAAGTGAGGAATAGAATGGGAGGAGATGAGGTAAAGATGGAGAACACGGGGGACAGAAGGAAGGGAAATAAGCGCAGGGATTTGAAAATAACTGTAAGGTCTATGGATATTTTTCTTGGTAAGGTAAAAGACATTTGAAGATTTTGATCAGAGGAATGTTGTGATCTAATTTACATTTTACCAGAATCTCTGCTATGTTAAAAATATACCACAGGAGAGCAAGAGTGAAAGCAGGGAAACCTGCAGAGGAAGCTGTAGCAAAAATACAAATTTGATACTTAATAAAATTGTTCATCAATATACCTATTAGTTCACTTATACATTTAATCAGTAACCAACTATTTCATGGCTAAACACTGGGCCACAAGAATAGTCCCAGTCTTGAAGATCTGAACCAAAGCAATTGTGAAAAAAAAAAGTTTTGTTTTGTGGAAGATAGATGTACTCTAGAAGAGTTATTTCTTTAATTATTAAAACTCTGTCACCAATAAATATTAAATGTCAAATTAAAATTTGGGAAGAACTCTATGAATTATTTTGACACAGAATGGTTAAGCTAATATCAATCAACACATAATTTTTGGAGTCAAAATTATTCTTTCTCAGAGATGACTAATTGATGATTTGTGCTTTTTTTAAATAGATGAATTGTGAATTGGATTTTCTTTTGAATCATATTTATCTGGTGGAAATCACTAATGTAGGCATTCTCAAATTGTACTAAATCAGTGTTTTAATAGAAAAAATTATACTTTGTAGCAAACTTACCTAGATAAAAATCATCTTGCATGCATACTCTAACCAATTATATCATGAAACTAAACTGTAATGAGAGTTGGAGTATTTGAAGTGCTCTCACTCTTACCACATACCTTCAGTTTAGCTAATTTAGGAACTTTAATGGTAACCCATAAACAGTCTTTTTATCTACAATATGGTAAAATAATCAGTGTTGTACCAGTAAGTCTGACAATTCAACCAAACATAATTAGATCAAGAAAGAGCATAAACAGAGTCATGTTCATTTTAAGACGTTTCAAAACTCTGGAAATTATTGTGGAAAGTCCAGCTCTTGGAATTTAAAAGGCCAAATGATACCAGGAAGCTAGTCACTAAATGAGCACGATAACTTTGAGGTTTCAAATATTACCAGACAGTGATTACCCGGAGGATGGGGAAATAAGGGGAAAAGTTCCACATTTGGTAACTTGGTAACTCTAGCAAAATCTTAATGGGATACAAAATTAAATCTGTTGGATGTCACCAATGAAAATATCTAATTATCTATATATCTTAGAGTTGTTTCTCCCGTATTTGGGAATGCGTAAGTAATTACCATACTTATTTTCAACTCTACAGACAGAAATTTGAGACTATATAAAGAACACTCATAAAATCTTAATTTTTGGTAATACAGAAATGCTACCAGAAAATAAAAAATTTGGCTTGTTAAAAACATTTTAGAATTATTAGGTTATTTGTATGTTTTTCCATTATACTTTACTATAGAATTATTTTCTTGGTTTTTCATTGACCAGTTTTTAAATTGTTTCTATTACTCCTCAACCTCTATATGTTTTTACAGACTAAAATAAAAAGATGTTTCTTAATTTTTTCCTTTTGGCATATTTTTTCTAATTAGATTCAAGTGAGGATAAAATATCTAAGGAAAAAAATCGGTGGAAAATACATTTTTTAACAAATATTTATTGAGCTAAGTACCATTCTACTAATAAGACATTGGAATACAGTAGTAAAAATGTTCTGTTGAAACTGTTTTTCTCAATTTCATCAATGACTTCTCTGATGGTTAATTTTATGTGTTAACTTGGCTAGGATTGGTACCCAGTTGTTTGATAAACATCAGTTACTATGAAGGTATTTTCCATGAAGGTATTTTCTGTAAAGGTATTTTTCAGATGTGATTTACATTTAAATCAGTAGATTTTGAGTAAAGAAATTACTCTTTATCATATGTGCAGAACTCATTAAGTCAGTTGAAAGTTGTAAGAAAAAAGACTGAGATCCTCCAAGAAAAATGGAATTCTGCCTCCAAACTGCTTTTGGACTCAAGACTGCAGCATCAGCTCTGCTGGGTCTTCAGCCTGTCAGCCTGCCCTGCAGATTTCAGACTTGCCAGCCTCCACAATTGTGCCACATTTCTTAAAAGAAATCTCTTTTTTTTTCTTTCTCTCAGGGGTGTGTGTGTGTTTGTGTGTGCGCGCGCGCATGTATGTGCACATGCATTCTCTCTCTGTATAATATATATATTATATACACACATTCTATTAGTTCTGTTTCTCTACAGAATCTAGAGTATTACATCAATGTGTGTATTATATAACACATATTCTATTAGTTCTGTTTCTCTACAGAATCTAGAGTATTACATCAATGTGTGTATTATATAACACATATTCTATTAGTTCTGTTTCTCTACAGAATCTAGAGTATTACATCAATGTGTGTATTATATAACACATATTCTATTAGTTCTGTTTCTCTACAGAATCTAGAGTATTACATCAATGTGTGTATTATATAACACATATTCTATTAGTTCTGTTTCTCTACAGAATCTAGAGTATTACATCAATGTGTGTATTATATAACACATATTCTATTAGTTCTGTTTCTCTACAGAATCTAGAGTATTACATCAATGTGTGTATTATATAACACATATTCTATTAGTTCTGTTTCTCTACAGAATCTAGACTAACACAACCTCCATGATAACAAGTGCAATGGTCAGCTCTCCTCCTCCTCTTTCTCAGCCTTTAAGCAGCATTGAGCAAATTGATTATCCCTCCACTTTGATATACTTTTCTTACTGCAATTCCCAAGTGTTACTCTCTTGGTTTTCCTCCTACACCACTCACCTCTTCTATTCAAACTTCTTTGTTGATTGTTCTTTTCTAATTTCTTAATGTGTCTTTGGACTATTCCTCGATTCCCTTCTCTTTATCTACATCAGTCATTTGGTGATCTGATCCAGTTTCATAACTATTAGATTGATGCAAAAGCATTGAGGTTTTTGCCATTACTTTCAACGGCAAAAACTGCAATTACCTTTTCACCAACCTAATATAAAGGCCATCTATACGCCAATGACTCCCAAATATGACTTTCTAATCCAAACTGGAACTCTAGACTAATACATACAACCCAGGACTTGAAATTTAGCTCTCCAAAAGATATTCTCAGAATTAACAGGTGCATTATTAAACTCCAGTTTTTCCCCCACCAACCCACTCCAGCCCCAGCCTTTACCCATTTTACTCCCAACAATCAATCACTCAGAAATTCCTGTTGTTTTTGTCTTCAATATATGTTAAGAACCTGACTGGGCACAGTGGCTCACGCCTATAATCCCAACACTTTGAGAGTCCAAGGCAGGCGGATCACTGAAGGCCAGGAGTTTGAGAACAGCCTGGCGACATGGTGAAACCCCATTGCTACTAAAAATACAAAAATTAGTTGGATATGGTAGCACATACCTGTAATCTCAGCCACTCGGGAGGCTGAAGCAGGAGAATCACTGGAACCTGCGAGGCAGAGTTTGCAGTGAGCAGAGATCGTGCCACTGCACTCCAGCCTTGGCAACAGAAAAAAAAGAAAAAAATATATATATATGTGTGTATATATATACACACACACACATATATACACATATATATATTTACATATATATTTGTATCTGACCATTTCTTACATTTCTTATCACTCTACTGCTATAACCCTGTTCTGAGTCACCATCACTATCTTCTACATTCATTGATAATATTCAAATAATTTTCATTTCTACATTTGCCTCTGCCACATCTTTTCTAAACACATTTCAAATGTAAGTCAGATTTTGTCACTTCTTTGCTCAGAATTGTTCAATTATTCCTCATTTCACTAAGCTGTGAAAACCAATATCCTTTACAGTGGCCTAGATAAAACATAGGCCATTTTATTCTATATGAATGAGGTGATGCAGCAGTCCTAAAGACACTACATCATTTAGCCCTGTTTCTCTATTAGCTCCCTGGCCTTTCATCTCTCTACTCTCCCCCTCTTATTCTACTGGCCTCGTTGCTATTTCTCCAACACTGTAAGCAAGTTGTAAGTGAGGCTCTTCTTGCTTTGGTTGATGTCTCTGCCTGGAAAGCAGTTTCTATTGATAATCACATGAATCACATTCTTTAAGTCTTTGCTCAAATGTCAACTACTCAATGAGTCTCACTGTAATCACCCTGTTTACAATTGCAACCTGCCAGCACCACCTGCACTATTGATGACCTTTAAAATTATCCTTTTTACATATTTCCATATAATGTACCTTATTCATTGACCTAAACTCCAGACTCCTTTATCCCCCACTAGTACACAAGCTTCACTAGGGTAGAAATTTGTGACAGTTTTGTTCATTGTTAAACTCTGAAGTACTCAGAACAATGCGTGACATATAATAAGTAAATACTATATTTTTATATTTTAATAATTAAAAATAAGATATTTGAAAATGCATTTTTGTCAAGTTATAAAATTTAAGTTACCAGCATATTTCAGAAAGTCAACCCAAACTCTCTTTTAGTCCAAACTCCTCTCAAATAAGATTAACTCTATATTCAATGTCTCCATTTGATGACTTTTTTAAGAGAAGGGTTTACTACAGCTATAAAAACTAAAAGATTACACAACACGTACTGATCACAAGTCCACAAAGCAATGGAGAGCAGTGAATAGTGACCTTTCTCCCAAGATCAGAAAGCAATGAGAGAGGAGAGACTGTACCTACTATTGCTCTCCTGACTATACCCCAGCTTGTCACCATAGGAATGTGGGTGTCATTAAAAAGAAAATGGTATAAGATCATGGAAACTAACTTATTTACCTGTAGCTTTAAAAATTGCATACGGCAATCCACCTGGCTTTTTTAGAACATTGCTTGAGTAAACCTATCTGTCCATATGCCTTGATTTTACTCAAGACACAACAATTTACATAATCATTGCAATATAGTCTAACTCATTGTCTTTGAGGTTTACTTCTAAACTGGAACACATTGTCATCTTAGACACATTTACACAATCTAAGCAAGTCAGTAATCATCTTACAAGTTGGATTATACTTTTACATGGAACATGTTAAATACAATGATATGAGTTCCATTCTCCATTTATTATTGGTTCATTCATTTACCTGAGTGCTCACAATCTTCTAAATGCTATCCTATAAGGCAATCAGTTATTAATATGAGTTAAGTATGCAATCAATAATAATGCAAACTATAATGTACATATGCAAAATATAATAATGGTGTTGTGAGTTACACCACTACCCAAATCCCAGAAAACATTGTTCAAAACATTAAAATCAATAACATGTATATAGCTAGTTCTATCCTTGGATCCCTCCCAAAATAGTTAAATAATTCACACAAAAAACTCAAAACATTTTAAAAATAGATTTTCTATATCTATATTGCAGTTATATTAATGTTTATTTCTTTTATTATTTTTCCAGTAATAAAAGAAATACATATTTATTATGGAAAAACTAAAAAATGTTTGAGATAAGTATCTAGATTTTATATAGTACACCAGAATCACACATCAGCAGTACTTAGAGAAATTTTTAAAGAAAAAGAAGGAAGGGAAAAGAGAAGGACCTGAGACAGATCTTAGCTTGAAAACAAGAAAATGCCAGTACCAATCTAGGGTCTGGATCTCAGGATCTGGTCAATGAGTTGCTTAAATAAAGTACCACCAACCCATACCATTTATTGTACTTATAATTGAGATCAGAATTGCATGTAGTGAGAGAGTGTGTGCTTTAGTTTGTCAAAGTAATATTGAAGTCTTAAGGTTTGAAATATAATTGTCAGTATTTAATTATTGTTGTCATCTACTGTGAAAGAAAAAATAATTTCATCATAACCTACCATGAAATAATAAGAAATATACATATTGGCTTCTGGACCCAGGCCCTGGCACAGAGTTCCTAAAACCCTTGTAATTTCCTGAGTGATAGGGCTGCTAGGAGATCTTTTGTTCTAATGTTTGGTCTCTGCCCCAGTTTCTAAGACAGAGCTTCTAATACCCTTGTAGATAAGGGTGCTAGGAGAATCTTTTATTCTGTTGTTTTGTCTTTGATCTCAGTTCTGGACACAAAGCTCCTAGATCCCTGGGAACTTCCTCGGTGATAGGAGGATTTTTTTTTTTAATGATGTGATCCTTGGTCACCAGAAAAACCATGCTAGGATTACAAACTTGGAGCTTTCAGCCCCACTCCTCCTTCTCCAGAGAGGGGAGAGGGACTATAAATGGAATTAATAATCAATCATATCTACGTGATGAAGCCTCCATAAAGATCTCCAAACTGTTACTCCAATCTCGGAGCTTCTAGGTTGGTGAACACATCTGTGTGCCAGGAGGGTGGCATACCCCAACTCCACAAAGGCAGAAGCTCCTGTGTTATGGACCCTTCCAGATCTCACCCTATGTATCTTCATCTGACTTTTCTTCTGTATCATTTATTACATGATGCATTAATAAACCAGGAAACATGAGTCAAGTATTTTCCTGGGTTCTGAGAGTTCTAGCAAATTAATCAAACCAAAGGAGAGGGAAGTGAGAGCCCCAGTTCATAGCTAGTTGGTCTCTAGCTAGGTCATATGTGGTTGCAACTGGCATCTGAGGTGGGGAGCAGTCTTGTGGGACTGAGCCCTCAAGATGCAGGATCTGATGCTATCTCCAGGTATATAGTGTTAGAATTGAATTGAATTAGAGGATACCCCACTGTCATCCACTGGAGAATCTACCAGAGAATTGCTTGATGTGTGGGTAACCATTACACACACCCTCAGCCGCATTCGGTGTCAGAAGTGTTGCATGACTGTGTGAGTATAGAAAGTAGAAAAAAAAAAAACAGTTTGGTTTTTCCTATATCCTTATATCCCTATTACAGAAAGAAAAATCTGTGTTCTTTTTGTAAAACAGGGAGAAAAGACCACAATCAGTTTTTTGATTTTATGCACTGTCTATTTTAGTCTGGTTACAGAACACTTGCAAAACTAGGTTTTATTTTATTTCTTTAATAAATTCTGTCTCTCAAAACACACGATTAAAATTAATAAGAAAAATACAATATAACCTTAAATGGGAGCTTATATACTGCATTCTTTACAACAGCTGCTTCTATTTCATTTTAAATTAGCCAAGTTTTATGTAGAGTCTTTCATTTTAAATTAGCCAAGTTTAATGTAGAGTCTGACCTTACAGAACTGCAATATGATTAGCCTCAAAGCACATGTTTCTGATTTTGCGTATCTGAAATAACATTTTTTAGAGTATTCAGAAAATGAGACGGCATTGGTCCTGAGAGGAAAAAATCTATGTATCACTTAAAATATCATTGAAAAAAAGTACGAATGTTATCCATTAAGGGAGGACACAAAGAACTTTATCTCACACTTACTTAATCCACCATTTCCGCTTATCTCTTCTTAATTTCCACTCCAGGGAAATTTTGTGTTTATGTGTAAAATCTTTCTTCTAGGGAGCTTAAAAAACTTATGGACACTAATTGGTGAATCCTTTCAACATTCTTAAGGAATAGGCAGAAAATTTCTGTCAGTCAAGACACAAATAAGAATAAAGTCACACTCCATTATCTAGCACAGAAAAGAAAATCTAATGAATTGTTGCACACACACACAAAAAAAAGTTAATTAGCTATTCTTGTTTGTCGAGAGCCAAACAAGAGGAAATTGGTTTCCAATGTTATTAAATTACGATAGTAAGACTATAAGATAGCAATATGAAAGAACTTTCAAATGACAAGTGTAAAAATGAAGCTGAATTAGGTAGTTTAGCCTACACCATGCCTGGTAAGAATAGAACGTAAGATAACTGGCAAGGTTTTGGGTCATGAAGGGACACAAAACACCCTCTAACCTTCTCCTACATCACCTCTTCCCACCTCAACACATTCAGACACAACACATTCAGACAAAAATCATTCGAATTATTTTCTCAGCATAGTATCAAATCTCAGAGCCACATTTTTCCTGCTAAATGAGTTTATCCTGGGTAGGCACCAGAGATCCATGAGATGACAGCATCTTGAGATGAGTCATCATTTCTCATATGGAAGAGGGTAAATAAAGATAAATTTCAGATGTCATTTTGTAACGCCTAAGGTTCTTGCCTAGCCACGCCAAAGAATTGGTGTGGTGGCTGACTATGGTAAATGATTGAGACAGGGACTGATAGAAAGAAAAAGCTGTAGGCTTTATTGAGCAGAGTAAAAGTACAAAGCTTCCACAGCATGGAAGGGGTCCCTAACGGGTAGCCAGAGTTAGATTATGTGATTGCCTTTTAAACTCTTTAGGCAGGAAATACGTGAGGCAGGAAGGTGGTACCAGAGCGAGAAACAAAGACAATTAACCATATGTGACATGTCTTAGATCTTGAGGAAAACCGGAATTGCAACTTAGGTTTTATTTATTTTATGACCTTGTAGTGGCATGGCAAAGGCGACAGGATCTCACAGGACTTTACAAAGTATGTTTACAAGGAATTGGAATTGGGAGTATAGATAAGGTCTGCTAGTCACACAAAAATAGGCAGTTGACAATCCTTTTACTTTAGTTTGGGGGGGGAAGGAAGAGAGGGAGAGAGGACATAGGGAAACTTACAGCAAAATTTTCACTGTTTATAGCTTTCTTGGGGAAGAAAATACATGCACAAATCATGGTGTTAGGAATATTTTGAGCATATATCTTCAATATTATTCATCCAGGACTGAAATAAGTCCTGATGCAGGAAATGAGTGAGTTTCACAGCTTTCTGAACCCCTACTTGACCCAGAAAGCCCAGTTGGCCCCTCCTCTCAGTCCCCCCTCTAAACAGGACACCCCAACTGCTACTGGGAATGGGGCAGAGGTCATTCTGGCTACTTACCGCTGGTTAGGGGTGAAGAAGGGGCCCTGCATTTGTGGCATCCTCCAGAGGGGAACTTTTTAGGCCAGTCGAGGGACCAGTGGGTCCATCCAGGGGTCCTCAGTAGAAGCCATGAGTTGAGCTCATTTCAGGTTCCATTTGTAAGACCATTTGTAGTTTGATGGCCTCGATCCTGGAGGAAACAAATTTGACAAGGAGGTTAAAAATGCAAGGCCCAAAGGCGAGTAATAGTAGGATGGCTGTCACAGGTCCTAGAAAGGGGAGGAGCCAAGATATCCATTGGTTAAACATATTTCAGGGTCCTGAGTTTTTAAGCCCCTTTTTCCTCTTTTAAATGTTTAACAATATTTTGTAATTCTTTGTGAGCTTCAGGCCTTAAGGGATATTGCCTTTGATAAGGAAAAGTGGTGGGGTCTTTTAGCCTGATTTGAAGGGCATTCTTTATCTTTCCGGATTATCCTTCTACACCCCAAACTTCAGAGTTGATTCCTTCTGTAAGTAGGGGACAACAAATGGCTAATTTGTTCCTTATATTCATGGAGATAATAGCCCTAGCTTTGGCTAATATGTCTCTTTTTAATAAGGGTGTGGGACTTTTGGGTATAACAAGAAAGGCATGTGGAAAGAGCACAAAGTCTCCTAATTCCAGCTGAGGAGGTGAGAGAAATACTTGGTTACAGGCTGTCTTGAGATTTTCGGATAGTAACAAACTTTGAGGACAGTCGTCTGGGGCAGGAGATTAAAACTGAGAAAGCCGCCCCAGTGTTCAGGAGGAAGTCCGGTTCCTGGCTCTCAATGGTCAAACTTACCCAGGGCTCTGTGAGGGTGATGGCATGAGCTGGCGGTTGCCCCGGGCACCTTCAGTCCTGTTGCTGAATCATCTGGTTGGGTGCTTCTAGTCCAAAGGGCCTTCCTCCTCTAGGACCGTGAGCCTTCCAGTGATTGCCTTGGCATATTGGACACGGGCAAGGGGGCAGTTTGTTTCTTGTTGGACAATCTTTCTTAAAGTGTCCTTGCAAACCACACTGATAATAAGACCTACTAGGCAATTGGCCTGCTCCTCTTTTGGCTCCCTCTGAGCCACCAAGGTCTGCCTATCTGAGGGCCATGACTAAGGCTGCAACTTTCCTCTTATCTCGCTTTTCCTTTACAGCCTGTTCCTCTTGGTCCTTTTTATAGAACCCTGAGGTTGCCAGGTTTAACAATGCCTTCAAATTTTATTCTGGGCCTAAGCCAGATTTTTGGAATTTTCTCCTAATGTCAGCTGTTGATTGGTTGATAAATTTATCTTTTAAAATAGGTTGGCCTTCTACAGAATTTGGAGTTAGGAAGGTGTGCTTTTTTAGGGCCTTCCTTAGCCTTTCTAGAAAAGCAGAGGCATTTTCCTCTTTTTTCTGCGTAATTGTGGATAGCATTGAGTAGTTCATAGGCTTTGTCCTAGTCTTCCTCAACCCTTTTAAAATGCAAGTTAGCAAATGCCTGTGGCTCTAATTTCCATGATCTGAGTCAGTATTCTAATGAGGGTCTACAGTGGGGACACCCTTTTGTCCTGTGCGGAATTTTTCCTTTTCCTCCAGGGTCATTTGATGGTTTACATGGCTAAGGTACTACAGATTCCTAAATTGCCAGGCTGCTGCTACAGCTGCTTCCTTTTCAGTAGGACTTAAGGTCTGATCAAGAAGTAACATGATATCTCTCCGTATTAGATCAAAGGACGGCCCTAATCCTTGCAGGACATCTATATAGTGATCAGGATCATCTGAGAATTTCCCTAAATCTGCCTTTATTTGTTTTTAATCTGAGAGTGAGAAGGGGGCATGCACGTGAATGGGCCCAAATTCTCCTCCTACTGCTTGTAAGGGACACAGTTTGGGTGCCTGGCTCGCAGAGTTTATGTTCTCTTTCCAGGGTGCCTTTAACACTTCACTGGGGCTAGGTGGAGGAGAGTCAGTGGGGGAACAAAAAAATTTCAACATATTTATTTCTCTCCTGCCCATTGGACAGCCATAGTGAGCAACTTTGGCTCTGAATCTCAGAGAAACGGCCCATCTTTTTTATTATTATTATTAATCTCTCTATGGTTTCCCAAAATATACTATAATTACATAAATGGTCTAGAGTACTATGCATTAGTATTCCCTCCATCAAAGCATGACTTCATTGATTTAATACAGCCTAGTTATGTAGTTTCTCACAGTTGATAAATTTTTTTCTTTATTTTAGAGGTATTGGTCAAATAGACTCAGAGCCCAGGAGAAAAAGTGTTGATCTAATACCAATGTGCCTCTCAACATGTCAAAGTATCAAAACAGCAAAGTGTGAATATTTTCAAAGTTTTGGGTTTCAATTTTAATAATCCCACATTTTGTGGGGAGATGTGTGTCTGTGTGTGTGTGTGTGTACACATATACTTATCACAGATATCTAAATGGCAGGAATTATCAACTTGATTACATTTATTGACTTAATCCAATGAAGTATGTTTTCTTTAGAAGTTCATGCATTCTTCTCAAAATTACAACTCCATATCCAAATTTTAATTAGCAATTCTTCCAGACATAAGCCTTGCTTCATTTTCTACCTGTTAAAGTTTGTGCTTATTGAAATTTTTTAAGATAATATTTGTAATGTACACTGAATTTTCACTCATCTATTCAGTTCATTGATTTATTTGTTTCTGTAAAAATTCAGAGATTTATACCTCTTATTTGCAAAATTATTCTACACATATTCCATTACAATAGAAGATCCAAAACAACATAAACATCGTTTGATGTCTCACTTATTGCTGAGATGAACTAATTTAATCATTCCAAATTACTTGATGACTCTTAAGTATTTCTATTAGTTCAGAACCTTCTGACAAACCATGCCCAAAAGTAAAGCCACTCATTAATGTTTTTAAGACAAAATGAAGGTTTTTTTTAAAAAACAAAACCAAAAACAGTTTACACTCACTTCAGATAATTTTTGTTTTAACATAAAAAAAGTTTTTAGTAAAAGAAATTTTCTAATTTTGTTAACAAATTTAGAGTACTTATTCATACTTTGTTTACAAAAGTTGACTTTTTCTGTAGTTTGTTCTTTTAAAAAATACACTATGTCATCTCTGAAAATAGTTGATTAAAAACTTAAGATTATATTTCATTGTAATGAAAATTCCAAATCAATCAATCCCTCATTAGTTTAAGTGCATGCTGCATATAGTTTGATGTGTAATTTATACATAACTCAGGATATTTTCTCCTAGACCAAAAATCCCACACATTTCTTTTACATGGCAAAAAACACCCTACAATTTATGGAGAAAGAGATTTTAATGTTGAATGCAGAGAATACTGTCTTTATTTAACTATATTCAATCTCATTTAATTTATCATTTTTCCCAAGACCTGTTTTCTGAAAAGGAATACCATAAGATAATATGCAAAAGTAAAAATACACAGAACCAGAAATGAGATCAACATGTTGGCGTTTATATATTTTTAAATATTTTTGATCAAAGCTGGTGTCATGTGATTCAATAACCTCTTTGGAATAATAACACAGAATCACGCCATCTCTTATTTTGCTCTGGTTATTTTTCCAGGACCAAAATATCCAAGTTTAATTTCCAAATAATTTCCAATGTTCAAGACAAAGCCTTTCAAAGGTTTTGTAGGTGTTAAAAAAGACAAAGCCAAACTTCTTGCCATGGTCTGTAAGACACACCATGTCCTGGCTCCAACTTACCACCCAGATTTATACCTTCCACTGCTTCCATCCTCCTCTGTCAAACGCAAACTGAGTTTCTGTTTCCCACTCGTTCCTTAATCCTATTTTTCTCCTTCATGCCTGTGTCCTTAATCAAGTTTTGCCTCATCCTAGAAAATTCTCCCAATTTCCTCCTCACCACTGAATTCTTCATTCTAAAACTGTCTCCTCCACTCTGAAGCTTCCTCTCACACCATCCTTCTTCTTCATAGGCAGAATTAGTTACTCCCTCTTCTGTGATTCCCATAGCACATTATTAATATGTCTATCATGAATTTTTTTTTTTTTCTTTTGACACGGAGTCTCGCTCTATCACCCAGGCTGGAGTACAATGGTGCAATCTCGGCTCACTGCAACCTCCACCTCCCAGGTTCAAGCGATTCTCCTGCCTCAGCCTCCCTAGCAGCTGGGACTGCAGGCGCCTGCCACAACGCCAGGCTAATTTTTGTATTTTTAGTAGAGAAGGGGTTTCACCATATTGGCCAAGCTGGTCTCAAACTCCTGACCTTGTGATCCACCCGCCTTGGCCTCCCAAAGTGCTGGTATTACAGGTGTGAGCCACCGTGCCTGGCCCATGAACTTTTAAATGATATATCATTATATCATGTATCTTTTTTTCTCTATGCTTATCAGGCCCCTAAGGAAACATACGTAGCTATTTATTTTTTTATTTCCCACAGATTCACTATTTATGATTCCTTTTCTATAAGTAAATAGAATTTTCTAATGTTCTAACTAACTTCTTTCAATATTTTCTTTATTAATGCCTGGCAAAATCCCTAACACTGAGAGTGTTCAGTAAATGCTTGCTGACTAAATTTTTAAAATTTCCAACTTATAGCTAAGCCACTGCAAATAATGATGCTGAAAATGTTCCCTTTTCATGTTCTATGATTTGCATAAAGTGAGTTTTGGTGACATATAAAACTTCAGTGGATAGCTGAGTTAAGGTTTAAAAAAAAAGCACAGAATGCATCTATAATGTAGAAATTGGTCTATGTATTATTTTTCTCTATATAGGGAAGACTAGTCAACCCATTATTAGCGTGGAGCATAAGGAAACATTGGAGGTTTACTTGGATTTAGGTTAGTTCCAAGTGAGAATTATTGAAGCATTAAAATATTTACTTACAACTGCAAAATATCAATTTTATTGTTATTGCTGTTTGTGAGAAATATATATATATATATGTATTTTGAAATGTATCAAATATGCAAACATTACTGCTTTGGCTTGAATATGTCCTCCAAAAAGCATGTGTGGGAAATGTAATGCTCAATACAACAGCGTTGAGAGATGGAACCTGTATTAATCTGTTTTCATGCTGCTGATAAAGACATAACTGAGACTGGGCAATTTACAGAAGAAAGAGGTTTAATGGACTCACAGTTCCACAAGGTTGAGGAGCCCTCACAATCATGTTGGAAGGTGAAAGGCACGTCTCACATGGCAGCAGGCAAGAGAGAGAATGAGAGCCAAGCGAAAGAGATTTCCCCTTATAAAACCATCAGATCTCATGAGACTTATTCACCACCACGAGAACTGTATGGGGAAACCACCCCCATGCTTCAATTATCTCCCACTGGGTCCCTCCTACAACACATGGGAATTATGGGAGTACAATTCAAGATGAGATTTGGGTAGGGGCACAGACTCAAACCATATCAGCACCTTCAAGAGGTGATTAGGCCATAATGGCTCTGCCTTTATAAATGAATTAATGCTGTTTTGGGGGGAGTAGGCTCCTTATAAAAGGACAAGTTTGGCCTCCTCTTCCATTCTCTCAATCTCTCCCTCTCTCCATCTCTCTCTCTTTCTCTTTCTCTCTCTCTCTATCTGTGTCTCCCTCTTGCCTTCCATCATGGGATGATGCAGCAAAAAGACCCTTGCCAGATATCAACCCCTAAGCTTTGAACTTTCCAGCCTCCAGAACTGTAAAAAGTAAATTTCTGTTCATTATGAATTACTCAGTCTATAGTATTCTGTTATAGGAGCACAAAAGAGACTAAGACAGTTACAAATACAAGAATATTTTTCTTAATTGTTACATCCCAAGCTGATGTTTTTAAAATACTGCATTGATTTCCTTTTTCAAAACTGTAAGGCATTCAAAAAATAATAAGGTCATGTCAAAATATATAAGAGCTCCTACTGGCCAAAGTTGGAGTAATTTGAACAACAAAGTAGTATTAATAGTGCCAGATTATAACCCATACTGATATAAATAAAAAATTGAATAGTTAATTTAAAAGTGCAAAAGGAATAGCTATTCTTTAGAACAAATTACATTAAGCATACACCACATTTATAATTGTTGCAGGCAATATCATAAATGAATACCAAAATCAGTGAACAATGTGTGATAAGAAATAGGGTATTTGCAATGTCAAAGTATCTTTCCATTAGAATGTACTTTTGAAGGAAAAAAATAGAAACTTCACATTGGGGAAAACTACCAAACATTACCTTTAACAAGTGACCAAGATTAACATTCATCAGTAAAAAGATATACAGACATCAGATACCTACTGATATGATGCACTGAGAAGGACACAACATCACTTCTGTGGTATTCTTGCCCAAAATGTATAATCTCAATATACTCTTGAGAAAACACCAGACAAACCTATACTGAGAAAATCAAAAGTACCGAAAATAACTGTCCTAAGTTACTCTTACCAGGTTCCTGTCCACAGTGGACACAAAAAGAATTAGGAACTGTCATAGTTTGGAGGAGACTAAGAAAGCATAATAATTAAATGCAATGTGAGAGCCTGAATTGGATTACAGACCAGAAAAAGGACATTATTGTGATAATTCACAAATTAAAAATAGCCTCTTTTATAAACACATCTATATCAACAATAGTTAACAGTATTGTACCAACGTCAATTTCCTGGTCGAATAGCTGTGCTAAAATAACATAAAATATTAATATTAGGGAAGACTAAGAGAATTCTCTGCACTATTTTTGCAACTTTTCTGTAAGTCTAAAATTATTTCAAAATAAAAAAATTAAGTAAAATTTAGATAAATAGTAAAATAAGTGATATTTTTCTTCAGTTTCTTGTTTAGGGTCAACCTATTTCATAAAGTTCTCTCTACTTATTCTAGCAACAGTTAATTATAACAAGTCTAAAGCCAGACTACTTGAGTTCAAATCCCAATCCCACAAAATCCTAGCTATATATCCCCGAACATGTTGCCTTATCTCTCTGTGCTTCCATTTTCTCATATGTAAAATGGAAGTAATAGTAATATCTACCTCATAAGATTGTTTTAAGGATTAAATGGTTTAACATGGGCAAGTGCCTAGAAGAGTGCCTGCAACATAGTATGCAATACATAAATGTTACTCACTATTATTATTACTATTCAACCTACATGAACCTCTTCACATTTGTATGCATTGTGATTTTCAGAATATATATCCAGTCTTGTGGATGGATTATGATAAAAAGACTAGAGTTGCAGGACTCTGTTTTCCAAGCAGTCCTCTACTTTTATACATAATTTATATCAAAATGTTGTAAGTTAAAAATGAGAGTGTTGAACACTATTTACATGTAGTGGAATTAGTTTACCACTTGATAAATCCAAATTCAAATTCATTTTAGAATAGTGTTTTTGGAATGTTCAAGAATAATGTAGGAAAGTTTGGGTTACTCAAAAGTTAAATATAAGAAAGAAATGCTCAACTATATGCAATTTTATCCCGCATCCCACCCCATATAATATGCCTTGCACAATGTTTCTCAGATAAGCATGAAAAACACTTTGTTAAATACAAAGACAAATGAACTAATTGGTATTAACATGATCTTTTCATTAATAAATTTGTGTACAGCCATGATTTGATGACTCTGCTTGAAATGTTACTAGGCTAGAGCTAAAATTATTATTGCATGTTTATTTAGAAATGCTCTATGTTTTATTTAATTTTGTTATATCATGAGCAACAAGTTGTGTTTTATTTTGAAAGGAAAATTAAAGTTTATGATTCTAGTTTGTGTGGGAGAGGGTAAACAAAGTTTTATACATAAACAACAATTACATATTAAATTCTATGAAACAAAGTATGTTCCAAAACTAAAAAGGTGCCTGATCTAGCAATAGGACCACACTTGTTACTGTGTTTTATTTAACCATTTAGATGATTTGAAGGCACAGGGTTCTCTTCATAATCTCCCCTCTTTACATCACACACATATTCACGAGTTCACAGTATACACATTCACATTTCTTTTCAATTTCACTTTTGGTTTTCAGTTAACAAAATCTCAATGATAAGTTTTTTGAACAGTTTTTATTTCGTCATCATATTCAGGAGAAATGACTTTCAAAGTTATGTCCCTAAAAATATTTTGAAATAAATCGTTCTGTGTGTACAAATTGTGAAAAGAAACTGTCATTTGAATATATTAAAATTTATGAGACATATGACTTGAGCCAATTAGCTAACAATATATTATATGCATTTCTTAATTTAAAAGACTCTTCTAAGAGAATTCTACAAAGGTGGTGCAGTAGGAAACATCAGGAATCAACCTACCCACATAGACAACAATTGCACTGACAGCATCTGTCTAACATAACTATTTCTTAACTCTGTAGTCTACTAAAGGCTTGTAACTTCCAGGGGAAGGTTGGACAGTAAATTGTCAGCTCTTAGCTCAGCAATGAATACCAATCCCCAACCCTAGCCTGTGGCAGGCATCTATTCATTATTTCTGGAACAGCTTGCACATGGCCTGTGGGAGCCAGGGAGACCAAAATAAGACCTTGTTGTCCAGTTATTAGAATCTGTATTCCGATTGCTGCTTTTGATCATTGAGGTGCAAACCAAGAGGCAGGCAGCCATTATAGCCTAGCCCCTACTCCCCACCACCATTTGTTGCAAGGCTGTCTTTCTTAATCTGAAGTGACTTTCATGGTATTTAAAGGGCTAGAACCCTTCCCTCTTTAATTTTTCTTTTTCCTCTTCTGAGTCTCCTGCAGTGCATATGTTGGTCCACTTGATGGTGTTCCACAGGTTCTTCAGACTCTGTTCATTTTTATTGAGTCTTTTTTTCTTTCAATTCCAAAGACTTGATCAGTTAAATTGTTACACTGTCATGTTTGCTGATTATTTCTTCCACTCCTCAAATCTGTTCTTGAATCTCTCTAGTGAATTTTTCATGTCAGTTATTGTATTTTTAAGCTCTAGATTTTTTGTTTCTTTTTAGGTTTTATATATTTTTATTTCTATAGACCTTAAATACTAGGTCATTCGAAAACAACTGTATATATTAAGAAAATTAGAAAGTAACTTCTACTCATGCCATGGAAAGGTGCAGGCTTAGAAAAGACTAAAGATGACCTTAGGTTTACGCCTCCCACCCAGGCTAATCCTTGGTATAGAGACAGTCTACAACAATCAAAACCAAAACAAAACAAAAATAGAAAAAAGCAAACCCTAAAGAAGGGGGAGAATCTTATCTTCCGAGTTACCACATTATTAGATTCATATGTCCAGTTTTCAACAAAAAAAATTCCGAAGCATACAAAGAAACAGGAAATCTTGGCTCAAAGGAAAAAAATAAAAATAAATCAACATAAACTAACCCTGAGAAACACCAGATTGCAGATCTACTAGACAAACACTTCAAGACAACTGTTTTAAAGATGCTCAAAGAACTAAAAGGAAGACATGAAGAAAAAATAATTTAGGAACAAAATAAAAATATCAATTAAAAATAAAAATCTAAAAAGAAACAAAAAAAAAACTAGAGCTGTAAAGCACACTAATCGAAATAAAATATTCACTGGCAGGATTCAATAACAGATTTGAGCAGGCGGTAGAAAGAATTACCAAACTTGACATTGGGAGAATTTAAATAATCAAGTCTGAGAAATTTAAAAAAAGACTGCAGAAAAGTGAACATAGACTTAAAGACCTATGGGATACCATCAAGTGGACCAACATATGTATTGTAGGAGACCCAGAGAAAGAGAGCAAGAATGGGGAAGAGAGATTATTTGAAGAAATACTGACCCTAAACTTCTCAAATTTGATGAAAGACATGAATATAGACATCCAAGAAGCTCAATAAATTCCAAGTTGAATGAACTCAAAGAGACTTGCACCAGGACACATTGCAATAGAACTATAAAAACACAAAGAGATAAGGGCCAGATGCAGTTGCTTATGCCTGTAATCCCAGCACTTTGAGAGGCCAACACAGTGGATCACTTGAGGCCAGGAGTTTGAGACCAGCCTGGCCAACATTGTGAAACCCCATCTCTACTAAAACTACAAAAATTATCCAGGTGTGGTGGTGTATGTCTGTAGTCTCAGCTACTCTGGAGGCTGAGGCATGAGAATCACTTGAACCTGGGAAGCAGAGGTTGCAGTTAGCCAAGATTATACCACTGCACTCCAGCCTGGGCAACAGAGCAAGACTCTGTCTCAAAAATATAAATAAATAAATAAATAAATAAATAAATAAATAAATTCTTGAAAGTAGCAAGAGAGAAGTGACTCATCACATACAAGTGTTAACCAACAAGACTATCAGAAGATTTCTCATCAGAAACTTTGGAGTCCAGAAGGCATTGGACTAATATACTCAAAGTACTAACACAAAACAAAAACAAAAACTGTTTACCAGAAAATCTGTGTCTAGCAAAACTATCCTTCAAAAGTGGGATCAAAATTAAGAAATTTCCAGATAAACAAAAGGTGAGCAAGTTCATTAGCACTAGAGCTGCCCTGCAAGAAATTCTAAAAAGAGTCCTACAAGTTTAAGTAAAAGGACGCTAGATGGTAACTAGAATCAGTATGATGAAAAGAAGATCTCAATAAAGGTAAATAGATGGGAAATTATTTAAAAACTAGTATTATGTAACAACAGAGTGTAACTGCACTTGTTAAAGTTTAAGATACTAATACACTAAAAAAGATTAGTCTAAATGCTAGTATTATTGTAGCTTTGGTTTGTAACTCCACATTTTGTTTTCTACATAATGTAAGAAATTAATACATCTTAAAACTAGTTTATTTTTGGACACAAATATACTAAGATGTAATTTTGTGACAACACTAACTGAAAGGGATAGGGATAGATGTGTAAATGGGCAGTGTTTTTTTTTTTGTTTTTTTTGTTTTTTTTGTTTTTTTTTTGAGACGGAGTCTCGCTCTGTCGCCCAGGCTGGAGTGCAGTGGCCGGATCTCAGCTCACTGCAAGCTCTGCCTCCCAGGTTCGGGCCATTCTCCTGTCTCAGCCTCCTGAGTAGCTGGGACTACAGGCGCCCGCCACCTCGCCCGGCTAGTTTTTTGTATTTTTTAGTAGAGATGGGGTTTCACCGTGTTAGCCAGGATGGTCTCGATCTCCTGACCTCGTGATCCGCCCGTCTCGGCCTCCCAAAGTGCTGGGATTACAGGCTTGAGCCACCGCGCCCGGCCTGGGCAGTGTTTTTATATGTTGTTAAAGTTAATCTGGTATAAATTCCAATTAGAGTATAATAACTTTAGGATGTTAAATGTAATCCCCATGGTTACCACAAAGAAAATAGTTATAGAATGTTGTATACACAAAAAGAAATGAGAAGGAATTGAAACATTTCACTACAAAAGATAACTAAATACAAAAGCAACAATAAAGTGGTGTCTCAAAGAAATATTTATACACTCATATTTATGGCAGCATTATTCACAATAGTTAAAACATGGAAGAACCCAAGTGTCCATCAACTGATGAACAGATAAGCAAAATATGGGTGTGTGTGTGTGTGTATATATATATATATAAATATAAATAAAAAATAGTATTTAGCTTTAACATAGAAGGAAACTATGACATGTGCTACAACATGGATGATTTTTAAGGACATTATGCTAAGTTAAATAAGCCAATCACAAAAAAACAAATACTGCATAATTCTACTTATATAAAACACTTAAAAAGTCATAAAAATCACAGAGATAGAAAATAGAATGTTGGTGGCCAGAACCTAAGGGGAGGGAGAATGGGGAGTTATTGTTTAACGGGTATAGAGTTTCAGTTTTGCAAGATGAAAAAGGTCCTGAAGATGGATGGTTGCACAACAATGTGAACATACTTAATAACATTGAACTGTGCACTTAAAAAATTCTTGAGATGGTAAATGTTGTGTGTGTTTTACCACAATACAAAAAATTGAGGAAAAAAAACTTTCCCTCAAGGATTTCGAACATCAACAATTCTTCTAAGAGGCTTTCTATGATTAATTAGCCTTTGAATTTAAGCAGAAATAAAACTCAAACCACAATAAAGCATGTATTATATTAGTTTTTATATAAGGATATGATAAAAGGTAATCTAAAGATTTAAATAAAATAAATAAATCTAAAGATTTAAAGTAACTTCACATTATATTACATTTGAGACTAAAAGTCATATTTTATAGTATGCAAAATATAAATTAGCAATCTCATTATTTTTATTCCCTGTAGACAAAACATAAAGAAAAAGTAAAAATGCAAGCACATGTAAGTGATTGTTTTATGTCTGTTGTTCAGAAAAGTACAGTTTGCTTCAAATCTGAGCCCAATCAAGAAACATGAAATAAAATAAGAACACACTATGAACCATAGCAAAGACTCAAACCTTATATTTTTAATTTTTTTCTCTCAAATTTTGCAACTGGTTTTATATGTCCACTTTACAAAAGAGAGAAACTACAAGTGAGAACACATACAGAAAAGTGTTTTTATATTTCTTCAGCATATGTTTTGTCATTAAATATTTACTTCATTAAGCTACATATCATAGACTCAAAGTAAGATCATTTGTAAAGCAAAACTTACGTGGGAACAGTGATTAAAACATAGAAAGAAACGAGTGCTTCTCTTGTTTCCTTTGCTTTTCTTATGTGTATTTTTCATTTCATTTCAATGCAAGTGATTTTACAGAAAATAATCACCACTCAAAGCAAACTATTTTCTTCAGAGTGGGAAAATTAATGAGTAAACAGAAATCTATATTCTCTCTGAGAAATGTTATCCCTGTGGGTTATTAAATACTTGATTTGGGCTTCTTGAATTTCTAACTAGGATTTTGTTCCTGTAAACTGTGTAAGTTTATCAAACAGCATAAAGTTACTTATTGCATGCTCTCTAGAGAAAAGAAGGAATGACCTTTCCCAATGAAGACAAGAGTGATAATGAAAATCAAATGTGAAATAATCAAACCCATGGCAATGCATTTGCTAGGGAAATATTTTGTTAAAACGTTATCTAATGAACTGTCAGGGCCATAATTTAGCACGTCACATAATTTAGTCCTGGAAATACTTTGGGTAATAAAATATTTGAGCTTTGCACTGTGTTCCACATCTTAATGTACACCTAATTGTTCTTTTCATTCATTCAAAGCCCATTTATTGAGTGCCTACTATATTGCCAGGTGTTATACTTCTGCCTTTGAGGAGTTGAGGATTGAGCGAGAGCGTTACAGGAAAACCACAGCTGAAGCACAAATTAAAGTAGTTTGAGAGGTCTGTGCCCTGAGGAGTATGTAGGAGGCACACTTCACCTGGCTTGGAGTAAGGATGAAAAGGTGCCACAAAACTATTCCCAGCCAAGTTTACTTGAAGCATAGGTGAGTTTTAACAGTCGGAAAAGAATGTTTTCAGCTGCAAGAAGCATGGACAGATTTGAGAGCTGTTAAAGGTAAAGTAGCACTTGCAAATCAGATGCGGGGGATAAGAGAGTAGAAGACTAGATAAAGAGAAACAAATCAATCTCATTTTCCACAGATATGTTATTTATTAGCACTTAGTGTCTAAATATTAGGTAGGCCCTAAGTAGAAATATTAGGCTATTATGAGGTAGGCCCTAAGCAGAAAATCATATGAAAAACATGGTCACTGTCCTTAAAACACTTTTAGAGTGCAGGGCAGGAATGGCAAGGGAGGGCAGGAAGACTTTCTAAAAGCAAGTGTAATTAAAAGCGGCATGGCATAATTCCTACAGTAAACAGTTGTAATACATGAGAAGACAGGACCAGTTCTATCTGGGTATGAAATAAGGACTAATGAGGTTGTTGGCTCCAGGTGCCATCCTCCCCTTCCCACAGCTTATAAAGATCGCAGCATTCTCTCCTCCCTGCTAAGTAAGCCCAGACTCACTTTTCAAATAATATTTCAGGCACACACAGCCAGAGTTGGTACGTACCTACATAAGATTTGTCTTATGTAGACAAATCTCGTGTACTCACCAGCTTGAAAAGCTTAGTTTTTGAAGAGAAAGGAAGAGAAAGTGATGTGGAGTTAAAGGTCAGAAAACAAATGAGGAGAATCCCCGAGACTGGCTGAAATTGGTTCTCTCTCTCCTCACTGGAGGGAAGAGTAGAGGGCTAGGAAGATCTTCAAATGGAAGGGCTGACAATCTTGACCCATGCCAGTTGCCTGTACAATCTGTCCTCTAGAAGAGAATTGGTGAGGGCACCATGGCAATGCACACCCTCGATCCTACAGCAAAGACCAGAAAGAAATGAGAGAGAGAGTCTGATAACCAGAGAAAGAGGCCACAGCAAAGTTCCTAAGTAGGGATAAAGGAGAAAGTAAATTATAATTCTAGTTATGAATGGCAGAAGGGGCCAGTAGGACGTTATGGGGAAGGAAGCCAGCCTTCCTTGTTCCTCAATATAAAACAATCTCAGTATTGCACTGGAAAGCAAATGGAATGCTCATCAATTATATTAAAAGTAGATTGACTTATTAAAAATGCAGCAATGTTTGCCAAAAGCAGATGGAAAACAGAAATTCAAAACAAGGTGAGGTCATTTGCAAAACCCCAGCCCTACCACTAACTCCCAGCAGCTGACAGTTCTCCTACATCAATATGGTGCTGATGGGAGGTGGGTGGTTGGGAGGCCAAATGGAGGAGGGGAGAGAAAAACACAAGAAATGGTTTATAAGTTCTTTTCCTTCCGTCATTTTCCAATATGGATAAAGACATTGCTCTTTACCCTTCTATCTGATAGGCATTGGGATCAACTGCCTATTTAGAGTCTGTGAATTACTAGTTACATTACTGGTTACATCCTTATGGGAATCAGGATTTCATTAATATACTACTCTATGTAGATGTTCATTAATCTTAGACACTGCAATGTATTACAGCTAAAACCAAGCAAACTCTGGTAATTTCTGACCTGAACTTGGATGGTCACTTTTTCCATAATGCTGGAATTTTAATTCTAAAGCTTGAAATAACCTTAGAAATATCTAGTCTATTGCTCTCAATCTCCCTACTGGGGAAAGTCAAATCTGGAAAAATCAGGTTTTTTATCTTAGTTTACAGAATAATTTTGGTAGTTAGAATTCAGGACTTCTGGCATCTATTACAGTATAAAATTGAAGAACATGAATACTTTGGATTTGAATAATTAATTCAAGAACAAGGCTTAGAATACTAGCTAATGGGTGTTCTAATAATACTTAGTTATAACATTGTTTTAGTAAGATCTATTAAGTGGTGATGTAACTAAAATAGCAAGAATGATAAGCATATCCAAACATTAATTAGGATTCATGATTTTACAAAGCTTTAAAAAAAAACCCTTAGAACTATTGCCACAATGAAAACTTACTGTACTTAAAACGGTGGAGGCAGGAGATCAAAAGCTTTCCCACCTATTTCTAGCAAAATCAGAAAAAGCTAGTCTGATTGGTAAAACATGTAAAGCAGAGATTAAATTAAAAGAAAATCAGCCCTTGTTACTTTAATCATCGATATGATGGAAATTTTTTTGACAATCACTGTCAATTTGCACATTAAGTCACTATTCAATTACCCAAATTTGAAACAGAAAGTACTGTTTTCATCTACAGAGGGATTAAAAATTAAGACATTACAAATTATGGGAATGTTGACTGTAATCAGTTATTCTCATAGCTTCTTTTTTCTTTTCTTTTTAATGAGTTCTTCAAATTAGTGCCTATAAAATATAGTTTCGAGAAAGACAGATGTGGGTGGGTCTAGAAGCAGATAGAATGATGCTTTTTCTCAAGAGAAAGAAATGCTGTACTTTTGGGAATTAGAGAAAATAGTTAAATGATTTTATATGCTAGATTCTAGAATACTCACTGGTTTTAGGAAAAAAAGTGAGCTTATGCAAATATATAAAATTGATGGGTGTATGTAGAATTCCTAGAGGCAATGGATTAGGAATGTCACATGGGGGTTCTAGGTAACCAAGCATTAGACATTTTAAAAGAAGTTTAGTGTTTTTAGTGGCACTGTGACTTCTGTTCTGCATTGCCAGTCTTAGCATTACTCCATATCTCAGCTTCTTTTGTTTGAAAATGGAAACTTCCAAGGCACCTCTCAGACTTTTTGGAAAGTAAATGAACAGTTTTATTTTCTCAATTTCTGTGAAAATTTTTGAGATACTTCACTTTACTTTCTAACTCCAAGTTTCCATAGTTTTAAGTGTCTTGAGGTCAGGGTACTCTAAGTGAGCAGTCTAGCTGATGGAGCAGGATAAAGTAGACAGAAATATTGAGCTTGTATGGAATATAACACAGTCCTCAGACCTCTACTTTTTTGTTTTTCCACTCATGCTGACAGAACTCATCTCTTCGGAATAACAACATAACACTGGCCGGGCGCGGTGGCTCACGCCTGTAATCCCAGCACTTTGGGAGGCCGAGGCGGGCGGATCACGAGGTCAGGAAATCGAGATCATCCTGGCTAACACAGTGAAACCCCGTCTCTACTAAAAATACAAAAAATTAGCCAGGCGCGGTGGCGGGCGCCTGTAGTCCCAGCTACTCGGAGGCTGAGGCAGGAGAATGGCGTGAACCCAGGAGGTGGAGCTTGCAGTGAGCCGAGATGGCGCCACCGCACTCCAGCCTGGGCAACAAAGCGAGACTCCGTCTCAAAAAAAATAAAAATAAAAACAAATAACACTGTGGTTCAGAATGTAGCCTTTTGCATCAGGCAGTATAGGATGGAAACCCTAGCTCTTACTTTCATTTACCACTCATGTGACAGTGGATACATTGCTTTACATCTCCTGAGCTTCAGTTTAATTTATGAAACATGTGACCGAATGTTGAGTAGAATTTTTTTCTGTTATCTTTGTGTTGCTGAGGCCCAAGACTGATAAAAAAAAAATACTATTGCCCCGCTTTTAAAAGAGAATACTAATATGCCACCAGCTATTGAGATCAGAGACTTTCCCAAAGGGCCTTCAAAGTTAGATGAGAGAACGGGCCAAACTACCACAATTACTACACCAACTTTACCAACAGAAAGATATGGAACCTGCCTGATATGGTTTGACTCTGTGGCCCCACGCAAATCTCATGTCGAATTGTAATTCCCAATGTTGGAGGAGGGGTCTGGTGGGAGGTGATTGAATCCCGTGGGTGGACTTCAACACTTCCTGTTCTCATGGTAGAGTTCTCACGAGATCTGGTTGTTCAAAAGCGTGTAGTGCCTGCTCCTTTCTCTCTCTGTCTCTTTCTCTCTCTGTCTCTCTCTCTCTCCTGCCAGCCATGTGAAGATGTGCTTGCTTCTGCTTCAACTTCTGCTATAATTGTTTCCTAAGGCCTTCCCTGAAGCAAAAGATGGTATAGCCCACTGAACTGTGAGGTGATTAAAACTTTATTTTTAATAGATTACCCAGTCTCAGGTAGTTCTTTATAGCAGTGCGAGAATGAATTAATACACTGCCCAATCATCATTGGTGAACACAATGGTTAGAAATACAATATTCAGTATCACACAGTTAAGAACATCAGATCTCTCAAAACTCTGATTATGTATAGATAATAATACCTACCTAACATAATCCTCACATGTAAGTCATACATTGCATCTTGTTACCCTCCTGCTTAAAACCATAAAGTGGGGCTTTATATTTGACTTAGAATCTAAATCTGGACTTCCTCCAACAGTCTATGACATGCTCACTGCCTCTTCCTCCAACCTCATTCTGTTCTATGTACTTCCTAACAAAGTATGCTCCAAACACCATGGCTTTTATGGTTCTTTCAAACACCCTCAGGTTATCTATTTTCTGGGGCCTTTGTACATTCTGGTTCTATTGCATGGGGTGTCTTTCTCTATTGCAAGATAAACTCCCTTCTTCGTTCAGGATTTCTCAGATTAAATGTTACCACTTTGAGAAGGCCTTCTCTGACCATCAAACGTTGAACATGTCTTGACCCCTCCATTTATTCTTTAACTCAGCCATTTATTCATTTCTTCTATAATTACCTGAATTTGTTGTTATATTATTTATTTTTGCTTTTAACTTTTTTCTGTCTTTCCATGAGAGAAGAAACTATGTCTGTGTTGTTTAATATTATGTTCCAAGTGTCTGTATTGTGCCAGACATAGAATATGTGCTCAATAAATGTCATAATTATTTTCTTGGCTTCACTTTTATGAATATAACTGCTAACCCATAGCTCTAAATCTTCTTTTCTCTAAGGTACACTAGAGCTCTATGTCTCTAACCACTTCCTGAATATTCATACCTGGATATCCCATATTCAATTTAAAATAATATGAAACAAAACTACACTGATGTCCAGTCTCACACCACTTACAGACTATAAGCACTTTCAGAGGTGCTATTGTAATAAAGCTTTTATTTCCTGTATGTTAAATGTTGCTCTGTGTACAGAAGAGGTGTATTAGTTATCTATTGCCACAATGATGCTGTATAACAAAACCCACAAAACCACAGTGGCATGCAATATTAAACATTTATTGCTCATGCA
The DNA here is from genome assembly GCF_049350105.2 of Macaca mulatta. Taxonomy (NCBI): domain Eukaryota; kingdom Metazoa; phylum Chordata; class Mammalia; order Primates; family Cercopithecidae; genus Macaca; species Macaca mulatta. Next base: position 115,755,259 of record NC_133410.1, on the reverse strand, counting down.
CCTATGGTGGTCAGCTAAGAAGCTCTGATGCTCTTGAGCAGGTTTGCTTATGCATCTGCAGATTGTCTGGCTGTCAGCTGAGCCAGGCTATCCTAGCTTGAGGCAACGAAGAGACTACACTTCATCACGATCTTCTCATGGCAATGACGGAAGCATGAGAGAGTAGCCTATCTTCTCTCTGTGGATTTGCTTATCCTGGAAATTTCATATGAATGGAATCCTACAATATGTGGCCCTTTGTGACTAGCTTATTTCACTTAGCATAATGTTTTCAAGGTTTATCCATGTTGTAGCATGTATCAATATTTCATGAGCTTTTATTGCTAAATAGTATTCCATTGTATAAATACACCACATTTTATTATTAATCCATTAATTAGTTGATGGGCATTTGGAATCCTTCTACTCTTTGGCTACCATATATAATGTTTCCATAAGCATTAATGTATAAGTTTTTGTGTAGACATATTTTTTTTCTCTTGAATATACATTTAGGAGTGGGATTTCTAAATCATATGGTAACCCTAAGTTTATTTGACACTTTAAATTTATTTGTATGGATACATAATAGTTGTATCCATAAGATATTTATGGATACATGTGATATTATGATACAGGCATGTGCTATGTAATGATCAAATCAGAGTAATTGGGATATCCATCACCTCAAGCATTTATTGTTTCTTTGTGTTAAGAACCATTCCAATTCCACACTTTTAGTTATTTTAAAATATACAGTATATTATTGTTAACTGTAGTCACCCCGTGTGTTACCAAACATTAGATCTTATTCTTTCTATCTAACTGTATTTTTGTACTTGTTAACCAACCCCTTTGTATCCCTACTCTCCCATACCTTTCCAAGCCTCTGGTAACCATCATTCTACTCTGTATTTCTATAAGTTCATTTTTTTTTTAGCTCCCACATATGAGTGAGAACATGCAATATTTATTTTTCTATGCCTGGCTTATTTTATTTAACATAATGTCCTCCAGTTCCATCCATGTTGTTATAAATGACAGGATTTCATTCTTTTTATGGATGAATAATATTCCATTATTTATATTACCATATTTTAAAAATCATTTATCCATTGATGGACACTTAGTTTGATTCCATATCTCAGCTATTGTGAATAGTGCTGCAATAAACATGGGAATGCAGATGTCTCCTTGGTATACTTATTTTCTTTCTTTAAGATATATTTACAGCACTAGGATTGCTGGATCATATGGTAGTTCTAGTTTTAGTGTTTTGAGGAACCTTTTCAAAAAACTAAAAGTACAGCCACTGTGGTTGTACTAATTTATATTACCATTAATAGTATATGAGGGTTCCCCTTTCTCCACATTATTTTTTTTTTATTCTTTAAGTTCTAGGGTACATGTGCACAATGTGCAGTTTTGTTACATATGTATACATGTGCCATGTTGGTGTGCTGCACCCGTTAACTCGTCATTTACATTAGGTATATCTCCTAATACTATCCCTCCTCCCTCCCCCCACCCCACAACAGGCCCCAGTGTGTGTTGTTCCCCTTCCTGTGTCCAAGTGTTCTCATTGTTCATTTCCCACCTATAAGTGAGAACATGCAGTGTTTGGTTTTCTGTTCTTGCGATAGTTTGCTGAGAATGATGGTTTCCAGCTGCATCCATGTCCCTACAAAGGACACAAACTCATCCTTTTTTATGGCTGTGTAGTATTCCATAGTGTATATGTGCCACATTTTCTTAATCCAGTCTATCATTGATGAACATTGGGTTGGTTCCAAGTCTTTGCTATTGTGAATAGTGCCGCAATAAACATACGTGTGCATGTGTCTTTATAGCAGCACAACTTATAATCCTTTGGGTATATACCCAGCAATGGAATGGCTGGGTCAAATGGTATTTCTAGTTCTAGATCCTTGAGGAATTGCCACACTGTCTTCCACAATGGCTGAACTAATTTACAGTCCCACCAACAGTAAAAGTGTTCCTATTTCTCCACATCCTCTCCAGCACCTGTTGTTTCCTGACTTTTTAATGATTGCCATTCTAACTGGTATGAGATGGTATCTCATTGTGGTTTTGATTTGCATTTCTCTGATGGTCAGTGATGACGAGCATTTTTTCATGTGTCTGTTGGCTGTATGAATGTCTTCTTTTGAGAAATGTCTGTTCATATCCTTTGCCCACCTTTTGATGGGGTTGTTTTGTTCTTGTAAATTTGAGTTCTTTGTAGGTTCTGGATATTAGCCCTTTGTCAGATGAGTAGATTGCAAAAATTTTCTCCCATTATGTAGGTTGCTGTTCACTCTGATGGTAGTTTCTTTTGCTGTGCAGAAGCTCTTTAGTTTAATTAGATCCCATTTGTCAATTTTGACTTTCGTTGACATTGCTTTTGGTGTTTTAGACATGAAGTCCTTACCCATGCCTATGTCCTAAATGTTATTACCTAGGTTTTCTTCTAGGGTTTTTATGGTTTTAGGTCTAACATTTAAGTCTCTAATCCATCTTGAATTAATTTTTGTATAAGGTGTAACGAAGGGATCCAGTTTCAGCTTTCTACATATGGCTAGCCAGTTTTCCCAGCGCCATTTATTAAATAGGGAATCTTTTCCCCATTTCTTGTTTTTGTCAGGTTTGTCCAAGATCAGACGGTTGTAGATGTGTGTGGTATTATTTCTGAGGGCTTCTATTCTGTTCCATTGGTCTATATCTCTGTTTTGGTACCAGTACCATGCTGTTTTGGTTACTGTAAACTTGTGGTATAGTTTGAAGTCAGGTTGTGTGATGCCTCCAGCTTTGTTCTTTTGGCTTAGGATTGTCTTGGCAATGCAGGCTCTTTTTTGGTTCCAAATGAACTTTAAAGTAGTTTTTTCCAATTCTGTGAAGAAAGTCATTGGTAGCTTGATAGGGATGGCATTGAATCTATAAATTACCTTGGGCAGTATGGCCATTTTCACGATATTGATTCCTCCTATCCATGAGCATGGTATGTTCTTCCATTTGTTTGTGTCCTCTTTTATTTTGTTGAGCAGTGGTTTGTAGTTCTCCTTGAAGAAGTCCTTCACATCCCATGTAAGTTGGATTCCTAGGTATTTTATTCTCTTTGAAGCAACTGTGAATGGGAGTTCACTCATAATTTGGCTTTCTGTTTGTCTGTTATTGGTGTATAGGAATGCTCGTGATTTTTGCACATTGATTTTGTATCCTGAGACTTTGCTGAAGTTGCTTATCAGCTTAAGGAGATTTGGGCTGAGACAATGGGGTTTTCTAAATATACACTCATGTCATACGCAAACAGGGACAATTTGACTTCCTCTTTTCCTAACTGAATACCCTTTATTTCTTTCTCCTGCCCGATTGCCCTGGCCAGAACTTCCAACACTATGTTGAATAGGAGTGGTGAGAGAGGGCATCCCTGTCTTGTGCCAGTTTTCAAAGGGAATGCTTCCAGTTTTTGCCCATTCAATATGATATTGGCTGTGGGTTTGTCATAAATAGCTCTTATTATTTTGAGGTACATTCCATCAATACCGAATTTATTGAGAATTTTTAGCATGAAGGGCTGTTGAATTTTGTCAAGGTCTTTTCTGCATGTATTGACATAATCATGTGTTTTTTGTCTTTTGTTCTGTTTATATGCCGGATTACATTTTTTGATTTGCATATGTTGAAACAGCCTTGCATCCCAGGGATGAAGCCCACTTGATCATGGTGGATAAGCTTTTTGATGGGTTGCTGCACTCAATTTTCCAGTATTTTCTTGAGGATTTTTGCATTGTTGTTCATCTGGGATATTGGTCTAAAATTCTCTTTTTTGTTGTTGTTGTGTCTCTGCCAGGCTTTGGTATCAGGATGATGTTGGCCTCTTAAAATGAGTTAGGGAAGATTTCACATTTTGCCAACATTCACTCTACTCCTGATATAAGCCAGGGACTAGTGGAGGGTTTAATCACTACTGCAGCCTGACTCTCTACCATGTCTGACAGCTGACCTTTCAGACACAATGTATCTTCATTTTCAACATGCAATATCTAGTTGTCCCAATACCATTTGTTGAAAAGACTATTCTTTCCCTTGTCTTATTGTCTTGGCATCCTGTAGAAAATCATTTTTACCTAAATATAAGAATTTATTTCTAGACTCTCAGTTCTATCACATATTTTTATATGACTAATGTTATGCCATAAATATTTTTTGAGTCTTAAAAGACAAATGGATATTTGCCAGGCAGAAAAGGGTTCAGGTAAGGTGTGAGTGGGAGACAGAGGGCATTCTAGATGGAGACAGTGGTATGAGTGAAGAGATGTGAAGGGGGACGTGATGACCACGTTGGAGAAGAACAGGAATTGGGGTTTAGCTAGAGCATTGACAGCTATGACACACACAGTAGGTGGTGGAGAGAGAGGGCAAAGTCTACAACTAAGGAGTTTGACTATTACTGTACAGAAACATGAGCTTGTGAAGACTTTTACACATGATTATATTTGACTCTGGAAAAGTCTCTCTAGCAGCAGTGTGAAGAATGAATTGGAGGACCATAAGGAAGGCAGAAAGGCCATTTCAGAAATTAACTCCTCATGTTCAAGCAAACAATCGAAAGAACATAAAGTAAGGCAGTAGCAATGGGGCCAGAGAAGAGGGATAGATGCATGTGACAGATGTTTACAAGGGAAAATCAGTAACGATTTCTTCACCAGTTGGATGAATTTTGTCTAGGGAAAGGGAATAATTATTCATGATTTCTACTGAAGAGGGTTACTCACCAAGCTAGAGAAAACAGGAGAAAGAATAGGTTTGAGCAAACACAATAATTTCAATTTGGGATACCTTGGATATTCCCAAGTACTTTCTGTGTGTCAAGCACTACAGAAAACTGTTTTATATATAGTATTTTATTTAATTTATATGCATTATGCCACTAGTCCTGCAAGGTTTCACTGAATCTCTTTTACAGAAGAGGAAACTAAGTCTGAGGAAAGATACAAAATTTAACCATTCCATATTGGTAGTTTGCAGTAGTTTTAAAATATCTCTATATATTTAAAGTAACTGTCATGATTGTATCTCATTACAGAAGGTTATTATAGGAGAAATACACTATGTGTAAACTCAAAACAGAAAAACTAACCCATTCTTTGTATTCCTGTCAGTTGGAGTTACTTTAATTTGTATCACTGTCAGTAAATACACACACAAATAAATAGATTGGAATGCGATACAGATTGAAAATCTGTCTTATTGAAAAGATGAATTTAAATCCAACTGATGTATATTAAACATCTGCTACAGTGAGACACTTTATAGAACATACTTGTATAAATTACTTGTCTTAGCCCTTAAAACAACTGTCTAAAGTATGTCATTTCTTGTTTCGTAAAGAAGTAACCTACACTAGGATAACTTCTTGATTTTTAACCCAGTTCTTTCTACTTATTTTTTTTCTAAATATTATACCTTTGCATAGAGGTACACATTCAATAATCACTTGTTTGAGTGAGTATGACTTTTCTTATAGGTGATAATAAATAAAAGAAACAGCAGTTGGGTCTTTTCATTTTATAACAATGATCTTGAACCATGATGTATCCAAATTCTGACATTTTGGGTAATTCCTGCATTATAAAACACACGTGAGATTTAAAGAAATACACCAATAAATCCTGAACATTTTTGATTGCATTATAATTATTGTATCAAACCTTCGAATTCTGAAAAGCAAGTAATGTACCCAACACGCAGTAGTCATTTAATAACGTTTTAAATTTACTAATTAATTGTCTTTAGGCCTGACTTAAATAAGCTATAGATCTTCTTTAATATCTACAGAGCTGGCATAAATTTTAATAAATACATTTTTATAATGTTTTACTTTTGTAAATCAAGTTGTTTTAAAAAACAGTTTGCTTGCTTGCTTGTTTTGAGACGGAGTCTCGCCCTGTTGCCTAGGTAGGAGTGCAATAGTGCCATCTTGGCTCACTGCAACCCCCGCCACCCAGGTTCAAACGATCCTCCTGCCTCAGCTTCCTGAGTAGCGGAGATTACAGGCCCCTGCCACCACGCCCAGCTAATTTTTGTATTTTTAGGAGAGACAGTGTTTCACCATGTTGGCCAGGCTTGTCTCAAACTCCTGACCTTGTGATCCGCCCGCCTCGGCCTCCCAAAGTGCTGATTACAGGTGCCCGCCTTGGCCTCCCAAAGTGCTGATTACAGGTGTGAGCTACTGCACCCCGCCACAAAATAACCTTTATCTTAAATAATAGTGACATTTATTTCATTTATCTTTAATACGCATAAGGAACAAGCAAAGGAGAAAATGCATACTTTTATGTATACTTTTATACTATGTTGTAAATATATATTATGTAAAGATATCTCTTATTGTCACATGAGGTTGTGATGTCATCTGTGTATTTATTTAGCATGACATCTCTAAATGTTATTCTTTATCCTATTGTTATATTGTAAATTTGTGCATACCACAGAATTTAGAAATTGATAGCTGGCTTAGCCCTTAAAATATTGGCCAAGTGTGGTGGCTCACGCCTGTAATCCCAGCACTTTGGGAAGCTGAGGTGGGTGGATTGCCTGAGGTCAGGAGTTCAACATCAGTCTGGCCAACATAGTGAAATTCCATCTCTACTAAAAATACAAAATAAATTAGCCTGGCATGGTGGCATTTGCCTGTAATCCCAGCTACTGGGGAGGCTGAGGCAGGGAAATTGCTTGAATCAGGGAGGTGAAGGTTGCAGTGGGCCGAGATCATGCCACTGCACTCCAGCCTGGACAACAAAGCGAGACTCCATCTCAAAATATATATATATATATCTCCCAAGACTGAAAATAAAATTAATATCATACAAAGGACCAACTTGGGCCATAAAGCTATTTTGCCACTTATGAATGCAATTGATTTCTTGCATTTCCTTTGCCAAGTTAAACTTACTATTGGGCTAAGCACAAATGATTTTTATTCCATTTTGTAGTATCCTATATACCTTCCCAAACTGGCCAGAAGACCAAATTCAACTGTTCTACCACATCTGAGCTTATAACAATATGTTTCAGATGATTGTCTCCAAATACTGTGGGGCCTCCAGTTTGTTTTTTAGCCCAGCAATTTTATAGCAATATTGTAAAGCAATGACTTCAATTTTATATAATCATGCTTGGCACAGATAGTGGCTCTTATCCAGACCTCTTTTAGGAATTATGTAAATATCATATGTCTCTTTTTCAAAATTTACCACTACAGTGTTAGATTACTGACCTCATCCTTAATAGACCACACAACGTACGGACCTTAGCATTTGTCTTTCTTGTGCTTAGCTCATGTGATGAACACCTGACAACCATCCTTAAAACTTACCACCCACTCTCTCCTGCTCTGCCTCTGCCTTTTAAATCATGCTTGTTAATTTCTTTGGAGACTTGGCTGAGAAGCAGGATGTGGTGTACTATGTGGAACCATCATCACAGAGGTACAATACCAGGTCAGTGTAGGATTTTAATGATGTAGTTATTCCTAATAGTTTGGAGGTATGACCAGAATTAAGTAGAACATAAGCAAAAGACTTTTGGAATGCAAATAACATTTTGTCCTTCCATGTATCTCTATTTTATAGTATAATGAATAAGCATATGGTATCCAGATTGAAGTGGATCTGGGTTAGAATCCTATTCTAACCCAGAGCTGTGAGCTGTGTGACTTGGGGAGGATCTTTATCCTGAGCCTCAGTTTCCTCATCTGGAAAATGATTATAATTGTGTCTACAACACAAACTCGTTATAAGGATTACATCAAAAAAATTACATAAAGCACTTAGCATACGCCTGCCTCAAAAGGCAATCAGCCGGGTGCAGTGGCTCATGCCTGTAATCTAGCACTTTGGGAGGCTGAGGTGGGAGGATCACCTGAGGTCAGGAGTTCGAGATCAGCCTGGCCAACGTAGCAAAATCCTGTCTCTACTAAAAATACAAAAACTAGCCGTACATGGTGCCCCATGCCTGTAATCCCAGCTGCTTGGGAGGCTGAGGCAAGAAAATCACTTGAACCCAGAAGGCGAAGGTTGCAGTAAGTGGAGATCATGCCACTGAACTCCAGGCTGGGCAACAGAGTGAGACTCCATCTCAGAAAAAGAATAAGTAATTGCTCCCTGAAGTATAGTTGTTATTATTATTAATACTATTATTGCTATTATTGTCTGTCTTTTTTTTTTTTTGAAGTCTATATGATGAATATAGCCAAATCAATAAAATTGGGCACAAAACAAAAGCAAAGTATGTTACTGCTAAACCTTAACTTTGGGCAACTTTAGCTTTTCTTTTAGAAAATCCATCGTTTCTTGATTTTGTGTTTTAGATGTTTGCCCAAAACATTTTGGAGAAAAGAGGCATAAAAATGAAGTACTCATTTACATACATAGTCCTGATAAATCGTACCTTCCATGTCTCCTTTTCTTTTTCCGGTGTGACTTCTCCCCCTCTCTACGCCCTGGAATGTAACTCTGCTGTACTGGCCAAGTGCTACAGCTGAAACAGAACAGTATCTGGCTAAGCAGATGTGTGTCAACAACTAAACTCTGGAAAAAAAGATGTAACTCCAGCTCTGCCACTTAGCAACTGCAAGATCAACCACTCTATGCCTCAGTGTCCTTTAAAATCGAGTTAATAACACTACTCAATTCAGAGAGCTGTGTGAGATGGTATATTAAAGAGTCCATAAGAGTGCAAGGCACATGGTCATGCAACATAAATCTTAGTTTTCTATTACAGTATTTATGGCATGTACTATTCATACACAGCATTGCATTCACACATACATACAAACGTAAAACTGGCATTTTCTTTTCTGTATCATGGTAACTACGTTATTTTCCTATGGTGTGTCCTTAGGTAATCTGCATTGCATAGAAATTTACAAAATGTAACACCTATTTGATTCTTCTTTTCTCAGTATCTTAGTCACTCCCACTATACATTGTTACGAATTTGGAAACCTTGAGTTCATGTTTTAGGTCACAAAAATACACTTAAGGCTCTGCTGTTGTTGTTTTACTGTTTCAGGCTAACTAAAGACTGCTAAATTGTAAAGCCTTGCTTTATCCCTAGGAAACAGTCAAGATCTGAATTTTATACTAGTATCTATATCAATTGTGAACTGATCCTCTTTGATAGGAGTCTGATAAAATTGTCATGTTGTCCTAATTGATGTATTTTCCGTATCTTCATTTATGGTTACAGTTCATCACTATGTGAGCAACACACACACACACAACTTCTCTCTCTAACCTAAATATGGGATGGGAAGATAGCAAGGAAGTTAGAGGATTTTCGGACCTTTCTACAGTGAATTGACAGTTTCTTTCTTTGGGTCCAATGTTTCTGACATTTTGGTATCAGCAATTCCAGTGATAGTATCTAGGAAGTTAGCTCCATACCACAGATTTTGCTAGGAAAATAAAAAGGTTATTTTTCCTTGGAAAGTAAAAACTACATATCCTAAGAAGTTTACAGTTCTTTTAGTGTAGGACCTATTTTCCTTGACTTGAGATTGTCAATTCCTTTGCAAAAAAAAAAGAAAAAAGAAAAAAAAGAAAAAAGTATTTACCATAAAAGGAGATCTTTGTGGCATGAAGTTGAAAGAAATAGGGTGTGACGTCTGATATTCATGACCATTATTTCTAAATACCATGTGTATGGCATTTATGATACTTTGTATTGTGATAAGGAAAGTATCTATTGCTTCCTGGATATTACTAGAATTTATAACACTTAAGTGTTTGTAATTGAATCATGTGCATAAGATAAGTAAGTCTCTAAGAAGTTAAAGCCAGTCTATTGTCTGGGCCCAGAGACTGAGGAGTTAATAGCTTTATTAAAGATTATGAGACCCTCTGCCTCTGTGCATTTGGCTAAAAATATATATTTATACATATGGGTTGAATATATGTTATTTCTTAGGTAAGAAAAATAAAACATAAAATCTTTGACATATGAAATTAATTTATATGAACATATTTTTATGATATTCTATATTATACTATGTCATCTTATTTCTCTCGAGTGAGTAAAAATGGTCTTTTATAAAAAAGAATCTAAACCAGGGTAATGGAATTTAGCAAAAGTGTTTCAAGAATAAGGTTTGGGAGATTTGAGATATTTTGACAAATTTTTTGGGAATCTGAATTAAGCACACTTGTTGTGTTGAAATTTTTTCTTCAACATGTTATTTTCCTTTAGTAAGTATAGTATTAGAAATATATTAATTGAGGTTTTAGTCATTTCTTCAATAATCACATATATTTGCATGATTAATCACTAATTACAATAGTAAATGATAATGCGGGTATACGTATGATTCTCAGTTTTCAACTTAATTGCTTCAGAGTTGGTGAACAAAAGTTTGGTTATTATAAATCACATTCTTATATCTTCAAGACACCAAATTATACATCTAGCTTATGCTCATGGATATTGTTTTCAAACTATAAAAGTGCAAAATTGAATTGTGACACACACACACACACACAGAGAAAAAAATATTTATTAGGTATAGAAAGCCAAACCTAATATATTAGCCACCTAAGAACAAGAAAGGAAATCTAATACCAGAAATGAAGATGATTACACATTTTTTAAATCATAAATATGAGCAAGGCAGATATGTGTTTATTATAGTATAAATCATCAAAATCGGCACGAAAAATGTCAAATTACTGTGGCAGAAATTGTTCAAGTTGTTTGAGGATCAATTCCAGAAAGTTGTTCAGCTTAAGCTGTCTTCATGGAAGATTTTTCAAACCTTCCAGGGGTTTATAATTGCCAAAGGATCTAAATTATTGCAGAGCACCACAAAGGAAGAAACTTTTTCTAATTCATTTTAAAAGGTTGACATATTTCTGATCTGAAAATCTGACACATAGGATAAAAAGAAAAAGCTGTCAATCCATCTCACTATTAGTAGCATTGCTAAAATTATAAATAGGTCTTAGAAAATTAAATACAGTACTCTCTCAAAAGAATATTATATCCTGATTAAGTAACTGCCAACAATTGCTTTTGCCTCCACACAGTTCACAAGCTAAACATACTCCCATTATTAATGCCTCTCATCAAAATTGTGTGATTCCTCTCAGCAGTGATTGTTAAAGAAGAGGAGTAAATAGGGGAGTATATGGGTAGATTGCAAAAAGAAATGTACCTGTTGTGTCAATCCCCCAAGAGAGACACTGTCTCATGGTCCCCAGGAAATTAAGATTTAAAAGTGGTTCTATTTTCTTCTATGTTCTTTCTGTATTTTTTAATGCTTTTTAAAATGTATATATTTATAATCTGAAAAATTATATGCCGGAATACTCAGAAGAAAAACAAACAATCAAGCAAACAAGAACAACAAACCCAAACAAAAACATCATAAACATTCCAGCATGGGGATGAGACTGGTAGTCTCACTAAAGACCAGCCAACCAAGCTTAGACTGAATATTTATATTCTCATAAATATTTCTGTCCAGACATGGCCATTCTTCATTGGTTCAAGAACCTTCAAGCTGCATTCAAATTAAGACCATCTGTCAACCAAATTTAAACTGCTGACCAGTGTCCTAAAACATCCAACAGTAAGATTTGATGCCTTACTCTAAAACTAGCTCAGACTGAGTTAATCAAGTCAGCACCAACCACAACCAGCTTACCAGTGTTCCTCTCAACTTGGTGCAGTGTTATCCAAGGTTAAAGGTTAAAGCCATTTGATCATCCTAAACACAAAATCTGTGTGGTCAATACTCTTAAAGTCTTCTTTATTAAGAAAAGAAATATCATCAGAGCCAACGATTAACCATTCAAGCCAATGAAAATGGGAACTTGTCTAAAACTGTGAAAGTACATTTGAATCAAATTGCTATATGAAGAGTTACTTGCAATAAAACTCATTTGAGTAGAGACACAATTTTCCTGAGTATAAAGACATGTAAATTATAAATTATATATACACTTGTATATACTAAACATGAATAAATGAATATATACATGTGAATATATATGTATGCCCATATGTTTGTATGTATGTGTGTGTACATATATAAAATTTGAAATACAATAGTTGCTTGTCAGCTAGAGTCACCCTTACCCCAAAATATCTCATTTCATTGATTGTGGAAAGTCTAAATATCCTCCTAATGATTTCTGCAAGTTCTTTATTAAGAAAAGAAATATCATCAGAGCAAAGGATTAAGCAGTCCTTCTAGCTTTAACTTTCTGCCGCTTCTAAATTACTTTAATTCAGATGTCATCCCACAATCTCCAATTTTTGTGGTGCCTGTCCTGCACTAACACAGAAGTATAACTTAGACTTTTCCATTAATTTTCATCAAAATAAAATAGAAAGCAAAACCAAAAACAAAACAAAAATAAAAAGCCACCTTCATGTAAGAAAACTGTAAATGTGCCTGACTCTAAAATAGTTCCTTAGCCCTTTACATTTACAAAACTGAGAGATCTAACTTTCTATCCTACTATAATGTCATAGTTCTTTTTTCTGTCCTTCCCCGTTCCCTTCTTCCCTCCCTGCATCTCTCTCTCACTTCCTCATTTTATGTCTCTCACTCCTTCTCTCCTTTTATACCTTGATCTTCTCTACTCTTTTCTTGACTTTTCCCCTTCACCAGCAGATTGGCTATTACAGTAATTTCTGCGAGTTTAGTTCATGTTCTCAGGATCCTGTTTTCTACCTCAAGTAGCTAAATTAAACAATTTTCTCAGACAGTATCCTTCCTAAGAGAAATTCGGCAGTCAGCTGTTAAAAGATAATACATTTTTTTTAATCCCTACTACATTATATTTAGCCAAGTCTCTGCAAATGTAATTTTTCAAATTGTTCTTTCACCTTGATTAAAAAATCAAGCTTTCAACATCATGTAATAATAAATTATTCTGCATAAGACCTCTAAATTGACTCAAATCTAAAACCTGCTTTAGACTTATGAAAAATTATCAAAAAAATTATCAGTCTTATTGGAACTTATAATCATGCTCATGAATTCTGAACTTTATTTTTTAAACAGTTAGCTGTTGCATTCAGCAAATCATTTAAACTGTAACTTTGAAGACGTGGCGGGGGGTTGTTGAAAAACTAAGAGCTCATGCTTGCTGTGTTCTATAAAGAATAAAGCAAAGAAAATTTGGCTTTGTTCTTCTTCAAAAAATCCCCCACACAATTAATATGTGTTTGTGTAGATGGTTGAAGAATGTCCATTTACAGTTTAAGGGAGAAAATTAAAATAATTCTGGCTCAAAATCACTTCTTAGGAAACAGGCTGCTACTGCCACCTGGGGGAGATTCTTTCCGCTTCATTCAAGAAACCCAATGTGCTTATCAGATGAAGGAAGCCAGTTCATGCCTTCCTTGTCATAGCCACACAGAAAGAAGACTTTTTAACTCTCTGCCCATGAAGTCATAAGACATTCCAGATGTCTCCAAGTTTCTTTCACCCAGAAATACGTATTTCATCGACTTTTTGAGAAATAAAAGAGAAGACGAATCATACTATAGCCATACTACTTAAAGCACCAAGAAAATATTTTGAATTAGTATGGGTAATATACTAAGAAGTAGAAAAAATAAAATTTGAGTTTTCAATAAGAAAATAAAACCCAAGTTGTTAAGAAAAAAATGTATTTGACTTCAAGTTATAGTTAATTGTACTCCTTTCCTTAAATATACTCTCATTAATTGATATGAAAGCTGCATGTGCCAATATAATCATCCCAGTGGTTTCATAAATTAGGATAAAATAATACATTTTATTATATGAATATAGCAAAAAGAATTATCTTAAAAAATTTGAACAGTATTATGAACTAAATACTGATGTGAAGTCATGATCTAGTTGTAGATCATGAAAAAATTGTAATCATTGCTATAGAATGTCTAATTTCTGTTTAATACCCATCTTGCATTTCTTTATGCTATAAATAAGTTGTTACCTATAAGAAATGCACTAAATAAAAAAATACTAAAAATAGAATGTTTCAGTATCTGTTAAAATTACAAGTCTGTCAGGTGTCATAAAATAGTGCTGATTAGGGGAAGACAACTAATCATTTATTAAGAGGCTATCTGGTAATAGATTAACTAAATAAAATACACACGGCGTCAGTCCCAGAGTGGTACAATAACGCTATCAGAAGGTGAAAGTTCATATGAAAGAACAGCTGTGCCAGGGCGAGAGACGTCTTTGTGGAGAAAGCATTTTCAAGACTGGAAAAGGTAAGTGAAATATAGCAAATGGATTGGGATTGCATAATTAATTTTCTAAAAACATTACACCGCTGATTTAGGAGTAAAAAGAAATTGACTGCATCTCACTGCAGTTGACACCACTGAATGAGCTGGGAGAGCTAGTGTGAACTGGGGGAACCTACAAAATGAGTGTCTTTTTATGGAGGTATGAAGCTCCTTCAAGGTGTTCATATTAGGGTGTGGGTATAATGGAGTGAGGGGCATTAAAGGACAAGAAGGACCTGCAGTACTTAAAACTGTGTAGTAAAGTTACAAGATATAAGCAAAAATAATAAATGTGCAATATTAAAATGTCTTTATTTCTGAATCAGCAGCGTGGTCAGTTTTAGCAATTGGCAAGTAACTCTGCTTATAAATCTAGTGAAAATGATCAATAATCTTAAAATGCTATAGGGGGCTTATGCTGTGTACAAAGGATCGGCCACTGTACAGGTATTATACACGGAATAGAGTCTCCCAAGATTCTCCTTCCTTCTAACTGAGCTGCCCAATGTGTTAGGCTTGACTTTCTTCATTAAAGAGCCAACACTAACACTAATGAACCATAGAGATGATTTATTAATTATTTTATAACAGAATTACAAGGAGTTTTTATTTTCACCAATGTTCCCTGGTTGTAAAAAAAAATTTGGTAAACAGAAGTCGTCTTTAACACTATTTATATTTCATAGGAAAGAAGCATTCAGGAAATCGGGAAGGATGATTTTTTGCAGATACCACTTGTGTATTCAGGCAGTAGGTCGGGAAGTGGGAAGATGGGGGATGTTAAAAATGCAAGAAGGGTTGTTTCTTCCACTGTTCTATTCTTACTTTTCCAATAGTGAATAACCTTTAAATACTACTGCTAGCTTTGCCTCTGAGCTCAGGAACTTCAACACCTTTTCCTAAACCAACTCACCTATCACATTGATAGTTAACATATTTCTCCTAAACATGGTTTATATGATCTTCATGCAATTTGGGATTTTTTTCCCTCATTTTCTGCAATTACTGTTTCCTAAATCCTTCCTTATCTGTATATGACTTCTCTCCCTTCTCATTGTAAACTACTGATATTATTTCCACATTCCCTTCTGTCACTGGGGCATCTCCGCTTTAGTGGAGCAGTCCTCCTCCATGCTTTAGTCACTACAAATGAAGGGAAAACAAATCCTACTTGGAGTGCAACCAGGCCAGGTAAGAAACCTTACAATGGGGGAATGTAGAAGCCTCATTATGCATGCTATGCCTTTGTTTTCCAACAGCCATGACAGACCCCAACAAGGTAATCATCAACGTGGCCCTCTTTGGCATGACTCAGAGTGGGAAAAGTTCTGCTGGAAACATTCTGCTGGGAAGCACAGACTTTCATAGCAGCTTTGCTCCCTGTTCTGTAACCACACGCTGTAGCCTGGGCCGCAGTTGTCACCTCCATAGCTTCATGCGTCGAGGGGGTCGAGAGGTAACCCTGCAAGTCCAGGTGTTGGACACTCCAGGTTATCCACACAGCAGGCTGAGCAAGAAGCATGTGAAACAGGAAGTCAAAGAGGCTCTGGCACAGCACTTCGGACAAGAGGGTCTCCACCTTGCACTCCTGGTTCAGAGAGCAGATGTACCTTTCTGTGGGCAGGAAGTAACTGACCCAGTCCAGATGATCCAGGTAATACTAAGATGCAATTGCACTAATGCCATTATTACCTCTTGGAGGGCATTATCCTAATAGTAAAGAACCATGAACTGGTAAAAATAGTAATTTAAACAACTAAGTGTTGGTCACCCAGGAATAGTAAAAATTATTTGATTTTCCCAAGTCATTTTTATGACTTCCTTCAGAGGAACCCAATCAGTCATTTTACAACTGGTTCGTAGAAAAAAAAAAATGAGATATTAAATTTCAGAGGTTAACCAAGCCTCAAACCCCTGGAACAAAAAACCCAAATAAGTTTGCAAAATGTTGTCCCTGGACTGTCTGCATCAGAATCAACTGGGCTGTTTGTTAAAGAAGGTTGATCCAAAATATGCTGAAACAGACTCCCAGGAGTGGAGCCTGCATATCTGCATTTTCATAACTTTCCATGTATTTCTCAAAAACAGTCAGGTCTTAGAACCACTGAACTTAAACGCTGACTTGCATCCATTCAGCATCAAAGGGACAATCTCTTATAGTTGACCAAGAAATGGGTGCTCATTCACTGACTTGGTCATTGAACACTCTACTGAGCATCTGAACAGTGCTTAATGACCGGTAAATGAGACACGAGCCCTTCCTTCAGAAAGTTTACAGTCTAGAAGAGGAAAATTAGATAAACAAATCAGAAAAAGATAACGCATTAAGTGCCAAAGCAGTATAGTGAATGAGAGGGGGCTTCATAAGACTTAAGTCATAGTGAGCATTCAAGGGAGAGTTATGCATTCTTTACAGGAAAACAATTTGGAACTTCAGATTCTTTGCTTGCCTTATCAGCTGTAGCATAAGTGACTGCTCCATTCTAGCCATAAGAAGACCACAGGGACCTCAGGTTGAGCATAAATAACACATGCCACCTTTCCCTGGTGGTCTATTCCTGTTTGTTTGTTTGTTCATTCGTTATAGGTCACTAAGTTGGAGACTTATTCAGCCAGTCTCCAGGAGAGGAGCTGGATAAGAGGCCTGTGCATGACCACAGCTAGGAGATGGAGGGAGTTGGGAGTTTGTGTGTGTATGTGTGTGTATACGTGTGTATGTGTGTATGATGTGTGGACTGTTACTAACAATAGTCCACACAGTCCAGTGTAGACTATTACTAACAATTCCTGGAAACTGTTCATTGAGCTGCTCTATTCAATCTGTGGATTTCTTCATCTCAGTCAATCTAAATATAGCTGCTGGACTTCACTAGTATTACTCAGGAACCTCAATGAGTCACTGAGCTCAGAGACGCCAGGTCTACTAGAAGCTCCACAGTTAAACTTTATACAGAATGGCCAACAGATCTTTCCTGTTCAAGTAGAACTTGTAAAAATGCTACTCTTCTTTTGGTTCAGTCTCAGCTTATACTGACGTAGTCGCTGTTACAGCCCAGAAGGATAGTTACTTTGTTTTAATGAAGATTTTTTTCCCTTCGACTAGAAAAGATACTTCTACATGACAGATAAACCCATTGTTTTTTTGGTAACTGTGTATGTTTCTAAAAATGAAAAAAAAAATGCCATAGGTACAATCACAAGAAACTAGTGGAAAAATCAGGGTGACAAGAGCATTAAAAAAAAGTCCTCATCATGCAACTCCTGAAAAACCAGGGACCTGCTATACAAATGTAAAGAAGAATAGAAGATGATTGCAATTAAGAAACAATATGGGATCTAAGAAAGCCCAAAACCTCCTCCAAATTGTGAAAGCCTGTATTTCAAACAATGTTTCTGGTAGAAATCAAGTGGTGGGAAGCCTGCATCCATGACATCAGTATAATCTTTAGACAGTTCTTAAAAATTCATTGAAACCTATTATTAAGTAAACATTTAGCTGAGGCTGTAAATGGATATAATTCAGTAAATTCAGTAAACACATAAACAACTCTTTCTCAAAAGCTACCCTGACTCTCTCCATATGTCTCAATATTTTTCCCTACCATGAACCTATGCTGAGCCCAAAAGGTTCTTTTAAATGATATAAATTTTGAAAATAGGTTTTACTAGTTTTAGGATATAGGACAACAATGTCATCTGTGAGGCTTTTTAATACATGTGAACTCAATTCCTACATGTCTTTGGTTTTTTAAAACAATGTTTGGCATATAGTCTTCTCTTACAGCTGTCTTCCAAATCAGTGTGCAATTCAGGAATTGAAGGCAGCGAGGAGATGAGCTACGGCAAAGCTCAGATCCCAAATATTTCTTTCTGGAATAAATAACTTGTCTCTCAAGAAAATCAGCAGCCAAGGTTTAATAATCTTGAGTGGCCTATGATCCCTGGGAGCACTGCAGACCTATTCCTGGGTTCTGCTACAGTCTTTAATTGATGGTCACTTAAGCACAGGCTGGCTGTTTATGATCTTCCTGAAGGTGCCTCAGATGCTGGTGGCAGCCATCTGTATGTGCTCACAGATTGGAAGCAGTTGCAGAATGTCTGAATATTCAACAGGACCAGCAGCTGTTAGGAAGGAGCAAGAAGCTGTTAGGTCCTCAGGTTTCAGGCACACTATGGATTTCTTTTTCTTCCTGGCTGATGCAAAATGGAGAATGGAGTGCCTGCTTTCTTTCTTTTACCCCTTTGCAGGGGCACTGACTAGTTCTGTGGAAAGAGTCTACCAAGCCAGAGTCAGAGAAGTAGCTTCTTCTTTCCCATGCCTCCCTGCTGTCTCTTTAAATATCTTCCCCAATTTTTACTTTAATATTTTGCAGAGGAGTTATATGCTGCCGGCTGTGACAATGGTAACATTTTCCCCAAATGATCCCTTTTTCTTTATTTTTGTTAGGCCTGTATTAATTTACAGTAAAATGATGGAGATATCAGTGAGTCATAGCCCCAAAATCGAGAAATAGAAGGAAGAATTTATTCGAATGTTATCTGGAATCTCATTTAAATGTTTACAAACCCACAAATAATGAATCAGAGAAGATATAATATAGTCACCTCAAGGAAAGAACTAGCATACAGCCAAGCTGCACTAGGAATGGAGCCTAGCCATTGCCTATGGTCCATTTTCCCCCCAGTATTATGGTATTATGTATTATTACTGTGTACAAGCAAGTTTCAAGCATGTACTTTTATTTCATAATCAACAACTGAACTGTTGATGTTGCAGACGAATGTGTTTACAAAAAGCTCAGAAAAGCCAATTCAGAGCCTGAAAATACTAAATTAAGATTATGGGTTTAGTTGTTAGAATTTAGTTTTAAAACAGGCCTAATTACTTTATAGCTGTATGACTATAAATGTTACTAAAACTTTCTTGGTTTCAGTTCCTTACTTGTAATATGGAGATAATTTTATGTATGTTAAAGAGTTCTGAGCATTATATTTAATAAATACATCATGCTCAGCATTGCACCTGCTTACAGAAGGTCACAGAAAATGGTAAAGTATTACTAGTATTGTTATTGTTATGACCACTACCGAGATTGTGAATCAGCACTCATTCAAATGAACTACTATATACGGGCAAGATAGCATAGAGATTAAGAGATGGGTTCTAAAGTATTCAAGTCTTAGCTACTTATTTGCTTTGTGATCTTGGGCAAGTAACTTCTCTAAACTTCATTGGTAAGCTGAGAAAGACAGTAGTGTGTACTTCATTGGGTTACTTGTGGGATTAATACCCTATTAACAGTAAATGATATAGCTTAGGCACAGACACGTGGCAAGTGCACAGCAAATAGCTCTGGTCATTATTATTTTATTGTTAGTATTTGTCTTATCCTAAAATTAGGAAATGGTGTTTTTTAGGTTTATCCTGGTAGACTTCAGAAGAAAATAGAGTAAAATCAAGTTTACATGGTCCTGATTTATAACCATAAGAAGTAACTTTTTTATTAATTTAGAAAAAAATCTGGAAAAATCCTCACTGGCTTAGTATGGTTAAACTGAAAAGCCCCAATTTAGTGGGAAAGACAGGGGACCTTGGTTCCAGGTCCAAACTTGCCAGTCATCAGTCCTATGACTTTGGCCAAGTCATTTGACACCACAAGTCCTCAATACCCTCATCTGTAAAAAGAGGCAGTTTATACAGATGATCTCTGAGGTTGAATATTCTCTGGATCTGACCTAATGAGAAATTATCATTCAGCTTTGGCTCTCTGAAAAGGAACATGTAATGTTTTAAGTGGGGTGAGAGTAAGGGAATAGCATAAAGTATTAAAAAAAGTGGTCCTCATTGTCCTCCTGTTCCATGATGATTTTTTTCTCAGTTGATGTCATAGTTGGCTTTTCTTTTTTTTTTTTTTTAGTTTCCCCCTAAAAAGTCCAGATGCTATGATTTCATCAACCACAAACAAATGGGGCAGGGCTGGTGAGGTCCTGGGAAAATGAACATAGTTCCTGGATAACAAAGTTTATATCCTAACCAGTTGTCCCAAAAGGACTAAATGGACTCATACCCATTAGCGCTCAGAAAGCAAACAATTCATGATTGATTGTAAAATTTTCATCTAGCTTAGTACTATATTTAAATTATTAACACCAGATAACTTACATTAACTTATCTTCCGTTTGGATTTTTACGTGAGGTATCAATCAACTGTAATTATTCTTTCTCTGGGTCCATAGAGAACATGTTTGGCCACTAACATGAAGACTATTCAGCAAGCAACACTACTTTCAAATACTCAACTATTTTCTGGACAAAATTGACTTAAAGATTTTAAGCTAAATCAACCCCTCTCTTCTGTTTTTGGCAGTAATTCAAAAGTGTAATTTCTCTCACAGTTTAAGATATGAGCATCCTTTTGTAAATAATTATAAATATGTAAAAACTTCCCAGTGGCTGAACACATGGACTTTAAAGTGGCATGGAGCTTACAAATCTATTTTCCTTAGGTGCTTTTACTCATTTTCTCTGAATAAGAGTGTGGTTTAAATTATGGGAAATGTCTGGTGGAGACCAAAAGGGAACATGTTAATGTTACAATACAGAAAAACAGGAACAAAAGAAATACTATGAAAATTAAACCATTTACTTCATTAAGTACTAACCTAGAAAGAAAATAATTCTGTGTTGTGATATATAACTCAAGAAAGGACTGTTTATGCAAAATAGTTTATTTAATATGCGCTTTTATTGTAGCAATACTATATTTCAAAAATATTTAAGGAGGCAAATACCTTATCCATTAAGTCACTGGGGCTCAAAAATATTTAATAACAAGTCCACACATCAGCCAATATATATCTAAGGGTAAGTTTAGGATGGCTCTCAAGTAGTTAAGAGCAGTAGCTATTTAATAATTTGCATGAAAACATTTTGATATTTGACAATCAGTGTGACCATATTTATAATGTACTTGGTGAATATCAGGTCTGGCTCTAAATTTGATAAACTTTCAGAGATAAGAGTGATTGAAAATCAATAGCTGTACTTGTTTAGAAATAAAATCTTAATGCTGTACAATCTCAATCATGCTTGATTACATTAATTACTTTGTTAATTCCTATGTATTTTTTAAGAATCTGGTCACTGCATCATCACATGCAAGGCACTTTGTCTGATCTTTCCTTTTTACTCCTACTTCCCACCTCCACCCCAAAATGGGCAAAATGCTCACCTCTATAGTACTAACATAATTTCTATCAGATTTGCAATTGAAACAAATTCAAAGTATTTCTTTCCTGTCTGTCTCCCTTTCTAAGTTAATTCAGCACACAAAAATCTCCACTAAATATAAACAGAATATGTCTGTCTTGTTCCACACCCGTCCCTACCACGTAGAACATGCCTACAACAAAGTAGACCCTCAATAAATATTTGCAAAAGGAATAAATCATCTAAAGTGCTTTATAAAATTCAAATTCCAGGATCTAGCCCTAATGGTTCTAATGCATTTTTAGAAAGCCTCACAGGTGATTCTGATGCAAATGATTCAGGGATCACTGTATTCCCAGAGCCCAGATCTAATATACTTAGTACTGTATTAATTTTTTTAGTCACTTGCATTAGTTTGCTAGGGCTGCTGTAACAAAGTACCACAATATCGGTATTTACTGTCTTTCAGTTCTGGAGGCTAGAAGGCTGAAATCAAGGTGTTGTCAGGGTTGGCTCCTTCTAAGGGCTGTGAGAGATCTGTTCCAGGCTTCTTTCTTTGGCTTGTAGATGGCTATCTTCATGTACGAATGGCACTCTCCTGGGACTTGCGTCTTTGCCCAAGTTTCCCTTTTTTATAAGGACACCAATCATACTAGACAGGGACTCGCCCTAATGACCTTAGCTTAATAAATTATGTTTGCAATGACCCTATTTCCAAATAAGATCACATTCGGAAGAACTAGGGATCAGAATTTCAACACATGAGTTTGGGGGAGGATGCAATTCAACCCATAACATCACTGTTCATTTACTTTGCAACTCTGTGACTCCTCTTCCGGCAGAGATCTGTTACAGTATACTGAATATACAACAAACTCTAAAGAAGTCTGCTAATTTTGCTATGTTACCATTAGGCAAAATGGGATGTTGACATTATATGAATGCTAATTTTTAAACAATTATTTTTTAATGTTTAGAATCTTGCTATTACAATAATTATTCCCTAACATACTGATCGTGAAACTTTAAGCAGGGTATTTTTAGGAGGAATAGAAATATGCAGTTATTCTATGGTGGGTATACGTAGACAAATTTTGAACAGATATGATGAAAAATTTTGTGCCTATTCCTTGAAAGAGTCCCTCTGAAGAGAAAATAGAAAGTCTAGACTACAGGCAAATTCGTGGTGATAAACTGCAAAAGAAAAAAAAAAAAAAAAAGAAGAAGAAGAAGTTTTACAAAGATTAATTATACTTCAAAACCAAACCCTGAAAAGAAATAAATAGAACCCTAAGCCTTCTATTTGAGATGATAATGAGGGTCTAAATTCCAAATTAATTTAACAGATGTTTACTGAGAATTTACAATGTGCTGAAAGCTTTGATTGATATGGAAAGACATGAATCTTGCCTTCAAAGAGTTCACTATGAAGTTGTAAAAACTGATGTATAAATAAATGACTCTGATAAAAGCCAGACTGTATCAGTTGTAATTGGTAACCATGATTGTGATGTTTCTAATTTTAAATGTTTTGTCCCGTAGTTCTCATGAGTATTTTCATGTTAGATTTACATATCCAGATTCCTTCCTTCCTTACTCCCTATTGCCTGCCTTCTTGCCTTCCTTCCTTCCTTTCTCCTTTCTTCCTTTTCTGTTTTCTTACTTATTTCATTCTTTTTGTCTTTCTTTTCAATTTTTCAATATTATAAATTCTAATCCTGTATTTTTTATGTACATTGAAAATGATTTCCCAGACTGTCTTTCAATATTTTCAATAATTTTTGAAAACCAGGGTTCATGTTAATACATATAACTCAAAGTCTGTAAGTCAGTTTGCCAACATCATAATGGAGGTAATAATAGTATCTCCCACAAAGAATTGCATTAAGCTTCAAATGAGGTAAAGCATGTAAAGTGCTTAGCATAATATCTGGCACTAAATGTTAGTTTTTCTCCCTTCTTTCTTTCTTCTGATTATTAGAAGTCTTGGTGTTTCTTATTATGTTTATTCCTAGGCATTTTGTATTTTTCTTGCTATAAACTGGTAGTAGTTTTGGAAATATTTTGGTAATAGTATGATTCGGAATGGAGGGAATGCTATTTTGTTGTCACGTTGTGATTTCATATAACTTTGGAAATATCCAAAAAAGTTCAAGGGTTATTTCTAGATGCCTTTCATATTACATGAACAATTTGCCACATGCTGTTACTTCTGCTTTATATCAGCTTATATTCACTAATCAAACAAGAATTTATTACATAACCAGCTTCTACATATTACTAAAACAAAGGAACGCCACTCTTCAGTGTTTTTCAACCACGTTAGAGGAAGTCATCAGATAAATTGTGTTCCATTTTAAGCATGTGAATTCAGGAAGATGAGAATCATAGTAATAATATTTTGTGGTTCTTCCAAATCACCAAATGTATTTTTATCTTAGCTTTTCCATTACATGTCACCTGATTAATCAATAGATTCTTAACAGATTATGTAATTTCATATCTTTAGTAGATGCTTGTAATGATAATGATAACATATTTCTACAAAAAGTAAAAGATAAAACAATTCCCTTGACCAAGGTCCTCTGACTTAAATTCAGTGGCTTTAATGGAGTCAGGTAGTCAGACAAGTGTAAGTGGAGCCAGATAGTCAGACAAGTATAAATGATTACTGAATGTTGAAAAATCTATGCAGCAATGCAGTTTTGAGGTTGTGTATATATCAATTATCATAGCAAAATAACAGAGAGAATTTAATTATCTGTTTAATCCTGCCTTTTTCAGAAAGTCAAGCCCTTTCCCTCCATTTGCTTACAATACTTGACCCTGTCTTCATTTCCTACTTCGTATATCAGCTTTCAGAAACATAATAATATGGATCTGCTGGCTATCTATATTGGACCATAATAAATCCTTTGCTCATGTTTGAGGAATATAGTTCAAGTTCAATAGCTATTTAACTTCTCTCTTTCAGGAACTTCTTGGGCATGCTTGGATGAATTACACAGCCATTCTTTTTACCCATGCAGAAAAAATAGAAGAGGCTGGGTTTACTGAAGATAAATATGTACATGAGGCCTCTGATACCCTGATAACACTGCTAAATTCTATTCAGCACAAATATATTTTCCAGTATAAAAAAGGAAAATCACTCAATGAACAACGAATGAAAATCTTAGAAAGAATCATGGAATTTATAAAAAAGAATTGTTACCAAGTTCTTACCTTTAAATGAAATTTAGGTGAAAGGAACGGAGCATTGGGTATCGGAGTCAGAAGCCTAGCTACAAAGAATGCCTTTATTGACATGAATGTGAACCATAAGTATTCTGATATGCTGCTGGTGAGAGTGTACATTGGTATAACCACTTGGAAAACTGGAAGCTAAAAAAAACATCAATGATTCAAGATTTCTAATGCAAATCCCATGACATAGCAATTACACTCCTGAGTATATATCCAACATAAATGTGTATATTTGTGTACTAGAAGACACGTATGTACAATAATGTTCATGGAACTACTATTCAAAAGCTAAACATACAGAGTATTCAAATGTCTATTAATAGTAGAATGGTTAAGTAAATTGTGGTACATTCCCACAGTGGGATATTAGAATAAGCAAGCTCAACTCTATGTAACAATACCAGTGAATTGCTCAAACACAATGTTGAAAAATAAGCCAGACATAAAAGAGTACATACTCCATGATTCCGTGTACAGAAAGTTCAAAAACAGTAAAACAATTGTAATCTAAACTACTCTGATGGTAGAAGTGCTGGAAATCGGGAGAGTGGTTAACCCTAGGGAGGGGATTGTGAGTGAAAGGTTACACTTGGTGTGGCTTCTGAGATTCTGGTCATGTTCTTTTGTTCTCTTGATTTGGAGCCTGGTTTCACAGGATTTGTTCACTTTGTGAAAATGCAACAACAAACACTTGTGATTTATAAACTACTTGTGTATGGTATATTTAAATAAAAGTTAAAAATAATTAGTTATTATCCATTAAAAAGGAACTAGCTTGACTGCTTACTTACTGCCAGAAAAAAAAAATTGTTTAAACTTGTCAGAGTCTGTTTCCTTCTTTGGAATACCTACTCATAGTTATTGTAATGATTAAACACCCTGGCACATGGTAGTTGCTTAAAATATGTTAATTTTCTTTTCCACTTCCTTGTAACCTGTGGTTTCTATTTCAGTTTGGAAACATTTGGTAAAAACTCAGAGCAAGCCCTTTTGCAAAAATGAGTATAATGATTGTGATAATTGACTATGAATAAAGCCTTGACTAAAGACCTTCTACCTTTGAAGGTTGGCCACTATGGTTTAGTGGAGAGCTTTAGGATGGTCCCAATGGTAGCAGTGAAAATTGAAGGAAAATAATTCTAATCAGTCATATGAGTGAAGTCCACCAGCAAGTCAAAATCAGATCACTTTCATAAATATTTGTATACAAACTTCATAATTTATAAAATTCTTTCACAAAGATAGTTCCCAATTTACAAACAGTTTGTTTTTATAATCTAATTTATAAGGGGTTTTTTTGTTTGGTTTTTTGGTGTACAATATACTGGATTTGGATTTTCCATTAGAAACAGGATTACAGCTGGTGGTTATTCTCCCAGAATAGTCTTCAAAAGCCTACTTCAATGCACAACATTACGTGAACTCCAGTACATGTTTGAATTTGTGCTAGATTTATACAGTGTTTCTATAGGAAAGCATAATACAGATTCCAACTTAAAACAGTATCTCACTTATTTCTTTGCATGACCTCTTTCTCTTATGCTGTGGGCCCTGGACTGAGAAGTAGGAGACTCAACAATGGTGCAGAGTTTGGAAGTGCAGTGAGAACTGACACTGCCCCACGGGTTGGGGGGGCTTGGGACAGAGAAAGAGACTTGATGCTAAGAAGTTGAAACCATGGTGACTGCTGGAGAAAAGGAGGATGGAAAAGAATTCAGGTGTTAAGTTCTTCATATGCTTCATTTATGTGTTGTCAGTTAACTTTTCTAGAACACAAATACTAGTTCATTTCAGGAAATATATATGGTGCAGAACATTAAGGATTTAAGCTCTGTGAGGCTGGCCTGATATTGATGATTAATAGAGAGGAGCTTTTAGTCACAGAAATGTGATGTTCTTCCCTGAATTATTTATTTTTATATTTGCATATACAGTATCACCCCTTATCTGTGATTTCACTTTCTGTAGTTTCAGTTACCTGTGGTCAATTGCAATCTGAAAATATTACATACAATAAGGCATCTTAAGAGAGAGACCACATTCACATAACTTTTATTACAGTATATTGTTATAATTATTCTAGTTTATTATTAGTTATGTTGCCAATCTCCTACTGTGTCTAATTTACAAACTAAACTTTATAACAGGAATGTACATATAGGAAAACATAGTATGTTTAGGGCTCAGTACTCTCCTTGGCTTCAGGCATCCATTAGGGCCTTGGAATATATTCCCTCTGGATAAGGTATTCCTACTGTGTATGCGTGTGTGTATATACACACACATCCATTTTCACATCAGTGCTTAAATGTGGTAATATTACATACTTTATTTTCTTTTAGCAGTCTTATGTGGCTTTTTTTGCTTTGCCTTTACCTCTCTCCTCTTCTCCATGCAAATCTGCCCGTTACAGATAACCGATGCCAACCAAAAGCCTGGTGTCCATTGTTTCTATTTTTCTTCATGTCCGGATAATCACCCCCACACAGCACATATAAACACATAAAAATATATAGGACTTTTCTACTTAAAAACAAGTTTTCATATTATACTCTTCATAATATATTTTTGTTTCGGTTTAACACTGTTGTAGGACTTTCTTCTCATTTCAGCTAAAAACTGGGTTATTGTCACACGACCAAGAGAGATTAGGCTCATGGACACATAGGAGGGTGAGAAAAACGGAATTTATTGGGTGAAAAATGAAAAAAAAAACTCAGCAAAGTGAGAGGGGTTCCTGTTAATGGGCCCCCATCTCACCAATTGAATCCCAGGTTACCAGCCAGTAACAGGAGAGGCCAGGCTCCTCCTCTCTGCAAACAACAAAAACTTCCCATGGCTCCACCTTGTCCCCTCTATGTGCAGGCCAGTTGGAGATTCTCTGGGAGCCCTTTTTACTTGGCTATCTCAACACCACCTCATTTAAATTTTTCCAAACCTAAAATATAGCCCAAATTCATTCTTTTTAAAGTCTGCAAAAACATTTCACAGTGTTTATGTAAAAATTTATGCAACTGCTCCTCTATTGATGAGCTTTCCAGTTTTCTGTCACCCAAAGCAATGCTCAAGCAACTATTCTTGTACATATATTTTTAGTTAATACTATTTTTCTGTAAGTTATATTCCCAAGAGTGAGATTTCTGGGTCAAAGTATATATACATTTAATGTATCTTAACAGATTCTTTGCAAAAATATTGTGATAAACTTGATTTCCAACAACATGAGTTGTTTTCTCCCCATCAATAGGTGTTATCATCTTGAACACCTATTGCTAACACCAGTTGAATAAGTGTAAAACCACAGCCCACTGTTACTTTATTTGCATTTCCCAACTGGAAAGATTTTATGTGTTTGGAACATTTTTATGTAAGCATTTTGGTAATTTAGACTTAGTCTTTTATGAATTGGATCTTCATATCCTTTGTCCTTTTGTCGTTTTTTTTTTCTATTGGATTACTTTTTGCTTGGCAAATTGGAAGAGCTCTATGTATGTTATAGATATTAACCCTCTGTCTGTCCTCTGAGTAACAATTGTTTTTTCAAATCTATTATTTGTCCTTTAACTTTGTATGGTAAGTTTTGCCAAACTGCATTTGTGAAATTTTTTATAGTCATATATTTCTGTGTACATGATATAGCTGGGGTTTTCGTTTTACTTCCTTTCAGATGAGTAACCAGTTTTATTTGTTCTATTTATTAATTCATCCTTTTACTACTTAAATGGTAGGTAGGTAGCTAGAGATAGAGATTGAAATGTATATCCTGGATCTATTTCTGGATCTATCCTGGATTCTTAATCCTATTCTATTTATATTGTTCTCAATACCAGAGTGATTTAATTATAATAATTTTATATCATTCTTTGATATCTAGGAGGTCAAATTTTTTTCCTTTTTTCAAAATATTTTCTGGTTATACTCAGGTGTTCATTCATGTATGTTCTTAGATTGTTTTTCCTAACTTAAAAAAACATTATTTTGGTGTGTGTGTGTGTGTATGGTAAATGACACCCCACGTTATTAAATCTTCCTTTAATATTTCTCATTATGTTTATTATATTAGTGTATTTATTGTATTTTTTCTTTTCCTTAGTTTTGCAACCTTGATAACATTGGTATTAATTCAGTATTTCCCCTTGATAATTTGGAAGTTCTACTCTAATTCACCTTCATTAAAGATTATTTTCTTGCCCCTGAATTCACATATTTCTCTACTATTGCCTGATGACACAGTACGAACTATTCCCCTTACCAATAATTTCCCACTATTAAAATAAGACTCTTATAATACTTTCATTTCCTCCTTAGTTCTCTTTCTCCTATCCTCCATAGAGAAGTGGACTTTGGAATGCTTTTTCTTTCCCCATATTACTAGATTGTGCTCAGATAGTTAATTATTTAATTCAAGCCTCCCCCTTGCAGGTTGCCCCTTTTGTTTCAAGAGTCCTTTCTTATAATTTACATTGCATATCCCCTGGTAGTTTATCATTAGCTCTTTTAATTCAATATACAAATAGTAGAAGGTCCGTATCTTACCACTGTTTTCCTTCCTCTTCATCTTTTCCCATCTTTCTGGTTAGTGTGTTTGCCCAATATACTCTGAATTCTAGCATAATATCCATGAGGCATTAAATTCTAGACATACTCTTCTGTGTACCATTATGCAATAGCAATCCCAGCTTTTCATAGGAGTCAGCATAGTGGGTGTAGAGAAATATTTTGTTAGTTGGTCCTGGGGATGTTGAATCATGAATGTTAAGGCACTTAAGTGAACGTCTTGCTGCTGTTCTCCATTTGAGGCTGGTTTGTTCAGCTTTTTCTGGATGACAGTGCATGCATATTCATTGAATAAACTCATGTGTTCTGGAGATAATTACAACTTGCAACTGTTGGGGGCTCAAAAGACCATATTCCAAATATGACACGTTGGCATGCTGAGGACTTTGAACTGAAGGAGATTGGAGGAGCTTCCGAAGCAAGGTCTTTCTGCCCTCCTGCCCTCCTATGTTCCACCTCTTTTTCCACTTGAAGAAAGTCACAGAAACCAGAATTCCTCATCCTGAAAGCAAGCCATAAAACTTAGGTCACTCTCTCCCTTCTCCCTTGATGACCCTCATTCCAGAAAGGTCCTGCCCCATACCCGGGGGAGGGCATGCTACAGAGGCCAAGAAGAATCTGGATGGCCTTGCTGGGTTTTCCTGCCCAGTCTATCACAGTTTAGCACTTTCTCTTTTATCCAATTACATTGCTATATGGCTGTCCATTCTTTACCAATCCTAGGCATAAAATAGACAGTTATCTCTGAGTCTTTTGGTCTTCATTTCTGAGGGCTCGTGTATCATGTAAAACTTTGATTAAATGTTCTCGTTATGTTTTTCTCTTGTCTTTTGTTACAGGAATGTCAGCTTTGACTCTTAAGATGGTTAAGGAAAGGTATCACATCTTTCTGCCCCTGCACATCTAAAGAACCATGAGACTAGGATTACTTTAAGTAAAATAAACGATGTCCAGCAAGTTCATCTGATACCCTACCACCTTTCCCATGAGTCTATTATTTGCAATAGTTTCTCATGTCCCTCCAGATGCCTAATCTGTATGCTGTTCTCATCCAGACACCAAAAATCTCTACTAAAGTTTAATTTGAAAGTGCTTTGAATATTTTAGAGGATTGGAAGATAGTGCATCTGATGTTTTTGTGCAGCTAGTGTTAAAGTCTCATTAGTGCATACAATCTGGGGTCATTAGTGATTACCCCTGTAACCTATCAGCTCTGACTCTTGCCAGGCTTTTTCCTCTAGATATATCATCTCAATTAGCATTTTCAAAGACTTCCTTTTTTAAAGCTATGTTTATCTATACTTTTTTAATTAAATTTTTTCTTAGATTTTCTATTCTACTGATTTTCAGATATACTGTACTTCTTTTACATAAAGCTAATGTTTTTACGTGGCATTGCTATTTCCCAGATTCTCACTCAAACTTTGTTTTCAAAACAAATCTCTTTACAAGTATCTGAAAAGTTCTCTTTTTGTTTTCAATGTATGTGCTGTTTTAAGACAAAAATGTTATCCTTTTATAGGAAAACTGAAAGTTTTAGAAAAAAGTTATTTCTACTGAAATCATTCCCTTTTGCTAAACTTATTGAAAGTGACTTTTAGTTTGCATTTTTCATTAATCTTTTTCAAAGAGAAATACAGTTGTGGTGTTGATTTTGGATGACTCTTGCACTGTTCTTTCCAAATTCCCCAGGTGTGAAAATTTGAGGGGTTTTAAGTGAACCAGTATCAGCCAAATATGCAATCTGATAACCAAAGTGCACGTATATATTGAGTGCGTTTCTCTGCTGGGATGCATGATATTCTAATGAGGCAATTTACGAAAACAAATGTAAAACTTTGTCAGAGCAGCCTTAATACGAAGGTTCATCACATGAATGCCATTGAGGAAATAGGACATTAACAATGGCTGTTTGAACGATTCTGTAGGCATTATGTAGTAATGGGAAGGACAAGAGTAGCTAACGCTTCATTAAAAAGGATTTTTCTTTCTTGCAATTATTGGGTCTCAGGCTTGTTTCTGCTCCTGTTGCTAAGGCCAACAGCCTGCCAGATAGGAAATGATGTTGATGAAGACATAAAATCACACTTACACACATTTTTGTACTTAAACATCTAGAGAATTGGGAATAGTGTGTGTTAGGATAGGTGGAAGTTAGAAAGGAAGGAAAAAAAAAAACCCGAATACATAAGGGTGAAAAAATACAATATACAATAATTAGTTCACACTCTGAAATTCCAGATGGCTCACTTTCACACCAACAATTATTTCATTGTTCTGGGTCCTTCCTCCAAATATTTTTATGGAGTTATACTCCTATGAGTTATCTCTGCCAAGATTTATTCAAAGGAAAAACCATAGCTATACAAAGTGCAATGCATAAGAATGTGTAAGTGACTCTTTCTCATTCCAAGTTGGTACCTGAAGATGATTCAGTTTTGTACAGAGGCATATTAGCCATCAGCAACTATCGTTTTCATCATTATTGCAAATTTTGGGGTTATAAGTAGTACCAAAATGGAGTACACCTATGTTCCTGTTTTAAATTATCTGTGTATATGGAACTTAGTGACATCTATATGTTGGCTTTTGGGATGGACTGTCATTACACATTCAGTGCCGTCAATAACAGCACACTATTCAAAGAATCATGGTGTATGGCTCTTTAAAAAGGCAACTGCTACCAGCAGCAGCAGCAGCTTGGTTTTGCCAAGTGAATTCTCCCTATAAATTTGCATAGTAAAAAGAAAAAAAATTGATAAATTCTCTTCGTAACCACTCCAAAGAGTGTTTAATAATCTCATCTCTCCCTTTAGAATCTCTGAAGTATTCCACTAAAAGAGCGAATCATAAACTACTCAAATTTAGGTATTTTTATGTCACTATTTTTATCTAGCATAAGCTAAACTTTTCATTCAAATAAAAGAAACCACATGACCATTTAACTAACATGTTAAGAAAGCATGATGTAATGTAGAACACAGGATCAGTAAGAATTGAAAACAATTAAACCAGGTTTCAACTTTGTATGGGCAATTATTTAACTTTTCTGCTGATTCTTTGGGGTAAAATGACTGATCTACCTCATAAGGAGTTAAGAGGTGGATAAAACGTATGAAAAGACTAGTTAGAAGGCAATAACAATCTTAATAGTAATTCTGTAATAAAATCCATGACACTAGACATGCATTATTAATATATCCCCCTTACATTTGTTAGAGAAGGCATGATTGTTCCTTAACTAAAATTTTGGAGGGTAGAGCTTTCTCCACAGGACAGCAAATTTGCAACATTATTGCCTGTTGAGCACACTAATTTGCCCTTCCTCGTTCCTTTTATTTGGCATCTTCGTGATAAAGTTGTAATTTTCATACTGTTGGAAAGCACCTAGAATCGGGACTTGTGTCACTATTTATGTAGCTGAAATACATGGCTAATGTTGTATACTTCTGATACTTTTATATTTTAAAAGGACATATCATTTCTCTGAAAAGTTGAGGAGGTATACTCAGGCCATTTTAGTGCCCAGTTACAAGAAACAGTGAGGTATTCCCCAACTAAGAATTTTTTTTTTTTTTTTTAGACAGGGTCTCAACTCTGTAGCCTAGTTTGGAGTGCAGTGGTGCAATCACAGCACACTGCAGCCTCGCTCTCCTGGGCTCAAAGTGATCCTCCCACCAAACACTACCTCCTACTGCTGAAATCCTTAAAAATCAGAATACATCAGATGCTGAAGTGTTATGTCCAGTTTGCCAACAATGACATATTTCTTTGTAGATTCTGCAAGAGCTCTCCCATCCCAGCAATACAAATAAAACAGAATTAAGTTTTCTGTGAAAACAAGTACTGAATAGGGCTGAATGGATAACTTGGTCAATGCTTTCATACAACTTGAAAAATCACTAAGTCTCCACTTCTTTCTCTCTTTAGCATGGATTTCTACATGGTAAAGACCTGGGGGAATTATGGAGGGAAGCATGGACATTTGGTATAATTTGGCAAGGCATAATACAGTACTTGAGAAAGAGAAATGTGACATTTTTGCAATGTACTCTTTTGTAGTAAGTCATCATAAATTTCAGCACAAATGAACTACTGATGATGCTACATCATGTGCTTTAACAAAAGACCAGGCTGGGCGCGGTGGCTCACACCTGTAATCCCAGCACTTTGGAAGGCTGAGACAGGTGGATCACGAGGTCAGGAGATCAAGACCATCCTGGCTAACACGGTGAAACCTCGTCTCTACTAAAAATACAAACAAACAAAAAAAATTAGCCGGGCGTGGTGGCAGACGCCTGTAGTCCCAGCTGCTTGGGAGGCTGAGGCAGGAGAATGATGGGAACCTGGGAAGCAGAGCTTGCAGTGAGCCTAGATCACGCCACTGCACTCCAGCCTGGGCGACAGAGCGAGACTGTCTCAAAAAAAAAAAACAAAAAAAAAAACAAAAAAAAAAAACACAAAAAACAAAAGACCAATCGCTTTTATTCTCTCTAGGCTTGATGTATGATTCAATCACCAATTTAGGTTTCACTAACAAATCATTATATAATCTGATCTGGGGTACAGTATTTTCAACATTTTGTTGGGAAAATTTCAACTGCCTAGGTAGTTGAAATATTATTTAAATTATATTAAAGAAATTTAACATAATTGAGAAAAATTCAGAGCAAAAAACTCACACAAGACTCCATCACCAAAAGTATTTATTCCCAAAAGAATGACATATCTTGAGAACAAAGTAACTTTTGCAATTCATTTTGTGCTTAGGTACCAAAAAATGTTAATGATGCTCCGTTCATATTTTTAGAATATCACATTGATAATGGTACTATAATATATCCTGGCCTACTAGAGTTCCATGGATTTAAATAAATAAAATTTAATTCTGCCTTCTATAACGTGCAGCGTTGTTTTATGGTTGTTGAGTTTTGTGTGAGTGTGTGTATGTATTTGTGTGTGCCTCTCCTTCTTATTGAAGGATTCAGACAGCTATAAAGATAAAATGTTTTGTGTGTGTCTGTGCATGTGTGTATTTTTAAAACAATGTCTATACTTCTGTCTCCATTGGTGCCAATCTTTTGTTGAACCTGTAAAGGTAAGGCGCAGATTCTGAAACCCAGTTAAAATCACTAATATTCCTCTGTGAGGCCCCTTCTTAGCTACCAGCTCTCCCCTATCCACACCCTCTATCTTGCTGACATGTGTGTGTAAGCCCAAATCATCAGTAATCACCTGAAGGCTGATGACCTGTAGGCTCATAAGTCCTCAATTAATTTTTATTGCTCTTACAATATTTGTAAGATGAGTAAGAATAACTATTTGACACCTTAATATTAAGTATGGTATATGTTAAGTTTTAGGCTATAATTTCTTTTAATATACTGACAATATGATGATACATGAAAAAGCAAAATATCAGTCTGTAATAAGATATAAATTA
Organism: Macaca mulatta; assembly: GCF_049350105.2. NCBI lineage: Eukaryota > Metazoa > Chordata > Mammalia > Primates > Cercopithecidae > Macaca > Macaca mulatta. Next base: position 115,720,529 of record NC_133410.1, on the reverse strand, counting down.
TCCTTTATTAGGTACCCAAATAATCTTTATAAAGAAGCTAGAATTAAAAAAAAGAAGGATTGCTGCTTTTATGGTCAATTTATTAGAAACTACTGTGGCAACTGTTTACAATGTGTTCATTCTTTAGAGCTAGTTGAAACTTATTACTATTATTCTGCTAAATAGAAAAACTTCAAGCCAGTAGGAAATCTCAGTTTTTTTTTTTTTTAAATCGCTATTATTGTATTATTAGTCAGGGTTACTCTGGCAGCAAAGCAAAAATGTTCAGATGCCACATCTCCTAGCTTTTATGTTTGGCTTTCAGAATGAGCAGTTGGTCATTATCAATATTATTATAATGTGACCAGTTAATAAGTCTGACAAACATTTTCCAACTTGTCATTTTTGAAAAGGAGAGGATATTTTTGATACAGACACACAATATACAAGAAACCCCAGAGCCTGAAATTTCATGCATCCTGTGCCTACAAATAAGAAACTAAATATTAATCTAGTTAGTTTTCTATGGGTATAAAGAAAAAAAACCTGCTAATCAATATTCCTGCTGAAAAATAAATTATTAGAAAATATAGGCAACTTCCGCTCTCCATTATAAATGATCAAAAACCTAGGTAAAAATCTAGTGTTTCCCCAATCAGTGAAAACAATATATACCAGGTAAATGACTAGTCAAGTCTAGAAGAGAATAACACAAAAATGAGCCACTCATATTTTAGGTACAAGTGACAAATGTATTTCTCTTTATTATTTTTAAGGTTTTTTTTAAATGTCTTTTGGTAGTGGAAGCATTTTATTTGATTCCACTGTTGCTCATGGTTTGAGCCCTACATAATCCCTTCCCTTTCACCTCAAAGGGAACTCCTTTGTATGTAGCCACACACTCATCATTAGTGTGAAGATCCGGCTGGATCTGCTCCCAAATCTTCTTCTTAGGATTCAGCTCCTTGTCGGGCTCTCCTGTGTAGGAAAGAAAAAGCACAAGAAAATTATACAGCTAAAATACAAAAATATTAAAGAGACTGTTCACAGACATTTCCAGTGAATTGTTTTGGCAGCATTTTCTGATTTTTGGACCTAATCAAACTTTTAACATTTACTTTATTTTTATTATGTCAGCAGTTTATATTCTTGATTGGTAAAATAAAATAGTTATTGTTGTTTAAGTAAAAGATATTATATTTTACTCATAAATATTTTTATAAGTAATAAAGCTTAATGAATTGTATCCAAATTATCAAAATAATAAAATGGAAGATACTCACTGATATGGTTTGAGTCCGTATCCCCACCCAAATATTATGTTCAATTATAATCACCAATGTCGGAGGTGGAGCCTGGTGGAGGTGAATGGATTACAGGGGCAGATTTCCTCCTTGGTGCTAGTTTCATGATAGTCAGTTATCCTGAGATCTGGTTGTTTAAAAGTGTGTGGCACTTCCCTGCTCTCTCTCGGTCCTGCTCCTGCCATGTAAGATGCTCGCTCTTGCTCTGACTTGATTTGACTGCCATGAGTAAAATTTCTGAGGCCTCCCCAGAAGCAGATGCTGCCATACTTCCCGTACAGCCTGCTGAACCCTGAGTCAATTAAACCTCTTTTCCTTACAAATTACCTAGCCTCAGATATTTCTTTACAGCAGTACATGAATGGATTAACATACTCATTTTATCATTAAATATAAAGAAAAACTGTGAAGAAAAAAAAGTCTTTTGATATGTTATATTTTTACAACTGGTAGAAGCAGCTTATGCTTTACTATGTTTCAAAATACAAAATGAGCAGCTAGATCACTGCTCTAGTGCTTAAAGATTTCTTATCAATACTGGAGATTGGCTTAAATTTTGGGTTTCTCTAGCTAATGATGATAACTACTTTGGATTTCATTTGCTACCCATTCTGTTCGGTGAGATGTAAAGAAACAGAAAGGAGTAGTGAGGAGACAGGGACTAGTATTTTCTAAGCACTAGGAATATATGTTGTTGCCTAAAATTCACATAACTCTGACTAATTTTAAGTAAAAAGAAACTGAGGCTCAGAAAACACAAGTTGCTCAATGTCACATAATCAACAAAGCCCATGTTCTGCTAGTACAGCATTCTGCCCACTGACAAACCATACTTTAGAAAGTAAACAACCCTCTTACATGTGGTTAATACCCACAACCCCTCTATTTATAGTAACTCACAGTATAAATTTTATAATAAAAGAAAAATTAGTAGTAGAGCACATCTGGTTTAGGCTTAAAGACAAGTAATATACCAAACAACTCCTCTACTTAATGATAGAAAATTAGAGAGTAAAGTTTAATGTAAGTTCAAAGCTGAGAATGCTCAATATTTAGAACGAAGAATCAGTCAGTTCAAGAAACAATGAAGAAAAGTAACATATCTCTTAAGCTGCAGAATTTATATTAGGAATATAAAATATATTCATATCTTATATTAGGAATATAAAATATACTCACATTTTATATTTATATTTTATATTCTGATGACATCTTATTATATAAAATAGTATTTATTTTCCAGTCATATATATATAAGAATAACAAAACTGTGTAAATTAGTTGGTCATTGTAGTTTTGTTGTTTATTAGCTCTTCAGAAACTATGAAACTGGCAAGAACATAAAACACTGCCTTCTAACATGCAGGCTTTCGGAGATAACATAGTAGTTAATTGAATGATACACCTACAGTAGAACATGTAATGAAACTAAGACTGAAAGTGACTGGTATAAAAAAATAAGGATTTCTCTTACTCCTTTAAGGACATTTGATTCGACAATAGAGAAACTAGTAAGTAGAATGGAAAAAAAAACCAATAAATAAAATTCAATTATATTGCTCCTTAGATCCATAAGATTTTTATTTTTTGTTTGTAAATCATTCCTTAATCTATAATCATAATCTTGTACATATATTGTGTCGCAAAGTGGGCACTCCAGGATTCTAGAAGGCTAGAGAGGCAGAGATACTGTTCAGGGAGGTCTGAGCACTGACTCAGATTTGCAACCTTTGCAACCTTGGCCCAAAAGGACGTTGCCAAACTGATAATGAGTTAGTTAAGAAGCAGACTGACATACATGCTTCTTATAAATACAGATTGTGTGGGTAAATTCTTGCTGCAAGCAACATAAGCCCTAAGTATAAAAAGCTGTGATGTAGCACAAAATTAACCTTCTCAGATCTAGAAAGACAGTGCCATGTAAATTAGATAATATCCATAATAATATACAACATGTATATAGTGCTTACTAAGTGCTGGTCACTGTACTGAGTGCTGTACGTATATTAACTTGTTTAATCCTCTCAGTACATATGTAAGAAGTAATATTCATTACTCTCATCTTACAGATGAGGGTATTGAGAAAAGTTACGGCAAAGAATTTAAAATACCAGGCAGTTGGCTAAGTGTTTTAAAAGTCAAAGCTTATAAACCCAGTTAAGACAAATACCAATTAAAATCCCCTTCTTATAGATGAAAAAGCTGAGGTTCGGAAAGATTTGAAGAGGATGAGTAAGCAAGCCATGCAGCTACCTTGGGAAAGAGCTGGTGGCTCAAGTGGGGTGAGCAAGGAAAAGTTGGAGTTCGTGAGATTAACAAAATAATGGGAAATCACTGTAAGAACTTGGGCTTGTACTCTAGGTGAGATGAAAAGCTTCTGAATAGTTTCGAGCAGAGTAATATAATCTGTTAGATCACTCTGGCTGCTCTAATTGAACATAAATGGAAGAACAGAGAGGGCAAAAGCAGGATGATCAGTTAGAAGACTTATGTAAATATGTAGATAAGAGATGTTGGCTTTGGGACTAGGGTGCTAGTGGTGGAGTTAATAATAATTCTAGGTATGTTCAGAAGGTAGAGCCACTAGGATTTTCTGAGCAGAAGATATAGGGTATAAGAAAAGCAGTTAAGCAACTAGGAGGATGGAAATGCTATCAAATAAGATGAAAAATACCATGGACAAATGGAATTCTAGGGGAAAGAGTAGGATTATGTGTCCTTCCCCCTTGGAGCATGTACATCAAAGAGTTCATCTGGCAGCTATCTAGCTTATCTAAATGACTGGGTAAAATTGCCCAAGGAATAAGCATGGAAAAAAAAGAGGTCCAAAACCAAAGTCTGAGGTCCTATAACAGTAAGAATCCAGGGAGGTAAGGAAGAATCAGCAATGGAAATGATAGCGGCAGCCAGTGAAGCAGGAGGACCACCAGAAGAGTATGGTGCCAGAAGCCAAGTTAATTAATAACAAGACTGAGAACTAGACATATAGCTACAGGGAGTGATTGGTGATTTTACCCAGAGCAGTTCTGGTGAAACAGTGGGGAAAGAAACCTGATTAAAATGGGTTTTCAAGAGGAGGAATCAAGCATAGACAATTTGGATTTTTAACAAATGGACTTAAAATTTAAACCTATACTTCCTAATTAGCTATTAATTTCTACTATTAATAAGACTCGATATCAATAGAAATAAGCATGATCTTAGAAGTTAAAAGTCTGACTGTAAATTCCTATTTATTATTTGATCATAAATAGTGCATTCTCACAAAGACCTGTCATTGTCTTTGTCTCCCAGCTGTAATACTGTTTTCAAGTTAGTTTTGCTTGGTGGGAGTAGAGTGGTGAGCATATGCTCCATGAATTTAAAGCCATTAGGCATCTCTGAGAAATCATGGAGACTGAGATTTTCCCAAAATGTAATTTCCAAAAAAATGTTATTAGAGCATAGACCACTATGATTCCTCATCTACCAAGGTTCAAGATATACAGATTCATTCAAAGTCAGGGGTACTTGTAAAATAAATAAATAAATAAATAATTTCCCTGTGTGTGTGTTTTTTTAAGACTAGTCTACTTCTGATTAGGAGGGTGGAAATGAGTTCCAAACAAATTAATCCATGCTTTCATCCATATTTTCTGTGTTACTATTCCATGTTAAAACTCTTCATGTTGTAGTATTTCATTAAACACAGTTAATGGAGAATTTTAAAACATGCCTATATAATCACATCAGCCTTGTTATTCAATAAAACTCAGCTATTCGCAATCAGAAATGACAAAGGTGACATTAAAACCAATCCCACAGAAATACAAAAGAACCTCAGAGACTATTACAAACATCTCTTTGCACACAAATTAGAAAATTGATAAATTCTTAGAAGCACACAACCTCCCAAGATTGTACTAGGAAGATAGTAAAAACCTGAACAGACCAATAACGAGTTCTCAAACTGAATCAGTAATAAAAATCTACCAATTAAAAAAAGCCCTGGTGTGGTGGCATAGTCCCAGCTACTTGGGAGGCTGAGGTGGGAGGTTCGCTTGAGCCTAAAAGGCAGAGATCGCAGTGGGCCAAGATAACGCCACTGCACTCCAACCTGGGTTACAGAGCCAGACCCCGTCTCAAAAAAAAAAAAAAAAGGCCCTGGATCAGATGGATTCGCAGCTGAATTTTACCAGATGTACAAAAAACTGGTACCAATCCTACTGAGACTATTCCAAAAAACTGAGAAAGAGAAGCTCCTCCCTTATGTATCCTGTGAAGCCAACATCAGCCTGACACCAAAAACTGTCAGAGACCATAAGGAAAAAAGAAAACTTTAGGCCAGTATCTCTGATGAACACAAACACAAAAGTCCTCAACAAAACACTGGCAAATAAAATACAGCAGCACATCAAAAAGCAATATACCACAATCAAGTAGGCTTTATTTCTGGGATGAAAGGCTGGTTCGACATATGCAAATCAATAAATGTGATTCACCACGTAAATAGAAGACCAAAAATTATATAATCATCTCAACAAATACAGAAAAAGCTTTAAGTAAATCTGCATCCCTTCATGATAAAACCCTCAATAGACTAGGCATCAAAGTAACATACCTCAAAATAATAAGAGCTATCTATGGCAAACCCACAGCCAACATAATACCTAATAGGCAAAAGCTGGAACCATTTCCCTTGAAAACTGGAACAAAACAGGGATGCCCACTTTCATCACTCCTCCTCAACATAGGACTGGAAGTCCTAGATAGAGCAACCAGGCAAGAGAAAGAAAAGGCATCCAAATAGGAAAAGAATAAGTCAAATTATCTCTCTTCAATAAGTTATGATTCTGTACCTAAAAAACACTAAAGACTCAACAAAAGGCTCCCAGAGCTGATAAACGACTTTAGTATAAAGTTTCTGGATACAAAATCAATGCACAAAAATCAGTAGCATTTTTATACACCAAAGTTCAAGCTGAGGGTCAAATCAAGAACACAATCCCAATTACAATAGGCACACAAAAAATGAAATATCTAGGAATGCACCGAACGAAAGAGGTGAAAGATCTCTATAAGGAGAACTATAAAATACTGCTGAAATAAATCACAGATGATACAAACACAAGGAAAAACATCATACACTCATGGATTGGAAAAATCAATATTGTTAAAATTGCCTTATTGCCCAAACTAATCTACAGAGTTAATACTATTACTATCAAACGACATACAACGTCACTTATAACAGAATTAGAAAAAAATTTTCTAAAATTTGCATGGAATGAGAAAAGAGTCCAAATAGACAAAATAATTCTAAGCAAAAAGAACATAACTGGAGGTATCACATTACCCAAGTTCAAACTATACTACAAGGCTACAGCGACCAAAACAGAAGTGTACTGGTACAAAAATAGACACATAGACAAATGGAACAAGATAGAGGACCCAGAAATAAAGCTGCACACCTACAACCATTTGATTTTCAACAAGTCAACAATAACAAGCAATGGGAAAAAAACTCTCTATTCAATAAATGGTGCTGGAATAACTGGCTAGTCATATGCAGAAGAATGAAATAGGACCCTTATATTTCACCATGTACAAAAGATAACTCAAGATGGATTTAAGAATTATATATAAGACCTAAAACTGTAAAAATCCTAGAAGAAAATCTAGGAAATACCCTTCTCAATATCACCCTTGGCAAAAATTCTAGGAAATACCCTTCTCAATAAAGAATTTATGACCAAGTCTCCAAAAGCAGTTGCAACAAAAACAAAAGTTGACAAGTGGGAGCTGATTAAACTAAAGAGCTTCTGCACGGCAAAATAAACTATCAGCAGAGTAAACAGACAGCCTGAGGAATGCGAAAAAATATTCACAAATTATGCATCCAACAAAACTCTAATATCTAGAATCTATAAGGAACTTAATTCAACAAGCAAAAACCAAATAACTCTGTTAAAACGTGGACAAAGAACATGAACAGACACTTCTCAACAGAAGACATATATGTCACAAACAAGTATCAAAATGCTCAACATCACAGAAGTGCAAATCAAAACCACAATGAGATACCATCTCATACCAGTCACAATGGCTATTACTAAGAAGACAAAAAACAAAAAACGAAAACAAAAAAAACACACAGATGTTGGCGAGGTGGTAGAGAAAAGGGAATGAAAATTAGTTCAGCCACTGTGAAAAGCAGTTTGCAGTTTCTCAGAGAACTTAAAACAGAACTACCATTTGACCTAGCAATCCCATTACTGGGTATATACTCAAAGAAAAATAGATTATTCTACCAAAAAGACAAATACACTTGTATGTTCACTGCAGCACTCTTCACAATAGCAAAGACATGGCATCAACTGAGGTGTCCATCAACAGTGGATTGGATTAAAAAACAATGTGGTACGCATATACTATGGAATACCATGCAGCCTTAAAAAAAGAAAATTATATCCTTTGCAGCAACATGGATGCAGCTGGAAGCCACTATCCTAAGTAACTCAACACAGGAACAGGAAATCAAATACAATGTCTTCACTTACAAGTGAGAGCTAAACCTAAACATTGAGTATACACAGACATGAAGATGGAAACAAAACGCACTGAGTACTACTAGGAGGGAGGTCAGGAGTGGGGTGAGGGTTGAAAAACCACCTATTAGGTACTATGCTCACTACCTGGGTGATGGGATCACTCCTACACTAAACCTAAAGGACATACAATTTGCCAATATAAGAAATCTGTATCCCTTGAGCCTAAAATACAAGTTGAAAAAAAAAAACCCCAAAAACCTTAGTTTAATTTTATTGCACCATTAACAAATAATTCGCTCACAGACATACACACAAATCCTGAGTCATTTCTACAAATATGTCTCCAAATTGTTCTTACTTTTGAACCTAATTCTATTTATCTTCATTTATATCTGCCTTTCCCAATTATTCTAGTCAAATAAATATCCTTTAAATGCAGTCTTTTAATTTCTAACTGCTTTTCTTTTATCAGGTCCTTCCTCTTATATGAGATAAATACTTATTCTATATCTGCCAAGAATCCTTTCTCTTCTGCTTCAAAGACCTATTTTAAGAAACTTTCTCACACATTATGAAGCTTCATCTGTCTCAAGAGTATTTTTCTGTCTCAGGAGTATTTTTATTAGAGAAAACAGGCAATACAAAATGAAACTTCCTTTTAGATTATTAAAATCATTACATTTTAACTTAGATATTTTCTCTATATCCTGAAGTTGAGTAAAAACACGTGCAAGTATATTATTAGATGGAATTTATAATTATAAATCTAAACTTTTCATCTCTGTCTTTCTGTGTTGCAGCATGAGACAATCTACAGCGTAAGTGATTTTGCAGCACATTAATCTGTTCTCTCTCCATGTCATACTTTTCTGCTATGTTGGTGTTAATATTATTGCTTTAGTTAGGATAAAATCTCTCTGCGGTGTTGTGTTAGTCTGTTCTCACACTGCTAATAAAGATATACCTGAGGTTGGGTAATTTCTAAAGGAAAGAGGTTTAATTGACTCACAGTTCCACATGGCTATGGAGGTCTCACCATCATGGCAGAAGGTTAAAGAGGAGCATGTGTTACATGGCAGCAGGCAAGAGCGTGTTGTGTATGGGAACTGCCCTTTTATAAAACCATCAGCTCTCATAAGACTTATTCACTATCATGAGAACAGCACAGGAAAAACCCTCCCCCAGTATTCAATTACCTCCTACCAGGTCCCTCCCACGACAGGTGAAAATTGTGGGAGCTATAATTCAAGATGAGATTTGGGTGGGGACACAGCCAAACCATATCATTCCACCCCGGCCCCTCCCAAATCTCATGTCCTCACATTTCAAAACCAATCATGCCTTCCCAATAGTCCCCCAAAGTCTTAACTCATTTCAGTATTAATTCAAAAGTCCACAGTCCAACATATCATCTGAGACAAGGCAAGTCCCTTCTGCCTATGAGCCATAAAATCAAAAGCAAGTTAGTTATTTCCCAGATACATTGGGGGTACAGGCATTGGGTAAATACACCATTCCAAATGGGAGAAATTGACCAAAACAAAGGGCCTACAGGCCCCATCCAAGTCCAAAATCCAATGGGGTGGTCATTAAACCTCAAAGTTCCAAAATAATCTCCTTTGACTCCATGTCTCACATGCAGGTCATGCTGATGAAAGAGGTGGGCTGCCACGGCCTTGGGCAGCTCTACCCGTGGCTTTGTAGGGCACAGCCACCATCCCAGCTGCTTTCACAGGCTGGAGTTGAGTGTCTATAGCTTTTCCAGGCACACTGTGGAAGCTGTGGGTGGATCTACGATTCTAGGGTCTGGAGGACAGTGGCCCTCTTCTCACAGCTCCACTAGGCAGTGCCCCAGTGGGGATTCTGTGTGTGTGGGGTCCCATCCCACAGTTCCTTTCTGCACTGTCCTAGTAGATGTTCACGACAGCCCTGCTCCTGCAGCAAATTGCTGCCAGGACATACAGGGGTTTCCATACATCTTCTGAAATCTAGGCGGAGGTTCCCAAACCTCAATTCTTGATTTCTGTGCCTCCACAGGCTCAACACCATGTGGAAGCTGCCAAGGCTTAGGACTTGCACTCTCTAAAGCAAGGGCCTGAGCTGTACCTTGGCCCTTTTTAGCCATGGCTGGAGCAGCTGGGAAGCAGGGCACCAAGTCCCTAAGCTGCACACAGCATGGGGGCCCTGGGCCCAGCCCAGGAAACCATTTTTTCTTCCTTAGGTCCTGTGATGGGAGGGGCTGCTGTGAAGGTCTTTGAAATGCCCTGTAGATGTTTTCCCCATTGTCTTGGCAATTAACATTTGGTTTCTCATTGCTTATGCAAATTTCTGCAGCTGGCAGAAACGGGTTTTTCTTTTCTACTGCATCGATAGTCTGAACATTTTTCAGACTTTTATGCTCTGCTTCCCTTTTAAACATGTTCCAATTCCAAACCATGTATTTGTGAATGAATAAAACTGAATGCTTAAGAGCACCCAAGTCATCTCCTAAATGCTCTGCTGCTTAGAAATTTCTTCTGCCAGATACCCCAAATCATCTGTCTCAAGTTCAAAGTTCCACAGATCTCTGGGGAAAGGGCAAAATGCCACCAGTCTCTTTGCTAAAGCTTAGCAAAAGTCACTTTTGCTTCAGTTCCCAACAAGTTCCTCATCTCTATCTGAGACCACCTCAGCTTTGACTTTATTGTCCATATCACTATCAGCATTTTGGTCAAAGCCATTCAACAAGTCTCTAGAAAGTTTCAAACTTTCCCACATTTTCCTATTTCCTGAGCCCTGCAAGTATCCAGGAAGTCTTTCCTATCTTTTTCTGAACCCTCCAAACTGTTCCAACCTCTGCCTGTTACAGAGCTCCAAAGTCGCTTCTACACTTTCAGGTATCTTTACAGTAGCGCTCCACTACCCAGTATCAATTTACTATATTAGTCTATCCTCACACTGCTAATAAAGATACACCCAAGGCTGGGTAATATATAAAAGAAAGAGGTTTAATTGACCCACAGTTCCACATGGCTGCAGAGGCCTCACAATCATGGCACAAGACAAAGGAGGAGCAAAGGCATGTCTTATATAGTAGCAAGCAAGACAGCATGTGTGGGGGAACTGCCCTTTTATAAAACCATGAGATCTCATGAGACTTATTTACCACCATGAGAACAGCACAGGCAAAACCTGCCCCCAGGATTCAGTTACCTCCCATAGGGTCCCTCCCATGACATGTGGGGATTATGGGAGTTACAATTTAAGATGAGATTTTGGTAGGGACATAGTCAAACCATATCAGGTGTTTTATACAACATGTACATTCATGGGGGGGGGAGAATGGTTACAAGGTTTACTCAATGTGTCATCTTGAGGCAAATTTGAAAAACTCAATAATAGTTAATAATGGTCATTTAATTTAAGCCTTATGATTCTTACACAGGACTGATTTTAACCTTTAAACATTACAAACATCACTTTGATAACTGATTCCAAAACTATTAAGTAATTACTAGTAAATACCTACCTGGGAAAGCATCAAAAGTAATTCTGTCTCCAGGAACAGACCCATTTGGAGGAGCCAAGATTTCAACCTTCTCTGGTGAACTAGCACACATGAGCATTGCTTGAGATAATACTCCCCTCATCTTTGCAGGTTTCAGGTTACAAAGTAAAATCACCATCCGATTTTGCATCTGTGTGAAATATAAACTGGTAAGTAAACATGTACACAGATTAAGCCTAATCATATCCAGACTACATTAAGCTACACCTAATATGCTAAGTATCAAATGTTCTACTTTTGTGGATGTACCTTTGTCTTTGTGTGCCCAAAGTCTCTTATTGTTGTTATAAAGCTTTGCATAAACATGAAAAAAAAAATTCCTCCAAATTGATAACACATTATGGTTGAAAGAGCAGAGGAATTTCAGTTAAAAATTTACTGAATGAATAAATAAATGAGTGAAATAGATTTGGTTGTGAATTTCAGCTGCCATTTACTAGCAATGAGAATGCATAAAGTTGACATTCCTGTTTCCTCAAAAATGAGAGAAATAATATTGAAGAGTTGTCATAAGGATTAAATCATAATATGCATATAAAGCATTTAGCCTAGCAATAGAATTAAAATGGACACATTTACACATGTGCATTTTCTTCCCTATACATTTGATCATTTCCAGAGCTATGCTACATTTATTTTTTAATTAAAAAAAAAATTGGTTGGGCATGGTGGCTCACGCCTATAATCCCAGCTTCTTGGGAAACTGAGGCAGGCAGATTGCTCGAGCCCAGGGTTTTTTTTCAAGACCAGCCTGGGCAAAATGGCAAAACCTAGTCTCTACAGAAAATAAAAAATTTCCCTGGGCATGGTGGCATGCGGCTATAGTCCCAGCTACTTGGGAGGCTGAGGTGGAAGGATTGCTTGAGTCTGGAGGCTGCAATAAGCCTTGATTATGCCACTGAATTCTAGCTTGGGCAAGAGTGAGACCCTATCTCAGAAAAAAAAAAAAAAAAAAAGATCACTTAACAATTCCAGCATCATGCAACATGCAACTAACATGCAGGGCTATTTCTACAATTTTTTAATGGAAGCAAATAGAAATTTCTTTAATCTTCAAATTTGAAGTGTCTTAATTTTTTTCTCCAACTAGCAAAAGTAAGAAAAATAGTTATTTAAATTCTTCCAACATGTTTAAAATGAATCATACAAGAGGATTATTGCTTGAAGGAGAAAAAAAGATGTATTCTAGATAAAAGATGGTTTTATAAATAAATGTTATATGCGAATTTACTCTGAAATACTATGATTTTAAAAAATGAGCCTAAGAGTCAAATTCGAAATGAATTAGGGGGTCTTCATAAACAATATTTCTCTTCAAATGCTTCAAATAACTTGACAATGTCACATATATGAGAACTTAAAAGTTACAGCAAAAATGTTTAAGAGTAGCAAAAGGATTAGTTAGAAGCAATCCTTTAAGGATCTGATGATAGCTATGAACCTTTTCCCTAGAAAAAAGTACAACCTACAAAATAGAGTATGTAATTTTGAGTACTAAGTGTCCCTGCTTTATAGAATGTCTACTAGTACTATCTTCTTTTTTTTAAACTTTTATTTTAGGTTGTATCTTGATGGGTTAGATACAGATGTTTATAAAAATAGCTTTGCTTATGGTTGTGAATGATGGCTGCTGGAAGAGAAAAAATAGTCCACAACTTATAAGAACAGAAAAGATGAAGCCCAAATGAGGAGTTTTTCCAATTTAAGCTGGCTCAAGATCAGTTGGTTCTTTTCTCCAGGGCTCCTAACTTCATAAGGAGTTATGAATCAGTCCTGGTCCTATGTAACATAAATATTAAAAAGTAAAAAAAGCACATGCATATGCCAAGTCTATTTCTTTTTTCCTAGATAAGAGAAACTTCACTGATCTCCTTAATTCCATCTTCCTCCCATCAACAGAGCAGCCAGAATGATCCTATTAAAATGTCAGGCTGACCAATGTTATTCTTTGCTCTAAAATCCTACAATGGCTTTCATCTTACTCAGAAAGAATGCCAAACTCTTTACAATGATCTATAAGACATTTGGCACCCTTATCTCTGATTTCGTCTCCCATAACTTTCTCAGTTATTAACCCTGCTCTATTTATATCGGCCTCCTGTTCCTTGAACATCCCAGGCATCCATCTCTCCCAGGGCTGCCTGAAATGCTCTTCAGCCAGATAAACACATGACTTGCTTTCATTTTCTTAGACTTTTTCTCAAAAGTCACTTTCTTTATGAGGTCTTCCCTGGGTACTTTATATAAAATATCAGTATCATCCTGGCTTCGATACTTATTAGATTCTTTCCCTATTTGATTTTTCTCTTGGCACTTATCACTATTTAACATACTAAATATTTACTTATGCCTCGGTAATATTTCTGACTCCCTTATATGAATGTGAGCTTCATAAAGGCAGGGCTATTTTTAAAAATATGTTTGTTGCTTGGGTGTGGTGGCTCACACCTGTAATCCCAGCATTTTGGGAGGCCAAGGCAGGCGGATCATCTGAGGTCAGGAGTTCGAGACCAGGCTGGTCAACACAGTGGAATCCTGTCTCCAATAAAAATACAAAAAATTAGCCGGGCATGGTGGGCTACTTGGCAGGTTAAGGCAGGAGAATTGCTTGAATCCAGGAGGCAGGCAGTGGTTGTAGTGAGCTGAGATTGCCCCACTGCATTCCAGCCTAGCTGACAGAGTGAGACTCCGTCTCAGAAAAAAAAAAAAAAAAGTTTATATATCTCTGTATTTTCATTTGTTTCTGTATCCTTTATTTAGGTGCTTAATAAATACTTGCAGCTATAAATATAATTGAATGAACACAGCGATTTGTTCAAGTTCACAAAACCAAGAAGCAGCAGAGTAGCAATAAACAAAGGCAGAACTATCCTAATGTTGAAACCTATATTCTTTGCAATATCTCCGAAGCACCATGGGACAGAGGAAATAAGTAGATGATTCAAATCACTATAGAAGACATCTAGAAAGAGGACATTTAAAACTATTATTGTCTTTGATTCTTTCCACTGTTATTAGATTTTTTAAAAACCACTTATTTCTTCAAGAAAGTAAATATGGTATTCAAAAGTAAAGAAAAAGGAAGAAAGTAAACTTTTGTTGAGGAGGTTTGAAAGCTTATAAGAAAAAAAGAGCAACAGTTAGAAAACACTGCTCTGAAGGGTATCATCATGGAGTATCAATTTGCTTTTAAAATGGTTATCATGCAAGGTTATCCTTCATAAAATATACCATCAATACTTTTCACATATTCCAAATACTCAGCTCTAATTTCACTATATAAAGAATTAAATTTTAAATAGGGAATAATATTATATAAACTGTCATGGTTTGTTTTCTGAAGTTACACAAAAGCACAGTTCCCGGTGCTAAACTCACCAGAAGAAAGGAAAAGTGGAGATACTCTAACTTCCTAACAATTTCTTTTATGAAACACTTAAAACCCAAACTTCACTGGCTCAGATAATTAATCATTGGAGACCTAAAAGAAATGAGCTTGTTAAGTAGGAAGCAGAAGAAATCACTTCCTTGTACTCTTGATGATAGGTCAATATTGATCCATTACCCATACTGTGTTCCAGCAATGGTGAAATTAGAGAGCCAAAACAAAAGCCCAGGCCAGAGATCAAAACTACAATTTTGATGCAATTCTGATACAACTGTCTACCAAATAAGTAAAGGAAATGAGTAAGGAACCCTAGACAGAAAAAACAAGTAACACTCTTGCTTTTTTGAGACATGGTAAAAAAAGATACCTGAGTCTCTCCTTAACCTTCCATAAGTATAACACTAGCAGAAAAGTAAAGATAAATACCAAATAATCACAACTGACCTTGCACCTCAACTATGGAATGGTTGAAACTGTGTTAAAGAGTCTAACTTCCACCTAAAGGTGCTATCCATTACTAAGTGTTAACCAATTTCTGCCTTAAGAAAACAGCAGGGGGATGGGAAGGGTGGGGGTTGGGCTTAGTTCTGATTTAAGAAACAAGACATCAGGATTTTCATGTAAAATTCCATGTGTAAGTATTTTATGAAATACTATGAAAGATAAACTGAAACTTTTTGGGATTGCATTCTTTCCTTGGCCCAGCAGTTTGTAATTTATGACCTTGGTTATATGTATGGCTCTAAAAACTACACAGTACCTGTAGTTAGAAGCTTCATGACTAACTCCACCTTGAATGGTAAACAGTAAAGCTGAACAGTATAGGGATTAAAGATAATCGGCCTTAGAGTGAGATGAATAAGAGTGTGTGTGTGTGTGTGTGTGTGTGTATATAAAATGAATATGTGTATATATATAATGAGTGTATATACATATAACGACTGTGTATATATATATCTACAGATAGAGATATATAAGTTGATTCACTTTTCTAAACGTCATCTGTAAATGGGGATGATACTATTGAGAGTTGTATACAGTAAGAAATAAAATAGCATGTGAAAAAAATTTATCTATTAAGTACTTCTAACATAACAGTTATCATAATTATTTTTATCACTGTTTCATCATGGAATTTTATCATTCCTTGCTTTTTAAAATCATGTACTATAAACCCAGAAAGCACCAATCTAAAAGTATGAGAACAAGTTTTATTTCTCTAAAACCCAAAAAATACTTTCATACTTGAGGAAAAATGAGGAGAGGGGATCATGGAGATTGAACTTGTAATTTTTAATAGTATTCTTCTATTTGTTAAAAATGGGATGTTTTGTATTTTGTTGTTAGATTTTACATATATAATATATATATAACTATAGTTTTTTTATGCAAAATACAAAAGTAAAAATATTTTAAAAACAGAAAATAATACATATTTTCTTCTTCCTATCCTTATGCATTATATCTTAATTTACAGATGTTTTACAGGTTTTTGGTGGTTTTATGTTTTTGTGGAATTAACCACATTCAAACTAATTGACTGAACTAATTAACACTGGCACATGTTGTATGGTACACAAAATTATAATAGAAAGATATCAAGAAATAGAGAATGAAAATGTTGAATGTACACAACAGGAATTTCAGTTGTACAGATTACCTGTTCAAGAGGAACATGATTCACCAAGCCACTGACAACTGTCCTTGGGGCTATTTCTCCAACATCTACTTCTTCTACATACAAAGAATCTGCATCAGGGTGTTTTCTGGCAGTTATGATGCAACCAATTCGAAGATCCAGACGGGAAACATCTATTGGCTTAGAGTCGGCACTTCCAGCTACTGATTGCTGTTTTTTCTCCTTCTTCTCTCCTAAAAAGTATTTACGAATGGATAAACATCAGAAATAAAACCAAACAAAAAAACACTATGAAAACTCCATGGTATCAATATTGAAGAGCTTAAAAGGAAAAAACAAAAGAACGTTTATCTCCTACCTTCACTTAAATAATAACAAAGAAAAAAATTATCCAAGTCATAAAATCTTGAATCCTATTTTATCTATTTCTCTGTTGTATTTCTACGTGAAGACATGGTGTGAGGTTGGCAAACTATGGCTCATGGGACAAATCCAGCCTGTTGCCTGTTTTCAAAAATAGAGTTTTACTGGAAGACAACCATATTCATTCATTTACATATCATATATGGGTACTTTTGCAACGGGGCAAAGTTGAGTAGTTGTGACAAAGGCTTTAGGCAGAAAAAGTTTGCCTTTCCCTGAAACAGGACAACAGAGAAACCTCTAAAAACTTTTACTACGACTCTTTGGAAGGTGATAAATACTTTACTTAGAAAGAACACCACAACCAGTACCCAAATGACAGAATGAACTAGAGTGGAATACAATTTCACTGATAAAATATTTTTCTCCTCACTTATATAAACTTGTAAGTATATAATTAATTTCTCCATTTCTTAGATTTCCCTGAAGATGTATTAGGATTTCAGGGTTATCCACAGTCACTATTTAAGCAGATAAGAATATTTTATTCTGATTATGTTTTCATAATTACATTTTTATTTATTTGCTGATAATGTATCTCTTACTAACACATGATTATTTTAGCTACTGAGTTAATTGTAACCTGCAAAGAGGACTCATATTCTGTAGGTTTACAATTAGCTTTTCTGGCCCCCAAAAAGTAAAACCAAAATAAAACCTTATTTACCTTTGAATCGAAAGTATAAAGATGAGCTGTTGTAGCTCGGAAGCATTCTTTCTCAAGTATAGATTTATTTAATCTTTCAACATATATTTACTGAGTGCTATGACACCGGAAATAGTAAGATGGGCAGTCCATATTGTCAAGGCACTCAGAATCTCTTTTAAAGAAGACAGACATGTATACGTATAATGAATATGTGATAAACATTACCTACACAAAGAAATATAAAAACTCAGTGAAGAATAATTATGCATGAAGCAGGAAAGGAGGATTCTGTGTAAAGGTACTCATAATTCATACAACAATAAGTTTACCAAAGAGAGGATGGAACTAACTTAAAATACTGGCCAATTTTTAATCTCATTAGCAAGTTTTAAAAAAATTCCATTTTCCATAAAGAAATTAGCAAAAGTTTTTTAAATGGTAAAAATCCAAATTATACAGAAAAATATGTACAATAAAATTACCAGAATATACCAAAAATCTTAATTTTTGTGTGATAAAGTATATGCATTTACTTAAAAAATACTGTACTATAACAATATATCTATATTTGTATGTATTTTAAAACTCGAATCTACTTCCTAGGCATTTGAAATACTTTTATCAGGAATTCCCATTCTAGAAATGATTGCAAATATTAAAATCTATACCAAGATATTTGTTAATTATCATAGGGAATTTCGGAAATATTTCACTGACAAATGGGTGATGCTCAATTAAGATATGTGGCAGTCTGGCTGGGCATGGTGGCTCACGCCTATAATCCCAGCACTTTGGGAGGCTGAGGCAGGTGGATCAACCGAGATCAGGGGTTCGAGACCAGCCTGACCAATATGGTGAACCCCTGTCTCTATTAAAAATACAAAAATTAGCCAGGTGTGGTGGCATGCACCTGTAGTCCCAGCTACTCGAGAGGCTAAGAGAGAATTGCTTGAACCCGGGAGGTGAAGGTTGAAGTGAGCTGAGATTATGCCACTGTACTCCAGCCTGGGTGACAGAGCAAGAGTCCGTCTCAAAAAAAAAAAAAAAAGAAAAGAAAAAAGATATGTAGCAGTCTGGAAAGATTATATGGGCACCACAGCCCTTGCATGAGCAGAATCTGGCAGTCTTAACTAGCAGCTAAACACGGATGGAACAGCCCTCTATAACCAGCATCGTCTAATATGGTAGCTGCCAGCCACATAGGTTATTTCAATTTCAATTTAAAATTACTTTAATTAGAAATTCAGTTTAGCCATATTACCCACATTTCAAATCTTTAATGACCACATGTGGTCATTGGTTACCGTGTTGGATAATGCAGATATAGAGTATTTCCATTATCACAGGAAGTTGCATTGGACAGAACTGTTCTAATCCTATAACTCTATTTGTTCGTGTGGTCCTGTGTGCTCCCTCTTCCATCAAAGGAGAGCCTTGTTGCCTTCTCTAACTAGAAGACTGATTAATCCTGAATCAGAACAGTGCACCCTCCTTAGAGAACAGAATATGGATTCCACTAAGTTTGCAAGAACAGGTTATATAGTTGTTTTGTGTCTACTTCTTAACATATTTTATAAACTAGAAGAATTAGTCCGACTCGCTTTCATTATAATCATACCACCTAGTGGTGAAGTTGTATAGCAGAGGCTGTACAGCCCCTACCTACTTCTAACTAAGAGGTTACTGATGTTTGCCAAAGGAACTGGCAAGTGATTTAGAGGCTAAACTGGCTTGGGTTAGTTCATAAATCCCTCTGTCATGTTATATTTTCCAAAAAAAAAAAAAAGTAAGTTTAAGTATAATGAGAGATATTCATAATTATTTATAAAGGCATCTTTTTAGACATATCTGGGGAAAGGAAGTCAGAAATCTTAGTTCAGACAGTCTGCTTTGACTGGTGGAATGTTCTTTTCCTATCTTCACAACTGGTCCTAAGCCAGTTTCCTATCTCTGACTTCTCTCAAACCATGCCACAAATAGATACCAAAATTCAGCCACACCAAACTACATATGGGTTTCTATACTTAATGTTTACTGTCTTATGTTTTAACTTACGCCAGTCCCTCTGCCTAAAATGCCACGTTTACCCCGTTAATCTGGTCAATATTCACACACCACTTAGGACCCAGCTTGTATGTTCCAATACCATATTGTTCCTAATTTTATCCTAGCTCATGAAAGTTGAACTTTATTTTTGATACTATTATTATTATCATTATCAAAATTTGACATTTTCTGATAATCCAGTCAAGAGCTAAATATGCTTAAAGGTCGAAAATACCTTTTTTTTCAATTTTCTCTTTTGCTTTCTTTTCGTCTCCTGTTCCTCCTTTTATCTGTTCTTTGGTACCAGAAGATACAGCTGTTACTGGTGTAGACTGTACCGCATTTTCAGAAACCATAGAATTAGCTTGCAGTAGAGTACCAGATGGAAATGGTATTTGCTTCACTGAGACAGAAAATGAAATAATGTCATTCATATTAAACCAATAAATATGATAAAAAATATGAAATTGTGAACCATAAATAGAAACTCTTTTTAAATGAAAAATTCACTGTATATGGCTATCAAATATCCACTGTCTGAGACTATAAAATGGCTGCCAAAAAATTAAGCATATTTTAGCCATTATTGAGGTATCAAAGAATAAAGGCATGATTGCCATTTAATTAATAACTACTAAACTAAGAAACCTGCAGATAAGAACAACAGCTAACATGTATTATGAACTTACTAGGTCCCAAACACTTTTCAAAATGCTTTATACGAATTAACTCATGTAATTCTCATACTCTTAAGAAGTAGGTTCTATTCATGCCCCCATTTTATTGATAAATCTGAGTCATTCCGAAGTTATGAAGTTGTCCAAGTTGCCTGGATATAGATTCTTACTTCTTTCCTCACTGTTAGTGTGACTGGCCAACTTCTTAACTTCTGGATTACTCACTTTCTATATTTAATTACCTCCATTTTGAATTTCTGCCTGAATTAGCTCTTGTTTCAGTTCTTCAATTTCTTTCTTCAGTTTAGCATTTTCAACTCGAAGTTTCTTCTCTTCCCTCAAAGTTGCTTGCAAAACTAGGATCAAGAACATCTAGTTAAAATATATTTTTTAAAAAAGGTTTTGTATGAATACTATTTGAAAAGAAGACAGCCAGTATAACTAGAGCTAGGATAATACTAGCTCTAGTGTAACCAAATGTTTGGCCAGTGCCTTTATGCCAGTTTAGTATTTATTAAAACAACATGATATTTAAGAGAGTGAGAAAGGGAGAGAAAATATATGAAATAAGAGTAAAACAGAAAGACTTTGTTTATGAATAATTTTCCTAACTCCTATTAAGATGCTAGCTAAGATCAAATTAACACCTTTTCAGCACTGCAGCTATAATAAAGGGCAATGATAAATAACTTAAGAAGCTGGCACAAAAGTGCCTATGTGGCCAGGCGCAGTGGCTTATGCCTGTAATCCCATAATCCCAGCACTTTCAGAGGCGAGAGGATCACTTGAGCCCAGTAGTTTGAGACCAGCCTGGGCAACATGGCAAAACCCCATCTCTACAACAAATACAAAAAGTAGCTGGGGGTTGTGGTACATTCCTGTGGTTCCAGCTACTCAGGAGGCTGAGGTGGGAGGATGGATTGAGCCTTGGAGGTTGAGGCTGCAGTGTGAGCTGAGATAGTGCCACTGTACTCCATCCTGGGTAATAGAGCAAGACCCTGTCTCAAAAATATTTAAAATAATAAAAAATAAAATGTCAATAACAGATACTGAAAAAAAGAGAAGCATTATATTAAATTATACATATATTTTTTTATAAAGTCTGAGATGTTACCACACAACAAAAACTATTCTCATGTCTTTCTTTTTAGTCATTACCTTTTAAAAGAAGCTGAATATTGCTAAAGTCTGAATTAAGCTAATCAAACATTCAATGAGTGAAATAACTCAAGGATTTGCTCAAAATATAATGTATGTGTTAAAAGTGTGCAATGGGGCAACAAAAATATGAGAGAAAAATAATGGTTCTCAGTGGGGTTGGTACTGCTTTGTAGGTAGGATTTTGAAAATCTATAGGATTATTTTTGATTGTTAGTACTGGCATTTATTGGGCAGAGGCCAAGAATGCCAGATGTCCTGCAGTATGCTGGATACTCCTACAAAATGAAGAACTGTTTCACATTCTGCAGAACTTTCTAGTGGCCTATTATAAATTTGCATAGGTAAAAATCCTATTAACAATTATTTGAGCCTAGATTTTAACTATTCTTTATGTATAAACACAAAGTACTTTTAAGCATGTTTATTATACCCTAAATTTTCTATGAATCAAGTACCACATAAATCAAGAGTAGACTGTACCTCGTTTTATTCAAAGTATTATCTAATCAATCACTCATCATTTTGAATAAATCATCTACATCACTATCTGCTTCTGGTATCTGAGATACCCACACAAAGGCAGTCTGACTATACACCTATACTAGTTGGCATTGTACCTATTGCATTCTTGATGATTCCTTGTATGTGAATCATGTGGCATGTGACCCTGTTACACTGCCTTTAGTGGTATAATCCTGCTGAAGCATTACTTACTGAAATACATATTATTGTTACTACTACTTATACCTTTCTTTTTATTTCTCTTCTCTATTATATATAGGATTAAGATATGTTTTAAAATTATATATAGGTAGGTTATTTTTCTAGGAAATGTTTTCCTTACAGGATATTAACAGAGATTTTATAAAGCATTTATTCTAAATTGGGAGCAATTTGACCAAAAACTACCAGCATAGGCTACCAAAGAATAATATAAAGGTGAAGAATAAGTAGAAAGATTTTCGAACTGGCAAAACTAAAATGCTTGTCAAGATGCTACGAAATGGCCACCTATAGAAGACAAAATTCGATTTATAACATATATTATATTCTACAAGCAATGACCATGTCCAATCTCTTCATCTTATTAATAAAAAGAGAGTAAGAATTTTAAGAAAAATAATTTTAAAATCTCGAGAAACATTATTAAAAAAGAAACAAATAAAGTGGTATGGTAAAATTAGAAAAAAAAATTGACAACGTTTCTGGAGAGTAAATACAGGTTTTTGTAAGCCATTAGCTTATAAAATGTAGGAAAGTATTTCTACTAGTGACAGCAAAAGATTTTGAAATTTCTATTCTGACATTGACTATTGAGAATAAAATACATTTAAACAAACAAAACCAAAGCCAACTGAAGTCCTGAAGGTAGAGGTTCAGGTCTGATATTTTTCCACATATAACAGAAACTTCTAAGTAAAACTTAAATAACTTATATGGTAAACATTATTATTTCTCCGTCAATGTATGAATTCATTTTAAGTATCTCCTTAAAAATTTAAAATTTTCTTACTTGCTTTCTCCTTAAGTAGAGAAATTTGCTGCTTAAGATATTCAATGATTTGATCTGCCTCTGCACCCTTCTGCTCCAGTCTCTTCAGAACAGCATCATTATTTGCCATTTTTGCCAAGAGACGGCAGAAAATCCTAGATGAAAAAATAAAAGTCATAAATTACACTGTGAAAAGAATAAATTTATACTATAGGACATTATGAAAAAGCAGTCTGAAAGGAAAAACATTTTCTACTGTAATAGATAAATATGTTAGAAAAATATATTTCCTATGGAGAGCAACAAGCCAAACAAATAGCAGAAATGCTAAGTAGAATAATTCCTGAATCTATTTAGAAGAGGAAATATAGTTTGTTGCTAAATGCAGAAAACAGGTTATTTAGCCACATTTAAGGTTGAAAGGTTTTAAAGAAAGCTTCAGGTACACTAAGAGATAAGAATACCAATAATCCTAACTATGCTAATGAGAATTACACCTTTGTTCCAAAGTTAAGAGTTGCTGATTTCATTCCTTTTATATTTCTATATACTGGATCTTTCTACTGTGTATTCACGTAGGTACAATTTTCAAGAAAAAAAACGTCAATTAGGAAAGACAAATATTAAAAGAAAAAATCAACAATTAAGAAAATATTAATCATATGCTTGTTCAGATATAATGTCAACATATACCATTGTCTTTATTTTAAAAATTAGAATTTTATTTTTATAATAAACTCAGAGAAATTAAAAAAATACTATCAAGGTACAGAAAAATGTATTCAATAAACATTCTGAGATTAATTCACCATGTTAAAGTTTAAACTGCCACATACTAAAAAAAATAATACACTGACAATGGAGAGAGTTAATCGTTAGTAATACTATGAACTGTTCTTTTCTACCTGATTTAACAAGAATTTATAATTCAAGGTATAACAATGATATAAGCATTGCTGAAATAATTTTCACTTTAAATAAATGAAGCAGCACTCAATATTAATGGTGAAATTTTGAATAAAAACTAGATAAGACACATAATAACAGATTGTTTGAACATTTCAAATTATTATATAATATCAATCTTATATAAAAAATATTCTGAAAAGCCACAATAAACTGCCTGGTATTTATTTTTGAGGTGACTGTCTAGACCTGTTGGCTCATTTTTGAGCATTAGTCTATACTTAAATATCAGTTAAGATACTAGTTTTCTAGTTTTTTTCTTAATTTTGAAATTTGAACAAGATGATTTGAGCTATATCTTTTCAAAATGTATTTTTCTAAAATGTACCACTAATTCACATTCATTTCAGTATTATTCATCAAAGATGTCTTGACTAGAGATGTAAAAGTTGCCAATTCTGCCTAATCAGATACTATAATGTTTGTGACAGCTATATTTCACCTATTGAGTATATTTCATCATTACTTACGTTAGACTAAAGTAGAAAGACATTAAAATAAAGAAATGCTGTAACTAAGGATACCAACATTCAGAAGAGCACAGTTTTGTTTTTTTTTTTACTTTAACTTTCTTCATATATCCATTTCTATTAAGATATTTTCTCTACAATTCTGGCTTTGCAAACGTTTAAGTAACAATATGGTATTCTGTGTTCATTTTGGTAAAAATGGCAGAGTTTAAAAGGTGGCATCTTCATTAGAATTTTTGTGCTTTTTTGGTCGGTATTTTTCTAAACTGTTAAAATAATAGTCCGTATAGAATAATGCTCATAAATAAGCCAACAGTTCTAGACAGTCACTTCAAAAGTAAATACCCACCAAGTTGCTGAAACTCATGTTCTGACTCATACAAAAACATTTAAAAAATCTGCTAGGACTAACAGTAATTTGGAAAATAGAGATAATAAATCCAGCCTAAGAGAAAAAAATACAATTTTACTGAGTGGATAAATTTGTTAACTACTTACAAAATATAATTGGAATAATGAGTTACACAAAATATGACCTTACAATACATATTGAAGAACAAGCATAAGTTTAGGAAAGAGAATATCATGTTTCAAAATACAGATATACAAATGAACTAAACACTAAACACACATATACAACTACTAAGAGGAAACAATGTGAGAAAAAGAAGTGATAAAACTTTTTTTTTTGAGACAGAGTCTTGTTTCTCACCCAGGCTGGAGTACAGTGCCATGATCTTGGCTCGCTGCAACCTCCGCCTCCTGGGTTCAAGTTATTCTCCTGCCTTAGCCTCCCAAATAGCCGGGATTACAGATACCTGCCACCTGGCTAATTTTTGAATTTTTAGTAGAGATGGGGTTTCATCACGTGGCCAGGCTAGTCTCAAAATCCTGACCTCCCTCAACTGATCTGCCCGCCTCGACTTCCCAAGGTGCTGGGATTACAGGTGTGAGCCACTGCGCTGGTGCCCAGCCTCTAATTCTCCAGTCCTACATAACTGGTTATCTGGAAATATTATTCATGATGCCAACATTAAAAATGTCTCATCTCGTGAAATCTAAAAATATTTCACTTCTAGTTATGTCTGTGTCTTAACAGAACTTTTCTCAAATGCTAAAAGCCATTTGTTGTCTTTAGAACAGAAGCTCTGGAAACAGGTTTTCTAATACTTGTTGATTAATTATCACTTAAATTTTTAAAAAATATAAGTTGGGTGCATACGTTTATGTTTAATGTTTTCTAGTAACATGCAAATAATGATCACTAGCACTGGCAAAGGAACATAGGTTTTTTTCAGAGTGTTTATAAATAAGCTTTGGGTCAATCATATACTTAGGCTGTGGGACCTTGGTAAAATTATCTAAATTTTCTATACTTCATTTTCTTAATTTATAAAATTACTTGTACCTGATTTCACCTCCTACTTCCTTGTCACCTCCTTTCAGGGCTCCTTTTTCTTTATCTGTCCCATTAAAGATGATGTTCTTCAGGGTTTGGTCTTAACCGCTAATCTTTTCTAGGGATCACAAACTAGCCTGACAAAGTTCAGGGATATCTTTCTTTTCCAGGGCTAACAGTGTTGGAAATAACTGATGTGAATGTCTTTAAGTAAGACAGACAGACACTTTACTACTCCCTGTTGTCTGCTATTTATATTACCTGCCAGGTTCCTAAAATAAGTTCATGACCCGAACTTTATACTCGCTGATTTTGTGTCATGTGCTGGGTTTATAGTAGAGAATAAAAATAAATATGTTCTTTGAACTAACTAAGCTTTCAGACAAATGGGGGAAACACAGTTGAAGACATGTTTTAAAAAATGTTATGCTTAGGGCACAGCGATAGTTTAACAACAATACTGCTTAGAGCTCAAACAAATCTTTTACCATTCAACCCAGTACTCATTTCATTAAACTCTATGCCAATTACTCCCCTGTGATTTTTCAATTTTACACTGAATATAAGTTAACCTTCAAAATTTTAAATCCTCAGAGTTTCTAATATGCTAATATGTATAAGGTTTCTCACAGATGATAATAACAACTACATATATTTGTAGAACATGTACTATGGCTGGCTAAATGCTTTACACAAGTCAATTTCAAATATTGTAATAATCTCCATTATACAGAGAAGAAAACTTGAATTAAAATTAATTTGCCTCACATAATACTTAGTAAATGAGGACTGAAACTCAGGTCTGTCTGATGCTGCAGTTAGCTCTTTTAATGCTCTAGCTATAATTTCTCTAAAGGATATAATTACAAAGCATTTTCCAGTATATTTCATGACAGAATCCTAACCCAGGAATACCTATTAACATTCGTTTGAACTAGTATTCTCTAAAACATTTTGGGAAATGCTGGTTTAAGTCTCTGGACTAAAATTAAAAAAAAATCAAGACTGTGAGATTAAAATAGATATAACAATTACATGCACAGTAATTGAAAATATAAAACATTTATGAAGAGAAAAGCACAGAAAACAGTAGACCAAGTATGTTAATTGTGTTTGATTGGTGAGAATCAAGACTTTTTCTTTTTCCTGTACTAAATTAAAATGGTAACAATGCATTTTTTATACCAAAAGCTTTTGAAACATATTATCTAAATCATTCTGCCCCTTCACATTAATTTTGTCCGTCTCAATGTTAATTATCATATTTCATCAATGCTAAAAAGCCATTCATCGTATGATACCTCTAATGCAGAATCTCAAATACTGTACATGAATTTATAGTACACATTAATCATTAAAATATACACACAAAAGATGATTTTTGAGATTCTGAGATCTTCATGATCATTTTTGTTCACTCAGCAATTTCCTCAGGAGTCCTCCCCACCCCACCTACATTGCCTGCGATCTCTTTTCAAAAGCCAAATCTCTGTCCTACGATGACAACATTGGGAATCAAACATAAGTCAGTTACTACTTTGAAATCAAAGTTTTACAAGCAGATTTTTAATTTTAGAATTCCTATGCTATATAGGAACTCTACACAAATTTGAAAGTGTCTCTACTCAAAACCTCTAATTACACTCTTTCGAAATTACAGTAGGTAAAAATTTACATTTTTGTTGGAAGCTTTAAATACTATATTTCAAGAAATCTAAAATGCCATCAATTGTAAAATGGTTTCAATCCCAAGAAGCTCTATTATTTTATGTACCAGTATGAAAAAAAAAACACTATTGAATCAACTGACCCAATGCTTTCTTATCACTTAGACATATCTACATTATTTATTAAAAGACTTCTTTTACATTTAACCCTGGATTTTTATCTTGTATCACCCTTTTGTTTTCCCTCATACACAGTAACTTTTCATTCTAATGCTGATCATAATCTTCTAAATGATCTTTAAAAGGGAAATTAAACTCAACAACTATATGCCAACACTGCACATATAACTCAACTGAAATAATGAGAAGATTAAGTTATGACTAAGTGTGTGTAAGTGTGGGCAATGACAAATATCTCACAACTGCCAATTCATCTACAGTGATTTAAAGATGTCAACAATTTAAAAATCATCCCTATTTCAGAGATGTATATATGAGAAAAATGTGTATATCAGAATTGATAGACTATAGTAATTTTAATCATTTTTTTCCTTTCTTCTCCTTCCTTCATTCCTCTTCTTGCCTTCCAACTTCTTTCCCTGATTTGCTACACAATCTAGTTACTGGATATCTAAGAATGTTACAGTATACATAAAATACCCCACACTGAAAGAACGTCCCTATTATAGTGTTAAGCAATGTGGTACCTTTTAGAACTAGGTGAAAATTCCTGCTAGGATTTAAATCATATGTGTCAAAAGTCAGAATTTAAAGAAGAAAATTAAATACACTGAGAACAATGCATCTCAAGACACTCAAAATATGTAAGTGCAGCAACCAGCAGTAATTCCATAGGCCTTTTATCAACCTTTGCCAAAACCTATAAAAAGAATATCTAAAATTGCTTTTTTATGAAAGTTCCTATTTATTCTTGTTTCCCTTACCAGAGAGCCTGCTTTCCCCTTACTGATGAGAACACAGGGGGTCCTGGGTAAAGAGTCCATAAAATTTAAAAAGGAGTATGCCTTGGCCTCCCATGACCCTCTTACCTCACAATAAGGCCATCTTTTACCTGGTTCAGATTTGCAGACTAGGTCCATTAGATACCTTGTCATTAAATACCTATAATATACCCTAATCTTTGTGATCTTGACAGGTATTATTTCCATTTTATAGACAGATCCAGGAAAATTACATGACTTATCGGAATCCCTTCAAGTATCACAGAGCAAAGCCATGATTTTAACTTGCGTTTGCCACTCTGAAACTCACACTGGAATTCCTTTTTAAAGTGTCCTTCAAAGTCTAATTAAATAAAATTAACCCTGTCATCTATAATACTCTTACATATCCAAATTAAGTACATCAAGAATATCACTGGCCATTTTTTACCACCCATAGTCAAACCACCATTATGCTTCCTCTGGATTATTGCAACACTCTCTCCTTATTGGTCTCTTTTCTCCTACCACCCCCTCCTCTTGTGTATTTTCCTTTATGAGTGACCCTCTTAAAAGGAAGTCAGATTCCATCACTCTACTGCTCAAAACCCTCCAAAGTCCTATTTCATTTAGAATAAAAGTTAGATGTCCTCAAGATCTTCATGACTTGCTCGCCTTGATTTAATCTCCAGTGAAGGACTAAACCCTTTACTCAACTCTGACCTACAGGCTTCCTTGCTATTCTAGCAGGTTTCTGCTTCATGACCTTTGCAATGGCTGGTCCCTCTGTCTGACTGCACTTCCCCAAGATATTCGCATGGTTACATCTCCCACTTCTGTCAGCCCTTTACTTCAAAGTTATCTTTTCAGCAAGACCTTCCTGTGTCACTCTATAACCTTCTTCCCTGCTTTGTATTTCTCTTCAGGACTATCACGACCTAAAATACAGCATGTTTCTAATTACTTTGCTTAGTATGTGCCTTCCTCACTAAAATGTGAGCTACAAGTAGACAAAGATTTCTGTCTGTCTTGTTCACTGCTCTTCACCTAATGCCGAGAACGGTGCCTGGAATAGAGTGGGCGCTTAATAACTATTCGCTGAATGAATAAATTCCCGTCTTCACCCTTCTCTCCCCCAAAGCACCCAAGTCCTTTGACACACACATTCACATAACAGTAAATACGCTTAGGGATCGATATTTTTCGATAGCATTCTTAACTTAGCCCTGCATCCCATTTCTCAAACGTGGCTCCTTTAGAAGGTCTCAAGCTCTTTCCTGTTTCCTCAGGCCAGGGCTGGTCCTGGTGCGAACGGACTACCCGTTAGCAACCGCAGGCCAGGTCCTCTCTCCTGGAGGCAAGTTACAGAAGGAAGACCCCTACGATCGCAATCCGCGATCCCCGAGTGAGTGACCCTCCACGACGTCACTCACATGAAGCGGTGGCCAGGGGTTCCGAGAAAGCCACAGCAGGAAGCATGTAGGAACAACCACCCGAGCACTCTAGCAGTGAGAAAGGACCCAATGAGGTGTCCTTGCTGAACGCCTGAGTCTTCTACAGATTCAATCGTCAATTCTTTTTTCCTCTTCCTGTGCTCAGTCCCATTAACCTTCCACACCACGCTCCTCGTCTTCCATTCCCTCACCCAGGATTTCCAATCGCCCCCTCGTCCCCCGGCACCTCTTTGTCTGTCGCTATATTTCATTTCGAGTCCAGTTTGGGCAAGGGGCAGGACGCCACAAGTCGGGGTCTTTCCTCAGTATTGGGTCGCGGTGGCTGTGAGGGCAGAAGAAAAGGCCAGGCTGAGGGGAGGGTGGAGGGTAAATAGCTGGGATCTGTGATTGGGCAAGGCCAGGCTCGCGGTCCTTGCCGGGTTCCGCGAAGGGAACCTGAGCTGACTCGGCTCGCGGGCGAAGGGCAGCCTCTGAGCTCCCGGCGTTCCGGGAGCGGTCTCTTTTGTAGGAGCACCTGAAATGCAGCGTCTAGTGCACTAAGTCGTAGCGGCAGCACCAGGCACAGCGACTGCGCTGTGGCCCTGTGTAGAAGCTCCGTCCCCCTTGTCTTTGTGTTTGCCTGCGTCCCCAGACTCAGAGGCAGGTATTTGCGTAATCTAGTTTTCCGTGTCGTAGTGGGTGGGGTCTGTGGGAGGTAGAGGACTATCAGGAGCAGTGAGTGGCCCCGCATGTCTTCAGAAGGGATAAGAGAACCGAGCTGTGGAGCTGCTTGCTCATGGGTACTGTCTCCATCCCTAGCTACAGCCCGCCTTTCCTGTGAATCAGGTTCACCTGAGTCCTTTGGGAACCGTAGGCTCAGCAGTCGCTCTGTCACTGCCTCAAAGGAAGGCTAAAGGAGGAGGTTAGAGAATCTAGAATCTGCCCCTCCATTTCTCACCATAGAGGCAGAATTTTGCTTTGATTTGTTTCTGGCGCTCGAGGTTTAGTCAATTGTCGAAGTGTAACACCCTCTTGAGCAGTAGGAGAACGTGAAGCAGTGAAAGGAAATTACTTGAGGATTGTCAGTGGCTGCTTTTCAAGGTCCCCTGTCCTGGTTTCTATCTATTTGGGACAAAAATAACCTCTTGAGAGAATGTATATATAAAATAAATGAATTAGTATCATTTTCCTGTAGAAGAAATGTGAAACTTTTGTTCATGATAAAATCAACATCTTTTGCCCTGTTTTTTACTTTCTCTCCCCATTCGAGTCATTTAACTATAAGTTCTTTGAGGGCAGAGATTCTGACTTGTTCATTATCCTTTGCCCACCGGCTGGAAAAACAACCGACTTAAAATAGGGGCTTCAAAATATTTGTTGAATGAATTAATTTTCAAGCCCAACTGCTTGCACTGTTGTTTGCCTCATCTAATCTCTCACTTCTGCGTTTTGTTTGTTCTTTTCCCCCAGTAGTTTTCTTCCACTCACCAGGTGTAAGCAAATGTCTGTGTGTGCATTTTTGTGTGTGAGCCTTTTTATGTACAACCATCTAAGAGGTAGTGAAAAAAGAACACTGATGAAATATTTTATGTTAATTAGTGTTTTATCTTTTCGATCATTGTGTTTTATTTGGTTATTTTATTTTCAGCTAAGTGATAAAGCTATCTGATTGAAAATCAAATAGTTGGCCAGGCGCGGTGACTCACGTCTGTAATCCCAGCACTTTGGGAGGTCGAGGCGGGTGGATCACCTGAGGTCAGGAGTTCAAGACAGCCTGGCCAAGATGGTGAAACACCATCTCTACTAAAAATTAGCTGGGCGTGGTGGTGGGCGCCTGTAATCCCAGCTCCTCGGGAGGCTGAGGCAGAGAATCGCTTGAACCCGGGAGGTGGAAGGCTGCAGTGGGCCGAGATCATGCCACTGCACTCCAGCCTGGATGACAGACTGAGACTCCGTCTCAAAAAAAAAAAAAAAAGTATGGCATAGTAGGATTGAATAATAAGGTACAACTGTGTCACCTGTCCTATTCTCAGTACTATTCTTCAAAGATAACCACTTTTAACCTTTTTTAGGTCTGTAGGTTAAATAATAAGTTAAACCTAGTTAATTCTTTTTGTTGACTTCTTGAGATAGCCCTAAGTTAAACTAATTCTTTTTCTGTTGACTTCTTGAAATAGCCCACACCATTCACAATCTCTCTTCTCAGAATTTGGGAATACTCATAATCATAATTTTTGGCTTTTGTATTGGTTACTTTATAATTCAAAATAATATACGTAAATTTTTCACGTCAACTTTTGAAACTATATTTGACTCCTTGTTTGGTAAAACGAGAAAAGTAGTGATTCTACCTTTTTCTTTATCACCTTAGAAACTACATTTATGCCCACTTTCTCTTAGCTGGACATTTACTTTTACATTGTCAAAGTTGATAATATATTTCTTAACTATAATATTTGCACTTTGTTCGCGTGCCAAAAACCAATAAAAAAAATAAAATGTTTACAGTATTATGGCTTTATAGTTGTTATTTAGTGCAAGTCCAAGCTGTATGCTTCGATATGTTTTTTCCCAGAGTTTTAACTTCATGACCCCTGTGCCATAGTAAGAAGATTATTTATGATATCAAGGTCAAATGGGTTTTTCTTTCTTTCCTGCCAAGGGCAAAATATTATGCTGTAATTGAGCATGCTTTATATTTTGGACTATGTAATTACATAGTTTTTAACTATCCCTACTTTCTTAATTGCCTTTCTGCTTTCTCCTGAGGAATAGGTAGGTGAATGTGCTTTCTTCACTGACTCTTTTCATTCTTTGTATGATGGACATAGAAGCTTCCATTCTTCTGTTTGAAGTTTTTCCCCTTGAAGCCCAATGGCTTTCTGTTTAATTTGAACAGATTGCATTCTAGTCCTTTTGAATTGCTCCTATCCTGGGTTTATATTCATTCTTGGGTAAATAACATTGTTTCTTAGCCCCTCACCTTCTGTTATTGGACTTCCCACTATTTCCCTGTAATATATCCTAAGGAAGCTTGCTCACAAAAGGCATGTGAAAGGTAATTTTATTTTTTAATGTTTGTATGGCTATAAATTATAATTTGCTCTTATGACTGATAATTTGGCTGTATATAGAATCAGAAGTATTTTCCTTCAACTCTCAATCCTTCCATGTCTTCTAACTTTTTTTTCCTTTTTTTTGAGCTGGAGTCTCGCTGTGTTGCTCAGTCTGGTCTGGAACTCCTGACCTCACATGATCCTCCCACCTCAGCCTCCCAAGTATCTGGGATCACAGGCACACGCCACAACACCAGGCTCTTTTCAAACTTTCATTATTGCTGATGAGAATGACAGTTTCACTTTAATTTGTTGATAGCGGAATCATTTTTTTCTCTCTGAAATGTTTAAAATTTTCTAGTTACGTTTGATGCTTTGAAAATGTATGGCAATGTTTATCTTCTCATAGGCTCTTATTTTTTATGAGATAAAATTGACACATATTAAAACACACTGATTTTAAGTGGTCAGTTTAATGAGTTTTGATGCATGTATTCATCCATAGAACCACTACCAGCACAATCAAGATAGAAAATATTTCTACCACTACAGAAAGTTCCTCTGTTTCTGTTTATTCAAGCCCCCTTCCCCATCTGCAGTACTATCTTCTGATTTTTATTAATACTGTAATTTAGAACTATAGTTCTGGAATTACATTTAAATGGAGTCATACAGTTTGCACTCTTTTGTATCTGCTTCTTTCATAAACTTAATATTTTTGAGGTATATCCATGTTTTGGCCTGTGTGTTCCATTTTTCTTGTTAAATAGAATTTCATGGTACAAGTATGTTAACTGATTCACTTGTGAAACATTCGCATTGCTTCTGGTTTTTAGCTATTAAGAGTACAGTTCCTGTGAACATACTCATACCAGCATTTTTATGGAGAAATATTTTCATTTTCTTGGTTAAACACCTAGTAGGAGTGGAATTTCTGAGTCACAAGTTAGGGATATTTTTCACTTTAGAAGAGTTTTCCAAATATTTTCCAAAATTCTTTTGCCGTTTTACACTCACACTAGCAATATATCAAAGCTCCACTTCCACATTCTCCTCAACACTTGTTATTGCCAGTCATTTTAATTTTAGCCATTGTAGAAGTTAAAGGGATTCTCATTTGCATTTCTCCCAATTAATGATATTAAGCATTTTTTTCATGTGCTTATTGACTTTTCGTGCCTTGTGTGAAAATGTATTTGTGACTTTTACCTATTTATGTATTGGCTTGTTTTATTATTGAATTGTGGTATTTATAGACTCCGAATACAGGTCAATTATATATAGACACACATATATTTGATTTTAAAAGGTCCTATGTATACATAATGTCATATGTATATATAGACAGATATAAATAATATTTCCCTTTAACTCGAAGTTTTATTTTCTCAGGTGCCTTTTGATATGCAGATGTTTTTAATTGGTGAAGTCTACTTTGTCAAAATTGTCTTTTGCGACTAGTGCTTTGTTATATCATGTCTAAGAAATCTTTTCCTAGCCTAAGGTTGTAAAGATACTCTCTTATGTTTTCAATGAGAAGACTTAACAGTTTTACCTTTACATTGAAACCTATGATCCATTTTAGACTTTTATGGATGTATCAGTAGAAGTTAAGGTTATTATTTTTTATATGAATATCTTTTTCCAGCACCATTTGTAAAAAAGACTTTCCTTGAACTCTTTTGAGTTCTGTTGAAAATCTATTTTATTTAAAAAATGTTAAATTATGAAATATGTGGTATTAACACACACGTAGATAAATATAGAGCATGGAAATTACCAAGCATAATGATAACATGAACACCCATTAATTCACCAGCTAAAAACTAGGCTATTATTCAAGATTTTTGAAGCTTCTTGTGGATTTTTCCCTAACCTTACCCCTGCTTTAATTTGGTAGTAACCATATTCTGAGTTTTTTTTTTTTTTTAAATTCCCTTACTTATTGAACATATTCTTACAATAGATGTAAGTATTCCAGAATTATGTTTTTGTTTTGTTTTTGAGTTTTATAAAAATTGGCATATTTTATGTTACTTTTTTCACTCAATATTCATCTGTGCTATTAAACATTGCTATAGTTTGCTTATTTTTCATTATGTATGCAGGTGAATATGCCACAATTTATTTAACCATTTACCTACCATTGGACATTTAAATTGTCTCCAGTTTGGGGATATTAGGAGCAATACTGCCCTGATCTTTCTTGCACAGGTCCACTCTGTGTGTGTGTGTGTGTGTGTGTGTGTGTGTGTGTGTGTAGGAGTTTCTGTAGGAATGTAATAGCGAGATAGTGTAAAACATTTCTGGTGATTTTACTAATTTACTCCCACTTACAGCAAATTAGAGATCCTATTTTTCCGCATCCTTCTAACATTATGTGTTATCAGATTTCTTAATTTTTAACTGTCTGGTAGATAAAAATTTTTGGTGGTTTTAATGTGCAACTCCTTGATTATTCATGAGGTTGTTTATCTTCCCATATATCTATTGGCCATTTCTCTTTATTCTTTTGTATAATTTGCTTTTCTGTAACTTGTTTTATGTAATGGATGCAATATCTTCTCAAATCTCTCTATATTTATTAGAGTTAGTTTTTGTGTTTTTTCATAAATTATTTCAGTTGCTTCCAAAGCCAGATTTTTGGAGGTTTATTTTATTGTTTGCGCTTGATACTGTAGTCTTTCCTCAACTATCTGATGATTCTCAGACAACTCATTATTTAAGAGCTAAGGCTGCCTGGGAGCTTTGCGTATATGGACAGGCTTATTGACTGATCACCTTTTGGTTTAGGATGGCTGGGTGCACAGCCAAATCTTAGCTGGGGTCCTACAAATTACAGAATCGTGAGGAATTTGCTCTTCTTGCCAGTGTCCATAGCAACTACTGTAGTTCTCAGTTTGTTCAGATTCTTTAGGAAAGAACCTTTTATTTTCAGAGTGTAAATAACTGCCTATGTTGTGGGACTGGTGGCAGAATTGATACTTCTAATTATTCAACACTTCACCCTTCTGATTTCAAACCCTCTTTGACTGCTGTTTACCATTGTTCCCGCCTTCTCTAAGTCTGAAGCCTCTGAATCTGAAAGGGCCAAACAAACCTCTTGACTAATAGGCCGGGCGCGGTGGCTCACGCCTGTAATCCCAGCACTTTGGGAGGACGAGGCAGGCGGATCACAAGGTCAGGAGATTGAGATCACCCTGGCTAACACGGTGAAACCCCGTCTCCGCTAAAAATACAAAAAAATTAGCCGGGCGTGGTGGCGGCACATTCCCAGCTACTCGGGAGGCTGAGGCAGGAGAATGGCCTGAACCCGGGATGCGGAGCTTGCAGTGAGCCGAGATCGCGCCACTGCACTCCAGCCTGGGCGACAGAGCGAGACTCCATCTCAATAAAAAAAAAAAAAACCCAAAAAACAAAAAAAAACCCCCAAACCTCTTGACTATTATAGGTTGTAGCTTATTTCTTTCTGCTTCTTGTGACAATACTCTTCCATATATATTTTGTTTTGTACAAGTTTCTAGAAATCTTTCATCACCTCATGGCCTGTGTCCCTTCCTTGTTAAGGGTTTATACTTTTTAAAATATTTTTAATGATTTCAGTAAGGTTTCTGGTCAGACAAAAGTGGTTTTATTGAATTGGAATTCCAGCATATTTATCAAAAAGCTGAGAAGGGAAAAATGCAGGGCTTTACCAGTAGAATGTCTTTTTAGTGAGGTCCATGGGTAAAATATTTTTTACCCATGTCAGAAGACCTTTTTTGTTTTCCTTTGTTTTGTTTTGTGTTGTTATGGTTGCCTTAATGTGATTCAGATTGATATGGAGCAAGTTTCCTAATCTCCAGGCTACTACCTTACACAACTTTGGGGGCACCGTTTATTTTGGAGTAAGTGCAAATAGGATGTCTCATGCTATACACGTGGAACAACTATCTCTAAACTTGAGCCAGTAGCTCTATCAGGATTATTAATAGATTAAATCAGATCATACATTATGTAAAACTTCGAGCATATAAATGAAAATTGCTTATTTAATATTATAGAGCCTTCTTTTAATCTAGTTTAAGCTTTACTACTATTAATAAGGTCCCTGATTAATTACCAGTTGGTATCTATATTCCCTCTTTCCTGACTTACCTCACTGTATGAGAAGGAAGGTTCTTGATGGTATGTGAGTTATTCAATCTTTAGGTAAAGAGAGGAGCCTTATTGGCTGGGTGTGGTGCCTCACGCCTGTAATCCCAGCACTTTGGGAGACTGAGGTGGGCGGATCAGGAGGTCAGGAGTTCAAGTCCAACCTGGCCAACATAGTGAAACCCCATCTCTACTGAAAATACAAATAGTTAATTGGGCTTGGTCGTGGGTGCCTCTACTCGGGAGGCTGAGGCAGAATTACTTGAACCCGGGAGGCGAAGGTTGCAGTGAGCGGAGATGGTGCCACTGCACTCCAGCCTGGGTGACAGTGCGAGACTCTGTCTAAAAAAAAAGAGAAGAGCCTTATTAATAATATGAAGATGCAGTAACAGACTTCCTCTACTCTTTAAACTGCAAGATGTCATTGAGGATGGAATCATCTTTCCTTTTTTATGCCATTGAAAATCTTTGAGTTTGATTCAGAGCTGCAATATAAATGTATGCTGAGGCGTTTTGTCCTCTGATATTTTAGAATTTTCTTACTGTGATATTTTTACTGTGAAGTGTTCAGATTGGCATTTTCCTCCAAGTTGTATGTTAATTGTGTTTAAGGTTTGGTCTGTCTGGCTTCATATTTGGTGTGTCCTAAAATTCTCTCCTTTTCCAGATTATCTTAGAAGACCTAGGATTCCAAAAATGTTTCCCCTGGAGGACGCTGAAATGGGAGCCTTTACCTTCTTTGCCTCGGCTCTGCCACATGATGTTTGTGGAAGCAATGGGCTTCCTCTTACACCAAATTCCATCAAAATTTTAGGGCGCTTTCAAATCCTTAAAACCATCACCCATCCCAGACTGTGCCAGTATGTGGATATTTCTAGGGGAAAGCATGGTAAGTTATTTTCTTTTTTTTCCTATTTATGTTTTCTACTTTGTTACCCAAAGTTATAAATACTGTATCCACTAAATATATAAAGCTATCATCAGTTCCTGTGCACACATGTCCTTCTTTCTCTCCTCGTTTTCCCCCACCCTGCCTCACTCTCATACACTTGCCCATTTATTTGCAAATCTACTAGGTAAAATTCAAACTCTTTATTAGGCTATTGCATGCAAAAATCCTTCATCTAGTCCTTGATCCAGTCTGTGCTGTCCTCTTTCGATGTATTGCTTGTTGTTTCCATTAATTTAACCATTCATTCCAGCCAAGCTGAGTTGCTTTGAGGTTTTTTGATTCACACATCCTTGATTTTGTTCTTTGCAATTTTCTCTCATGGATTATGCTATGAGGGAGGGGCAAAGGTAACAGAAATTTATACTGAGCAGAGTGGCCAAATATACCTATCAGTAAGCTATGGGAGGAGTCATGAATATTTATGAAAGGAGAACCATGTGTATGTGCATTTAAACTTCATTCCCCTTCAAGCCGCTTCATGGGTCCCACATATAAAAATTGGCAATGTTGGCATGATCTGATGGTCATGATCCGAGGGTGGAGTTTTTCACCCTCTGACGTCAAAGGTGGAGCAAAGGACACGAAAACCCTTACTGCTCATTCTTGGTAGACTGGCCAGAACCACTCCATGGTTGGTTATCAGGCAAATGGTTGCTTATCAGGCAAAAAAGAAGGGGTAGTGTCAGACAGTTGGTTGATATCAGTTGTGAAATCTTTTGAAAGGGCTGGTTTTCGCTAAGTCCCTAGGGAAGAAAGCCTAATCATGGTTAAGAGGGTGGTATAATGAGGTAGTCTGACCCTAAGTGCTATCATGGCTGAGAACTCAGTTTTCAAGGTTATTCTGGGGTCCCCTTGGCCAAGAGATGGTCCCTTTCGTCAGTTGAAGGGCTTTGAAGATTACTTTTAATTTACAGTAAACATCTAAGGAAATGAAATTTTAAGTTTAAAACTGTAGCTTCAGTAGGCTTTAGGAAGTCTGTGAACCCCTCAAATTACTATAAAATTGTATATGTGTGTATACATATGTACACATGTGTTTGCTGAATAATGAAAATTCATAGTTTTTCACAGATTTTCGAAAAGGATTCCTAATGTAAAAAAAAAGGAGGAGAGAGGGGGCTTAAAAGCACTGGTGTAGAGTATCAAGGGGTATGGAGAGATCATCTTCTTTGGAGAGATCATCTTCTTAAGGCTAACTTGAGAAGTTCTAATATCAGGTCCTAGTCTTTTCAAAATTGATTTGACCTGCACCTAGTGTTGCACCATGTCATATATTTACCAATCAGGAGACCCACAGTCAGGGCCACTGTATGGGGTTTTGCCACACTGCATAAAAGCTTCTGGATAATGGAGTAAGTGGGAGCTGAAATCTGATTCTCTAATTTATTCTAGGGGGAGGGGTACTTTTTCTAATTTGGTTAAAGAGAACTGTGAAAACTAGTGGTAACTATATAGTAGACTATAGATAGCTCCAGCCATTTGCTGAAAGCCCAGAAAATAACTTTTGGTGAGTTAATTTTTGTTCAAAAAATAATTTTTTGCCAAAGATTTTTATTTGTTACCTGGCTTCAATGACATTAAGTAGATGTTGAAAAATTACGGGGATCATTTGGGGCTTTTTACGTCACCAAGCAATATAATAGATATTTTCAAAACCTGTATACTTCAATACCCCATTACCCTTAACTCAGCTATAGATTCTAAAAAATTGCCAGTTGTAGAGTTGGCCTATTTCCAAAACCATTCTTTGGTTGTCAGTACAGTAGTATTAACCATGGGTGGTGAACATCTGTAAAGTTGGCAGAGGCCTGTCTTTCCAAACTCTTGCCACCAAGAGCCCTTTGTTTATTCCCACTGTATCTGGAAGCCCCTTTGGAGCTTCACTTTATGTATTTGGGGTTTTTCCTCTGACCAATTTTTCCTAGGCCTTTTCTCAATTGACAAAATAGTCCTAAAGCTCCTTCTTTTTCTTCCTCTACCTAACTTGGCCTCTATAAACACTGAATTAGGAACTGTGTTATAGCATGATTCTCTTTGGGGAGCATTCTTGCTAATTTTGCCTATGAACCTTCTTTTTGATTATCAAAATCAGGTGGGAACTGATCCCCTTAGAAACTGTAATTGTTCTACTGATTGTTGTTCTCTGAGGCCAGTTCAACGGTATGGTTAGTCCCCTTAGCCCTGTCCACCATATTGCTGTTTACTCTGCTTCCCTGACTTGCCTTGCTCCTCATGTTATCTCAGCAGCCCTCTCTGCTAGGGTAACATAGGTCATGAATATATGTAAAGTTTATATATTTTAAGTCTAGTTGTCTGAAATGAAAATATCAATTGTCATTAGGCTAGGGAATTTGATTATTTTGTTTTTATTGGCAATGTTTAACATTCTGAAAAGTTGTGTGTATGAGTAATAATTTACTGTTAGAGTAACTGCTTATGCAAAAGTCTGTTTGTTCCAAAACATTGTAGTCAGTTCAGTTGCATCTACTTTGAAAAATTTGAAAAGTTGCTGCTGAACAATCTCCTTAGTGAAAGTATTTCTCAGTGTGAACACCTATTTTTCAGTGGTGTAATACCATATAACTTTGATTTGTGTCTTCTCAAAGAATTTTGATTTTGATTCTACTTTTCCTCTTTTTTTCTGTTCTTGCTATGCAGATATCTTACTATTGTTAGTCATGCCCCTTCCCACCCTGCATGTTACTGTTAAGTCAATAACAATTAACTTCTTACTGGGAGTCACATACTCCTCTTACATGTGGTCTGTTTTAGTAACAATATGTTTTCACATATGTTAGCTCAGAAGTAAAGGCACTGTTTTCTATAGATCATTCAAAACTAATCAAAGATGATAATATTTTCTTGCTAACTCAGCAGGATGAAGGTTTTAATCTCAGGAATGGTAGACACTTTATTAGAATTTCAGAACTTTTTTTCTAGTAGAAGAAAATATCTTTAGGAGAAAAGAAGCCAGTAAACGCTGAAAATACTGTGTTAACAAATTTTATCTTTTCTTTTGAGCTTGAAATCTCAGCTGTGTTTAGAAGCAGAGTGAAGATTATAAATGGTAGTACATCCTTTTTAATTTGGTATTGATTATCCAGAAATCTTTCAATGATTGCTGGTGAAATCAAGAATAAAAATTATTTTATTTGAAATTAAAGTAGAGAATAATACAATTATATGGAATGTAAGATTAATTTATTCTGTATCTCTAGCATATAAATTTTAATCTGTGTTTATATTACTTTCATAAGAGAAACAACAAATTATATAATTATATAAATTATATATGTAGTATACATTATATAAGTATATTAAAAATATTGCTGAGAATTTGTGTGCATGATTGTGGGGGCTGCTAGGCAAGTTTGAAATTCATGAGGAAGGTCATCAAGAAGGACAAGCTGAACTCTTGGGCAGAAGCTGAAGCTGTCATCCACAGGTGGAATTTATTCTTCTTCAGGGAAGCTTCAGTTCTGCTCATAGTTATTTATTTTTTATTTATTTATTTTTCAGAGACAGGAGTCTCACTATATTGCCCAAGCTGGTCTTGAACTCCTGGTTTGAAGTGATACTCCTGTCTCAGCCTCTCCTGTAGCTGGGATTATAGGTGTGAGCCAGTGTACCTGGCTTTCAGTTCTGCTCTTAAAGGCTATTAAACTGATTGAATCAGCATTATTCAGATTATCTAGGATAATTTCCCTTCAAGTAAACTGATTGTAGACTTTATTCATTTGCAAAATAATTTCACAGCAACATCTAGATTAGTATTTGATTGAATGACTGGATCCTATAGTCTCGTCAAGTTGACTCATAAAACTG
Source organism: Macaca mulatta (assembly GCF_049350105.2). Taxonomy (NCBI): domain Eukaryota; kingdom Metazoa; phylum Chordata; class Mammalia; order Primates; family Cercopithecidae; genus Macaca; species Macaca mulatta. Next base: position 115,678,851 of record NC_133410.1, on the reverse strand, counting down.
ACCATTGCAGTGTTCTGGTACCGATACTATTCTTTAAGCATAGTATTTTTCTTTGTTGGTTTTGAACTGTATAAGCACTTATTGAGATAATCATATTTTAAAGGTGATGAGCTAGTCTCGATTTTTACTGTGAATAACAAAAGTGATGCAGTAAATGTATTCTGACAACGTTTATATTATTTTAAGGGATTCATGATTCACCTCTTTCTCTAAATTTAAAAAAAAAACGCTACTTTTAAAAACTTTATTTTACTTTCCCTGCCCCTTATTCAGCTCCTTTATTCTTGCTTAAATGTGTGTTCTCTTCAGTTTCTTAGTGTTAACTTTGTATTAGCCTGTTTTCACGCTGCTGATAAAGACATACCCGAGACTGGGCAATTTATACAGGAAAAACCTTTAATGGATTTACAGTTCCATGCGGCTGGTGAGGCCTCACAGTCATGGTGGAAGGCAAGAAGGAGCAATTCATGTCTTACATGGATAGCAGCAGGCCAAAAAAAGAGAGCTTGTGCAAGGAAACTCCCTCTTATATAACCATCAGAGCTCATGAGACTTATTAATTATCACAAGAACAGGGAAAGACCTGGCCCTGTGATTCAATTACCTCCCACTGAGTCCCTCCCACAACACATGAGAATTCAAGATGAGATTTGGGTGGGAACACAGCCAAACCCTATCAAACTTAAAACACACAGTTTGGGCTGGAGACACTACATCATACTTGGGGTTCCTCAAATCTTTGTTAGAAGGAAGACTATTTCGCAATTATTGTATATTCTACTCTTTAAAGTTCATCTCAGCATCACTTTTTTTTTTTTTTATAAATAATACTACTACATTGATGATTTATATTTGGCACATTATGTTTCCCAAATGCTTTATTCTGTGAAATTCTATTGTTTTTATAACATGTTATTTTTAAACAGTGGTCCAGAGATTTTAGAATGAAGACTCTCTAAAGATTTCTTTAAAAAACATAGTTCATAGTAGAAATATTGTTTTGGTATACACTACATTATCTCTGGGAGAAACTTTGATGTTCTGCCGAGGATTATGGCTCTGCAGCATTAAAACTATGCTTAATAGTTCCATAGAATCTTGAAGCTTTGACAAACACTTGTTTATGATATTTTGAAGGGGTTTCCAAAAGCCTGAAAAATTTTAGTTGTGCCAGATACTTTGGAAATCTCTTATAGATATGGAGAATTATGAATATCCAATTTAAAATGATTAATGGAATATGCACATTTTAATAAATTATTTTGTTTTTGTTTTACGTGAAAGTCAGTGCTACTGAGTTATACTGAGTTTATAATATGGGCATGTAATTTTCTACACAGGACAGAGCTCTGTTTAGTGACTGTGGTCGTATGAGATTCTTCATTTCTAATGGCCGCATCATGCCTTTGCTAAAGCTAATTCATTTAACAGTTATCTTTATATTACATGCCTATATGTTGTAAGTGACATTCTACACACATGTGATGCAGTACACCTGTGTGCACTAGGCACCTGTGATGTACTACTGTGATGCACCTGTGTGCAACTACTGATGCACTGCTAGGCACCTGTGATGAGACGCACCTCATTCCTGCCATCACAAAATATATTATCTGATAGGAAAAAAGATACTACAGTAGTCCCCCCTTTTCCTCAGGGGATGTGTTCCAAGAAGTCTCCTGCCACTCCCATTGGATGTCTGAAACTGAGGATTGTACAGAATCTGATTCTCATGAGTCATAATATGTTTCTATGTATGTCTTCTACTCACAAATTTAATGCCTTTTCCATCTTAGCTAGGCACTTGTCTTGCACTGTGGTCATAATTTTGTAGTTTGAGGCATGACAACAAAACTAGCATGATTTTCTTTTTTCTTAAATTTCACAAATAGAAAATTTCTTACCATACATCTTAACAACTGATTTTTTTTTCTTTCCTTATCAAGTTGAGAACTTTCACCTTTTCACTTGAAGGAAACACTTTACATCTTCTTTTTGTTGTTGTTGTTTTTAAGACGGAGTCTCACTGTGTTGCCCAGGCTGGAGTGCAGTGGCGTGATCTTGGCTCACTGCAAGCTCCGCCTCCCAGGTTCACGCCATTCTCCTGCCTCAGCCTGTAGCTGGGACTACAGGTGCCTGCCACCACGCCTGGCTAATTTATTTTTATTTTTTTTGTATTTTTAGTAGAGATGAGATTTCACCATGTTAGCCAGGGTGGTTTCCTGACCTCATGATCCGCCCACTTCGGCCTCCCAAAGTGCTGGGATTACAAGCGTGAGCCACCACACCTGGCCACGTCTTCTTTTTGGCATATATTAATTGCTGGTGAGAGATTTCATTATGCTACTCAGAATGGCATGCAATTTAAAACTTATAAATGGTTTATTTCTAGAATATTCCATTTAAAATTTTTGGAAACTGCAGAAAGTAAAACCATGAATAAGTTGGAGTTATTGATGATGCTGGCTGGACCAAAATAAAAATGCATACAAATTATTAGAGTTGAAACAAGTGCTACGAAAGAAAATTAAAATGTGGAATAGAGTATGTTGTAGGAGAGCAAATCGATGTCGGGAGGTCCAGAAAAGTGTCCCTTGAGGAAGTCACATTTAACTGAGCCCTGAATAATGAATAATAATAAAAGCTAACAATTAGCTAGTGCTTGTTATGTGCCAGACACTATTCTAGGCTTTTATTATATATTAACTCTTTTCAACCTCACAACAACCCTGTGAGGTAGGTGGCTATTCTTCTCTTCATCTTACAGAAAAAAAACTGTCATAGAGAAGTTAGAAAATTTCCCTGAGGTCACATAGTTAATTAGTAGTAAAACTGGGATTTGATCCCAGACGAAATAGTCTATACTCTTTACCACTATGTGGGAAAGATCATTTGAGGCAGTAAGAACCCATGTGTAAGTGCCCTAGGGCAGGAAGCCAGAAGGAAGATCAGTGTGATGGAAGTTGGTAAACTAAGATAAAATAACATAGATGAAGCTAGAGAGGGAGTTCCATATTCAGACTTCTTATGATTTTATCACTTGGGCTTTAGTGTGAAGATATGTTGGAAAGAAATAAGAATTAATGTGAGAAGATCAGTTAAAAGATTGTTGTAGTTCTCTAATGAGATGATGCTGGCTGGGCCCAGATTGTGGCAGATGGAGCAAACTATATAGATTCTAGAAATATTTGAGAGATAAAAATAGCAGCCCTCTGTTTATTTGGATTTGAGAAGGGGAGATTACTGTTTAGTTTGTAGCTAGAGCAGTTGACTGGATAGTGATATCATTGACTGAAATAGTATTAAAGGGGACAGACTTTAACAGTAAATTATAAGTTGAGTTTTGGTTCTCTTGAGTTTCACGTGACTTTTATATTAAAATCCTGTAATATGGGCTATAAAAGCCTGCAGTTCAGAAGAGAGTGTTGGGCTTGCAATAAAATCTCAGAGTTTTTCAGCCTTGGGAATAGATGAGAAAACAGGAAAAAGACCCTGAATCAAAGGTGGAGAAACTGGTAGCATTTCAATTTGGGTAGAAGAGGTAAAGATTTACAGAGGATACTGAGGGGAGGGAGCCAGATAAATGTAAGGAAAATGGACAAAACGTGGTAAGATGAAAAGCAAAGGAATGCAGCTTCTTGTTTTGGTTTTCTGATAAGGTTGACAGCTTTTTTCTTCTGGAATTTTACCATTGTACTAAATTGCTTGGAGCTTACCTTTGCATACTCTTTTCTTTATTAAGTAAATAACTTGACCTTTTATTTCATGGTTTCCTTTCCTTTTTCTTTTTCTTTTTTTCTCGTTAAATATTCTTTTAAATTTAATTTTCTTTAAATTCCTGTTAAATATTCCTGTTCACCTCCCTCTCTAGTTTCATCATTTGCTATTTCATTTTATTCCTATTCCTCTACGATTGGAATCTTTTATCCGAAAATGATAATATTCATATATAGCATTTTTAATTTTTGTGTTTCAGATCATTCTGTATAATCCCATTTTGCTAGACAGAGTAAACTTAGATATGATCCAAGATAATACTTTGCTCCGACACTTGACATGTCTGCCTGAACACAATTGTCCATCTCTCCTTCCCCTATTCAAGACCATACCTTAATCCAGTCATTACTGAACTATTTTATATACTAGATTTCTTACTCTGAACTCCCTCTTTCCCATCTTCTTCTGTCTCTTTTTTCTACCTTGGCTACTTTTTCACTTTCACCAAATTTTCATTTTACAGTTTTCATTATTCCTAGTTTCTTTGCACCTTTACTTTATCTAGTCTCAGTCTGTCATTGTGTTTTGTGTTAAACTTCTTCCTTATTTTACTTAGAATCCATTTTGCATAGATACTGACAACACTCCAACTTCTTTTGAACCAAACTCCTCAAATAACCTTGTCAAATCCCCAAAAGCTTGGAAACCCAGTTGTACTTTTCTTTTATTCCTCTTAGATTCATTGTCAAACATCATGTTACTGACTTGGGATAATGAATGAGGCAAAAAAAGTATGGATTAGCCCTTAGAACTGTGCCATCTTGATCAGTTGATCTGTGGGAAAATAAAAATGACATCATAATGTTGATCATGTCTACCACTGTTTTGTATTATTTAATCTCAGCAGACCCTATGATGTTACAAACTACAGTTGACCCTTGAACAACATGGGTTTGGATGCACACATCCACTTAAATATGCAGATTTTTTTTCCAGTGAATTTATATTGGAAAATTCTTTGGACATTTTTGACAATTTGAAAAAACTCATTGATGAACCATGTAGCCTAGAAATATAGAAAAAACATAAAAAGGTGTGTCATTAATACATAAAATAAATGTAGATACTATTCTATTTATGTGTTGTCAATAAGGCTTCCAGTCAAGAGTAGGCAATTAGTAGTTAAATTTTGGGAGAGTCAAAAGTTATAGGTGATTTTTGACTGTGTAGGGGGTTGGCACCTTTAAGAAACCCCTGCGTTGTTCAAGGGTTAACAATAATTCTAGGTTGATTTTCTTTCTCTGTAGTTATGATTTGGATCATTTCTACTTTTTTCCAAGTTTCTGAATGCAATTTCAAAGATGTGTGTTTAAAACCAGAGTGTCAGGCAATCTGTACCTAACTCCTTACTTTCCCCTTCTTTCAAAATTCTTTATATATTAATCCAATCTTTTACTTCTTTCTTCCAATCTGTGTCAGAAGAAGGGTGAGTTATTTTTTCCCCAAGGACAGTCTTTCCGCCTGTTTTTCCTGATGGACATAAGAAAAACTCTAGCGGAAGAAAAATACAAGATAAAAAAAAAGTTATTGTTTTATTAGATGTTTATTATCCTATATACTTGGTAATAATGTAGTTAATATAGAGTTTGAAAAGCTCTTTAAAAATATTGTTATGGGTGTTATATGTTAATGTCATCAGTGTAGAATATTATTTTGTTTTTAACATGTCATATTGATAAAATATAACATGGGTTTGCTTTGTTTTACTCAGAACGACTAGTGGTCGTGGCTGAACATTGTGAACGTAGTCTGGAAGACTTACTTCGAGAAAGGAAACCTGTGAGGTACTGTAGAGTATCAGAACAATTAAATGAAAAGCAGAACTTGGCCAACAAAAATGCATTTTGTTTAAACTGCAGGGTTTTGGTTTCTTTTGTTACTTAATGATAAATGTAGGTGCAAATTTTCATTTGAGAAAATTTAATTTACAGATTACATAGGAATTCAATGTTAACATAGTCCAGTATTCATCTTTTGTGCGGTAGGCATTCTCTGAAATATTTCAAAAAAATACTTCAAAAGGGGATATATGAACATTTGAAACTTCTTAGTACTAAGCATTTCAGTAGCTGGGATTAAGATTATTTTCCTGTATTTTTAGTAGAGAGGAGCTTCACTCTTTTGGCCAGGCTGGTCTCAAACCCTTGACCTTGTGATCCACCCACTTCAGCCTCCCAAAGTGCTGGGATTCCAGGCATGAGCCACCGCACTGGGCATGGTGGTGCATGCCTGTAGTCCCAGCTACCTGGGATGCTGAGGCAGGAGAATTGCTTGAACCAGGGGAGCGGAGGTTGTGGTGAGCCGAGATGCACCACTGCACTCCAGCCTGGGCAACAGAGTGAGACTCCATCTCAAAAAAAAAAAAAAAAAAGGATTATTTTCCTGAAAGGAACACCTGGTAACTTCAAATAGGATACTTGTATTCCTAGGCACACAGTGAACTGTGTTAAATAAAGTTCACATTGAAGAGTAGGGAGAAATACTAATCATAGCTTAGATATAATTTAATGATACAGTTTAAATGCAATTGTTGCAAAGACTCAATAAATTTACTCTCTTGGCAAGGAAAGTATGTGGTCTAAACTTTTATTACAAATATACTATTAAATTAACTTCTTCACAGATTTTCTGAAGTGACCTTAAAATTATCAAAAATCTTTTTTAATGTATAAATCACATTGTATTAAACCAATAAAATATCTTGCCATGAGTGTTTATAGAATTATAATTATCCATCCTAGTTTTGAAAAATATTGTTACTCTGATTAGTTAATAGTTTTCCATTACCACAATATTCTAGATGAAAAATCTTTTTCAAGGAAAGAAAAACATTTATCTTAATAATTGGTAGTAATTTGATAGAAGCAAGACAAATAAATTGAATAAAAGTGCTATTATTGCTCTTTTAAATGATTTGGTTTTTGGTGGCCTCTGGAATGAAAAATGCAGATACCATGTATATACCAGCAGTCCCCAACCTTTTTGGCACCAGGGACCGGTTTTGTGAAAGACAGGTTTTCCATGGATGGAGGGTGGAGGGATGATTTCAGGATGATTCAAGTGCATTACGTTTATCGTCTACTTTATTACTATTTTTATTATATTGTAATATATAATGAAGTAATTATACAACTCACCATAATGTAGACTCAGTGGGAGCCCTGAGCTTGCTTTCCTGCAACTAGAAGGTTCTATCTGGGGGTAATGGGAGACAGTGACACCCAAAGTCTGTTGCTTATGTTCAGTCTTCTCTGTAATCTCGTTTTGGTTTGGTTTGCTGTCACTGCAGAAAACCCTGCTTCACAAAGATAGGATGTTGGAAATGGAAGCAGGCTTTTCAGTGCTTTTGTGCCAGTCTCGGGATATTCTGTCTTGATTTTAATCTAGAATGTATGGAGATTTGATATTGTCGAGTTGATCCTCTTCTAGCACAGATGAAGTCAATTCACCTGGCTTATTCACAAATGGCTTGCGGATCTATTCCTTCCCAGTTCAAGGGTCCTTTGTGGTTGGGAAGTAATGTTTAAACTCTTTTGAAAGCTGAGATAAGTGATCCTGCACCAGTTGGGAGAAAGAAGGCCGTGGCTCAACCTCTTTCAAAATCTCTGCTAATGTTTGAAACATGTCAGAAATCCCAGTGTTCACTCACCACCCCCATAATTCCAGTTTAGCTTTAAATGCGGCCACTTTATCTGTGGACTTGAACACAGTTGTTCTCTCCTGAAGTGACAGATTGAGTTTGTTGAGCAGGTTGAATATATCACACAAGGAGGCAAGCTTTTTGACCCATTCTTTGTCACTGAAATGTGCTGCCAGTGGTGACTATTTTTCTAAAAGAAATATCTGGAGCAGCTCTCATAACTCAAAACTCTGGCCAGCGATTCACCTTTAGAAAGCCATCAACTTCTGTGTTTAAGAGAAGACGTGTGTACTCTGTGTCCATCTCCTTACAGAGCTGCGTGAACAGATGTGAGTTCAGGGCATGCACTTTTTTTTTTTTTTTTTTGAGACTGAGTCTTGCTCTGTCGCCCGAGTAGCTGGGACTACAGGCACCCACCACCACGCCTGGCTAATTTTTTTGTATTTTTAGTAGAGACAGGGTTTCACCGTGTTCGCCAGGATGGTCTCGATCTCCTGACCTCGTGATCCACCCGCCTCGGCCTCCCAAAATGTTGGGATTACAGGCATGAGCCACCGCACCCGGCCGGAATAATATATTCTTTTAAATAAAAATCAAAGATTGGTGACATTATAAAAATTATAACTATAAAAACACATTTATTAAATAAGGTTAAACTATTTCTAAATACATATAAAAGTTATTCTTACCTATAGTCATATTAGACTTTTCTAAAGAAGGATGTAAGGCTATAGTGTACATCAGGGGTTCTCAAACCCCAGACCACAGACTAGTCCTAGGCCCTGTACCTAGGACTACACAGCAAGAGGTGAGCAGCAGGCAAGCCAGCAAAGCTCCATCTGGGTTTACAGTTGCTCCCCATCGCTGCATTACCACCTGAGCTCTCTGCCTCCTGTCAGCTGAGCAGCAGCACTGATATTCATAGGAGCACGAACCCTACTGTGAACCATGCATGTGAATGATCAGGGTTGTGGGCTCCTTATGAGAATCTAATGCCTGATCATCTAAGGTGGAGCAGAGGCAGTGAAGCTAGTGCTGGGGAGTGGCTGCAAATACAGATTAACATTAATACAGAGGTTTGATTGCACAGAGACCATAATAAATCAATTACTTGCGGACTAATCAAAACCCTGTCAGTGAGAAGCAAGTGACAGTTAAGCTGTATCTGGTGGCAGGCTTTAGAGTGGCAAGTGAGTTGATGTACTTCAGTTGTACAGCTGCATCTGGTGGTAGGCTTTAAGTCAAAATGCAACATTTATTTCAGTCTGCACATGGCCTGCCCATTATTTTATTTATCACTTCTATCTGCACCTCCTTCCTGCACGGCACACTTGTCTCAGTCACAGTTTTGATAAGCCTACAAGCTAACCCCAGTCACAATGAGTAAAAACTAAACATCACTGGAGACCTTCTTTAAAAAGGGGGAAAGACTCAATGATGAAACAGCAGAAGACTCTAAGACTGCCAACAAAAAGAAGCTTCATTTAAAAGAAAATACCAACAGTCCTACTTAAATTATAGGTTCATTGCAACAGGTGATTCACATTCTCCAAGTCTGCTTTGTATATGTGGCGACCAGCTATCCAATGAAGCCATAAAACCTTCAAAACTGCTTTGCCACATGAAGACGAAGCAGCCTGTATTAAAAGACAAGTCTTTGGAGTTTTTCAAAAGAAAAAAACATGAACATAAAGAATAGAAGTAACTATTGAAAGCCACTACTTCATCAAATGTGTTGACACTAAGAGCATCATTCTTAGCGACTAACCACATAGCTAAGAAGCCCTTTACTATCGGTGAAGATTTGATACTGCCTGCTGCTAAGGACATCTGTCATGACCTTTTAGGAGAGGATGCCGTTCAAAAGGTAGCACGTGTTCCTCTTTCAGCTAGCACCATAACTAGACAAACTGATGAAATAACAGAGAATACTGAGGCACAATTGCTAGAATTAATGAGTCACCATGGTACACAATCCAGGTTGATGAGTTGACCGATGTTGACAACAATGCAACAATGCTTGCTTTTGTGCAATATATTTTTCAGGAGGATATGCATGAGGATATGTTATGTGCACTTTTGTTGTCAACAAACACCACAGCTACAGAACTATTCAAGTCTTTGAATGATTAAATATCAGAAAAACTGAATTGGTCACTTTACGTCAGTATATGCACAGATATAGTGGCTGCCATGACTGGACGGCTTTCTAGTTTCACTTCACAGGTCAAAAAGGTTGCTTCTAAATGTGAGTCTATGCACTGTGTCATCCATAGAGAAATGCCGGCTAGCTGAAAAATGTCACCTGAACTTAATAATGTTTTGCAGGATATGATTAAAATTATCACCCTCATTAAAGTACATGCCCTTGGCCAAGTGCGGTGGCTCACACCTGTGATCCCAGCACTTTGGGAGGCCAGGCTAGTGGATCATGAGGTCAGGAGATCGAGACCATCCTGATTAACACGGTGAAACCTTGTCTCTACTAAAAATACAAAAAATTAACCAGGTGTGGTGGCTGGCACCTGTAGTCCCAGCTACTCAGGAGGCTGAGGCAGGAGAATTACGTGAACCCGGGAGGCGGAGCTTGCAGTGAGCCAAGATCGCACCACTGCATTCCAGCCTGGGCAACAGAATGAAACTCCATCTCTAAATAAATAAATAAATATATTATTCATTGCTCACTAGTTCAAATTTACACTTTAACTTCAGGCCCCTGCTGCTAAAAAGCAATTTTCTTTAAAGGTAGTTGATGTTAAAATTGAAAACCAATTATGCCCACAACTGTAGGTAAGAAAAAATATTTTAGTTGAGGCTGGGTTAAATTTGTGTAAAGATTTACAATGCAACATGTAAGATGAAAATATGCATTTACAATGCAATGTGTATGATGCAATATGCCCTTACTAGTTAGTCAACCTTGGACAAGTCTCTTAGTCATTTTCCTTATCTGTAGAATAAGGAGTTTTACTGATCAAGAGATCATTGTGAAACAAGTTATTCTCAACTTAATGTTTTATTTAGTATGCATCATATCTGATAATACATTGATCAATTGTCTTTTTTTTTTCTTTCTTTTTTTTTTTTTTTTTTTTTGAGACAGAGTCTTGCTCTGTCACCCAGGCTGGTGTGCAGTGGCACAATCTCAGCTCACTGCAACCTCCGCCTCCCGGGTTCAAGTGATTCTTCTGCCTCAGCCTCCCGAGCAGCTAGGACTACCGGCATGCCCCATCATACCCGGGTAATTTTTGCATTTTTAGTAGAGACGGGGTTTCACCATATTGGCCAGGCTGGTCTCAAACTCCTGACTTCATGATCTGCCCGCCTCAGCCTCCCAAAGTGCAGGTATTACAGGCGTGAGCCACCATGCCTGGCTGATCAATTGTCTTTATAAATGTAATTTGTTATATTTTAGTAGACTAATATCTTAGCCTACTATTGCTCTTTATTTAAATGGTAGATTTCTTGACAGAAGAACCTATGGCAAGTCTACATTTAAAACTTCAGTGCTATAAAAAAGGTTAAATTATTATAGAAACATCTATTTTATGATCCAGCAATTCCAGTCCTAGGCATAAGGCCTCCTTAAGTTTTGTACTATAGTACTTTATTTACCTCACTCTAGTCCCAGCTCTGTCTAGGTGTTTATCCAAGAGAACAGAAAAATACATGTCCACCTATGCAAAAAGATTTGCATAAGAATGTTCCCAGAAACATTCTTCATTATAGCTCTAAATTGGGTAGAACTCAAATGTCCATCGACAAGAGAATGCATAAACATGGTACAGGTTGAGAATTCTTTATCCATAATATCCGGGACCAGAGGTGTTTCGGATTTGGGATTTGTTTTCCCCAGATTTTGGAGTATTTGCATTTACATAGTGAGCTGTGTTGTAGATGGGACTGAAGTGTAAACACGAACTTCATTTATGTTTAAATGATAGCTTATACACATAGCTTGAGTGTAATTTTAGGTATTATTTTAAATAATTTTGTGCATGAAGCAAAGTTTGCACTGAATACTTATGTGTGGAATTTTCCACTTGTGGTGTCACATTGTTACTCAAAAAGTGTTGGATTTTGGAACATTTTGGATTGCAGATTTTCAGATTAGGGATGCTCAACCTGTATGTTAATCAACAATGAAAAAGAAAGAGCTACTGGTACATACAATATGTGGATTAACCTTATAAATATTATGCTGAGCTAAAGAAGCCAGACATAGAAGATTATCAGTATTTATCTACAGCGATAGAAAAACAGTGCTTTATTCTGTTAGAGAGTAAGGGGTAATTCAAGAACTGGTTCAAAATGGCCTTGAGGGAACTTTTTAAGGGGATGAAAATTTTTATATCTTGATCAGATGTTACTTATATGGTGTATGTGTGTCATAACTAAATGAAATATGTACTGAAAATGTATGCATTTTACCTATGTAAATTATATGTTAATTTAATTTAATTTTTTTTTTTTGAGACAGAGTCTTGCGTTGCTGCCCTGGCTGGAGTGCGGTGGTGCGATCTCAGCTCACTGCAAGCCCTGCCTCCCAGGTTCAAGCGATTCTCCTGCCTCAGCGTACTGTGTAGCTGGGACTACAGACATACACCACCACACCCAGCTGATTTTTTGTATTTTAGTACAGACAGGGTTTCACTGTGTTGCCCAGGCTGGTCGCGAACTCCTGAGCTCAGGCAGTCCTCCCACCTTGGCCTCCCAAAGTTCTGGGATTACAGACCTTAATTTTTTTTTTTTTTAAAGGTTGTTGAGTTATTCACTTGGCTTGAGTTCTCAATCCCTCATAGAAAAACAGTATTGTATTGTTAATGAAGATGTTTGAGCCACTGACTTTTTTGTATTTTTTGGTTTTTAGAAGAAATAGTATGAATTAGTTATTGCTTAACAAGTTACCTCAACACTTTGTGGCTTAAAACAACAGTAAAAATTTATTATCTCATATAATTTTTTTGGGTCAGGACGTAGGAATAACATAACTAGATGGTTCTAACTCAAGGTCTCACAAGGTTTCAGTCAAGATAACAGCTGGACCTACAGTCGTTTGTTATAAAAGCTTTACTGGAGTTGAGTGATCTGTTTCTAAGATGGTTTACTTATAAAGAAGGTGCTAGTTGTTGACAAGAGGCTTAATTCTTTTCTACATTGAAGGCCTTTCCACAGGCCTCTTGAAATGCTCCAAGCATGGTAGTTGACTTCTCTCAGAAGTGAACAATCTCAGAGTGAACAATCTAAGGAAAGAAAACAAGGTGGAAGCTACAGTTCCTTTGGTGACCTAGTGTTAACAAACACACACTGTTATTCCTGCAATGCAATATCCTATTAGCTTACACAGGTCAGCCATTAACTGTTTTCTGTGTTGGAGAGGATTACTCAAGAATGCACATGTGAATTTCATGAGTCATGGCTCATTGGGGGCCATCATGGAGCCTGGCTACCACAAATGTCTTAGAAACCATACAAGTACTTTTGAGAAAACACTCCTACAAAACAGGAGTGACATGCTAAATCAATATTAATGCTAACTGAAAAATAGCTAGAGTTCTTAAAATTGTTCATATTTGTTTAAAGTATTTGGGGTAGAAAAAAGGAAGGAGTATACACTAAGAATAGGGGGTAGAGTATTAAGGGAATATCCAGAAGTCCCACAGGTCAAATAGGGTCTTTATGGACATGGCTATCATCAGAATTGCTGTACATCCTGAAAATTGATGTTATCCATGGTCTTGTGCTCCTAAAAGTTCTGGAACACACCGAAGTTCCAGAGGACCCCATAAACCACAATGAGAGCAGTCCTCTGGTCATTAGGATGGTAGTCTCTTATCTCCACATTTCTCCCTTTGCCTGTATATGGTCCTTCTTTTACTTGGTAAAGGAACTGAGGCGAAAGAAGTTGGTGATTCAAAAGATAAATTTCCATTTTCATTGTTTTACCTCAACTCCATTCCACCCCACTGCCCCACCTTTTTTTTTTTGAGACAGGTTCTCGCTCTGTCACCCAGGCTGCTGGAGTGCAGTAGTGCGATGACTGCTTACTGCAGCCTTGACCTCCTGGACTCAAGTGATCCTTCCACCTCAACCACCCTAGTAGCTAGGATCACAGGTGTGCATCACCATACCTGGCTGTTTTTTTATTTTTTGTATAGACAGGGGTTTCATTATGTTGCCTAGGCTGGTCTTGAACCCAAGTAATCCTCTTGCCTTAGCCTCCCAGATGTTGGGATTACAGGCACAGGCATGAGCCACCACCCCCCAGCCTTTTTAAAAATGTTGTTGAACTCTGAATTGTATTATATAAGGATACAATCAATATTGCTTTGCCAGTGTGATTAAATCATTAGCTCATGAAAAGTTCTGCATTTCTGTGCTTACCATTTTTTATCTTTCTTTGAAAGATGGCAAATCTTGTAGCAATGAACATCAGTAGTTTCTTCAGTGCTTTTGCATTTGTCTTCATGAGGATAAAATACTATAGATGGAAGCACATTCTTTGAGGATGTATGTGAACACAAGTAGGATTAAATGTAAAATTTATATGATCTTTTATGCCATTTACATTTTCTATATTTATTTTAAATAGAACATATAGTAGCCTTAATAGGTCTTTCCATTTTTTCCAGTGAGATGTATTTAAGCATTTGTGTAAATAAAGTACTATTTTTAAATTATTCTGGTAATAGACTAAAAGTCAGTATTTTCTTTGTACATTTTGGAATATAACGTTCAATACTTACTGCCTTTTAGTAGGAATGATTCTTTTAGGTTCAGTTCCAAGTTGTTATCTGGTCCATCCATCTAAATTAGTTTTGCTGAGAACTATTTGACTTTTGCACATATTTGGATTACATTAGTCTCCAATAACAGTGCAGGAATATGTGTAGAGTTGCTGTGCTGCAATTTTAATTAATTCTGTGACCTGTTTATGAAAGTGAGAAGATGTTCTTAAGGTTTATAAATTAGTTCTTTCCTTTACTTCCAAAAGTAAGCACCTGCACCTGCAAGAAGGGCTGATGTAAACAGGAAACCTATTTAGATGGGTTTGCAATTTGACATTTGTGATTTTTACTTATTCCTCTGTCTATAACTGTTGCAAAACCATAAGCTGCCAGTTGTTTGGTCATAATTTGCAGTTGATTTTCTAAACGTAAGCATCATTCAAGGCATATATCTTACTTGATATATATTTTGAAGAACATTTTAAATATTTGATAAAAATTTTAAATCTTTGGTGGGACAGGGATTAGGGGAATGAAAACTAGGAACTTAGAGAAGAGTCTGTGTCAATTTGCTGACTTTTTTTCATGACTGATTTAATATTGAGCTAAACAATATTATACTAAAATGTCATAGTAGTAATTTGCTACTACAACTTAAGCCTGTCTTGAAGCTGCAGATCTCACTAGAAAATCAAGCATTCTTTCTTAGTATTAATGGCCGTAAAACCCTTTTGAGAATTTATATTATAAAAGCAGAACGTAAGTTTGTGTTATGAGGTGTTACCAGGTTAGTATTTTATAGAGTAATGTTTTTTGTGTGGCTAGTTGGCTAACCTTAAAGGAGAAAAATATTCAACATTTTCTTTAGAATCCATTCAGGCTTTAATATAAGGAATTAATTTTGAGACAGCTGCTGTCTTTCCAGTGGCTTTTATGTTATCTGTGCCAGAGTTCATTCTTGCCAACATTTCTCTTCAGTTCATGTTAAATGATCACAATTATTTTTTGAAAACATAGAATTATAAAATTAAACTTCTGTAGTGATTAGGTTTCAAGAAAAAAGTATAGCATTTAGATTTGTTTGAAGTCATCTCACATTTAGTGCCTGTTTATCTACCTAATGCTACCCTAAAGCCAGATTCAAGAGACTTAAGAAGTGGAGAAATTTAGATCTCAACTCCTCTTTGAAATGCTTTCCAGAGAATATTTAAAAAACAAATATACTTTTATCACTGCTATCAAAGCAGGCATGAGGAAATTGTTTTTCTTTTAAGTCTAGGTGCTGTGTGGAAAGTATTTCTCTTTTGCGTTAGAATTATTCAGAGCGTGTACTTTTGCTTAACCTATAAAAGTATCAGCAAATGTAGCTCATGGACAGATATTCAGCAGAGTTTTGGTACTTGTAGTAGTTTCCACATTGTGTTAAATTTACAAGTGAATGCAGGGTGGGCAGTAGAGCCATATTCCTTTAACAAAATGTAGTTTGTCACATTTTTAGGGTTATGGTTTTGAAAATTTACCAGAATACCATTAGTATTGCAGAGGTTATACATGAAGATTTTGATGGGAAGCAGACTATGTCTGCAGCTGTTTACTAGCCTGATGGAAAACATGATCTGACTTACTCAAATTAGTAAGTTTTATTTTCCCCTAGTAAAACATTGCCTACTCACTGAATGAGATACTCAAAAGAATTTGGACACATTCTGGAATGTGGTCCAGAGTTGAATAATGAGCTACAGGTTGTAGTAATCAGAAATAGATATTAGATATTCTTATTTTATAATATAAACTGATGATGGATGTTGAGGCTTTCATATCTTTTTACTTTTAAGGACCCTAGTTTCAAAATGCATTTGAAATTATGGTAGTGAAGTCCTGTGAATTAGAGATTTATATAACTGATCTATATTTCTCTTCTTGTTTTACATGTTTTGTTCGAAGAAGGAAAATAATACCGAAAGATGCTCTATATTTAGGCTTGTTATCTTGCAACAGACTTTTGCTTTCTGCCTCTCTTGTACCTTTTATCTTACTAATTGCCAAGTGTTGTTAATACAGTCTTGGCAATAGTTCTCACATATCCCGGTCCTATACATTCTTTAGTTTAAATCTTCACTAACAGCTTGACTATTGCATTGTGATGTTCTAATTGGTCTTCTTGGCTTTAGCCATACTTCAGTCCCCCCACTTTTTCTGCTATATTAATATTTTTGAAGATCAGTCCATTCTGTGTTCAAAAACACTTGGAGGTTCTCCATTTCCTTTCCCCTCCCCGCCGAGGAAAAGGCATCTTATTAGCATAGGATCTGACTTCAGTCTAACTCTCTAATTAAATAACTCTAATTACTACTACTGCTTCTCTAAATATTACTCTCTAACTTTCTTATTATTTCCAGTGTGCCTAAATTGTGCAATTACTTTTCATTATTCCTAATATACACTGAGTTGAGGAGAGCGAATGCCAACATTTTGAAATATACCATAAAAACTGAACTGTCTTTTTGCCCAACGCTGTTATCTCCAATCTTTAGCACAATGTACAACACTTCTTCTTCAAGTAATACATCTTACAGTTTCCCTTCATACTCTTCTTCTCAACCAAAGCAAAAATTATATTTTCCTCCTCCAAATGCCTGTCTTACATTGTAACCCTCTAGTAGTAAGACATCTTTCCCCCTTTCAGGCTTGTAATTGTTTGCCCACAATTACAGAATTAAGGAAGGAATTGTTTATCTTCTCTAATTAACGTTTTTGACATACATATTGTGTGTCTCCTAAAATTGTAAGTATAAAAATTTCCATTTAGTAAATGTGTGTCAAATGGACTATTGAATGAATTAATTATATTTTTAGGTTAGTCATGCAGTTTGAGTGTTTCCCTATTATCGTTCTTTTAATCATGCGCTACAATTTTATTTCTCAAACAAATGAATTTTGGTGAAAGTGTGATACAAATATGAATTTCTTTATGATATTCCTAGAAATGTTTTTTGAAAATAAATTATACTCGTCATTTACATCAGGTATAACTCCCAATGCAATCCCTCCCCCCTCCCCCCTCCCCATAATAGGCCCTGGTGTGTGATGTTCCCCTTCCCGAGTCCAAGTGATCTCATTGTTCATTTTCCACCTATGAGTGAGAACATGTGGTGTTTGGTTTTCTGTTCTTGCGATAGTTTGCTGAGAATGATGGTTTCCAGCTGCATCCATGTCCCTACAAAGGACACAAACTCATCCTTTTTTATGGCTGCATAGTATTCCATGGTGTACATGTGCCACATTTTCTTAATCCAGTCTGTCACTGATGGACATCTGGGTTGATTCCAAGTCTTTGCTATTGTAAATAGTGCCTCAATGAACATACGTGTGCGTGTGTCTTTATAGCAGCATGATTTATAAAACCTTTGGGTATACACCCAGTAATGGGATGGCTGGGTCATATGGTACTTCTAGTTCTAGATCCTTGAGAAATCGCCATACTGTTTTCCACAATGGTTGAACTAGTTTACAATCCCACCAACAGTGTAAAAGTGTTCCTATTTCTCCACATCCTCTCCAGCACCTGTTGTTTCCTGACTTTTTAATGATTGCCATTCTAACTAGTGTGAGATGGTATCTCATTGTGGTTTTGATTTGCATTTCTTTGATGGCCAGTGATGATGAGCATTTTTTCATGTGTCTGTTGGGTGATGGGTGCTGACGAGTTGATGGGTGCAGCACACCAACATGGCACAGGTATACATATGTAACAAACCTGCATGTTGTGCACATGTACCCTAAAATTTAAAGTATAATAAATAAATAAATAAATAAATAAATAAATATTTAAAAAAGAAAATAAAATTATATGGTTAAAGGGAATGAACTCTCAATTTCTTTTCTTGTGGCTCTGGGAAAGAATTCTTTCCTAAGCTGATTCAGGTTGTTGGCAGAATTTAGCTCCTCACAATTAATTTTAGGACTGAGAGATCTATTTTCTTGATTACTGTGACTGAGAGATGCTGTCAGCTCCTAGAGGCCATCTATGTTTCTTGTCATGTGTTTCTCTCTGTTTTCAAAGCGTTCTCTCTGCTACTGCCCTGTGAAGAGGTTCCCTCTGCCATGATTGTATGTTTCCTGAGGCCTTTCCAGCCATGCAGAATTGTGAATCAATCTAACTTCTTTTCTTTATAAATTACCCAGTCTTGGTATTTGTAGCAATGTGAGAACAGACTAATCCAGGGGGTCAATAAGGAAATGAAGAAGGAAACTGAAAAATTTCTTGAAACAATAATGGAATGGATAATGGAAACACAGTATACCAAAACCTGTAGAATATAGCCAAAGCAGTATTAAAAGGGAAGTTTACAGCCATAATCATCTACATCAAAAAAGTTAAAAAAATCAAAGAATATGATGATGCTTATTCAAAAACTAGAAAAGCAAGAGCAAACCAATCCCAAAGTTAGTAGAAGAAAAAAATAATAAAGATCAGAGTAAAAATAAATGAAATAGAAACAAATGAAATAATACAAAAGAAAAGTGAAATGAAAAGTTTGTTTTTTTAAAAAAAGATAAAATTTAAAAACCTTTAGCTAGAGTAAGACAAAAAAGAGAAGATCTAAATAATAAAATCCGAAATGAGAAAGGACACATCACAACTGAAACCACAGAAATTCAAAAGATCATTAGAGGCTTCTATGAACAACTCTATGCCAATAAATTGGAAAATCTAGGAGAAACTGATAAATTGCTAGACACATGCAACCTACCAAGATTGAACCATGAAAAAATCCAAAACCTGAACAGACCTATAACAAGTAATGAGATGGAAGCTGTAATAAAAAGTCTCCCAGCAAAGAAATGCCCAGGGCCGGAAGAAATGCCCGGGGCCAGAGGACTTTACTGCTGAATTCCACCAAACTTTTCAAGAAAAATTAGTGCCAATTGTACTCAAACTGTTCTGAAAAATAGAGGAGGAAAGAATACTTCCAAGCTCAGTCTGTGAGTCCAGTATTACCCTGATACCCAAACCAGAAAAAGACAAATCAAAGAAAGAAAACTACAGGCCAATATCCCTGATAATCATTGATGCAAAACTCCCACACAGAATACTAGCAAGCAATACATTAGAAAGATCATTCATGATGATCAAGTGGGATTTATCCCAGGGATGCAAGGATGGTTCAACATATGCAAATCAATTAACATGATGCATAGTATCAACAGAATGAAGGACAAAAACCATATGATCATTTCAGTTCATGCTGAAAAAGTCTTTGATAAAATTCTATATCCCTTCATTGTAAAAAACCCTTAACAAACTAGAGATAGAAGCAACATAATAATAGCCATATATGACAGACCCACAGCTATTAATAGCTTATACTGAATGGGGAAAAACTGAAAGCCTTTTTGCTAAGATCTGGAACATGGCAAGGATACCCACTTTCACAACTGTTATTCAACATAGTACTAGAAGTCCTAGGTAGAACTATTAGATAAGAGAAAGAAATCAAGGGCGTGCGAACTGGAAAGGAAGAAGTTGAATTATCCTTATTGACAGGTAATATGATCTTATATTTGGAGAAAACTAAAGACTACACCAAAAAAAAAAAAAAAAAAAAAAAAAAGATTAGAACTGATAAATGAATTCAGTGAAGTTACATGATACAAAATCAAAAGATAAAAATCAGTTACATTTCTATATGCCAACAGCAAACAAGCTGAAGAAGAAATCAAGAAAATAATTCCATTTACAATAGCTACAAGTAAATACTTAGGAATTATCTTAATCATGAGGTGAAAGATCACTACAATGAAAACTATAAAACACTGATGAAATAAAGAGGATACAAAAATGGAAATATATTTCATGTTTATGGATTGGAATAATCAGTACTGTTAAAATGTTCATACTATCCAAAGCAATCTACAAATTAATGCATTCTCTATCAAAATACCAGTTGCATTCTTTACAGAAATAGAAAAAACAATCCTAAAACTTATATGGAACCAAAAAGATCCAGAATAACAACAGCTATCATGAGCAAAAAGAATAAAACTGGAGGATTCAAATTTCCTGACTTCAAATTATGCTACAGAGCAACGAAAACAGCATGGTATTTGCATAAAAACAGACACATATACTGATGGAACACAATATAGAAACCAGAAACACACCCTTACATTTACAATGAATTCATTTTTGCCAAAGGCATCAAGAACGTAAATTGAGGACAGGGAAGTCTTTTCAGTAAATGGTGCTGTGAGAACTGGATTTCTATATGCAGAAGAATGAAACTAGACCTCTCTCTCAACATAAACAAAAATTCAAATCAAAGTGGATTAAAGGCTTAAATCTGACTTCAAGCTATGAAACTACTGCAAGAAGACACTGGTGAAAACTCTCTACCAGGACATTGGTCTGGGCAAAGATTTCTTGTGTAATACCCCACAAGCATAGACAATCAAAACAGAAGTGAACAAATGGCATCACATCAAGTTAAAAAGCTTCTGCATAGCAAAGGAAACAATAAAAAAAGGGAAGAGACACTCACAAATTGGGAATAAATATTTGTAAACTGTCTGACAAGGGGCTAATAACTACATTATATGAGAAGCTCAAATAACTTTATAGGAAAAAATTCTAATAATTCCAATAAAAATGGGCAAAAGATTTGAGTAGACATTTCTCACAAGAAGACATACACATGGCACACAGGCTTATGAAAAGGGGCTGAACATCATTTATCATCAGAGAAATGCAAATCAAAACTGCATTGAGATATCATTTCACTCCAGTTAAAATGGCTTTAATCCAAAAGAGAGACAAGAATAAATGTTGGCAAGGGTGTGGGGAAAAGGAAACCTTTTACACTATTGGTGGAATGTAAATTTGTATAACTATGGAGAGCAGTTTAGAAGTTCTTCAACAAAACTAAAAATAAGGCTACCTTATGATCCAACAGCCCAACTGCTGGGTATATACCCAAAAGAAAGGAAATCAGTATATCAAAAAGATATCTTCACTGTCATATTTGTTGCAGCACTGTTCACAATAGCCAAGATTTGGAAGCAACCTAACTGTCCATTAACAGATGAATGGGTAAAGAAAATATGGTACATATACACAATGGAGTACTGTTCAGTTGTAAGAAAGAATTAGATATTGTCATTTGCAGCCACATAGAATGAACTGAAGGTCATTTTGTTAAATGATATATGCCAGGGACGGAAAGACAAACTTCACATGTTCTCACCTATTTATTGGAACTCATGGAGATAGAGAGGATGGTTACCAGAGGCTGGAAAGGGTAGTGGGGCTATGGAGATGAAATAGGGATGGTCAGTCAGTACAAAAACATAATTAGAATGAATAAGATCTGGTATTTAATAGCACAGCATTGTGACTATGGTCAACAATAATTTATTGTACACCTTAAAATTACTGATATAGTATAATTGGATTGTTTCTAATACAAATAAAGGATAAATGCTTGAGGTGATGGATACCTCATTTATCCTGATATGATTATTACACATTGTATGCCTTTATCAAAATATATACCCCATAAATATTTATATCTACTGTATATGCACAAAAATTAAAATTAAAAACATTTTTAAAAATCATCTGTGTATAACCTCAGTGATGAATTGTTACAGGGTTCGTTTACTCACTATATTTTCTGTATTCAATCAATTCCTTCAGCTAGTGAGGAAACTTCAGTAAACTGACTCAGGTAGGAGATTAGTAATTAGGAGTTGCCCTGACTTCAAAGGAACATTTTGAATTTTATTTTTTGGTATTGTCTATATCCATAAAAGGTACAGAAAAGGTCTATATCCATTAAATTAACTAGTCTAATTTCCTATTGGGAATTCTCTGAAGAGCAGAAACTACTGAGTTAATAAATAATAAAGTGTGAGGGTAGAAGGATTACAACTAAATAAGCGTTTGGGGTTAGGCTACAAGAGACTCGGAGGTTTTTTTTGTTGTTTCATTTTATTTTGTCTTTTATCTTCTTTGCTTCTTAGCTGTATTTTGTGTTTTGGATCATTGCAATAGAGTTTACATTATGCATCCTTAAAATTTATCATAGTGTTTTATGAGTTAATTATACCCATTCACATATAAAATAGGAATCTTATAATGACATACTTCTGTTTACTCCTCTCATCTTTTGGATAGTTTTGTTATACATTTTATATTTACTTTTGCATATATTATAAATTTCACCATATATCTGTACTATTTTTGGCATTAAAGTTTCTTTGAAGACCTTGAGAAATGAAGAAAAAATTCTTTTGCATTTAATTATGTATTGTTTACCATTTCGTTTAATGAACTTTTTTTTTTTTTGGAGACAGAGTCTCACTGTTGCCCAGGATGGAGTGCAGTGGCACGATCTCAGCTCACTGCAACCTCTGCCTCCTGGGTTCAAGCAATCCTGCCTCACCCTCCCAAGTAGCTGGCACTACAGGCACATACCACCACACCCACCTCCTTTAAAACTTTTTGATAGAGATGAGCTCTTGCTATGTTGCCCAGGCTTGTTTTGAATTCCTGGGCTCAAGTGATCCTCTCACCTTGACCTGCCAAAGCACTGAGATTACAGGCCTGTGCTACCATGCTCAGCTGATTTTGAATTCTTAAAATTGAGATGTAATTCACCTGTTAAAAATTCATGGTTATGAAATGGAAAATTCAGTGGCTCTTAAAGAGACACTTCACAAGATTGTACAGCCGTCACCATTATCTAATTCCAGAACATTTTCATCACTCCAAAAGAGAATGAGCCGTCCCTCCCATTCTCTCTTCCCACCCCTGGAAACCACTAATCCACTTTCTGCCTCTATGAATTTACCTACCCTGACCTTTTCATATAAATGGGATTATACAATATGTGATTTTTTG
This sequence comes from Macaca mulatta, assembly GCF_049350105.2. Classification (NCBI taxonomy): domain Eukaryota; kingdom Metazoa; phylum Chordata; class Mammalia; order Primates; family Cercopithecidae; genus Macaca; species Macaca mulatta. Next base: position 115,655,804 of record NC_133410.1, on the reverse strand, counting down.
TGCTCAGCTTCTTTCACTTAGCATAAAGTTTTTAAGTTCATCCGTTATAGCATGTATTAATATTTCATTTGTTTTTATTACTAATTTTCTACTGCATGTCTGTACCATAGTTTGTTTATTCATTTATGGGTTGATGGACATTTGGATTGTTTCTACCTTTTGGCTGTTATGACTAATTTTGCCATGAACATTCATATGTATTTGATTGAATACCTGTTTTTAGTTCATATATATATATGAATGGAATTTCTAGGTCAAATGGTAATTCTATGTTTACCTTTTTGACAAACTGTTTCCAAAAATAGCCCTCCCACTTTTTATATCACCAGCAATGCACAAAGATTCCATTTACCTGACATCCTTGCCAACATTAGTTATTTTTCATCTTTTGATTATAGACATCCTAGTGGGTATGAAGTAGTATCTCACTGTAGTTTTTGTTTGCGTTTCCCTAATATAATACAATCAAGAATGTATTGTTCTTTGCCCCAAGTTCCTGGCCCAGAGCTTCAAAAACCCTTGGAATTTCCTGAGTAATAGGATTGTCTTGTTATTCATGATGGCTCCTTTAAGCCATAACTGAGTATTCTGATGAGGTGACACTTGAAAGCCTCTAGCTTCAGGATGGGGGCTATTTCGAAAGACCAAACATGTGATAGAAAGTTGGAACATTTTATTAGTTTTCTGTGGCTACTGCAACAAATTAGATAGCTTAAAATAACAGAAGCTTATTCTCTCTCAGCTCTGGAGGCCAGAATTCAGAAAACTTACTGTGTTTGCAGGGCCACACCCTCGTTGGAGGCTTTCAGTAAAAATTCTTCTTTTCCTTTTCCAGTTTCTGGTGCCTGTTGGCATTCCTTGGCTTCTTTGGCTTGTGGCCACATCACTTCAATCTTTGCCCCTGTCTTCACATCATCTTCTCCTCTGTGTGTCTTCTCATCTCTGTGTCTCCCTTTTATAAGAACACTCAACATTGGATTTTGAGCCTACCTGGATAATCCAGGATGATTTTCTCAAATGAAAACACCCTTTTTCCAAGTAACGTAACATTCAGAGTGCCAGGGGTTAGGATGTGCACAAATCTTTTTGGGGGCCTCCTTTCAGACAAGCTAACCAGCAAATAAACAAAAGACACATACTCTAAAAATATTATTTCAAATGCAGAAAAGATTTTCTATTAGATTTCAATTCTACTTGCTGCCCCTAAAACAAAGTTCATTTTCTTTAGAAAAGAGGTCAGGAAAAAAAGTTTTATTTTGCTGTTTCAAAGTCATTGCTGTGAGGCATATACCTCATATGATTTATATAAAAATTTATTATGTCTAAGATTTAGATACCCCAGTTAATATCAGATCTTTTCAAGAGGAACTTCATCTTAAGTTGTATTCCTTTTACATTTTGTTGTTACAATTGTAAAGCCAAGGGTTGAATTTTCATCCATTTATCCAGATGTAGTCTTTAATTTAGTCACAAAGTTTGTGACTTAAAAATCTGTGTATTACAAAAGGTTGATAGACCTATTAAAGGGCTATACTTAAAGTAGTAGTTGTGATATGGTTATCTTTATCATTGCTGTTATTTTAACTGTTACTGTAGGCAGGTAGAAATACCAGGTCATTCAATGGGACCTACTAGACTATTCAGTGAAGTGAATCCATAATTGGGATTTAAATTTTAAACTATTACCCTGTACTTATTCACGCGATTGGTTTGCTTTGCTTATATTCCATTACATCTTTGCTATATGCAATATACTTTTAACTGTAGTTAAAAGTTAAATAGGCTGGGCGAGGTTGCTCACGCCTGTAATCCCAGCACTGTGGGAGGCTGAGGCGGGCGAATCATGAGGTCAGGAGATCGAGACCATCCTGGCTAACACAGTAAAGCCCCATATCTACTAAAAATACCAAAAAAAAAAAAAAAAATTAGCCGATTATGGTGGCACACGCATGTAGTCCCAGCTGCTCAAGAGGCCAAGGCAGGAGAATGGCATGAACCCAGGAGGCAGAGCTTGCAGTAAGCCGGGATCACGCCACTGCACTCCAGCCTGGGCAACAGAGCAAGACTCTGTCTCCAAAAATAATAATAATAATAATTAAATAAACAATGACTTTGGAAGTGAGTAAGCCTAGATATTTTCTTAGTTGAAAAAAAAAAATTGTCATCAGCATCAAGAGAAGTTAAGTTGATGACTTCTTTCTATGAACTTATTATTGGAAGAGAAAGGATGATGGGGGCTATACACGTATTAAGAAATGTATGTAGCGAGGGGCGGAGCAAGATGGCCGAATAGGAACAGCTCCAGTCTCCAGCTCCCAGCACGAGCGACACAGAAGACAGGTGATTTCTGCATTATCAACTGAGGTACTGGGTTCATCTCACTGGGGAGTGCCGGACAATCAGTGCTGGTCAGCTGTTGCAGACTGACCAGCCAGAGCTGAAGCAGGGCGAGGCATCGCCTCGCCTGGGAAGCACAAGGGGGAAGGGAATCCCTTTTCCTAGCCAGGGGAACTGAGACACACAACACCTGAAAATCGGGTAACTCCCACCCCAATACTGCGCTTTAAGCAAACGGGCACACCAGGAGATTATATCCCACACCTGACTGGGAGGGTCCCACGCCCACAGAGCCTTCCTCATTGCTAGCACAGCAGTCTGCGATCTAACCTCAAGGCAGCAACGAGGCTGGGGGAGGGGAGCCCGCCATTGCTGAGGCTTAAGTAGGTAAACAAAGCCCTGGGAAGATCGAACTGGGTGGAGCTCACAGCAGCTCAGAGGCCTGCCAGTCTCTGTAGACTCCACCTCTGGGGACAGGGCACAGCTAAACAACAACAACAACAACAACAAAAAACCCAGAAACCTCTGCAGACGCAAGCGACTCTGTCTGACAGCTTTGAAGAGAGTGGTAGATCTCCCAACACGGAGGTTGAGATCTGAGAACGGACAGACTGCCTGCTCAAGGGGGTCCCTGACCCCTGAGTAGCCTAACTGGGAGACATCCTCCACTAGGGGCGAACCAACACCCCACACCTCACACGGTGGAGTACACCCCTGAGAGGAAGCTTCCAAAGCAAGAATCAGACAGGTACACTCGCTGTTCAGAAATATTCTATCTTCTGCAGCCTCTGCTGCTGACACCCAGGCAGACAGGGTCTGGAGTGGACCTCAAGCAATCTCCAACAGACTTACAGCTGAGGGTCCTGACTGTTAGAAGGAAAACTAACAAACAGAAAGGACACCCACACCAAAACCGCATCAGTACGTCACCATCATCAAAGACCAGAGGCAGATAAAACCACAAAGATGGGGAAAAAGCAGGGCAGAAAAGCTGGAAATTCAAAAAGTCAGAGCGCATCTCCCCCTCCAAAGGAACGCAGCTCATCGCCAGCAACGGATCAAAGCTGGACGGAGAATGACTTTGACGAGATGAGAGAAGGCGGCTTCAGTCCATCAAACTTCTCAGAGCTAAAGGAGGAATTACGTACCCAGCGCAAAGAAACTAAAAATCTTGAAAAAAGAGTGGAAGAATTGATATCCAGAATAATTAATGCAGAGAAGGCCATAAACAAACAGACAGAGATGAAAACCATGACACGAGAAATAAGTGACAAATGCACAAGCTTCAGTAACCGACTCGATCAACTGGAAGAAAGAGTATCTGCGATTGAGGATCAAATGAATGAAATGAAGCGAGAAGAGAAATCTAAAGAAAAAAGAAGAAAAAGAAATGAACAAAGCCTGCAAGAAGTATGGGATTATGTAAAAAGACCAAATCTACGTCTGATTGGGGTGCCTGAAAGTGAGGGGGAAAACGGAACCAAGTTAGAAAACACTCTTCAGGATATCATCCAGGAGAAACTTCCCCAACCTAGTAGGGCAGGCCAACATTCAAATTCAGGAAATACAGAGAACGCCACAAAGATGCTCCTCGAGAAGAGCAACTCCAAGACACATAATTGCCAGATTCACCAAAGTTGAAATGAAGGAAAAAATCTTAAGGGCAGCCAGAGAGAAAGGTCGGGTTACCCACAAAGGGAAGCCCATCAGACTAACAGCAGATCTCTCGGCAGAAACTCTCCAAGCCAGAAGAGAGTGGGGGCCAATATTCAACATTCTTAAAGAAAAGAATTTTCAACCCAGAATTTCATATCCAGCCAAACTAAGTTTCATAAGTGAAGGAGAAATAAAATCCTTTACAGATAAGCAAATGCTTAGAGATTTTGTCACCCACCAGGCCTGCCTTACAAGAGACCCTGAAGGAAGCACTAAACATGGAAAGGAACAATTGGCACCAGCCATTGCAAAAACATGCCAAAATGTAAAGACCATCGAGGCTAGGAAGAAACTGCATCAACTAACGAGCAAAATAACCAGTTAATATCATAATGGCAGGATCAAGTTCACATGTAACAATATTAACCTTAAATGTAAATGGACTAAATGCTCCAATTAAAAGACACAGACTGGCAAACTGGATAAAGAGTCAAGACCCATCAGTCTGCTGTATTTAGGAGACCCATCTCACATGCAGAGACATACATAGGCTCAAAATAAAGGGATGGAGGAAGATCTACCAAGCAAATGGAGAACAAAAAAAAGGAGGGGTTGCAATCCTAGTCTCTGATAAAACAGACTTTAAACCATCAAAGATCAAAAGAGACAAAGAAGGCCATTACATAATGGTAAAGGGATCAATTCAACAGGAAGAGCTAACTATCCTAAATATATATGCACCCAATACAGGAGCACCCAGATTCATAAAGCAAGTCCTTAGAGACTTACAAAGAGACTTAGACTCCCATACAATAATAATGGGAGACTTCAACACCCCACTCTCAACATTAGACAGATCAACGAGACAGAAAGTTAACAAGGATATCCAGGAATTGAACTCATCTCTGCAGCAAGCAGACCTAATAGACATCTACAGAACTCTCCACCCCAAATCAACAGAATATACATTCTTCTCAGCACCACATCACACTTATTCCAAAATTGACCACACAGTTGGAAGTAAAGCACTCCTCAGCAAATGTACAAGAACAGAAATTATAACAAACTGTCTCTCAGACCACAGTGCAATCAAACTAGAACTCAGAACTAAGAAACTCAATCAAAACCGCTCAACTACATGGAAACTGAATAACCTGCTCCTGAATGACTACTGGGTACACAACGAAATGAAGGCAGAAATAAAGATGTTCTTTGAAAATAATGAGAACAAAGATACAACATACCAGAATCTCTGGGACACATTTAAAGCAGTGTGTAGAGGGAAATTTATAGCACTAAATGCCCACAAGAGAAAGCAGGAAAAATCTAAAATTGACACTCTAACATCACAATTGAAAGAACTAGAGAAGCAAGAGCAAACACATTCAAAAGCTAGCAGAAGACAAGAAATAACTAAGATCAGAGCAGAACTGAAAGAGATAGAGACACAAAAAACCCTCCAAAAAATCAATGAATCCAGGAGTTGGTTTTTTGAAAAGATCAACAAAATTGACAGACCACTAGCAAGACTAATAAAGAAGAAAAGAGAGAAGAATCAAACAGACAAAATAAAGAATGATAAAGGGGATATCACCACTGACCCCACAGAAATACAAACTACCATCAGAGAATACTATAAACACCTCTATGCAAATAAACTAGAAAATCTAGAAGAAATGGATAATTTCCTGGACACTTACACTCTTCCAAGACTAAACCAGGAAGAAGCTGAATCCCTGAATAGACCAGTAGCAGGCTCTGAAATTGAGGCAATAATTAATAGCCTACCAACCAAAAAAAGTCCAGGACCAGATGGATTCACAGCTGAATTCTACCAGAGGTACAAGGAGTAGTTGGTACCATTCCTTCTGAAACTATTCCAATCAATAGAAAAAGAGGGAATCCTCCCTAACTTATTTTATGAGGCCAACATCATCCTGATATCAAAGCCTGGCAGAGACACAACAAAAAAAGAGAATTTTAGACCAATATCCCTGATGAACATTGATGCAAAAATCCTCAATAAAATACGGGCAAACCGGATCCAGTAGCACATCAAAAAGCTTATCCACCATGATCAAGTGGGCTTCATCCCTGGGATGCAAGGCTGGTTCAACATACGCAAATCAATAAACGTAATCCAGCATATAAACAGAACCAAAGACAAAAACCACATAATTATCTCAATAGATGCAGAAAAGGCCTTTGACAAAAGTCAACAGCCCTTCATGCTAAAAACGCTCAATAAATTTGGTATTGATGGAATGTATCTCAAAATCATAAGAGCTATTTATGACAAACCCACAGCCAATATCATATTGAATGGGCAAAAACTGGAAAAATTCCCTTTGAAAACTGGCACAAGACAGGGATGCCCTCTCTCACCACTCCTATTCAACATAGTGTTGGAAGTGCTGGCTAGGGCAATCAGGCAAGAGAAAGAAATAAAGGGTATTCAGTTAGGAAAAGAAGAAGTCAAATTGTCCCTCTTTGCAGATGACATGATTGTATATTAGAAAACCCCATTGTCTCAGCCCAAAATCTCCTTAAGCAGATAAGCAACTTCAGCAAAGTCTCAGGATACAAAATTAATGTGCAAAAATCACAAGCATTCTTATACACCAGTAACAGACAAACAGAGAGCCAAATTATGAATGAACTTCCATTCACAATTGCTTCAAAGAGAATCAAATACCTAGGAATCCAACTTACAAGGGATGTAAAGGACCTCTTCAAGGAGAACTACAAACCGCTGCTCAGTGAGATAAAAGAGGACATAAACAAATGGAAGAACATACCATGTTTATGGCTAGGAAGAATCAATATCGTGAAAATGGCCATACTGCCCAAGGTAATTTATAGATTGAATGCCATCCCCATCAAGCTACCAATGAGTTTTTTCACAGAATTGGAAAAACCTGCTTTAAAGTTCATATGGAACCAAAAAAGAGCCCGCATCTCCAAGACTATCCTAAGTCAAAAGAACAAAGCTGGAGGTCTCACGCTACCTGACTTCAAACTATACTACAAGGCTACAGTAACCAAAACAGCATGGTACTGGTACCAAAACAGAGATATAGACCAATGGAACAGAACAGAGTCCTCAGAAATAATACCACACATCTACAGTCATCTGATCTTTGATAAACCTGAGAAAAACAAGAAATGGGGAAAGGATTCCCTATTTAATAAATGGTGCTGGGAAAATTGGCTAGCCATAAGTAGAAAGCTAAAACTGGATCCTTTCCTTACTCCTTATACAAAAATTAATTCAAGATGGATTAGAGACTTAAATGTTAGACCTAATACCATAAAACCCTAGAAGAAAACCTAGGTAATACCATTCAGGACATAGGCATGGGCAAGGACTTCATGTCTAAAACACCAAAAGCAACGGCAACAAAAGCCATAATTGACAAATGGGATCTAATTAAACTAAAGAGTTTCTGCACAGCAAAAGAAACTACCATCAGAGTGAACAGGCAACCCACAGAATGGGAGAAAATTTTTGCAGTCTACTCATCAAAGGGCTAATATCCAGAACCTACAAAGAACTCAAACAAATTTACAAGAAAAAAACAAACAACGCCATCAAAAAGTGGGCAAAGGATATGAACAGACATTTCTCAAAAGAGGACATTCATACAGCCAACAGATACATGAAAAAATACTCATCATCACTGGCCATCAAAGAAATGCAAATCAAAACCACAATGAGATACCATCTCACACTAGTTAGAATGGCAATCATTAAAAAGTCAGGAAACAACAGGTGCTGGAGAGGATGTGGAGAAATAGGAACACTTTTACACTGTTAGTGGGATTGTAAACTAGTTCAACCATTGTGGAAAACAGTATGGCGATTCCTCAAGGATCTAGAACTAGAAGTACCATATGACCCAGCCATCCCATTACTGGGTGTATACCCAAAGGATTATAAATCATGCTGCTATAAAGACACACGCACACGTATGTTCATTGCGGCACTATTCACAATAGCAAAGACTTGGAATCAACCCAGATGTCCATCAGTGACAGACTGGATTAAGAAAATGTGGCACATGTACACCATGGAATACTATGCAGCCATAAAAAAGGATGAGTTTGTGTCCTTTGTAGGGACATGGATGCAGCTGGAAACCATCATTCTCAGCAAACTATCGCAAGAACAGAAAACCAAACACTACATGTTCTCACTCATAGGTGGGAACTGAACAATGAGATCACTTGGACTCGGAAGGGGAACATCACACACCGGGGCCTAGGGGCCTATCACGGGGAGGGGGGAGGGGTGAGGGATTGCATTGGGAGTTATACCTGATGTAAATGACGAGTTGATGGGTGCTGACGAGTTGATGGGTGCAGCACACCAACATGGCACAAGTATACATATGTAACAAACCTGCACGTTATGCACATGCACCCTAGAACTTAAAGTATAATAAAAAAATAAAAAATTAAAAAAAATTAAAAATAAATAAATTAATTAATTAAAAAAAAAAGAAATGTATGTAGCACAGAAAGAAACCAATATTTGAGTACCTACTTTATGCCAGGCTCTTTAAGCATGTTATATTTAAACTTTACCACATAGTTGTAATAGTGGTTATTATTACCTCATTTTAAAGATTAAGAAAGGTACTTAGGAGTTAGATAACAATTAGAAAAAGCCCAGGGCTTTAAACTTTGTTCTATTTAAATCTGAAATCTATTATCTTTGTTCTATACTATACCTTCCTGTATATCTGAAAGTGAAACAGGTTCATTTATATTCACCTTCTAGGACAGTGGTTCTCAAAGTGTGGTTCATCATCATTATCACCTGGGAACTTATTAGAAATATAAATTTGTGGGACTCATCTTAGATGCTATATCAGAATTGCAGGGAGTAGAACCCAGCAATATCTATATTAACGAGTCCTTAAGGTGATTCTTTACCATTCCTTTTGGTGAAAGGTTCTTAAAATTCTTCCAGTGGTGGGAGACCTAGAAATCAATATGCTCTTTGTAGAATATGAGATACTGACTTATACAACTTAAGAACAGGTTTTTTTTTTTGTTTTTTTTTTTAGACAAAGTCTTGCTCTGTCGCCCAGATTGGAGTGCAGTGGGGCGATATCAGCTCACTGCAACCTCTGCCTCCTGGGTTCAAGGAATTCTCCTGCCTCAGCCTCCCAAGTAGCTCGGATTACAGATGCCCACCACCATACATGGTTAATTTTTGTATTTTTAGTAGAGATGGGCTTTGCCATGTTGGTCAATCAGGTCTGGAACTCTTGACCTCAGGTGATCCGTCCGCCTTGGCCTCCCAAAGTGCTGGGATTACTGGTGTGAACCACCATTCTTAAGAAGTTTTAAAGTATTTGAGCTAAATTAGCTACCATCTTATAAATTCTGGTTGAAATAAGTGATTGCGGATATTGCACAAGAAAACAACACACATAGGAGAACCTAAAATTAAGAATCCGTATTTATTAATATTATATTTTTTGTGAATTGGTAAAAGATAACTGTTCTTCAATTTTTACACAGTATTCTTGGGTCATTATGGGATTATATGGATAAGAGCTTTTTCTTACTCTCTTTTGTGAAGCTTGCTATAATTGGTATGATCTTCCTTATATCATAGTATTGAGAACTGAAATTCTAGTTCAAGGTTAGGTGAAATAGACAGAACTAATTAATTCAAGATGATCTGGTTTAGGAAAATGTATTTATTTCTATAGGTAAGCAGAACTCAGAGTTCTACATTAAAATTTGGAGACAAAGCTTTGGCTATTAAAGTATTATTTTGCTTTGTCTGCCTTCCTATTTATGAATCATGGGAAGCTTACGGAGTCTAGAAGAAGTAGTTAAGAATAAAATTTCGCTATTTTTGGATTCTCTGATCTAAATATAATCACTGTGTCACCCCAACTGCTGACAAATACAAGGGACATGGTAAATAGGGTTTTTTCAGCAATCATACTGGTCTTAAGTTACTTAAGAGAGACCAATACTTATTTAACTGAACATTTCAATTTGCTGAAACTTTTGTTTACAATATGCTGTCTTGCAGACACTGTAATAAGCAATCCATATTATTCAGGCCCTCTCCCATTCATTATTTGAGATGTGTAGGGTGATAAATTAGTCATCTAAAATATTGGCCCACTTAAAAATGTGAATTGGTCTCAAATCAAAATTCTGAACAGTAATAGAAATTTGCCTCTCCTTTTTTCACATGGCAATATATACATTAATTTTAATTTTAAAAACAACTTTGTAATGATACAGGGTACAGATTTGACCCATTATATGCCATGATAAGTTCTGTCTTAGAGAAAAGTTGCAGTCTTCCAACATCCCCAATGCTACCAGGGTATGGGGAGTTGGATGTATTACCTAGTGTGTTTGCACAGCCAGAATTAGTGACTATGATGACAAAAGAGGTTTTGAAGTTTCTGTGCAAGGATAGGAAAAAAATGCTTGGGAGAAGAAAACATTAATGGGGCAGAAATACGCAGCCAACCTTGAGATCCTCCAGACCTGTATATCAAATGGTGATTTTATTCTCACAGAGCAGTTAGAAAAATGTTCTTCTGATTCAGTTATGTCAGGAGAATAGTTGGAGAGCTCAATTTGCAATTTTTGTTAATTTATAGGATATATATATATGGTGTAACAAAATATATTGTATAGTTTTAGAAAAACCCTGGGATTTTTGAGGAAGACTTGGACTTTTTGTTTATTTTGTTGTGCTTTTAAGATGATGAAGATTCTGTGCAGGGCCGATAGCTCATTGATCTCCATTTAGCTTCTGTTTGGTGTTACATTTTTTACTTTATAAATTTGCAGATGGAAGCAGGGTGAAGTTGGAACACTGTCTAAGCATAACAAATCAGTGACAGAGCCTCCTGGCTTTATGTCTGAACCTCAAACCGCTAGACTATGTTTTCCGTATGTATTTGATCTTACCAAGTTAATTTTCTGCTGAGAAAAAAAGTTATCTAGTATTCAAGTTGGAAAGTTAATATCCCAATTTATTGTATCCTATTGAGAATTAGATACATTCCAGACTTACAGCATTCTATTTTGATTATTTTGGAGTTAAAACTAAATTGTAAAATATGGCTAGTCTCACAACTGAAAGTCAGATGGACTGATTACTTTTTTTAGACTTACTAATCTTTAGGTAGCAGTTTATCAATGCAATTTCCATTTCAAAACATCTGAATCTGAGGCAAATACATTCTTAAATTTAGCATGGATAGGTGTCCTTTCAGGCTAAAACATGGATGCCCAGTACTGAAATGTGTTATTTCCTTTTTTCAATTCCAGAAACTTGTATTTTTCATCCTTTTTGCTCTGTTAAATATTGTGGTATTTTTTATAAAACATCAAAATTTAGTAAGTGATAAGTGTCAAAAGCCTCAAAGACACCAGCTCATCATTGGAAACACCCTCCCCAAATTCTGGAATTATAAACTAGTGAGTCTTTAAAAGTTATATACTAGTTGAGCTCTTTTGTCAAGTTATAAAGAAAAGTTTCTTTGAAGATAACACAGAATTATACACTTGTAATATTATCTGAGCATTAATCATTAGTAAGCATTTTATTTTTCTTCTCCATTTCTTAAATTACACAGTAGCTAACCATTAATATATTTCATCTGTATTTCCTCTCTCTTAACATTTTTACCTCAGGCTGATACCAAGTAAGGAATGTTTTAGACCAAAAGGAAAATTTCTGTGGGAATGATCAGGTTTTATAAGGTGAAAGAACATCTTGAACTCATAGAATGCAGAAATGTGTTTCCTCTCTTGGTTAGCTGACAGTATGGGTGTTTTGGCTTGTGGAGTGGCCCTTAGAAATATCATGGATCATGGATCTGAGGAAATAGCATGTGTGGTTTTAGTTATCACTTATACATGAATGACTTCCAAATCTATCTCAGCAACCTTGACCTCTCATTCTCTTTCCTGGTCTCTATTTCTTGCAGTTCAAGTAACCTCTCTTCTTGGAAATGTTGCAGATACCTAAACGAGCTGATGGATTGAGGCCAGTAGTAATCTCTCTCAACAATTTAGTCTAATTTACAGTTTTAGACAGATATTAACAAGATTATCCTGTTACCCAGTATATCCTAATTTATTCCTGTTTCTTTCAGTAAATAAAAGACTAGGAGAGTTGTATTTTCAGCAAATGAATATTTTTTTGTGGATAGCCATTGGGTGAACTTGAGCAATTTGTGTTTTCTTGACTGACTAAAAGATTTTACATTCTCTCAGGAGATGTGATTCTATTAGTGGTAGAGAATTTAATTATGTTTCCCTGTTGTACCATTGTGTGATATTATTTTATACATGTATTTTAACACCTTTTTTAAATACATACTTATTGAACATGCACATTACAGGCACTGATAGATAGAGGGAATCATAGTTGAATAAGCTAATACATACTCAAGATACAGTGGGAAAGACGAGCCTATATAGAAATAATTACCATAAAATCAAGAAACCCTCCAGCTGTGTACTGTCAGAAATCAAGAAAGGGAGTTCATTTCTACCACAAGGGAGAGCCATTGAATGAGAAGCCATTAAGGATCTTTGCAAAAAATTATTGAAATGACAAACCATATCTGTCTGAATAAAGAAGGATGTCAAAAAGGGGCTGATTGGCTGGGGTAATAGATGAGCCTTAGAAAACAGGGACCCCAAGGTCTTGATGAGCTTAAAGAATGGGTCCTCAGGAATGAGGAACAGAGAAGTATAGGAGATAGTAGTTAAAAATTTGGCTGTTTTAAGTAAATATAGGTTAAGCAGTGTCTCATTGTGACAGACTATCTGTATTTGGGAGTATTGGCTGGGGTTAGATGAAAGCCTGTGGCTGTGAACATATGAAGTCTTCCATTCTGCATAAGAATTAAATCCATGATCTTGGCCTCAGTATGTTTTAACCAACAGCTACAGATTATTTATGGATGATTTAATCATAAACAGTAAATTGCCTTTGAAAGATATCTGGAAAGGGATAAAAAATATACCTGGGATTATACCAACTGATAGATCTGAAGATTTATTAAGCCCTGTTGAAAATCCAAATACAACCAAGTTGACTCAAACCTAGAAACTGTCAGCATCTTTTTTGTTGATGGTGGTGGTGGTGGTGATGATAGTGTTTTTCTCTTCTAGATTTTAAGCTTACTTTCCCAAGATTTATGACTTTTGTAGGTCTCTTTTGGTCTCACCAATGTTGTAAATAAATTTTTATGTTGTGTTTTTCTTTGAAGACAAAGGAAAGAATGAATAATTCTTATCTACTTAGTTAATTGCTTATAATTATCAGTTTGTAAATCTGTCCTTCTAAGTATACTGTAGGCTTGTTGATAGTGCAGATCAGTTCTTCTTGGTAATTGTGGGCCCAGAAATTCAGTAACAAACAAATAGCCAGTCATTGTTATGTTTGAATATAAATGCAAATGTCATCAAATGTCATCTTGCTTTATTGGGAGTTATCAATTATATTATTTTGAAAGCTACCTTTGGTCTTATCTGTATTTATAATCACTAGGGATTCTTAATGTCCAGTTGTTCAGGACAATGATGAGAAAGTAAACGCTAGCCACCCAGGCCCTGAAGTAACAGTAGTTACTGAAAAATGTCAAAAGGAGTAGAATATTTTTTGATTTGAAGTATAATTTTACATTTTCTTGGTTACTGATGGGTTTGTGTATTAAACAAGATTCTCCCTTGGGAATTGTGTAGGATAAAGTCCTGTTGTCCCCTGTCAGTATCTTGTTTATTTAACTGTGTGAATCCAATTCTCTTAATCCTAAATCTTCTTTTAGTGTCCATGTTCAATTAAACTGTAACATGTTAACTACTACTAGACATATGATAGTTTCACTTTGCTGTTGCATTAGCTACTTAAAAAATTTCATGACCCAAGTTATTGGTAGTATTAAAGAATATAACTTAAAAAGCTAGTAAGTACACAAAATTCTGCAAATACTGATTTATTCTTCTCATGATATAAAATAACATTTTTTGTTCTTTATACCTTACATTTTAGAACAAATTAAAAAATTGAATTCTGAGAGTATAAAAGGGCAGAGAAGCAAATCAGATTGTAATTGACATGTACTCTCAAGTAATAGCTACGAAAGGGTATGTCATTTATATGTTTGAATTTTAAAAAATTATTTTGGTATGCATGTTCAGCTCATTTTTAACATGAATGTGCTTTTCGACATGTAAATCTAACGTCTAATATCTCACAATTAACAAAAGCACAGTATAGAGAGTAGAAAATGCAGTCTATGTGTTCAGTAGTTTTAGAACTTGTTCAGTGGGAAAATCACTTTAAAGGTTTGGCTTTAATTTCATGAGAAAGGCATCTATATTGAAGTAGTATGCAGCTGAGGTCCTCTAGTGTCACAGCTGCATATGGCACCAGTTTTTTGTGAATTGTGTGAGAAACAGACAAGAACAAGAGAAGCTACTCTAAAATTGACTTGTAGAGCCAAATGAGTTCATAAAACTAGGTTTACATTTTGCTAATCTCAGGGAATGTTTCTCTGTTTTTAAGGGGGAAGATTTTGTTTTCTTTCATATGCACATATTTATCAATGTAATTGTGCTTTTACAGAAAATCCTTGCCTCTATAACTCTTGATAAGTTACAAATAATTTTTTTTAAGTTTGGGATATTGCCATTTATACAGTTGATTTCTTGAAGATGTTTATGAAAACTCTGTTTATCCTGAATTATGCTTGTTTCACACATTCCCTATTTGTTTAAGACTCAGTGATATGGCACTTTAATATGGGATAAATTATTTGATAAAAAGGAATAGTTTACAGTCAATTTAAATAGCATTCTTTATAAATAGTAACCCAATAACCCTCATTGCTTCTTTTTTACACACATTATGGGTAATATCAGGTTACTCCTTTACTTCAAAATATGACTGACAACCAGGGACTGGATTACCAGGTGTTTGAGGCAAAAAAAAAAAAAAAAAAAAAAAGTTCAAGAAAAACAGAGCCTGGAGATGGAGTGGAGAGGGGGTACTCACCACAGAGGAAATGAAGATAATACTCTTTTTTCCAGAATTAAAAGAGGTCTAATTCTTCTCAGAGAGACTCAAAGGAATGATATATCCATAACCAAAGAACAGTATCTATCGACAAGGAGCAGCTAGGGGACATAATAGAAATCCTGGAAATTAATGGTTTAGATTTCTCTCTCTCTCTCTCTCTGTCTCTCTCTCTCTCTTTGGATCTCTCTCTACTGGAATTAAGTTATATAATAGATAGGACTAAGACTATGCTCTTAAAACAGAAAGTTAATACAACAGGATGACTGTAGTCAATAATAATTGTACATCTTAAAATAACTGAAAGTACAATTGAATTTTTTATAACCCAAAGGATAAATACTTGAGGGGAGGGACACCCCATTTTACATGCTGTGATTATTACTCATTTCATGCCTGTATCCAAACTCATGTACCTCATAAATATACATACTTACTATGTACTCAAAAAATTAAATTAAAAAAAAATAGTTCCAGTTATCATCTGCCTACTAAGAGTTCCAACTTAGAGAAAAAAAAAGTAAATAGTGAAAGATGTAACAAATCGAATTTTCCTTGTTAATGTTTCTGTGTTAATGGAACATGTGAGTCTGTAAATTAAAAGGGCATGCTTAATGCTGACTGGCACAAACATACCCACATTAGACATATTGGGCTGAAATTTTATAACTCTAGGGATAAAGTAAAAATAATCCTCAATACTTCCCAGGAAAGAGTAACAGGATGTCTACAACAAAGTTGGAATCAGACTGATAGTAGCCTTCTCGCCATTAATAAAGAATGCTGTAAGACAATGGAGTAATTCTTTCCAAGTTTAAAGGCAAGAATAAGATATTTTCAGATGCGCTGTGCATGAAAATATCCTACTCATGCTCCCTGTATGAAACAATTTCTCAAGATGTCTTGTAGCTAAACAAAAAAGAAATTTAAAAATAGTATGATATATAAAAATTATACTAGCTGATGATAATGTTCATAAATAGAGTTATAAAATTATGGTATCTATTAAATCTTGATGACTGAGACATTTTCTCTTGACAGCTAGGGTTTAAGTGGCCTAGGTTTGTATTTCCTTCTGTGCTTAGTTCTACAGTAAATATTTATTAATCATTATTATCATGTGGCAATGTGCCAGTCACTTCCCATGTTTCTCAGAGTAAAAGCCCAAAGGTCTTACAGTGGCCTAAAGGGCCTTTCGTCATCTGAGTCATCTGACTCGTAGCTACCTCTCTGAGCTTATCTCCTGTCACTTTATTCTTTGCTCATTCTACTGCATGCACTGAATACACTTTTGTGAGCTGCTGACTTTATACCAGTTCAGGAGTTGCTTGCTGTGACCTCTGCCTGAATCATACATTTTCTAGAGACCTACCTGCCTTTTTCACTTCTTTTAGATTTCTATGTAAGTGTCACCTTCTCAGTGAGGCCTTCCCTGAACACATTATCTGTCTTCCCTACTTTATTTTTTTCTTCATTTAATCACTACACATCACGTTATCTATTTACTTATTTGTTTCACCTTCCAGCAAGGAGTGTAGGTTTCCTTTATCCCACTTATAATTTGATAGTCTAAAAACAATATAACGAATGCAGATAAGGAATTGGGGAAGAAAAATGGAGAAGTTGTGAAATATGTCAACTGTATCCTCTTGCAGAGTGAAGAGTTACTTATATTAAGTAAAAGTCTTACCACCAGAAAAATCGAAAACTAACTGCTGATGATTATTTGATAATGTAAAATAAAATTTGATAATGTAAAACAATGTAACTAATAAAAAGGAGTTGAGGAAGAAAATAGAAAAGTTGTGAAAATACGTCAACTATATCCTCTTGCATAGTGAAGAGTTAGTAAGTAAGTAAAAATCTAATCACCTGAAGGATTGAAAACAAAAACTGCTGATTCCCTCTGGAAAGTCAAACTAGGATCATAGAGGCAAATTTTAGCTTTGGTCTCTGGTTATTTCTTTTGGTTTTAATTTAGGAAAGAGAATCAGGTTGCAACAATTATTTTTGTAAAAATTTTATTAATTTAGTATTTTTTAAAGTCAGGTTTATTAAGGTATAATACCTTAATGTTTACCCTGTTTAGTGTAAACTTTAATGAGTTTGATAAACAAAGTTATGTAACCGTCATCAAAATCAAGGATAGAACAGTTCCCTCATGCCACAAAATTTTCTCATACTCTTTTGTAGTCCACCTGCCCCCCACCCAAGCCCATGGCAATCTGTTAGTCCATTTTTTAACTTTTAACCTATGTCTTTTATTTAGTGTAGGTTTCTCATAGACTGAGTATAGCTGAGTTTAAATTCTTATCAAATCTGACAATCCTTATGACTTAATTGGTGAGTTGAGACCATTTGTACTTAATATAACTATTGCTATATCTGGATTAAAATCTGTTAGTCATTTTCTATTTGTTCTGTTCTTTTTTCCTTTTATTCTGCCTGTTTGTGGATTGAATATTTTTTATGATTCCATTTTAGCTCTACTATTGGTTTTAAAAATTATGTTTAGTGGCTATCTGCAAACACGAATTTAATTTTAGAAAAATTTAAAAAATGGATAGAATGGAAAATCTATACCAAAATGTTAATATTGTAGGTATGAGGAAATTTTCCATATGAACAATTTTTGATTAAAACATTAGAGGATAATTAATAAAGCTAGGTTAATTTCTATGTGAGTATTACATTTGTCATACTCTTCTGAGATTTGAACTTTTCAAAAAGAAAAGAAATGTTGACAGGAAAAAGTTTTAATGCAGACACCAATGTCCGCAAATGAACAATCCATACTTTATAAAGATGTAATGATAAAAATTAAAACGTGTTCCAAATACAACTGCCAAGTAGCAGTATTTAACCAAATACAGTGCCTGTTTCCTGGTAATTTACATGAATAGACTTGCAAATTGGAAAAAACATTAGGGAGATGGATGGTGAGAGAGAGGAGGGAAAAACTGGAGGATGTATGTGTGAAGGATGATCTGTACATAATAGGATAAGAATTAAAGAGAAATGTTTGCTAAATCATAAATGACCAGAGATTGCTTTATAGGTTGAATATGGAGAATAAGCTAGTGTTGTATACCATAAAATATATTGTTACTACTTTTTTTCAGGGGCTTAGGTATTTTGTATTGAGCAAAATAGTTGTTAGTGACTTAGTTCTGCCATATACCTGAAACTTAACCTGGTAATTTGGCAAAGCCAACCTGCTATAGGTTAGTTGCACTCGCCATCAAAATTAAAGCCTTTTCCTGGAAGGACCAAATACTGCTATTACAGTAGCCTTTAGGAAACTGTAGGATCTTTGTCAGATCAATTCTGTTATAATCAGAAAATCTAAAATATGTAGAAGTAGATATTTTAGAAAATATATAGGTTCTATTTTCTCAGAATAAAAGAGGAGCAATAAAAAATAAAACTTTTTGAATATTTTCAGTAGGTCACATTTCACTTGTTAAAACAAGTTATTTATTTGCTTTGTAATTGAACTTTGACTTTTTGTTTTCTTTGTAGCTCTTCAACGGTTTTGTGCATAGCATTTGAGGTTCTTCAGGGCTTGCAGTATATGAACAAACATGATATAGTACACAGGGCATTGTCTCCTCATAATATCCTGTTGGACCGAAAGGTAATTGTTAAATCATGTAATAAATATTTGTATATCGTTTGAAATTGGAAGCAACTGGGATCAGGGCTACTCAATCAGAAGAACAATAGAATCAGAATATGTTTTAAGAATATTCATAATGAAAAGACTATATGAAAGTGATTGTGGTTTTTGAAAAAAGAATCCTTAAATTATTTAATCTGTATATCTTTCACATGGATTATTTTCCCCACAAGACTCATTTTCTAACTTTATGGTTTTTTCATTTTACTCTTATTTCTAAAGCCTTGTGGCTTCCCAGTATACTCCTCCTCTTAATTTATTTTCGTTTTTAAGAAAATGGCTCTTTTTGCTAGAATGTTATTCGTATAAACCAGCTGCACTGTGTTTTCTCTGTTTTTCTTCTGCCTTCTTTCCTCTTCTATTTATCTCCTTATTTACCAGCTGTTCATACCTACCTCCTTTTACTATTGAAGTGCTGTTTCTCTACTGGAAATCTTATGGGGCATTAAGAAGAAGCTTGTAAACTCTTCAGAGAGAATTATGGTATCAAGGTTGTATATTTTCAGGAATAATTGTAATTTTATTCCTTTTCATAAAATATATAAAAACATATTGGAGGAAATTTTTTCATGGACATCATTTACTGTATTAGTAGGATTATCCTTGTTCTCTGGTTCTTTTCCCAAATCAATACTTGGGAGGCTGAGATGAGAACATTGCTTGAGCCCAGGAGTTTGAGGCTGCAGTGAGCTATGATCACACCACTGCACTCCAGCCTGGGTGATAGAGTGAGACCCTGTCTCTAAAAAACAAACACACAAACACAAACACAGAAAAGTGTACTCATTAATTTTAGATTTATGGCAGTAAAGAATCATTGCCATATCAATCTAAGCTGTTTTTAAATATAAATATTTTATAATGCTTGGAAATAATGTTCGTGAGAAGACAAACCAATTTTAAGATCAACTTAATATTTTAAAGCCTTATAGATTAAAAGGGAAAAAAACTTAAAAGATATGAAATTATATTTATCATTTATTAAGAGCCTTATACTTATGATAGTTATTTTTGTTCTCAAACAATATAAAAAATCATTGGAAATCTAGCAGATTCACCAAAATCTTGATGAGTTTTGAACTGATATTTTCAAGTTAAGTTTTCCTATTTCACAGTTAAATTATAAATATAAATGGACTTGCAACTCCATGAAGAAAAATTCGCTCTGTGAAACTTACCATAAACCATTCTAACCAAAGTTTCAAGACAGATGAGAACATTTTTGCCTCTTTGTTTTGCGAAATAACTAGACAATGTAACAGCAAAAATATTAAAGAAACATGTCATTTGTCATTTTGAGATATATATGTGTACATATGCATATATACATATTTAATGAGTCTAAAGCAGACTATTGGCAGATAGTTTTTTATAAAATTGTGTTTTTTTTAAATCTTCTATAGTGGTATTTTGATAAAATATTGTTATATAATGGTTTCTTTAGGTATAAAATGTATAATAATTTTCCTTGCCCATTATAATAAAATATTTGATAGTGTTTTTTCTCTTTACTATTGTAGGGACATATTAAATTGGCTAAATTTGGACTTTATCACATGACAGCTCATGGTGATGATGTTGATTTCCCAATAGGGTAAGGATATGTTTTCCTCTATTTTGAGTTTCTTTTTAAATTTTGTAATCTTTGGTAACTTGTATATTTTGTTAATTATATTTGATATTCCTTTTTGACATGAAAACAGCTTTTTAAAAATTAATGCATCTCAATTTTCCATATACTTTTAAAATGAGTAGACAATGAGTTTTTCCCAGCATCCTATAGATCCTTGATGTTGATCATTCATTGAATTGACAGAGAGGCTAGCAGTATTGACATCCTTTACATTATGATATTTCCTAATTATCTGTATGTCATTCAGAATCAAATCAATTCAAGGCAAGAAGGATGACTAGATTCTCAATTAATGATAATGTGTGTGCATCAAGAGACTGAAAAACATCACTCACATTATTTTCAATTTAATGTTTTATGTTTAATTCCCTTTTCTCTAAGATATAATTATATATTAAGACTCAAGTTGAGTCATTGTGGATATTAGAGGTAGAGATAAATTCCATACCTGAAAGTCTATGTTTAAGTTCAGAAAGGTTTATTTAATCACTTCTGT
Organism: Macaca mulatta; assembly: GCF_049350105.2. NCBI lineage: Eukaryota > Metazoa > Chordata > Mammalia > Primates > Cercopithecidae > Macaca > Macaca mulatta. Next base: position 115,634,920 of record NC_133410.1, on the reverse strand, counting down.
TATGGAATTGCAGATGTATGTTGCCCTCCACAAAAGAAATGGAAGGTCGTTTCGTGCATATTCAAGTAGATGTTTTTTTTTTTTTCTTTTTGAGACGGAGTCTCACTCTGTCGCCCAGGCCGGAGTGCAGTGGCCAGATCTCAGCTCGCTGCAAGCTCCACCTCCCAGGTTTACGCCATTCTCTTGCCTCAGCCTCCCGAGTAGCTGGGACTACAGGCGCCCGCCACTTCGCCTGGCTAGTTTTTTTGTATTTTTTTAGTAGAGATGGGGTTTCACCGTGTTAGCCAGGATGGTCTCAATCTCCTGACCTGGTGATCTGCCCGTCTCGGCCTCCCAAAGTGCTGGGATTACAGGCTGGAGCCACTGCGCCTGGCCTCAAGTAGATGTTTTTGATACAGATTTTTGTGTTATATTTGTGTGGCTGCTTTTAGACATTTTCAGAATTATTTTCTTTTTTGAAGATTAAGTTGAGATTGTTTTAGATAAAATAGTTACAAAAATAGTATAAAGAATTCCTCTATACGTATCTTCATCAGTTTCTCCAAATGTTAACATTTCAGTACATTTGCTTTTTCTCTGTTTTCTAAGCATATATGTGTGTATGTGTATAATGATTGTTTTTTATAATCACTTAAAAGTAATTAATGTTATGTAATAACACTTTACCTCTAAGTACTTCCATTTGTATTTTCTAAAAGAAGGACTTTGTTTTTCTACATGACCTCAGAACAGTTGTCAAAACAAGGAAACTAAACTTGATGCAGTATTATTATCTAACCTAGAGACCTTAATCATATTTTTTCAATTGTAGTGTGGCTGTTTTTGATAGTATCCATTTGTGTTTTCCTCTTTGGGCTTCCTAAAATAAGTTTTATCACACCGTTACTGAGAATTGTGATATGAAGTCATAGAGTGTGTTTTTCAAACAGAATGTTACTTAAATACTTAATATAATTTTTTTAAAAGCCAGCCTCATATATAACTTGCCCTTTTTTCTTTATAACTCAAATTATAGGTTTCTTAACTAAACTTTTCGTTAAGTTTATGGCTATGTCTTATTATTAAGACATAGATAATAAACTTAAACTTTATTCAGTGAGGAAACATTTATTGAGCAATTTCTCTTCTGCCTGTTTGTTTTACAAAAATAAATAAGATAGTCTTCTCTCCTCAAGAAGCTCATTGTTTAGTGAGAGAATTTTCTGTTCTGATGGGCTACTTATTAAGGTACATAAATTCATAGTCTTACAGTTTTGTGTGTTGAAAACTTATAGGCAAAAACCAATTCTTGTTTCATAAGCATGAAAATGGTATTTTGCAGAGACAGTCTACAATTCCTTATTTGTTCAAAAAAGCCCTTTCGAATATGAAAGGGGTTTTTTTATTCAACTTATATTTGAATGTAAGTTTTTAGTGAGGCTCTAGCTCCTTTGTCATGTATGATAAATGCCTTTCAAGGTGACTTTTAAGTAGCTGTAGTACAAATGATTGCTGCTACTGCTTTTGTCTAAATCAATTTGTGTAAGAAAGAAATCCAAAAACTTAAAAATTACTTTTAAGTTTTTTATTTTTATTTAAAGGTACTTTAGGTTTCAGTGATGAATCGAAGAAAGGAGGTGATTTTTCTTAAAGCATATCAAGTAAGAGCTACACTTGAATTTAAAATGCTTGGATAGAATTGGTCTTGTGTTACCATTTGGTCTGGCTTGCTTTGAAGTCTTAGACCCAAAGAGTCTTACCAGAAAATATCAAAGAGCAAAATGTGAAACATTAGCCAGGAAAAATAAAGTGATCAAACAGCTAAGGCATGAAAGAAAATATTTACACCAGAAGAAGCTTGCAGTTGATTCAAAAGACAAATATTAAGGAACAACAAAGTAAAATGTTACCATCTGTTTCAAAATACTGTAAAGAGTTGGAAATCAGGCATTCATTTCAGTTGGCCAGTAGCTTAATACCTTGTTAAAACATCAAACAGATGATGAAAGCCACTTTATTTACCTCATCAGTCTTACTCACAGCAAAGTTCTGGTAATTGTCTTTGAGTGTTAAAATGCTATGATACGGAAGAGAAGGTTGTTGAAAAAAGATGACCTACATTAAATAATTCTAGGGCTTATTATTTTTTAATAGTTTTCCTATGATTAAAAGGGAAACTAAAATATTTGAAACAAAGTTTATCTCTGTCCTGTCAGAAGTTTTTGATATAACAGTGTACCTATAGTTTTGCTTGATTTTTCATTATTATCATTTTTCAGTTAGATGTGCTGGAAATCAGGAATAAAGATGAACACTGACTTCTGGATATATTGTGGTGATGATAAAAGTACACCATTGCATTTGTATTAAATTTTTCATTCTTATTAAATGTCTTTATAGATTCACTAACATTTATTACAGCTTTATGAGGTAGGCAGTAATATTCCAGTTTTACAGATGAAGAAACCTAAATCACATATAGAATATGTGGTAGAACTGAAATTAGAACACAGGTATTATAACATCTAGTATAGTGCTGCTTCCACTAGACTTCAGCTGTTTCTAGAGGTATCACACATTCATTTAGAAGAGCAATATCATCATCTTAGGGTAAAATAACACAATACGAATTTGTGTATGACAGAAATACACAAGCAAATCATAAGAAGATACTGGTATCACATCATCATTCTATTAAAAAGAAAAAGGAGTTAAAAACCAAATTTACCCATTTGAATTTAAGTCATAATCCCTGACTTAATTGACTTGTATTTTGAAAGTAAATAAGTACTAGCATTGATAGTTTGAGGAGGTTGTAGAAAAGATAGGAAGAAAAACAGAAATAATATTTGAATGTCTACTTAATATACATTACATAGATGAAACATATATTTAAATATATTTTGATTATAATCATCATTGTAAGAGGACATAATTTAATCTAACTGGTTTTAAAATCTAGATTGTGGGTGCTCATGAGTAAATCTGACAATAAATGAAGAAGGGGCATGCACATATGTAATAAGTATGGCAAAATTTCACTCCATCTCTCGTCTAAAACTGTTCTTATTCCTTTTATTTCTAGGAACTGGGATTCAAATTTAGCAATTGCTCCTATGTGTAATTCTTATTTACTACCTGCTTTTTAAATTGTCATTTGTAAGGCCATCCTAGTGGGCATTTTTGATAGGAATTTTTTTTTTTTTAAGCAAAACTATACTGAGTATATCCTCTATTTAAGTCTCATTGGTAGTTGTAGAGGATTTATAAAAAGATACGCAAGTGCCCTCAGGTATATGGTTCTTTGTTTTCTAATTGAGATGGGAGGTTAAATTTTTGTACATGAAATATATAGTGTATAAAACAAACATGTATAGCATCATACCATGTATAGCTTTTATAAGATATAGAACAGGCAAAATGAGTACTTTATAGAATCAAATCAGGTATTGATGGCAGTGGCGGCCTGTGTGGAATGGGCACTACCACGATGCCGGCTGCAGTGGGGGAGGTGTTGCTGGGGCTGTCACTTCACAGAGCCTATAGGGGCCAGGAGCAGACAGGAGCCCCACCTTCCCGGGCACAGCTGCAGCTGCCCAAGTTGGTGCTGCAGACCTGGGCTTCCCAGTGCTCTTGGGGGCTGGAAGCAGACAAGAGCCCTGCTCTCCCAGGTGCAGCTGCAGGCTCAGAAATGTCTATTCCCACTGCCTGACCCCTCCCTCCTCCCTGTACCCACTCTGATCTTGGAGGGAGGTCGGGGCCAAGCCCAGGTGCTGTTGGACCCCGGCTGGGTGTGTGCACACTTGAGGCAGCACTGACACTCCAGCCCCCTGCTGCCTTGACCCCCTGTGGACTTTGGACACCAACAGGCGAGGGAGAGAGTCTGAAGGGGGGCTGAGGGCAGCTCAGCGCTGGCCTGCAGGCGCTTCTTGGCACAAATAGCCTGGGTACCATGAAGAGCGACAGGAGTCAGACAGGTTCCTGGGCAGAAGGGGGCAGGTCCCTGGTGAAGCCCTGCCTTCAAGCCGTTGAGGGACTGAAGCCTGGGAGACGGGCTGCCAGTCCCGTGGACCTGAGTGGGAACTTGTGGTGCTTTTTCTGGGCCCACCCATGGCCGCCCATGGACCAATGGATGTGCACTTCTTCCCTCTGAGGACCATAACAACCCTGGACTCAGCCAGACTTGAGCAGATGATGGATGGCCAGCTGCAGAGAGCAACTACCCACCCCAGGGTCTTCTCTCTGCTGAGGGCTGAACACTCATAGGGACACCCCACCTGAGGGGAGAAGCTATCCACCCTAGGGTCTCCTCTCAGCTGAGTGCTGAACACTCATCGGGACACCCTGCCTGTGGAGAGGAAGTACCCACTGTGGGTCTCCTTAGGTGTTCTATAGCTGGATAAATCTCTTCAGCTTGCTCACCCTCCACTTGTCCGTGTACCTTATTTCTGGATGCAGGACAAGAATTTGGGACCTGCCAAATGGCAGAGCTAAAACAGCTATAACAAACAGGGCTGAAACAACCCCTTGCCTGCCACAATGCGGGTGGCAAGGAAAGAAGACAGAAGGAGAGAGGAGCTGCAGCCCTTTGGGGATCCCAGACCTAGGAACTTTCTGAGCCAGGGCTGTAACACTCTCTTTGGGGCTCTGCAGTTCCTGACATCTCCAAGTTTCCGTGCACAACCATGTTCCCTGGTGCCAGCCATGGAAGCTGCTTGCAACACACGTGGTCCAACCACAGCCTTGCAGGGAGCCAGCGCCGTGTGAGCACCTGGACCTGCCTGCTGTGCCACAGCCAGTATGCCTGGCTGTGCATGGTGACCAGACCCCACACTCACTCATAACCCCTTGCCACTCCATGCCTGGCTCTCCCTTGGCCAGCATGGCATCCAGGCCAGTAGCACAAGCTGAGCACAGCCTGCCAGTCCAAGTGGATGGAACGAGCCCAGTGGGTCCAAGCAAAACTCAGGCAAAGGCACCACTGGCCACAGAAGTTTCCACCTGACAAAGTGACACCACAAAATCCCGTGATAGTATATGTTCCTTTATGGAAAAAATATAAATCTTTTTGAGAGACATTAAAGAAGACATAAATAAATATGGAGATACCATGTTTATAGATTGTTAGGGTCAGTATTGTTAAGATGTTAGTTCTCTACAACCTGTCTTTATATCTTATCTATTTTCAATAAAAATTCAACTGTATGTGAAAGAGAAAATACTTGGCAAGATAGTTTTAAAATGTATATAGAGAAGAACAAACACCCACAAAGAGCCCACATTTTCCCAAAGAGAAGCTAAAAGGTACGTATGTTTTGAGAGGTCTTAACAATTATCAGTAATTGTTTAATAAAATACATTTTATATGAAAATATTTTATTTAAAATAGTGTAATAGTATACTCTTAGGCAAATTGACCAAATGAACAGATGAAGGAGCCAAGAAACAAATCTCTGTACGTGTGGAGATTTGATTTAGTATACAGCTGGCACTGCAGACTAGTTGGGGAGAAAGAGGTTTCAATAAAGGGAACAGGGCTCAATTGCTTATTTATGTAGGAAAATAAGTTGTACTTTGTCTGACATCATATGAAAAATGAATTCTAGATGGATCAAGAAACTTAAATATAAAAGGCTAAACTGAAACTTTGAGAAAATTAACAGATTATTTTGACAAAATCATTAAGTATAAGGAAAAAAGTTTAATTCACCTGAAAGATAAGAACTTCTTATTCATAAACAGATACCATAAAGAGAAAGAAAAGACAAAACCACAAAGTGGTAGAAAATATTTCGAGTCGTAATTACTGAAGAAGACATTAGTGTCTGGAATTAAAGAAAAAATGTGCAGTAAAAGATTATCATAGAAAGCCTAAGACTGCTATCCTTAGAAACTAAGTCCTGCTAGCAATGTTTGCCCTTGGCTGTTGCCTTGAAACTTGGATTGCAGAAATGTTCCCATGGATCCCTAACTGCTGAGGCTAGTTTACTGTGCTTGTAAACAACCGAAGTGGTTTATGCTGAACACTTGCTTTCCTTCTTGAGTTCTTGAATTTTTGTACATGCCAGGCAGAGAGTGCCTGTGTGACAAGTCCCAAATAAAATCCTTGGATTTTCAATGGGCTTCTCTGGCCAGAAACATCACATAACATTTGTTCTTCAAGATTGGAAAGAAGTTCAAAAAAAAAAAAAAGAAAGAAAAGAAAACTAAAGATACATCACATACATGGTGCTACATTTTTGTTGCTGGAAGAAGAATGTATTCTGTGTGATCCCTGATAGGAGGGAGAGAGCGTAAGGAAGCCTCTATATAGGTTCCTTGAGACTCCCTCTCTGTCTTTGTCCCTTGTGATTCAGCTATGCCCTTACTGTGTCACTGTAATAAATCTTACAAGACTTACTTGCTAAGTCTTGTAAGTCTTTCTAGTGAATTTTTAAACATGAGAGTGGTCTTGGGGACCCCAAAATAACTAGAGAAATAAGCAAAAGACTTGAATGGGCATATCACACAATAATAAACCCAAATGACTAATAAACATGTGAACATTTGCCTCAATGTCATTAATTTTCAAGGAAATGCAAAGTAAAACCACAATAGATTTTTATACCAGATTGTTAAACATTAAAAAGTCTGTCAAATATCAAGTGTTGGTGAAGAAGTAAAACAATAGGAATAGTCATTCACTGCTGGCAAGTGTATAGATTGGTATAACTCCTTTTGAAAAACATTTGGCATTGTTTAATGAAGTAGAAAGTGCACATATCCTATGGCTTAGAAGTTTGGTTCTAGGTTGTTAACATTGGGAACCTTTTGCAGATGTATACCATACATGGCATTCTGTGCAATGTTGTTCATAATATTAATAATAAAAAGCAGGAAACAGCTTAAATGCCATTGCTATTTGAATGTATAAATTATGATATATTCGTATAATAGAAAAAAGAATTTAATGGATACAGCTTCATGCAACAATATAGATAATCTTGATTGAAAAAGCAAAAGAATACAGTCATCTTAATTCCAGTGTTATAAAGTTCAGAGATATGCTTGACTAAACAGTACATTTTTTAGGGATACAAACATGGTAAAACCATCAGGAAATGGAAGAGAATGACAAACACAAAAATTCCAGGTATCTTCTCCTCTGGAGGAACAGGAATGGAGATACAATCAGGGAGAAGCACAAAGGGACTTTCAGTGATAATTTTATGTTCTTCACTTAAACTGCTTCTTGGTACATGGGTGTTCATTGAAGCTTTCTTCTTTATATCTTATCCATATTTAAGAGGCAGTGTTTTGCATTTATTCAATATTTGCTAAACCAGTTTTCAAAAGCCTTTTATGTCAGTGAAGTTGTGAGGAAATAGGCACTGTCATGTATTACTTATGACAATATAAATCAATATAACCTCTCCAAAGGGCAACTTGGTGTGATAAGTCAAAATTTAAAATGCACATACCATATGATCTTGGAGTGCCACTTCTAAGAATATATCTGTCATTCATATGCATATACTTGTGGGATATGTAATAGTCATAATATATTCATCTCATTATTGGTAATAGCAAAATAATGGAAGTTCCAAAATGTTTTTGTTTTGTCAAATTAAGAGCATCAATGAAATTATTGGCAGTTTTCAAAAAGAATGAGAAAACTCTATACTTGTGTTTTTAAAGAACAATCTCTAAAATATACGTTAAGTGGAAAAAGGGTACATAGCAATATGTATAGTGTTTTACCATGTGGGGCAGAGGTGATGAGTGGACAAAGTTATATATACATAAATATGTCAGGGTGACAGGGGTATAGAGATAGGAGTTTTACTTTTCAATTTATGTCTTTTTATAGCATTAACATTCTTACTACTAAAAATAATAAATACTTTTTTAAGAGATAAAATGAGCTTTAAATAGTAATTCAGTATTAAGGGAAGATAGGCAATAAGAGGGAAGGAAAACCACTTGGAAACCAGAGAGAAGAAAATAAAGGAGTTAATGCTGGAGGGAAACATGAGGGTTTTAAAACTGTTTGAGACTTGTGTATATTTACTCTTGATTCCTTGACATTGAAGGTCTGTATTATAATGGTTAGTTTAGAAGACTTTCTAGCAACAGTTGTTAATTTAATTGCATGGGACTTTTACATAGATCTTACCACACTGATTGTAAAAATGTACTATTGCTTCTTTCCGTGTTGTAATTATTCATTATTTTAATGTGTCATTACAGGTATCCCTCATACTTGGCCCCTGAGGTAATTGCACAGGGAATTTTCAAAACCACTGATCACATGCCAAGTAAAAAACCATTGCCTTCTGGCCCCAAATCAGATGTATGGTCTCTTGGAATCATTTTATTTGAGCTTTGTGTGGTATGTATAAAGAAATATTAATATAATAAAAAGAAATTGTGCATTTATTGGAATAATCTTTTGGAGAGGAAAGTTAATAATAATATGTTTTTGCTGTACAAATTGATTACATATGAGGAGAAAAGGCTTAATTTGGCTTAATCATGTTTGATAATTAATTTCATATATTTTTTGGCATCTCTAGAAACATACTTTTACTAAGTGTGAATGTAAATGTTACCAGATGTGTATTATTTTGGAATCTCTGTAATGTGTATATTTTTACGAAGTTAAGATGTTTATATTAAGTTATATAAGATATATGGAGTACCATTAAAAGTTTAACAAGATATTGAAGTCAAAACCATGTTTTTGGAAGATTGATATGACAATAATGTAAGATTGAGAAGAATAGCAGTTTTTTTCAATGATCTCTACCTGTAGTTCTGATTTGATAAATGTTTAAGAACATTTTTTCTTCTCTATTAAAAAAAATCAAAGCATCTCTCTTTTTTCTATAAACACCAGATAATCTTAAGCCTTTTCCTTCTAAGTTTATTTAAATGATCATATAAGCTTAATTTGTTTATGATAAGAGGAATATAATTATAGCCAACATTAATGAAGCATTCTGCGTTATGTAACCCTCACCATAACCTGTGGTATATATACAGTTAATATTTTAATTTTACAGATGAGAAAAGTGAGACTTCAGATGGTTAAGTAGTTTGCCCAATTTATGTAACTATTTGGTGGTGGGAGAGTCCAATTTGGCACACATTCACTGCTCAACTCATAAATGCTGAAGGCATAAGTGTTTAACTCCAGACCTTATATCAAGGAGCCTCCTGAGGCAGACTAATAAGGAAATAATTAAAATATAATGTGTGCATCTTAAAATATACCAGGTGCTGTAGGAGCATGAAAGATGGCTGTGTGAAGTTATTGTGGTAAGAGAGTGTTACGAAATTTTTTAATGGAGAAACAGGCTACCTGGATCATAATATTTAAGTAAGAATTAGCCTGGTAGATGAAAGGGTATAATCAGTCTTACCCAGGGGACATCTTGCTCTCAATAAAGTAAGACTCCACGTGGCCTGGAATACCTCTAGATATCCAGGTATGTGTTGATCTCAAAAGTGAACAATGCTTACATCAAACTAGAATATAATGACCCTTAGATGTATGAAATGTTTAAATGATACATATTATGCAACACTTTCTAAAATGTTATTTCACCTGTAATTTTTCTTTAGTGGAGCTGACTTTAAAAATCCAATAAAACTTTTGGAGATAAATGGAGATGCCTGATAAAATCAGTTTCAGCTATAAGGGGAGAAAAATACCTTCCTAGAAGAAACGTGTAAATATTAACACAAATTTCTTTTCTCATTTTATTTAGGGAAGAAAATTATTTCAGAGCTTGGATATTTCTGAAAGACTAAAATTTTTGCTTACTTTGGGTAAGTGTCATATAATTGCTTATCTTTCAGATATAAATATAACTTAGTAACTGTTAGTAATCATGCACATTGAGGATATGTTCTTTTGAAATAGTGAGGACACTGAAATATACCCCTTTTACTCAAGTTGCTAATGATCAGTGGTAATGATCAGCAGAAGAGCATATGAGGTCCCTTCTAAAACATTACAGCAGAAATGTCTTTATTCTATGAGGAATTTTAACCTAGATGGAAATAATCTTAGCTTTATGATCTAGCCAAGTAAATTAACTTGTGAAATCAAAATATGAGAATATAAAATTGTATTTCTGTAGCAGTTTACCTTCAGACAATGTATCTTTTGGGCTATCTTTCTATTTGATGAATCATGCACAAATAACAACTCAAGAAGAATATTGATTTTTTCCATATAAAAGGCTCATACAAATTTTCATGTGTGTGGATCCAAACATGTATAATTCAAATTAATAAAAATTTATGTAATCTACTTTAGAGTGGAATTAATTAAGCACATTTGGTAATTAAGGAGAGAAAAACAGTGATAGAACACTTTATGCAAAAGAGTGACAGATTAGTATCCAAGTTAAAAAGATTTACAAATAAGAATATGTACAGAAAAGTATTAGCGAACATTAAATAATAATGAGTTATAAATAAATTTGCAAAAGTTTTACCAGATTTACCACATTTAATTACAAAGATTGATACTACAGCTATTAAGAAGCCTTGGAGATTCTTAAATATGGTCTGTAATCTAAACTTATACTTTAAATTCCCAAATCAATGTAAGTACATTTTCCAAATTATGTATAATAAAAATAAATTAGTCTTGTAATCATAAAAACAAATCTACAAAGCCTTCTTAAAAAGCGCTGTTTATGTACAGTCATTTCTTGAAGAGGATTGGTTCTAGCACCCCCACATGTACCAAAATCCATGTGTACTGAAGTTCCGCAGTCGGCCCCACAGAACCCATGTGTATGAAAAGTCGGTCCTCCATACATGCAGATTTCGCATCCACAAATACTGTATTTTCAACCCATGTTTGGTTGGAAACAATCCACAGATAAGTGGCCCTACGCAGTCTAAACCCATGTTGTTCAAGGGTCAACTATGTGTGTCCGCATGTATATATTTAGAGAGAGACAGAGAGAGCTAGAGTATCTTTACCTTCCTTGTAAAGGAATTGCTCCTTTATCAAACTGTTTTAAGCTGATATCTTTCAGTGTCAGTTATTCAATTAGTATTTGTCTGAAGCTTTTCATTTTTATCAAAACTTGTAAAGAAATTTAACAAAATGATAAAGTTTTCAGTATTTTAAGTTCCAAAACTGCACTACTGCATTAAAACATTTTTGATCAGTTTATTTTCTGATTTGTTGGATAGATTAGAAAAGTAGCATTTATTCATATAGTTTTTCTGTTTTATAGACTGTGTAGATGACACTTTAATAGTTCTGGCTGAAGAGCATGGTTGTTTGGACATTATAAAGGTTTGTCATTAATCTGGGTCTTAGTCCATTTTTGCTGCTATAAAAAAATACCTGATATTGGGTAACTTATAAAGACAAAAATTTATTTTTCCACAGTTATTGAAATTAGGAAGTCCAAGTTCAAGGCATCAGTATGTTTGGTTTTCTGGTGAGGACTGCAGTCTTCTGAGAGAGAAACACTGTCCTCACAAGGTGGAAGGGCAAGCTAGGCAATTGCTATGTGAAGTCTCACCTTTATAAGCCTCTTAATGCCATTCACCAGGGGAAGAGCCCTTGTGACCTAATCACTTCTTAAAGGCCTCACCTCTTAATATCATCACATTGGCCATTAAGTTTCAAAGTTCATTAAGCCTGAACTTTGGAGGGGACACATTCAAATCATAGCAATCTGTTCATGAAAATTTATTTTACGCACTTGGGATCCACTTGGAAGCTATTTTAAAGCAATGCTTATTTCTCTTTAAGTATTTGCTTTTTCACAGTGACAAAATTTGTATAAAGTACAAATAAAAAACTTTTAACATATCAAATCCTTCTAGCTTAGCAAACGTTTGAATAAAGTATATTTCTAAAATTGATCATTTTAATTAATTATTTTCTCTCTTTATTTACCAGGAGCTTCCTGAAACTGTGATAGATCTTTTAAAGAAGTGCCTCACCTTCCATCCTTCTAAGAGGTTGATATTATTTAGAGATTGGGATTACATTGAGATCCTTTACACATAAGCAATTGATTTTTTTCATATTCATTTTAATATAATGGATTAAATAAAGATAATGTACATATGTAGTAGTATATAATTGACATCAGTATCATAACCATGAATGATGTAAGCTTTCGTTTTTTGTGAATAAATGAAAAAGTAATTAAAGTTAAACTATGGTCAGAAAACTGACATATACTAAAGAAGTTACTAGTTCATTTCCAAGCTTTTAAGTAGAATATCAACTAAGACTGTGGAATGTAGGTATTCCTAGACCCAATAATAACATCAGTGAAATGAGAATAAAAGTTTGTTATCAATATGTGTTATAGCAGTGAACTTGGATAGGTGGTGTGATAAACTAACAACTGTTGATAATAAAAAAGGATTTCTTAGAAGTTTCATTAATTGACTTTGACTTGATGATGTCACTACTAGTCATACAGCTATCCCTAAACTCCTTTAGTATATAATGTTTGAAAATAGTGTATACAAATTTGTCTTTAGAAAAACAACTTTATCAAGACATGTTAGAGAGAAATAGTAGTTTTGTGTGGATGTACCACATTAAGGGACAGGAAGAAAAGCCAAAAGGTATTATTATAATAGCTTGCATATTTATTATTTAATTAAGATATTCAGTAAAGCAGGTGAATGCTAGTCAGGCTAAAAGTAAACAATGCAAAAGCTTTTATGGAATGATATTTTTGATACATCATGAGGTAAAGTACAACATAAGTAAAAAAAAATCAGTATTTACTCACAGTTATTTGATTGTAATATAAAAGTATGCATCTAGACTCTGCAAAGGAAAGCTGTATTATTTTCTGTGCTAATGAGGTGTTTAAGACTTTCAACCAGTCTCTTGAATGTATGCCATTATTTTAGGAAATTTTTTATGACTTTCGTTCATGCTCTGTATTTTAAATGTTCTCAAGGCCAACCCCAAGTGAATTAATGAAGGACAAAGTGTTCAGTGAGGTGTCACCTTTATATACCCCATTTACGAAACCTGCCAGTCTGTTTTCATCTTCTCTGAGATGTGCTGATTTAACTCTGCCTGAGGATATCAGTCAGTTGTGTAAAGGTAATGATAAATTAAAGCATAGAAAATGAGCCTTGTTTTTAAAGGAAGTTTCCTTATCCTAATTTCAGTTTTGAATTTATCAACAATATATATTAGTGGAATCATGGGAATTAAGAGACAATTCTGGAAGTGATTAAAATATAACTGACTGACTGGGTGTGGTGGCTTATGCTTGTAATCCCAGCACTTTGGGAGGTCAAAGAGGGAGGATTGCTTGAGGCCAGGTGTTTGAGACCAGCCTGGTCAATGTAGAGATATCCTGTCTCTACAAAAAAAAAAAAAAAAAAAAAAAAAAAAGACAACAAAACAACAACAACAAAAAACAAAGTATACACACACACACACACACACACAAATATATATGTATATAGTTAGTCAGAGCCTAACTTGCTTGGATAATATCAGAGCCTAACTTGCTTGGATAATTATCAGAGGCTAACTGAACTGGTGAGGGGAAATAGCAAATTGCAGCTAGCTCTAGCCTTCTGTGTGGTGTTTAAGGTTAACAGAAGCATTCTATAGTCAATCCTGTGATTAGTTCTGAATCTTTAAGTGAGCCTGTGCCTCTAGCCTTTAGACAAGTGCTTCCTTGCCCTTAAGGAGTGGCTAGAATACACATAAACACACATACATTTGAGCTAACAGTTTATCCTTTATATTTAAGTTACTGATATTCTATATAATTTATTTATAACTGATCTCTAAAAATAATATTATTGATAAGAATTACATACCATTATGTTCTGCATGTTGAAGAGAATATCAGCTTTTAGACTTTCATTTCTTGTGTGAAGATTACAGCTCTTGGAACGTAAGATTTAGTGACACGAGTAAGTTACCTTTATTCTGAAAAGTTTTTATGACTTAAGTCATGGCAGAAAATGGTTACTAAACATTCATTCAATTAAACATTTATTGAGTTCCTTTATGTGTCACATACTGTATCTTTTTTGTTTGTTTGTTTGTTTGTTTTGAGACTGAGTCTGGCTCTGTCGCCCAGGCTGGAGTGCAGTGGCCGGATCTCAGCTGACTGCAAGTGCCACCTCCCGGGTTTACGCCATTCTCCTGCCTCAGCCTCCCGAGTAGCTGGGACTACAGGCGCCCGCCACCTCGCCTGGCTAGGTTTTTTTTGTATTTTTAAGTAGAGACGGGCTTTCACCATGTTAGCCAGGATGGTCTCGATCTCCTGACCTCGTGATCCGCCCGTCTCGGCCTCCCAAAGTGCTGGGATTACAGTCTTGAACCATCGCGCCCGGCCCACATACTGTATCTTTAAGTAACATTCATGCAAAAGGGGAAGGCAGACAGACATTTAGTTATACAATCACTATTATAAATGAAGGTCAATATGAATATAGCACAATGGCAGCATAGCAGGAGCACCTAATTGTGTATTTCTGTCTGGGACATCAAGGAAGACTTCAGAAAAGGCAGCCAGCCATTGCCTTGAGATAGGAGGGAAGGAACAATTTGTGTTGGTTGCCTCCCCATGTGCTATTTTCTACCCTTATTCCTTTTCCAATATAGAGTGTAAAATTTCCAATACTATGTATTCATTATAAAGAGTGAAAATTCCAGGTTTTTTTTCTATGGGCAGTAAGTTTGTGAACTAGAGTTGGCTAATTGGATCTAAATGAAAGTACTAGGCATAAGGGCTACTTGTAGGGAAAAAACAAATTTTCTTGTCAAGAAAGTACTGCAGCATAAGTTCACCACTTTCTTCTCTTCTTAATGCAGGAAATGGTCTAGAATTTTGATAAGCATAGGCCCCTCCTATACCTATGATTTTATTAGGAGAGATGAATAAATGTCTTTATTATATAAGCCACTTTTAGTAGTATATTATTTTCAGCTAGAAGCATTCAAATTATTACAAAAATTAAATCAGAATCTGCCAGTCATGGCATACCTCCAGGTAGGAGAAGGGAAACACCAAGCTCCAGCTCATTCTAGCCACTCCTTAAGGGCAAGGAAACACTTTGTCTAGAGTCACTGGCTCACTTAAAGATTGAGACCTAATCATAGGACTTACTACAGAATGCTTCTGTTCCCCACACCTTAACCACCACATAGAAAGCTAGAGCTGGCTGCACTTTGGTATTTCCCCTCTCCAGGTCAGTTAGGCTCTGACTAACCGGTTTATCCTGAAGGCTGACCTTGTTAAGAACAGTGCTCATCGTATTTCAGAATGGTTCCATTTCCTCTGCCACTACTGGAAACATAAGGGCATTTTCCTCCAATATTTACTGTGAGAACCGTGTCAATCTCCAGACTCACAAAAGTGTGCGGGTATCCCTTATGACTGGCTCCCCCTGGAGTTTTTGACTCTCAGAGTTGTCCACACTGAGCTCCAGTAATTTGTCAATTACAGTTTAGGTTTTCCAAACTTGGCATTGGTTCCTGAGGCACTACTCATGAATGTCTGTTCCAGAATGCTGTAACTCCCTGTATTCTGCTGTCTGTCTCCAGTCCTGAGGACAGAAGTTTGCCCTATGTCCTCACCTCTCTTACAGATCAAAGAATGGTTGATTTTTCAGTCTGTTCAGCTTTTTATTTGTTGTTAGGATGGAGTAGCAAATTTCAGCCTCCTTACTACTAACTGGAAACTGGAAGTCTGTTCTTCAGTGTTTATTTTTTTTTTTTTTAGAATGGCAGCTATTACTGCCTGTTGACTTTTAATAAAGGTAGAAAATGTAATACAGTGATTCCTTAAATTTGCTTTTAATAGATATAAATAATGATTACCTGTCAGAAAGATCTATTGAAGAAGTTTATTACCTTTGGTGTTTGGCTGGAGGTGACTTGGAGAAAGAGCTTGTCAACAAGGAGATCATTCGATCCAAACCACCTATCTGCACACTCCCCAAGTAAGGAAAGAAACTTCTCTTGTAAATTTAAATAAATAAACGATAATAATTATACTTATATGGTAATAAAAAAAAGAAAATTGGTTGTTTTTAACATTTTTTTTGGTAGACATCCCAACTAAGTGATTATTGGAAGCAATTGAAATCAACACCTTGTTTGACTGGCCAGAGTTTCTAATTGCAGTTCCCATCACTTGTCTTTGATCTGTGATTTGCTTTGTGACCTATTTGAAGTGAAGTTAATACTATGGAATATCTTGCAATAATTGATGTTAATGAAAAATACACAAGTCACAATAGAATATTTAAGAGAGTTAACTAAAAACTAGTTAGTTTGCCTACTAAAAACAACTATGTTCTTTTTGCAAATATACTTGTAAATGTAAATGAACTGTGTGGTCTCACTGCATGTCCTAGAGATCATTACTGTGCTAGTGTGTTGCAAAAACATCTGCAAAACTGTATAAGAAGGTATCATGCTATAAGTTAGACTCCAAGTTAAATACCTCTACAACCTTGGGGCTAAGATTGTCATTAACATTGCTATTCATGTTTGTTCATAAAAATATGAACCTAAATTTCTTGAGCTTCTACTAATACTTTAAATTTTTAATTTTAGGCTTTGAGAGGCAAGGCAGGTGGATTGAGTGAGCCTAGGAGTTTGAGATCAGCCTGGGCAACATGGCAAAACCCTGCCTCTACAAAGAAAAAAATTAGCTGGACATGGTGTTGTGTGCCTGTAGTCCGAGCTACTCAGGCAGCTGCGGGTGGGAGAATCACCTGAGCCCAGAGAAGTTGAGGCTGCAGTGAGCCGAGATCATGCTACTGCACTTTAGCCTGAGCAAATGAGAGACCCTGTCTCAAAATAAAATAAAATAAAATTTTAATTTTTAGATTTCCAGACTTAGATTTGATCATTATAGGCAACTGTAGAAGTAATCTGCTCATCATTTTTTTCTTTTCAGACTTCTGTATTGTTTGGATTGACTAGTTTATTTTTTTTTTCTCTTTTAATCTGATTTTTAAATGTTAACTTTGAGTATACCACTTATACATTGAATTAAGTAGAAAGTAAGAAGTAAGATTACAGAAATTGTAAGAAGAAATAGTTTAAAGGGCATATAGATTCTTAAAAGTAATTTATTGAAATTGTAAACAAATTTTACTCATTTATTATTTAATATCCTTTCTTCTATGAGGTTACTATCCAATATGCTTTTTTCTTTCTTCTTCCCTTTGTCTTTTTCCACTCGTATAAAGTTTCTCGGGAAAACATTGGGCTAATGTCAGGAGAGTACTGTTAGCATTGAAACTGCATGAACAAAGGGTTGTAAATGACACTTTTGTTTTTCTGAAATTTTCTTATATTCATACCAACTTAAGAGTTATTTAAAAACGAGACTTGTTTGAAGAAATCTCAATACATTGTTTTATTAAACATCCAGTCGAAAGTTTAGTTCTTTTTTAATGAAGGGATTGATGACTTAGAATAAACTTTGCTTTCTAGAAGAAACAATAAACTGGATTTTGTGTGCATATTATTTTTAAAAATTTCTTTTCAGTTTTCTCTTTGAGGATGGCGAAAGCTTTGGACAAGATCGAGATAGAAGCTCACTTTTAGATGATACCACTGTGACATTATCATTATGCCAGCTAAGAAATGTAAGAATGATATTTTGACAGTTCTGCTTTAGTTTTTTTTTTTCTTTAATTAAAACCTTACAGATACACAAGATATTGTGTATGCCTCCTTGATTTCACAAAATATGGGAGAGCTTCTGTAAAATGTGTGCCCCAGAGTAAATTGCATCTGTACAACTTCAGCTTTATTACCTGAGTGTTCACAAAAATGATTTTATCAGTTTATCTTTTCGCCATCATTGGGTAACTGTTCTCATTTCTTTATTTACCTGGTAATGCTTTCTTTTATCAAATTTTAAAAAGTTGTTAATCTAATGATATGGAAAAGTATTTTGCTATAACACTAATTTTTAATTTCGTGATTATAGTGCAGTTGTAAGTCTTTTCATATATTTTATCACTTCGCCTACCTCTTTATGCATTACTAGTTCATATCTCTTGTCAGTTTTTCTTTTGAGTGATTTCTTATTGATTTGAGGAGTTTTAGAACTATATCCCTGATATCGTATCTTTGTGAGCTGTATGTCATGGAAATATATTCTCATCTGTAGCTCTTCCTTCAACTTTTGATTGTTTTATTGAATGGAATTCTAAATTTTTATCAGTATTTTCTTTTATAGTCAAATGTATTTTGATATATTTTTTCTTGTAACTTATTTAAAGTAAAAGCAAGGTTATAAGTATATTTTATAATGTTTTTATATATTTCCTTTTAAAAATTTTAAATAATTGTTTCCCATTTAGTTCTTTAATCCACCTAGAATTTATTTTAGATTAAGTTGTAAGGAAGGTATCCAATATTGTATTTCATTGATTAAAAAAATACCCCTTATGTCAGTACCATATAATTGAATAGTTTTCTCTTCACTTTTTTGATGTGCAATACCAACTTTTTCTATGTGCATGGATATGTCTCTGGGCCTTGGTATTCTAATTTGTTGGCCTGTGTTTCTAATTTTAGCAAATACCACATTGCCTTAATCTATAGTTTTATGTGAACTGTTGATATCTAGCAAAGGAAGACTTTCAGTTTTTTTGTCCTCAAAATGGAGTAGGAGCTCTTTAACATCTTCCTCTACTAGCTGATTTTTATTATCATCTTAAAGACCTTCATAAAAAATTACAGGGTTTTGATTGACATTGCATTGAATTTATAGGTTAATTTGTAGAGAATTGATGTATTTAAAATGTAGGGTTTTATTTCTTGAACATGCCTAAATAAATATGTCATTTATTTGTCATATTTTATATAACAATTTTCTTTTTAATGTCTGTATATCAGTTATCAGATTTATTCCTAAGGTAATTTATTGTTGCTCTTGTAAATAGAATATATATATATGTGTGTGTGTGTGTATATATATATATGTGTGTGTGTGTATATATGTATGAGTATGATTTTTTCCAACATTTTGTTATAAAAATTTGTAAACAGAAAAGTTGGGAAGCATTTACAGTGAACAAGTTACCGCCTAGATCAACCATTTGATATGGTCTATTAGCAAAATCAAGTTACACCTATTCATTGACCTATTATGTATAGCTGTTTTGTTCTACAGTGGCAAAATTGAGTAGTTGCAATAGAGACCACATGGCCCACAAAGCTAAAAATATTTGTTTTATGTTCCTGCATAGAAACAGTTTGCTAATCTGTGACCTAGATTCTATAATTAACATTTTACATGCTTTACCACATGTCTGTCTATCTTTCTAGTCATACATCAATCCATCATATTTTTCGTTCTTGTGTTTCAAAGTAAAATGAAGACATTACTACAATTCAGCTTACACATTAGAGTTTGAGATTTGTTTATGGTTCTTTTCTAGGCAAAATTTTCATGTAGTAAAATGTACAAATCTTAGTAGATGAGTTTAAAATATACATCAATAATATTTTTTCATGTAGTAAAATGTACCAAATCTTAAGTATACCAGTAGATTATTTTAAAAAATACATCAGTAATATTTTTTTAAATACCATGTCAACTACTATTTTGTGCATGATTAGTAACACAAATGATTTTTTTATATGGATTTTGTGTCAGGCAATGTTGCTGAACTTATTCTTTTTTAAATAAGAATAGGACTCTACAGAGTCTCTGTGGTTTTCTTGGAAATGAAGGGAAAAACACTACCTTAATTCACTTCACTCACTTCATCTTTTGTAATTATTTTTGCTGAGCCTCTATAACACTATTGAATAGAAACAAATAGTGGACATTCTTGTCTCATTTCTGGTTTTAAAAGGTTGCTTTTTATATTTCATAATTAAGTATGATATTTGTTGCATTGAGCTGTAGACATCTATTCTAAGTTATACGTTTTGTTATGAATGGGTGTTGAATTTCACTGAGTGTTTTTACTGTATCTATTGGGATGGTCATATGGTTTTTTATGTATTATGTTAATGGATTTAATTATATTGATGGGGTTTTTCAATGTTGAGCCATGTTTATATTTCTGGAATAAACCCAATCAGATCATGATTTCATTTTTCCTTTTTTATACATTTGTGTTTTGATTTTTCTAATATTTTGTTTAGAATGTTTGCATTTCTGTGTCTATTTGAGATGGGCCTGTGAGTTTCTTTTGTTTTACTGCAACATGCTAGTTTGGTATCAGGGGTGTACTAGTCTCATAAGATAAATAGGAGAGTGTTGCCTTTTTTTTTTTTATTCTCTGAAAGACTTTATATGATTGCATATATCTATTTCTTGAATGTTTCATGGGAGTTAGCTTTAAAACCATATTGTAATGGCTCCTTATCCCTATCTGGGTGTAATCATTACTTCAGTCTGCTTAATGGTTATAAGTTTACTCAGGCTGTTTATTTTGTTTTTAAATCATTTTCTAAAGTTATATGTTTCAAGGCCTTTAAGCTTGCTCTTCCCAGTGCCTCTAACACTCTTCCGCCGCTTTTATTTCCTTTCTTTCCATTCTCTGCTGAACCGTTACCTATTGGTGGGCTTTTGTTGGCCATCCTTTATCAAATAGCAACGCCACACCTATCCCTTGTATTCTTTATCCTGTTTTTTTTTTTCCTCTATTGTACTTCTCTTCATTTGATATATGTTTTCTTCCTATATGATAACTGAATGAAGGAATGAATCCTCTTATTATATAAAAGCCCTATTAATATTGTAGTAAAGTACAGGGGAGAAGTATTTTATAATCTTATGATTAAGTCCCAGATTTTAGTGAGCCTGTATTCCTGGGCTGTGACCTTCACAAGGTTTCTCAGCTTCTCCCACTCCTCTGCCCCAAGCTGAGACAGGAAAGCTGGAGGGACCAGAGTCGGGTATTTCTTTTCCCCTACATCAAAGACTGGAGTGGACTGGAGTTGAATATTTCCTTCCCAAGTTGGCTAGATTTCTGCAAAACCCAAGTTAGTTAGAACCTGGCAGAAGAGTTTCCCTTTAAGGCAGACCTCTCTTAAGGAAAACAGAGTACCCTGGCTATATTTCAGGTTGGTTATTTTCCACCTCCCCCTGCAGGAAGTCAAGGGTATTTTTCTCAGATCTTCACCCTGAGAACCTGGTGGGACCTGTGGAGGTTAATCTCATGGAAGCAAGGAAGGCCTCCCTAAGGCTCGGCCTCTAGAAGTTTTTCTCTCTCATATTAGTCTGTGCTCAGCCTGCAAGTATAAATAAATACCTTTTAATTAATCTTAACAGGCTCCAGCAGTGGCTGTGTTCCTGGTGAGCTGTGAGTCCCTGTATTCGAGGGTCCTTCCAGTTTTTAGGACATCACAGTGCTCTGATTCTGATAGATGTGAGACGAGTTCTTGATTTTCAGTTTGTTCAGCATTTTTCTTGTTGGAGGAAGAATGATGCCTTCTAAGCTGTTTATATTTTGTATAAGAAAGTGGAAGTCCCAGCCTTTTTAATTTTAACTATTCATAGCCAAAGCTAAAATAGGTACCTATCCTTGTTTTCTGTCTAAGCTAGCAATTCCCCTAGTTTTTATTTACGTGGCTTTAGAAGGGTCTTCTCCATTCTGAAGGTCTGTTATGCAGGTTCCCAAACCTTTATCCCATTATGGTCTAAATCTCTAGACCGCAGTTATTAACTCCTTTCTTCTAGGCCTGGTTTTATATCTGTTATCACAGCATTTTCCTTATGTTTTAAAGCTTAGCTAACCATTTAATATTTTACATGTTATGTAGTAGGACAGTATTAGAATCCATTGTCTACCATAATGCCATCAACAGAAAATTAAAATATATAATTATTACTACTCAATACTCTGAATTTATAATCTCTTTGAAAGAAAGAATGTGGAAAGTAACAAAATAATTAACAATACCATGCAGCAAACAATAAATTACATCCAAAATATCTGATTTCAGCTGATTTTGTTTTGCTCTTAATTTGTTTCTTCAATTTAAATATAATCCAAGTTAAATGAATGTAGGCTTCAAGTCTAAATGTCTCAATGCCTTTACAGTTCTGCTTGCGAAATTTAAAATACTTTTCTTCTGTAGTTATTAAGAAATATTAATTTGCTGATTCTTAAAATGATATGGAAACCAAATAATTTTTAGTGTTTTCGTTCACCTTTTAAAATTCCTAATGTGCAAAATTTTTTTTAGAAAAGACAGACAAGATACTTATAGATAAAATCAATGACATTCAGGATACTGAAAACTAATCTTTAATAACAAGATATGTGTATTAATAATGCAGTAACACTTGGGAAAATTTAATTTCTTTATTTGAAATTTTAATATATGAAAGATATACCTAAAGGTTTACTGAAATAGGATAAGCGTATGGCACATTAATTTTTAGAGGAGAACCAGGCGTAAATTCAGTGTTTGCTGAATTCTTAGTGTTGAGTAAAAGATTTTTCTTCAGCTTTAACAATTCTGGGAATAACTCACATGGGTGCACAATGACTGATCAACAGAAGATCAGTGCTTGCTGCACACACAGCTTGAACTTCTATGTCAATCCCCATAGGAGCAAACATTCTGCCTTCAAGATGGAAGTTGAACAGCAGAGCAGTGGGCAAGATGGCATTAACTTTAATCACCTTGCTTAGAATGTGATTAACATTTTACTTTACTACTGCCTTCCTGCTTCTGATTTTGAAGAATACCTGTAATCCTCAGGGTTGTTATTTGGAACAACTATTAAAATAACTTTGTAAAAAAAATCATTAAGTAAACTCTGTCCATTGATTTATTAGCTATTTGAGTCATACATGTTCAAAGTATGATGTGAGAAATGTTTTGGAATCCTTTTTCTAGTACCTTTCTTTTTGACTTAGCTTGTATTATACCAAAGCAAAAATAAATCTAAGTTGTTCTTTCAATATGTACATGGCTATATAGTACCTCTTTTTAATCATCTTTCTTCACATAACTTAAAATTTTTTTCCCATTCATTAAGTTTTATACTAGTGCTAGTAATTCTGAGTTGTGTTTGGAAAATATATCATGATAGGTGTCTAACATTTATGAGTGATACCTATAGATAAGAAAAAAAAAAAAAAGAAAAGTTGTTTTTCACAGGCAAACCTTAATCAGTAGAGGCATTGTATGCTTGCATGTTTATAAGAACTGATTTTTAGATTCTATTTTATACTTTTCTAGGTCACTTTATAAATTCATAGTTGTTGTATTACTTGTCTTTTTAAACACAGATCAAAGTTTCTGCCCAATATCTTTATACATAAATATTGTCTTTAAATACACAGAGATTGAAAGATGTTGGTGGAGAAGCATTTTACCCATTACTTGAAGATGAGTGAGTATATATAGTCTCATTTTACATTTATTTTTCTTTCTATTTATATTAGATTTATAAGAATTTTATACATTTTCTTTGAAATGTGTTTCCTAAATAGAAAATAATAACCTGATATTTTGGTTTATTAAAATTTTGTGCTTTTTCTGAAATCACTGTCGGTAGAGTTAGGAAGAAAAAAGAAAATGTACCTTTTGTCCTTTTTTTTTTTTTTTATTGCTTTTGTTCTCTTTTACAGCCAGTCTAATTTACCTCATTCAAACAGCAATAATGAGTTGTCTGCAGCTGCCACTCTCCCTTTAATCATCAGAGAGAAGGACACAGAGTACCAACTAAATAGAATTATTCTCTTTGACAGGCTGCTAAAGGTATGTATTCTAAAGTATAAAGTGTTAACAATAGCCCATATGGAATTCTTTTTTTTAATTTTTTCGATAATTCTTAGGGAATCTTGAATAATAAGAAGGTTAATTTTTATGACCTATCTTGTCCTGTTAGCTTTCTTTGATTTTAAAAATGATACATGTTCTTAGTAAGTAAAATTAGAAAGTAAAAACAAAGTGTGGTAATATATGCAAAATCATGTTAGACAAAGGATTAATGTCCTTATTTTTTATTTTATTTTTTTTATTATTATTATACTTTAAGTTCTAGGGTACATGTGCATAACATGCAGGTTTGTTACATATGTATACTTGTGCCATGTTGGCATGCTACACCCATCACCTCGTCAGCACCCATCAACTCGTCCTTTACATCCGGTATAACTCCCGGTGCAATCCCTCCCCCCTCCCCCCTCCCCATAATAGGCCCCGGTGTGTGATGTTCCCCTTCCCGAGTCCAAGTGATCTCATTGTTCAATTCCCACCTATGAGTGAGAACACGCGGCATATGGTTTTCTGTCCTTGTGGTAGTTTGCTGAGAATGATGGTTTCCAGCTGCATCCATGTCCCTACAAAGGACACAAACTCGTCCTTTTTTATGGCTGCATAGTATTCCATGGTGTATATGTGCCACATTTTCTTAATCCAGTCTGTCACTGATGGACATTTGGGTTGATTCCAAGTCTTTGCTATTGTAAATAGTGCCACAATGAACATACGTGTGCATGTGTCTTTATAGCAGCATGATTTATAATCCTTTGGGTATATACCCAGTAATGGGATGGCTGGGTCATATGGTACTTCTGGTTCTAGATCCTTGAGGAATCGCCGTACTGTTTTCCACAATGGTTGAACCAGTTTACTATCCCACCAACAGTGTAAAAGTGTTCCTATTTCTCCACATCCTCTCTAGCACCTGTTGTTTCCTGACTTTTTAATGATTGCCATTCTAACTAGTGTGAGATGGTATCTCATTGTGGTTTTGATTTGCATTTCTCTGATGGCCAGTGATGATGAGCATTTTTTCATGTGTCTGTTGCCTGTATGCATGTCTTCTTTTGAGAAATATAAGTTCATATCCCTTGCCCACTTTTTGATGGGGTTGTTTGTTTTTTTCTTGTAAATTTGTTTGAGTTCTTTGTAGGTTTTGGGTATTAGCCCTTTGTCAGATGAGTAGATTGCAAAAATTTTCTCCCATTCTGTAGGTTGCCTGTTCACTCTGATGGTAGTTTCTTTTGCTGTGCAGAAGCTCTTTAGTTTAATGAGATCCCATTTGTCAATTTTGGCTTTTGTTGCCGTTGCTTTTGGTGTTTTAGACATGAAGTCCTTGCCCATGCCTATGTCCTGAATGGTATTACCTAGGTTTTCTTCTAGGGTTTTTATGGTTTTAGGTCTAACATTTAAGTCTAATCCATCTTGAATTAATTTTCGTGTAAGGAGTAAGGAAAGGATCCAGTTTCAGCTTTCTACTTATGGCTAGCCAATTTTCCCAGCACCGTTTATTAAATAGGGAATTCTTTCCCCATTTCTTGTTTTTCTCAGGTTTGTCAAAGATCAGATGGCTGTAGATGTGTGGTATTATTTCTGAGGACTCTGTTCTATTCCATTGGTCTATATCTCTGTTTTTGTACCAGTACCATGCTGTTTTGGTTACTGTAGCCTTGTAGTATAGTTTGAAGTCAGGTAGTGTGATGCCTCCAGCTTTGTTCTTTTGACTTAGGATTGTCTTGGAGATGTGGGCTCTTTTTTGGTTCCATATGAACTTTAAAGCAGTTTTTTCCAATTCTGTGAAGAAACTCATTGGTAGTTTGATGGGGATGGCATTGAATCTGTTGAATCTATAAATTACCTTGGGCAGTATGGCCATTTTCACGATATTGATTCTTCCTATCCATGAACATGGAATATTCTTCCATTTGTTTGTGTCCTCTTTTATTTCACTGAGCAGTGGTTTGTAGTTCTCCTTGAAGAGGTCCTTTACATCCTTGTAAGTTGGATTCCTAGGTATTTGATTCTCTTTGAAGCAATTGTGAATGGAAGTTCATTCATGATTTGACTCTCTGTTTGTCTGTTACTGGTGTATAAGAATGCTTGTGATTTTTGCACATTAATTTTGTATCCTGAGACTTTGCTGAAGTTTCTTATCAGCTTAAGGAGATTGTGGGCTGAGATGATGGGGTTTTCTAAATATACAGTCATGTCATCTGCAAAGAGGGACAATTGGACTTCTTCTTTTCCTAACTGAATACCCTTTATTTCTTTCTCTTGACTGATTGCCCTAGGAAGAACTTCCAACACTATGTTGAATAGGAGTGGTGAGAAAGGGCATCCCTGTCTTGTGCCAGTTTTCAAAGGGAATGCTTCCAGTTTTTGCCCATTCAATATGATATTGGCTGTGGGTTTGTCATAAATAGCTCTTATTATTTTGAGATATGTTCCATCAATATCGAATTTATTGAGAGTTTTTAGCATGAAGGGCTGTTGAATTTTGTCAAAGACCTTTTCTGCATCTATTGAGATAATTATGTGGTTTTTGTCTTTGGTTCTGTTTATATACTGGATTACATTTATTGATTTGCATATGTTGGACCAGCCTTGCATCCCAGGGATGAAGCCCACTTGATCATGGTGGATA
The DNA here is from genome assembly GCF_049350105.2 of Macaca mulatta. Lineage (NCBI taxonomy): Eukaryota > Metazoa > Chordata > Mammalia > Primates > Cercopithecidae > Macaca > Macaca mulatta. The sequence goes on along the minus strand of NC_133410.1, from coordinate 115,608,569 downwards.
AGCTTTGTGATGTGCTGCTGGATTTGGTTTGCCAGTATTTTATTGAGGATTTTTGCATCGATGTTCATCAGGGATATTGGTCTAAAATTCTCTTTTTTTTTGTTGTGTCTCTGCCAGGCTTTGGTATCAGGATGATGTTGGCCTCATAAAATGAGTTAGGGAGGATTCCCTCTTTTTCTATTGACTGGAATAGTTTCAGAAGGAATGGTACCAGCTCCTCCTTGTACCTCTGGGAGAATTCGGCTGTGAATCCATCTGGTCCTGGACTTTTTTTGGTTGGTAGGCTATTAATTATTGCCTCAATTTCAGAGCCTGCTATTGGTCTATTCAGGAATTCTGCTTCTTCCTGGTTTAGTCTTGGAAGAGTGTAAGTGTCCAGGAAATTATCCATTTCTTCTAGATTTTCTAGTTTATTTGCATAGAGGTGTTTATAGTATTCTCTGATGGTAGTTTGTGTTTCTGTGGGGTCGGTGGTGATATCCCCTTTATCGTTTTTTATTGCGTCTATTTGATTCTTCTCTCTTTTCTTCTCTATTATTCTTGCTAGCGGTCTATCAATTTTGTTGATTTTTTCAAAAAACCAACTCCTGGAATCATTGATTTTTTGGAGGGTTTTTTGTGTCTCTATCTCTTTCAGTTCTGCTCTGATCTTAGTTATTTCTTGCCTTCTGCTAGCTTTTGAATGTGTTTGCTCTTGCTTCTCTAGTTCTTTCAATTGTGATGTTAGAGTGTCAATTTTAGATCTTTCCAGCTTTCTCTTGTGGGCATTTAGTGCTATAAATTTCCCTCTACACACTGCTTTAAATGTGTCCCAGAGATTCTGGTATGTTATGTCTTTAATGTCCTTATTTTTTAAAAGAAGACTTAAAAGTCAACAGGAAAAACATTAATATTGAAACAGAGAAATGGATAGAGTACATAATATAAATACAACTAGTAAATCTTTTCAAATTGTTCATCTTCACTAGGAATTAAAAAATATATATAAATTAAAATCGGATTGATTTTCCATACCACATTCACAAAGTGAGCACAGTTGCAATGATATTGGAACTCTCATTCTGTTGTAATAAATGTGAATGTACTGAAACATTTCGTAAAACAATTTGAATGCATATATCATGAACCTTAACAACATCTGTGTCCTTTGTCCTATTAATACTCTTCTAGAAATTTCTCCTAAGACACAAATTTATAAAAGTACAAATTTATATGCAAAATGCAGAAGTACCCATAATAGTAGCTTATAGTGATTGAACACTTCTCTGTCACCACGTTTTTAACAGAGTGCTTTACCTGCATTGTCTTATTTAACCCGTATGAGGCTGGTACTATTATCCTTCATTTAAAATGACTCATTTTAAATCCCCCCAGAGCATCAAATAGAGAGGAAGGATTTAAAAATAGATAGAATCAGCTCCTCTTCTTAATTATATAATATAAATTTTGCAAGGTGTTAGGGATTCATTCTACTGCTTATTTATATGTATTAATAACACCAGACACAATAATTGCACGTACTTTGAAATTTATTGCAAGTCACTTAAGTTTTATCATGGGTATATTCAGAACTGTCTAGACTGAAAGATGGCACTAGGTAATTTGAGGCGTTTTCATTTCTTTTTTGATATAGGCTTATCCATATAAAAAAAATCAAATATGGAAAGAAGCAAGAATTGACATTCCTCCTCTTTTGAGAGGTTTAACCTGGGCTGCTCTTCTGGGAGTTGAGGTAAGGAAAAAAGAAAAGGTTAGAAGCTGATTAATTATGCTAAGAAAGGATGAAGAAGGAGAGTGCTTTCCAAATATGTATTTTTCCAGTTACTAGAAAATTATATAGTAAAATATAAGCATTAGAATATTTGGCAATTTTAAGTGGAAGGAACATAGGAAAACAATAGAAAAGAAAAATATAATTGAGGGTTTATTAGATTGTGCTATTTAATATTTCATTTAATGGTGGTCACAGAAAATGTTTTGATTATTACCAAGGAATATTTTAAGAATATATGTCAGTTACAAGTGGGTAGTCCTGCTTATGAAGTATGCTTATTATAGAATATGATTATCTGTTTATAAATGGTTCTAAATTTGGAGAAATCTTTCAATCTAATCTGACATGTCAAAATCACTAACATAATTTAGTGGCTTTTGGCACGCCTGTTCCACCTGGAATGTGCTACCAAGAGAAATAGCTCCCATGTCTTCTATAACACTTTCTCTGTGGTTGTGAGGAAGGGAGAGGTGTCACAAATTGTGGTGGTCTGCAATACTAACAGAGAACTCCGATGACATCAATCATGACAACGGGCCAACTTCTAGCCAGATTTTTTTCATTTCTTGTCAATTTCTTTGTCATCTTGTCGTCTTATATTCTCTTATAGATAATTATCCTTGCTTTTTAAAGAATTCCAGTCAGGAATGGTGGCACATGCCTGTGGTCCCAGCTTCTTGGAAAGCTGAGGCAGGAGGGTTACTTGAGCCCAGGAGTTCGAGGCTTCAGTGACCCTTGATTATGCCACTGCACTCTACCCTGGATGATAGAACTAAACCCTGTCTCTAAAAAAAATATTTTAAAAAAATCCTCAACTATTTTTAATCCTTTTCAATTCTCTGTTTGAAGAATTTCCTTTCTTCATTCCTGATTCCCTTGATAAGAGTCTGCAAATACCTTTGAGTTTGGTTGGTTACTTTACAAGAATGCCAGTGGTTCAATATCATACAGTAATCATTAGACTTGTAGAACAATATAATGCTAAAGTCCAAGAGGACTTCAGGTATCAGGTTTTCCAACTCTCATTAAATGAATGTCTCAAAGAAGTTGATATAGCAGATATTGGAGTTTGAACCCTACTTCCTGGCTCTTTCTCTACCATGATAATAAGCCAGAATAATATTATTTTTTTCATGCTTGGTCCTATAGATCATGACCAAAATTTGTAGTCATTTATTCAGTTATTTTTAATTTTTAACAGTGTGTAACTGAAAATTGTAAATGACCTCTTTAGGCCCTAATGATTCTATCATGTAATTATAGACATAACATAACAAGGTTGTGTTATGTTGTAGGGGCTGGGAGGTCAGCCAAACATACTTACTAGCTAAGTAATTAATCCACAACATTCATGTTGTGGTGTTTATAATTCAAGAGTTTGCCTCAGCATAATGGCAAATTGTGACTTATCAGAGACTTTCATCATAGATTGTCAAAGACACAGAAAATTTCTCTTAAGATGAGTTCTACACTGGGTTTGAATGTGCTTATCTGTAGTTGGGTAGGTTTCCAAAGATAGATATTTGTAAAAAATAGATTTTTCTATATTACTAGTTGTATTAAGGATATGATAAACTAATGTATCTTCTTTTATTTTTTGCAGGGAGCTATTCATGCCAAGTACGATGCAATTGATAAAGACACTCCAATTCCTACAGATAGACAAGTATGATTTAGATTTTCTTAAGCAACCTAAGATAATTCTGTCAAATATTTAAATTTTAGGAAGGAGCCTGAAGAAAGCCTCTTTCTCTCATGAATACAGACACACTGCTGCATACATACATTGTTAGAGAAACCATAACTCTTATGCTTATAACTTAGAACAATACCTTATAGGACTTTAAGGTCAAGTTACCTTTTTAAAAATACTATAGTTCTTCATCTGAAAAATTTGCCCTTCATTTGGACCAGACTATAAAGAAAAATATTTTTTAAAAGTATATTAACACATACCTTTCAAAAGAAATGGTCTGATTCTCCTGTTTAAGTATACATACAACATCTTTAGTGTTTCCATAAGATCAATTAAAAAATTCAAAAAATTAGGCACTTAAGAAGTTGGTCTGTTTTGAAATTTGTATTATGGCTTCTCCTTTTCCTTTTTTAATGAATAAAGATTAAGGGTTTATTGCTGATTACACAATTACTGTTTCACCTTATTATTTTGCTATTTTAACAGATTGAAGTGGATATTCCTCGCTGTCATCAGTATGATGAACTGTTATCATCACCAGAAGGTCATGCAAAATTTAGGCGTGTATTAAAAGCCTGGGTAGTGTCTCATCCTGATCTTGTGTATTGGCAAGGTAACTTTTATAGTCATTAAAACTCCTCTGGAGTATTAGGAGATTGTTGCATAACTGACATTTTAAAAAAATTAAAATATCTAAACATCCTTGTCTTCGGAAAAAGTCAATATTGAAGCTCTGATTCATTTTTTGAGAGGTTTACATCCAAGCATTTTTTTAAATCTTTGTCTAAATCCTAGTAGATATCATTTAAAAACATAATATTTAATATGCAAGTTGATTAGCAAAGCAGAAAGGTATTTGGAGCTGTTATCATCTTTGTGGATACATTTTTTAAACGCCTATGCACACTGTTAAATCAGTTGGGGCTAGTTGAGATTCTTATAGTTAATGATTTCTAATTTATACTTACCATGGCTATTAGGACTTAAAAATAGGCTCTCATCCTAAAGTCCTCGTTTTATTTGTCTTTTTTCCCCTTGTATCTTTAATGGTTCATATCTTTTATTTTTAGCTTTGCCATTATTATTTTTGTGTTTGATAAAGAATGAGAAACCCATTCCAACCCTATTTTTGAATGTGTTGTTATAAGCGGCTATTTTTATATTTCAGTTCTCTATTTCTTACTGGCCATAGTTTAAATAAAGGTATTATTTTTCTTAGCTCTGTGTATTTCAGAGCTATTCTATATCCTCCTAACAGTTGTAGGTAGATTTATGTACATTCTTTCAACATGACAATACATGCACATCATTATTATCAATAAAAGAAATGTCATATATTTGGAATTCACTTCACAATTTTTAAAGAATTTTTTTCATAATCCCAAAGAAAAAGAACATAGGTGAAACTCCATTTCCTAGACGAGAAAGTATGTCAGAAGATATTAAGTAATTGCCAGAATTGTACACTTAGGGTCAGAGATGGGACAATATCCAAAGAATTGTAACTTTCTTCCATTTTTCTATTATTGTATTTCTCTTTTCGACTCATAATAATCTGGATAATAATAATAGCTGATTCATATTGGACACATACTGTGTGCTACACTATCACTTAATCCCCACAGTAAATCGTGAGGTGACATATTTCTGGATGGATAATACTTCTAATGTTTAATCTACTTGGAGGTAATGCAAAGAACTGAATAAGGTATATATCTTCAATTCTACTAGATTATATTTATTTGATTTCTTTCTCCCAACCCCTCTGCATTAGGTCTTGACTCACTCTGTGCTCCATTCCTGTATCTAAACTTCAATAATGAAGGTAAGCCTCTTTATCATTTAAATAATCATTGCACATAATATTCTAAAATATGTAATTCAGACATGAAAGGTTTTTGTTTTTGTTTTAAGGTTCTTTTTCTCTCCCTGGTAGATTTCTGTGAAATAATCTATTATAGACTCATTTTAGAGATGTGAAGGATTAATTTATTACTGGAGAGTTTCATTTATGCTAAAGATATTACTAGAAATTTAGTGGAATTTGATTATTCTAAATTCCTTAGAGATTAATTTTTGTCTAAGTATACTTTCTAAAGAATTTTTAAAGAAATCAATTATGGCGGCACTTTTCCATAATCTTGTATCTCCAAAGCCTATAATCATTTTGGATACCTCTTCCTTAATGAAGACTTTTCTTATTCTCCTTCTTGAGCCCGTAAAGCACTTTGTATTTATAAAAATTTATCTTGTGTCTGTCTTGTATTCTAATACTTATATACTAATGTAATATTTTTTGACAGCCCTTTTTCAATGGCAGGTTTTTTTTTCCCTGCCTTTCTGCAATAACTTTATTATTGTAGGCTTTTCAATAAATACTAAATTCGAATAACTCCAATCCCTGAAATCACATGTAGAGTGTGTTACTATATATAGCTTGAATGTCTAGATGCCTTATCTGACCATCTCCCTATTTTCAGAGTCTATCTATTTCATGACCAAATTTGCATCAATTTATGGAATTAAGTAGAAATAGCATAATCCCAGAGAAATGAAATTTTACTCTTTGGATTATTTTTAAAATACTCTGTTCTCTGATATTCTCACTCATTAATCTAAACTAGAGTTTTTTACTATGTTTAGTTAGGCATAGCCAATTATCACTCATACTGACCCAAGCGTAGTCAGGGGTCTGTGTTTGAAAATGTGAATTATAACACTATTCCTAAATCCAAAGTTCGTAGATTCTTGTTTGCATCAGCAGCAATTAAGGATCGTGAGGTCTGTATAACTTACTAGTAATGATCATGCTTAGAAATTTTAAGAAACAACGTTTAGGTAATAAAAGTTTTGATTATTGTGTGATAATGATTGCCACAGTAGTTTAAAATTTAAGTTATAGAATTATTTTCTGTTGTCTAAAATGTTTTCTATTTTAAAGCATAGAGACTTTTATCTCTCAATTTTGTTTTTCTAGCACTTGCTATCATAACTGTTATTTAATAGTAGATTCAAGGAATATGTGCTAAGCGAATGCATTACAGCTGGTCATCTACCCTGTTAACTAATTTTTTACATGCCTTTGCCTTATTCTCTTTTAGCCTTGGCTTATGCATGTATGTCTGCTTTTATTCCCAAATATCTGTATAACTTCTTCTTAAAAGACAACTCACATGTAATACAAGGTAAGCAAATGTCTTTCCGTGACTTTCTGCAGGGAAACTGCTGATGTACTGGTGTGTTGATGTAATATTTGATTAAATTTAAGATTTTGACCCTCAAAATATGATGGTCCATCCAATAAAATCCATAAAGAGAAATTAGAAAGTTTGGTCTTTCCTCCAAATCCACAAAGAATTATGGTATTTTTCTAATGGATATTTGATATCTGATTTCATTTCAGTTCAAATGCAGGCATGCTAGTTTGAGAAAATAAGAGACTGCCATTTATATCTCTCACAATCAAAATTGCTCACAAAAAGCTTCACCATGGAGCAAGTCCACTGTAAATTAGTAAAAAGTTTAAATGTTTAATTGTGTAATCGGAGTATTAAAAATACTTTTCATTTATCTCATTTCCATGCATGCATACCCAAAATATATTCCCTCTTTCTTCAACTTACCTAAAATATACCTCCTCCTTAAGAGTTCACGTCATAGTGTAACCTATTTGTGAATTCATTCAGGACAACTTTAGCCACATTCAAACTTCTATTATAATTTCCTGAACTCTTTTTTGGAAGTAATATCATAGAAGTTAAAAATACCCACATTTAGATAGAAAAAATAATCCTAAAATTTATGTGGACCCACAAAAGATCTAGAATAGCCAAAGCTGTCCTGAGCTAAAAGAACAAAACTGGAGGAATCACATTATCTGACTTCAAATTATACTACAGAGCTATAGTAACTGAAACAAAATGGTACTGGCATAAAAGCAGACACATAGACCAATAGAACAGAATAGAAAACGCAGAAGCAAATCTGTACACTTACAGTGAACACATTTTCGACAAAGGTGTCAATAACATTCACTGTTCTTGAAGTTTCTTCAACAAATCCTTTTGAAGAAATTAGATCTTCATATGCAGAAGAATGAAACTAGACCTTTATCTGTCTAGTTACATAAAAATCTGTCTAGTTACATAAAAATCAAATCAAAATGGATTAAAGTCTCAAATCTAAAACCTCAAATTATGGTACTATAAGAAAACATTGGGGAAACTCTCCAGGACATTAGTCCAGGCAAAGATATCTTGAGTAATATCCCATAAACAGAGGCAAACAAAGCAAAAATGGACAAATGAGATCACATCAAGTTAAAAACTTTCTGAACAGCAAAGGAGACAATCAACAAAGTTAGGAGACAACTCACAGAATGGGAGAAAATATTTGAAAACTACCCACCTGATAAGGGATTAATGGCCAGAATATATAAGAAGCTCAAATAACTCTGTAGAAAAAAATCTAATAATCTGATTTTAAAAAGGGCAACAGATTTCATTACACATTTCTCAAAAGAAGACATATACATGGCAAACAGGATTCTGAAGAGGTGTTCAATATCATTGATGATCAGCGAAATTCAAGTCAAAACTACATGAGATATCATGTCACTCTAGTTAAAATGGCTTTTATCCACAAGATAGGCAATAACACGCTGGTGAGGATGTGGAGAAAAAGGAACCCTCATATGCCATTGGTGGTAATGTATGTTAGTATAACCACTATGGAGAACAGTTTAGAGGTTCTTCAATAAACTGAAAGTAAACCTATCATATGATCCAGCAATCCTACTGCTAGGTATATACCCAAAAGAAAGGAAATCAGTATCAAAGAGATATCTGCACTCCCATGTTTACTGCAGCACCATTCATGATAGCCAAGATTCTGAAGCAACCTAAGTGTTCATCAACAGACAAGTGGATAAAGAAAATGTGGCACTTAATACACAATGGAGTACTATTCAGCCATAAGAAAAAATGAGATCCTGTCATTTTCAACAACATGGATGGAACTAGAGGTCATTATGTTAAATGATATAAGCCAGGCACAAAAAGACAGGCTTCATATGTTCTCACTTATTTGTAGGATCTGAAAATCAAAACATTTGAACTCATGCAGATGGAGAGTAGAATGACGGTTACCACAAGCTGGGAAGGGTAGTGGAGGGTAGAAGTTGGAGGATACACATTGTGAATGAGTAAAAAAAATAACCGAAAGAATAAATAAGACCTAGTATTTGCTAGCACAACAGGGTGACTGTAGTTAATAATAATTTAATTGTACATTTTAAAATAACTAAGAGTATATAATTGGATTTTTTTAACGCAAAAGAAAAATACTTGAGGTGATGGATACTTCATTTTCCCTGAATGGGTTTATTATGCATTGCATGTCAGTATCAATGTATCTCATTTACCCCATAAATATATGCACGTACTATGTACCCACAAAAATTGAAAACAAAATAAAACAAGAAAACCCACACTTTTAAAACAGGTGTTTCAAATTTAAGTTTCACTACTTATTGGATAATCTTGGACAAATAATTTAACTTCTATAGGTAACATTTTTCTCATGTCTAGAATAAAAATATTGTAGAGGTTAAACATAATATGTAAATTCCTGGTACATACATATTCAATAAGTGCTATTATTTATTTCTTTATATTACTGTTACTATGAGTACTAGTTTTTGCTAGTGTTATCATTATGGCATTATGTACTGTTTTATATCTTTTCAACAAGATTCTGTATATTTTAAGGCCAGGGGATTTTCTTATAGTTTTTCTGTTCTTTTAGAGCAGACTACAAAGCTGCTCACTCTCCCATTTACTGTTTTTATGATGCTTATCAGATATCCCTTTGATCTTGTTTTTAACTATATATAATTCTTCCTGCTTTATTTTAAACAACTTGAAACTGATTCTGTGTTATATATATCATTATGGTTTTATGTAATTCACCCAGTTTTCATAAATGAAGTAGGAGTACTGGATGTTGTATCTGATTTATCAAAAATTCTGAGTAAGTGGGATCTCAATTAGTAATAATTTTACTTGGTTAGAAATGAATATAAAATTAGAGTATCAGAGGTTGATATAATGGGAGAATAATTAGAAAGGAAGCAGAAAGGAAAATGTAAACTCAAAAAAGTAAAGCTAAAAGTAGAAGGAACAGAATATGGATAAATAGCTTCGCACATAAAAACATTTGTTCTTTCAGCATCATGTACCTTGATGTTTAAAGAAAAAGAATTAAAACTTTTTGAAAATTTTGTGTTTACAAGCAAATTGAATCATGTGTTCATTCCTGTATATCTGTGTCTACAGTGTAGATAGGTGTTAGAAATGGAAATAATGATCCATTGTCTCTATGTTAATTTTGAAATGCAAACTCCATTGGCTTTTGTATTTTGAAATGGTGTGGTTTGACATAGATGTGCCCAATTCTGCACATTTTCTACAGTGTGGACTTGTATGAAGTTGAGATTAATTTGAGAACGATTTTTAGAAGGTACAGCTTTTTGCTTTGACTTTTTCTAATTAAGGAGGAGTGCATTTTGTAGTGGAAGTTGTTTTTTGCTTATAGATTACCTTAATAAGGCCATTGACTGCAAGGACCCTGTTATACCTTCTTCATAGTTTATGAAGTAATGTTCCATAAGGTTGTGTCCTGTACCTTATTAAGAAGGATGTGCCTCATTCTTAATAATAGCTTCCTTCTTACCCTTATTAGTGATGTTTATTATAGAATTAATAGTGTACTCTCTCAGATTTCAGTTAATAGAAAAATGAGTGGATTTAATAAAACCTTGGGTAATATCACAAGATTTTAGAAGCTATGCAATATAAATAATCCGTCAAATAGTGACCAAAGACAAACTGAGAAGATTAAAAGTAAAAAATAATCAGGTTAGTATTTGTGCTGTATAAAAAGAAATTTAATAATCATCAGCTAAATATATCAGCAATATAAGGCTGTTAGTTTCAAAGCTAACATGAAATTGTAATGTTTACTAAACTTTCCAAATATAAAAGCTCAATTAATATACAATGTTGGGCTAAATTTCTCTATAAAGATGAAAAATTGGGGAATGCTCAAATAAGCAATAAAAACAGGTCTTATAACATGAACTGATTAGACTGTTTCTTAGATGGTTGGCTGATACCTGGCTAGATGGCCAGCTCTTAAGACCATATGAGACATCTTATTTTATTTTTCCACTGTTTCATATCTCAGATACATACATTGTATATTAATAATGAATTTCCAATACGAAAAAGACAAATTTCCACACTTCCTAATTACAGACTTTTTTAACATACTTTTTTGATACAAGGTCTGGCTCTATCACCTGGGTTAGAGTGCTGTGGCACAATCTCAGCTCACTGCAACCTCCACCTCCTGTGCTCAAGCCACCTTTCCACCTCAGCCTCCTGAGTAGCTGAGACTGCAGGCATGCACCACCATATCTGGCTAATTTTTGTATTTTTTTGTAGAGACAGTTTGACCATGTTGCCAAGGCTGATCTCAAACTCATGAGCTCAAGCCATTCGCTCACCTCTGCCTCCCAAAGTGCTGGAATTACAGTCGTGAGCCACTGCGCCCAGCCTTAACATGCTTTTAAAAGGCATACTATACAGATATGCAAGACAATCTCTTGTTTAATTTATTAAATTAGAGACTATAGTGTATACAACATGAATTTGGAGAGACTTATAAGAAAGGCCAAAACACCTGGGTGCGGTGGCTCACGCCTGTAATCCCAGCACTTTGGGAGGCCGAGGTGGGCAGATTGCGAGGTCAGGAGTTCAAGACTAGCCTGGTCAACACAGTGAAACCCTGTCTCTACTAAAAATACAAAAATTAGCCAGGCATGGTGGCAGGCGCCTGTAATCCCAGCTATTTGGGAGGCTGAGGCAGGAGAATTGCTTGAACCTGGGAGATGGAGGTTGCAGTGAGCTGAGATTGTGCCACTGCACTCCAGCCTAGGCGGCAGAGTGAGACTCCATCTCAAAAAAAAAAAAAAAAAAGACGAAAAAGACTGTTCTTTAGTTTGATCAATTTATCAGTAATACATTTTAACATCCAACATTATAATTAAAAGACCTCTCAACAATTATTGATTGCTTGTTTCTCTAATTATTAATAATTTCCTCAGTTATGATTTCTATAAAATTAAATTTGAAATCTTGAATTAGTATTTAATTTTGAACTTCTTTAAAGCCACCATAAATGTTCTTTAATATTATGCTGAAAAAAGAATCAATAGACAAAGTGTTTTAAATCATTTGTCCAAATTTAATCTTTCAGTATATAACTGTGCTGACACTGGCCATGCCAAGTACTGCTTACAGAACTGAGATTCTTTCAATAAATAACATTTATTCCTTTCCCAAAGGACTTCATAGTATGATACGGTAAATAAATGTGAAAATGACTACTTATAAGTCTAGGAGACAGGTATACATACTATTATGTTAGCACCGAGCAAGAAGTTTAGGGGGTTTCAATTTTCTTGTGTGTGGTAGCAAAAAGAAGAGAGCATTCTGGAAAGGTTTCATAAAAGGAGATACTTGATGAATTTGAAGTTTGCATAGGAATTTCATTGGTGAGAAGAGGTAAAGACATTCTTATGACAGGGAACAACGAAGAGGACTGAAGTAAAAGAGTGCAAAATGGGATGATAAAATATCCACTAATCAAATCTGATCTGTGGGATAGGAAAGAGAGATGGAAAGCTAAAGAAGGAGCTGAAACAGTACACTGTGTATTGGTTACTGAAGTTTGATAGAACAGTGGTTTATTTTTCTTCAAAGTGTTTATTTTAGGCTTAGCATTAGAAATATTCACCTCTCATTTTATTGGTGTACTTCTTTGTTACTGTGTTTCTGTTTATTTTGTAGAGTTTTAAGCTTTACACTTCAAAGTAGTCATTGATTTTTGGTTGACATAAATATCACATGTACACTTTCTTCTCCACAAATTTTGGGAAAATTCCTAAGTCATAAGAAACTAATTCATTTAAAAGCTAATTGTAGAAATGCATATTTACTGAATCTTTGAATTGCCTTTCCAGAAGTTAAAAGTTTCTATGTTCAATAGCAACTTGAATCATTCTTTGAAAAAAAAAAAGAAGTTATTACTATATACTAATAGAACTTAAAATATTTTCTATTTTAAAGTTTTTTCTAAAATATTATATGTACACTCATGAGACTCTAAAATGCTTCACCTCTTATAGATCAGTAGAAAAATGATCAATTTAATCAAGATACCCTGTTTTTTTTTAACTTAGTTCTATTGACTTGTTACCTGCAGATATTTTTAAGATATAATAAATTTAATTACTTTCTGACTTAATGAATATTTGTTATTATCGTTGGTACTATCAAATTATCACCAGAAACATTGTTATTGAGTTGACAAACTACCAATACATGGGAACATTTAAAAATAACATACTGATTATACAACTCAGGTTTGGCTATTGAGATTATCTAAGATTACTAAAATTATTCTAAGGTTCAGAATCTTAGAGTATTTAGTGTATGGAAAAAGATGGAGAAATTAGAAAGAAATCTATTGATTAGCGTTTCAACTGTGTTGGAAAACAAGTTTATAACTTGCAGGACAGGTATATCTTAGGCTATTGAGGAGAAAGGCAGCTTCAGACCAGTGAGGAACAAGGTAGACTACATTTGGCCAGTAAAACTTTGGCACATTAAACATATTCTTGTAGGGTTTTATAAAACCAAGGCATATTCACACTTGGAAGATGTGGTTGCTACAAGTCAGAAAGGTAAAGCTAAGAGGAGATACCATATAAATCTGCAAAATTAAGAGAAAGTTTCCCCAATTTTCTGTTTACCTGTATGTCTTTCTAAATCCTTTGAAGGAAAGAATCGTATCTTCTTCACTGTGATGTCCCCAACATTTAATATAGTACCACATATAACTAGATTGACTGTATAACTAAATCAGGATGTTTCTGGGAGTTAAAAGGGGCACTGTACCAGATGCTGGGTCTGCAGGTGCCAACTGGGACTCTCACGGGCAAACTAGGAGATAAGTTCATACTACAGTATATATTCAGTAACTCTTGGGGGGAGAAAGAGGAAGACAGACATACCAAGTCTAAAGTCCAGTTGTCAAAGGTGGGGTATAAAACTCTTCTTTCCCTCCAAACAATAACAATGAGAGTGAAATAATATGTATTTTCACTCCAAAAGTTATGTATTTAGAAAGGTAGTGCATTGTATTAGGTTGGTGCAAAAGCAGTTATGTTTTTTTCCATTACTTTTAATATATGTGCAGCTTAGTGCACATCTTTGCATAATGACTTTAATTTGATAAGATATTTGGAGATTGTAGTATACAGTCTTGTGATTTTCAAGAATATCTTGTATCATGTGACCAAGGAGATTTTTCCTGAAACAGTAAACATCCTACCTACCTTTACTAGAAATATTATTATGATAACTATTAAGTGAGCTCGTTTGTAGATTCTAGAGCAAGGTATGTCAGAAGGAAAGAAAGTGGTTTATTAATGTAGCCCTAAAGATTACTTTTCTCTTTCCTTTCTCTTATTTTGAACCCCTTCGTCCCACTTAGTTATAGAAGTTGATGCTTGTTTTTGTGCTTTTACTAGATAGGCCAAATTTTACAGCAGAAAACTTTGTAATGGGAAATAATTCAGGTTCATTTGCATTAAAATCATATTTCTTTCTAGTGCAGTGAGTCAACATTATCACCAAATGGTTCGGTTTGGTCACATTCTTAGTTGACAATAGATATGTAACTTGCAACCTATCTATATTTATCATCTTCAGGATAGGCTAGTAGTCTGATGGAAAACAACAAATAGTTACAGAATTGAGAATACCATTTCTGATATGTGAGCTGAGGAAAACATTTGCTTTAAATCCCACCCATCATCTTTCATCTTATCATAGCTAAAAGAGTGAAAGCTGAAAAACTTTTCAGAAGGGAAAAAATAAGGATATCTATATGTAGGACTTTCTGAAATTTTGTCTCTGCTTATATTTTTTGGAAAACGGCTTATTTATAAACAGTTGCACAAAAATATGATAGTGTCATATAAAATTCTTATGATAAATTTATTGGGGATTGTCAAGGAGAGGAACAAAAATTTTTAATACAGAGCAATTAGAAGGGAAGACGACAATTTATTTTCATTTTATATTTCATTGCAAAAATTAAAAAGTATAAGGTTTTACAAATATAAAATACAGAAAATTTATATTAGATAGATTTTGTACTGTAATATAATAAACTTCACTTGAAGCTTAAATGGGAAATTTAATAAGAAACTTAATTTATGTTTTTAAAAAATACCATTTACCTCTATATTGGTCTTGTGTAGGTTAGAAAACACTGTTTTTCAAGTTAAGACTCTAGATTCATATCCTCATTATATAGTATAAATCACAATTATAGGTTTTTTTAACTTTTAGATTCAGGGTACATGTACAGATTTGTTATATATGTAAATTACATGTCATGGGAGTTTGGTGTACAGATTATTTCATCACCCAGGTAATCAGCAGAGTACCAGACAGGTAGGTTTTCAATCGTCTCTCTCCTCTCATCTTCCTCCCTCAAGTGGTCCCGGACTCTGTTATTTCCTTCTTTGTGTACATGTCAATTACAGAGCTTTAACAACATTTTAATGTTTCCTTAAAAAGAGTAAAGATTCTATGATTCCATGGAATCCTTTGTTTTATTCTGTTTTTTTTTTTTTTTGTAACTACTCATAAATTCTTTCATTTTGATTTACAAATCAAAAGGCATATATTTATTTTGATATTTTTAAAATTTATACCAAGGGACTTGTAAATGTTTTTTTGAAATAATTTGTAATATTACATAGTGCAGATTTCATCAGTTGTCACATGTGCTCTCTTTAGAGACAGAACTTTCTAAATATAACAGGCCATATTGTTATCTCATTTGAAAGCCTATCCTGAGCAACCAAAACTTATGCTAGTTTTACAAATTATGTTTGCATATATGAAGTAATATATAACATATAACTTTTAATAATACATAAATTTATATATTTTATGTCTGTGTGTGTGTGTATATATATATATGTGTGTATATGCAGTTATAACATATAAATCCAATCATTAGTGTTGGCCGGGCACAGTTGCTCACACCTGCAATCCCAGCACTTTGGGAGGCCAAGCCGGGTGGATCACCTGAGGTCAGGAGTTCAAGACCAACCTGGCCAACAGGGTGAAACCCCGTCTCTACTAAAAATACAAAATTAGCCAGGTGTGGTGGTAAGACAGTGTTTTAATGGTGGATTCGATTTCTTCAGTAGCTCCTTAATTAGACATGTAATTTTACATAGTAATTCTTTTTATCAGGCTCAAATAAGAATGATATTTAATAAAATGGAGCATAGCTGTGGAAAATTGCCTGAGGTGTGAATTTCTGGTTTAAAATGAAGCATGCTTTTTAGAAGTTAATAACTATATGCTTTCACTGGTATACAGTTGAACGCTTATGATTGTTGATGTCACATATCTCTGGCTTCTGAGTAAACTGGAACTATAAACACACCACTAATTGGAAGGAGAAATTAAAAAGTTAAAGAAAAGTTAAACCCAGAAGTTCCCTGGGCCCTTCAGATATATTTTGGGTCTTCACTTTGATCTATAACTCTTGAAACTGATGTAAATTGTACCTTTTTTGTGCAGAGAGGAAAAAGTGAGACAATGGACAGATAGAATGCATTCTGTTGCAGTAGAATTAACATCAAGTCAAGAAAAAGTATTACTTGAGTATCTTTTTTTTTTTAAATCCAGCATGGGTAAAAGTTCACATTAAATGAGGAATTCAGCTTTGTCATGGAATACAGCACCTCATTTTTTTTTTTTTTTTTTTTTGCCCTGAAGCTCTTCTGTGTAGGATATATGACATGTAAGATGTTTGCTTATAGGGAAATATCTATTGTATTTATCCATTTTCACGCTGCTGATAAAGACATACCCGATACTGGAAAAAAAAAAAAAAGAGAGAGGCTTAATTGGACTTACATTTCCACATGGATAGGGAAGCCCCAGAATTATGTCAGGAGGCGAAAGGCACTTCTTACATGGCAGTGACAGTAGAAAATGAGGAAGAAGCAAAAACAGAAACCCCTGAAGAACCCATCAGATCTCGTGAGACTTACTCACTATTATGAGAATAGCATGGGCAAGACCAGCCCCCATGATTCAATGACCACCCGCCGGGTCCCTCCTACAACATGTGGGAATTGTGGGAGATACAATTCAAGTTGAGATTTGGGTGGGGACACAGCCAAACGATATTATCCATAAAATTCATGTGATCGTTAGAAGCGAAGTA
Source organism: Macaca mulatta (assembly GCF_049350105.2). Lineage (NCBI taxonomy): Eukaryota > Metazoa > Chordata > Mammalia > Primates > Cercopithecidae > Macaca > Macaca mulatta. The sequence continues at coordinate 115,591,713 of NC_133410.1, read as the reverse complement.
TTATTTGAGAAAAACAAGGGAAGACTACTTGTACTGATGGACTATCAATAATTTAGTACTATTTCTTGAAATATTAAAAGGTAAAAACTTTAAGAACTTAAAAAAAGGAAGGCAGACATTATTTTTTGAAGATTATTTTCACCAAATAATTGGTTTTAAAAATAGATGTTACTTTACTGTAGGATAAAGTTGTGATTATTAAGAGAAAAGTTTTATGATGTTATTGTCATTTCAATTTCAAAAAAAATGAGGTTGTCACCTGTAATCTCAGTGCTTTGGTTGGCCAATACAGGAGGATTGCTTGAGCCCAGGAGTTTGAGACCGGCCAAGACAACATAGCGAAACCCAGTCTATATTTAAAAAAAAAAAAAGTTGAGCTCATTGAAATATGTATTAATCTTGGTTTTTTCATTAGTAAAAATATAATAGTTACTTGCCCTTGAGTATATTGTTAGCACTATCTTGTTTAGATTAGTGCATAGTGAGTAAACTGGCACGAATAGTAACTTTGGAAAAATGAAAAAAAAGCGTATTCCTCATATTTCAACTGAACTCTATGAATTCTAATAGAATTAGAATCAACAAAAGATATTTTTAATTGCCTACTGGATCCCTACTTTCTGATTAAACATGGTATTCTTATTTCTAAATATGCCAAATTGCTAAGTCTTAAATGGAAATAAATTAGAACTGGAACAGATGCCTGTATAGAGGCATATATTTTATCTGTATCTATAAACAAATTTGAGCATAATTATTCCATTTGTGACTGCTTATAAGTGTTCTCCTTCATTTAAGGATCTGCTACACTTTCTGAACATTCAACAAATACAAAGCAGATTTGATATTACCAGAGAAAATGTACTTGTAGAGTTTAGTAGGAAAACATTATTTATCATGTATACAATTTGTGACTCGGGAAATGAACTGGTAACTCTGAAGGCAGAAAATAGGTTATGACAGTTTGTTGGTGTGCTTGTTTAATAATTAGCAGTAAGTAATTAAAGTAGTAGCAAAACAAAATTGTCACCTAAAGTATTCTCATGAAGAAATTAAATCTCATTCAATGTATAAATAAAACTATATTTGAATATAATGTTCTTGGATTACTGTGTAAAAATGATGATTGTCTCAAACTTTGTTGTTTCAGAGTATCTGACTGTCTTCTCTCAGATGATTGCATTTCATGATCCAGAGCTGAGTAATCATCTCAATGAGATTGGCTTCATTCCAGATGTAAGTACTTGGTGCATTAATAGAACATGTTGTAAAAAAAAAAAAAAAAACAGAAATTATCATCACAAAAGAGTGTATTTTTTAAATTTTCGTTGTCGTAGAAGTGCGTATCTGAATAAGTTACTGCTAGTAATTATAGCCTTATGTTAGAAAGTCTGTGGCTACTTTCCATACTCCCACCTTAAGTAATGAAAATGAGTCATTTTTCTTACCATAGTTGATAGTATCAAATTGTTTTGAGAAACTCGTTAGTGATAGTGTTGTATTAAACTGTGCTGTGAAGGCTTTTCACTTGGATTTTTTATATTCAGGCCTGATTTTGAGGATATAGGAAGTGTATGCTTGAGTGAAAGTAACTTCTTCTGTGTTTTACTTGATACTACTTTGGGAGCTTAGATAGATTTTGGTTTTTCTTTTCTCAGTAGTCCACATCAAGCTAAAAGTCAGAGTTGAAAATCAAAGTTTAGCTGTAGCATGACTTAGCCTGTTTTTTATTTGTTGTTTGTCACATAGAATGAAGCCCTTTTTAAAGACTGTTGAATAAACATATATCAAAACATCACATTGTATCCAATAAATGAATACAATTATCTGTCAATTAAAAATAATAAATGACGGTGGAGAGGAAACTAAATTAATAACAAAAGTTAGCTGCTTGGTGATGGAGTTGCAGTTAAGTAGCATGAGTGCAAAAGAAATTGTTTACTTGTTACATTTGACATTAAAAAAATTTTTAACACTATGAATGTATTACTTATTGAAAAGTTAAATTGAAGGCACCTGCCCTCAAGCAATTATAATTTTTTAGGAAGATGCTTTATTAAAAATTATTGATAAAAAAACAAAATGTTCACATTACGTATTGTTAAAAGTAGGAAATGCAATTTATAAAATAACATGGTATTATCTCATTTTCATAAAGTATAATTTAGTGTATGTGTGTATATACATAGGAGAAGTTGAAAGGCTATACTCTAGAATATTAATTATGATTATATCAGGTTGCAGGAGTTAGAGGTACCGAGGGGGCTTAAGTGCAATTTTTAATTGTTTTCTTTTAAGGTATTATTTTTGTAATGTGAAAAACTTTCTAAAACTATATTATGTGATCGTGTTTAATAGACTACTGTAAAGCAGTTTCTTAAAAACTGTTTATTTTCACAATGCATGGGAAGAAATACATTTTATATTTAGACCCGGGGCACACAAAATTTGAGTGGTGATGTGTATGTGTGTATACAACTAAAATAAGTTTTACAAAACAATGTTTTATGCTTCCTACATGTGATGCATTGTGTTATCTTTGAAAAGTGTACATTTAATAAGTTGATTTTATAAACCTAAATTTGAAAAATACTTATATAAGGGATTTTAAAAATCAATAAAAACTGATTTTTAAAATTAAAGAATAAAAATAAAGGGCGATTGGAGTATAATATCATTGTAAATGTGAGGTATAATACAATACTAGATCCAATCTTACGGCTAGAGTTGAAGAAGCTGTCAAGGAGCTGACTGCCAAGATGGTAATGGTGTTAGATTTTTGAGTAAAAAAGAATATTAAGTATTTAAAATATAGACTAAAAAAAGATAATTATTTTCTAAAAATTTTTGTGAAGTCACCAAATTAAATTGTACTCAGCACTGAACAGAAACAGAAAACAGTTATGTAGATAAGTATGTGTGGAAATCAAGTGTGGTGGCTTGTGCTTGAAAGGCTGAGGCAGGAGGATCACTTGAGGCTATGAGTTTGAGACCAAAACAACATAGCAACACTTCATCTCTTTAAAATATAAAGTGTAGAATTATAAAAACAATCCGATACAAATCCTTAGACATATTCATGAACAGATATAATATTAAGAAAGGAAACACAAAAGAATAAATAACTTTAATCAGAAAATTGAGTTCCAAATGAGTATAATGTAAGAAACAGTGTTGAGCTAAAAATATTGTTAAAACATAATTAATGTGAATACATATTAAATGTTTACTGTGTACCAAACACTGTTCCACCCTCTTTAAATATTATCAGTCATCAAATACTACAAGTTTATAAATCGTATAAAAAGTGACCTAAATATGTATAAATCCACTTTAGGAAGGGCTAATAGTAAGGTGAAAATAAAATTCTAAATAATAACATGAAAGGTAAAAGTAGGTGGGAATCAGTTAAAATATGTTCTAATGTTTTAGCATTATTTAGAGGGAATGCTCATTTTATTTAGGCATTAAGTCAGGGAACCTTTCAAATCTGAGATTTGATTGTACCCTCCTTGAAAACTTATAAGTTAGCCTGTTACTGTTTTCTGGATACTGGTAGAAAATGCCAGATTCCTGGGCCAGAGACCAAGGACTTTATCACTAACAGTACAGCAAGCAGCATGAACATTAGCATATTTGTGTTGGTTTCTCTTGCTCCCAAATCCTTTGGAGACAACATCAAGGACCCAGATGATACCTGCATATATAGTGGATTACATTACAAGAGAGAAACCATGAGCCCAATGAATGGAGGTGTATGGTGCCCAGAGGTCCCTTCTCCCATTGCTCGGCAAGCAGGAGGGTAGTGCTACAGGGTTATAGCTTTGTTTGCACTCGCTGTTTGGCAGATCCTGAGTTCTTTTCCCATGTCCAAGAATAAGGGTGAGTGACAGCCAGCAGGTGAGTGAGGCAAAGAGTTTTACTGAGTGACAAAACAGCTCTCAGCAAAGAAGGAAGCCTGAGTTGGACAGCCCCCTTACCTGAAGTTGGGTAGTCTTCCCACCACCTAAAAGTGGGTAGCCCAGAGTGTGGCTGAGCCTGGGGCTTTTATGTGCTCAGAATGGGAGTGATATGCTAATTGGTTTGTGAGTATGCAAAAAAAACTAACAACAACAACAAAAAAGGCACCGCTCAAAGATGGCCACAACAGTTTAAAAAACTAATTACGGAAGGGGAGGTGTATGTAAAATAGGTGAATGGTAGGGATCAATCAGAGGAAAGTGTGCCAAACAGAAGGAGAGGTTCTCAATCCACGCTGTAGATTTATATGAGATCTGTATCTTGGTTTTCATACGTTAAACTGTCTTTGGTTTAAATTAGATTACACTGGGGACTTGCCCTATCTGCCTAGGGATTTTTCTTTTTTTTTTTTTTTTTTTTTTTTTTTTTGAGACTGAGTCTCGCTCTGTCGCCCAGGCTGGAGTGCTGTGGCCGGATCTCAGCTCACTGCAAGCTCCGCCTCCCGGGTTCACGCCATTCTCCTGCCTCAGCCTCCCGAGTAGCTGGGACCACAGGCGCCCGCCACCTCGCCCGGCTAGTTTTTTTTGTATTTTTTTTTTTAGTAGAGACGGGGTTTCACCGTGTTAGCCAGGATGGTCTCGATCTCCTGACCTTGTGATCCGCCCGTCTGGGCCTCCCAAAGTGCTGGGATTACAGGCTTGAGCCACCGCGCCCGGCCCTGCCTAGGGATTTTTCTGCCCCCGCTACTATCAATAGTAGTGTGATTAGTCTTCAGAGACAATTGTAAGTCATATGGGGTGAGAAGTAATTCTTTGTGGGATAGGAATATCCAGCACATGGCAAATGCTGAGCATCCCTGACTCCCAACCACTCATTGCCAGTAGCAGTCCTCTCATCATCATTACAAAAAAATGCCTCTACACTCATTTCTGAGTAATTAATTCACATTATTTCTGAATGTCCTCTAGCAAATGATTCTGTCACTTGTTAGGAATTTTAGAGTAAACAGAAAGAAATGAGGGGAAACAATATATCTTAACCTGAAGAAGATTCCCATCTACAACTCTTTTCTTGTCACAGAGAGTGGGCAAAGTTTTTTCACAAAGAAAGCTAAAATGTTAATAGGAAGACTGTTTTTTCAAATCTTTTTCTTTGTGTGTATTTTTTAATTGAGCTGTTTTTCAAGTCTGTGGATAATATAAAAATGATGAGGCCTTTTTTAAATTCAATTTTGTGAACAGATTTAATGTTTTAATGTAGACATTATTGACAGTGAGTACTTGTGGGAGGGGCATGATGAAATGGAGGACTTTTTAAAACATTTTTCTAACTCTATTAATAACATTTTAGTTCTATTTTATTAGTTGTGTATATAGCATTTTTTAAAAATTCTGAATGATTGTCTTTAATGTTCTACCTTTAAAGTAATTATTGAGGCAACTTTCTATGCCTCTAACAACAGTACAGGCTAGATTTGTCAAGGAGAAGAGTGGGTGCTTTGATAATCATTTACCAAACCACGTTTGCTACTCAAGAACTAAACCTATCAAAGTAAGCCCTCATTAATCTTTCATCGGCTTCCATTGCAGTAGAGATTGTGATTTCTGGCTTTTTTCCTTTTGCTCTGGGTCACGGAACTCTGAATACTGAGCACTGCTAAAGCCTGAGTAGTTAGAAATATTGTACACTGATGTGATGCTTAGATTATACATTTCATGATAGTTATGTGATTTTCATATAAATAGAGTGAATAATGTGTATTTTATAAAATTGGGGACGGGCTGATATTTATCATTTTTGTCTTGATATGTGTTTCTGCTTTTAAAAGTATAGTAGGCCTCGTTTAAAATGAGAACAGGAAAGTATGATTCATTCTTAAGGGAACCGTTTTCCTGAAATTCTGTGAATAGTATTCAGCTTGCAAATTATGAAGAGTTGTCAGGTAACCATTAAAAGAAATGATAAGGAGTCTATCAGTACTATATGTGCCTTTTCAACCTACTGTCACAGCTAAAGATAAAGCTAACAAATTCCATGATATGCTCCTAAAGCCATTGTCATTTAACTGCAATCTGAAAGGATGCTTATACTACTTAAAAGCTTATCACAATCTTTTCAAAATTTATATTCAGCAGAGTTTAAACCGCTCAGAAACAATTATGTATTTGTTCCTTCATTTGTTCCTTACCTTCATTATGTTGTTACATAAATAAATTTTAGATTTTAGTCTAAAGAGAATACTAACAATGAGCTTTTCAGATTTTATAAAGATGTAATTACAGGAAAAACCAGGAATATCCACCTTATTTAGAATATCTTATAATAAGAGTCCTACTAACCTGTTGTAGTCTCTCTGAAGAGTCCTGTGATGTGTCCTCTTGTCTGATAGCTGCTATGGTTTCCCCAGCATTAGTACAAACTCCATTCTACTGGCATTGGATCCATTAAGGCCTTTGAATACAAACGGCTTATTAAAGTCTCTTTCTCGTAGTGAAGCTTGATTACCTTTCAGAAAGTGCCCAGATCTTAGAAATCAAAGTGGCTATTAATAGTATCAGGGATGATAAAATGACATTTTGGTACTTTCTAGCCAAAAAACTATATACACAAGTTAAATATCTAGCAAGTTTTCCAATTCAGTAAATCTTCATTTCCATTACCCCCCACATCTGTTTCTAATCTAATGATTCCTTATGCTACCAGAAACAGGTGAAAGGAAGTATGGCAAAATGCAGCAGTTCTAAAACATTTTGCTCTCAGAACCCCTTTATATTCTGAAAAATTACTGAGGACCTCAAAGAGTTTTTGTTTATATGGGTTATAGCTATCTATATTTGTAGAGATTTAAAATATATTTATGTATTAACTCATTTAAAAAGAACAGTAACAAACTCATTGCATGTTAACCAAAATAACGTATTTTTCTTAGAAATAGTTACATTTTTCCCCAAAAATGCAATAGTGGTATTGTTTTACCTTTTTATAATCTTTTACATTTTTATAATCTTTTTACTTGTTTAAGTATATGAAGAAAATGTGACCTCACACAGACATGTAAATAGTTTCTCAGATAGTGGTAGTTTCTTAAATGTCTCAGAGCAATGGTGTCCTTTTTTTTTTTTTTTTTAAATATAGTTTAAGTTCTAGGGTACATATACACAACGTGCAGGTTTGTTACATAAGTATACGTGTTCCATGTTGGTGTGCTGTACCCATTAACTCATCATTTATATTAGGTATATCTCCTAACACTATCCCTCCCCCTCCCCCTACCCCACAACAGGCCCCGGTGTGTGTTGTTCCCCTTCCTGTGTCCAAGTGTCCTCATTGTTCAATTCCCACCTACGAGTGAGAACATGTGGTGTTTGGTTTTCTGTTCTTGCAATAGTTTGCAGAGAATGATGGTTTCCAGCTGCATCCATGTCCCTACAAAGGACATGAAGTCTCACTCCATCACCCAGGCTGGAAGTGCATTGATCTCGGCTCACTGCAACCTCTGCCTCCTGGGTTCAAGTGATTCTCCTGCCTCAGCCTCCCAAGTAACTGGGATTATGGGTGGTTGCCACCATGCCTGGCTAATTTTTTTTTTTTTTTGTATTTTTAGTAGAGATAGGGTTTCACCATGTTGGCCAGGCTGGTCTTGAACTCCTGACCTCAAGTGATCCACCTGCTTGGTCTCCCAAAGTGCTGGGATTACAAGCATGAACCACCGCTCCTGACCTCATTGTTTCTTAAAGCTAGTTACTATGTACATTCTAAAGCCATGTCGATGAACTCCTCATACTGTGTTATACTAAAATTCATCACTCTATCTTGCAATTTAAATGGCTCTTTTACTCATACATAATTTTGTAGTGTCATGAATTGGTAATTTGAAAAATATTGATTCACTGAGTTACACAGATCTTCCAACTATGAAGCATTTCATTATATAATATTTTTTAAATCACAGTTATTAATATCACAATAGATCTCTTCCAAAAAGTGATTAAGTATTGGGAACCTACCGATTTCACAGTGGCAGATAATATATTTCCAAAATTTTAATCTTTGCCTAAAAGCTCTTATTTTTTCTTAAAGTAACTGTTTCACTTTGTACATTTAAAAAAATCATTGTCATTCTTTCAAATAAACATAGTATTTCTCGCAAAAACCATCAATGTTAGCTCACAGATGATTACCCAAGTGCTTTACCTCTTTGTACTTCACTAGATAGAACAAGTACTTTACACTTACTTCCATTTCATTTCACAAATTTTAAAAGAGATGTTTAATAAATTTAATAATTTTTACTCCTTCACATGACCATTATTGTACTTTGGTGTCTGTGCCTTAAATTGTGGTAAGATACCAGCAGTTTTATCTACCAGTGGCTTTGCACCACTAGCACAAATATCAATCCAGTAAAAAGAGCAAATCATCTTACTATTATTATGAAAATAGCTTTGAATTGGTGGACCCCTGAAAGGTCTCAAGGACCGCCAGAGGCCTATGACCAAGATTTAAGAAGGCTGGTATAGAGGTTAAGTACTCAGACACTTGTGCCAAATGCCCAGGGTTCTAAATTCTTGCTATTCCATATGCAAATCACATAATCTTTTTTTAGTTTTAGTTTTGGTTTTTTACCTACAATCCTCTTACCATTGATGTACACTATAATAAATTCTACCTCATAATGGTGATTAAATTAGAGAATGCATATAAACTGTTCAACACAGTTCCAGGCACACTATAACTGTTAAGGGGTATTGTTCTTTAATTAATATTATTATAATTTGATCATGTTGCATTATTTATTTGATTATATTAATATGATTCATATTTAAAAGAACATTATATTACAAGCTATAATGGATATATTATTTTGCTACATCAGTTAATGAATAATCTGTCTGAGGAGGTATGGTACTAATAACAATAAAGACTTGCATAGTTGTCTGAATTGATGAAGATTTTCTGCCACTTTGAATTTTAATCTTTTTAATTGCTTGATTTTTAAGGTACTTCTCTATCTCCCACAAAGTGCTACATAACATGTTTTATAGTTTTTCTTTTACTTAAAGTAAATTAGAATGAATTGTTTGAAATTTTTGAAAAGTTTTTTGTGGTAATCAATGAAATAATTGAAATGTATTCTGGAATTATAGCTAATCTTTCCCAAAAATGATAATGTAGATCTCAGAACCATTAAATTATCCAACTAATTTTCTTGTAAGTTTTCGGTGTGTAGTTCTTTAGTTCAATATTGTAAGCCAACTAAGAATAAATAATAAAAGGTATGTTTATACAGTTAGTTATTTTTTATTTGTTTCTTTTTTTATTTAGGGAACTCATGACCTATAAAAGATGTAACTAATATAATTTTTGGTATATAGGGGAAAAAAATTAACCATTTACTTTTTGAGTCCAAGGGATCTTTCACATTATTGTTCCATATTTAAGTCATTTTGTGAATAATTTGCAGAAGTGGAATAAAGCATAGTAAAAAAACTGTATTAAAATATTTAGTAAGAATTTAAATGCAACAAACCCAAAATTTTATGTCATATATTCCTTATTTTGAAAGTATATATGTATATATGTGAAAATATATATGTGTATGTGTCCTTTGAATTTACTGTTCAGCTGTCATACATGAGCCTGAAGGATATCCATCATGTAAATACTGATTCCAGATTTCAAATATGTCTGTCTCTCATAGGTTCTAGCTGATTTCTGGTTCTTCTTGCACTTGCATGGTTAAAACACAATCATCAAAATGAAACATTGACAGAGCTCATAACTTTGTTGAAGAACAGCTGTCTTTTATTCCATAATTTGAAAACATTTTCATTTTTAGATTTATGAACACAAATTAGAATAAATTTAATTTTTATTTCTATATCATTTATTTCTTTATAATTACATTGCAAACACATACACCTATAGCATTTATTTGCTTAAACTGTATCAAAAAAATTTTGGTGCACAAATATCATCAAAAAATCAAATATTACTTTCATATATCCTTTTAGCAAAGTAAAATGGCCCAGGTTTCTTGTTGCACAATATCATGTGGTGAGGCCCTTAACTTTGAATGACTGACTGAATGAGAATTCTAGACTTATTTATTGTTTACTCTGATAGCTATGTTTGAGGAAATTCACCTAAGAGATTGTCATCTGAGCACTCACAATTTGCGGTATTACTTACATAACTAATTTTACCATTCGACTTGAGTTAAACTGTTGCTATCTTTTTGTATTCATCTTCTGATGAGTCCAGTAATTGTAAAACATTGTCCTCTGTTAAGAAACATTTTCCTCTTTTCTTCTTAATAACAAAGGTGGAAAATGAAAAATTCTCAATCTTTAGCTGTGTTCAATGAAAACGTAAAAAAACAACAAAAAATCTATTATGATGGTGTCTCTGTACATCTTTCATATATTCTTGAAAGATGGTGCAATACTACGGCTAGCACAAAAAGAAAAATGAAGAATGGCATAATAATGATTATTTAATACTGTACTATCCTTGTAGATGATTCCATCATTCTTCTGTTTTCTTATTAGTGTTTTTAAGCATAGTTGAGAATAATTGATTGATAATGATGAAATAATTCTTACTGATAAGTAAAATATTTTATACAGTGCCTAGGAGTCTATTCTTTTTACCTTCTGGTCATACCTTTCCTAGTTAAAAAAAAAAAAAAAATGTGTGTCTTTTGTTATGTGACTTAATGAGGTTACCTCAGAACTTTGGCTTGTTAAAATACTTTTCCATTACTGAAGATTCTGGGTGATCATTGTAACTCCTATATTTAAGTCTACTAAATGCCTATGCCAGGTGTTCTAGATCCATTAACTAGTCTTCACAATCATCCTAAAGGTTCAAGGAGATAACTTTATCAGGTCACAAAGTGCAGATATTTACACATTCTTTTCTGGAATGTCTATATGTATGTTTCCCTAATGTACATATAGAGAATCATTGCAAAAGCATTAAATTCATGGTCAATATGTATTACAGTGAAGGCGTATAATAATTTAAATATGAAAATACTTCTGACTTAAGATAGACAATATAGCATGCTTATAAAGGATGTGGATTAAGAAAATCAATAGAAAGGGACTCCCCTTTGTAGTAGTAAAATGTAATTTTCTGCTTTTCAAAATCAAGAAAATTATCCCCCTGCCTTTGTTTTTCCTGTTGATGGTTCTAAATTTGACATTACCAGACCACATGGAAGGATCTCATGAAATGCTAAATATCACTACTCTTGCTTGATATTGCTAGGTGGCAGTATTTAGCTGACTGTGTAGAATAGCACTACACCAAATGAATTGTACGTAATTTCATGATCTGGAGAAAATACTTACAGTATGTTTGATTTCTTTTCATTAGATTTTACTTTCTATTAAATTAGGAAATAGCTAATAATATCTCTAATATTAAATTGCTTTTCTTTTTAATTAAAACCTGCCTGGTATTCAAAATTATTGTATCTTGATGTCTTTTTTGTATCAGGCTATATTATGAAGCTGTGCCAATATCCTGATCAATTAAGATGAAAATATCAAGATTTTAAAAGGGAGAAATATAGAAAGAAAAAATAATAGGCATTGCCATCTCACAGAGTACATTACTTATTTATTAATCTTAATTATCCTTAATTGGTAAGAGATAACTGGTTCTGGTAAGCACCTAGGAGCTGTTACATGTTATATTAAAGATATTTATTCAACTTGAACTAATTATTACTTTTCAAATATCATTAGAATAAGCTTTGTTTTGCTTATTTTAAATAATTTTTTATAATTATTGTCAAAGTGTAGGTATATAACAAAATCTCAATTTTAATTTTTTAAATATATCCTGCTATTTAATATGAAGGATTTTTCCCCAATATTAAGCAAGGAAGGACTAACTCATTTTCTCATTATTTCATATTTGTTGAAAAACTTCTTAAGAACGTATATAATCTCATGACTATTTGGATCCTTAATCACTTTCATTTATCTTCATTGTGTTTTTCATTCATTCTTTCAACAAATATTTGAATGATCCTTTCAACAAATATTTGTGTGCCTATTATGTGCCAGACATTTTTCTATGCCATGGATAATATGTCAGCAATAAAATAAGAGATAGACAAAAATCTCTGCCCTCATATTCTAGAGTAGATAGACAATAATGAAGATAAATATACTATATTGGTAGGTAGTGGTAAGTTCTAATTAAAATAAAAAAGCTAAAGCAGAGGTATGGATGTTATGTGCTCAGGTAAAGGAGAGATTGAGTTTTCGTTATTTATTTATTTCTGAGACAAGGTCTTGCTCTGTCACCCATGCTGGAGTGCGGTGGTATGGTTATGGCTCATTGCAGTCTCAACCTCCTGGGCTCAAGTAATCCTCCTCAGCCTCCCAAGTAGCTGGGACCATAGGCATGTGCCACCATACCCATCTACTTTTTAAATTTTTTGTAGATATGAGGTCTCCCTATGTTACCCAAGCTGGTCTTGAATTCTTGGGTCAAGCAGTCCTCCCGCTTTGACCTTCCAAAGTGCTGGGATTGTAGGAGTGAGCCACCTCGCGTGACCATGAATTTTGAAATAAGGTAGCCAAGAAAACCTCACAGAAAAGCTGACTTATGAATAAATGCTTTAAGAAAGTAAGGGAAAGAGCAATCCAAGCAGAAGCAGCAGCAGTTGCTACAGCCCTGATGTGGAAGCGTACCAGAGACGTGAAGGAGCAGCCAGCAGACTATTGTGACTAGAGCACAATGAACAAGAAGATAAGGCCAAATAGGTAATAGAGGGCCATATTACATAGTTTTATTGATCATCGTTAGGACTTCGGCTTTTATTGTTAGAGGTGGAAAGCCACTGATGCTTTTGAGCAGAGGAGTGATGTCTCATGTAAACATTTTAACAAGGTCATTCTGGCTGCTATGCTGAGAGAAATCCAAGGATGGACAAGAATGGAATCTACGAAACTAGTCATGGACTATTCCAGTAATCTAGGCAAGAGATAGTGTTGACTTGAATCAAGATATTAGCAGTGGAAGTAGTGGGAAGTTTTCATATGCTGCATGTATTTTGAAGGTAGAGCCAGAAGGACTACTGGTGACAAATACACAGTGTGTGAGGAAGAGAGGAGTCACGTACCTGAGCAATTGAAAGGGTAGAGTTGCTTCTAACTGAGATTTGGAATACTATACTTGGAGGTATAGATTTTGAAGGAAGTCTCAGGAGCTAATTTTAGGATATGTGTATCTGTTAGACATGCAAGTGGAGGTAACAGGCATTTGGATACACAGTTTCAGAATTTGTAGGAGATGTTTAGGGATGGAGCTGTAAATATGAGGGCCCTCAAACTATACAGTTATTATTTGGACAAAAATAGAAAAGATATCTAAGAACTGAACCTGGGAGACTCCAGGTAGAGAGTCAGAGAGAGGAAGAGGAACTAACAAAGGAGATGGACAAGGAGCAGTCAGAAAGATAAGAACAAAACTAGGTGAGTATGGTGTTTTGGAAGCCAAGTGGAGGGAATAAAGTGTTCTGAATAAGTGAGAATAGTCAACTATGTCAAATCCTGCTGATTGGTAAAGAAAGATTGCAATTGAGAATTGGCCATTAGATTTAATGACATAGAAATTATTGATGACCAAGGTAAGAACAGTTTCAGTGGTGAGTTGGAGGCAAGAACTTGATTGGAGTGGGTTGAGAGAATATTTAATGAATATCTACTGCTCTTATTGTAAGCTCCCTACAGCCTGGAACTATGCTTTGTTCACTGCTATATTCTATCACCTAACACAGATCTGGCATGTATTCGGCACTTAGAAAATATTGAATTAATGAATAAATGAGTAAAATAACATTTACTCACAAGAATCCTATCATTCTCCTGCAGAGAATATGATAGGAAAGGCCATAAGCTACTGTAACTTTGCTGCCATTACCTTATACCAGAATTTGTATTGTTACTCTTAATAGTAAAGCATTTTAGGTATCTGTTCATATGTCTGACTCTTCTGCCGGAGTGGGGCACATGGCATATAACCCAAAGCATTTCATATTGAATAAATGAACAAAAGCAAGCATGAATGAATGAAAGAGTGAATTAATATACCCAGAATTAAGTATAGTATAGTATGTTGTGATAAGTAATTATAATATAAAAATGATTACTATAATTATATATAATACAACTATATTATATATGTTACAAACCATAGTGGGATAGGTATCATAAAAAATATACAAAAAGTTTTCACAGAACAAATGGCATTTGAGGCAGTCTTGGAAAAATCTTGTAGAGCTTTGATTGATGGAAATGATCAAGAAAGAGCATTCAAAGAAGAAAATGCAAAATGCATCGTTAGGAAAGTAGTGTGTTCAGATCATAGTAAATCTGCCTTTGAGGGAAGTAGAACATGTGTAGGCAAGTGGGAAGGTGCAAAGCAATTTAGTCTGATGCCATTTCTTATTCTGATATTAATGATAATACTACTTTAAATTTGCAGGTTGTTACTGTTTCCAAAGCATTTTCACATATATTATTTCTAACATCACACCATCTCTATGACATAGTTAAGACAGACACTAGTTTTCCTGTTTCAAAAAATGAAGATCTGGGATTCACAGAGGTTAACTGACTTGACCAAGGCATGGTATCCAGTAATCGTCAGAGTCAAAACTCAGATGTATGTTTTCTGACTCCAAGTCCTTGGCTTTTTCACTAATTCACAGGGGCCTTAAATGCAGGAGTACAAAATTGTACTTAATTTGGTATGAAGTGGAAATGTATTGATGTGGGAGAGCAGGAGAATGATGTCATCACAATTGTGTATTTAGAAAAATCAATTTGGCTAAAGGAAATATTGGACCAGGTAGAAACTGAACAATTATGAAACATTTGCAGTAGTCCATGAAAGAAAGAATGAGAACCAAAACAAGATTAGTTCAGTATGAATGGACAGAAGCAGAAGATTGAAGAGACCTTGTAAAAATACTATCTATCAAACTTACTTTTATGCCTAAGATTTTTCTACCTAAGTGACTATAATAATGGTGTTGGTAGAAAAAAGAGGCAGTTTGGGGGTGACCATGAGTGTGGTTGGGTGCAGTTAAGTTACACTGAAACAATTTGATCCTTCCAAGGCTTGCTTTTAAGGTTGATTAAATGGGGCCAGAGAAGGTTGGTTTTGGAGCATAATTTTGCTCCATTACTAAAGCAGTACTCTTCTGACTACTCTCCCTAATGCCTTGTTTGTAACAGTTGTGGGTGTTTTTTGTTTTTTTGTTTGTTTGTTTTTGTTTTTTTTTTCATTCTGGTTAGTGAGAAAATGAACTATTCTTGGCATTTTATGAGCTTGGCATTTTTTCCCTCTGATCATTTGAAGTGGTTTCTGCCCCACTTTGTTATATATATGTACACACTCAGATACTCAGATATATGTTTTCTGTGTGTACACACACACACACACACACACACACACACACACACTCTCCAGTAATTAGCAAAGATTTGAGGGGAACCTTCAGCAGACTTCTGGAGCTTTTTCTATGCAACTGTCTCTCTGGCAGCATCTTCCAGGACACTTTCCTGAAGATTATATCCACCTTGGTCTCTCCAGATTTCCTACTCTGCATATTCAGCTCAGGACAACCACCAAGCTCTTTCTGGTTCTTCCTCCCTGTCAGTGGCCTGGAACTTTGCATGCAGTAAATTGGACAATTTTAGGGTTCATTTCATTTGTTTCTCCTCTCTCAGGTACCACTCTCTCTGCCTGATATGTAAGATGTACAAATTGTTGTTTTATATATTTGGTCTGACTTTTAGGTGTTTCAGTTCAGGAGGTAAATCTGGTTCCTGTTATGCCACCTTGGTCAGAAGCAAAATTCTTCCATAGATCTTAATGAAGCTAATTACAAAGACTAGTATGAGAGAAAGGCACTGTTAGCTAGTTGCTGAAATAATTTGAAGAAGATTTTTAATGACAATTAGCTTTCATCAAGAGGGGAGAAGGTAATGTTGATGTGTCTTTAAAAGAGATGTTGAATAATAGCAATGAAACTAATTTTGCTGACTTTATTTTTTAATTTAAATTTAAATGATCAATTTATATTTTATTGTTTTCTACAACCCTTACTCATTACAGTGAAGTCATATACCTTTGTACTTTTTCCTTTTCCCATTTATGTTGTCCCTAGAAAAATGTATCTAAATGTCAACCTATAAAAAAATGGTGATATGGTGGAGATGAGTGGGTTTTATTTCACATGTAGTACTTAGATTTTAATAAACCATATACTTATAAAGTTCTTGACTGGCATCTTGATAGTATAAATAATTGAGTAAAATGCACAGACAATATATATCTTTACTCATAAATTCATAATTGCTAGATGCTGAAATAATATTTATTTAAACTAACCCTGTAGGTAGTAAAGAAGTCTTTAATAGCAGCCTGTATTAACTCACAAAGTGAAATAAAATTAGTGCTTTTTCAGGTTTTTTTTGTAAATTATTGTTGGTTTTTGATACTTGCTATTGACAAAGGAGATTTTTACTCTACTTTTATAAATTAAGGAAGATTTGTCACTTCCAAAACCTTCTAAAATTTGAAAATGTGTATGTCTATATATATTTATATAGAACCATTTATACTATATATATAGCTATATATGTGTGTGTGTATGTATATATTTCTAGGTAGTAAACTTAGGAAAATAAATTTGTCAAACTATTATTAATAATGGTAATATTAGCTCTTATTACTTTTAGTCTGTTATGAAGCATCCTGTTAATTGAGAAAGTGGTAACAAAAAGCACATGCTTCTTAACACCTTTTATTGAGACATTGTGAACATTAAAAAATAAATACAGTTAAGAGTACCTCTATACTTAACGAGGACTGTATTAGAGTTCTCTAGAGAAACAGAACCAATAGGAGATATATAAGTATAGATAAAGGAGATTTATTATGAGTAATTGGCTCACACATTTATGGAGGCTGAGATATCTCACAATATACTGTTTGCAAGCTGGACACCCAGGAAAGCCAGTGGTATAATTCAAAGTCCAGAGGCCTTTGTAATTCTGATTCCAAAGGCCTGAGAACCAGGAGGCTGGTGATACAAATCCTAGTCTAAAGGCAAGAGAAGATTAGATGAAATGTTCCGGTTCAAGCAGTGAGGTAGAAAAGAAGAGGCACAGTCCTCCTTCCTCTACCTTTGTTTTGTTCAGTCTCTCAGTTGATTAGATGATACCTGCTCACACTGGGGAGGACAGTTTACTGAGTCCACTGATTCAAATGCTGATCTCATCTGGAAACACCATCTCTCACACACACACACAAATAACATTTAACCAGATACCTAGGTATCCCCTGATCCAGTCAATTAACTAACACAAGGATCTTTAAAATCTCAGAAATATTCTGTACAAACCTGAAAAGTAAAATATACCCTTGAAATTAGTATCCCAGTATTGCGTTTGGATTAGCCACAGTCTTGAGTTTATCCTTTGGTGAAATGAAGACATTCTGTGAATAATCTTTGGCAAAAGAGTCATCTACATTTGTAATGTGGATAGTATCATTATATAATAGAGTATTTGTAATAACTGTAATTACCTATGTTAAAAGAAAAACCTTTGACAAATTGAATTTAACAGAGTTTAATTAAGGAAAGACCAATTCATAAATTGGCAGCCCCCAAGCCAGAAGAGGTTCAGACACTCCAGCATAGCCACATGGTGGAAGATTTATGGACAGAAAAAGAAAAGTGACCTACAGAAACAAAAGTGAGGTACAGAAACAGCCAGATTGGTGACAGCTCAGCATTTGCTACAGTCTTGTTTACACATCCAGTTAGATTACCGTTCACTTTGTATGGAGAAACCTTTAGGCCGAACTTAAAACATTTAAGGAGGCAGCTTTAGGATAAACTTAACACTACATTCTCTTTTTTTTAACCAATAAAAGTAGACCGAAACATAGAACTTACATTACCATTTAGTTTATTGGTAATCATTCTAATTACCTCTTTTATTTCCTCTTTATCCATTCCCTGTACCCCTTTTTCCACTCATAGCTCTATGCCATCCCTTGGTTTCTCACCATGTTTACTCGTAAGTATCACTTCCCCTGGTTTTTTTGATATTGTATTAGCACAAGGACAGGCCAATGCCTCCCCATATTTTATATTTGCAATAACATTGTGCAGATGTAGTAAGTCTTTTTATGTATTTCTAACATAATAGAGTTGGGTAGAAAAGAATTTCAATCGTTCTGATCCCTGAATATCAAAGTGAGAATTCTATAAAATAAAAACCTATTGTACATTTCATGATATTTGTACAAACTCTGTCCCCCTTTGGAAAAGAAATTATCAACTGTAGTATTTACATAAAGCTTATAAGGGCAACTATTACAACCAAATCAGGCTTAATTTTCAGATATTCTTCAATAACTTTTATTTTTTAAACTAGGATTCCTCTAGAAATTAAGCAGATTATGTGAATGTGTAATATTTTAATTTACTATTAAATATTAATATAAATATTAATAAAGTGTACATCCTTACAAATAAAATATGCTTTACATGGTAACTGTAATAATATTTGAAGTAGATCTTTATGCACTGGCCTGGAAGATATACATAGTATCGTTAATAAGAAAAAGGCAGTTGCAAAAAATAGAAAGCTGCTCATAGGATTTTTGGTGGGAATTTATTAAAACAGTTGTTTAGATAATATAATAGATATGTCATTTTACTGTACCTAAAACAACACGAAAGTTCATCTAGATGAATAAATCTGTGAGAATAATATAACTGGAAAGTTCTGGGAAGACATATTATGAATGGTTAATAGGGTTAAAAATATTTTCTGTTAGGCCAGTCTGATTATCAATTTTTTAAGATGCCTTAGGAGGCTATAAATTTTCAAAGCCAAATAAACATTTCATTAAAAGAATTTGGTAGTATTAGCTCTTCAATAATAGTTTTGACCATAAGGTAATAATTATAGAACTAGTAAAGTAGGTTGTTATTGTTTTAATTGTTATTATTTTGGTTTTTTAATTTATTTATATTTTTATCATTTTACAGATGTGTTTCCACTACACAAAATTTTCCACCTCTGGGATACCTTACTACTTGGGAATTCCTCTTTTCCATTCTGTATTGGAGTAGCAATTCTTCAGCAGTTGCGGGACCGGCTTTTGGCTAATGGCTTTAATGAGTGCATTCTTCTCTTCTCCGATTTACCAGGTATAGATCTCAATAAATGGAACCATTAAATGAAATTTGACTATGAAATAATGACACATTCTTAAGCCATTCACAAAAATAACCATCCAGGCCTTCAGCACCTCTTCTGTTTGGGCCTCATCATCCTCTCTGGATTCTCTCTCTCATATACTGCCTCTTCTGCTGACCCAGCATTGTAAATACAAATCTGGGTCATACCAGCTCACTGTGATTTACATCCATCTTGGTAATGCTACTAAATGGGTAAACGGCCAGGAAGTGGGGGCAATATCATATTTGCTCTTTTGCTTAGGACAGGGGCTGTTTATCTTCAGTGATGGAGAGTATAGAAAGGCCACTTGGGAAGGTGTTTAAGAATCTATGTTTATACAAAGATACAATTCACATGAAACTTTGTTCCCTCCTAGTGCTGCTTGCTAACAATTTGACAGTGTGACAAAAGGAAATACCGCCCTCTTAGGAGGACAAATCAAACTCCAGGGAAATTCTATGCCATGCAATGCAGGAGAGTATGTTAAGCTATATAGAGTATTCACAAGTAAGGAACTTGTAAACCTAGGAGTTGAATGTTTAAATGTAGAAATAATGGATAACTATAAGCTTTGATGCTATGGTTAAAAAGATGAAATTAATGTCGTCACCTAGGATGTAACTAAATCTATATTTTTGCGGAAACTTCAATTTTTTAGGTGAAAAAATTCACATACTTTATTGACTGCATCTCTTCTGCTGTTCTCCATATTTTCAGGCAGGCCCAAGTTACTGCTGGTAATAAACTCACTTAAAATTATCCCAGAATCAAATTTACCTGAAAACTAAGTAAAAAACAAAAGGAAGGTCCCTTAAGATTATATCTTTATTAATTACTCTGAAGAAAAATAAGAAACCTACTGCCGAACCTCATTTTTATGTTTAATGGTTGATCTGTACTTGGTACTTTACTTTCAAAAAAAAAAAAATTTTTTTTTTAAATTTTTTATTATTTGTGGGAAAATAATAAGAAAAATGCTTTGGATTTATTTAAAACTTTTTCTTCCCCCTTCCCTCAAAATTGAAGCTATTATTATCAGCTTTCTGACTTATCAAATTTTAATTAAAGTGAGTTATTTCTTATATGAATAAATAGTTTAGGTCATATTTTTTCTGGGAGATTCTTTATGAAAATCAAGTTATCCATTTTTTTTTGTTTTGAACAGTAATAAATAAGCTAGTTTCGCAAACTAGGAATACTGTTTATTTTTTGCAGATGATTTCTTGTCATTTCCAGCTTGCCAAAGTAAACATAGGATGATTGATTAGGATTAAAATACATTTTCTGGCCAGTTCTAAATATAGATATAGATATAGATATAGATATATTCTAAATATATATATACATACATATATATATATATGGAATGCTGATTGTACATTTTCAAATTAAGCAAATTTATTGCCTTTCTAATTTGATGCATAAATGCTCTGTTAACCATTGGTGAAGCATCTGTTTTCATACTTTATAGGGAGATTAGTGGCAACTCTGCTTGTCTATTAAAAAAACACATGCAACTGTGTATTTTACAGTCAACTGACATATTTCTATCTTAATTCCATAGGAAAAATTATGTCTGTATATCTTTAAAATTGCCTGCTTTGGGTTTACTTTACAGATGGTACAAGATTAGAATAAAGTTTCTCTATTAATTCAAAACTGAAAGGATTTACACAATATTCTTACTAATGATCATTCAAGAGATGTTACCTTGCTTGTTTTAGGCCTTAGAAAATGAAATTCTGGTAATTTTATCCTTTCTATTCACTATATCATAACATCTGTCAAACCTTATTAAGCACTCATTTTGTTCAGAGCATGCTATTCAAATAGGAATAAAATCTATTTAGTTGATGTAGTGTCAGCTGGTACAATTGGGTTTCTTTGCTTAATTTCTCTTACTGAAAATTCATCTTTCCATGAAATAATTAATTTGTTTTGTTTATAAATAGGTTATCCTACATGCAAAGACCCAAGATATTTCATCTTCTATTATTAAGTCTTCAATTCAGTCCCATCATCCCTGCTCCTAATATCTCAATGCGTTAATGATAGGTCCTATTAAAGCACTTAACTGGATGAACAGGAATGACATTTTCCACATATTTTCAAAGCTGCCTAGCTTATCTATGTCTTCTTCCTTCCCATTTACATTGCCACCTAATTCCTGAACAAAATATTATTTATTAGTAATAGTATAAACTTCAAATAAATAAGTTCAAATGTTCACAGTAGGCACAAATTTGATATTTTTAACTGATGAGCATTCTATCTGTTAAAAGTATATATGAATAATTCTATTTTCATTTTATAGCAAGATACATAGTGAAATACAAGTTCAGTCATCCCCCAGTATCAATGGGGGATTGGTTTCAAGACCCCCCACAGATACTGTAATCCACAAATGCTGTAGTCCCTTTGCATGTAACCTGTGCACATCCACATTTATACTTCAGATAATCTCATGATAACTTTTAATGCCTAATACAATAGAAATGCTATATAAATAGTTGTTATACTATATTGTTTAGGGAATAATGACAAGAAAAAAAGTCATGCTCAGTACAGACACAGACATTCATTTTTATTCCCCAAATATATTCAATGTGCAATTGGTTAAATCCATGGATGCAGAACCCACAGATATAGAGAGCGGACTATATAAGAAAATTTTTTATGTACTTAAAAGTTCTTCATATGTTTAGATTGAATGTGTTCTGAGTGTATTTGGGGAAGTAGGACAAGAATCTGGTGACCTCTGAATTTATTTTCACACATATTTTATGTAGCATAGAATTTGAGAGGATTTATTTGGTCTCTTAAAACAATAAGGCTTTGAGTTTACTTGAAGTAAAACTTATTTTAGTCAGAGGTATAGTATAATTGTGAAGTTTTAGCTAAAAAACAAATGTTCATATTAATCTAAGCAGCAGATATATTTTCATGAAATGCTTAACCAAAGCAAAGAAAGCAGATATCAGTGTTGTGGTTCGATACCACCATCAGATGAGTGGACAGTTGACTGCTATAACTTTTCCATTATTCAGTACTTATCTTAATAAAGCAAAAGTGTTGCCAAGTAAATTTTGTTACACTACATTTATATCCAAAGTTTTTAAAGTATTTTAGAGATTTTTAAGTATATAAATGAGAAGCAATCTGAGTTTTCAGTCAATAGTTTTTTACTCTCATCTAGGGATAAATATAAATTAAATAGGGTTACTGTAATATTTATGTGTAATCTTTCCATTATAAACAGTGGCTTAGATTTTTTAAACTATAAGACTTAATCAAATATAAGCTTATTATAGCCAGTAGGCTGCTAATTTGTGACTCCTTTTTTAAATAGTTATCATGGTGATGAACACTGCAGAAAACAATAGGAGTTTAAAACAGGGAGTTAGGGAGTTTTTCTTAAGTAAATGATACTTAAGATAATATCTGAAATTATTTAAGTGATATTGAGGAGTGGGGAGTGGAAAGAGGAAAATCTTGTAGACAGAGGGAATAAAATGCTCAAAGGCCTCAGACAACTGAAGGACATTAGAGCACACAGGAAAGTGGAGAGGAGTGGCTAGAAAAGTGAATGGAGAGATAGACAAAGAAGGATCATGCAAGATCTTGTAGGCCACATTAAAGATTTTTTAAAATAATATTTGTTGAGATATTTTTTCAGTATTTTTGAAGTAATGAAAAAAGTACTTAAAATAACATCAGGTACCAAAATATGAACACTATAATTGATATTAATGCAGAGCTTTCTGATCTCTCTACATCAGGGTGATCTATCACGAGTGAAGCAAAGGATTCTTAACATACGTGCTCCTAATAGTTATCCATCATTTTTCCCCCTGTCTTATAGCCAGATATGGGATGGAGAAATGATTTGTGAAACAGTAGAGCAACAGTAGTACACAGTTGTTCAGTGAAAGTTTTGTACTGTCAAGCCTGTAATATTGATGCCACTTGACCTGAAACTGAGAATCAATTATTCCCATCTTCTGCTTGTAGCTACATGATCTTCATGCATGTCTTTTTTTTTTTTTTTTTTTTTTTTTTTTGAGATGGAGTCTCACTCTGTTGCCCAGGCATGATTTCGGCTCACTGCGTGTCTATTTCTAAGTATACCTTGGAATTGCAAAAGAACAATCAAAATGAAAATTAAATTTGGAGATTTTAGCAGTAGTCCTTCTCTCCCCCATCTATCCATAAAAATTACATATAAACATTAAAATCTAGATGCCATATTAAAGTCTTGTGTGTTTAAAATTAGTTAAGGATAAGTAAGAAAGTGTTAATTTGTTTATATTGGTATGGTGTATAGTCACTGAAATAAAGCTTTATGAAAAATTATTTTTAAAACCTCCAGTTATGTCAGTCTTGTTTCTGGTGGAAATACTGCATTATTTTATGGAAAAGAGGAAAATTTAAAAACAGATATTACAGTTTATCACCTCCAAGCTAATAAATGGTCATGAAAACAGCAGCCAGTAGCATGGCTGATGAAGACTCTGAAATTATAACGTGATTCTAGGAAGCTAGAAGAATTCATATAACATTGACCTAATTGTTGCTCTTGAAGCATACAACTAATTTTGCAACATGTAAATACTTTATAAAGTTTAAAAGAAATGTTTCGTACATATTGAGAACTGTAATGAAAAATAATGTCAGAGGTGATCAGAATTTCTACTTATCTTGAAAATTTAGAGTAGATCTGAGTACTTATACATCTTAAACCTGGTCCCAAATTGTCAAGAATCTGATAGGAAGGCCTTTCTTTATAGCAGAGCTTCTTGTTTTATGGTTGATAAGGGTTTCTGTTTTGTGAAAGGGTTCTCGCTTTCTGAATTTTTGAGCAGTCCAAAAGTTATCTTATAGTTTAGATCAGTGTTATTAAGAGTATTTTGTTTCAGGATACCAATGATGGCATTAAGTTTGTATTTGTTTTACCATTGAATGTTTATATGCGCCTTAGGTTTGCAAAACAAAATATATAGAGCATTTTTCACTTTTGAAGTAGATTAAAAGTAATTAACCACAAAAACCTTTAAAAGTCAGAAACTGTTTAAAATATCCCTACATATACTACTGATAGATATTGCAATAAGAATGTAAGTACCAAAATGTATTAAATTTAAGAAAGATATTTAAGGCATCAAAAGAATATACCTTGAAATAGTTAAGAACCATCTGTGAGAAACCAACAGCCAGAATGAGGCTGAATGGGCAATAACTGAATGCATATTCCCCTTGAGAATTGAAACAAGACAAGTATGGCCACTCTCACCACTCCTATTCCACATAGTACTGGAAGTCTTAGCTACAACAATCAGGCAAGATAAAGAAATTAAAGGGATCTGAATAGGAAGAAGAGGAATCAAACTGTCTCTTTTCACAAATGATATAGTTTTGTGCCTGGAAATCCCCATAGCCTCTGCTCAAGAGCTCCTAGATTTGATGAAAACTTTAGCCAAGTTTTAGGATTAAAAAATCAATATATAAAAATCAGTAGCACTTCTGTACACTGTGTCCAAGGTGAGAACCCAATCAAGAACGCAATCTCACTTACAATAGCCAATAAAAAAAGTTCATTACCTAAGAGTACATCTGCCCAAAGGAGGTGAAAGATCTCTACAATGACAACTACAAAACACTGCTTAAAGAAATCATAGATGGCCAGGCACAGTGGCTCACGCCTGTAATACCAGCACTTTGGGAGGCTGAGGTGGGCAGATCACAAGGTCAGGAGTTCGAGACCAGCCTGATCAATATGGTGAAACCCCATCTCTACTAAAAATACAAAATTAGCTAGGTGTGGTGGCGTGCGCCTGTAATCCCAGCTACTCAGGAGGCTGAGGCAAGAGAATAGCTTGAACCTGGGAGGCGGAGGTTTCAGTGAGCCAAGATCGCGCCACTGCACTCCACCCTGGGCGACAGAGTGAGACTCCATCTCAGAAAAGAAAAAAAAAAAAAAAAGAAATCGTAGATGATGCAAACAAATGGAAAAATATTCCATACTCATGGATCAGAAGAACCAATGTTGTTAAAATGGACATATTGCCCAAAGCAATTTATAGATTCAGTGCTATTCCTATCAAACTACCAACAACATTTATCACAGAATTAGAAAAAAATATTCTAAAATGCATATGGTACCAAAAAAGACCCCGAATCACTAAAGCAATCCTAAGCAAAAAGGACAAAGCTAGAGACATCACACTACCCAATTTCAAACTGTACTACAAGGATACGGTAAAGAGAACAGCATGATACTGGTACAAAAACAGACACATAGATCAATGGAATGGGTTAGAGAGTCCAGAATTAAGGCCACACACCTACAGCTATCTAATCTTCAACAAAGTTGACAAAAATAAGCAATGAGGAGGGGATTCCCTATTCAGTAAATGGCACTGGGATAGCTAGCAAGCCGTATGCAGAAGATTGAAACTGAAGCCCTTCCTTTCATCATATATGAAGATTAACTCGAGAGGGCATAAACATTTAAATATAAGACCACAATAAGAATCCTAGAAGAAAACTGAGGAAACACCATTCTGGACCTGGGCCTTGGGAAAGTATTTATGACTAAGTCCTCAAGAGCAATTGCAACAAAAACAAAAATTGACAAATGGGACCTAATTAAGTTCTTTAAGCTTCTGCACAGCAAAAGAAACTGTCAACAGAGTAAACAGACAACCTACAGAATGGGAGAAAATATTTGCAAACTGTTTATTTGACAAAGGTCTACTATCCAGAGTCTAAAAACAACTTAAACCAACAAGGAAAAAACAAATGACCCCTTTAAAAATGTAAATAATACATGAACAGACACTTCTCAAAAGAAGACATCTGTGTAGCCAACAAGCATATGAAAAAATTGTTCAACATCACTAATCATTAGAGAAATGCAAATCGAAACCACAATGAGATACTATCTCATACCAGTCAGAATGGCTGTGATTGAAAAACCAACAAATAGCAGATGCTGGTGATGTTGCAAAGAAAAGGGAACCCTTATACACTGCCTACAGGAATGTAAACTAGTTCAGCCACTGTCAAAAGCAGTCTGAAGATTTCTCAAAGAACTTAAAACAGAGCTTCTATTCAACCCAGCAATCCCATTACTAGGCATATACCCAAAGGATTATAAATCATTCTGCCATAAGGACACATGCATGTGTATGTTCATCACAACACTGTTCAAAAATAGCAAAGACACAGAATCAACCTAAATGCCCATCAATGGTGGACTGCATAAAGAAAATGTGATACATATACACCATGGAATACTACACAGTCATAGTTAATCCACCAGTCACCAAGCCCTGCCCACATAAAACAAACAAACAAACAAAAAAAAAAAACTTCCAATCTGATTTTTGGTGCTGTTCTTGTAAATATATAGAATCAAAGATCACAAAATCTCTGAGGAAAGCTTCCAATTAAGATTCAAAACAGTACAAACTGAAAAAATAATATATTCAGAAAGATAACTATGAGAAAATTACTATGAAAAAGCAGAACTTTTAAATATAACAATGAAAAATATTTTGCATTGAATATCTGGAAATTGATTTTTTTTTTTGAGAGAGAGAGTCTTGCTCTGTAGCCAGGCTGGAGTACAGTGACGTGATCATGGCTTACTGCAGTCTTCGCCTCTCAGGTTCAAGCAATTCTCGTGCCTCAGCCTCCTGAGTAGCTGGGATTACAGGTGAACTCCACAACATTTGGCTAATTTTTGTATTTTTGTTTAGTAGAGACAGGGTTTCACCATGTTGGCCAGACTGCCGTCAAACTCCTGGCCTCAAGTGATCCTCCTGCCTTGGCCTCCCAAAGTGCTAAGATTACAGGCATGAGCCACTGTGCCTGGCCTGGAAATTGAAATTGATATAGAAATGCAATGACGTTTGTGATGAAAATGTGAAATGATAAACTTTAGGAAATCTCACAGAGTATGGAACAAAAATACACATGGAAAGTAAGAATAAAAAGACAAAATTGTTAGAAATTAAATTCAGGAAGTTCAAGATTCTTCATTATAGAATAGAAGATTTAAAAAGAAACAAATTATCACAAACATCAAAAACATACTTTTTCTGTAACTCAGGGATCCACCAAATGCCCAGCACAATGAAGTATATGCTTAAGTATATCACCATGAAATTTCATAATACATGGATCCTGAAAGTTAACAGAGATACAGAAAATCATGTACAAATAATCTTAAATCAGAATTTTATCACACTTCTCAGCAGAAGACATTGGAGCTCTACCTTTAATAACCCTGAAGGAAAAAATTCAACCCTAGAATGCTCTACTTGGTCAAACTATCAGTCAAGGGCAGATTAATTATATTCTTTGAAGGTTTTTAAGTAGCTTACCTCCTGTGTACTCTTTCTTTGTAACTGCTGGATAATGTGTTTCATCAAAATGAGAAGTAAATATGAAAGAGTGGTAAATAATGTCTTACCCAAAAAGTTAGGAATCAAATATAGGGGAAAGCCTAAGAGAATTGGATAATGATAAAGAGAAGTTCCAGGACAATAGCTATTCAGTAAATTTCAGAAGCAATTCATAGCCATTAAAGTGAGAGAAGAGTAGGCTCAGGAAAGCTGTCTTTTCCATCTATCCTTGCCCAAATGGTTGTGTTTTATCATATTGAAAATAGTTCAGTATTTCTGAAAGATCTGATACTAATGGGTGCCAATGAAGCAATTAATAGGTTTAGAGAAGTTATTTTACCCAGAATTGCAAAATATCTCATGGAACTGTAATTCAAACCTGGGAAACCATAATCCATGTTTTATTCACAATGCACTGTCTCAATAATTATAATGCAAGGTTAAAAAACAGTAGTGCCATGTAATGAGAGATTACTTTGTAGGAGTAATTGTGCATTTTAATGTACAGTTCACAAAGTACTTTTGCATTATATTTTGATTATGATAATGTGCTTTGGAAGGATTTTAAGATGAGAGGTGACATGAGTCAAGTGAATGGAAAATGAGATATCTGTCAGAACTAACAATCAGGGTAGAATCAGGATGGATGCCAGTACATCATCAAGATTCATTGTAAACCTTCTATGGTGTTGATGGGATGTCTTGGAAGCAGATACAAATGACTTTTCCAATGCCAGTGATTTAAGGACTGCACTACCCCCTTTGCTCTAGATCACTGACTCAACTTCAAACTTTTACTGGTGACAGATGTGTCAAATTGATTTGAGCCCTGCAAATACAAAATCTATGGACTGAAACCCTTTCCTTTGGAAATTAACCTGTGTTAAGTAGACAGACTTCAGATGGTTGAGTGTTTTCCCTCATTGGCTGCCAAACTTTTATCTTAACTACTTGAATGGAAAGTTTTGTAAAATAAATTGCTCAATCTCTTTCTTCTTAAGCAGGCTAGAGGAACCTGTCTTAAACTGATTTTTCTTCTAGTTTGTGTTTGTATTTTCTTTGTGAAATAACAAGTTGCTATTGTTATAGAGCTTCACTATATTATCCATTGCCCAAATAAACAGGCCCATGTCTCAAAGCTTGTTTCACCCTGTTTTATGGTTTTTATATTAGGAATAACATGTGAGGTGATGAAATCTGACCTCTTTTTGTAGCCATGGAAGTAATGAGCTGTGAAGTTGGCAAACATCACTAAGGAATGCCTAATTGAGTAACTGGTCTTATCAGACTCTCTGATCATATTCCAAATTTAAGTTAGTTAGGAAGTAACAAAAGATGCCTTATAACCTAATAGTACCTTCAGACTTCTACCCTTAGTAACATGCTTAACAAATCACTTAACTTCCTTTTGTCTTAGTTTCTTTATCTTTAGCAGAAATAGAGGATGGGAAGAATAATAACAATACCTGTCTTTAATAATCATTGTAAGAATTAAATGGATTAAGTGAAAGTGTACAATACCTGTCACATAATAGATGATCAGTGTTATCTTCTTTTCCCCTCTTCCAGATTTCTCCACCTTACCACAGCAGATAACTCTAAATGATTACTCATGCACTATCCACAGAATTTAGTTAATGCCTATTTCCTTTTCCCCTTGTAAGCCCTTCATTTCAAAAAGAGGGGAGAAAAAAAGAACTTACCACTTTGTGACATGTGATATATTTTTCTCCACTGCCTGCCTGAGCTGACACTTGGACTTTTACAGAGGAAATGACGATATATGCCATTTGCTACTTTTAGAAATATGGAAAGATAAAAACTCGGCAATGCTAAATTCCTTTATCACAGTCAACTTCTTGAATTTCTCCTGCCTTTCTGTGATCTCTCCACTTTCACCATAGAGGACTGGCTAACTTCTCATCAGGACTGTTGGCCTCCTAAGGAGATACAGTCTCATCAAAAACCAAATGACACAGAGTTGTAGTAACCTTTCTATGTATATTACCTCTGCATTAAAGATGCTTAAATTTCAAACATGAGAAACAAAAGGAAATCTAATATGAAAGTGTTTCTATTTTATCTTTTAATCAAGTGCATTTAAACCTTACTTGATGAAACTTTAAAACCTTTCTTCATTTAACTCAAGAAATTATTAAAGAATGGAGAAATGCTGGTTGGGCACAGTGGATGATGCCTGTAATCCTAAAACTTTGGGAGGCAAAGGCAGGTGAATTGCCTGAGGTCAGGAATTCAAGAACAGCCTGGGCAACATGGCGAAACCCCATGTCTACTAAAAATACAAAAAAATTAGCCAAGCGTTGCGGCACAGGCCTGTAATTCCAGCTCCTAGGGAGGCTGAGGCACGAGAATTTCTTGAACCTGGGAGGCCAAGGTTGCAGTGAGCCATGATTGCACCACTGCACTCCAGCCTGGGAGACAGAACAAGACTATGTCAAAAACAGGGAAAAAAAAAAAAAAAGAGAAATGCTGAATTGAGATTCTGAAAATTTTTTTCTAATTATTTTACATCTTATTTAATGGCAGTAAAACTGTCAGTTCACTTTACTAGAATGCATTCTGAATCACTAATCAACATCTTCTATATCTTTTGTCTACCTGTTCCCAAATTGTACTCTCCCCCCACAACTTTCATTTTACATTGGAAAAGTGGAAACATTAATTCAAAATAAATTTGGCAGATTTTTAAATAAGGAGATATGTTATATTCTGTGGCATTTAAATGATACTCTGAAATATACAAACATATATATGTATGTATATGTAGATAATTCCAAGTAAAAGACACACATGAAAACATAAGTAGATACATTTACAAATATATGTAAGCAAATTATACCATCATTTCCATCAATCCAATATTTCCATCAATCCAGTCATAAATATGCTGATTAATATCTACATTGTTTCTTTACTGATATTTTTTCTAATAACTTATCATCGTAGCCATATTTAGATATATTCACTTAGGAGAGATGCTGTGTGTTACTTTAAAAGAGCAATCTAAATTCTATACATGTGCTTTTTTAAAACATTTCTATCTAGAAATTGACATTGAACGCTGTGTGAGAGAATCTATCAACCTGTTTTGTTGGACTCCTAAAAGTGCTACTTACAGACAGCATGCTCAACCTCCAAAGCCAACTTCTGACAGCAGTGGAGTCAGAAGTTCGGCACCTTATTTCTCTGCTGAGTGTCCAGATCCTCCAAAGACAGATCTGGTATGTATTTGCGGATTTAGTTTGCAAAGTCTAAAAGGAGATGGATGTTAAAATTAATATACCCTAGTAGCATTATTGCTCTTAATGGTATCATTTATGTACTTTTAATGTAGCTATTTTCTAACATGTGATTAGATTCATAGAAATATTCCAGAAAACCATTATATCTGTTTGGTTATAGAGTTAAGAAGATTGTTTTGATGTATTCCTCCAGGTAGCAAGTTTTGCTTTTTTTGTATGCATTTGTCATATCTGTTTATATATCAGTTGGTTATATAGTGAGAGATTACAGAAGCAAAGAAAGAATTAAAAAAATAGAAAAAGAGTTGTTAATAGAGCAGGAACTTATTCTTAGTTGACAGAAGAAACAGCATTTTTAAAACTATGCCCATGTAGGTGTTTCAACATTATCATTATTATTAAACACAGTTTATAAATATGGTCAACAAAGCTTTCAGTTATAATAATTCATACATTTCAAATATTCTGATATTATCATAGTATCATAATTATTTCCATGAAATTGAATTTCAGTCAGTATGTATGTATTGCTTTTCAGATATGGCACTTTCTATGATTTTATTTATGTCCCCAAATATATGAGTGCATTCATTTGCACGTATTTCCATCACAATCAAATTATATTAAGGTCACTTATAAACATGACCCTGCTTATGATTCAGTACAGAGCAATTTCAATAATTATAATCTCTGCCTCTAGATATATAGATGATAGAGAGGGAAACAGCTAAATGATTATACGTATGAAAGATTATAAGACATTTCTAAAATATCCTGAGAGAGAAAAGAATAAGAACCCACACTTATGAATAAATATTTGCATTATAGTTTTCTAAAAGTAGTAGTTTTCTTCTGCCTGCCCGGAAGAAAGTAAGTTCTCAAATACTGGAAATATTCAGCTGAAGATATTACCATGTAATAAATTTTAGTGGGAGAACTCATTTGTCAGTAAATGATAAATGTTGTTCTAGATCAGGGATACCCAACCCCCAGGCCACAGACTGGTACCGGTCACAGGAACCAGGCCACACAGCAGGAGATGAGTGGCAGGCAAGCCAGCAAAGGTTTATCTGTATTTACGGCCACTCTCCATTACTCGCATTACCTCCTGAGTGCCGCTTCCTGTCAGATTAGCAGCAGCATTACAGTCTCATAGGAGCAGAAATCCTCTTGTGAACTGCACGTGCGAGGGATCTAGGTTGCACGTTCCTTATGAGAATATAATGCCTGATGATCTGTCACTGTCTCCCATCACCCCCAGATGTGACCATCAAGTAGCAGAGAAACAAGCTCAGGGCTCCCACTGATTCTATATTATGAAGAGTCATGTAATTATTTCAGTATATATTACAATGTAATAATAATAGAAATAAGGTGCACAATAAATGTAATATGCCTGAATCATCCCAAAACCGTGTGCCACACCCTGGGTCCATGGAAAAATTGTCTTCCATGAAAACAGTCCCTGGTGCCAAAACAGTTGGGGACCACTGTTCTAGATGACCTGTAAGATAGCTTGAAACTCTGAAATTCAGCAATTCTGAATACAAACTTATTTAATAGTTTCTTTGTTTCAAATTTTGAATTGTATCCTCTTTGTAACAGAAAAACATTTGTTAAGAAGACTGACTTCTCCATTTTATTGCCTTTGTTCCTTTCACATATGAGTTGCTTTTATTTATGTGGGTTGATTTCTGAGCTCTCTATTCTTTTTCATTGATCTATTTGTCTGTTCTTTTGCCAGTACTACGCTGTTTTGATTTATAATTTGTCTTGAAGCTCAGAAGTGTCAGTCCTCCAACTCTTGTTCCTTTTTAATACTGTGTTGGTTATTCTGAGTCTTTGTTTCCAAATAAACTTTAAAATTAGTTTGTTGATACCTACAAAATAACTTGCTGCTATTTTGATTGGGATTACATTGAATCTATGTATCAGTTTGGGAAGAACTCTTGACA
The DNA here is from genome assembly GCF_049350105.2 of Macaca mulatta. Lineage (NCBI taxonomy): Eukaryota > Metazoa > Chordata > Mammalia > Primates > Cercopithecidae > Macaca > Macaca mulatta. Next base: position 115,558,834 of record NC_133410.1, on the reverse strand, counting down.
ATACAGGTTGATTATCTCTTTTCAAAGATGCTTGGGACCAAAAGCGCTTTTGGTCCCATTTTATTTGTTTTGATTTTGGAATATTTGCATTATACTTACTGATTGAGCATTCCTAATCCAAAAATACAAAATCCATAATGTTCCAATGAGCATTTCCTTTGACTGTCATCTTGGTATTCAGAATGTTTCTGATTTTGGAACATTTTGGATTATGGATTTTGAGACTAGAGATATTCAACGTTTATTGAGTCTTCCTATCCAGGAAATGGAATATTTTTTCATTTATCTAGTTGTTGGATTTCTTTCATCAGATTTTTATAGTTTTTCTCATTTAGATTTTATATATATTTTGTTAGACTTATATCTAAGTATTTGATTTTGAGGAATGCTGTTGTAAATGCTATTTTTTATTTCAAATTCCGTTTGTACATTGCAGGTATACAGGAAAGCGTTTGACCTTTTTGTATTAACTTCGCGTCCTGCTACCTTGCTGTAGTTACTTATATTAGCTCCAGTTTTTTGCTCAGTTCCTTCAGATTTTCTACATATATGATCACATTATTTGAAAAATGGATAGTTTAATTTCTTCCTTGTCAATTAGTACACCTCTTATTTTCTTTGCTTGTGTTATTGCGTTAGATATGACATCTAATATAATGTTAAAAATAAATGGTGAGAGGACATCCTTGCCTTGTACCTGGTCGTAGCAGGAAATCTTCTAAGGTCTCACCAGAAATTATTGTGTGAGCTGTAGGTTTTTGTAGATGTTTTTTACAAGTTGAGTAAGTTCTCTTTTATTCCCAATTTGCTGAGAGATTTTTATCATGAATGCATGTTGGATTTTGTAGAATGCGTTTCCTGTATCTATTTATATGATCATGTGAATTTTCTTCTTCAGCTTGTTGGTGCAATGAATTACATTAATTAATTTTCATATGTTAAAACAGCCTTGCATGCCTGGGATAAATTCCACTTGTTCATGGTATATAATTTATTTTATACATCGTTGGATTTGACTTTGATAATATTTTGTTGAGGATTTTGGTATCTATGTTCATGAGAGATATTGTTTTCTTGTAATGTCTTTGTGTAGTTTTAGTATTTAGGGTAATACTGGCCTCATAGAATGAGTTAGGACATACTCATTTTGCTTCTGTCTTCTCAAAGAAATTGTAGATAGTTGGCATAATTTCTTCCTTCAGTCTTTAGTAGAATTCACCAGTGAATCCATCTGGATCTGATACTTTCTGTTTGGAAATGTTCTTGATTATTGATTGAATTTCTTTAATAGATGCAGGCCTATTCAGATTATCTAATTCTTCTCATGTAAATTTTGTCATATTGTGTCTTTCAAGCCATTTTATCAAGGCTATCAAATTTATGGGCATAGAGTGGTTCATAGTATTCCTTTGTTATCATTTTATTGTGTATGGAATCTGTACTGAGATCTCCTCTTTCATTTCTGCTATTTGTAATTTGAATAATCTCTCTTTTTTTCTTAGCTGGTTAAAGGCTTATTGATTTTATTCATCTTTGCAAGGAGCCAGCTTTTGGTGTCATTGATCTCTTTGATTTACTGTTTTCAGTTTCATTGATTTCTGCTCTGATTTTTATTTTTCTTTTTAATTTGCTGTTCTTTTTCTAGTTTCCTAAGGTGGAAGCTTAGATGATTTTAGAACTTCCCTTATTTCTAATATATACATTCAAAGCTATACATTTTCCTCTGAGCATTGTTTTTGCTGCATTCCAAAAATTTTGATGTTGTGTTTTCATTTCCATTTAGTTAATATTTTGACCTATTTATTAATTAAAGGTGTTTTGTTTAGTCTCTAAGTATATTGGTATTTATTCTCTAAGTCTAATAGTTTGTAGCTAATCCAATCAACTGTATATATATACACATACACATATACATACAGTTCTATATATATAGTTTTATATATATATATACAGTGTGTATATAATATATACACACATACACCCTATATATGAGAATAAATTTATCTCTTTCTTTCCAGTTATTATGTTTCCAATTGTTTATTGTCTATTGCTTTGGACAGAACTTCTAGTTTAAGAGTAGGTAGACTTACTTGTTCCTGAATTTAATGAAAATGCTTCTAATTTAATCATTAAGTTTGATGTTTTTTATACTCTTTATTGAGACAATTATTGTCCCATCTTTTTTGTATTTCTGAGTGTTTATCATGAATGTTAAATTTTATCAAATACTTATTTTGTATTAATTTGGGATTATTTCATCTTTTATTGTGATAATGTCTTACATTATTACAATTTCTTATATTTAATGGTCATTACATTTCTGAGATAAAGTCTACTTGGTCACTACCAAAAAGACATACTGGCTATATTTGATTTGCTAGTTTTTTAAAAAAATTTATGCACCTATGTTTATAGATTAGAAAGGTCTATAATTTTCTTTTCCTTTTTGTCCTTGTCAGGCTTTGGTCTTAAGATCATATTACCTATTGGGTACTGTGCTCACTACCTGGCTGACAGGAGTCACCCTAAACCTCAGCATCACACAATATACACTTGTGACAAACCTGCACATGTACCCCGAATCTAAAATAAAAGTTGAAATTATTTTTTTAATTTTATTTATTTCTCCTTTTGTCTGCTATTTAATCATTTTCTATAAAAGGAATTATCTCTTTTATATAAATTGAGGAAACTTGTCTGAAAAAGCTCTTCTATAAGTTCATGTTGTTTGAAAAGTATTTCTATTTACTTAACATGTTTATTTTCTCAAAATTTTTTCTAAAAATACCTATTTTAATTTTTTATGTTTGTAGAATTCTATACATAAAATACTTTTAATTTGTGTTCTCTTTTATCTGAAATGTTGTCTATATTTTCCATCCTAGTATTGTTTACTTGAAAGTTAAAATGTGTTAGTATAATAGAAAACAGGTACAAAAATAATGTATGCATACTGTAAAAAGAACATTTATTAAAATTAGGATCATCAGAATTCAGGTTCATATTATATATTCTTATGTCTGAGCCAAAAACAAATTTTAAAAGTGGCTTTTATAAATTGAAATAAATTGTACTCTGTTACTAGTAGAATGGAAGTTTAAAAGTGGATATCAGAAGAAAAATCAATTATACTTTTATTTCTGCGTGCATCTATTGTATTTATTCCCTGAATCAGAGTTTTATAATAGAGAAAGCATGAGCTTTGCTGTTAGATGGACTTGGTTTCTAATTTCAACCCTGTTCCTTTTTCATTGTATAATCTTGAATAATTCGCGTAACCTCTCTACTTCCCTATTTGTAATTGTGAACATACTTAAAATAATACCACCCTGGCAGGGTTATTTTAAGAATGATCTACATAAAGCTCCTAATTCAGTGTCTAGTGCATAATAAGCACTCCAAAAGAGTAAAAAACCATTATTACATGTTTAGTAATTAACAGTTAATTTTTTTTACTTTGCAGTCTGCCCAAGAACTTTGTAACAGTCTTCTATATTTAAATGATCTGTACAAAGGACCTGATGTTCTAGTATTCTGTTTTTCCTCAGCTATGTTACCTCATTACTATCACTTTACATTTAGAAACCACTATAAAAACAGTGCGGAGAGTAAGGATTAGGGAGGCTGGGTTTTCAAAGAAGGAATCTTTCTGGCAGTTTTACCTCAGTAAATTCAGTTTAAAATTTCACTTTGACCTTTACTTCTTAGTCTTAATACTATTTTCATCCCTAAACTAAAGAATTGCCAAAAGAATTATTTCATCTAGTGCCAAAGTCTTTCCCATCAGTTTTCTCTTAAGTAGCTAAAACTGCTTGAGAATTCTGACCGAAGTTTATTAATTGAAGGAAATAATAAGTAAAGATATGTAATCTTGGTTAATAGAATGAATGTTTTTGAACGGAGTGTATTTTGGAAAAAACTCTAGTTAATCTTTGATTTTTTTTAATGTATTTCTTTTTTAAATTTTAATCACATATTTACAACTGGTATAACTTACATGCAATATGTAAATAAGCAATAATTATTAAGTTCTTTTTAATACTTCATTATGAATACATATACTAACCCAAGATTTTATTAAATAAATTTTTTTTATTCACATGATGCTAACTGCTTGTATATACTATTCCCATAAAAATGATAGCATTTATTGTATTACCTTCAGTTTATAAGGTATGCTTTCAGTGTAGATTAAACATGAGTTTACTGTAGATAAAATCTTATTTAAAGCACATTTTTATACTTTTGGTTCAAATAGTTTCCAAAATTCAAATATAAATGTCAGTCTACAAAGTTTAATCTCAATAATAACAACACTACTTTTTAGATTTTGAACAGTTTAAAAATAACACCACAGTGCTTTATGATTTTCAGGTACCCAGGTACGTTATTTTATCTGCCCCTAAACAAATCTCTGAGATGTTTTATCCCTATTTTAGATGTAAAGAGATTCAGAAACCTTACTTAATACAAGTTAACTTATAAATTGCCATTATATCAGTACTGTAAATATGTTTTTCACTCTTATTTATTGAAATGTATATATTAATATATATCATATCCTACTGTACACTTGGCTTTTCAAGCATTTTTAAATTTTTCTCTATTTCTCTAGAAAATATATTAATATATACTCATGCAATCATCTATATACCTACTCTTAAATAAGAAGAAATATTTTTACAGTAAGGACAAGGAAGAGTACAATTATGTATCCTTTTTTTGCTAACATATTGAGAGTAAAATGTTAACCTAAAGGAGAACTAAACACTGCTGAAATTATTTAGAGCAATAGATGCATTGAAAACAAAAAGATTAGCTTTGCATCCATTCTTTTTACTGGTTCCATTCTTCTGCCATTATCTAATGTTCTATAAGCAATTTTGGAGCCATTATGATAGGCACAATTTCAGTGAAAGATTAAGACTACAAACCCTGGCAACTACATATAAGGGTAAAGTGTATCAGTCCTCTGGAAGTTAAGTAGAAGACATTTTATAGAAAATAATATCTTTTGAAATTTGTTTTTCCGTAGTAATGTATAATCTTATTCTACCATTGGCCCAAAAAATAAGCAAATAATAATAATAATAATAATCCAACATAAGAAAATAAGGGATAGTTAGATTTGGGGATAGGATATCGAAAGACCTTGATTTACTGGATTAAAATATGATTTTTTTCTTTCTATATTCCAAGTGTAAAGAAGGAGAAAGCAAACAAATTCCTAGACAGAAATTGATATGGTTTGACTGTGTTCCCATCCAAAGTCTGATTTTGAATTGTAGTAATTCCCATGTGTCAAGGGCAGGACCAGGTAGAGTAATTGAATAATAGAGGCAGTTTCCCCCATACTGTTTTCGTAATAGTGAATGAGTTCTCATAAGAGCTGATGGTTTTCTGATGGACTTCCCCCTTTGCTTGGCTCTCATTCTCTTTCTTGCCACCATGTAAAGAAGGACATGTTTGCTTTCCATTCTACCATGATTGTAAGTTTCCTGAAACCTGCCAAGCCATGCTGAACTGTGAAACGTCTTTCCTTTATAAATTACCCAGTTTGGGGTATGTCTTTATTACAGTATGAGAACAAACTAATATATTAAATTGGTACTGGTAGAGTTAGTTGGGTGCTGCTGTAAGGATACCGAAAATGTGGAAGTGATTTTGGAGCTGGGTAACAGGCAGAGGTTGGAACAGTTTCAAGGGCTCAGAATAAACATGAAAATGTGGGAAAATGTGGAGCTTCCTAGAGACTTGGAATCCTCAGAAGACAGGCAGATGTGGGAAAGCTTGGAACTCCCTAGAGACTTGTTGAATGGCTTTGACCAAAATGCTGATAGTGATATGGACAATGAAGTCCAGGCTGAGATGGTCTCAGATGGAGATGAGGAACTTTTTGGGAACTGGAGTAAAGGTCACGCTTGCTATGCTTTAGCAAAGAGACTGGCAGCATTTTGCCCCTGCCCTAGAAATATGTGAAACTTTGAACTTGAGAGAGATGATTTATGGTATCTGGCAGAACAAATTTCCAAGTGGCAAAGTGTCCAAGAGGAAGCAGACCATAAAAGTTTGGAAAATTTGCAACCTGATGATGTGAAGAAAAGAAAAACCCATTTCCTGAGGAGAAATTCAAGCCAACTGCAGACATTTGCATAAGTAATGAGGAGCCAAATGGTAATCACCAAAACAATGGGGAAAATGTTTCCAGGGCATGTCAGAGACCTTCACAGCAGGTCTCCCATCATAGGCCTGGAGGCGTAGGACAGAAAAAATGGTTTCCTAGGCTGCTGCTACTCTGTGCAGTGTCAGAACATGGTCCCCTGTATCCCAGTGACTTCAGCTTTGGCTGTGGCTAAAAGGGGCCAAGGCACAGCTCAGACCCTTGCTTCAAAGGGTGCAAACCCTAAGTCTTGCAGTGTCCCATATGGTGTTTGGCCTGTTGCATAGAAGTCAAGAATTGAGGTTTGAGAACCTCCACCTACATTTCAGAGGATGTATGGAAATGCCTGGATATCCAGGCAGAAGTTTGCTGGAGGGGTAGAGCCCTAATGGAGAACCTCTGATAGGCCAGTGCAGAAGGGAAATGTTGGGTCAGAACTCCCACACAGAGTCCCTGGTGCACTGCCTAGTGGAGCAGTGAGAAGAGGGCCACTGTCCTCCAGACCTCAGAATGGTAGATCCACCAACAGCTTGCACTATGCATCTGGAAAAGCTGCAGACAGTCAACACCATCCTATGAAAGCAATGGAAAGTGGGGCTGTATCTTGCAAAACCACAGGGGTAGAGCTGCCCAAGGCTGTGGGTGCCCACCTCTTGCATCATCATGACCTGGATGTGTGACATGAAGTCAAGAGAGATCACTTTGGAGCTTTAAGATTTGGCTACCCCACTGAATTTCAGACTTGTATGAGGCCTGTAGCCTGTTTGTTTGGGCTAATTTCTCCCATTTGAAATGTGTATATTTTTCTATTGCCTATACCCCCATTGTGTCTAGGAGGTAACTAACTTGCTTTTGACTTTACAGTCTCATAGGTAGAAGGGACTTGCCTTGTCTTGGATGAGACTTTGGACTGTGGACTTTTGAGTTAATCCTGAAATAAGGCTTTGGGGGACTGTAGAAAAGTGTGACTGTGGTTTGAAATGTGAGGACATGAGATTTGGGAGTGGCTGGGATGGAAACATGTAATCTAACTTTTAAATAAATGGAATCATAGCATTTGTATTGTTTCATGCTTCATATTTGCATCTTACAGTTACCATGTCTTACAGTTTTTAGCTCCAGCCTAAACTTCTCTTCTCTTCTCTCTTTTTTTGCTTAGCAATGTCTTGAAGGTCTTATGCACACACACACAGACACACACACACACACACACACACACACACACACACAAACACCTAATTCTGGTTAACAAGCTGCAAACCATTCCTTGGTACAGAAATGTTATTGTGGTACTAATACTATTATTTGTATACCTCAAATGCAAATAGCTAAGTTAATAATGTCTCCTCAGTTTACAACACATTACAATTATTGGACTGGGTCAGACACTTTCTCCTATTTCCTTTTACTTCTTTCTTTCTGCCCTGACCCTCACTCCTTGGTCTGTCCGCAAAATCATTTATAAAACAGTGGTTTGCGAATGTTGCTGTATATTAGCCTCTCCAGGAAAGCTAAGAAAAAATGAGGCCACTCTTTGTTTAAAGGATAGACCCTGAGCCTTTGTGTTTTTAGCTTGTTCTCCATGAATTCTAATACTGATTGCTCTAGTATAGTTTATATAGATTTCTGAATATGTGCAAACCCTTTTAAGTTAAATATATATGCATTTATGTGTGTTTGTAGGGATCTTGCCTAATTTTTTATTGTGATAAAAATGCACATAACATAAAATTTACCACCTTAACCATTTTAAGTGTACAGTTCATTGATATTAAATACATTCGTAATGTGCAACCATCACCACCATCTATCTGCATAACTCTTTTCATCTTGTAAAACTGCACCTCTCAACCCATCCCATAGTAATTTCTTATTCTCCCCTCCTCTCCACAACCACAATTCTACTTCTATCTCTATGGTTTTGACTACTCTAAGTACCTCACAGAGTTGGAATCATATAGTTTTGGTCAGAATTTTTTTTTCTTCTTAAGGCTAAGTAATATCCATTGTGTATGTATACCATATTTTGTTTATCCATTCATTCATCAGTGGACACTTGAGTTGCTCCCACATTTTAGCAATTGTAAACAATGCTGCTATGAACATGGGTGTATAAATATCTCTTCAAGATTCTGGTTTCAGTTCTTTTTGGCATATATCCAAAAGTGGAATTTCAGGATCTTTAGTGTTTTGAGGAACTGCCATACTGTTTTCTACAGCAGCTATATCAGTTTACATTTTTACCGACAGTGTGCAAGGGTTGGTTTCAGTTTCTTCTGAAACTTGCCAGCACTTTTCTGTTTTGATTTTTTTTTCTTTCTTCTTTTTTTTTTAAATAATAAATGTTAAGTGGAATCTCATTGTAGTTTTGATTTATATTTCCCTAATGATTAGTGATAGTGAGCATCTTTTCATGTACTTCTTAGCCATTTGTATATCTTCTCTGGAGAAATGCCCTTGAGTTGTTTCTTTTTTTGTTGAGTTTTAGGAGTTCTCTATATAGTCTCGATATTATTCTCATATTAAATATATGATTTGCAAATATTTTGTTTCATTCTGTGGGTTGCCACTTTACTCTGTTCAGTGTCTTTTGATGCACAAAATATTTTATTTCACAAAGTTCAATTTGACTATTTTTTTCTGTGTTACCTAGGGCTTTGGTGTCATCTCCTAGAAATCAAGTGCCAACTCCAGTATCATGAAGCTTTTGCCCTATGTTTTCTTCTAAGAGTCTTACAGTTTTTGGCCATACATTTAAGTATTATTGATTTTGATTTAATTTTTGTACATGTTATTAGGTGAGGATTCAGCTTCATTCTTTTGCATGGGGATATACAGTTTTTCCAGAAACATCTGCTAACAAGTCTGTCCTTTACCCCGCTGAATGGTCTTAGCCACCCTTCTCAGAACTTATTTGACCATTTATAAGAGGGTTTATTTTTGGCTCTAGTCTATTGGTCTATATGTCTGTCTGCCTTTATGCCAGTATCATCCTGTTTTCATTACAGTAGTTTTGAAATAAGCTTTGAAATCAGGAAGTCTGAGTCTTCTGGCTTTGTTGTTTTTTTTTTTTTTTTTTTTTTTTTCAAGATTGTTTTGTCTATTTTGAGTCTCTTGAGATTCCATATGAATTTTGGAATAGATTTTTCTATTTCTACTAAAAACATCATTAGTGTTTTGATAAGGATGTATTGAATCTGTAGGTGGCTTTGAGTAGTATTGATATCTTAACAGTATTACATCTTTCAATCCATGAACGTGGCTTGTGTTTTCATTTATTCATGTCTTTCTAAATTTCTTGCAGCATTCTTTTGTTGTTTTCGTTGCACAAGTCTTTCACTTCCCTGGTTAATTCCTAAGTATTTTATTCTTTTTGATGCTACTATAAATCAAATTGTCTTCATTAATTCCTTTTCTGATTGTTCATTGTTAGTATATAGAATACAAATGATTTTTTATGTTTTTTTCTCTATCCTGCTACTTTGTTGAACTCCATTATTAGTTCTAACAGTGTTAGAACTAATCTTTAAGGTATTTTTTATATATAAGATCATATCATCTGCAAACAGATCATTTACTTCTTACTTTTCAATGGATGGCTTTTCTTTTTCTTGCCTAATTTCTCCAGCTACGACTTCCAGTACTATGTTGAAAATACATCCCAAAAGCAGACATCCTTGTTTATTCATTATGTCAGAGGAAAAGCTCTCAGCCTTTCACCATTGAGCATGTTTGCTGTGGGTTTTTCATATATGATTTTTATTGTGTTGAGGAACTTTCCTTCTATTCCTAGTTATTAAGTGTTTTTATCACAAAAGGGTGTTTGATTTTGTCTTTTTTTGGCATCAGTCTAGATGATAATGTGTGTGTGTTTTTTTTCTCTCTCTCTCCATTCTGTTAATGTAATGTATCATATGGATTGATTTTCCTGTGATTAAACATCCTTGCATTCTAGGAATGAATCCCAATTGATCATGCTATATAATTTTAATATGCTTTTGAATTTGGTTTGCTACTATTTTGTTGAAGATTGTTGTTTCCATATTCATAAGGGACATTTGTCTTTAGTATTCCCTTTCTGTAGTGTCTTTGTATGGCTTTGGAATCAGGGTAATGCTGGCCTTATACAATCAGTTAGGAAGTATTCTATCCTCTTCAGCTTTTTAGAAAAGTTTGAGAAGGATTTGTGTTCTTTAGATGTTTGGTAGAATTTACCAATTAAGCCATTAGGTCCAGGACTTTTCTTTCTTAGGAGATTTTTTATTACTGATTCAATTTCCCTGTTAGTACTAGATCTAGTTAGATTTTCTATCTCTATGATTTTAGTCTTGGTAAGCTTTGTGTTTCTAGGAACTTATCTACTTCTTCTAGGTTAGTGGCTTCATTTTTGACTCCTGCCTTATCTTCCAAATTTAATCAATCAAAAACTTTTGTTTATTAATCTGTATACTTCTCTCCAATTCTGCTGACAATATTTTACTCATGTTCACCATGATTACAGGCATGTGCTACCATACCTGACTAATTTTAAATTTTTAGTAGAAGCGGGTTTCACAATGTTGGCCAGGCTGGTCTCGAACTCCTGACCTCAGGTGATCCACCCACCTCAGCCTCCCAAAGTGCTGGGATTACAGGCATAAGCCACCACGCCCGGCCTGTTCTACAATTTTCTGACTGGTCTCTCTGCATCCATTCTTATTTATATTTAATCCATTTTTTAGACTTCAGCTACCATAATCTTTTTTAATCAAAATGTTTACCAAGACTCTTATGATTATCCTGACAATAAAATTCAAACTTCTAACATGGTCTAAAAGTCCCAATATAATATTTCCCTTGACAACCTTACCACGATTTTCTGTCAGTATTGTTCCCTCTAATTTTTCTGTGCTGTAGCACAGAAATTAGATTTCACTCAGTTTTAGAAATGCCCTATACATACTTCTGCTGTAAGGCCTCTATGTCTGCCTTCATTTTCCTTTTTAACATAAATTCCTAAAGATCAAGAACTGTATCATAGATTCTTAAATAAAATGATAGGGAGGGGGCAAAGTAAGATGGCCAAATTGAAGCCTTCACCAAGCATGCCTTCTGCACAGAAAGCACCTTCATAAGAACCAAAAACTAGATGAGCACCCACAGTACCTGGTTTTAACTTCATGTCACTGAAAAAGGCACTGAGGAGGGTAGAAATAGTCTTGAATCACCAATGCCACCCCTCGCCCACTCCCCAGCAGGAATTGTGACATTGCATTGAACTCAGTGGTACCCTGTTACCGCAGAATGCAAAACCAGGCTGCACTTAGCTAATGCCCACCCATAGAGGAGATATTTAAACCAACTCTAGTCAGAGGGGAATTGCCCATCCCAGTGGTCCAAACTTCAGTTCTGGCAAGCCTTATCACCCTGGGCTAAAGTGCTCTGGGGCTCTAAATAAACTTCAAAGGCAGTCTAGGCCACAGGGACTGCAACTCCTAGGGGAGTCCTAGTGCTTACTGAGATTAAGGTGAGTGGACTAAGGAGGCACATAATCTGTTGAGACACAGCCAGAGTGGCTAAGAGAGTGCTTGCACCACCCCTACTCCAAACCCAGGCTGCACAGCACATGGGGCTCCAAAATAGACACCTTCCTTCCACTTAAGGAGAGGAGGGAGAATAAAGAGGTCTCTGCCTTACATCTTGGAAACCAGTTCATCCACATAAGGATAGAATACCAGTCAGAGTTATGAAGCCCCCTTTCCAGGACCTAGCTCCTACACATTTCTAGACACAGCCTGGGCCAGAAGGGAACCTGCTGCCTTGAAGGGAAAGACTCAGTTCTAGCAGGACCCATCAACTACTGAATAAAGTGCCCTTGGGCTCTGAATAATCAGTAGCAATATCCAGCTAATATGCCACTCTGAGACTTGCTGGCTTCAGGTGAAACTCAGCACCTTACTAGCTATGGTGGCTATGGGGAGAGATTCCTTATGATTGAGAAAATCAGAGGGAAAAGTAAGGGGAGCTTTGTCTTATACCTTAAGTACCAACTCAGCCACAGGGCAGTAGAGCACCAAGCAGGTTCTTGTGGCCCCCAGTTCCAGGACTTGGCTCTTGGACAGCATTTCTGGACCTGCCATGGGCCAAAAGGAAACTACACTGAAGAGTGAGTCCCAGGCCAGGCAGCATTCACCACAAGCTCAATGAAGAGCTCTTGAGCCTTAAGAGGACATCAGCAGTAGCCCAGCAGTACTCTCCACGGGTTTGTGGTGGTGGTCATGGGGTGAGGCCCCTCTGCCTATGGAAAGGGGAGGGAAGAGTGGGAAATACTGTGTCTCATGATTTGAGTGCCAGGTTAGCCACAGTACAGTAGAACACTAGGCACACTTCTAAGGTTTTTGACTCAAGTCCCTGGCTCGCAGATGGCACCTCTGGACCTGCCTGGAGGAACTTGTGCCCTGAAGGGAAGGAAAAATCCTGGCTGACTTTACCACCTAATGATTGTACAGTCCCAGGACCTTGAGTGAACACAGGCAGTAGCCAGATAGTAGTTAGACAGCAGGCCTTGGGTGAAACCCAGTGCTATGCTGGCTTTCAGTCTGATTCAATGCAGTACCAGTGGTGGTGGCCACAAAGGTGCTTGTGTCACCCCATCCCAAGCTCCAGGTGGCTCAGAATAGAGAGAAAGAGGCTCTATTTTTTTTAGGAGAAAGTAAGGGAAAAGAACAACACTCTCTGCAGAGAATTCTGGATCTTATCCAAGACCATCAATGCAGTACCTCTACAAGTCTGCAAGAACAATAGTGTTACTGGATTTGGGGTATCCACTAATACAGATATAGCTTAGATCACAACACTCAAGTCTTCTGAGTACCTGAAAAGCCTTCCAGGAAATACAGAATCAAATTAGCCCAGACTGTGAAGACTATAAATACCTAACTCTTCAATATCCAGACACAGATGAACATCCACACATATTACGACCATCCAGGAAAGCATGACCTCACTTAATGAACTAAATAAGCCACCTGGGACTAATCCTGGAGAAACGGAGATATGTGACCTTTCAGACTTGAAATTCAAACTAGCTGTTTTAGGAAACTCAAAGAAATTCAAGATGATGCAGAGAAGGAATTCAGAATTCTACCAGATAAATTTCATAAAGAGATTGAAATAATTAAAGAGAAACAAGCAGAAATTCTATACTTGAAAAAGTACAATTGGCATACTGAAGAATGCATCACAGTCCTTTAATAGAATGGATCAAGCAGAAGGAGTTAGTGAGCTTGAAGACAGGCTATTTGAAAATATACAGTCAGAGGAGACAAAGGAAAAAAGAATAAAAAACAATGAGGCATAGCTATAGGATCTAGGAAATAGCTTCGAAAGGTCAAATCTAAGAGTTATTGGACTTAAAGAGGAGAAGGAAACACAGATAGGGATAGAAAGTTATTATCCCTTTGAATAAAATGGATATTAATGAGTGATAATTATTACAGAGAACTTCCCAAACCTGGAGAAAGATATCAGTATTCAAGTACAAGAAGGTTATAGAACATCTAGCACATTTAATCGAAAGAAGACTACCTCAAGGCATTTAATAAACTCTGAAAGGTCAAAGATAAAGCAAGGATCCTAAAAGCAGGATAAAACAAACAAATAATATACAATGGAACTCTTATGTGTCTGGCAGCAGACTTTTCAGTGGAAACCTTACAGATCATGAGAAAGTGACATGACATATTTAAAGTGTTGAAGGGAAAAAAAAAAATTTTACCCTAGAGAGTGTATCCTCCAAAAATGTCATTAAAACATGAATGAGAAATAAAAGTTCCCAAACAAAAAGAGGTTTTTCATCAATATCAGACCTGTCCTACAAGTGCTAAAGGCAGTACTTCAAAAAGAAAGAAAAGATTTTTAATGAGTAATAGAAGATTATCTGTTTTTTGGTTAAAAAAACAAACTCACTGGTAATAGTACGCAGAAAAACACAGAATATTATCACACTGTGACTCTGATGTGTAAACTACTCTTATACTAACTAGAAAGACAAAATGATGACCCAATCACAAATAATATATTTGCCCATTCTCAAACTGCTATAACTATAACAAAATACCTGAGACTGGGTAATTTATAAAGCAAAGAAATTTAATTGACTCACAGTTCCACTGTACAGGAAGCAAGGCAGCGTCTGCCTGCCTTTGGGGAGGCCTCAGGGAAATTTTTCTCATGGCAGAAGGCAAAGTGGTAGCAGGCATCTTACATGGCAGGAGCAGGAATGAGAGAGAGAGGGGAGATGCTACACACTTTACACAAGAACTCACTGTTGCAATGATAACACCAAGGAGGGTGATGTTAAGCCATGAGAAACCTCTCCCATGATCCAATTACCTACCATCAGGCCCCACCTCCAATATTGAGAATTACAATTTGACATGAGATTTGGGTGGAGACACATCCAAATCATGTCAGATAATAACTACAACATTTCAAGACATTGACAGTACTTTAAGATATAAACAGGAAAAACAAAAATCTAAAAAGTAGGGGAACTAAGTGTAGAGTTTTAATTTTCTTTTTGCTTGTTCATTTGTTTTATGCAAATAGTGTTAATATTATCAGCTTAAAATAATGGATTATAAGATATTATTTGAAAGCCTCATGGTAACCTCAAATCAAAAAACACACGACAGATCCATAAAAAAATAAAAAGCAAGAAATTAAATTATATCACCATAGAAAATCACCTTCACTAAAAGGAAGACAGGAAGGAAGGAAAGAAGGAAGAGAATATCTCAAAACAACCAAAAATCAAATAACAAAATGGCAGGGGTAAGTTATTATCCATAATATTGAAAGTAAATGGAATAAACTCCTTAATGAAAAGATATTAGAATGGCTGAATGGGTTAAAAAAGCAAGACCTAATGATCTGTTTGTTACCTACAAGAAACACACTTCACCTATAAAGACATATGTTGACTAAGAATAAGGGGATGGAAAAAGGTATTGCATGCCAATGGAAACCAAAAAAGAGCTGGAGTAGCTATATTTACATCAGACAAAATAGAATTTAAAAAAAAAACTCTAAGAAAAGACAAAGAAGGTCATTATATGATGGTAAATGGGTCAGTTCAGCAAGGGGGATATATAAGCACTGTAAACATATATGCACTCGGTACTGGAGTACCCAAGTTATTAGCGCTAGAGAGATGGAACCCATACAATAAAACCTGGAGACTTCAACAGTCTTGTTTCAGCACTGGATACATCTTCCAGACAGAAAATCATCAAAGAAACACTGAACTTAACCTGCATTATAGACAAAATTGACCAAATTTACAGATCATTTCATTCAACAGCCACAGAATACATATTAATTTCCTCATCACATGAATTATTCTGAGGGAGACCATATGTTATCTATCCAGAGATAGACTATATCTTTAAGACAAAACAAGTCTTAAAACATTCAGAAAATTGAAATAATATCAAGCATCTTCTCTCACCACATGGAGTAAAACTACAAATCAATTTATGCAAACACATGGAAACTAAACATCATGCTCCTCAATGACCAGTAGGTCAATGAAGAAATCAAGAAGGAAATTGAAAATTATTTGGAAATGAATTATAATGATGACACAACATAAAACCTATGAAGTACAGCAAAAACAGTACTGAGGGAACATAATAGCTATAAGTGCCTACATCAAAAAAGAAGAAAAACATCAAATAACCTAATGATGCATCTTAAAGAATTAGTAAAATGACGAGTTGATGGGTGCAGCACACCAACATGGCACAAGTATACATATGTAACAGACCTGCACGTTATGCACATGTACCCTAGAACTTAAAGTATAATAATAATAATAAAATAAGTATGTGAAAAAAAAAAGAAATACAAAAGCTGAGAAAGTAAAATATATTCAAAGATACAATTCTATTGTAAAATGATCAGCACAAGTTAGATTAAATGCAAACCTTAGTGCTTCACTAGGATTTCCCGTCTCAATAATTTGTCTTTAAGTGAAGAGGTTTGCTATGTTTTCAGTATTGGCCATTCATGTCATGTTTTAAAACATTCTTAAAGGCCGGATGCGGAGGCTCCTACCTGTAATCCTGGCACTTTGGGTGGCCGAGGCAGGTGGATCACCTGAGGTCAGGAGTTTAAGACCAGCTTGGGCAACATGGTGATACCCCATCTGTACTTAAGAAAATACATATATATACAAAAATTAGCTGGGCATGGCGGCGAGCACCTGTGATCCCAGCTACTCGGGAGGCTGAGGCACAAGAATCGCTTGAACCCTAGTGGCGGAGGTTCCAGTGAGCCGAAATCGCGCCACTGCACTCAGGCCTGGGCGACAGAGCGAGATTCCGTCTGAAAAAAAAAAAAATGAAATAAAATAAAACATTCTTATCACTGATTATACAGAGAATTGTGTTTTAAAATTATTAGTAGCAAGAAATTAATGCCCATATTAATTTCCTTTCTACTAAACAACTGTGCTTTCCCCAAGGTCTCTAAAGTGGAAAAAAAAAAAAAAAAAAGTAAAATGAGCAAACCAAACCCAAAATTACTAGAAGAAAAGAATAAGGAGCAGAGCAAAAATAAATTAATTTGAAATGAAGAAAACGATACAGAAGATTAATGAAACAAAGAGTTGGTTTTTTGAAAAGTTAAACAAAATTAACAAACATTTAGCCAGACTAACCAAAAAACGAGAAGATACAAATAGAGATTACAAAGGAGACATTACTACTGATACTGCAGAAATTCAGAGGATTAGCAGCTGCTGCGAGCAACTATATGCCAATAAATTGGAAAATCTAGAAGAGGTGAACAAATGCCTAGATACATACAATCTACCAAGATTGAACCATGATGAAGTCCAAAATCTGAATAGATCAAGAACAAGTAATGAGAGTGAAGCTATGATAAAAATTCTACCTGCAAAGAATGACAGGACCCAATGGCCTCACATCTTAATTCTATCAAACATTTAAAGAGAATGTGTACCAATTCTTTTCAGACTATTCTGAAAAATAGAGGAGGAAATATTTCCAAACTTATTCTTCAGGGCCAATATTACCCTGATACCAAAACCAGATAAAGACAAATCAAAAAAATAATAATAATAAATTGAAATCCCCTGGAAAGGATACACCATTCTAAATGCCTTTCAGAACATTTGTGATTCATGGAAGATCACAACATCAGTATGCAAAAGAGTTTGTAAGAAGTTGATTCGAACCCTCATTGATAACTTTAAGGAGTTCAAGACTTCACTGAGGTAGTAATTGCAGATGTGGTAGAAATAGAGAACTAGAATTAGAAGTGGAATGTGAGATGTGACTGAGTAGCTGTAATCTCATGGTAAAACTTGAACGGATGAGGAGTTGCTTCTTATGAATAAGCAAAACAAGCTTCTACTCCTGGTGAAGATGCTGTGAGCATTGTTGGAATGATAACAGTGCATTTAGAATATTATGTAAACTTATTTGATAAAGCAACAGCAAGGTTTGAGAGGAGTGCATATGGAGAGAAGTTCTGTTGTGGATGAAATGCTATCAAATGGCATTGCATGCTACAGAAAAATCTTTTGTGAAAGGAAGAGTCCATTGATGCAGCAAATTTCATTGTTGTCTTATTTTAAGAAGCTGCCATAGCCACAGCCACCTCAGCCTTCAGCAGCTGTTACTTTGATTGGTTAAAAGTCATCAACATTGAGGCAAGACTCTCCACCAGCAAAAAGATTATGAGTTGCTGGGAGCTTAGATGACTGTCAGCATATTTTAGCAATAAAATATTTTTTAACTGTTATTTTAGGTTCGGGGATACATGTGAAGATTTGTTACACGTGTCATGGGAGTTTATACATATTATTACATCACCCAGGTATTAAGCTCAGTACCCAATAGTTATCTTTTTTATTCTTCTCTCTCTTCCCACCCTCCCCCATCAAGTAGACCCCAGTGTCTGTTTCCCTCTTTGTGTTCATATGTTCTTATCATTTAGCTCCCACTTATAAGAGAACATGCAGTATTTGGTTTTCTGTTTCTGCATTAGTTTGCTGAGGATAATAGCCTTCATCTCCATCCATGCTCCCATAAAAGACATGATCACATTCTTTTTTGTGCCTGTGTAGTATTCCATGTGTATTTATATGTATTCCATGTATATATACTACATTTTCTTTATCCAGTCTGTCATTGATGGGCACTTAGGCTGATTCCAGGTCTTTGCTATTATGAACAGTGCTGCAGTGAACATTTGCATGCATGTGTCTTTATGGTAGAATGATTTATATTCCTCTGGGTGTATATTCAGTAATGGGATAGCTGGGTTGAATGGGAGTTCTGCTGTTAGCTCTTTGAGGAATCACCATATTGCTTTCCACAATGGTTGGACTCATTTATATCCCCACAAACAGTATGTAAGTGTTCCCTTTTCTCTGCAGCCTTGGCAGCATTTGTTTTTTTGACTTTTTAGTAATCGCCATTCTGACTGGTGTGAGATGGTATCTCATTGTGGTTTTGATTTGCATTTCTCTAATGATCAGTGATATTAAGATTTTCTTCATATGCTTGTTGGCTACATATATGTCTTGTTTTGAAAAATATCTGTTCATGTCTATAAGGAACTTAAACAAATTTACAAGAGAAAAACAACCCCATTAAAAAGTGGGCAAAGGACATGAGCAGACACTTCTCAAGAGAAGATGCACATTATTTTCTTCTAGATGATGTTTTTGCACACTTAATAGATTATAGTGTAAACTTTTATATGCTATATGCACTGGGAAATCAAAAAAATTAAGTCACTCATTTTATTGCAATATTCACTTTTTTGTCGTGGTCTAGAACTGAACCCTCCATATCTCCGAGGTATGCTTGTTGTAATTACATGCTGTTAATACGTGAATATGTGTGATCATGAACATGAGTATAAACACAGTTGTTATACAACATGGAAAGCACCACAAATTGAAATGTTCTTTCTCCTGAAAACTTAAAAATATGAACAAGTTTTTTGTTTTGTTCTGTTTTGGGTTTTTGTTGTTGTTGTTTTTGAGATGGAGTCTTGCTCTCTCACCAGGCTGGAGTGCAGTGGCACGATCTTGGCTCACGGGAACCTCCGCCTCCCAGGTTCAAGAGATTCTCCTGCCTCAGCCTCATGAGTACCTGGGACTACAGGCTCACGCCACCACTCCCAGCTAATGTTTGTCTTTTTAGTAGAGACGAGGTTTCACCATGTTAGCCAGGATGGTCTCGATCTCTTGACTTCCTGATCTGCCCCCCTCAGACTCCCAAAGTGCTGGAATTACAGGTGTAAGCCACTGCGCCCGGCCTTTATTTATTTATTTATTTATTTTTTATTTTTTTGACACGGAGTTTCACTCTTGTTGCCCAGGCTAGAGTGCAATAGCGATCTCAGCTCACTGCAACCTCCACCTCCCAGTTCAAGTGATTCTCCTGCCTCAGCCACCTGAGTAGCTGTGATTACAGGCATATGCCACCATGCCTGGTTAATTTTGTATTTTTAGTAGAGGCAGGGTTTCTCTGTGATGGTCAGGCTGGTCTCGAACACCCGACCTCTGGTGATCTGCCCGCCTCTGCCTCCCAAAGTGCTGCCATTACAGGCGTGAGCCACCACACTCGGCCCAAAAAATATGAACAAGTTTACTTCAAGAGGAGAAATGTAAAAAAGCAAGAGAAAATATTGCTTGAGATTAAGAAAAAGTCAAAAGAAAGATAATCATTTTTTTAAAAAAGAACAGACTTCTTTAACTTTTACTTTTGTCCTTCTCATCATTTTAAAAGAATTTTGACTTAAGTTTTATTCATTCAGCATTTATTGTACAACTACCATGTGCCAGACACTGTTCAACACTTTCAACACTTCAGCTTTTGAAGGGCTTTACAATTAGAGAGAGGTCTTCAGAGACCCCCATTTCATACTAGTGTGGACTGCATCTTTTCCCATTACCTTGGTAATTGAGGGTACATGAGGAGAGGTGACTGGGAACATATCCTTAATTCAGACAAAGGAGAATAAGTTGAACAATGCCCCTGCCATGCCCCCATTACAACTGGACTGTTTATTTTCCAGACTCAACTTTTATTCGAAACAGAGCTCTTCAATGTACAGTTAGCAAGGTTTTTATCATTTTATATAAATTTCCTTTCCCACAGTATATCAGTTCCAAATTTGGGGCATACTTTAATTCAAACACCAGAAAACTATTTTGGCAGATGGCAATAATGTATCATGACAGGATTTAAAAAAATGTATTTGATTGTTTGGAAGGGTATACTAAATCAATAGTTGTCTCAAATCCTTTATGGAAAAAGGCGGAGATAAATAAATAAGTGTAACACAGTAACTACGGATAAGTCTCTATTTCCTGGTCCAGAAACTGTTAATTAGCAATGCATGGTTACCATTCCTTATACTCAGTGATTCTTCATATATTAGGTTGGTGCAAGAGTAATTGCGGGTTTTGCCTTTACTTTTTCTTTTTTTTTTTTTTTTTTTAAGACGGAGTTTCACTCTTGTTGCCCAGGATGAAGTGCAATGGCGTAGTCTCGGCTCACTGCAACCTCTGCCTCCTGGATTCAAGTGATTCTCCTGCCTCAGCCTCCCGAATAGCTGAGATTGTAGGAGTGCATCACCATGCCTGGCTAATTTTGTATTTTTAGTAGAGACGGGCTTTCACCACGTTGGTCAAGCTGGTCACGAACTCCTGACCTCAGGTGGTCTGCCTGCCTTGGCCTCCCAAACTGCTGAGATTACAGGCATGAGCCACCGCACCCAGCCTGCCTTTACTTTTAATGGCAAAGATCGCAGTCACTCTTGTACCAACCTAAATATTTCTGATTTTAAAAATAGAATTTTTTTTTCACTGCAGCAGTCTGAAGCTTAGAAAATTTACATAGTAATTTGCCGCTATATTTAAAGACATTTACTATTTTCCTTTTTTGTGACATTATCTTCGGGAAATCATAATTTGTAGTTGTATAGTAAAAATGTTTTCTTCCTCTAAGTTGTAGAAATCTCTGGGTTTTCTCATCCTAAATCATCAAATGAGTAAATGCCACTTTTCTCAATGTAGAAATTGAAGTATGCACAAGTGTCTTCTGAATTGAGCAGTGCCCTGTAAGCACAGCAAGTGAAAAAGGGGGCAGGAAGAACACCCAGAGCCAGATAAGAGTTGCACTAGAATATTTCTAGAATATGTTGTATTGAGGAAGATTTGGGTTTTTTTGGTGGGAGGTGGGGAAGAAAAGAAAGAGATATTTAGAAATTCGTGGTAGAATAATGTTGGGATGGATTTCTTGATGAGAAACACAAAATAAGAAAATGAATATGTATTATTGTTGTTGGTGGTGAAAATAACATTGTCATGATGTGTGATATAGTATTTCAGTTCGGATTGGCCCAAGTTAGCAGCTGAACTGATCTGAAACAAAGGGAAGCCCTACAGACATCAGGGCTATACTTTGACACAGTATTAACATATTCACATTGCAGTTGCTAGGAAGGTTATGCTGGTGACCGTTTTTATTTCTTTGCAGCCTGATATAACTCAGTATTGATTTGAGACAGCTCCTGTAGTGATGTTTTTCCACCAGAAAATCCATAGAATATATTTTCTTCATGAAGAGTGATGGGCACAGATAGGGTAATTCTAACTTGCTAATGAAGATCTGGGGTCTTGCACTTAGATCTTCCTTATGCAGCCTCAAAGTTCAAGGATGTCATTTCAGGTATCTCTGACATTCCTTGGCATTTAAAGAGAAATGGATTTTGGCACAATTCTACAGAAAGGCTAGCAACAACAGACACAGTTATTATATAAAGGATTCAGTGAGTCTCCTGATATAAAAATCCTAGTGTATAAATGCCCTGTTTATTCCAGCCCTTCTCTCAGGATTTCCTATAAAATGTTCAGAATAAATAAGTAGGCCATGTTATATGAGATTCAAAAATTACATATGAACTTACTGCTAAAAATTCAATTTGTCAACCTGATTTGTACAGGTGCTAACACAGAATTTAACAAAGCAAGGTACATAATGAAAAAGGAAAAAGAAGCTTTTATCTGCAGCATTGTCACATCTGCTAGATGAAGTACTAGAGAATTACTGCTACATGTTGTTTCATCCTTTGTTCTCCAAACCAAAAATGAGCAACTTAAAAACCTTGCTAATCTGAAGTTTTTCCAAAATACATCTATCCGAATTATAGATTATTGTTCAGATATCCTGCAGAAATTAATTAGAACATTTAGCAAAGTGAAGCTAAATAGAGTCCTGACAGATTTGACTTAATTAACAAATTTTAAACTCTTATATTTATCAGATGAATATTTGAATTAGTTAATAAAAATAATGTTTATTTTCTTGGATAAATAACGCATTGATTCTAAAGATGGTTTTATGATAGATTCCTGCATGTATTTTGCTATTTCCCTGTCGTTTTTTCAGTTACCAATGATATCTTAGTTTATTTCTTTTCTAGTACCAAGAGTTAAGATTATAATTATACCATATGCTTGGCACTGTGTTTCTACATAAATTGTAGAATTAGCTTTCTTTTTTCTTTATCCCTTGGGAAAAATTATTTTAGTATTGTGATTGAATTAAACTTATAGATAAATGAAGAAAATTAACCTATGGCATGATTACTTTTTCCAAAAACAGGGTATGTCTTTCCATTTATGGTCTTCCTTTTTAGGATCCTCTGTGGAATTCTAAGGTTTTCTAGATAATTCTTTTCAGGGTTATTACTAGATATTTTAGCCTTTTGTTATCATTATTGGGATATCTTATTTCATTACATTTTTTATTTGATTTTTTGATGGTTGATTTCACCAACAGTTTGATACAGTGATTAAGGACATAGACTCTTAAACTTTTGAATTGCAGCGCTGCCATACCAGCTGTGTAACCTTGAACAAGTCACTTGACTTTTCTATGCCTGTTTCCTTGTTCATAAAATGGTGATAATAATATTATATACTTCAGAGAATTATTGGGAGGATTTAGTTAATGTATGTAGAACACTGCTGGTATATATAAATACTCTGCAAGTTTTCACCATTGTCATTATTATTTTTTGTCAGCCCTATTACTGTTTTCTCATTGTTTGTAATTATTTTTCAGTTAATTCAAATTTTCTAGTTATTTATCATCTACAAATTATAATTTTACCTTTTTCAATTTTATAGATCTTATTTGTTTCTATTATTTAATTGCTTCACCTTTTTCTCTAGAACAATATTAAATAACAGTGGTAATGGTGGACATCTTTATCTTACACTTATATTAAATGGCAGTATTTCTATTGTTTTGCTGTCTTTTTGCTTGAGAGATAAATTTTATTATGTCATAAAAGTATCATACATTCTGATTTCTTAAGAGTCTTATATATCTTATCAACACACTGTCTAGTATTCAATAGGAACTAAAGATAAGCCATGACTATGGATTACTGAGCTTTGCCGTTTTGGACTGTTTCTACTTTTAGAGCCAGCTTTAAATCTAGGCTCTGTCCTAATTTCTATTTATGTCAAGGGTCTTGATCCTATGAGAAACTACCAAACTTTAGGTTTAAGCCAAGGGTATATTTAAAGTCTCCGATCACCACTGGGTGGAGATACTACAGAAATTCATAGAATGAGCAATCCTGTGATTTGAGAGGGAGTTAGGAAAAAAAAAAATTAACTAGACTTGAAGAACAATGAAACTTTACTAAAAACTTTTCAGCCAAAGTTAAAGAATAAATTTCAGTTAAATTTAAACCTAAGACATTATTTGTACCTGGATTGTTTGAAAGGCTGATTATTGTTTCTAGTGATACACAATAATAAGTACTCTTAAATTTTCTTTCTTGAGAGGCTAGTGCCAACTTGTGGCTTTATATTCCCATTTGTCATTTGTTGGTTAATTCTGGATTATATGTAGTTTTTTTTTTATTTGTAGCATTATTACCATTTCAATTAAAGTAGACTCATGTGTTTTTAACAATACATTTAGCATCTGATTTTGCAATAGAATAGCTATTTTATTTTATTTATATGAAAAATGCCTATAAACACATTCAAATATCTCTGGCAGTGTGGCCAGAAATGCAAAAGAACTTAAACATTTTTTTAAACAAGATATATGTGTTGAAATGTATCTGTACATTTTATAGACACTATAATATTTCAAAGATTTACTTGACCACAATAAATATTGCCCATAACTCCATTTATCAAATGTTTTTTCTTGTCTTAGATTACCTTTTATTGCATATTAAAGTAAACCAAAAGGAAGATATGAAGACTTTTTAATTTAACAACTTTAAAATTGAATATATCTACAATAAATATTATTGTAATTCATCTATTGTATTATAGCTGATAATTTTAATTCATTATAACTGCTATTATATTTAACAGGCTCTTTGTACATAAAATAATTTGTTAGATTTTCTTGTAGAAATCCTGTATTTGTTCATGCCCAATTTGTGTTTCAGAATGTAGAAC
Organism: Macaca mulatta; assembly: GCF_049350105.2. Classification (NCBI taxonomy): domain Eukaryota; kingdom Metazoa; phylum Chordata; class Mammalia; order Primates; family Cercopithecidae; genus Macaca; species Macaca mulatta. The sequence goes on along the minus strand of NC_133410.1, from coordinate 115,534,151 downwards.
TTTATTCAGAGCTTAAATGAATTATTAATTTATCCCTGAGATGCTTTTATTTTCAATAAGAAAATATGAAAAAAAATGTGTACCAACCAATTTAATGTTATAGAAAGGAACCATTCAGATTTATGAGTTCATATTCCATAATATATATCATAGTATTACAAACTCAAAGTACAGCTCGATGATCTCTGGCTTTAAGGTTGGCTGTGGCATGTACATAGCCTTTCTGATCTCATTAAAACCAGTTTTCTTCTATTTAAAAGAAGTTTGCAGTATTCACAGCTAAACACATTATAGACATTGATGCTTCTGTAGCTATATTCTTGTAAGAATCATCTGGGATGATTTGTGGTGTGTTAAAATAAATGATTAAAGATTAGAGACAGCTGAATACTCTTCCTTCTCATTTAAAATGTTAAACAGTCTTCTGTGTTTACTGCTGAAACTTTTGAATTTTCCTATATTTGGGACATCTTAATTGCATTCAAATGTAAACGGTTGGCTGATGCATGATATTAGATGAATATTTCACCAGAAATCAATCATGGTAATAACAGTTAATACCACAAGCACTTTAGAGACCTTATTTACCTTGTATTTGGCACAGCAGTGAGAGTGAAGGAGGCAGATCTCCAGACTTTCTTCCTCAGGGAATAAGTGTCTGGCCAGAGAGTATTTTGATCACTTAGTTGACATCCTTTGGTTATCTAGTGAGGACAGTGATGTGCGGGCAAGGAGAATATTCCAAGTGACCAGGAGGAGCAGAGCAAAAATGGTAGCACTAATCACTTTGGTATACAAGGAAGAGGAAAAGGGTGACAGTGAAGGGTATTATAGTCAGCAGCTCAATTCAAGTAAAGATTCTACCTTGGAAAATTAGAGTTTGAGATGAAAATATCAGTTCTACTAACTATATTACTGTGACCTCTTGTCACCAGCTGACTCTACTCACTGAAACTCCAGATCAGTATTGCCATTGAAACTTGACCATAATGGTGCTGTGTGAACAGCATCTCTATCACATTTCAGAAGGAAGGTATCAAAAGTTCTACCTTTAGAAGTTATCCAACTAAGTAGGGCTACTCTCATTAACTTTTTCATATTGTTCACCTCAGTGTAGGAAACTCACCAGGTTCTGGTTTTATTTTAAATAATTATTTCTAGATGTTAATAGAAACGTATATCCAAGTAACAAAGCAGCACCAACACCACCACCACCCTACATTGCCACTTTGACCCTGTTTTTGCCTCGTAAGTCAGTGACACTAGAGTTCTTTACTTACTGTAACCTCTTCCATCCTCACTTAGACCAATTTAAATTGTATGAAATATTTCCCAATTACTTGTCTTTTCAAATACACAAATTCTTACTGATCTAAGATTATATAAGCATGCCATGTTCATGAACAACACTTAACTGAGTCTCATAATTAGAACCACTCCTGAATCTCCTTAAGTAGAAACTCCAGTGGAGTCATTAAGTATTATGTATTGGTTTTTAACTTTTGTCTCAGAAAACAAGCAAGAGTTTGGGGACCTTTTGCCAGTTGAATATAAATTTAAAAAATAAGGTGATACAATTATATACGTAATAGAAAATACACTCTATTTTCTATAACGACATTTCAGTCAACAATGGATTACATACATGACCGTGGTCCCATGAGATTATGATAGAGCATATGCAGAAACCTGATATATAGCACTTGATATTGGCACTGCACGTCAACTAGAGGAAATAATTACTATTCAGTAATGGTTCTGTGACATTTGGTTTTCCGTATTAAAAAATACATGTAAATAAATAAATATGCCATCTTTGTGTAAATACACCCTATGATGTTTGCACAACAAACTTGCCTAATGACATGTTTCTTAGAACATATTCCCTTCATTAAGCAACACATGACTGTACAAATACTGTCTATTCCTGCCCATCATTTGAGAAAATGGTCTGAGCCCCAGAGAGATAAAATGTCTCCAGAATGATACTATAAAGCAAAGGAAAAATTACTGTCTTTACAGAAGCTTAGCTTGTACACAATTTTTCCAGAGTACATCTGTGAACATTTTAGCATAGTCTCTAATCACTGAAAACAAAAATCTGTCTCTACTTTTCTTTGTATTTCATATTGATGTACATTGTCTCTCTTCTGCTTGAGGGGAAGAGATTCTCTCTAGTGTTAGAGCTATACAATGCAGCTTTCAGAGTATGACAGTTATTTCAAACTCCACATCAGATGCTGTATTTCTAAATTTTATGAATAGAAACCTCTTCCTGTTTAAAACTAAGAGGGAGAAGTGAAAACTTGAAAATGTCACTGAGACAATTTATTGTTTTAGTATATGGATAAAAATGATATTTGTAGATTGATAGATTTTGAAGGTAACTTTTCTTTGTTAAAATTCCTTTGAGAGTGATAGTCTGTGCCATTTACAAAGCCTGTACTCCCTCTTGCAGGAGCTTGAAATAGCACTAAGAAAGCAGAGTCTGTTTATTGTAAACATTTGGAAAAATGAGAATTGATTAATATTACCCTAAAAATCTCAACTTTTATGTTTTTATAAGCCTTATTAATATTACACAGTTTAAGATTTTTCTCAGCATTATATAGATTGCCTGCCAAAATTGGGATATTTGCCAATTTTTTTTCTTTAAATTGTTTACCCTTTCTCATAACCTAAACTGCAATTTCTATGCTGATCATTCCAAGAATATGATATTCTAACCATGACTTCTTCCAAATGCCACTTTTTATCTCTAACTGCATCTTTGACAGTGACAAGTGAACTTGAGACCCTGTACCATCTCAGTTTCACATACCTAGATTTAAACATACCTTCCTTTTATCTGTCATCTGTCACTGTTAATATCTTTTTTCCTAATCAACCATGTTCAAAACTTAAGAGCCATTATTTACTCATCCTTGACCTTTAACTCCTGTATATTTTCTCCTTCTATATTTTCCTATACAGCCTCTCATATATCTATCTTTCTTTATCGTTTCATTAATCCAACCAATTTTACTGAATAACTACTGAGTTCCAGGCTCTCTGCTGGGCAATGGAGGTATGAAACAAGTCTAAGCCTCTGTTTTCAAGGAGCTCATGGTATATTGAAAGAGACCAGGGGCAGTGATTTATAGAGTAGGGGCTATAAACCTGAGAAACTTTGATTGGCTATTTGTGAACTAAACTTCACAAAATTAAATTAGAATTCAAATTAAAATAGGATGCTGACTGAAATTTCTACATCATTCATACCAGGTTAAGTTGGTGGGGGAGGAGGGGAATGAAAAGACTTTAAATGAGAGGATTTCTTTAGCTACCTCCTAAAGGTAGAACCAGTGCCTTAGAAATAGAATCGAAGTACCTTCCCAATTTCACACAGAATACTATACTTGAAAACCCCCAGTTATTTATATAGTAAACTGCTATTCATCCTTTTAATCTCCACTGAAATATTACCTTTTCAAAGAAACGTTCCCCAATTTTCCACTTTTTTTCTGGCCAAATGAACTACTCCTGTATCATGACAGAAACCAAGTTGCAGTGAGTTCAGGAGACAATGTGAAGGAGAAAATAGAGAAGAAAAGGAGGTAGAGAGGTAGTAGCTTGGGAGTGATTCACTCCTTGAAGAGTAGTTTTATTATTTATTGTTTTAATTTACCTTCTGTTTACTGTAGATAGGATAGAATTGCATGTATTTGGCCAGGCGCAGTGGCTCACGCCTGTAATCCCAGCACTTTAGGAGGCGGAGGCAGGCGGATCATGAGGTCAGGAGATCAAGACCATCCTGGCTAACATGGTGAAACCCCGTCTCTACTAAAAATACAAAACAAAATCAGCCGGGCGAGCTGGCGGGCGCCTATAGTCCCAGCTACTCAGGAGGCTGAGGCAGGAGAATGGCATGAACCCGGGAGGCAGAGCTTGCAGTGAGCCCGGATTGCGCCACTGCACTCTAGCCTGGGCGACAGAGCAAGACTCTGTCTCAAAAAACAAAAAAACAAAAAAAAAGAAATGCATGTATTTATAGACCAAGGAAAAAAGAAAAGGAAAAACTGAAAGAAAAAAAAAGGAGATAGAGCAAAGCTCTCAATTACCAGTGCTATCACTTAATCTAGATATTAATAAAATTCACTTTCTACCAAGTCTTTCTCCCTTTAATTTTTCCCATTTCTATTTCATTCTTGGAAAAACAGCCAAATTAATATTCCTAAGATACTGTTATTAGTATGTGACACATTCCTCAAAAAATCCTACGTACATATCTGTAAGTCTGATTTATATCCTCAGACTTCTCTGTCTTTCAGAGATCTCATAATCTGGCTCCTGTCTACCTATGCAATACTATTTTTCTCTGATTCTCAGGATGGATGGTCAACTCAGTGAGACTAGTCTCTCCATTGTCATTTTTACACCCATTGACTTTAAGTTTTATAAGAACAAGTATCTTTGTTTTGTTAATTGAAATATCCCAAGCACCATGCATGGTACCTAATAGGTATTCAGTAACTATTTATCAAATTTTTCTATGCTCCTCCACATCTTTTATAGTAACCCACTTCTACAACAGTCTTCCTTCTCTCTTTTCTTCTTTTCCAAACCCTACTTGGTTTTCCTTACTCAAGTGCCACTTACTCCACCAATATATTACTAACTACTTCTGCCCATATTGTGTTTCATTCTTTCCCTGAGTTCTCAAGGTATGTACCTTTGGTTCCATACATGGAATCTTACAAGAGACGCAGGGTAATGATGTGGTTAAGTGCTCATTCTCCAGAGCCAGACTGACCAAATTTGAATCGTGATTCTGTTACTGTTATATTGCCTTTGACAGGTCCTCTCTGCACCTGAATTTCCTTATCTATAATATGAGTAAAATAATAGAACCTCCCTCAGGATTATTGTAAGACTGAAATGAGTAAGTAAATTTATACAAGTATACATTTATTGTATACAAAATATTTATATATTTTCTATTATTATTGTATACTTTTATTACTAATTCATTCCTGTTAATCTTGCCTTCTCAACTGGATTATGGAGTCTTTGAGGTAGAAATGATATTTCATCTTTCTCAAAATGGCCAGCACAGGCTAGTTCACCAAATATTTGTCAATTAATGATTTACTCAAAATTTAGATGATATTAAGATAATTTTACCGGGAAATTAAAGCTGCTTCATTTGGGATCTAATTTTTGATAACTTATTTTATGTAAAGATCTACAGTCTACTAAGCACTTTAGATTGATTGTACTGTTTGATTCTCACGGTATTTTTGTGAGGTAAATAGGGGAGCAGCATCATTCTCATTTTACAGCTTAGGAAAGAAAAGTCAAGAAGATAGGTGCCTACCCCCCCACTCTCTCAGTACTACCATCTCTCTCCCTATTCTCACCTGCTCAGAGAGGTACAAGGTAAATCAATGTCTTCTGCTGAAGTAGACATTCCACTGCAGTGTAGAATGTCACCCACCCCTTATTTTAGGTATGCCCAAATCTCTACAATGATTGTCCTGGGAACTACTCCACATTTGCCTTGCAAGGGGAGAATTCGAGTGGCTAAAAATACCTGCTCCTCTAACCTGTAGGTTGGGAATGGAGATACATCGTATCTTGAATACTGTGTTTTCCACAAAGTCAATTCCCCACTTCCCCTAACCTATCTCCTTGTATACGCTAGGAGGAGAAGGGATGCTGGGGTGATAGTCAGGAGCAATAGAGTCACTCTGTCCCTTCTCAGTTAGTCCTTGGACAGCTTTTGTTGGTAGCTTCACTTATAGCAGGCTAGCATATTAGAGCCTTTTAGGGACAACATCACTCAGTATCCTTTGTTTTTTTTGTTTTTGTTTTTGTTTTTTTGACAAAGTCTCGCTCTGTCACCCAGGCTGGAGTGCAGTGGCGCAGTCTCAGCTCACTGCAAGCTCTGCCTCCTGGGTTCATGCCATTCTCCTACTTTAGCCTCCTGAGTAGCTGGGACTACAGACACCTACCATCACGCCCAGCGAATTCTTTGTATTTTTAGTAGAGGTGGGGTTTCACCATGTTAGCCAGGATGGTCTCGATCTCCTGACCTCGTAATCTGCCTGCCTCGGCCTCCCAAAGTGCTGGGATTACAGGCATGAGCCACTGCACCCGGTCACTCAGCATCCTTTTATACTTACATTCGTTTATCAAACCTTTTAGCACCTTCTCTGGGCAGGATGCTATTATAATTACCATGGAGTATGCAAATGAAATATAAGGAATTTAAGCTTTTGGTGTACCTGGCTCTGTGGTCATTAGCATGTTTCTGTTAATCCAGTTTCCCTCCTAGAAACATTATATGTCACTTTAAAAAAACTGTTTTATACGTTGTCCTCAAAACAAAAAGTGTACTGTCATGCTGAAACAAACTATTTAGTTCCTAGTCAGCTTTTTGTTTTGTTTTTGAGATGGAGTCTCGTTCTTGTCACCCAGGCTGGAGTGCAGTGGCATGATCTGCATTTACTGCAACCTCCACCTCCTGGGTTCAAGCAATTCTTCTGCCTCAGCCTCCTGAGTAGCTGGGATTACAGGCGCCCACCACCATGCCCGGCTAATTTTTGTAGTTTTGGTGGTGAAAGGGTTTCACCATATTGGCCAGGCTGGTCTCGAACTCCGGACTTCAAGTGACCAAGGCCCGCCTTGGCCTCCCAAAGTGCTGAGATTGCAGGCGTGAGCCACCGCGCCCAGCCTAAATATTCTTATATGTAGCCAATGGGCCCTTTTCTCTAAATTCTAAATATGTTTTGTGAAAATGTAGATAAGCATCAGTTTATTTAAAAATTTCTTCATGCAAATGGTAGAGTAGGCCTTACCAATGAAACATTTCAGTGAACCTAAAACATTTTTTATTGACTTGTGTATGTTATCTTTTGTGTGTTTTCCAGCCTTGAATGCATGAAAGCCTGTCCTATTTAATGATCTCTTTTTATCATTTTTAGACTTTATCTGTGTTGGTCTGTTCTCAATCTGCTAATAAAGATATACCCAAGACTGAGTAATTTATAAAGGAAAGAGATTTAATTGACTCACAGTTCCATTTGCTGGGAAGGCCTCACAGTCATGGTGGAAAGTGAATGAGGAGCAAAGTCACATCTTACATATCAGCAGGCAAGACCTTGTGCAGGGGAACTCTTACTTATAAAACCATTAGATCTCATAAGACTTATTCACTACCATGAGAACAGTACGGGGGAAAGGACCCCCATGATTCAACTATTTCCACCTGACCCCATCCCCTTCACACTTGGGGATTATTACAGTTCAAGGTGAGATTTGGGTGGGGACACAGCCAAACCATATCTTTCTGTCCCTGGCCCCTCCCAAATCTCATGTCCTCACATTTCAAAACCAATCATGCCTTCCCAACAGTCCTCCAAAGTCTTAACTCATTTCAGCATTAACTCAGAAGTACACAGTCCAAAGTCTCATCTGAGACAAGGCAAGTCCCTTCTGCTTATGAGCCTGTAAAATCAAAAGCATTTCTCAGATACAGTAGGGTACAGGCATTGGGTAAATATACCCATTCCAAAGGGGAGAAATTGGCCAAAACAAAAGGGCCACAGGTGCCATGCAAGTTAAAGCTCCAGTAAGGCAGTCATTAAACTTTAAGTTCCATAACGATCTCCTTTGACTCCATGTCTTACATCCAGGTCACATGATGCAAGAGGTGTGCTCCCACAGCCTTGGGCAGCTCTGCCCCTCTGGCATTGTAGGGTACAGCCCCACTCCCAGCTGCTTTCATGAGCTAGCATTGAGTGTCTGTGGTTTTTCCAGGCTCACAGTGCAAGCTGTCAGTGGATCTACCATTCTCGGGTTTGGAGGACTATTGCCCTCTTCTCACAGCTCCATTAGGCAGTGCTGTATAGCTGTTCTCCATGAGAGAGCTCTGCCCCAGCAGCAAACTTTTGCCTGGACATCCAGGTGTCTCAAACATCCCCTGAAATCTAGGCAGATATTTCTAAACCTCAATTCTTGACTTCAGTGCACTTCTGTGCACCACAGGCCCAACACTACATGTAAGCCACCAAGGTTTGGGGCTTGCACCCCCTGAAACAAAGGCTTGAGCTGTACGTTGGCCCCCTTTAGCCAGGGCTGGAGCTGAAGCAGCTGTGATGCAGGGCACCATATCATGAGGCTTCGTAGAGCAGTGGGGCCCTGGGCCCCACCCACAAAACCATTTTTTGCTCCTAGGCCTCCAGGCCTGTGATAGGATGGGCTGCTGTGAAGGTCTCCTGCGTGCCCTGGAGACATTTTCCCCATTGTCTTGATGATCAACATTTGGTCCCTCATTACTTACGCAAATTTCTGCAGCTGGCTTGAATTTCTCCCAAGAAAATTGGTTTTTCTTTTATCACATTGTCATCCTTCAGATTTTTCAAACTTTTGTGCTCTGCTTCCTCTGGAATGCTTTACAACTTGGAAATTTCTTCCACCAGATACCCTAAATCATCTCTATCATATTCACAGTTCCACAGATCTCTAGTGCAGGAGCAAATGCTGCCAGTCACTTTTCATAGCAAGAGTGATCTTTACTCCAGTTCCCAACAGGGTCCTTATCAACATCTGAAACCACCTCAACCTGGACCTTATTTTTCATATGACTGTCAGCATTTTGATCAAAGCCATTCAACAAGTCTCTAGGAAGTTCTAAACTTTCCCACCTTTTTCTGTCTTCTTCTGAGCCCTCCAAACTGTTCCAACTTCTGCGTGTTACCCAGTTCCAAACTTGCTTCCACATTTTTGGGCATCTTTACAGCAGCACCATACTCTACTGGTATCAGTTTGTATATTTTTGTTCATTTATTTATTTTTTGAGATAGAGTTTTGCTCTTGTTGCCCAGGCTGAAGTGCAGTGATGCGATCCTGGCTCACTGCAACCTCCGTCTCCTGGGTTCAAGCAATTCTCCTACCTCAGCCTCCCAAGTAGCTGGGATTACAAGCATGAGCCACCACACCCAGCTAATTTTTGTATTTGTAGTAGAGATGGGTTTTCTCACTCTTGGTCAGGCTGGTCTCAAACTCCCAACCTCAGGTGATCTGCCTGCCTCGGCCTGCCAAAGTGCTGAGATTACAGGCATAAGCCACTGCACCTGGGCTACTGTATTAATCTCTTTTCATGCTGCTAATAATGACATACCCCAAACTGGGTAATTTATAAAGGAAACATGTTTAATTGACTCACAGTTCCACATGGCTCCGGAGGCCTGTCATGGTGGAAGGCAAATGAAGAGCAAAGTCATATCTTACATGGCAGCAGGCAAGAGCTTGTGCAGGGGACCTCCTATTTACAAAACCATCCGATCTCATGAGACTTATTCACTACCATGAGAACAGTATGGGGGGAACCACCCCCATGATTCAATTACCTCCACCTGGCCCTATCTTTGACATGTGGGGATTATTATAATTCAACGTGAGATTTGGGTGGGGACACAGCTAGTCCATATCAATCTGAATTTAAAAATAATATATTTTTTTTAACATCTCTGCATGTTTTTCAGTGCCAGATCTGATTACCTGTTATAAGTATAGTCATGGCTTCTCATTTGGAAAGTCTTTTTACATTGCTGTAAACATTTCATCGGAATTACCTTAAAACAATTAGATTCATAGTTATGAAGTATGAAAGAGTAATAATGCTGATTGAAAACAAATTGCATATTTTTATGTGTTTAGTTCAAAAATAGCTCATTAATGAATAAAATTTAAACACAGAAAATGAGGAAGAACAGAAGTAAAATTAATTCCACTACTCAGAAATAACCACTTTTGCAGTTTCTGTGGGGGGTGTGTGTGTATTTAGCACCAAAGTGGTCCATAATTAACTTACAGTATTGCGGCGTCTTTTTTCTCTTGATAATATATAATATCCCCTTAATAATATATCCTGAACATTTTCTTCATTAGGAAATATTTTTTCTAAACATAGTTTTAATTGGTGAATGGGATTTCTTTACATGGGTTCAGTGCTATTTATTTGTTCTGTCCTCTTTTATTATGTATTAACATTTTTGTTTTTCACAATTTAAGAAAAACAGTGTGTTTGATAAATGTTTTTTCTGTGCAACTTTGTATAATCTGTAACTGTCCATAGAACAAATTTCTAAGAAATTTCTAGATTAAAAGATGTGCATATTTTAATACATATTATAAATTTTTCTCTAGAAAGTTTATGTTGATTTATACATTCACTAGGTATCTCTTTCCATCATCAAAAATTAGTACCCTCAAATTAAGATACTTAAAATGAATTTATTGAGAGATTGTAATTACAAGATGGTGCCTTTGAGGGGAAATGAAAGAGATAATGGAATAAATTATGGGTATTAGTTACAGACCTATTACCACCCCTAGTTAAGGGAATAAGTGGTTACCAGGAGATGGATAAGAGAGGCAAGTAGAGAGCACTATCTTGAGAAGCACAGTGACCTTTGATCAAGGGACACAACCAAGCCAATATACTAGGGGAATGAATACTGTGACCTCACTCTCCCCATTGTCTGTACCCATTTTAAAGCCAGAAGATTGAAAGTCCCTCTTGACACAGTCTAAACAGGTTGCCACCTAGGACAGAAAGCAAGGTGGAGACCAGTGGAGAGTGAGTCTGGAAGGGCAAACAGAAGATAACCAGAATACTTACCTACTTTTTGTATTTCTATGACTGTAAATACTTCTTTGTATTTCTGTGATTATTAATGAGGTAAAACATTTTTATTACCTATTTATGTTTCTTCTTTTGTCAAGTATATGTTTTTATCGCCCCTTCTTTTTTTTAAGCAGGATTTTATTTGTTACAAGAACTCTGTTTATATTAAGGACATCTTAAATTTGTTTTATTCACATACTACTCTTCTTTAAGAATTCATCTTTGCTATACACATAAATGTTTCAAGTCATCAATACTTTTTCTTGTTCTTTTGTGATTTCATTTCTTTGTACTTAAGAAGTGCTTTATCTAGCTGTAAGCCATTATCCTCAGCAAACTAACGCAGGAACAGAAAACCAAACACCGCATGTTCACTTGTAAGTGGGAACTAAACAATGAAAACACATGGGCACAGGGAGAGGAACAACACACACTGGGGCCTGCCCAGGGTATGGAGAGAGGGAGAGCATCAGCATAAAGAGCTAATGCATGCAGGGATTAATACCTAGGCGATGGATCAATAGGTGCAGCAAACCACCATGGCACATGTTTCCTATGTAACAAACCTGCATGTCCTGCACATGTATCCCAGAAATTGAAATAAAATAAGTGCTTAGTCTATATAAATCATTTTTCTGTCTTATGTAAGATAGAAACACAGTTTTGCTTTCTTCTAGTTAACAAGTTATCCCACTACTATATTCTAAATAATAAAGAATAAAAGAATAGAATGATGCCATTTCCAATCACCCAGTGATTTGACATGACATCCTTTTCTTTTCCAAATATTTATGTGTATTTGAGTCTGCTTCTGTGCATTCCATTATATCCAATTAATCTTTTAGTCTTTCCTGATGCAATATCATACAGTATTAACTTTGTACGGTTTTAATATATGACATTGTGTTTTATTTTCTAATATTTTCTTGGCATTTTTGTCTATTTAGTTTGTCAAATAAACTTCAAATTTTAAGTTTCAAAATAAAAAAAGATTCATTTTAGGATTTTGATTGCACTTATAATATATATATATATATATATTACCCTAAGGAAAAACAAAGTTCTTATAATATTGATGCTAGAAATTAGATGCTAGAAAGCATCTAATATCCCCCTCCTCATTTTTTCAAATGTCTTGCATGAAACTATTTCATTTTCTTTAAATATAAGCTTAATTCTAGGTAGTTTATTTTGGATGAATATTTTGATATAATGAATGTAAGCTTTTGCCTATTATATGTTCTGACTACTGCTGCTATATAGAAAAGCTAATCATTTTGTTATGTGTATGTTGTAACTAAACCCTAATGAAATTCTTGCAGTTTTACTGGATTTTCCTTGGATTATTCTGGGTTTTCTAAGACTATATACATCGTGATTTCATTAACTCTGCTTCTAGTGATTCATTGATAAGTAGAATGTCAAATATTTAAGATAAAGAATAGCTGTCTCAAAAAACGTTTCATTATTCTAATTAAGTTTTCTTCTGATATGCGTCTACAATGGGGTTTTCTTTTTCTAAAATTGGGAGTCGATGTGAATTTGTATCACATCTGACCTTATGTAACTTATAGTGGTGATTACATATTGGTATCCTTTGACCAATTAAGTTGATGAACTATATTTAAAATTTTCCTAATATTGAATCATCTTTCATTCCTGAAATATATCCTAAGTCATTTTTATGGAAGTATTAAAAACCACATTGCATTTAGCCTTTACAGTTTTTAGAGCCTTAAAATCTGTTTTTCTAAGGAATATTGGGGAGGTGTGCATGTACGTGTGTGTGTATAGTGCTATCCTTGTCAGATTTAAATATTAGCTTAAGGCAGCTTCATAAATAAAATGGCCTGGGGCACTTTTCAATATTTTTTTGCCTTTGAGCAGTTATTATATCATTGAGAATTCCCTATACTTTGAAAAGGAGATAGAATTGTTTGGAAGAAAATTGTGCTTGTCACCTTTCTTCAACGTAATCATTTGAAAACTTTAAAATTTTAGCTATATTTAAAAAGGCCTATTAAGGTTTTCTATGAGTTTTGAACACATACACACACACACACACACAAACGTGAACACACACATGCACACACCTCAGTTTATTCAGGTGTACTTAGGCGTATGAACATATAGATTTTCTGAGGGTTTCTACTCTTTGGGGAATATTTGGATCAATATTTTTTAATGTATTACTATAGAATTGTACAGAGTATTGTAATATTTTTTAAATATTTCTGTATGCTTATATATGTTCTCATAATATGACTGAAAATGAGAAAGGAAAAGAATATAAAAACACAGTTTTTCTGATTTGTAATTTCTCTCCCTCTCACACACACACGCATGCTCACAGTCCATTTACAGATTTTTGAACTTTGTTTTTTGTTTTCCCCAAAATGTCAACTCTAATATTTGTCTGTTTTTCCCTTCATTGATATATTTATTATCATTAAATTATGTTGCCTATTTTCCTAAAGATAGTTTGGGATATTTTGTTTATTTTTGGCCTTCTTTATATTCACATAACTTCTTTTTTTTTTTTTTTTTTTTTTTTTGAGACGGAGTCTTGCTCTGTCACCAGGCTGGAGGGCAGTAGCACAATCTCAGCTCACTGCAATATCTGCCTCCTGGGTTCCAGCAATTCTCCTGCCTTAGTCTCCCGAGTAGCTGGGATTATAGGCACGTGTCACCACACCCAGCTAATTTTTGTATTTTTAGTAGAGATGAGGTTCACCATGTTGACCAGTGTGGTCTCGATCTCCTGACCTTGTGATCTGTCCACCTTGGCCTCCCAAAGTGCTGGGAATACAGGCATGAGCCACCATGCCCATCCAACTTCTTTCACTTAGAGCACAGTTTTGAAAGCTTTATATGGTAGCAACTGTCATCTCTAATTTTTCAGTTGAGGAAACAAAAGATGACTTTGTTGACAAATTACTGAGGCAGATGTACATTTTAGTGTTCTTTATTAACCATCATGGTGCTCAGATGCCAGAGAGCGTGTGATGACTTGGCATCCCTGAAGAGTTTGTCTGATAATCCAGACATAAGAATTGATTCTGCTCTGCAGAATCATTTAATCATATGTTTTATTCACTCATTCATTCATTTTTCAAATATCCATTGAGTTTTTTTGTGCCAGACCTTGTGCTAACTTTTGGAGATACAAATATGAAAACACATGGAACCTCCATTCAAGGAGACTTATTGTAAGTCAAGTGGAGAAATAGATAATATCTCACAAACAGTAATTACTGTAATAGAGGTATGTCCACACTGTTTTGGTAACATACACATACCTCATAGCACTAAGTTACTCATGAAAAGTAGATGATTTGGAAATACTATTTTATTCCGATATAATCAGTATACATAGCTTAATACTTTCTGTGTGTCAGATAATACACTGTGTCCTGAGGAAAACAAGGTATAAAAATAATTTTTCTCATGCGTGAGAAGCCTTTAGTCTAGTGGGAAATGACCCATCTCATTATAATAAAGATGTATACCAGATACCTGTGAGACATAGAAGAGAAACTTAGGAGTTAAAAAGAAAGGCTTTCTTCACAGAGAAAGTAGTGTTTGAACTGAGATTTGAAAGGCAAGCAGGGATTTATTAGATGGACAGGTTGTGGCTTTCTAAGCAGAAGGAACAACATGTGCAAAGGCACAGTGGCATGAAAAGGCAAATACTGTGCTAATGCTAAAGCATAAGGGGCAAGATGGTGAGGGGTGAGAAAAGAGGTAAAAGATAAAAATTTATAGAGCACATATCTTATCAGACACCATTCTAAATACTTTATATAGATTTACTCCATAAGTCTTTATCATTGCTTTGTGTTGGAAATATTTCAAATCTAGTTCTTTTGAAATACACTATAAATTATTGTTAACTATAGTCACTCTACTGTGCTATTGAATACTAGAACTTATTCCTTCTAACTGTATTTCCATATTCATTAACCAGTCTCTCTTCATCCCCATCTCCCACACCACCACCACCTCCACCCCACCACTCTCCCACTATGTCCCGAACCCACCTTGTCCACCTTTCCCAGCAACTACTGTTCTGCTCTCTACTTCCATCAGATCAACTTACTTAGTTTCCATGTACGATTGAGAACATGGAATATTTGCCTTTCTGTGCCTGGCTTATTTCACTTAACATGATGACCTCCAATGCCATCCATTTTGCTGCAAATGATAGGATTTCATTCTTTTATTTTTTTTAATTTTATTTTTTTGAGATGGAGTTTCGATCTGTCACCCAGGCTAGAGTGCAGTGGCACAATAAAATAATGGGATTACAGGCATGAACCACTGCACCCGGCCGGATTTCATTCTTTTTTAATGGCTGAATAGTAATTCATTGTGTATATTAATAAATATACATTTTCTTTATTCATCCATTGATAGACATTTAGGTTCTGTATCTTGGCTATTGTGAATAGTGCTGTAATGAACATGGGAGTGCATATTTCTTTGATATCCTCATTTCCTTTCTTTTGGGTATATGCCTAGCAGTGGGATTGCTGGCTGGATCATATAGTGCAACTGTTTTTAGTTTTTTGAGGAATCTCCATACTGTTTTCCAAAGTGGCTATACTAATTTACATTCCCACCAACATAGTACCAGCATTCTCCTTTCTCCACATCCTTGCTAACATCCATGTTTTTTGTCTTTTTGATAACAGCAATTTTAACCCAGGAGAGATGATACCACATTGTGGTTTTGATTTACATTTCTCTGTTGATTAGTGGTGTTGACCTTTTTTTTTTCCATGTACCTTTTGGCCATTTGCATATTTTTTCTTGAGAAATGTTTATTCAGATCATTTGCCCATTTGTAAATCAGATTATTTTATTATTGCTATTGAGTTCCTTATATATTCTGGTTATTAATCCCTTGTCTGGTGGAGAGTTTGCACATATTTTCTCCCATTCTGTAAGTTGTCTCTTTACTGAGATGTTTTCTTTGCTGTGAAGAAGCTTTTTAGAATGATGTAATTCTATGTCTAGTTATGCTTCTGTTGCCTGTGCTTTTGAGGTCTTATCCAAACAATCATTTCCCAGACCAATGTCCTGAAGCATTTCCACAATGTTTTCTTCTAGTAGCTTTATAGTTTCAGGTCTTATATTTAAGTCTTTAATTCATCTTTATCTGATTTTTGCATGTAGTAAGAGGGGTCTAGTTTCATTTTTCAGTATATAGATATTCAGTCTTTCTAGTACCATTTATTGAAAAGACTGTCCCTTCCCCTACTGAAAGTTCTTGGCAGCTTTGTCAAGAATCAGTTGGCTGTAAATACATGGATTTATTTCTGGGTGGACATCTAAGCTTAACATGCAGTGTATCTAAAGGCTTTTGGGCAGAAATGATAAATTGATGGACATTTCCAGTGTTGGTTTATAATTATCCTAAATCTTGTCCATTACCCATAAACAAAGTCTCATGAATTTGAAACCCCCATTCACACAAGGAAAATGTGATATAGACACACAATATCTATAATACTAAATAAGACAAAAGTTGTGCAGTTTTACTTTTATGCCTCTAAGTGGAAATTTTAAATGAATAGTAAATTTGCTTATAAAACTATGAAAAACTAAATTCTGTATTTTTCATATTGTAATTATTTTCTTCATAAAGCAAAGTAGTATAATTTGTTCTAAATTTAATTTACTAATCTCCTAAAATTAATTTGCAGAAGAACTTGTATACATTAAAGTTCTTTACACATACACATTCATGGAAGTTTAGAACATTTAAATTTGTCAGCAGTTCCTCTCTTTCTCTTCATATAGCAATACTCTTTCCTTTGAAAAACTCCTCCCATATGATGCATTTGATTGGAACCAATGCCGAGGTCAAATCTTTATTTAAATCAGTCAGTTCTTCATAGAAAATACTTTGGACAAATCCTCTTCTTCATTAGTCAGGGCACTCTTTTCACTCAGATGAAACTTCAGTTTGAAATGCCACATTCATCACAAAATGACTAAAAGTGGAACTAGATTAATCAAAAAGTTCTTTATTTTATCTTCATAAATGTATGACTTCATGTGAAGACTGGAAAAAATACCTGTAGAGATTGCAATCTAATGAAAAAGGAGATGGAAGCATTGATTGTATGGCTTGCTGATTTCAAGACTCTTTAATCTTTCTGAAGCACTTTTAATTTCAGGATGTTTAAGTAGCTTTAATTCTTATTATTAAAAAATTAAGATGCTTAATGCCTATTTTTTATTGAAAGCCATAACCCCATAAAGCTTAGCAATTTCCATTTCTATTTGAAAGTTAATGAAATGAGAGAACAAGCACTTTACCACTGAATAATTCAGAGTACAACTGAGGAGACCCACGGGGTGAGAGCTGACATCAAACTCCAATTGAAAACCATTTTTTAAAAATAAATCTGTCTGGTAAATGATTTGTATGGTTTATTTTTTCTTACCTAGAAATTCTAAAATGGACATTCTAAGTGTAGAATTCCACAATGCAACTGAGAAAATGAGTAAATGAGATAATTATTAGACTATTTTGATAACTTATGAAACATATAAATGAAAACTTTTTTGACTCCTTATATTTTAAACACTTGAATTTTTTAAGTGTTTAAATTCTCAAGTCATGTCATGTAAGATTTCAAGAGATCACTAGTGCTCAATAAATTTGTGTTGAATTTAGTTGTGTTGTATTGCATTGCCTATTATGGGGGAAGGCTCATCCTTCTTTCTGCTAAGAAACAGAGAATAATTGTAAACAGCCCTTAGTCTGAATCATCTTTATGCCATGTCATAGACACAAACCAGTGGATGGGTTTGATAGCCTGGAGTCTTGAGTTTACCTCCTTCACAGTTGAGACACATTGTTAGTTTGGTTTACTATTTAAGAAATCATTAGGATGCTCTTTATTCATCTCTGAGAATCAAGTTTCCACTCAACCATTTATATATAACATAAATTATATTATAAAAGTCCAATACATGTATTAGAACCAGTTTCTTTAATTACTATATATGCCAATTACAGTACAATTTCTCATATTACCTGAGTTAAAATTAATGCATTTCAAAACAACAGTAATTTATATTTAAAGAAAAGTGAAATGTACTTAAAAGAGCTGTTTTTTCTAAAGACACAGCACTCTCATAAAGAAAACTTTGCCTCATCTCTTTCTACATGTTTGAGTCAGTCAAAACATGTAGTCAAAACATGAGCAGTCAGTCAAAACAATAATGCTTTCCTATAGGTGTAAATAATAAAGAAGTAAACCTCAATAGTAAAGAATCAGTTACGCTAGCGGTCCCCAGCCATTTTGGCACCAGGGACTGTTTTCCTGGAAGACAGTGTTTCCATGGACTGGGTTTGGGGTTGGGGGGATGGTTTCAGGATGAATCAAGCACATTACATTTATCATGCACTTTATTTATATTATTATTACATTGTAATATAAAATGAAATAATTATACAACTTACCATAAGGTAGAATCAATGGGAGCCCTGAGCTTGTTTTACTGC
Organism: Macaca mulatta; assembly: GCF_049350105.2. Classification (NCBI taxonomy): domain Eukaryota; kingdom Metazoa; phylum Chordata; class Mammalia; order Primates; family Cercopithecidae; genus Macaca; species Macaca mulatta. The sequence goes on along the minus strand of NC_133410.1, from coordinate 115,515,957 downwards.
AACTAGATGGTCCTATCTGGAGGTGATGGGAGACAGTGACAGATCATCAAGCATTAGACTCTCATAAAGAGCATGCAACCTAGACCCCTCACATATGCAGTTCACAACAGCGTTTGTACTCCTATGAAAATCTAATTCCACCACTGATCTGACAGGATGCAGAGCTCAGACGGTAATGGAGCAATGGGGAGCAACTGTAAATACAGATGCAACTTTGCTGACTCGCTTGCCGCTCACTTCCTGCTGTGTAGCCCAGTCTCTAACAGGCCATGGACCAGTACCAGTCCATGGCCTGGGGGCTGGAGACCACTGAATTACACAATAGACTGAAAATTAGATAGTTTCCTCTTCTCTTATATGCTGTATTCTTTGGTATCAAGATATTCTATTACTGGGGATAATCTGTTTTTCTATGATATTCTCAATATTTTTTTGTTTGTACATTTTTTTTTCAGTCAAGAGAATCCATCCCATTAAATGACCTAAAGTCAGAAGTATCACCACGGATTTCAGCAGAGGACCTGATTGACTTGTGTGAGCTGACAATGACAGGCCACTTCAAAACACCCACCAAGAAAACAAAGTCCAGTAAACCAAAGCTCCTGGTGGTTGACATCCGGAACAGTGAAGAGTATCCTTTGCATATGCTGTTTTAAAGGGTGGTACTGCTTATTTATATTGCATCCTTTCATTTAAATGGTGCGTGGTTAAAAAAAAAAATTCTGGGATTCTTCTGAATTCAAGTAGTTAAATTACTCTCAAACTGGATGTCAGAATGGTCTTACATAAGGTTTTATAAGATAACATTACATGCCAGAGACCTTATGATATTTTCCAAACACCACTAGAATATTAGAATATTTTCTTGCTTATTGTGTTTCTCTCGTGTATATTGCTATTCTTGAAGGCATTTGAATCCTTCATACTATAGATAGGAATTGTGGCAAAGATGAAGAGTAAGTATACACCTGTTCTACCTCATAGCCTAGAGAAAAAGTTTGCTACATCTCAACATTGACCTTGTGTTCATTATAATTTTCAAAACACTGGCTTATATAGAACATGTATTTTTACTAACTGCAAAGTGTTATTTGCAAAGATTTTCCTATTGAACATACTGTAACATCCAGTGGGTTTCATTGGCATTGGAGTATGAACAGTTACAAAAAGTAACAGCTCAGTCTCCTCTTCTTTTATTTTCATTCTCTTCAGATTATTTGATTGTGTATTTTCTAGAATCTAGATAAATGATTTTCACTTTGTTTAAAAACAGAGCAAGTCTTAAAATCTTTCTTAGAAACTCAATATATAAAATATAAATGAATTTTATTATAACTAATTTGCTTCATAAGTTCAAATTTATAGCATTTACTAACTATAAATGCTATAAAGGAGGGTTAGCAGGTTAATGGTTTCTTATATGCTAAAATTGGCATATACAGGGTATCCTGTGTCCAAAATGTTTGTGACAGTATTTCAGGTTTCATATTTTTTAGGATTTTGGAATATTTCCATTATATATATACTTACCAGTTCAGAATATCTAATCCAAAAGCCTCTAATGAGCATTTCCTTTGAGCCTGATGTTGTTACTCAAAAAGTTTGATTTTGGAGCATTTCAGATTTTATAGTTTTGGATTAAGGCTACTCAATCAGCAATAAGTTTTCATGTTCATATTTTCAATTCCAATTTTTGAAATGAGATTCGAATTATAATTTACAGACTTTATTAAGTAATTCATAAAATCTTTGGTTTCTGAAAGTACAATTTGAGAGCCCACAATTTCAAAGATATATTCTCATCATTTTGTGAAAAGTTGCTACTTTCTATTTTTCTGAGTTTGGAGATAGTGTAAATGTTGATCTCCCTGGTTGTTAGGGTTTCAGCAATACTGGAAATTCTTTGCAGAGTGGATGAGTGGACTCCCAAAAGAGGCATTAAATTCTATTTAACTGATCAAGAACCCATAGTCTAGAAGTTCTTCTGACTTTATACTTCAAGAGTTTAGAATCTGTTTAATGTTTTTAACTTTTTAATTTGTATTTCTTTTGTTTGAGTCTTTATTCATAGCCATTCTCCCATAAAACCATACGAAATAGCATTATAATATCCTATTTTAATCTTAAAGATAATTCTCCCATTCTGTAGGTTGTCTGTTGCCAGGTCTGACCTGCAGACCCTGGCCAAATGACTGATGTAAGAATGCACTCAGACATGGGTGTCCAGTGAAAAAGAGGGCTAGGGGACCTGGCCACTTACAGACCCCGAGGAGGGTGCTATAAAGAGTCAGCAGCTGTGGCCCTGACAAGTTGGTGCTGTAGGCATTTATTTAGTACAGATTTAATAACAAAGGCTTTGAGTCAACACACTTTTGCATAATTAACATGGTTACTCTGCCCAGAGATAGCAGTCATGTGTGTGGATGATTAAAGGCCAGGTTCCGAGGCCTAAGTAAACTAACTTATCTAGATTAATTCATTTATATCTCTTTGTTATCTAACCTTTGCTCTCAGGCTCTGGATAAGAGGGTTTGGCTACCTTCAGCCGAATCCATTTCCGAAACTTTTGTAAAAGCTCCCTGCCTTCCGAGAAGGTTTGCATCTTTCTACAATTTTTCCCACCACCCTATCTCCTACATCTCCCCCTTTTCTGTTTTTAGCATCAGGTTTTGTTGATTGAAGAGTACAGATGTGTGTAGCAACAACTTTGTCAGGCATGGCGGGCACTGCTCGCATTCCAACTTTGCATCCTAGAATTAGTAAATAATAGAAGGCAAATATGAGCATAATTAGCAACATTCTTTTCCAATTAAGGAGTGACATGTAGTATTACTTGGCACCTTAGTCCAATGTGTGCTGTTATTGAGGAACCCCATTTGGGACATGTCAATCTCTCTTAGCTAAGCAGTTGTGTTGTTAGAAGCTGAGAAGGGGGTGTTTGTTTAAGTAATAGGGCTGAAGAAAGGTGTATCTAAGAGATGAGCCCAATAGAGAGTAGCAGGTGGGGGTTGCAGGTAAAGTGAAAGAGTTAAAAAAGTTAATAAAGCATAGGAAGGAACAAATTATCTGGAGTGAATGGTGTCTGTGTCCAGAGCAGATTTGCTCAGTCTTTTAATTTCTCTTCTTAAGAGTCCTGTCCAGGGCCTGTGTTGTCCCAGGAAGCCACATTGTCTGGGGCTGTAGGTCCTGTAGGGTCATTTTCTTTATTTCTGGTACTGGGTTGTGTCCTAGCCATGCTATGGTAAGGTTTCATATGTCGTGCTGGAATCCAAAGAGGACCTGAGGGGGTGTGAACACAAACATATCCTCTCCCCCATGTTAACAATTCATTTGGACCACACCATACATTACTGTTTACATCTTTCCATAAAACTGCAGATTTTATGTCTTGAGAGGTTTTTGCAAAGTGCTTTTCTACAGCTGATTGAAATTTATCATCTAAATTTTTAAAATTAAGGGTAAATAGGCTTGTGCTAATAGTGTTGCAGGGTCCTTACTCATATTCCCCCTTTTTTGTTTTCTGAGCATATTTTTAAGGGCAGAGGGGGTACGTTCTACTATGGCCTCTTCTTGAAGGTTATATGGGATGCCTGTGGAATATTGGATAGTCCACTGTGACAAAATTGTTGAAATTGTGAGCTGGCATAAGCCAGACCATTATCAGTTTTAATTTTTGTAGGCTGCCCCATAAATGCAAAAGTTAAAAGAAGATGTTTAATGACATATCGGGTGGACTCTCCAGGAAAGGCATGAGCACTAATTGAGAATAGTTTTTAATGGATACATGTACCTATCTTAGTTTTTCAAATTCAGGCACATGTGTAACACATCTGTTTGCCATAACTGATGAGGTTCTAGTCCTCTAGGGTTAACACCTGTAGAAGGAGGGACATACCTGTGAGCCGGCAATCTGGGCATTGCTGGGTAATTTGTTTAGCTAGTCTCTGGGTAAGTTGAAATTGCTTCAATAAGTTTCTCCAGTTTGGGTGAAAAAATTGATGCAATTGGGTGGCGTGGTCAAGCAGTGATGTTCTAACTTGTAGATCTGCTTAATCATTGCCATAAGCCAGTGGGCCAGGCAGCGAGCTGTGGGCTCAAATTTGTGTGATAAAAATAGGATGTGTATATTGATCTAGCAAATGCTGAAGTCGGAGAAAAAGTGCATACAGGCTGGGCTCCAAGGTGGACTTAATGAGGGCTGTCTCAAGTTTCTGCAATAAACAGAGTAAGCAGACTCACTAACAATATTGATGAGCTGAACGGAAAAAGTTTCCAAGGCCAATAGTAAGGCTCCAACTTCAGCTCTCTGAGTGCTAGTAAATCCAGAACAAGTGAGGGAATTATGTGGTCTCCACCAGACAGCCTCTTTTCCATGTTTACCAGAGCCATCAGTAAACAGTGTTAAAGCATTAGGTATGGAGGATTGAACTATTTTAGTAGGCAAAACCACAGAAGTACAAGATAAGAACTAAAGCAGTTTGTCAGCAGGAAGGGCATGCTCTATATGGCCTTTGTAATCAGAGAGTGCTATTTGCAGGTCCACAGATAAGGCAATACTGCCTTGAATTGCTTTTTACTTAAAGGAATCCTGATGATATCAGGGTCATAACATAGCAACTGATTGCATCGTCTGCAGCCTGAATAGATGACTTCACTGAATAACTGGATATAGGGAGAGAGTGTTTTAGTCCTGGTATGTGAACAAAAAACCCCTTCTAGGAAGCATAGCGCTGGGGTCATCTGTAGGGGAGTATTTAGTGGGAAAAACAAATAATTGAACTGAATACCATGGATCAATGCAATCTAGTTGTCTCTGAGAAATAGCTTGCTCTATCTCTTCAATTTCCCTTTCTGCTGCAGGAGTTAAATACCTGGGAGAGTATAGGGCAGCATTGCCTTTTAAGATAGAAAACAGATTCTGTAACTTATCAGTAGTTATGCCCAAGGTGGGGCAAAGACAGTTAATATTGCCTAGTAATTTCTGATAATCATTTAAGGTATGTAAGTTGCTAGTATTTAATTTAACCTTTTGAGGTCTTACTGACTGGGAAGTTAGAATGTACCCAAGATATTTCGATATTTCCAAGGAGAAGACATTTGTACTTTTTCAGGTTCTATGATTAAACCTCTTAACTTTGTATTCTTTATGACAGAGGCATGTAACTTTAAAAATACTGGCTCTGTTGGGGCTGCTAGTAAAATATCATCCATAAAATGAATAATCCTGCAATTAGGAAATTATTTTCTACTGGGGAACAAAGCTTGATTTACATGATATTGACACATGATAGGACTGTTAAACATTCCCTGAGGAAGCACTTTCCAATGAAATCAGTGAGCTGGCCTTTCACTATTAAGAGCTGTTATTGTAAATGCAAATTTTTATCCGTCCTGTTCTGCAAGGGGAATAGTATAAGAGCAGTCTTTTAAGTCAATAATGATTGTAGGCCATTCTCAAGGAATTGCCACGTGTGGGGGCAGTGGGGGCCTGCTGAAGGGGCCCCATAGGTTGCAACTTAACATTAATAGCACATAAGTCATGCGAAAGTCTCCATTTACCAGACTTTTGGGGAATGATGAAAATGGGCAAATTCCAAAGACTGTTTGATGGTTCTGTATGGCTTTTAATTGTTCCTCAGCTAATTCATGGGCTCTTTGTAATTTCTCTCCCTTTAAAGGCAACTGTTCTACCCAAATAGGATTTTGAGAGAGCCACGTTAGGGGTAAGGGAGAAATAACAGTGGCCATTATTTGAAAGAGGTCTGCAGAGTGACCTCAGTTAACCCTCTTGTAAATGGGCTACTGGCTCCGTTTTCTTTAAAGATTTTTCTTAGCTCTTTATAAGCATTAAAAGAAATGGGTTTATGTACCTGATTGCCTTGTCAATCTTGCATTACCAGCCAGGATAAGAGCTCCCCATCTAATGCTTCTTGCCTAAGACAAGGTCCCATAGCTATAGCATATCCCTTGTCTTTTTTCCAATTTATTGGAGGAGGGGGCTCAGGCAAAACCTCCGTTTCCTCTTTGTTATTTTTTCCCAGAAACAGCGGGGCTGAGGGAGATGGAGGCAGTAAGGTAGATGACAGTTCCTCCTCTCTTCCCTTTTTAGGCTCTTCTGTGTAGAGCAGGACCAGAGCCACCGTAACCAAAGCCCATAACATTAAAGATGTTATTGAGACCCATTGCTTTTGTGCATCATGTTGTTTAAGATTTCTATCCACTTGTTCCCAGAGCTCTACGTCTAGAGTACCTTCTTTCAGGAACCATGGGTTATGGGAAACAATAGTGTACACTAGGTCTCCTAACTGAGCCTGCAAAACCGAGGCTCTGCTAGCTTTAAGCAGCTGTTTCAATACTTTTATATACTGTTGGTGTTGAACTGATAACTGTTGTCTTATGATGAAACCCTAGCCTGAATGGTTCCCTCAAACTTGGAAATCCCAAGTGGGCACCAATGACTTACTGACTGTGCAGTCTTTTCACCTTCATTTTTGAGGGTTCTGTCACGATCCGTTGCAGCATTCCTCATGTGGAGCACCACCTGCCAGGTCTGACCTGCAGACCCTGGCATAATGACAGATTAAAGAATGCACTCAGACACAGGTATCCAGTGAAAGAGTGGGCTAGAGGACCAGACCACTGACAGAAAGAGTTGTAGCAGCCGCGGCCCTGACAAGCTGGTGCTGCAGGCATTTATTTAGTATAGATTTAATGACAAAGGCTTTGAGTCAACACACTTATGGGTAATTAATATGGTCGCCATCCCCTGCGAGAGCAGTCGTGCACACGGATGATTAAAGACCAGGTTCCAAGGCCTAAGTAAACTAACTTATCTAGATCAATTCCTTTATATCCACTTGTTATCTAACCTTCGCTCTCAGGCTCCGGATAAGAGGGTTTGGCTGCCTTCAGCCAAATGCTTTTCTGAAGCTTTTGTAAAACCTGGCCTTCCAAGAAGGTTTGTATCTTTCTACAATTTTTCCCATGACCCTGACTGATCTCCTACAGTCTGTTTACTCTGTTGATAGTTTCTTTTGCTCTGCAGAAGCTCTTAAGTTTAATTAGGTCCCATTTGTCAATTTTTGCTTTTGTTGTGATTGCTTTTGGTTTCTTTGTCCTGAAATCTAAGCCCATTCCTAGGTTTAGGATGGTATTGCCTAGGTTGTCTTCCAGAGTTTTTATAGTTTGGGGTTTTACATTAAAGTCTTTTAACCCACCTTGAGTAGATTTTTGTATATGGTATAAGGAAGAGTTCCATCTTCTGCATACGGCTAGTCAGTTATCCCAGCACTATTTATTTAATAGGGAGTCTTTTTCCCATTTCTTGTTTTTTGTCAGCTTTGTCAAAGATCAGATGGTCTTAGATGTGTGGCCTTATTTCTAGGCTCTCTAGTCTGTTCCATTAGTCTATGTGCCTGTTTCTTTACCAGTGCCATGCTGTTTTGGTTACTGTAGCCTTGCAGTATAGTTTGAAGTTGGGTAGCATGATGTCTCCAGCTTTGTTCTTTTTGCTTAGCATTGTCTTGGATATTCAGGCCCTTTTTTGGTTCCATATGAATTTTAAAATAGTTTTTTCTTGTTCTGTGAATATTGTCCTTGGTAGTTTGATAGGAATAGCATTGAAACTGTATATTGCTTTGGGCAGTACAGCCATTTTCATGATATTGATCCTTCCTATCCATAAGCATGGGATGTCTTTCCATTTGTTTGTGTCTTCTCTGATTTCTTTGAGTAGTGTTTTGTAATTCTCGTTTTAGAGGTCCTTCACTTCCCTGGTGTGCTGTACTCCTAGGGAGTGTGTGTTTTGGGGGGGGCAATTGTGAATGGGATTGCCTTTCTGATTTTGCTTTCAGGTTGGTTGTCATTGGTGTATAGGTGATTTTTGTACATTGATTTTGTATCCTGCAACCTCACTGAAGTTGTTTATCAGCTGAAGGAGCTTTTGGGTCAAGACTGCATGTTTTTCTAGATATAGAATCATGTCATCTACAGAGATAGTTTGACTTCTTCTCTTCCTATTTGAATGCACTTTATTTCTTTCTCTTGCCTCATTGTTCTGACTCGGTCTTTCAATAATGTTTTGCATAGAAGTGGTGAGAGAGGGCATTCTTGTCTTGTGCCAGTTTTCAAGGGGAATGCTTCCAGCTTGTGCCCATTCAGTATAATGTTGGCTGTGGTTTTGTCATAGATAGCTCTTATTATTTTGAAGTATATTCCTTCAATAGCTAGTTTATTGAGAGTTGTTAACGTGAATGGATGTTTAATTTTATCAAGTCTTTTCTGCATCTGTTGAGTTAATTATATGGTTTCTGTCTTTAGTTCTGCTTATGTAATGAATCACGTTTATTGATTGTTTGCATGTCGAGCCAATCTTGCATCCCAGGGATGAAGCCTACTCGATCATGGTGAAGTAGCTTTTTGATGTGCTGCTGGATTAGGTTTACAAATATTTCATTCAGGATTTTTGCATCGATGTTCATCAAGGATGTTGGCCTGAAGTTTTATTTTTTTTATTGTGTCTCTGCCAGGCTTTGGTATGAAGTTGATGCTGGCCTCATAGAATGAGTTAGGTAGAAGTCCCTTCTTCTAAATTTTTTTGGAATAGTTTCAGTAGGAATGGTACCAGCTCTTCCTTGTACATTTGGTAGAATTTGGTTTTGAATCCATCAGGTCCTGGGCTTTTTTTGGTTGGTAGGCTATTTATTACTGATTGAATTTCAAAGATCATTATTGGTCTGTTCAGGGAATCAGTTTCTTTCTGGCTCAGTCTTGGGAGGGTGTATATGTCCAGGAATTTATCCATCTCTTCTAGGTTTTCTAGTTTGCGTACATAGAGCATATGGTTATTTTTATTTCTGTGGGGTCAGTGGTTATATTTCATTAGTCATTTCTAATTGTGTTATTTGGATCTTCTTTCTTCTTAGTCTAACTAGTGGCCTATCTTATCAATTTTTTTCAAAAAACCAACTCCTGAATTTATTGCTCTTTTGAATGGTTTTTCATTTTTTGATTTCCTTCACTTCACCCCTGATTTTTTTTAATTATTTCTCACATTTTATTAGCTTTGAGGTTGTTTTAGTCTCATTTTTCTAATTATTTCAGTTGTGAAGTTAGGTTGTTAATTTAACAGCTTTCTAACTTTTTGATGTGGATATTTGGTGGTATGTATTTCCCTCTTAACATTGCCTTAACTGTGTCCCAGAGATTCTGGTATGTTGTATCTTTGTTCTCTTTATTTTAAAAGATCTTCTTGATTTCTGCCTTTTATTTTTTACCCAAAAGTCAATCAGGAGCATGTTGTTTAATTTCTATGTAATTGTATGGTTTTGAGTGATTTTTATTGTGTTGACTTCTATTTTCATTGTGCTGTGGTCTGAGAGAATGTTTGGAATGACTTCAGTTCTTATACATTTATTGAGGATTGTTTTATGTCTAGTTATGTGGTCGATTTTAGAGTATGTGCCATGTGGTGATGAGAAGAATGTATATTCTTTTGGTTTTGGGTGAAGACGTCTGTAAAGTTATATCAGATTCATTTGGTCTAATGCTGAGTTTGGGTCCTGAATATCTTGTTAATTTTCTGCTTCAGTGATCTGTATAATACTGTCACTGTAGTGTTGAAGTCTTCCATTATGATTTTGTGGGAGTCGATGTCTCTTTGTAGGTCTCTAAGAACTTGCTTTATGAATCTGGGTGCTCCTGTATTGGGTTCATATGTATTTAGAATAGTTAGGTCTTGTTAAATTGAACCCTTTACCATTATATAATGCCCTTGTCTCTTTTTTTTTGATCACTGTTGGTTTGAAATCTGTTTTATCTGAAATTAGGATTGCAACCCCTGCTTTTTTCTGTGTTTTATTTTCTTGGTAGATTTTTCTCCATCCCTTTATTTTGAGCTTATGAGTGTCATTATGTGTGAGATACGTCTCTTGAAGACAGCATATTATTGGGTCTTACTTTTTTATCCTGCTTGCCACTCTGTTCCTTTTAAGTGGGGTATTTGGACCATTTACATTCAAGATTCGTATTGATATGTGTGGATTGGTTTTTGTCATTGTGCTGTTAGCTGGTGGTTATGTTGGCCTGTTTGTGTGGTTGCTTTACAGTGACATTGGTCTGTGTTTAAGTGTGTTTTTGTATTCGCTGATAGTGATCTTTCTATATTTAGTGCTCCTTTCAAGATCTCTTTCTTATAAGGCAGGTCTGGTAGTAATGAAGTCCTTTAATATTTGCTTATCTGAAAAGGATCTTATTTCTTCTTCACTTAGAGAGTTTAGTTTAGCTAGATATGAAATTCTTGGTTGAAGACTTTTTTCTTTCAGAATATTCAATATAGTCCCCTAATCTCTTCTGGCTTGTAGGGTTTCAGCCGAGAGGTTTGCTGTTAGCCTGATGGGAATCCCTTTGCAGGTGACCTGCCCTTTCTCGCTAGATGCCTTTAACATTCTTTCTCTCATTTCAACCTTGGAAAATTTGACAGTTATGTGTCTTGGGTATGATCTTGTGTAGAATCTTGCAGGAGGTCTCTGTATTTCCTGAATTTGACTCTTGGCCTCTCTACAAGGTTAGGGAAGTTTTCATGGAAGAATCCTGAAATGCATTTTCCAAGTTGTTTGCTCTCTCCCCCTCTCTTTCAGGGATGCCAATGATTTATATATTCAGTTTCTTTACATAATTTCATACATTTTGGAGGCTTTGTTCATTACTTTTTATTCTTTTTATTATTATTATTTTAGTCTGACGTCTTATTTCAAAGAACCAGCTTTCAAATTGTGAGATTCTTTCATCAGCTTGGTTTATTCTGCTGTTAATACTGGTGATTGCATTGTAAAATTCTTGTGTTTTTCATCTCTGTCCAATTTGTTAAGTTCTTTTTTATACCAGCTATTTCATCCTTCAGCTACTGTATCACTTTATTGTGATTCTTAATTTTCTTGGATTGGGTTTTGCCATCCTCCTGAATTTCGATTATCTTTGTTCCTGTCCATATTCTGAATTCTATTTCTGTCATTCCAGCCAGTTCAGCATGATTAAGAATTCTTGTTGGAGAACTGGTGCAGCCATTTGGAAGACATATGACACCCTGGCCACTTTAGTTACTGGAGTTCTTGCATTGGTTCTTTCTCACCTCTGCATGTGGGTGTTCCTTTAACTGTGGTATAGATTAAGTACAGTCAATAGACTTCTTTTCTGGATATTTTCACTGGGATGAGTATTTGTATAGCGTCTTTATTGGAAGCTGACTTCCTGTCTTTGGTTTTAGAGTGGGGTATGTTAGTGAGGTATTTTTTGTGTTGAAGCTTTGGGGTTTATCCAGCAGCTGACACTTAGGCTTATTGGTCAGTTGGTAGACTTTTGTTCAGTAGTTTGGCTCCCTTGTGTTTCCTCAGAGTTGCAGCCATGTTCCCTCTCAGTGCTCTGAAAGTATGGGCTCCTCTCCCCCTTGAGTGCCCGCTATAGTTCATGACTTGGCACTCTGGACTGCCCACTGCAGCTCTGGGATAATCTCGGAGTTTATATTCCTTCCACAGCTTAGAGGCAGTAGAGGAAGAGATCTTAGTAGTGGTTGTGGCCAAGGGTCATTTTCTTGACTCCTGGGGGCTCCTCCCCAGAGAGATACAGGTCAGCAATCACTCAGCGAAGTCAGCCCAAAATGGAAGTTTGTTCTGTGGGCCCAAGCCAGGAGTTTCCTGACTGGTGATGAGCTTTGGGGAGTGTGTGGGACCTGTGGGAGATGGACTGGCCTCCTCTCCTTGGTTCAACTGCAGTTTGTTGGAGGTATGGATAAGGCACTTAAGGTCTTTGCTTCTTCATTAGTTCAAGGGTGGCAAGGGCAGTTCCACTGCAGAGACAATGGCAGAGAGGCTTTTATTTGCCCCTGGAGGCTCTGTACAGGGAGTTGCTGAGTTTGTACTGGCCCAATAGTTCTGGTGGGGGGTGGCTGGAACCTCAGGCCTGGAGGATCTGCCCAGTAAGGAGATATGAGAACAGGAACCCATGTAATAGTCTGGCCACTTTTCTGTAGGGCTGCTGCAGTATGCTTGGGGCCCACTCTAGGCCCTAATCATCTCAGATTTTCCAGAACCTGGAGGTGTCACCAGTGAAGGCTGTGAAACAGCAAAGATGGCAGCCTGTTCCTCGCTCTGGGAGCTTTGTCCCAGGGAGGTGTGGACCTATTGCTGGTTTAAGGGCACCTGTACAAAGTGGCTGGAGACCCTGGTTGAGAGGTCCTGCCCAGTGAGGAGGAACAGGATCAGAACCTGCTTAAAAAAGCAGTCTGCAGTCTGGCCACATTTTGGTAGAGCATCTATGCTGTGCTGTGGGATTCCTTCTGCCCTGAGTCAGCTCAGACTCTCCAAAGCCTGAAGGCTGGAATGGCTAAGGTGTCTGGACAGCAAAGATAGCAACCCACCCCTCTCCCTGGGAACTCCTTCTTAGGGAGGTACAGTGCCACTGCTGGTAGCTGGCTGGATCCCAAGCCAATAGGTCTTATCTTGTGAGATGCCGTGGAAGTGGGGCCTGCAGGTTGTTACTACTCAGCCTTCTGGATTCGGCCTCTTTCCTACGGGTATGTACAGGAGTCTAACCTTCTACTTTGCCGAAGCTGCAGCTACTTTTGCCAGAAAACCCAGTAATAATCTAAGGCTTGAGGGTCTCCACCCATGCCTGAGCAGTTGCTCTGCCAAGACTTCATGTAGATCTGTCCGTCAGACTGAAGACTGAAGGCCCTGGTGGAGTGGGTTCACAAGGAGATCTCCTGACCTGAGGGTTGCAAAGACCTGTGAGAGAAGTGTGTTTTCCTGTGGCCGCTCATTCACTCACCACTTCCCTTGGGTGGGGGAGTATCCCCTGGTTCCATGTTGTTCCCAGGTGGGTCATTGTCCTTACTTTTCTTCATTCTCTGTGGGTCAAGTTGTTTCCTTGACTAGTCCCACTGCAAATACCTGGATGCTTCAGCTGAAGGTGTGGTATTTACTTGCCCCCTTCTGATTTTCTCCATGAGAACCATGCACACTAGCTGCTTCTGGCCACGCACACTAGCTGCTTCTTGAATGGACTGAAGTAAATTGACTTCTAATAATAGCAGTCTTTAAGTTCTTACACTGTGCCAAGCTTGGTGCTGGTCTTATGATGTAGATACTGTTGTTATCTCTGTTTTACTGATAAACTGAAGCTTAAAGACGTTAAGCAACTTTCCCAAGGCCATATAACTAGTACTTGGCAGAGACAGTCTTGTGCTTCTGAATTTTACACTATTTGGCAGGTGCCTATCTGGTCTCTGTGTAGGACAGTAGAGCATAAACAAGATTGAAATTAATAGAAATTAATGAGTCAGCGAGACATGCATTGATGCCTCTAAACGATATATATTCATTCAGATGCTATACACATTTCTTCAAATCTTATACACAAAATAAGCTATTACCTTCAGTACCTGTGTGTATAAGAGGCCTAATCCCAGATCCCAACTGAACAAATCTACCTGTGGTTATCTTTATACAGATGTAGCCACAGAATCAAGGAAAATTGAAGTATTTCAAATTTTAGAAAGCAATATTGCAACACTTTGAGGGAGGAAACATGATAGAAAGATCCTTTCCTACTATATTGACATAATTTATAATATTTAATTCATTCAAAACCGTTTTAATAAAAATTTCCCTAAAACTACTAATATGCTGATGTTTTTTAAAGCCTATTGAAATTTTAATTATATTTTAAAAATAATTATCTTTGTACAGTAACTCTTAATTCTTACCAAGGTAAATCTTCACAATTAAAGTCTAGGATTTATGTGACTTTAACAATCTGTTTAAAAAGTAATTACATATTTAATACTAGGATATTTTTGAAATAATTTTATTTCTCCCTTGCCACAAAATGTAACCCTGCACAATATGGAAAAAAAAGAAACTTTCTGTAATACCTTTTCCTTCCCCAGAGGAAGTAAATTATTTTTGAAATGATGTTCACATTACTTATAATGTCCCTGTATCATGTTTATCTTCTGTTTTGCTTTTATACATCATTTAAATGTATACACAGTTCTTACCTCTTTATATAGGTGAAATTTTTTTTTCCTAAATTGTGCTTCCGGGAGATTTAATGTCTAAGAATATATTTCATCTCATCCTTTTTTTAACCTATGTAAAATGATTTAAGTGATAGCTTATGAAAGGTAGGGAGGCAATCTTATCCACAGGCAAAATAAGCTGTCTACCAGTAAATTTAAGGGACGGCCTCACCACTACCACCACGCCCCCTTCAGAACCGTCACTTGATGCCTGAAACGCTACTGTAAGGCTTCAGTCATTTAGCTTGTGTTATGAATAGTCTCCGTTAAAATACAGAAAGCCTGCGGGTGACAAAATTTTAACCTATGTTCAGTTTTTGTGATTGTAGGAGAGAAGCAGCACATTAAGGTGCCAACAATCTTAGGGAACTACCTAAACCCCAATGTGGGCCAAGGGAATGGAGGATACAGAAAAAGAAAGCTGAAGGACATGAAGACAGACTTTACCCACCTAACAATAAAAACATAATCCCAAAACTTCAGTATAAGAAAAAACCCTAATGTGGTCTAAACTCTTTAATACTAAATTCAAAGGCTCAGAGAGGCAAAACAGCAGTTTTTGTTGAAATCACATTTTTTTGTTTGCTTTTAGAAGATAGAAACATGAAATGTTAATCTAGTTAAAAATCAAGCCAGATATATTTGTTCTTCAATGTATTTTGAGAATTTCAAAGCAAACAAAAATTGCATTTTATAAGGAGGCAATAGAAAATGTTTCTCATGTAGTGACGTGAATTTCAGATGTTAATAGTTTCCATGGTCATACACAAGCAATCTCTTGTTTTCTTTAATAGTTATAAATATTTAGGGTTTCAGTTTTCTTGGAGTTCATATTAAGAGAGGTCTTAGTCATGTAATTGTGGATCCAACTTATGTTATCTGTAAACAGCAATACTTTAAAGGAATGTTACTCATTTGCTTGAAATCAAGGCTGAGTTTTTGCTCAAGGCTGAGCTTTACTTGTAAAACTCTTACCTTTTGATTTTTTTGAAAAATGTTAGCATCTAAAACTATACCAAAGACAACCTCAGGCTTAAATTTGTGTTTTGAAAAACAGATGAACTTAATTGTATTCATTATTTCATTATGGCACATCCATCCTTAGTGAACACTAGTATTACTCTTGTCTCTTTGTCCTTAAGAATTAATTTATAAAAACTTCTTCAAAGCAATTTAAAGATACTCATGATCAGAGCAGGCTAGATACTGATGAGAAGGTTTAGTAAGATTTTTTTCATCTCATTTGGACTTAGGTTCAATCTATCTAAATTAAAATTTCCATCCAATTGTATTCCCATATTTTAATGGGCTTTGTATAACGTGGGAGTATATGATAGCAACTGCTGAGGAATGTCGTCATGTCTGGATTGTTAGTTATGAAAGGTATATTAGCTGTTAAAGAGTTTCTATTTGCTGTGTGAACCAGCCATGACCCCAGTTCCTAGAGTGCCATACAGTCTCATTCAATTAGCCAGCCAGTCCTGTTTAAGGACCTGCTTTGCCAGTCAATGGGAAAATAGAGTTTAATTACAGCACCCCTGCCCACCAGAAGCTCACAGTCTTATAACTAAAATAGATATGTGAAATAGATAATTGCAGTAGAATATGAAATGGTCTATGTCTGAAGCATACCCAAATTCCTGGAAATATAGGATGGGCACCTAAACCAAGTAATGTCTGACATGAGTCTTAAAAAACAAGTAGAAGTTAGTAACCCAGCAAAGAAGAGAAAGAAGGCATTGAAAAACTACATTGTTTGAGGCCCAGAGAAGGTGAGAAGGACACTTTTAGGAAGTTACAAGAACTGTGGATGAATATGTCTGGAATATATGAGGATTAGTAATGAGACTAGAGTAGGTAAAAGTAGCTTCATTGAAAATGTCTCATAACATGCTAAGAAATTTGGGTTTCATTCCAAAGGCAGTGAGAAACTTAAAAAATTCTAAACCAGATATATTTGGTTTATGCCATGCTCAGATTTTTATTTCAGAAAAATTACTTTAATGCATTGTAAAGGATGGATGAGGGTAGAGATAATCTTGCACGCAAAATTAGGATTGAATTATCCAGAAATTTGATGTGTATAATCATTCTTTCGTATCCTGTCATAAAGAGTGAGGTCCCTAGCTTTTCCCTAAATAGACCAGTTTTAGTGGGCCTATGCTGAAGAAAATCCAGAGAAATTACTTTTGTTGCTGTTTCTTTCCCTTTTCTCAAAGTGTGTGCTGACAAAGGGAAATTCTATATCGTTGACACTTGGAAGCATTGTTAGATACTGGTGCCACTGGTTAGGGTGCCACAGAAGGCACCTTAGCATATTTGCTGCTGATACTAGTTACTCCAGGTTTGGCAAAATTCTGAAATTCATTTACTCACCAAATATGTAAGTGATGTTCCAAGCATTCTATTAATCATTGCAAGAGATTCAAAGATGAGCCCGGCGCGGTGGCTCACGCCTGTAATCTCAGCACTTTGGGAGGCCGAGGCAGGCGGATCACGAGGTCAGGAGATCGAGACAATCCTGACTAACATGGTGAAACCTCGTCTCTACTAAAAATACAAAACATTAGCCAGGCATCGTGGCGGGCGCCTGTAGTCCCAGCTACTCAGGAGCCTGAGGCAGGATAATGGTGTGAACCCAGGAGGCCGAGCTTACAGTGAGCTGAGATCGTGCCACTACACTCTGACCTGAGTGACAGAATGAGACACTGTCTCAGGAAAAAAAAAAAAAAAGATTCAAAGATGAAATAAATATAATACTCATCGTTTCTATCAGTTGTTTAGATAGAAGTCATTTTCATTAGAATATTTTATATAAAATCAAATTGCTGTTATGAGAGATGTACAGATACTGTGGGAAGGGAAAATTTCATGGATGAAACATTTGAAGAATGGATGTTTGTGCAAAAATAAGGAGAAAAAGGTATTTAGAAAGAGAAAACTACAGGAGATAGAAAACATATTGGTAACATGCATGATTTAGTTTGGTTAGAATTAAAGTAGTTAGGTTCTGTTCATGAGGACTGAACTGAGGAATACGGGCTTTGTCCTATAGGCTGTCATGGAAAGTTTCTCAGAAAGGATATGATAATCAGAACGCTTTGCTTTTAAATTTTTTCTCTGTCAATATTGTAAATCAAGTGTATTTCCAAGAGAAAAGACAAAAGTTGGAGAAAACAGTTACTACAGTAGTTTAAGCTCAAGACAAATCAATATCTGAAATAGGCAAGGGGTAATGGGAATAAAAATGTGAGTACAGGATTTATAAGAGCAGCAGCATATTGGATGTTGCTATTAATAAGATGTTGGAAATGAGATTTTTGACTGTTTGATTTGGGGGAAGGTGATGCCATTCAAAGTATCAATAGATTTAGCAAAGAAAATAATAATATCTAAACATCATTTTTGTATCAGTTAATGCTATTTAGTTATGTTATCTATGAGAGAACTATGGGTTTAATTTCATATTTCTTTTTGGCTGTTGATATACTAAAGGTAAAACCTTCAGTTTGGGCTGAAAAGTCTATAACACTAATTATAATTAGTTAACCCAGCAGACAAACAGCCAAAAAGAAAAGGTAGGTAGATGTTCTTGAGTGGTTTGGTGAAATACTGGTGTGGGTTGTCTTTAGAGATATGACATCACTAAGTGTGGCATCCAACAAAAATGCTGTGCTCTTTTAGGATTTAAAAAAACATGAGCTGGTTTCTGTGTTGAATTTTAAGCAATATTTTAAAGGAATTTTCAAATCTTTTTGTAAATTAAAGAGTCTTTTTGAATATTCTTGGTTAAATACCATGTAATTTACTTATACACTGTACCTATATACTTAGACCTGATTTTTTTCTGTTTGATTGAAGTACAGCATATCTACTTACAGCATTGTTTTGTAGACTGAATTATGAATACAGGAAAGTTTTCGTATCTTAGAAACCTAGAAGATAATATACATCATCCCTACCTGTTAATGATATTCTGATAATCCAAGTTATTTATCAGAAGCTTACAGTAATTTTTTTAATCTGTCTGTGCTTTGGGCTATCAAATTCTGTTTAATGCAAAATTTTGATTTTGTTCTAAGTATACATTCAAATGCTTTTGGTAATATCTGCCAAATGGAATGTTGATCTGAATGGTTTATTTGCAGGGAGGGGTACAATTTATTCCAAGACGGGGTAAGATATATAATGTAAGGTCACCATATGCCAAAGAAAATTCATATGTTTACTGGAATGTATCCTGTAGTGCATTCATAGTAGTAAACAACCATATTCAAACATGTGGTGAAGTGACTGCTACAATAACTGGATGCTTTTATGCTTTCATAACTATTATTATTCCAGTCTAGAGATTTCATTGTAATTACTGCTGACTTTTGTAATGATGTTTTTTATCTTTTAACTCTTTCAAGTATGTCATCAAAAATTCTCATTTCCTATGAACCCTGAAAGTTAAAAATTAGTATTTATGGATACTATTGCCACTTTTGCCAAAACCTAACCAAAAATTGTAATGTCATTGTTGGGATTACAATATCATGATATATATGTGATTGGGGCTAATTGCCCCATAAATACTTTGGGTACTATTTCCTTAATAGTAGTATTTCCTCTGAACTGGGTTCTTTGAATCTGTAGCTTTTTAAATTCTTCGTTTATAAAATAGCATAGTGTCTGACTATTGAATATTATACTCATTATAGAACCTCTTTAAGTGTGGTTATTTTTTACCCCATATCTGTGTTTATATAATGAGAAATGCCTTTTTAAAATGTAAAACATTAGTGTAGAGGGTTAAGATTTTTATCTATATTAGACAGAAAGCAATAAAGTGACAGTCATACTTCTAAAATATGTAGTGTTGCATGTTCATCTCTAACCCTACCTTTGTGTGAAGGTCCTGTGTATACTTGTTTTCCACTGTAATATAGTGAAATAAAACCAAAGTTCTTAGAGCCTGGAAAAATGTGCTTATCTCAACATATTCTCCATCATTTCTCTTTACTTGCCAGATTTTACTCATGACTGATGACAGTCAACTATGGTTATTCAGTCACCGTATGTCAAAAATTTTCTTCTATTTCCCTCTTTATTTATTCTTCCTAATACAAAATATACAGAAATCTGTTCCTGGCTCAGTTTCCAAATACCTCATATTTTATTCTGATTATGAAGGACTCAACAAGTGAAAAAAGTATCCATCTGCCTAGATTTACAATATAATCTGACCACCTCTCAAATGTCTAGAAGTTGCCTAAAGCAGTTCTATTTCATCTAATGCTGTATGTGTCACATGAGAAATTGTATTGTAGGCAATGTAGGTAATTTCCAAGGAAAAAAGAAAAGATTTCTAAATGACCAAAGTTGTCTTCATTGTCTGACTTATTTAAACAACAGGCTATTCATTGTAAATACACTTATTTATAACTAGGCCAATCTCATTCTCCTCTGTTGTTTGCCAATAATGCATTCACCTCTGCTGTTTGACAGTAATGATAGAAAATTTAGAGGTTTAACCACCATGTCTAAAGACATTCATGCTTACCCAGTCATTTTTGTGCTAGAAGTTTCATGATAAGAGTGTTCTTGGATGAGTGTTCTTAGATATTATCCAAGACTTTTTGGTTGAAGTAGATTAAGAATAAGGAAAGCGTGGTTTAAAACTCTGTTTCTTTTATGCCTTATTTTCCAAACTGTAGCCTAAAAAAGGTTTGGAATCATTTTGTATTTTGAAAAACTTTCTCTTTCAAAAAAGACTCTGTTGCCGTCATATTTTGTGAAGCATTTTAATATTTAATCTAGATTTTAACAAATCACAAGGATAATATGATAATAACTTTATGACATACTTCTAGTAACTGAAAGGAGTTTAGATTAAAATCTTTAAAGGCACATAATAAATAGGTGATATTGAACCTACAAAATCACCTTAATACTTATCTATGATTATAGATATAGTTACTAGATATGGTTATTTAGATATAGATAGGTACTTTTTTAACCAAATACAGTAGTCACTAAATTTATCTATTAAACAGTTCTTCTTTTAGAGTCAGAGTCTTCTAATTTTCTAATAAGTGGCTGAACAAATTTTATGGAAGAGGCCCTTAAAGGTGACTTTGCATGTAACGCTTAACACAGTCTGAGCATTATCTTTTATGTCTTTTATTTCCGATTTTCAAAGGAGAGAATCTCATTGGCTCGGCCTGCATCATATATCCATCATCACCCTCCCCTCCACCATCCGGTCAGTCGTGGTTATAGGGATCATCTGATACCAATATGACAGCCTAGACTCACCCTTTCCTCAGGGTCAATGGCTGGTGCTCTTCCAAACAAGAAAACAGCAGGTGGGCAGGCAACCCAAACATGTCTGCTACAGCATTTGACCAGGATAGATTTGTATTGCTTTTGCTACTTTAAACACACTAAAAAAGAGAAGATGTTCATGGTTGGTAAAGGTTGTTTGATAAATATGGAAACACTCTCTGGCAACTGATTCAGGCCTGGACAGATGTGGATATAGGTGCTGAGAATACATGAGTTGTTAGGTTCTTAGTTTGTGTTATAAAAAATTTTCATTTTAAAAAGTAGATCTTTACTGAAAATAAAGTACTTTCAGTTTTTTTTTAAAAAAAGTACCATCAGAGTAATTATATTCTGAGAGAAAAGTCATGACTCTTCAGGAAAACTACAGTTGGGAATATTGAATAATTAGAAATGTTTGAAAAACTAATGCTGATGAATTTCAAAGGTAATCTATGCATGATCATAAATTCTCTTCCCATTCTAGAAAATGTCAACTAAACAATGTCCACTGGAATGTTAATGTTGATTCTCTCTCCTTTCATTTTTCAGAACTTATTTATGGTTCTTTCTCTCACTATTAATGTCATATTCTTTTCTTTAAAAGAAATGATGAAGCAGCAGCTGACTAGAAAATTTAAATTGTAAGATATGTAGTCCATCTCCACTATCTCCACTCATTATAGAACCTCTTTAAATATGGTTATTGTTTACCCCATATCTGTGTTTATGTAATGAGAAATGCTTTTGATGTAAAATCCTTTTACATCTTTGGCTAGTCATCTTCCTTTCTCTCTTCTACTTCATTTTCAAATTTAATTTTTTTTTTCTCTTGGAGGTGCCTTACTTCATTTAGATAAATACACATATGAGCTGGAAGATGTTTAGTACTCTCTTCTGGGAGTCACCTAGCTCTGTGAGTTTCCCTCAGACACTCATGATTGCACACAAATAAATGTTTTCCTTAAACTTTCCTTCTCAGCTTTATTCGTGGTCACATTTCAGGAAGCATCAACATTCCATTCAGTGCTGCCTTCACTGCAGAAGGGGAGCTTACCCAGGGCCTTTACACTGCTATGCTCCAGAACTTCAAAGGGAAGGTCATTGTCATCGTGGGGCATGTGGCAAAGCACACAGCTGAGGTAATTATATTCAGAAATGTCATATGTACATATGATGAGTGATTTACCTGCCTTCGATGTGAAGGTTATCTAAAAGTATATTTCTTCAGGAGTTGGTCACAAATAATATGAGTTTTGAAGATTTGTCTGTGTTATTATGGAAGAGTTTGTCTGTAATTGAAGCATTTTTCCCTCAGTGTTCAGCATCAGGATCAACAGTAACCTTAAAAAATCAAAATGATAACCTAAGGCTGTTTTTTTCTGACTGCTTTCTGAAATTGCAAAGTAGCTTGAATTCCATCCATTGGAGAAAAACAGTAGTGTTCAAGTGTAGGCTCTGAGAGCTGGTCATGATGAGATTCGTTAGATTTAGAAATTGTGTTTACTATAGAGTCAAAGCTTCTTGATGATAGAGAATTCAGGAAGAATGTCAACTGTCAGACATGAGAAATATATGAAACAATAAAATGGCTTCCTTCTTCCATGACTATGTTCTAAGCAAATTGAAAAATAAAACAAAGAGTAGCATATGAAGGCCAAAAATATATTTATTTTTTAATAAAAGACAAATTGAAGACTGTAGCTTAGTATGAGAGCCAAATGGGCTTACTTAAAAACAAGCAGGCAGAGAAGGTATCTAAATATAGGCAGTGTTGAACAAGTACAGGATCTTTCTCTAAAGGGGAAGAATCTGCTCCTAGAAAAATAGAGGTAACTTGCTCCCTGCAGACAGCTTTTTTCTAAAAGGAAGATAAATAGGACTGAACCTTCCTAAATTTACCAGTCAAATAAATCCTTCAACCTCCTAGGGCAGAGAGAATAGAGGGACAAAAAGAAAGGCCAGGAATATGCTTAGGAAAATTCTGTCATCAGGGAAATCAGGAGTGGAGACAAAATATTTGCCTTGATTGTACATATTCCTATGAACACTACTGAAATGTGGTCACTGAAAATTTCAGATTAGAACTTTAAAACTTTATTTTTTTTTTAACTCTTAGAAATCAGAGAAATAACCTAAAATCTCTTTTATTATAAAAACTAATAACCACACTTTGTTGAACACTTGGAAAATATAGAGACCAAAAAAGGAAATAAAAAGTATGCATGATTTTACCACCTGGGAGGCAAAAAACACTTCTTGAATTTTTTTTACTGGAAAATTATAATTCCTCCATTCAACTCAATTCTAAAATTAGCTAAAGATAACCCTCCTATCCCCACCTGCACACACCCAGTACTGATACAAACTCAGAAAAAAAGGAAACATGAAAATACTTTGCTCTTTTATTCCTAGAGCAAGTGTGTATGAAGTCCATGAAAACGACATATAAAGGTTACATTTAGAGAACTATGCCATATGATTTCATAGTAAGGAACTAGGTTATTGATTTTTCCAAATTTAATGCCTTCACTATAATTTTTAAGTCCTTTAAGTTTTTGCTTTTCATAGAGCAAAATCGAGAGGAATAGAAATTTCCCATATACCCACTACCCCACACATGCACAACCTTTCCCGTTATCAACCTCCCCCATCAGAGTGGTACATTTGTTACAATTGATGAACCTTCATTGACACATCATTGTCATCCAAAGTCCACAGTTTACATCAGGTCTCACTCTTGTTATTGTATATTATTTTTAATTCGTAATAAATTTTTATTAACTTTTATTTTAGGTTCAGGGGTACATGTGCAGGTATGTTATATAGGTAAACTCATGTCACAGGTGTTTGTTGTACAGCTTATTTTATCACCAACGTACTAAGCCTAGTACCCAATAGTTATTTTTTCTGCTTCTCTTCCTCCTCCCACCCTCCACTCTCAAATAGGGCCCAGTGTCTGTTTTACCATCTTTGTTAGAAATTTAAAACTTTAAAAGTCAGATTAGAACTTTAAGACTTCTTATCATAAACCATTTTAAGCATCCAACAATCCATGTCTCAGAAGTACAGGACTGATGGCAGCATTAACTTTTTTTTTTTTTTTTCTTTTCTGAGATGGAGTCTCACCCTGTCACCCAGGCTGGAGTGCAGTGACACAATCTCAGCTCACTGCAAGCTCTGCCTCCTGGGTTCATGCCATTCTCCTGCCTCAGCCTCCTGAGTAGCTGGGACTAGAGGTGCCCGCCACCACACCTGGCTAATTTTTTGTATTAGTAGAGACGAGATTTCACCGTGTTAGCCAGGATGGTCTCAATCTCCTGACCTCATGATCTGCCCGCCTCGGCCTCCCGAAGTGCTGGGATTATAGGCGTGAGCCTCCACACCCGGCCAGCATTAACTTTTAACACTAAATGTTCACTAAATGAAAGTCATTCTTAATGATGAAACTTAACTAACCATACTAAAGTTAGTTCATACTAAAGAAGTATGCAAGTGGATATTACTTCTAAGTTATAAATAACTCACCTATCTTTTATATAGATTATATATAAAAGTTATATATAATAGTTATATATAACTATTTCTACCATCCAACAACAGAGAACAATCCAAATACACCTATTTCAGAGAAAGTCAGACTAGTAACTCATATGATTTGGCTATTTGTCCCCTCCAAATCTCATGTTGAAATATTATCTCCAATGTTGGAGGCTGGCCTGGTGGGAGGTGTTTGGATCATGGGGGCAGATCCCTCATGAATGGCTTGATGTCCTCTCCATGGTAAGTTGAGTTCTCACTGTGTTAGTTCACATGAGAGCTGGTTGTTTAAAAGGCTGGCTCTTCCTCCTTTCTCTTGTTCCTGCTCATGCCATGTGACATGCTGACTCCCTGTTACCTTCCACCATGATTATAAGGTTTGTGAGACTTCATCAGAGATAGATGTCAGCACCATGCTTTCTGTAAAACCTGTAAAACTGAGAGCCAATTAACCATCTTTTTTTAATATATTATCCAGTCTCAGGTATTTCTCTATAGCAACACAAGAATAAACTAACACAGATAATTGGTACCAGGAATGGGGTGTTGCTATTAAATACCTGAAAATGTGGCAACAGCTTTGGAACCGGGTAATGAGCAGAGGTTGAAAGAGTTTGGAAGGCTCAGAAGAAGACAGGAAAATGAGAAAAAGTTTGAAACTTCTTAGAGACTGATTAAATGGTTATATCCAAAATGCTCATAGAGATATGGACAATGAAGTCCAGGCTGATTAAGTCTTAGGTGGAAATCAGGGAGTTATCGGGAACTGGAGTAAAGATTACCCATGTTAAACCCTGGCAAAGAACTTGACAGCAGTGTGTTTATGTCATAGGGATCTGAGAAGTTTGAACTTAATTATGGTGACAAGATACCTGGCAGGAAAAAAAAAAAAGTCTAAGCAGCAAAGCATTCAAGAAATGGTATGGCTGCCTCTAACACCCTAAATTATATATGGAAGCAAATAAAAGACTTAAAGTTATATTTAAAAGGACAGCAGAGCATAAAAATTTAGAAAACTTGTAGCCCAGCCCTATGGTAGAAAAAATCCAAGCAGGCTACTGAGCAATCATTTGCTAGAGAGATTAGCATGACTAAAAAGGAGCCAAGACAATGGGTAAAAGGCCTTGAAGGCATTTCAGAGTTCTTGGGGACAGCCCTTCTCATCACAGGCCCAGAGGCCTAGGGAAGAAGAATGGTTTCGGGGGTCAGGCCCAGGACCTCACTTCCCTGCACAGCCTCAGGACAGTGCTCCCTGCATCCGACCACTCAGGCTCCAGCCACAGCTCAACTGGGCCAAGGTAAAGCTCAGGCTGCCACCCTGGAGGGAGCAAGCCATAATCCTTGGCAGCTTTCATGTGATGTTCAGCCTGCAGATGCACAGAATGCAAATGTGAAGGAAGCTTGGCAACTCCCAACTGGATTCCAGAGCATATATGGGGAAGTCTGGATACCCAGGAAGAAGCCTACTACAGGAGCAGAGCCCCCACAGAGAAACTATACTAGGGCAGTGCCAATGGGAAATGTAGAGTGGGAGCCCCTGCAGAGTCCCCACCAGGGAACCGTCTAGGGGAGCTTCGGGAAGTGGGATGCCACCCTCCAGACCTGAGACTGGTAGAGCCATTGGCAGCTTGCAGCCACAGTGTGAAAAAGCCATAGGTACTCAACTCCAACCTGTGAGAGCAGCCACAGGGGTTGCATCTTGGAAAGCCACAGGGACAAACCTGTCCAAGGCCTTCATAGCCTACATCTCACACCATTGTGCCCAGGATGTAGGACATGATATCAAAGGAGATTGTTTTGGAGCTTTAAGATTTAATGACTGTCCTGCTGAGTTTCAGACTTGTATGGGCATATTGCCTCTCTTTTGGCCAATTTCTCCCTTTTCAAGTGATAATGTATACCCAATATCTGTAGCACCATTGTATATTGGGAGTAAATAACTTGTTTTTGATCTCACAGGCTCATAGGATCAATGGATTCATCTCCAGATGATGCTTGAGACTTGACAATTGGGACTTGAGACTTGAGTTAATGCTGAAGCAAGTTAAGACTTTGGTTGACTATTGCAAAGACATGGTTGTATTCTGATGTGTGAGGAGGACATGAATTTAGGGGGATCAGAGGCAGAATGATGTGGTTTGGATGTTTGTCCCCTCCAAATCTCATTTCAAATGTAATCCCTAATGTTCAATGTGGGGCCTGGTAGGAGGTGTTTGGATCATGGGGGAAGATCCCTCATGAATGGTTTGGTGCCCTCCCAATGGTAATAAGTGAGTTCTTGCTCTGCTAATTCATATGAGAGTTGTTATGAGAGTTGATGGTTTAAAGGAGCCTGACTCCTCCTCTCTCTCTTGTTCCCACTCTTGCCATGTGACATGTTAGCTCCCTATTGCCTTCTGTAAGGACTGTAAGCTTCCTGAGGCCTCACCAGAAGACGTTGGCACCACACTTCCTGTAAAGCCTACAGAATCATGAGCCAATTAAACCTCTTTTTCAGAACATGCAGGTTTCTTACATAGGTATATGTGTGCCATGGTGGTTTACTGGACCTACTGACCTGTCCTCTAAGATCCCTTCCCTTACCCACCACCACCCAACAGGCCATGGGGTATGTTGTTCCCCTCTCAGTGTCTATGTGTTCTCAATGTTCGACTCGCATTTGTGAGTGAGAACATGCAGTGTTTGGTTTTCTGCTCTTCTGTTAGTCTGCTGAGGATGATGGCTTCCAGCTTCATCCATGTCCCTGCAAAGGACATGATGTCATTCTTTTTTATGGCTTCATAGTATTCCATGTTTTTCTTTATCCAGTTTTATTCCAGATTTTCTTTATCCAGTCTATCATTGATGGGCATTTGGGTTGGTTCCATGTCTTTGCTAGTGTAAATAGTACTGCAATAAGTATACATGAGTATGTGTCTTTATAATAGAATGATTTATATTCCTTGGGTATACACCCAGTAGTGGGATTGCTGGATCCAAATGGTTTTTCTGGTTCTAGATCCTTGAGGAATCACCATAATGTCTTCTATAATGGTTGAACTAATTTACATTCCCACCAACAGTGTGAAAGTATTCCTGTTTCTCCACACCTTCACCAGCATCTATAGTTTCCTGACTTTTTAATAGTCACCATTTTGACTGGCATGAAATTGTATCTCATTGTGGTTTTGATTTGCATTTCTCTGATGATCAGTGATGTTGAGCTTTTTTTCATGTTTGTTGGCTGTGTAAATGTCTTCTTTTGAGGAGGATCTGTTCATATCCTTTGCCTATTTTTTGATGGGATTGTTTGTTTTTTTTCTTGTAAATATGTTCCTTGTAAATTCTGGATATTAGACCTTTGTCAGATGGGTAGATTGCAAGAATTTTCTCCCATTCTATAGTTGCCTGTTCACTCTGATGATAGTTTATTTTGCTGTGCAGGAGCTCTTCAGTTTAATTAGATCCCATTTCTCAATTTTAGCTTTTGTTACAATTGCTTTTGGAATTTTTGTCATGAAGTCTTTGCCCATGCCTATGTGTGAATGGTATTGCCTAGGTTTTCTTCTAGGGTTTTTATGGTTTGGGGTTTTACCTTTAACTCTTTAATCCATCTTGAGTTAATTTTTGTATAAGATGTAAAGTAGGGCTCCAGTCCAGTTCCAGTTTTCTGCATATGGCTAGCCAGTTTTCCCAGCACCATTTACTGAATAGGAGATCCTTTCCCCACTGCTCATTTTTGTCAGGTTTCTTGAAGATCAGATGGTTGTAGACATGTGGTGTTATTTCTGAAATCTCTGTTCTGTTCCATTGGTCTATATGTTGGTCCTGCTCTGTTGGTCTATATGTACAAGTACCATGCTGTTTTGTTCACTGTAGCCATGTAGTATAGTTTGAAGTCATGTAGCATGATGCCTCCAACTTTGTTCTTGTTTGCTAGGATTCTCTTGTCTATATGGGATCTTCTTTGATTTCACTTGAAATTTAAAATAGTTTATTCTAATTCTGTGAGGAATGTCACTGGTAGTTTGATGGAAATGCATTGAATCTATAACTTACTTTGGGCAGTATGGCCATTTTCATGATATTGATTCTTCCTATCCATGAGGATGGAATGTTTTTTCATTTGTTTGTATCCCCTCTTATTTCCTTAAGCAGTGGTTTGTAGTTCTCCTTAAAGAGGTCTTCACATCCCTTGTTAGCTGTATTCCTAGGTATTTTATTCTCTTTGTAGTGATTTTCAATGAGAGTTCATTCATGATTTAGCTTTCTGCCTGCGCATTGTTGGTGTAAAGGAATGCTTGTGATTTTTGCACATTGATTTCGTATCCTGAGACTTTCCTGAAGTTGCTTATCAGTTCAAGAAGTTTTGGGGCTGAGATGATGTGCTTTTATAAATATATAAATCATGTTGTCTGCAAAGAGAGACAACTTGACTTCCTCTCCTTCTATTTGAATACCTTTTATTTCTTTCTCTTTCCTGATTGCCCTGGCCGGAATTTCCAATACTGTGTTGAATAGGAGTGGTGAGAGAGGGCATCTTTGTCTTGTACCAGTTTTCAAAGGGAATGCTTCCAGCTTTTGCCCATTCAATATGAAATTGGCTGTGGGTTTGTCATAAATAGCTCTTATTATTTTGAGATATGTTCCATCAATACCGAGTTTTTTGAGAGTTTTTAACATGAATGGATGTTGAATTTTATCAAAGGTCTTTTCTGCATCTATCGATACAATCATGTGATTTTTGTCTTGGGTTCTGTTTATGTGATGGATTACATTTACTGATTTGCATTTGTTGAACCAGCCTTGCATCCCAGGGATGAAGCTGACTTGATCATGGTGAATAAGTTTTTTGATGTGCCGCTGGATTCAGTTTGCCAGTGTTTTACTTAGGATTTTCTCATCGATGTTCATCAGGGATATTGACATGACATTTTCTTTGTTTGTTATGTCTCTTCCTGGTTTTGGTATCAGGATGATGCTGGCTTCATAAAATGAGTTAGGGAGGAGTCCTTCCTTTTCAATTGTCTGGAATAGTTTCAGAGGGAATGGTACCAGCTCCTCTTTGTATTTCTGGTAGAATTCAGCTGTGAATCTGTCTGGTCCTGGGCTTTTTTTGGTTGGTAGGCTAGTACTGCCTTCATTTCAGAGCTTGTGATTGGTATATTCAGGGATTCAGCTTTTTCCTGGTTTAGTCTTGGTAGGGTGTATGCATCCCAGAATTTATCCATTTCTTGTAGATTTTCTAGTTTATTTGCATAGAGATGTTTATAGTATTCTCTGATGGTAGTTTGTATTTCCATGGCATCAGTGGTTATATCCTCTTTAACATTTTTATTATGTCTATTTGATTCTTGTCTTTCTTCATTAGTCTAGTTAGCAGTCTATTTTGTTAATTTTTTCAAAAAAAAAAAACTCCTGGATTGATTTTTTTTTTTTTTTTGGAGGGTTTTTCATGTCTCTATCTCCTTCAATTCTTCTTTTAGTTATTTCTTGTCTTCTGTTAGCTTTTGGATAAGTTTGCTCTTTTTCTTCTTTTGCTCTTTTAATTGTGATGTTAGAGTGTCAATTTTTTTTTGTTTTGTTTTGTTTTGTTTTTTGTTTTCTTTTTTGTTTGTTTTTTGAGACGGAGTCTCGCTCTGTCGCCCAGGCTGGAGTGCAGTGGCGCGATCTCGGCTCACTGCAAGCTCCGCCTCCTGGGTTTACGCCATTCTCCTGCCTCAGCCTCCTGAGTAGCTGGGACTACAGGCGCCCACCACCGCGCCCGGCTAATTTTTTGTATTTTTAGTAGAGACGGGGTTTCACCGTGGTCTCGATCTCCTGACCTTGTGATCCGCCCGCCTCGGCCTCCCAAAGTGCTGGGATTACAGGCGTGAGCCCGTCAATTTGAGATCTTTTTAGATTTCTGATGTGGACATTTAGGGCTATAAACTTCCCTTTTAACAGTTCTTTAGCTGTGTCTCAGAGATTCTGGTGCATTGTCTCTTTGTTCTCATTAGTTTCAAAGAACTTGATTTCTGCCTTAATTTTGTTATTTATCCAGGAGTCATTAAGAAGCAGGTTGTTCAATTTCCATGAAGCTATATGGTTTTGAGTGAGTTTCTTAATCCTGAGTTCTAATTTGATCGAACTGTGTTGTGAGAAACTGTTACAATTTCAGTTCTCTTGCATTTGCTGAGGAGTGTTTTACTTCCAATTATGTGGTCGAATTTTAGAATAAGTGCCGTGTGGCACTGAGAAGAATATATTCTGTTGGAGTAGAGAGTTCTGTAGATGTTTACTAGGTTTACTTGATCCAGAGCTGAGTTCCAAGTCCTGAATATCCTTAATTTTATGTCTCGTTGATCTAATACTGACAGTGGGGTGTTGAAGTCTCCCACTATTACTGTGTGGGAGTCTTAAGTCTCTTCGTAGGTCTCTAAGAACTTATTTTATGAATCTGGGTGCTCCTATATTAGGTGAATACATATTCAGAATATAGCTGTTTTTGCTGAATTGTTCCCTTTACCATTGTGTCATGCCCTTCTTTGCCTTTATGATCTTTGTTGGTTTAAAGTCTGTTTTGTCAACAACTAAGATTGCAACCCCTGTTTTTTTTTTTTCCTTTCCATTTGCTTGGTAAATTTTCTTCCATCCCTTTATTTTGAGCCTGTGTGTGTCTTTGCACGTAAGATGAGTCTTCTGAATACAGCACACCAATGGGTCTTGACTCCTTATCCAATTTGTCAGTCTGTGTCTTTTAATTGGGGCATTTAGCCCATTAACATTTAAGGGTAATATTGTTATGTGTGAATTTGATCCTGTCATCATGATGCTATTTGGTTATTTTGCACACTAGTTGATGCAGTTTCTTCATAATGTCATTGGTCTTTATTTTTTGGTGTGTTTTTGCAGTGGCTGGCACTGGTTTTGTTTTGTTTTGTTTTGATTTTTCCATTTTTAGTGCTTCTTTCAGGAGCTCTTGCAGGACTGGCCTGGTGGTAACGAAATCCCTCAACATTTGCTTGTCTGTAAAGGATTTTATTTCTCCTTCGCTTATGAAGCTTACTTTGGCTGGATATGAGATTCTGGGTTGAAAATTCATTACTATAAGAATGTTGAATATTAGCCCCCAGTCTCTTTTGGCTTGTAGAGTTTCTCCTGAGAAGTCTGCTGTTAGTATGATGGGCTTCCCTTTGTAAGTTACCTGGCCTTTTTCCCTGCCTGCTCTTAACAGTTTTTCCTTCGTTTCAGCCTTGGAGAATCTAGTGATTATGTGTCTTGGGGTTGATCTTCTCATGAAGTATCTTAACGGTGTTCTCTGTGTTTCCTGATTCGCATATTGGTCTGTATTGCTAGGTTGGGGAATTTCTCCTGGATAATATCCTGAAGTGTGTTTTCCAGCTTGTTTCCATTTTCCCTGTCTCCTTCTGGTACTCCAATCGATCATAAGTTCGGTCTTTTTATTAAGTCCCATATTTCTTGGAGGTTTTGTTCATTCCTTTTCGTTCTTTTTTCTCTATACTTGTCTGCATGTCTTATTTCAGTAAGGTGGTCTTCAAACTGATATCCTTTCTTCCATGTGGCCGATTTGGCTGTTGATACTTGTGTATTCTTCATGAAGTTCTCATGCTGTGTTTTCCAGCTGCTTCAGGTCATTTATGTTCCTCTCTAAACTGGTTATTCTAGTTAGCAGTTCCTCTAACCTTTATTCAAGATTCTTAGCTTCTTTGCATTGGGTTAGAACATGTTCCTTTACCTCATCGTAGTTTTTTGTTACCCATCTTCTGGAGCCTTCTTCTGTCAATTTGTACGTTTGATCCTCTGTCCATTTCTGCACCTTGGAGAGACATTGAGATCATTTGGAGGAGAAGAGGCACTCTGGCTTTGGGGTTTTCAGCATTTTTTCATTGATTCTTTCCCATCTTCATGAATTTCTCTAGTTTTGGTCTTTGAGGCTGCTGACCCTTGCATGGGGTTTTCATGGGGGCCTTTTTGTTGTTTTTGGTGCTGTTGTTGTGACTTTCTACTTGTTTTTCTTTCAATAGTCAGGTCCCTCTTCTGTAGGGCTGCTGCAGTTTCCTGTGGGTTCACTTCAGGCCCTATTCACCTTATTTGCTCCTGTGCCTGGAGATGTCACTCAAGGAGGCTGGAGACCAGCAAAGATGGGTTCCTGCTCCATCTTCTGGGACCTCTGACCTTGAGGGGCACCAACCTGATGCCAGTAAGATCACTCCTGTATAAGGTGTCTGACAACCCCTGTTGGATCGTCTCACCAGTTGGATGGCACAGGAAGCAGGCCCTGTTTAATGAAATACTTTATCCCTTGTTCTAGAGGGTGTGTTTCACTGGGGGTAAACCCACTCGTCTGAGCTACCTGGATTCCTCAGAACTACCAGGAAGAGAGGCTAAGTCAGCTGGTCTGTAGAGACTGAGGCCACCGCCCCCCACCCCCAGGGCCTCTGGCCCAGGGAGATCTGAATTCTGTCACTGAGCCTCTGGCTGGAGTTATTGGAGATTGTTCGGGAAGCCCCTCCCACTGAGGAAGGATGGGTCAGGGTTAGACCTGAAAAGGCACTTTGGCTGCAGACTGCCACAGCCAGTGTGTTGGGCTGTGGGGACAAGTCTTGGGACCAAGCGGTCCAACCTCCCTGGCTCCAGCAGGGAAAAAGCCCAGCCTGGAGCTATAGAAATGGATGCCACACTTCCCCCGCCTAGGGAGCTTAGGGTGTTAGGCAGTTGCGAGTCCCAGGAGCTCAAATGACTTAGACAGCAGGCAGCCACAGCCGGTGCTGGTCGCCCCTTCCCACAAGAGTTCGGTAGGCTTTAGCAGATTCCAGCAGAGAGGCTGTTAAGAATCTGCACGTTCTGGGGTTGGGACGCTAGGCCCTGGTGGAATGGGTTCGCGAGTGTATCTTCCCGATCCATGCGTTGCACAGTTCAGAGGGAAAAGCACCGTTTCCCCTGGCTGGGTAGTGTGTTCACTCACTGCTTCCCTTGGCTGGGGGAAGTTCGCCTTCCCTGTGTGGATCACAGGTGGACCACCACACCACACTTCTCTTCCTTCTCTCAGTGGGTCATGCCAGTCTTCTAGTCAATTTTGATGAGAGAACCTGGATACCTTGGTTGCTAGTGAAGGATTCACAGGCTTATTATGGTTTTTTTTCTATGCGAGCCTCAGAATGCCTGGAAGCAAGACGGCTGACTGAAATGCATAGGAAATCCAGCTAGTCTTGTCTCTCACCACCAGTCTATCATTGATGAGCATTAAGGTTGATTCCATGTCTTTGCTATTGTGAATAGTGCTGCAGTGAATATATGTGCACATGTATCTTTATAATAGAATGATTTATATTCCTTTGGGCATATATCCAGTAATAGGATTGCGGGGTCAAATGGTATTTCTGCTTCTAGATCTTTGAGGAATCGCCATACTGTCTTCCACAATGGTTCAACTAATTTACACTAACACCAACAGTGTAAAAGTGTTCCTTTTTCTCTGCAACCTCGCCAACATGTTTGACTTTTTAATAATCTCCATTCCAACTGGCATGAGATGGTATCTCATTGTGGTTTTAATTTGCATTTCTCTAATGATCAGTGATGTTGAGCTTTTTTCCTTATGTTTGTTGGCTATGTGAATTTCTTCTTTTGAGAAGTATCTGTTCATGCTTTTGGTTCACTTTCTAATGGTTTTTTTTTTTTTTAATTGTAAATTTGTTTAAGTTCCTTATAGGCTCTGGATATTATACCTTTATCAGACAGATAGAGTGCAGAAATTTTCTTCCATTCTGTAGATTGTCTGTTCACTCTGATGCTATTTATTTGGTTGTGCAGAAGCTCTTCAGTTTAATTAGGTCCCATTTGTCAATGTTTGCTTTTGTTGCAATTACTTTTGAGGAGTTAGTCATAAATTCTTTCCTGGCCACTGCCCAGAATGTTATTGCCTAGGTTTTCTTCTAGGGTTTTTATTGCTTTAGGCCTTACATTTAAATCTTTAATCCATCTGGAGTCAGTTTTTGTATATGGTAAAAGGAAGGGATCCAGTTTCAATCTTCTGCATTTGGCTAGAATATCCCAGCACTGTTTATTGAATATGGAGTCCTTTCCCCATTGTGTATTATAGTTGACTTTGTCAAAGATCAGCTGGTTGTCAGTGTCTGGCTTTATTTCTGGTTTCTCTCTCCTTTTCCATGTGTCTGTATCTGTTTTTGTACCAGTATCATGCTGTTTGGGTTACTATAGCCTTGTAGTATACTTTGAAGTGAGGAAATGTGATGGCTCTGGCTTTGTTTGGCTTAGGATTGCTTTGATGATTTGGGCTTTTTTTTTTTGGTTCATATCAATTTTAGAATAGCTTTTTCTAATTCTGTGATAAATGACTTTGGTAGTTTTGTAGGAATAATGTTGAATCTATAGATTGCTTTGGGCAGTATGGCCATTTTAACAATCTTAACTCTTCCCAATATGGTTTGAATTTGTGTTCCTGGCCAAATCTCATGTCGAATTGTTGGAATAGGGGCCTGGTGGGAGGTGACTTGATCATGGAGGTGGATTTTCCCCCTTGTTGTTCTTGTGATAGTGAGTTCTTAGAAGATCTGGTTGTTTAAAAGTGTGTAGCACCTCGCCCTTTGCTGTCTTCCTCCTGCTGCAGCCATGTAGGATGTGCCTGCATCCCCTTCACCTTCCATCATGATTATACATTTCCTGAAGCTTCCTCAGCCATGCTTCCTATATAGGCTGCAGAACTGTGAGCCAGTGAAACCTTTTTTCTTTATAAATACCCAGTCTCTGGCAATTATTTATAACAACGCAAGAACAGACTAATACACTTCCTTTCCATGAGCATGGAACGTTTTTCCATTTGTTTATATTGTCTATAATTTCTTTCACCTGTGTCTCATAACTCTCCTAGTAGAGATCTTTCACCTTCTTGGTTAGGTATATTCCTAGATATTTTTGTTTGTGGCTATTGTAAATGGATTTGTGTTCTTGATTTGCCTCTCAGCTTGAATGCTATTGATATATAGAAATGCTACTTATTTTTGTACATTTATTTTGTGTCCTGAAACATTACTGAAATTGCTTATTGGTTCTAAAAGCCTATTGGCAGCATCTCTAGGGTTTTCTACGTGTACAGTCATATCATCTGTAAAGAAAGATAGTTTGACTTCCTCTTTTCCTATTCGAATCCCTTTTTCTCTCTCTTGCCTGATTGCCCTGGCCAGGACTTCCACTACTATGTTGAATACCAAAGTTGAGAACAGACATCCTTGTCTTGTTCCAGTTTTCAAGGAGAATGTCTCCAGCTTTTGCCTGTTTATTATGATATTGACTGTGGGTTTGTCCTAAATGTCCTCATGGATCTCTAATATCTCTAATGCCTCTTTTTATTTTGAGGTAGTTTTTTGATGCCTAATTTGTTGAGGATGTTTAACATGAAGGGATGTTGAATTTTATTGAAGACCTTTTCTACATTTATTGAGACTTTCACATATATTAAAGACCTTTTCTGCATATATTGAGATGATCATAGTTTTTGTTTTTAATTTCATTTATGTAGTGAATCATACTTATTTAGTTGCATATGTTAAGCCAAACTTGCATCCCAGGAATACAGCCTATTTAATTTTAGTGCATTAGCTTTTTGATACACTCCTGGATTTGGTTTGCCTGTATTTTTTTGAGGATTTTTGCGTTTTCATCAGGGATATTGGCCTGAAGTTTCCTTTTTTTCACTGTATCTCTGCCAGATTTTGGTATAAGGATGATGCTGGCTTCATAGAATGAGCTGCAGAGGAATCTCCCCTCCTTTTTTTTTTTTTTTTTTTTTTTGCGTGTAGTTAGGACTGACATCAGCTCTTCTTTTTATGTTGGGGAGAATTTGGCTGTGAATCAAGCTGGTTCTGGGCTTTTTTTGGTTGGTAGGCTTTTTATCACTGATTCAATATCAGAACTTGTTATAGGTCTGTTCCAAATTTTAATTTCTTCCTGGTTCAATCTTAGGAGGCTATGTGTTACCAGGAATTTATCAATGTCTTGTAGATTTCCTAATTGTGTGCATAGAGGTGTTCATAGTATTCTCTGCTGAACTTTTGTATTTTTGTAGGGTTGGCTGAAATGTCACGTTTGTCACTTCAGATTGAGTTTATTTGGATCTTCTTTTTTCTTTATTAATCTAATTAGCAGTTTCAATCTTGTTTCATCTGTTGAAAAACCAACTTTTGGGGTTATTGATCCTTTGTCTGGATTTTCACATCTCAGTTTTATTCAGTTCAGCTCTATTTTGGTTATTTCTTTTCTTCTGCTAGCTTTGGGGTTGGTTTGTTCCTGATTTTATAGTTCCTCTAGGTATAATGCTAGATTGTTAATTTGACAGCTTTCTGACTTCTTCATGCAGGAGTTTAGTGCTATGAACTTTCCTCTTAATGCAACTGTAACTGTGTCCCAAACTGGTATGTTGTGTCTGTTTTTATTTGTTTCAAATAATGTTTCGATTTCTGCCTTAATTTTGTTCTTTACCCAAAAGTCATTCAGGAGTAGGTTAACATGTAATTGTATGGTTTTAATAGATCTTAGTACTGATTACTGTTTTTACTATGCTGTGGTCTGAGAATGTGATTGGTATGATTTCAATTTTTTTAATTTGTTGAAACTTTCTTTATGGTTTAGCATGTCATTGATCCTAAAGTATGTGCCATGTGCAAATGAGAAGAATATGTATTATGTTGTTGGATGGAGTGTTCTGTAGGTGTCTATTAGGTCTAGTTGGTCAAGTATTGAGTTTAAGTCCAGAAAATATGTGTTAGTTTTCTGCCTTGATGATCTAACACTGTCAAAGTGGTGTTGAAGTCTCCCAATGTTATCATGTGTTTGTATTTCCTCATGGATTTCTAAGAACCTTTTTTATGAATCTGGGCACTCTAATTTTGGGTGTGTATATATTTAGAATAGTTAAGTCTTCTTGATGGATTGAGCCCCTTATTATTATGTAATATTTTTCTTTGTTCGATTGTTGTTGCTTTAATGTTTGTCTGGCATAAGAATAGCAACCCCTGCTGTTTGTTTTCTATTGACCTGATCAATCTTTCACCATTCCTTTACTTTGAGCCTATTTCTGTTACTTCTGAGATGGATCTCTTGAAGACAGCAAACATTTGGGTCTTGCTTCTTTATCCAACTTGACACTCTATACCATTTAATTGAGGCATTTAGCCTGTTTACATTCCTGGTCAATATTGCTATGTGAGAATTTGGTCTTATCATCATGCTTTTAGCTGGCTGTTATGTAGACTTAATTGTATAGTTGTTTTATAGTGTCAATGGGGTATGTTGTTAAGTGTGTTTTTATAGTGACAAATATTGCTCTTTCATTTCCATGTTTAGCACTTCCTTTAGGAGCTCTTGTAAGATAGGTCTACTGCTGTCAAATTCCCTTTGCTTTTTTGTTTTTTTAAGGTAGGCTCTTGCTTTGTCTCCCCAGCTGGAGTACAGTGGTGCAATCTCAGCTCACTGCAACCTCTGCATCCTGGGCTCAGATGATCCCACCTCAGTCTCTTAAGGAGCTGGGACTACAGGTGCATGTCACCACACCTGGATAATTTTCTATTATTTTGTAGAGACAGGGTCTCTCTCTGTTTCCCAGGCTTGTTTCAAACTCCTAGGGCTCAAGCAGTCTGCCCACTTCGGCCTCCCAAAAGGCTAGGATTATAGGCATGAGCCACTGTAGTCAGCCTCCCTTAGCTTTTACTTGTCTGGACAGGATTTCAGTTCTCTTTTGCTTATGAAGCTTAGTTGGTGGGATATAAAATTATTGGTTGGGATTTCTTTTATTTAAGGTTATTGAAAATAGGCTCCCAATCTCTTATGGCTTGTAAGGTTTCTGCAAAAAGGTCTACTGAGCCTGACGGGGTTCCCTTTGTAAGTGACTGGCACCTTCTCTCTAGTTACCTTTAAGATGTTTTTTTCACATCTGCCTTGGAGAATCTGATGACTGTGTGTCTTGGGGATGGTTGTCTTACATAGTATCTCACAAGGGTTCTCTGCATTTCTTGAATTTACATGACAACTTCTCACTAAAGCCATAGTGTCTATATTATTTTGATGTAAGTTGTTAAATTATTTTTTACTACTACCACAATACTGCTGCTGTTGCTGCTGCTACATTAATTTGTGTTGCTATGTCATTCCAATGAAAAATCTCAACTTTGAATTATAGTGCAGATATACTATATAAAATCACATGTTCCAAGTAATATATGGCCTTAAGAAGAAATCCCAACAATGGTAATAATCCCAGTCATAGATGCCATATGCTTCTAACCTGCAGCATCCCCTCTCAAGAACTGCCTGCCTATGGTGCCTCCCAGTGGAGCACTTCCTACCCACAGCACCTGAGCTGCCACTGCCAGGGCACCTACACCCGTGGCCCCCTGCCAGATCTATTGTATTATACATCTTACACATTAGAAAACTTAGACTCAAAGTTAATCTCATTTGCCTGTGTCAGAGCCAGGACTGAAACACCAGTATGTATGACTCTATAAATCATAACCTTAACTCAGTGAGCTCCGAAGGCTTTTGAGTGTGAATGCTGCCATGTATCCTGTTTTCTAAAACAGGCTTATTCTGACTTTCACAGATAACAGTGGTTCTCCCAGTGTGTGAAAGCAAGACCTGAAATAAACTTTTATGCTGTATGTGCTAACAAGCTTAGGGCTCTATTTTCATAAAACATTAACAATTCTAAAGATGATATCTAATAAATAGACCTTGTATAATTATCTTTTTAAGATTGACAAATGTTTTCTAACATCTTACTTATTGTATTAAACTATAGGTTTCTGTTCATTTTAATTTTACCATAAAGCTAAAAACATATATATGTCAATAGGTAACTCATTTCTTTCATTAAATAATCAATTAAATACATCATCTATAATGTACAAGGCATTGTATAGAACACTATATTGCCAATCAAAGTGCTAGTAAAAATAAAAGTTTAAAATATGAAGGAAATCTGGAAGCAAGACTATTCAGGTGAATAAAAATGTATGATACTAATAGCAATAAATAAAGAGCCATCACATTCTAAATAAGTCAGTCAATATCATACTTATCAGAAACCAGATGCTATTATAAATAATTCTTTCTTCTTCATGTCCTCCATACTCAGGCATACTTACAAACAATTACTAAACAAATTATATGCTCAGTTATTATGCTTCAATCCAACATTAGGAAATCATTTTATATCTTCTGTTTAAAACAGAAGAACTGTTTTAAACATTTGTATAGCAATGTATCTTTAATACTTAGCATAAGGCAAAAGAGAACTTTACATATTTATTTGCTTGTACTTTACATATTTTTTCTGCTGTACAGATCTGTAGGCCTATTTTTTTTCCCTCCCACTAATTTGGAAGTGTCTCAGTTTAAAGCATATTTGTTGGAATTCTATTATGTATCCATGGTTCTCCTGGATACCTTTTCTTTGCCCCATCTCCCCTCATAGATCTATTCTCCATCCTTTTTTCCTTATTCACCCAGGAAGCTGACTTCCATGTCTTCTGGCTTCCAGTTGTTAACCAGTCAGGAGCTCTGGCAAGTTATAGGACAGAATGGGGTCAGAATATTTCTCCTGCTGGGTCCTTGCCTCTAGAATTATCTCAGGTTGGCTTGTCCCTCTGTTGAAGGGTAACACTTCTCTCCAGGAAGCCTTGTCTCCACAACATTTTTACCAACCACTGGTCCCTCTGGCTGTAGGGAGGCAACAGCTCTGCTTTTGCTAGCCCCAGGTAACTGCACTATCTCTTATGATTCTCTTACATAGCACCTGTACCTTCATAATTAATGTCTTTATAAGTAAGCCTGCCTCAATTTATTCCTAAGGCTAATTTGTACCCTGACTGTTATTTGGATAAGGGTAGTATCTAAAAACACAAATCTTTTAGTCAGCATACATTGGTTGCTGTGTTGTTTCTTACCAGCTGTGTTAATTTGCACAAATTATTTATTCTAAGTCATAAAAGGGGCTAAAAATACCTATTTCATAGAATTCTTGTGAAGATTTTAGATTAGACATATATGGTTCATTGCAGAGCCTGATACTAGTGAGCACTCAATTAACATCAACTCTGAAATGTGTGGTACTGTTCATAGGGTAGACCCGTTTTTGTGCTGATCCTTGTTGCTGTATGGCTGAGTTTAATTTGACAAGCCAAACAAATGTAGACTGCATCTATTGGTAGAGTTAAGAAGAGTAGGAAGACCTTTGTATCAAAATAAGCATAAAGTCAATTCAAGCCTTTATTGTGTCACATTTAAAATGAAAAACACGGCAAGGTCTCACTCTTGTGCTGTTGCAAAAATAATCGTTTTTAAAAAAACTCGTGAGATATTGCATCTTTGGCTACTAAACTGTAATTAGATTCTCTGGGCTTACAAACAAAACATGCCAACAGGATATATACAGAAAGCCCCAGAAAGATACCTCTTACAAAACTGAAGCATGCTGAATTAATCTCAGAGAACAAGTATATAAATCTGGGAATTAAAGCAGTAACTATTCAGATCAATAGGGAGAGCTAGTCTACCATATCATGTGTTAAGTAAACAAGGATATAAAAAGGTACATTTTTATATCCTTGAGCAGAGTGTTCAAATATAAAGGAGAATTTTTATTTTGACATTAATCCAATGTTACCTAGTGGAAAATGTATAATTTGTTTTGATACCCATGGCAACTATTACCTACATTACCCTACTTCTAACACAAGGTCAAAGTTTCAGCTTGTAAAAACTCCATAGCGAATCCATCTCTTTCCTGGAAGTGAACTGTGATGTTTAGTAAGAATGATGACTTAGTACAATAGCATGCTTAAAGTGTTGTTGTGTTGTTTTCCTCCCTATGGGAAAGTAGGTAATGGGGATGCAACTCTAGAGACAGTGATGGGTCTCAGAATGGAAAACTGTCCAACAACATAGACTAGAAGAAAGTGAAAGCTCCAGTTAGTGTTTTTATAACTTCAGTTTGAAGAAAAAGTGTAAATATTTTATTGGTATGTTAGTCTCTGAAACTCATAAGACTAAAGTTAGTTATTAACTATATCTAGATCATATTTTGTGGTTATGAAACCACTAAGATTTCATCCCCAACAGTGTATCATATTCAAAAGGTTATCTACAAAAGAAATTGGAGGAATCTTTGCCTCTCACTTTGTCTTATCTTTTCAGAAAATATTAGTGACAGTTCATCTTACCCTTAAATTGTTATATTCTTGGCACAAAGTTAATACTTTTATTTTGTTATCAAAAGAAATATTCATCCAAACATGTCTAGTTGCAGTCAGATGGGCAATTATTCTTTAAAGCAAAACAAAAAATAGAAAAGAGCAATGTATATCTGAATAATATTTTATTCTTGTCTAGAAACCTAGACAAGAGACAGTTTTTGTGGCTATTCTATCACTAAACAGTGTAACTGACACTTTCTATACGTGGCATGTAACAATTAAATTTAAAATGTGATTTCTGTTGGTTTTAAATAAAAATGATCAGATTCGTAACAAGCAAGACATGCCATTGCATCTAGTTTTTAAAATAAGGTAATAACCCTGTTGTGTTAATTTACACTCCCCTGTAGACCTACTATATTTGATCTGTAGATGATAGGTTGGAAGTTAATTTGTGCTGTGGTAATATGAGGCTTTTCCCTCCTCTCCCGCTTCCCATTACTTCCTGGATTCCTTAACCAAGCTAAATCAAGTTTTAAGATATTGTGGTGATCATTGGTAGCCTTTACCTTTTGCTAGTCTCTTTGTTCATTCAGGCTATGAGAACAAAATACCAAAGACTGGGTGCCTTAACAATGGAAACTTATTTCTCACAGTTCTGGAGACTAAGTCCAAGATAAAGGCTCTGGTAAGAGCCCACTTCATAGTTCATAGATGGCCATCTTTATGCTATGCCCTCATGTGGAAGAAGGGGCAAGGAAGCTCTCTCAGGTCCATTTTATAAGGTACTAATTCTATTCATGACGAGTCTCCCCTCATGACCTCATCACCCCCAAAGGCCCTCCCTCCTAATATCATTACCTTGGGGTTAAGATTTTAACATATGAATTTGGGGAAGACACAAATATTCAGACCGTGGCAACCTTCTCTCTTTAGCCCTGTCTCCTTCCCTGCTTTGCTCAAGTTCTTCCTATAGCCTTTGTTCTCAGGCACCTGAGATTATCCTTCTACAAATATGTGTTCAAAAGAGTCAAAATAACTTCATAAGACACTGTAAACCAATTCAGCATATGTGTTGTCCTGTATTAAACTTCTCTAGCTCTAGATAGTATCTATCTAGTTCTTCAGATTAATATGATACTTTTAGAACTTCTAAACCTGTCATAGGTCTTTTTACCTGTTGTAAAATTTATTAGACCTCTTTAGACCTTAAGCATTTAGATAAAGAATGAGAAGTGAATATCCTTTATCAGCTTCAAGTATGCAAGGAATTCTTTCTTGATCTTGTTATACCTATAAGCACTGGATATGGTTAAACTTGGCTTTCTTCCTGACATTTTTCTTGCCTTGCTTGTCAGCAAATGTTTTAGTCTGTAGGTTTATATCAGATTATAAGGAAATAGTTTATATATTAATGCAACTTGAACATGCTGGACATCATATAAAAGTTGGGAGTAACAGTGGAAAGTCTTCTACATAACTCTGATTTGTTAAGCGATAAAAGATTACTTCAAAAGACTCATGAACTAAAAACTCCTGTTGAGTCCTTATTCTCATAGTTTTTCATAAGTTTTGTGCAGTAAAAAACAAAGTAGGAGTTGTAGTGAAGAGGGCCTTAATACACCTAATCCAGACATTGGTTTTCTTGGTTTTTTTAACATGTTTACTGGAAATATTATGTGGTAAAATATAAGCAGTTTTTAAAAAAGAGAGAGGGAGCTTATTTCCAATTTCCAGGAAAAACTGCAGAGTCATCATCTGTATCTTGTGATCTCTGGCACTCACATTTGTGACCTGACACAGGATGAAAGTTATCTTGTCTCAGTATGTGTTATTCTACATACCCACCCTGTACTCCACAGCCCACCATTTAATTACTCCTTACCACAGGAATGTCTGTGGCTGAATAAGAAACTAACTATAGTTGCCCTCCCATTTGACCCACAGAGGTTGGAACTTGACTGTGATCCATCACAGTCCTAACTGTGTTTTGAATCTCAGTTTTTATTGTATACATTCTTTTCAGAG
This sequence comes from Macaca mulatta, assembly GCF_049350105.2. Taxonomy (NCBI): domain Eukaryota; kingdom Metazoa; phylum Chordata; class Mammalia; order Primates; family Cercopithecidae; genus Macaca; species Macaca mulatta. The sequence goes on along the minus strand of NC_133410.1, from coordinate 115,472,817 downwards.
TATAGTGTGCTTTGTGTAATATGACCAGTGGCTTGGACACAGTGTGGGTTTACTGGTCTCAGTTGTCTAGTGTAAACAGAAGCCGATAAATGATTGTTGCAGAAATTCAGTTCCCGAACGTTACAGATCAAAAGAAAATGTACCACAAGACTTATTAGGGCTCCTGATACAAAATACATATTAGATGACAGAATTTTATCAGAAGAGCCTTGTCCTCTCACATGAGCCAGTGTATGTTTTTAAGAATAAGGATTGTTTTCAAGCAAACTTTTCTATCATAGTTCGCTTTTCAAAAAAATTTTCACATAGCCATTTCTGGAATAACTTGTTTAAAAGTAGAAACTATTGGCCAGGTGTGGTAGCTCATGCCTGTAATCCCAGCACTTTGGGAGGCCAAGGCGGGCAGATCACCTGAGGTCAGTAGTTCGAGACCAGCCTGGCCAACATGGTGAAACCCTGTCTCTACTAAAAATACAAAAATTAGCCAGGCATGGTGGCACACACCTGTAATCCCAGCTACTGGGGAGGCTGAGGCAGGAGAATTGCTTGAGCCCAGGAGGCAGAGGTTGCAGTGAGCCGAGGTCATTGCCAGTGCACTCTAGCTTGGCTGACAAAGCGAGACTTTGTCTAAAAAAAAAAAATAAAAGTGGAAACTATTATTAAACACTAATCTATAAATCTATAGGAAGATCCTAATCGCCATATTCACAAACACTAAGTCACTAACATAATTTTAAAAACTTAAAACATAATATAAAAGAAAACTTTTTAACCTGGAGTTCATCATGAATTTCAGGAGGTTTTTGAACTAATTGAAATTATATGTGAAGTGTTCCACATAAATGCCATTTTTGAGACATAATATTCATACTCTTTATCTGATTGCCAAATGGTTTGTGGCCCAGTAAACATTAAGAGTCACTGGTAAAAAACCACTGCTCCATCATAAAGAATTCACCATGAACACCATAAAGCCCTATCTTAAATTCCATTTGGGGACAAGTTTGCATTTTACATTTGAATCTATGCATTTGCAAAGTGTTGTAAATTTCTCTCCTGTAAAAGGAGTAATTAAGGAAAGGGTAATGGAAGAAAAGAGGAAAGAAGGAAACCATCTTGTACTAGGGATCTACCTATGAATCAGGTATACACACACACACACACACACACTCACAGAAGCACAGGCATACCTCAAAGATACTGCAAATTCAGTTCCAGACCAACCCAATGAGGCGAATATGGCAATAAAATGCATCACACAATTTTTTTTTACTCCCAGTGCATATAAAAGTTATGTTTACACTATCCTGTAGTCTAGTAAGTATGCAATAGCATTATATCTAAATTAAGTACATACCTTAATCAAAAAATGCTTTATTGCTTAAAAAAAGAAATGCTAACAACCATCCGAGCCCTCTGTAAATCATAATCTTTTCCCTGGTGCAAGGTCTTGCCTCTACGTTGATAGCTACTGACTGATGGTTGCTGAAGGTTGCTAAAGGGCAATGGTGGCTAAAGATTGAGGTGGCTGTGGCAATTTCTTAAAATAAAACAACAATGAAATTTGCCATATCAATTGACTCTTCATGAAAGATTTCTCTGTAGCATACAGTGCTATTTAACAGCATTTTACTCACAGTAGAACTTCTTCCCAAATCAAATCAATACTCTTCAATCCTGCAGTTGCTTTATCAAATAAATTTATGTAATAAATGCTTTGTTGTCAAAAATGATACAGCATCTTCACCAGGAGTAGATTCTATCTCAAGAACACAGTTTTTTTGTGCATTCATAAGCAGCAACCCCTCATCCATCCAAGTTTTATCATGAGATTGCAGCAATTCAGCCACATCTGAGGCTCTGCTTCTAATTCTAGTTCTTTTACTATTTCCACCACATCTGCAATTTCTACCTCCACTGAAGTCTTGAACTCCTCAAAGTCATCCATGAGGGTTGGAATCAACTTCTTCCAAACTCCATTTCATGTTGATATTGTGACCTCCCATGAGTTACAAATGTTTTGAAAGACATCTAGAATGGTGGATTATTTCCAGAGGATTTCCATTTATTTTGCCCAGATCCATCAGAGGAATCACTATCTATAGCACCTACAGCCTTACAAAATGTATTTCTTAAAGAATAAGACCTGAAAGGTGAAATGACTCCTTCATCCATGGATTGCAAAATGTGTTAGAATGCATGAAGACAACATTCATCTCCATGTATGTTCTCCATCAGAGCTCTTGGGTGACCAGGTGCGTTGTCAGTGAGCAATAATATTTTGAAAGGAATCTTTTTTTCTGAGCAGTAGGTCACAACAAAGAACTTAAAATATTCAGTAACCATGCTGCAAACAGGTGTGCTGTCATCTGGACTTTGTTGTTCCATTTATAGAACACAGGCAGAGTAGATTTAGCATAATTCTTAAGTGCCCTAGGATTTTGGAATGGTCAGTGAGTATTAGCTTCAATTGAAAGTCACCATCTACATTAGCCCCTAAAAGGAGAGTCAGCCTATCTTTTGAAGCTTTGAAACCAGGCATTGATCTCTTATCTGTAGTTATGGAAGCCCTAGATGGCATCTTCTTCCAATCAAAGGCTGCTTCATTTGCACTGAAAATCTGTTTAGTGTCATCAGCAATCTTAGCTAGATCTTCTGGATAACTACAGTTTATCCATTAGTACCTATTGCTTCACCTTACACTTTTAGTTATGGAGACAGCTTCTTTTCTTAAACCTCATGAACCAACGTCTGCTAGCTTACAACTTTTCTTCTGCAGCTTCCTCATCTCTCACAGCCTTCACAGAATTGGAGAGCTAAGGCCTGGCTCTGCAGATGGTGATTAAGAGAATGGTGTGACTGGGTTGATCTCCTATCCAGACCACAAAAACTTTCCCTGTATCAGTAAGAAGGCATTTTGCTTTCTTATCGTTTGGTGTTCACTGGAGTAGCACCTTTAATTTCATTTAAGAATGTTTCCTTTGCGTTCACAACTTGGCTGTTTGGCACAAGATGCCCAGCTTTTGGGCTGTCTTGGCTATCAACATGCCTTCCTCACTAATCTTAATCATTTCTAGATTTTTTTATTTAAAGTGAAAGTTATGTGACTCTTCCTTTCATTTGAACACCAAAGGCCATTGTGAGGTTATTAATTGGCCTAATTTTAATATTTTTAATATTTTTGTGTCTCAGGGAATAGGGAGGCTTAAGGAGAAGGAGAGAAACAGAGGAATGGCTATTCAGTGGAGTAGTCAAAACACATACAACATTTATTCACTAAGTTTGCCATCTTATATAGGTATGGCTCGTGTCGCCCAAAATAATTACAGTAGCAGCGTCTGAGATCACTTATCACAGATCATAACAGATATCATAATGAAAAAGTTTCAAATATTCCATTGATTACTAAAATGGAACTTAGAGGTACAAAGTGAGCACATTGCTATTGTAAAAATGGTACCAATAGACTTGCTTGACACAGGATTGCCACAACCCTTCAGTTGGTTAAAAATGCAATAATTGTGACATGCACTATAGCAAAGCACAATAAAATGAGGTGTTCCTATATATATAATTTTTCCAACCACCCTTTAAGTATACTGTTTAACTGAATTATTATTACACATTTAGCAGGTAACAAAACTAAGGCCAAAAAGGCTAAGAAACTTGGCCAGGAGCCCACAGCTAACAAATAGCAGAGTAGTGATTCAGACCCAGGGCTGTCTACAGAGTTCCTATACTTTCCTCCAAACCACCCAGCCTGTTTATTTGAAGTAGTATTTTCTCCTTCTTGACTAATGGCAAGATATTAGATGAAAAATTATTATTTGGCTTATTATTCCGTTAACTAGGTCTAAGATTATCTCCATCTTTACTACACAACTGTTTTCACTCAGGTCGCTGATATCTTGTGCCTGACTTATTGAAAGACTTACTGCGGCTCCCCACTGTTCCTGCCTGCAGCTTCCCATCCCTCTGTTCCGCCCTACACTAGACTGAGCTTTTTGAGATGTTAATGTGATAGTTGCCAAAATACCTATGACTAGTTGCTAAAGTATCTATGACTTTACATTGCCTTCAAAATGAAGTTCGAATCCTAAGCATGTTTTATAAGGCTCTCTTCTGGTCTGTGTTCCAAGGTCCTTCCTTGCCGCTGCTCCCTCACCCTCTTAGGTTTCAGCCATAATTACCTACTTGTAGTTCCTTATATTCTTTTGTTTTTCTCCTCATTTGGAGCATTCTTCCCACTTCTGTTCACCTAGCTAACTCCCATTTGTTTTGAAATGCTGTTTACGGCCGGGCGCGGTGGCTCAAGCCTGTAATCCCAGCACTTTGGGAGGCCGAGACGGGCGGATCACGAGGTCAGGAGATCGAGACCATCCTGGCTGACACGGTGAAACCCCGTCTCTACTAAAAAATACAAAAAACTAGCCGGGCGAGGTGGCGGGCGCCTGTAGTCCCAGCTACTCGGGAGGCTGAGGCAGGAGAATGGCATGAACCCGGGAGGCGGAGCTTGCAGTGAGCTGAGATCCGGCCACTGCACTCCAGCCTGGGCGGCAGAAGGAGACTCCGTCTCAAAAAAAAAAAAAAGAAATGCTGTTTACATAGCATTTCTTCATGGAAGTTTTCCTTAACAATTCAAGTCTGGAACTAAGTACCACTCTTAAATCCTCATAGAAAATCTTTTACTTAGTTTACATATAGAGAGCAACTTTACGTATGCATTAGATAAATCTCATGCTTCCTTCAGAGAAATACAGCACCCTGTGAGGGCACAAAGCTTAGAAAGGAAAGGATGGGCAACTTTTCGGGCTCCACTTACCCCCTTTTTCAGGCTTTCTCATGCAAGACACAATTTGAACAACCATAAATGATGACTCTAGGTAGCATTTATTAAATGGTATTGTAATCACTTGTTTACTTATTCATATCCCCATCTAGCTCATTGAGGAGAGAGACTATATTGCATTCCTTGTTATATCCCCAGCCCCTAACATGGTGCCTTTCGAATAGAAAGCACTCAATAAATATTTGATAGCCAAATTGATTAAGTTAATGAACAAACACATGAAAATAATAGTTTGCAGTAGACTACACTTTTGCACAAGTTTCTCTAAAGAGGACGGCAAAAGAAAAAATACTAGCATCAAGTACTAGTTTAATTCAAGACAATAAACATTAAATGCCTACAAATGGAAACTGTTGTGAGGAAAGAGAAATGAAAAAGATGCAGTCCCTTGCTCTCATAAAATTTTCAGTCTTGTTAGGAAGATTAAACATGTATACAAATGATTAAAATTGAAGGCAGAATGCAACATTGTGACATGTGCTATATTAGGTTTATAATTAAAGTTCTGGAATTTACTGAGAAGGAAGAAATTTCATCTAAGTAAGTGAGGAATTCTGAAAGCTTTATGGAGAGGGTGATAATAGACCTAGACCTTCAACTATGGGTAGGATTTCAGTAATACCAAGTGTTGGGAAGGGCCACAGTCAGGAGGGAATATTTCAGGCAAAGGAAACAGCACAGTAGCATTGGAAAGCACAGGGCTTCTTTGAAGAGCAGTTTGGCTGCAGATAAAGCTGGAAAGATATGGAGAATCTGAGTATAATAGAGGACCTTGAGTACTATGTTAAAGAGTTTTCATTTTAGCAGTCGGGAGCTATTAAAGGTTTTTAGAAAAGGAAAGTAACACACTATCAGCTGTATTTTGGAAAGTCATTTGGAAAATAACTTTTTTATTTGTATTAAGTTTTGCCAAAATTTAAGCGTCTTCCCTTTCTTTTGCCCTTGATCCCAATTAAACAAATTTTAAAACACCAAGGAACAGAGATTATCCCTAATATTCCCAGTCTATCTCAATGCTAGATTCTTACCTTTACGTTGACCCTCTCTCTCAAGCTTTCAGTCTGTCACCATCTAAATAGTTGGTAGTCCTCAGAGTGAACAAAGCTCACAAGACTGAGGAAGAGACAACAGAAGGGTTTGCCTAAGACTCATAGCCAAAGCTCTGTGACTTTCAAAATAAGACTGGGGAAATAATCCACTGCTGTTACTATGTGTTTCAAGACACCTGGTCACTTTCTTTCCTTACTTTCTTTGTAACACTAAAGAACAATCTTCTCTTCTTGTTAACCTTTCATGTAAATATAAGTTAATGTATATATTTGTGTTAGGAGTAAGCAAGTATGTGTGTAATGAATTTGTCTTTCTTGAAATGCAAAGGGATGTTAGACTTAACTATTATCAAAATGAAACTTCCAAAAAGAAATTTTAAATAGTACACATTGTCTTTACTAACTATGGTAAGCAAACTATTTCTTGGAAGGGATCCATGGATCTTGACTTACTTTGCTTAAGGACAATAACTGTAGTAAGGAAGAAATCTCTATGTGAATCTGACTGAAGTCTCAGGATTTTCTGAGAACCTTCCATAATGTTACCACCAGTCAGCAGAAAACGGGGTGAGGAAAACCTAGAAGCATTAGGACCACTTAGGAACTAATCCAACAATAATTGGGCTCTAAAATGAAGTAGAAGAAGAATGAAAAAAAAAAAAAAAAAGAAAGGAATGGATGCAACACAAGTCCTAAATTGACACAGCTTTGTACCTAATTAAATGTGGAGACAAAGGAGTTTTAAAATATGTGTGTATCTATCTATATCTATCTATATTTAATATAAAGAGAGAGAGACAGATATAAGACCTAGGCTGGGAGTGGTGGCTTACACCTGTAATCCTAGCACTACGGGAGGCTAAGGAGGAAGGATCACTCCAAGAGTTTGATACCAGCCTGGGCAACAAAGCGAGACCTTGTTTCTACAAAAATAAAAAGTAATTTAAAAAGACCTTAAAGTCTCCAAGTTGGGTGTTTGGGGAGGTTGCTGAGACTGTTACCAGAGATAGAGAAGAGAAGAATAACGTAGGTTTGGAAAGAATGTGATTAATTTTGGACATACTGAAATTGAAGTGCTAATGGTGCATCACTGGAAAAATTATCAGCTGAGCATTTGGAGATTCAGACTAGAATTCTAAGAAGACTTATACTAGATGTGTATTGAATCCTCCCACTTACGTAATAAACAGTATTCTACAGAACATGAAAAAAAGGTGTAGAGTTTCATTTTCCATAATTACCATAATTATGGTATAATTTTCCATACTTTCCATAATTACCTTTAAAAGCTTATAAATGAATTATTCTAGAAAGAAAGACAAATTCCAGGTGATAACCTCAATAAGAGATTGTTAAAAAGGCCCTTAAAAGATATATTAATAACTTGTATTTGTTTCAAGAAACCATAAAAGTTCACTGTCTCCATTATAAATTAGCTTATAAATAAGAAAAAAATAAATGCAAGTGATTGGTAGAAGAAATTAAAGAAAATGAGATCAAAGTGAAGTAGAAGAGAAAGGAAAGGAAAATACCATTTTGACATGTGAGAAGAAAAAATCATATATATGTGCGTGTATATATATATAACTGGACTTTCAACAAACCAAACTATGGAGTATAAGTTGCATTGACTTATACTCATGCTAAGATGTTATGCACCGTAGGAAAAATATTTATTTGTCTTGACATTTCTATTTAAAACCTACACTTTAAAATTTTTAAATTATCTTTCTTACCTTTAATCCTTATGAGATTTTGTTAGAATTACATATGAAAGTAAAATAGGAGAGGAAAAGAAGGAAAATTTATAATTGTTCATGAAGATATCCATTTATCCTTTTTTTTTCCACCCACGCTTCTATTGAGTGATCCATTAAAAATTGCCAAACTCATTGAGAAAAAAGGAACTAAGAAAGCACGAGGCTTCTTTGAACAGAGCAATTTTAGCTGCAGACAAAGGTGGGAACATATGGAGAGTCTGATTATGATAGCACAGAGCCTAAGAGTAGAAAGTAAAACTTTTACTGCATCCTCTTTAAACTCTTCTATCTACTTCTCTTCCTTAACTGTGGAAATGAAGTGAGGATATTGTCTATCATGTGTGGATATAGATGATATGTTACATATAGTAACATATGTCACAAGCATTTATTTCTATATTTTAAAACATCACAATTTTTGTATATGTTTTTGTGTAGATGTCTTTTAAAAGATACCATTTTAAAAAATTATCTTGCCTGTTCAACTCATACAAGAGTTGGGTGAAGACCCTATTAGTAAAAGATAAAAGCAACTAGCATTTGACCCTTACCAGAACCAGTCAGATTCCTTAATAATTTGCTCTAAAATCCTTTCCGTCTCCTCCACTGGAAGTAAAACAGCTTAACCAGTCCCTAGCATAGTGCCTGACACACAGTAGATGCTCAGAAAGTATTCGTTGAATGAATGAATCAGTTATTCAACATATATTAGAGCAAATACTATGTACTAGTAGTCACTGTTCTAGGCATTGGAGAAACAGGAACAAGTAAAATTAAGTTCCTACTCTCATGGAACTTACAATATTTGGGAGAGACCATCAATAAACATACATACATATATATAGTTTTGAGATAGATAGATAGATTATATATATATATATATATATAGTGTTTATAAATGCTCAAGGTTAACATGAGGGAGAAGAGTGTTGATGGCTTCTTTTCTTTATAGAGTGATTAGTGGAGCTCTTATTCTGAGATGGAAAGCCACTAGAAGATGTGGAACAAAGGGTGTTATATCATCCAATTCATATTTTAAGAGAATCATTCTTTTGATGATTGTCATGTAGAGAAAGATTATACTGGGCAAGGATAGAAGTAGTCAAGAAGTTCTTGCAGTAATCTAAGTAAGAGATGATGGTGGTTTGGACTAGGAGATGAGATTAGAGAGGTTGATGATGGGGAGTTGGGGAATGGTTTGCAGATTTGCAGATCATGTAGGACCTCATGGACTATGGAAAAGACTGGAATCTATTCTGAATAAAACTACAGGCCATTAAAATGCTTTGTGACAGGTTATGCGAAATGTCTGACTTATATTTTAAAAGAATCTCTCACATTGTGTGAGCATTAGACCATAGGGGAAAGAGTGGAAGCAGGGGAGACCAGTTGATAGGTTGTTACGATAATCTAGGTAAGAAATAACCATCACTTGAGCTATTACAATATTAGTACAGGCAGTGAGAAGTGATCAGATTCTGAATATGTTTCGAAAGTTACAGGATACATTGGTAAAGAAAAAAAGAAACACATCCAGGTTTATTAGTTAAATAACTAGAAGACTGAAATTGCCATTTCCTGAGATAAGGAATACTTCAGGAGAGGATTGGGTAGAGGAGGGTAGGAATCAAGTGTTCCCCTTTGAAAATGTTAAGCTTGTGAAGCCTACTAGATATCAAAGTGTCTAATAGATGTTGAGGAAGCAGATTCATGAGTTTAAATTCCAGGGAAGATAGTAAAGACAAATTTGCAATCATCAGTGTATAGATGGGACTTAAATCTGTGGGACTAAATGAAATCATTTAGGGGAGGAATGTAGATAGAGAAGAGGTCAGAGGACTAAGCAATGGGGCACAAAGTCAAAAAGATAAGAAAAATCCACCAAGGGAGATGAGAAGGCACAGCTAGTGAAGTAGTAGAACCAGGAGGGATTGGTGTACTGAAAGGTAATGGAAGAAAGTTTTGAAGAAAGGAGGGCATGATCAAATGTGTCATATGATGCTGATAGGCCAAGTCAGATTCAGAATGAGTTTTAAAAGTTGGATTTGACAATGTGGAGATTGCTGCCAGTCTTAATAAGAGTATTTTGGGGGAGTGGTAGAGACAAAAGTTTGGGGAGAATTTGAGAGAGAATAGGCTTCTTGCAAAGAAATGAAAAGAGATAGCACAACCATTAGATTAAAAGAGTCTTAAAAGATGTCCGTCAGTCACAATGCATGGCCCTTGTGTAGATCCTGACTCAACTAAACAAATTTAATTATGGATGAACAGATGGACAGACAAAGAGAGGGAGGGGAAGAGAGAGAGAGGACGTTTATGAGTTATGAGCTAATTCGAAATTTGAACACTTACTGAATATTTGATTATATTGTACAAGAAGAGTATTATTGGGGCTTTTTTCTAGGTGTGATAGTACTGTGGGTATATATTTTTTAAATCCTGTTATTTCAATGATACATGTTTATGTATGAAATGATAAAATATCTGGGTTTGCATCGAAACGGTACAAAGGTGGGAAGAGGGGAGGGCATGGAAGGAATAAATGATACAATTTGGCTACAAGTTACAATTGTTGAAGCTGCTCATTATACCTTTCTTGTCTATATTTATATATTTTTTTACTTTTTTTAAATTAAAAAGGTACAGAGAAAGAATGGGAAGACATGAAATAGAGATAGCAACTTTGGGTAACAGGAAATTAAAACATGAAATACATTGAGTTAGCACACTCTAGATATTTATATATCTCCTTATGTAACACAAACTATAAAAATATTTTTTAAGATAAAAATCCTTACACTATCAAATTTCCTAACCTCAAATATTGCTTCCAAGAAAAATAGAAACAACTTGGTTAAAAGTTTATTAGAACACTTTTTGTGAACAATACTAAAGAATACTAAGAATACTATCAGTATGGGTTGAAAATAACCCAGATACCATTGTAAAATAAACATGGATGAGAAAGCTGGACCATGTAATGGCTATTCTTCTAGACTCTCCCACTTTTAAAAAATGCATAATTAGCATTTTCTCATATATAACACACTAATATGCTGGAATTACCTGTTCTTCTCCTTCCTTGTCACAAGTACCTATGGTAGGGTATAAAATGATTACTGACCTGTGCATTCTCCTTCTTGGCTTTGCTCTGCTGCTGGTTTTATTTCTGTGAGTGAAATTACAAAATACAGCAACCACTGCCTAATTGTTATTAGATACTATTACTATAAAAACCAGTTTTATACCTTATATAATACTATTAAGAAAATAAACTTCAATGAATTAAAATGATCTGAATATGGAAGACTAGCAGGACACAAAATATTTATCTCAGTATGGGGGACCACAATAAGGACTGAAACAAAAAGTGACATTCAAAATTATATTTGGTTATATAATCAAGGGAAGAAATCAGTGGAGTGTTGAGAGATCATTCCCACCTCTTTCCTACTAATCCCTGCCATAGTTCTTATGTTTCTCATTGAGATCACTAAGATGGACAGTTCTACTGATTAAGAACTGTATTAATGAGTTCAGAAATTTCTTAATTGGAACACTTATATTTATTCCAAGTCCACACTGTACTGTAGATTGAGAAATCACCCCATATTCTGTTTTTCATCTCAAATATGCTTATCTATCTTGTCTAGCCAAGCTCTTAGAAATATGCACCTAATTTGTGTGAAGCGTCAGCCTAGCCATGGTCACACAGTGCCAGCAATATTGAATATGTGCCATATTCTCAGCATTCCAGAGGGTCAAAAGGAGGCATAAGACTAATAGCATCTGCCTCACATCCATAAGATAAAGAAAAGCAAATTACTTCGGCTGCTTATTATAGGATAATTGCCAGTTTTTTTATTCAGTACCATGCTCAACCGAAAGTAAAATTTTCATACCCCAAATGTAGGATTATTTGGAGGGAAAGGAATGGGCAGATAAAATGGGAGAGAGAAAAGACTTCTCTGGTTGAGCTTTGTCAGGGTCTTAGTTAGTCCATGCCAATTGTCCAGTCTCCAGTATCAACTTCAGACTCATATCAGGTAACCTAATTGTCCTGCCATGTGTTCCTCCCTAAATCTTCCAGAACCCCAAAGCTTTCTTAGTTTCCTACTGCTACCATGAGTTCTTCCCAAACCTGTGTCCTAGAAAGCCCAATGAGAGACATGATTCTGATCCACATACCTCATGAATCTTACCTATCATCAGCTTTTAATTTTTTGGCCTTAGTTCGCCCACACTACTCTGTGGCTGCTTAACAATCCCTTTTCTTCACTTATTCTGCTGCTAGCACAACTTAACTTTCTCCAGGCAAACATGCCGGTCTCTTAATCCAAGTTCAGATGCAAGATAAAAAGAGAAAACAAGATAGAGTGGCACCCACAAGAGCCTTCCACATTCAGATACTGCTGTATTAAGGTGTGCCTAACCACACCCTAGAAATGAATTCCAGCACCAGATCCTAAAAACCAGAGGAATGGTGAAAATACAAAAGCTTTGGACCCTCTCCACTTGGAGTGCTGTCCACAAAAATGAGGTCTGGAAGTCCCCAGATCCTGTGCCAGCAGATAGTATATCTGGCCCCCTCACGTGGAATGTTGCTATATAGATCTCAGCTAGTTGTGCAGTTTGAAGAACTCCATTCTCTCTACATGGGATGTGGCCCTATAGTGGACCTTAGTGGCGACCCACGAGTTTTTATGTTATTTTCATTATTAATCAGTTGAAGATATTTTCTAATTTTCATTGTGAATTCTTTGACCTGTAACATTTAGAGGCATATTGCTTAATTTAGAAAGAGTTAGAGATTTTTCTAGTCACCTTTTTGTTACTGATTTCCAGCATAATTTTTACTGTCATCAAAGAACATAATCTGAATAATTTTAATCCTTTAAAAATCTGAGAGTTGCTTTTTTGAATTGGTCAATTTTGGAAATGTTTCATGTGTACTTAACAAGAATTCTATTCTGAAGGTATTGGGCATTAGTGTTCTGTATTTGTTCCTTATGTAGATTTGTTAATTGCATTGTTCAAATATTGCATCTTACTGGTTGTTTTCTGGTTATTTCACCTAACATCATGGTAGATTTGTCTGTTTTGCCATTCAGTGCTATCACACTTTTATATTCTGAGTCTTTGTTATTGAATGCTTGCAAATTTAGAATTGTCATATCTTTTCAGCAAATTGAATTTTTTATCACTATGAAATCTCCCTTTTTGTCTGTAATAATCTGTTTCACATTAAATTCTACTATGTCTGATAAAGTTTGGCCCTCACAAATTTCAGCCCTACAAACACAGCAGCCTTTTCTAGTGCAAAGTGACTTGCTCTCCACATATACCTATAGGAATTGCAGTTTGAGGTCCCAGACAAACCTGACCTGCAAATGAATCCCATTATCTAATTAAATGACTCTCAATGCTAGTTACACATTAGAATCACCTGGGAAAGGGGGACCCTTTTAAAAACAACTGATGTCAGAGCCCTGCCCCAAGAAACTCTTATTTATTACTAGTCTGGAACAAACCTGGGTATTGCTGTTTAGTAAAAGCACCCAGATGATTTTGCTGACTTTATAACCACTGGTTCAGTATGATATCCTGCCACCTCCACCAAGGATGTTGCTCAGTAAGTCTAGATTTGTAATTTCTGGGTGGAGTCTGCACTCTGTGGAGTATGCAGTCAAAAGCCCTGCCAGATGAAAAATGAAAGGTGGAAGAAACCCTATACCCTAGATGCCTGATTCTCCCCTGCCCCACTGTGTATCTCCTCCACGTATGATGTGACTTTTTTCACACTGTGGAAATCTACCCCAGCACATCCACAGCCTTTTCTTTCCTCCCTAACCTATCAAGCTACAGCCACAAAGAATACTGTCTGATAAGTATTGCAATTGTGGCCATCACATCTGGATTCTCATTCCCTTTAAGTCAATAATGAAAGAGAAATAGAAGGAAAGACGAAAGAAACCAGCTCCCCAGCCCCTGTTAAATTCAGAAACTCTCCTTATTACTCTGGACTGCTAAGATCCCTAAACCTCTGCTTTTTTTTTTTTTTGGAGACAGCCTCTCGCTCTGTGGCCCAGGCTAGAGTGCAGTGGCGCGATCTCGGCTCACTGCAAGCTCCGCCTCCCGGGTTCACGCCATTCTCCTGCCTCAGCCTCCCAAGTAGCTGGGACTACAGGCACCTGCCACCTCACCCGGCTAGTTTTTTTGTATTTTTTGGTAGAGACGGGGTTTCACCGTGTTAGCCAGGATCGTCTCAATCTCCTGACCTCGTGATCCGCCCGTCTCGGCCTCCCAAAGTGCCGGGATTACAGGCTTGAGCCACCGCTCTCGGCCAACTTCTGCTTTTATGCTACCTATACTACTTCGTATTGTCTATTACTATCTCCCCCACTGAACTCTAAGCACTCCAAAAACTGGAACAGTGCCTAGTACCTACTTAGTAGGTGCTCAGTGAAATGCTTGATAAATGAATGACCAAGTAACTGAACAAAGAAATGTTTCCATAGCAGTAGAAAAGATGCAGTCATGGTTTCACTGCCAGGGGCCAGTATTTAACATGGATAATTGAAAACAGCAGAGGATCAGAGGAGCAGAACTCATAATCTTATGTGAAAACTCAACAGTTGCTCTTTTTCTTAAACACAGCCTGCTTCTTTTCAAGGCATCTAAACATTTGCTATCTCCTTGCACTCCATTTCTACTCTTCTTAGACCTCCAACACAGCAGCAACCTGATTGTTGCAAAGTGCTCTGTTCTGCCTGCTTTGTCTTTACCATTTTCCAGCTCAGTAGCAGCCTAGTTGTTAGGGACTTCGTTACAATAACAGAACTCTTTCTAGCTCTACAGCATAGTTTAAGGGAAATTAGTTGAATGTACAGTCCTTTCTTACTCATTTTCTGATTTCCACAGAGTTTTGAAAGAACTGAAAGTTAAGACTGCTTATCCACAAGGCTTTTTCAGTAATGTTATGTTTATCTTAGAATTCTGGCCTAAATGGTAATTGAATTGTGCATGTAGGAGAATGCAGCCAAGATGTTTCGGTAATCATATGGTACCAGGGACTGTTCTGCCTGCACATGACTCGGGCAGATGAATCAGCTGCTTGCTTTCTTAAGGACTGGGGTTCAAAGAGAAGAACAGGATGAAGACCAGCTCACACTGGCTCACTTGACACCTTTTGAAATACAGGAGCACTGTTTCTCTTCAACATTAGTTGCTATCAAAGATTCCCATCTGGTAGCTCTAAGAGAGGATAGGATGTGAAATATAAACAGCTGTTTGAATCTCTGTGGAGCCACTGCAGAGAATCACAGAGAAGATAAGTAGGGTCAGCAGTACTAAGACCCATTTATGTGAGTTGTTTTGGAGATTGTGAAGATCCCAGTCCAGCGTTATTTATCCCACCTACTGACCGAGAACTTTATCCTTTTGGCTTAAGGCAGTATTATTCAAAAAATTGTTCATGGGCCACCTGCTTTAGAATCATCTACGGGTGCTTATTTAAAACTATCTATCCCTGAACCCCAGATCAATAGAGCAGAATCTCTGGGAGTGAGGCCTTGAACTTGTCCTGGCCAAACCACTCAGCCCATTCTTTTGAACCCTAAAGTTTAGATTGCTGCCTTGAGACCTTACTAAGTATTAAGCTTCAAATAGCGCCAAGAAGCAACAGCACTGTAAGCAGCTTAGTCGTTTTTGTTGAAAGATCTAAGATCAGGTTTTAGTAGAGAGAGTAATTGAAGAGAACTTGAGGACACAAATACTCAATGAGGAGGAACAGGACACTACCAAAGAGAAGGAACAGAGATAAAATAGCCAAAGAGCCAAAGAAAAACTTCTTTACTTCATGATTTTGCCCTGGGTTTTATGATCATTTGGCATAGTTTACTTCAATCCAGCAAACATATATTGAGCCCCTACCATGTGCCAGGTACCAGGAAGAAAACAAAATAGAAGGAAGCTCTTAAGTGGATAATTTAAATAAATGAGGTAAGGCCAAAGATTGAGATTCATACAAGAAACTTCAGGAGCTGAGAAGCAGGGACCCTAATGGCAACTTAGCTCCTAGAGAAGGAAGTGCCTGAGCAGGAAAATGAATAGAAGTCAGGCAGGTTTGAGGTTATGTGTGGGGGTTACTATTGAGGAGGAGCTAAAGAGGGGACAGGAATTGATGGGAAATGGAGCAAGTGCCCAACATTGGACAATCTGCCCAGGAAAAGGTCTGAACATAAAGCAGTATGCTATATTGGGATTGACACGCAGTTCAGGGCTGCTTTATCATGAAGTGCAAAGAATGAGAAAACGCAATCGATGATCCTGAACAGGTAGATTTGAGCTAAGTCAGATATGTATATGTCTTGATAACTTTTACAAAGTCCTCTTGTGCTAGAATCTAGAAGGCTTCCTGGATCTGTCCTTCAAATTCATTCCAGGTTTGGGAACTCAAAATGTTAGTTGTGATTGCTCCAAAAACATGTTACAACTGGTTTATGGGCCCTCTATGGGACATTGAAGTGGACTATAATATCAAAATTTTTTCAATGTAAATTTGAGCTTGTTTTGACTATTACTGGAAGAATACCTAAAAATAATAACATTAATGACCTCTGGAGAGGGAGGACTGGGAACAGAAGTGGAACGAGTTTACTTCTCATTGTATACCCTTTTCTACTGAATTTGAATTGTTTACCATGTATATTTATCACATATTCAAAAAAAAATCATAAAAGAGAACAAAAGAGACATTTATTCCATAAGATAAAGATATTGTTAGCATATAAAAGAGTAATTTAATTTATAATAACCAAGTTGACAACTTATTATACAGTGGTGACAGCAATCATAACATTAAAATAATTTTGTCTTTCAAATTCTGAGAAAAACATGAGGTTGGAGATATCTTCTGTATATCCTCTAAACATTTTGCCTCTTTTTTTTTTTTTCCAGTTTGCAGCTCACCTTGTGAAGATGAAATATCCAAGAATCTGTATTCTAGATGGTGGCATTAATAAAATCAAGCCAACAGGCCTCCTCACTGTCCCATCTCCTCAAATATGAAGAACCAAGAGTGTGACTGCCAAAAGTCAGCGTGGCATCAGCACCAACAGCACAGTTCTTCGTATCCATGCCACTCTCAGACAAAACTAGATGTCTAGATTGTTGCATTTCCATAAAGTTTGTCATGAGACATTTTTAAAAATCTCATAACCCACATGTTCAGGTATCTACACAAGAAACTTGACTGTACATGTATTGCTGAAAGAATTTTTCTTAACAGTGAAATCTGATCATATATTTTTACTACACTGCCACATAAAGCCCAAGAAATTCAGCTGATGAGACAGATTTAGCATTATCAAGAAATCCCAGTTGCCCTGAAAAAGCTGTCCTCCATTGTACTGAACAGACAGTCCTGTTGATTGTATTATTTAGAAACATACACTGAATGTGGGCTAAAATCATCATCTTTCCCTGATAATGAAAATTGAGAAACTATTCACAATGCATTCCTTATAAATAAATGCTACATTTAGTAACTCATTTCACCCAAACAAGGGTGTGTGTGTGTAGGGGAAGTGAAGTTTATCCCATTGCAGAAAGTGGTAATATTTACTCCCAGAAAAATGACATTTAGAAACCATTCATATTTGATAGAATATTTGGTCAGTTCCTGTAGCAAAGAAGAATGGCTTCAACAAATTTTCTAGTTTCTTTATCACATGAAATTCTGTACAGTCAGTCTAGGGCTAGTATACTGGTTTCCTGATCATTAAGAACTCATTATCTTCTCTCATTGCTTTACCAACCTCAATACGTGTCATCATCTCATGGATGAAAATAGCTCCTCAGCTTCTATCATCACATCTGTTATCTAGAAGGAAGAGAATGAGGGAAGGAGGGAGGGGATGAAGAGAAAAAAAGGAATGAAAGAAGGAGGGAGGAAAGACAGAAAGAAAGGAAAAGAAGCAAAGCATGCTCCTTCCCATTAAGGTCATAAACCAGAAGTTGCACACACTACCTCTGCTTACATATCATTGGCCAGAACTTAGGTACATGGCCACACCTAGCTTAAAGGAAAACTGGAAGTATAGTCTTTGGGTAGTTGATCATTTCCCCAGCTAAAAAAATTCTTATTACTGTGTGGGAAGAGTACATATTGAGGTACAGCTAGCAACCTCTGCCTCTGCCACATTGTTTTTAAAATGAGTATTATATTTCATTAAATCTAAGACATCTCACAATTTTAGGTACCACAAAGAAAAAAATGAAGCCAAATGAATTGTGACACATTGTCAATTAAAAGACACATTCCCTGGGAGGCCGAGGTCAGTAGTTTGGCCAACATGGGGAAACTCTGTCTCTACTAAAAATATAAAAATCAGCCGGGCATAGTGGCATGTGTCTGTGATCCCAGCTACTCAGGAGAGGCAGGAGAATCACTTGAACCCGAGAGGTGGAGATTGCAGTGAGCCGAGATAGGGCCACTGTACTCCAACCTGGGCAACAGGGTGAGGCTCCATCTCAAAAAAAAAAAAAAGATACGTTCCCCTTTCAGAAACCTGAAAAAATATGCATCTTATAATTATTGAAATATAGCATATCCTTTAACTATCTTCAATTTTGTTTTAACTAAAAAGTGTTCATTCATCTATAACAATATTCCACTCCAATGTTAAGACTGCCTAGGCAGAACATTTCAATAAAAGCCTCAATTCAGCTTTCTGGGCCATGGTTTTGTTGTTGCTGCTATTGTTTATTTTAGTTTTTCTTCTTTGCATCTACTTTTTAAATTGAGATATACTTTACTTACCATAAAATTCATCCTTTTAAAATGTACAATTCAGTAGTTTTTAGTGTATTCACAAAGTTGTGCAATCACTATTATCCAGAATACTTTCATTGTATGCAATTGTCTACCTGATCAGGCATTCCACATTAACCCCTCCCAAGGTCTTTAATAAATGTTTGTATATGGAGTGAGGGGTCCAGGTTCATTCTTGCATATAAGTATCCTGTTGTCCCAGGACCCATGCTGTTTTGTTTGTTTTATTCAATTTATTTGGTCATTCACCAAATATGTTTTGAATACCTACTAGGTCTAAGACACTAATCCATAGTTATATCATTTGTGATCCTTACCTAGTTTACAAAGAAAAAAATAGGACAAATAATGAGAACAAATATTTACCAAGATTTCCCTAACATTGTTTTTGGGCCATCATCTGTCCTCTTCAGAGAAATATTAAATCCTCCTGTCCTGGCAATTACTATTCTTTTCCTTCAATCTTTAATGACTTATCTGAGTTCATAATCAGAATGCAGCATTGATGATCATTCTGACTCTTAACATTGCCTTACTGAGAAAGCAGAGAAGAGAGGGATGGAAGGGCAGTGATTTGAGTTGAATAAGGTGGTAGGTAGTAGGAGAGGATGAAGACCTTTTGAGGAGAGCTATGTAAAAAGATAATAGTAGCAACCGTCTGTCATGATTTTGCATTTGATCTTTCTTAAAACTTGACACATTTAGGCTTATTCCAAGAAATCGAAGTTTTTTAAACATGAAAATTATAATATTTAATATTCTCAACAGGAAAGTAAGAAAGAGCACACTATCACTGCCATGTTTATACACAAGGCATGTTATTTCATGGTGGATGATACCAACAAAGTTGACCTCAACAACTATTTGTTAGATTAAATATATATAACCCAGGATTTATTTGAGCTCCCTTTTAATAAATTATTGATTTCTACACGATTAGTATCAGCACTGTTTCTGGGACTACCTGGAATGCCATAACTACAACCACCAGCCCACCCAGATACACATACACACACACACACACACACACACAAACTCACATACACAAGCACACATTAACGCTTGATAATCCATCAACAACAATGTACCTCCTCCAGTCTTCTGTGGCTTCCCCATGCTGTATTAAGAGTCTCGAATCTACCAAAGCATTCCATTCATACTTCTAATAATAGATTTATTACATCGTTTTGCAATTGTTTATATTTAGGCCTCTATTAAAATATGAGCTCCTTAAGATCAGGAGCTATAATTTATACCTCTTACTACCTTCAGCAACCCACCACATTGGATATGCTCAATTAATATAAAATTGAATCTCTATCAATTTTAGAATCTATTTGAAGGGAGAAAAGTAAAAATAACCTGTGGTAGTTTTTTTCAACTGCCAAACTTACCTGGTACCTGATAGTATAGAAATAAATTGAAATCTCAATTCATGGAGTGAAAAAAGGATCTCTAAGGTCCCATCCAGCTCTAAAATCTGATAATTCTAGAAGTTGGAGCAGATAACTTCAAAATAGTTGCATCCTCTTCAAAATACAGAAATGTTAGATTCAAAAAGCATATTAAAAATAACTAATGCTTAACCAAGTTTGAGAGAAAGAAATTTCTTGATGTCAGAAATGAAAAGGACCTAAAAGGCACAGCTTTTAGGCCCGTGGGATATCTAGTATCAATATAAGCCCTAGGAACTCGGGTTTTGGAATGCATATAGGAATAGAAGACATAGCTTTGGACCTTCTGGGTGGGAGTTCTAAGTAAGACCTCTTTATGAAGTGACAGTCTCAAGGAACTCTGCTCCATGAAATGATGAGACATAACTTCCCGCCAAATCAGGGAAGCTACAGAGAAGATTGTCATTGGGCTGGTTATTCTCGATGAAGAAAGAAAAATCTATTATAGACAGATGGAGTTGTTCAGTGGAAAGTCTGCGGTAAGTTCCTGATTTAGAACAGGCTTTAGTGCACTTTAAAAGGAAAACAATGAACTATATAAAACTTTTAGAGGACACAGTGGTGCCGGATATTTGTTCGATTCCTGTGCTGTCCTCCTCCAAATAGTTACCAAAAGATACTCCTTTGGGAATTAGTATCGAAAGGATTGCATAGCATCTCAAAAGAATCTTACTCACTTTGGGAGGCCAAGGTGGGCAGATCATGAGGTCAGGAAATCGAGACCATCCTGGCTAACACTGTGAAACCCCATCTCTACTAAAAATACAAAAAATTAGCCAGGCGTCGTGGTGGGCGCCTGTAGTCCCAGCTACTCGGGAGGCTGAGGCATGAACCCGGGAGGCGGAGCTTGCAGTGAGCCGAGATCGCGCCACTGCACTCCAGCCTGGGTGACAGAGCGAGACTCCGTCTCAAAAAAAAAAAAAAGTCTTACTCAGTAGTCTCATTTAATAAAATCCACTACAAGGAGAGAAGACTGCTGACTTGACTAGACAGACAGGATTAGCAGATATTCCATTCTATCAGTTGTAACCAGTAATCCCATTGTTATACATGCTGGCCCTAAATATAGCTATTATTAACCAAATAATGCATTTTTCTTGATAAATGTTGATTAAATCAGAGTAGAAGCAAAATGTAATATTTATGATCGATTTTAGTTTGGATGTTCAATGTCAAGACCAAATACTCTTCACAGCTACCAACTTCAATTTTATGTGGAAAACTAATGGTGAAGAGTTTCAAACTTAAACCGACACTTGACATTTAACAGGATATGTAATTGCTCACACACAACCTTTAGGTTTTGTAATCCAGTTTTATCTCATACAATATTAGAAACAGTACACATTGTAAATAGCTATTTTAAAAGTTAGCCATATTTTATAAAGTCACGTGTATTTATATCTTTTCTGAGTAATTTTCTTGTTAATGCCTTATGATAGGTGCTTGTAACATGAAAACTAAACTTGGATCTTGGCATATTCAGTGTTCTATAGATAGACTGTGATATGCATAGCTTCTACTGTGACTTTCAGGCCTAATGTCTCCTCTTAGGTTGTTATTCTTTAATATCCTTTCTCATTCCTTTCAGAGGGCATTCCTTTTAGTTTGCATTGTCTACAGCATTTCAATAATACTGTTCTATTCTAATAATACTGATCTGTTCTAATAAACAGTTCTAAATACTGTTCTGTTCTAATTGGTACCAAAGTACTGTCTTGCCAACATTTCTAGATACTAATCCCTTGGGTGGTGGGGGTTAAAACATTGTTCTATCTTGGCCTACAACTAATCTTGGAGCTATAAAAAATACATTTAAAGCATTAGATCAGATTCTAAATATTGCTTCCTGCCATGCTAAAAGATTCAACTTTTACTCTCATTATATATGGATGTGACTTAAGAAACAGTACATGGCCTACCATTTTTTAACTAATGTGATCACTAGCATTAAAACCTAAGATAATCCTTGCAAAAGAGACTTAATTTTCTCATTAACCTGGAAACCTATTCTTATTCTGTTATTAATTTTTTCTCAATTAGATTAGCATATTTTCAGTCCTATAGAGTAGAATGATTTAGTATTCTCAGTCCTGCATTGCTCTGGAACTGGCTCCAGTAGCTTGAAAGAGCTGAATGTTCTCATCTCTTCTCAACTCCGTGGTCAGTGATCTCAGATTAGTAGCTTATATCAACCACGTAAAGGGTATTTACACCATAGAAATAGGCAAATATTCCAAATCAGGCTCCTTTTTAAAAATTTTATTTATTTTTGAGAGCCAGTCAATAACATTTACTAGTGCATCATTGATTTAATCATCCTAGGGTCATTATATTTTCTGTAGATTATAAATTATGAAAGTAAAGGGAATGTTAAAGATTATTCAATCCAAATGTCATTGTTCAAAACAATAAGAAAAGTGAAAAGATTTTGCAAAGATCACATAGCTAGTAAAAGGCAGATTCAAAATTGCAATTCTGCTTTTCTGATTCCTTGCCTATTTTTCTGCTCATCATATACAGATAGAGAAAGTAAAGGACAACAATTTCAGTTCATTACGTATTTATTGCAGACCAACTTTGGGTCAGTCACTGTATTATATGATATGTGGGGTACAAAAATGAACCACTGAAAATGTCAATTAAACTGACTACTGATACTTACTTGGAAACTCCACTTAATATCAGCCCTTAGAGGATGGCACTCTCACCTCCTCACCCTGTTTACACTTTCAAAAAAATAATGCATTTGAGCATTCTGCTCTGAGGGGAGAATCACTATTTTCAGGAACTCTTACTATGTGTTACCTTTCACCTTCAAGACAACCTTCCTCAGAAACACATCCCTGGTAGAGAAACACATTGTCTCTGTCTACAGTACAGTCCTTGATATACAGGATCAAAGATGGCTTTTAACGTTTGTTTTCTATGTCTTAGCCAGGGACCAGGCTTGAAGAATAAGAAAGGTCCTCTTATCAGTTTCCTAGTCATGTGTGGAAAGTCAAGGTGGGGGAGTAGGGGATAGCTAGTTTCTGGATCCATTAATCACAAAAGAGAAGAAATAGAGGTCATTTAAGTCATTTGCTAACTTTAAAATATAGTTTTATGCTCTGAGGTAAACTATCCTGATAATTTATTATTTGCCAGATAGCATATATTTTCTAAAATTATCTTTAAGACCATTAATAATTCCATATACCATGCATTCATAGCCACAGACTCCATATAAGGTCATTAAGGATTTGAAAGGCATGTGAGAAACAGAGCTACTGGATTGAGGCCAGATGGCACAGACGGTAGTTTGCAAAGTGATGTGCAACCAAGAAGGGAATCATATTATTGTTGAATAAGTAGGATTTACATAAATGAGGATTTTTTTAAATCTCTGGACATATTATATTGTCATTAATTACATATGGCAGTATAAGACGACAGGATAAAACATCTGTCTAAATGTAATGCCTAGTGTGACCATTTTAACTCCCTACTCTGAACTTGTTTCCTATTTTCAAAAATCTCGGAATCAGCTCCCATCCCACACTGCCCTAGTATGACTGTGCTCTTGAGAGGCCTTCCTGAGATGCCTTCTGATGAAGACCTACCCTGAGCAACTGGCACAGACAGGTAGAAGGCATTTCCAGGGATTTATCCATTTACCTCTGTAGCAAAAAATATATGTATATCACAAACATTGACTCAGAGGTAAGAGGTTAGTTTGAATTGTTTCTCAAATTACTCAGATAGAGGTAATAGGCATTAAAAAATTTTTTAACCCTACTTTGGGTTACGACAACTCAATGACTATACAATCCTCTAAATAATGGTTTATCTATGTTTAGTTTGTAATAGGATTTTTTTTCATATTAACTACTGTCAGGTAGTCATTTAGATTTCTGCCACGATTTGGTACCTAAAAAGAAGCATGGGAAGAGTGTTTTCCTGGTAATGAAGAAACTTTAAAATATACCCCCTTTTTAAAAAATTAACTAACATAAATCCAAACAGATTAAGTCTAACAGCATCCCAGGTAATAGAGAAGGACTAGACTAGTTCATATTTCAAAAGTAAATATACCTACAGAGATTTATAATTATTTTTTAAAAACAAAAATAGATTGAAGCCTCTATCATGACTGATGCTTTACTAATATTTTACAAAACGCACTGGACAGGAAATGTGCTGATGAGCCATTTAAGCCCATATGCCAAAATACGTTTACTTGTAAGTCACATGTGTATGTACGTTTAAGTGAAGGAAATAATAAAAAGGAGATGATTTTAATAGATAAAATCTTAACACTCATTTAAGTGACATGTTATTTTAACATGAATCCTATGCAGCAATATAACTATTTCGAATGTCAGTCAGTGGTAACTTACATAACTTACATAAAGGAAGATGTTACGTATTTGTAAAGAAACCATCCTATAAAATGATAATAGCTCAGGCGGAGGCTGACTATTATATTAATTGCCCTATAAATCACTAACTTTATGGCATTCTGAAATGAATTTTAAATTGCTCTGTTTGATTAAGTGAAGTAATATCAAAAGTAATATTAAAGTTAATTATTGTCTGCCAAATTCTATTAGTGCAAATAATAATAACAAAGAAATTAATTGTTGCAATTAAGTAATTGCAACCCTTTTAATTAGCTTGTCCTGCCCAGGACATTAACTGAACCACTTTTAAAAAGCTGTTAGGCATTTATTATAAAACCTGATTGAAATTTTACATGAGCATATTATTGGATGTATACTTTATTACTTACCAGCTAAAACTAAATGATTTTTAGGATCTGAAAAAAATACTGAATTAAATATCTGATACAAATTAGTTGTATAAAAATAACCAAATGAAAACAATAAATTGTGAAAGGGACCTACTGACAACTCCAAAGGTTGTCATACCACACATGTACCTCTACCAGACACTTGTTGGTCCAGGTCATGATAACTGTATTGCTCCTTGAGAGCACATGAGTGCTTCAGCCGTTTCAAGGGCAGGTGAAACCTCAGCTCCTCCAATGACAGCTTTCCCCTCAAATGGCATGCGTATTTTTTGTTTACCCAGATCCTGGAAGGCTCCTGGAAGGCTGGAATGAGGAAGAGCTGGGAGCTGAGGTTTCAGGTTGGCTGGCATTTGTTTAGTGTTCATGGTTAAACTTTCTCAAAGATCTTTCATTTCACAACACTAAGTTCCCTTAAGCCCCCCCAGAATTATGGTAAATCCTACTTTATGCAGCACTATTCAGGAAGCTCAAACCTACTCTGTGGTCAAAGTAATGACTGTCTTCAAAGCAGGGTCTCCAAATTTTCAGTGTCAGCATTTAACCTCCAGACATCTTAAGAATAAGAAATATGTTCTAGGATCCCAACAGTATCATGTTAAGAGTACATTGAAAAAGACCACCCTGACAAAAACAACACATTTCAGGAAGAAGAGGGGGAAGGGAGGGTTCAAGTTTTCCTCTCCCCTAAACCTCAAATTACATGGAGCCTGCAGGAAGAAAAGGAGACCAATTATCAGAGAACTTGGATTCTCTACTACTGGCCCCTCCACTGTTTTTTTCAGTGTCTCTCTGGGCAGTTCACATGGGTTCCCTCAGGCTCTGGTTCCTCATATATATAAGAGGTAATAGCATTTATCCAGCCTGTCTCCTAGGTTTATGTTGAAGCTCATAGAAAAGTATTTTGTCAATGGAAAACATTATTCAAATATGTGTATAATTTTTTATAAAAGTCATAACTGTTCTGCAAAACCATCAAACCAAACTCTTGATCTATTGTGTAGTTTTTAGAGAAAAAATATTGACACATCAAATAATTACTCTTACAATCCATATACCTTTCCTGTTATGCAACATAAACAAAATGGAAGACTTCACAAGCAGTATTAAAATTATACACTGCACACCTAATACTGTTTAATTCCATTTAAAGCAATTATTTCTGCTAAGTTTATAAATTTTATGCAAGACCCTTTCAGACTTCTCTTTGTTTTATATACCACCCTTTCCAAACTCAGTTTTACCAGTTTAAAACACACTTTTTACAGTAATCTAAATTCTTTCAATACAACCTGGCAGGTTCAGTTTTACCAATAACTATCTACACCTAGGTGGCAGAGATTAACTTTGTTTCAAATCCACCCTTCCCTTCAGTTTTATCTCCCTCTTCCCTTGCAGCTCTCTCCTGGACTTCAAAGCAGTTTTGTGGTTTGACTTGCAGAAAATCAATGGCTGGGAGATGAAAAGCAGCTCTTGTTTATCTCTGCCTGCTGAAGGTCATTCTACTCAGTAGCAACTGTGTGAGATCCACAGCCATTTCTCCTCATAGAGGGAAGAAGCAAATTGATTACATACACAGAAATCATTATAAAGAGAGTGGGATTCATTTTAAAGGGGTAGGATCACTTCAAAACACAAATGTAGTAATAAGAATCAGGGTAGTAGCGAAGTACTTGTGTTTGGAGTATAAGTTTAATATTAATATTATTATTGAATGTGACCCTGATTTTTTAAAAAGCTATTGTATGTCTGGACTTGTTACAGGGTACAAAACTACCTAGTTTATCACATTCTCTAACAGGTACCCAAGAAGTTATTTGAATTTAATAGGCCTTAAGGACTATGACTATTAGGACATTAATAAATGAGTGCCATGGATGTTGAATTCTACATAGATAAGTCTTCCCATGGCAGATATGGCCAGAGTTATTGGCCTTGCTTAGCCAGATTGTCTATCAGTCTCTTTCTGAATGCTGACGACATGCGGTCACTCAACCCTATTACATGAATTGCTTAGCTCTCAGTGTTCTTTACATAACAAGTCCATTGTTTGAACCAGTATTGAGAAAAGAAACCTAAAAAGTACATACATTCACCCAATGCCCTCAAGTCAATAGTGAGGTTTCCTGGAGTCCTATAGCATGTGGATTGAGCCTTGATAACACTTTGTTCTGTCTCTGTGATGTAGCTCCTGGGTTAGGTCAGGTAGTAAAGTTTTAGTGGTATTTTATGGCATTAAGGCCAGGGACCTCAAAATCCTTGCCAGTCATCCTCTTCTCCACCAAATTCCCAAGTGAAATTTACACATCAGGGATAATAGCAAGTGGAAAACAAAGTACCACTGGCTGGGCTAGTGACCACTTCTCCCCAATTTAGAGCTTCCATAACCCTGGATTAAAACCCACAGATTATATTCAGGGCCTCCATAGCATTGTGTCTGCACCAAGCCAGATCTAAATATTAGATCTCATTTTCTAGTTTATCACATAGTATGAGAACTAAAACAAAAGCCCAGTAAGCTTTAAGTATGTGGATAAAAAGATAAGAACATCACAAAAAGATGACCAGGTAACTAAAGAGACCTTAGTTCAATTTACAAACTGAGCCACATGCACTAGAAAAGAAGAAAGACAGAACCTCTTAAAAGTTAAATAATAACCCTGCCCATCAGTAAGTGTGGCCAAACAAGTGTTCTGGAACCAGACCTATCAGATTATAGTTGCCTCTTTTTGTGGGGAGATGCAAGGAAGGGGAAGAGGAAAAGTGTGAGCAAGGTTCCTCTTCCCTATATACATGATGTTCCCCACTTTCTAGATTTCTTTGAGGGCAAGATGGGTAGAATCTTCATTTTACTATTTCCCATAGAAAATACTACACTGTCAGCACAAAAGTGGGCTTTAATCAGTGTTTATTGGATGAAGGAAGAGAAACACTGTTTACAATATAAAAAGCATCAATCAACAATGATTACGTACCAGATATATGTCTGCACCCTAGGATATGCAATGGATGCTTAAAGAAATAGCACATTGTCCCTGTTATAAGGGTTAGCACATACAGGGAATTAGAAAACAGAACAGTAACAACTGTGTGACACAGGCTACAAATGTACTGTGTGCTTAGCAAAAGCTAAACCTGGAAACTCCTTGTAACAAAGGCTGTCCTTAATGGAATATCACTTCACAAGATAGGGAACTTTCATGCTTTGGACTCAGACACTTTGCCGCTTACTGAATGTGTGACCTTGGGCAAGTTGTTGTCTCCTTCAGCCTCAGTTTTTGTTTTGTTTTATCTCTTTAATCTGTTAAATGAGCTCGATTAAAGCCTGCTTTGCAGACTTGGTATGAGGAGTAAAGAAGGAAATGATCATAAGGCAAACAGTATGTAGCAACTAGAGCACATAAAAATGGAGGTAGCTATTTTTATGCTTTTTATTATTAACCTACCAAAGGAGAACTTTTCACCTTAGTATTGGTTCACCCTACAAACACCGTTAATCTTATAACTTTTCCATGCTTCAGGTCTTTTTCCACCCATTACATGGGAATTAACCAGTCAAACCACAAAAAGTGCTAAGGATTGCAGTAATCATGAGGAAGAACCAGAGAGGAAGGAAAGAGGGCCTTTCCTTTCAGAAGCTAATCCAAAAATGAGGGCTGGGAGTGCTAATAGCAATGAGCTGGGCACTGTGGAATTTAGTACAATTCTTTGCTGAATTTGGGGGAAATGGCACCTTTTTGCCAGGGTTATTTGCCA
Source organism: Macaca mulatta (assembly GCF_049350105.2). Taxonomy (NCBI): domain Eukaryota; kingdom Metazoa; phylum Chordata; class Mammalia; order Primates; family Cercopithecidae; genus Macaca; species Macaca mulatta. The sequence goes on along the minus strand of NC_133410.1, from coordinate 115,444,326 downwards.
GACATCCTGAGAGCCATCAGGCATTTGCCTGATGGAAGAAAGACACTGCAGTAACCAGCTGCTGCTGCTACCCCACTAAACCTTTACAAAAATAGTTTAAACTGTGAGGAGCTATGCAATTCTGTCGGGATAAGCTGCCAACTAGTCCTGACTTCTTTATGTTCAAATATCCTATTTGAGTCAATTGTATGGAGCCACAAGCTGAAATTCCCTTTTAGCTTCTGCCTGTTGCCAAATGTTCTCTTGCTCTGTCTAAAAATGACTTTTGTCCTTAACGTGTCAATTTCCTAAAAGCACAGTGAGTTAATGCTGTTGCAGGTGGTGACGGCATGTCTTCCTAGGCATCTCAGCGGGGAATTTTATCTTGACACAGGATTAGTACATAATTCTGGCATCGCTAAGCACAAAAGTACCATGATAAATCTTTCCTCTGCTGCTTAATTATTGATGTTAGCAATAAGTTAGGCATTTTAACTAACAATTCGTGGGCTCAAGTAAAAAAGATTTTTTACTTCACAACAGCATAGCACTGCTTGTGTTCTAGAAGTAACCTAATTGAATAATCTAAAAAAAGAAAAAGAAACAATTTCTTGGAATAAGGTTTTTATTGGGACTTTTAATTTTTAGAACTACCTTAAGCATGTCTCTTATTACACTCAGTCTAAATAAAATTTGAGTTCAAATTCAGCGGGTTAATTGTGTTTCCTTACCATATTCATTTTTTAAGAAAAAGCACTGACAACTTTTTGATCATATAGGAACATTGCTTTCCTAAGAATACTTTTTGTTATATTTAAATCCATTTGTTATGGTTGGAAGAGGAGAGACTGCATATTTTGCCCCAATAAGTTGCTCTAATCCCACGTGTAGTGGAAGAGAGTGTGCTCTGGAGTAATTAGATGGGAACTTTGGCTTTTCCCTTCCTGCTTGTGTGACCTGGAGCATTTAATTTAACCTTGCTGAGCCTCGGTTTCCGTATCTGTAAACTGGGTTTAATAATTATGTCTGCTTTACATAGTTATAATGAAGATAAATGTGATAATATTTGTAAAGCATTTAGCAAAGTGCCTGGCATAGAGGAAAGACTCAGTAAAAGGGGCAGCTAATATTTTTAATAAGACACCACATTCCTATGCTGAAGTGCTTCTAAATTCTCCTGCCATTGAAATGCAAGCCATGGTGAAATTGGCAAGTGAGATGCATTTCTTGGCTACTAGAGGTAACTTTCTTTATTCATGGTATCTACATGCCAGGAATGAGCTAGGAAATGAAAGGAAAATGGAGAAGATGCCAGCAATGTCTTTGAAGAACTCAAGAAGAGCCACAGAAGGTGAGTCAAAGTGCAGCAAGAATGCAGAAAGCATGGCTGGGTCTGCTGGGGGTGGTTGGGGAGACCCTTTTGCTGAAACCTAATACGGAGTAGGAATTGGATTAAGATGGTGGGTAAGAGACAGAACTAGCTTGCAGCTCCTGCTCAGATGGACAGAGCAGCATGTGGAGACTCACATCTTGAACTTTTGCTCCAGGAAGTACCACAGAACATACCAAGAAAGCTAAGAAAATTCACAGATCTTTTGAAGGAACTGGATCACTACTGCAGACTCCCTGAAATGTCCAAAAACTGTGAGTCAATGTGGAGACCCATGGTCTGGGGCAAGTTCTCAGCCCTGGTCACCAGCTGCCTGGAAATAGACTCAGTGCTGTTGCAGGGGCACTGCGGGAGTGAGTCTGGACTTTAGGACTGCGGGCTGCATGGGAGAGGGGTAAGGCCTGGGACTGCTGGCTTTCCCCCTTCCCTGGTGACCTGGATGACTCAGCAGAGGCAGCCATAATTCCCCTGGGAATATAATTCCATTGGCCTTGGAACCACACCCCCATCCACCACAGCAGCTGCAGCAAGTTCCGCCCAAGGAGAGTTGGAGCTCGGACACACCTATCCCTGCCCCCATCTGGTGGTCTTTCTCTACCCACCCTAGTATCCAAAAAAAATAGCCATAATCTGTTGGCTGTTCTATGGCCCTGACCGATGTCTGAGAAACCTGAATACTTAACCAGGTATCTCTAGAGCAAGTTTGCATCCTCCCCACAGGACTGCAGCTGGTGTGCTCTTGAAAGTGCCAATTCCTGACTGGAGGCCAACAAACACAAAACCAGCGCACTAAACAAAAACACAACTAAGGAACCTCACAGAGTCCACTCCCCTAAGACCTCCACCAGAGCAGGTGCTGGTATGCAAAGCTGCAAGACCTGAAGACGGATCACATCACAGGGCTCTTTGCAGACACTCTTCAATACCAGCCCAGTGTCCGGTAGCTCCACTGGGTGGCCAGATAGAAGAGTGAAACAATCACTACAGTTCGGCTCTCGGGAAGCCACATTTTTAGGGGAAGGGGGAAAACAACACATCAAGAGAACACCTTGTGGGACAAAAGAATCTGAACAGCAGCCCTTGAATCCCAGATTTTCCCTCTGACATAGTCTACCCAAATGAGAAGGAACCGGAAAAACAATTCCGGTAATATGACAAAACAAGTTTCTTTAACACCCTCAAATGATCATACCAGCTCAACAGCAATGGATCCACACCAAGATGAAATATCTGAATTGCCAGAAAAATAATTCAGAAGGTCAATTATTAACCTAATCAAGGATCCACTAGATAAAGGTGAAGTCCAACTTACAGAAATCAAAAACATACAGGATATATGAAAGAAAATTCTTCAGTGAAATGGGTAGCATAAATAATAAGCAATCACAACTTCTGGAAATCAAGGGCACACTTAGAGAAATTCGAAATGTATTGGAAAATCTCAGCAATAGAATCAAACAAGCAGGAGAAAGAACTTCAGAGCTCAAAGACAAGGCTTTCTAATTAACTCAATCCATCAAAGACGAAGAAAAAAGAATTTTAAAAAATGAACAAAGCCTCCAAGAAGTTTGGGACTATGTTAAACATCCAAGCCTAAGAATAATTGGTGGTTTAAGAGGAAGAAGATAAATCTAAAAGTATGGAAAACATATTTAAGGGAAAAATTAAGGAAAGCATCCCCAGCCTTGCTAGAGATCTAGACATCCAAATACAAGACGCTCAAAGAACACCTGGGAAATTCATCACAAAGAGATCATTGCCTAGGCACATAGTCATCGGGTTATCTAAAGTCAAGATAAAGAAATGAATCTTAAGATCTGTGAAGCAAAAGCATCGGGTATAAAGGAAAACCTACCAGATTAATGGCAGATTTCTCAGCAGAAACCCTACAAGCTAGAAGAGATTGAGGTTTTATTTTTAGCCTCCTTAAACAAAACAATTATCAGCCAAGAATTTTGTATTCAGCAAAACTACACTTCATAAATGAAGGAAAGATACATTTTTATCCAGACCAAAACAATGCTGGGAGAATTTGCCACTACCAAGCCAGCATTACAAGAACTGCTAAAAGGAGCTGTAAATCTTGAAGTGAAACCTCAAAATACACCAAAATAAGGTAAAGGCATCGAAAAAGATATTCCATGCAAATGGACACCAAAAATGAGAAGTAGCTATTCTTATATCAGACAAAACAGACTTCAAAGCAACACAACAGTTTAAAAAGACAAAGAGGGACATTATACAATAATAAAAGGGCTGATCTAACAAGAAAACATCACAATCCTAAATATATATGTACCTAACACTCAAGCTCCCAAATTTATAAAACTATTATTACTAGACCTAAGAAATGAGATAGATGGCAATGCAGTTATGGGGGGGAATTTAATACTCCACTGACAGCACTAGATACATCATCAAAAGAGAAAGTCAACAAAGAAGCAATGGACTTAAAGTATACCCTACAACAAATGGATTTAGCAGATATTTACAGAACATTCTACCCAACAACTGCAGAATATACATTCTTTTCATCAGCACATGGAACATTCTCAAAGATAGACCATACAATAAGTCACAAGACTCAATAAATTTAAGAAAATAGAAATTATATCAAGTACTATCTCAGACCATGATGGAATAAAATTCAAAATCAACTATAAAGCGAACCCTCAAAACCATTCAAATACATGGAAATTAAATAACCTGCTCTTGAATGATCATTGGGTCAACAATAAAATCAAGATGGAAATTAAAACATTATTTGAACTGAATAATAATGATGCAACCTATCAAAACCTCTGGGATACAGCAAAAGTGGCACTAAGAGGACAGTTCATAGCATTAAATGCCTACATTTGAAAAGTCTAAAAAAGCATAGACTGACAATCTAACTGTCAGGCCTCTGAGCCCAAGCTAAGCCATCATATCCCCAGTGACCTGCACGTATACATCCAGATGGCCTGAAGCAACAGAACACCCACAGAAGTGAAAATAGCTTAACTGATGACATTCCACCATTGTGATTTGTTTCTACCCCACTCTAACTGATCAATGTTCTTTATAATCTCCTCCACCCTTAAGAAATTTCTTTGTAATTCTCCCACCCTTGGGAATGTACTTTGTGAGATCCACCCCCTGCCCCGAAAACATTGCTCTTAACTTCACCACCTATCCCAAAACCTATAAGAACCAATGATAATCCCACCACCCTTGCTGACTCCTTTTTAAGACTCAGCCCACCTGCACCCAGGTGAAATAAACAGCCATGTTGCTCACACAAAGCCTGTTTGGGGGTCTCTTCACATGGACACATGCAAAACACTAACATCACACCTCACAAAACTGAAGAAACAAGAACAATCCAAACCAAACCCAGCAGAAGAAAAGAAGTAACAAAGATAACAGCAGAACTAAATGAAATTGAAAGAAGCAAAAATACAAAAGATAAATGAAACCAAAAGCTGGTTCTTTGAAAAGATAAATAAAATTGATAGAACATTAGTGAGATTAACCAAGAAAAGAAGACAGAAGATCCAAATAAGTTCAATTAGAAACAAAATGAGAGATATTACAACCAATACCACAGAAATACAAAAGAGTATTCAAGGCAACTGTATTTGTTCTTTTTCATGCTGCTGATAAAGACATACCCAAAACAGGACAATTTACAAAAGAAAGAGGTTTAATGGACTTACATTTCCATGTGGCTGGGGAAGCCTCACAATCATGGTGGAAGACTAAAAGGAACAAGTCACATCTTACATGGAAGGCAGTAGGATAAGAGAGCTCTTGTGCTGGGAAGCTCTGTTTTAAAAAGCCATCAGATCACATGAGACTTATTCACTAACACAAGAACAGCAAGGTGGCGCACACCTGTAGCCCTGGCTACTTGGGAGGCTGAGGCTGGAGAATCACTTGAATCCAGGAGGCCAAGGTTGCAGTGAGCCAAATTCATGCCACTGCACTCCAGCCTGGGCGACAGAGTGAGACTCCATCTCAAAAAAGACACACCAAGACTGGGCAATTTACAAAAGAAAAAAGGTTTAATGGACTTATAGTTTCATGTGGCTGGAGAAGCCTCACAATCATGGTAGAAGGCAAGGAGGAGCAAGTCACATCTTACGTGGATGGCAACAGGAAAAGAGAGTCTCCCTGCACAAGCCTCATAAAGCCTTCAGATCTCATGAGATTTATTCACTATCACTCGAACAGCACAGGAAAGACCTGCCCCCATGATTCAAATGCCTCCCACCAGGTCCCTCTCACAACATGTGGGAATTCAAGAGATATTTGAGTGAGAACACAGCCAAACCATATCAGCTACTATGAAAATCTTTACACACATACACAAGAAAACCTAGTGGAGATGGATAAATTCCTAGAAATATACAACCCTCCTAAATTAAACCAGGAAAATAAAGAATCTGAACAGACCAATAACAAGCAGGAAGATTGAAATGGTAATTTAAAATTTGCCAACAGAAAAAAAAAATGCCAGGAACAGATGGTTTCACAGCTGTATTCTATTAAGAATGTAAAGAATTGGTACCAATCCTATTGAAACTATTCTAAAAGACAGAGAAAGAGGGAATCCTGCCTAAATCATCCTATGAGACCAGTCACACCCTAATAATACCAAAACCAGGAAAGGACATAACAAAAAAAAGAAAACTGTGGACCAATATCCCTGATGAACATAGATGGAAAAATCCTGTACAAAATACTAGCAAACCAAATCCAATAGCATATCAAAAAGATAATCCACCATGATCAAGTGGGTTACATACCAGGATGCAGAGATGGTTTAACATACATAAGTCAATAAACACGATACATCACATTAACAGAATTAAAAACAAAAATTAAATTATCATCTCAATAGATGCAGTAAAAAGCATTTTATAAAATCCAGCATCCCTTTATGATTAAAACTCTCAGCAAAAACAAATTTGAAGGGACATACCTTAAGGTAATGAAAACCATCTACAACAAACCCACAGCCAGTATTATACTGAACAGGGAAAAGTTGAAAGCACTTCCCCTGAGAATTGGAACAAGACAAGGATGGCCACTTTCACCAGTTCTATTCAACATGGTACTGAAAGTCCTAGCCAGAGCAGTCAGACAAGAGAAAGAAATAAAGGGCATTCAAATTGGTAAAGAGGAAGTCAAACTGTCACTGTTTGCTGATGACATGATCATATACCTAGAAAACCCTAAAGTCTCATCCAGAAAGTCCCTAGTACTGTTAAATGAATTCAGCAAAGTTTCTGGATACAAAATTAATGTACTCAAATCAGTCACTCTGCTATAAACCAACAGCAACCAAGCTGAGAATAGAGTCAAGAACTCAACCCCTTTTACAATAGCTGCAATAACAACAACAACAATAACAACAACATACTTAGGACTATACCTAACAAAGGAGGTGGAAAACCTCTAAAAGGAACACTACCATACACTGCTGAAAGAAATCACAGATGACACAAACAAATGGAAAGGCATCCCGTGCTCATGGATGGGTAGAATGAATATTGTGAAAATGATCATAATGCCAAAACAATCTATAAATTCAATGCAATTTCTATCAAAGTACTGCCATAATTCTTCACAGAACTAGAAAAAACAATCCTAAAATTCATATGGAACCAAAAAATTAAAAAGAGCTCACATATCCAAAGCTAGGCTAAGTAAAAAGAACAAATCTGGAGGCATCACATTACCTGACTTCACACTATACTATAAGGCCATAGTCACTAAAACAGCTTGGTACTGGTATAAAAATAGGCACATAGACCTATGAAACAGAATACTGTACTCAGATATAAAGCCAAATATTTACAGTCAACTAATCTTTGACAAAGCAAACAAAAAACATAAAGTGGGGATAGGACACCCTATTCAACAGATGGTGCTGGGATAATTGTCTGGCCACATGTAGAAGAATGAAACTGGATCCTCATCTCTCACCTTATACAAAAATCTCCCAAGATGGATCAAAGACTTAAATCTAAGACCTGAACCATAAAGATTCTAGAAAATAACATCAGAAAAACCCTTCTAGACATTGGCTTAGGCAAAGACTTCATGACCAAGAACCCAAAAGCAAATGCAAGAGAAAGATAAATAGATGAGACCTAATTAAACTAAAAAGTTTCTGCACAGCGAAAGAAATAATCAGCAGAGTTAACAGACACCCCACAGAGTGGGAGAAAATCTTCACAATCTATATATCTGGCAAAAGACTAATATCCAGAATCTACAATGAACTCAAGAAAAAAACAATTCCATCAAAAAGTGGGCTAAGGACAAAACAGACAATTCTCAAAAGAAGATATACAAATGGGCAACAAGCATGTAGAAAAATGTTCAACATCACTAATGATTAGGGAAATGCAAATCAAAACCACAGTGCGATACCACCTTACTCCTTCAAGAATGGCCATAATAAAAAAAAAAAAATAGATGTTGGCAAGGATGAGGTGAAAAGGAACACTTTTACACTGTTGGTGGGGATGTAAACTAGTACAACCACTATGGAAAACAGTGTGGAGATTCCTTAAAGAGCTAAAAGTAAATCTACCATTTGATCCAGCAATCCCACTACTGGGTATCTACCCAGAGGAAAATAAGTCATTACATGAAAAAGATACTTGCACATGCGTATGTATAGCAGCACAATTTGCAATGCAAAAATACAGAACCAGCCCAAAAGCCCATCAATCAAATGTGTATATATATACACAGCAACCTGAATGGAAGTAGCGACCATTATTCTAAGTGAAGCAACTCAGGAATGGAAAACCAAACATCCTACGTTCTCACTCATATGTAGGAGATAAGCTGTGAGCACACAAAGGCACAAGAGTGATACATTGGACTTTGGGGACTTGGGGAAAGGGTAGGGGATGGCAAGGGATAGACTACACATTGGGTACAGTGTATACTGCTTGGGTGATGAGGGCACCAAAATCTCAGAAACCATCACCAAAGAACTTATTCATGTAACCAAACTTTATCTGTTTTCCAAAAACTTATTGGAATTTTTTTTTTTTAAAGGAGTAGAAAATTTACTCTGATGGGTAAAAGAGGAGATCATTGCAGGTAGAGAGAAAAGAATGCGCAGAAGTAAGGAAATGAGGGAAAGTAAGCAAACTCACAGGAGGCAGAAATAGTGGGGAATGGATGAGGCAGCAAATTTCCTGTTCCTAATACTTCAGGGGGCTGTGCAAGAACACAGAGGCCTTTTCATAGCATGCACACAGGGAGTCCTTAGGTTCGGGATACCTGAATTGGGGAGTGGTGGTGCAGGTTCAAGTTGTACACATCCCTCTGGTCCCAAGACGTGGCCAGGGGAGGACTAAAGGTGGATGGGGAAGGGAGGAACTAAAGCACCAAGCAGGACCCAGAGCAGAGGCCATTGGAGAATTCTGAACAGCAGCTTAATCTGATCAATTTTAAATGTTAGACATGTCACTCTGATAGTAGAAAAGAGGACTAATTGAAGGAGGAAGTACTTTGGGGGAAGGAGTGCAGTAGGGCTTCCATAAGTGGAGGAGGGAACAGTTCTGAACAGTGGGGATGGAAATGGAAGAATGGAGACAGGAAATCATAAGGATATAGAATCAAGAGGATCTTGTGATTTAAAAAAATTCCTATGTATGTGGGTGATGGTACAAAAAAAAAAATAGAGAAATCTAGGTTGGCTCCCTGGTTTTAGGCTTCATAAAGAAGCGTTGCTGACTGAGACTTCGATTAGTGGAAAGAGGTGGAGAGATTGGATTCAGCTCTGAACTTGTACTGCCTGGTGGAAACCCAACTGGAGTTGCTTGGAAGGAAGCTGGGCAAATGAACCAAGGGCTTGGGGTAGCAGTCTGGAGTGGACATACTGGTTTGGGGGGCATTAGCACTTTGGTGGTGGGTTAAAACTATGGATGTGGATGAATTTGACTTGGAAGAAGGAGAGTGAGACAGGAAGGCCGAAGGTGGAACCCTGAACAATACCTGATGGAGGATGGCCAGAAAGATAAGGGAAAGAGATAGATGGGTTGGAGACGTAGGAAGAGAACCAAGAGATTACCTTAGAATTTAGTTGAGGAAGGAAAGAATGGTTAGAAATGCAAATGCTGCTGAAAGTTCCAGCAATATGAAGAATCAAATGGTTATTGTATCAGCTTAAATGTCACTTCCATGACCATTATATACTAGTGAACTGGAATGAGAAAACAGAGAAAGAATGAGAAGACTGCAATCTGTAGAAACTTGACTGTGAAGACTAAAAGAGAAAAAGCAAAAGGTACAGTGTGAAGATAAGGTAAAAGAGGAGGTTTTTATTTTGCTAGTTTTTGGGACTGTAGAGATGAATCTGCTTATACTATGAAAGAGTGGGTCTCCTGGAGCAGAAGTTAAAGGCACATGAGAAGAAGGATAGGATCCAGAGTCTGGTAGCTGGATAGCAGAAAAGAGGGGATGGGCTGGTTCTGACCCTGCTGTGAGCTGCAGTGGAGAAGAGGAGACAGTGTAGATCCACAGGAAAGAGGGGATGGGCTGGTTCTGGCCCTGCCATGAGCTGCGGTGGAGGAGAGGAGACGGTATAGATCCAGGAAAGGGTGGGTGTGGGAGAAAGAAGTTGGAAAATTTCACATCTAATGGTCTCCAACTTCCCCATAAAACAAGAAGTAGGCGTGGTGGCTTGAAGAGAAAAATGATTTGTAGCCTCTAGAGGAATAAAAGAAGGAGCTAGCTAGATGGTAAACTTCTTGAGCACAGGGATTTTTTCTACCTTTTTACTCCTGAATCCTCAGCATCTGGAATAGTGCTTAGCAAATGGGTTCATGTGAATGAATAAACAAATTTGTTTGGGTTATCAGTTGCTGCAGAACAATTCCCCCCTGCCTGTGGGGTGGTAGTGTAAGGGGAAGGGGGAACTTAGTGGCTTAAAAGAACAATGACCTATCATTTTTCACATTTCTGTGTATCCACCAGATAGTTCTCTGGTGTCACACAGTGACAGCTTGGGTGCTGGAAGGTGCTGACCGAAATAGCCTCACTTGCCAGGCTGGCTTGGGATGCAGCCACTGGCTGGGAGCTCAGCTGAGGCTATTGGCTGGGGCCCTTGGTTCCCTTCTTGTGGGCCTCTTCATGTGGCTGCTTTGCCTCCTCAGAATGGAGGCTGGCTTCCAAAAATGAGTGTCCAACATGGCCAAGACCTCCTAACAGCCATCTTGAGGATGGCAGAACAGAGACCTGGAAGGATGCAGCCTCCCAACACAGGACAGCCTACCTCTTAACTTCTCATACATGCAACAGAAATAACCTGCTGTATTGTTGAAGCCACTCCTTTTTCTTGTCAACTGAAGAATGATTAGGTTACAAACTTGAAAAGGAGAGCTTTATTTCTCATAAAGCATTGCAGCCTGCAGGCAGCCATTCTGATAAGCTGGCAAATGTGTAACTTCCAGTCGGAAGCCAGAAATAGGCACTTTGAGAATGGGAAGAATAAGACAGAGATATATGCTGAGCAGGGTAGCCAAATATATATATTTGACAATTATAGGAGGAGCTATGAATATTCACAAACGGAAGGCATGGGCATGTGTAGAGGACTAACATGAATACATGTGTCCCATGTTCACTTTGGAGACCTAACATTTAAATGTGTTACAATTAGGCCTTATACATCCAAGGGTGAAACAGAGCACACAAAAGCCCTCTGCACAGCATCCATAGATGGCCAGAACCACTTTGTGGTTGGCGGTCTCATATCAGGAAAGAATGCTGATCATTTGTTGTCTCAAAACCACGAAAGGGAGGTTGGTTGAATTTAGCAGTGGAACAAGTCTTTCCAAAGGGCTGGCTTTTGTTTAACACTCAGGAAAGAAAGCCTAATAGTGGTTAGTGAGGGAGGGGGTATAACAAGGCATGTCCAACCTTCTGTACCATCATGGCCAGTTTTTAATATTTTTCTGGACTCCCCTTGGCCAAGTGGGGAGGGATCCATTCAGTTGGTGTGGCATTTAGGATTTTATTTTTATTTATCAATTTCATTTTGTTTTTCCATTAAATGTAGCCAAACCTAATTTGAATTAATATACTTAATGAAAAAGAAGAGAGCAGAACTCAGGGTGTTACTATAGCCAAGAAAAACAATGTGGCTCAGCCAATACTTCTTATTTCTACCAAGCAAGGGTTCATTTTTATTGTGAACATTTTGTAACACCTATTTTACTCTCCTTAAATGAAAATCACAGATGATATTGCCTACCGGTATAAATAATTGTAAATAATTGAACACACACAAACATATTGCCTTAACGATAGGAAAGAGGATAAATAAAAGGAAGGTCAGCATAAAATGACATATAAGTTAGCATGTAAATACTGGAGCATGAGCATCCCAGGAGATCTGAAGAAGCTGTCAGGCACTAGCACTTTCCTATAGTGAATAGACTTGTGTTTAAGAGAAGAAACTACATATAAGAATGTCAGGTAGGACACTCACAAAGCATGTGGGGTGGGATACTGGACTGTCTCACACATTACAGGGCATATGGCATTTCTGTCCATTAAGCACCAGTAGAACCTCCCAATCATTGTCACAACAAAAATTGCCCCACAAATTTCCAGGCTGAAGCTAGTAGCCAGTCCCATCTGAAGCCTCTCGTGTAAGTGGGCTAGAAACACCTGGGCTCTCTCCTTGGAACACAGCCTTGAGGGTTGGTGCCTTCCTTCCTCAGGCCAAGGCCCGGCCCACCTGTCTTAACAGCTCTTAGTTTTCTCTCTTTCTGTTCTAATCTCCACTTAGGAATGCCAGATTTAGCAACAAAATTCGAGGATTCCTGGTTAAATCTGAATTTCAGATAAACTATGAATAATTGTTTTAGTTTAAGTATGTCCTAAATCTTGCATAAGACCTATACTTAAAAAAAAAATGAGTTTAACTGAAATTTGAATTTAGCTGGAGCACCCTATATTTTACTTGACAACCTTACTCCCAGTACACATTGTTCCCCTCAGGACTTTAAGCAAACCTATCTTAAGGGGCCTCAATTCAGCCGGGAGACTTTAAGACCTATGGGCATAATGCAGCATTTCCCAAAATGGGTTCCATGGAGGACTTCCATGAAGTGCTCAGTAGGAAAAAAGAGGCTGCCTACCTTAACTCCTCTTAGAGATTCAAAATACTATACATATCTCCCAGTAAAGCTTAAGCGGGTCCTACCCTTACATTTAATACTTAACCCGGTATTTCCCAAACTCATTTCATCCAGCACCTGCTAACTGTCCCAAACACTGGTGGTCCAGGGAACATACTGTAGGAGTCAGGTTTGCGGAAACTATTTCTAGAGCCTGAAACGAATCCCACGTGGCCATACTCCTGCTGTGGTTACTGTGACTTTCTGGGCCTCAGTTTCTCACCAGCAGAAGGATGGAGTCGAATGCAATTAGCCTAAAGGTTCCTGGAGTGTATGAAATCTCGAGATTCCACTTTCATACACTGCCTTTCCTCAGAGCTTTGCTCTGTCCCATTATTGTCAAGAGCCACCTCAAGCCACACTCAAAAGTTGGAGCAAACCAAAGGTTCAAAGCTCACACAGTGCATGAACTATCTCCAGGAGCCTGAATTCTCCATCCTATTTTTAGCTCTGATCCACCTCAGGCTCATCAGATGCCATAGTGATGATCACTGTAATTTCATGGGAAAGATACAGGAAACCCAATAATAACAGCAATAATTCAGCAGCCTAGCAGATGCCAGATCTCATTTGTGCTTCTCCCATAGCATGACTGATGATACACACTATCAGGGCAAAAGAATGTTCATCTGTGGCAAAAGACCTTTGGCACATTTCCTGTAACCTCCAATTTGCAGCAAGTTGTGTTCCGGTTGGTAAGTTAGCTTGTGTCTTCTCATAACACATTTCCTGCAGAAATGTTCGACATAGTCTAGACTTCCTGGAAGGCCCCTTCCTCAAGGCCCGTTTAATCCATGATGAAACTATAGTTCCAGGACTACTCCTCAAAGGCTCAACATGGGAAGGCATCCATTTTGTCCCCTTCTCTCCCATTTTTTCTCCATTGCTTTACAGCCCCTCTTAACTTATCCTCCAGGCCTCCTACCCATCAGTTGCTTTACTAGTCCACCAAATATAATAATTTCTGCAGTAAGAGGGAGAAGACTGCACAAATGATCATTCTTCAGCATTTAAGGGACCCCCCACCTCTACACCCAGAATGGTGTTGGTCAGTAATTCATACATAAGGAACATGCAAGTGTGACGTTCCGGAGTCAAAAGCTACATTGCCTGAATGCAAGCGAGCAAATCTCTGCTTTAAATGAATAACATGGGAGCGTCAATGTGTTTTCATCTATGATGGCAACGGAGGCACCCGCTTGAACATAAATGGGGCCCTCTGTGGAGATGCACGTGTCTGGGTGTGTCTCTGTTGAGGAGCAGGACCTCCCAGACAACTGGTGGATCAGAGGCCCTGGGGCAGCATAGTGCTTGTCCAGAACAGTGGTTCTCAAAACGTGGTCCCTAGAGCAGTAGTACTAGAATCATCTGGGAATTATTTTGAAATGTAAAATCTTAAACCCCACTCCAGAGTTACTAAATCAAAAAGCCTGGATAACACCCAGAAATCAGTGTTTTAATGAAACCTTCAGGTGACTCTAATGCATGCTGAAGTTTGAGAACCACTGGTGTAGAATGTGGATCCTCCTACCTGAATCTTTTTATCTGCACTGCATAGAAAGAAGGAGCTATAGGCAGAAGGTGGAGGATATGTTCTTACAGGGTTTTGCATGACCTGGCAGCACGATCGTGGCTACCCAGGAGGCAAAGGTGATGGAGCGGGAGACAGTGTTGCTTCAGCCTGGTGAGAACTCCAGAAAGTACAGCCGTTCCTTGGTACCCTGCAGGTTGCTGATGTGGCCACTAGAAGAAGGTGACCCCTCCATTCCTTGGCATGAACATTTAGACTCTCAAGAATACCACTGAAGCCATGCAGAGGTACGGTGAGGCACAGCCACCCTCAGATGGCATCTTGATCCCCAGCTATGAAACCCTGAACAGGAGAGCATAAAAGAGCTGTTCCTGAGGGCACGTGAGATCCCACTAGTGAGTATCCAACACTGGGTGAGACTTTGATGGAGCTGGAGCTTCTGGGCCATGCATTGGTGGTAAGGGGTGGGGGCTGTGATATTTCGGCTAATCGCATTAATATAATCCTGTTAGATTGGGGAAGCTTGAGTTACAGGTGAAATAGAAATTCATCCTTAGTGTAGGATTTAGCACACCAAAAACTTCACTTCTCTCTGCTGACTCTGGTTTATACACCAAGCAGATAAAAATTGGATTTAAAAGCAAAGAGAGATAGCCCATCTTCCTCCTCAGCTCGCTTGCTCTCTCTCTCTCTCTCTCTCTCTCTCTCTCTCTGTCACACACACACACACACACCATGTATGCACACTCACACGCACGGGTCTGCATGGCACATTGCAGTAAGTAATTCCTAAGTGCTTCCTGGCTGACAATGAAAGCCTACTTGCCCAAACAGCAATCAGATCCACAGCCTACCCTGATAATTACCCCATCAACTTTAGCCCCAGTAAAATAAATGAGCCATTCAAAGATTTCTGGAAACTTCAGTCCCAGCAAGCCCTCTTCAGATACAGTGGTTTGGCAGTTTGGGGTCTTCTTGTGCTCTCACAGAAAGTATATCAAATTTCTGACCACTTTCCCTGTGGTTGAACTGTTTCTCCTCCTTTGAAGATCATAATTTCTGAAACACTGGCATCTCCCATTTCTTTCCTACTTGTTTATCCTCTTGTAACTTGAAGGCTCTGAAAGCCAAGTCATAGAAATTGTTAATTGCACTCTTGGATTTTGTTAAACAAAAGAATCAGTGATGGCTCTCGCTGGGGCTGCCAGAAAATACTGCCTATTTGGCTGGGCATGGCTGGAGCCCACACTAAATGTCAGCTCCTCTATGGAGCTATATCCTCCTCATGATGTCAGCTTAACCCTCATTACTTTTTAAGCTACTGAGTATCTGGACATTTCATTCTTCTGAAAGTTTTTCTAGAAAATTAACTTTTGTGGGGGAAATCATGTGCTATATTTATTCACCCCAGACACTATCAGTTTCAAAGTGAAAGCTCCAGGCATTAGTCAATACTGGCTCTTTGTAAGTGTTTCACATCTCCCAGGGCATCAAGAGATCAGACTCAGAGAGATAAGGTTGTAAAATTCTTGTCAGTGTTTCAGTGCCCACTGTTTCTTGTCTCCTGTGGCCTTGTGCCACTGGATCCTGTAATACATCCTTGTCTTGCCTGCTATCTTTCTTCACTGAATTTCCTATACCAGGTATCAGGTAAGTCAAAGAACACAAATATTTTCTAATGCTAGCACCTGCTTAGAGCCCTGTTCACAAGACCTGTTAGAGAACCCAAAGCAAAAAAAATCTCCTTCCCATCATCTGCCTTTCAGTCATTTGATGAGGAGTCCTTAATGCTGGAAAAGTAACTCAATGAAATGGAGCCAGAGGGAGAGAGCAAGTGAGCCATGTTCACTATAGAGTTCACAAACTTCAGGCATGAACCTGAAGACCCCAGAATTGTAGTAAGCAGCAAAGACCCCCTGAAGATGCAACCTACACCATCTCTCAACTATGGGACTGGTAGGACATGTGTGCATTCCAGGTCCATTTACGTCAGGTCAGACTGCTTTAGTCCTGCCATAGCAATAAAGCCCTAAACTAGGATCAGGTGTATCCTGTCAAGACCAAAATACAAACTTAGTAACAATGGCTCCTTTGGTGTTCTGGAAAGGAAAGGCTGTTGGCACAGCTCACCCATCTCCTTTTGTGAGGGAAATTGCTCCATCTTCCCTGTTTCCCCTTCTTTCCTCCCCTTGTACTGCATGATACACAAACCAAGTGATACCTTCCATTTCACCTTGAATGAGCTCTCTTATCCCCACATATTGATATCACTGACATTTGATTCTGCAATAGGTGATAAACAGCTCTACCTTTTATAGAGGATCTAAAAAGAAAGGACAGTAAGAATAAGTAGACTCATTGTTGACAAGGTCTGTAGGCGCCTTCCGGCAAGGTGGCCTGTTCACCAGGATACTTTGCTTCCCTTACAAATGGCCTTGCCAATCTGGCATGGCACAGTGACAGAGGTGGGGAGGTGGGGTTTTGATGTTTGAGACACTGTAATTTAAACTTGGCTAACGTGGTGTTCCTGAATTGAAAGTTTTCTGGCCTGGTATCAATAGCAGTAAAGTTAAGTAATGACCTGGGTTCTCTTTCCAGGTTTCTCTTTATAATCAATATTAATTATATTTTGTTTATTCATGATCTCGTGTAACCAGATGGTAAGATATACAACATCCTTTGCTTTCAGCCCAATAATGGAAATAGTTCTCAAATAATGAATATTTACAATTATGACTTTCCTGGCCCCATTTTGTAAAAACTAGTCTAGATCATTTCCTGTGACAGAAAGCTTAACCTCATAAGTAAAGAAGTGAGCCCTGAGCCCCAAATATGCCATGATTTCTACCCTTAAACTGTTTGGCTGGAGGGCCTTGTAGAGTCATAGGAAGGACCTGGAATTCAGAATTAGACAGATCTGCTGGATTCGAATCCCAGCTCTACAACTCACTGACTTTGTGAGTTTGGGTGTATTGTTTGACCTCTTTAAAAGTCAGTTTCCCCATCCATAAAATGGGGGAAATAATATCCATCTTGTGGGAATTTAATTATCTAGTTTATGTTAAATTCCAGACATTCTCTCATCAACTATTGCACTTTCTGTACCTCAATTCTATTCTTTTCTCAGTTCTATATTTTAATTTGTTTTGTCAATAAACATTGAACAGGTAGGATGCCATATGCTTAGAAACATTTTCCATATAACCCCTTAGGTTAAAAGAGAAGAGGCTTGAAGATACCCAACCCTTCCTAAATTTAATAGTTTCCTAAACATAATAATTCTGTTCCCTTCCATTTGCTGTCAGCTGACTCTTGAATATATATGCCCAAACCAGACCTCTCCTCTACATGCCAGACTCAGTATATCCAATGATCTCTTTAACATCTCAATTGGATGTATAATTGGCACCTCGCACTTAAATATTCAAAAAGAAATTTCTGCTCTTCCTTTTTAGACCTGCTCCTCTCACAGTCTTCCCCATCTCAACTAATAGCATCTTCACCCCTCCACTGCTTAGGCCTAAAACATTAGATTTCTTCTGAATGCCTCTCTTTCTCTCATACCCCACGTGTATTCTACCAACAAGTCCTGTTGGCTCAACCTTCAGCAGACTCCAAAGCCATCTCACACTTTCACTGCCATCCTAATTTAAGCCACCATTATTCTGTCACTGAATTATTCTGTCCTAACAGATCTTGCTGCTTCCATACTCTGTTCCCAATCTCTTCCTAACACCACAGTCAAAGAAATCCTTTTAAAGCCTAAATCATGTCATGGCTTTCCAAATGGCTTTCCATCTCACTCAAGTGAAAGCCAAAGTCATTACATATAGCTCTCAATGTCCTATTTGATCTGCACCCCCTGACATGCCCCCACTGCGGCTCATTCTGCTCTAGCTGATGCTGGATTTCTAGCCAGTTTCTCCAAACTCACCAGATACATTCCCACCTCAGGGTTCTTGTACATACTGTTCCATCGACCTGAAACATCTTCATCAGATATGTGCATGCCTCACTTTCTCACTTCATTTCAGATCTTTACCCAAATACTCTATTTCCAATTAGACCTTCCCTGCCCACTCTATTTAAAATTATAACCTGTTCACCATCCCTGGAGTCCATTTCATATCCCTTCCTTGCTTTATTTTTTTCCCATGGCCCTCACCACTATATGAAGATTATGTGTTCAACTTGTTTGTTTTATTATTAGTCTCCTCTCATTGGAATGTTAGCTCCATGAGGACAAGGGCATTTTTTCCCTATGTCACCATCACATATTAGGTGTCCAGAAAACATTTTTAACGAATTGAACTGGTGAATGAAATCCTCAGGGTTTCTTCCTGGTTCACTCCATACAATTTTGCTTGATCCTTTATACTTCCCCCCAGACTTTTGCTTCTGGCCAAATAAGAATAACAGAGGACTTATTTATCCTTATATCTTATAATCATGGTCAGCAAAGGTATCAAGTTATAATCCCTGAACTTGTAAATGAGAATTTATTTGGGCAAGGGGTGTTTGTAGATGTAATTAAGTTGAGGATTTTGAGATGAAGAGATTACCCTGGATTATCTGGGTGAACCCTTAATGGCATTATAAGTGTCCTTCCAGAATAGAGGCAAAGGGAGATAACACAAACACTCAGAGGAAAAGATGATGTGAAAACAGAGGCAGAGATTGAAGTGCTGTGGCCTCAAGTCTAAGAATGCCAAAAAAGCCACCAGAAGCTGGAAGAGGGAAGTACTGGATTATCTGCCACTTCCTTTGGAGGAAATGTGGCTCTGCTAACATCTTGATATTAGATTTTTGGCCTCAATAACTGAAAAAAACATAGTTCTGTTGTTTTAAGCCATTCAGTTTGTGGTAATCTGTTATAGCAGCACTAGAAAACTTAGACTTTTTTTTTTTTTTTTTTAAAGGATATGGAGTCTTACTCTGTCGCCTAGGCTGGAGTACAGTGGCATGATCTCGACTCACTGCAAGCTCTGCTTCCCAGGTTCACGCCATTCTCCTGTCTCAGCCTCCTGAGTAGCTGGGACTACAAGCACCTGCCACCACACCTGGCTAATTTTTGTATTTTTAGTAGAGATGGGGTTTCACCATGTTAGCCAGGATGGTCTTGATCTCCTGACCTCATGATCCACCTGCCTCAGCCTCCCAAAGTGCTGGGATTACAGGCGTGAGCCACCGCACCCGGCTGACTTAGACTATTTTTAAGTAACTTAACAAGGCCCTAGAACAAAGTTCAAAAACATATAAAGAAACATGAAATATCCAGAACTCATAAAAAGGTAAAATCCACACTGTTTGACATCCAATCAAAAATTACAAGGCATGCAAAAAATCAGAATTAAGACGCATAATGAGGAGAAAAATCAGTGACTTGAAACTGGCCCAGAAATTATATAGATGATAGAATTAGCACATGAGGACATTAATTAAAATAGTTAATACTATATTTTATGTGTTCACAAAGTAAGGGAAAGCATGAGCACATGTAGGAGAGATACGAAAGATATTTAACTTTGGAAATGATGAATACAATATCTAATATGAAACATGTACCATATAAAAGCAGACTAGACACTGTAGAGTAAAAGATCAATAAACTTGAAAACAACAATAGAAACTATCTAAAACAAAACAAGGTAAGAAAAAAGACCAAACAAAATGAACAATAACAACCTCAAGAAACTTAATATACATACAACTGGAGATGGCTCAAAAGGGTGCAAGGTTGGGGGGCAAGGATGACAGAAAAAAATATTTGAGAAAAGAAACAAATTTAACAAAAAGCATAAACCCATAGATCCAAGACACTCAACAAACTGAAAACACAAAGAACATAAATAAAACTGCACTGAGGCACATTAGAATCAAATTGATTAATACTATTGGGAAAGAGAAAACCTTGGAAGCTGCCAAAGAAAAAAGACACATTATGTACAGATAGCCAGAGGGATGACAGCAGATTTCTCTTTAAAAATAATGGAAGCTCAAAGGCACTGAAATATTTTCTTTAAAGACTGAAAGGAAAAAAAAAAAAAAATCCTTTCAAGTAGAATACTATATCCAGTGACTAGATCTTCCAGAAACAGAGGGAAAATAAAGACTTTTTAAATTTATAAATCCTAAAAGAATTCATTAGCAGCAGATCTGCTCTACAGTAAATATTAGAGAGAGTCTTGCAGGCAAAAGGAAAATAATGCCATATAGAAATGTGGATCTATGTAACAGAATAAAGAGTACTAGATAATAAACTCATGGGTAAAATATAAAATACTTTTTCCTTATTTTAAAAATCTCTTGGCTGGGCGCAGTGGCTGACACCTGTAATCCCAGCACTTTGGGAGGCCAAAGTGGGCAGATCACAAGATGAGGAGATGGAGACCATCCTGGCCAATATGGTGAAACCCTGTCTCTACTAAAAATACAAAAATTAGCTGGGTGTGGTGGCACATGCCTATAATCCCAGCTACTCAGGAGACTGAGGCAGGATAATTGCTTGAACCAGGGAATGGGAGGTCACAGTGAGCCAAGATCGTGTCACAGCACTCCAGCCTGGCAACAGAGAGAGACTCTGTCTCAAAAAACAAACAAGTAAGCAAACAAAAAACACACAAAAAAACACCTCTCTGAAAAGTTGGTTGACTATTTAACAGCATTCGAAAAAATCCGTGCACTAAACACAACTACGACCCTCACTGAGTCCACTTTACTGTGGACTGTAAAGCTGTCTCCACCAGAGCGAGTGCTGGTATCCATGACTGCAAGACTTGAAGATGGATTACATCCCAGGACTCTTTGCAGACACTCCCCAGTACCATCCTGGAGCACAGTAGCTCTGATGGGTGGCTAGACCCAGAAGAACAATAACAATCACTGTAGTCTGGCTCTCAGGAAGCCCCATCCCTAGAGAAAGGGGAAGAGCAACACACCAACGGAGCACGCTGTATGACAAAAGAATCTAAACAGCAGCCCTTGAGCCCTAATCTTTCCACTGACATAGTCTATCCAAATGAAAAGGAACCAGAAAAACAATTCTGGTAATATGACAAAACAAGGTTATTTAACACCCCCCAAAGATCACACTAAGAAATCTCTGAATTGCCAGAAAAAGAATTCAGAGGTCAATTATTAAGTTACTCAAAGAGGCAACAGAGAAAGGTAGAAACCAACTTAAAGAAACTTTGTAAGAAGTACAGGATATGGACAAAAAATTCTCTAGAAAAATAGCATAAATAAAAAACAATCATAACTTCTGGAAATGAAAGACACACTTAGAGAAATGCAAAATACACTGGAAAGTTTCAACAACAGAATCAAACAAGTAGAAGAAAGAACTTCAGAACTCAAAGACAAGGCTTTCAAATTAACCGGACAAAGACAAGAAAAAAGATTTTTTGAAAAAATGAACAAAACCTACAAGAAGTATGGGATTATGTTAAACAACCAAACCTGAGAATAACTTGTGTTCCCAAGGAAGAAGAGAAATCAAAAAGTTTAGAAAACATATTTAAGGGAATAATCGAGAAAAACTTCCCTGGGTTTGCTAAAGAGCTAGACATCCAAATACAAGAAGCTGAAAGAACACCTGGGAAATGCATCGCAAAAAGATTATCACCTAGGTACATAGTCATCAGGTTATCTAAAGTCAAGATGAAGGAAAGAATCCTAAGAACTGTGAGGCAAAAGCATCAGGTAACCTATAAAGGAAAACCTATCAGATTAACAGTAGATTTCTCAGCAGAAACCCCACAAGCTAGAAGGGATTGGGGTTTTATTTTTAGCCTCCTTAAACAAAACAATTATCAGTCAAGAATTTTGTATCCAGTGAAACTAAGCTTTATAAATGAAAAAAAGAAAGTCTTTTTCAGACAAAAAAAAAAAAAAAAAAATGCTGAGAGAATTTGCCACTACCAAGCCAGCACTAAAGAAACTGCTAAAAGGAGTTATAAAACTTGAAACAAAACCTTGAAATACACCAAAATAGAACCCCCTGAAAGCATAAATCTAACAGGGCCTATAAAACAATAACACAATGAAAAAAAAAAGCACAAGATATTCAGGCAACAACTAGCATGATGACTAGAATAGTACCTCATATCTCAATACTAATGTTGAATGTAAATGGCCTCAATGCTGGGTCAACAATGAAAGCAAGATGCAAATTAAAAAATCATTTGAACTAAATGATAATAGTGACACAACGTATCAAAACTTCTTGGATACAGCAAAAGCAGTGCTAAGAGGAAAGTCCATAGCATCAAACGCCTACATCAAAAAAGCCGAAGAGCACAAATAAACAATCTAAGGTCACACCTCAAGGAACTAGAGAAAGAAGAACAAACAAAACCCAAACCTAGAAGAAGGAAAGAAATAACAGCAATCAGAGCAGAACTAAATGAAATGGAAACAACAACAACAACAAATACAAAAGATAAGTGAAACAAAAAGCTGATTTTTTGAAAAGATAAACAAAACTGATCCACCATTAGAGAGATTAACCAAGAAGAGAGACATAAATAAGCTCAATTAGAAATGAAACAGAAAATATTATAAACGATACCACAGAAATACAAAAGACCATTCAAGACTACTGTGAATACCTTTATACTCACAAAATAGAAAACCTAAAGGAGATGGGTAAATTCTTGGAAATATACAACACTCCTAGATTAAATCAGGAAGAAATAGAAATTCTGAACAGACCAATAACAATCAGCGAGATTGAAATGTTAATTCAAAAATTGCCAACAGAAATCTCCAGGAACAGATGGATTCACACATGAAGTCTATCAGACATTCAAAGAAGGACTGGTACCAATTATATTGACACTATTGCAAAAGATAGAGAAAGAGGAAATCCTCTTTAAATCATTCTGTGAAGCCCTAATAGCAAAACCAGGAAAGGACATAACAAAAAAAGAAAACTACAGACCAATATCTCTGATGAACATAGATGCAAACATCCTCAACACAATAGTAGCTAACTGAATCCAACAGCATATCAAAAAGATAATCCACCATGATCAAGTGGGTTTCATACCAGGGAAGCAGGGATGGGTTAAACATATGCAAGTCAATAAATGTGATACATTACATAAACAGAATTAAAAATAAGTACAATGTGATCATCTCGATAGATGCAGAAAAAACATTTTATAAAATCCAGCATCCCTTTATGATTAAAACTCTCAGCAAAAACAAATTTGAAGAGACATACCTTAAGGTAATAAAAGCTATCTATAACAAACCCACAGCCAACATTATATGGAACAGGGGCAAGTTGAAAGCATTCCCCCTGACAGCTGGAACAAGACAAGGATACCCACTTTCACCACTTTTATTCAACATTGTACTGGAAGTCCTAGCCAGAGCAATCAGACAAGAGAAAGAAATAAAGGACATCCAAATCAGTAAAGAGAAAGTCAAACTGTCTCTGTTTGCTGACGATATGATCATATACCTAGAAAACATTAAGATTTCTCTAAAAAGATCCTAGAACAGGTAAATGAATTCAGTAAAGTTTCAGGATACAAAATTAATGTACACAAATCAGTAGCCCTGCTATACACCAACCACGACCAAGCTGAGAATCAAATCAGGAACTCAACGTCTCCTACAATAGCTACGAAAACCTTAAAATATTTAGGAATGTAACTAACCAAGGAGGTAAAAAACATCTACAAGGAAAACTACAAAACACTCCTGAAAGAAATCATAGATGATACAAACAAATGAAAATATACCCTATGCTCATGGATGGATAGAATCAATATTGTGATAATAACCATAATGCCAAAAGCAATATACAAATTCAATGCAATTCCATCAAAATACCACCATAATTCTTCACAGAACTAAAAAAAAATCCTAAAATTGTATGGAACAAAAAGAGCCCACATATCCAAAGCAAGACTAAACAAAAAAAACAAATCTGGAGGCATCACATTACCTGACTTCAAACTATATTGTAAGGTCATAGTCACCAAAACAGTATGGTACTGGTATAAAAATAGGCACATACACCAATGGAACAGAATACAGAACCTAGAAATAAAGCCAAATACTTACAGTCAACTGATCTTTGACAAAACAAAATGTAAAGTGGGAAAAGGACACCTATTCAACCAATGGTGCTGGAATAATTGGCAAGCCACATGTAGAAGAATGAAACTGGATCCTCATCTCTTACCTTATACAAAAATCAACTCAAGATGGATCAAAGACTTAAATCTAAGACCTAAAATCATAAAAGTTCTAGAAGATAACGTCGGAACAATCCTTCTAGATATTGGCTTAAGCAGAGACTTCATGACTAATAACCCAAAAGCAAATGCAAGAAAAACAAACATAAAGAGATGGGACTTAATTACACTAAAAAACTTCTGCACAGCAGAAGAAATAATCAGCAGAGTTAACAGACACCCCATAGAGGGGGAGAAAATCTTCACAATATGTATATCTGACAAAGGACAAAAATATCCAGAATCAACAAGGATCTCAAACTAATCAGCAAGAGAAAAGCAAACAATCCCATCAAAAAGTAGGCTAAGGGCATGAATAGATAATTCTCAAAAGAAGATATACAAATGGACAACAAACAAATGAAAAAATGCTCAACATCACTAATGATCAGAGAAATGCAAATCAAAACCACAACTTGATACCAACTTACTCCTACAAGAATGGCCATAATAAAAAAAATTAAAAAATAATAGATGTTGGGATGGAACAGGGAACACTATTACACTGCTGGTGGCAATGTAAACTAGAACAACCATTATGGAAGAGTATGGACATTCCTTAAAGAACTAAAAGTAGATGTACCATTTGATTCAGCAATCCCACTACTGGCTATTGACACTAAGGAAAAGAAATCATACAAAAAAAGACACTTGCACTTCCATGTTTATAGCAGCACAATGTGCTACTGCAAAAATATGGAACCAGTCCAAATGCCCATCAATCAATGAGTGGATAAAGCAAATGTGGTGTGTATATACACGTTCACACCATGGAATACTACTCAGCCATAAAAGGGAACAAAATAATGACCTTTGCAGCCACCTGAATGGAGCTGGAGACCATTATTCTAAGTGAAGAAACTCGGGAATGGAAAACTAAACATCTTATGTTCTCACTTACAAGTGGGAGCTAAGCTATGAGGATGCAAAGGCGTAAGAATGATACTATGGACTTTGGGGACTCAGAGGGAATGGTGGGAGGGAGGTGAGGAGTAAAGTACTACACATTGGATACAGTGTACACTGCTCCAGTGATGGGTGCACCAAAACCTCAAAAATCACCACTGGAGAACTTATCCATGTAAGAAAACACCACCTGTTCCCCCAAAACTCATTGAAATTAATTAAAAATAAATAAATATGCTGAATGCAGTGGCTCATGCCTGTAATCCCAGCACTTTGGGAGACCAAGGTGGGTGGATCACTTGAGACCAGGAGTTTGAGATCAGCCTGGTCCACACTGTGAAACCCCGTCTCTATAAAATATTAAAAAAAAAAAAAAATGAACCAGGAGTGGTGGTGCTCGCCTATAATCCCAGCTACTTGGGAGGCCGAGGCCGGAGAACAGAGTGAACCCAGTAGGCAGAGATTACAGTGAGCCAAGACTGTGCCACACTCCAACCAGAGCAACAGAACAAGACTCCATCTCAAAAATAAATAAATAAATAAATAAATAAATAAATAAATAAATAAATATTGGTTGACTGTTTAAATGAAAGATAATAACAATGTATTGAGGGGTATATAACATGTAAACATTAAATTATAACAATAGCACAAAGGCAGAGAAAGGTAAATTATACATGAAGGAATATGTTACTTGAAGCTAGGTTTTGATAAATTAAAATTATATGGTATAAAACCTAAAACAAACATTAAAACAAAACCAACAACAAAATCCTATATGACAGCAAAAACCAGAAAGCTAAGAAGCCACCAAACGAGATAAAATGGAATAATAAAAAAATGCAATCAATCTAAAAGAAGGCAGATAAGAAAAGAGAAAGGGAAGCAAAGAATAAATGAGAAAAATAGAAAACAAATATAACAAAATGGTAGATAGAAGTTCTACTATGTCAACAATCTCAATAAATTTAAATTGCCTGCACACCTTCATTAAGGCCTGAGGACATGTAAGTCATGTGCATTTGCAGCATTTGTGCCTTTAGAGCAGTTTCCAGATTTACTACCTTGACTTCTTTCATTCAGGTTTGGTAATAGGCTCTTTCAGGTTATGGGGAGCTGGGACACATTTGAGTATATTCTAAAGATATGAAGAGAAGTAAGGGAGGCAGGAAATGGTCGTAAGTCCCACATTGGCTGCTTTAAAGAAAACCTCAATACCTTTTAGAACAAAGTAGAAATTGTAAAATTGAAAGTCACAGAGAACACAATGACCATTCAGGAGAAAATACAGATCTGAACTTCTGGGGATCTTCCAATGCTATGCTATTCTCTGCCTCCGCATTTACTGCAATGCTTATTTTCTGTCTCAGGTTCAGACTCAGGAGAGAGGTCCCGGCTGTACAATACAAGTGACTGTCTTCTGTGAGGTGCTATATCAGTCAGGCTTAGCAGGAACCACACAACCCATAGTATATCGAATATGGGCAATTAATTATGGACCTGTGGGAAGACCCAAAAAGGCAAACAGCAAGGGACAATGAGGCAATCCAGAGAGCCAGTATCTCCCCTAGGGCTGAAGAAACTCAAAGGAAAAAGAGTTGTTACTAGAGCACAGAAGCCCAGGCTGCCTAGGAAGCTCAGAATATGTAGTTTGCAAAGGTCAGTCCCATGTTACTGAGAACAGAGAAAGAGAAAAGACACTAGATCTGAGAGTAAACACAAATAGGCAAATGACTAGCCTAGCTGCCTTACTGGGCAGAGTCTTAACACTAACCAATTAAATGATTGTGGATCACATGCCTATCACTGGCCTCTTGGTTTGGAAGGCTTTGAAAATCATGACTTTGACAACTGGAAATTTCCATATTCAAACTAATCTCAGATATGAAAATGGGTCTACATTTGGTTTAAAATCCTACCTTCTCTCTTTATGTAAGGAATTCTATTGGGATTTCTAGAAAACAGTTCTTTGTGTTTTTGTTTTTTGTTTTTAACAATTCTCAGCAATGCTCACTGCTAAATTTTATTTTCCATCCTATCCTGCCATGAGGCACATTATCAATTGCCCAATTATAGCTCAATAGCTTTCTCTTGGTTCTATACCTAAGGCAATACTTGTGGGTTTTGTTTTTGTGCCTCAGTATTTCAAAGACTGGGAGACTGATAGAATTCTGACTGTGACATTCTGCAGGATGTTACTATGGATCATGTAATATCTGACACACTCAGCTCCTTTTGTAGAGTGATTTCATGGTATGAAGGTCATGACTTTGAGTGCTTTGCCATGTAGCTAGGCATTTGTGTGCAAGGGCTAGATTGCTTCCCAATGTTGGTCTAACAAAACATTTTACATAATCACCCTGAAAGAGCACCTTTTGTTTGTTTGTTTGTTTTTGCTTGGACAGTTCTTGGTTAAAAAGAAACCAACCCTTGATTTAGCCTTTTTATAGATTGTGAATCTCATTTAACTTAGATTTGTGTTTAATTTTGGCAATTTTTAAAAGGGAACACAAGGAATTTCCTCCTGTAGAATATGTTCCTGATTAACATGTTCATAAAGACTTTCATTGATTTGTTCCTTTAACTGAATGGAAAGAAGTTTAAAATCTCTAGTGTGAAATACTGCTAGCTTAGGGGTCACTAAAGTTTTCTCATCTGTGCTTTATTCTTCTCCACTAGAATATAAATTTCCTAAGAGCAGAGATATTGTGTTATTCACTGCCGTATCACCACTAGTTAGAGTGATTCCTGACACAGAGTGAGTTATCTTATTTGTTGACTGAATTAAGTGATTAGCATCATTTAACTTAAAGAAATAAACCCTGTATAGTAACTGGGACATGAGCATAAAAAAATACAGTGTGCACTATGGTAGCTTATTTAAGAAGATGGCACAGTGTATTAGTCCACTAGGGCTGTCATAACAAAAACCATAGGCTGGGTGGCTTAAACAATAAAAATTAATTTTCTCACAGCTCGGGAAGCAGGAAGTCCAAAATCAAGGTGCTGGAAAATCAAAGTGCTGGGTGTCTAGGGAGGCCTTTCTTTCTGGCTGGCAGCTGCAACCTTCTCACTCTGTCCTCTCATGGCCTTTCTTCTGTGGGGGCAAAGCAGTGGGATGGAGAAGCTCTGGTTAGAGCTCCTCTTCTTATAAGGACACTAATCCTGTCAGATTAGGATCCCACTCTTATGACCTCATTTAACCTTAATTATCTCCATTCAGGCCCTATCTCCAAACACAGTCACATCTGGGGTTAGGGCTTCAATGTATACATTTTAAGGGGGCCCGAGCATAACATACAGATTTGTTTGTTTGTTTTCTTCCTAGGAAATGTGTAAACCAGTGTTAGTCAAATCTATAGCACTTTGGAAAAATGGAACATTTAACTGCTAAAATTATTTTCTCTAATTGCATGTTCTCTTTATTTAAGCATTGTAGAGAGTGAGGTTCAAGGGTTCTTCTCCCAAAGTTACAGCACCTCTGAGGTGGTGGAGGGTGGCAGCAGGACAATGAGATGAGGGTCAACCCCTGTGTCCCAGGGTGCTGCATGCTGCTCAGCTCCATGTGCACTAGGGGAACAGCCATTGTCTGTAGGCTGATTTGATCTAGAACCACAACTGAGTCTAGTTCTGGAATCTCAGACACATGCAGAACTACACCTTGTCTCCAGCTGCTACAAGTCAAGTCCACCTGTGTGCAGACATCTACAACTGTCTTGTAAAATTAGAAAACGGAGATACAGGGACAACAGTATTATCTATATTTACTATAGATTAATTATTCATTTGCATTGATTCTTTGTCTTTTGTACTTATAAATATGAAATTTGTATATAAATATGAAATTTGTATATAAACCTGAGTGTGTTTTATAATATAAGATACAGATATATATATGTATATCTTTGAAAGATTATTCTCTCTGCTCTTTGGCCTAAATTTCTAAATGGAATCATCCCTGTGTTACAGTAACCTGTGTCTGAAAATTTCTGTCCACTTAGAGTAATGAAGGCACGGGGTCATAATGAGAGCAACAAAATGTTACCCTTTACCCTGGGAAAGACACTCACCTTATTGTTCATTTACTTAAGTTTTTCAGTTTGTTTTTTTTAAAATATATTTTGAAATATTGAAGAGAATAAAAAACTCAAGGCACATCTCACATTATGTCTAATCTGTACAACTAAGAAGCAAAAAACAGTCTGTCAGGAAGCCTTTCCCTGGGGATCTGGTTAATGTTTCCACGTTTCTCTAGAAATAAGTACCCTGATTTCAGAAACACACTGGCTTTCTAGTCTACACCAGATCGCACCAGTTAGCTCATTCGCAGGCAACAGGTTATCAAAGAGGAAAAATCTTCCCTCTGGCATTTCAACATTCTTTTTCAGGGAGTTACAGCCAGATATCTGATGTATCTGGAAAGAAGCCTTTCCTGCTGATAGCAAAACCAATTGTGTCCAAAGGTCTCGAGTTTAGAGATAAATTAGGCACCTAACAGAGACTCATGGGGAAAAGTTTTCTCACCAGAAGTCCATTAGAGAATAATCTTATTAATGATTTGCTCTGCAGGCTACTGTTTGTTCAAAGGATCACAGCATTTTTTTTTATTTTGGTGAAATATAACATGCAGAAGTGAATTAAATATAAATGTACAATTAACAAATAATTATAAAACAAACACCCACGTAACATCTCCCAGGTCAAGCAATAGAACATTGCCAAACCCCAGAAGTTTCCAGTATGTCTCTTACCAATTATAACATCCTCCCTTCCCACTATCCTGATTTTTATTAGAAATACTTCCTTGCTTTTCATTACAGTTTCACCACCTATGCATGCATCCCTAAAAATCATAATTTAGTTTGACTAAGTTTTGAACTCACATAAATGCAATCATACTATATGTATTACTTTGAACTTGCTTCATATGTACATTATAGTTATAAAATCCACGTTTCCTATAATATGATGTAGTTTTTCTCATTGCTATCCAGCGTTCTGTCGTATGAACATAGCACAATTTATTTATTCATTCTACTTTTGGTGGACAGTGGTTTGGTTCAGACATCGTGCAATTATGAACCATGCTGCTATAAACTTTCTTGTACATATTTTTTTGGGCACATGTGTGTTGGTTTATCTAGGGCATGAAATTCTCTAGAAGGGGAATTGCAGGGATACACAGAGGACATATATCATCACATATACCAGACAATTTACTTTCCAAAGTGGTGGTACCAGTTTACAATTCCACCAGCAGTGCATGAAAATGCTATTGCTCTACATTCTCACCTATAGAGTTTTCTAAGACTTCTACATTTCAGATTTGATTTTTGTAAAAGTTTCCACCTTAACTTTTAATGAAATACAATTATGAAGCTTAG
Organism: Macaca mulatta; assembly: GCF_049350105.2. NCBI lineage: Eukaryota > Metazoa > Chordata > Mammalia > Primates > Cercopithecidae > Macaca > Macaca mulatta. Next base: position 115,413,688 of record NC_133410.1, on the reverse strand, counting down.
TGTGATATCTTTACCATATGCCCTCTCCTCACAACCTAGCAGAGCAGACAACTCTGTTAGCACTAGTGCCCACTTCTGCACAAGTGACCAAGTGGCCAGTAGGTTGGTTTCATTTAGCATGGATCCAAGCCTCTTCACAATCTGAGACCTTCTCCTGTGCACATACTTCACTTTTTCCACATCTCTCTTAACGTGTGATCTCCAAAACTGAATACTATCCTCCCCAAATGAGCTGGTGAGTATGGAGAATAAGACTCACTGAGAAACTATTCTGAAGCATCATAAAGATATGTCAAGGTACATACAGGCTACTTGCTAAGAAAACAGAAGCAAGACAGGGCACCACGAGTCTTTGTCTGCAAGACGAAGGTGGTCTAAGTGCTTAACTATTAAGATATTTTAGGTTTTTCCTTCCTTACAGCTGAACTACAAAGTAATGGGACTGCTGGAAAGGATCTATGAGTGTGTTTTGCAGGCTCAGTAAACAGCCAACCTTTGCTGCCTCCACTTAGTAAGGCAGTGCCCTGCCCGCCACTTACCATTTGTAGAGAATGCAAGAATAGCATCCTCTGCTGCTCACAAATATAAGTTAGAACACAATTGTGGTTCTTTAGATGATCATATGTTAAATAATGCTGGTGAGACTCAGAAAACCACTTGGTAGTTAATGGAGAACATTCATTCTGAAGCTGGAGGAGCAAATAGAAAAACACATGTATTTCAAATGTTCTAAAATAAGGGAATTACTGCTATTTATGGAGCACATATAAATTGTTGGACACTATATTAAGCAATTCCATACATTGTCGCATTTAACCTTCCCAACAGCCTGAGACCTGAAATGCTCTTCCCCTCCCCATTTTTCCATGCCCATTGCAACCTAGCTCACTCCTGCTTAGGGCTTAGCACTCACCTTGAGGGTCTCTTCCTCCAGGGAGCCTCCTGTGACACACCAACCCAGGTTGAATCTAACTCCCAAGCATTCCCGTGAAAGTCTGTGCCTCCTCTGTCTTAGAACACAACACACCACATTGTAATCTCCTTTTTCATCTCTGTTTCCCTATTAGATTGTAATTTTCAAGATAATAGAGACTTATCTGTTTATAGTTTTAACTCAACATTATTTCAGCATATGGGCTAGAATGGAGGCAAAAAAATGTTGAATAAATGAATGATTATTCTGATTTTAGAGACAAAGTAGGAAATTAAGGCAAGATTGGAATCCTGATCAGCCTGAACTCCCAAGCCTGTGTTCCTAATCAGCACAGTAGCATGTTCCCAGTAGCTGCCTTCTTTTAGTATCTGTAATAGGCGAGGCACCGCTCTCATGCTTTATACACTGCATCTCTCTCAATCCACACACTAGGTCTGCAAGAAACGTCTCTCCTGCTACCCCTTTACAGATGAGGAAACCGAGGCTCAGGGGATTTAATACCTTGCCTTAGAGCTCCTATTAAGTCCAGAGCAAGGAGCTGAACCTCTTAGGCTGTTCCCCACTCATCTCCTGCTACCTGCTCCACCCCACAGCGTTCCTCTTTGGACGAATTAGTTGCACAGAGTTTGGCTTTTGCAAAGGAAACCAGTGTCAATGCAGCAGAGAATATGCTTTGGAATTGTGGGTAGAACTACCCTCAAATTCTTTCTTTTCATCTGCTAATAACTCATGGATAAAAAACATCAACTGAGCAATGGCACGTCTTACCTAATATTAAATTAGGAAACAAATGGAACACTGTGAGTATTAGATTGGGGCCCTGGAGTCAGATGGTCTATGTTCTGCATATACCATCCGGTATGGAGAAACAAATGCATACCTGTTCCTCCAGGGTTGTGTAACCTGGGCAAGTTTCTAAACCTCTGTAAGCTTTCGCTTCTTGTTTTCCTACCAGTATGATAATGATGTTTGTCTTGGGGTTGGGTGAGGACTGAATGAAGCAACACACATAAAGCCTTACCACAATGTCTGGCACACATGTGTGCTTATTAAATGCAGGTGGATCCCTTAGGATGCTTTTGTTGCCAGTACCAAAAAAAACCTTGACTAGTTTAAGCAACAGAAAGTACTACATCAAATAATAAGACCCAAACTCAGGTGACTCCGTAGTTCAGGTTGATTCCCCAAGGGCTCAGTGGCTCCTACACACTCCAGCCTCCAACTTGACACTGTCCACTTCCTTACAGAGTTTAATTTCCCCCAGTATACTCTGAATATTTCCAGACCTGGATCGAGGATTTGAGTTCACCAGAACTCAAAACAGAGAGACGTTTTCATCTACTCCAAACTTCATTAACACTGCAACTCTGAGCTCGGACCAATTGCTAAGCTTTCTGCAAGTCCCTGTGGATGCGTACTGCTTTTTATTCACTTTCCTGGAGCAGGCACTAAGTAACACCAGATTGTTATTCCTGCTTCCCTTTCCCATCTCCTTTTGCTTCCTCCTAAGATCCAGCACTTCTCAGACCCCACCTAGGAAGTTCTGTCCTCCCTGGAGGGCAGCTCCGGCTTCGTGGTGCGAACCTACATTTCCAGCAAGGCTCTGCTCTAAGCTCTTCTAGATCGGAGGCAGCTCGTCTGAGTTTCCAAGCCACAGGATGTAAGAGTAGTAATTCATGGCACTCTCCCAGGAACTCTTGTCTGTTGAAATAGTTTTCATACATAAAGTGATAATGGTGGAAATTCCAGACACTGAGACAAATAAGTGGAGTGAACATTTTAGCATAGGTAAACTCTTAACTTTTTCTGTAAGGTTTGTCTTTTTCTTGCTTGCTTTTTAATTTTGATCTGCAGTCCTTATTTCAAAAGCAAAATCTCAAACCAGAAACATTTGAAGACCCAGAAAAACAAAAACATGTAAGCATAAAAACATTCACAATTCCACATTACTAGTAGTCCTTTTTTGTATGTATGTATGTGTATACATATGTGTGTATGTATATGCATATATTAATATACATATTAGTGGTTTTATGCTATGCAAATACTTTTTATTTTCAAACAGAGATTCATACCCTATATTTGGTTTGGTAACTGCTTTTCTAACTAAGCAATGTAACATGAATATCTTTTTATGTTAATAGATATGGTTCCTCAAAATAGATCTCAAGAGTTGCAGATTATTCCATTGTTTGAATGTACCATAATGTATTTCAGGAAGCCTCAGGGTGGGACAAAATGTTGTCATTACAAACAGCATCTTTGTACACAGTTAGGCAGGTACATTCTTGGGTTTGTTCTTAAATCATTTTCTAAGTTGGTACTTACACTTCCAGCTGTGCAACTTTGAATAAGAAATTTCTTTTCTGACATCTGTTTTGTTCATGTTAAAATGGAAATGAGGTCTACCCCTCAGGGTCATAGAATTGATATCAATGAAAGAATATAAAAAGCTATAAAGCTTTAGAAAGCTGGAATGGTTACTCCTGGGTACAGTTATCTTAAAATATAGATTGAAATGATGAGTCCTTGAGGACCTCTCTGTTTGCTTGTGTTAACTCTGAAAATCATTGTGGATGGCGTTTCATCCGCCTTATCAGCATGAGCGGGTTTGCTGTGTTTTGAAGGCATCGTATTCATGTGGTTTCTCCTCAGTCTTTCTAGTGCTTCAGGTCCAGGATAACTCATTTAAGTTATGTTCACCGACCAGGCTCATGGCAGACGCCCTTTTCCTCCAGAAATCCCAGGGTATGAGCTGACTTTGATAGGCACCCTTGACTAATTTTTAACCTTGCAGTACAAGCCGTAAGTCATTGTCAGAGGCTGGATGGATTGATCTGGAATGTAAAGGTTTATTTATTTACCAGCTCCCTGATGTGCAGGGTTATGTTACCAGTGGTGATGGTGTTGTCTTGTCATGAAGGAAATGTGCACCCTCTTTGAAACCAAGACTTAACAGGGGCATAATATTCTGACCCCAGTGAGTGGTGATTTTCCACAGCAGCAAAAACCTTTAAAGATACAGTAGTGGCAGGCAGACTTACTGACCAGAAGCTAAAGCAGAACACGCTTTGAACACTAGATTTTGCCTTCACTTCCTGAGCCTCTTTCCTCCCCACCACACACACACACACACACACACACACACACACGTTCAGTTTCCAAATCCTTCTTTTAAGAACCATCTCAAGTCCTTTATCTTTCATACATCTTCACTGATCTCTTTCCACCCTCTTAGATTATCTCTGTCCTCTAAATTCTTTCAGCACTGAAAAGTCTATGCTACACACAATTGGCACTTAATTGCGAACTGCCATCTGTTCAAATACATTTGGTTTATCTCCCCAAGTCCACGTCCACTTCTGTCTCCAGAAGCTTTAGTCAGGGGCCAGCACAGGGTTAGTGCTCAGCCACTTCTTTGGAAAGATTGATTCAAAATAGGACTGGCTCTTTTTCTTCTTGCTTAAATTTCATTCAACCAACATTTATCAAGGGCTCATGTGTTCCCGGGTCCAGACACAACACTTCACAGATGAGGGCAATTTCAGTCACTTCTGAGACCATCAAATAATGGAGAAAACACCACTGAATATACGACTTGCTAATTGTACAGTGCACATCTAAGTAATATTAAAACTGAGCTTTTTTTTTTTTTTTTATCATTTGTCCCTCCCTCTGCTATATGCGGTGCTCTTCCACACAGAGGGAATCTGAGATAGCGATAGATGCATAATCTCCAAGGAATGCTGCTGGAGGACTCTAGCATGGATAGCCACAGTATTAACCCCAAGCGCAGGGAGTCAAAAAAGGAAACCAAGGGTCATTATCACGCTACAGGGCGATGGGAAGTGGCTGACTCATCAGGTTACTCACGCATGCTTGTTAGGTGACCATCATGCACAGGCGCTGCCTGGCTGCTGACCCAGTGGCAGCCGAGACAGAAGGATCTGCCTCCTTGGTGCTCAAAGGTGCTGTCACCCCATACACATTTCAAGTACTTATAAAATTGATGTCAATATTTCACAGCAAAGTTGGGTCTATATTTTATCACTTAGCCACTCTGTGTATAGGATATGCATTTGTATAGCAAACCTAAATCTTTCCTACCATGTCCTTCTCAGATATGAAGCCAGTGCCACAGAATTCTGGGCACATGGTAGGCACCTCAGTGAATATTTACTGAATGAATAAACAAAGAATAAAATCTTTTTAAAAAAACTTTCACTCTAGAGAACAAAAAGGTTGTTGAAGTCATAATCATTGTCTTCTTAATTCTAGAATCCTTTACTATAAATGCTACATAATAGGATTATCTAATTTTTAAATGAATAAATGAAGGAGTATATTGGCATCTTGAATCTCTGTAATATTAGTGATTTATAATAATAACGACTAAGAGATTACTGAGACCAACTCTTCTCTTACCGAGGACATTCCAGCCCAGAAGAGTTAAATGTCCTGCTCAAGGTGACACAGATATTTTTAAGGCATCAAAATTACAGACCTTTGTGCAAAAAGCTATAAAAATCTTTTGTATCCCTCAGTGACAGACACTACAAAAAATGCATTGTTCAGTAAAATAGTTATATGTAAAGATCCCATCTTAGTAACAGACTCTAAGCACTTAATTCCTTTAGTTGTATGGAAAACTTTAAGAGTTTCTCGAGGAATTCTTTTTAGTAAGATAACTCCACATAAAGAATCTACCAAATAAATAAAAATTCACCTAAAGCTTTCTTGAGTTGGTCCCAAAGTACTTGCTGTGAGAAACAATTCCTTGTTAGTGCAATACAATACAGCTCACAAATTTTACTTTAATTATGTGGTCTGTACCTGGAACATTCAGTTGTGTATAGGAAAATGGTAAAAATTCTCAACTTTGTCCTGGCAGGCTAGTATCACAAATCTAACCATGAAAAACATTTTGTGCATCAAGGAAAATTATAAGAGTAATAGCAACATAGCTGTTTTAACAGCTGTTGTTAGTTATGAATAATTAAATACTTTTTTATTTTGCAAAGTATGAGTTATTTATTTAGAACACATTAGCAGACATGGAGGAAGACACAGAAGCTGTCCTCAAGGAAAAGGCTCTGGGTTACAGGGACAGAGCGCTGGCTTAAGCCTCCAGTACACTTTACTGCTCCATGTAACTAAAATGCCAAGAGACAATTCCAGCTTCCATTGAAGCTTGATCCAGTGACTCACCCATGTCTCCAAGGACTGAGGTTCTCTCTATAGCTCTCTGTTTTCCATGGGGTCAAATCTATCCTCAGGCTCCAAACTTCTTGTAAGAGCATCAGATGCTCTCCTGGTGGGGGCAGGTGCTGCCACCCTCACCCCACACCGTCAAGGAAAGGAAAGCCTCTGATAACTTTCTTAGCAGACATTGGGGTCTACTTGGTTTTGATCAGCTCAGGAGGAGGGCCAACATTTGGACCAGTCACCAGAGCAAGGGGAGTGCTCCAAGGGTCTTGGGTCTGTGTCACCTGCTTGTGCTTGAACCACTAACTACAAATTAATCAGCATAAGCCAAGCAGGGTAGGCCCTAGGATGGAGACAGCTCAACTAAATCACTCTCAGGATATGGAGAAAGGAGAGTTCCACTTAATTAACCACAGGCTTCTGTTGTCTACAGTAAGGAAATGGAAAGTAGGGAAGCAATCTACAAATGTCTGCCAACAAATGCCCAAAGGTAACCTCAGGGTAAGATAGAAGTGAAGATTCCCTCAACCAAGAGCTGCTTGTGCCCCTCAGGTGACACTTTGCTGCTGCAGACAACCAGCCGTGCTGCAGGAGCCACCGTGCAGTATTCACGTGTGAGTGGGTGGCTTCAACTTTCACCTGGAGGACTCATTCTGCAGGAAGGCTGTTGTGCTACAAAAGATGTGTCTCACTCTTACTGAAGTGACAGAGGCTAGGAAGTCAAAAGCAAGCTGCAGTCAGAGCCATCTGAAAAAAGCCAGATCTGGGGGCTCCTGCCAGGACCAGAGCCCAATGAACCTATGTCCCACCACACACACCTTGGCAGCAACTTCTTCAATACATAATAATCACATGAGTGTAATGTTGTCAGAGGTATATTAGAAAAAGGAGAGAGAACATCTCAGAGAGAGAAGCAGTATAATCACGGCGAAGAGCTTGGAAATGGAAGCTGAAAGGCTCAGCTTCTAGTCCAATCTATGGCAGGAATTCACTAGAGGCCATGTTCGCACTTGGGCTCTGGAGTCAGTCGGTTTCACAGGTCACTAACTGTGTAACCTTGGGCAACTTACTAACCTCTCTGGCCTCAAACTTTCTCCTCTTATTATAAAATAATAATAAGAAGAATCCTTATTCTTAGTGCATCTTGCTACACTTCAGCTTGCTCCCATGTAAACAAGTGAGTGAATGTTTTAAATAGCAGTTATTAATTGCCTGGTGGATGGATATGAGAGGTGGTGTTATATCTGTGACATGGAAAAACATTGGGAGGTGAACAAAGTTGGCTGTAATCTGCACAACATAACAATTTGGAGATGAATCCAAATCTGCTCTCTCCCCATGCACGTGATCTGGTTGCTGTGCTGTTCCCGGGAGGACGGGCTCTATCCTGAGGACATATGCTGGTTGGACATGATCCAGGGCTGGCAGGAGTAAACCGACGGTATCTCTTTATAATCATTTCACCATTTCAGGCTTCATTAATAACCACGTTTTCTACTCTGAGAGTGTGGAACTCAGAAGAATCGGCCCCTGTTGAAGCAAAACCTTTCCTTAGGAAATTTTTCAGTTATCAGGAGAAATGCTCCCAGACTCTGGATCTTTCCATTGCAGGAGGGTCTTGTCTTCACCTATGAAGACAACTACACATTCTAGACAAAGCCCTGCAATGTGGCTAGTCTTGTAGAACACATAGTTTGTGTTTGATTTCTGGTTACACCCTCCCTATGTGACTTTGGACAAGTTATTCAAACTCTCTGAGCATTAGTTCATTTCCTCATCTGTAGAAGAGGTGTGGACAATAATACCTTGCAGGATGGTTGTGGAGATAAATTTGATGAAAAGTATTTCACTTGATTCCTGGCACATAGGATTCGTGAGTGGTGGCTTTATTTGTTGAAACCACCTTTTTTACTGGAATTTTGGAATATGGGCTCAGAAAACTATATTTCAAATATAAAAAGTAAATAAATTAATTGATAGTAAATAGTCTGTCAATTAAATTTGTATTTAAATGGAAAAGTATTTAGTGTTGTTGTTGCTTTAAAAGTGTCAGCTTGTCAGGGTGCCCAGGTATTGTTCTGAAATATGGTCGATGGGTTGCTGGTCAACAAGACATAAATGCTCATAGAAAACATGGTTCAAGGAACAAATCACAGGATTTCTAAGAGGAGAGAATCCTAAGGAGTGCATTTGAATGTTCTGTCCATGTGACCCCACCTCCCGCCAGCCATTCTGATTACTGTGCTTTAAAATGGCACTGTCTGTCTGCAGGTGCAGCTGCCTTTTGCAGTAATGGTGCTGATGTGACAATCGGCAAAGCAGCATGTGGGTTATCAGGAAGAGTGTGAACTTCCGAGCCCACCTGCTGCTTACTAACTAGTATGTTAGTGACTCTGACCAGGCCGTTTAAACTCTCTAGGTCTGAGTTTTCTCATCTATAGAATAAGCATAATGATATTTCTCCATAAAATTGCTGTGAAACTTATATAAAACAATGTGTCCACTGCTTGGCCCATAGGGAGGAGTCAGTAAGCAGTTATTTGTGTGTTCGTGTGGTTTTCTAATTTTACCTAGTTCTTGGCACGTATTGGGTTCATTGGCTTTGTCCCTATATTACATTTTCTAGATTCAAAGAATATGAAAAATGTCTAACTTATTCCTAAAACTTTGTCTTGTCCTATTGGTTAATTAATAATTTTCGCTTGGATGCCAGAGTTTTATGCTCTTTAGGCATCTGAGTCCTATTGTCCCACATGGGGTTTGAATTCCCCATGCCTTCTGACTCACAGGTATTCTAAGATTCTCTTACTTCAAAGGTGAATGGTCATGGTCTTGAGTTTCTTTGTCCTAGACCTGTTGCTTGAAGTGGATTCAAGAATGTGCCTCATGAGGCCATTTCCACCTACATGGCTTCCTTCATCCTGGAGAATCCCCAGTTCTTTCCTGGGCTGATCTGTGTATATCTAGTGAGATGACTGGACATGCCCATTTGTTTTGTTCAAAATGACTGCACTGTGAAAATCGAGGATAAAAACCCAAACACTGCTCTTTTCTCTCCAAACTAGCTGTAGGAATGAATTTTCATTGTATGTTGATCTTGTTGCTCTGAAAATAACAGGTATATTTTATACATAATATAGGTATGCTATGTGTCATAAAATAAGTGCTAGACATTCAAAGAGTTAGGTGTTTGGAGTCAGAAACTGGAGTGTATGTGTTGGAATATATACATATATGTGTGTATTACAAATATATGAACATTAGCCAACCTAAATAAGCCACAAGTAATAATAATAGTTATTACTATTAATAGTACATTATTACTATTATTACAAATATAATTCCATTTATTATTAATCTTAATAATACTACTAATAAGAATAATGGCTTCCTGTTTATTGAATGCCTCTCATGGCTCGGTACTATGTTAAGTGCTATACAAATGTTACACTCCTCAAATTGATCTGCATATAAATCCTGAGAGGAAGTATTGTATCTCTTATTTTTAAGAAAAAGAAACTGAGAGTCAGAGAGGCTGACTAATTTGCCCAAGGTTACAGTTGGCAATTGGCAGAGCTGACCATTAATGGGTTGTGGGGACAAGCCTGTGATAATGTGGATAATGAGAGGCCTCTTGGACCCATGAGCCAGGAGGACATGAAGAAGGATGGGGATGAGGTGCCATCAGGCAGAGTCGGTGCCAGTAGGGGCAGTGTCAGTCCCTGCAGCCGCTTCTCCCTCACTCTACTGAATGCACTCCGAGGCAAACACAGTTCTACAGAAGAATGAACTGGACCACAGAGACAGAGTTCAAACTGTAGGTTCTGCAGGAGTGCAGCTGCTGCTCAAGATGACGCTGTCATGGCAACAGGGCCCAGCAATTCTACTGATGCTCTGGGAGCTTATAGTGGCCTCACAGAAGCCCTTAGACAGATATATCATTTCCTTTGGGCCTGGGGCATCCTGTTCAATAAGCTTGCTCCCATCACCAAAAGGAAAATAATATAGACTCACCTTTCCTTCTCTGCCTGCACATGAATATTACCTTTGCTGAGCTAAAACCAAGGCAAATGCTAACAGGAGGTTGGAGGGGAGTTCTCTTTTTGATGTGCACTTTGGGTGAAGCAGGATGTTTTAGATTCTGTGTAGATAATCAGTTCTCTACATCAGGCCACTGGCCATACCATTTTCCTAGTCATCTAGGTTCCTTTTCTGTCTTTTTAATGGAATCTTTGAGTTCCAATATACAAAATGGTCACCTTGGCCAGGTGTGGTGGCTCACGTCTGTAATCCGAGCACTTTGGGAGGCCGAGGCGGGCGGATCACGAGGTCAGGAGATTGAGAACATCCTGGCTAACATGGTGAAACCCTGTCTCTACTTAAAAAAAACAAAATACAAAAAATTAGCCAGGCATGGTGACGGGCACCTGTAGCTACTCAGGAGGCTGAGGCAGGAGAATGACATGAACCCAGGAGGCGGAGGTTGCAGTAAACCGAGATTGTGCCACTGCACTCCAGCCACAGAGTGAGACTCCATCTCAAAAAAAAAAAAAAAAAAGAAAAGAAAGAAAAAAAAGAAAATGGTCACCTTACTGAAGTCTGAGTTGGTCAAAGTCATGACTCTTAATTTAGAGTATATGACAAGTTAGGGACACAGTTTTGCTCCTACCTCAAATACACTGGAGACCACAGCACTGAAGCTGAGTCAGCTCTGGCTCCCTCAAGGATCATGACCAGCTGTCCTTTTCTGTCAGCATGACTCACTGAGGATGTCCACCTTTTGATTCTCTCATGCTGTGCCCTGGATACTGACCAGGCCTGTTTTAGCAGGTTTCACAGGCCTGGCTTCCTGCCCAGAGTCTCCACCAGAGCTTTGGTCTACCTCCTGTGCTTGGCTGAAAGCAGGAAGAACTAAACTTGGCCTGGTGGCCCACATCCCAAGTGCCCTCATTTCACAGGACATCCGGCTCTTTGTCTGCCTTCCTGATCAGGCCCTATGAAGTTGCTCACAAGCTGTGCTGCCCACAAAAATCCCACTTGCTTCCCTCAGGTCTGCTTCCCTGTGAGGGAAAGGGGAGAGCAGAACCAGGTTGATGCTCATTATTGGCATTTGAGGACATTAATTCATAGTACCCATCTTTCCTCTGGATAATGGATAAACTGAAAAAGACCCAGTCAGAGACCAAAATGCCAGTTGTATCACTGCTAAAGCAAGATTGTGAAGGCCTGGATCTTTCCCCAAGATGGGTAAAGGCATCATATCATTTCCTTTGACCCTGGGGCATCCTGTTCAATAAGCTTGCTCTCATCCCACCCTTGACCCAAGAGATGTTCTTAGCCAGAATAGCTGGATGATTACAGAACTTCACCACCCTCCCCCTTCCAGGAGCAAAGTCTTTTCTGAGGGTTTACAAGATGGAGGAAAACATGAGACTGGATGGGACTGAGAGAGCTGAAAGGAAGGCTCCATTAGCCTCACTCAGTTGGGACTCATAGACCAAGAGTGTGGCCTGACATCTGGACATCTTACCCAAGAGAGGAGAGCAAATGCAGCAACTTCCCTGATCCTTCAAGGAAGGTAGAAGTTCTGAAATTCATGAGCTGGTGGGAATCCAGGGAAAGGGAAAACAGTACTTACCACCCTATACCATTCTGAACCCCCATCACTATACACATACAAGAGTTGTAAGAACAAGTAACCAATGGGAAGACTCTAGAGGCAAATGAGAACGGCAAGGAAGAGAAAACGGGCAGGGAGCTGGGGTGTAAGGTTAGAAGGAAACATTAGAAATATAAAATATATTGACAGGTAAGTTAGGGACCAAAGTGTCCATTATCTTGTTGACATTTTTTTTAAATGACTAAACATTATGCACTCTGACCAAAACACACATAGGTTATAGAAGGAGTAAAAGAGAGGAATGGCTGGCATTCTCAAATCACAACTACTCACTCAGAAATATATGTTTTATGAGGTTTGTTGAGACCAGAATTTTTTAAAATGACTACTACTTGTTTATTGGAACAGTTAAGGGCTTCATTGGGTGTAAACTAAGATCACATCTTCATTATTTGATTTTTTCAAGTTTTAAATTAACCAAAACAACTACGTTAACCCAGATTTCAATAAGGCATTTTTTCATCTCCTTTGAAAATGCTGGGAGTTTAGAGGTGGCATTGCCAGGTCAAAGGGAAATCTTATGCTTGGGACAAAATAGCCCGTGACCTCATATTAGGAGTTGCCAACCACTCCCTCTAATGGGAGGATTTCCTTCATGCCCGAGGAAATGACAGGTTTTCTCTAGCAGAACAGGAGGGTGGGAATCAAGCCAGTATTTAACAGTGGGTCTTAAAAGGCCTTTCCAGGGGTGTTCTAATAAGGCCACACAAACTTCGGAGCAAAAAAGAACTTGTTTAGGACAGCTGGCTAATCTTCTTGGATTAATCAAGTTGGAACCAACTTGACGTACAGACTTGTTAAGAATACCAGTGCACACTTGACCAAGCCCCCATTAATGCTATTTTTAAAAATACCTTGAGGCTTAACATTTTAATAAAAATAACTTGGTATTCTTTGCATACAAGTGTGACTCATTTAAGGAGAAAATTTATGGCAGCCAGTTCCTCAGTGATATCATAAACATATAAATAGAGGGACATTTGCTTTTGAATATAGGGTAAAAGCTAGCACATCAAAGTGGAAACAGTATCTTGCAAAGTAGTCCTCCCAGGATTATCATAGCCCTGTGAAAATGCGTCATATACAGAGAAAGTTTCTCATGATCTTGAAGGACTTAGATGAAGGATTCTAAGTTCTTGACTCCCATTCAGATACTTCAAACACAGATCATATTTAAGAATATTTTAGGGTAGAACTGAAGATACTTTTTAATATTACAAATCAGATATATTTAAATGGACCATTGTATGACATGTACATGACTATATGCGTATGCCATGATTTTAGAACCCATCTTGCCGGCGTCATTTCTTTGCTAGCAGTGAGGAAGCAAGTGGTCCTATTGGAGAATCCCATGTGGCAAGGAACTGTGGTAGGCTTCAGGGAGTTGAGGGCAGCCTCCAGCCAGTAAGAAAATGAGTCACATGCAAAGAATTGAATTATGCCTACAATTGCCTGAACTTGGAAGTGGATCCTTCCACAGTTGAGTCTCAGATGAGACCACATCCCTCCCTGATACCTTGATTACAGCCTTGGAAGACCCTCAAGCAGAGAATCTAGTGACACCATGCCCCCCCAGACTCTTAACTCACAGAAACCATGAGATAATAAATGTGTGTTATTTTAAACTGCTATTTGTGGAAATATTGTTAGGTAGCAATAGAAAACAAATGTAATCCATCTCCTGTAGTGGATTTCAAATATAGGGTATTCAGTCACTCATCTCAGAGGCTATCTATAAGGAAATCCATGAACAAGTCAAATAAATAGATGATGGTGTAAATATCTAAAATTACAGTTAGAATAATGCTCATGTAAAACTCAAACAAGTACCTATTCACCACATAGATTGTAGCAAGGTTGGGCATTTAGAAGGTCTTCATGGTGTTATAGAAAAGCATACCTTGGAGATACAGAACTCTCTATAGAGTCTCTACAGTATGTTCTCATCAAGCTATCAAATGATATTGGAAAAAGTCAATTTCCCACATACTTCTTATTAGACCAAAAAGATACCTTTAAAAATTAGCCATAATGCAAATGCAGAAACAGTAGGTACATCCTTCTTATTCCTTAAAATAAAGAACAGCCTTCTTAAAAACCAAGACTCAGAAATAAGCCACGGACAGAAAGATAAATATCAGATTTTCTCGCTCATATGTGGGAGCTAAAAAACAAAATTGAGGCCATGAATAGTGAGAGTAGAATTGTGGGTATTAGAAGGTGGGCACTTTGGGAGGCTGAGGTGGGCAGATCACAAGGTCAGGAGTTTGAGACCAGCCTGACCAACATGGTGAAACCCTGTCTCTACTAAAAATACAAAAAAATTAGCCAGGCATGGCGGTCATGCCTGTAATCCCAGCTACTCAGGAAGCTGAGGCAAGAGAATCACTTGAACCTGGGAGGTGGAGGCTGCAGTGAGCTGAGATTGCACCACTGCACTCCAGCCTGGGTGACAGAGTGAGACTCCATCTAAAAAAAAAAAAAAAGAAGCTGGGAAGGGTATGGAGGTGGAGGAGGGGAGGATAGCAGAGTCTGGTTAATACAAAATTATAGTTAGGTAGGAGGAGTGAGTCTGGTGTTCTGCAGTACTGGAGGGTAAATATGGTGAACTATAATTTGTTGTATAGTCTCAAAAAGCTAGGAGAGAGAATTTTTGAATGCTCACAAGACAAAGTAATGATAAACGTTTCAGGTGATGGCTATGCTAATTACCCTGATTTTATCATTACACATTGTATACATGTATTGAAATACCATTCTGTATTTCATAAATATGTACAAGTGTCAACTAAAAAGAAAAAGAAAAAAATTATTTAAAAACTCCAGAAGTTCAAAGGTTATTTTTTTCTTATTATTTGTTAGCAACTAAAGTGATAGGGGTGAAGAAGTTCAACAGAGAAGAGAAAACTGATTAAGGTGCAAATTTTCTTTACCCTATTTTGTGTCTGCCTCTCTAGCATGACTTCTCTAGGTTAGTGTGCTGCCAGAGCAGGAGGTCCTTTGGAACAATCCAGTACAGCTGAGAACAGCTGTGAACAGTGCAGCCCATGGCAATGACAGAGAGATACAAGAGACCTGAATCCCTCATTCCTCTGTGGGAGAACAAATAGTCATATTATTTTCCTAACCTGAGAGTAGATATATTACAGAACTTGGTTGCATTCAATTTCCAAATGAAAACCAGGACCAGGCAGTTCCAAGACAGCCGAATAGGAACAGCTCCACAGTGACGCCAAAGACAGGTGATTTCTGCATTTCCAACTGAGGTACTCAGTTTATCTCACTGCCGCTTGTCGGACTGTGGGTGCAGCCCATGGAGTGTGAGCCAAAGCAGGGCAGGGAATTGCCTCACCCAGGAAGTGCAAGGGGTCAGGGAATTCCTTTTCCCAGCCAAGGGAAGCTGTGACAGACAGTACCTGGAAAATCGGTACACTCCCACTCTAATACTGCACTTTTCCAACGGTCTTAGCAAATGGCATACCAGGAGATTATACCCCGCACCTGGCTCAGAGGTTCCCACGCCTAAGGAGTCTAGCTCACTTGCTGAGACTTGAGTAGGTAAACAAAGTGGCCTGGAAGCTTGAACTGGGTGGAGCCCACCTCAGCTCAAGGAGGCCTGCTTGCCTCTGTAGACTCCACCTCTGGGGGCAGGGCATAGCTGAACAAAAGACAACAGAAACTTCTGCAGACTTAAATGTCCCTGTCTGACAGCTCTGAAGAGAGTAGTGGTTCTCCCAGCACAGAGTTTGACATCTGAGAATGGACCAACTACCCCCTCAAGTGGGTCCCTGACCCTTGAGTAGCCTAACTGGGAGACCTCCAAGTAGGGGTCAACTGACATCTCATATGACTGGGTGCCCCTCTGAGACAAAGCTTCTAGAGGAAGGATCAGGCAGCAACATTTGCTGCTCTGCAATATTTGCTGTTCTGTAGCCTCCACTGGTGATATCCAGGCAAACAGGGTCTGGGATGGACCTCCAGCAAACTCCAACAGACCTGCAGCTGAGGCTCTTGACTGTTAGAAGGAAAACTAACAAACAGAAAGGACATCCACACAAAAACCCCATCTGTACATCACCATCATCAAAGATCAAAGGTAGATAAAACCACAAAGATGGGGAGAAACCAGAACAGAAAAGCTGAAAATTCTAAAAATCAGAGCACCTCTTCTCCTCCAAAGGAACACAGTTTCTCACCAGCAACGGAACAAAGCTGGATGGAGAATGACTTTGATGAGTTGAGAGAAGTAGGCTTCAGACGATCGGTAATAACAAACTTCTCTGAACTAAAGAAGGATTTTCGAACCCATCGCCAAGAAGCTAAAAACCTTGAAAAAAGATTAGACAAATGGCTACCCAGAATAAACAGCATAGAGAAGAACTGAAAACCATGGCGTGAGAACTATGTGACGCATGCACAAGCTTCAGTAGCCAATTCAATCAGGTGGAAGAAAGGGTATCAGTGATTGAAGATCAAATGCATGAAATGAAGTGAGAAGAGAAGTTTAGAGAAAAAAGAGTAAAAAGAAATGAACAAATCCTCCAAGAAATATGGGACTATGTGAAAATACCAAATCTACATCTGATTGGTGTACCTGAAAGTGACAGGGAGAATGGAACCAAGTTGGAAAACACTCTGCAGGATATTATCCAGGAGAATTTCCCCAACCTAGCAAGGCAGGCCAACATTCAAATTCAGGAAATAAAGAAAATGCCAACAAGATACTCCTTGAGAAGAACAACTCCAAGACACATAATTATCAGAGTCACCAAAGTTGAAATGAAGGAAAAAATCTTAAGGGCAGCCAGAGAGAAAGGTCGGGTTACCCACAAAGGGAAGCCCATCAGACTAACAGCAGATCTCTCGGCAGAAACTCTACAAGCCAGAAGAGAGTGGGGGCCAATATTCAACATTCTTAAAGAAAAGAATTTTCAACCCAGAATTTCATATCCAGCCAAACTAAGCTTCATAAGTGAAGGAGAAATAAAATCCTTTACAGACAAGTAAATGCTGAGAGATTTTGTCACCACCAGGCCTGCCTTACAAGAGCTCCTGAAGGACACACTAAACATGGAAAGGAACACCAGTACCAGCCACTGCAAAAACATGCCAAATTGTAAAGACCATCGATGCTACCAAGAAACTAGCAAAATAACCAGCTAACATCATAATGACAGGATCAAATTCACACATAACAATATTAACCTTAAATGTAAATGGACTAAATGTCCCAATTAAAAGACACAGACTGGCAAATTGGATAAAGAGTCAAGACCCATCACTGTGCTGTATTCAGGAGACCCATCTCATGTGCAGAGACACACATAGACTCAAAATAAAGGGATGGAGGAGGATCTACCAAGCAAATGGGAAAAAAAAAAAAAAAAAAAAAAAAAAGCAGGGGTTGCAATCCTAGTCTCTGATAAAACAGACTTTAAACCAACAAAGATCAGAAGAGGCCAAGAAGGTCATTACATAATGGTGAAAGGATCAATTCAACAAGAGGAGCTAACTATCCTAAATATATATACACCCAATACAGGAGCACCCAGATTCATAAAACAAGTCCTTAGAGACCTACAAATTGACTTAGACTCCAACACAATAATAATGGGAGACTTTAACATCCCACTGTCAACATTAGACAGATCAATGAGACAGGAAGTTAACAAGGATACCCAGAAATTGAACTCAGCCCTGCACCAAGCCAACCTAATAGACATCTACAGAACTCTCCAGCTGAAATCAACAGAATATACACTCTTCTCAGCACCACATCACACTTAGTCCAAAATTGACCACATAGTTGGAAGTAAAGCACTCCTCAGCAAATGTACAAGAACAGAAATGATAACAAACTGTCTGTCAGACCACAGTGCAATCAAACTAGAACTCAGGATTAAGAAACTCACTCAAAACCACTCCACCACATGGAAACTGAACAACCTGCTCCTGAATGACTACTGGGTACATAACGAAATGAAGGCAGAAATAAAGATGTTCTTTGAAAGCAATAAGAACAAAGACACAACATACCAGAATCTCTAGGACACATTTAAAGCAGTGTGGAGAGGGAAATTTATAGCACTAAATGCCCACAAGAGAAAGCAGGAAAGATCTAAAATTGACACCTTAACATCACAATTAAAACACCTAGAGAAGCAAGAACAAACACATTCAAAAGCTAGCAGAAGGCAAGAAATAACTAAGATCAGAGCAGAACTGAAGGAGACAGAGACACAAAAACCCTTCAAAAAAATCAATAAATCCAGGAGCTGATTTTTTTGAAAAGATCAAAAAAAAATTGATAGACGCTAGCAAGACTAATAAAGAAGAAAAGAGAGAAGAATCAAATACATGCAATGAAAAATGATAAAGGGGATATCACCACCAACCCCACAGAAATACAAACTACCATCAGAGAATACTATAAACACCTCTATGCAAATAAACTAGAAAATCTAGAAGAAATGGATAAGTTCCTGGACATATACACCCTCCCAAAACTAAAGCAGGAAGAAGTTGAATTCCTGAATAGACCAATAACAGGCTCTGAAATTGAGGCAATAATTAATAGCCTGCCAACCAAAAAAAGTCCAGGACCAGACAGATTCACAGTCAAATTCTACCAGAGTACAAAAAGGAGCTGGTACCATTCCTTCTGAAACTATTCCAATCAATAGAAAAAGAGGGAATCCTCCCTAACTCATTGTATAAGACCAACATCATCCCAATACCAAAGCCTGCCAGAGACACAACAAAAAAAGAGAATTTTAGACCAATATCCCTGATGAACATCGATGCAAAAATTCTCAATAAAATACTGGCAAACCAAATCCAGCAACATATCAAAAAGCTTATCCAGTACGATCAAGTTAGCTTCATCCCTGGGATGCAAGTTTGGTTCAACATATGCA
Organism: Macaca mulatta; assembly: GCF_049350105.2. Lineage (NCBI taxonomy): Eukaryota > Metazoa > Chordata > Mammalia > Primates > Cercopithecidae > Macaca > Macaca mulatta. The sequence goes on along the minus strand of NC_133410.1, from coordinate 115,394,949 downwards.
AATCAATAAACATAATCCATCATATAAACAGAACCAAAGAAAAAAACCACATGATTATCTCAATAGTTGCAGAAAAGGCCTTCGCCAAAATTTTACAGCCCTTCATGTTAAAAACTCTCAGTAAACTAGGTATTGATGGGACATATCTCAAAATAATAAGAGCTATTTATGACAAACCCATTGCCAATATCATACTGAATGGGCAAAAACTGGAAGCATTCCCTTTGAAAACTGGCACAAGACAGGGATGCCCTCTCTTGCCACTCCTGTTCAACATAGTGTTGGGAGTTCTGGTCAGGGAAATCAGACAGGAGAAAGAAATAAAGGTATTCAATTAGGAAAAGAGGAAGTCAAACTGTCCCTGTTTGCAGAAGACGTGATTATATATTTAGAAAACCCTATCGTCTCAGCCCAAAATCTCCTTAAGCTGATAAGCAACTTCAGCAAAGTCTCAGGATACAAAATCAGTCTTTAAAAATCACAATCATTCCTATACACCAATAACAGACAAACAGAGAGCCAAATCATGAGTGAACTCCCATTCACAATTGCTACAAAGAGAAAAATACCTAGGAATCGAACTTACAAGGAATGTGAAGGACCTCTTCAAGGAAAACTACAAACCACTGCTCAACGAAATAAAAGAGGATACAAACAAATGGAAGAACATTCCATACTCATGGATAGGAAGAATCAATATTGTGAAAATGGCCATACTGCCTAAGGTAATTTATAGATTCAATGCCATCCCCATTAAGCTACCAATGACTTTCTTCACAGAATTGGAAAAAACTACTTTAGAGTTCATTTGGAACCAAAGAAGAGTCCACACTGCCAAACTAATCCTAAGCCAAAAGAACAATGCTGGAGGCATCACACTATCTGACTTCAAAATATACTACAAGACTACAGTAACCAAAACAGCATGGTACACCAACATGGTACATGTGTACATATGTAACAAACCTGCATGTTGTGCACATGTACCCTAGAACTTAAAAAGTATAATAAAAAAAAAAAATGAAAAGAAAACCAGGACCTTGGATTTGTAAAGAGGCATCTAATCTGCTTGAAGAAAATCAAACTATATAATATGAGAGAGAATGGAGTGAACTGCCCAGGATCAGTTCTCTAAATCAAAATGAGTGCTAGAGGTTTGGACAAGAGGTTGGGATCCTTTAAAAGAGCCGTATGACTATGTAGAGTGTTGTTTTGTATATCAAAGTACCAACTCTAGCTCTAGGATGGCTAATGGGTCTCAGTGTTCAATTCTAGCTCCAACTGATTAGGGAGGACTGCTTGGCAGGGTGGTGCAGTGCTCACAGCCATAATTCCAACACTTTTAGGAGGCCAAGGTGGGCTGACCTCAGGAGCTTGAGGCCAGCCTGGGCAACATGGCAAAACCCCATCTCTACAAAAAATACAAAAATTAGTTAGAATGTAGTGGCACACACCTATAGTCCTAAATAGTTGGGAGGCTGAGGTGGAAAGATTGCTTGAGCCCAGGAGGGTGACGCTGCAGTGAGTCATAATCTATACTCCAGCCTGGGTGACAGCAGAAGACCCTGTCATAAAGAAGAAGAAGAACAAAAAAGAAGGCCTGCCTGCTAGGTGTTGTCTAGAAGCACTTAAAACTGAATCAGTGGGAAAGAATCCTCATTGATAGAAGAGTTAGATCTCTAAGCTGAGTTCTCCATACAGGCCTGTAAACTTTGACACCAGCCAGCCATGTGTGCTGAGGAGAGCTGAAGGACACAAAGCCAGAGCCAGGAGGTGATATATGTCATGGACTGAGAATGTACAAGCAAAGCTCGCTATAGGAACCCCACAGGAAGGGGAAAAAACCCCCTTCCAAACCACTTGAAACGTTTGAAAAATCCTTCTTTTGTTGGCTGAACACTGTCAAGGCTAAAACTCTACACATTTCCAAGCAGATTAAAGCAAAGGTTTTAGTTTTAGTTTTTTCTTATTTTGTTTTCACATATTACCCCAAAGCTCCTGGATCTAGTGACATTTTAATAAAGAATTCTTTTTCTTAGAGATTTAGAAAATCTCCAAATTGGATGTTTTCTATCTCCAATTTGGCTAACAGGTATTCTGCCTTCTATGATAAGCTTTCAGAATGAAGCTGAGTTATCCACAAAGGCATCTAAACCTTAACTTTAGCTTCAATGTTATAATGCTTTAATTACCGAAAACTTAGAAGAATGGCACAATGAGCTCAAATATGCTGCAAACTCAGCAACTTCCATGACTGCGCTTTGCTTCTTCCCCTTCACTGAGCAGCTGGGAGGAAGCAGGAAATTTTGTTGCCCTTTTTCTTCTGTTGTTTTAAAATGAAATGTTTTTGAATCTAGAAAGATTCCTATTGGAATTTTTCTCCCCTATTTCTATTTCTAAAGGCTGACCAAGTACTCAGGTCTGGCTTTTCTGGGAAGCTAACATCAGGGCCCCAGGGAATGCTTCCATGGTTCACCGGAGCAAGTGAGGAAAGGAAACAGCCAGCTATTACAAATAGATTGTGAATCATTTCCTGCAGCATAATTAGGCTTCTGGAATCCCTAAAAGACCTGGTTACAGAGGCAGTCCAAAGTCCCAGAGAAACAGTTTAATGTTTATGGTTAATCCTTTCAATAGAATACTATGCAGTCATTAAAATGAAGTAGTAGAAACAAGTTTGTATTAGTCTGCTCTCATGCTGCTAATAAAGAGATACCTGAGACTGGGTCATTTATAAAGAAAAAGAGGTTTAATGGACTCAGTTCCACATGGCTGGGGAGGCCTCACAATCATGGTGGAAGGCAAAGGAGGAGCAAAGGCATGTCTTACATGGTGGCAGGCAAAAGGATGTGTGCGGGGGAACTGCCCTTTATAAAACCATCAGATCTCATGAGACATATTCACTATCACAAGCTATTCATGAAGCCTTGTTAGTTAGAAGCCTTTACATGTAGGTTTGGATAGGTTTAAATAAAGGAAAAAAATCTGAGAGTATATATACCAAAGTGTCAGCAATGACTATTTCCAGATTGAGGTATAATGATTTTCTGTCCTCCCTTCCTCCTTCCTTTCTTCCTTCTTTAAATTTTTTCTCAATATTCTACAGTAAGTATTTATGACTTTTGTGCATTTGCAAAGATGTTCACTGAGTTCCCTGGGTACAACCAGGTGATTGTTCAGACTTTGAAGGTTTTTTCTGTTCCTGACCTTACCCCACACTCCTGCAGAGCTCTTATGACTTGCCACTCTTATTCTGCATAGATTAGAAAAACTTTGAAATCAGAACCTAGGTTGAATCCCAGCACTGGTACCTACTACCCAAATGACCTTTGGAAATTTGGTTAACTCAATGACCCTCATATTCCATGTTCTATAAAATTAGGGACTTACTACCTACATGAAAGCACTACAGTCAAATGAGGAAATCATTTTCATCAAATGAGGTTAAATGAGATATTAAATGGTATTTAGAGGTATTAAATACCATTTAATTTCTCCTTTATCTTAGTATTTGTCAACTGTAAAACAATCTGCATTTGGTAACTCTTATCACAATTTCTTTGCTGTTCACACAGGAATAGAAAAAGTCAAAAGGATTCAAGCACAGTGTGGCAGGATCACTTCTTACAAGTGGGTTGTGGGCAATGTAATCATTCATCATGCCCCTAACACACTTTTAAATAGATTCATAATCATTCATTTTTGACAGAAATGCTATTATCTAAATTGAATTTCCCTAGTTGTTTCAATAATGGTCTACTTATTTTTTCCCAATCTGGCATTTAATTGAAAAGGCTTTAAGAAAACATGAGCTGTGAAACCTGAGGAAAGTGATGTACAAGTAGAAGGAACAGTTTACTGAGATGTAGCCCAGTGTGGCTACTGGTGACAGTGAGAATTACAGCACAAGGGTCAAAGCAACATATTAAAAGCCAGATTCTCAAAAAATCCCTACAACTTCTCTGTGTGAGATTGGGCTTATGCCTGGGTTAAATAGAACACAATCATATTAGTAAAAATAGCAACAAAAAATTGCCCTTTTGACAGTGATTTACCCCAATGAAGAATATTAGCGTCAACGGTAAGCTTCACTGCAAAAAGAAAGAAGTTGTAATTGCACCTTGCTTGTTACTCATTTGTCTGTCCACTGCTTTCTTTCAGTGCAGGCATAGTAGGTAAGTTCTTTCGTACTTAGAAGCTGTTTCACAGAAGGCCTGAAGACATACACAGTGATAAGGAAGAAGTATACAGTCTAATCTACTTGGGCAGATAAATGTTGAAAGCTTTGTGGATTTTACTTTTCAAAGAAAAGTTGCAGATATTGTGCAATGAAAACTCATAAATCTCGTACCTAGATTCACCATGTTAACATTTTGCCTTATTTGCTTTATCTCTTTCTCTCTATATGTACATATATTATTTTTGTTGTTACTGTTGAACCTTTAAAGAGGAGGTTGTGAATTTTCTTTTTCATGGGTTTTTCTTCATTAATCTGAATGTCTGAAATGTATTTTCCAAAAGGTAGAAAACATTTTGGAGTTTTCAGCTACATTTGAAACTTCTCTATTTAACTTTCAAACTGCTGTTAGAAGATCTCTTAGCAATTGTGCTTTGTGGGTTCCAAAACTCGCCCTGGCCCTTAATAATACTATGGGCTTTCGTGAGTAACTTAATCCTTCTCAAACTCAGTTTCCTCATCTGCTGCAGGAGGTAATTATATCTATACCCTTGGACAGCAGTGAGGGTTAAATGAAATATTGTGGAAAGCACTTTGAAAGCCATATATTTTCTGTGCATATAAAAAACATTATTCAGACTACCAACAAAATAACATCGACTCAAGTTTTCCTAATTATGCATTGGCCCTACAATCATGTTGAACCTCATACCTGCAGGTGCTGATGGTGGCTCCAGCAGTGCTGGTATTGGTAGGTACTCAACAAACCATATGGAGGCAGGAGGCAGGGAGCCTCCGTACCTGTCTATGATCCAGCACTGCCGTCTCTAAGGCAGTGGTTCTTAGGCTTCAGTGTGCATCAGATTCACTGAATGGTGGTGAAAACCCAAACTGCTGGGCCTCACCTGCAGAGTTTGATTCCGTAGGTCTAAGATGGGCTTGAGAATCTGCATTTCTAACAAGTCCCCTAGTGGTGTTGAAGCTGCTGATTCTAGCATCAGACTTTGAGAACCCACCACTCTAAAGCCTGGCTTACCATCTGCCCATCTACCTTAGTTGGGTAAATTTGTTTCATGGATGTTCCTATGTGGGAGAAAGCTAAGGTTAATAGAAAACAGTACTCTAAAGTGGTACTTTGCAAAACTTAATGGGCCTACAACTCACCTAAGAATTTTGTTATAAGTGGATTTTACTTCATTAGGCCTAAGGTGGGCCCCTGATTCCCAGATGGTGCTTGGACTACTGGTTCACTGACTACGCTCTGACTGATAAGGCTGAACAGTGCAGCTCATGGCTGTGCCTTTGCTTTCTTTAAAAAAGAAAATGGATATTTTTGAATTTATTACTAAATATGTCAAGTTTTCTGCTCTCTGCTACTTGTCTGCTCTTCAGATAATTTGACAGTGAGTTCAACCCTGCAATAACCAAATTTTTTTCTTTTAAAAATTATATTATTTAATAATAGATTTGAAGGAGTTTATAAAAATACATATGAAAATACACACATAACTTCTGCTCTACATCTATGGCAGGGCTGTCCAAGGCCACAGACATTTGGCTTCCCTGGGCCACATTGGAAGAAACTGTTTTAGGCCAAACATAAAATACACTAACACTAATGATAGCTGATGAGCTAAAAAAAAAAAAAAAAATCACAAAAAGACTCAACGTTTTAAGAAAGTTTATGAATCAGTGTTGGCTGCATTCAAAGCCATCCTGGGCCACAGGCAGATTGACAAGCTTGCTCTATGACTTCTGGATGCAAAAGAAGTAAGACTACTTCATGAGAGGGAACGCTGCAGTACTATTTTTCCCCTATTAATTTTAGGTGACACGTAATTATTATACATATTATGCAGTACGGGAGTGATATTTCGATACATGTATGCAGTGTGTAATGATCAAATCAGGATATTTAGGCTATCCATCACATCAAACATTTCTTATTTCTTTGTGTTGGGAACCTCTCCTCTAGCTTTTTGAACATATACAATAAATTATTAACTGTGTTCACCCTGCAGTGCTATAGAATGCTAGAACCCATTCTTCCTGTCTAGCTATAATTTTGTATCTGTTAACCAACGTCTTCCTATTTTCCAGCTTCTAATATGAACAATTCTACTCTCTTTCCATGAGCTCCCTTTTCTCATTAGTGAGAACATGTGGTATTTATCTTTCTGTACCTATTTTAACATAAGTCCACCATGCTTATCCATGTTGCCATGAATGGCACCATTTCATTCTTTTTAATGACTGAATAGTACTCTGTTGTGTGTGTGTGTACAGCATTTTCCTTACCCATTCATCTGTTGATAATTTAGGTTGATTCCATATCTTGGCTATGGTGAATAATACTGCAAGAAACATGCAGGAGAGCAGAGCTATTGACCAATCATTTAAAACACCTGGTGAATCAAATCATCAGGGAAAAATCCATTCTCTTAACTTTAAGATTTAAAAAATGTTCTTCTGTATTTTTGCATTTTTGGTTGGGAGGCTGGGGTAAAACTATTTCAGAGGCAGAACTATTAGAATTTGTCAATGATTTGAAGAAATAAAGATAAAACAAAACCAGTGACAAATTTCAAAGATTAATGAAATTGATGTTAGTGCATTTATTCAAAGGAAGGAAGGAATTAATAAGGGCAAGCAGGCTTCAGGGAGAAAGAGTAGATTAATAAGCTGTAATTAATATTGTTTGGTGCTCCTTTATGGGATCTCCTTGGACCTTTCCAGTAAACAGTTGGAAATGTGGGAATGTGGCTCAAGGAAGCCAAGGGAGAAGAGGATATCAAGGAATATCAGATGTGCTCATCACTGCCAAATGCTGCTTATGTAATGATACATGTGGATTAAACACTGGAACTTATACACAATTATACAAGTTAATAAGCAGCCTTCAAAACAGCAATTTTGGTAGAATAGTGATGTTAAAGTTCAGAGTTAGGGAGTGAGATAGCAGTGGTAGCAAGGCACTGGAAAATTGGTCTCACTCTTTCTAGATAGATGATGATAAACAGAAAACATTAATAAGGAAAGAATCTTAAACTAAAGCACATCAAAGTCACCTGGAGAACTTGTTATACACAGACTGTGGGGGCTCCACCTCAAGTTTCTGATGCTGTTGGATGGACATGGAGGCCAAGAATTTGTATTTCTAACATGTTTCCAGTACTGAGGCAGCTAGTTTTGGGACTACTCTTTGGAAATCATTGATTTCAATCACTGTATTTTCATTCAAGGCCAGATTATTCTTAATTGTGTGGAGTTGTCCTGTGCTTTATGAGATGTTTGAAAACATATCTAAACACTAGATACCAATAGCACCCCTGCGTTGTGACAACCAAAAATGTTTCTATGCATTACCAAATGTCCCCTGAGGGTGAAAACTGCCTGCAGGTGAGAAAACTGCTTTGGATGACCCCACAAATCACGAGTGTCTGCAAGCAGATCCCGAACACCAGAGTGGGGCTTGGTCTAGAAAATGAAGATATGTGTGAAACAACAGAACAGAGCCTCCAAGGTCAGTCATCTATACTCCTCGAAATTACATGATCAGGTTATGAGTGATGGCCCAGTTTTTAGCTTTTAATGAATTAATCCCAGAAAAATCAAATTAGAACTCACCTCTACTGGAATTTCAGATTGCTTTCAAGTTTCTGAGTCCTGGAGCCCTGAAAAGCAATGCTCTCCAATTCATGAATGTTCTTTGTCTTTTAAAAGACATGCTTCCTGGATCACTGCTTCACTTATATTTAAGTGTCCTCAATTATAACTTCCTTATTCCGAAGGCCCTGCCATTTGTTTAAAAAGCAACGTTCTGCACCAGGTGGGCAAGTTTAAATATTCCACGCTCAGAAAAGAAGTGTTTTGAAAGAAGAAAAATACACTGGGACTTTGTAAATTTTTACAAATCCAGATCTTGCAACTATGGGCCTTCAGGCCTTTCAGCCGTGAATGTTAATGAAGATGAAGGCCCTAATCCTCCTCAGTACACTTACCGTTAAGGCCTTGTCACTCAAATGGTGGAACCAGGACAAGCAGCATAGGCATCACCTGGGAACTGGTTAGAAATGCAGCATCTCAAGCCCCACTCCAGATCCATTAAATCAAAAGCTGCATTTTAACAAGATTCCAGGTGCTTCCCATGCACATTAAAATGAAAAGCAATGGGTAAGAGTCTTGAAATCCAGCACGCTTCCAGAACCTTCAAAACACCACCTATTTATTCAGAACAGCAATTTTGTGTTTATATGACATTGATAAATGTCCACCTCCCTCTTGAGATTGAAACACTAAAGGGAAAATCTCCCACTGTCGGACCCTAGAGGCCCCCTCCCCTCCCTTACACGTCGGTATTTGAAAATCTGCTGACTAAATCAATGAACTACACCCTAGAATCTCATCGTTATCTGCTCCTCCCAACCCACAACCTCAAATAGGTTTCAGAAGAGGTTTAACTTCTTAATTAACGTATTAAGAAAACCTGAACTTTCTCAAATCTCTGAGGGATGATTATGAAGATCTCTGAGGTAAGTTATTCCTTACTTTTTGCTTGAATTATGTATTTATCCAAGATTTTGTCCCCAGCTAAGAGTTCTCTGCATATTGGAAAGAGAGAAACTATTGAGTATATTCTCTATAATTCTGCATGAGGACTAATTTTTATTCTTGTATAATTTAAAAAATTCTCTTTGTTGTAGTTGTTTTCTCCATCAGGAAATGTTATTGGAGTATGAGTAAAGTGTTATAAATTAACAAAATTACTAGTAAAAAAAACACTTCACTTACAATTCACATATTTGTATATTTACTTATAGCTTAATCCGCCTTTCCATAATAGAACTGAAAGCACCTGGGCACAGTAGCGCACACCTGTAATCCCAAGCACCTTGGGAAGGTTAGGTGGGAGGATAGCTTGAAGCTGGGAGTTGAACACCAGCCTGGGCAACATAACAGGACCCTGTCTCTACCAAAAAAAAAAAAAAATTAAATATAAAAAATTAGCCAGGTGTGGTGGCATGTGCCTGTAGTCCCAGTTACTTGAGAGGCTGAGGCCAGAGGATTGCTTGAGCCCAGGAATTTGAGACTGCAGTGAGCTATGATCGCACCACTGCATTGCAACCTGGGAGACAGAGTGAGACCTTGTTGCAAACAAACAAAAAAAGAATTTAAAGCAAACATTTACAATGAAATGATAATAAAACATAACTAAAGCAATTTACTAAGGCATGGCATGGCATGGGTTTTACTGATCTTCTGATCTCTTTCCCTGTTCATGCTGATTAAAAAAAAAAAAAAGGTGTCTCATGTTTTATAACCTAGAAAGTGTAATACCGCAGGCAATGTCTTTGTTCCCACCATCCAAACAGTAAAAGGGATTCTACTATGACTTTTGTGAAACATCATTTAACTACCTCAATGCTTTTTTCCAAGTCAATAAAAACAAAACTCAAAAAACAAGAATAGACAACTGGTATTACTAACAGTGTTTTTATTTACAAAGAATTGTTTTCATTTGGCCATTTGGAAAACCACTAACAATTTTTACTTTAGAAAACATTAAATAATAAACAAGATGTTATACAGTACTTTGGATAACTTCTTCCATCAGTTTAGTGCAATGCATCATTGGCACCGAAAAGTAAAATTTTCATTTATTTTCCCCTTTCACCTTCAGTTGTGCAGTTATATGACCATAAAGGAAATGAATCATTAAAAATGGATCTACAGCCATATATTCTGCCGTTACTCAAAGGCTTAATGATTTATTTTCCCCCCTCCAGCCCTGCCTTTACCAGGTTAAATGACAAAAGACTTTTTATTGTACCTATTGTTAAAAAAATATTACTGTTCTGTGGAACCTGGGAGAGTCCAATTAGTAAGGGAAACTGAATCATACTGATAAGGTGAAGGAAAGGTCTGCCGGTGTGGGGCAGGGCACTCTTTCTCAGCAGCCAAGTAACTTGTCACACATGAAGCAGAGAGAATGCACCAGATGAAAATCTCTCTGAACTGTGTTCCTTGAAGGAGCTCTTAAAAAAAAAAAAAAAAAAATCGGAAACATCATCCATTGAACAAATGAAAGGTTTACACCTTTACCAGAAGAAACATTTAAAACTACCACCACACTAGGACATTACTGAGATACTAAAATATCTGTCCATCATACTCTCATTTGGAATAAATAGTTTCCTTTTTTCTTCAATACTGCTAGGATTGCCATAAGGGAGAGACATTTCAGTGAGCTCAGCATTTGGTGGGCTCTTCGCCTTTCAATCCCTCTCCATTAGGAGGTCAAGAGGGAAATGCCTAAATTAAGCCTTGTCCAGATTACTTAGTTCTAAAGATTTTCATTGCATACTACTAGTAGGATCAAAACATCTTTTGGGAAATTCTATAATTTGTTACTTTACCTTGGGGTAAGAACATCTTTAACCATCTTAAATAGATAAATTTTTATCTAATTTTTTAGAAAGAGAAAAAAAGAGAGAGAGAGATACTGAGATTTTCATGCTTTTTTTAATGAAGTATTCTAATTTAACAATGGCCCCTGCCAAGAAATGCTCCCTTATACTCTAGTCTAAGCCCGTTTCCTCTTGTTCTATTCTTAGTGCATATGGAGAACAGCTGGTCACCATCCTCTCTGTGCCAACCCTTCATATACTTGAAAACCATCAATGGTTTGCCCCTCAGTCTTCTCTTCTCCAGGCTGAATCATCCCAGTTCCTTTAATTTTTCATCATAGATCTTTTTTTCCAACCCTTTAATCATCTTTGTGATTCCTGGCAAAAACAGCAGAAAATATTTTGATTACTTAATAGGAAATTAAGAAAAACCTCAGGAATAATGCCTTTAAAAGGTACATTGTTTTTTAATATATAGGTAAAAATATGCAGGGAGGAAATACAGTTGGGGGTTCACGGATCTTAGAATTCCAACTTGCCCTGCTCCTCCAGTGTGTGTTAATCCCATTCGAACACATCCCATGCCTCTGAGCATGGGACTTGCTTCCTATCCTATCCTGACATAGCCGTGAGCAACAGAAGTTATGAACTACGACTGCCTAAACTTTCATCTATTTCAAATGTTGTGTGAAAATCTGTTCCAATGGAGTTTTCCCTATGCTTCCTCTCACCCTGCTTTAATAAACAGGATCCTTTTTCTGAATCAACCAAAACTTTTATAAAGCTTCCTACATATTACCAGAGAGAGCCATGTTATGATGGTAAAAGCTGTGGTTTTAAAGTGTAACTTGGAACAGTGAGAGTTTTATGTATTAACTGCAGTTTCTTGTCTTCCTAAAGGTTTCCTATCCTTTGCAGAGATCAAACTCAAGGCCATTAAAAAAAAAATAATTTCATCACTCTGCTACCACAACCCAACACTTCTGCCAGTTTCCTACTGCTGCCAATATAAGGTCATGGAACTGGATGACATTTCACCATGTATTTTTTAACTTGAGATCACAAGCTGCCCTTTACCTTGCAACTAGAGTCTGTAAATATTTGGAACACGTAAATACTTAATATCAATAGCACATTTACACAAAACACAATACTACTAACGAGGGATTATGTGCCCATTCTACATAATTGTCTTTAACAGAAAAAAAAAACAGATAAAAATAAATGTATCTTGATATATTATACACCCTTATTTTATAAAGTGAATGGCAGTAAAAGTTAGAGTTCAGGTCAGGCCAGAACTAACTTAAGTGAAGAGGGTAAGTCAATTTCACAAGCACATTGTACATCATATCTCAAGGGAAGTCAATACTACTCATGGTACAACACCAAACAGATAACATCATGGCCATTTGCAAAGATTTTGTTTAAAAACTGCTCCCGTAACTCACTCCCATAATTTGCTACAAGGAGCACCTTGTAATCAGGATGGAGGATGGTATGGGTCACGCATGCTGAGGGCCTTCCTGAAAGAGACACAGGATGGAAAGCAACAGCCACAGATGGCTTTGATGTGTCTATGATGCCCCTGTATTTCAAGGGGGGTGTCACTGTTCATTGGAATTGCACAAAAGCAGGCCAGCAAAACCTGGGTCACCAAATAGACTTCCTCCTGACCCACTGACCCACTCTTCTCCTAGGCCTGACAAAAGGGAGAAGAGGAGAGAAGATAAGAATTGGAAAAAGAGGATGGAGCAACATAGGAGTTCATTGCTGGTTCTGGAGTTGTTAGCGTTCTTCAGAGCAGGGGCCTTTTTTCAAGCTCACATCATCCAATCCAATCTCCCCAGTGTAACCACGCCTTTTTTCACCTTTGAAGATGACCTAGGGAGAGAACGCACACACCAGTCAAGCCTCCTCTGCCCCTTTCTAATGCCTCCTTATTAAGCAAAAATAAAGGCAAACCTTCCCCCAAACCAATTTTAAACTTATTTTACAGGAGGAAAAAAACAGAATATAGTTGCCAGTATCACTGAAGTTTTCAGTAGAAACTGAAATCATCAAACTGTTCATCAGACCACATTACTCAGAATCAATTACTCTTTAAAAAGCCATTCTAAGCTATACACCAATTCGATTTAGGATTGTTTATAAAGTGGACACTTGTCAAGGATTACCAAAGTTAGAAGAAGAGTGTGATAGAATATAAAGGAACAGATATTAGGAGCCAAAGATCTGAAAGATCATAATCACGCAGCCTATCTTAGATGTTTCTTAGTTCTTTTTTGGTTAACATAGCTTTCTTGCTGAAAATGGAATAGAATCAAACACCATGATCCAATCACACTGTTGTTTTACCTATGTAAAAACCAAAAACTTTTATTGTTCTTACATTATATTTTCTATAGAGCATCCTTGCTTCTTATAAAACAAGAGAAAACCTGAGTGCTATGATTTAAAATGATTTATTATCTTGTTTTATTTCTCTAAACAATAAAAATACTGAGAAGAGTTTTAAGAAAAAATATATAAGAATTAAACAAAATCCAAGTACTCTGGTAAAATCTGTATTAATGGAATCTATCTTTTCTTTCTAAAATAGTTTCTTATAAACTATACCTATATATAGGCATAGGTATCTCCCAACAGCAAGTTTCATAAGCACCAGCATAAAGATGACATTTTCCCAAATGCATTCATGATTTTGCTGGGATGCCGTAGACCATTTTCTTGCTACCTATGTCTTGATTACTTAAGATCAAATTTATATATTCCATCAAAGCACTTCCCACATCCTGTCCCGAATAGAGTAGTGCTTTCCAATTGTAGTTCTGAGTTCCCACCCTATGCTGCTTAACTGTGATCTCTGAAACAAAGAAAAAAAGTTGAACTTGAAAGAAATATTTCAAAAACGAAAAAAGAACCATCTCCTGGGTAATTTATGGTAGTAAAAGTTTGAAATATAACGAATTAAAAGGAAAGGAAAAGCAGGAACAATTAAGCTCACCACGCCACCCTTGGAAGTTTCTGTTGATCAACTTAAAAAAATAAAAAAACAAAAAAACCATTTCTATTCCTAGATTTTTTTCCATTCAAAAAAGAAAATGGATCTTTACCAGGGTTATGGAGAGGTGGTGATCACAGGTTACAATGAAGAAGGATGAAGAAGCAGAAAGGGGTTTCAGAAAGAGACACTGAATGGAGTCATCAGGCCCAGAAAAAAATCCAAACCTTTGTCTGAGCCTGAATTTACAGAGCAAGGCTTCTTCCAATTCAGATTCCAGAGTTCTCCTATGAAAGGAAAACATCCCAGGTCTCGCCTCCTTTGTGGATCTACTTACGCTCTTGATGTCAGCCCCTCGCAAGGTGATCTGTGTCTGCCTCCAGCCGTGGCCACCATTTCTTCCCCACAGGGCTGCTCCGTGGGCACTGTGTTTTCTCACAAACACCTGGAGTGTGCCAGAGTGCAACCCCGTCACCTTGTGCCTGAACGATAGGCACAGGTCCCCTGAATGCATGAGGCGGCCGAGAGGTAGCACCAAGCGTGCAGCTTTTCCCCCTGGGGCTTTGGCTGCCGACACTGTCAGATACTGTCCACCTGGAATGGGAAAAGCAGAGCTGTGTGTATGTGCCAATATCCCTTTCTAGAACAAGCAGCATGGACAGGAGTTTTAGTTTTTTTTGTTTTCTTGGTAAAGAATTCCAGATTTTTGAAGAAGAAAAATTTGACTTATTTGTATGCCTGAAGTTCTATGGTATGTGTTTACAGAAAACATTCACTTACTTTGCCCATGGAAAGCAGAAGTAATGCCAGAGACACACAATAATTAGTAATCCAAACATTATGAATATTTCCAATTGAATATGATCAGACATATAGGCGTACAACAACATATACACATTCACCACCAATTTATGACCCTCACCAATTTATGATTATGTTGTCCAACATCCCTGCCTATCTGGCTTGGTGATTTGGTAAAACGGACCCTAAATTTCCAGGGAGAATTTTCTGGTGGATAATTAACTCCAGACAGTAAAGCAGATGGTGATTTAAAGGGCCCTATATCTGCTTATTCTCTCCTCCTCCAACTTAGAACAAATTTCTAAAGGTAAAGGTTCTTTAAAACAAAAAAAAATTCAGAGTTGGCAGTGCTTCTCACACTGGTGTAAACCTAACAGCAGGAAGATACAGAAGTATTCAGGAAACCCTCCATGTCTTCCTGGAGCATCAATTTTATTTGGAGGTAAGCCGTTTAAAACATTTTTATAGTAAAACAAATCTATATCATATCTATTCTATAAATATGTCCTATTATATATACGTGAACACAAATATTAGTAAAAACTTTCACTTTAGATAGACCACTTTGATGATGTTCTCAGACCCCTAGGACTACAGAGTTTTCTTCCCTCCGCTGTTAAGGAAACTGCATTTTAAAAAATGGTTAAGCAGCAGTGAAGTGGGGGGTGCTGCTTCTCCAGAAAGAAAGTTGCAAGTAGTATTTTGAAGCTTGATCCATGTACAAATGACATTCCCTCAGGCTGTTTTATCTCAGTCTACTGAAAACACACTGTATGTTTCAACACTGGTTTTTCCATAGAAAAATGGTTGGAATGTTGAACACGTGTATCTATTTTGGCAGAAATCCCATTTAGTTTTCAGTTAACAGATAAACTATTATCTCTTTCTTATGCTTAATTTATACAAGACCTGATAAAATTTGGTATATCTTTTTATTCCAGTGTCTTCTTCTCTAACAAGTACCATCTGAGCTCTACAGGTCATAGGTGATTTCTGTGCACTGACTATGTGCCAGCCTCTGTGCTGACGGCTCCCCAGCAGGTTGTGAACAACTTAAAGTCTGAACCAAAGTTTCCCCCAAACCTCTGTGTTACCCTGCTAGCAGGTAGCAGGTGTTTAAGGATGTTTGAATCAATGAATGATGTTCCAAGGGTACAGCAAAAAACTGCAAGGAAACAGATCCTTGATTCACATACTTGAATCACTAAAAATACATAATGTCTTAAGAATCTTTCTCCCACTTCCCTTGTCCCCTTCCTCCACAAACTAATCCAAACATATTTTGGGCCAAAATATTTACATGGATTTTAAAAGTCTCACTATAAGTCAGCTTTTGAATCATCACAGGTACTCTAGTTAAGACTAAGATATAAGGGTATTACAGTTAACCTGCAAGTTTCGAGAAAACAAGGATTAAGTCTCTGTGGAATGTACACTGATACCATTCTGCCAGACGCTACCTGCAAACAAGACAACCTAACACACCAAGGTATTCTTTGCATATGTATTTAAAACTCTAAAATTTACAACATGATAAATGAGGTTACGATTGTTCTTCCTCTATAGAGCTACTCTATGGGCACCAGGTTTTGCTTTTGCTTTTTTTTTGCCATGAAGAATTCATTCCCTTTGTAACAAAGGAAATGATACAAGTTGGAATATTAACTAAGGGAAAAATTGATTCAGTGTCAAGCAAGTTACCTATTAAAAATTTCACTTCTGATTTCATAATTCTGGTGATAAATATATGATTATATTAAACATTCATTCAGTTTACAGTATCACAACATCTAAATAACTTTGGGGAGGGAGGAGAAATAATAGATGCTGCAAAACTTGACCAGAAAGTTGGGTTATAAATGGTAGTTTATTTATTTTTAATTCTGTAGTGGTTGGTGCCTTTAAATTTTCAATTTACAAAACCTAGAGGTATTTCTGAAGGTTTTGACTTCTGAACTTTTCTTATGTAATACATTCACACAAATGCACATGAATATGAACTTTTTTTAAAAAAAGGAATACTATATTTGCAGTGTTGTAAGTTGCTTCTTGTATAACAATTTTTCTATGGTAGCAAATACACTTTGCATTGCTGCAAGTATGCCAGTAACCATTTAGCCAATTTCTTACTGAAGAACATTTAAGTTTCCAAATTTGCATGTTAAGGTAAAAAATACCATATAACAGACAAACAAAAATGTTTTTAAATATTTGCAACACATTAAAAAAGGATAATTTTTCTTTTTGTATAGAAAATTTTCATATATCAATAATACTAAATAAAAATAAAGAACATCACAGAAAAAATGACAAATATATGAAACAGTGATCAACTTTTCACAATAAAAGAACTGTAAAGTAAAATGAAAAGAGATCCCTTTTAACCTATAAGATTGGCAAAGATTTTGAAAATACTTTTATATGTTGGGGATGGTTTTCAAATATTGTAGGCAGAAGTGTAAATTGCTACAACCTTTATAAAGGGCAATTTAATAAAATCTATCAAAATTCAAAATACAAATTCTCTTTTGACATAGCAATTCCACATTTAGGAATTTATAGATACAGTCTAACATATATTAAATAATGAATGTACAGGGTTTTTCACTGCACTATTGTCTGAACTACCTAAAGTCTTGAAACAACTTATGTTCCTTTGTGGAGGGCTTGCTAAATACATTGTGGTACATCTGATGAGTAATGGAATAGCAGCCAGCCATAAATAAGAATGAGGGTGTTCTGTATGTGCTGATAGAGGACATGCTTCAACCACAATGGCTAATAGTATTTCAGCGGTAACTCTGGACGAGTCACTGCTTGAAATGCCTTATATATGTTTAGTGGATAGTACTGATTATCCCTGTTTAAGTAACTTGCTCAGGGTCATAGCTAGTATGTGGTGGTGCTGGGTTCCAGATCAGGTATTCTGGCTTCAAAGTCCATGTTGTTCCTGTTAACTCTTGAGATAATATCAATAAGTGACAAAGGCAAGGCACGGAAGAGAATGCCATTGCATCCAAAAATATCTCTCTGGGAACATAATCAAGAAACTGGCTGCATCTTGCCAGGTGGTGAATGGGAGTCAAGGATGGTAGAAAGCTTTCATTGATATTGTTGATTTATTTTACATTTATGTATATTTTAAAATAATGTTTTAATGCTGAAACAGACATACTTGTATGTACATGCTGGCATACTTGATACATATGTAAGCAAATTCCTTGTAGCTATCGGTGGCAGACAGAGTGCTGAGTAAGTTGCCCTTAATCCTTGTTCTCCAGAGATCAAGGTTCCAGGAAAAGGGGCTTAGTTCTAGCTTTGACACACACAGGAGAAGGGTGTGTCCCCAGGGCCACAGCTACATACCTGCAGCATATCACCATGTCTGTCAACAGCACAATTTTCCATTTCTTAGAGGCATTGTTAATTTCACATCTCACTGTGACTGAATGTAATAAAACATAATAGCACCATGAAAGGCAGCTAGTAAATTGCACTTTTTTTGCAGCTGTTTCTTCAGGTTGTGAGTTTTGAGAATTTTCTTAGAAATATTAACATATAAGAATATTTACAAATCTGGATCTTGGATTAGAACTGCACAGCATTAAAATCATCCATAATTGGATATGCAAACCTATATTCTTTTATAACTGGTATAATCTAGATAGACATAGGTAAACAATTAGCTTGTTAATTAGAATAATACACAGAATTTATTTATTTATTTATTTAGACGGAGTCTTGCTCTGTCGCCCAGGCTGGAGTACAGTGGTGTGATCTTGGCTCACTGCAACCTCTGCCTCCCAGGCTCAAGAGATTCTCCTGTCTCAGCCTACCGAGTAGCTGGGACTACAGGTGCCTGCCACCACACCTGGCTAATTTTTGTATTTTTAGTAGAGATGGGGCGTCACTATGTTGGCCAGGCTGGTCTCGAACTCCTGACTTCAGGTGATTCGCCCGCCTCAGCCTCCCAAAGTGCTGGGATTACAGGGGTGAGCCACCATGTCTAGCCGATTTTTTTATATTCTCCTCTGGCCTTCACATGTGATACACACACACACACACACACACACACACACACACACACACTCCATCTGCCTGAATTTCCTAGAAGAAAAAGCCATGAAAACGTAAGCTTTGTTAGTATTTTCCCATCAGTGCTGGGTTATAATTCTGTCAACATATTCTAAAAATATATTCTGCAATTCCATTCTCATATATGCAGTCCTACCTTCCAACTCTCTGCCATCTTTTGGTCTTCCCATCCTTCTTTCCAAGCTAGAACCCTGCTCACTGAATTTCTTGGGACTATTTCCACATTCCATATTGAATCAGGCTCTCAGAGATGGTTTAGAGGTTTTCTAATCCAAGTCTTATCTGATGCTCAAAACCTTTTAACAATATCTTGCCATATGTCACCCAGTCAAATGCTTCCACCAACAGATAACTCACTCCTTCCATGTCAGCCTGTTCTGTTTTTAGATGACAGTGAGCCAAAATGAATCTCCCTGTATTTTTTACCCATCAATCCTACTCTCATCCCCTTTTGGTCACAGAGAACAACTCTAACCCGAGTCAATTATTCAAAAAGGAACCCTGCTGCATCATTTCTTCTCTAGACTAAACGTCATGGTTCCTTCATCTGTTTTTCACAAGCTTGGAGATACTTTCCATGCGGGTCATCCTCTTCTAAGTGACCAACTCTATTCTTCTCATATTAGGAAAAAACATTCTCAAAAGTAGATTCACCACTTAACCAAAGTGGATTTTTCATTCTTGAAACATACCATATTTCTATAGAGATGGTCCATATTTCTGGCAGCAACATCACAAGGTTCGCTTAGATTGATTTCATTACACACTAAAACTCTAAAATCTTCTACACTGAGTGATATGTCAGGTCTTTCCCCTCATTCAAGTGTGTGACTGGTTTCTAGACTATAAGCCGTAACTTAGACTCAACCCCATTACATTTTACCTTCTTAATTGTGACCCATTAATCTAATCTTTCTAATGCTGGCTGTGTCAGCACACATACTCACTTTCCTCTCCAGATTTGAGTCAACCGTAGTTTGGTCAGTTTATCTTTAATATTTAAGTTCAATGTCCCATTTATCTAAGTTCTTGGTAAAAACTTGAACCAGTTCTAGAAAAGCATCCTCTAGGGACCATAGCCAATCATCACGGGTTATCCAATCACTCAAGCAGCCATCTCTTCCTTTCAATTTGTTCTGTACTAACACAGTCCAATAACCATTTCAAATTTCTTTGTTTACCATTCTAATTTCTAACCCACTTCTCATTTTTCCATCAGAGGGAAAGGGAGATTGGGTCACAACAAATTTAAACATTTACAAATATAATGAATAATTAAAGAATGTTGAAAAGGACTAAATTGGTTCTAAAATACAGTGTTCAAATTCTAAAAATCAAGATTTTACATAGATTGTTTACAGAGAAGTGCAGTGAATTCTCCTGAGTTTAGCATGAATTACTCTCCCCAATGTACCTTACTTGAAGGAATCATTCATTATGACCATAAATATTATTCACCATTCTATCATACATGACTGCCAAAGATCCCTCCTTCTGTAGCAAGCTACTCCAGGTCAGTGGTCAGTCAGTTTAAGGTCAGTGGTCAGTCAGTCTAATCTACAGGTCTGTGATCTG
The DNA here is from genome assembly GCF_049350105.2 of Macaca mulatta. Taxonomy (NCBI): domain Eukaryota; kingdom Metazoa; phylum Chordata; class Mammalia; order Primates; family Cercopithecidae; genus Macaca; species Macaca mulatta. The sequence continues at coordinate 115,374,890 of NC_133410.1, read as the reverse complement.
CTAATCAGATTGTGCACACTACCACATGCACACCTACTGAGGCCAGCCTGTGGTACAGTCAAAAACACAATAATGCTGCAGATGTTCTGAGTATTGAACTGTCTAGGAGCCTGCATGAGTAGTACACAGTGGTTTGGACTTAATTCCACCACTCTCTAGCTCTGTGGCCTTAGGAAACAGATAACTTCTCTGGGTGTCAATATTTCCTTTGTGAAATAAAGACAATATTACTTGTTTACACACACACACACACACACACACACACACACACACGTAGATATGTTGGTTTCTCTCTTATTCACAGCATCTGTGACATTAATGATAATGCTGTCCTGCTCAGAGTTAACTTTAAATGACTAAGACAGTAATGCAAGAATGACTGAGAGTACTGTGTGTGAGGCACTAAATGATATTGTCTTTTACAACTAAAAGAAATGTATGAACCAATTTGAATTTATTGAATATTCCTATATTTAGGAAATTACATTTTAATTTTTAAGTATATCTCTATTTCAACCTTAGGGGATATAATGAATATATTTTTGGACTAATTTTTTAATACCTTGTTACTCAAAATGTGCGTTGAGGACCACCATAGAGATCTTCAGGGAGCCTGCTAGAAATGCATGAAAATCTGCATTTTAATGAGGCCCTCAGCTGCTCTGCATTCACAGTGAAGTTTGAGAAGAGCTGGTTTAAGATATCATGAGTTCTCTGAAGTTAACTTTTGTGTGTTTGATGCTCTTACCCGGTATGGTACTGAAGAACTAGGCTTTTATTTGTTTATTTTGTGGGGGGAAATTGCTTAGAAAATACTGTGATTTTATTCATAGTATATACACGACAAAACAGACACTTTCCATTATTTTAATTAGTTCAAAATTTAAAATCTGCTTGTTTTTCAATTGATTTTTTTCTTATTTATTTATTTATTTATATTATACTTTAAGTTCTAGGGTACATGTGCACAATGTGCAGGTTTGTTACATATGTATACATGTATACATGTTGGTGTGCTGCACCCATTAACTCATCATTTACATTAGGTATATCTCCTAATGCTATCCCTCCCCCCTCCCCCAATCCCACGACAGGCCCCATTGTGTGATGTTCCCCTTCCTGTGTCCAAGTGTTCTCATTGTTCCATTCCCACCTGGGAGTGAGAACATGCAGTGTGTGGTTTTCTGAAGAACTAGGCTTTTAAAATAAATGAAACAACATGTTTTTTCTTCACATTTTGTATCTTTCTTCTTAAAATCTAGAATCAGGAGTATAAAAAGGAAAAAAAAAAGAAACCAAACTCCTCACCCTTCCATTAAGTAGGCCTTATCCATAAAAAATTTAACTACTGGCCGGACATGTTGGCTCACACCTGTAATCCCAGCACTTTAGGAGGCCGAGGCGGGCAGATCACAAGGTCAGGAGATCAAGACCATCCTGGCTAACATGGTGAAACCCCGTCTCTACTAAAAATTACAAAAAATTAGCCAGGCATGGTGGCACATGCCTGTAGAGGCAGGAGAATTGATTGAACCCAGGAGGCAGAGGTTGCCGTGAGCCGAGCTGAGATCGCACCACTGCACTCCAGCCTGGGCAACAGAGCAAGACTCCGTCTCAAAAAAAAAAAAAAAAGATTTAACTACTGAGGGAGAAAAGCTATCTTGAATCCAGAAGAAAAGATGTCTTATGAGTACTAAAACTTTAGATTAATAGGAATTGTGCAATTTAAAACTCTGTTGATTTTGAAGGAACTATGTCTAAATCTACCTTTTGTTATAAAATGAGTGGTGGTGATTTGTAACCATTTCCTTCAGCATCCAAGTTAGAGTGAAATTTTTTCAGAGGGATAATCGCAACTTTATAGAAATTTCCACTGTGTCCTTCTACTACCACTCAAATCTTAAAAAAAAAGAAAAGAAAAGAAAAGAAAAAACAACTGGGACTACCTATTACAATGGCTTATATACCACTATATTATTTTTATTCCTGGGAATGGGTGCTACAAATAACTTGAGAATTATTTTCAAGAATTAATCTAAATATTTTATTTATCAAGCTTTTTGAGAGAAATTAGCTGACCTTTTAATTAACTACTTGTCTCCCATAATATAGTGCTAGTTGATAGCTAACAAATTTAACTCTCTCAAAGAAATGGAGTATAAATGCTAGGCATGGTCCATTTTGACCATCTTTATTAAATAAACACAGAGATGCATTACAGTAGACTTGATTAGTAGCAGTGAAGCCTTCAGATAGTATCACATTGAAATGTGTACCAGAAAACGTTAAATGAAATGGTTTTACCTGCTGGGTCCCTGATTGGTTCCCAGTGCAAATCATTGTCTTTCTCCCTGATCCATCCACAAAGTCCATGGTCAAAATTACAACTGTGTACCAGAACACCTACAAGAAAATCAAAAACAACAAATGAATCTATGAACTAGGGGTATCTAGACAACACGTGTTCTCTCCTATCCATATAACCAGAGCTTCTTTCCACGAGACCAAAGGGAAAGTACATTAATCCTTTCTCAGCACAATAGTGCATCATCTGTAAAAATAGAACACACAAATGTTGCCAAATTATAACCATGTTACATCATCACTTATAAAATAGGATTTCCTTTTTTACAATTTAAGTACTACTTTAATATATTTTTTAAAAAGAAAATGATGATTTAACTACAAAGGAAATCCGAGTTGTTAAAGAAAACAGGTATAATTTTCCCAAATGGTCCAAACAATCTACATTTAAAAGTTATTTTCATGGAGAGAAACAATAAAATGTCATTATGATGGCACTAAGAGTGTAAGTGTCACCTGGATCATCCTTTGCTTCATCGTCTGCACTGACTCCTCTTTCTATTTCAAATATTTCAAACAAGTCATTTGAAGGTTGCCGTGGAACTGCAAGAGAAAAGTTTTGAGTTTTTTTGTGTGTATGTGTGTCTTTGAGGTATTGATAAAGAGGCATTACCTTTAACAAGGGCGGGAGGAAAAGACCTAGTCATTTTTTCATCTGGATGAATCCAAAATATTTAACCATATCTCACATGAAGATTCACAAATTTTGTTCTGCAGCGATTTATACTGCAACATTGATCTGGATACATTTTTTAAAAATGATTTTCAAAAGTTTCTAAAATTCAACAAAAATAACTTAAAAAGTCTTTATTTGGATATATTTTAATAGAGCAACCAATTTCCAGCCAACTATTCATCTCTATGAAATTCTAAAGTTCATCTCTATGAAAGATACATTATTATGATCTTTAAATTAAGGTTGTTTTAACTGCAAATACCTATGATGGAAGTGAATGGTTTGGTTTCTAATCACAGCATCTACTCCCCACCCCCAATGAACTCTGCACATTGTTGCACTCTAATATACATTTCCTACCATGGCCTCCCTTCCTTAAACAGTTTCCCTGGCTCCTTTAAGATCAAATTCAAACTTCTTGGGGCAGAGTTTACAATCTACCCCACCAAAATACACAATGCTGTCCAAACATGCCATTCATTTTCACGTCTCAGACTCCATGCTCTCTTTCCTGCTAATTAACCTGCCAAAAATCTCTTCCTTCAAGGCCCAGCATAAATATCACTGCCTCTGCAGAAATTTTCATGCCCCAGGCAGAATCAAATTCTTCCCTCATGTACCTCGAGAGTTCATGCTTATAAGCCCCTATTACACACTTTCATAAAGAATTGCAGCTATTTACACATATGTGTCTGTCCCTCTGCTAGTCTCTGAGGTCCTGGAGGGCATCAATCATGTCTTATTTGGGTGGCATTTCCAGGGCTTGACCTGGTGGCAGGCACTCAATAACTGTTTACTAAGTGAATACCAATATCCTGTTAGAAAGCCATGTAGTATTTCAACACTTTAGTCAAAGGACACAAGTGGGACAAAGCATAAGAATCTACTTTAAAAAAAATAATTGATTTCTTTAAATCATTGATTTATTTATTCAATCAGTGTATATTTGATGGCTACGCAGATGCCAACCACTGTGGCGGGCACTAAGGAGACAGGGTGAATGGGATAGACAAGACTGAGGGTCTGGGTCTTACGTGGTTTGAATTCTAATGGGAGAAGCAGACTTTAAATATGGAGATAAATGAGTGCTGTAATTTGAGATTTTGATAAGGGTTAGGAAGGAAGACATCATGGAGAGTAACTGATGGGGAAATGCGTGGGAATGTTCATGGTGGTAAGGGGAATTCTTGGTCAAAGGCCAAGGAATACTCCCTTCTCTTTGCCAGAACTTCAATTAATTAGCTTTATTTTTATAAGGCAGGGAGTAGGAGATGTAGAACACTATGAAACCATCATCACTCAAAGGGGTTCTTTTTTTCAATGACGTTCCTATTGTTTTTAGCAAAAATTCTTAAAATTAAGTAATAATCCCATAATATTTGCACAAGTTGTTTTTAGCTTACTACTTCTGAGTTTTTTTCTTTTTGTTTCAAACGTTAAAACAGTGAAGTCCCTTCCCTTCTTACAATCCATACTCGCAATATACCCAGCTGGGCAGCAAAGAAAGAAGAGAAGCTCTAGGGACACAGCTGACTGTGGGTGCCCAGGGGATGAGGCAACCCCACTCTCTCTTTTATAGCCCAGATGACTGACAGCAATGACATCCAATTACACTTTCCTTATTTGGTGCTCTGAGAGGGGGAGTGCCTCTTTCATTTACTAGAAATATTACAAAATTGTAGGCAAGCATGCTTTCTTTCTTGTGACAGAAAGTTATAAAAACTCAATAGAACAATCATGTTTTTGTCTCCTTCTATTGTTGTAACTTATATAAATCATCTCCAAAATGGAATGGGCTCAACTCTTAAAGTATCATATTCCAGGGACGTTATGACAGTTTTTCAAGCTCCACCCCCCCCCCTTTTTTTCCTTCCAGATGAAGGACTATCAAATGGCAAATCAAGTCTTGATGTAAAGGTTTCCTGGCTCTTGGAGCCTGTTTTATAAAAAGGGAGATCAAGAGGTCCTCTCTGAGGAAGCACAATTTAAACTGAAAGGGAAGAATGAAACTTTCCAAGCAAAAAGCATAGCATTGGGGTTGGGGAAGAGGGAGGACAAAGTACAAAGTACAAAGAAAGTGCTTGGAAAATATAGAGAAAGGAGTTCACAATGGCTGGAGGATGCTGAGAAATGAAGAAAGCAGCATGGGATGAGGCTGAAGAGAAAGGAACAGATTAGATCATACAGTTAGAAGATGGCAACACAAAGAATTAGTCATGTAACAACTTGTAAAATGTCAGATGGTTTATTAATATTGTATGTACTTGGTTTCCAAGAACCATTTAATTTAGCAGCAGATAATCATGTATACCTTAATTACAATCCACTGGGAAACATTCCAAGGAATTTAGAGACCAGAAGTGCTCAGAAGCTATTGGTTCTTACAATTTTGTGTGCTCTACTCTATAACCATACCAAATTATTTAACTAATTTTCCTTCCTCACACATACCAGTATGGGATTACTAAGAGCATCCCACTGAAGTGTCAAGAGAAGAAACACTACCCACTCCCTGATACACTTTAGAGTTTATGTGAAAAGTAGCAGAACAAATCATTCAAGCAGTATTATGTTATTATCACAATCATGTACAAGAAAAACAAACCAAAAAAAAGGACTAGAAGAAAGAGGGATAAATACACCAATATGCCAATATGCTAATAGTGGTAATCTAAGAATTAGAAATGAATTTTTTTTTCATTTGTGTTGGTTCACCTTTTTTTGTAATTCTATGTTTTTAGGATTCTTTGTAAAAAGAAAAAATATAAATATGAATAAAAAACTTAACTAAAACCTCTAAATAAAAGAGGGTGCTGTTAGATTACATATAAATAGCAATTATATGTCTGTTACTTGTATTTTGGCAATTCTAAGTATTCAAAGAGAACTCAGAATAGACTTAATAGTTGCTGAATGCAAGGCTATGAAATTGAAATATGTTTGTGAAATTCAAACATTTTCTTTGATTCAAGGGAGCTTTTTTGATCAACGCAGAAAATGTTAATTAAAATGAATGACTAGCCTTGCCCAAAAATGAACTATAACCAGGATGGACACTGGTACATGATTTTTCTAATTATTATTTCCCTGCTTCAGACTTTGGCTAATATTCAACTTAAATACACAATATATGTGTTTTATAAAGACAAATGCATACCTACTATTCTCTGTAGTTGCACCATTAATTCTTAGAATGGTGTAAATTTAGAAACTAAAAAAGAATCAGAGAAGTGCTAGCAATACAATTCCTCCACCATCTGTCCATGCATCCTGCCTCCTTCTATTCCATCCACTCATTTATGTAGTCAACCAAGAAACTGAGCATCAGCTATACAAAGTATGGGCTAAAAGCGTGTTATAAAGCATTGGGCATACTCTTGCCTTCATGGGATCTACATTCTAGAAGTGAAGGCAGATTTTTAACAATTTCCCCAGGTAATGTGTGTCTTAAAGAAGGAGAGGATGCTACCTGAGTATGGGAGTGGGGTGTGAGGGACTGGCTAAGCTAGGCTGGGGAGGATACACATTGTGAAAATCTCTGAGAAGTGATGCTTTCTCTATGACATAAGAAGTACTATGAGCTATGGCTCTGGATAATGAAAAGAGCAGGGATTGAAACACCAGAATCACCTGTAGACCTTAGAGGGGGAGGGAGGCAGGGTGCAGGAAGAAGGGCATCAAATGGAACTGGAGATAGAGGCAGAGTGTGCAGGAGCTTTTAAAGCCTTGTAAATATTTTGGACATTATCCTGGTGGAAACTGGCAGCCTCTGAAGGATTTTAACAGAGGAGTGCCAAGAACAGGTTTGCATGCTGAAATGACCATTCTGGTAGTAGTTTGGAGAATGAACAGGAAGAAGGTGAGAGTGGGTGTCATAGGGAAATTATGACTAAAATTAACATCAACTATTAATGTTCATATATTTTTAGAAAATGTCCCCAGAATCTTTATACCATTGGTCCATGTTTTACCCACCAAAAGATATGTCTTGCCTGTTGCTTCTTACAGCCTTCTGCATAAACTAAAAGAAAGGGAATGTACAGGTACTGAAGCAAGTGACAGCTGGATAAAGGCATGCTTGGACTGGGCTGAGGAACAGAGTACCTTCTAATGGCTACTGGGCCCTGGAGTCAGGGGTAAAATCAGCCACAAAAAGGAACAGGAAAGTCCTTGTAAGAAATGCTTGCGAGGCACTTTCTACTAAATATGTGTTTTCCCCAGGGATGTGATCATATATAACCTGTGTTCACAAATGAGGTTTCCCAAATAGTCAATTGTATATTTTTACCCAGAAAACATTAAGAGTAAGCACAGAGAAGTAAATGTAAATATTATCATATACACCTCCCACTGCTCAACTTCTTGCCAAGAGTAACTATAGTGAAATGTAAGCATTATTCAGTAAAGGTAGGTTTGCAAATTCTCTTTATGTTTCATAGGAAGCAAAGTGGTTCCTATGGCATTACCCAGGCCAGTTCTGGCATTTGTTGCTGGACTAAATGATTAAAGATAACACTGTCTTAAATTACTTCTATGCTTAGAAGTTTAGTTCATTGAAGAGAATAGTACATATGTAATTATTCTAATATTCTGAAGGCTGTTTCTGGTGGCAAAACCTAGAGACTTTTGGAGACACAGATTGGAGGGTGGGGATGAATGACCAGGGTTTTATGAGATGGTCTCTCCTCCTCTCCCTGTCTCTTTTTCCCTCTATTCTCTCTCCAGATGCAGGACATATGCATCATAATTTTAAGTGATCAGAGAGAAAAGCAAATAAAAGGGCTGGAAATCAGTTTCTGAAATTTCTTTAACCATGTTAGAGAAAAGTTTTAGCCATCTATTCATTATAGGCCAAAAGAAAAGGGTTGTTGGACTCACAGAAATAAGACCTTGTTTGTCAAAGCTTTCATCCCATAGGAAGAATCTACAAAGTTCCACAGACACCTTTGGGCTGAGAGTAAAGAGCAAAATTGGCAAAAAAAAAAAAAAAAAAAAAAAAAAAAAAATTAAATCTCTGGTGAAAGGTGGAACATAGACATAGCTAATCAACAATGAGCCTAATTTTTGTGACACACCTATTTCTCCTTTATGTATTGTACGAACCTTTAATAAACTCTTAGAAAGACACAGAGGCACTGTCTGGAGACAGGATAATTTTTTTTCTTTTGAGACAGTCTTGCTCTGTCGTCCAGGCTGGAGTGCAGAGGCACAATCTTGGCTCACTACAATCTCTCCCTCCCGGTTTCAAGCAATTCTCCTGTCTCAGCCTCCTGAGTAGCTGGGATTCTAGGTGCACACCACCACGCCTGGCTAATTTTTGTATTTTTAGTAGAGACAGGGTTTCACCATGTTGGCCAGGCTGGTCTTGGACTCCTGACCTAGTGATCCACCTGCCTCGGCCTCCCCTTCTCCTCTCTTCTAAGCCAAAGGTTACCATGAAGGTTAGGCTCTGCCAGGAATGAGTCCTTTGCACCAGAATGCAAGTGGTAAGTAGACTCTCGGGTAAGGGCTGCTTGGACTGAGTGCAGCATAAACACCATCTAGGGTAAGCAGAAGCCCACCAGCTGTTGGGGACAGGTGTAAATGCACTCAAGCCAAAAGAATCTATTTAAAGAAAGAATGGAAGTTTTTATCCCACAGAAAGTCCGAACTAAAATAGGGTCTGAACTAAAATAACATAGAATGTTTATTTATGATGTAGATTTCTAAATCCTTATGGCACATTTACTGAATCGGACTTTCTGGGGAAGGAAACTACATTTTATTTTATTTTATTATTTTATTTATTTATTTATTTTTATTTTTATTTTTTGGAGACAGAGTCTCACTCTGCTGCCCAGGCTGGATGCACTCATCAGATCCACCATGTAAATCTCCCATCTAGACAGATTCATCTCTGAAAAGGCTATTGTTATTATTTTCGCAGTAAAGAAGTTGAGATGATGCAGTCTCTATTTTAAAATCACAACTGTCTAATGATACTATAAACACCTGAATAAAACACAGTATTCTAAGTATTTGGTAATAAGCCTAGAATAAAATAGCGAGTTTCTATTTTCATTTTCTCCGTGCACCTAACAGCTCACACTTGCAAACCAATTTGTTTCAAATTGTTAATTTGAAATAACATTAAAATTGTAATGAACCATAATAAAAAGCATGAGAAACGTATAAACTCAGAACTAGAAAACGGCATAGGTTGTCTTTTTATGAATTAAGTAGGAAATGTTATCATTACTATATAAATGAATTCAACATCAATAGCAGCAGTAATAGCTAATATGTATTAAGTTATTATTATGTGCCAAGCGTACAGTAAAAGTTTTATAGGTACCCTTGCATCTAACTCTCACAACAGCCCAGTGAGGTAGATACTATTACTATCCCTGACTTGCAGATGAGAAAACAAATGCACAGGAAAATTTAGTGATATGCCCCAAATTACAGACTGGCAATTAGCACAATACTTGTAATTATAACTCTATTGACAGATGTGCATGTAACTTAAAAAAAAAAAATCTGATTTCTGACTTTGGTCACAATCACCGCGGGCTCAATTTATACTTTTTGGAGAGAATGATATTTTCTTTACTATCTACTATAGGATCTAATCAAAATATAAATAAAAAATCTTGCAAACTTTCAGAATTCACAGCACCAGATCCTAACCTGTGAGAAGTGACAATTCGCTCCTTCAAAACACTAGCAGAAATTTAATTTTCAAGGAGATATCAGATCCCTCTCAGGGTCTCTGCAGGTCTTACTGTTTACAAGAAAGCAAACTAGTTTGAAGACCTTTTCACCCCTCAGCAGAAACAATCTTTTTACTTATCACTATACAGAATCAGAAAGACCATAATATTTCCATGACCAAGAACAATCTGATTGAACTAGCCACAGACTCTGTAAAATCTGTAGAATAGAGATGAGAGGAAAAACCTCAGGACAACATGCAGCAATCAGTAAAAGAAAACAATTTTCTTCTTACTGCTTGGTACTTGGAATTGCAGCACATTCTCATGTTGTGTAATAACCGCAACAATGAGGCTGGTTCTCTGATATGGCCACTCAAAAGAGCACCTGATACATATTAATAACATTATGTTCTATAATCTGGCTTCTATTAACGCCTTTTCTCTTTATTTTACGTGAGTCAGGTGGACACATACCTAGGCACAAATGCTATATTTTAAACATCCTACATTTGGCTAGTTCTGATTCCATCCAGAATATGGTTCTGCTGGGTTGGAGCTGCCGTTCTGTTTTAGAAAGAGCCCTGCTATCCAAAGTGGGGACTGCAGATCAGAAACATTACCTGTGTTTGTTAGAAATGCAGAGTCTCAGGTCCTGCTCCAGACACATTGAGTCAGTCTTCATTTTAACGAGATCCCCTTGTAATTTGTGTACACATTAAAGACTGAGAACAGCCAGGCGCAGTGCCTCACACCTGTAATCCCAGCACTTTGGGTGGCTGAGGCAGGCGGATTGCTTGAGGCCAGAAGTTCAAGACCAGCCAGGGCAACATGGTGAAACCCTGTCTCTATTAAAATAACCATGTATTGCAGGGGGAGCAGGAAAGGAGGGGGCTCTTCCTGACAGGTGCAGGTTGTCAGGCGTGGGAACCCTGCTGGGTCTGTCATGTTCACACCCAGGTCATGGCTGGTTGAATAAAAAGTTGAGTGTTGGGGACCAAGTGTGTCTACTCAGATGTGAATCCTTGTCTCTATTAAAATTACAAAAAAAAAAAAAATATATATATATATATATAGCTGGGTGTGGTGGCGCATGCCTGTAATCCCAGCTACTCAGGAGGCTGAGGCACAATAATCACTTAGGTTGCAGTGAGCCAAGATCATGCCACTGCACTCCAGCCTGGGTGACAGAGCAAGCCTGTGTCTCAGAAAAATAAATAAATAAGTAATAAATAAATAAAGATAAAGACTGAGAGATACTTTCCTTAGTAAGTCTGATTTAGTAAATGTGTCATAAGGATTAGGAATCTACATCTTAAGATAAGCATCCTATGTTATTTTAGTTAATAAACATCCTATGTTATTTTAGTTAAAATGGGCTTCTGACAACACTGGGTGAAAAAAAATCTGTTTCCTGGTCCAAGTTACGTTATATTCCTTCTAGTAATACAAATTTCCTAGCTAAAATTGGACATATCTATCACAATCAATTGTAAAGGAAAATCTGAAAGGTTAAAAATAGAAGTTAATAAAACATTCAATGAATTTTTAAAAATCAGTATGTCCAAAATAGAATAAACATGATTAAGAATCAGAATCCTCACTTTCCTGCTGAGAAGAGCAGGGTTCTACTCCTCTGCCCCCTCTCTGAAGGAATTATTGCTATAATGAATTACTGTTATCAATGATACTGCAGTTGGACAGTTTAAAAATTACTGCATAAAGTCAACAAAAAGACAATGAAAATCACCCGAAATATTATAAACTGGATATATTCATGGTTACTATTTTGGTCTTTTTTCTTCCAGACTTTTATATACATCCAGACATATGCAAACATATATTTTATATCTAATTGGAGTCAAATGGCAAGTTCAGTTTTGTACTTTTCAGGTAACATTTTTGTAACATGGGTGTTTTACAAAATTATTAAATATTTTCCAAAAAACATTATGGTTAATAGTTGTAAAAGATTTCATTATATATTGCTAGACCAGAAAGTATGTCCCCCTAACTTCCTTTAGTTTGGGTTCTGCAGAAATTTTTTTCAAATTTCTTTGCTCTGGGATAGCTCCTACCCCTCTGAAACCAGAGTTTTGTCTTTGCAAAGTGGCTTTTTAACAATCCCCTGCAGCAAACCTATGGTGTCCATACAGGCATACCACCACTTACGGCTGCTTTCCAGGCTAAGTTTGTGCAGCACGTTTCCGCCCTCCCCAACCCTCATTCCTAAATCCAAGGTCAATCCATTAGTCTCAAAAAACAGGCAATGAGAGCCATAATTGGTGATGGATACTGGGTTTTGTGGAGTGTGGTCTCCATACTTCCTAGTTTAGCCCAGACTGACCTAAAGTTGATTCCAGTAAACTCTAATCCCAAGACTCAAATAATCCCATGGTTAAAACAACTTGGGAAAAGATACATTATATGCCTCTCTTAGAGATTTACAATACTGTTAGCACATTAGAATATTGAGAAGTCTTACAGTTAACAAACCTATTTAACTTAGCTAAACCTAGGATTTCTTAAATGTATTTGACCTTAGAAGTTTTTAATGCATACAATTGCATAATGTTTTAGAGAAATAATGCTCTATAAAACACACTTTGAGAAGCACAATTCTGTCTCATTAATAAAAGAACAAGAATTTTATGCTATATCAAATAACTTTGGTGTTGCTCAAATCATGCCTACCGCATTAGCCCTGTAAATACATCTTATTATATTTCTAGTCATATAACCTAAAAAAACCTAGGGTCCCTCAAGCTAAAATTGTTTTTAGGCTGGGTGCAGTGGTTCATGCCTAGAATCCCAGCACTTGGGGAGGCCAAGGTGGGAGGATTCTTTGAGCTCAGGAGTTGGAGACCAGCCTGGGCAACATAGTAAGACCTCATATCCACAAAAAATAAAAATAAATAGCCACCCAGCTACTTGGGAGGCTGAGGCAGGAGGATCGCTTGAGCCTGAGAGACTGAAGCTGCAGCAGCCTGGGTGACAGAGTGAGACCCTGTCTCAAAAAGAATTATTTTAAAAATGTGTTTAATATTTCATATCACACATAAAAAGTTGCAACCTTAATCACACATTAAGTTCTCCCCATCAGAGTTATTTACAGTGATAAACAAAACACAGTAATCTTTTACATTTCATAGTAACTCAGAATTCACAAACACTAGATCCCTTATCTCTGATCTTTGAAGCTACCCTATGAGAAAGGGAAAGCTAGGAATATTCCCTCCATTTTACAGAGAAAAAATTAGGGTGGAAAGCACAGTAACTCTTCCAAAGACACGTACCTCATAAATACTCATACTAGTCCAAAGTCACATACCTCATAAATAGAGGTGAAAATCAAGACTAGGTTTTCTGATTCAGTATATTCTATCTTTAGTAGTAGTTAAAACCCCTCAATTCCAAATGTTTCAATGCTATTTTCATATTCCTTTTCTATGCTTTTCACTATTTCTCAGTGTCATGCTTAAAATTTTGAAGTATATTAGACTTAGAATTTTCTAGAGATTGTTTATTTTCAATGGCTATATTAAGCTATATCAAGATAAGAAAAAAACCATAATCTGAATTAACTTTGATTATTTGGGGAGGGAATATCAGAACCAACGAGTAAAATTTAGCTAGTTAAGCATATGAAGGATTACTTAGAATGAAAAAAATTAAACCCAATATAAAATTCCATTTCATTCCGTTCAACAAATATTTTTGCGTGCCCACTATGTGACCATTTGAGGAAAAAAACATCTGGAGATGAAATAGCTGCCCATAATTCTCTACTTTGCAACAAAGAGAAATGATTTCGATTACAAACCATGTTAAAAGACACCCGCCCTGTGATCAGTATTGGGTCAGATTTGACTATCATGTATCTTTGACGCCATCATTTGTGACAGATTTGGAAAATAATGTGCAAAGCACCAGCCAAAAAGATTGTTAAGTGGGTTGAAAAACAGCATTTCTAAGAAAAGATTAATAAAACATAAATTATTGGGCCCAGTGAAGAAAGAGTGAGTCATTTCCTGAAAGTGTCTTTGAGTACATGTAGTATGGGAGCTGGGGACAATGAACAACTGTGTCCATTAATCTTGAGTATCTGACAATATTAAAAAGGCATAAACTGTAGTTTCATAAATTTAGGTTAAATATAAGGAAGACTGCTCCAATGGTGGGATGAGTTATTAGAAGGGACCTCAGTCACCTTTGGAGATGCTGGATATAATTGGGAGGATTTAACAAAGACCTCATAAGAATATCACACTTAGATAATTAATGTTGGTTTAGATGAAAATTTTTAGGCCCCATATTAAAATACCAAAAGTCCATTATAACTACCACATCTAACCAACTGCTTAAAGTTTAAATAACTTTTCTGTCTTGTACCCCTTTCTTTTGGAAGTAGCAAATGGACAAAACCTCCAGTGTCAATGGTACTTTGTTTATACTTACAGGAAACATTGTTTTAAGGCGTAGGAAGATATAATAATATGCCACAGATCACAGACTGGCTATGAGCACAATACTTTTAATTGTAACTCTAGACAAATGTACACGTAACTTTATGAAAAAATCTGATTTCTGATTTTGGTCACATTTGCCAAGAGCTCAGTTTATACTTTCTGAGATAGCTACTTTTTTCTTTAATGATCATCATAGGATCCAATTAAAATATAAATAAAAACTTTGCCTTAAATCTTGCTAACATTAAAAAATTTGTGCAAGCTAGTAAATATATGCTGTGAGACATCACCTCTGAGTTAATATCATTTTCCTTTCTTTAACATTGGTATGTTCACAGTAAAAACACTAGAGAAAAATCAGTATGTATCACTACTTCAGTGTGTACTATATAGTATATGCACCTTATTGATTTTCTGAAATCTAAAAAATGCTGTATTCCACAAGTCATTTGGATAAAGGATTTTGGACCTGTACTCCAGGGGAGAGATGACTTGGGCCAGGGTAGTAGCATTGGAGGTGGTGAGAAATGGTCATACTTAAATATAATTTGAAGGTAAAGCTAAAAGGATTTCCTTACATATTAGATGTATGTATGAAGAAAGTAATTAAGGATGAATCCACATTATCAGACCTTAGCAACAGGTGATGGAGGTCCCATTACCTGGGATAAGAAAGGCTGAGAGTAGAGCATGTTTAAGGGAAGAAGAGGAACAATTCTATACAATTCTACATATATATATACAACGTCTATAAAAATAGACGTTGAGTTTGAGACGTCTATTTTTATCCAACTGGATAAGTTAAGCAGTCAGCTGATATACAGGTCTAGAGTCTGGGGGAGAGGTCTGGGCTGAAGACGTGTTCTTGTTGTAATGTTTTTCTTCCTTGATTTTCTTTTAGAATATCTTTACCGTCTTTTATCAGGGCGACAACGCACATACATTATAAGGAAAAGCTCTCTTTCACAACCTTTTCCATTAAAAGAAATCTTTCATACCCCATAAATATATTATTATGTTAATTAAAAATTAGAATTTAAAAATATCTTTCAATGTAAAGAAAAACACAATTAAAGTAGAGGGCTATTTGAAGGAGATTGTCAAATAGTGGCCATAATTCACATCACCTAAAAATTTATGAGATGAGGTGAGCTAAATTCTGTTCCCAGACCTGTGGAGAATAAGGATGGTTTAAGAATTTATGCCAGAAGTGAAGAAAATGTTCAGTAAAGAAAAGGTGTTGAACTGCAATAGTGCTAAGGTTCCTTTCTGTTTTCACAGTGAATAGACACTGGTTATTTGTCCTGAATTAAAAACTTAGCGCCCTTGCCTTTTTTAGAATATACGCTATAACCATGAGACAGCAAGTCAAAAAGCATCTAAAGCATTCTCACACATGCTAGACTTAATAAGCAGCTATTGCTGAAGATGAAATGAGAGTGGAATTTAATTTTTGGCAGGAGTTTCTAAAGGCAGCAATGCTATCTGTGGCATGCAACAGCCTTGGCATTTGATCAAGGCAATCCTTTCCCAGAGCATGTCTTTAAGATCACACTCTCTTATAATGAATGCTCCCAAACATCATTGGAACTCTGTATTTCCCCAATTTTATTGAACTAAATTTTATTGGTGAACTTCAGTGTCATTTTTATGTATTGGCATAGAGAGGAATACTGGAAATAAAGAGAAACATTTTAAAAAGAGAAAGCATTTTTTAAAATTCCCAGAAAGATGTATTCTTTCATCATAATGAAAAAAATATTTAGCAAATCATCTTACATTAAATAGCCAAATTTCCCTGTTACCCTAAGGCAGCAAAATAATATAAATACCATAATTACTTAAGCACTCATAAATAAAAATCCCATTGTATGATCACAATGAGATGAGAATTTAAAAAGGAGAGTAATAGGGAGAAAAAGACAGTATCTGAGATGCAGAGAGGGGGCGAGGAGAAAATTACAAAAATACAAATTTCAGAAAATAGTTATGCACATATAAAATGTGGGAACTATTGATATAATTTTTAAGTCTAGTCTTATTAAGTCTAGCATGTGTAATATATTTTTACATGTATTTTGGGAATTACCATCTAATTCCCCTGAAAATTATATTGATTATCCAAATACATCTGACACAACTATATCAGAATTAGAGAATCTCGATCTTTCTTTAAATGGACAATTACCCAGAGGAGAAAATTTAATTGAGAGTCACATACAAGCAAAATTCAGCTCTAATATCCCCTTTATTTAGTATTTATTTATTCATTTTCTTGAGACGGTGTCCCACTCTGTCACCCAGGCTGCAGTGCAGTGGCACAGTCACAGCTTACTGCAGCCTCAACCTCCCAGGCTTAAGCAATCAGTCCACCTCAGTCTCCCAAAGTGCTGGGATTATAGGTGTGAGCTGCCACACCAGCTTAATTTTCCCCTTTAAATAATAATAAATGTCAATATTTTATCACCTGATAAAAAGTTATAAAGGTATTAATATAAAAGGCACAAACTCTAGCTTCATCATGGAGGAATGAGAAAAGGAACAAAATAAACTGGTAATGTATAAAGGAGGAGACAGGTAGAGTGAATGCAAAGGTAACTAAGAATAAGCGAAGTGACACAGGACAAACAGATAAATATGAGGAACAGATGAAAGTTATAAAATGCAAATTTTGGTCTAGTAATAAATTAACCTTTTTCTCCTTCAAAACTCGCTTCTCTTCCTGAATCCTCTATTTCCATTGGTGGTGCTACCCTTTACCTAGTCACCTGCTAAGAATCTGGGAGTCTTTGATCTAATCCAATCCCAGTGTAGGTCTAACTACCAGTTTACAGCAATCCAAGGGGTAGCTGTCCAGCTTCTCTCATCTGTCCCTGACATGACCCTCCAATTTACTGGCAGTCTACTGCCTGTTACATTGCTTTCTACTTCTTTGCATTTATTGGGCTGTCCCCGTTAACTATAATATCTCCCTTTCCTCATCCACTTCACCCCATTTCACTCGGGAAGGCCTCCCTGAATATTGCCTACCCAAAGACTGATGAGGTATCCCTTCATTCTCCTCCCATAGTGTCCTACACAGATCTCTTTCACTAACATACTACCACTGGTATCTTCTGAGTAACCATCTTTCCCACCAGACTGTGACCTTTTCTGTTTCATCTTTACATAAACCCAATGGCTAATACAAGGCCTCCTTGACACTCTAAAGACATTCAAAAATGTTCACTGACTGAATGAATTAAGGGTTAGATTAAAAGTAACACAGCATGGAATACAGTTAAGTTCTCCACCTCTGAGAGTTTTCAAGTAAATCCAACTATGTCAGAATTCCCATACTGGCTAAGAGCTGTCATCTACCATATGACTTTGTGATATTCTTTCCGTTGCTACATACATTTTTACTTGCCCAATTAGACTGACTCTTTATACAGCTCTTTATAATATTTGTCAATAGGGACATATGATTTTACATAGCTAGTTCTTCTTACAAGTTTCATTCTTATTCAAGGCATGGCCTGTGGTTGAAAAGTCATTATAAATGAGCCTACCGAAAATGTGCTAACATATTAGACTTACTGAACACATCGCCTCTGGGTTTCTGAGGATCTATCTGTACCCTGTTGTCAACTGTAATCCCTCCTGGAGGTGTACTGGCAGCTGGTGCTATAGTTGTCAGTCTGGTGGTTGGCCTTTCTGGGGTTGTAGCTGGTAGAGGTGTTCTGAGCTCTGTTGGCAGGGGTGGTGGTGGTGTAGGAAGTGGTGTGGGCTTTGGTGTAGGTCTTGTTGTCGGCTTAGAAGTAGGCCTGTCGGTAATGATAGGAGGAATATATGCTGTCTTCGGAGGCCACCAAGTACTTCCAACATCAGGAATCCTATTATTATGTCCTCCGTCACCCTTTAAAATGGTACCATTTCCCTTTGGTACATGAATTGGACTCGAAGGTTCAATCATAACTTTTGGGATATCTGAAAGAGTCAAAGACTTAAATTGGTATGTAACCATTCCTCCCTAAAAAGTGAAGCATTATACTGACAGACACATAAAAACATCTCATGACAACTAGTATCATTTTTCAAATTTAGAATATTACCTACTGTAAGTCATACTATTTTCCAAATAACAAATATATGTGTGTGTGTATGTGTGTGTGTATATAAAACACATACATACGTATTCATATATATACATATATTCATCCTTTGCATGTATGTAACAAATATATTGGTGTGTTTCCATAAAGAATATGTATTATTTGCAACATAAAAATGTTTTAAATATTTGTGCAGTGGAAACAGACAACAACTAATGAGAATTTTTAAAATGCAGAGACATTCTAAGTTTTTTTAATATTAAAAAAGCATAGTTATAATCTATGCTGTATCCCTATGCTACATGTATATTATAAAAGTGTGTTTAGAATTGTCTAAAGACAAATACTTTTCTTATCCACACTTTATATAAATTCAATTCACATAAATACAGTTTGAGTAAATGTTCTACATATTGTTTTATGGTCGGTTTTTCTTCCCCTTTACTGATAGATACAACTGCTTTTAAAAAGACATTTTCAGAGGTTGCAAAGATCATCTGTGGCATCTTTTTTGTTGATAATCTTCACCAAAAAGAATCAATATTTAATCTGCCTGGAATGATATACTTCATTCCAGGATTCCTGGAATGATGACTCTTTAAAAACCCTTTAATCCCCAAGATTTTATGCACCATGGTTTTCAGTAAATATTTTACTCAGGAAATTTAAAAAATTATCTTCTGTCACATGAAATGTATGTTAAATTATGACTTTTGGGTTTTTTCATGTTTATCTACTACATAACCACTACTCCAAATAAAACTTTTAAAACATTTAAAAGCAAAACAGTTCTGAATGTAGAGGAAATAAATAAGGGAATGACTTTTTTTTTTTTTTCTTTTGAGACAGGGTCTCGCTCTCTTGCCCAAGCTAGAGTGCAGTGGCATGGTCACAGCTCACTGGGCTCATGGCAGTCTTAAGATCCCAGGCTCAAGTGATCCTATTACCTCAGCCTCCTGAGTAGCTGGGACTACAGGTATGTGCACTGCACCTGGCTAATTTTTAATTTTTTTTTTTTTGGTAGAGACGGGTCTCATTATGTTGCCCAGGCTGGTCTCGAACTCCTAGTCTCAAACAATCCTGCCGCTATGGCCTCCAAAAGTGCTAGAATTACAGGCATGAGCCACTGTGCCTGGCTGGAATGATTTTTTTAATAGTAGAGTTAGGAGGCATACAACAGAGGGAAAAATGTAGAATATATTCCGATTATCTCACCATCAAAATCTAATGCTAATGGCAAACATGTATTTCTGATTTTAACAAAAGCAAATTCTCAGGGAGGACTCTATAATTTCTTTTTAGCTAAAAAGAAAATATTGAGAGATTTCAGTGAAGAGATTCAAATACTCTTAAGATTATGGTGTATTACTGAGTCCTTAGTTTTTACAAGTACCTGAGCAAGTGATTTTATTGTTTGTGGAAATCAAAGACAAATATAACCAATTATGGCAATTATACTTCTTTGATAATCTTATTCCTTATCTTCCCTAGCAATGGCCTTTGTGTAATCCTGTATTTCCTGCTAGAATTTAAAGCTGAGAGACAAGTGCTACTCACACACACAAGTCAGTCCATCGCCCTGGTATCCTTCTTTACATTTGCACTTGTAGGACCCATGTATGTTATAACATCGAGCAAAGCTGCTGCACTGATACTGACCAAGTGAGCATTCGTCTATGTCTGCATCAGAAAGTAGGAAAAGAAGAGGCTTATTTAGGAGATAAATATGACATGAAAAATATATACAGTTTCAAAAATGATTTTTTTTGGCAATGTGATGATCTACATAAAATTGGCAGATAAACAAAAGAAATAAAGTACATGTAGACTGGGAACTACCAGTGGTTGAATTGGATGTCTGTTGGTTTGTTCAACTTAATGCCAGTACTCTCCCCTGCCCCTGACATACCAGCCATCACCACAATTACAAGATCTTTCAGTGCTCTAGGAAGAAACAACACAAAACAATGGTTGGGTTTCATTACCATGACATTGGTATTTGCCTCCAATATACATGAGATCGAAGCCTTTATGACACTTGCAGATGTAGCTCCCAAAAGTGTTGACACATTGCCTAAACCTAGGGCAGGAGGCTCTTCCTGTAGCACATTCATCAACATCTAGAAACATAAGTCAATAGCATTTTAGGAAGAGCAAGGGCATGTTAAGACAGAGTGGGTTTCAAAATAAATAACTGACTACAAACGGTTGCCTGGCATCTAGCAGCTCGTCATAAATGGTATCCAGCTGGTTGCCCCTATAGGCAACATAAATTCCACATATCCAAATTTCAACTCATCCTTCTAAGCCAAGTTATTATTTTCTTGCACCCTATATATTAGCACATATGCACCTATATCTACCAAGTTGCTTAAACTAGAAACTTGAGTCATTCTTGAACTAGAAACAACCCTCTTTCCTTTAACTCCCAAATCATCAAGTCCAGTTAATTCTATCTCTAAAAAAGTTATTTGATTATGTCTACTTTTCTCTTAATCCACCATCACTACCCTATTTGAGGCCACCATCTCCTGGGTTAGACCATTACAAAAGCCTCAAAACTGCTTCTTTTGCTGTTACTTAACCCCTCCAAAGCATTTCCAACCCAACTGTCAAAATGATTCCATTAAAACATACAATCAGATCATTACTATGCTCAAAACCTTTTAACTATTTCTACTTGCACTTTGAATTAAATCCACATTCCTCCCCCATGTCCTTGAAGGCCCTGCAACAAATCACCCTCACCTACTTCACCCATTATATCTAGAGCCACCACTCCTCATATTCACACCCTGTACTTGAGCTACATGGGCGTTCTTCTTTGAAAAACCTCACATAGGCCAACCTCTCTCTCACCGCAGTGCCCTGCAATCTCTTCAGCTGCTTGGCTGTTTCTTCACATGGCTAATGATACAGGTCTTACCTTAAGGCTAATAGACACGTTCTGTTTTTCTCTCAATACCTCATGTTAACACTTGGCATTGTCTGTAATTTTATGGGGTATTTATTTCTCTTCTGTCTCCCCTGTTAGCATGTCAGCTTTGTGGGGATCAAAATCTTATCTCTTTAGTCCACTGCTACACATCCTAGCACTCAGCACAGTGTCTGGAGTATAGAAAGTACTCAGTAAATATCTCTAATCACCAAACACTTCCATTCATTCAAGGATTATTACATGCTAGGTATTGTGCTAAACTCTTTGCATCCACAATCTCATTCAATCTTCCTACCAGTTCTATGTGGTGTTATTTCCATTTTAAAGATAAGAAGACCCAAGCTCAAAGAAACAGAGTCTCTTGCCTAAGGTTACATATCTAGTATATGGAAGAGTCCAGACTCTCAATCCTACACTGTCTTCCTAATTCACCAGAAAAAAATCTGAGGCCAGAAGTACAACACATACAATCTAGCCCTGTCTACCTCTTCAGCTTCATCACTCATTGCTCACACTTGCCGCTTAAATTCTAGGAATACTGTTTCCCTAAATATTGTGCTTCTCTGAACTGCAGCGCCTTTGCACATAGGGTTCCCTCTGCCTGAGGCCTCCTCCTATTTCTCATTTTAAAAACAATAAGGCTCCCATCATCCATTCACAGAGATGTCCTCTTCTGAGACATCTGACATCTTCTGAAAGATAGCTAATTACCTGACATAAGTAATTGCCTTTTTTTCCTTACTCCCATCACCTTTCACTTCCTCCCTTTATCCTATAGAGGCTGCTGACAGAGATGCTTGACTTTACAACTCACCTACACAGGTCCTCCCATCAGGAGCCAGTTGCAGGCCAGGGGAGGGGCACTGGCACCGTATTTGTCCTTTAACAACATCACAGCCATACTGACAGTTTGCCATGGAGCAGGTCAGGGCACCTGGAAAGAGAGTGACTGGCTGACTCACACAGGTAGAAAACAAAATCTGTAAAGGAAGTAGCTATATTTTTTCACTTGTCCTGAAATCAGTGACACTGAACAACAAGGAAGACAAAGAGGCCCTAACTATCAAACATCTAAAGAAAGTAAAGGAGGAAAGGAAAGAAAGCATTAAAAGACAAATATAAAACTATTGTGCATAGATTATCTGGAAATTTTTCCAGTGGCCAAGGAAAGTGAAGAATTGAGGTATTTCTCTAGAGTACTCAAGCTAAGTGCTATTCTTAACTAAACATCCAAGTAACTGTCTCAACTGCCCATGAAATTTCTCTAGGGGAACAGCAGATTTCCCACTGAGTTGCACAATGTTAAACATGTATTCACCTCATTCCAAAAAGTTTCATGCTACACTTACACAATGTTAAATAAAATTAGCTAACTATTTTTATTTTATGCAACTCAGTTAAATGATAATTCAGTAAAAATAAAAATCAAGTCATTAATTGTTGGATATCATATGAATACCTCAATTCAATGATCATCCTGTATAGAATTTTAGAGCATATTAGACATATTATGTATATTTCTTATTCAATGACATGGATTAATAGATAATTAAATTATGCTAATTGGGTACTTATGCTGGTGGTTCCACACAATAATATGTCTAGTTACAAAATTGTTTTCAAATCTAATGTATCCATCTTATACATCCAAATGGTAGAAAACACACATTTCTTCCTTATAAAGATATACATGAATTCTACTTTTCTGGTATCATATTCATTTATTTTTTATTTGAAATTGTTTTCTAGAAGTCTTAGACTATTATTAAAGTCTAAAATTCTATAAAAGCCTAAAGGCCTTTATAATGAAATACAAAAATTAAGTAAGAAAGTATTTATGAATGATTTAAAATCACAAAACAGACCTGATGGATTCTGTCTGGCAGTCCCTAAATAGTCAATAGTGTTCTTTTTTTTTTCTTTTTCTTTTTTTAACCTGGAATCATTCTTCTATGCCCAGATAGAAGACAGGGGTAAACATGTTTAAAAAAAAAATTAGAAAACATACTTAGTTTTGTAATTCTTGATCTAAATACCATTTCCTAATCAATTTAATATTGGCACCCATGATAGAAGAATATTATACATCAAAAATGGTGCCACTAATTTTGATTTTCAGTTCCTCAGGCACATATATAAACACATGCACACATCTTGTTTAGCAGAACCCGGGAGGCCACTTTCACAAAAGCAAGCTCCCAGAGCACAACAGAAACAAGCCCAAAGCACTTTTAAAAGAGTTAAGATTCTTGACATACTTGAGCAGGAACCATCCGGCATGAGCATATATCCGTTGAGACAGTAGCACTTGTAGCTGCCATAAGTGTTCATGCACCTGTGCTTACAGGGCCGAGGCATCAGGCCACACTCATTTAGATCTGAAAACAATGTGGGTCGAAGCAGAAAAATTACAAAACCTCAGCACTAATGTAAACCATTTAAAATTCTTTTCTATATTAAAAAATGAAAGAGAAAAATAGGTCAAGCTACAGTAACTATCATTTACATAAGAGATAGAGAATGTTCATGCAATATTAATTTGAAGGTTGTTTACACTAGGGGCAACCAGGAGTCGCCATGACCTTTATGGATTTCTGTTTATAAAGGCCAGTTAGGAAAATTCTCAACAACAGGTGCCTACCTTACCATCCCTAGAAACAGCAGCATACTAACATCCTCATGGGCAGAGGTGCTCTATCAGCTACCATCTGTTTGCCAACATTCTTACAATATCTGGGTTCTATTGCTAGATTTAATCCTGACAATGTAACCCTATTCGTTCAATGTCTTCCTTTCTCTGTTTAAAGAACATATTACATGAGAATATTTTACTTTACAGGAAGTATACAGATTTTAAAACATTTGACTGCTTTGACCTTCCCAAGGGAAGGCTACATAGGCTATATTTTCAGAGGATAAGAAAGAAATAAATTAAGAGTGATCATTATTGTAGTTTTTCTTGTTCAATCTGGTAGATTTTATATGATTTAAGATTAAAGAAGAAACTTCAGTTTCCTGCTTTAGTAATGCATTCAAGTCACAAAATGAACTTTAAAACACCCACCAGCATATTTTCATTTATTCCACAGTTAAGAAAGGCATATGGAAACACTAATGGACAAAATGTAATAGACTATCATGTATTTTAGGTTTATTGGTTTAAGTATCAATATGAAATGAATTAATAAACTTCACATTATAAAAAGGTTTTAACCTAAATTAAACACTGCCTCAAGTGAACATAAAACTCATAATGACAAATAAACATTGAAATAGTAATGCCTAAAATATATGCTTCATTAAAAAGAAATGTGACCACATGTTTGTCTGGAACCACCAGCGTAAGTACCCAAATAGCATAATTTAATCATCTATTAACCCATGTCATTGAATAAGAAATATAATTTGTCTAGTTGCAAAATTGTTTTCAAATCTAATCTATTAAATCTGATCTGCTCATTTATTTGAAATCTGTATATTTCACTTAACTAAATCACCAAGTTCCATTATGTTTTAAAACCACCAAATAATTATCACATCTAAAAAAATGTTCATATCTTACTGATTTTCCAAGTAGGTCTTTTTTCTGCCCTGAATGCAACTGTAAGCAGACCCCCAGCTGCGCAAATCCTGGAAAGGTTAAATAAACCAAAAACTTCTGTCATCTCCTATGCTTTCTTCAAATTTCTACTTTATTGTCTCTTGACTAGTTAAGGGTTTTTAAAACAAAATCACATTCTAAAATATTTCAAAAAAAAATTTCCTCATAGAAAGTGCCATGCAGATTACAGTATCAAAAATGTTTTCTCCCTCTGTTAATTGAAGCAAGAATCAAGGAAGAATGACTGAGAAATAAATTTTCTACCCTTCCCATATTCTTTTACTTTGTATTTCAGTATTTACTAAAAATGAGAGGGAACCTTTTCTCATCTTTTAAGAGGAATTAATGACTATTCCTAATATGTTCCTGCAGAGTCACACCTGTCTTTGATAAATCTTTTTGATATTATAGTAAATAGCATTTAAAACCAAATATGCCATTAGAGAAAGGCTTTGTGTTTCAAATATTTTTTCTGCACTAAACAAAAATAGAACAAAACCACAAAATAACACAGTAAAATCAAAACCTATATCTCAAGAAAAGGATATTGATGGATTTTTGTTTATGTGTCAGTTAAGAATCCCTATGTTTATTTTCAGAGCGTGACAGAAACTGTTGTGCGTTCCTGATGGGAATGGATTAGGTGTTTACAGTTCCAGGCAGCTCATAAACAAGGAATATTTACGCTGATGGAAATTTCTTCAGACACTATGTCGGTGAACTAAACCTGAAGCCCAGTTGGGGCAGCTCTTCTACAATTTGGCTCCAGTCTGGGCCAATAAAGGGCCCCTTAGGATTGCTATGGTAGTATTCATAATCTGGACTGGAGCTGCTGGTGGTTTTAGAGAATGGCTTCAACCCAACTTTATCCTTCTGTTCCCATAGCAAAAGCACTTTGGGGTTAAGAATCATGAAACTGAAAGGAAAGAAAAGCCAATATGCTGTCATGAGTCTAAAAAAATCTGGACTGTATGAAATAATACGAGAAAGGAAGAATGCATGTAACATTCAATGGGTAAATGTGGACATATACTGGCTATTTTACCTGTTACTAATGGGCATATGAGTATCCAAAACATGGAAAGCAATTGAGAAAGCTGTACTCCACCAGCTGTTGATGGTCTGGATGACATGCCCTGACAGCTGACTGTTGTTAATATCCCTAGTGACTGCCATCATTGCCCCATCTGCCACAGGCAGGTGTCTCCTAAAACTTCACAATGACCCTTATGAAAAACACTTCAGATACTGTAAGATTCCACAGTCATCCATGTTTATCAAAATTTGCCAAATATCAGACTTTTCCTAAAGTACAGAGCTTCAAAAGATTAAATGTATCTGGTGTCCTGGTAAGAAGCCTTTTTGTCCTCAGTTTTCTTAAGAGTTTATTGTCTTCAATTATGTTACCTTCTTTTCTCATTGAACTAGTGTCATATTGAGTAAGTTAATATGTGTTGCTTTCTATAAATGCTGTATTCATTATCACAATCTATTGGATATTCTTCAATTAAGCAAGAAATTTAAAAATACATTACTTCCAAATTATAGTAACTACTCCTACAATAATAAGCAGAACAAAATGAAGTCATTGATCATACTGTCTCAAATAAATCTTAAAAGTTGATAAGAGAACCTGGAAATAAAACTTTGGTGTTTTTATTGTAAATTTACTTATGTTCCTTTTTCTCTGGAGGTTTATAATACATATAAGGAAAATCTATCAAATAGGAAAATTTAAAAATGTAATGAATTATTTCATGTGCTTATATTATACTAAAGGATAGAACTTTACAATAAGCCACTTACATTCATAATGCTTCAATTATTATGTATACAAGTCTTAAAGTGCATCTATTATTGTCAGGAATACATTTCAGTAGGTTGGTGGATTCAGGAGTTTGGATGGGAGAAGGAGAGGGAGAAGGGAACTGGTCCAGAATGGAAATGCAAGCTGCATAGCATTATTATTAAACTTCAGGAAAAAAATCAGAAATTTTATTAGCATGCAGACACTGAAAAGTAGCTTGAAAAATTAGGAAGAGATCATTGAGTAAGATAACTAGCTCAATGGATTTGTTTTTTTTTTTTTTACATAAACTTTCATTTAACACATTTGGACTGTCTCTCCGCTTTGGTGCTAAAACCAGGCAGTCATAGGCAAACATGTCAATATGTCAACTACCATAACTTTATTTTTTAAATTATTAAGGACTGAAATTAATTCTTTTGCCCTAATTCCTTGTGCAGAAAATATACAAAAGCATCAAATTTCCTCTCAGCAGAGACAATGATTAATAATTTCAACTATTTTAATTCAGTTATTCTAAGTTCTTAAACCTATGAATGGGTTACAGATAAAATATCCTAGAAGAGGAACTGTAAAATTATGCTACACATTATTTTCCTACAAAGCTTTCCAGCATGATGAAGACATTAATATTTTCGGTGTTTCTATTCTTACGCCAACCCCACAGGCGAATAGGGCAGGAATTACTGTCTCCCTGTTACTGATTGGTTAATGACTTGCTTAAAATCAAATAGCAACTAAATGCCATCTTGGAATCAGAACTTAGGCTATCTGATGTTACACAATGTATACCAAAAGAAGGTCACTAATGTATACTTTGATTTTCAGGTAACCTAAAACTCTATACCTCGAGAGTGGGGAAGAGCACTTGATTTCCAAAATCTACTTGGCAAAGGGCATCAAATCCCCAATTTCAGTTGCATTGGAACTCCTCAGTTTGCCTACATATGAAAAAAGTTGTTTTGCTATCTGATTTTTAGAAAATATTTCAAAATTCAGAAAAGAAAAAGAAAAGCAATGATACTCGATGCATTAAAAGGACAGTAGAGCTCCATACTTTTCAGAGCACAGAGAATCAGCACCAGGTGGCAATTCCTGCTGCTTGCTGTACATGCTCAGGGCTGAAGGCTGGACACTCCTGCGCTAGTCTTCAGAACATTTGCAAGAAGTGACATAACTGCAGGAAGCCATGCAGGTGGGAAAAGCAGACCACCTGGGACAATACACGCTCACCCCTTGAAGGCAAACTTGTGGCTTGGTGATCCAGGGGTTGGAAAAGAGGCTGTTCACTGCCTTGGTCAAGAGGAGTTGGGATGTGCTCGTCTTCATACCAGGAAGAAGGTAATAAGAGTCAACTTTGAACTGATGTCAATTTTAGCCCTAAAAATCTTTACAAGTATATATTAAACAATTACATACAGTTGGCAGATTTTAAAAATAATGCATTAGATACTTTATAAACAATAGTTTATTTTATGGTTCTTCTGGTTTCTCTTCTCCTTTATTTTAATTTTCTTAAAAATGTATCACTGTCATCTTGTTTTCCAAGGACAACACACACATTATAAATGAGCAGTCCATTGTCATACAATTTTTTTAAAAACTCCAAACAAGAGATCATCATTTTTAAAAGTATTATTTAGTCATAAACAGAAGGAAGAAAACAAAAAACAAATTATAAAAATATTGCTTATAATCCACCTGCTCTATTTAAGGAAGTCTTAAACGACCAACTTAAGATTTGTTTCCCTACATTATCAAGTTGTACAATAGTAGTTTAAAATACTACAAAATTATGAACAAATGTATGAATTGCATAAAGATTTTATTTACATAACAGCATAATAGATCGTCAATATTATCATTTAAACGTAAGAAAGTATGTTTCTAGAACATACATAAGAAGCTTTATGCAAAAAAAAAAAAAAAAGGTTAACTGTTGCCATTATTCATTTACCAAAATATAAGATGGTTGAGACTCAAAGTAGAGAGTTGAGACTTGACAATCACGTTCTGTTTCAACACCATTACGTTATTTACAGCCAGTTAAATGGCCAGATCAAATGAACATTGGTTTTGGGAGCTGAAACCATACATCTTTTTTTTTTTTTTTTTTTTTTTTTGAGACGGAGTCTCACTCTGTCGCCCAGGCTGGAGTGCAGTGGAGTGCAGTGGCACGATCTCGGCTCACTGCAAGCTCCGCCTCCCAGGTTCACGCTATTCTCCTGACTCAGCCTCCGGAGTAGCTGGAACTACAGGCGCCCGCCACCACGCCCGGCTTTTTTTTTTTTTTTTTTTTTTTTGTATTTTTAGTAGAGACGGGGCTTCACTGTGTTAGCCAGGATGGTCTCGTCCTGACCTCGTGATCCGCCTGCCTCGGCCTCCCAAAGTGCTGGCATTACAGGCGTGAGCCACCGTGCCCGGCAGGAACCATACATCTTTCAAAAACTAAGGCTGTAGGTATCCACCTTAATATTAGGGTTAAAGCTCTTAGATTTTTGTGCTTAGCAAAGCAATCAACTTTCAGATGTAACTAGTCCACAAAATAAGTATCTGGTTCTGACCTACAAGACTCCAATTCTTTCCTTATGATAAAGAATTCAACATATGAAATATAAACCATACTAAAACATTAGGAATTGACATTTGTAAATATTTTCTTCTGAAATTATTACAAAGTACACTGTAAATTCCTAAGAATGTCTTTCATTTCTGAGAATATGCAATGATATATTTACATACTAAAAATCACTCCCCAATGGAAAAGTTATAAAAAGATTATTTCCTATAATAATATTTTTTTTTTTCTGGCTGGGGGAAAAAGAGGTTTGTATCGGTACAGAAACTCAAGGAGGAGGGAAATATGCATAAATAAAAGTGAAAGTAAAGGAAGCAAATGATCGAAGAGAATCTTGCCAGAATTCGGGTTAGAACTTCATCTGCTTTGAAAGGTAACATGTGCCTTATAGAATATGTTAATGATCAGTCCAAGCCTGTAATTTCATAACAGTTCTAGGTGTAACAAATCCAGAAAATGACTTAGTGGGGAAGAGCAAGCCACCAAAAGCAGATCACATTAAGCCAGTGGCAAGGCTGCTAAATTAAACCAGTTCCAAAGTGCAGCTTTCCCTGGTATTCTGGCTGTTTCCCAGGCAGCTCTAAAGGCACTGGTTAAGCACTTGTTTATTCAAGCTGTTTATGCCATGATGCAAGTTTCCAGGGGGTTATTTCTTAAAGCACATAACTCGCTACAAAATTCTCAGTGAAAACTTGTCATATACCTAAAGCTGCTTTTAATCAAAAGCTAATTTCCAGTTCTGTAAAGTTATTTCAAATTTACTTCTTTTTGACATTTCTCTCCTCGAGAAAAACGGAGCCTCTTTGATTTCCCTTATCTGTGAAGCATATTTTCTACTTTATTAAAATGTGTGGGCCTGAATGAAAACAGTCTAAGTTAATCTGCTATGTAGGCACTATCAACCATTTTCTCTAACAACTTTTATGGGAGTCTCTAGGCAGCTCTCACACTCAACCAGGCCACACATGGCAGCTTCCCTTATCCTGACAGGGCCCTCAGTCTATGGATGCAGAGACTCTCTAAGGTGCTGTACCAAGAACCTGTGGAACTCTTTCAAGTTTCCACGGTGTTCAGGACTAAGAACCATTAGATGAAACTGTCATTCATTTAACATATTTAGTGTGCATTTACCATGTGCAAGTCACTTTAATAATAGTTTTCAGGAACCTAGAAATCAGAGAGACAACAAAAAGGGTTTCTACTCTCAAGGAGCATAAACCTAGCCATCAGGAACCTGTCACACTGCTTTTTTTGTGAGGAGGGCAAAATAAGAGATGATTACAACACCTAAGTTTATTTTAAGCTATAGTTTTATTTTCAAAACTGGACTTGAAATTACATTTTCAGTGCCAGCACTATTTTTGCAGGTGTAAAATCCCATTTTGCTACTAATCAAATCCTCTTCTCTTTAAGGAATATGGTTTTGGAGAACAAGATTTTAACTTGATATATTTGATTTTTTCTTTAGAGAAATAGGTATGTGTTACAGAAAAAAAAGTACATGTTAAACTGGTTTTCTGAAAATAAGAGCTATCCAGTAATGAACCCTTGTTTCAATAATAGTTTTAGCATGTCTTTGAAGCATGTTAAAGTTGATGCACCTCCTGCAAAGAAATTTACATGAATTTCTCTGCAATCTCAAGTGACTTCTTTTAATCGTCTTCTTTATATTTTATATCCTCACGTTTGGACAACAACGTTTTACAGTGCTGACATTAATGAAACATCTGAGGGCTTATGTTCACCACTTTAAAAAAAAGAAGTATACTGAGATTCTAAGATGAACATTGGCATTCAATAACCAGAACCTAACACACTGCTACCTGTAAATTTACGCTGGGGAAGAAAAATCAAGTGGATTTTTCAAAAGAGCAAACTGAGATAATAAGAGCACCACTTATTTAAAAAAATTATGCAGGTATGTTTGGTAAATTTCAAGTTAAAAAGAGTATTATAAGAGAGAAAACAAGCCTTGGGAAAATCAGTTCTAAATCAAATAGCAGATAATACAAGAACACACGTTAGAATAGCAACTTCTACCATTGGGACATATCATTTCTGCTAGTGTGGATTTCATCTGATGGTTCATGAATAATTCCATCTGATGGTTCATGAACCACCATTTTGAGTATGTTTTCAAAAATCAACGTTCTGGATGATTGCAAAAACTGTGTCTTAACACAGGAACAGAAAACCAAACACAACATGTTCTCACTCATAAGTGAGAGTTGAACAATGAGAACACATGGACACAGGGAGGGGAACTTCACAACTGTCTGTCAGGGCAGGGGGCAAAGGGAGGGACAGCATTAGGACAAATAAATGCATACAGGGCTCAAAACCTAGATGACAGGTTGATAGGTGCAGCAAATCACCATGGCACATGTATTCCTTTGTAACAAAGCTGCATGTTCTCCACATGTATCCCAGAACTTAAAGTAAAATTTAAAAAATAAAAGTAAATAGTGAAAAAAAACTGTGTCTGTAAATCACTAGTTTACATGACATACCTCAAGGAATATCTTGAAATAAGTATCCGACACTGAAGAACAGTAGTATTTCAGCAATATCATTTCTGTATCAGATGAGGTCAAGTAAGTATGTAAGGGATAGTTAGACACCATATCATTATTTCACCTGACATTTAAGATGATAGGGTGTATAATTTAAGAAATAAGTAAAAATTGACTCATCTTTTTTATTTTTGACTCTTATCTGTTTAGTGAAATCTAACCCTAATCTTTATTTCTAGTTTAATTCCTAATAATGAAATTTTTCTTTCCATTCTTTTTTTTTTTTTTTTTTGAGACAGAGTTTCGCTCTTGTTGCCCAGGCTGGAGTGCAATGGCACAATCTCAGTTCACCGCAACCACCGCCCCCCGGGTTCATGTGATTCTCCTGCCTCAGCTTCTTGAGCAGCTGAGATTATAAGCGTGTGCCACCACACACAGCTAATTTTGTATTTTTAGTAGAGACAGGGTTTCTCCATGTTGGTCAGGCTGGTCTTGAACTCACAACCTCAGGTGATCTGCCTGCCTTGGCCTCCCAAAGTTCAGGGATTACAGGCGTGAGCCACCACGCCCGGCCAATAATGGAAATTTTTTACTGAATTTAATTAACAAGACAAGCCTTGTCTGACTTGTTAGCATGAGTTCGAGGATCACATTTCCAAATATATTTTTTCATCCAAAACTAAGATAGTAGAAAAAATATGGATTATATAGGCCATAGCTCTAAGTTGACATGCTAGCTCTTTACTAACTCTGTGAACCTGAGCAAGCCACTTAATATTTCTATCCTTCAGTCTCTCCAAATAAAAAATGGATTAACAATTAATAGATTATACCTTAATTATAATAAATAATGCTCTACTTCCTAATGTTGTTTTAATGATAAAAATGGATAATATATATAAAATACCTGTAGCACTATGAGTGTTGAATAAATATTTGCTTTTATAAACAACTGATGCTGAGTTTTAAAAAAAGTGCTTGCTAAATTAATCATTTTTATTTATCATGGAAACATTCCAAAGTGGTCAGTAGTTGAAGGGAGATTTAATCACAGAATCAAAGGGCTCAGAGTTAGGAGGAAACTCCAAATTTCAAATCAAACCCCCTACCTGACTTTGGCATTAAAGGGAAGCAGTACCTGGGGTCTGAGGTGGTCAATTATTTGGCCAAGGATTTCCAACTAGTTAGTGGAAGAACAAGGAGTACCAGAAGGCTTCTAAATTACTGATGCAGTGATTCTTTTCTTCAAAATACATTTGAACTAGTATCAGAGAATAAGAGGATACAATTTGTTTAATTGTCCTTTGATAAAAAAAAATTTTACAACATTTATCATTAACACATTTTTATTTATCAGCAAAATGGCAGCTCACATATTTGTGGAAAAATAGCTAGGGAAAGTAGTTTGAGATAAGAATATTTTTAATTTGGGAGTAATAGAGGTGTCTTTGATTGTGTATTTATGTCAGACTATTTTCCTACCTTGATTGCAGGTTTTTCCAGCATATCCAGGATGACACTTGCACTTGTTTGGCCCAATACAGTCACCATGTTTGCATCGTGGTTGGCACACAGCTGTGAAAAGAAGATGGCATGCGTTATTTCTAGGTCAGCGAAACACCAATCATATAGCACTAATGTCGTGTATTAGTTTAATAATAAAAGAAAAAAAAGAGAATTTACAACAAAGTAGCCAAAATATACAAAATCAGTTTCCTATAAACATTCTGTAAGCTACACACACACACGTGTTATGTGTGTATATGTGTGGATGTGTGTATCAGTTGAGGCTGAATTTTAAATTCAAGGACAATACTCAAATAGTCAAATAAAAGAAAAACTAGGTAAAACTATGCATAAGCATAACTGATATTTGTTCATAGTTACAACTTTACAATGTCCTGCACCCACAATTTCAAACTCAATCTCTCAAATATACTTCAAATAGCAGTTCTTAGTCCACAAGTACTAAGTATGTATGAAATACAGATAAATTTCTAACTAAACATAAAATATTTATTTTACTAGAAATAGTATTCCTAAGTATGAAATGATTCAAAATGAAACAAAAACTAAAACAACATTGTTTTGGGACTTCAATTCAAGGATATTTCTGTATCTTGATCTTTCTTAATCCTAACATTCATTACAACTGCTTTTCAATCTATAATGGCCTTTCTATGCCCTAACATAGCAAATAGGATGTTCTCAGTTTGACATTTACTCTTTTCCATCAACTGAGTTCCACTTTCTCAAGACTTCAAAATACTGTAAACCATCACTCAAATATTTTCACTGCTTAATTGGAATTTGTTCTGCTTATTCTCTATCAATAATTCTCAGCTGGGGGGTACTTTTTACCCCTGTGGAAATTTGGAAATGTCTGGAGACATTTTTGGTTCTCACACTAGGGAGAGGATACTACTGGTATCTAGTGGATAGGCGCCAAGGATGCTGCTAAACATCCTAAAATGTTCAGACAACCTGAACAAATTATCCAGCCCAAAATGTCATCGTGCCAGACCTGGAAACCCTGTTCCGTACCAAATATGTGCATGTCCCTATGCCAGACACTATAATAGATGAAAAATAATTGTATAGCATGGGACTGGTCTCAAGGAGTCTACAATCTAGATAAAAAGACGAAACCACGTTTCTTATTCAAAACAATATTTATTCATCAGCAATATGAAGTCTGTGAAGGAATCATCTCACAAGCAAATCCATATACATTCGTGCAGAAAGCCTCATAGAGGAGGCTTGAGTAGACAGAGAAGGGAGCAGACTACCCAAGAAGAAGAATATTTCACAGCCAAGTAAGCCGCTGTTTAGTTAGGAGGCACACAGGGGGCTCATTAAGCTAAAGACATGGGTAAATGGTGGAGGAAGAGTGAGAAACAAGCAGGTGAATGGTATCAGGTGATTATGTTCCCTACATTTCAGAATGAGAAACATGCACTTTATCTCTAGGAAATGGGAAGTTTCCATACATTTATCATCATCAGAACTGCCTGATAAAAATCAAAGCTCTGGGAATCTTATCAAAGCATTGGTGATGATATGTAGGATGGACTGGAGAGAGTTTAGAGGCAGAGAGGACAGTTGCAAGGCCAGTGAAATAGTTTAGGTCTGACATGAAGAAGGTATGATTTGTGTTGGTGACAGGAAGAAATGAGCTTCAATAATCATTGAGTGAAGAGCAGATAGTCCTTGAAGACCAAGGGCAATGGACTCAACAATGACCCCGAATTTTGAAGCCCCTGACACCTGTTCCTACCCATTTTAACCCATGCTGTTCTCCATTCTGGGATATGCTCCCAGTTTCCTCTCTGATAATTATCAAACATTGTTTCCTTTAAGACTCTATACTGCTGCGAAACTGACGTGCATGTTATTTTTGTTTTCTACATTTCCTTGCCCAACTCTCACTAACCCTTCCCTCACCTTCCATTCCACAAGGCTTCTTTGCTAATTTTAGTTTCAGGTCTTCCTTGCCTGTTTGTCATCCCAACTGGACCCTGTACCACCACAAATCCTTAGACAGTGCTGTGTAGGAGGTATTTAATATAAAAGACTGCAGAAAGAAAAGACGAGGAGAGTGTAAACGATAGGGAAATGCCCTTGGAAAATTCTTAAAATCTGATTTTAAACATGGCATTAAATTCAAAGGGAAACAATTGTGTTCATATCTGTGAAATGAAATAAACTGTCCAGGAGGGCCTTTCTAATATTACTCTTTAGCCAACTGTACACTTGGCGGATGGTTTATGTGCAGTTTAAAATAAGTCCCAGAAGTAAGCCACTCTATGTAATTTCTAGGCTCTATCACCAAGAAATATCAGCTTAAAAAATTATTTTTAATCTAAAAAGATGATGTTCCATAAATCTACACATATATGTATATTCATGCAACCTGAATAACCATGTATCACTGAGGCACACAGAATGCCATATTGAAAAAAATGTAAATGTCTCAAAATCATTAAGTGCAAGTCCAGGAAATAACCCCTTAAAATAATTGGAATTTGGAAAACTCTCTCAAAGCATGAAAAAGTAGTTTTAAAAATACCACTTAAAAATACAAAAAAATTTATTTAGTACACTTTATAAAACAATTAAACTTGAGGCCCCCAGGCTGTAGCCTTTGGACCCCCGACCAGCTTGATAACCATCAATTTATAGTACTTCCAGGTGCTTTATAGGAACAAAGTTTTTATTGTTTCCTCTCCCCTTTTTGTTATTTGTTCTCAAGCAGAGTGCCCTAATCTTGGGCACATCAAATGCACACATTCCAACAGGCCAAGACTGTTAATGTTTCTTCCATGTTTAGGGAGTCCTATTTCAAAACAAACTGTTGTTTGCAGTTCCATCTGATAGGCTATTCAGTGAAGTAACCAAGAACCCTTAGATTAGCCAATGGCTATTAAATGCAGTAGGATACTTCTAAAGTTGATATAGTCAATTTCTTTATTCTTAGAAAAAGAAAACCCTTTGGAAACTGTTGCACAAAAAGATTTTCTCCTTTATAGCACAAAGTTATCTTGCTGGCATTAGGTCTGGAATGGAATTCAATAAATATATATCAATCATTTGTTATATATAATGTATTATAGTAGGCAAGTGTGGTGGGGGATTAGAGAGTCACAGAGGGTATGAAAAATTAGCTGTAGAGCTAAAATATCTCAGTGAAACCACAACAAGGGCTTTGACAGAGAGGTGAAAGAACCAAGGAGGGTGTGTAATAACTACAACAGCAGGTCGGTGTGTTAGAGGCAGTGCGTTAGAGGTAAGAGCAGTGGAATAGGAGACAAAAGACTTTCAGAATATAAGCAAAGTGGGGAGGGGCAGTAAAGGGGACTGCTTCTTAGTGAGTGCAAAGTGTTCTCGTGGGGCTACACTGTAAAGTGCTTAAAACAGCAGATGAGATCAAAAGAAAGGCCGAGACAGATCATAAAAGGCCAGCTGCATTCTTACCAATATCTCTTTCCCTTCTGCTTTAATATAGAATGTCTTTTTTTTTTTTTGAGTGGGGGATGTGTTAGTAATGGAAAACTATATTCTCTATTCTCCTTGGCAGATATGGACAGCCACATGACTAAATTCTGGCTAAATGGGATGAAAGCAGAAGTGATGGGGTGGGGCTTTGGAATGCTGTGTAAAAGGAGGGCTGAAAAACATGGCTTGTTCTGTGCTCTCGCCTAGAATGTGCATGTCATGACTGAACCACAGTGGCCTCTTTATGACCATGAGACGATCTTGAGAATGGAAAGAGGGTAGAGCAAGAAGTCATAATATTAACCCTAAATCACCATCCTAGCAATTTAGGGCACTGTTCTTTGTGTCACATTACTCGTAGCTAAATACAATTCCTGACTTTCCTTGATCACTAGGCTGTGGAATCTGGACTTCGTCTGTGTTTATTATCAAGCCAGCAAAGGCTTCCTTTTGATACAAATTTAGGATAGAAGTGTTATGAGTAGATTCTAGTACAGAAATAAAACTTGTCAAATGTATTGTATATACTCAGGGGAATGTAAAAAAAGAAACTTTATTTCTACATCTAAGTAAATAGTAAGTAAATTTCTACATCTAGATTAGAAAGTGCATAACCATTTCAAAACTAGAGAAAAGTAATTCCCAACCTCTGTATAAACTGGCCCACCTTCCAATAACACACTCCACTGTAATGTGAGCTGTCAGGGGTCAGCAAAAACCAATCTTTTCAGCAAACTGCATTACTCTGTGAATAGCCGGTCATCCTTTCCTTCTCAAAAAAATAAAAAAGGATAAATGATCCATTTTCAGTGGTCTTCAAAAGTATTAAAAATAGAGTATATTCTTGCTTGGAGTAAACAATGTGCCTGCTGGTGCTACTGGCTATCAGAAAAGGCAGCATTACTTCTCTGACCTTCGTGTGGATCAGGAACAAGAAGTTTGGGCCATATTTGATGGTCTGCTATCACTAGCATCCAAATAGGGTTTAGCAACTTAATAAGGCTTAAATAAAGTCCAGGTAAAAATAACAGATAATCAACGAATGACAGACATTTTCCCCCAAAATCAGTTGCCAGAATTAAGTCCAAATGGGCAATCACACTCAAATTTGCTCTCTTAACATTCCTGTAGCATAATCTCCAAAGTGCCCTGAAAATAACCTCTAAGTCATTGTTTTAACTAGAAAAAGAAACAAGTTTCAACTGGCAAAACAAACATAACTATTTAACGTCACATGTCCAAGCCTCTTCTGTTTGATCGCAATCTAAAATTTTAGTCTTAAAAATCCATCCTAGGAGTTCGTGACCAGCCTAGCCAACATGGTGAAACCCTATCTCTACCAAAAAACTAGCCGGGTGTGGTGGTGGGCGCCTGTAATCCCAGCTACTCGGGAGGCTGAGGCAGGAGAATAATTTGAACCTGGGAGGTAGAGGTTGTAGTGAGCCGAGACTGTGCCACTGCATTCCAGCTTGGGCAACAGAGTGAGACTTGGTCTCAAAAATAAAAAATAAAAATAAAAAAAATCCATCCTAACTGATGTAACTGGGTCTCTGAGAGTTGGACAATAGTTTCTAACTCGAACATAAGCAGTGAATTATCAAATAAGTTATGAGAAAATTAAACTCCCACAACAATCCTATAATGTTTCTTATGTAAGGTAATCGTGCCGGGAGTAAAGTGCCAACATTTGAAAACTAAGGATATGTTGAGATGCCCAAGGAGATGGGGGCTCTGAAAAGTAACAAGGGAAACGCCAATCCAATCTCAGTGGTAGTTAGTAGCTTGAGAAGGATTTTCTCAATATAAATAAGATTATCTTTAGAATTCCAAGAATCATTTGTAATTTTTTCAATCTACATCATGTTATTATGCAGACATGGCACCACTAAAAGCAGAACGAAAAACCTTGTCCTCCAGGTTATGTTCACAGAATAAAAGGGGGCAGAGAAACATGCAAGGGCAGGGCAGAAGAATAAATAGATATGAAACTGGAAACTGGAAGACTTCACAAAGCTGTTATTACACCCAACAAGCTTCACAGAATTCAGATATGGACAAATTCATTTGAGGAGAACAAGAAAATATGATAAGGAATGACTTTCAAATGGTAATTGGCCTTGGAAGAGTGAAGTTGCTGAAAGCAATATGAAACAACTCACTACTATATTAATAGGACCTGGGTGGAATGGAGGGAAATTTTACAGTGGTCCATTGAAAAGTGCCCTGAGCCATCGCATAACATATATAGAACAAAACTTAGATGAAAGAATCCTACTGTCCAAGATCCCCAGGGGAAAACATCTTTCCAGCTTTCCTAATACCCTGTACTATAGTGTCAATTATCTGATGGTCAAATCTAAATTCCTGCTGCAGTAAAAGCTGAATAACAATGCCTCTGATTGTTATCACTATAAGACATAGTAAATGCCCTCATGAATACAGAACTCTAAACCATTTTATATGACTGACTGAATTTATCCTCATGATATCCATATAAGGCAGGAGAGAGGAACACTATCTTCATTTTACAAGTAAAGAAGTAAAAATGCAAAAGATTAAGTGACTTGACCAATTTCAGGAAAAAATGTCTTATCCCAGTTCCATGCTCAATCCACTACGTCTTCTGGTGGTCAGAAAAAGACCAAAAAGTCCAGCATTTTCAGTGCATTTGATTATAACAAAATACTAAGCAGGAAAGGATGAGAGGGGTAGAGAATGTTAATAATGATTAAAAACATAAAAGTAAGTAACATTTACATAACTTAAATATGTCTTAAAAGGAGGGAAAAGTTGCAGTTAAGACCACAATCTATAACTTAAGAAAACTAAAGTAACTCTGCCAGAATATTTGAAAAGAAAATAATTTCATTACCCTGTTGCTTGTTTTATGTAGATGCTGGATTCTGAACCATCGAGGCAGCATATTATTGTTATCTCTGTTGAAGTATTGCTATAATTTTTGTTGCTGTTTGCTCTGGGCTTCACATTTTATTTAACATCATTGCAATTAAGAACTTAACCACAAACCATAGTCAAATACCAATGTCAATTACTCAATGATAATTTAGAACATAAAGTTAAATGAAGTGTCCAGTCTTTATAATGTTGTCTCCCAAGAGCTGTCAATAACTCATTTTATTTTTGTGTCTGGGAACATCCAATTCGGACACATTTATCCAGTATCTATTTGATCTTTCACTATTTAAATTCCTGAAGTGTCCCCCCGAAAATAAGTGGCAGCATCTGCATATGTGCATCTCAAGCTAAGTTTTATTTGTCATAATTAAGCACTTTCTCTTTTCACTTAAAGAAATTCTCTGAGCACTATTGTTGTTTTCAGTTTACTAGAAATTTTAACTTTCTCTTTCTGTTTTCATTGTGCTAGAGTGGAATTTAGATTAATGCCAAATAAGACTTTAAGAACATGTAAGAAAGTGTTACTATGTATTTGGAAATGGTTTGTTTTTTTTTTTTAGTAGAGTAACAGTAGCAATGCCCACAGCTAGCACCTGGATCTTTGCTTCTAAATATTGCATTCCCTAATAATGAGGAATGAGGGCTAGGGGAGGGAGGCTAGAATACATTTTCTGTTGCAAAAAGCAATTAAGTACTCAAAGAATGGTAGAGACATGTGAAAAGAATAGAAGCTGGCTTGGAGGAGTTCCACTGACTAGATTTGGGATTGTTTGAGCATCAAGAAGAATAATAGTAGTTACTGGTAACAATTGAATAAAAAAAGAATCTATGGTTCTGAAGTGATTCTAAAAAGGAAGACGACTGAGCTCCTCTTCAAAGAAGAATACCTACTAACACGTAGAAGGAATGGCGAAATTTGAAAAACAGAACTTTACAATCATCATTGAAATAATTAACTTGAGGAAAGATTATCCATAGATGTTAAAACTTTCACCAAGTGAAAGTTTGTTGGGGAACAGGATATCAAAACAGTGTGAATGTATTACCCCAAGGTTACTTACTAATTATGAAGAAAAAAAGGTGTCTTTCAGTAGAGAAATCTGATGGATACCACTTCATCAAGTGATCAAACTTAATATCACCAATAGTAGGACAAACTGACAAATGTGCAAAAGAAATATCATAACATACCATCATCTATATAATATTCTTACAAATAAATTTAGTTCTGATCTAATGATGCAGAAACAACAGTCAAATTTAGATGATGGTGGATTCTACCAAGCAATTGATATGGACTCTTCAAAAATATCATTGTCAAGAAGCAAACAAACAAAAGCGGTAGAATTGTTTTAAAGAAATTAAAGAGGCATGTCAACTAAATGCAGTGTTTGATTCGTAATTGGATCTGGACCAAAAAGAAAAAATCCATAAAAACCATTATTGGGACAATTAGGGAAATCTAAATATGGATTGTTTATTACATAGTATTATATCAATACTAAATGTTTCAAGTGTGAAATGATATTGTGGTTTGTAAGCAAATGTCCTTGCTCTCTGGAGATGAACATTGAAGTGTTTAGGCACGAAGTGTCATCATGTCTGTAGGTTACTTAAAAATGGCTGAGGGAGAAAGAGAGAAGGGTCGGGTGGGGAAGGAAGAGAGAGAAAGAAAATGTGTAAAACATTAACAATAAGGATATACGGGTATTTACTGTTCCTATTGCTTCAACTCTTCTGTGGATTTAAAGATTTTTTAATACAAAACATGGAAGAAATATATAAAAAGGAGTACAATAACATGAATACACTGACAACTGTTATTTAACTTGTGAGCAGTTGCTGACTTTTCAATGTAATTTAGAGAAAGGTTTATAAGTACAGATGCTGGAGTTAGACTGCTGGGATCCCAGCTCTACCACTTGGGAAATGTGCGACCTATACAGATCACACAGCTTCTCTCTGCTCTCATTGTCATTTTTAATTTAAAAAACAGTAAATTCACAAGATTCATAGAGCTTACTCACAGGTTTATTGGGAGGATTAAATGAGAAAACCCAAATAAAGTACTTAGAACAGTACCCATCTCATTAGTAAGAGCTCAATAAAATGCGAATTATGATAAGGATTATAAGTATGACAAGGAGGAAATGCCCTAGTATCTAGGACACTATATTAAAAATTGGGGATATAAAAATTAATAGGAGAGCAAGTTCTCATCCTCAAGCACATAAGTCCAGTAAGGAGAAACAGAAGTAAGCAAAGATGTCCCGATAACAGATGCATGTTAAGGACACAGAAGAGGCAGTGATTAATTACATAGGTTTAGGAAAGTCAAAAAGGTTTGAAAAAGACGTAGTGCTAAAAAAGTTCTTTCAAAAAGGAAATTTAATAGATATCTGAAAGATATATAAAAGGTATCTTTCACAATGTAAGAATTCACAGAATATAATGAAACACATTACAGTATTTCTTTTATTTGAAAATTATATTTTAAAGATCTGATACTGTAATTTTGAGCAGGTTTGCTAGGGAATCATCACAAAAGGCTAGAAAATTTTAATGTAACTATCATCACCTCTTTAAGCAACCAAAGTCTCTGTGTTTAAAAGAGTCACTGATACATGAGTTGAAGTATACATTAATTATTTTTAAAATTAAATCAATTTTGTTACTGGGTCTTGACTAATATGATGTCAGATTTGTCAGTTTGACCTTCGGTGTTTTTAGTTTGCTTACTTGTTTTCTAAAGAAAATGATAATTACTCCAAATTTATCTGATGTAGAACCTTAAACAGAAATTTGAAAACAACTTAAATGTCCATCAATAAGGGAGTGGTCATGGAAGTGATGGCACAACAGTCTTTCTGTGTCAAACATTGTGG
This sequence comes from Macaca mulatta, assembly GCF_049350105.2. Taxonomy (NCBI): domain Eukaryota; kingdom Metazoa; phylum Chordata; class Mammalia; order Primates; family Cercopithecidae; genus Macaca; species Macaca mulatta. Next base: position 115,332,362 of record NC_133410.1, on the reverse strand, counting down.
ACTTCAATTCAGGCCTGAATTGTTGTTAGAGGGACCTCCCTAACCTGTGATTTCGGCATGCCATTCTGCTCCTTATACTCATTCACTGGCTCCTCGTCATGTTCATTTAGCTCATTATACTATTTCAAACACTCAGCATGGCATTCAGTACCACGTTTCATGATGTGACCCTTGCCTATCCCACTGGCCTCATTTCCAACCACATTCACAAATATAGCAGCTAATTGCAGTTCTTAGAATACACGAGAGTCCAGGAAATGGCATATTTGGGGGCCTTGAAAAGAGAAGAACTTGCCAAAATTTATACTATTTGTAGGTGAAATCTCGTGGAGATAATTTCTTGGGCTTGTCTTCCTAGCTTCAGGACAGCAACAGAGGAATAAAAAAGTCCAATCTGAGACTCCTTATGAAAACATCCAGGGAGGCAACTTAAGAAGGCCTGTATAGAAATTTACACTCTTTCCGCTCTTATGTAAATAATCAGGTCAAAACGACTAAGACTGGTGACCTTATTTTGTGACCAAATAAAAACATCGTTCTTAAAAAAAAAAAAAAGAAATACACTCGAGTGCCTCCACACTTTCACATGGAATGCCATTTTCCCCCTTGTCTGCTACACTAATATCTAGACGGGCTTCACCTGTTAGTTTGACCACTATCACCCCCAAGATTTTCATCCCTCATGCTGAGTTTGTACCCTCTTCAGTGCTTTCATAAGCCTTTGTGCATACTTCTATCATAAATTATATGTATATACAGGTTTACTTTTAAATATATAGATCTTACACCATATTTTCAGAGTTGTTTTTCTTATCTAGCTCCCTCACTAGACTTTGAGCTCTTTAAATGCACAGCACCTGCTCTGAGGTAGTGTACAGTCTCCTGACAAAGACAGACATGACAGGTGTACGAGGTGTTAAAAGAATAAAGAAGAAGGAATTTCTCTGCAGGGAGGCAGGAATAGGAAAGATACCAGGAAAAACTTTCAAGAGGAAATGTGAGCTGAATTTTAAAGGATAAGTAGAAATTCGCCACAGGAATGGGTGAAGGACCTTTGACTCAGACTGAGCAGCATAAGAAAAGCCAACAGGCATGAAGCAGCAGAAGTCTCGAAATGCAAGGGCAGTCCACTGCGACTGGGCCCACAGCAAGAAACAGTCCTCAACAGATAAGGCAATGTCAGCCTGAAAAGGCTTCTACTCAAATAATCAAGATTCTACCCCCAGTTGTGAACAGCCGATGGTCTGTAAGCAGTAGATGGCACAATCAGATTACCTTTACACGTTTTCAAGCACATCAATTGATTTCTTTTTAGAACCTTAAGCAAGAGAGAAGATCTATGATATGTAATAAGGTCATAAGGTACGGAGACAAATATATTCATTTTCTCATTAAATTGTTTCCTGAAAACCACAATATGTTTATTAAGATTACACCTTGTCCATCTTTTTTTTTAAATCCCTTTTATTAATAAATAGAAATGACTAGCTCTTACACCTTCAAAAGTGTACTGAACTGAAGTGGACGAGGCATTGCAGAAGCTGTTACATTGGTGTAAAGACGTATAAGACACAGTCCCCACCTTCATGAAACTAATAGTCTAGCAGAACAAATAATATAGATCCATAAATAACCACAATATAGGGCAGTGTGAGATATGCTTCATGCAGGTGTTATATGTAGAGGAAGTACAGAAGATTTGCTGCTGTGAAAATCTGGAAAGCAGACTGGAGAAAAGTGGCATTTAGGCTAGGACTTGAGGCAGGGCTTATTTTTAATACATTGTATTAGGACAGAATACAAACTTTAAAAATAAATGTGCTTGGCTGGGTACAGTGGCCCACGCCTATGATCTCAGTACTTCGGAAGGCCGAGGTGGGTGGATTGCTTGAGCTCAGGAGTTCAAGACCAGCCTGGGCAATATGGCAAAACCCTGTCTCTACTGAAAAAAAAAGCCCCAAAATTATATGGGCATGGTGGTGCATGCCTATAATCCCAGCCACTTGGGTGGCTGAGGCAGGAGAGTCCACTGAACCCGGCAGGCAGAGGCTGCAGTGAGCTGAGATCGCACCACTGCACTCCAGCCTAGGTGACAGAATGAGACTATGTCTCAAAAAAAAAAAAAAAAAAAAAAAAGTACTCATTCACTATTAACAATGATTCACTTTTAGTCAAATATTTTCTTAGAGTTAGGAGTGGTGGTGAGGTAAACCAAAAAAAGGCAACCAAAAGAGGGAAAAAAAGAAAATATGTTTGTAGAGGATGACTTTTTTTCAGCCCTTGATATAAACAAATGTTGAATTATTAGTTGCTTACAACTGCAGACCAAAATGGTAAACTGGAAAGATTTTTTTTCAAGAACTTAAAACTATTAGATAACATTTCAGCAGATGTGGATTTTTACCTATCCCACATTCTTCTTCTACGGGTTAAAGCTGTTCCTCCATGGAGATACTTGTGGCAATAATCAATGTTGACTGAAGTTGATGAAGGAAAAGGAAGGAAGGTTTGAGTAGGAGAATAGTGGAAAGAAATAAAATCATAGCCTGTGTTCTGTTCAGATCTCACCCTGCAATCCATGCACATATCAAATCTCTCTACTTCAAAGTCTCACAAGCACTTCAAACTGAACACATCCAAAATTGAAATCATTATCTGCACCTTCTCCTGTGTTCTCTAGCTCACCAAATGATGTCCCAGAGACTTGGGAGTCATCTTGATTACATCTTCTTCACCTTTCACGATCAGCATTACAGATACTGCAGCCACCATGTGACTGAATGTGAATGTGAATATAAGCCAGTTGCTGAGTCAAATGCTTTGGGTTTCCTCATTTGATCCTCATAAAAAATCCTGAACTGTTATCTATATTTTATCAAAAAAGAAGCTGTAGCTCAGACTTAAGTTTCTCAAAAACACAATTTGTGGTGGCAGCAAGTCTGTCTGCCAAGCCCATGTGCCCCACCGCTGCCCTAACACTGTGTGCCTGTCCATCTTTTTTTTTTTTTTTTAAGTATCTTTCAATCCCTCTCCTTCTCTTTGTTCCCACCACCACTACTTAAAATGCAGCCTAATTTCTCACCAGGTTGACTTCCTACAGGTCCCAGGCATTTTCACTAAAGGAAGTGAGCCCCACAGGGAAATGAAGCACATGCTTCTTCCAAATGGGCCAGCTACTGAAGAGGCCCCAGCTGATAGACTCCTCGCAGCAATGCAGACCTACTGATTTTTCAACCAACTCTTATATATCCATGTCTCCTGTGAAACACTGACAACTACATGAATTTCAAAAAAATATTAAAACACTCCAAGCAAAATTAAATTCACCTGAGTGCTAGATCTGATCCATTAGCACCAGGTATCCTCTGAAATATTATGTAATTTATTGGCTTAAAATCTTTACAGTGTTCCTCTACAATTTTGTGATTAATGCAAATGTGTTTAATATGATATCAAAAGCCTTCCAGGAGTCAGCCCTTTCCCACTTCTCCCACTGCATCTCTCATCAGATGCCCTTCATACATATATCCCACATATGCTGGGTTGAGATTCTTACAGTTCTCGGAATGTGCTCCTCCCTCTGGCTCCTGAGTTTTAAATGCATTTTTCTGTGTGCCCAGGATACTCTTCACATGACTGATTTATCCCTTGAGATTCAGCTGGGCCATCACCACTCCATCACTGCTGGTCTGGGCTACTGCCCCCTAAGACATGTTCTCACAAAATCCTATACCAAAACATGCCTTTCCCAAAACATGCCTCTTATTCAGTATTGACTTCCTCTGTGGGCTTTCAATACTGATAGTGAGTGACATGAATGCCTAGAGCTTCATTTTACTGGGATGATATCTGCAGTAGTTGGTCCTGGATCATGCAGGTAATAGCTGGCTCTCTCTCTCCATACTCTCTCTCTCTATATAATATATTATAATAATATATAATATATAAATAATATATTTATATATTTTAAAATATATTATATACTTATATATTATATTAAATATTATATTTATTATAAATATAAATATAGTAATACATAATATATAAATATATATTATATATTATAATCTGTATTATATATACATAAGATAATATATTTTTATATATATATATAGAGAGAGAGAGAATGGAGAGAGCCAGCTATTACCTGCATGATCCAGGACCAACTACTGCAGAAATCATCCCAGTAAAATGACGCTCTAGGCATTCACATCACTCACTATCAGTATATACTGATACTATATATATAGATAGATACTATATATAATATATAGATACTATATATATGGTATCAACTGAATACCACTGAGTCCATGAAGTCTTCCTTGATCCTCAGCAGCAGAAAATGATTCTTTCCCTGAACTTCCTCAAATCTGTATCCCTAACTTATTCCTATTTAAGAATCATAGAAGGAGTAAGAGCCAATCATCTTACTAAATTGAACTGCTTGAAAGTAAGGGTCCCTGTCGTATTCACCTTTGTATCTTCCCAGCACCTAACTTAGCTCTTTACCTCTAGTAAGCTCTCGAATAATTACCAGATAAATCATAGGAACTCTAAATGCTAACGTTCCACAATTCAATTCCATCTCCCTTCAATTCATTTCCCAAGTGTAAACACTGTTAGATAACCACAACTGTTCCACTCGGAGGTTTATGGATGGATATTATTAGAGAAATGGGAAAAAACGGTTCAGAAGCACAGACAGCTATCCCATGAAAGTTTTTATTTTAGAAATGAATAACTCAATAATTTTTCTACTTCCAATTGATTATTTCCAAAACATGATTATGGTAAACAAAACCATTTGATAACATGCTATACTATCTGTCCTAAGATGGATCCTAGAAAATCTCGGCTCAGAATTCTCCACTTGTATTGTATATATTGAGCACACACTAATAATAGCAAACATCTGTCAAGAACTGTGGAAGGCACCCTCCTTATAACCAGTAAGAATCTTGCAAAGTTAGATTTAAAGATTACAACATTGCAGCTCAGAAAAGTTAAAATGTCTAGTTTCTCACAGGTGGTAAGTCATAGGAACAGTTCCTATGACTTATGTCATATGTTGGTGACCAAGCATACATTCTACTGTTTCCTTGGCATTGCCTCCCTAACATAAGCCATAGCTCTACTAGTCAATCTTATAATTGCTAGTAACTTTAAGATACATATGCTTTAAGTCTCCCTGAACAAAGAAATTTCTGAACTTTTATTTCTAGTACTATCAATTTTGTTCCCAAATATTTTCTTATTAAAATTCTGCCTTAAAAACATTTTTCATGACATGTCATAGTTTGTTCAATCAGTTTAAAGAACATTGTCAGGCTGGGTGCAGTGGTTCATGCCTGTAACCCCAGCACTTTGGGAGGCCGAGGCAGGCGGATCACCTGAGGTCAGGAGTTCAAGACCAGCCTGGCCAACATGGCAAAACCCCATCTCCACTAAAAATAAAAAATTAGCCAGGAATTGTGGTGGGCACCTGTAATCCCAGCTACTCAGGAGCCTGAGGCAGGAGAATCGCTTGAACCTAAGAGGCAGAGTTTGCAGTGAGCCAAGATCATGCCAGTGCACTCCAGCTTGGGCAACAGAGCAAGACTCTGTCTCAAACAAACAAACAAACAAAAAGAACATTGTCTTCTTAGAACCAATTCCATTAAACATTACAATTCCACATATTTCACCAAAGTTTTTCACTAAAGTGTCATAGGGTGATAAGTGACATTATTTACTGCCAAAAATATCTTAAACAAGGAACCCTTTATGTACCTAAAACAAGAGCATAAATGCCCATAGGTGCTATTATAACTGTTTACATATGTCATACAATAAAAATATTTCTTACCTGAATTGTTCCATGGAGAATTAATGAATATGAAATATAATTCCCTCAGGTTAATGATAGGCTGGTGTTAGTAATTTCATTTGGTGGACTTTGTTTTTATATTTGCTTCTTTAAGTATTAAAAACATAAACTGTCCTTTAGGTTAGAATGGAGGTCAATTTATTAGATTCATAAAACAGAAGAAAGGAATTATCAACTGAAAGGGAAAAGTTTAATGTAATAATTGAATTAAAATTAACTTACTATAATTATGTATGGAATAAACACATCTCTAAGAAATATAGTTTTCCTAAAGAGAAGCAACTCAAAAACACAACTAATGTTTTGTTTATAGTTTTGTAAAATTATTTAGAAGGTATGCCTTTCAAGACATAGGTTAGCCAAAATTATTTCAAGAAATATGTTCATCTAACCTTTGAGCTGGCACCTTATCCTGGCTATTCTCTGCCTTAAGACGTAGAAAGCTGCAAAACAAATGTCCAAAAAAAGAAATTCCAGATCTTTTCTCTGTAAGAAGGCTGGACTTGGGTATTTATCAACTTGTTACATTCCCGGAGACTTACACATATTCAACTTTCAGTGCTTTTCTGAAACAAAAAAAAAAATCTAGGACATGTTTAAAATAGTAATATTTTAGTCACCATTTTGTTATTAAAAAAACATTTCATAACAAAAATATTAACCAATAATTGAAGTTATGCTATTCTTCTATAGTCCAAATTCTAAATTAAAATATTTCAGACCTTTTATGATGCTGTACTTTCAAATCCAATTTTTCATTTCCAGAATATTAATTTCTGATTCCTAGAGACAGTATCCTTTTATTTAAATGGGAGTTGGAAAACACATCTGAAAAAATTTAAACTTTTGATCAATTAGTAAGAAAGGCTAATAGTTTTTAAATTGATACATTTTTACTTACCTGTTTCTTACATACTGTATGTTCCCTTCTCTCTCCAACTTTGGGGAGGAAATATAAATTTTTTTCTTCCCTTCCACAGCATTTTCTTCTTGCATGGCTGCTTTGGTTGTCAATAGCAACAAGAATTACCATGAAAGCACAGCCATTTCATTTGAACATACATAAATAACCCAGTTTGATGAAAGTAAAGAGAAGAAACTTGAAATGGTACTAATAATGGTCAGTGTTTGATCAACCTAGAGATTTTAGAGGTAAAAAAGGGATAATTTTATTTTTCTCTTCTAATTAATGCCTTTAAAGGATTAAATAACCACTGTAATTTACAATTATATATTTATTTGTATAATTTGTATAATTTAAAATTAGGTGAGTGGGGCCTTCTTTTGGGTAATACAAGAAGAAAAAAATTCTAAGTCTAATTTGACTTAATTGAAGCAATAATTTAACTATTGATCCAGAATGATTGCTATGTATTTTTAAAGACATATTACATTTGCTTGCTAGACTTTTTTTTTTCATATTGGTCAGGTTTCTAGTGTTAATTTGAAAAGAACTCACCATATCTTGATGTTGACATATTCCTTACATAGAATAACAAAATACATCAGGTACAATCTAAGCAAACAGCTGAAATCAAAGTGTAAATAGCAAATTACATTCTGGATCACACATGTTATGACTATGGTTATATATGAGAAAGAAAAAACATAAAAGGATACCGTTTCTTTAATTGTATTTAATTGCCAATTTTGAATCATCAAATTTATAAGGAAAAATACTTTATTGTAAGCAAAGGTAAAACAACTTAATAAAGAATAGCAAACATCATTATGTTCTAACTAGTTGTATTAGTACCAAATAGCCAAACAGTTTTGTATAGTTTATTTTATCCTTGTAGTATCTTAAGGTTGGGTCATATTTTTCCTACTTACTATAAGTTAGTCTTGAAATATCTAGATTTAGTAAGTTTTATGGTATCAATATATAACTGACTTCAAGATAAAATTTTAGTCAATATCTTATATTTTTTAATTTGCATTTTAAAACTACACAAAACTGCATTTTATGTCAAAGCAATGTTAAATCTGGAATAGATTACTTCTAGGAAGTTTCTGGGATCTATTCTCTATTGAAGGATAAGGAAATTTTTATACGCAACCATCACAACAATTTTTATGAAAGTTGCCAGAAATAAATGCCCTACATACATTTTTTTTGCAGTATAAACCCCACTAAAAGATTCACTAAAATAGGATTCATTGATAGCACATAATATTGAAAAATCTATCTCATTTTCTCTTGATAATCTGTTGCTCTATAGCTATCATAAAATGGCCACAGTAGCAAATACAAGCAACATTTCAGCAAAGCTACTCAGCTAGCTTAGAACTCTAGAACTCTCTCTGGCAACTTGCCTAAGAACCCTTGCTTCAGTTCATCTGAAGGTTCTTCACTTTACTATATGTGGTTGAAATTAATAAGCACTCTGATGATTTTATGAAATTGTGACTCATAAACCAGAGAAACTAAACTATTTGGGGATTATGTTTCTTGCTTGCTAAACACAGGTTTATGGGTTTGGAGCCAGTCCTGAACTTTGGACAGTGTTAGGAAAATCCAGGATAAGAAACCTTAAAGAACTGAGCCTTTTTTTTTTTTTTTTTAAATCCAAAGGTATGCCCATCTTCTGATGTATAGTTTCATTTACTGTAAAGAATTATAAAATGTCTAAATATTAGGCCAAGTATAAACTTTGGAAAAGAAATAATAAAATGCTACAAGCTAAGACGCAGTTACAACATGACTCAGACTGGAGGCATACACCCCCTTAAGCAAGCAGCACAGCATGACACATGCACTTTGTTAAAGGTGATAAATGCCAGGTGCATGCATAAAAGGGAAAGGTCCTCCCTGACACAATGTACTTCTGCCTCCCAACCTTAATCATCACCTAGAAAAAGCAATAGCTCTAAAAAGGTCTCTATACCCCAACCTTAATTTTCATGCTATATTTTTCATTGTCAAAAACATTGATATTAGCCTGCAAACTCTTCACAGACAACTACCTAACTCTGTACATTTATAACACCAACATCCAAGACAATAGACCCTATGGACAACAAATTAAGTAGCAATGTGGATGATCCCAACTTTCAGTACGCTAGTTTAGAACTATTAAAGACATAAAAAAATTCTTCACACCTCAACACAAGATTTAAGAACACAACATTTAGCAAACCTACACGTTATTTCTTCATAATTTTATACTTTTCTCCCAAAAAGTAATTGTTTCAAAAATCACTTCTGCCTTAGTTAGGAAATAAAACTGTACATCAGAATGTCTCAATTCTTGGCCATACATAGACACCAAGACACAATCTTTTAATTCTTCAGGGATGTAAAAACTCAACCAAGAGACAAGGGACCCTGAAACCACCACTATCTATGTCAAACATCATAAAATATTTCTATAATCATGTAAACTTGAAATAATCTGTTACCATAGTTAGTATACACAATGTAAAATCAACTCTAAACACCCAAATACACTAAAAAATATAAATAAACATAAACTGTGATTTGTGTTTTTCTATTAATTATCAATGGCTTTGCTATTTGTTGGTATGTAAATATTTTGCAGATAATTACCAAGTACCTAAAAAATCTTAACACTAAAATAAAATAGAGGCACTAAACACTTTGGAACACTATTTTGGTGGGAAGTTTATGTTTGGAAAGCCCATCCATGGAGTTTCTGAAATTCAGCAACACAAACCTTTGACCATTTAGGGGCTTTCCTTAGAAACTGAATTTAAGAACTTTGATTTATGAAAATAAAGCTAGTCCAGGCACGGTGGTTCAAGCCTGTAATGCCAGCACTTTGGGAGGCTGAGGCGGGCAGATCACGAAGTCAGGAGATCGAGACCATCCTGGCTAACATGGTAAAACCCCGTCTCTGCTTTAAAAATGCAAAAAAATTAGTCAGCTGTGGTGGCAGGTGCCTGTAGTCCCAGCTACTCGGGAGGCTGAGGCAGGAGAATCGCTTGAACCCAGGAGGCAGAGGTTGCAGTGAGCTGAGATTGCACCACTGCACTCCAGCATGGGTGACAGAGGGAGACACCACCTCAAAAAAAAAAAAAAAAAAAAAAAGGGCTAAAGCTTTTCAGAAATCAACATGGTTTTTGGCAAAGTAAGCATAAATCCAAAATTCCTAGCTGTGTTTTCCTTCTGTGTATATTATCACAAATTTAAACTGTGATGACATATTTCCTAACATTTCAGAGTAAGTGAATAACATTTACAAAAGGCAACCCTAACCTTGTGATCTGATGATATTACAGCAAAGTAATGTCAGTTCTGGAGAATTTATATTATTAATCTACAGAATGGTTAAAAAGATATTGATCAAATGAAGTGTTTGGTTTTAAAATTTAGTTAAATCTTGACTCTCAACATGCAAATAACCCATGCCAAATCCTTATTCTCAAATTTGCACTCCCTTGGCATCTAGTAACTACCAAAGCTAATGTATGGCAGAAAATGAAGGCTTCTAATAAAATATAATCAGAAAAAAACTGTTTGTTCTCCGAAACAACAACTATCTTCTAAAGCTAAGAAATCACTTTGATTATTCATATCTCTTTCCTCCCATCAGAGTTAAGAATAACAGGTTGATTTAACAGTATTTCAGCAGGCTAAGTTTAAACTAAAATTCTTCAGAAAATCTGTAAAATAATATAGAATGAAAAAATAGATGTCACTATTTTACCACACATCATAATGCTTTATCATGTCTGGCCTGTAATATACTCCTTCATTCTGGCTTTATTAGAAATTTTATTAGGAATTCTATTATGGCCATAATTGTGTCTTTAATTATGTATCAGTAGCAATAAAATCAGAAAACTTAAAAAGAAGTCTTAGTGAATTAAAATAAAAAGTTTATTTGTATTTGATATTACTTAATTGAATTATTTACCTTATAACATACCAATTTTTAAATAACTGGTGTATTTTGCACCCCAATTTGCCCTGGCATGTTCCCAGGGATGTACCGTCAATATGCTACTAGTATCTTCAATGGCTGTAGTTGGTGATTTATATCACTTCGAATTTTTTTCAAGCCAAATTATCTTGGCTACATTTTACTATCTCTGAGGACTGATCATTTGTTTGTTCCCGTGAAGACAGAAAACCTTGGCCCTGGCAATGCTAACTTTGTCACCTCGCCGCCACGTTGATACAGGGTGACAATTCAGACAGGCAGATTCTTGGTTCACACTAGTTTCTGCAGAAAAGGCGTTTGAAGACCTTCTTTTTGTTACTCCCAAGGAGATGCGAACCTTACTGGATTGCTGCCCTCTCAGAATATCATTGAGTCATCTTTTTAAAAATTACTATTTGCATTTTTTGAGAGAGAAATTATCCTAGGGTATATGTGCATCAGGATTTCAGGTTCTATTGCCTAGGGCTTCAACAGTACATGAGAATCAGACCTTCCGCACACCCAGTGAAAAGATGACTCAGGTTTGGGTACGGGATGTTGATATGCAGAGTATTGCCTATAGACTCTGCTTTGAGTCTGTTCAGGTCTAAGCAACTTATATAAATAAACCCTTATAAATCCAGGTGAATTAAGAAAACAGTTGAGGTTACTTCAATTCCCTGGAACACCTATAGCAATCAGGAACTTTGGGGAAATAAGCACTGGTCAGGGATTCTGTTGTTCCTGGGCTCACTGGCCCGTATCCATGTATCAGCATCAGTAGGGTAAATGATGCCTAGGAACAATGTTCATGCCTTTCCTCTTTATTCCAAGCCATAATTGGCATGGAAATGAATAAGTATATAGCAAAATGATGATGAATTTATATATTGCTATCCAATGGATACAAAATTGTTTTTAAAAAATCTCCCACTGCTTTCTTTGCAGATCCTCCTTATACTGGAGCCTAGGCGGGGCCCTATCCATGCTCTATTCACAATGTCTCTGGATATCAACTCCATCAGTTGTTTACTGATCTTCAAAATATATAGACTTAAAAAAGAAAAAAAAAAATGAACTGGCCTTTAATCTGTTAAATAACACAGCGAACTTCAGAACACTGTTAGTGATTCTAACCTGAAATGATCTTGTCTATTCTGGAGCTGTCCATCCAAAACCCTATACACTTCACCCATCACAGCTAGATGTTCTGGGCTGAATCCAGCTGAGCTGTCACAAAGCTATGTACATAATGCTTCTTAAACTATGTATAGAACAGCTTTCCGTGAACCGTACTTCTAGAGTAAGGGCCTCATCTTATGCTGACGGATATTCTATGAAACAGCTTTTCAAAAACCACCACTGGCTTCATGATAGGAATGTTGCTGTGGCCCCTTCCATTCCATCATTCACTCCCACTCTGCAAAGGGCCACGTGAAAGTCTTCCTTCAGAACTACATGAACGAAAACCGTAATTTCTGCCAGATAACTGGTTTGCTTTTTCCCTAACAAATGACACAAATTAAATCAGCAACAACATCTTTTACCTTTGGCTACCAGAAGCTAATAACCAAATTGTAGTACGTATATAGGATCCTATGGCTTACATATCTGCATTTGAAAAACCCTCCACCTAATATTTCTATTTTACTCCCATTTTCCTCCATGTAGCCCCTATTTCCTTATTTTAATTGTATGAATTCCTAGAAGCCACTTTATATACTTTCCCAAACAAGACAGGGCATAAACAAATAGAAATAAAGAAATCAATTTATCTTTTAAGGTATCTTCTAAGGAACCAAAAATAGAAGGTGACTGAACAGAAAGTTTCTACTCTAATATTAGCCATGATTTACACTCCTTTACATCACATATTTAACATAAGAAAATTTGTAACAATAAAATGAAAGCTCTTCAATTATTATACTAATACAAAAATCAAATGTCTTTAGATATGTCCTCCATATCTAAAGGTACACAACAGTGATGATGATATACGCAGATATTGATTGCAGCATGTTATATAAAAACAAAATATTGAAAACCACTCAAAGGTACATAACTAGGGTATTTTTAAGTTAATTACGGTACATTCATTCACGTAATGGCATACTGTATAGCCATTTAAAAGAATGAGTCAGGTTTAAATAACTGATGAGGACTGCTTTCCAAAATGTAGCATTACATGAAAAAAAAATCAAGATACAGAATCGTTTGTACTTCATGCCATCATTTATGAAAAAGGGAAATTTTGAAAATGTTAAGAAATCTCTACAAGGATCAATAGGAAACAGTGGTAGCCTGTTGGAAGGTGGAACTAGGTGTCAAGAAAACAGCAAAGTTAGAAATACTTACCTTCACTGCCGTCTTGCTCTTAGTATGTGTCTTTTAATTTTTCACCGAACCATGCATTTCTTGCTTTTTTAAAAGGAGACAATTTAAGTATATAATTGGAATAAGGATCAGAATAACTAATAGAAAATATATGCCCCTATGGTTTTAAGGACACTACAAAAAGTATTTTGGTACAAAAATATCTTAATATTTTCTGAAAATATTTTTATCATAAAAGGTGTCCCCAAAATGGTATTCAGATCTCAGAATTCTACATATTCCTCCTTAATAGGTCATGGGTCTAGGAAAAAAAAAAAGCCTATACTACATACATAGGTATAAACATTATGGCTAACGGCTGGGCCTGGTGTCTCACGCCTGTAATCCCAGCACTTTGGGAGGCCAAGGTGGGTGGATTACCTGAAGTCAGGAGTTCAAGACCAGCCGAACCAACATGATGAAACCCTGTTTCTACTAAAAATACAAAAATTAGCTAGGTGTGGTGGTGCACACCTGTAATCCCTGCTACTCGAGAGAGAGTGAGGCAGAATTGCTTGAACCCAGGAGGTGCAGGTTGCAGTGAGCCGAGATCCTGCCACTGCACTCCAGCCTGGGCGATGGAGTGAGACCCCACCTCAAAGAAAAAAAAAATTATGGCTAAACTACAAAGATAATAAAATATCAATGAATTAAATAATTCCTAAAGGAATGTGTGGATCTTTCTTACAAGTATAGGATAGGCAGGAAGCCATTGGAAGACCCTGGCAAATGGACACGTCTCACTCCATTCTCCTATCTTCAGCCCATTGCCTCTGGTCTGATAGGAAACAGATGATAAATGGGAGCAGATGGACATTCACTGAGTTGTCAGAAGGATTTCTTGGGAAAGAAAAGGGATCAGAGAATACTAAAATCAAGGAAAGATCAGACTCTGGATATGGGATTGTTGGAGCCTTTGGGTCAGTATTGCCATTCAGTCTTTCCCCTTAAACTGTCTTCTCTACTGAGTAAGAAGCCATTGGGCAATTGATAAAAATTACAAATGTAACTGCCATTTGACCACACATAAAAATTTATTCTGCAGAAACACTGAGAACACGCAAAACAACATTTTTAACATATGTTCAAAGTTTTTTTTATAATTGCTTGTGTTAGCAAAAGATTAGAATCAACACAAATGTTCATCAGTAAGAGACTTGCTAATAAATTACAGTATACCCATACAATAGAATGCTGAGTCCATTAAAAAGTAAGGAGGCAGCCGGGCAAGATGGCTCAGGCTTATAATCCCAGCACTTTGGGAGGCTGAGGTGGGCAGATCAGTTGAGCTCAGAGCTTGAGACCAGCCTGAGCAACATGGCAAAACTCAGTCTCTACAAAAAATACAAAAATTATCCAGGTGTGGTGGCTCATGCCTGTGGTCCCAGCTACTTGGGAGGCTGAGGTGGGAGGATGGCTTGAGCCCATGAGGTAAGGGCTCCAGTGAGCCAAGATTGTGCCACTGCACTCCAACCTGGGAGACAGAGCAAGACCCTGTCTCAAAAAAAAAAAAAAAAAAAAAAAAAGTAAGGAAGTCTATGAAGAAAACCTTTCAACAGGTAGTTAAGAAAAAGCAGCAGCATACAAAGCAGTGTATATAGTAGGCTTTCATTTGCACAAAACAAGTAGGTGGTAGGGGAGAGATCTATTGCAATTTACCCATAAGTAGGTAAAATATTTTTAAAAGTATACCAAAAACTGATCATGCTTGTTGCTCTGAGGAGGGATATTTGAGGAAATGAATATATTTTCTCCTACAAAATAAATTAATATTTTCCAAAGATTGGTGGAAAAATTTAAAACACTGCAGAAAATCAATGGGAAAGGGGCAAGAGTGTCTGCATGTCACAGTGGGAGGCAATAATGAGGGTTAGGCCATCAGAATCCCTCTCCCTTGCCCTTCCATTTCCCCCATGATGAAGGCCCATCCCTGTGATGAATATCTTCCCTTAGCCACTGAAAGACACTGCAAAGAATCACTGAGCATCACTTATCATCTGGAAAGCATGCAGTGGATTCAACTAACTCAAAATGCAAAGAACATGAATTCTATAGATAAAAAGCAACAAAAAGAAATGCTGGAAGTTACACTGGTTACAGGAGGTGAGGGAGAAGCCACCTACATTTTTGAAAGCTTATCAAAAATTTCCACAAAGCAAACACAGTGTTGTTTCTGGGACCAGAAGTGCCTTCTTGGTCCCAGTGTGTATATGCGTGGGCAACTTCAAGCAGCATATCCCTGTGGCAGGTATTTGAGGACAGATCTAGTTGCTGAACTGGCAGAGAGGAGAGTGCTTCCCTTTACTGGCCTTCTAGCTTAAAAAGTACTAAAATTTCTAATCCATAAAGGTTAAGACCTGGCCAGATTAAGCTTATGAAGGCATCTCAGGAAATTAGTAGATCTTAATAGTATTACATAAGATCAGTTCTAATTGGGGAAAAGAATAAAAGAGCAAAGCACTTTCTTTGAAACTTAACTTTGAAGACTACACATACTAACAGATTACCTGTTTGAAAAGGTCAAGACTCTTCAACGCTGATCTTACTTTGGAATCTGCATTCCAAGACCACTTGAAGTTACCCAAAGGTACATGATGTTCTTAAACAACCTTTCAAGGAAAGTAGCAGTTAAATATTCTTAATCAAAATCTTCACTTCCTAAGGATTTGTGGATTCAAGTTTAGTGTTGCAAGTAATCATAAAATTACCCATTGCCTTGCTTTTATTCCTACCCAAAAAAAAAAAAAAAAAAAAAAAAACCCAACAAAAAAAACACCAGATTCTGCATTCTCACCTCAAAATTAGAGGAGGAAACTAATACACTAAGGACAATGACGTGTACTTTGCTCCATTAGGCTGACCCCAGAATTCTGCTAGCAATCTTCAACATAGATATAAACAGTACAATCCTCACCCCTTTTGAGAGCCCCTGTTACTTCTTGGGTGCATACAGGTATAATTATTGCCTTTTTTTTTTTTTTTTTTTTTTGAGACGGAGTCTTGCTCTGTCGCCCAGGCTGGAGTGCAGTGGTGCGATCTTGGCTCACTGCAAGCTCTGCCTCCCAGGTTCACGCCATTCTCCTGCCTCAGCCTCCCCAGTAGCTGGGACTACAGGTGCCCGCCACCACGCCCAGCTAATTTTTTGTATTTTTAGTAGAGATGGGGTTTCACCGTGTAAGCCAGCATGATCTCGATCTCCTGACCTTGTGATCCACCCGCCTCGGCCTCCCAAAGTGCTGGGATTACAGGCGTGAGCCACCACGCCCGGCCTAAAAATTGCTTTACATTTTAAATACTAATTCATGTTCAATGGAAATTGTCATAGTTGTTGACCTCAAATAGAAAGGCATTTACTAGTATAACCTCTCTGTGGAGGGAACACTATGTGTGGTCTTCAAAACAAATTCTAATGTTCTAACAGCTCTAATTTTCTCTTGATTATTTTAAAGAGAGTATTCAAAATCCAAATAATCAAAGAAGCATTCAAAATCCAAATAATCAAAGAAATATATAATCTATATAGTTTTGTGATTATGGACAAGAAGTTAATGACCAGTATAGGGAGCAAAAATAAATCATGTTCCATTTATAAGACTGAGTATCTGAATCCAGATAGGAGTAAGAAATGAAAATTTAAATATTTTATTTACTAAATCAAAATTCTGTCCTCAAAATCAATAGCCATGTCATTTGAAATGCAGAAAGAAATAATTCAATAATTTTTCATCATTTCCAATATCCATAATCATTAGCCAGTAATATGTTATACAACTAAAATTACTTGACCACTCCAAAATAGCTTCAGAATGAATTACTGTATCTCAGTCCCTATGTTTCACTAAACTGTAAGTTTATCTGAAGCCAATAAGAATCCAAAATTTTCACTTTACATGGAAGAGGCAGCAGGAAATGAGGTTCAGAGCTAACTAAGCAATGTCAAGCTGTAGGTGTAGGTTTCACATCTTTCCAAAATCTCCAGTAGAAACATAAGAAAACATCTCAATTTTCCCTGTTCTTAAGGATAAATGATATAAAACCATCCTAATTCACATCATTTCCTTCAGAAACCACAAGTTGCTCAATGACAGCCAAAGAACTCAGAAATGGAATAGTTTTGTTAAAACTTGGAACTGGTTGTATTTTGAGTTTTTCTTCACACTTCTATAAAATGCTTTCAACAAAAATGCTATTGTCATAAGCCACATATACAGTCAAACCTCCGAGTAAACAGAAGGACAACTATACAAAAATACAATATTTACACTCTGTATAGTTTTTCTACATTAAGGAAGTTTTCAGATGCAGTTTAGAGCTTCAACATACCTTAGGAACATGCTTGTGTAATACGAAAACTGTAGCTGAGAAATGTTAAACAGCTATTCAGGTACAAAAGTCAGAATTGAACTCAGTTATCCTAAATTATCTAGTGCTTTTGGTTAACAATTGTTTCCACAGCATACACAGCTTTTAAAGATGAAATATACAACCCTGAAAAATCTTTATTACAGAGGTCTCCACTTGGTAGAAGGAGAGAAATAACATAATTAAAACATGCCATCAAGATGACAAAAAAATTACAGAGCAAGAAACACACATTTTGTGACAAACCTCTGAGTGACTTAAGATGCTGTGTGCTGTAAATATGCAATCATCGGTGTGTGAACATATTAAAAATTTTTCACCTGACAATAAACAGCCACATCAATAGTCAATAAAAGCAAAGCCCATGACAGTGAGAAAATCAAATGTTGAATTTTCAATATGCTAGAGATCTGTTTAAGAGTCAAGAACACAAAACAAAGAATCAAAAAAAAAAAAAAGGGTATGACCTACAAAAGAACTATGAATACACAACCTGCCTATTTCTGGAACGGGTCATGCTTTCCCCAGCAGGCAGGAATATTTGGATAGAACGTTGGGTGGTACAGGCAGGAAGCAGCAGGACAGTTTCTATGTCCATTTGAGTAGCATCACTGATCCTTCCTTCCTCAGTCTTAGAGGGAAGAATGTAAAGTTTCCCAGCTATATCTGGCTCTGGTTAGACATAGTGAGCCAGAAGGTGAGGTTTACCAGCTTTAGCATCCTGCAACATTAGTCGGTTTCTCCAAACAAGTCCATAAATAGGAAGATAGCAAGTAAAAATGAAGGGCAGCATGTTTTGTACAGATATGTGTATTTGACTCACAAGAAAATTAAGTTAAACATCTCACAAATGCTCAACCAAATGGAATAAACACTCACCAAAGGGTCACTGCACTAAGGCATAAGATCTGCTAAATAATATAATGAGGGTACCACCACCTTTCCCTACCTACAAACACAGCTTCTGTGGGATAAGTTGGGAAGATCTATGCAGTAATGGGAATAGTTTCTTTTTGTTTTGCTATGCTGTTTTGAAGGAAAATTCCAAAGTGAATCATTCAGAAAAGAAGAGAACCAGAGCATCTCTGATGAGGAAGGGAGACTATCCCTTCCTTATGGGAAAGAACGACATGATTATCTAAAGGTCAAAAGGGCAAAAACATTTTTCACATTAAATTCTCTAGAAGTTATTTGGAATCTTTACAAGGAATCATAATAGATTGAATTGTGATACAATAGCAAGGCATTTTCTTGAACAAACATAGTGACAAAACTTTTAATTTCATAAAGCCTTTCTTTAAAAAAAATCACAAGTTTTCAGAGATATTTCATTCCCTCTGAGCAGCCTCTTTTTGATTTGTTCTGCCCCTTTGAGCTGACTTCTCAGCCCACATTCCTCTACCTGTTTATATCAAAACAAAGACAGGCAGAACTCCGAACTGACAAGAGACATTTGGGCCATCTAAGATGCTAGAAAAATAAAATACACAGAAGGAAACATTCACCTTTGAGCTAATTTTCACAACCTTGCCAACTTCAATGTTCATGGTAAAGAACCATTTGTGCCTTTTTAATTGAAAGGAATTTTATTTCATTGTAACACAGAGAACCTTGAAACTACTTTGATTTTGGAAGTATAAACGTAAAAGGTGAAGCAAATGTTTGCCTGCCTGCTATGTGTGAGCCGTTGGGCTAGACCCTTTGTACGGTGGGTCAATTGCATTCTGTTAAAGGGAGATGGTGGTAACTCCAGTTTCCAGTAAACGAAAGAAGTAGGCAAAGCTGCTGTGCAATCACTGGTTAGTCTATTCAATATTGTTTTAAGGGAAGATGATCCAAAAAGAAGAATGGTGCCTGGTGGAATTTAGTCTTCTACAGTGTCAGAAGTATTTGCACAGCTGGAGATTGCAGGTATAGAACTACTCATTTTTCATTCAGGATGGTTATGTGTGCGTGTGTTGGGCCAACAGAAGGGTCCTTTCTTCTTTTGGTTATTAGAGTCTGTGGGTTCTCAAATTCCGTACCAGGTAGGCAAATATTCATTTGCTTCACCTTTCTATCCCCAACCAGAGATTGTGGTCTTTATGTGCAATTAGAGTAAATATGTGACTCTCACTGTCCCTCTTTCACAAAATTAAGCATGACATTGCGAGTATCCTCAAAAATTAAAATAGCAGAGGGAACTGCCAATTTTCCTGAACTTAAATTTGCCTGACTCCTCACACTAGCAACCCTTCTCCAAGGCAGGCTTCTCCATTGCCAGCTCTAGCCTTTGTAACTACCCTTCTCTCTTCCTCTAAGCCCCTTCCTCACTAGCAATAAAATATATATCCCAATGTAGAACCCAACTTAGTTCCCATTATCTTACCAGAAGTGCCCCCACCCCGTCCCCAGCACTCTAAGGGTGCTCTGGAAATGTACTTAATCATTTGAAGACTATTTTTTTTGCAGTAGGAGTGAGATACAATTTTAAGATCACAATAAAATGCTGGGGACAAATTTCCTAAATTTCTCAAACTCTTTTGACATAGCTCTAAACTTTACCATTAAAATATCCATTTGTGGTCATAGAAAAGGTGAAAATCACTTTTCTGCTTTGGTACTTATTACATGAGGTTGGTTACTTAAAGAACTTACAAATAATGTTGTTTCAGAAGCTTTGTTTCATTTTACTGGGTGGTCCATTTAAAACACTGTCAATACAACTCCACTTCAAAAAAGGATTTACAAATGGGCCACTTTACACAACAGCTATGGTGAGGATTATATAAGTACTCTAAGGTTCGGAGCTTATTTTGTGTAAATATGGTCTAGACTCATTATCTTACCTCCATCTCCAAGCCCGGAGAGAGAGGAAAAAAAAAAAAGAAAAAGAAAAGGAATAAACCTGGTGAGAAAACAGGAAGGAGCTGCAGATTTTGAGGGAAAATGCTAAAATAAACATTTAAGGTGGCTCTCTGTGAATGGGCCGTAATACAGGTAGCTTAAGTTGAAAAGAAGCAGAATAAGGAGTCCGGACTTTATCTGAAAATCCCCAAGTCAGACCTACAAGGCCAAGCCTTGCTCAGTAATGTGCCCTCTGATATGTGGGGTGAAGCCATGAACAAGGTGGAAAGCCCCACCTCCCAGGGAACTGAAGTCTCCAGGCTTGATACTCACGCTGACACTGTCCCCAGGACTGGCGAGCCCAGCCCCAGCAGCAGTCAATCCTCCCACCATAACGACATAGGCCAATCGACGACACTATTTGCCTGGGCCACCTACCAAACAAAAAGATTCAAAATAAATAAGGACACTTTTGAGAAGAAAGGTAATTTCCTCTTTATTATTACTTTAGAAAAAATGTCAACCACACCCAACAATTTTCTACAAACTCTTTTACGCCTGCAGAAATTTAAGGTTAAAACACCTTCACAGAAATAGCTCTGCTATGATCTAATGTCAAATTGCAGACAGTTAAATACTCCATCCCCCAACACACAAGGGTAGGAGAAAAAAGGGGAGGGAAAGATGCTTTCTTAACTAGAAATAGCACCAGCTAACACCAACAATTCTCAAGGCTGCCACTCACAGGATAGTTTCTGAAGCTTGAAATAAAACAGAGTCCTCAGAGACCCACACCTGTTACTGGGGGGAAAGCCAGGTTTGACTGATTCACCATAAACTGAAAAGTATTAAATAAGACATGTCAAAGCAGAAAAAAATTTCTGCCTTATATAAAAGGTGGATGGGGGGAGGAGCAGAAAGAAGGTTTCTCAAAAATCAAGTGTAACAGAGCTCTTTTTGAGACATAACTGTGGCAGAAACAAAAAACAAAAAAAAAACAAAAAAAGTACTAGAAAAAAAGTCTAAATAAAACTAAGGAGAGTTTAAAGTGTAGCTGATAACTCAAGTGTCCTTGTGGTTTGAAACTTGCTTAGAACAACAATTCGTAGTATTTTCCTCTCTAATGTAAATAATGCCTAAAGAAAGTAATTTCAGGATACAGATTTCAGGATACCTGATTACACGTTGACACATTATTTGCTAAATTGTTTCCTTGTTTAGAGTCACACCTAAATGACTTTTTTCCTCTGGGTATCAACATTTTAATTGGCTGTTTTAGACATCTTTTTAAAGTTACAAAAAGCTATATGCATTCACATCATATGCATATCTTGTGATGGGTTTATTGTTGCAAATATGTGTGCAAGAAATGCATAACATACCCAAATGTGAGCACAGAATTGCTTTTAAAAATAAAATGAAAAGGTCTAGACTCTGGCTGCTCTCACATTTTCTTAAAGTCTCTTTATCTTTTCATTTCCCCTTTTCTTTTACCTGCCTTTTCTACCCCCAGCTCCAAAGTACAGAATAACCCCGAACTTTCTATTTCCTCCGACCAGGTAGTAAACAAGCAGCTGTGCTTTTTCTTGGCGCTCCACTGGTTCCCCTCCGTTCGCCTCCGGGTACAAGAAAGCGAATCAATTGTGGAACTGATTCGTTCCAAGATTGCAGGTAAAACAGGTGCTGCATCTTTCTTTAGGACTAGGCAGGGACCTACACGGAGGGGTGGGGGCAGGAGTCGCTGAAGGAAGGCGACCGGGCGGCGGTGTGCGCCAGAGTAAAACCTCTTCCCGCAGCAGCCATCTGCACTCGGGGCGAGCCTGGTCTGTAATTGCGCGGAGATGAGGGGGACCGAGCACACCCTCCCGACAGACCCAGTGTCTCTCACACACTGGAGCGGCCCCGGAGCGCGGGAGGACCGGCTGAGTGACAGCGGAGACGCGGCCCGAGGTTGTTGGAACCTGTCACGGCACGCCGCCGTCAGGCTCGCCCGGGTCTGAGGAGCAGCGCAGTGTGGGCGCTCTCTCACACACATCCACACACTCATGCTCACACTCACGGAGCGCCTACCCTCCGGTCCTCATTTTGAGCCTCCTTCCCTCAAGAAAACCAAATGGGGAGGCCCACAAATCTCCCCCGTAGCCCAGTCGCTGACTCGCGCCCACCCTCTGTGTGAGCGGCCCCGAGAGCCCCGAGCCGAGCCCGGACCTCCCCCCGGGCGCCTGGAAGCTTCCTCACTGAAGAGCCGTCTAGTTCAGGCGCGGGAGTTTCCCGGGTAAGGGATGTTCCGCGCGTCACCTCGGCGTAGGTGGTTCAACCGCGCCCTCCGAGGTGAGATCCCGGGCTCTAGCCGCTCCTCTCCCCCATTCCTAATTCCCGAGCCAGGGCGAGTCGCCCTCGAGGGGCCGCGGCTGGGGTCCCAGACTCGCAGGGGCGCGCCCGCCCCGCGTCGGGCGGGCACTTGGAGCCGCTGGACCGCTCTCCTCGCGCCACGCTGTGCGATGGCCCAACTTCTGGATGGGGAGACGCCTCTCTGTCCGCGTAACTCCGCGGGGAAAAGTGACCCAAGACAGTGAGTGTGAAACTAGCGCGGGAAGGAGGAGAGGGATCATCGGGGCCCAGCTCACCTCCCGTCGAACTCGGCGGCCGCCTGCAGGTAGAGCGAGGACACCAGCACCAGCGCCAGGAGAAAATCCATGTTGGGCAGGGGGTCCTGGGGCGCGGCGCAGTGGCGCGCGAGGAACAGGTTGGGGTGGTGGGCGCCGATGGGAGGCGACCCTCTGAGAGTCTCGGGGAACCCCCAGCCCACGCCTCCCGGGCTACTGCTGCCACTCCCGGAGGGCAGCGGCTAGGCGTGCGGCCGAAGCAGGTCTGCTGCGCGGCGCTGGGAGCCCCCTCCGGTTCCCTCCTAGCTAGGGGAGGCGCTGCAGGGGGAGCTGCGTCGCCCGCAGGGAGGGGCGCCAGGGGCGGGCAGGGGGTGCGCGTGCGCCCGACTCGCCGCTCCCCCAGCCCTGGGCGAAGGGTGAGCGCGCTCGGCTCCTCCCCGGGGGCCCAGCGGGGCAGGCAACTCCGGGGCAGGGGCGCTGCGGGAAGGCAGTGGCTCTTGGGGGTTAGCCAAGCAGGGCGAGCCCCAGCCTGGGAGAAAAGTTGCAAACCCTCTCTGGGAGAGGGAAAGCAGGGTGCCCAGCGGGAAAGAAGGAGTCGAGGAGGAAAGGAGCCCGAGGCGTAGGTGCAAGCTCCGCAGGTTCCGCCCGAACAGGTGGTGACTTCAGGGGCGAGCAGTAGCTTTCACCGGAGGGCGGAGAAGACCTAGAGCAGAGAGGTTCATGGGGCTGGAGCTGAACAGTGTCTGCATTTACTGAAACCACAGCACGACTTGGACAAATTAGCAAAGGCAAACTCTGGGAGTTTGCTTTTCCCACAGAGTTGGCAAAGGCATATTTTTTATTTTTTAACTAACCAAAAGAAATATTTGGCTCTCCAGTCGGGTTTTGAAGAAGAAATGAGCAGACTGTTTCTATCTCTACCAGCTCAACTCCCGAGCACATTAGGATAGGACTGCCCCTCTAGGGACCAGTGCCCGCCAGAGAGGAAGGGCTGCTACTGTCTAGTAGTGTTGTGCTGCCTGATCTTGAGGGGATCACTTAGAAACCATTTTAAGTAATCATTGTTCAGTTGTTGCAGAGTAAAAAGTATTGTGCTAAATAAAGGACTGTGTTCAAATGAAAACAAGATTATCCTAAGATGTACATGAGTCCAGTCAAGTTACCCCTCTTCCCAACCTTACCTCGAGTGACAGCCTTGTGCAGTGATCATCTGTCATCTCCCATACCTCTCAATGTCCTAATTTCTCTTCCTCTAGTCCATGGCCTCCTTGCCTTTCTTGCACGTTCCAGGCATGCCCCTGCCTTGGGGCCAGTGACTGGCTGTTTTCTGTCTGGACCCAAATACCTACATGGCTCACACCCTCACTTCCTTCAGTCTTTGCTCAAATGTCACCTCTTCGAGGAGGCCAATCATGACCATCCTATTTAAAACTGCAGCTTGCCCTCTGCAAATATCTACATGGCATACAACCTCACTTCCTTTAGTCTTTGCTCAAATGTCACACCTCTTTGAGGAGGCCAGTCATGACCATCCTATTTAAACCTCTAACTTGCCCTCCTTCTGATGCTTCTTGGCCTGCCCTACTTTGTCTTTTCTCCATACCACTCATCTTTTGTATTACTATATAACTTGCATGATTTTTGTTGGTATGTTTTCTTTCTGCTAGAATGCAAGCTGTACAAAGGCGGGTATCTAGAACTCTGTCTGGCACATAGTAGGTACTCATAAATGTTTGTTCCATTCATTTGCTACATTACAAACGTTTTCCCCCCATCTTCATTTTCTTTTTGAGGTTTCTACAACTTCAGATTTTTAATGGAAAGTTCTGTGGTGGGTGATCTCACTATCCCGATCATTCAGTGTGTGTAAAAACAGGAATTTTCTTCAAGGAAAGGAAAAATAATGGTTTCAACTTAAATGACTCTTTGATTTCTAAGTTGTTTTCAGTTAGCAAAACAAGTTTCTATTTTAATCTCAAGAAAGATCCATGCCAATTCAGGCTTGGGACATTATTTTAGGCAAACAGCTTGGTGTCATCCATTTCAGGTCCTTCTAATGAAGTCCAAAAATGTAGGAGTCCAAATATTTTTTCTGCAGAAAATCAAATTTTTGTAAGTGTAGGCATGGTTCCAGGTTCCAGTGGCTACTCCTTAGCTGTTTTTGTTTGTTGGTTGGTTAGTTGGTGCCTGGGTTAGATTTACAAATAAACCTCACTGGAGCAATGATGATTAGGGAGAAAGGGGGTAATATACAGCTAAAAACACTGGAGATCTAAGGAAAAGAGCAAGAGTGGTGGGTGAAAACAGGATAAATAACTGGAGGAAAAAGTGTAATGCCCCATCTGCACGTGTCTTTCTTTTGTTTTCCATATATTTGCTTTGGCCTAGAAAATACTCCATTCCTCTTCCTTCTTCATTTGGACAGTCTCCACTTACCCTTTGAGTTTAAATTTAGCTGACACTCTCCCAGGAAGCCTTTTCTGACTTTTTGCTTGGCTGAGACTAGTGTTTTATATACTTCTATTACACTTTGCATCCTCTAAGGTAGCTCTTAATGTATTGTGTTGTAATTCCCTCCCTACCACTCTGGGTCCTGTGAGACATTAGTCTAACCAATAGAAGGGCCAGGGCAGTGCCTATCTTGTCACTATATCCCCAGCACAATGCCTGGCACAAGGCTTAAGTTCAGCAAAGATTAAATAGATGGATTGGATTAAATTGAATTCTGCCTGGTGAACTTTAGCTTCTCCCTTGAGTAAAATGTAGCTAATTATACCAGTCTTTGTTGAATCATGAAATAAGGAGACTCTAAAGGACTTCCAAGGTCTAACTGGTTATTATGCTGCAACTATGACCACCAAAGATCATTCCAAAAAAGAGGCAGAGTTGCCATGGGAGTGACATTTCATTATCTCAGTCTTAAAAACAAACGAACAAGAACAAGATCAAAACAGCTAGCTTTTAGCAATAACTCTATTGTTTTAGGAGGAAAAACTTTTGATTAGGCTTCTTACCAGGTAATGACACCTTGCAGGCAGTAATCCCAATTTTCTCTTGCACAAATAATTTTCTATGACCAGCCACAATGTGATACATATAAATAGCAAAATAGAACGACACAAACACAACTTCAAACCTTTAAAATTTAGAAGTTCATAGTCCTTTCTCTTTTCAGTAAATCTTTATTAAGGACCTATAATGTATTGGCAATTTCTAGCTAGGTACTAGGTCCTGCCCTGAAAGGGTTTACATTCCAGTGGGGGAGCAATACAAAAGGACTATGTAGAGAGGAAAAAGGAGTAACGAGAAGATGAAGGGAGGTTAGGGTTGTAGAAAATGATGGAGGTGTGATTGTAGATGGAGGGCTTTGGTCACCTTTGGGGAAGTAACATTTGAGCAGAGACTGAATGAAGTGAGGGAGAGAGCCACATGAGGGTGTGGGATGGAGCCCGTGTCCATGCAGAGGGAAAAGCGGTGTGTTTTCTCCATCAAGCTCTGAAATGACTTCTCATAGTTGGTGTCATACAAACCATTAAACAAGATATTGCTCCCTCTTCCCACACCCCATACACAGTAGTGGCACAGGCATAGGATGACTGCTTTTAAAAGCTCCTAGTAAGAGAAAGATACACATAGCTGCTTGTTCACAGCAATTTTGACTCCTAGCTGAGCAAGAATTATGGAGACTCTGTTCTGGCAGTGCAGAAAGTGCCTTTGTTAGACAATTGGGATACTCTGCTTCTTTTAGAGGAACTACCTTGTCCATAATCTTCCATAGCCATATCAGAAGTAACTGTTAGAGAAAATGCCTTCCTAGGGGGCTGTATATCATTTACAACGCCTTTTCTGCTGGTAAAAATTTGAAGACTTGAGTATTGCTTTAAGGAGCTAACAGATTCATGTTTCTGTGGCAACTAGATTTCCTTAAAACTGATAAGCTTCTGATCTAATTGCTTCCAGTCAGTTGCTTGTGGAAATAATAGCAAAGTCTTTTCTAGTCCTAGTTTCTGAAGCCTGCTTTATTTCTTTGCTTCCTTGTATCCATACTTTACTTTCTCATCTTAATGGAGGCCACCTTGAGGCTAGCTGAAATAATATTGTTGTTTAGGAAGGCGATACCTTACTCTGATCCTTGCCACAAGGCTTGGATCCCCTCATTTTTATTAATGTTTGAGTCACAAAAACAGCTGTCTTCTTCAGCCCTGAGAGGCCCTAAATTTCTGGACATTCTCACTTCCTTCCATTTCTGCTTGCAAAGCAACCAGTTCTTACCTGAGTTCATCTTTCTTATGATACCTTACTTAAATCAACAAAGAACAGTGAAGTACGCTAACATTCTCATTTTTTACAACTATATTCCTTTGACTTGGATATGTGATGTGCCTTCCAAGTTATTATAGATAACAGTTTTATGAAATAGCATAAGCATCACCAGCTTTCTAGCCTACACAGAGCAGCTATAGTTATGCCTAGTAAAACCACAATCCAACTGTATAATCCCTCCAATGACTTCCCATCATAAGTGGAGTAAAAAAACTCTTTGCTCTGTCCTCCTACCTGTATCTCTAATTGCAAATTTGCCTAACCATTAAGAAAATGCAGGGTTTTAAATTAAGACATCATCTTTTCTTTTCTGGTACCAATTTCTATGTCAGTTAAGGTGAAAAGTTAAAATGCTGTAACAAAGAGACCCAAAATATAATGACTTTCAAAAGATAGAAATTATTTCTTCATCATGTAACAGTCTGAAGTGAGTGTATCAGGTTGGTGGACAGCTCTGTTCCATGAGGTCTTTCAGGTCCCAACCTGACAGTGACTCTCTCACCTTCACAGTCACTCTAATAGTTACCATTCTAGCTAGTGAGATGGAAGAAAAGAAAGTATGGAGGAGGCACACTTGTTCTCATAAGGACTAGAGCCAGGAAATAGCACCTATTAATGCTGTTCAGTTTCACTGGGATGAACTAGATCAGATGGTCACATACAATTGCAAGGGAGACTGGAAAACATAGCCTAGTCATTAACTCAACCTTCTATCGCTATGGAAGAAGGAAGAGCAGAATTTAGAGAGCAACTAATAGTCGCCACCACAGACTATTATGTGAAGTTACACTTCAGACAAGTAAAGTGTGAGATGTCTTATAGACATTCAAGTGGAGAAGTCAAATAGGCAGTACGCTGCACAACTCTGCAACTCAGAGAGCCTAGGGCTCAAGATGTAAATTGTTAGTCACAATAGTATTTAAGTCCCTGGGACTGGATGAGAGAAAGTAAATGTAGATGTAGAATGAAGAAAGTGGAGGGAGAGAGAAGAAATCTAATTAAGACGAGTTGATGGGCGCTGACGAGTTGATGGGTGCGTAGCACGCCAACATGGCACAAGTATACATATGTAACAAACCTGCACATTATGCACATGTACCCTAGAACTTAAAGTATAATAATAAAAAAAAAAGAGAGAGAACTAAGGACTAAGAACTAAGGATGTTCCAAAATTTAAGTAGGGAAGAAATCCAGGAAAATGAAAAGGAGGAGATAGGGGTGTAATGGGAAACTCAAGCAAGTATATTGTCTTATAAGCCAAAGATAGAAAGGTTAAATAAGATCAGGACTAAGAAGTGATCATCAGACTTGATAAGGAGATCGCTGATGATCTTGATAAGGCTGGTTTTAGTGGAATGGTGAGGATGAGTGCCTGATTCTACTGTCTTGAAAAGAGAAAATAACTTCAAAAGCAAAGTACTTTAGAGGTGAGATGAGATTAGATTCAGTCTTCAAGTCAAAATAAAAAATTATAAATAACAACTGAAAGTACAGAATATCTAGAATGTATTGATAAAAAGTATATTTAGTTATCTATGCATGGCTACATCTGTTGCTATATTGCTGGTTAAAATGGCCCCCTGATTGGTAAACCACATTTAAACCGCAAGTACCAAATACACCTGTTAGCAAATGACTGGATCTCCTGTGTACAGTGACTATTAAGGGGCATATCCCTTGAAGGGACTCTGGGCACTATGCCTAAGGGGTTGTCACAAGAGACGCTCCAGAGGGGCATGAGTCTATCAAGCCAGGACAGTTTCCCACCCGTGTAAAGTGGGTCACATCTTACACCTGAGCTGTACTGCTGTGTAAAGTGTTCCACCAAAGAGACACACTTGATGCTACACTTACCAACTGTGGTCACTGTCCTGTATCCTTCTGTATAAATAGATGCCATATGTAGCCATGATAGTCTCGTGAGCCTGAAAGTTTACTTAAACTCAAGAAGACCTCTTAAGGGTGCTACAGACCCTATGATCAGCACTATAGAATCCAGATTAAAACAAAAAAAAAAAACAAAAACCCTATTCATAGAAGAGAGATGGATCTATTGAGATATATTTCTATCTGAAACAAAAAGCCAGAATACTATATAATGGTGAAATCTCGGGAGAATTCTTATTAATGTCGGGAACAAGAAGAGGGTGCTGAAATCACTATTTTTTATTTTGGAATATCCTGGAAATATTATTTGATGTAATTAGACAAGGAAAATATATATAAATACTTGAAAGCAAGAGGCCAAGTTCTCATTATCTGAAGATGATATGATTATATAACTAGACCATATAGTTGTTTAAACCCTATAGAAAAAAATAAGAATATTCAATAAGCTACATAGTTATAAAACTTGGTAATTTAAATATGGGCGAATACACATATATATGAAAAATTTAAAAATATGAAAAATTACCAACTTAAAAGACTGATCTTCAAAATTTTACGCTGACTTTCTCTTTACAAACTGAAAACATTTGATATGGTTTGGCTGTGTCCCCACCCAAATCTCATCTTGAATTGTAACTCCCACAATTCCCACATGCCATGGGAGGAACCTGGTGGGAGATGATTGAATTATGGGGGCAGGTCTTTCCTGCACTGTTATCATGATAGTGAATGAGTCTCATGAGATCTGATGGTTTTAAAAACAGGAATTTATCTGCACAAGCTCCCTTTTTGCATGTGCCATCCATGTAAGACATGACTTGCTCCTCCTTGCCTTCCGCCATGATTGTAAGGCTTCCCCAGCCATGTGGAACTGTAAATCCAATTAAGCCACTTTCTTTTGGAAATTACCAAGTCTCAGGTATGTCTTTATCAGCAGTGTGAAAATGGACCAATACAGCATTGATCTTTTGGTCTAATATAGCACACATGAGAAATGAACAGCTTCAGGCACAGCTATTACTGTGGATGTTTCTCACCTATTTTCAAATAATTTTGCCAAAGAAAATAGAAGACCATATTTAAGGGACCTTTACTTCCATTTTAATATCACAAGAAGAACTGAAATAGGCAGAAATGGCTGACCAACAAATAAGAAAGCAGTTTCAAGTGTTACAAAGTAGTTATATTTTAACCTTTCAGCCTTTAAAAAATTGTGTCAATGATCTGATACATTTTTAAATTGTTGTTTTATGTTTTTATTTATAAAATTGGAAGATTATTCTATGTTGACAATAAATTTTTAGTATCACAAAACCAGGAGTGGTAAAGCTACTTATATCCTGTAACACACTACTCCCAACATCTTTGGCTTAACACAATAAAAATTCCTTTCAATAGAGCAAAGTTTAATACAGGTTGGACAGCTCTCTTAAATAACTCTCTGTAAGTGGCCACTCAAGTATCTGAGCTCCTTCCATCATTCTCTCTTTTAGGAGTTCTTTTGTAGACACATGGACAAGGGAGAGAGAGAACATGGGCAATCAGACCTGGGGATTTGTGGTCTGCCATTTGCCACTGCCTAATCACAGGGCCCCCAACTTAACTGCAAGGGAAACTGGATTATGTATTTTTCTAGTGTGCCAAGGAGGAAAATGAAAAC
Organism: Macaca mulatta; assembly: GCF_049350105.2. NCBI lineage: Eukaryota > Metazoa > Chordata > Mammalia > Primates > Cercopithecidae > Macaca > Macaca mulatta. The sequence goes on along the minus strand of NC_133410.1, from coordinate 115,301,567 downwards.
CTTTAATTGAATGCATAGCCTTCTTTTTTCCATGTTCTTCAAGAAGCCAGTGAACTTAGTATTTAATTACTGTCAGAAAATAGCTAAACATTATGACATTACTGAAAAAAATATTTTCTTTGAAAATCATTCTTCAAAGTCCATTTAGTCAAGGATTCTCCTCATACAGCAAGTCAATATATTCACTGAGGAATTCTTAACATGTAACTCACCCAGTTAAACTAGGTAAATTGCATAAAGTACGTAGCCCCGCACATGACACATGTAGTAAGTACTCAACAAATATTAGTTGCCTCCTTAACTCAAGTGGAGACTTTCCTGCTGGAAATTTAATGGTTCTATACTCAGGTTTTTCTATTTCCAAGACAGACCATTGCAAACACTTACATTAACATTTCCTGTGCCTAAACCAGATCTTGCATGTTGTGTTGTGAATCACTAATCACAATTGAGTTTTTAATCAAAGTATTTGTGCTAACGTAAAGTTGCCTAAAATACCCTTGCATCCCACTGCTACATTGAGAAAGTACTAGTTTAGCTTTTCACCTTTCATAATAAATTGTCATTCTACCCTTCTGGACTCCAAAACATGCATCTGTTCTCAAACAACACAGAAGACCTATTTTTCTTACAAAACTTTAGTGCTTGTAAAAATCCTTGTTAAAATAAATATTTATGGAAGTGAGTCTAGATGGGAGATACATTGTCAACTCCTCTGGGTTTCATAAGTATTAACCTTTGATCAAACTAGTCTCTTATAACTAAATTTAGAACTTGGAAGACTCTTCTCTTACTGACTTGAACTTTTAGCTTTTATGACCTTTTTTTTTTTTTTTTTTTTTTTTAAACAGGAAATAGTCAAATGAGATCTGCCTATACCTTCTGAAAGACTGTTGTGGATGTTATCTGATGTATCTATCTTGATCCCATCAGGTAACTCATTTCTTATAGAATTTAGGGCTACAAAAAATTTTGTCTCTTTGAGAAAATGTTATGCCTTCTCTTTTCTCATTAAACATACTATATCAAACTTTCCTTTTAAAAGTGAATTCCAGAAAACTATGGCAATGGTAAAACCATCAGTGGTTTCCAGTGTTGGAGGGAAGGATGACTAGGCAGAAAACAGAGAATTTTTAGGGAAATGGAACTATTCTGTATGACACTATAATGGTAGATACATGTCATTCTATATTTGTCAAAACCCAATATATATTTGTAGAATGTACAACACCAAGAGTGAACCTAATGTAAACTATGCACTTCAGGTGATAATCATGTGGCAGTGTCGGTTCATCATTTATAACAAATGTACCTGTTGATAACAGGGGAGGTTGTGCACCAAGGGACAGAAGGTATATGGGAAGATTCTGTCCTTTCTGCTCAATTTTGTTGTGAACCTAAAATTTCTGTAAAAGAGAAAGTTTTTTTTTTTTTTTTTTTTTTTTTTTGTGACTGCCAGGAATCTCAGAGTTAAATTCTGTCACTAGAATTATTTTAACTCTGAAGGTAGATTAGCATGTGTGTTCTTTCCGTGCTTGCCCTGGTCTTGATTTTCTCTCTGTTTTATTAGCCTTATTTTATATGGTGATTTCTTGAGGATTTTCTCCAAGTCCATTTTGGAAAGAAGCAGGACTAAGATAAACTTAATATGCAGAAGATAAAAGCATAGTCCCTCAACTGTTAACATTTGAGTTTGATTTCAAGGTTCCAGCTTAGTTGTTTATTTATTGTTTGGTATTTCCTATCAGTTTTTCTTTTTTCCTGTTTCTTTTTTTTATTATTATACTTTAAGTTCTAGGGTACACGTGCACAATTTGCAGGTTTGTTACATATGTGTACATGTGCCATGTTGGTGTGCTGTACCCATTAACTCGTCATTTACATTAGGTATATCTCCTAATGCTATCCCTCCCCTCTCGCCCCACCCCACGACAGTCCCTGGTGTGTGATGTTTCCCTTCCTAGGTCCAAGTGTTCTCATTGTTCAGTTCCCACCTATGAATGAGAACATGCGGTGTTTGGTTTTCTGTTCTTGCATTAGTTTGCTGAGAATGATGGTTTCCAGCTGCATCCATGTCCCTACAAAGGACATGAACTCATCCTTTTTTATGACTGCATAGTATTCCATGGTGTACATGTGCCACATTTTCTTAATCCAGTCTGTCATTGATGGACATTTGGATTGGTTCCAAGTCTTTGCTATTGTGAATAGTGCCGCAATAAACATACGTGTGCATGTGTCTTTATAGCAGCATGATTTATAAGCCTTTGGGTATATACCCAGTAATGGGATGGCTGGGTCAAATGGTATTTCTAGTTCTAGATCCTTGAGGAATCGCCACACTGTCTTCCATAATGGTTGAACTAGTTTACAGTCCCACCAACAGTGTAAAAGTGTTCCTGTTTCTCCACATCCTCTCCAGCGCCTGTTGCTTCCTGACTTTTTAATGATCACCATTCTAACTGGTATGAGACAGTATCTCATTGTGGTTTTGATTTGCATTTCTCTGATGACGAGTGATTATGAGCATTTTTTCATGTGTCTGTTGTCTTCTTTTGAGAAGTGTCTGTTCATATCCTTTGCCCACTTTTTGATGGGGTTGTTTGTTTTTTTCTCATAAATTTGTTTGAGTTCTTTGAGGGTTCTGGATATTAGCCCTTTGTCAGATGAGTAGATTGCAAAAATATTCTCCCATTCTGTAGGTTGCCTATTCACTCTGATGGTTGTTTCTTTTACTGTGCAGAAGCTCTTTAGTTTAATTAGATCCCATTTGTCAATTTTGGCTTTTGTTGCCATTGCTTTTGGTGTTTTAGTCATGAAGTCCTTGCCCATGCCTATGTCCTGAATGGTATTGCCTAGGTTTTCTTCTAGGGTTTTTATGGTTTTAGGTCTAACATTTAAGTCTCTAATCCATCTTGAATTAATTTTTGTATAAGGTGTAAGGAAGGGATCCGGTTTTGGCTTTCTACATATGGCTAGCCAGTTTTCCCAGCACCATTTATTAAATAGGGAATCCTTTCCCCATTTCTTGTTTTTGTCAGGTTTGTCAAAGATCTGATGATTTTCGATGTGTAGTACTATTTCTGAGGGCTCTGTTCTGTTCCATTGGTCTATATCTCTGTTTTGGTACCAGTACCATGCTGTTTGGTTACTGTAGCCTTGTAGTATAGTTTGAAATCAGGTAGCGTGATGCCTCCAGCTTTGCTCTTTTGGCTTAGGATTGTCTTGGCAATGCAGGCTCTTTTTGGTTCCATATGAACTTTAAAGTCGTTTTTTCCAATTCTGTGAAGAAAGTCATTGGTAGCTTAATGGGGATGGCATTGAATCTATAAATTACCTTGAACAGTATGGCCATTTTCACGATATTGATTCTTCCTATCCATGAGCATGGAATGTTCTTCCATTTGTTTGTGTCCTCTTTTATTTCATTGAGCAGTGGTTTGTAATTCTCCTTGAAGAAGTCCTTCACATCCCTTGTAAGTTGGATTCCTAGGTATTTTATTCTATTTGAAGCAATTGTAAATGGGAGTTCACTCACAATTTGGCTCTCTGTTTGTCTGTTATTGGTATACAAGAATGCTTGTGATTTTTGCAGATTGATTTTGTATCCTGAGACTTTGCTGAAGTTGTATATCAGCTTAAGGAGATTTTGGATTGAGACGATGGGGTTTTCTAAATATACAATCATGTCATCTGCAAACAGAGACAATTTGACTCCCTCTTTTCCTAATTGAATACCCTTTATTTCTTTCTTCTGCCTGATTGCCCTCGCCAGAACTTCCAACACTATGTTGAATAGGAGTGGTGAGAGGGCATTCCTGTCTTGTGCCAGTTTTCAAAGAGAATGCTTCCAGTTTTTGCCCATTCAGTATGATATTGGCTGTGAGTTTGTCATAAATAGCTCTTATTATTTTGAGAAACATCCCATCAATAGCTAGTTTATTGAGAGTTTTTAGCATGAGGGGCTGTTGAATTTTGTCAAAAGCCTTTTCTGCATCTATTGAGATAATCATGTGGTTTTTGCCTTTGGTTCTCTTTATATGATGGATTATATTTATTGATTTGCATATGTTGAACAAGCCTTGCATCCCGGGGAAGAAGCCGAGTTGATGATGGTGGATAAGCTTTGTGATGTGCTGCTGGATTCGGTTTGCCAGTATTTTATTGAGGATTTTTGCATCGATGTTCATCAGGGATATTGGTCTAAAATTCCATTTTTTTGTTGTATCTCTGCCAGGCTTTGGTATCAGGATGATGCTAGCCTCATACAATGAGTTAGGGAGGATTCCCTCTTTTTCTATTCATTGGAATAGTTTCAGAAGGAATGGTACCAGCTCCTCTTTGTACCTCTAGTAGAATTTGGCTGTGAATCTGTCTGGTCCTGGACTTTCTTTGGTTGATAGGCTAATAATTATTGCCTCAATTTCAGAGCCTGTTATTGGTCTATTCAGGGATTCAACTTCTTCCTGGTTTAGTCTTGGGAGGGTGTATGTGTCCAGGAACTTATCCATATCTTCTAGATTTTCTAGTTTATTTGCATAGAGGTGTTTACAGTATTCTCTGATGGTAGTTTGTATTTCTGTGGGGTTGGTGGTGATATCACCTTTATCATTTTTCATTGCATGTATTTGATTCTTCTCTCTTTTCTTCTTTATTAGTCTTGCTAGTGCTTATCAATTTTTTTTGATCTTTTCAAAAAAACAGCTCCTGGATTTATTGATTTTTTGAAGGGTTTTTTGTGTCTCTGTCTCCTTCAGTTCTGCTCTAATCTTAGTTATTTCTTGCCTTCTGCTAGCTCTTGAATGTGTTTGTTCTTGCTTCTCTTGTTTTAATTGTGATGTTAGGATGTCAATTTTAGATCTTTCCTGCTTTCTCTTGTGGGCATTTAGTACTATAAATTTCCCTCTCCACACTGCTTTAAATGTGTTCCAGAGATTCTGGTATGTTGTGTCTTTTTTCTCATTGGTTTCAAAGAACTTCTTTATTTCTGCCTTCATTTCATTATGTACCCAGTAGTCATTCAGGAGCAGGTTGTTCATTTTCCATGTAGTTGAGCGGTTTTGAGTGAGTTTCTTAATCCTGAGTTCTAGCTTGATTGCTCTGTGGTCTGACAGACAGTTTGTTGTCATTTCGGTTCTTTTACATTTGCTGAGAAGTGCTTTACTTCCAATTATGTGGTCAATTTTGGACTAAGTGTGATGTGGTGCTGAGAAGAATGTATATTCTGTTGATTTGGGGTGGAAAGTTCTGTAAATGTCTGTTAGGTCTGCTTGGTGCAGAGTTGAGTTCAATTTCTGTATATCCTTGTTAACTTTTTGTCTCATTGATCTGTCTAATGTTGACAGTGGGGTGTTAAAATCTCCCATTATTATTGTGTGGGAGTCTAAGTCTTTTTGTAGGTCTCTAAGAACTTGCTTTATGAATCTGGGTGCTCCTGTATTTGGTGCATATATATTTAGGATGGTTAGCTCTTCTTGTTGAATTGATCCCTTTACCATTATGTAATGGCCTTCTTTATCTCTTTTGATCTTTATTGGTTTAAAGGCTGTTTTATCAGAGACTAGGATTGCAACCCCTGCTTTTTTTGTTCTCCATTTGCTTGGTAGATCTTCCTCCATCCCCTTATTTTGAGTCTATATGTGTCTCTTTGCACATGTGATGGGTTTCCTGAACACAGGACACTGATGGGTCTTGACTCTTTATCCAGTTTGCCAGTCTGTGTGTTCTAATTGGGGAATTTAGGCCATTTACATTTAATGCCCATATTGTTATGTGTGAATTTGCTCCTGTCATTATGATGTTAGCTGGTTATTTTGCTCGTTAGTTGATGCAGTTTCTTCCTATCATTGATGGTCTTAACAATTTGGCATGTTTTTGCAGTGGCTGGTACCGGTTGTTCCTTTCTGTGTTTAGTGTTTCCTTCAGGAGCTCTTGTAAGGCAGGCTTGGTGGTGACAAAATCTCTCAGGATTTGCTTGTCTGTAAAGGATTTTATTTCTCCTTCACTTATGAAGCTTAGTTTGGCTGGATATGAAATTCTGGGTTGAAAATTCTTTAAGAATGTTGAATATTGGCCCCCATTATCTTCTCCTTGTAGAGTTTCTGCCAAGAGATCTTTGTTTGTCTTATGGGCTTCCCTTTGTGGTTAACCCAACCTTTCTCTCTGGCTGCCCTTAACAATTTTTCCTTCATTTCAAATTTGATGAATCTGACAATTATGTGTCTTGGAGTTGCTCTTCTTGAGGAGTATCTTTGTGGCATTCTCTGTATTTCCTGAATTTGAATGTTGGCTTGCCTTGCTAGGTTGGGAAAGTTCTCCTGGATAATATCCTGCAGAGTGTTTTCCAACTTGATTCCATTCTCCCCATCACTTTCAGGTACACCAATCAGACATAGAGTTGGTCTTTTCACATAGTCCCATATTTCTTGGAAACTTTGTTCATTTCTTTTTTTTCATTTTTCTCTAAACTCTTCTCACTTCATTTCATTCATTTGATCTTCAATCACTGATACCTTTTCTTCCACTTGATTGAATCGGCTGCTGATGCTTGTGCATGTATCACGTAGTTCTCATGCCATGGTTTTCAGCTCCATCAGGTCATTTTTGGTCTTCTCTATGCTGTTTATTCTAGTTAGCCATTTGTCTAATCTTTTTTCAAGGTTTTTAGTTTTTAGTTTCTCTGCGATGGGTTTGAACATCCTCCTTTAGCCCAGAGAAGTTTGTTATTACCGATCGTCTGAAGCCTTCTTCTCTCAACTCGTCAAAGTCATTCTCTGTCCAGCTTTTTTCTGTTGCTGGTGAGGAGCTGCATTCCTTTGGAGGAGAAGAGGCACTCAGAGTTTTAGAATTTTCAGCTTTTCTTTTCTGGTTTCTCCTCATCTTGTCTTCAGTGATGGTGATGTACAGATGGGGTTTTGATGTGGATGTCCTTTCTGTTTATTAGTTTTCCTTCTAACAGTCAGGACCCTCAGCTGCAGGTCTGTAGGAGTTTGCTGGAGGTCCACTCCAGACTGTTTGCCTAGGTATCACCAGCAGAGGCTGCAGAACAGCAAATATTGCAGAACAGCAGGTGTTGCTGCCTGATCCTTCCTCTGGAAGCTTTGTCTCAGAGGGACACCTGGCTGTATGAGGTGTCAGTGAGCCCCTACTGGGAGGTGTCTCCCAGTTAGGCTACTCGAGGGTCAGGGACCCACTTGAGGAGGCAGTCCATTCTCAGATCTCAAACTCCATGCTGGGACAACCACTACTCTCTTCAAAGCTGTCAGACAGTGACGTTTACATCTGTGGAGGTTTCTGCTGCCTTTCGTTCAGCTATGCCCTGCCCCCAGAGGTGGAGTCTACAGAGGCATGTAGGCCTCCTTGAGCTGCAGTGGGCTCCACCCAGTTCGAGCTTCCTGGCTGCTTTGTGTACCTACTCAAGCCTCAGCAATGGCAGATGCCCCTCCCACAGCCTCGCCGCCACCTTGCAGTTGGATCTCATTCTGCTGTGCTAACAGTGAGCGAGGCTCCATGGGCATGGGACCCTCTGAGCCAGGTGCAGGATATAATCTCCTGGTGTGCCATTTGCTAAGACCGTTGGACAAGTACAGTATTAGGGTGGGAGTCCCGATTTTCCAGGTACCGTCTGTCGCGGCTTCCCTTGGCTAGGAAAGGGAATTTCCCGACCCCTTGAGCTTCCAGGGTGAGGTGTTGCCCTGCCCTGCTTTGGCCCATGCTCCATGGGCTGCACCCACTGTCTGACAAGCCCCAATGAGATGAACCCGGTTCCTCAGTTGGAGATGCAGAAATCACCATTCTTCTGCGTTGCTTATGCTGGGGGCTATAGACTAGAGCTGTTCCTATTTGACCATCTTGGAACCTCCTCCTTTTTTTTCCTGTTTCTTAATACAACTTCTGTTCTTATGAAAAAATTTAAAATTTCTGATTGTACCAGCTTTACTACATACAGGTACTACACATTTATAACAGTTCACCCTTGCCCCTTGTTTAAAAAGTAAAATCTGTCTCTCATAGAATAGATTGCCTTTCCCTAGACAGAAATGGCAAGCAAAATTCCAAGATCTCACACCTCTTTAATGGAAAGATATTTGTGCATAATCTACATCAGTTAAGACTACTTTTACTTGTTCCATTGAAGGTGGAAAAAACTAAACACCATTCTATACACAGCTTGAGCTATCTGATCTATTGTATGAGCAAGACCTTAGTCTCCAGTGCAAATAATCTGAAGTGTAAAATTCATTGAAATTGAGAAGTTGGAGGATATTGGTAGATTAATGTTTTTCATTATAGTATCTTTAATTCTGGTAAATGTGCCTGTTAACTGCAATTATTTGCAAAATAATTTCATCAAAGAAATCAAATCATCTTAGAAGTATTATCTCATCTTCCAAAATGTATGTCTAGGGGTACAGTGTGATTCTGAACAATTTTACTTACTAAAAAATTAATGCAGGACAGTACTTTAGGGTCTGTCAAGTTGCAGATTTAACCCCACTCATAAATACCAGCTGAACTCTGACTAATCATTTACCCTCTCTGAAACTCAGTTTCCTCTTCTATTATATAGAAATACTATAATAATATGTGTCTTGCAGAGTTATTGTGAAAATTTAATGAGTAAATATATAATGCCATCACTACAGTGTCTGTTACATAGATGGCATTCAATTAATGGTAGCTGTAAAGTTTAACATAGGAAGTGCAACTGCAGCATTTATTATCCAGATCACAGTCTATGCTGTGGCATATGCGAATATAAAGCGATGGAGCGTCTATACTTCTATTTCTTTCCACAGCATCTGGATAGGGAGGAATGCTGGACTGTTTCTGCATTCTCATAAGTCTCTCTCTTTCTCTCTCAGCACAGGGTTTTTGTTTTTGCTTTGTCTCTTACTTTGATATTAGTAGAAGCTGGAAGCAGAGGTTCCTGTCTTTCAACAACAGGTATCAATATTGCTTGCAGAATAGCCAGTGTAGGCCTTAGGAAGCTTCCAGAGAAGGAAGGATTCACCTGAACTAGAGACATAGAGTTTGTTATTTTTAATGAAATAGGGATGAAATTGGCACATACCAATTCAGAAGAAGGAAAAGAAAGGCAAAAAAAAAAAAAAAAAAAAAAAAAAAGAAAGGCCTGGCTGGACTTGCTCTCCAGGTTTAGCTTCTAGGAGCAGGGCCAAATGCTGCTTGCCAGGCAGGAGATTTCTCTCAACTCATGTCAATCCTTGGTACAATCAGCTCAAATGTCTTTATAGTCTTGAAGAGAGATTTACTTTTTTTCAGTAAATAATTTGACAGATATCTATTGCATAACACATGTGTGTTGTACTGAAACAGGACAATTTCACCAGGACCAAGTTGAAAACATCCTAATTTGTGAGTGTTAAAGCAGCATGCACCTTGGCTGTGAAAAATCATAGTTCTAGAGATGCCAAGAAAAAGCAAATGATCACAGAAATTTTGGGCTATTCCATTTGGCTATAGGGATATTCTTCAGAACCTGTGCAGTCATGTGTATTTTCTCCATGAAGTGAATTCCCAATTTATCTATTTGCCACAATTATTTTTAACACTTGTTTTTTCTATTTTTTGAAAGAAACTTGGTTGTATCCTCCCAAATTCATTTACTCTTACCTTAGATTGAAAGATAAATGATTCCTTATCCCTCAAACTGAAAGGTAAATGAAAATAGTCCTTTGTCAGGTACCAAATTAGTTGAGGCTTGACAAAAACACTAAAGCTTATTTAGCAATGCTTGGAAGAAGAAGTTCAGCATGAAAAGAATAGGCCTACTGCTTGGAAAAGACAGTAAATGTTAACAGATGCTATGAAGAAGGCATAGTTACTCAACTCCTACCATTCTTCTTCATCAAGTAAAAGGAAGCATCTTCACATTGAAAAGAGTAGGGCAAATGTAAAGTGAGTCATAAATTTTACAACTCACTCTCTATAAAGGAATTGAATTACAAAATATGATGGTCTGACTTTCTCTAAGGCCATATATATCTAATCCAATACTGTAATTAACATTAAGTTTAAATGTCGGTAGTCTTAAAAGAATGAACACAAATCTTGGATGGAAGCATTTCAAAGATGTCATTATCAAATACTCCCTTGCTGTGGATAGAGTTAGACATGTAGAATCTTTAACAGAATATTGCTTCACTCTGCCTTAGAGCTCATTTGGTTGCAAGAAACAAAGTCATTCTGGCCACTTAAAATACAGGAGGATTTATTATACAGATGCTCCTCATGAAATTCAGGAGATGAAGGACCGTTGAGTGCCATGGGGAATCAGATTTTCAGGAGAAAAATAATCAGACTGACTTGGCTCATGGGTCAGATGTTCACCCCCTCTTTTTTTAAATCAGAGAGTGTTGGGTTTATCTGGTATAAATGTAGGAAGAAGGGCTCACTGCTAATGTTATAATTGAGGGAGGAAAAGAGGATGTTCTTGAACAAAACTGGGAAGAAATCTGAAAATGTCTCTGTAATCACTACGATCTGGACTTAGTGTTTCAGTATCCTGGAATCCTCACAAAATCTTAAATAACTATTAAGGACAAGTTCACATATTGGAACAGGTTTTGGCAAAACTTCTTAAGGGAAAAGTGGATATTTTAAATATATGTAAACTATTCCCCACCAAATGAGGTTTAAACTCATACATTTCTCTCTACCAATGAAATGAAATTCTAAAATTGAAATAAAAGTTTTAGTGACACATTTGAACATTAACCAAAGATTTTTAGAATAAACACCAATGAAGTTATATATTTAAAATCAATAGAATGTGACAGATTAGGAAGAGAATATTCAATTCATGTACATGCAGTGAACAATTATCAATAAACGATTTTCTGATTTTTGTTTTTGTTTTAGAGACAGGGTCTCTCTATGTTGCCTAGGCTGGCCTTGAACTCCTAGGCTCAAGTGATCTTCCAGCTCAGACTCCTGAGTAGCTGGGACTACAAGAATGCTACTGTGTTCTGTCTCAACATATGATTTTAAAGCAAAATGGCTGTTGTGATGTAGCTTAACTGAGACAATGTGAAATCTTCCAGAGGAGTCAGCAGAGAGTACTGACACCTTTCTTCTGACACCTTCATCTACCTGGGTTAGAGTAAGCTTATAATCAGAACAGGCCCTGGATCAAAAATTTCCTAGAGAAGCAGCTTCTGCTGCTGCCATCTGCCTGAAACAGATTCAAAGCTCAGAGCTAAATACCAGCCTGCCTAGATTTGATGGCCAGAGGGGGCATCAAAGGATGTGGTCAGCCAGCTTGACTTCAACTGTCCTGGGCTGTCATGTCAGGATCCGAATTTATCTGTGTCAGCAAAATAGTTTAATAGCAAAATAACATTATCAAATTTTAATAAAATTTGAATCACTTTAAAATATAAGATATGTAGTCTCTTAAATAGTAAATTGTTTACTTCCATTTATTAAATTAATGGTTCCTTCTATTCAAGCAAAAAAACCATTTGTTTGAGTACATAGTTGAAAATATTTTTTGAAACTTTTGAAACTTGGAATGTTTTCTCTAAGATTTTCAGATATAATTAAAAAGAAAATTTTAATTTTCAGCTATTATTTTGATTTTGTATTCTGTGTTTGAAGCATATGTGATTGATTGTTTTTCTTTTGAAATCCAGTTTCAATGTCAGTGTATCACTGGATTAGTGTTTTATGTTTGAATCCTTTAATATCAAACATTTGTGTATAATTTAGTAGCTGTCATATTCAACTAAAAGCTAAAGAAAATTAGGTATTTTTTATATTGCCCTAATACTTGAGGATATCTTATTTTAAATCCAACTATAGTTTTTAATGAATGACAATATTTTTCCAAAGAGGGAAGAAAATGTATCTGTAATATCTGATTGGACATTCATACTTGGCATACAGTTATTTCTTGACCTTTATTTGTAGAGAGAATGAAAGCTGGATAACTAAGCTAAATTTTTAAGTTCCTTTTCTAGGAAAAACAATTTCTAGGTCAGTGTTATCCTTGGTTTTCCAATGAAGAACCAGAGACTGAGAGAGGTTAAGTAACTCACCCAAGGTCACACAGCTAGTAAACAGCAAAGTCTGGTTTCTAATTCAGGTCTGTCTGATTCCAAAGACTGGGCTCAGTCTACCACGCCCTGTGGCCTGATGGTTTCACAGACTGTAGATTCACAGCACATATTGCTAGGACGGAAGAAAATGTAGGCTTGAATTAGTTATAGCACAATTCAATTTAAAAGCTCCATTTTGAGTGTGTGTGTATGTATGAGCATGCTGGGGTGACAGGGAAGTGATTTTCTCACTCTATCATTATAAAATAACACTTTCTATAACTGGACAACCCACTTTCTCCTATAAAATAGGAGAAAATAGATATTGGCAACAGAGCTTTGTGTAGTAAACTCACATTCAGTTTGAATTATCATAGCTAAAGTAAACTCACAGACATTGTAGTATGATTATCCAAAAACAACAACATACAAACAATTCTATTTCTGAGTTTTCTAAGGTTGACAGTATTGAAAATAGGGTAAAAAGGAACATTGTTTTACATTTTGGGTTTCTGGAGACTTTCTTACTGGGGAAAGGCCTCAAGGTCATTTATACTCAGCCAACTGGGTAAAAAGTGAGGGCTAAAAATAGGTATGTTACAGCATCATCTATACATTAAGGTGGAGAGTCAGAGGGGGAACTATGTAAAACCAACACATTCATATGGCCTCTCTACCAAAGTGTAACACATATATAGTAACTAAAGTAGTGTATAAAGAGCTAGTCCTTTCTCAAAGGACTACACACAGAAGCATTTGAGCTAGATGGTCACATTCTTCCCCCTGTTATTTTCTCAGAGCCTAGCCCCAGGTCCTAGCAGTTTTCTTCTTCTTAAGTGAATTGCCCTAGAGAGAGACCAGGCACATGTCTGCTTTTTTGTGTTTTTGTTTTTTGAGACAGGATCTTGCTGTGTCGTTCAGGCTGGAGTACAGTGGCACAATCTCGGGTCACTGCAACCTCCACCTCATGCCTCAGCCTTCCGAGTAGCTGGGACTACAGGCAGGCGCCACCATTCCTAGCTAATTTTTGTATTTTTTGTAGAGACGGGGTTTCGCCATATTGGCCAGGCTGGTCTTGAACTCAGGCCTCAAGTGAAATGAAAATTTTCTAAGCAGGAAGGATGCTCATGCACATCTGTATTTTATGAGGTGGGAAATCCTTTCCAGAAGCTGTAAGCAGACTTCTCCTTATCTCTCATCTCCAGGCAAGAACCTAGACTCACCGTTGGTAAAACAGAACAAGATTGCCGTGACTGGTTTAAGTCAATCATAACTCATCCTCTGTTATGTTGGCAAAAAAGAAGGAGAATGACTATTGGGTGAGCAAACACCAGTGATTGCTACAATATTAATTGTGTCTTAACATCTGCCCAGAAATTTTCTCTCTATACTTAATAAGCTATAAATACTATATAATGTAATATATGTCATTATGTAACTATTGACAAAGTATTATACTTTTATAATATGTTAATATAATTTATGCTCATATATGTGTGTATATATATATGTGCAAATATTCACAAATGATAATTGCCTAAGTATCTTGCATTTTTTTGTATAAATGCGGTACTCTGTGCATAATGCTCAGCATATAATCACATGTAGTGTTTTATCAATGCAAATTACTATTAATGCTATTAATACTTACAGTCTTTAAGACAATTTAAAAAAGAATGAGGATCATTTTCTTGCAGATACTAAATTTTACTTTATTGGTACTTTAAAAATTATGTGAACACATTTATTTGGAGCTATTGAATATTTTTGAAGATAGTAGCCACAGAGCTCCTTTTAAAACGTAGAAGAATTACTATAGTCAGCAGCAAATTCCATTTGAACAGAGTAAAATAATTTTGTGAATATCAGCTAGGTGACTAAATGTCTACTTTCTGATGAATATCGAGGCACAGATATTTTCTAATCATGTTAATATGCAGGCAGAAGTAAGAGGGGTAGGTATTAAACATTTTTGGCATATTTTCACAAAATATTATGTTAGCAAATGAATTTTAAATTACTGTCAGATTTCTGGAGGAAAAAATAACTTCACTACTATTTGCCTAATTCATGCTGCATGGAGATAAGAGTTGTTTAAGAAATTCTTATGGAAGAGAAGATCATTATAGATACTTCTTTTCAAGTATTGGGCATAATTGGATGAATGCCTGTAGAAAATAAAGGACATGAAGGAAGAAACTCTCCTTAGTTACCTTGTGACAGGATCCTGATCAAGGGTCTAAGAGTGGGCATGAGCTGTGGTGAGCCCACCCTTAGAATGCCCTGCAGCCTTCACAGAGCTGAACTCTCATAGTCCTTCAGGCCAAGCTGTAGATTAGTTTTTGCCTTTTTTGGTAAAAACTTTTTCTTTTAGTTCCATTTCTCATTTCTTGTCTTTTATCCCCAAATGTATTGCTAAGTATGAAAATATTACCATTATATATGACAAGTTATTTAATCTCTCAGACTTAAAGTTGGTCAATTTCTAAATACATTAGGAGAACTAGATAATGGCTAAAATCTCCTCCAGATCTAACATTGTACGTAAAAGATTAGACTTTGTGGAAGTAACTGGTCATCAGAATCATCTGAAGGAATTTCTAAAAATACAAATTCTTAGACTCTACCTTTAGACATTCTAATTCATTTAGATTTCTGGAAGAAAAAATAACTTCATTACTATTTGCCTAATATATACTGTATAGAGAAGATGAGAATTGTTTGAGAAATTCTCAGTTTTGAATATTGTGACCACCACAATATTAATCATGTTTTACTATCAGCCCAGAATGATTTATTTAAGTAAATATAAATACTATTAAATTTATTTTATATGTCATATAATTATTGGTGATATATTATTATAATTATATATAATATATAAAAATATAATTATATTATATATTTATATAATTATATATAATTATATAAATTTTATATAATTATATATAGTTATATGATTATAATTATATATATATAATTATATGAATATATACATTCATTCTGTATAGAATCTTACTTTCAATTATGAACCTCATTGTGCTACTTTAATTTGTTTTACTATGTATAAACAATGCTTTAAAAATGATTATTGAAGGTCTTGGGTTAAATGCTGGGTACACAATGTAGGGTCTTAGGTTAAATGCTGGGTACACAGTAATGAATGAATGTATTAGTCTGTTCTTGCACTGCTATAAAGAAATACCTGAGACTGGATAATATATAAAGAAAAGAGGTTTAATTGTCTCACGGTTCTGCAGGTTGTACAGGCTTCTGCTTCTGGGGAGGCCTCAGGAAACTTACAATTATGGTAGAAGGCAAAGGGGAAGCAGACTCATCTTACATGGCTAGAGCAGGAGGAAGAGAGAGATGGGGGAGGTGCTGCACACTTTTAAAACAACCAGATCTCGTGATAACTCACTATACAGTACCAAGTAGGGGATAGTGTTAAACTATGAGAACTTCACCCTCATCAATCCATCACCTCCCACCGGGCACCACCTTCAACACTGGGGATTACAAGTTGATATGAGCTTTGGGCAAGGACACAGACCCAAACCATATCAATGAACCAGACTTAGTCCTATCTGCTCCATCCTTTACAGAAGGACTGAAATTGAACCCAGTAACCTGTGTTTAAAAAATATTCTCCAGGCAGTTCTGATAACTAGAGAGTTAAAAAGATAAAATCAAAGCAGTTTATGTCTATATATTTTTAGTTTCTCTGCAGGAATCAGGGTTCCAGCAGGTAATAAGTAACATCAGGTGGCTTGTCTTAGTCTGTTCACTGCTGTAACAAGATATGAAGACTGCGACATTTATTAAGAACAAAAATTTATCTTGTCACAGTTCTGGATGCAGGGGAGTCCAAAATCAAGGCACTGGTAGGTTTGGTGTCTAGTAAGGGGTGCTCTCTTCTTCCAAGATCGCACCTCTTCTGCATTGCTACATAACAAAAGGTGGAAAAGCAAAAGGGGCAAATGCTATGCAAAGCTTTTTTAAATAAGGCTTTAAACCTATACATGAGGGTGGAGCCCTCATGACTTAATCACCACCTAAAGGCCCCACTTCTTAATACTATTGCATTGGCAATTGTTTCAACATATAAATTTTGGGCAGCATATTCGGACCATAGCGTGGTTCAAATGCAAACACTTTAATGCAGGGACAATGGATGGATGTGTAGGATGTGTAGGCTGAATGAAGGGAATAAGGGGTGGTAAGACGCAAAGACACTAGCAAAAATGGGAAGCACATAAACATCTTTGGGTGTAAAGGGACAAAGGTGGAAACCACAGCCCCTGACAACTGCAACCCTAGAGGAAGACCCCTCAGATAGGAGCTATAGTTCTTAAGACATACAGAGTGCCAGCA
Source organism: Macaca mulatta (assembly GCF_049350105.2). Classification (NCBI taxonomy): domain Eukaryota; kingdom Metazoa; phylum Chordata; class Mammalia; order Primates; family Cercopithecidae; genus Macaca; species Macaca mulatta. The sequence continues at coordinate 115,285,134 of NC_133410.1, read as the reverse complement.
ACATCTTCATGGACACAGGGAGCAGGGAGTAGTACCCTTATATCTCTATTTCTTCTGTCTTCTGATTTTCTACTGATGTTTCCCAGTGTCAGCTTCTTGGGGACACTAGCCGGGCAGAAAATGGATAAGGGATGTGTGGACAATTTAAGGAACACCCACTGACTCTCTAATCCAGCAAACTCTCTAACAAAAAAAACAATTTAGAGTGGATGTTTAAAAATATACTCCATTCTTTATACATAGACTGCTTTGTGGATCCATGGCTGTCTTTAAATCTAAACCAAGTTTTTTTGGTTGCAGACAAGTTTTTATGTTTTTACTAAATCCCAGCTGCTAGAATTACATGCTTTTTTACGTTGCCACCTCTCAGGTATCGTATTACTTGTAGTAAATTGCAAGCAAAAAGCCAAGTCTAATACAAAAAGATATTTTGGATTACCTATAAATTGCTCCCCTAATTTAGTATGGATAATTGAGAATTTGACTTTAATGATTAAAATAATAGAATTAATAAATTTTTCAATTTATGTGTACATTCCCTCTTATTATGGAGAGTTGGCTATATAGTTACAGCACCTCCATCATTAGCATGGATGTGAGCCTGAGTCAACATTCACCCAAAGCTTGTCTTTTTGAATACATGGCTAATTGAGAGTGCCAAAATACATTTTAGGAACTCAGCAAGAAAGAGAAGGAATCATTGCTAATGCTGCTGAAAACCTGGATGAATAATTGGCTTTGAGATGCTGCAAGATGAAGATCACAGCAGCTCAAATGTCATCGCCTAAAGGAGGACAACCAGTATTAGTCTAGCTGCCATTCAGTGATTTCATAAAAGGTTACCCAGAAGGATTGGTCCCCACTTCAAGCAGCACAAATGTCATTGAAAGGACCTTATGTTCTTCAAGAGCAGTGATATAAAAAGAGCAAAGGCAATTTGATCCAGAATGATAGATTGAGCATCATATAAATGATTTGTACATTCAGAAAGCAGTATGCCTTTCCCAAGAAAACAGCTGAAAAAACACTTGTGCTGTGAACACTAGTACCACAAAGCAATATGCTAGTTACTAGTTATTAAAGAGTGAGGTAAAAAAATTAGTAATTTTATAGTAGGAAAGCTACATTTTTCTATTTTCATTTCTTTTTCTCATGTGGAAAAGACACCAAAGGTGTAAGGCATGAGGCAGAAAGTAAGAAAACCCATTCAATTGCATTTCATTTGCAAGTTACAATTTAAGGTAAATGTTGACCATTTGTGTCTTTGCAATTATTTTCAAGTAACCTAAGTAAACTTTATTTCTTAATAACTTCAGCTTTCACCATATGTGTAATGTTTAGGTAACCTGAAGATTAGGAAGAGATTGTTGATTAGAATTGAGTAGAAAATATGCCGTCTCCATTAGGTTACTCCTTTGCTTTTATAATCCCTGATGCCTAATAAAATCCCCAACAGGTTAAAGTTTTGCTACTCATTACTTAGATTTTTTTAACCTGCTTTAATTTGCATCAGCCCATTTATTTCAGCCACAGGTAGCAAGATATCCTGAAGCACTAGTTCCTACCCCTCCTGAGATAGTCCACATCTATTTTGTTGTGAGATGGTCAAGTCTTTGAGTTTTCAAATACATTGGATTTTCCCATTTCTTAAAATAATCTGATCCATTACTTCCCTCCTCAAATAAATGAATGGCTTCTTATTGAAAATAAGACTGTCACAGGATAATGTATTTAGAAATTCAAATTTAGCAACTTAAAGATGACCTTTTCCTTTTTTTCTATCTTTTCCAAAAGTCTGAGCTTGGTGATAAGACAAAGCTATGTATAAAGGACAAGGAGAAGAGGTAAAAGGGTGACTTTGAGGAAAACACAGATGAGAGGAAGATTTTCTCTAGACTACAAAAATCAGTGAATTCATTGTGAAGGCCATACAAATACATTGTAAAAGAGCAGCTGCTGCTATATCTTCTTCATTCTGGAATCCTTAGGATGGGGCAAAAAAAAAAAAGACACTGAAATGCTTCTCTTCTCCCATGACATTTGATAATAATCTTTTAATTTGCATCTGATGGCAACTGGCAATCTTTCAATTGCTTTGGCACATCATCAGAGACATCCATAAGTGCTTCTTACTAATGACATAAATTTATAGTACATTTTAATATATGACTGGGAGATAGGAAAACACACGATTGAGTATAAATTACTCTGGACTTGCATTCCAACATATCTTCTTAAGGACCATGTGCCTCTTCAAGAAAACTGTTCAAGGTTTCATTCTATTGTACATTTTCTATTACTGTTTCTAAAATTTGGTCTTGAAAAACACTTTTGATGATATTCATAGCAAAGGCCTCCAAGAACTATAGTAAGGTGAGTATAAATTCTATACAGTAAATGTCTGTACCTTTAAAAATCATTGAAGAAAAAACCTTGCAAGCACCTTGCTGATAGCTGCCAGCAACTCTTCATGAAGAATAAATACTGTCAGCCTCACCTGATCTATTAGGATAAAAGTCCCAGGTAGATCAGAAAGAAGAGATAGTTCTAATTTATCTTGGCTCTAGGAAGGTTAGGTGATTCACTTGTACAAGGCAATAAATTAAGAAAATATGGTCTAGACAGTGTAACTATTAGGTGAGAACACAAATTGCTAGAGGGTCAAAAAATAATACAAGGTGTTTTTCAAAATTAGTTAGAAGCCTAGATTTTTTAAAAAGTTTTCATCACCAGCCTAGATAAAGAAATAAAGTCATGTCTTAGAAAAATATACCTTAGAAAAGTGATTCAAGAAGAAATAGAAAATCTGAATATACCAATAATCATTAAAGAAATTTAATAAATAGCTTAAAATCTAACTCGTTTTCTCCCATCCCCAAATATGCTAGATGGTTTTATAGGCCAGTGAACCAAGCATTTGGGAAAAATTATCCCTGTTTTATAAAAACAGTTCCAGGGAATAGAAAAAATATCCTTCAGATCAGTTAATGGTGCTAAAATAATCTTGATCCAAAACAGATCAGGATAATATCAGAAAGTCCAGTCACACTTAAGAGCAAAGATAATAAAACTAAAAATAAAATGTTAGTAACTGGAGAAAATCTTTTCTTGAGCAAGTTAAGTTTTTCCCAGGAATATAAGAACAATTTAACATTATAAAATATATTAATGGAATTACCCTCACTAAGGTACCAAAAGGAGAAAACCTAGATGATCACCTCAGTAGATATATAAAAACACTTGCTAAAATTTGCAATCTGTTCATGATAAAGTAGGAATTGAAGGGAACTATCTTGTTCATATATACCATGTTCAGGAATAAGAAGACTTAACAAGATGTCAGTTCTTCCCTGTTAATCTCTAAATTGAGTGCAGCTCCAATAAAAATCCCTAAAGGATTTTTCATGGTACATGGAGAGCAGATCTTAATTTCAGATCAAAAAGCAAAAGGACAAGAATAGCCAAGACTATTATAAGGAAGAACAAGGCAGGGCTTCTCTGTCAGACAACAAGAATTACAGAGCTTTAAGTAATTAAGAGAATGAATAATTGACCTTAATTATTCTGTTCAGATCACTTACTAGTTCTGTAGGATTTATAGCCAAGGAGAAATTGAAAATTGGGCTAGACTTGGTAGACAGCCTTAGAAATATTGAAAGACGTAGGAAATAAGACTCAAAAAGTAAAATTAGAACTGCTTAGTCTGATAATTCTAACACTACTATATAAACAATAATAAAGAAAACACAGGTTAAAAATAGTACTTTTGAAGTACATTCTTATTTAAAGCAAGGGAAGTTAGTCGATAGTTGTTGTTCCTTTCTATTGACATAAGCACCTGAGAGATGCATTTTGTTTTTCCCAATATTTATCTATCATCTATCTATCTATCTATCTATCTATCTATCTATCTATCTATCTATCTATCTATCATCTATTTATGCAGGTTCTCGCTCTGTCACTCAGGCTGGAGTTCAATGGCATTATTATAGTACACTGTAGCCTCGAATTCCTGGGCTTAAGCAATCGTCTAACTTCACCTCCCAAGTACTTGACTCTACAGGTGTGTGCCACCATAACTGGCTAATTTATTTTTTGTAGAAATAAGGTCTTGCTATGTTGCCCAGGTTGGTCTTAAACTCCTGGGCTGAAGCGATCCTCCTGCCTTAGCCTCCCCAAATGTTGGGATTACAGGTGTGAGCCACTGCACCTAGTTTCTGAGATGTATTTTAAATGTATTAATAGCATGAAGAGTTTGTCTAAAATAGAATTTCCTTGAGGTGAGCTATGGAAAATACGCTAAAGATTTACTGAGAGAGAGGATAAAATTTTTTGCTCTGGATACCTTTAGAAATCAGATTGACTTTATTCTGTCAGGAAATTTGGATGTTTAATGAAGATGCTGAAATTCATTATTTGGTTACATGAACTATTTCCAGTTGTGCAGTTCTAGAAATAGTCCAAAGACTGGGGGAAAAAATCAAGCTTTAGTAATTCACGTGCATTTTTTCCTCTCTCCCTTTCATTTCCCAAAATATATACACACTTTCCGAAAGCAACTGGCTGCTCTTAATTCAGTAACAAACATGCCTCCACGTAGTCAGCTGAAAGCCGACTCAGAGTATCAGTGACATCACTCTGCATTGTGGCAGTACTAAACTCAAAATATAGTAAGAAAAGAGCGGTCTCTCTATATTCAGGAATGTACTTATGTTTGTTTAGTCTCATTCAACTTTAAGTTGTGGGATGATTTGTGAGGGATCTAATATGAAAAATAGTTTTGAATCAAATAAATAACTGACAAGATCATTTATAAATTTGCAGTGACAAAATGTATGTATCAAATTCACTTATTATTATATATAGTTAACTCCAAGTTGCTTATATATATAAACCATGGTTTTAATTATCCATGGTAAATTTTAATCCTACACTGGGTGTCCTTGCCCACCCAAGAAGTTCTAGCTTACTTTTTCTAATTACCGAGAAGATTTTAAGGGATAAAGTTGTTGTTCTCAACAAAATATGTGCTACATTCCAAAACTGTACTGAGTTATCAATTATTCTCAGATAATTGAGCTAGCTGTTCTATGTAAAGTAGAAAACATCCAGCAGGAAAATTAGTCTGTAGGCTCCGCATATGTTTTCCCTCTGACTGAAACACAAGCAGATGGTGAGAAATGATCTGTGACTGAACCTAGTTATCAGACGTGGAAGAGCAAGCTCCCTTTTCTTATTAAAGACGTACTAGTGACAGAGAAGTGGCATGCCCTACAGATTGCACATTTCACTGTCTTATTCCCTTGATGGTCATTCAGTATCACTCATTCAACAGATATTTATTAAGCACCTAGTTTGAGCCATGCTCTATGCTGGGCCAGATTTATGGTGGTAAATATCAAACTAACATTTTTTGAGAAACTTCTCTCTTCACTTTGGCATAAGTTCACTCAAAAAAGCTCTTTTGCCTTTTCCTTCATGGACAGGGAATATAATTGACCAGCATCCTCTTTATAAAAACTATTTGGATGATACAAGGCAGTAACTGTTACTCCTTTATGTTCTTTAGCATTTGATTTGATCAGTCTATTTTAAGGACATTAAACAAAATAAAACAATACAAACCAAAGCAACACAATTCCCCACATGAAAGAGATTAAAATATATTACTCATTCTATATTTATTGAATTCCTACTATGTACCTGACACCAAATTAAGTACTGAGAGTATAATGGTGGATAAAACGGACTGCTTGGAGCTTACATTCTAGTGAGGAAGACAAAATACACATATATACAAATGTATTGTGGGGAAAGAGAGAGTAACTGGGAGAGAACACTTTTGTTGGACAGAAAGGCATACAGAAAGTATGTGATAGCAACTAACACAATATCTGACTCACTGGAAATTTTCGAGACTTTTTAGATGAGTCATCCACTAAATATACTCTTCTGTTTGCTGCTGAATTTTGTTTTCTTGCTTGATTTTATATTGTTATTCAGATCAGATAAACCATGTCTAAAAGCAAGCAAACAAACAAAAAACCAAAAACAAATGAACAAAACCTGGCTTTCCTATATTGCTATGAAAAAGGAGTCTTACAAAAGCAAATAACCCTTTTTGTGTAAATATTGGAAGAAAAGATTTTAATATTCGGCTAATTTCTTAGTGCAGAACATTGGATTATTTTACAATGCTTTTGATTCCTTGAGGTTAGTGATATTTAATGTTTTGGGTCATGGATCCTTTTAAGAATCTAATTAAAATTATGTCCATCTCTTAAGGAAAATCCATACACCTGTATTTTTGAAAAACTGGGTACAATTTCAGGAGAGCTCATACATTCTATGCATCTCAGGTAAAAAACCCTTAACATGATTACCAAACACAAAATAGCTTGTCGGATGTAAAAAATTAATAGATAGCTGCAATAATTGAGTGAGTGAGTTTCTGTTATAAGAACAGACTGTGGGAAACACCAGCAAGATGGCTGAATACAAACAGCTCCAGTCTGCAGCTCCCAGTGAGATCAATGCAGAAGGCAGGTGATTTCTGCATTTCCAACTGAGGTACCCAGTTCATCTCACTGGGACTGGTTAGACAGTGGGTTCAGCCCATGGAGGGTGAGCAAAAGCAGGGTGGGGTGTCGCCTCACCCAGGAAGTGCACAGGGTTGGGGAACTCCCCTTGCTAAGGGAAGCCCTGAGGGACTGTGCCATGAGGGATGGTGCATTCCAGCCCAGATACGATGCTTTTCCCACAGTTTTTGCAACCCACAGACAAGGAGATTCCCTTGGGTACCTACACCAACAATGCCCTGGGTTTCAAGCACAAATCTGGGCAGCCATTTGGGCAGACACCGAGCTAGCTGCAGGAGTATTTTTTTCATACCCCAGTGGCACCTAGAACCCCAGCAAGACAAAACCATTCGCTCCCCTGGAAAGGGGACAGAAGCCAGGGAGCCAAGTGGTCTTGCTCAGTGGGTCCCACACCCATGGAGCCAAGCAAACTAAGATCCACTGGCTGGAAATTCTCACTGGCAGCACAGCAGTCTGAAGTCAACCTGGGATACTCAAGCTTGGATGGGGGAGGGGTGTCTGCCATTACTGAGGCCTGAGTATGTGGTTTTCCCCTCACAATGTAAACAAAGCTTCAGGGAAGGTTGGACTGAGCAGAGCACACCACAGTGCAGCAAAGCCACTGTAGCCAGACTGCTTTCTAGATTCCTCCTCTCTGGGGAGGGCATCTCTGAAAGAGAGAAGCCCCAGTCAGGGGCTTATAGATAAAACTCCCATCTCCCTGGGACAGAGCACCTGGGGGAAGGGACAGCTGTGGGCATAACTTCATCAGACTTAAGTGTTCCTGCCTGCTGGCTCTGAAGAGAGAAGCAGATCTCCCAGCACAGTGCTCAAGCTCTGCTAAGGGACAGACTGACTCCTCAAGTGGGTCCCTGACCCTCATGCCCCCTCACTGGGAGACACCTCCCAGCAGGGGTCGACAGACACCTTATACAGGAGAGCTTCAGCTGGTATCTGGCAGGTGCCCCTCTGGGATGAAGCTTCCAGAGGAAGGAGCAGGGAGCAATCTTTGCTGTTCTGCAGCCTCTGCTGGTGATACCCAGGCAAATAGGGTCTGGAGAGGACCTCCAGCAAACTCCAGCAGACTGTTAGAAGGAAAACTAACAAACAGAAAGCAGTAAAATCAACATCAACAACAAGGACACCCACGCAAAAACCCCATCCAAAGGTCCTCAGCGTCAAAGAACAAAGGTAGATAAATCCATGAAGATGAGGAAAAACCAGCATGCTGCCTCTTCTCCTCCAAAGGATCACAACTCCTTGCCAGCAAGGGAACAAAACTGGATAGAGGATGAGTTGGATGAATTAACAGAAGTAGGCTTCAGAAGGTGGGTAATAATGATCTCCTCTGAGCTAAAGAAGCATGTTCTAATCAGATGCAAGGAAGCTAAGAACCCTGAAAAAATGTTAGAGGAATTGCTAACTAGAATGAACAGTTTAGAGAAGAACATAAATGACCTGATGGAGCTGAAAAACACAGCACAAGAACTTCGTGAAGCATACACAAGTATCAATAACTGAATCGATCAAGAAGAAGAAAGGATATCAGAGATTGAAGATCAACTTAATGAAATAAAATGTGAAGACAAGATTAGAGAAAAAAAGAATGAAAGGAATGAACAAATCCTCTAAGACACATGGGACTATGTGAAAAGACCAAACCTACAATTGATTGGTGTACCTGAAAGTAAGGGGGAGAATGGAACCAAGTTGGAAAACACAATTCAGGATATTATCCCGGAGAACTTCCCCAACTTAGCAAGACAGGCCAACATTCAAACTCAAGAAATACAGAGAACACCAGTAAGATACTCCTCGAGAAGAGCAATCCCAAGATACATAATCGTCAGATTCATGAAGGTTGAAACGAAGGGAAAAATGTTAAGGGCAGCCAGAGATAAAGGTTGGGTTACCCACAAAGGGAAGCTCATCAGACTAACAGCTGATCTCTCTGCAGAAACCCTACAAGCCAGAAGAGAGTGGAGGCCAACATTCAACATTCTTAAATAAAAGAATTTTCAGTCCAGAATTTCATATCCAGCCAAATGAAGCCAAGCTTCATAAGCGAAGGAGAAATAAAATCCTTTACAGACAAGCAAATGCTGAAGAATTTTATCATCACCAGGCCTACCTTACAAGAGTGCCTAAGGAAGCACTAAATATGGAAAGGAAAAACGGGTACTAGCAACTGCAAAAACATACCAAAATATAAAGACCAATGACAATGAAGAAACTGCACCAATTAACATGAAAAATAACCAGCTAATATCATGATGACAGGATTAAATTCACACATAACAATATTAACCTTTGGCCAGGAGCGGTGGCTCACGCCTGTGATCCCAGCAGTTTGGGAGGCTGAGGCAAGTGGATCATGAGGTCAAGAAACTGAGACCATCCTGGCCAAAGTGGTGAAACCCTATCTTTACTAAAAGTACAAAAAAATTAGCTGGGCATAGTGGCGCGTGCCTATAGTCCCAGTTACCCAGGATGCTGAGGCAGGAGAATTGCTTGAACCTGGAAGGCAGAGGGAGCTGAGATTGCACCACTGCACTCCAGCCTGATGACAGAGTGAGAATCTGTCTCAAAAAACAAAACAAAACAAACAGACAAAAAGACCAATATTAACCTTAAATATAAATGGGCTAAATGCCCCAATTAAAAGTCACAGACTGGCAAACTGGATAAAGAATCAAGATCCATTGGTGTGCTGTATTCAGGAGACCCATCTCATGTGCAAAGACACACATAGGCTCAAAATAAAGGGATGGAGGAATATTTACCAAGGAAATGAAAGCAAAAAAAAAAAAAAAAAAAAAAAAAAAAAAAAAAAAAAACCCTGGGTTGCAATCCTTGTCTCTGATAAAACAGACTTTAAACCAATAAAAATTTAAAAAGACAAAGAAGGATATTACATAATGGTAAAGGAATCAATGCAACAAGAAGAGCTAACTATCCTAAACATATATGCACCCAATACAGGAGCATCCAGATTCATAAAGCAAATTCTTAGAGACCTACAAAGAGACTTAGACTCCCATAATAATAGTGGGAGACACACTATATTAGACTTCCACAATAGTAGTGGGAGACTTTAACACTCTACTATCAATATTAGCCAGATCAATGAGACAGAAAATTAACAAGGATATTCAGGATTTGAACTTAGCTCTGGACCAAGTGGACCTAATAGACATCTACAGAACTCTCCACCCCAAATCAACAGAATATACAATCTTCTCAATACCACATAGCACTTATTATAAAATCGACTACGTAGTTTAGAAGGAAAATGCTTCTCAGGAAATGTAAAGGAATGGAAATCATAATAGTCTCTCAGACCACAGTGCAATCAAATTAGAACTCAGAATTAAGAAACTCACTCAAAATTGCACAACTACATGGAAACTGAACAACTTGCTCCTGAATGACTACTGGGTAAATAACAAAATTAAGGCTGAAATAAATAAGTTCTTTGAAACCAGTGAGAACAAAGACACAGTGTACTAGAATCTCTGAGACACAGCTAAAGCAGTGTTTAGAGGAAAATTTATAGCACTAAATATCCACAGGAGAAAGTGGGAAAGATCTAAAATTGACACCCTAACATCACAATTAAAATAATCTAGAGATGCAAGAGCAAACAAATTCAAAAGCTAGCAGAAGACAAGAAATAACTAAGATCAGAGCAGAACTGAAGGAGACAGAGACACAAAAAACCCCTCAAAAAAAAAAAAAATTAGTGAATCCAAGAGCTGGTTTTTTGAAAAGATTAACAAAATAGACTGCTAGCCAGACTAATAAAGAATAAAAGAGAGAAGAATCAAATAGACACAATAAAAAATGATAAAGGGGATATCACCACTGATCCTACAGAAATATAAACTACCATGAGAGAATACTATAGACATCTCTATGCAAATATACTAGATAATCTAGAAGAAATAGATAAATTCCTGAACACATACACACTTCCCAGACTAAACCAGGAAGAAGATGAATCCTTGAATAGAACAGTAACAAGTTCTGAAATTGAGGCAGTAATTAATAACCTACCAACCAAAAAAAGCCCAGGTCCAGATGGATTCACAGCCGAATTCTACCAGAGGTACAAAGAAGAGCTGGTACCATTCCTTCTGAAACTATTCCAAACAATAGAAAAAGAGGGACTCCTCCCTAACTTATTTTATGAGGCCATCATCATCCTGATACCAAAACCTTGCAGAGACACAACAAAAAAAGAAAATTTCAGGCCAATATCCTCGATGAACATTGATGTGAAAATCCTCAATAAAATACTGGCACATCAAATCCAGCAGCACATTAAAAAGCTTATCTATCACGATTAAGTCGGCTTCATCCCTGGGATGCAAGGTTGGTTCAACATACACAAATCAATATATGTAATCTATCACATAAACAGAACCAATGACAAAAACCACATGATTATCTCAATAGATGCAGAAAAGGCCTTCAATAAAAAAAACACCCCTTCAGGCTAACGACACTCAATAAACTAGGTATTGATGGAACATATATCAAAACAGTAAGAGCTATTTATGACATACCCAAAACTAATATAATACTGAATAGACAAAAGCTGGAAGCATTCCCTTTGAAAACCGGAACAAGACAAGGATGTCCTCTCTCACCACTCCTATGCAACATATTGGAAGTTCTGGCCAGGGCAATCAGGCAGGAGAAAGAAATACAGATATTCAAATAGGAAGAGAGGAAGTCAAATTGTCTGTCTGCACTGACATGATTGTATATTTAGAAAACCCCATTGTCTCAGCCCCCAAACTCCGTAAGCGGATAAGCAACTTCATTAAAGTAGTAGGATACAAAATCAATGTTCAAAAATCACAAGCATTCCTATACACCAATAATGAACAGAGAGCCAAATCATGAGTGAACACCCATTCACAATTGCTACTAAGAGAATAAAATACCTAGGAATACAACTTACAAGGGATGTGAAGGACCTCTTCAAGGAGAACTACAAACCACTGCTCAAGGAAATAAGAGAAGACACAAACAAATGGAAAAACATTCCATGCTCATGGATAGGAAGAATCAATATTGTGAAAATGGCCATACTGCCCTAAGTAATTTAGAGATTCAATGCTATCCTCATCAAACTACCATTGACTTTCTTCACAGAATTAGAAAAAAACACTTTAAATTTCATATGGAACCAAAAAAGAGCCTGTATAGCCAAGACAATCCTAAGCAAAAAGAACAAGCTGGAGGCATTAGGCTACCTGACTTCAAAGTATACTACAAGGCTACAGTAGCCAAAATAGCATGGTACCGGTATCAGAACAGATGTATAGACCAATGGAACAGAACAGAGGCCTCAGAAATAACATCATACATCTACAACCATCTTTGTCAAACCTAACAAAAGCAAGCAATGGGAAAAAGATTCCCTATTTAATAAACGTTGGGAAAACTGGCTAGCCATATGCAGAAAACTGAAACTGGACCCCTTCCTTATACCTTATATAAAAATTATCTCAAGATGGATTAGAGACTTAAATGTAAGACCTAAAACCATAAAAACCCTAGAAGAAAACTTAGGCAATACCATTTATGACATAGGCATGGGCAAAGACTTCATGACTAAAACAACAAAACCAATGGCAACAAAAGCCAAAATTGACAAATGGGATCTAATTAAATTAAAGAGCTTCTGCACAGCAAAATATACTATCATCAGAATGAACAGGCAACCTATAGAATGGGAGAAAATTTTTGCAATCTATCCATCTGACAAAGGGCTAATAGCCAGAATCTACAAGGAACTTAAACAAATTTACAAGAAAAAAATAAACAACCTCATCAAAAAGTGGGCAAACGATATGAACAGACACTTCTCAAAAGAAGATATTTATGCGGCCAACACACATATGAAAAAAAACCTCATCACTGGTCATTAGAGAAATGCAAATCAAAACCACAGTGAGATACCATCTCTTGCCAGTTAGAATGGTGATCATTAAAAAGTCAAGAAACAACAGAAGCTGGAGAGGATGTGGAGAAACAGGAAAGCTTTTACATTGTTGGTGGGATTGTAAATTAGTTCAACCATTGTGGAAGACCATGTGGCAATTCCTCAAGGATCTAGAACCAGAAATACCATTTGACCCAGCAATCCCATTACTGGGTATATACCCAAAGGATTAGAAATCATTCTGCTATAAAGACACATGCACATGTATGTTTACTGCAGCACTATTCACAATAGCAAAGACTTGAAACCAACCCAAAAGCTCACCAATGATAGACTGGATAAAAAAATTGGGACATATATACACCATGGAATACTATGCAGCCATAAAAAAGAGTGAGTTCATGTCCTTTGCAGGGACATGGATGAAGCTGGAGACCATCATTCTCAGCAAACTAACACAGCAACAGAAAACCAAACACTGCATGTTCTCACTCATAAGTAGGAGTTGAACAATGAGAACACATGGACATGGGAGGGGAATGTCACACACCAAGGCCTGTTAAGGGGTTGGGGGCAAGGGGAGGGATAGCATTAGGAAAAATACCTAATGTAGATGACAGGTTGATAGGTGCAGCAAACCATCACGGCACATATATATCTATGTAACAAACCTGCACGTTCTGCACATGTATCCTAGAACTTGAAGTATTAAAATAATAATAATAACAAAAGAACAGAATGCAAGTGAAGAAAGTCCCAGGTGTACTTAGTACATAATAAAGGCACTTCGAATCAATCGGATACAAATCTGGCTTTTTTACAATGGTATTTTGAAAAGTAACTAACATCAAAAAGAATATTACATTTCCACCTCAAACTACCAACCAGAAGAAATTATTGGTAGTTTAAAGGTTTAAATGTAACAACTAAAACTATTAAAGAATTAGAATTTCAAAAATATAGATGAATTTTTTTAATTGGGGAATTTTTTCTGAGAAACCACAAGAAAGAGTGACATATACTTTATAATAGCAAACTACAACAAAACAACACCTTCCCCCATAAAGGCCAACTCAAAAAAAGGTAGTGTAATAAAAAAGTCTTTAATCCACACATAAACTTTTACTAATTTATGTGAGAGATGAAAGTACCAGGTAAAAAATGAGTAAGAGACATAAATGAAATGCCTAGGCTCAAAGGTCAATAAATGTGTTGATTATATAAATAAATTGATAATTGCCTAGAAAACTCAAAGATTATAAATTGCCCAAAAACATATGAAAAAGTATGCAATCATATACTTTTATACAAGATAGCATTCTTTGCCCACTAAATTGGCCAATACTTAAAGAGATATCTGATAATGCCTGTATCGATGAAGGGTTTAGGGAAATACTCATATATTCCTCATAGGCATGTAAATTTGTACCTTCTTAATGGAATATTTGGTAGCATAGATCAAATACTTTAATTAATATATGAGTCAGAAATGGACTTGGCAAATTTGAAACTCCACTTAATGTTTCTCCAACCTTCTAAATTCCTTTTCAAAGGTAAGTGTGAAAGTTCACAAAACAATATATTTAATTCCCTTTCAATCATGGTTTCACTTTCCACCATTTCAGTTACCTGTGGTCGGAAAATATTAATTGGAAAATTCCAGAAATAAGTAATTCATAAGTTTTAAATTTCATGCTTCTGAGTGATGAAATCTTGTGCTGTCCCATTCCATCCAGCCCAGGACCTGAATCATCCCTTTGTCCAGTGTATTCACACTATATAAGCTAAACATGCCACTTAGTAGCCATCTTGGTTATCAGACTGAAACACAGTATATATAGGGTTCAGTACCATTCAAGGATTCAGGCATCTATTAGAGGTCTTGGAACATATCTTCTGCTGATAAGGTGGGGACAACCATAGCTGGAAATGCCTGTAGCACATGCCTTCCTTCTCTTTGACGGATTAGAGAGAATGCCCTACACCAAGTCAATGGCATGTAAGAACTCTATTTCCAAACTGGAATATGTGATGGTCTTTTACTTTTATCTTTCCCCTCATCCTTTCCTTCCCTTTCTTCCTTCAACTACATTGTGGGTGGCATGTCATATTATTATATAAAGCTATATATTCCCACCCCATTAATATCAGGAGGCACTATATAACTCACTTTAGCCAACAAAATAAGGAAAGTAATGTGTATCACATCTGAGCTGAATCTCCAATAACTAGCTGGTAGTTTGCCATGCCAATTTTTCCCTTGCCAGGAGACCAGTTATGTTCCTAGCAGAGGCTAACTAGTCAGGCTAAGTCATGGTATGATGATAATGTAAAGTAGTCATAGCAATTTGGACAGATATGTGGTATGAGTGAAAAATACATCCTTCTTGGGTAAAGACATAGAGATTTTGTTATCATAGTTTATCCCAGCCAATACTGATCAGATGGCTAAATAGCCTGAATTTGAATATTAGTTCTACCAATTACTGGCTGAGTTCAAATTCAGGTCTGCATTTATTGTGTAAACTTAGCCTCAGTTCCTGCAAAATAGGATTTTTAATGATGTCTAGCTCATAGGGTCATTACGGGGAAAAAGTGACTTACAAGACTAAATGAGTTATTTGTAAAGGGTTTAGAATAGTGCCTAGCAAATATTAAGTACTGTGTGAATGTCGGTTAAATAAATCTGAGTGGGCCAGGTGAGGTGGCTAATGCTTGTAATCCCAGCACTTTGGGAGGCCAAGGTGGGAGGATTGCCTGAGCCCAGGAGTTCAAGACCAGTGTGGGCAACATGGTGAGACTCCTATCTCTATAAAATGAAAAATGAATAAAAACAAATGTGTGTGTATATGTATGTGTGTTGTCTATTAAAAAAAGTCTAGGAGGCATACAACAAAGTATTAACATCGTGAATTTAAGAATTTTCTTCTTTTTGTTTAGCCACATCTTTTCTACAACAAATATGTATTTCTTTGTAATTAAAAATGTGTATTTGGCCAGTTACAGTGGCTCACACCTGTAATCCCAGCACATTGAGAGGCTGAGGTGGGAGGATTGCTTGAGCCCAGGTGTTTGAAACCAGCCTGGGCAACATAATGAAACATCATCTCTATAAAAAAATACAAAAATTAGCTGGACATGGTGGCATGTGCCTGTAGTCCCTGCTGCTCTGGAGGCTGAGGTGGGAGGATTGCTTGAGCTCAGGGAGGTGGAGGCTGCAGTGAGCCATGTTCACCTGGGTGACAGAGTGAGACCCTGTCTCAAAAAGAAAAAAAGTGTATTAAAAAATTCCAAACTACTTTTGTATTCTTTAAAAAAATTGTAATTTAAAAATTATCACTTTATTATAATTTCATTATATCATTTTACAGAAACATCTCTTTACAGAAACATTTTTTCATGATGAAAAAACATTTTCATCATGAAAGTCAGTAGAAAAACAGGTTTCAGTATGTGAAAGCTCTATTAATAGCAATTTTCTTGAAGCATGGAATGGGCAAATCCTGTAGCCAAAATCTGTAGAATGAAACTAAATGTTTAATTAGTGTTATTTACATATTATCTTGCATATGTGCCCTGAAAATGTTTTGATATCTAATATGACTGAAATGTGTCTCCCAAGGTAAGATAAAGTAGTTTAGCCATTAATAATTATATCCCTGTTTCTGAGTCAGGCTCAAAAGTCAATGAAAGATGAGCCGTGGTTTCTAAATGTTATTACAGCCTTGGGAGAGATAGATCAGTGAGCAGTAGCCTGACTTTTGATGGAAAAAGGCGAGGGTAAGATCAGGTCACTTGTTGGGCTTTTATCATTGCAACAATCATCCTGCTCCCTGCATCCAACTCTTTTAATTCTGGCTGGGAAGAAACATTGGCAAGGATTTACATAGAAAAACAATGCCTGAAGAGCAATCACAATATCCATATCTCTTACTAGCCACAGCCATCACAACAGGAGAATGCCACGCCAAGAACAAGGGTGGGAGAGCAATGGGGTCCCCTTTCAATTTTTCTGAGACAGGGTCTCACTCTGTCACCCAGACTGGAGTGCAGTGGCACGATCTCAGCTCACCACAACTTCTGCCTCCCAGGTTTAAGCGATTCTCCTGCCTTAGCCTCCCTAGTAGCTGGCATTACAGGCATATGCAACCACCACCAGGCTTATTTTTGTATTTTTTGTAGAGACAGGGTTTCACCATGTTGGTCAGGCTAGTCTCAAACTCCTGACCTCAAGTGATCCACCTGCCTCAGCATCCCAAATTGATGAGATTATAGGCACGAGCTACCACGCCCGACTCCCCTTTCATTTTTCTTCTCCATACTTATCAGATAGGCTTTCTGTTTTTGGTGGTGGGGGTGGGGTGTACCTTGAGTCACCTCGGGAGGACTGAGAAGACTAGTCTGGATGGTAGACATTTTATAACAGATACCTAATTCCAGGGAGGTCAAGTCTCAGAGCGGAAGGATGAATGACATTAAGCTAGTTGGAGGGGTAAAAGGAGGTTATTCTAAGTATGGGGAACACCATATAAAAAACTCAGGGTAATAACATCAAAAAAATAAAATCATAATAAATGAAATAAATCCTCTACACAGAAAATTACAAAATATTTCTGAGTAATTAAAGGAGAACTAAACACATGCAAAGATATCTTCATAGATTTTAAGATTCAGTCTTGTTAAGACATTAATTTTCCTCAAGTTAATCTGAAGAGAACAGGCAATACCAAAAATCCCAACAAGCTTTTTTGGTAAAATTTAAAAAAGAAATTGATAAGCCAATTCTATGATTTATCTGTGGATACAGTGGATCCAGAACAGCCAAAATAATCTAGAGAATGAAAAATAAAATTGGGAGACAAACTACCTGATTTCCAGATTTACTATAAAGCTACAGCAATCAAAACAAACAGATGAATGGAAGATTAGAGAATTCAGAAATATAACCATACATACAGATCAACTGAGTTTCAACTGAAGTGCCAAGGCAGTTCAATGAAGAGAGGAAGGGATTTTTATTTAATGATGTTGAAACAACTATATATTCCTCAAAACCTACCTACCTTTATATGTGAGTTTGATTTGAGATCGATCGTAGACCTAAATGTAATAAGCTAGGACCATAAAGTTTCTACAAAGAAAATCTTAGGAGAAATCTTTATAACATCAGAGTTGGTAAAATTTATTAGAAAAGACACAGAAAATATTAATCATTAAAGTAAAAGGGTAAATTAAATCTTCATCACAATTAAAACATTCATTACGAAAATAAGTAGGTAAGCCACAGACTTGAAAAAATATTCTCAATGTGTTTACCTGACAATATTTAATGGGAATATTCTATATCTGATTTCAGTGATGGTTGCATGTGTATATACAGTTGTCAAAACATCTCAAATGAATACTTAAAAATCTGTTATTGTATTGTATATAAATTAAACCTCAATTAAAAGAAGAAAGTCCAGAATAAAAGAGCATGTTGTTATCTGTAGGCACAAATGACTAAAATACTCAGGGCTAATGGTTAATTCTTTTTAAAAATTTTATCCCAGAAAACACAATTCCAATATGTCTCCCACCCCAACCCATACTGCCCTGTAAAATATTCCTATATTTTAATCCATAGTGATGATCAATGAAAGTGCTTTCTCCTCATGATACATATTATACAGGGGTTGAAAACATTAAAATAAATCTCATATGGAATAAACTGAGACATGTAAAAGTTAAAGAATTAGCAGCATTGAGAGAGGATGCATCATTTGTCTTTTAAAATGTTGGCTGGCAGAAAAAGAATTTAAAGAGAACTATTCAAATAAGCTTCCATATTCTGCACTCCTCACACCACTAATAAGTTTTACCCAGAAATATACCAATAAAAATGATTGATATCTGAGTAACAAATTCTGTGACAACACATTGTAGTATTACATAAAGAACTTGGCCAACTGCGGGGGCTCACACCTGTAATCCCAGCACTTTGGGAGGTCGAGGCGGGTAGATCACGTGAGGTTGGGAGTTTGAGACCAGTCTGGCCAACATGGAGAAACCCGATCTCTACTGAAATTACAAAAAAAATTAGCCGGGCATGGTGGCGGGTGCCTATAATCTCAGCTACTGGGGAGGCTGAGGCAGGAGAATGCAGAGGTTGTAGTGAGCCAAGATCGTGCCATTGCACTCCAGCCTGCGCAACAAGAGTGAAACTTTGTCTCAAAAAAAAAAAAAAAAAAAAAAGCTTAACTAATTCTTTAATCTTTTTCTTCTAGATGATTTACTTCCATAGGCAAAACATTATGTCTTTTGCAACTCATCTTTGAATTGAAAAGAATCTAGGCCAAGGTCCTGAAAATACTGGACCCTCAAATTCCACATTCCCATAATAGGAAATTTATTGCAATTATTAATAATTTGAACCAGTGATGGTCTCATTTGGTAATTTATGGGAAATTCATTCATTCATTCATTGGGAGTCTGGGTCTCGCTTTGTCACCCAGGCAGGAGTGCCATGGTGCTATCATGGCTCATTGCAGCCGTGACCTCCTGGGCTCAAGTGATCCTCCCACCTCATTTTTTTGATTTTTTTATAGCACAGGCTGGTCTCGATATCCTGGGCTCAAATGATCCTCCTACCTTGGCCTCTCAAAGTGCTGGGATTATAGGCATGAGCCACCATGCCTGGCAGAAATATATTTAAAAGGAGTATATTAAATGCTATACAAGTTCAACTAACCCCAGCTTAAAAATAACTATAATTACCTGACTAGATTTTTTTAAAGTGATAGAAAAAGTACAATTGTTAAAAATATATTTAAAAAAACTCTACTGAGTCTACTTTCAGTCCCCATGTGAATATTTAAGTAAGTATAAAATAAAGGCTGTAAGTGCGCTGTTTTGAATTAAACATCACATTGGCAAGATCAGAAGAGCTTGTGAAGTGAGAAGGAAATTGTTATTCCTGTGATGGAGCCTCCACTGGTATTATTCTTTTGGCAGCCGAGACTTCAGGGGATTCTCACTATGAAAACCAGCAGTCCTTTAATCATACATTGTAAGAGCATTTGTGATGCTTTGCAGGGAGCCTTTCTTCCAAGATTTTCCTATTGCTTTCCTTCCTGAGCACAATAGGTTCAAGATGGCTAATGCTGTTTCCTGGTTATGCCAAGAACCTCCTGAATGCCACCGGGCATCCAACGTGAAGACGGATGGCAAAATATCAAATGTGAATGTCTCATTTTAAATGGGGACTCCCACAATCATGTTATTTTTGGGAGAGCAGCTCTCTGGCTCCATGGATATCACTTGAACGGAGTAGCCACATTCTTCTGCAGCTCTTGCTCGATCCAGATCCACCAAGCACATGCACTGTTTTCCTGAAATACAGTCAAATGGTATCATGAGACCCCCTTTCACTAGCAGGACAATTTCAGCTTGTTTAAGGGAATTTATATAGTGACAAAATCTGCAGGTACTATGGAGCATGCTTTGTACCCTTAAGTCTTGTTTAGTTTCTTTCAATTTAATTCTTGATCAGTGTGGAAAGATGATGGTGACAAAAACATGGCACTTCATATATTTGCCTCTGCTAATAATTTAAAGAATGTTAACCTTTTCAAATGTATTTATAAGCAAATCTCAAATTAGAGCCTCAGACTGTATTTCCTACTTTGGTTAAAAATACAATTAAAGACCTTTTCTCTGCTTTCCCTGTAAAACTACATTATCTGTAAAGTTGTGGGAAAAAAATGTGCCTTTAAGAATATTTAAAATAACATGCTGATTAAGGGGTGTTAGCTTTTCCAGCTGAAGTGTTTTAGGGCTATAAAGAAGTGAGAAATGAAAAATATTTGAGAAAATTCTCAATTACATGCCTTTTATTTCAGGTGGAAATGTAATGTTGAGTGTAGTATACTCTTAATTTTCCGAGCTCCTGTACCTCTATAAAATAGTGGTATTGTATTTCCTTTACAATCTTTGGAAGACAAAAGAGGAAACCTGACTTGCAAGAAAAGCAGTTAATTTGTTTTCCTTTGGCAAACACAAACTTTAAAAGTAGCTTGGGAAAAATGATTTGGGGCTGAATATATTCAAAGCCATGATTTACTTTTATACTTTCAATTGCTCTAAATTCAATATATAAGCTTCTTCATCCTCCTGGAAAAAGATCACCGACTATGCAGAATTTCATTCGATTTTTCCTAAACAATTATAATAATGCGTCAACACTGAATGATAGTGGAAAGTGATAAATTAAACAACTTCAGAAATGAAGACAGATCACCAAAATAGGAAAGTTCTGTGAACAACAGAATCCTCACAGAAAAAAACAGTGGAAGGTGAAATCAGTAGGTAAGAATTAGCAATGAGAGACTCACATTTAAAATGTTTATTTTGTACATTTTCCTTAAAAGGGCCCATCCCACAAAGAATAAACTGTGTTAGAAATGATATAAAAAGGGATGTCTAGAATTCCATTTAGGCAAAATCATCGCTTCTTCATTAACAGCCTTATGGCTGACATTCCTTTTTTTCCCTTAAAATATTGTCTTTCCTTTAAGACATCTGTAAATGTTTCTCCCATCTACTTTTTAGTTTAAAATGAAACACTCTCTGTCAGAATGGGATGCTCTACATTCCTTAAGTACCCACCCGGGGTTTACATTGCAGCTCATTTACCCTTGGCTTTGATCCCAGTCCAGTTAATTTTTCCTTTTCCATTATGTAGAAGAATTTCATGTTTTCACATGTTGAAGTGTCTCTACAACTGAAATTTAGCTGCTGGTAGTCTACCTTTGTGGGCCTGGGGAGTTTCCTAAAAATGTTTGCAGAACACAGGAATGGCCTGTGTGTAAAGCAGAGATGTAGACGTGACAGCTTTCTCTCAATGTGATTCCCCCTGTTCTTCCCATTGCCAAAAGCCCCTGCCCCCCGCCACTCTAGCAACTTCCCTGCCAGCTACTCCCCTTTAGTTTGATACCTAAGACACACATCTACCACGTACCCATCCATCCACCACACTAATTATGTCTTCATTGGATTGCTATCATTTGAATGTATTCTCTGGAAAGCATGTGTTGGAAATTGAATCCCCAATGCAATAGTGTTAGGAAGTGGGGCCTAATGTGAGGTGATTAGGCCAAGAGGGTGAAGTGAATGAATTAATACCATTATCATGGTAGTGGGTTCATTATCTAGAGTGTGAGCTCCTTATAAAAGGACAAGTTCAGCCTTCTCTTGCTCTCTCTCTCTCGCCATGTGATGCCTTTCATCATGTTATGATGCAGGAAGAAGACCCTCACCAGATGCCAACCCCTTGATCTTGGATTTCCTAGCCTCCAGAAATGTGAGTCAAATAAAAATCTGTTCATTCTAAATTACCCAGTCTATGGTACTGTGTTATAGCAGTGCAAAACAGACTAAGACATGGGTCTAGTGAATGGAGTCTCATCAAATGTATGTTCGATTAATTCAAAGTGTTGGAGATGGGAAAAGGAGGAGCAAGAAGGAAAGGCATTGAAAGACAGAGGTTGCAGGCAGGAGAGAATGAGTTCTTTCCAAATGTTTATGCTGCAGACAGTGAGAAAGAGAAGGAATCACTTACTCCTTCAGTCTCAGGTCTCAGGTCACCAAGTGTGAGCATCTTGCTATGCTGCCTTTGATTTTAGAGTTTAAAGATAGCTATTTCTCATACAACTTGGTCTCTGAATGTAAGCTAACAGCTTCATCTGGTGCTCAGCCAAAGAAACAACAATCTGTCTTCTAGTATATCATGGAGGAAAAGGGGCTACATTGGAAATTTAGAGAAAAAATATAATGGTGTCCAATGTTGGGCTTCTCTGAATAATTTTAAGATTAGTTTTGGCTGAACCCACTTATCTTAAACCCTTATGTGACACCAGTATGCTGGGAAGTAGTAACTAAAGTAGACAAGAACTTCATGTCCAGAATCAAATAATTTGGGTTCATAGTATAGCTCCATCATCTACCAGATGAAGGACCCCAGGCAAGCTTTTGTCTCAGTTTTCTTGTCATTAAAATGTAAATAATAGTACTACCCCATATGTATATTTGTAAGAATTTACTGAGATAACAGGCGAGAACATTTAGCTCAGTGCTTAAATGTATAACTATTAACTGCTATTATTCTTTTAAATGTGATTTCTTTTTCTAAAATGAAGTCTTCAATAAATCAATTACTTATTAAACTTGAAATGTTTCTGTGGTCTTCCAATTTAGGTAATGTTTAATATTGTCAAACAAATTGGTCTATGATAAATGATACACAAGTATCCTTTTTCCTGAGAAAGAAAACATTATCATCCCTGTGTATACATTTTATAATGCATCAATTTTGGTATATATAGTTGACTTTTTAATCTTTATTATTTTCTTTCATGGCTTTTGATAGATCTTGCAGTTTGTTCATAACAATAAGAGATTTAATGTAAGAATTCTACTCAATGTACAGACATTCAAAATATATTTAAAAGTATTAAAGTTAACCAAAATAGGATAAAATGTTATAGTTACAATACCGTTTTCAATATGAATTAAGTTTTGGGGGGAAGAACATATTTAGTTTCTCATTGAAAAATAGACTTCATGTTGCTAAATTTTTCCCATATAGACTTGGTCCAATAATTCCCAGTCATATTGTGCATAATACACTCAACAGCTGCTCTGTGAAAACATATACCTATGAGCCTTCGTTGGGGTGGGAGCTGGACAGCTGTCTGGTCTGCAAATCTGCACAGAATCATGTGTTCCTAAAAGAAAAAGCAATAGAATGTGGGTTTATTTTTATCTTCTGCTTCAAAGTTATAAAAACAACCACCAAAAAAACTAACTCATTTTTCTGGAGTTCAACATTGTTTAATTGAATAAAGTACTGCACAAATAGTATTTTTGAAAAAAGTAAACTTTCAGAAGATGCTACTTAATAATTTCTTCCCTTCAAGTACACTGTATTTTTTTGTTTTGTTTTGAGACAGTCTCACCGTCGCCCAGGCTGGAGTGCAGTGGTGTGATCTCAGCTCACTGCAACCTTTGCCTACCAGACTCCCAGTGGTTCTCATGCCTCAGCCTCCGTGTAGTTGGGACTATAGGCACATGGCACCACATCCGGCTAATTTTTTGTATTATTATTATTTTTCTTTTTTAGTAGAGACGGGGTTTCACCATGTTGGCCAGGCTGGTCTCGAACTCCTGGCCTCAGGTGATCCGCCCGCCTTGGCCTTCCAAAGTCCTGTAATTAACAGGCGTGAGCCACCATGCCCAGCCGGCCCAGATTTAGTTCTTAAGAATAGAGGCACAGAAAATTCTCAGGGTCATTTTGCCCAGTTGCTTTTAGCTGAAATATAAAAATATAGTTACATTTTGCTATTATAATGTGTTAAATTAAAAGACCAAAAATTCACTTATATTTTTCTTTTATAAAATTTATTTGCAACTCTGGAATGTGGTTCCAGGCAGTGGCTTTTCTTTTCTTTTCTTTTTTTTTTTTTTTTTTTTTTGAGATGGAGTTTTGCTCTGTTGCCCAGGCTTGAGTGCAGTGCTGCAATCTTGGCTCAATGCAACCTCCATCTCCTGGATTCAAGCAATTCTCCTGCCCCAACCTCCTGAGTAGCTGGCACTATAGGTGCACGCCACCATGCTGGCTAATTTTTGTATTTACTTTTTTTTTTTTTTGTATTGGCCAGGCTGGTTTCGAACTCCTGACCTTGTGATCTGCCCACCTTGCCTCCCAAAATGCTGGGATTACAGGCATGAGGCACTGCGCCTGGCCTGCTAAGTGGCTTTTCATTCTATCAGAGGAAAAGGAAGCAATGCAGATCTCTGTGTGGTTTCTGTAGTTTTCTGGGATATCCAGCAGGGTGGTAGGGAGTTCTTGACTTGTCCTGACTCTTCCCTTTACTCAGTCCTTTTAGAGGAGAGAAACCTGAATCTCTTTCTCTCACTCCAAAAGGCTGCAGAAGTGTATCCCTTTCTGCTTTAAGACAAACTGTAAAGACAGCCTGAGGTAAGCACCTGATTATTACTTCTGCTTAACAATCTTAGGAAAGAGTGCATTAATGAAAAAGAAAAGAAGGCTTTAAAATCAGTTGATGATTTTGCACAGTACTCTTAAATCTGCATGTAGCCAAAAGTGAGTGATTAGGCAGAGTCGAAATGAAGCAATGATCCCACAACAACTGTTCATTCAGAACAGCTGTTGTTTCTAAGTGTGTACATAATCTCACCTGTCAGCT
The DNA here is from genome assembly GCF_049350105.2 of Macaca mulatta. Taxonomy (NCBI): domain Eukaryota; kingdom Metazoa; phylum Chordata; class Mammalia; order Primates; family Cercopithecidae; genus Macaca; species Macaca mulatta. Next base: position 115,260,355 of record NC_133410.1, on the reverse strand, counting down.
TAGCAAACAGGTTAAACTCAGATTCATCATTTGTTCCTTTAGTATTCTGTACATTAAATTTGAACCCTCCATTTTTAATAAGTGAAATGACTGTGGCAATGTTGGTTTTTAAAAAGGGATATCTTTGTCTCAACTTGTATGCTTTAAAAAAAAATTAATGCTAACTATAAAATTTCATGACAATGGGTGAGAAACTAATAAAATGGTTTCAATTAATAACTTTAACTCCCCACAAACTAACAGGCATCAATGAAGGGAGAGAAGGATAATTCAGAATTACATGACTTGAAGAAACAGTGTGCACTTTGTCCTCATGGTGTTTGTAAATTAAGATTCATTTTATATAACGGTAATGTCAAGGCAATCGCAATCTCAGATAAGATTCAGTTCTCTTGTACTGATAAGTCTCACCATATTTTATTGGAATTATTTGTGTGTATGTTCTCTTTGGTCAAAATCAAGTTCTGAAAGGGCAAGGCACATGGTAGGTACTCAGGAAAGGTTGCTGTCTAAATTGAACTATAGAGAAAAACACTTCCTAAGTGAGTCTCAAGGTACTTTGGCACAAAGTTCTGAGGCCTTCAAAAGGCCAAGCAGCTTTTGGGGGTGTTGGAGAAAGAGTAAAAAGGTTATGACTGGTGTACTGGAGAGTTTCTGCTTTCTGAAAGACTGTGTGTGCCCCGTCCCTACTGTAGAAATTTTATATTCTTTTCTAGTCAGGAGACCATTAGCAGCCTATCTCTTCACCACCCTTGATTTTTTCCATACATCCTCTCATTGTTTGGTTTAACTAGTATCACTCAAGGAGGGATTAGAAACAGGGGTTTAGTTTTTGTTTTCCCAAGTTCTTTTTTCTTTTCTTTCCTTTTCCTTTCTTTTCCTCTCCTCTTCCCTCTCCTCTCCTCTTCCCTCTCCTCTCCTCTTCCCTCTCCTCTCCTCTCCTCTTCCCTCTCCTTTCCTCTCCTCTTCCTATCCTCTCCTCTCCTCTCCCCTCCCCTCCTCTCCCCTCCCCTCTCCTCTCCTCTCCTCTCCACTCCTCTCTCTTTATTGAGACAGAGTGTCACTCTGTCACCCGGGCTGGAGTGGGAGTGCAATGGCACAATCTCAGCTCACTGCAACCTCTGCCTCCTGGTCTCAAGCAATTCTCGTGCCTCAGCCTCCTGAGTAGTTGAGATTACAGGTGTGTGTCACCATGCCCAGCTAATTTTTGTATTTTTAGTAGAGACGGGCTTTCACCATGTTGGTCAGGCTGGTCTTGAATTCTGTTCTCAAGTGATCTGCCTGCCTTGGCCTCCCAAAGTGCTGGGATTACAGGTGTGAGCCACTGCACCTGGCCTGTTTTCCTAATTTATTTTCTACTTTATTGGCATAGCCTTGTGAGAGAAAGGTGAGATGTTCTGAATGCTATGCAAACAAAGTTTCTTGGGTCCTAATGTTTCCTCCAAAATCATATATTTCCTAAAATATGTAAAGTTTTAATCCAGTAGGTGAAGGCCAGCAATGTTGTGGTTTTGGCTGAAAGCATGAACACTAAAGGTTCTCACCCTCCATATCTGTGCATATTTGTACAGTGTGCGGAGTTGGTAGGAAGGGAGGAAGGTGTGAGTAGCACGTGAGGTGGTAAGAGACAGAGTTGGAAGTGGGCATTTGAGTTATAAAGCAGGAATGAAGGAGATACAGCTGCTGAGGTGGTAACAATGAACATTTTTAGGTCACTATACCTCATTATATTTCAACTATTTGATGGAAGAGAAAGTTAAAGTCCTAAAATATAGGGGCTGGTATGTAAAATGAGTCTCTTTTTAGTGAGTCCGTGCAAAAAGTGGCATTAACTAAGAATCCAAATGAATTTATCAACTTCTAATGGAATTATTTATATATTTTTCTCAAATATTATCATTTCTTAAATTATATTATATCATGCTATTGACCAGTTAATTGGATAGTGGTGATGTTTAGGAAGCTAGAAACTGTTTTGATCAGATTGGTGACTAAAAACTGTATGTGTTCTGACTACTTTTGGAAGACAATTCTCTGTGGGTCTCTTGTGTTTCTTCATGTTTTACAAGCAGAGACACTGACTGTCGTTGTTCCAGATCAGTAGTCAGCAAGGTTTGTGGCCCACAGGCCAAGTCTAGCCTATGACCAGTTTTTGTGTAGCTTGTGAGTTAAGAAAGTTTTTATATTTTTAAAGAGTTGTAAACCAAGAACAACAAAAACAATAAGAATGTCAAGGACAGTGAAGAGGAATACTTGGAGATTTGTTGTGGCCAGCATAGTCTAAAATATTTACTATCTGACCTTTTACAACAGAATTTTCCTCTGTTTTAGATTATCTTTTCAAGCACATTTGCAGAGTAAACAGTCTTGGACAATATATAGTATCTCCCCTTGGAATAAAAGGGCAGGTGTTACCTGGCCCATTTGCTTCTGCCCTGTGGAAATTGGGTGGCAGAGAGTCAGTGTGAAAACAATGGTATTGTGGCTACCACTACTGCCATGAGCAACAAACTGTCCTTTGTCTCTGACTTAGGGGTCTCATATCTTCTGCCAGCATCCACTGGCAGGCTAACTTGTTAGACTGCGAGTAGAGTTAAAATGTCAGACCCTTCACAAATCTTGTTACCTACTTGAAGAGTTAATCTGGATTTGCAAAAGAAAGAGAAAAAGAAACCCACAGTAGACATTCATGAGTTATTCAATTATAACTACAGATTATTTACTCCACTAGAAATATGAGAGGGAAAAATATAAAGGATAAAAAGTGTATTAGGATGACATCTTTTTAACGTTACCTTGTATGATAAAGTTTTCTTGAATTGCTCACTGAAACAGAAAAAAAAAAGAATTAGTCATCATTCTAAGTATTAAGAGTAAAATAATCTTGAAGAAACTGAATTATATAAATAGCCTTGTATGTAAAAAGTATAAAATGCTATGGTAAAGTAAAAACTATGCCAGTTTGAAATGCTTTTATAAAAAGATAGAAAAGCATATCATCAATATGTTATCAATTTTAAGAAATCTGTTCCACAGATTGTTTACAATGTTAGAGAAGCACTTTTTTTGTCTCTACACCTCATGGGAACACTAAGATCCAGGTGTTTTAACATGTGGCACAGCCAACTGATCAGGAGCGGACTGCCATTGAAAAGATACTTTATTACTCACAGTTCCCCAAGAAGAGGGGGCACGCCATGTGATGAAGGGCCACATGGGGAAACACCAGTATAGGTCAGGAGGCAGAGGTTTCCATGGGAAGAAAAAGGTGCGGTAAGCAGGTTTGAGAGTGCCTAGTTTGAACAATATCAGTGAACTCAGGCATAGCGCTGTTCCTACTTGTTTGATATCTGGCCCTAGGGTAGTAGGACGAGGGGATAGTGGTCTGGAAGTAGTAAGAGTTTAATAAAGGAGGTAGTTGTGGGGTAAGGGCTCTGGGTTGGTTGGTTTACTTATGCAAGGTATGCTTGTTCATAAGACCTTTACTATCTCTAGGAATTGGCTAGCCCTGGGAGGAACAGTCTCTCCAGGATCAGCAAATAATAAAACATCAGAAAATTTTAAAAGGTGTGATTAATACATCAGGAAATCACTGTTGTCATAGCTAATAAAGATAAACATATATTCCATAAACATTGTCTTTTATTAATGCTATAGCCTTCACTCTTAAGTCATTCAAAAACATTAACTTATACATTTGATACTAAATTTATTAGTGTCAATTAGTTTGTTTGAAATGAGTACTTCTTTCCACATACTGTAGAAACAGTATGCTATTTATAAATTCCCAACTCTATTTTTGGTGATTGAGATAGGTCTTATTCACAAAGAAACTTCCTAAAGAGATCAGTTCAAAGGACAAGGGAGGACAAATGTCAGTAAATCTACATAGGTGTGAAAAAGACGGGAAGTGGTAGTAACATACTGTAAAGGTCACCAAATGTTGAGGTCAAGCCTAGGCACTGTGGTGACCTGGCCAGATGTGCATGCACTCAAGGTGGTGCTGACATGCCAGCCCCCACCCCCGCCTCAGCCGCCTCTAGACTTTGGGCGCTGATGAGCATGAGAGGGAGGCCAAGGGGGGACTGAGGGCAGCTTGACATGGGCCTGTAGGCACCCCTTGGCACAAACAGCCTGGGTGCCATGGGCGCCATGGATGGTAGGTTGACGGCAACAGGAGGCAGACAGGCTCCTAGGTAGAAAGGGGCAAGTCCCTGGTGAAGCCCCACCATCAACTGAGGAATGGCCCGAAGCCTGGGGCCCAGGCTGCCAGCTCTGTGGACCAAAGTGAGAACTTATAGTGCTTTTTCCAGGCCCACCCATGGCCACCCATGGACTAATCAGCATGCACTTCCTTCCCTCTGGAGTCCATAAAAACCCCAGACTCTGCCAGACTTGGGCAGACAATGGATGACCTGCCTGCAGAAAGAAGCTACCCACTCTGGATCTCTTCTCTGCTGAGGGTTGCAGAGATGAGAAGAGGAGAGGAGGGGAGGGGAGGGGAGGGGAGGGGACCTGCCTGCAGAGAACAGCTCCCTACTGTGGGTCTCCTTCCATCTGAGAGCTGAGTAGACATTGGGATGATCTGCCTATGGAGAGAAGCTACCCTCTGTGGGTCTCCTCTCGGCTGAGAGCTGAGCAGACATTGGGATGACTGTCTGTGGAGAGGATCTACCCACTTTGTATCTCCTGAGAGCTGTACTGTTGCTCAATAAAGCACCTCTTTGCCTTGCTCATCCTCCAATTGTCTGTGTACCTCATTCTTCCTGGATTTGGGACAAGAGCTCAGGAACTGCCAAATGGCAGGACTAAGAGTTGTAACACAAACAGGGCTGACATGCCCCCTTGCCCCCAAATATACCCACTCGCCATGTTGCAAGCATGAGGAGAGAAGAGAGGAGAGAAGAGATGCGGCCCTTCAGGGAACCCAGACATAGAAGCTCCCTGAGCCAGGGCTGTGACACCCTCTGAGGGGCTCTGCGGCTCCTGGCATTTCCAAGCTTCTGGTTGCCACCGTGTTCCCTAGTGCTCACAGTGGAAGCTGCTTTCAGTACACCTGGTCCGGCTGCAGCCTCACAGGGAACCAGCACCCATGCTGGTGCCTGGAGATGCCTGCCCCACAGCAGCCAGCATGCCTGGCTGTGTGAAGTGGCCGGACCCTGTGCTTGCTCATTCATGTACCCCTCACCACTCTGTACCTGACTCATCTTTGGCAGGTGTGGGATCTGGGCTGGTAGTGCAAGCCAAGAGCAGCCTTCCAGGCTGAGTGAGCGGAATGAGCCCAGTGGGCCCAAGCAAAACTCAGGCAAAGGCGCCACCAACCACAGAGGTTCCAGCTGGCAAAGCAATGCCCCAAGAATCCTGTGACATTACTACCATTATTAGCAACAGTTCATATTTATTGAGTACTTATTATTGCCACTTCTAAAGGCTTTACACATATCATTAAATTTTCACAAAAACCTTGAGGTAGTTATCAAAACCCTCATTTTGTAGATGAGAAAACTAAGGTAAAAAAAGTTTAAGTAATTTGCCTTATAAAATGATAAGGAGCTAGTATTTTCCCCCAGGCACTATACTTCCAGGTCCTAAACACTTTACTGTACTTGACTGCCTCTCATAGATATTACGGTTATAGTTTTAAATTTATTCAGAAATACAGAGAGAAGTGCTAAAGCCGATAGACTTCTAGTTGCCTGACTCCTGGATAGCCTTGCTTCTAAATTTCAGCAAAAACTGGATCCAAGGGAAAAATCAGGGACAAACATAAAGGAGTTCTTCTCTTCCTTATACAATTTATAAACAAAATTTGACATTGTGAAAAGAGGAAATGAGCTCCAAATGAAGTCATTGCAACTTTATATCAAACAAGTTTTGTGTCCTGGCTTATACCCATGTTGGTGTCTTAGGTAGAACACTAAATTTCTCACCTTTTTGGAAAATTAAACTTTGAGGTGTTCTGAATGAAACCATAACAGCAAGGGCATGTGACGAAGGAAGCCCGTGTTTTGATACAGTGCTCAATCACCATGTCTGTTGCCACTCCACAAGCATGCAATGCTACCTAGAAAATAAAAACAGGCCTTAGCACTAAGTTCCCTCTTAACTCACAGTGCGATTTTCATGCCTTTTAAATAGTTCTCATTTGGCCATACCAAAGGACTACTTAGCTACACATATAAATTAATTACGAAAACTAAGCAAGTTTGAAAGGTTACACATGGAATATTGCAAATAAAGCACAGGATTCATTCAATGGAAAATCTGATGCAATTTTAGTGTGGAAAAATTAACACAAGTGGATATCTAAACTATAGCATCATTCCGGGAACACTGGATTCGAAACGAGAATTTCGAGTCTATTACTCTGGTTGGCTGTGTAACCCTGAGCCACTTAAAATTTAGCTTCTTTGGGCCTTAATCTCTTCAACTATAAATGATGGTTAACAATACTGACATATCACAATGCTGTTGTAAAAATTAAATAAAAATGTATTTGAAAACACTTCCTCAAATGCCACGTTAATATAATCCAATCAGGGCTGTATTAAAACTAATTGAGTCATATCATGTCATGCCTTTTAAGATGTTTTCACATAATAACAATCCTTAACATTGAATGATGAGTTACAGGAACTATTTTCAATGAGTTTATTTTAAAAGGATTGAATGAAATTATGAATTAGAATAATAAGTGGGGCTTCTATAACTCATAAAAATAACTCAAAATGATTTTTAAGTGTTTTTAAAACACATATCCTTAAGTATATCTATACTTACTACAATCTTACTACAAATGAGATAATTATGAAAATTCTTAGGCCAAATAAAGCCTAAATAGGACTCTGAATGAAAATCAGACGTAGGGATTCTAAAAGATGAATAACCTTTACTGGATTTTGGCAAAACAAACAAACAAAAAACACCAACACCAAAAAACCCCTCACATCTCCATTTCATTCTGAACAGACATAAATTGTAATAAATTATAATCTTCCCTCACCAACTTCAGGGTAGGGAGGGGCCTTAGGGTAAAGAGGAGATTTTCTGTAAATTTTAGAAAGTAATGTTTTTTTTTTTTTTTTTGAGCTAGAGTTTTGCTCTTGTTGCCCAGGCTGGAGTGCGATGGCACAATCTCAGCTCACCGCAACCTCTGCCTCCCAGGTTCAAACGATTCTTCTGCCTCAGCCTCCCGAGTAGCTGGGATTGCAGCATGTGCCACCACGCCTGGCTAATTTTGTATTTTTAGTAGAGATGGGGTTCCACCATGTTGGTCAGGCTGGTCTTGAACTCCCGACCTCAGCCTCCCAAAGTGCCGGGATTACAGCGTGAGCCACCACACTCAGCGAACGTAAAATATTATAAGCCAGATGCCTCCTTTGAACTGGAAAGCTAAAAACAATACTCTATCAGGAAGAAGAAAGCAAGATCTCTGTTCTTTTTTATTTATTTATCTATTTATTTATTATTATACTCTAAGTTCTAGGGTACGTGTGCACAACGTGCAGGTTTGTTACATATGTATACATGTGCCATGTTGGTGTGCTGCACCCATTGATCTCTGTTCTTAATTGTCCTCCTGAATTCCTCCTCCTCCTTCTAGACTTACATGAGCCACATAGAAGTCAACAATCTCCATGTTGCTGTCATCCCACCTTTCCTGTTTCACTCTGAAAACAGCCTAGGAAGGCTGGTATCCAGTAAAGGCACCAACAACTACAGGGAATTGGGAAAGTAAATAATCTTGATTTCTCATATGCTCCTTTTAGTCAGCTTTTTCGAGTAAAAAACAGGCTAATCCTTATTTTCATGACTAGTTGGAGAAAAATTTCATAGTAAAAATTATAGACACATCTTCCCCTGGAAGGAAAGCAAACTGAAATTTACTGAGTGTTTATGTGCTGGCATTATGCTATGTGGGGTGATGGCACTCAGAACTATGCTCACAACATCCCTGAAAGACTTTATTATCTCCAGTTTAGATGTGAGGAAATGAAGTCTTGGGAAATTAAGAACTTGCCCACAACAAAACAGCTACTGAGGGGCAGGAGACTGACCTCAAAGCCTGACCCCATGCATCAGACAGCTTCTCTACAAAACCCTGTTCAGGCTCCAAGCAAAAAGGAGTTTAGACAATTTACTTTTATAAGTCTCTCTTTACTTAGGTTCACATTCCTTTCACTACATGCAAAAAAGTGAGTTTATTTCCTTCATTTAAAGAAAATAAGTAACTTGAATAAGTATTTACCCAATAGTTTATAGATAATGTAGTAATTGTCTACTCATAAAAGGTTTTACTGCATCACATACTCCTAGTTTTCACTGTTATCAAATGAAACTCAGAAATAACAGGCAAATAATGAAGAGAGATATAGACCAAAAAAACCATTTGCTATGGAAATTTATCATACAATAAAGGTGGTATTTCAAACCAGAGAGAAAAGGTAGACTTTTTTAAAATAAGTAATGTTTGGTTAACCAGATAGCCATATAAAAAACTAAAAATTAGATCTTTTCCTGTCATCACACATGGGAAATAAATTTTGAATGCATAAGAGATTTAAAATGCAATAAATATGAGTAAATTCCTGCACAACCAAGGGGAATGGGATGTAATTCCTAACTAAGCTAAAAATCTACGTGCAATAAGGGGTAAGGTTAATAAATCTGACAAGATAAAATTTATTTTTATTTATTTATTTTTGAGATGCAGTTTTGCTCTTGTCACCCAGGCTGGAGTGCAATGGTGTGATCTCGACTCTGTGCAACCTCTGCCTCCCGAGTTCAAGCAATTCTCCTGCCTCAGCCTCCCAAGTAGCTGGGATTACAGGTGCCTGCCACCACACCCAGCTATTTTTTGTATTTTTAGTAGAGACTAGCAGAAAACCAAACCATAAGTAAAAAGACAAATGACAAAGTAGGGAAAAGACTGACAACTTAAAACACAAACAAAGATTTATATCCTTAATATATAACACACTTCTAAAAAGAAAGAAAAAGCCCAATAAAGTGAGAGTAAAATGAGCAAGAGATGTGAACACACATACAAAAACAAGCAAATAGTCCTTAAACAAAAACTGGTCAATATTGCTCCAAGTAAGAGAAATAACTGTTAATTTTTTTTTTAACAAAGAGCCAAAATTTAAACTCAATCTGACTTCAAATCAAACTTCTTTTTTTAGTTCTCTATGCTCTATTTACTCTTTTCTTTAGATATGGGAAGTAAACAGGAAGTCACTGACTGGACTTCTAGACCCCGCTCCCACATTAACTTGCTAGGTGACTCTTGTTTTCTGGTAGCCTCAAATTCTCCATCTGTAAAAGCAGAAGGTTGAACTGAATGATCTCTGAACTTGCCCCAGCCCAATCATTCTCTCTTGGCGTTGCTTTTCGAAGAAGGATTCTTAACTATAGATACCTTAGACAGAGAAGCAGGCTAGTTCCACCTGTGTACTCTTGTTCCCCTCTTTTAAAACTTTCATACAACAATATTATAGGTAATCAGCTTTAAAATTCAAATAATAGGTAATTGCTAAAAGGTAAGCAATTATATTAAAAGCCCCTTTTTTGTACACACTGCCACACCCCTGAAAGAAAATCTGTGTACCAAAGTCAATGCTGTTTCAATTCATTGGTTTACTTCCTGAAAATCTGTTTTTCTATATGATGAATGTATATTGATATCTCTTGATTTGTAAATATTAGACATTATTTATTATCTTTCTACTAGGAGAAAAGAGCTTTTGGCTTTTTATGCACATTTATACACTATCTTCCCTTTTCCCATCTTTTCTCATGGCTTTGTATATACTGTTCACGGCTGAGGGAAGAGTGCTGGATATCTGCTTGTTTTTTTAACATTCAAGTCGTTCCCTGCCCAAAAGCTCTGTAAAGTGCTCTACAATATAATTTTCCACTGTTTGAAAACTTTCAAATAATTGGTCAGCTCCATTTTTCTTTCCTAGAGACATCTTTCCTGGGCTTTCTGATGTTTTACTAAAATATGGACTCAATGCTTTCTAGGCCTGTTGCCCAGCTCTTGCCCTAAGACTTCCGTCTCCCGTGATGCTAAAAAATTTTCTCTTGTATTGGATACCACTTAATCCTTTTTCTCATTTACTTTCTATTTTAATGAAGCACATTATCTAGTAGCTTGCTGAAAAGGGGTACGTACAATTTCCATTTTATTGAGACCTTGACTGTCGAATTTTTCTTTATTTTACTTTTTTACTAGATTGATGGATTAGCTAGGTATAGAATTTGAGATTAGAAATTTTCTATTGGAATTTTCGAGGTGCTGTTTCACTGTCATCGAGCCTTCCACACTACTATTAAGAAGTGTGATAGCATTTGGATTATAAATTATTGTATATCACTATTTTTTTTTCCCTCTGTGGAAACAGTTGGGAAAATCTGTTCACCCTTGGTGTTCTGAAATTTCACAGTGTGCCTTGGCTTAGGCTATTCTGTAAGTTAACTTTATCAAGAGAAATGCATTCTTAATTATTAACACATTTTCCTATATTTTCTTTGATGTATTCCTCCCCACCATTTACCAGTTTTCTTTTTCTGGTCCTGCTATTACTGAGGTATTTGATTCCTGGACTAAATCTCTAATTAAAAAATTTGCTTCTTTCCAGTTTCATTTTTTCTTCTTTTTTTTTTTCAAGTGGTATGCTATATTTCTTTTAAAAAATACATTATCTCTTAATTTTTAATTTGTTTTCAATTTTGGCTAACATACTTTTATTTTTCAAGACATCCTTTCTTTTTCTCTGATCATTCACTCTTTTTCTATTATATCCTTATTTCACTAATGTATTATCTTCTCTTGTCTCTCCTTGACTAAGACCCTTTATCATGTTTGTTGCTTTGGTCTTGATATGGTTTGACTATGTCCCCACCCAAATCTCATCTTGAATTGTAGCTCCCATATTTCCCACGTGTCATGGAAGGGACCCAGTGGGAGGTAACTGAATGATGGGGGTGGATCTTTCCCATGCTGTTCTCATGATAGTGAATAAATCTCATGAAATCTGATGGTTTTATAAAGGGGAGCTCCCCCGCACATGCACTTGTCTGCTGCCATGTAAGAAATGACTTTGCTCTTCATTCACCTTCCTCTATGATTGTGAGGCCTCCCTAGCCATGTAGAACTGTGAATCAATTAAACCTCTTTCCTTTATAAATTACTCAGTCTTGGGTATGTCTTTATTAGCAGTGTGTGAACAGACTAATACAGGTCTCTATCTTCCATTTTGGAAGTTTTCCATGTTTGGTATTCCTTTAGCTGTTCATATTAAAGAATAAACCACTAAAAAGTTGATTGGAAGTTCTGAATGAAAGCGTAAGGCTTTGAAAACTGGTGGGCTTCACTAGTGACTGGGTGATCAAAAAGCCTGGACAGGTGCCTTTTTTTTTTTTTTTTTTTTTTAAATTATAGCTGCAGTATCTGTAGTTCTTTTCTCTGGGGACAGTTCTGCTTCTACAGAGGGGAATCTTTTAATCCTGATGATTGTGGAAATGATCCTGTTTCTGTGGTTCTGGAATTAGAAGGCAGATGGGTAGGGAAGAGATCTATCTGTCAGTATGCAGATTCTCCTTTAATTCTTATTCTTGGTATGGCACATCACCGTTGCCCTTCTCTATGCCTATCTCTATACTTGGTGCCTCTTTGGTTCAGTTTCTTCATAGAATAAACTTCCTGTCTCTCTTAGTAGCTGGGGAGAGGTAGTTTCTTGTTTACACAAGATGAGAGCAGGAATCTTGTCTCTAAATAATATTTTTAATTAAACATGATTTCAGTCCCTCCCTATTCATTTCCTCTGAGGTTTCACATGTCCTGAATTCCTAAACTTTTCTGGGATTCTGTGGGAGCAAAGTGGTTTGCATCCTGACAGCCTTCTTGCCACTCCATCTGGCATGCATTTCAACTTTATCTTCCTTCTCCTCTACTCAATAGCTTACCATTTTTCTTCAATCTGCTTTTCACCTTCTTACTTCATATTGTAATTCAAGTTATAGAATGTTGAATATAGCTACATCATAGATAGAGTTTGATTTTTCTGATTCTTGTTCTTATTTAGGGATCTGAAAGTTTTCGGGGAGAAGTGGGGTTGAAATACCTCTATCTGCTATTTTCATCTCAGAAGTCCCCTATTTTGCCTTAATGATTTTTAGAAAGCGTGCCTGCAGGATATATAATTTCTCAAGGTCCTTATCTTTTAAAACAAGGATTATATAATTACTCATCAAAAATGTTACGAAGTGCAGTCTATAATTGCATGCTTCTTTTAATTGTACACTAACATACCTACATGAATAGAAATGAGCTTATAATTAAGTAGTCAGCACTTATGAGTCATAAACAATAATTAAAAATTATGTTGTGGGCAAAACAGCAAAAAGCAAATACCAATAACTAGAAAATAAAACTGTTTTTTGAGATTTTCATATACATGTTGATGAATAGAAAGGATTCACCAATACTGTTAGAAATCAGTACCTTATCATCTGGTTGAAATGACTGTTTGTTATTGTTGAAATTTTCCAACTAAACATGTTGGTGGCAGGCTGTTTAGCCTTCATACAGTTTTTGTTTTTAATGCAAAATGAGCATTTTTCCATAGTCATGGCCCTTTATGTAATACTATTTGCAAATAAATATTTGTAATATTGTTTGAGAACATGGGTATTAATACACATATTATAAAACTTAATAATTTAAAAAGACTTAGTTGTTTCTAAGTCTTAAAATTCCTTCATTAAAATCTTGTTTATACTATTAATTTTTTTATCTAAAGAAAAATCGTAAATGAAAAAAAAAGCATTTACTAAGCAAAGATAAATGCTAACTAAGCCCTTACTGAAATATCACAAAACCATGAATTTATGCAGTTTTAATGCATTTCTAATATCTGGTTATTCTGCTTTCTTCTCTAGCCACACTATTTTTTAAATTTGTGTGTGTGTATTTTACTGAACAGCCACACTATTTTTACTGGAATGCATTTAACACAGGAGTTAGAACCTCTGATGCATTTAGTCTGATTTACCTAGTGACAATACCTCAATTACTCTCCTAGGCAAATTATTTTCTTCAGAGTGAATCTACTTTTAATTTAACCTTCTAAGCAATTTTAATCCATTTTCTATACACCTTGACAAGGGTAATTATGAAAGGAAAAAAGCATTATAGATGTATTACGAAATGTAGAGAAAAATTTCACTTCCAAAGAGAGAGATACATTTTTAGTTGGCGTTAGTAAATTATACACTTGGAAGTTACAAGAATATACTAGAGTGATTTCGTATCTGTAAGTCATGAAGGGCCAAGAGACAGATGGACCAGACATAGGCTGGAAATTCCATGCTTTGTGAGGTAAATAAATGTGTAGCAGTCGACATTTACTTGCTACCATTCTGTCTGGTGTACTAGTAATACCTGGACTGGTTTAATGGCTTGTTTCATGGGAGAAGCTCTAAACTTTACCTCAACATTTATGTAAAGTTAAAGCTGCACAGGTATATTTTTAATTTGAATTTTCTAGATTACATGTCTACATTTTCCTGAATTTCCTTATTAATAGCCAGGCTTATACAGACAGAAGTAAACTGTAGATCGTGTCTACAAAGGAAACCAATAGCATACTTTTTAGGTTGAAAAAAAATTACAGTAAACCCCCAAATTTGCAGTAGTCAATATTTAAGAAGGAAACTTCACTGGGTAAAAATCAGAAATACTATAAAAGGTCTGAATTACTTAAGTTGATAAAAGTTCTACCTAGACAACCCCATGTTTATATGAACATATGTAATTAGAACGGATGTCAGTAAGAACCTTCCTGGAAAGTGGTTTGGCAAATGCATCAAAATTCTTAAAGGATGCACAAAATATCCATAATAGTAATAATTGCATTATAACAATGAGAAAATAAAAGTATGATTAAAAAGGTAAAAGACTGTATTCAGTCAATGCAGGATCTATGTAGTATGGTCTTAACAATGTTCATATATGTGTAAAATATGCATTTATATGTGTGCATAAATATATAAACACTAAAGATTTTTGATAGTATTTATCACTTGATAATAGGCATACAGGTTATTTCTTCTTTATATTATTATATATTTTTCTGTATTACTATCAAAATGTATATTCCTATCAAAATCAGAAAAAAAATTATTTAAAGCAAATAGAAATAGCAGCAACACTAACATGTTCATAAAACTCAAATTCTACAAGAAAGAATAAAACCCTGGGGTTTAATGCTCAGGCAGAAATACATATCTTAGGGATTTTTCATAATATCAAATAATAACAATTGGATCCAAAGGTTTAGAAACACGATCAATATACTTTCTCTCTTGGAATCTGAAAATACATGTAAATATAAAATCTTAGCTACAAAACATCACAAGGCAATGCTTGTATTTAGAGATTACTAACAAGTTATTTTTCTTTTCTTTTCTTCTTTTTTCTTTTCCTTCATTGTCTTCTAGAAATGCAGAATAAACCAAGGCAAGTCATGTTCATCAGAATCAATTACTCAATTATTAACCAGTTTTAAGCACCTGCTACTGGGGATTCTGTAGTGAAGAAAATAAAGTTCTGGTCTGATAGAGGAGCCAGTGTTATCTCTATTATATAATGACGAAGTGCTATGAATAAAATAATATTCATTAGTATGCTATATTTCATAGATAATATAAGTATACAAAATTATAGATTTATTTGTTTAGCAAATAACACAAAGTTATCTTTATTATTTACTCTAAGGCATGTAATTTTTCTTATTTAGCTAATTAAAGAAATTGAAATTACTTGATTACTTACTCCAATATTAAACATCCCAGTAAAATATTCCATATTTGCTTGAATGAACCAAATGTTGCTTAAACCCAGTTCATCACTTCTCTTCTTAGCACGAATTAATGATAATTCCTTGTTTTCTATTAATGTAACCTAGATTTTACCCAGAAAACAATAGTATATTTAGTAACATAACTCAGACATTAGGCAAAGCATTATTACTATATTTCATAGCTTTAATAATGTAGAACATATTATATTGAGCCTCTATTCTGTGGCAGGAAGTATGTCACATAATCTGGTACAGAAAGGAAAAATTAAAGGTCCTTGAACTATTCTTATAGCATAGTGATATAAGTGAAACAAGCAATAATAATACAGTGTAGGCCAGGTGTGGTGGCTCACGCTGTAATCCCAACACTTTGGGAGGCCGAGGCAGGCAGATCACTTGAGGTCAGGAATTCTAGACTAGCCTGGCCAATATGGTGAAACTCTGTCTCTACTAAAAATACAAAAATTAGCTGGGTGCAGTAGTGTGCGCCTGTAGTCCCAGTTATTCGGGAGGCAGAGACAGGATAATCTCTTGAACTCGGGAAGCAGAGATTACAGTGAGCTGATATCGCACCACAGTACTCCAGCCTGGGTGTCGCAGGGAGAATCTGTCTCAAAAAAAACCAGCAAAAAAACAAAAACAAAACAAAAACAAAAAAAAACCAACCAACCAAACAAAGAAACAAAAAAAACAAAAACAAAACATCAAAAAATAATAATAATACAGTGTGATAAGCGTTAAATGAAAGACAAACAATGTCGACGGGAGCACTCAAACTTGATGACTATTTTCATGGGGAAGTAACATATTAACTGAGGCCTAAAAAATGAATACAAATCAGTTGGGGGAATGGAAGAGTATTTTAGGGAGAGAAACACACATGAAGGCCCAAGATGACAAAGAATATGGCGTGTTTGAAGAACTGAGAAAATTGGTACACAATTTCCAGGGCACAGTCTGTAATGTATGGTATGGATTGGTGGGAGCAAGGCCAGAGGGCAGAGAAACCAGTTAGGAGCCTCCAGTGATAATCTAGGCAGAGAAGATGGTTTGAATGGAGAAAAATGAAAAGAATTAAGTCACTTTCATCACAATCATTCCTAGTTCTTATTTTGTTCTTATGCTTGTCTGTAAGAAAAAATCTGTTTAAAAAACCTGATACTTGATATGAAAGGCTTTCCTGACTCTATTCTAGACAAGATTACTCATTTTTGGTTCCAACCTTTCTAAGCTTCCAGAAATATTAATAAGGGAAGAAAAGATATTACATCCCTGACTCGGCTTCTCAGAATTTTACTCTGTGAGCTCTCTTCCTCCTACTCAATCACAAAATTGTTGCTTTACTTAATAATAAAACAAACACCTGCCTCTTCTCCCAGGATTCCTTATTTATTTTCCTGTTTATTCTCTAAGCAAAGAAAAATAAAAGAATGCTGTTCCCTGTCCCCTTGTCATCATTCTGTTACATGTTATTCTGGCCAGTCTATTAATTCTTCCACATTTTTTTTCTCCCGGAAGTATTCACTATAATTAGTTCACACCTTCCAGAGGGCTCACAGCAAAGACTCTGTTGCAGTTGAGTTTGTATTAAAAACAAAACAAAACAAAAACAAAAATAAACAGACTTTTATGCTAAAAAGTGGTCACAGTGAGGAACTGATTTAACATGGCAGAGGACTAAAATCAGCAAAAAATTCTAAGAAATTGTGGCAATGATTGAATACATTATGACATATTTACTTGAAAATATATTTGGTACTCTCTGAAATATGATGATATGTAAAACTATTAGCAATAGGGAAAAACATTTATGATACAATATTGAGTGAAAGCAAGGGACAAATTTTGTTTGCATCTTTAAAATTTGCAACAATAAGCATCCATATGGACAATGACTTAATGAGAAAAAGAAAAGCAAAGCATTTTGATGGATCAGGTATTGTAGGTTTGGGGTTTTTTTTTTCCTTAAAAAATTTTGCTATTGTTATAATTTCGATGCAATGCATCTAAATCAAGATACCAAAAGAACATGCTCAGCAAGTTTCAGAGGTCAGTATTTCCATTTAAAATTATGTTGAAAATTAAACTAGTTGAATCATAATTATTTTATTTAGCAATAAAATAGCTATTTCTTTGAAAAATTACTTAAACCTATAAACCTCTTAAAAATTGATAACTGTTTTATGATCTTACTTTACTTTTTTTTCCTTAAGATTCTGAGTCTTGGAAATTTATTTGAAAGAAAAGACAATGCCTGTGCCACATATTTGACTTGGGTGATTAGAAACCCCAGGGATAAACCAAATGTGGCAAGCTGAACTGTATAGTTTTTAAATATTTCCTTTTATCTCTTATTCTGGCTTTACCTGACATGATGGCAGCATGTGAGCAAGGACAATTCCAACATGGCCCTGAAAAAGTCAGTGAGATAAACAAGTTAGCTTTGGTCCCCACAGCTTTTCCTCATTCTGAAACCACAATCTTGCCAAAAAAAATGTGACCCTGAATATAATATAGAAAAGTCTCATAATCTTAGAAAGACTAAAAAGGATGAAAGGAGAGACATAATACCCCACCGCTGCAGAAATCCACAATTCTGTCACCAGGTTTGGCCTGATTTGTTACCACATAGACAAGGTTGTTCAACTGTTGCTGCTTCCTCAAAGCTCGATCACTGGACATTTTACCTGAGAAAGACAAGACATAAAGAACACAAAAACATTATATATTTTGAGGGAACAAGAAGACACACTTAAAATAGGCTACCAGTATAGAGGAGGAGGAAGGGGGGGAGCATACACACACATACATACATATAAAAGAATAAATGATGAATTCCATATAACAGACTATGAGGACTAGAGGACTAGAACCTGAGATGAACTTTATTTTTGCTTGTTTTATTTTTATGTCTATTCAACATTTCTTTCAATAGCCATTGAAAGAAAATCTTAGAGGACTAGAACCTGAGATGAACTTTATTTTTGCTTGTTTTACTTTTATGTCTATTCAACATTTCTTTCAATAGCCATTGAAAGAAAATCTATGGGGAAAAATATGTCTTTTAAAGCGTGGAAACAATAACTGAAACACTAAATTTAGGGTCATAAACCAAGTATCCAATAAATGTTGGCAGAATGGAAAAAATAACAGTAATTGTCTTCTCCCTTTATCTTTTTTCAGAGACATATTTTAAAGAGTACCTAATTTCAACACATTGCTTAATCTCCTTATAGAGAGATCCATAATCAGTAAAAATATTTTTATTGCTTAATTGACACATCCTTGAACTCTTGATTCTTCTGTGTAGGACACTGGGAAACCTTGAAACATAGGTGTTGCATTGTCTGAAATAAATAAATGGTTATTGTATTTAGAGAGAAATTAGATTTTCTGTTTTCTGCTTTGAAGCTTCTTTTCCTCGTGAGTCAGACATAGAAATGTAATGCAATTAGAGATTCAAGATAGGGCATTTCCAAGTATGAAATGCCTGGGGCCCCACAACATAAAAACATTTTAACTTTCCTTTCAAAATCGCTAGTCAAGTCCATGAAAATATCTTCAGAAGAATGAATGAAATTATTTGTTTTTACATATTTCAAGTGCATTCTTTACAAGAGCAAAATTTAGAAAATGTAAGACACCAGATTGCCATGATATAGATAAAAGGGAAAATCCAGATAATCTTTTTGGTTTGATAAAAAATTAAACATACTAAGTTTCCTTGCTCCTTTTTCCCAGAAAAATGGCATGATCTTTTTCTTTTCTTCTCTTTTCTGTTTTCCTTCTCTCTTATGTTACTAAGTTAAAAAGCACAGGAAAATATTATTTTAGGAAAGATTTTTAAATGTAAATAAATTTATATAAGAAAAATTTATGGCATCATAATTCAGAGATAACATTTCATGTATATGTATGGTTACTTTCAGTTATATTCATAAATTTTATGTGTTCTAGCATATAAGAAATATTTATAGCATCATAATTCAGAGAACATTTTATATATATATATGGTTACTTTCAGTTACATTCATAAATTTTATGTGTTCTAGCTAGGTATAAAATATAAAATGTTATATTACAAAATATGAAATATTATATTATTATTTATATATATTATATTATTATATTATATTATCTTTCCATGTCAATGCATTTGTTTCTATCTATATATTTTAATGGCTGCATAGTATTCTGTTGACTATACTATAATTGAAGTACCCAATTTCCTATTGTATGATGTGAGCACAGCTGATTCTTTTGTCACATCCTTATTTAGCATGGATGAAGATAAACTTCAAATATGAAGAATATTTAAGTTAACAGTCTGATGACTTCATTTGTGAAAACAGATTTGTGTAGCTTTTAAAAGAATTATCTTCATTTTTCTCTAATAAGTGTACAATATTTAAACACAGAATAAGTAAAAGTTGTAATCCCACCCTTCATGGGTAACCACTCCTAAGAGATTTTTGTTATGACAACTTTCAAGCATCTAGCAAAACTGAAAGAATCTTAGAGTGAATGCCTTTATACCCTCCACCTACATTCTACCATTAACAACCTACTATACTTGATTTATCATACTTCTATCCATCCTTCTATTCATCCAAATATGCCTTATATTTTTATGGCAATGCAGTTTTAATTTGCAGGAGAAAGAAAGAAGGGGGGAGGAAAGGAGGTGTCAGAAGGCAAAAAGAAATGTACTTTGAGGCTCTTCGGAGACCTAGAGTAAAAAATACCGCTATTAAATGGAGTCACCATGAAGTAAGGATTGAGCACGAGTATTTCTGTCTTTGCTCTGTTTGTAGATTTCTTAACAGTTCCTAGCCAAAGAATTTTCATAAAAGAAAGTTAACAGGAATGTTTTTGTTAAGGGTAAGGAGATAGGAAAACAATTATTAAATCGAATATCTAATATCAAGTTCTATACCACATTTTTATTAGAAATTTAGAATTACCTAACTTCCTTAGGTCTGTTTCAAAAGCAAATGCTGATGGAGATCTGTTTTTCTTGCTAATACTGCATCTTTGCACATAAAATACATGTTGAAATGAAAGTTGAAGGAAAAGAGGTAGTTTTCAGTGTTGTGTTTAAGTTGAGAGACCATACGCTGCATATAATATTCACAGAGATTGAGCTAAAAATACAGCAGCAAGGTGCTCAGATGCTTTATGGAAAAGCTGCCTCTAATAAAGCATTCTCTTTGCCCATTCTAGTTTTATAAATATTATGAAGCTCCAGGAAATATGAGCAGGATCTCAAATATATTCAATAAGGTAAAGAAGTGGTATTTTGGGATACAGTATTAATTTAAAAATCAAATCCTACTTTCTATTTTTATCCAGTATCCTTGTGCATGAGACATTATTTACAAGCATAAAATTACAATCTATTTTTAGCTTGACTAAAAATGATGGATCTCTAGTGTCATGGAAAAAGAAATCTAAGCATAGAATGTTTTAATACAAATGATGTCATTTGTTCTGCAATGCAATTCTTCCGCAAATGAGTTTTTTCTTTGTGTAATTCCAGTTAGGAGGTACTTGATTAGACACTTCAGTGTGGTTTGCATTGCCGGAAAAGAAAGTACAGGGGTAAAGGAGACAATTTTTAAGCAAGGGGGAAGCCATGTTAAAACACCAGCATTTTTGGTTCATCCAAAGCATCAAATAATGAAAAAAAAAAAATCACTGGAAAATGTGCACAGGTACCACCAGCACCCGTGTTAAGTGTAGTAATTTATGTCCCAAATCAGGCAGCTCTAAATTTTTTGTTTCTTAGCTTGAAATAACAAGTATCTTACAAGTTATAACTTACTTATAAAAGAGTGTATGGATACACATTAGATGTCTTTACTAAATATTCTTTTGCTGTTTTGTTTCCAAAACATTTGTTTGAGATATAGCACACCAACAATATTCTGTGTTTTTTTTTTTTTTTTAAATAAGGAGACAAAGAAGAAGGCTAAAACTATGTTTAGAGCTTTTAAAAACACACCCAAAAGGTAAAAAAATTGAGAGCAAAAACAAATTTTTTCAACAGAGGTCAATGTTGTATACACCACTCTTTTAGAGAAGGTGTAAGACAACTGAATAGACAAGGTGTCACTAATAGAACCTTGAACAGGTGAGAGGGAAGGCGACAACCACAAATGTTAATGTTTTCAAAAGAGGTCTGATTAACACCATTAAGAAAGACAAGCTGATGAATGGTCATTTATCATGCTTTATAGAGCAAATCAACAGCAAAGCCGAGGTTCTATCCCCACAGTTGCTATGGTTTTCATGCTTGGAACAATAAGCAAGTACCTACTTACATGCCCAATACGTATCTATATGCAGAGGACACATCTCAACAGAAATGAATAAGAAGACATAGTTTCTGCCCTTAAGAAGTTAACAGCGTATTTAAGAAGAAAGTGTGTGTTAATTATGTGCAAAAGTATGTGCATTGAAGATAAAGTAGAAATGTCTTGAGACATTAGAATGGCCTTTACAGAGACTTGGGCATTTAAGGAGGATCAGAAACTTACCAGATAGAATGGGGATGGGGAAGGCATGCCAAGAACAATATGACATATTTAGGAGAAAATTACAATTAACTCACTTGCACCTAAAAATGAGAGATCAATGGGGGAAGGAGGAGAATATCAGATTGATGTGAAAATACAGGCAGACAGAGCCAGATAGGAAATGACATTGCTTGTTGTTTGCCTCTCTGTGTCTTACCAAAAACATGGCCTTGTTTTCATATTTAATGTGCTTAGAGCTGCTTAGGGACAAGTTAAATCTGAATAGACAGCACTATTAATTTTACATTATTACAAACTAAGGTGTTCTTTTATAATGTTAGTCTGCATCATTTTTATTCTGGATATAGTATATCCGCAAATTAGATAGGATTATCCATAAAATTATCTGGAGCATTGAACCCCAATTGATGCTCTCTGCCATTAAGTGATTTAATTAAAAAATAAAATTGAATCAATTGAACTCATTGAATCATTTTGAACCCCAGTGTTCTAGATCAAGAAATCTTTTGAACCCCTGTTGAATTCTCCTCACTCTCCTTCTCAGGATCCTCTTCCCTTGTTATACCCCTGATGCACTATGCTCACCACATTCTGTCTTGTTGTTCCATAGCTAATCATTGAGCATGCTTTTCCTCAGTATATTACTAAAGTCCCTTCCAAACCTACCCATTAAAGTATCTCTCCTTTGCTTAAATACCTTTACAGGCTCCTCTCTGCCTTAAGAAAAAAATATTGATGTCTTGGCAAGAAAGCAAGGCCTTTAATGATCTGCACCCTGATTAATTTGCTAACCTCATCTGCTACTTTTGGTATTTGCCCATTGTTCCAGCCTCTCTACACAAGTGACATTTCTTTGAATGTGTCACACCTTATGTGTTAGTTCCTTTATATAATTTGTTCCCTTTGCTTAAAACCTATCTCCTTGCTTTAAAACTTTAGGAACCCCATCACCTTTCCTTATTCCAGGATGAATTTAAAACATGTCTTTTGTCATAATAACAATTTTTTTAAAGACAAAAGAGAAAAAAGTTACTTTTTCAAACTCTTTGTTACTACCCAAAATAACAAATCTTTTATACTATAGTCTATTATTGTTAACCAATGAAACAATTTATTATAAAATGATACCTAAGTATAATTCATTAAAATAACTCCCCAAAAAACAGTTAGCTGAAATTGCTTTTGTCTCCCTGAAATAGATATGAATATTTTTTACTGCAACTGCATAAACTTGGGCCCAATTAAATGAAAAGATTACCAGGAGACTGATAAGCACATAAAAAGTTCTCAATAAAAGTTTAATGAATGAATTTTCTCTGCGATTATGACAAACTGCATTTCAAGGCATTATGCTAATTTTTGCAGGTACTAACTGTGAAAATAAGTTAGATATCAATGCTATGCATGCATTTGTCAAAACAGTAAAAGAAGTCAACTATAAAACAGTATTTTAAGTAGGGATAGAAAAGTTTGTGAAAACTTTTGTGAGAGAATAAGAAAACAGCGATTTAAAGCTGTATGAGTAGACTTCAAAAGCTAGAATGGAAGTACAGAATTCCTAAAGAAACTCCTGAGAAAATACATGAAATTAGGCAGCAACATAAAGTTTACACTGTAGGTTAGGGCAACTTTGTTTAAATTTTCAAGATAACTTGTTGAAAATACTAAAAATCTAGAATACTTATTTTAATTTTACATTTTTAAAGTCAATTGGAGGCTACTATCACTAATCCTCTTAGCTGCACTGACCTCAGTGTGACAGTGTAACAGTGGATACTAATAATCTGATACAATCCCCCATTCACAAACCCCATAGTTCAGTCTATGAAATCATCAACAGCTTAACAGTGTGATGGCATTTTTACTCTTATAATTTTGTTATATATACTATTAGTCAATAATTAAAAAGACAGCAGAATTCACTGGAATTCATAATGTTAAAAACAGCTAATTTATACTTCCAAACTGAGGAATAATGACCTCAAAAGTATCTTTCTCAGTCATGCATTCAACACATCAAACAACCAACTTGGCCTATATAGAACTGTTCTCTAAAATGTTAGGGACATAAAGATATATAACTCATAGTTTCTATCCTTAATGAGCATATACTTTGTTTAATTAGTACAAAACATTATATTTGTGCTTAGAAAATGTATTGTATTAACATTGTACAATGTTCTTAAAAGAAATTTTAACAGCCACAACTTACAAAAATCCATATATGTTTCATTAAAGTTCCTAAAATGGATACTTTCTGCTTATATGATGCTTTGCAATATATTAAGTATTTGCATATTTGATACACCATCTAACCTCAAAACTCTGTCAGGTTGTTACAGTAGATGACATTTTTCTTATTTGACAAATGAGGACACTGCTAACTAAATAGGTTGCTCAAACTTCACACTTCTTCAAAGACATGCAACTGGTCAGTGGTGAAGCCGGTACTCTAAGGTAGGTTTCTAATGTCAAGTTCAGTCTTCTTTTCAATATGATCTGTTATGTCTGTCTTAGACAGATGCTTTTAATTAATTGTGATGTCAGAATTTCAATGCTGGTGTCTTATTCATGTGTAAGAGTTCAAGGAAATGAGGTGCTTGCCAGCAGGAAAATGAGGGATTCCCTAGTAATTATATCTTAGGGAAAAATTTAATTATTCAGAGTCAGTTATAACATGCATTTTACTTCAGTTTTTCCTCTAAATAAAATTTTCAAGAGTAGGCTTATCAGTGAAAAGGATCAATTTAAGTTTCGAATGTCAGGATTTTAGAATATATTGCTAAGGCATTAGAGGTCTCCTAAGTCACTCTGTTTAATGAACTGACATTTGGGTCTCACCCTTTCCAGAAAGGGACCATTTCCCCACCTTGGGACTGTAGCAACCTTTTTGATTTTATTGAAAAGTGACACGGAGAGGTTGAGCAATCAATTTGTTGCAAAATCAGATTATCCAGAAGGAAAGAAATGAAAATAGATTGGAAAGATCTTTCATGTTATAGTACTGCAGATGCTGACTAAAAACAGCATGCACCTTTCACCCTTCCATATCTAATTCTAAAGCATCTTTTAAAAAGTCAATAACTAAAAACTGTTTAGGCAAGATGTTGGGTTGAGGGACAAAAGTTGAAGAAAGTATAATCACATTTCTTACCAGGTCAAAGCTTCTGCTTTGTTTATAGAAGAGCTTAGATACAGTGAATAATGGAAATTGTAAAACCTTCTTATTCCTGCTATTTTTTTCTCTAAAATGAAGGAAACATTTTAACTTCAGAATACCAGAATCCACAGTTAAATGAACACATATATTTTCATTTTATCCAAATAGCATGGACACCACATAAAGTAAACATTACTTTGCTCTGGCATTTTGGTTTTTTGTTGTTATTTTAACTCCATAATATTGTTTAAGTTGCCCACAAGACCAAACTGAAATTTTTTAAAACAAAAAAGCTAACTGTAGAAAATAGTTACGCATTTACTTCTTTTCCCTGTTTTTCAGAGGCTTAAGTTAACAACAGTAAGTTTTCTTAATAGTTTTGTTAACTTTTTGAGGCCATTCAAGTAATCCTCAGTTGGCTTCCAATTTGATGTTTCACAGTAATTAGGTTAAATGCCACTGTAGTGGTCTGAAATGTTGCCAGCTTTCCCAGAGTCAAGTGATTTTTTTTTAAAAAAATACTTCTTTTGTGCACATGGTGTTCTAATTTCCACTATGATCTGACCTTATAGGTTTTCTTCTTTGATTTTTTGTCATATATTTTATTTTGTTTAAAAAATGAAATGCTGAATATCTAAGGTGACATGGGCCTAAATTCTTGGCAATATTAATACTATATTAAAATATGGTATTCCCATCTAGAGGTGGCATCTATGTGTGTTCTTGAATCTCAGCTTCATGACTGTTTGACCTATATAATACAGAAACAACACTGTGCCCTTTTTTTTTGGCAGCTTCCAATTTTTGTCTTTTGAGATGGTTGCTCTTGGAACACAGAACCATGCTTTAAGATGTCAAGCCTCCTCTGCTCTTGCTGTATGGAGAACAGACAAGCTTTCCCATCAAGCCCTAACCAAACTGCAGAACTGTGAATAAAATAATTGTTATGAAAAGGCACTAAGCTTTGCAGAGGTTATTTATGTGGCAATGGAGCATCAGACAGATACCATAATATTGGCTTTGTATTAGCATCATTGAATAATATCTATTAGGGCACCTACCTAGACATGAAATATTGCTCAATACCATGACAATAACCAAAAGAGAGAATGGTTATTAAACTTAAAAGTTAACACTCAAAGGCAGGGCTATTCATACAAGTTACATAGGGTCTGTATAAACCTCAAAGGCAGTTTTGCATTCCAGTTCTACCATTCCTTTTCCCTTTCTAAGGAGCCTAACTTTATCGGCCTAACTGTAAAGAATGTTAGGATCTCAGCAGCAAGGGATGGTGGAAAGGAAAAGACTCTGGGAATGAACCCAGCTATAGGCATGGGTAGGGGTGGGAACAGTGGTTCAAATTAGTATTCAAAAAGGACTCAAACTGGGGAAGTATTGATATCCGCACAGCCCTAATTTGATGGGTGGTACCTAGCAGTGGTAGTGTTTATTTTTTTTAAATTTATTTTTATTTTTGTTTTTTGAGGCAGAGTCTCACTCTGTCACCCAGGCTGGAGCGTAATGGCATGATCTCAGCTCACTGCAACCTCTGCCTCCAGGGTTCAAGCAATTCTCCTGCCTCAGCCTCCCAAGTAGCTGGGATTACAGGTGCACGCCATCACGCCTGGCTAATTTTTGTATTTTTAGTAGAGGTGAGTTTTCGCCATGTTGGCCAGGCTGATCTTGAACTTCTCACCTCAGGTGATCCAACAGCCTCGGCCTCCCAAAGTGCTGGGATTACAGGTGTGAGCCACTATCCCTGGCCAGCAGTAGTGTTTAGCAGTGCTCCAGCCAGCAGGGTTTAGGAAAAGGGAAAGATACAAAGGGCTAGGCAAAGAAAGCTTGCACTATAGGAGACATGTGGGTGACCATATCTTATCCCAAGTAATAATGGATGTCAGATCTAAAATAGCAGGACCATACTCAAACTATACCAGTTGGGAGGTCTGAGTCTACTGAAATAGGTATACTGGTTTAGGGCCTAGGTAGGGCAGGTGAAGACATTTTTTCCAAAACTGAAATTTTGATGCCCTCTTTTTCTCTGGTCTTTCATTACAACCTGAACAGACTAGTTCATTAATTTAGCAAATGTTTTTTAAAGCACTTATTATATGCCTGGCCCTGATCAAGGTGCTGGAAACAATGGAGAACAAGGGTGATGTTTACATTCCAGTGATGAGAGTTTTACAATAAAAAATTAAGTGATGATATGGAGAAAATTAAAATAGAATAATATGGTTGAAATTGACTAGGTGAATATTTTATATTAGGTAATCTTGAAGCCATCATTGAGCAGGTAACTCAATTGAAATTTGAATAAAAACAAGAAGCCAGCCATGGGAAACAAGAGAAAAAGCACTCCATATAAACAGAACTGCTGATGCAAAAGTCTTTAGGTAGAAAAGAGCTAGGGATGTTTGAAGCAGATCATTACAATTGTGTATACTTAGACTCATCATGAATGTTGATTGAGTGTCTGAAATGCTTGGGACCAGAAGAATTTTGGGTTTCAGAAATTTTTTGTCTGGATTTTGGAAAATTTGGAAGTACATAATGAGATATCTTGGGGATGGGTCTCAAGTGTAAACACATAATTTATCTGTGTTTCACATACATGTTTCACATATACCTTATACAAATAGCCTGAAGGTAATTTTATGCAACATTTTAAATAATTTTGTGCTCAAAACAAAGTTTGTGATAAGTACTTATGCGTGGAATTTTCCACTTGTTGCATCATGTCAGCACTCAAGAAGTTCCAGGTTTTGGAGCATTTTAGATTTTGGATTTTTGTATTAGTGATGCTCAACCTGTATATATGAAGTCAACTGAATGGATATTCTTATTTGCTGGTATTAGCACTACTGAATGATTACAATGTGCTAAGCATGCTTTATTTATTATATCAATCCTTTTCCATAACAGCTCAATGAGGTTGGGTACTGTTATTGCATTGTCAGATGAATAAATGTAAACAAAAACAATGAAGTAGCTTGCTTTGGTCACATAGATACTCCATGATGGAGTCAGGATTTGAATCCTGCTGGTCTCACTTCAAGGTGTGTGCTCTTATCTACTACCCCAGAAACCATAAATCCTTTATTAGTAAAATATTTTGAATAGGACCCAAATATACATAGTCCTAACAATTTCTCTGTTAATAGTAGTAAAGTTTACTGTCTTTTTAAGAAAAATAAAGAAATAGAACTTTTTTCTACTTTAGAATGCACTATGCTGCCTCCTCTCTGTATTTATTTCATCTGTTTTTCTGACACCAGAGAAATTTTCATCATTATTAAACATTATCCTTTTGATAATATATTTGATTTCCATCTAAAATCAGCATGAGAAACACGCTAAAGTATATTTTTCAAGGAAATGTCACATGGTGGGAGTGCTGGAGTTAAAACATGTATATAAATGGCTTGGATTTAGTAAAAAAATATATATATATTCAAGACTTACCTTAATGGTTATTGTATACCCAGAGTAGGTGCTTCTTTTGGCCACAACCTAATTCAATAAATACAAATTCTCCTATGTCTTCACTGTTTAGACTTTTAAATGCAAAATAATGGACAATAGCTATTTAAAACATAGTGTACAGCCAGGTGTGGTGGCTCACATCAGTAATGCTGGCACTTTGGAGGCAGAGGCAGGAAGATTGCTTGAGGCCAGGAGTTTGAGACCAGCCAGCCTGGTCAACATAGTGAGACCCTATCTCTATATGAAAATAAAAATAAAAATAAATAAAAAACTATAGTGTGTAAGCATGCACAAGCATGCATACGCAAAACTAACTGACCAAATAACCAAAGTAATCACAGAACTCCTGATGTTTACTTGCTAAAGGTATACTTTCTAGATTTAGATAACATTTAAAAAAATTTTCAGAAACTCAGAACCAAAGATTCTGGATTTGAAGTAAATTAACCACAGAAAAACTCAAGTGGGATGCATAAACATTTCTCAGTGGAAGGATGTCTATTATATATCTCTCTCTCGTCCTCCTAGGGTTGGAAACATCATACCGATACCCAAATCTATACATAGTTCAGTTCACACTGCTCTCTAGAACTGTAGATCAGATTTTCCAATTGCATTCTTAATATATGCCTGTGCCATCCAGAGACTTCAAGCCAAACATGTCCAAAAACTGAACTCTTTTACCATGAAACTTGTTTTCTTTCTGATATTCTATTTGTTAATAATATCATCATCCACTCATCATCCTTCAACCAAAGCCACATCTTCAGTTCACAATTATTTATCACTTGTAATAGTCTTCTAATTAAACACTCTGCCCTAAAGTCTCACCTTTTCATGCCCATTCCTTCTAAAATGCAAATGTGTTCATGCTACTTCCCTTCTTAAAAGTCTTCACTGGTTCCCCCGCTGCTGATAGGACAGATTTTTAACACTGAGACTTCATCATCTGGTTGAGCTCACTTCCTGCCACTCTTTTACTCCCATAATCTCATCATACTCTGGTCAGATGAAACTGCCAGTTATTCTCCAAACACACCATGCTGTACCATCTTTATAAGGTTTTAAACATGCAGTTTACTTTGTCATGAATACTAATATTTCAGAAATTTCACACTTGTGGAACAGTAGTCTCTCAAGATATTAAAAGGAAAGAGATATAAAGAGATATTTAGAGAGAAAAATAGTGAGTTCTACCATCAGGTAGCTTTAGAAATTTAATACATTTTCTATTTTTTTGGAGAATCACAGCGCCCATCAGCACAGTAAAAGTGCTAAGGAGTCTTGCAGTACAGAAACTGGTTAATCCAGAATAACACAGTATTTCCCCAAATTACTTGACAACTGAATGTTTTTACTATCTAATTATCTTTAGGGACTATTTTAGGAAATCTACTTCAGGAAATATTGCTTTATCTACCTCTTTGCCTAAAAATGCCTACTTGCTCTTTAAAATCCAGTTCCAATGAATGCAGTGAGTCAACAAAGACACAGATCAGACTCTTTAGATTACAGAGCCTTCCATCTCAGGATAACTGTGTTTCTCAGGGACCTCCAGAAATTACTTAAAATGCAAAATTCGGTTATATGCTACTTGGGCTCCTGTCACTGAGAAGGTAATATTAATATAAAGGAATAAAAGGCACCAAAATCATTTTTATTCCTTGAAATTGAGAGCTATAAAAACTATGTTTAAAAGTTCAAAGTTCAAATATATTAGTTACTATAATATTTCTTCTTGAAAATTAACTTAGGAAAACAACATGACATATACAATGTAAACTTTAAAAATATCCTGAGAACATAAAGTCATAAGTAGTGTTCACCAGTTAAAATCAATCATTTAATTTTATACTGAAATAGCTAATTGTGTATAAGAACTCTTGAAGATAATGCTTAAAATTTAACATTTCTGGATACCCAATAAAAAAATAGAATATAAACACCTCATTTTCTTCTCTGAAATCCATCCCCTGATGTTAGAGACACAGACATGGTAGCATGAGGGCATTCATAAGTAACATTCGTGTATCTGCATACCCACAGAACAAGCATGATAATTTCCTCACTCGTTCAAACAAACCAAGAACTGCTAAAATCAGACTTGAGGTCTTACATATTTCTCCTATTATTTAAATCCCACATATATATGATACACAGAGAAACCAAATAGAAGAAAAAAATACCAGGGAGGTGTTGGTGAGTCAAACTTTTGCCTTAGTTTAATCTTATAAACATGTGGCTAGTTTTCATTTTAATTCAATAAAGAAAAGTTAGAACTTTCTCCCTTCATTAGCCAATATAAGACAGGTAGACTTCCTAGAGAATTATGTAGGGCAGTAAAATAAACACTTTGTATTGATGGCCTCTAAAATTCACAAATGAATGATTTAATAAAAGACTTTGTGCTATTATTTATAATAAAAAAAAAAACTAGGTTAGCATCTAAGAAATTTGTTACCTTTTAAGGAATCATATCCAAATACTGAGAAAAACATACTGGGATTAGTAGTAGAAGCAGCAACACTATAAATAACCCATTAATTTATACAACCCAGAAAAACACAATTTCTCACTGAAGTATACTTTGAGACAATGTAAACAGTGTCTTAGAAGGAAAAAAGACCAGATATAAAATTAAGACTTACATTGAAAGTAGAAAACAAAAACCTGTCTTTACTTTTCATCATTAATAGAATACTAAGAATTTCAATAGTTAATTCAACAAATATTTATTAGGTGCTTACGATGTGCTAGGCACCGTTTTAAGGGTTGGGTAATATCGCAGTCCTTGCTGCCATGGAGTACACATTCCAGTGGGGGTAGATAGGTGATACACACAAAACAAATAAATATACTATATTAGGGGTTAAAAAGAAAAATTAGAAAGGGGAGAAAGAGCAAGGAAGAGGAAACTTACTACAGATAGGCTGATCTGAAAGGGCCTCTCTAATAAGGTGACATTGACATCTGAATAAAGTGAGAGAGTAAGGTACATGGATTATGTAGGGGAAGAGTTTTCCAAACAAAGAGAATAACAAGTATGCAGTAGTCTCCCCTGATCCTTGGGGACACATTCTAAGACATTCAGTGAATGCCTGAAACCTTAGATAGTATTGAACCCGACTGCCATCAATTAGACCACATTTCTGCTCATGTCTTCTGTCCATGAATGTAAGGACTTTTCCATCTTAACCAAACACTTATCAGACACTGAAGTTGCCATAATTTTTGCAGCTTGAGGTACAGCAGCAAAACTAGAATGGATTCTTTCCCCTTCTTCATAATTTCATGGATAGATGTGTTCTTCCCACAGATCTTAGCAATCTCAGCATATGAGTTTTTTCTGTCCTTATTAAGTCAATAACTTTTACTTTTTCACTTAATGCTTGCATTTTATAGCTTCTCTTCGGTATATCCAAACTGTCAGCATCATTACTTTTGTGCTTTGGACCCATTATTAAGTAAAATTTGAACTCAAGCACTGCAATATTGCAACCATCGATCTGATCATCAAGATAGCTACTAAGTGACCATCAGGCTAGTAGTGTACACAGTGTGGATTTGCTGGACAAAGGGATGATTCATGTCCCAGGCAGAATGCAGTGGGATTGTGCCAGACTTCATGATGCTACTTAGAATGATGTGCAATTTAAAAGTTATAAATTATTTATTTCTGGAATTTTTCATTTAATATTTTTGGGTCACAGTTGACTGCGAGTAACTAAACCACAGAAAGCGAAACTGCAAATAAGGGAGGACTGCTGCAGTTAGTGAATTCCAGACCACAGAAGAGAAGATCAAAGAAGTAGCCAGGGGCTAGAGTATGCAAAGCTTTTTAATCTATGTGGAAACTTTGGATTTTATTTTGAATTAGATGGATTTGGGGACATTATTTGACTTAAGTAGGAAGTCTAACTAGGTCACTACTGAAATAGTCAAGGCTAGACATGATAGTTGCTTAGATTAAGATACAGCAGTGGAGGTAGTGAGAAGTGATTTGGCTTGACATATATTTAAAAACAGAGCTGATAGAATTTGCTGATGGACTGATGTAGAGGGTAAAATAAAGAGACAGGGATAACTCTACAGTTTTGAGCCTGAGCAATTAGAAAGAATCAAACTGCCATATATTGTTTTGCAGTGGAGGTGTAAGGACTAAGCCCTGAGTTTTTCAATGTTTAGAGATTTGGAAGCTGAACAACTGAAAAGGAGACTGATAAGGGGTTATTCTGTTGGTTTCTCAGAGGCAAACCAAGGGGTATTTCAAGAGAAAAATGATCAACTTTGTCAAATGCAGCTGATACATCAAATAAGATAAGGACTGAGACTAGTCTATTAGATTTAGTAAATAGAAGTCATTAGTAACCTTGACAACAGCAGTTTTATTATAATGATAGGACAGAAGTCTGATTATCATAGGATCAAGAGAGAAGAAGGAAAACTGATACATGCACAAGGCATAATAGAAATACAAAAATCACCATTTAAATAACTGATTTGCATAGAAATCATCAACGGCTGCTAAAACCATTGAGGAAAACTTACTGGAGGACACAATGGTTTCAAAGTAGCTTCTCAGAGACTATCATTACAAAGGGAAACCAGTATTCTTACAATGAAGAAATCTGACAGACACCATATTAACCAAGTGATCAAAGCTAATACCACAAACAATGTGTCAAACTAGTATCATGTGCTCCCTGCTGTGGTACACTCAAGGCATACACCATTAGCTCTATAGTATGCTGGCCAAAATGTTTGAGTCGTTCTGTTGTAGTATTGCCAATAGTTTAATTTTCACCTAATAGAGGAAATAGATAAATTCAAATTGAGAACATTCTGTAAAATACCTGGAATAGATTCTTTTTCAAAATTTTAAAGTTAAGAAAGACAAAATAAATTTTATAGGACAGGATCCTATATTAAAGGATACTTAAGATATACGACAATTAAAAACAATGCCTATCTTTGATTGGTTATTGCATATTCAAAGAGAGAGTGAGAGCGCTATTGAACAATTGGGAGAATTTCAATATGGGCAGTATATTCTGTAACATTATTAGATTGATGTCAAATTTCCTGTAGGTGATAATTGGATTGTGATTACATAAGAGAATGCCCTTTTTCTTAGGAGACATACGTTGAAGTATTTTGTGATGAAATGTTATGATGTCTGCAGGGAACTCTCAAATGGTTGAAGAAAAATGTGTATGTCAGATAAAGACAGAAGGTAAGACAAAATAGTAAAAACTAGTGATTCCATATGAAGGCTACATGGGTACTCATTGTACTACTTTTACAACTTTAAAAAATGGGTTTATAATTTTAAACAAAAGATTGGAAGAAGAGAGTGGAGGAAGAGAAGATGAAATCATGAATATCTAAGGAGTTTTGTTAAAGGGGAACACATAAATGGCGTGGTCGGTGTAGGGTTAAGTGAGGTAAGGGAAGATTTTAAAAAGTGAAAGGTACCTTAGAATTTTTGCTATCTGATTGACATAACTGATGAGAAAAACCGTTGAGGACACAATGGGATGAAATAAGTGCACAGTGAGACATAGGCTAATAGGAATAAGATCGAAGGGCCTGTAGTGTATGGACATAGAAACAGGTATGTTGGTGTGTTTACTCATAAAATAGGTAGAGCTCTTTTTAATTTTTCTATTTTCTCTCTGAATTAAGAGAGAAAGGGAGGAAGTACTGAACATTTGAAGAGAGGAAGAGATGATATGAAATACTTACGTACACTAAGTTGACTCGGAAAATCTGTATACAGATTGATGGTACCCACTTCCTTAAACAAAGTTCTGTATAATTATAAAGATGAAAGAAACTCTAAAACTTACCAAGTCTAATCCAGTTACTTCATAGGTAAAAACATAGAGACTTGGATATTCTTTTTAACTGATAGGTTCAGAGTAGGGAAACAGATAATGTGGAGAAAATAAGCATGGTTTAGTGGCCAAACATAAAAACAGTACCAAGAATATAAACCATTTATTGGAATTCTCCTACATGCCAGTACTATGGTAAGAACTTTGTATACTTTATCTCCTGTACTGAAAACAAGCTATAGAAAACTATATGAAGGTCTGCATTTATCCTCCATTTTCCATATGAATAAAAGAAGCTCAAAAAGTGTAAATACTCTCTCCATAGTCAGATAACTGTTTTCATTTGTACTGGAGATATCTAAGTTAGTCTTATTTTGAGGGATTCTCAATGAGACTGCAAACTCTTATATTTACTCAACTCTATACCAACTGTTACAGGTCCTTGTACCTAGTAGATTTTCAGATATGTTTATTGAATCAAACACTTCAGTAAACTTGACGCCTATTAAAGACACAGTGTTGATCATCAGGCACTAAGGAAAAGCAGATGAATGAAGAAGGAACACAGGCAGAAACCGAAGTAGTAAATATAATGCAAAATCAGCCTAAGTTTTTTCACTGATTAAATATACAGATGAAGCAAACTGGATTCAATGCTGATTGACATTCTAAATTTCTAACAGATGTTATGGGAAAATTTATTTAAAAAACAATGTTTCATACATGTATCAACAATAACGGCTTACACAGGGGGAGGGAAAGAAGATGAGGCAGAAGAATGGAGCCTAAATTAACTGGTAATTTATAAATTCTCACATAACAAAGGGAGCTTAAAAAGTAAAACTTGCATTGCCTCACTTTAGAGCAATGCCAGTTTTTTAATCCCTTCCTGACCCATTTTTATTCAGCACTGAAAAGGGTACATTGTTTGATTTGGGTATTAGCTTTTAAGGAGATTAGTTTCCAGGAAAAGTAAAGCATTTTGCATAAAAGAGCGATCCTGATACAAGGCATGAGAGTATACTCTGTTCCCAAACCACCTGTTAAAAAACAATAAAAACCAAAGCGAATCTTACATTCTATTCCCTCCCAAAATTACAGATGAAATTAAAAATAATTGTATATTAAAAAATTCTCAGTGAAAAATATATTAGAAAATCTTCGAAAATAGACATATTTTCTAGAATTTTAATAAAAGGGAAGCTGAATCCTTTTATTCATAAACAAGAAATGAAAAGTAGAT
This sequence comes from Macaca mulatta, assembly GCF_049350105.2. Taxonomy (NCBI): domain Eukaryota; kingdom Metazoa; phylum Chordata; class Mammalia; order Primates; family Cercopithecidae; genus Macaca; species Macaca mulatta. Next base: position 115,225,226 of record NC_133410.1, on the reverse strand, counting down.
TTTTTCTTATTCATGGATGTCAATCTGCATTAGATTATTAATTATGGGTTATAATGCAATTAAAATAAAAACAGTGGAGAAACACATAAAGCTTCTAAATCTTCATGTAATTTTTTTAAAGAGATTTCTGGCTTGGTCTTAACCCTTCAGAAAAATTAGTCCATATAATCCATATGGGTTTCAGATTAGTTTTTTCTTAGCCCTATCAGTTTTAACACCCTTTTACAATAAATATTTTATAATATCCCTTTTGAATTACTGAATTTAGCTTACTGACCTATGTAATCTAAATAAAAATAAATATAATAGGTGTAATATAAAGAAGAAATAAAATCAGTATTTTACTATGCATCCATAAAAAAGGAACGAGATCATGTCCTTTGCAGAGACATGGATAGAACTGCAAGCCATCATCATCAGAAACTAACACAGGAACAGAAAACCAAACAATGCATGTTCTCACTTATAAGTGGGAGCTGAACGATAACAACACATGGACACATGGCAGGGGAGCAACACACACACAGGGCCTGTTGGAGGGGAGGGTGGAGAGCATCAGGAAGAATAGCTAATGGATGCTCGGCTTAATTCCTAGGTGACGGGATGATCTGGGCAGCAAATCAACGTGGCACACATTCCCCTATGTAGCAAACCTGCATATACTGCACATGTACCCTTGAACTTAAAATAAAGATTGAAGAAAAAAGAATCATTATTTTAGAATAGAATAAGTATTGCAATGTGTAGATGCTCAGTCATGATTACTAGAGGACAAAAAAAAGTTCTCCATGAATTTCTACAGCACCCTCAGGTATTTAACAGAAATTTCCACAATACCCTCAGGTAACTGACGTTAAATAATCATGACATATAAATCCTCTGAATTAGGTGACGCTCTCTCTAAAATTTAACGCAATGTTTTGTTACTGAAATTTACTCTTCACTAACCCAAAGCACCAGAATTTTTAGAAGACATACCATAATTTAGGAGATTATTTTATTTTGAATAATTCCCTTTCATAAAAACCATCTAATATATACTATCATCCAATACTCTATTTAATAGAAAAGTTTCTTTAAGTAAATGAGTATTATTTTAAAAGCAAGCTTCCTGATATAGGCATCTGTTTATGTTTTACACTGTAATAATAACAATAATGAATCACCGATCTGATATTTTTGGAAAATTTCTGATAACGAAATACTACCAGATAACTAAAATATACTCTTAAGAACCAATTTTTTTGTTCATACATAGAAATATATTTTAAACATACATGAGTTATAAATAATAATGGTAATGATAAAAATTACTGAAGTGTCCATTATCCAGCTTTACAAAACCAAAAAATTAGTAGTATTTTTGAAGTCCTATGTACATGTCCCTAACCAACTGTATCTCCCTCACCTTTCCCAGCCCTGAAATAACCACTATACTCAACTTTGTGTTTACCATTCTATTGGTTTTCTTTTGAGTTTTACCACATAGATACGTATTTGTAATAATATATCATTCAGATTTGAAGTTTCCTAAACTTCATATAATTGGAATTATATGTATACTTCTTGAACTTTTTATACAACATCATGTTTTCAAGTTGCATCCATGTTGACATATGGAGCTACGTTTCATTTTCACTACTCTTAGTATTACATTGTAGAGCTATAATATAATTTGTCCATTCTCCTGTGGATAGTCATTTGGGATATTTCAATTTTTTCTGCTATTACAAATAACCCAAAACATTTTTTACAACTTTGAAATTTCTTGCCAGTTACATGTTTCTTAGCCTTCTTTAAAAAACTTGAACATAATTTCATCTTTTCTTAATGACTGTGTCATATTTATGAGTATCAATTATAAATAATATAGCATTATAATAATGTCCTCAGGTTACAGAGATATACATTCTAATTTTTATGAGAATCAGTAAATTTAGTCTGCTTTTTATACTTTTTCTATCTCCTCTCACTCTGAAGCTTTTGGCAAGAAGCTTCTTGATGCTATCGATGTTTATTTTAACATTCTCTACATTCACTATTTCCCCTGTAGAACTGGAGGCCAGCCATTTGAGAACAGTACCAACAAGAAGGAAAAATAGATTTTGAATGAAAAACCAAATGGGAGCTTTTCTTGGGGAAATGCGTGTTGCCATATGAGATAAAAAATATTGTGGAAGGAACAAAGGGTTTGATATTTCATATTTGGCCCATTCATTAGCTGTCTGACCTTGTCAAATACTTCTGAATATTTGCCTTTTCATCTGTAAAATGTAAATAACAATAGTATTTGTAGGACTATTGTGAGAAATAAATAGTACTGCAGCAGGGTCCCAGCAAACCAGTGGCCTTCAGTAAATGTCCACATCTACTCACCTCACACTAAAGTACGGTGTTTGCCCAACTACTTCAAGAGATCAGAGACTTCTTGGCTTACTCCTGATTCCAGATACATTCTATGTGATCCCAGATATATGACAATCTTTATGGCAATGTGGTGTTATTATAGCTTTACAAACATAGCAATCACCTCATTATAAATGTTAAGAAGCAGACTGCTACTGCAGGAAAACTGTATTATGGCTTAAGAGAACCTCCTGAATACAAAGAAGAGGACAGACAGAAAAAAAGAGTTAAAGAGAAGAGAAATATGAGGAGTATGGTGAATAGATGATGAAATGTAAACTTATGGATAACCAGTGTTCCTGAAGAGAAGACCAGAATATGTGGAAGGAAAATTTTATTCAAAACATAAATTGTCTTGAAGGAAGGAAATATTACTAGAGAGAAAACAGATATAAATTATATTTCAAAGAACTCACCTGGTATGGTAAAAATAACAAAAAGATTCTACTGCCTTTAAGTATCCTAAGAAAAAAAATGAATAAACAGGAAGAGGTTTTGATCAGACAGAACCCTTAAAGTATTAAGGCATGAAGGCCGGAAAACAGGTTATGCACAAGTATAGAAAAGACAGGTTGGCCTCAGATCGCTCTATAGTATTATATGCCACATAATGGAGCAACACTGAAGAGACAATTGTGACTTAAGAATACTTTACACAGCTGCATTTATATATGAAGGCACTAGAACCATATTCAAGTATTTAGAGAGATACCTTCTCTGACAAAACAAGCAAACCAAACAAACAATATCATGATGTGCCAAGCTTTAGTCTAAGTAGTTTTTATATACTGTACTATCCCATTTCATCCTCAAAAACATTATCTTCATTTTACAATAAGAATAAATTATATCCTTCATTATATTCATTTTACAATTAGGGATATCCTTCATTATCTATATTTTACAATGAAGTTAAGAGTGTGCTTACAAAAGTTAATAAATTTCCCAAGTCACATAGCTAGTAAATAGAAAAGCAGAAGTCTAACCAGGTCTGTCAGGACTCATAGGTTTGGCTTCAAAAGCACCCACTGAATGGCTCTTGGAAAAGAAAATTTTTAAAAGAGAAGTTATAAAATGATGCTAACTATCACCAGAAAATAACAGTGGATTTTATGTAATCTTGGTGCAGATAATTTTTCTAAATCTGTCATCAAAAGTTTGACTTTAATTTTATTTACTTTAAATTTTTGTTCCCAATATTACCCATTTTTCTTTTCATTAAAAAAAATCAGAGAATACTGTATGCTCATTACAGCAGAAAAATGAATCAAACAATATATTAATGAACTTTATACAGGAGTCATGTTACCCATAATAGATACTTATTTACTTCTTAATTCGATTTCATCAAATTAAATCAGAATTTTAACGTCATTTTAAATCATTTTATTACTTTAAAAAAACTTGTAAGAAGAAAACTACCCTTTATTCTTTAACACTACCACCCTAATACAATTCATTTAACAAGGTTTGCACTCATTCCGTCTTGATATCTCCAAGGCCTAGAGTAGAATGGATAAATGAGACACAGTCAATTATCATTATTTGCAGATTCTATATTTGGGCATTTTCTTACTTGCTAGAATTTATTTGTAACTCAAAACTCCATTCTTGAGTTGCATTTGTAGTCGTTTGTGAATATGCACAGACAGTGAAATATTTGAGACACCTGATTACATGTTCCTAGCCGAGGTTGCACTTGATCTTAGCCAAAAGGTCGAGAAGCAGTCCTAGCTGAAGTGGAACAAGATGACTATCTTTCTTGTTTCAGCTCTCATATTATAAACAAGTATACTTCTCATGGTCTATTTAGTTCTTCATTTTTCAAATTTTTGTGCTTTTTGGGGGTATTTTGCCATTAAAATGGCTTCCAGTGCTGAAATGCTGTCTAGTGTTCCTAAGTACAAGAAGGCTGTGATGCGCCTCATAGAGAAAATTTATGTTAGATAAGCTTTGTTCAGGCATGCATTATGGTGCTGCTGGCTGTGAACTCAGTGTTAAGTGAATCAACTATATATATTAAATAAGATGTCTTTAAATAGAAACACATATAAAATAAGGCTATGTATTGATCAGTTGATAAAAATGGGACCGGAGGCTTACAAGAACTTAACCCTGTATTTCCCCTATACAAAAACCTAATCCAGAGCAAGGCCCTAATTCTCTTCAATTCTATAAATGCTGACAGAGGTGAGGAAGCTACACAAGAAAAATTGGAACCTAGCAGAGATTAGTTCATCAGGCTTAATAAAGAAGGCATCTCCATGACATAAAAGTGCAAGATGAAACAGCAAGTGCTGAAGTAGAAGATGTAGCAAGTTATCCAGAAGATCCAGATAACTGATGAGGTGGCTACACTAAAGAACAGATTTTCAATGTACATAAACTAGCCCTCGATCAGAAGAAGATGTCATCTAGGACTTTCATATCTAGAGAAGGAAGTCAATGCCTAGCTTCAAAGGACAGGCTGACCACTCTTGTTAGGGACTCATGCAGCTGGTGACTTTATGTTGAAGCCAATGCTCATTTACCATTTTGAAAATCCTAGGGCCCTTCTAAATGATGATCAATTTATTCTGCCTGTATTCTAGAAATGCAATAACAAAGTCTGGGTGATTGCACACCTTCTTAGAGAAAGGTTTAATAAATATTTCAAGACCATTATTGAGACTTACTGCTCAGAAAAAAAGATTCCCTTTAAAATATTATGACTCATTGACAATGCATTTGGTCACTCAAGAGCTCTGATGGAGATCTACAAGGAAATTAATGTTGTTTTTATGTCTGCTAACACAATATCCATTTTGCAGCCCATGGTTCAAGTAGTAATTTTGACTTTCAGGTCGTATTACTTAAGAACTTTATTTCATAACACTATAGCTGCTATTGGTAGTAACATCTCTAGAGAGATCTTGGCAAAGTAAATTGAAAACCTGGAAAGGATTTGCCATTCTAGATGCCATTCAGAACATTCATAATTCATGAGAGGAGGTCACAATATGAATATGAACAGGAGTGTTGAAGAAGTTAATTCTAACCATCATGAATGACACTTTGAGGGGTTTAAGACTTCAGAAGAGGAAGCAACTGCGGATGTAATGGAAATAGCAAGAGAACTAGGATTAGAAGTGGATCCTGAAGATGGAACTGAATTGTTGCAATCTCCTGATAAACCTGTACAGATGAGAGGTGGCTTCCTATGGATGAGCAAAAAAGGTGGTTTCTTGAGATAGAATCGACTCCTGATGAAGATGCTATGAAAACATCGTTGAAATGACAACAAAGGACTTAGAACACTATATAAACATGGTTGATAAAGTAGCAGCAGGGTTTGAGAGGACTGACTCCAATTTTAAAAGTTCTATTGTGACCAGCCTGGCCAACATGGTGAAACCCTGTCTCTACTAAAATACAGAAAATCATCCAGGTATGGTGGTGCGTGTCTGTAATTCCAGTTACTTGGGAGACAGGAGAATTGCTTGAGCCCAGCAGGTGGAGGATGCAGTGAGCCATGATCGCACCATTGCATTCCAACCTGGGTGACAGAGCAAGACTCTGTCTCAAAAAAAAACCCAAAAAAAGCCAAAAAGTTCTATTGGGTATAAAATGCTATCAAACAGCATCAAATGCTACAGAGAAATAGTCTGTGAAAGGAAGAGTCAATCCATGCAGCAAACTTCATCGCTGTCTTATTTTAATAATTTGCCACAAACCCCAACCTTGAGCAACCACCACCCTGGTCGGTCAGCAGCTATCAACATCAAGGCAAGACTCTCCACCAGCAAAAATATTATGACTTGCTGAAGGTTCCAATGATGATTAGCATTTTTTTTTTTAGCAATAAAGCATTTTTAAACAAAATTATGTATGCTTTTTAAAGACATAATGCTGTTGTACAATGGACTACAGTATAGTGTAAGCATAACTTTCATGTGCACTGGGAAACCAAAAAATTCATGTGATTCACTTTATTGCAATATTCACTTCATTGCAGTAGTATGGAACTGAACCTGCAATATCTCCAGGGTATGCTGGTATATGAACACAACTATCTATGTGTGATATTTACTCCAATTATTTATTTACACGTTCCAACAGGAAATAAAATAGGACAGGAGAAAAAAAATGGCAAGAAAAAAGTTGAGGTAGTGGGAAAGAAATTAACTACCTACCTAATGTGATAGGTATGAATAGTAAATCCTGGTGTCTGTGAGCCTATACTGACAAACTTGGCCTCCTCTGCTGAACCCAGACACACACACACACACACACACACACACACACACACACACACACACACACACACATCTCTGTCTCTTATCATTTCCTCTTCAACCTTTCTCCATACCCAAGTCAATCTTTTTGAGGCACTGGAGCTTTTCTTGCCTCAGAAGAAATAGAGTCAGCCTGGTGACTGTAGGAACTTCTTGGAAGCCGATCCTCTATACATAGAAGTGACTGTATGTCATATAAATATAGCCCCCAATCCAAACTAAATGCACATCTAATTCAATTTCCTCTTACCCATTTCCAAAAATTACTGATGTAAAAATCTGTAGCTTTTTGAAATTTGGCAAATAATTTAAAAAGATGTTTTAGGAGTATATGGCCTAATCAATACATATCTGTGGTTTTCTGGCCCAAGGACCATCAGTTTGGGACCTTTATACCAGAAGCCAAAAGTAAGGGGGTCGGAAAGCAAAAAAATGTGATCAATTTGGCAAAATTCAGGAAAACAGAAACTAAACACAGTAAGAAAACATGATGAATAAAGGAAAAAGATACATTGCCTAAATAAAACCAGACATGGCAAATGTTGTATTTGGCTACCAAAAGATATGAAGGCTCAGATTTAATAATAATAAAAACATAAAAATCAGTTAAAATAAAAACGATACGACAAAAAATGGAAATAAGAGTGAATATCAACATTCCAGGTCAATATGGTTTGGCTGTGTCCCCACCCAAATCTCATCTTGAATTGTAACTCCCACAATTTCCACATGTCATGGGAGGAACCCAGTGGAAGGTAACTGAATAATGGGGTCAGTTCTTTTCTGTGCTGTTCTCATGATGGTGAATAAATCTCACGAGATCTGATAGTTTTAAAAACAGGAGTTTCCCTGCACAAGCTCACTCTCTCTCTCTTTGCCTGCTGCTATCCATGTAAGATGTGACTTGTTCCCCCTTGCCTTTCGCCATTATTGTGAGGCCTCCCCAGCCACATGGAACTATAAGTCTATTAAACCTCTTTCCTGTATAAATTATCCAGTCTCGGGTATGTCTTTATCAGCAGTATGAAAATGAACTAATACACAGGTAAAATTAACAAAAGGAAACAAAATTCACAATATTAATATCAGAAAAAAGAACTCAAGGCTAAAATATTACATAGCTAATGAAAGCTAGATTCTACAGGGATGCAGCAGATGTGAATTTTTATGGAGAGAGCAGCAAAGTATCAAAATATGTAAAACAAATAGTGTTAGAAAAAAAGACTCTGAAAAGCCATCGTCAGCATGGGAAGCTAAAATACACATTTTGCAATTAAATTAACAATCTATAGGTCAGAGGACTGAATGTTTAAATAATTAACAAGGTGATCTATAAATGTTTAAATGTATGTGTACAACTGGCTGGAGTTGAGAAGGGATCAACCTCCCTAAATGTATGTGAAGGCAGGTTTCCTACTTGGATCTAGTCAACTGTTGCCAGATGGATTACAGGCCTAATGTTTCTAGATGCTTCAGAAGAATCTAAAGATGTCTTCTTTATGAATAGATACACACATGCACACAGGTATGAACTTTGTGTCCAGTTTAGGCAGAATATACATTTTAAATGCCCATGAACACTTATAAAATTGATCATACATTGGATTAGAGATTCTGATCACAGTGCAACAAAAACTGTCCTTAAACTCATCCCAACAATAAACACTAAACACCTACAAATAAAAAATACTTCATAAATACTCTAAAATATTAATCAGAACAAAACCACTACTGTTAAGAAATGAAGAACAAGGAGAACATGATATAGCAATACTTATGAGATACAACCAAAGCAGGTCTCAGAAAAATGTCTACAGCTTTTATAAGATACATTCATTGGAAAACAAGAAGCATGGAAAAATAAACAAGCATTCGATCCAATATATCAAGTAAAATCCACAATATACAAGGAAGGGTTGCTCACGCCTGTAATCCCAGCACTTTGGGGGGTCAAGGCAGGTGGATCACCTGAGGTCAGGAGTTTGAGACCAGCCTGGCCAACATGGTGAAACCCCGACTCTACTAAAAATACAAAAAATTAGCTGGGCGTAGTGGCGGGTGCCTGCAATCCCAGCTACTCAGGAGGCTGAGGCAGGAGAATTGCTTGAACCCAGGAGGTGGAGGTTGCAGTGAGCTGAGCCCACCACTGCACTCCAGCCTTCGTGACAGAGTGAGACTGTCTCATAAATAAATAAATAGATAAAAAAGCAGAAAAAGTAAAAAGTAAAAACAAACACAGTAGAAATCAAAAGAAAAATCCAGCTCAAATTTTGGAAATGCGAAACACTCCAGTAAGTTTATTTCATATATGAATATACTTTCTTGGTGAGGACATGTTGAATAGAAGACATTTTATAGGCCACAGAGTTGGGTACTTCAGGAAAAAAACACACCAAAAATATTAAAACATGTGAGTGTGTTATAGACTTTATTTTTTAGAGCAGTTTTAGGTTCATAATAAACCTGTAGATATTTGCTATATACCCATCTAACTCTTGCTCCCCTATCCTTGACAGCCTTTCTCATTGTCAGCATCATGAACCACGGTGGTACTTTTGTTAATACTGATGAACCTGCATTGACACATCATAACTCAAAGTCCAGAGTTTATATTAGGGTTCATTCTTAGTGGTATACATTCTATGGGTTTGGACAAATATATAATTACATATATCTACCATTGTAGTATTGTACAGGGGATGTTCATTGCCCTAAATATCCTCTGTGCTCCACCTGTTCATCTCTCCCTCCTCCCAGTAGTCTGGAAACCACTGATCTGTTCACTGTCTCCATAGTTTTGCCTTTTTCAGACTGCTATACAGTTAAGATGTGTTTTTACTGTTATATTTCAGGTACATGAATAAGAAAACATTATTATGTAAGATTAATAAGGATCAGAATGCTTCATGAGATGCACATTTTCTGTATATGTCTCATAATCTCCAAAGTATTAAAAAGAAATAGTTTCTGGACATAGAGAGAAAAGCAGCTCATCTCTTTTCATACCAGATCAACTCACAGTTTCACAGGAATATAACATATGTTCTTAAATAATTTCATAGTAGGGATAATCCTATTAAAAACTAAAATACCAGCAATATGTGTTCCAGAATTCAAGCTTTACAACATTATAATTTAATGGGCACGCCCTGCTTAGTGAGCCCTTAATCTAACTTGAAAAGATCACAGCATAGCTCTGTCAGGGTGGGCTTCATGCTATACTCACATCATTTATGCAGATAAAAAGTAACCAGAAATTCATTAATCTTTTTTACTGGCTTGTGGAAAAGGGACTTAGATCTTGGCTGGGGTGGGTGGGGGCAGGGAGTGAGAAGCAAGATTATGTCATATGTGGAGATTTCCACATATGAAACTGTACACTATAAAGAGCATTCCCTTAATAATGCATGTAAAAATATAGGTAGGGTGGTAGGGTCAATATGAAATAAAACTGGTAAGGCATTTTTCAATTCAATTCAATTCAATTCAGTTAACACCAAAATAGGCATTTTTTAGAATGAACTCTGTTGTAATCTTAAATTAAATTCCAGACAACCATATTATTTCACCTTGAAATATGTCAGTATGTATCTCTTATAAAGACATTAAAAAAAAAATCATGACATCACACCCCCCAAAATTAGCAATAATTTCTTATTTGTAAGCTTGAAAACAGATTGATCAGAGATAGGGCTTAGTAAATAAGGTAACAGAATAAAAGAAAACCTTACAAAGGTCTTGACAAAATTGCTGAAGTCTGGTGTCAGTATATATTAAATATACTAGTGAACATCTTGCTATAGGTTGTTATAGGTCAGAGATGTTTCAACTCCATTTAATTGGTAGTGGCTGATTAGAGAGTTAAGATTTAGATAACAGTTATAAAGGCCAGCATATGGTCAAATGTAATGCAATTCAGTTAGTATTACTCTCATACTTTTATATGAGACTTTTATAAGCTTGACTATTTTTATAAATTCTAATTTAGATTTATATAAATATTAAGATTACCGATTTTATTACACAATTGAAATCAACACTAAAAAGCTTTAAGTCATAGAAACTGTAGGCTTTCCTTGTTCATTAAAAACAAGCTGTTTGAATTTCAGAATGATTGTTTCATATTTGCACATAAAAGCAATTGCTAGACTAAGCTTCATTATAACTAGAATGATATAGAAGGAATTTAAGCAGAAAATTTCTAAGTTTCCTTCTGGCAGTAAAGATTCACAATTCTAAAAAATACTGCTCTTTTATGTAGATCATTTTACAAGAGATTTACCAGGGATCTTATAGGTCATCTTGCCCAATCTCATTTTCAATGCAGGGAAACCCTACTCAACATGACATTAATACTTTATAATTAACACTAAGTTTTGATACCAAAATCAACTCATGCTAGCCTTGTCTGTTCTAATTTAAAGGTTCTTGATTTGTTTAGCAGTCTAATTCTGCTCTAGTATTTTTTAATATGCCCAGATTCTGATTTCTTAAGTATTAACTATGACTGTTTTCTCCAGGTCAGTGTTTCTGACCCTGATCTGCTAATAGTGCCCTAATCCTAGGTTGCTTCTTGTAGCTCATGGCTTGTTTTTCTTCCCCCCAGCTTAAAAAGAAAGGTCTGAGCCTCTTCCCTGAACATTCAGGCTTTCAATGTACCATATAAAAAAATGAGGTAAACTTAAGCCATTTAAACTGTGGTTACCAGGGTGCTGTGGGATAGTTTAAATTATCAAAGAAAATACAGCTTTGTTGAATATCTGTTGGATACCACACAGACTACTAGATGAGACAGTTCACAGTTTCAACAGCAGATCACACTACATTAATTTTGTTGATATCATATTTTTTGCAAAGTTGGATTTTTGGTAGTAGATGTAATAATAAGCATAAGAATCACTGTGGAACAGGACATGAAGAGCAGTGTCCAATCTGATCCTATTGTTTGAGAAGTTATGAAGTCCACAACAGAAGTATATATTACACTTGTAAATAACTGGTTAAGAATGACATAAAACATTATTTTCCTTAAATTAATGTGTATTTTTCCCTAAGGGCTACTAAGTTTTTTAGATATAAATGCTTATTAAGTTGTTTGGACATAATTATCTAATAAATGACAAAGTTATATATTTCCTTTGGGTCTAGTACTGCTATGAAAAAATTACCAACGTGCTAAAAGTGAAAGTTCGGAAAGCTCTGACATATACATTCTTTTATGTATTTGGAATACTGTATTTAATCATTCAACAAAAGTGTTAAATACCTAGTGTGTTTCAGGAACTGTTTTAGGTTCTGGGAATCCAGTAGTGAATGAGATAGACAAAGCATCTGTTCTCATGGTGTATATGTTCTCAAGGAGAGAAAATAGACAATTTTTAAAATGTGTAATTGCTATGAAATATTACACAGAATAACCTGATAATGACAGGAATGTGGAAGGACAAAGTTTAGTTAGGATGCTGGAGGCGCATTTCTCTGAAAAGGTAACTTTTCCACTGAGACACATCAATGACATTCAAAGCCATTAAAAAAAAACACACACAAATGTGTTTTACTCATCAACAACCAAATAGTTCTACATCTTATCATTCCTTCTTCTCTCCTTTTTCTTAATAGACTTCTCAATTATATCAGAGGAATGGTTGTCTTCTATTTCTGTTCTGGATTGTTTTTTTTGGCCATGAGAAAAATCAGTACACTTTACCTAAATGAGAAAGTGGTTCTTAAGGCATAACAACTCATTGTTTGCTACCTATATATTAGCTATATAGTACAGTGATAAGTACAGTACATGCTTTAGTACAGTGATAAGACAATAAAACAATAAGGATGAGTGGATGTTGGTTATCACTTCCTTTTCAGCTAACAAGTGCTCTGAAAACATAAAATTTTTAAAAAAGGTGCTGAGGGCAATTTGTGTTGCTTATATCCTTAATATCTTTCCACAAATCACAAATTGGGTGTGTTCCCTTTTCTACTTTACCTCCATCATTCTGTAAAGTTTATTCCCAAACATTTGATGGCGATAAGCACTCATACATCCAAGCACAGTGCTACTGCTGCCGTTCACTTTTTCTTTTTTGCGGGAAGACAAGGTCTTCCTCTGTTGTCCAGACTGGAGTGCAACAGTGCGGTCATAGCTTACTGGAGCCTCAAACTCCCGGTCTAAAGTGATCCTCCTGCCTCAGCCTCCTGAGTAGCTGGGGCTACAGGCATGACCACTACACCTGGCTAATTGTTTTAAAATTTTTTTACAGACAAAAATCTTACTATGTTGCCTAAGGTGGTCTCAAACTCCTGGCCTCAAGCGATCCCCCCTGGGAATACAGGCATAAACCACCGTGCCCAATCTTGCCTTTCACATTTTTAAATCATACTAATGCTCTTCCTTGGTTTCAACCTATTTTATTTGAACCATAATGTAAATTATGTAAGGATTTGTAAAGTATACTAATGTTCATATCTATCATTTTCTTAAAAATATGAGTTTATTGTAGAAGCACCCAACTAACAAATCCAGATCAAGGTGTGTAGTTTGAAGTTTTAACTGGGAGATCTCTAAGTTAGTCACTGTCAACATTCCTAGTTCTCCTTTGCAACCTTCCTTCTATGAGACTTGGTACGGATTTCCACTGAGTAGAAAAGCAAAACTAGTAAAGATATCAAACTATTCTTTTTTCTCTGCATCTTTCCCCTATTGCAATATTAAGAGTAATCTGGTGAGCTGTAGTGAATTAAAAGTAATTTATCCTCTCAAAAAGTAAGGGTTATTATGTCATTAACTTTTTTTTTTTTTTTTTTTTTAATGACTAGAGAAAATTCAAAAGAACAATGGACTGACTGTGAATTGAAAGATCAGGAACCTGGCCCTGCTTTGCCACTAACAAAATGTATGTATGACTGGGCATTTCACTTATCTGGGTCTCTGTGGTAGGCAGCATCCAAGGTATTTCCCAGTAGTCCTCCCTCCTGTATTCACACCTTTGTGTAATCCTCTCCCCTTCATTATAGGCTGAACCTAGTGACTCACTTCAAATGAGCAGAATATAGTAAAGGGGATGGGATGTCACTTCCAAGTCTGTTTAAGTTATAAACAGACTGTGAATTCCCTCTCTGGCTTGCTTTCTCCATGGCATACTCTGAGGAAAGCCAACTGCGATGCTCTCAGCTGCCCTACAGAGAGGCCTGTAGCAACTAATGCTCCCAGTGAACAGCCAGTGAGGATCTGAGACCCTCATTCCAACAGTACTTGAACAGGATCCTGCTAACAGACATGTAAATAGACTTGGAAGTGGGTCCTCTCCAAGTTGAGCCTTGTGATGAGGCCACAGCCCAGCCTACACACTGATTGTGTAGCCTTGTAAGAGGCTCTGAGCCAGAGGGCCCATCTAAGCCATCCCAGGATTGCTGGACCACAGAAACTGTGAGATAATAAATGCTAGCTGTATAAACCACTAAGTTTTAGAGTAATTTATTATGCAGCAATAGATAATTAGTATAGCCTGTGTTTCCTTTTCTGTTATACAAAGAGTTTGGTTTAAATGAGCTTTTGAGTCCCTTTCTAACTCCAAGATTCAATGAGTACACTTACATTGGTTGCAAAGGCAAAAAAGAGAAAACACACATAGACACACAAACTACAATTTCATGTCTTAATAATAAAATTCACAGTTCAAAATTCTATGGTAGTTTTAAATAAGGTTCAAGATTTGTTCACTTCCCCTTGAATATAAGTCATCTCTATTAGCAGCACTGCAATTAAAAAGAAAACCTAGGAAAACAGTCTTCTTATAAATGTCTTGTTAATGGGGAGATACAAAATACACATTCGTCCACTATAAGAACTTGACATATTTGGGTTAAGGAATATAACATGTTTGGCAGTCTTTGCATTAAAAAAAAGTAGGGATAATATAAGAAATTTAGTTATTATAAATGTCAATAATATACACAAATCTTAATATTTGCTTTATTCTAAAGCTCTTTCTGAAAACAGTGTTTTCAGGTAGACTGTGATAAAGATGTATATCTTAAATCCTAAGGAAACTACTACTTTTTTTAAAGTGCGATATACTCAATAAGTCAATAGTGGAGATAAGACAGAATCATAAAAAATACTCAAACTACCTCAAAGCAGGCAGAGAAAGAGGAAAAAAGAACAAAGAAAAAATGGGTTAAGTAGGAAACAAAGTGGCACAGATCTAATGTTCTTTCCAGTAAATTTTAAATTATTAGAGAAAACAGCACAACATAGTGGAATAACCAGTACAACAAGAGTGAGAAAACGGGCTTTAGCTCTAACTTTGCCATTTTTTAATTTTATGATTTCGGGAAAACTGGTTTAACTATCTGTAAAATGGACAAATAGAAATCATCTTTGGTAACTCCAATTATAAAACTCTATGAATCTAATGGAAAATGTAGGAAATATAACTTCTAAATATTTAAAAATGTAAAATAAATGACGGTACACTATAATTCAATGGGCCATCCTTGTAAAGTATTTATGAAACCACAGGAAAAATACTTATGACACAATTCAGGAGGAAAAAAGGAAACAAAACATCATATATACTATCATCACTAATACAAAGAAATCATGAAACCAAATAACAACAATAACACAACTCTGTACTAAAAGCAAAAACAAAAACCTGTAAAGAAATTTGCAAGTCTTACAATGATTGTAAGACCAGGGGTGATTATTTTTCTTTATCAATTTTGTAGTCAGTAAATGTATGTGAAGGTTATGATGTCTTAATGGAATAAAAGTTTTAAATGTTCAGTTTTAAAATAGTAATAATGATACCAAAAAAAATCGTGCTTTACATATTTTCTATATTCTTGAAAATTTATTTGCAAACAAAAGTATAAATCTAATTCCCAAGGAGGGGAAAAAGCTTTCAAACATTTCTATTTTATTGAATGCTTCTCATTAGCTCATGTCTTTTTTTCCATCAGTAGCCTTTAAGAGAGAATCCAAGGAGAATTTTCCTGACTCTGAATTTATTCTCAGACTCTGAGAATATCTGAAGAACAGTTTCCCAATTTTCAAAAGGGACAATGCTGCTTCTTCCTGACTGACACCACCATTTCGTAACTCCACTCTCTAAGCTCCTAAGTAGCATTACTCAGAAAGTGATGATCCCTAGGCCTACTGAGTCAGAATCACCTGTGGTCACCGTTAATGCAAATTCTGAAGCCAATTCTTGGCTTATTCATACATAATTTCTAGATGTGGGGCCTTAAAATATGTATTTTAACAGGCATCCTTAGTAAGCTTTAGCATAACAGGGACAACAGTCTAAGTACCCAAAGCATGTCCCCTGGACCAACGCACTGGCATCATCTGGAGACTGCTTAGAAAAGCAAACTTTTAGGTTCTACCTTAGACCTACTGAACTAGAAACTCTGGGGTTAGGGCCCGGAAATCTTTAACAAACACCCTGTTGAATCTCATGCATGGAAAGTATGAGAACTATTGCTCTAAGGCAGTGGTCTCCAAACTTTTTTGAACACTTATCAGTAAAAAAAAAAAAATATTTTGAGTATGTTCCCCATTCTCAGCATATGTAAATTACATAAATATATTACTGTTGATCGATATATCACATATAGCACATACATGACCATTCATTGTACAAGTTTTTGTTTGGGTGTATGTTTTCAATTCTCTTGGGTGTAAACATGAGAGTAGACTTGCTGAGTTATATTATCATGTTTAACCTTTAAGGGACTGTCAAAATGTTCTCCAAAGTTGCTGCAACATTTTACATTCCTAGCAGCAATATATGAGGATGCTAATTTATCCACATTCTAGCCAACATTTGTTATTATCTGGTTATTTTATTTGTAGCAATACTATTAGGTGTGGAGTGGTATCTCATTATGGTTTTGATTTGCATTTCCCTAACAGCTAATGATGTTGAGCAGATATTTATGTGCTCAGTATTTATCCATATCTCTTATTTGAAGAAATGCCTACTCAATTTTAAAATGCCCATTTTAAAATTGGGTTGTTTGTCTTTTGTTATGGAAATAATATTGCTTTCTATTTTTCAGATACAAGTTTCTTATCAGGCATATAATTTGCCATAATAGTCTCATATTATATGGATTGTGGTTTTTTTTTTTTTTTTGGATGGTGTTCTTTGAAGTACAGAAGTTATTTGTTTTTGTTTTGAGACCGAGTCTTGCTCTGTTGCCCAGGGCAGAGTGCAGTGGCGCACAGTCTCCTGCTCACTGCAACCTTCGCCTCTGGCGTTCAAGCGATTTTCCTGCCTCAGCCTCCTGAGTAGCTGGGACTACAAGTGTGAGCCACCACGCCCGGCTAATTTTTTGTACTTTTAGTAGAGATAGGGTTTCTCCATGTTGACCAAGGTTGTCTTGAACTCCTGTCCTGTCCTCAAGTGATCTGCCTGCCTCAGCCTCTGAAAGTGCTAGGATTACAGGCATGAGCCACCATGCCCGGCCTTAAAAGTTTTAAAATGTTGATCATGTCCAATTTATATTTTTTATTTTATTGCTTATATTTTTAGTGTCGTTCTTAGAAGGCTTTGTATAATCCAGTATCACAAATAATTGTCTGTTTTCTTCCAAGAGTTTTATAGTTTTACATCTTACTTTACATCTTCCGTCCATTTAGAGTTAATTTATGAGTATGACGTAATATAAGGGTTATTGTAATCTTTATGATAGGGTTGTAAATGAGATTATTTTCTTCCTTTCATTTTCAGATTGTTCACTGCAGGTGCAAGTTCAACTAACTTGTATATTGCTTTTATATTCTGCAATATTGGTAAACTTGTTTAGTAATTGTAATAGTTTTTCAGTGGATGTCTTAGGATTTTCTGTATAGAAGATCATGTCATCTGCAAAGAGAGATAGTTTTCTCCATTCTCTTTTTCCAAAGTAGAAGCCTTTTTTTTTTCTTTTTATTCCTAGTTGTCCTGGTAAGAGAAGACGTCCTCGTCATTCCTGATTTTAGGGAGAATACATTTAGCCTTTACAATTAAGTATGATGTTAATTGTCGTTTTTGGTAGATGTCTTTTAACTGGTTGAGGATTTTCCCTTCTTTTCCTAGTTTGTTAAGTGTTTTAAGCATGAAAATGTGTTGAATTTTATCAAATGCCTTTTTTATGTAGGCATTAGGGAAATTGAGTGTCAAAATATTTCACAACTCATTGAACAAAATAAAAATCCATGAATCGATATTGATACAAATAAAAGTGGTTGTTGCCCTGTATACTATTGATATGATGTATTATTTTAATTGACTTTTAGATGCTATATCAACCTTGCCTTTCTGGGGTAAATTGATTTGGTTATGGTGTATGATTTTTTTTTTAATCTCTTGCTGGATTTAGTTAACTAATACTTTGCTGAGAGTTTTCACATCTATATTCATAAGAGATGCTACTCTGTTTTCTTTTCCTGTGATGCCTTTATATTAGTTTGTTTTAAAAATGTTATAAATCAACAATTTTGAAAATGCTTTCTGTGTATTCTACAAATGAGCAAATTTCTCAGGATTCTTACTGTTCAACCTGAGAAGACTAAAACAAACCCTCTGCTTCTGGATTAGAATTAGAAGTATCTGAGTATCTGTTTGATCTGATTACACACGAACGTATACACAAACTGACACACATATATCCTAGTTGTGTCCAAGAGAAGGCCTAAAAGCAGTAGCATACTAGTAGCTATTATTACAGTGTACATCCAGATCTTGGAATAAAGGCTACTTTCAGCACTAGGTCAGACAAATGACAAGATAATCTTGGAACATTTTGTGATGTCAGAAATTAACGAAGTGCTCCAGGAGTGATGAGAACATGTCAAAACGATGTAGAAGTTACTTTGAAGGGGCTCTTACTGACCAAATGCGGGAAAATTTGAGTATCAAAATAAATACTGATAATAATAGAATGTAATCCATTGAAAAAATAAGAATCCATAAATTTATCCTGATACAAATAAAGAAAACAAATGATAAGTGGGGAAGAGAAGGGAAAGCTTTTCCTTAGTCTGCCAATTAATGAATGTAGAATAAATTATGGATGCTAGAAAGTCACAATTTTGCAAACATTATAGTAGTTAATGATAATTAATTCAGGCAACAATCATCAATGGATGCTATTTTGGGTTGTATGTGTTCTCTAAAAGTTCATGTGTTGTAAGTTTAATCCAGTGCAACTTTGTTGGAAGGTGAGGCCTAATAAGAGGTAATTGGGTCATGAGGGCTCCGCCCTTATGAATGGATTAGTGTTATTATTGAGGGAATGGGTTATTTATTGGGAGGGTGAATTGTTATAAAGCTAGTCTGGTCCCTGGTGTCTCTCTCTGTCTCATGTGCTCTCTTCTGCCTTCCACCTTCTGCCATGGGATGACCCTCACCAGATGCTAGTACTATGCTCTTGGACTTCTCCACCTCAAAAACCATGAGCCAAATAAATTTCTATTTTTATAATTTACCTAGTCTATCATATTCTGTTACAGCAACAAAAAACAAACTAAGACAGATGCTAAATGAAAAGCAGGTGAGGAATAAGATATGTACATAGTCTCAAACTATCACAAATTACTTAATTGCAAAGTAAAAAATAGTAACATTACAGAAGAGAAACCTGGCAGGTGCCATATTAACTAGGCTTAGCATCATCATTAACAAAAACAGGATAAACGAACATCCCATGCCTTTTCTGTGGTGCATCACTTCTGTAGTATTCTTGCCCCAAATCCATAATATGAATCTAATCAGACAAACTCAAATTGATGGACATTCTTCAAACTAATTTGCTTGTACTCTCCAAAAATATGAAGATCATAAATGACAAAAGAGAAGCTAATTCCATATTAAAGGAAACTAAGGAAACTTGAAAACTACATACAATGTAATCTTGAACTGAATCATGAATAAGATATAAGATAAATATAAAAGACATTGGGACAATTGATGACATTTGAATATAGGCTATGGAGATAATAATACTGTATCCACATTAAAATTCCTGATTTTGATCATTCTATTCTGGTTATATAAAAGAATGTAAGGGTTAAACGGGTACAATGCCTACAACTCACTTTCAACTGGTTCAAGAAAAATATAGACATACACATACACCCATATAGAGAGGGAGAGAGAAAGAAAAAGAACTGGAGCATGAATGATTTTTAAAAAATGGGGCAAAATAAAAATGTAAACAGTGAATCTGGATTTTTTGGGTACTTTTTTTTTTTTTTTTTGAGACAGAGTCTCGCTCTGTCGCCCAGGCTGGAGTGCAGTGGCCGGATCTCAGCTCACAGCAAGCTCCGCCTCCCGGGTTTACGCCATTCTCCTGCCTCAGCCTCCCGAGTAGCTGGGACTACAGGCGCCCGCCACCTCGCCCGGCTATTTTTTTTTGTACTTTTTAGTAGAGACGGGGTTTTTTCACTGTGTTAGCCAGGATGGTCTCGATCTCCTGACCTCGTGATCCGCCCGTCTCGGCCTCCCAAAGTGCTGGGATTACAGGCTTGAGCCACCGTGCCCGGCCTATTTTTGTAATTTTCTGTAAATTTAGATTACATTAATACAAAAAAGTTTTAAGGCATATAGGTCAACACCAACTGCAAACCACCCTGAATTTTACCAAGAATGTATCAGGAAATTTAGTTTCAGAAAGTATAATATACCAACTTGCTAAAGCAACAGAAAGCTACTTGTATTGTAAAATGAAAAGATCGTATGTAGCAGAATGGAAACAAAAAAAGAAGCTAACACTGTCTCCAACATATTCATTTCAGAAAGCTGTTTGTTCTAAAGGGTAAACAGAAAAAGTTCAATTTCCTGAAGATGTAATCTAGTATTATCCACACCAGGTGCAATATCCAATCTTATCCAAATAAATCAGCCCAAACTTATGCCTCTAGGAGGAATAAAGGTCAAATTCGAACAAATTGTCCATCTCAGACAGAGGGAAAGAATGTGAGATGTGCTTTGTACAAATAAAATGAACTTGTGTTCCAGAATAGTTATTATTAATGACATGACTTTGACATTACAGAAAAAAATTACTTGAGGTTAGCCCAAATTGGTAGTTATTTTTAAAAATATATTATATATACGCAAACACAATAATTCTTTTCATAAAACTTAAAGTGAAAGTTCTGAAATAAACTATCTACATATTTATTAAGACAAAAAATCAGAAGTGATTATTAACAATTCTCAAATAAGCCCATGTAACATGGTGAAACCCTGTCTCTATTATAAATACAAAAGTTACCTGGGCATGAGGTGTGCGCCTATAATCCCAGCTTGAGAATCCCAGGATTCTCAAGTAATCATAATTTCTATATATTATGAAGCCATGAATGATGTTTTTATCTTTCTCCTGTTTTTTTTTTTTTTTTTGTGGGTTTGTTTTGTTTTGTTTTTAGAGATAGGGTCTTACTCTGTTTCCAAGGCTGGAGTGCAGTGGCATGAACATGGCTCTCTGCAGCCACAACCTCTTAGGCTCAACAGATCCTCCTGCCTCAGCCTCCCACATAGCTGGGAGGTGCGTACACCATGCTTGGCTAATTTTTAAATTTTTTTGTAGAGATGAGATCTTGCTATGTTGCCCAGGCTGATCTTGAACTCCTGAGCTCAAGTG
The DNA here is from genome assembly GCF_049350105.2 of Macaca mulatta. Taxonomy (NCBI): domain Eukaryota; kingdom Metazoa; phylum Chordata; class Mammalia; order Primates; family Cercopithecidae; genus Macaca; species Macaca mulatta. The sequence continues at coordinate 115,203,909 of NC_133410.1, read as the reverse complement.
ATCCCCCCACCTTGGCCTTCCAAAGCACTGGGATTACAGGCATGAGTCACCCCACCCGGCCGTCTTTCTCCTTTTTTCTTTTCTTTCTCTTCCCCTGTTTCTCATATTCTTTTCATTTGTGTTTCTCCCAACTACCCTGCTTGTGAAGGTTAACCAGAACATTGCTTAGTTTTGCCAGTGGCACTCAGAGTTTACAGAGGTTGTGGACCTTATACAAGGTATGCGCAAGAAGTGGCACATTTATTCTGACAGGGCATATAAGTGAAGCAAAATATCTTTCAAAGCATCTCACAGAAAAATTATTCCTGCTAGGAAAAGAGTCTCTGGGCTTCAGAATACGAACTATCCCACACAGACATGCTATGCACCTTAGAAAACAGCACTATGGCAATTCCTGACCACTGTGGGAAAAGTTCATTTTGACTTAGAAGTGCTTCACCCAAACCCGCATTATCTTTGTCAAAAAAAAAAAAAAAAAAAAGATTAGTAGTTAAACAAACTAAGAGACAGAATTATAAATGCAAAAAAATCCAAAAATTTACATTTTATTTTAAAAAATCTTAACAAAAATATATTTGTGTTTTAATTCTTCCTTCCCTTAGCAATAGATGTATTTTCACTTTTCCTTGCTTGTTCTACTTCTGTTCTGCTGTAGAATACTTCTTAAGAATGCTAATAGATTCATGAGTCCAATTTTGTTTCTAAAGAAAGGAAGATTAGGCCAAGAAAGATGACTCATGCCTGTGATTGGGCACTTTGCGAGGCTAAGGCTAGAGGATTGCTTGAGGCCAGGAGTTCGAGACCAGCCTGGGCAATAAAGCAAAAGGCTCCATCTCTACAAAAACTTAACAAAAGTTAAGTTAAACATAAAAACTGTTTATGCCTCAACAAAAATATCAAAGTACTGGGTGAGAGGAGAAAGTAAAGCTAGGCACTGTGCAAGTTATTTTATACATTATTTTACTTAAGAATGTGAAGTAAATATTATGATTCTCCAAGCTAAGAAATTTAAGGCTTGGAAATATTAGGTAATTTGCTTGAGATTAAGTAGCTAGGGTACAGCTTTAAATTCAGGCCTGCTTGAAAACTTGAGTTTTGCTTATATGACTGCTTCCCTGGAATTTTTCTACTAATGCTATAGCAACATAATAATATCTTGACTTTTCAAATAAAGCAGGAGGAAAATAATTCCAGAAGTAAATGAAAATTTCTGAAATAAATTATAAGGATATAGTATGTACTATATTTTCAGACTCTGCTAAATTAATCGATACTTGACTATTCAAGCAATTTCATAAATCAAATATAAATTATAAATTAATACTTCTATTATAAAAGAATCATCCGACATGAGTTAAATGTGGGAATCACTAGCAAACTAATCTCTAAAAGTTAATTAAAAAAAGATGGGAGGTGATAACAGCACATTTTCCCCTTTAGTGTCTATAATATCTTCTGCAGTGAAAGATATTCTCACAATGACACGCTCAAATATTTCATCCGTTCATTCTGTTCAGTCAGTTCTTATATGGCTCAGACTTCTTGCTATCAGCTGGGGAACAGGATATAGTAAAATTTCCTATAAGTTTTATTCTATCAATCTGGTTGCTAGCCAGATACAGTAGCACATACATTAACTTAGCCAAGAAACATTTTCCAGAGCATTATAAAAAGAGGCCTTAGGGGAAACCAGTGAGTCAATGAACAAGGCAGTCGAATATTGTGAGACAGCTCTTCCCTAGCCTGAAATCTCAGTTCGAATTCCCTATAGTGCCCATCAATTTCACACTTCATCGTCTAGAGCAGGTTGCTGGTAATAAGTCATAGGCAACTGATGTGGTGAGGATACCATCTTTGACGTACTCCTGGGTCTATTCATCATGAGAAATGGCAGAAATACATTTTGTGTTGCTCTTGTTAAGGGAGGTTGATTATTCATTATTATTAACATGTATTTGTTGGCAAGGAGCAATATGACACATGTAATTAGATTCAACATATGCACTGCAGGGTTTGTAATCAGGCAGTAGTTTTTTCTCTCTTGAGGGGAAAATAAGTAAGAAAGAAAGATCAGGCTTAAAATCTGAGTATCATATATCTTTCTATATAAAGGAGCACTGTTGACTTAAAATTAATTCTGACTTAAAAGAAAATTCCTTCTCTCAAATATCTGAAAAAACTAACTAATACTAAGTGAGCATTAATAGGCAACGCCTGAATCTTTTCCCTGTTAGTGGCCTCAGAGTTGGGTGGCAAAATTTGGCAAAAGTAAATCTGTCAAACCAATTACTTAGTTCAAGCTTTTTATTTGTAACTCTCAAAAACATTCTTGCTACAACGTTCTATTTCATATCAAACCCATGTTACTATTTAATACCATAGATAACTAAATTTCTTACTAAAGAGTGTCTTTCTATATATACCTTCATTTAACAATAAATATACTTGACAAACTGCAATAATTTGACAGAGAACCTTGCAGGGAAAGTGTTATTCCATACTTAATATTTTGCTGATTGGCTAAAAAATGAAAAATGTTAAATAAAAATAAAAGAATTGAGAAATATAAGTTTTCAAACATTCTAAAAAATTATAAAAGAATTTCTTTCCAAATTTCCAAAATTTATGTTTTACAATTTTTGTCGTCCTCCAGACATGATGCACTGAGAAGAAAATATCACTTCTATGCTATTCCTGCTCCAAGTGCATCACCTGATTCTAATTATCAGAAAACAGCAGACAAATCCAAATTGAGAGACATTCTGCAAAATAACTGGTCTGTGTTCTTCAAGAATGTTAAGGTCAAGAAAGACAAAGAAAGACTGAGGAAGTGTTCCAGATTAAAAGAGAAGCAGAGAGATGCGACAACTACATGCAAAACATAAATATGGGATTTTTCTGTTGTTATAAAGGACATTATTGGGACAAATAGCAAAATCTAAGTAAGGTCTGTGGAATAGATAATAATATTGCATCAATCTTAATTTGATAATTGTTTTTCGGTTATTTAAGAAAATATCCTATTTTTTCTTATTTTTAAGAACCTCACACTGACGTATTCAGGAGCAAATGATGGTTGTCATGTCTGCAACTATCTCACATAGTTCAGAGAGAGAATGAGTATGTGTGGGTGACACAGAAAGGGAGAGAAATAAAGTAAAGGTGTTAAAATGTTAACACTGAGGAATCTGGATAAAAGGTATATTAGAATTATTGTACTATTCTTATAACTTTCATATGTCTGGAAAGTATATTAAAATAAAAAATTTAAAAAGAGTATGACAGAAAAAAATCTTAGTTACATTATTATGGAACATACTATAATTCAATACATGTTTAATTAAAATAAAATGACCTTGAACTTCACATAATATATATCCCTTGATTGTTTTCGCGTATCAAGCAATTGCAACTGTTGTAAGCTGTCACTTATATAGATTTCTCTCAAATTTAGCTATACCAGTGGGGAAAAAATGGCATGATAATCCTTAACAGCTGACAACTTAAAGCCATTTGCAAAGTATTGTCTCACTAATTCAAACAAACAGGAAGAATAATATATAGCTGAAATAAACAATATTTTAAAATAAACGTTTTCTTTGTACTTCTAAATGGATATTGCAAACAAAAATATTAAGGAAATGTTGCCATACAGAGATCCTTCAAGCTAGTGTCAAAGATGAAGTGTGCATGTGTATATATATACACATATATACTATAAGTATAAATGAGTTTTTGTTATTTAACATGTAGTCTATATATGGGCTGTTAAAACACAGGCTAATATTTACTGTATTCTTACTATGCCAATGCTTTAGATGCATTTATTAAACAAACCAACCCATCGAGTAGGTTTTATTATTAATGTAAAGCTTAGCTCACACTTCTCCCTGAAATTACATGTCATTGGCTTCCAATGTTTTTCTGTTGTTCATTTCTGTCAAATCATAACTCAGATGTGAAAGTTCAAATGCCAACTCCAGCCAAGTCTTCCTTAATCCAACAATCAGAACTAATCATTCTTGCTTCTGAATTCCTACAAGCCTTTATTCAACAACATTTGTTAAAGTTTTCCTAAATATATGTATTAAACACTTGCTACATCCAAAATATTGAGTTATTTGTAAGAGTTCACAGGGTAATATATAAAATAATTAAAATTATATAATAAAACATTTAAAAATGCCTTGAATTTATTGGACACTTACCAATGAACCAAGCATGGTACTAAGTATGTTACAAACATTGTCTTCTTTAACTCTTTCTGCTACCCTACACAAAAGTCATTATTAACATCCCCATTTTGCAGATGAGAAAACCAACACTTAAGAGAAATCAAGTAACTTGCCTAGGTAGGCATAACTGGTAAATGACAGAGTCTGGTCTACCTGACTCAAAAGCTTATGCTTTTAAGCTACTTCCTGCCTGCAAAAGGTAGCAGTCTCATGGAGGAGAAAATGTGAACCTACATCAATTATAGTTCAAGGTTAAAAAGTAATGTTCCATAGAAAAAGAAGGAAGACGTTGAGAAAGGAAGGAAGACTTGCTATCTAATATCTAAGCTGCATATTGAAAGACAAATAGAAATGTGATAAAGGGAGGAAAGTCATTCCAGATTGGCAATAACAAAGAGGTTTCAGGAATTCTGAGGATGTACATGTGAAATAGAAACTAGTTATGCCTGGAGGATCCATATTCTATGTAAGGAAATTAATATCAGAAAGATAAGCATATATATTTTATATATATACACACACACACATCGGCTATGATTAAATACAAAATTATAGAATTTTAATTTCCCTACTAGTGTGATATGCATAAATTCTGAATCAATTCGCTATCCTTAGTGCCAAAACTTACCAGACACAAAAATGTATCAATACATTTTTGTTTAGTAAGTAGAATTTATTTAGTCAGCTTTTAATAAATGGTAACTCACAAAATTCCCATTGCATGAAGAAAGTTATTAACATTTATTCTTTTCCATTCCAGAACAGATGCTCAATGTGATTAGGGTTCTATATTATGAAGATTAATCCAACAGCCATCATAGATTGAGTTGGAGGGATACAGAATGGAGAATGGCGGGTAGTTATAAAGTAATAGGACTCCCCGAAAGCACACTGCAGCATAGTAGAGATGGATGGCCCCACATTCAACAGAGCTGCCTTATCCTAGAGATGAGGAAATCAAGACAAGATAAACTTAGAATCTTTAAGAATGTAAGGAACATTGGGCTGGCAAGCTGGCTGAATAGGAACCGCTCCAGTCTGCAGCTCCCAGCAAGATCAACGCAGAAGGCGGGTGATTTCTGCATTTCCAACTGAGGTACCTGGTTCATCTCACTGGGACTGGTTAGACAGTGGGTACAGCCCATGGAGGGTGAGCCAAAGCAGGGTAGGGCGTTGCCTCACCCAGGAACTGCAAGGTGTCAGGGAATTCCCCCCACCCCTAGCCAAGGGAAGCCCTGAGGAACTGTGCCATGAGGAAGGGTGCACTTCAGCCCAGATACTCTGCTTTTCCCACAGTCTTTGCAACCCACAGACCAGGAGATTCCCTCGGGTGCCTATACCACCAGGGCCCTGGGTTTCAAGCACAAAACTGGGCAGGTGTTTGGGTAGACACAGAGCTAGCTGCAGGAGTTTTTTTCATACCCCAGTGGCACCTGGGATGCCAGCGAGACAGAACCATTTACTCCCCTGGAATGGGGGCTGAAGCCAGGGAGCCAAGTGGTCTAGCTCAGCGGATCCCACCCCCACAGAGCCCAGCAAGCTAAGATTCACTGGCTTGAAATTCTCGCTGCCAGCACAGCAGTCTGAAGGCAACCTGAGACACTGGAGCTTGGTGGGGGGGGAGGGGTGTCTGCCATTACAGAGGCTTGAGTAGGTGGTTTTCCCCTCACAGCATAAACAAAGCCACGAGGAAGTTTGAACTGGGCATCGTCCACCGAAGTGCAGCAAAGCAGCTGTAGCCAGACTGCCTCTAGATTCCTCTTCTCTGGACAGGGCATCTCTGAAAGAAAGGCAGCTGCCCCAGTCAGGGCCTTCTGGATAAAACTCCCATCTGCCTGGGACAGAGCACCTGGTGGAAGGGGCGGCTGTGGGTGCACCTTCAGCAGACTTCAACGTTCCTGCCTGTTGGCTCTGAAGAGAGCAACAGATCTCCCAGCATAGCGCTCAAGCTATGCTGAGGGACAGACTGCCTTCTCAAGTGGGTTCATGACCCCCATGCCTCCTGACTGGGAGACACCTCCCAGCAGGAGTCGACAGACACCTCATACAAAAGAGCTCTGGCTGGCATCTGTCAGGTGCCCCTGTGGAACAAAGCTTCTAGAGGAAGGAACAGGCAGCAATCTTTACTGTTCTGCAGCCTCCACTGGTGATACCCAGGAAAACAGGGTATATTGCAGTGGACCTCCAGCAAACTCCAGCAGACCTGCAGCAGACGGGACTGAGTATTAGAAAGAAAACTGATAAACAGAAAGGAATAGCATCAACATCAACAAAAAGGACGTCCACACAGAAACTCCATCCAAAGATCACCAACATCAAAGACCAAAGGTAGATAAATCCACAAAGATGAGGAAAAACCAGTGCAAAAAGGTTGTAAATTCCAAAATCCAGAATGCCTCTTCTCCTCCAAAGGATCACAACTCCTCGCCAGCCAGGGAACAAAACTGGACGGAGAACGAGTTTGACGAATTGACAGAAGTAGGCTTCAGAAGGTAATAACAAATAAAGTCCCCTGAGCTAAAAGAGCATGTTCTAACCCAATGCAAAGAAGCTAAGAAACTTGAAAAAAGGTTAGAGGAATTGCTAATAGAATAACCAGTTTAGAGAAGAACATAAATGACCTGATGGAGCTGAAAAACACAGCACAAGAACTTCGTGATGCATAAAAAAGTATCAATAGCCTAATCGATCAAGAAGAAAGGATATCAGAGATTGAAGATCAATGTAACAAAAAAAAGCATGAAAACAAGATTAGAGAAAAAAGAATGAAAAGGAACGAGCAAAGTCTCCAAGAAATCTGGGACTATGTAAAAAGACCAAACCTACATTTGATTGGTGTACCTGAAAGTGACAGGGAGACCGGAAACTAGTTGGAAAACACTCTTTGGGATATTATCCAGGAGAACTTCCCCAGCCAATCTAGAAACACAAACCCAATTTCAAATTCAGGATATACGGAGACCACCGCAAAGGTACTCCTCAAGAAGAGTAGCTCCAAGACAAACAATCACCAGATTCACCAAGGTTGAAATGAAGGAAAAAATGTTACGGGCAGCCAGAGAGAAAGGTCGGGTTACCCACAAAGGGAAGCCCATCAGACTAACAGCAGATCTCTCGGCAGAAACTCTACAAGCCAGAAGAGAGTGGGGGCCAATATTGAACATTCTTAAAGAAAAGGATTTTCAACCCAGAATTTCATATCCAGCCAAACTAAGCTTCATAACCGAAGGAGAAATAAAATCCTTTACAGACAAGCAAATGCTGAGGTATTTTGTCACCACCAGGCCTGCCTTACAAGACCTCCTAAAGGAAGTACTAAATATGGAAAGGAAAAACCGGTACCAGCAATGGTAAAAACATACGAAATTATGAAGATTATCGACACTATGAAGAAATTCCATCAACTAACGGGCAAAATAACCAGCCTGTATCATAATGACAGTTTCAAATTCACACACAACAATATTACACTTAATGTAAATGGGCTACATGCCCCAATTAAAAGACACAGACTGGCAAATTTGAATAGTCAAGACCCATCAATGTGCTGTATTCAGGAGACCCACCTCATGTGCAAAGATACACATAGGCTCAAAATAAAGGGATGGAGGAATATTTACCAAGGAAACGGAAAGCAAAAAAAAGCAGGGGTTGCAATCCTAGTCTCTGATAAAACAGACTTTAAACTAACAATGATCAAAAGAGACAAAGAAGGGCATTACATAATGGTAAATGGATCAATGCAATAAGAAGAGCTAACTATCCTAAATATATATGCAACCAATACAGGAGCACCCAGATTCATAAAGCAAGTTCTTAGAGACCTACAAAGAGACTTAGACTCCCACACAATAATAGTGGGAGACTTTAACACCCCACTGTCAATATTAGCCAGATCAACGAGACAGAAAATTAACAAGGATATTCAGAATTAGAACTCAGCTCTGGACCAAGCGAACCTAATAAACATCTACAGAACACTCCACCCCAAATCAACAGAATATATATTCTTCTCAGCACCACATCATACTTATTCTAAAACTGACCACATAATTGGAAGTAAAACACTCCACAGCAAATGCAAAAGAATGGAAATCATAACAGTCTCTCAGACCACAGTGCAATCAAATTAGAACTCAGGATTAAGAAACTCACTCAAAACTGCACAACTACATGGAAACTGAATAACCTGCTCCTGAATGACTAGTAGGTAAGTAACAAAAATAAGTCAGAATAAATAAGTTCTTTGAAAACAATGAGAAAAAAGACACAATGTACCAGAATCTCTGGGACACAGCTAAAGCAGTGTTAACAGAGAAATTTATACCACTAAATGCCCACAGGACAAAGCGGGAAAGGTCTAAAATCAACACCCTAACATCACAATTAAAAGAACTAGAGAAGCAAGAGCAAACAAATTCAGAAGCTGGTAGAAGACAAGAAATAACTAATATCAGAGCAGAACTGAAGGAGATAGACACATGAAAAACCCTTCCAAAAAAAAAAAAAAAAAAAATCAATGAATCCAGGAGCTGGATTTTTGAAAAGATCAACAAAATAGATAGAATGCTAGCCAGACTAATAAAGAAGAAAAGAGAGAAGAATCAAATAGACACAATAAAAAATGATAAACGGGATATCACCACTGATCCCACAGAAATACAAACTACCATAAAACAATACTATAAACACCTCTATGCAAATAAACTAGAAAATCTACAAGAAATGGATAAACTCCTAGACACATACACCTTCCCAGGACTAAACCAGGAAGAAGTCCAATCCCTGAATAGACTAATAAGTTCTGAAACTGAGGTAGTAATAGCCTACCAACCAAAAAAAGTCCAGGACCAGATGGATTCAAAGTCGAATTCTACCAAAGGTACAAAGAGAAGATGGTACCATTCCTTCTGAAACTATTGCAAACAACAGAAAAAGAGGGACTCCTCCCTAACTCATTTTACAAAGCTAACATCATCCTGATACTAAAACCTGGCAGAGACACAATAAAAAAAGAAACTGTCAGGCCAATATCCTTGATGAACTTCAATGCAAAAATCCTCAATAAAATACTGGCAAACCGAATCCAGCAGCACATCAAAAAGCTTATCCACCACGATCAGATTGGCTTCATCCCTGGGATGCAAGGCTGTTTCAACACAGGCAAATCAATAAATGTAATCCACCACATAAACAGAACCAATGACAAAAACAACATGATTATCTCAATAGATGCAGAAAAGGCCTTTGATAAAATTCCATACCCCTTCATGCTAAAAACACTCAATAAACTAGGTATTGATGGAATATATATCAAAACAGTAAGAGCTATTTATGACAAACCCACAGCCAATATAATACTGAATAGGCAAAAGCTGGCAGCATTCTTTTGAAAACTGGAACAAGACAAGGATCCCCTCCCTCACCACTCATATTCAACATAATATTGGAAGTTCTGGCCAGGGCAATCAAGCAAGAAGAAGAAATAAAGGGTATTTAAATAGGAAGATAGGAAGTCAAATTGTCTTTGTTTGCAAATGATATGACTGTATATTTAGAAAACCCCATTGTCTTACCCCAAAACTCCTTAAGCTGATAAGCAACTTCCGCAGAGTCTCAGGATACAAAATCAATGTGCGAAAATCACAAGCATTCCTATACACCAACAACAGACAGAGAGCCAAATCATGAGTGAACTCCCATTCACAATTGCTACCAAGAGAATAAAATAGCTAGGAATACAACTTACGATGGATGTGAAGGATCTCTTCAAGAACTACAAACCACTGCTCAAGGAAATCAAAGAGGACACAAATAAATGGAAAAACATTCCATGCTCATGGACAGGAAGAATCAATATCATGAAAATGGCCATACTGTCCAAAGTAATTTATAGATTCAATGCTATCAACATCAAGCTACCATTGACTTTCTTCACATAATTAGAAAAAACTACTTTAAAGTTCATATGGAACCAAAATAGAGCCTGTATAGCCAAGACAATCCTAAGCAAAACAAACAAAGCTGGAGGCATCACACTACCTGACTTCAAACTATACTACAAGGCTACAGTAACCAAAACAGCATGGTACTGGTACCAAAACAGATATATAGATGAATGGAACAGAACAGAGGCCTCAGAAATAATGCCACACATCTACAACCATCTGATCTTTGACAAACGTGACAAAAACAAGCAATGGGAAAAGGATTCCCTATTTAATAAATAGTGTTGGGAAAACTGACTAGCCATATGCAGAAAACTGAAACTGGACCCCTTCCTTACACCTTATACAATAATTAACCTAAGATGGATTGAAGACTTAAACATAAGACCTAAAACCATAAAAACCCTAGAAGAAAACCTAGGCAGTACCATTCAGGACATAGGAATGAGCAAAGACTTCATGACTAAAACACCAAAAGCAATGGCAACCAAAGTCAAAACTGACAAACGGGATTTAATTAAACTAAAGAGCTTCTGCACAGCAAAAGAAACTATCATCAGAGTGAACAGGCAACCTACAGAATGGGAGGAAATTTTTGCAATATATCCATCTGATAAAGGGCTAATATCCAGAATCTACAAGAAACTTAAACAAATTTGCAAGGGAAAAAAGAAACCTCATCAAAAAGTTGGCGAAGTATATGCACAGACACTTCTAAAAAGAAGACATTTATGTGGCCAACAAACATACGGAAAAAAACTCATCACCACTGTTCGTTAGAGAAATTCAAATCGAAACCACAATGAGATACCATCTCATGCCAGTTAGAATGGCGATCATTAAAAAGTCAGGAAACAACAGGTGCTGGAGAGGATGTGGAGAAATAGGAACGCTTTTACACTGCTGGTGGGAGTGTAAATAAGTTCAACCATTGTGGAAGACAGTGTGGTGATTCCTCAAGGATACAGAATCAGAAATACCATTTGACCCAGCAATCCCATTACTGGGTATATACCCAAAGGATTATAAATCATTCTACTGTAAAGACACATACACACATGTCTATTGCAGCACTGTTCACAATAGCACAGACTTGGAACCAACCCAAATGGCCATCAATGATAGACTGGATAAAGAAAATGTGGCACATATACACCATGGAATACTATACAGCCATAAAAAAGGATGAGTTCATGTCTTTTACAGGGACATGGATGAAGCTGGAAACCATCATTCTCAGCAAACTAACAGGAACAGAAAACCAAACACTGCATATTCTCACTCATAAGTGGGAGTTGAATAATGAGAACACATGGACACAGGGAGGGGAATATCATACTCCAGGGCCTGTTGTAGTCTGGGGGACTAGAGGAGGGATAGCATTAGGAGAAATACCTAATGTAGATGACGAATTGACAGATGCAGCAAACCACTGTGGCACATGTATACTTATGTAACAAACCTGCATGTTCTGCACATGTATCCCAGAACTTAAAGTATAATAATAAAAAAAAAGGAAAGAAAAAAAAGAGTATAAGGAACAGACAGTTAATTTTTGTTAAGCAAGTAACTCTCAGAAAGGTGCTATGTGGGGAAATGCTAAAATAGAGGACACTCAGTCTAAACGCTAAGTAAAAGAAAAACATAAGAAATAAAACAGAATGAACAGCTATAAACATGCTGAACTTTTAAGATCTGAGTTTCATATTTAATTCAGTTTGCCACTGTGTGGTTAAGTGAAAATGGACTTTCAAAGCAAGTTTTTTCTTCTGCCAATTTGTCAAACCATGTTAAAATACAGATGATGTGTATAAACAAACAAAAAAAATCTGGGCCAGGTGGGGTGGTTCACACCTGTAATCCTAGCTTTTTGAGAGGCTGAGGTGGAAGGAATGCTTAAACTCAGGAGTTGGGAGACCAGCCAGCAAAACGTAACAATATGGTATCTCTATTCAAATTTTTATTTAAATTAGGTAGGCATGGTGGTGGGCCTGTAGTCCCACCTACTCAGGAGGCTGAGGTGAGAGGATCACTTCAGCCCAGGAGATTGAGGCTGCAGTGAGCTATAAATGTGCCATTGCATTACAGCCTGGGTGACAGAGTGAGGCCTTGTCTCAAAAATAAATAAAATAAGATCTGTATTCTGATTGTAAAGGTAACACATACACAAAAAATCAGGGGTAAAAAATGTGGAATACCAAAAAACAAATAAATAAACAAATTAAATAATCTATTATAAACTATACCAGCCAGAGAAAGCTATTATTACAAATTTTGCTTGCAAAATTGATACCAATTCTGGGGATTCTAGGAAGAGAAAACAGCAATTGCAAAGGTGCAGAGGAAGGAAATCATGAGACTTTCAAGAATCTGAAAATAGAAACTTGGAATAAAAACCTGGGAGGACAGGGAAATACAAGAAGATGAAGCTTCAGTTGATCATAAACCACATCTTCCAGTTGTAGATCCATAAAATGTGGTTACCATGGGTAGGTTAATTTTATCCATGCTTTACTAGCTGCTTCCTTTATCAGCAAACCGTCATTGGTTCATGAAGACTGCCCCTCTGCAGACCTCGCCTTATGATGGCCTTCTCCTCTTGGCAGGAAAGGAAAAGTGATGTGTGTGTGTACATGTATAGTATAATATATTTTTAAAAATAACTTCCTAGTTTCTCTAATTAAATAGAAATGATTGAAAATAAAATATTGTTTAATAAAATTTGTAAGTGGATTATTAGTTGGTATAAATTTTTGTATGTTTTTCCTAAATGTAAAATAATTTCCTCATTTGAATTAAAACATTTTAGAAAACAAATGTAGTCTCATACTTTGATTCTTTGTTCTGTACTTGTTTTATAGAATGGTTTATATGAGAATAATATATTCTATATTCTATAAAATAATGAATAGCTTATATCAATTGTTGAATAGCTTATATCTCTTATTCTTGTATTATTTTCATATAATCTATTCTATAAAAATCATACTTTTATTTTTTGTTCCATACTTGTTTTATAAGATAGATTATATGAGAATAATATAAATCCTTAATAATTTTCTCAAAGGAAGAATAAATCATAAATAACACCTTATGACAGCTAGAAGTAGGAAATAAATCTTAAATTAACCATGTTAACATTTAAGTAAAAATCAGCATATCTCAGCCAACTATAATATATATATTTTGAATGCTAATTAATTATTGTGAGTTTAACTTAAAGTATGCAGTCTAATACTTTCAAAGGAAGGAAATTAAAGCATTTAAGGAAGCTAAATTAAGCTTTTTATTGTTGCAAACCTCATATATATAAAATAGATGTTTTATTTTTCTTACAAAACAAAGATAGTCTCCTGTGCTAGTGAATAGGTAAGGAAATAAAACAATAGGCCTGATTATCTCTAAGGTCCTTTCAAATTCTAAAGGAAAATTTTTAAACCTATAGACTGCTAAGAACTAATTTCAGAACAATAAAGCCGCAATTCATACTATGTATAAAAACACATAGACACAGATTTAAGAATATAAAAATTATTATACTATTTCTTCTCGAAACATTTTTATTTGTGAAACAAAATGTTTTTAAGTTAAAAAGGCAAAAAACTAGAATTCTTTCATGAAAAAAAACCACATCATTTTCTCAAGATGACACTTCGAGAAATTAAGTGCTTGTTTTTTGAAAGACTGACCCTCCCTAACCCCAAACCCCAGTTCTAAGGGCACAGAGAAGAAAAAGACAAAGGAAGCTATTATTGTGAATTGTAAGGGAACCAGTCAGGGTGGTTTAGGAAATGGACTTTAGGGATCTTTCAATATAGTTCATTCTAGTCCACCACCCAGGCTACAGGGCTGAAGGAGAGATACAGATTTATAGGTTTTTTTTTTTTTTTTCAATATGAGAGTCCATGTTAAACCGTTTTCTGTCTTCTTAGATCCACAGTCTTAGCAAATTTGTTAGAAGAATGTGCAAAAATGTAAATAAGTAATTTACAAAAGAAAAAATGCCACTAGTCAATAAATTTGTGAAAAATATGCTCAATCTCCTAATTATCAAAGAACCAACCATTGAAAACCAGTTACCATAACTCACCAACTAAATGAAGCAACAAAATTTTTTTAATGAAACAATTCTAATGTAGATAAAAGTAAAATTGGTTCTATCTGTTTAAATTAAATTTAACCTTAAGCTGACTCCTTACATATTTTATGTTTGACCTAAAGGTTTCTCCATACATAGTGAACTGTAACCTAACTGGATGAATAAATAGACTGTAACTTACTCCTATAACAAGTAGCCAAGTCTCAGCCAATCACCGCATCTGAGTTTCAGCCAATCACAGGTGGTCAACTCTTCAAGCCCTATTTAAATTCAAACACCCAGCTGTAACCAATCCAGCTGTTTCTGTTCCTCACTTCCATTTTCTGCATATCACCTTCTTTTTTCTGTCCATCCATAAGCTTAACTGACCATGTGACATCCAGGAATCGCTCTCAACATATTCTGTTTTGGGGGCTACCCAATTCATGATTCATTATTTGCTCAGTTAAACTCTGGCACTTCAATTTGTCCAAAGCTTTTCTTCTAACTTATCATACTTATATACTGGAACACTGGAAAAATGCTATGGAAAAGCAATCTGGTTCAAAAAAAAAAAAAAAAAAAAAAGAGTCAAAAACCTATTCATGCTTTTGGGACACTAATCCATCTTCTGAGTATAACTTTTAAAATAATAAAACAGTATAGGAGAAACTATCTTTCCATGAATATAGTCATGTCAGAGTAATTTATAACAGCAAAATGTCAAATGCAACCTCAATGTTCCATTAGAAGGAAATAGATAAATTAAGGCACATATATTCAATGAAAACATGAGAGAGAAAGGCGTATTCTAAAAGCCTAAAACTCATATCCTATGAATCTATAAACATGAGCATAATTTACAAGGGTGAATTTTTATGTGGGTATTATGACAAAAATAAAATTAATTCAATAAGAAAAAAAAACCAGATTACTCTAAGTATCTATGCCAATCATTTGCTTAGATTAGCTGATCTTAGATCCAATCCCTGCCTCTCCTTGGTTCTATTCTATACAGCAGGGAACTACATTTTTCTGTTTTCCCTGGTCTCTGGGCTTCCAGTAGTTTTGACCAATGAATGCTATTAGTAAAAGGATGGAGGGTAGGAGGATGGGAGAAGTCAGATTATTTCTTCTCTCTTGTCTTTGTTTCCCATAGTGTCTCCAGCAGTAGCTCCATCTCATTTGTGACTAAAGCTTATCCAGACAGTCCTCTCTGTGGTTCCAGCTTTTTGCCACATGACCTCAGCTCCCCGGTTTCAGTAACATTGCCTCCTGCCAGCAGCTTCCTGCTGTTGCCATTCCCTGGGATGAGTCACCATTCCTGGTTTGGCTTCTAGAGCTTTCATCATCTATATAATTTAATATCCTGTATTAAATTATCCCTGCTTGAAGTATTTAGAATGGTTCCTATTTTCTGAAAGGACCCTGAATGCTAGAGTATCTCCAATTAATGTAAAAGGGACTGTATTAATCTGTTCTCACGCTGCTATAAAGAACTATCCAAGGCTGGATAATTTATAAAGCAAAGAGGTTTAATTGACTCACAGTTCCACATGGCTGGGAAGGCCTCAGGGAACTTACAATCCTAGTGGAAGGGGAAGCAAACATGTCCTTCTTCACATGGTGGCAGGAGAGACAAGTGCAGAGCGAAGCAGGGAAAGCCCCTTATAAAACCATCAGATCTCATGAGAACTCATTCACTATCAGGAGAACAGCATGGGGGAACCGGCCCCATGATCTAATCACCTCCCACAAGGTCCGTCCCGCAACCGCAACATGTGGGGATTACAGTTTGGCTTACAATTCAAGATGAGATTTGGGTGGGGACACAGAGCCAGACCATATCAGGGACAAAGATCATTGATGACAAATACATTGAGATACTTGTTGAATAGCTTATATCACTGTGCATATGCACCTGATTTTCATGGGAACTTGGCTTTCAAGGAGCCCAACCTCAACAATGTAGCAGTCTCCTAGATCTCTTATTTGTGCTGTTTCAAGATTTGAAAGAAACTAGTGCACCCTCTAAATGAAGGGTTACACTTTCTAGAGAGTTTTCTTCCAGTCATTGAGTACTTGAGAGTGGTCAACAACAAACAGCAAAACTCTGCGCCAAAAATACGTTTAAATGTTAAATTCTAGGGGAGTTACTAGGAATGCACATACAGTAACATTGCTACCTTGAGACAATACTGATCAAATGAGTTTTACCTTGCAAGCAGTTTTTCAAATTTTAAATGAGTGTTAACTCATGAGTCAATTTAATGGGTCATGACCATTATTAATTAAATTAATGGGATTAAATTTATTAAATTTAAAAATAAATTATAATAGAATTTAAGAAAAATACCAAGGTGTAATGCTTTTAAGAGGGTAAGATTCATAACGTAAACTCTTGTTTCTGTTATACAGTACATGTGTATGTGTGATTGTGGGTGCATGTGAATTGAGTTGTAATGAAAAATCTATATCTATATGCAGATCAAGGTAAAAAAAATTTTTGAAAGCCATCATACTAGTACTTTGCCTAAACTTAAAGATATAAAGTGAATACAAAACACCTCAAGGTTTTCTCTAAGTGAGGTAAGTTAAAGAAAAATGTCTTCATTTGTTGCACAATGCTAGTATGTTGAATATAAAAATAAGAGAATATGATCAGCAGAACCTGGCAGATTACCCACAATCACTGATGCTAATTGTTAGGAACTGAATGTGTGCCCCCAAAATTATGTTGAAGGCCTAACCTCCAACATGACTATATTTGAAGACAGGACCTTTAGGGAGGTAATTAGGGTTACATGAGGTCATAAGTGTGGGGCCTTAATTTGACAGGACTGGTGTCCTCATAAGAGAAAGAGACATAAGGAGTGTGTGCACACAGAGGAAAAGCTGTGTAAGGACACAGCAATATGGTGGCCATCTGCAAGCCAAGAGAAGCCTTGCCAGAAAGCATCCCTGCTGGCACCCTGATCATGGACTTCTAGCTTCCAGAAATGTGAAAAACTTAATTTCTATTGTTAAAACCACCAGTCTGTGGTCTTTTGTTATGGCAGCCTGAGCAGAGTAATTATCCCACATCTTTCTCTAAATCTGTTGCAGCCACTCATAAACGAACAAATTCTTACGGAGTTTAAAATAAGTATGGGCAACTGGAGAGATATAGTATAAATTAGCATTTATATAAGACTACACTTAGTATATCTGAGTTGGATATATAATGGTAAAATAAAATACACAAAAAATCATTTAATTTCTGATAGATTAATTTTTTTTCTATAAAACTTGTTCACTTTTTTGCTAATATAAAGCATATATAACTAAATACATTATTAGGTGATCGGTTGATATTAAACATGTAATTTAGAGGTACACTGTTAAACTTTTGATGTGCCTTTCTGTCCTTTTTATAAATTATAGCCGCCCCTCTTTAATTTTTATGACTGCTAAAAAAAAAGATTAACTGCTGAAATGTTAGGAAATACGTATAAGAAAGAATACAAACAAATCCAAACAATGATTCTGAAACTAATTTTTTTTTTTGTGACCAATAATAATTCTAAGATGACTTTAGAAGTGACCCTTGAAATTGATGGGCTACAACTACTTCTGGGGAAAAATCAAATTATTACTAAACATGTATTTTTTGATTCAATGTAAAAGCAACATAAAAACCTTGGAATGGCTTGACAAGAGAAATGTGTTCAGAAAACTCAAAAGAGTACAAATTTGATTCCAAATTTTAATGTAACATATAACTCTGTATACCTCAGACATAATAGTTTAGATTTCTAAAAATACCAGAGTAACTGTGTTATGTTTATAATTACTCCTTTAGTACCAAAATAAGATACATGATATAGTAAAACATTGAAAAATGGTATGTAAACTGTTGCTTGTGGACACATAAGGGCAGCATAGTGTAAATGGTGGTTCAGACAGTCTGGCTCCAGAGGCCATACTTTTAAATCAACTCTGCATTTTACTAGTTGTGGGACCTTGTGAAAATAACCTAATTTCTCTATACTTCAGTTCTTTACCTGTACAATGGGATGACAACAGTTCACACATCATTGGGTTGTTAATGTGTGCTCTAGGAGTTGATATTATGATAATGTTCCCCACACACTAAGCACTTTATAAATGTTAAAGACAGACATACATAAAGGCTGAGAAAAAAATGCTTAACTCTTATCTCCTTAAGTATAGTTATTTCCTTTGCCTTTTTACTTACTTCTGCTTTGCGTCATCCTTATAGAGATATCTTTCATGGTGGAAAGATGAAATAATAAAAGGCTTCATAACAGACAAATTTCTAGGATACTAATATCCTCTGCACTCTTAAATTCTGATCTGCTTATGTGAAATTTCCAAGTTGATGAGCCATTTACAGTAAAAAGAGAAACTGTGACAGCTTTCATATGGTACAAAAACATTTTGATGTTGGTTCCTAATGTTTGTTTTGTTTATTAGGTAAATGAGGGAGATATCATGCTAGGTATTCAATAGGTACAGTTATTCTTAAGCTACTTATCTCTAAAATATATTTTTTAAGTGAGATACATTGTGCTTGCCTGGGGAGAATTAAGTCTCTTCAGATTGAAAGCAGCTGGACTAACTGACCTTTCAAAATCTAAATTTGTTTTATTCAGAAACATATAGGAAAGAGTGAAACGAACACCATCCCCCAAAAGGTATTATACTCAAGAATAAAACTATTCAGGGAAATTCAAACTACCTTATCTGAAAGAAAAGCATGAATCAATTTAAAACTGAGAATCAATTTTTAAAAGTTTATGTGGGTCTGTAAGTAAAAGAAGCAAAAAGTTCATCAATAGAAACCAGTCACTGTAAATAGCAACCTGGAGCTCTGAAATGTCAATTTCACACTGCACTAAGCATATCCCACCAAACATGACCAATCTGCTGTTAGGAAAAATATCAACACCTGCTACTACATTCCTTGAAGTAGTAATAGGTCAGACACATGAACCAGGTCAGGTACAAAACTGCATCCACTTAGACCTATCTACCCAGGAATCATTTTCCATTTATTTTAAGTGCTTATCACTTTTAAATCAGATGTGTTAATGAACCCAGAACAAATAACTAACTCCAAATAAACTGTAGTTTGGTTTGGTATAATTAAATGCTAAGAATATCCTTACAAAGCTTTGGGGAGAAACTAAATGAGTTAGAATATATTCATTTAGAATTTCGGCTGATGGCCAAAATATATAACCTATTGTTATAATCTGCCACTCATATGCCTCCTTCAGTTAGGTGCCCAATCTGAATCATTTATTAGGTAATAAAAATTATGCAAGGGAAGACTGACTATTTTCCATATGAGAAGTTCCTTTGGAACTTCTTGAAATCTGGCCTGAGGGACTGAGGATTCACACACTTCCAATCTGACAACAAAGCCAAAAAATGTGTTGCTGTATCACTCAAAACCTCTAAGGAATTTTCTCCCTTTGGGAGAGTTGGGGTGGGGAGACCCACCAATATCCAGTCCCTCCCTGAGAAGAGAAAATGAGGGATGTCAGTAATGAGCAAATAAAAAGCAGCTCTAGAAATAGAATTTTCAAATTCAAGCAGATTTTATTGAGGATGACAAGCTACACAGACACAAAAATGTGGCTTCGATTTAAGGCACAGAAAGGTTAATGAGCCCTTGACAACTACAGATAATTTTTTCTTTCTGTTTTTTTGTTAAGTTTCTTTCCATAATATATCCCTACATTACTACATCCCAGAAGTAAATAGCAATACAAGCCAGTAAGTCAACTTCATGGAAATGCCAGTTTTTTATTATATTAAGAAAAAAAAATGATGGTCAAGGAGGAGTCAGTAAAAAATGCTGTAGTCCTTATGTGAAAGACAACAGGCAGAGTCAAATAAAGGTTTGCAGAATCAAGAAGTCAAACACTATAATAAATATAGTAAATTTAGTAAACGGAGTCACAGCCTTCTCAAGAATTGTCAAGTAAGATAATTCTACTATTTTAATAGACAAACCACTGGTCTCCGATACTCATACTCTAGAATGTCACTTACTAATGTCCATAGGGCCAGATAATTAATAGATTGTAACAGTATTGATGCCTCTGTTCTCTCCAAAAGCTGTTTTTAGAAAATTACATTTACAAGTATATTGAGTCCAAGTGGTGGAAGCCTGTAATCCTGGCACTTTGGGAGGCCGAGGCAGTTGGATCACTTGAGGTTAGGAGTTCGAGACCAGCCTGGCCAATATGGTGAAACTTCATCTTTACTAAAAATACAAAAATTAGTTAGACATGGTGGCAAGTGTCTACAATCCCAGCTACTTTGGAGGCTGAGGTAGCAGAATTACTTGAACCCAGGAGGCTGGGGTTCCAGTGAGCCAAGACTACACCACTGCATTCCAGCCCGAGTGACAGAGCAAGACTCCATCTCGGGAAAAAAAAAAATTTAAAAAGTATAATGAGATATACAAAATTATTAGAGGTTCTTTGTCCAGGAGTTCTGAGATCATGGAAAATGGTTTTGATATCAAAAGAAAACAATGCCCCATAACACTTCCCACTTAAAAAACACTGTAAAGTTTGGCTTTAATTATTTAAAAAATAGATTATAACATTAAAGCTTCTCAGTGAGCTGTTCTCAACTGTACCAATCCATCAATAGCTGGCATTACTTCGTAAACTATTTTTCTGACATTCACTTGAAATTCCCTTTCCACATTCATTCTCTCTAGTCCATTTTCATTTATGCTGTTCCCTCTCACTAAGATACTTTACATTCTTCTTTCTTTTTAATCTAAGGTTTACTTTGATTCAAGGCCAAATTCAAGACCTGGTTGACCTGCTTGGACCCTTTCCCAACCAAGAATCAATCCCCCTCCTTTCTGGCCTTTCACAGCATCTACCGCCTCTGTCTTTCCAACTTAGCAATCCCTTAACAAACAGATAAATTATGTTTTTAAAATGCAATGCAGTTGGTAAAATCTAGCTGGTAAGATCAAAGTCTCATAGAAAAGAGAGGATTAAGAGAAAAAATTATGCTTTTAAGCATGTTTTCTTAAAAAGAAAAGTTTTAAAAGGCATCTATTCCAAAACAATATCGATTTATTGAAGTTACCTGCTCCCACAGGCTTCCAAATAGAAAACCCTGCAGCTGAAGCAGATTCTCCCACAGTTCAATATTAGGGGGCTTTATCTCTTGTCCTTGAGGTAGCCCTAATGGACTTGGAATTCACTACATTTTATACTTGAATTCTCTCTTTTTTTTTTGCCTATTTTTTTTTTTTTCTCAAATCTTAGCCAAATGTTCATGTCATTAACTGATCAAATTACTAGGCTGCATAAGGCATAGTTTTTTGGACTGGTCTCCTAAACACTGCAAAGGTAGAGAACACATAGGTTTCCTGTCTGTGCACTGCTTCTCAGATCCAATGAGCCAGCCTACTAAAGAGGACTGGAAAATAACTACCAATTTTGTATTGCTTTAGGTCACAATTATGTAAGACTGAATTATCTTGAAACACTGGCTTTGAGGAACTAATGTACTGTATTTTATTTCACTAGCTATTACATTAAAAAATGAGTGTCATTGTATTCTATTAATCAAAAAAGTCCATTTTTTGTTTAAGTCCACATGGATATTTACAGATATTCTAATTTTGGTAAAAAATTTTAAAAATCAGATCTTAGAGATAATTAAAAATTTTAAATTTATTTTCCTCCTTTGATGACTCATGGTGGTCACATTCAATATTATAGTTTATAACTCCAATTGCCTCCCATACTATTTTCCCCTACAATTCATTCATTATTTCATTTCAGTATTCATTAAATCTCTGCCTTATTTGTGCTGGTGACTCAGCTAGGCATAAAAGTTACAAACATGAACAGTTGATGCCCTCAAGGAGCTCAGTTTGTTCAAGGAGGATCCAGTTGGTAAGGGCATCTCCTTTATTGAAACTAAACACAACAACTAACATCCTCCAGGAGTAAGAGACAACTGGACCAACAGCCTCCACTTAGTCCCTTGAGCTTCATCTCTCAAACTGGGTTCACTTGAACTATCATCACCACCTTCATGCTGCCCCCTAGAGGTAGGTTATTCTTTTAATAATAATAATAATAATAATAATAATAATAATAATAAATATTCCTGGGAATTCTGTCAGCACAATGTAGAGAGGCTGACATTTTAAAAAAGGCTTTTCTAAATAGTTAAGGTAGAATAAATAGGAAATTAATAAAGATATAACAAATAACATGTAGCCTAAATAAATTCTGAGATTTCTGATTTTACCATTACTAGCTGACTTATAGAGCTTAGGCTCTATGTTGTTTAACCTGAGACTGTCATACTCTTAAGAACTAACAGAAGCTGCCTACTTCTGCTATAGTTGTCTGTATACAAAGTGGAACTAAAACACAAAACCTGTGGAATGTCTCAGCTTTAAGAAGAACATGTTGCTAACTGAAATTTAAAAAGCAAATTATATTCTGCAGAAATATCTTTAGCAAATAAAGATTAACATATTTATTTTGTTAAAGAATTCAAGTTGACAAGAAAAATGATAAGTCAGATATTAAACAAAATACCTGCAAATATCCAACCTTGTGATGATAAAATAATACAAAATAAAACAATGAGTTTTCCCTATCAGCCTGTAAAACTTACAAAAAGTTGAATGAATTAATGTCACTGAAGGTGGAATGAAGCAGAGGTTATTTAACATTGCTGATGGTAAAATAAACTAGTTAAGCCCTACTGGAAATCAGTTTAGCAATATGTAATATTAGTAGCAAAAATTTCACATCCTTTAACCCTATTACCGCCCTTCCAGAGTGTATGAGGTCATTCTTGCACTACTATAAAGAAATACCTGAGAATGGGTAATTCATAAGAAAAGAGATTTAACTGGCTTGCAGCTCTGCAGGCTGTACAGGAAGCATAGCGGCATCTGCCTCTGGGGAGGCCTCAGGAAGCTTCCATTTATGGCAGAAGGCAAAGGGGAGGCAGGCACATTACATGACGAGAATGGGAGCAAGAGAGAGTGAGTGACGGGAGGCACATTACATGACGAGAACGGGAGCAAGACAGAGTGAGTGACGGGAGAGGTGCTACACACTTTTAAACCACCATATCTCGTGAGAACTCACTAATGTGAAGACAGCACCAAGACATGAGGGATCTGCCCCTATGACCCAAACACCTCCCACCAGGCCCCACCTCCAGCATTGGGGATTACAATTCAACATGAGATCTGGACAGGGACAAATATTCAAAAAACTATATCACAGGGAATAACTGAAAGTATAGAAAAAGCTATATGTAGGATGTTTTCACTGTAGTGTTACCTGTGGTAATGATAAGTTGAGGGCAACTTTATATTCAGTTGCCGTTAATTCAGCAAAATATATCAAATCTGTTTGGTGAGATATTATGGAACCATTAAAAATCAGCATTTATATTAGGGGTACTTGTATTATGTTTCAAATTTTTAAAATTAATTGTTTTAAAAGCAAACACTATAGACATGTGAAGTAGCTGAATTCTTTGATACTTTGACATTAAATGGCAAGTTCTATCTCACTGTATAATAAAAAGAAAGTATAGTAGGAACATGTCTAAAGGCCTAGTAAAAGCATTTGTAAAGCTACAATATATTTTGGCTATTTAGTTTACTGCTTTTTAAAAAGGAGGAAATGGTTCATTTATATTGAAATAGTCTTTTTTTGACTATAACCTTTATATTCCATAGGCACTCAAACCTAACAATGGCTTCATTGTAATACACAATCAAGGGAATGTTATCTTCTTGTGAAATAGGTTGGGTACAATGTAGCATTTACAATTAAATATAATAATCACAATTGTAGCAGAAAAGCTCAGCTGACATTGATGATTTCTACTTTTTGATACAGAGATATAAAAGATCTTAGCAAGAACCTATATAACACAAGCTATATAAGAAAGGATGAAGAGACCCCAGAATGCAAAAAGAACATTTGTGTGAGAAATACACAAAATTTGCCGTTCACAAGTAAAATCTTTGATTTCAGAGTGAGTGTTTTGGCCAATGATTTCCAGAATGTGAGCAGAGTTTGAAGAGATGCTTCATAGTCTCCACACATAGGAACATTCAATAAATGTAAAATTACTTGATATAATTGGCCAGATGGTATTAACAGATTAGTGAAAACAATAAGGTAGGAAAATGTTAAAAGGAAACATTTCAACAACAATGGGTAGAATTCATTTTGAGAATGGGAAATGCTTAATACATTGAAGAGTTTTATATGCTGCTTTTAATCAAATGAATTAATCAAATTTTAAGCCTCTTAAGCAATGACTCTAATAAAGGGTTATTGTAATTCTTCCCCCTGTCTAAGATAATCACCTTAAACAGCAATTTTCTATAACAGGTATGGTCACTGAAAGTAATTTTCAGAGAATTATAGTACAAACTGAAATAAGTTATGCGGGACAAACTACTCTTCCAAAATGCTTCCTCTAATATGGCCAAACTCCAGCCCCTTAGGTTAATACATTTCAAATTTTATTAATTTTGTAGGCAATAGCAATGCTGATCACTGTAACTTCACACACAACAAGCAATTTGCATAGATGCTATAAGTGGTGACTGTGACATAATTATGAACTATAATGCATGTAGAGCTAGAGTTCTCAACTCCGCTGATTGACGGACAGTGTGTCTTAATTGTAAATTACACAATGCATGTTACTTACTCTCACGAGGTACCTCAAATTTTCTGATTTTAGGTGATTTCTAATGTCTCTCCTGGCTCTGAATTTCCACAACTACTCTGTCAGATATCTGCAAGAGTATTTGCCCTTTCAATTTAACCTGCTTTCTGCTTTGAAGGTTGGTCTGCATGGGCTACTCAAGTGGCTTCCTTGCCCTCTCGCATACCAATGGTTTTGGTCAGTGAAAATCTGTGAAATAATAAGATATATAATATATATATATACACACACACACATACACATATATGTATGTGTATATACGTATATACATGTGTGTGTGTGTGTGTGTGTGTGTGTGTGTAGGTCTCTGCTACCAGTCCCTGACACAAATTTCCAAAATTCCTTGGGATTTTCAAGGTGATAGGAGTGTCTTGCGTTCTAATGAGACAACTCTTCGGTGGACTTCTGAACAAGGGGTAGTCACCAGAAAGACCAAGACATGATTCTAATTTGAGAACTTCAGACCCAGCTCCCATTCTCTGGAGAGGGGAGAGGGGATGGAAATTGAATTAATAATCAATCATGTTTATGTGGTTAAACCCTCCATAAAAATCCCTGAAGCAGGGGGTTCTGAGAACTTCTACATTGGTGAACACAGCCATGTGCCAGAAGGGTGGCACACCTCAACTCCACAGGGACAGAAACTCCTGTGCTCAGGACCTTTCCAGACCTTGCCCTGTGTATTTCTTCATCTGTTGTTCATCTGTATCCTTTATTACATCTTTTATTAATAAACCAGTAAATGTAATTCAAGTGTTTCCCTGAATTATGTGAGCTATTCTTGAAAATTAGTTGAATCTTAGGAGGGTGTCATGGGAACCATGGCCAGTGGTGGGAACCATGTGATATGGGTACATGTCACAACCTAGACCTCGTGATTGGCATCTGAAATGGGAGGCAGTTTTGTGGAACTGAGCCTTTAACATGTGAGATCTAACACTATCTCCAGGTAGATGATGTCAGAATTGAATTGGAGGATACCCTGCTCTTTTCTGCTGGAGAATTTCTTGATGTGTGCGGAAATCCCTTCATGCATTCAGTATCAGAAGTAATGTGTTGCGTTAGAGTATGAAAAACACTTTGGTTTTTCCTCTATCTCAAAGAAGTCACAGCAGGAGATCAGATAGTAAAGGAGATATAGGTCAGGGAATTTATTCCTCTGGCTCTTATGCCTGAGAATCACCTAGAGCTCCCTCCTTCCCTCCCTCCCTGCCTCCTTCCCTTCCTTCTTTCCTTCCTAGACAGGGTGTCACTCTGTTGCCCTCGTTCTCTCATTGCCTCCCTCCCTTCCTCCCGCCTTTCCTTCCTTCCTTCCTTCCTTCCTTCCTTCCCTTCCCTCCCTCCCTCCCTTCCTTTCTTCCTTCCTTCCTTCCTCCCTCCCTCCCTCCCTCCCTCCCTCCTTCCTTCCCTCCTTCCCTCCTTCCTTCCTTCCTTCCCAGGATCTCACTCTGTTACCCAGGCTGTGTGCAGTGGTGTGATCCCTAGTAGCAGGAACTATAGGTGCACACTACCACACCAGTTAGTTTTTGGTTTTTTTTTTTTTTTTTTTGGAGAAATGAGGTCTCACTATGTTGCTCAGGCTGATCTTGAACTCCTGGACACAAGTGATCCTCCTGTCTCAGCCTCCCAAAGTGCTGGGATTACAGGAATGAACCACTGCAACCACTGCACCCAGTCAGAAAGCAACTTTCTAAGTCATTTTCTGTAATACTGCCTTTTACAGTTAAGTTTTCTCTCCTTTTCTTGTTTTGCTGAAAAATATCAAAATGTGAATTATTTCCCTAGGACATGGAAGTATTGAGTCAATAAAGTTATTAAAAAGGGGTGGGGCATGACCCTATTTCTAGCCCCTCCAAACATTTTAATGTCTTGCTTATTAGAGTGCACACTGCCACAAAAATACGTTTGCTTTCTCATTTCAACAGACAAGTCAGAGTAAAACTTTCATATAAAATAATTTGTTTTTAAGATAAGGAGTTGTCCTGGGAATTAAGACTTTGCCCTAGTTTTAGAAAATACTTGCTGTGTAATCATATGCAAAATTTCTATTTTTTCCTAGGAAGCATATGTTTGCATTTTTGTGTACAGAATACAGTCAACTTTCAAATGTGACTACAAATTTCAACATAAAAATACATTTAACAATGTTCCCCAAATAAGCATACAAAATTCACATCTATAAACATTATACTATGGATTACTAATATTGTATATTTATGCCATTTAAATAATGATGGTTGTCTATTTATGACTACATTTTTGCCCTATAGTTAAGGATAACTTTTTTCCCCTTCTTCTGATGATTCAATCTTAGACAACTGTACTGTTTAAGTGCCTGTGAGCTATTGTAATTACATAGCTATTAAGGAAATTTCTTTGCTTCAGGTATCTCTCCAATGTGAGTTGGCCTAATTAAATAAAAATAATGAATGGGCTTGGGTGCTAAGAGGAGCTGGTTCAAAGCATGGAATAAAATAGTTCCTTGTATAGTTGAGCTGATATTTATCATAACTGTCTGGAATAGCACAGAGAATGCCAATTTCAATTGTAATGAACAGTACTAATTAGTTCCCATTAGCAGAAAAACAGGGATCCACATCATTAGTTTTCCCTCCAACTCCTATAAGCATTAGGATTTAAAAAAAAAATTCTGGAAAGTTTAGCAATGTCAAAAATTTTTAAGCTTAAAAACAATATTACTGTGAGATATTTAAAAGAATTCTGGAAAGGTAATACAAGAGATAAATTATTCAAGAAAATGCCTTTTTGCAAATGTACAAAATGGAATTAATAAAGAGCCAGTTTCTCATTAATTATAAACAGAAATAAACTTCAGGGTTTTCAGAGCAGGTATGTATAGTTTATGTATAAATTACAGTCATCCATCAATATCAGTTAAGGATTGATTCTATGACCTCCCACAGATACTAAAATCTATGAATGCTCAAGTCCCTGATACAAACGGCATAATATCTGTACATAACCTATGCACATCCTCCCATATACTGTCATCTCTAGATTACTTGTAATACCTAATACAATGTAAATGCTATGTAAATAGTTCTACTGTATTATTTAGGGCATCATGACAAGAAAAAAGTCTGTACATGTTCAGTACAGATGCGGATTTTTTTCAAATATTTTTAATCCCAGGTTGGTTCATGAATACATCCAACTGCATGTATAATTTATATATAGCTACAAATAACTCTGTGAATGTTTGCCATTGTGCATTCTTTTATCTTTATTAGAAATCATGCTGAAAGCTGGAACTAAATGCTTTATTGCAACTATCTTTGTTTTAGAGAAAACGTTCTTTCCTGTCCCTCATTGCTTCTGGATGACTCTCAACAGTAAGTTTTG
Organism: Macaca mulatta; assembly: GCF_049350105.2. Taxonomy (NCBI): domain Eukaryota; kingdom Metazoa; phylum Chordata; class Mammalia; order Primates; family Cercopithecidae; genus Macaca; species Macaca mulatta. Next base: position 115,175,515 of record NC_133410.1, on the reverse strand, counting down.
TTCTACTTAAAGTGGTTTCTTGCTAAAAGTTTACCCATTAATAATTTATGTCAAATATTTACAAATTTTCATCTAAAGCTGCCTCATTCTAAAACACCACAGCCTTTTATTATGGCATCCAGGATTTGTGATCAATGGAAAAACTCATAAAGAAAAAAATATAAAGTGCTTAGGAAAAGTCTTATCTTGAAGTGGGTACATATTTCTACCCTAAGATAATGCAGATGCTGCTATAAACATAGTAGAACTGGGAATTGCTCCAGATAAATTCACCAGGAAGTCTTGCCTTGCTAAATTAAAATGGCCCCACACAACTACATTTCAATACTAACTGAAGAGAGAATTAAACCCTTGGCTGGTAAAGGTTTTCAGAAACAAGCATTTCATTATTCACATAAATCCTGTTTTAACCTTTGAAGCAAAATGATCTCTGAAACATATTAATACTTAAAAATAGTAAGTATTATTAATACTTAAGTATACCTTTGAATGGATAATTTGAAGTTTCTTACTAATAAACTCATAATATCTCTAAAATAAACCACGATAATTTTCAAACTTGCGTAGTACTATGACAAACAACTTAGTGAAGTCAACACCAAACCCAAATCTCCTTGATTATTCAATAAACATTCAATTTGTTCATTTCCCATAGACAAAAAAAATCCCAGTTTTTATACCCTACATATGACCTAAATAAAATAAACCTCAGATAAATTTGTATGATCACATAGATGTTTCCTCACATCAAATAACTGTATTTTGTTTTAAAAAGCAATACTTCTAGAAGATTGTATGTAATATACCCTTGGTATTGGCCATTAAAACCTTTACTGATAATCAGTCATTATGGTCTCTGTAAAGTACTTAAAAACATGGTCTATAAATAGGGTTCTTGAAGTCTAACCCTACAGAAGAGGACAAAGCATAACATAATACTGAGAAGAATTACAGCAAATCTAACTCCAAGAAGAAAAAAGACTTTTAACTTTTCTCTTTTAATCACATGCTACAGTTAGTATACTTAAAACAAAAAAACAAAAAAACAAACAAAAAAAAAGCATTGTATTTTCCTAAGAAGACAATCGGGCTTCATGGCTCAAAAAAGAAAAAGAGAGAGAGAAACCCAGTGAGCCATACAATATGTGGCAATGAGGCACTAAAGCTGTGAGCCCATTTTACCAATGCTGTCCTAGCTAAAGAATTGCTGTCTCTATGTTAGATACAGGGCATGTGCCTATTTTTGTTGAGGACTCTAAAGTATAAAACTTGAATTTAATCTTGCTACTCTTTCAGGCCTTGCTTACAGCAAAGTAGTTCCATGGGATTTAGGTAACAGTATAATGTTATACAACTGTGCCCTCTACATATCTAAGCTAAACTTAAAGTTCAAAACGATCTCATTCACTCAGTCATTTTTACAGTCAAAATAAGATACTTAGTTTCAGTTTTCAGTTTTTTGAATGGAAATGTATAATTGAAATTGGATACTATTAAGCTTTCAGTATGAAAGAATTTCCCCTACTTCTCCTTCTCCATGAACATAACATCTATAACACCATAACATCCTTGAAGTTTTCAGGGAGCCTAGGGTAAACTATCAGCCAGGCTTAATTATTGAACCACTCCTAGACTATATTAATCACTGTTGTGAAAAAATGTTGATAAAGAAACTCAAATTATGCTACGTCAATTTGACTTTATCCATTTCTCTGTGAGTTTAGGAATAGCAACTTGTTAAGTCTGACTGTCTGTCAAAGGTAAAAGTCAAAGCTTACCTGTGTATACTAGTACTGCATTGCTATTAATTACAAAGAAAATATATTCAGATGTCTTTGCAGCTCTTGTCTTGTATTAAACTATCATTTGATTTACACCATCTCCCCAATTTTTCTGTTTGAAAAAAGGTGAGCTGAGAAGTATTTCAATATTCTTAATTTTCCTGATTTTTCCAAATATTTCTGCTTAAATTATTTTTAACTTTTTTATTTTGAAACGTTTATAGACTCACAGGGAGTTGCAATAATAGTATAAGACTCCCATGAACTCCTTACCCAGCTTCTCCAATGGTGACACCTTAAATAATTTTAGTACAATAACAAAACTAGGAAATCATTATTAGTACAATACTGTTAACTACAGACCTTAGTTCTCACAAGTTTTTACATGTACGCACTTGTCAGTATACGTATCCTTTTATGCAACTTGATTCCATGTATAAAGTTGTGTAACAAACCCCTCTCCACAAGGGGGCACCTTGCTACTGCCATTCTTGATCCCTGTCAAATATTAATCTATTCTCCATCTTTTTAGTTTTATCATTTTGATAATGTTATATAAAGGCAAACATACAGTATAGGTAACCTTTTCAGACTTTTTTTTTCATTAAGCACAATGCCCTTGAGATCCATCCAACTTGTTGCAAGTATTAATAGTCCATTCTTTTTTATTGCTGAATAGTATTCCACTGCACAGATATACCAGAATCATTCACCTATTGAACGATATTTGGGTTATTTCCAGTTAGGGGGCCACGAAGAATAATATTGCTATAAACATTCTTGTGCAGATTTTCATGTTAATATAAGTTGTTATTTCTCTGGAATGAATCCCCAAAAGTGCAATTACTGAGTCTTATGGTAGTTGCATGTTCAGTTTTGTAAGAAACTGACAAACTATTTTCTAGAGTGGCTGTACCATTTTACATTCCTACCAGCAATGTATGCGTGATCCAGTTTCTCTGCATCCTTGTCAGCATTCAGTGTTGTTACTTTTCAATTCTAGACATTCTGATAATGTCATTCTATAATGAGATAATATCTCATTATAGTTTAAATTTACATTTTCCTCATATTAATTGCGAAAAGAGAAGAAATTTTCATATATGCATGTGCCATCTTATATGCTCTTTGGTGAAATGTCTGTTCATGTCTTTTGCCCATTTTATAATTGGACTTTTATTTATTTGTTTAACTGTTGAGATTTGAGAACTCTTTATATATTCTTGATCCAAGTTCTTTGTCGAATTTGTGAATATTTGTGGTTTGCAAATATTTTCTTCCAGTCTATAGCTTGTTTTATCATTCTTTTTTTTTTTTTTTTTTTTTTTTTTTTGAGACGGAGTCTCGCTCTGTCGCCCAGGCTGGATTATCATTCTTTTAATAGTCTTTGGCAGGGCAAAGGTTTTTAATTTTGATGAAGTTCCATTTATCAATTTTTATAAAATAGATCATGCTCTTGGTGTCACATATAAGAACATATTGCTTACTCTTTGCTTAGGTCCCAAAGCATTTTGTGTATATTTTCTTCTAAAGCTTTATAGTTTAAAATTTTATATTTAATTCCATGATCTATTTTGGGTTAACTTTTATATAAGGTGTGCAATTTAGGTAGAGTTTTTTGTTTTTTGTATTTTTTTTTTTTTTTTTTTGCCTATGGATGTCCAATTGTAGAGCAATGGTTATTGAAAAGACTATCCTTCTTCCATTGAGTTGCTTTTATACCTTTTATGCTCCTCTATTCTGTTTTATTGTTTTATTGTTCTATATGTCTATCTCTCCAATTACTATAGCTATGTAGTAAGTCTTAACACTGACTAGAGTGATTCTGTTGTTCTTTTTCAAATTGTTTTTTCCATATAAAATTTAGAATAAGCTTGTCTACAGCCACAAAAAGTCTTCAGATTTTGATAAAAATTATGTTGTACCTACAGATACATTTCAGGAGAATTTAATTAAATTATTTTTTGTGTCACTTCATGTGAAATTTTTAAGAATCTTTTAAAATTTAAATAATAAAATATATTATTATCAAACAATTATAAAATTGTGCATTTTACATGGTTTTTTTTTCTTATTAAACCTTTTAATGTTTCATAAGAAGACTGTAACACTGATAAATAACGGTACCTTTCTACTAGCTCTCTACTTCCTTGTTATGTTCCTCACCAATAAAGATTATGTGGTACATTACTTTTTTATTTTTAGAAGTTCACCAAATGAGTTATGGTTTTCATTCAAACCTATTGCAAAATATTCCTATCAACAGTAACACCTCTTAATTGCCAAGAATAATTATTCTATTTAAAAAAAAAACATGTTAATATAAGGAATGCTTAATGTCATAACTGGGATAATTTTGCCCAATAAAATTTTATCCATTGCTTTGCCAGTTTAAATTCTTTTTCCTATTACTCTGGCTGACTTCTCTAACTTTCTACCAGAAAAATAATGAATTTAACACATGGCTATATATATCACTCATATATATAATACATTATCATATGTAATATATATCTATTTCAATTTCTATAATTGATACACATTAATGTTTTTGCACTAAATCCAAAGAGTATTATTAAGCAGATAAAAACCACGTTCTTGCCAATCTTGTTATATGTTAAACCATTTAATATAAATTGTGCCCATATTTATATATAGAATTATTTAGAAGCACTTAATTTCAGATTAAAAATAAGTTTAAATACTTTAAAAAATATTTTGACAAAGCAACAAAATTCGCATTGAGAATTTCACTCTTAATAGAAGAGAAAATACTCAAAAATTGGTAGAGTTCTGAGTCAAATATGGGCAGGTTTTGAATTTCACAGCTAAATATAACTTAGAGAAATGAAAAACATTTAAGTTAGGAACATTTTTCCCAGAAAGTGAAAAAACAAAACAAAACAAAACAAAAATCACCTCTTTGATCTCATACTATTGATATTCTTTTAGTATTTTTTTTTTCTTCTTGAGATGGAGTCTCACTCTGTCGCCCAGGCTGGAATACAGTGGCATGATCTTGACTCACCCCAACCTCTACCTCCCAGGTTCAAGAAATTCTCTCACCTCAGCCTCCCAAGTAGCTGGGACCACAGGCACGTACCACCACACACAGCTAATTTTTGTATTTTAGGCTGAGACAGCATTTTATCTTATTGGACAGGCTGGTCTTGAACTCCTGACCTCAAGTGATCCACCTGCCTCAGCTTCCCAAAGTGCTGGGATTACATGCGTGAGCTACCATGCCTGGCCACTTTTAGTATTTTAAATGCCAAAAAGTTCAAAACGTAATAGCCTTAAAATCTAAAGTTATATAATATAAACAACAACAACAACAACAACAAAAAGTTTATACTGTCTAACTGGATAATTTTTTAAGAGTAAGAAAACAAATGTGCTAGTTTTGAGTCTCATCTAGTGTGGTAAAGTAGAAATAATAAGAACGCAAGATGAGTATTTCAGAAATAAAATTTTCTTAAAATAGACCATTATTTTTATTTACAGTATTAGGATACTTTTACTTCCACTTATATTTGTCAGTACAATTGGTCTAAAATAGACATTCTTGTAGTTAGCGAATGGCACAGAGGTATGCACAAGTCCTTATACATGACTTACTCTTTGCTAAAAACAGAATAAGTTGTAAAGAAATATTTGGACAGGTTTGATACTATTCATGTTATTTGGGTGGCAAAGAGTGAAATCAAGCAGCCAGTGCATGCATTATATTGATTCCCTAGGGTAATACTTCACATGGTGTGGTTTCCAAAGCAGCAGAAGCAGTATCACAGAGATATTTCTTAGAAATGCAATTCTAGGGCTCTACCCTAGACCTGTAAGAGAAACTGTGGGGTAGAGCCCTGCAATCTGTTTTAACAAGACTTTCAAACGATTCTGATAGATATCCTAGTTTGAAAAGTAATGATTTAGGACAAAGCAAATCTGGATGTCCTGCCTACCAGCCTTAGAAAAAGCTTTTGCGTTTCGGATTCCCCGCAAAGGACGGCATTACTGACATTGTGGATGAGACCATTCTTTGGTGAACTTTCAGCATCCCTTGCCTTCTGGCAAGAATAGCAATAAATAATGTGCCTACATATTTACCATATACTCAAGGGTTGGTAAGAACCTAGTTAAGAATCAATAATAGGGGAAAAGGCTGCCTTTAGCCCTTTCATTCTTCACCTTGTATTCACCTCTTTCCAAAGACCTTGACCACACTCTTCCCTTGCTTCCCCAAATCACTTCTGCTGGGAGAAGAAAGAAGGGGTGCTGCTGTTGGTTTATAGAAACACACAACAAAGGAGTAGGGACTATGGCACACAGACTTTTTATTGAAGTCAATTTTTATTAGTTATACATCACTATCTTGTTTTATATTTTTTCCTAATGTTAAGTGTCAGTTCATTCTTTTCAACCCCAAATATTTTACAGAAAATAAATGGGAAAAAACCAGAGTATTTATATAAATGATCCTCATAAGGATAAGTCTTTACATTTAAAACTTTAGTCAACAATAATAACTATACATAAAGGTTGATAAGAATATCTCACTACTAAGAGGATAATCTGCCACTAGAATTAAAGAATTTCATTTTTCCTAGAAACATCAATTCAATCAGTGATCTACATAAAGAGTTAGAATATACCAGTTCATAATTCTTGTTCTAAGATTTCATATTTTATTATCCCAAGCAATGTCATCTGCTAGCTTTAAAGCCCTCTAGAAAGAAGACACTATAATATCTCCTTCTGATAAAACTCTGGCATTAAATTTTTTCCTTTTATCTCAGCTGAGAAGTACATACACTTGACCGACAGTTGAACTGCTCGGCTATCCCCGAGACTGCAAGACCAGCCCCTCCACTTCCTCCTCATCCTTAACTTACCTAAAATGAAGATGATGAGAACGTACACCTTGATGATGATTCATTTCCACCTAATAAATAGTAAATATATTTTCTCTTCCTTATGATTTTTATCACCTTTTCTCAAGCTTACTTTATTATAATACATATAACATATAAAATACGTGTTAATCAACTGTTTAGGTTATTGGTGAGGCTTCCAGTCAACAATAGGCTATTAAGTTTTTGGGGAGTCAAAAGTTACATGCACATTTTTAACTGCATGGGGATTCAGCGACCCTAACCCCCATGATGTTCAAGGGTCAGTTGTACTCTAAAGTAGGGGACAAGGGATGAGGGTGAATGGGTGGTAATGTTTAAGGTTTTTATGCACTCTCCCCATATTACTCTCCCTAGAAGATGGTACTTTCATGTAGCTTAAAAGCAAAATTAAGTTCTCAGGTACATTTAATGGGGCCATATTTCTAAGACATCGAATGTGTGAATAAAAGAGATTATAACTGGAACAACACCTAAGCACCTTCTTGTCTTCTTTATCTTATGTAAGGTCATGCTTCTGACTATCCTCCCTCCTATATGATTGATATAGTTATTATGAGCAAGTAGCAACCTCTAATATAGGAACCACCTACCTAAGAACTACTGGAGAACAGAGAGGGCCACAGTGAAATAATACATGGATTAAGTGGCTTAGGCCAGCTCTGTTCTAGGTCTTAAGGCAAAAGACCATAACCCTCTTTTATACTCAGAGGACAAAAATTCACCAGGCAAAAACAGAGGGTGACTCTGGACTTAACAAAGGAGTCCTCAGGCTCAAACAGTATTTACCCTCATTCATCACACAGAGAAGGAAATCACACAGGTATTTGAGGCCAAATAGTAAAAGAGTATGCAATAGCCTGGATGTTCTCAGTGAAGTAGAAGACTATTAGTTGAATATTGATGATCACAGCCAAATCTCTTTGTGTTAGGGAACATGATTAATACTAACTAAAACCTTTCATTCTTTACTTTATAAAATTCATTTTGTATAGAATAGCACAAGAATCTGCATGAGAACTTTGAGTATATATCTCACTTCAAAGATGAAAATAAAGGTAAACCATCTGGAATTCAACTCAGTAGGTATATTTTTCACACAGATGTGGGTATAGTAATTCTGAAACTACTGTTCATATATTGAGAGACTGACAAAATGAGCAAATGCAATAATGATGTTAAGGGCTATTATTTTTACTGTTGGAAAAGGCAGATACAGATACTGAATTCGGAAAAAGCAGGAAGAATCCTGTATTATTAGATTTGAATTAGATGTATCTGTATAAACTCACGATTTTTAGTATACATATATATAGATAGATGGATAAAAGATATAGATATATCAGTAGACATTGATGTGTATAGTTGTATACGTATGTGTACCTGAATGTATGCATACATCTATTTCCTAATAGATCTATACATACAGGTCCCTACTGAGATGACCTAGAAGCTATAACAGTTCATTAACAATGAGCACACCTAGTGCTCTAATCTTAATTTCTAAATGCCCTTCTCTAGTAAAGGGATCCAGGACTCCTTCGAGAAACAGCTGACTCTAGGGCTGGGGCAGGTAAATGACAAGATAAACCTGTAATATGTCGTTATGCCAGAAATTAAGGAAGTCACCATAGAATGATTGGGGGCATTTCCAAGGGATCAAAAGTCAGGTTGCCACTCACAACCTGGGACAACTTGAGCATTAAAACTAATAATAATAGTGTTGAATTATAAGTCACTTAATAAAATAAAAACTTATGAGTTGATACTGATGGTAAATAAGGAAATAAAAAGTGGAGAAAAAAACTTTCTTACAGAAGAGTGGCAACTAATAAATATAGAAGGATGACAGTTGAAAATCACCATTTTGTAACTATCATAGGCAAGAAGCATCCAATGACTATAAACTAGTGAGTGCAAGGTTGAAAAAAAAACAAGTTATTACATAGTCTCAAAGTATCTCTCTACAAATTACTTATTAATTCAATAAAGCTTAACCAAATAGCACTGTGTGCAAACCGACATAATGTGCCTCCTGATAGGCTGCACTGAGAAGAATAAAACATTGCATCTATGATATTCCTGCCCAAAATGCATAACTTGAATCTACTCATGAGGAAAATCAGACAAATCCAAATTGAGAGACATTCTATAAAAATATGGCCTGAACTATTCCAAAAATGACCATGTTATTAAAGACACAGGCTGTAAACTGTTTCACCTTAATGCAACTAAACGTGCCAAAATCTGCCAGACTATAGGTTACATAATAATGTGTACTAAATTAAAGATCCTGTTTGATAACTATACTATAAAGATGTAAAAGAATGTCCTGTTTCGGCTGGGCGCGGTGGCTCACACCTATAATCCCAACACGTTGGAGCCCGACGCGGGCGGATCACGAAGTCAGGAGATCGAGACCATCCTGGCTAACACGGTGAAACCCCATCTCTACTAAAAATGCAAAAAAAAAAAAAAAAAAAAAATTAGCCACGCGGGGTGGTGGGGGCCTACAGTCCCAGCTACTCCGGAGGCTGAGTTAGGAGAACGGCGTGAACATGGGAGGCAGAGCTTGCAGTGAGCCAAGATCGCGCCACTGCACTCCAGCCTGGGCGACAGAGCCAGACTCCATCTCAAAAACAAAACAAAAAAAGAAATGTCCTGTTTTTAGGAAATATTTAAGCATTTAGGAGTCAAAGTGAACAATGTCTGCAACCTACTCCCAGTCTATTAAAAATACAATAATAGGCTGGGCGCGGTGGTTCACGCCTGTAATCCCAGCATTTTGGGAGGCCGAGGTGGGCGGATCACGAGGTCAGGACAACCAGACCATCCTGGCTAACACGGTGAAACCCCGTCTCTACTAAAAATACAAAAAATTAGTCGGGCGTGGTGGTGGGTGCCTGTAGTCCCAGCTACTCGGGAGGCTGAGGCAGGAGAACGGCGTGAACCCAGGAGGTGGAGCTTGCAGTGAGTCGAGATCGCGCCACTGCACTCCAGCCCAGGCGACACAGCGAGACTCCATCTCAACAACAACAACAACAACAACAACAACAACAAAATATATATATATAATGTACATTAAATTCTCAGTTCTCTTTTCTTGAAACTAAAAAATCTCAATTATTTCAGCCTTTGAAATCTACATGAGATAAAAGAAGTTAAAGACTTTCCTAGATAAAGCAGAAATTTGGGACGTTTAAAAAAAGAATCTGTAGTTTCAAGTCATTCAGTTTAATAAAAAATAATTGAGTAGCTCAAGGAGTCCTACATTCAAAGAGTTCACAGTCTATTGAAGAAGAAAAACATGCACATAAATAATTACAGTGTAACAGAAGCATAATATAAATACAAATATGAAGTATAAGAAATTACACCGGGCACGGTGGCTCATGCCTGTAATCCCAGCACTTTGGGAGGCCAAGGCGGGTGGATCACAAGGTCAGGAGATCAAGACCATCCTGGCTAACATGGTGAAACCCCGTCTCTACTAAAAATACAAAAAAATTAGCGGGTGTGGTGGTGGGCGCCTGTAGTCCCAGCTACTCTGGAGGCTGAGGCAGGAGAATGGTGTGAAACCGGGAGGCAGAGCTTGCAGTGAGCCGAGATTGCCCACTGCACTCTAGCCTGGGCGACAGAGCAAGACTCTCTCAAAAAAAAAAAAAAGAAAAAAGAAAGAAATTACAAAAGGTCCAGCCTAGGCAACACAGTGAGACCTCTGTCTCTACACAAAACTGAAAAATTAGCCAGGTGTGGTGGCATGCACCTGTAGTCCTAGCTAATCGGGAAGGTAAGGTGGGAGGATTGCTTGCACTCAATAGTTAGAGGCTGCAATGAGCTATCATTGAGCCACCGCACTTCAGTCTGGGTGACGGAGTGAGACCACGTCTCTAAGAAGTAAAAAAAAGTAAAAACAACAAAAAAGAGAAAGCACTAACAGGATATCAAGAGGTAGTAATTAATGTGACTTCCATATGAGCAAATATTTAACATTCACAATTTTCGTAGGCACTGTGCTAATTGCTTTCCATATTAATGCATTGACTGTACCAACAACTCCATAAGGTATACACTATTATCTCCATTCCACAGATGAGGCAACCAAGGCACAGAGAAGATGAGTATCTGGCCATGGGTTATCTAGCTAGGTAGTTAACTAAATTTCAGGCAGGTTGACTCCATAAAGAAGACTTAATGAAGGAAACAGCATTTGAATTGATCCTTAAAAGGCAAGTATAATTTCAACCAGCAAGGGGAGTGGAAAGAATAATATTCAAGGCTGGAAGAAAAAAGGAAAGACATGTAAATAGTAAATATAGGTTGTATAAAAGAAACAGTAAAAAGTTCAAGGGATGGTAGATAAGATATGGGGAGAGAAATGGGTAAGAGCAGAGGATGGCAGATTGGATAGGCCTAAAAAAAATAGCTTCTATCATGAGGATTAATACAGCATTTATTAGTAAAAAGAATGGTTATTATAATATGCACCCAAATCTTGATGTAATTCAATGAATTCAGTATGAGGAGTCAGTCGTTGGGACATCCAAATGAACCAAGTACCAATAAAATCTTACTATAATACAGGTTGTATTAGAGATTTCTCCTGACAGTACAGAAACATACATCTTAAGAGTGTTTTCATAGTGATCCTTCACACCCCTACATAGTTTTATTTCACAAAGATCCTATTATCATGCAATGTTTGAAATTACCAGAACTGAAAACAACAAACTTAAAATGCCACAATTCTGCCTTACTTTAACAGACTATAAACCTTTTAAGAAACAGTGAATGTAATGTGAGTAAACCCTATAGCCCTGCTATTAGAGTTGCTTCTTTGTCATAATATTATGAAAACAAGATGATCCAATCATAGGGATACAATGAGTAATATATTCCATGAACTCTGTTAGATATTAACTTCTAACCAGAAAAACGACCAGTCATGAATGTTTAATGTGAGATCTCCTTCAGTTCGTAGCTGATGTAATTGTTTGCTCATACTAATAAGTGAAAATATTATTTTGGCTCCAAGTAAATAAATTATGGATAAAGCAAAACATGTGGCATTTAGAAAACTCTGTTTTCATTTCTTGATAAACATAAATATTAATGAAAATTGGATTTTTACGCTTAGTAAATTCTAAGTTTAGCTTGTTCAAAATCAATATTATAACTTAAGTGTGTACAGTCAAAAATCAATTGTAAGTACCATAAAAACATTTAAATTTTTGAAATATCAGAAAATATATAAAATTAAAACACTAACAAATTATTTACTACCTTTGTATACAATTAATAAAAGACCAAAAATTCAATTTTATTTGTCACAGTATTATGACAAATTCATGTATAACCACAGAAGAGTCGGAATAGCCAAAGCAATCCTGAGCAAAAGGAACAAAGCTGAAGGCCTCATACAACCTAATTTTCAAATATACATATATATAATTTTCAAATATATTTATTTAAAAACAGTAAAAACAATTTTGTTTTTATAAAATATCTTTGGGGCAGAAATATTAATTCTCCAACATGATCTTCTTCCATACTGAGAGAATTCTAAATTATTTCCTTGATTAGCAGAATAGAATTGACCCGTGAGATACAGGCAATATTAGGTAGTATCACAGAAAAAAAGAATATGAAAAGGGAAGGCAACTACTTCAAAGAGGATTAAAAATTAAAAGTTATATATGGCTAAATATAAAACTAAAGAATAAGTGAATAATTGAAGAAATTGAGCTATTCTAAAGAATTCTCTATCTAAAAAACACCTAAAATGGTATTTAAAATTAAACAAGCATCCTTTACATGCCTAGGTGGGTTTCTCAGAATAAGGAAAATTTATAGGGCTTTAAGAACGTGAGGGGGTAAAAAGTTGGGGGGATTGCTGAAAATCTGTATAATAAGTCTTGAACTGACACTATGGCTGCTCTGAGGGTATTTGCTAATAATAGGGACCCAGACTTTAACAGTAGGACAAAAAGAGGCCAGTCCTTTATCCCAGCATGATGGAGAGTTGGAACAAATATCACTACCTGAAAGCAGAAACCTTCAAAAGCTATATTCCCTCTGAAAAGACACATGAAAAAAGTTCTACCCAACAACAAAGGAAGATGATAAAAGGTAACTTGTCTTTTTAAGTCTCAGTTTTAGATGAAAAAATGTTTAAAGAATCTGTGCTTAAGAAGCCCCTAACACTCCATATGCCCAAGCCTCCCATACCCCCACCACAAAAACAGCCTAAACAACTAATAAATAACTACATCACAATGAAAATGACTAAAGGAGAGTGCTGGAGTACATCAAAGCAGTAACAGAAACGCAGGCGAACACAGGAACTCAGGATAGCCATACAGAGAACTGAAGGAAACACCTGGTCTCCACCACCCCATTCCCCAGCAGGGATCAGATGGGAATTAGGAGGAACTTCTCCCCATGGGGAAAGGCTAGCAAAAGGCAAGCAAAACTATAGTCCTCACTCCAGTAGTGAGGACTATAGTTGTTCAAAGTGTTGATCGGTGTACTGAAGTCCAGCTGAGGGAGCTGCCTATAGTCCACATAGCCGTCTTCCCACAGAGAAGGAGCTGACACTATGCCTTGCACCCTGGGGCCTATGTGGCTACTGCACAATGCCATCTTCAAACTGGAACTACTGTTGGAGTGTTGCTCGGAGGCGAGTACCCACAATATCCCTTCATCTCTGAGGCTAAGCTGCTGCCAAACCACTCTTGCCCAGTGCCCTGACATCCCCGAGCCTAGCTGTGACCAGCTCTTATACCACTCCCTGTGGGCTCAAGCAGTAGTGGAGCTGCTTCATGCACTCCTCCTAGTCCCCACTCACAGCTAGAGCTGAAGCTGCGCACTCATTCCTGGAGAAATGGTGTTCAGGCAGAATCGTTCCATCCCTCAGTCATGTATGCACCTGCTCTTAGGGGACTGAGCCGAAGCTGCACACTGCCTCTAAGGAAAATGATGGCCTGAAAGAGCTGTTCTAAAAATCTCTCCCAGTCTTTGCTACACTGTGCCTCTTTGGACCAGAACTGAAGCAACACAAGACATCCCAGGTAAATGGGGCTTTGACCAACAAGAGCAGTCATGCCCCTCTGTGTGTGAGCTGAAAAAGTACACAGTCTCTTGGAAAAACAGTACCTTGGCCACCAACTGCAGTCATGTCTTCCCAGTGCCTACGCTGAAGCAGTGTCCTACCTCCTAGAAATAGACCGATTATGAGTAACAAGATGGAATTAGTAATAAAAAGTCTCCCATCAAAGAAAAGCTTAGGACTTGATGACTTCACAACTGAATTATACCAAACATTCAAAGAAGATCTAATACCAGTTCTTCTCAAACTCTTCCAGAAAATTGAAGAGGAGGGAATTACTCAAAACTCATTCTATGAGGCTAGCGCTACCATGATACAAAAACTAGACAAGAATACAACAGAAAAAGAGAAAATTATACAACAGAAAAAGAAAACTATAGGCCAATATCCCTGATAAAGAGTGATGCAAAAATCCTCAACAAAATACTAGCAAAAGAAAATCCAACAGCACACTACAACACTCATTACCATGATCAAGTGGAATTTATCCCAGGAATACAAGGATAATTCAACATATGCAAATCCATAAATCAGATACATTATATCAACAGAATGAGGGACAAAACTTATGTGATTATCTCAATAGATACACCAAATGCAGTTGATAAAATTCAACATCCTTTGTAGTAAAAACTCTCAACAAACTGGGTATAAAAGGAACATGCCTCAACATAATAAAGGTCATATGTCAAACCCATAGCTAACATCATACTGAATGGGGAAAACTGAAAGCTTTTCTTCTAAGAATTGGAACAAGACAAGGATGCCCATTCTCACCACTCTTATTCACCATACTAAATCCTACTAAGTCCTAGCCCGAACGATTAGGCATGAGAAATAAAGGGCATCCAAATTGGCAAGGAAGAAGTCAAATTGTCCCTATTTGCAGATGACACAATCTTATATATAGAAAAACCTACCAAAAAGCTCTACCAAGAAACACTTAGAACTGATAAAGAATCTCAGCCAAACTGCAGGATACAAAATCAACATATAAAATTCTGTAGCATCTGTATACAGGAACAACAAACAAGACAAACGAGAGAAAAAAAAAAAACAATGAATTTAAAGAAGTGAAAGACTTTTAGAGAAAAACTATAAAACACTGATAAAAGAAATTGAAGAGGATACACACAAAAAAGACATCCATGTTCATGCATTATAAAAATGATCATAGTACCAAAAGTGATCTACAGATTCAGTATAATCTCTATGAAAATATTAATGACAATCCTCACAAAAATAGAAAAAAAATCCTAAAATTCATGTATAACCACAGAAGAGTCTGAATAGCCAAAGCAATCCTGAGCAAAAGGAACAAAGCTGAAGGCCTCATACAACCTAATTTTCAAATATACTGCAAAGTTATAATAACCAAAATACTGTGGTACTGGCATTAAAAACAGACACATAGACCACGGGAACAGAATAGAGAACCAGAAATGAATCCACTTGTCTTTGTCCATTTGTATATTGCTATAAGGGAATATCTGGGGCTGAGTAATTTATAAAGAAAAGAGGTTTATTTGGTTCACAGTTCTGCAGGCTGTATAAGAAGCATAGGGTCAGCATCTGATTCTGATGAGGGTCTTAGGAAGAAGCTTCCACTCATGGCAGAAGGCAAAGGGGAGCAGGCATCACATAGCAAAGGGGAGTGAGAAAGAGAGAGTAGAGGAGATACCAGGCTTTTTTCAACAACCAGTTATCATGGGAATTAAGAATGAGAACTCACACATTACCATGAGGATGTCACAAAGCCAATCATAAGGAATCTGCTCCCAGGAACCAAACACCTGCCTTGAGATCCCATTTTCAACATTTGGGTTCAAATTTCAACTTGAGATTTACAGAGGACAAATATCCAAAGTGTATCTCTACTCATTTATAGCCAAACTCATGTTTTACAGAGGTGTCAAGGACATTCACTGGGGAAAGGACAGTCTTTTCAATAAATGGTACTAGAAAAACTGGATATCCATATGTAGAAGAATAAAAGTAGACCTTATCTTTCATCATATACCAAAATCCACTCAAAATGGATTAAAGACTTAAATGTAAGACCCAAAACTATAAAACTACTAGAAGAAAATATAAGGAGAATGCTTCTAGACATTGGACTGGGCAAGTTTTTATGAATAAGACCATAAAAGCATAGACAACAAAAGCAAAAATAGACAAATAGAATTATATTAAACTAAAAACCTATATAAGCAAAGGAAACAATCAACAAAGTGAAGAGACAATCAGCAGAAAGAGAAAAAATATTTGCAAACTATTCATCCAACAAAAGATTAATATCCTGAATACACAGGGAATTCAAACAACTAAATAGCAAAAATAAATAAGTAGTCATCAGGAAAATGCAAATCAAACCCACAATATCTTCTCATCCCAGTTAGAATGTCTATTATTAAAAAGTCAAAAAATAACATGGTGAGGATGCAAAGAAAGGGAAACTCTTATATACTGTTGGTAGGAATATAAACTAGTACAGCCATTATGAAACACAGTATGGACTTTTCTCAAAAATGAAATTAGAACTATTATAGGATCTAGCAATTCCACTGCTGGATATATATCCAAAAGAAAAGAAATCAGTATAGTGAAGAGATATCTACATTTACATGTTTATTTCAGTACTATTCACAATAGCCAAGATATGGAATCAACCTAAGTGTCCATCAACAGAAGAAGAGATAAAGAAAATATGGTACATATATATGATGGAGTACTATCCAGTCATAAAAATGAAATAAATCTTGTCATTCACAGCAACACGGATGAGCTTAGAGGACATTATGCTAAATAAAATAAACCAGGCACAGACAGACAAATATCACATGTTCTCACTTATATTTGGAAGGTAAAAAAAGTTGGTCTTAAAGAATTAGAGAGTAAAATAGTGGTTACTAGAGCCTGGAAAGGACAGACGTTGGTTAATGGATATAAAATTACAGCTAGATAAGAAAAATAAGTTCCTGGGTTCTACAGCACTGTTTGGTGACTATAATTAATAACAGTTCAAATAGCTGGAAGAGCAGATTTCAACTGTTCCTAACACAAAGAAATGATAAATGTCTGAGATGATGAATATGCTAATTATACTAATTTGATCATTACGCATTGCATACATGTATCAAAATATCACATTGTTCCCCATAAATATGCACAATTATGTGTCAATGAAAAAATAATAAATATAATTAAATTTAAACATTTTTTAAAGAAATTTGAAGCTGAAAAACCAATGCTAAGTGGTCTTAAGTCGTAGTACGTATAAGCAAATATAATCCCTTTCTGTGGGAATTTATCCTTAATCCAAGTCCCACAAGACACCACAGATTGAGGTAACCCCAAATGAATTCACAGTCTAAAATTACAAAACTCACAGGAAAATAAGGTACCAGAAATAAAGTCAACAGAAAAAACAAACAGCAGAATTATACCTCTATGAACATTAAGTATTAGAAATAACAAGTACAAAATATAAAATAATGATTATCTATTAGAAATAACAAATATAAAATATAAAATAACTATGTTTGAAAAATTATAAAGAAGAAACAAAAACAAACCAAATATAATCTCCAGCAAAGAAAAATATAATCACTCAACTTAAAACCAAACAATAAAACAATATTTCTCAACAATATTTTAAACAATTGGAGAAAATGGATTATAAATTGGGCATTAGATGATCATTAAAGTTTGTTAATTTTTATTAGGTATGATAATGGCATTGTGATTATTTAAGATATCAGTATTTTTAAAATATGAGTCCTAACGTATGACATGTTACCTGGAATTTTTTTTTTTCAAAATATGTCAGCAAAGAAAAAACAGTAACAAATAAAACAAATGTAGAAAAATGTGAGAAATATTAAATCTAAGTGGTGTGTGTGTATACATAATTTTCATAATAAAAATAAAATGAAAACTCAACTGATAGTGTAATCAGAATGTTAGATAAAGCCAAAGGGAGATTTACAGAATTATTAGACAGATCTGAAGACAGTATCCAAATTATGAATAAAACTTAAAGAGAAAAGAAAACTCACCTTCCTTTGGGCTGACTGCTGCAGGGAGAACATTCCAATCAACAGTCCAAGTAGGGCAAGGGTGGGGAGAAAACATCACTTCAATGCCCTTTTCCTAGAAAAGGAAACAGCATTTTTCTAAATTAAGGAATTAATATAGTCTTATTATATTCTTGAAGGCTAAAAATTATATTTCTATATTGGTAAGGAGGCAGATAAACAGTAATAATCATCAGCTATTCCCAAAAGTACATATTTTAATTAAATAAAAATACAGTGTGTTGAGTATTTTGACATCACACTATCCTATTTTTTTATATTGAGATAAAAAATAAGATCTTTGACAAACCTGAGAGAAACAAGAAATGGGGAAAGGATTCCCTATTTAATAAATGGTGCTGGGAAAATTGGCTAGCCATAAGTAGAAAGCTGAAACGGGATCCTTTCCTTACTCCTTATACGAAAATTAATTCAAGATGGATTAGAGACTTAAATGTTAGACCTAATACCATAAAAATCCTAGAGGAAAACCTAGGTAGTACCATTCAGGACATAGGCATGGGCAAAGACTTCATGTCTAAAACACCAAAAGCAACGGCAGCAAAAGCCAAAATTGACAAATGGGATCTCATTAAACTAAAGAGCTTCTGCACAGCAAAAGAAACTACCATCAGAGTGAACAGGCAACCTACAGAATGGGAGAAAATTTTTGCAATCTACTCGTCTGACAAAGGGCTAATATCCAGAACCTACAAAGAACTCAAACAAATTTACAAGAAAAAAACAAACAACCCCATCAAAAAGTGGGCAAAGGATATGAACAGACATTTCGCAAAAGAAGACATTCATACAGCCAACAGACACATGAAAAAATGCTCATCATCACTGGCCATCAGAGAAATGCAAATCAAAACCACAATGAGATACCATCTCACACCAGTTAGAATGGCGATCATTAAAAAGTCAGGAAACAACAGGTGTTGGAGAGGATGTGGAGAAATAGGAACACTTTTACACTGTTGGTGGGATTGTAAACTAGTTCAACCATTATGGAAAACAGTATGGCGATTCCTCAAGGATCTAGAACTAGATGTACCATATGACCCAGCCATCCCATTACTGGGTATATACCCAAGGGATTATAAATTATGCTGCTATAAAGACACATGCAAACGTATGTTTATTGCAGCACTATTCACAATAGCAAAGACTTGGAATCAACCCAAATGTCCATCAGTGACAGACTGGATTAAGAAAATGTGGCACATATACACCATGGAATACTATGCAGCCATAAAAAAGGATGAGTTTGTGTCCTTTGTAGGGACATGGATGCAGCTGGAAACCATCATTCTTAGCAAACTATCACAAGAACAGAAAACCAAACACCGCATGTTCTCCCTCATAGGTGGGAACTGAACAATGAGATCACTTGGACTCGGGAAGGGGAACATCACACACCGGGGCCTATCATGGGGAGGGGGGAGGGATTGCATTGGGAGTTACACCTGATGTAAATGACGAGTTGATGGGTGCAGCACACCAACATGGCACAAGTATACATATGTAACAAACCTGCACGTTATGCACATGTACCCTACAACTTAAAGTATAATAATAATAAATAAATTTAAAAAAAAAAGTAATGCTATTTTAAAATTATGACTAGAAGATCCATAGAAGTAATAAGCTACCTAGAAATATATTGGATATCAAAGAGAAAGTTCAGCTGAAGATGAAAATGTTATCAAAAACAATCCACATAGAAATAATAAAGAACTCTGCATATGTCCATCAAGGTCTCCGTTTACATATATGAAAACCACCACAGCCTAAAAGCTACCACTTTAACACATACCCCAAAACACCACTCATACTAGTCTTTTAGAAGCGTCTTTAATGTCACTAGAGAAAAATTTCTCCGGTTTAACCAAATAGTTCCCAATATTTTCAAGAATTAGAACCACTTTTCAATATATTAAAAAAATTGCAGGATCCTTCTCTGTCTTAGAAGCTGTACATTTGTTTATTTCATCTATGTACAGTGGCATGGCATACACATGGATTCACAGATCCCTTCCAATCACATTCCAGGTCCATAGTCCACAGTGTATATCTATATCTATATCTATATCTATATCTATATCTATATCTACATCTACATCTATATCTATGTTTAGATATCTCCATGGCTCAGTTACTTTTATCTTTAGGAATAACCTATTCAAATAAAAAATCTCTGAAATTCCAGTATTAAATGCTTTGTATCAGTTTATGAGATTACTTTCCATTACAAAAACTAGCTGAATTTGCGTCCCAAAGGAGATAGTACAAAGAATCTTTCATTAGGGCTAGAGATATGGTTATTGGTCTACAAGCCCTGTGCACTCATTTGCCTCCAGAAAGATAAACACATCTCTCTGACATCATCTACCTGTCTTCTATCTCCTTCAGTCTAGCCACACTGACTTTCTTGCTATTTCTCATTTCACTAAACTCATTCTTACCTTAGGGTCTTTTAAAAAACACAACTATATTGAGATATAATTTATATATAATACCACACAATTTCTCCTTTTAAAGCATCCAATTCAGTGGTTTTTAGAATATTCACAATTCAACCATTGCCACTATCTATTTTAAGATATTTTCATCATTTCATCATTTCCAAAAGAAGTTGCATATCCACTCAAGAGGTGAACCAGAGGTCCCTTGGCAGTGTAGTCATATAATCAAGACACATCAAAATCTAGACATGCCTCAATAACTTCTAAAATCAACTATATAATCATGTTTCATTACTTAATCAATAGGCCACAGAGCTTAGATGAAGAGTTAAGGAATTGGTATCCTTACCAAAGTCTTCCTGTCCATCTCTAAATCAGTAAACTCTGTTAACTACAGAACTCAATTACTTCCTAACCCAAATAGGGAAATAAAATATTTTTCCAGTGCAACTCGATGGATAACTTAAATTACTTCATGAATTTTCTATTCAAATAAATCTTCACATCACCTATTAAAAGCAAAAATATTTTTGCAGATCATTTCAAATGTTAGGGAAAGGAAAGCCCATTGTTGAAAACTTTACAATTAGTACTACTGAAAACAAACTATGCCCCAGTGAGAAAAAAATAAAGCATATGCTTTTTCTGTTTTTGAAACAGGGTCTAACTCTGTCGCCCAGGCTTGTTATATAACAAAAACATTAAAATCAAAGATTAAAGTAAAAATAAAATTAGAAGAATTCCAAAATTACAAATTTAAATAAAACCTTGGAAAGTAAATTGAGATATTAATCTTTATATTTCTTTTCTTTTTTTTTTTTTCCCGAGGTAAGAGTCTCACTTTGTCGCCCAGGCTGGAGTACAGTGGCACAATCTCGGCTCACTGTAACCTCCACCCTCCCAAGTTCAAGCTATTCTGGTGCCTCAGCCTCCTGAATAGCTGGGACGACAGGCACATGCCACCACACGCAGCTAATTTTTGTAATTTTAGTAGAGACAGGGTTTTGCCATGTTGCCCAGACTGGTCTCGAACTCCTGACCTCAAGTGATAGGCCTGCCTCAGCCTCTCAAAGTGCTGGCATCACAGGTGTAAGCTACTATGTCCAGCCTCATCTTTATATTTCTTTAACTTGAAATCATTATCCAAACTAAAAAAGGCTGAGACCAAAACTTTACAACAGAAAAAGATTATGTTAAAATAGTACACTTGACCAGGTATGATGCTACCTTGGTCAATATCCTGAATATTAAAAGAAAAAAAAAAAGTTTTGAGAAAAATGCTTTTTAAAAGTATATATTGTGACTTACTTGGCTCCAAAAATACATAATACTAAAAGTTTTAAATTTAGTATACTTCACATAAATGAAAAAAGTAGCAGAAATATTAACTGGCAAAGAGTGAAGTAAGAAAGCTACAAATAAAATTTATATAAAAAAAAATGTCAACAAATGTACAAGTTTGAGCAGAATGCTCAGCAACATTATCATATAGAATTTTTGAAAGAAAATGTTAATAACACAATTAAGTACCATTAACTTGGCCATGGTTGGTCTTGGTCCTCCTATAAATAAAGGATCGCTGTGCTCTTCTACACCTGGGACTTCACTTAAGTTTGGACGCTGCTCAGTTGAGACTGTCAACAACTTTGGTAAATGGAGAAATTGGATCCCACACTTAGAAGCTGCTGTTTTTACTCTTGGCACTTCCTGAATCCTCTGGTACCAAGAGGCTAGCAATGGAAATTCTACCAGCTTCTCAGAAAATTTCTTGCAGATAATTACCTAGGTAGGAAAATAATAAAACACATTATTATATATCTTTTGTTTGTAACAGCTGCGTTGAGGTAACTTTACAAACCACAACATTCACACATCTAAATGTATAGTTCAAACAATGAGTTGTAGTAAATGTATGCAGTAATGCAACCACCTAGTTTTAGTACACTTACGTCACCCCTGAAATTTCCCTTGTGACCATGTGCACTCTATCTGTGCTTCCACAGTCAGTTGCAGACAACCACTGATGGGCTTTCTATGTTTATAGTTTTGCCTTTTCCAGATTTTCATACAAATGGAATCATAAAATGTGGTTTTCTTTTATCAGTATTATGCTTTTGAAGTTAATCCATATAGTTACATTGACCAATTGTTTGTTTTTTTATTAAGAGTAGTAGTCATTGTGTGGATATACTGTATTTTCCTTACTCATTCACTTGTTGATAGATATTTGCATTTTCCCGGTTGTTGGCTATTATAAGTAATGTTGCTATACATTATAATGTAGCAGTGTTTATATGGAACTGTTTTTCATTTCTTTGGAAATCTAAGAGTCAAACTGCTAGGTTTTATGGTAACTGTATATTTAACTTTTATAGAAATTAAAATCTTCTCCACAGTTGCCATTCCATTTTACAATTCCCACTAGCAATCCATGGAGGTTCCAGTATCTCCACAACTTGTCAACACTTGGTATTATCAGTCTGTTTGATTTTAGTCATTCTTGTGGGTATATTACAGTGTCTCACTGTGATTTCAATTTGCATTTCCCTATGACTAATGATGTTGAGCAACTTTTCATGTGATTATTTGCCATTTGTATATCTTCTTTAGTGATGTGTCTTATATGTTATGATTAATTTCACAGCATAAAAATTGGAGCAACTCAGCAATGAGAAAATGAACACAATTAAAATGAGCAAAAGATCTGAGTAGACAACCAAAAAAGATACACAGATGGCAACTAAGTATATTAAAAAATGCTCATCATCATATATCATTAGAGAATTACAAGTTAAAACAAGGAAATGCAACCACACACCTATCAGAATGGCAAAAATCCAAAACACTGACAACTCCAAATGATGGTGAGCATGTGGAACAACAGGAACTCTCATTCATTGCTGGTGGGAATGAAAAATAGTACAGCCACTTTGAAAGACAGTTTAGCAGTTCCTTACAAAGGTAAATATACTCTTACCATACAATCCAATAATTGTGCTTCAAATGAGTTGAAAATGTATGCCCACACAAAAACCTGAACACAGATGTTAACAGCATCTTTATTCATAATTGCCAAAACTTGGAAGTAACCAAGATGCCCTTCAGTAGATGAATGGATAAACTGTCGTACAGCTATACAATGGAAAACAACCATCAATAGAAAAAGAAGAATATAATAATTCCAAAAAGAATCAACATATATAACAATGGCATTTGCAAATGTCTATGAATAATACAATTGAAAATCATTTTGGAAAATTTTACACCTTACATTCAACTGTCTATCATCTTTCATTGGTAGTATGTTTTTAACTCCCTCTAAGAACTCCTCTGTAATCAACTGCATTCCAATCTGGAAACCCTTTCATCTATAATTCATGGCCATGAACACATTCCTCTGTTCCTGACCCTCAGTATACTTGATAAGTTATTAACACACTGCATATAGAGAGTTAATTGGACAACATTATATCAAAAACCTAAAATCCTTAATATATACTTACACAAATTAGTTTAAGTGGTTAATGGGGAAAGAATTAAAATCAGTATTAACTTCCTCAACACAAATAATGTAACGCTTTTAAATTATCACAATTTAATATCTGTAGTCTATAATCATTGGTGTATTTTGAGGGGTCTCAAAAGAAATTTTTCAGCTTACTGCAGAAGTGTAAAAACGGAGAGCTTGTACTATTAATAGTGATCTAAAGTTCCATTTTTTTGTGTGTGTGAAGCTATCTTCTCTGTATGTGAACTATTAGGCAAAATCTAAATGATATTCCTTACCAATAATGTAAGAAGTATCTTTGAGAACCGTATTTTTAAAAATTACACAATGAGGTAAGGAGAACATTTTACTAAAGAAAATAGTAAAAAGATAAAAGAGAAAATTGTAAATATTTAAAACTAAAAAAGATAACTAGCATTATTTGGAAGACTTTTTTCCAAAAGCAGCACTTAAAGTAATACTTTCATTTTTTCAAACTAGAAAAATTTGAAATTGTTCCTCCTGACACAAACTCATATATTTTTGTTTTCCCTTGGTCAGATGCTTTCTCCCTAGCACTACCACCAAATTCTATTTTCTTTAAAATTTAGAGTGTTCTTGCTTCTTTGAGAGGCAATAAATGTTGTTTCCATAGAAACCACTATGTCACAAACACATTATGACTTATGATTATGAACAGATAGATAAATAAAAAGGTCAAGTCACAGGAAATCTCTACAAATATATCTAGCAGTAATATCAGAGCATGAGACAGAAAGGACAGAAAATTAATAAAAAATTCATACATATATATTATACTGTATTTTATGTGGACTTTAAGATTAAATGAGCACAAGTAATTGACTATAAGAACAAGGACTGTATCTAACTCTCTTTGAATACTGAAGCACTTAAAACACTGCCTTGCAAATAATACCCTGTTGAGTGAATAAACAAATGATAAAGAATCCATTTATTCAGAGAATAATCCCCTCAATATTTTTCAAGCTGCTATTTATCACTCATTTAGGGGTTGTGAAATCAACATAGCAGGTTTTTAAAAAATGAAATAGAAAATATCAGAGTACACATCCCATAAGTTTTTTTGTAATTATTTATATATTTTTTAACATATTATTTAAAGATACACATTTATTTCTACACTTATTCAACTTGTAAAATGTATTACAGTTGTCCCTCAGTACCCATGAAGGATTGGTTTCAGGACCTGTATCAGACACCCAAATCCACGGACACTCATACTCATGTCCTTGATATAAAATGGTGTAGTATTTGCATATAACCTATACACATCCTCTCCTATACTTTAAATCCTAGATTACTTCTAATACCTAATACAATATAAACACTATGCAAATAGTTATTCTGTATTGTTTAGGGGATCAGGACAAGAAAAAAGTCGGTACATGTTCAGTAGAGATGCAATTTTTTCCAAATATTTTAAATCTGCGGTTGGTTGAATACATGAATGCAGAACACATGGATATGGAGGGCCATCTGTATTTACTGAGTTAAAGTAAAAAAAAGTTTGAAAAATACTCTCTAAGGCACCCTGAGAGCCAAAAAGTTTATTAATTCTCTCAAGATTTCTGAATTGCTTGGAAATAGATTAGGTGCTACGGGAACAGATCTTTAGACATGATAATCACACTATAAATGTTCTCTTTTCTTCATCTTTCCTGTACTCTTCTTTTTAGTGACTTATTCTTATTTGTTAGATGTACGCGGCATCTTTCCTTTCTTTTGAAATGAAGTTGCAATTAAATAACAATAATTCATATTTAAAAGAAATTGAGGAGGTTTACTCTGTGTGACAGGCCACTCCATTTAATCAACATGCCAGGCCACTCTACTAATATCTAGACAGCTCAGAAGGTACTGAACCACATTCATTACACTCATGAAGATATATTTAAGGAAGTTGCTAATGAAAACTCTGTGAAATGAAAATTAAATTTCTTCATAAGAAATGATTACCAAATAGTTACCTGGCTCATAAGATCAAAACCATTATAAATATCACAGAGTTCTTTAAGGACAAGAAAAAAAAAAAAGATAATTTATTTTTAAAACAATGGTTTTTTAAAAAAAAAGTACAGCTACCAAAGCAAAAATAATATTTTAGTAACTCTGTAGTTAATTGTCAATAAAGGGCAAAAAAAATTGTCTGAATAAAAAGAGAAGCAAGACGTTGCATCTATTCAAAATATTTCTTCCTTTGCATTCCTTTACAATCACTTATTATATAAAATATTTTGTTATTTTATATCATTTCCTTAGTCATACCTCTTTGAAAATATACTCACAGATGTTTAGGTGAGCAGTGTAAGCAGAGAAAAAACAGTAAACAACCTATCTAAATGGAAATATAATCCCAGCTCTCCATTTTTTACTTATAAATTAGAAGTAGTGAGTTAAAGCTAAAAGCTCTTGAGGACCTAATGCATAGGAGAAGACACAGAAAATACAAATTTACCACTAAATAAGTAGCAGCTACCATTTTTGTAATATGCCAGCAAAAAGTGAGGTTCCCAATTTTATGCCAATGGGAACACAGGAAGAGGTATTTAGTTTTGCTAAAAAATCAATTTCTAAAAGAGGAATGATTTTACCTAAGCTAATAAAGGGGTGTGTGTGTGCGTGTGTGTGTGTGTGTGTGTGTATTTAATCTCAATTCAAAGCATCAGAAGTTAAAATGTAGAAAATCAAATCATAAGTGTTCAAATTACAAGATTTTATAAAATTATAAAATGCAACCTTTCTGTCTTATAGGAGTACAATAATGTTTTAAATACTTCTATCAAAGTGTATTTGCTTACTAGTACCACTTGAAAAATAACATACAATCTTCTAGTATTGGAACAGTAGGATTTTGCCCTAGTATAGCTATTCATTGCTACTTCTCCCATATGCTTGATACGCTATCTACCAGAAAATTCTAGTAAATGGATTAAAGAGGGGGAAACATGAGTGTACCTATTAATTTATTCCTTTTAAATCTATTTCTAAGACTTTTCAGAGGAGAGGGTATTGTCAGGCCCCTTTCCTTAAGAGGTGCTGAGCCATCACGGGTTAACTTTGTAAAGTAATAAAGTATTTTCTGGAAAAAAAGAGCTTGCAGCAGCTTTATACATAATACCTTAGCCCTTCCATGTTTGTCTCTGACTAATTAAAAAAAACAAAACCAAAAAAACACCTCATCCATTCTACTTGTTATTGTTTTCCATCTTTGGTTTTATTCTGTTTATCAGAACTGGGTATTTTCCCTAGTTCTTCTCATTTTGTCCCTTAGGAATTCAAACCTTGACTTAGCAAAACTGACTCCTTACTTTTATGTCCTTGACTTTATTCCTGTGACTAAATATTCTGTCCCTAGATTCAGTTTTATGCTTCTGGTAACTTGACCTTGATTACTGATGATGAACTTGATCCTGATTCTGATCATTTGGATGGTCACTCCATTCACCTCAATGTATGTTAATTCAAGCAAAAAGGCTTGCCAACATAACCACTCTATGAATTAAAATGACTTCTTTACTACCCAAGATGATTTAAAGGAGAAAAATATAACAAGTATCAAGGCTTTATCAAAGAAAGATGAATTCCTGAAAATATGAGGTGGGCGGATCACAAGGTCAGGAGTTCGAGACCAGCCTGGCCAACATGGTGAAACCCTGTCTCTAGTTAAAAAATAGAAAAATTAGCTGGGCATGGTGGCGTGCACCTGTAATCCCAGCTACTTGGGAGGCTGAGGCAGGAGAATTGCTTCAACTCAGGAAGCAGAGGTTGCAGTGAGCCAAGATTATACCACTGCACTCCAGCCTGGGTGACAGAGCAAGACTCCATCTCAAAAAAAAAAGAAAAAAAAAAAATCCAGTAAAAATACAAAGGAATGAAGGAAAATATTTCAAGAATTAGTTTACATATTCACATCATTTTAATAAATTTCTTCAATAAAGGAATGGATATGCTACTTTCATTCAATTCTGATGAAACTGGAAACACAGTTATCCAAAGAAGTCAAGAAGACAGAAGACCAAGTATTTCATAATGTATCAAATGACTGCTCTAATGACTGAACTTGGTAATAGAGGAGAGGGATCATGGAGAAGAGAATCTAGAAATCATTTGACTAGGAAAAAATTTACAAATCAATGTCTTCTTCCCACTCAACTCTGTGGACTCTATTAAATTATGACATTTGGCATTTAAAATACCAATCAACATCTAAACAATTCCTGGATCTCCCTATTTTTACATTGTTTTGGTTGCCAAGTTTGGTTCAATTTTGAGGAAAAGAGAAATGTTCTTTAAGAAAATGACAATTGATCAATACTGCCTAATTTACTTGTGAAGCAAAGCCTTCAAATACATAGATTTTCAATAGAAGTCTCTTCTGTCAAAAGATACCTGAATTGTTGGTGATATATAATGAGAATGAAATCTAATATCTGATTCCTTAGTAGGGAAAAGGGGGAAATGCTTCCAAGAAAAAAAAAAACAAAACAAAAGCAAAAAGCAATGCAGCTCTTGAAAACCAATTGGAAGGCTGCAGAGAGCTAAGCTTCCTATGTTCACTCTGGTATTATTTTCACCCTGTTCTTTTTTCCTGCACAGAAGGAATGTGTGTGTGCATGTGCGTGTGTGTGTGTGTGTGTGTGTGTGTGTGTGTGTGTATAAGACAGAGAGAGAGAGAGAGAGAGAGAGAGATCTTCCTACTCAGAAAACTTTCTATCCTCCCCCAGCACATAATAACAGAGCCAGCTACTTTAATCTCAGAGAGAACGGAGAAGCATACAGGTCAGAATAAAATATTTTCAATTTGATAATACCTAACATAAGATTAATTTAAGTGACTAATAATTATAAAATTTAGCTGACAAGATTTTTAGTTTTTGTTTTTTTTTAACTGGATCCTCTAATAGTAGAAGTCCAACGGACTATCCATGGTACCACAGAGCCGACTTGGACCTTCTAATATTAGAAAGTAATCACAATAGAAACTTGAAGTTAATAATAACAACTGTTAACATTTTAGCAATTTCACATTAAAAGTCATAATAATTACTAACATTGATTGACAGCTTACTATGTGCCAAGCACTGTTCTCCATACTTTACACAAACTTTCATTTGTTCCTTACATTTTTCCTCTTAGATAGGTACTATTATTATCTCCATTTTACAGATAAGAAAATGGAGAAAGACATTAATAACTTGCCCAGCAGCATACTGGCAATAAGAATGAGAATAAAAATTCAAACCTAGGCAATTTCATAGACCGAAACTCATAGTGATGTGTACAGTCCAGACGAAACCTTACCAAGAAATGATGGATACAGGGCAAGAGCACGATATCTGCCAGAGTGAAGTAAAGCCCTTCTGCAAACACATGCTCCAGAGGTGGAAGGTCGGAGGCTTTTGCTTTTCTGATGTGAGAAGGCTCTCTGTTGGTAGTAGCTGGTTCTTCCTGCACTGTGAGCTTTGAGAATGCCACTTTCAGTTCCAGACTCTCAGATGAAGAGTCCAACTCTTCAGATGTTTCCTGCGTGTGGACCTTGCTCTTTGCCTTTCCCTTAGTAAGGGGAGGCCCAACTCCATCAGCCTTCTGTTGCTTGAGTTTCTGCCTGCGGAGTTTATCATCATTATGCACTCTAACAGGCTCACTAAGCTTTTTCTCTAGCTGTAGTATTTCTACAGGTATAGTTGGGGGCTGGTCAGAAGATTCTCTGAGAAAATTCTCAATAGCCAAAGGGATGGTGAGTTCACATAGCCTGGTCCACTGACTAACCTACAAAACAAAAACAAAACAAGAAATGAAAGGATTTTTTAATTTCAACATAACTTGAGAAAAAATAACTGTCTTACTGGGAAATAAGTTTTGAGCTAAATCATCCCTGGGTTAGGCTTTTATGTTACATCAGGAGACACATCACGGTGTTTTAGAAGTAAAAACATTAAGCAAAAGAGGTTTAGCATTCCTGTATTCCCCTTACTAAATAAATCATTACTTCTTAAAGCCTTAAAAATATACCTCTCCTGTCCCACCATTTTCCTAGATCCTACAATAAGCAGGACTTCCAAAGCATTACTATTTGAGTTCCTATTTATATGTAAACATTCTGTTTAAAAATCAACATAACTAAAATAAAGAAAAAAAGTTATTTTCTAAAAATGTCTCCAAACTTTATAAATTAAGTCTTAATTCTTATTTTTCAATACTGCACTGAAATATTGGCACACGTAAAGGGTGTATTAGCCCATTTTGCATTGCTGTAAAGGAATAGGTGAGGCTGAGTAATTTATAAAGTGAAGAGGTTTATTTGGCTCATGGTTCTGCAGACTATACAAGAAGCATCTGCTTCTGGTCAGGACCTCAAAAAGCTTTTAGTCATGGTAGAAGGCAAAGAGAGAGCAGGTGTGTCGCATGGGGAGAGAGGGTGCAAGAGAGAGCAAGGAGGAGGTACCAGACGCTTTTCAACAGCTAGATCTCTAGTGAACTAACAGAGCAAGAACTCACACATTACCCCAGTGAGAGCACCAAGTCATTTATAAGGCATCTGCCCCCATGACGCAAACACCTCCTACCAGGTCCCACCCCCAACAATATTGGGGATCACATTTCAACATGAAATTTGGAGGGGATAAATATTCAAACTATATCAAAGGGCTACCTTATTTCATTGGTTACTGTGGTTTTTTAAAATAAACTTTTATTCCTAATAGGAAGTTAAAATATTAAATGGTCAAGTAATTATGTTATCACTCCACTCTATAGCTTCAAATAACAGAAAAGAGACATTATACTTACTTCAGCACAGGCTTTCAAGCAAGTCTTTTTAAAGCCCAGAAGTTCCAAAAGTTCCTTCTTTAAGGGGTCTGCTTCATAGGATTTCTGGATTATGTGTCTCAATACAACGGCAAGTCCTGCTCTACAAAAATTGTCTGATCGTTCTACTACTGCAGGCAAACAGCAATTCTGGACTATTGGTGGGAGCTCTTGCCTTGAAATAATCTGTATTTCAACATCCTGGATCAGATCATCTCTTAGTAGTGAACTATCTGTACTCACTTCTTTGGTGACAACTAAGCAAATTTTAAAGATTTTACAGTCACAGTAAGATAACAGAAATAAAGTTACAGATGTATGAAGAGGAAAGATGCATCCTTTTGTTTGGTGAGAAAAGTCCAGATACAGGTATTCTTCTTCTGTAAGACTTTTCTTTATGGCTTTCATTTTCTTCTTTCATTGAGTCACCTAAAGTATAAATTGTAATGATTATGGTCTTAGAATATAATCATTTAGAAGCTAAAAGATGAATGTTTCAAAAGCCTGTTCTAGAAATCAGTAAAAATTTGCAGTAGATAATAATGCTATGAGGTTTGTTTCTGAAGACTGACTAAATGACTTCCAAAAGAAAAAATTCCACCCTTTGCAATTGACTAGCATTAGAGGAAATTTTACAACAGCTCCTTTAAAATGAGCAAACCCCAGTGCTTCCCAATAGAGCCCTCCCAATCAAGTACTTTGGGGTCTCACTATAGGTGAGAACAGGAGATAAACAGAAGGGGAAATAAATTAACCAAGAATACTGAGAGCTGTCTGGGGATAATATCCTTGAGAAGTTTTACCAGTGCTGGTCCTTCCATACTGCTTCTTTTTTATGACCCTACAAAATAATAGGGAGGGGACATTCATTCTTTTAGGAGAAGTAGATTCTACTCAAGTGATAGCTGCTGAGTGCTAAATCATAATATAAAAATATTTAAATTTCCCCATAACATGGATAGTGAGAGCTGAGATATCTTAAAGTTAACATGTCCAAAATCTAGTTCCTTATTCTCTCCCACCCTCAAACCTGCTCCTTATGTGTCTTTCCCATCTCAGTTTACACCGTTCTTTTCCTTTACACCCCCATAACGAAACCCTCCAAGGTCTTCCCATTGTCCTTAGAGAAAAGCCAAAGTTTCTACAACAGCCTACAAAAATCTCCTTGATCTAATCCTCTTTTATGTCTCTGAGTTTGTCTCATTAACTCTCTTCATTGCTCACTGTTCCAGCCAAAGTAGATTGTTATTCCTCTAAAACAGCCATCTCCAACATTATTGGCACCACAGACCAGTTTCATGAAAGACAATTTTTCCATGAGGGGTTGGTAGGGGGATGGGGATGGTTTCCGGATGAAACCTCAGATCATCAGGCATTAGATTCTCATAAGGAACGTGCAACCTAGATTCCTCCTGCGTGCAGTTAATAGGGTTGGAGCACCTATAAGAATCTAATGTCATTGCTGATCTGACAGGAGACGACATTTAGGCAGTAACGCTGGCTTACTGCCACTCACCTCCCACTTTGAGGTGGGGTTCCTAACAGGCCCCAGACGGGTACTAGTCCTGGGCCATGGGTTGGGGGACCCCTGCTAAAACACTAGGTACATTCCCACATCAGGGCCTTTGCACTTGGTGTTTCCAGTACCTAAAACACTTCCTCACTTCCTTCAGGTATTTATTTATTCAATGGCAACTTCTTACTGAGATCCTCCCTGACTACTCAATTTAAATCACAAACCCCAGTCCCCACGCTCCCTGAAAAAATGGTGATATACCATATTTTATTATTTGTCTCCCACAACTAGAATGTTCCATGAGTAAAAATTTTTTGTTCACTGCTTTATATGCTTATTATATATATAAGCAAGCAGTATTTGACAAATGAAAGCAGAGATAAATATACACACTGGTTAAAGGTGCAAACACACACAGTCTTGAGATCAGATTCTTCATGGCTATTTTCAAGTCATATTCCTTAAGTTTTTTATCAATTGTCCTGTCTTTTTATGTTTATACATTTCCTGGGTCAAAAATTCCCAATGTTCTAATCCATAAATTACAATTATTCCAAAACTGACACTAGATGGCACTCTTTAAAAGCATTCATCATGGAAATATGTACCAGAAACATGACATATTAGAAGGAAAATTACTTTAAAAGCTTTTAAAAAGTACATATGCACCTCTCGTCTTTTAAGTGTATTCAAAATGTTAGTGTACACTTAATTTTAGAAAACCTTCACCATACTAAATTTTCTTTAATATTTTAAATTCCTTTTTTAAAAAAATCTGAAACAAAACCTGAACACTTTAAGCCTCTTAGTTCTTCATTCTTTAAAAGCAAATAACTTATAATCCATTATAAAAAAGAAATATAGTTAGTAAAGTATTATCTTATAAAGTTTCTTAATAATACAAATAATCACTACTGCTTTATTTTATATTTATTCTATTAAAATGTAACAGATACATACCATGATTTGTTACTTCTTAAAAGATTATCTGGGGGAAAATTATTTTACGTACTGTAAAAGGAACAACTTTTTAACTTACAGATGCCATTTTCTCCCTGAGCTTATTTTTTAAAATTTTTGTCACCGAGAGATAATTTTTAAACAAAAAGGTATTTATTAAAGATCAAAGGTCAGAGTTTGTTTTGTTTTGTTTTGTTTTTTAAATAAAGCTGAACAGAGCTCTGGAAACATTTTCATTATTAATATAACACCTTTATGCTATGAGTCCTTAAAAACAGTCAAACAAAGTGAGATCTGTAACAACACTAGGGCAAAAAGAACCAACCACACTTTCCAGGAATTAACAGTCTTTATGAGGAATTTGCTCTGGACTCACTCTCCTGCCAGTAGGATAATAAAAAGAAGACTGATCCCTAAGTGTTTCAAGAAAGCAGATTTGAAAGAAAACATGGCTGATTTCATCATTTGCCCAGCAGTCTAAAAAATAGTAATTATGAGCCTCATCGTAACACTTTTTAAAAACTGGAAACAAAGTCATGCTATCTAATAGCTTTTAAGATATGTAGAAATATATTTTTTAAAAAGTACGTCTATATTTGCCATGTTGCAAGGCACATAAGAATATGACAATAGGGTTTTAGACATATTCTATAAACTCTTCTCATTGTTAGCACTTAAAATGCTAAATGTCAGCAAAACAGAATAGCAATAACCTGCCCACGGTGATATCTAAAAATTAATGAGATGCCTGAGAGACAATGCAACAAAGTACTGTTGATTCTTAACGTATTTTCTTAAAAATATAGATGTTGGTTTTTCCCCTGGGAGATTAAAAATGTTACTTAATGATCTTAGAGTAAAAAAATAAAAAATTACTCTCCTTGAATGTTTCCCTATTATGTACTAATATAATTTTTTAAATAAATATTATTTAGTAAACCTGTACAAATGTGATGTTTTTGGCTTGCACTGTGCCTTTTTAGAGAGAAGAACCACTATTTGCTCCAAGTATGCAAATATCACAGACAAAAAAAAAAAATCCCTCCTCTTTTTTCTTTCCTAGCTTGAGAATGCCTTAGTTCATTCATTTTTCGTCATGATCTTTAAGAAGGTAGGTACTATAGACTCAACTTCTGTCTCTAGGGCTTCTGGGGCATAGCTCTTGTTACTCCATATTACATTCCTGCCAAGCACAGAAATAGAGTAATTTGCTCTTTCTCAGCTTTGACAGGTGCCACTCTCCAGAGAGGGAATGAGAAAGTAGCAGACAAAACCACAAACTTCAGGATATTAAATAGAGTGTGCATCTCTTTCCCGGACATGCCAGTTTGCTTGGGAATCTTGGTGAATTAATAAGTAGGTAAAAAGAAAAGATTATGGCTTTGATTTCATTACTCAGGAAAGTTCTAATGTATTTTTAAATGGTGGAATTAGTCATAGGTTTAATATTTAGGCATTCAGAATTTTTTTTTGCACTTTCATTCTAATGAATATATCTTAGCCTTGATAAAACACAGAGAATGAGAGAGACAAACAGTAAACTATTAAAAATAAGCATACTTCTCCACAGTCCAGAAAAAACAAAGCTTGAAAATTTTGTGATCAAAATTCAAGTCAAGATCTATGGCATTATGTACAACATTATATATTAGATAAATTATATATTATATAATGAAGACCAAAAAGTGCATAATTGCTGCAAATTATCAACCTGTGTTTTGTTTTTTGTTTTTTCAAATGAGTTATCTTTGTGACAATTTGATAGGAGTTCAATAAATGTTAGGTAAATAAAGTTTTAAATAGTACATACATTTTATCATCTACCTACTATGTGCTGAACACACAGAACATGTGCATTACTTCTAAAGCTCACAATCCTTAAAAGTATTTTATTTCCATTATAGAGATGAGAATTGTACATCAGTCCAAAAGTATTAATTAAATTTATAAAAGATCTTATTTAGAGACATTTAAGAATAGGTATTGTTCTAATATAATAGTACTATTTATAAATAAAATTTCATAAATTGAAGCAATTTTACCAAAGTGAAAATCGTCAGGTATTATGTTATTCTAAGCAAGTATGCTGGTCTCAGTAATCCTTGATATAAACTTCCATCCCTGGGTTATTTGACAAGTTTCTACACTGGATTAAATCCTTTGGCAATTCTTTCCTGATTCCTTTTATTGGCTACTCTGCAGATGGCTCAGTGACCCCAGCTCAGTGTTTTGCCCTGTTCTCAATCCACACTTCATCCTTTGAATACTGGTTTTCACACTTGTGATCATGCCACACAATTAGTTACACATTTTATAATGTAACACACAATACACTGAATAAAATGGAAACAAAAATGTCATGAAGCAATACTTATCCTACTATATGGGATAAATCTGATATTTTTTCCTCTGTGCTTGTTTTTTTAAATGCTGGTTGTTATTCATTACATTGATTTCCTGACTCATTAATGGGGCACAACTCACAATATGACAGCACTGTTCTGGGTGATCTCCAGTGCCATAGCTTTAAATATTATCTGACTCTTACATGTATATCCCAGCCATATCTTCTCCCCTAACTTCAGACTCCTGTATTCTACCTGACATCTCCATGTGGATGTTTTTCTAAACCTGCTCCTCTTCCCTTAGTGTTCTACTTCCTGGTAAAATGGGAACACCAATCAACCAGATGCTCAGGCCGAAAACTCAAAAGTCCCACTCAACTTCTTTTCTTCTCTCTCTCAGACCCTGCCATCTCTACCTTTGAAGTATATGCTAAATCCAACTCCTTAGCACCTCTACCACTACCACCTTAATCTAAGTCATCACCAGTGCTTACAAGGACTACTGCAAAAGCCTATTAACTGTTTTCCTCCACTTGCCATAAAACAGTCCATTCTCCAACAACAGGATGATCCTTAAAAACATAAATCAGATGTCTCCTGCTCAAAACCATCCAGTGGCTCTTCAGCACACTCAGAATAAAATCCAAATTTCCTATTATGGCCTATAGGCCTACTGTGACCCTAGCTATCCCTTTCTGACCTCATCTTTTATCCTTCTTCACTCCCTTCCAGCCACAGTTGTCCTTGCTGTTTTTGGAAGGTGCCAGAAATGCTCCCACTTGAGAATTTTTGTACTTGCTATTTCTTTGCCTAGAATGCTTTTCTCCAAGAGATTCACATGGCTTGCTCCCTCATTTCATTGATTTATCTGCATAAATATTAACTCAGAACAGCCTCTCCTGACTGCCTGAATTGAAAAAGCACTCCCTAGCCTCTTACCTAGCGTCCCTTTTTCTTCATAGCTCTTATCACCTAACACTATAATTTCTCCAGTGTTTAATGAACTCAAACTTTAGTTCAAGGAATGAATGTGCATACATGAATGTTAGAAATCACTGTCTGAGAGTACTATTAATAACTTTATTCTTGGTACAACATGAATTTCGTTCTTCATGACACCATTCTTTCTTTTCCAAATTAATAAATCTATTTTAAGGATCAACTAAGTATAAATTAAAATGAAGAAATAAGATCACCTTTGTAAGGTAAATTGGGAAAAATATAAATGGAATCTAACCAAACTCATAAATAGAGCAAGCACAGAAGTTTTTATGTATACTTATATCCAGGGCAAAGGAACTAAGAATCTTAACTAGACTTCATACATGTGCCTAGCGAGAATATTTATAAAACAAGAATTATAAAGTAATAGATTAGAGCCGAGACTGTTGAGCCAGACTACCTGGGTGCAAATATCCTGGTTCTGATTCTTAGTAGCTATAAAAAACTTTTCTGCATATCTGTTTCCTCACTTATAAAATGGAGACAATAACTGTACCTATCATGTAGTGTGCTGTACAGAACAAAGCTTGTCACATATTAAGTCCTTAAATAAATACTAGCTACTATTATTTCTTTATAATTTATAAGCAAATTCCTTACCAATTGGCACTATTAAAATATGCAAACTTTGGGCCAGGCACGGTCGCTCACACCTGTAATCCCAGCACTTTGGGAGGCTGGGGTGGATCACCTGAGGTCAGGAGTTCGAGACCAGACTGACCAACATGGAGAAACCCCGTCTCTACTAAAAATACAAAAAAAAAAAAAATTAGCCAGGCGTGGTGGGGCATGCCTGTATTCCCAGCTACTCGGGAGGCTGAGACAGGAGAATTGCTTGAACCTGGGAGGGAGAGGTTGCGGCGAGCCGAGATGGTGCCATTGCACTCCAGCCTGGGCAACAAGGGGAAAACTCCATCTCAAAAAAAAAAAAAAAAAAAAAAAAAAGCAAACTTTGATGGGCAAAACCCAAATTATGCTTCATATTTTCAAGCGTCTTTCCATGAAAGGTAAGGGATTTATATTGACTGAAAATTTTTTCCCACCCAAACACTGAAAAAACATAGTTGTTACTGAGACTGAAAGCCAGGGAATCATGAAAGGTAAAATATAAATGTGAAACCCGTAATCCATGTGCATACTAACCCATTGTACAAAATAAGAAGTTCAACACAGTTTATAAGTATGAAAAATCACAAACTGCTTTCTTAAAGATTAAAATTTAAACCTGCTAAAAACTCTCTCCTACATCATATGTTCAATATTTTGAATTTTATAACTTAGCTTGGATTTTATGTTTTTCATAAAACAACACTATTTGGTTGAATATTGCACCCTATTTTATTACAATAACATAGATTTAACCAAAAAAAACCAACAACAACAACAACAAAAAAGCTTGCCCCTCAACAGATAGCAGCCAATTACCTTAAATATTTAAAGTCAAAAAAGATAAGAAAAAAACTGAGATTTTTTCAAGCTCATTAAATATGTAATATGGGATGCAGTTAAGTCCTAGAGAACAAAAGCCAATGATTAAAATTAGCTGTTTTCTTATCTGGTAAAGAAGTAGGAAAAAAGTTTTTAAGTGAAAAGCTTACTGTAACCTTAGCCATAAACAAAGGGTGTAATCTTCTCTCTGGAGACCCCCAGGGAATCATCTGTTGCCATGGAGTCATAATGCCTGCAGCTAAACCAGACCTCATAATTAACAGTGATCCACAGCGCAAATGGCTAACATCAAGTACGAAATAAAATTACTTAATTTTCACAGCAAACAATACCTGTGCTTGTTTTAACGTACATGGTTTAAATATCTGCATTCCAAGTGTTCCAATATTCTGCATAACAGAATTCCATAAACTACATTAAATACCTTAGAATAAACACACACACACCAGGGAACCGTGTATACTACAGATGTATTAGTTAGCTGGCTCCAGAATTTGTTAATTTTGAGGGCTGCTAAATTGTTGCTATTAGAAAGGCTAATTGGATATTCAGTATTTATTCTTTGTTAGAAAAGCTAATTGGATACTCAGTATTTATTTTTATTTAAAAATCACAGATGATACAAAAGCTACAAGTAAAACAAATTTAAAAAAGCAAAAACAGGCCCGGCGCGGTGGCCCACGCCTGTAATCCCAGCACTTTGGGAGGCCGAGGCGGGCGGATCATTTGAGGTCAGGAGTTTGAGACCAGCTTGGCCAACATGGTGAAACTCCGCCTCTACTAAAAATACAAAAATGAGCCGGGTGTGATGGTGGGCGCCTGTAATCCCAGCTACTCGGGAGGCTGAGGCAGAAGAATTGCTTGAGCCCGGGAGGCGGATGTTGCAGTGAGGAGAGATCAGGCCATTGCACTCCATCCCCAGGCGACTGAGAGAGACTCCGTCTCAAAACAAAACAAAACAAAACAAAACAAAAACTTGATGGGCCCACTATTAGAGACGCTCAAGTTTGAGCTCTGTTTAAATTAAAGCAAAAAAAAAAAGTTTAAAATATATAAAATAAAAAGAACTGATGATTCTCAAATCTCATTGACCTTTTCAGTCTTATTTTTGAAGTGAGACCTCACAAAATGATACCTACAGGTGTAATACACGATTTTTAGTAATGAGTATGCTTAAAGCAATCCTCTCAGTGGTGTGTGCCCCCAATCAGGCAGTTTAAAAAAAAAAAAAAAACCACATAGCTTAATGTTTGATTTATTAAATATGACAGCGAATCATTTAGTTGTGTTATAACAGTTTATTATCATGGATTTAAATAACCATGTTTACATGTTTAAAATTATCACATCACTAGTTCTTGCTAGCTTTTGCCTTTTCTCCTGTAAGCACTGCTTTTACCGATAAGCTTAGATAAAATAGAAATACACCACCTTCTTTATCAATAATGTAGCACACGATACATTACTAAGGCTGGCATTTTCTTGATATTCAAGAATTTATGACAAGGAATGGGATCCTGGCATTAAGAATAAAGAGGAAAAAAACAAGTCATCTAATCCCAAAACCAGGTGGAAAGTTGGGATGGAAGTACGTGTATTAGCAAACGTTTTTGAAGCCAAAGCAATTTTCATGCAAGTTAAACTTTCTACAGAAGTTAAAAACCGAAGAGATACTGCTGTGATGACAAAACATAAGCGAATGGCCCAAAATGAGGCAAGTCCTTTGGAGTAAATGTTAGGTAGTATTCACATAGAACTGCTTTCTGCAATTAGGAAGGGCTGGAATGGAAAACTCAATGCCAAAGAGAGAAGAGAAGTTAAAAGTGTGACCCAAGAGGTCTGAAATTACACTTAACAGCAAATATCAAACCACCCCCACCAACGCCTCCAACTGGAAGCTGTCCCATTTCTCCAGCAGAGGAAGACACTAGGGATTGGCTAGGAGGAAACTGGGAAACGCGTACTACTGAGGAGCCCAGAGCCCTCAACCCGCACCTTCAGCAGGAGTGGCCAAAAAGGAGTTTGAGGCGGCCCCAGGGCTGGAGAAACATCAGGACGATGATACCACGCCCTTATCCTTCCCACCCTTTCCCCGCATCCTCAGCCCTATAGACCTCCGAAGAAAAGAGCGGTCCTTTGGGGGTCGCGGAGGCTGAGAAGCCGGCGGCCCGAGCGCCCTCTTTACCTGGTCGCAGAGGCGCGGCCAGGCAGGTAGGGTGCGTGAGCGTGTCGGCGACCTGGGCCGCCTGCGCCTTCCCGCCCAGCCCGAGCTGGAATTCCCAGGCTGCCTCTGGGAGCTGCTGCCCGCAGACCGCTCGCTTCCACAGAGGCCAGAAGAAAAACGACAGCTAGTTTATCTGGAAAACACTCC
Source organism: Macaca mulatta (assembly GCF_049350105.2). NCBI lineage: Eukaryota > Metazoa > Chordata > Mammalia > Primates > Cercopithecidae > Macaca > Macaca mulatta. The sequence continues at coordinate 115,135,196 of NC_133410.1, read as the reverse complement.
CGCCGGCCGTCATTCATAATCCGGCGGACCGGAAAAAGGGAAGTAACGTCACTTCCTACTGTCGTACTGCCAAACGTTTCCCCCGCCCCTACTGTGGGAACCTTTGTTTTTCTGCTTTCGGAGCCGGCCAGTGCGGGGACCGTTTCCGAAGGGACCACCGGGAACAGACGGATCGGCAGGGCGGGGCGGAACGGTGAGTTGTGCTGAGCGACTTTGCTCCCGGCCGCCTCCTGGAGGCTCGAGACCCCCCGCTAGGAGCGAGGTGGGAGAGTAGCTACGTGGGGTATTAGTTTCCTCGCTCCTCAAGCGGAATCATCATAACCTACGGGCGGTTGCGTTCCCTAGACTGACTGCTGTCCCCTTTCAGTGAGGACTGTGCTTCCTCCGAGGGAGTTGCGGGCCGGGGCATGCGGACCGAGGATATTTCTAGGTCTAGGGACAAGGGACTTGGAATCCTGCCTCGGACTTTGTCGGAGGGTTTTAGTCACTTCTCTACGTAGCTCCCTCATTGTCTCTCATCTTTTAGCTCCCCTGTCAAGGACCATCCCCCATTCTAGGCCTTCGATGTGTGATGCTTTGATCAAAGGATTGACATTCTTTTTCTAAGTGTTTGCTGTCAGCTTTCAGTCTCTTGATTGGTTTGGAATCGGAGCCTTTTCTCCTGCGATTCCAGGTGTCCCTAAGGTATCATTGTTACCCAGAACCAAGAACTCTGGAGGAATGAAAAAGGCAGCATCTTTAAAAGAATGTTTATTGGAAGGTGTTGCAAGAGTTTGCGAAGTCATGAAGAACAAAGTTTTTTAGAGCCATTATGAAATGGCAACGGTAATACTGCACTCTGTGTGCATAAATTCGGTTTCCTTCATCTGGGGCACATGCATATGATCAACTTTAGACTTCTTTTGAGATTGGCAGGTAGGGTGAAAGATGGATCTGGGAGAAAGCACATACTTACATTTATATATGAATGCCCAATTCAGGTTGGAGAAATCGCAGAAGCCTTATAAGGTGACATTTACCCAAAAAACCTAGTTCATTCATTGGGTAAATATTTTTGAGCCCTTATTAAGTTTCAAGCACTAGGGAAATGCAGTGAACAAAACAAGTTCCTGCTCTCATCAAGTTTACAGGCCAGTGGGATTAATGAATTTAAGCAAGCTAGGTGAAAGATTATGAGAGTTTTACAAATAGGAACATTGTACTACAAGTCTCCAGTCATGAAATGGGTGATTGCTTTGCTTTTGCTTTTTTGATGTTTGGAGTTTTTTTGTGGGGGCAGGGGTGAGTTACTTTTGTGATTTCTGCTGAAGGGACCTTGGAAATGGCTACAGTTGTATAGAAGGAGAGATAAGACCACTATACTTTGATCACTTAGTTCCAGTAATTCTATAGCCATTATTTGTGGTACTCTGCAAAGTAGCAAAGGGATAGGCAAAAGCATAAATATAGACTCTGCCCTTAAAGTACTCAGAGTTTTGTAGGGCACATAACACTTGTGCCAAAAAAAAAAAATACTTCAAGGGAGAAAGTTGCACTACCATGAAAAAGCACTATGAGATATCCTTGAAGGGAGAGACTATTAATAGGGTTTGGAATGGAGAGGGGCACAGCAACTGTCAGTCAAATCTTCATGAGAAGTATTTGAACAGGGTCTTGATAGGATGTAGATATATAAAAATAGGTAAAGAGCTTCCCAGACAAAAAATTTAAAAAAAGAGAGGTAGGGCCAGCTAGCTATAAGGCAGATCTGGGGATGATGAATGATAATTTTTGTGCCAATTACTGAATCGTCTTAAATGCTAGGCCAAGAAATGTGGACTTTATTTTGAAGGTGGTGGAAAGCCCTAACTTCTCAGCAAGAATTTTTTTTTTATTTGAATGAAAAGGAAGAAAACTGGGTTTCAGGAAAATTTGTATGGCAACAAAGTTGAAGTCAAGGAAAATAACGAGGTTATTGCCATAGTTCAAGTAAGCTAATAAAACCTGAATTTCATTAGTAGCAGTGAAAGTGAAAAGTAGGGCAAGTGTGAAAAATATTGCAGAATCCACAGGAAAGGCCTGCTGATTATTTGAATATAAGGAGTAGGGAAAGACTCAGTGAAGGAAAGACTTTGGTCTCAAACCTGACTAAAAGTAAGTTATGTCATTTATTGAAAGAGCAGGACAAGGAACTTTTCAGGAGGATAATCAGAATCTCAATTTTAGTTGTAACTGAATTGGAGATGCCTTTAAGGAACCAGATAGACACATACACTAAGCATTTGGAAACACGAGATTCAAATTTAAGAGATTTGGCTCGTACTTGTAATCCTAGCAATTTGGGAAGCCACAACAGGAGGATTGTTTTAGCCCAGGAGTTTGAGACCAGATGAGAGCAACATAGCAAGACCCTGTCTCTACTTAAAAAACAACAAAATTAACTGGGCATGGGTATGGTGGTACATGCCTGTAGTCCTAGCTGCTTGGTAGGCTGAGGCAGAAGGATCGCTTGAGCCCCAGAGTTCGAGGCTGCAGTGAGTCATGATCTCGGTGCACTCTAACCTGGGCAAGACCATGTCTCAAAAAAAAAAAAAAAAGCGAGAGAGAGAGATTGGAGTTGGGGTAAAACATATTAAATCATCTACCCAGAGATGATAGTTGAAAACCTGATGTGTATAAGATTACCAAGAAGAAACTGCTAGCAGAACTAAGAAGATAGCCAAGGACAAACACTTGGACAATACCAAAAGCAACAAGCATCAGAAGACAAAACCAGAGAAAGAGTAGTCAGAGATAGAAGAGGAAAAACAGAAAAGTTGAGTGTAACAGAACTCAAGGGAAGAGAAAGTTTTATGAAATTGGAAGTAGATAACAAGTATTTACTTGGCCAACATTTACTGTTATTTGCTGTTTTCCAGGAACTCTGCCAGACAGGGATTACAGCAGTAGGCAAGACCAATCCACTGCCTGCCTTCATGGAACTTACATTCTGATGAGAAAGAAAGATTATTTACATAATTAACAGTGTGATTAATATTATAAATAAGTACAGAATGTTTTTGGACTATGTAACAGTAAAACTTCTAGTTTTGTTGAAGGAATGTGCAGGAAAAACAGAAACTTGAGAGGTGACCTAAGATGGAGGTGGGGGTGGCACACTTTCTACTGAAGTACTAAGGTAAGAAAGAGTATATTGGAGGGCTTGAAATAAGTCATATAGCTATAACAGAGAGTGAGAATGGCCTGAGATACTAGGTAACATTTAATGAGTGTGAACTATGTGCCAGGTACTGTTGTAACTGCTTTATGTGTATTATCAGATCATGTAGAGCAATGGTCCCCAACCTTTTTGGCACCAGGGACCAGTTTCATTGAAGACATGGTTTCAGGATGATTCAAGTGCATTACATTTACTATGCACTTTATTTCTCTTATTAGTACATTGTAAGATATAATAAAATAATTAGACAACTCATCATAATGTAGAATCAGTGGGAACCTTGAGCTTGCTTTGCTGCAGCTAGACGGTTTCATCTGGGGATGATGGGGGATACAGTGACAGATCATCAGGCATTAGATTCTCATAAGGAGCACACAACCTAGAGCACTCACATGCACAGTTCACATAGGATTCACACTCCTGTGAGAATCTAATTCTACCACTGATCTAACAGGAGGCAGAGCTCAGGTAGAAATGCAAGTGATGGGAGTGGCTGTAAATACAAATGAAGCTTCACTTGCTTGCCTACTGCTCACCTCCTGCTGCATGGCCTGAAGGTTAGGGACCCCTGATGTAGAGAATTAGAGACCTTGTTAAGAATCTTATTCTTGAACCTTTGGATTGTGAGAAGCGAATAAAAGGATTTTAAGCAAGTGAGTGATATGAAAAGGTTTAGAGGATGACAAGAGTGGTTGTGGGAGACTGATTAAGCTATTGCAGTGGGCCAAATAATAGATGATGATAGGTTGGTCTAGAGTGGTAGTAGTAAGAATTGAAAAGGGTGGATAGATTTGAGATATGTTTGAGAGGTTTGGTTATTGAATTGGGGGTGGGAATTAAGGAAGTGGGAAGAGATAAAGCTCCTTCTGGGTTACTGGCTTGGGCAATAGAGTAAATATCATTTGAAAAAGGGATTACTAGAGGAAGAACTGGTTAGGAGAAAAGGGAAGAGTGTATGAGTGGCTCTGTTGGAGACACGTTCAATAGGAGGCACCAATGAGATATCCATGTCAAGCTGGCAGTTGGATCTTGGGAGAGAGACACATGGACTGCAGAGATGTATTAGTAAACACTGGCAAAGGACTGTATAGATCAAATTGTCTAGGGTAATAATTCCCAAAATTTAGAGTAGATGGAATTGCCGGGAAGGCTTAACACAGATTTCTAGACCCTACTCCCAGAGTTTTTTCTTCAGTAGGCCTAGGAATGGAGACCAAGAGTTTGCATTTCTAAGTTCTGACGTAATGCCTATGCTGCTGACTCAGAGACACATTTTTGGAAGAAGATGTAGAACAAGGAGAGACCCAGAACCTAGCATTGAGGATCTCATTTTTAATTGGAATAGGAGGAACCTACAAAGATGACTGACAAAGAAGTAGGAGAGAAAATCATATGTATTAGGTTTACTGATTGAGGCCACGAATGACTCATGAGAGCATTTTCATGGAATAGTGGGACAAAGGCCAAATTGCACAAATTGCTGTATAAGGAGAAGGAATGAAGAAAAAGAGTACAAAAGTAGATGATTTCTGAGAAAGTTTTCCTATAAAAGAGAAAAGATAGATGTTTGAATATATTTAAATGTCAATGAGAAGATGCCAGCAGAAAGAAAAGGCTGGGGAAAAAAAAAAAAAAAAGATATGGGCAATAATCCATAGGCCAAGGTTCAAGAGGGGACAAGAAGAGAGAGGATCCAGATCCAGGTGACATTGCATGGAGAGCCACCTTCTCCTTTTTTATCGGATGTGAAAGAGTTTGAAAGGATGAGTGTAAGTAAGTTTGTAGATGTGCTGGAAGGAAGTTGACTTAATTCCTCTCTGACAGCCTTTCTTCTTTGTGAAGTAGGTGAGGCCATCTACTGAAACACAGAAGCAATTTTAAAAGAAAATGGAGAAAGCATAACTGATCTTTGCAGAAAATGGGGAATTGAGTTGACCAGAGAAGGATGAGAGAATTGCCAAGTTGTATTGAATGCCAACCTGAGAATGGTGATTCTGAAGATAGGGTGTATGTGTATTCCTCTCAGTTGCACTTAGAGTTTGGGTGCAGGCAGAGAGAGAATGACTAGCAGGGTGGATGTCTATAAAGTAAGGAAACTACAGGGCTTTCGGGTGCCTAGAGTACTGAAAGAGTTATTGAAAGGTTGAACCACAGAATGTGAGCTGGATAGGAAGTAAACGGCATACTGCAATAAATCAAGGATAATACAAGAAAGAGAAAAAAGATCATTGTTTAGTAGTGGGGGTTTTTGTGCTGTATGCATTTGACACAGCTAATTCCCAGCATCACCTAAGAATTCACTCTTATCAATACTACTACTACCAGTTCCCTAGGTCAGTGAAAGCTTTAAAGTGGTAAATATTAATTTTCTCACATTCCTTTTTTAAAGCAACATCTACTTTTTAAATGAAAGCTACATTTCATATACTAAATTTCCTTTGTATATACATTTTTCTTTCATACACACACATAGGACTTGTTTTCTAGAACTCTAATCCATAGTAAGAATGATATGGCTTTTTTACAGTCTGTTTTGGCCATGGGTTTAGGAATGAATATACAGGAAAGGAATTGTATGGAAGTAACATGATTTGGTGTAACTCCAGGAAAATATTTTTGTATATATAGATCAACACAGTTACACCAAGTTGCTGACCTCTTTATGACTGCTGTAGAAAGTAAAGTTCTTTCACTATATGGATATTTGCCAGTAAGGAAGGAAAAGTAACAGAAATTAGAGAAGGCAACAGAAAAGTGGGAGTAAAAGTAAGATAGAAAACTAAAATATAAAATATAAACCACATAACCATGAGTGTTTTATTTTAGGCTCAACTACTGTTTTCTGTTTGGTGAGGAAGCAAAAGTCAGGGCAAGAGGGTGCCAATAAGGAGAAAGCAGAAGGGACAAGAAATTGGAGGCTTCTGTAACAAAGAGCAAGTGGAATGGGAACAGAGAAATGAGTAAATAAATACAGAAGAAAGATTGACTTGGCACTTTGAAGAGGTCCCTGGGTTAAGGCAGTGGAAGAGATAGAGTAATGGAAGATTGTAGTCAGAAAGGAGAATTGATTGTAATAAAAGAGGTGTATAGTTTTTTTTGTGGCAAGTTTCAGATTTCACTGGCTGAAGATAAAGCTCCTTGAGGTTAAAGATCAATTATATAATACACTATTATAATTCTGTATATGAATAGATTTTTTTAAAAATAGAAATAGAAATAAATTTAAAAATTAATATTTTTTTCTCTGTATTTCACCGTGGGGGACCACTGGGCCAGAGGGCCATGTTAGTAATTTAGGGGAGGGGTACAAAGCCTGTTAAGTTTTATAATGGTAAGATTACATAAAAAGAATTGACTCCAAGGTTCCAACTGGAATGTTGGTGTTGATGACTTCTGTCGTCTTGTAATCTAGGTGCTGACTCTTGTCACCTAATCTGTAATGTAAACCTCTTACCTGTGATTGTAGAAATACATAGCAATAAATACTTGGCTTTCATTTTTCAGCATACAAATTTCAAGAAATGTTTTTTCTAATATATTACAAGGGTTATTTTAGGTGTCAACCCTTTGGTCGGTACCCAATAAAATAAACTGTTTCATAACAATCGGATAAGTAAACTGCTATTCCCTTTACCTATATGAAATTAGATCAGTAGAAAGATTAGTAAACTGTCATAGGAGTGGAATTTAAAGAAAAAAGACATTAGGTGGCTGTTACCCTTGTATATGCTGGAGGAATGGCATGTTTACCTTTTCAGTCATGGACATTTTATTAAGGAGCTATTTTTTCCTCAGAACATACATGGTGACCAGCCCCTTGAGTAAATTTTAAAATAACTTTCCTATACCTATCATTATGTAGAGGTGATGTATGTAATAATATAATTTTAAGAAGTGACAGAGGCTGCTTTTCAATTTTGTTAAATTCTTACAAATACAACAGTTTGAGATAAGGTAACTTTTTCATTGTAGTACTGACCTTTGGATTCCTTTCCATGTGTGATTCAGATAATATTTTAGTACAGTACAGAATTCGACAATAATTTTGTAGTTATCAGGTAGATAACTAATACCTTCCTGGGAACTTTAAAAAACAAAAACAAAAAAAAAAAAACCTAGTGATGTGTATGTGTGTTTCTTGTCAGATGCGGAGAGGGGTGAAGAGTGAAGTTGGAGGGGAGGGAACAACAAAATCCATTTTCAGATGTGCTTTCATATGCTAGGATTCAACCTACAGCAAGTTTTAATGGTGTTATAAACCCCTGAAAATGGGAGATAACTGGAATTGCTGACAGTTCTCTAACTATAGCAGTGCAAGTGTGTTGCATTAATATAATATTAACCTCGAGGATAGAAGATTTCAAGCCATAGTATATTGATCAAAGGATTGAACACAAAGAATACATTTTTATTTTGATCATTTCTTGCCTGGAGAGGTTTTTGAAAAAGTGACAACCAGAAGCAGAACCACATGATAGTATTGGTATTAACTAAAAACAAAACTTTTTAGTACTGTGGAATTTCATAAGCCTTTGATGTATATCTTTATCCATCTTGGCTATTTTTTAAGCTCTTTAGGACACAAAGCGTCATAGACTCTGTGTGTGTGTGTGTGTGTGTGTGTGTGTGTGTGTGTGTTTGTGTGTGTGTGTTTTAAGTAGTTATGATATTATCCCTCAGAGACCTTACTTTTAAAAATAGGTTAATGCATAAGATACCACAATCTAAATGTTATCAAATAAGGTTATCATTAATATGTTTTCTGAGACATTCATGGTTGGGGCAGAGAACTAAAGAGGTGAATTAAAAAAAAAAAAAAAAAAAAGAGTTGAGGTAAAAGTGGCAGTAGTGACCGTGACAGCTAATCACTTAACGCACCCTTTCACCGCTGCCCTCTTGTGATACCCCTTACACACACAAACACATGCACACTAAGACTTCCTTTGTGTTATGGAAATAAGGTTTGAGAGAAGAAATTTTGATACAGAGTAAACTTGACCTAAACCCATCAAGTTCTATGTACTGAAACTGCAAAGTGTATCTTTTAAAACACAGCTAGGAAGGAGTTCTGTGGCAGGGAGAAGCCTACCTGGATTTAAAAGGTTACCATCAATATGGATACACAGAAAACTGATACTGCTAGTTGTTTCAGGGGGCAGGAACTAGATAATGCCTGTCAGGAATAAGAAGGAAATTTACTTTTATTTGTAATAACTTTTTGATAATTTTACATTTTATATCATGTACACAGTATTATCTATTATAAATTTAAAAACAGAAAAGTAAAACTTTGACATAGATAATTGTGCATTGTCTTCTAAATTACGTCCTCTTTTTTTTCCTTCAGGTGTTTGCAATGGCTGCTACTGTGAACTTGGAACTTGATCCCATTTTTTTGAAAGCACTAGGTTTCTTACATTCAAAGAGTAAAGATTCTGCTGAAAAGCTAAAAGCACTGCTTGATGAATCTTTGGCTCGGGGCATTGATTCCAGTTACCGTCCATCTCAAAAGGTACCTGCATGAATAAAAAGCTTGAAGAGAGTTTTATAAGACCTGTAGTAGTACATTGATAACATATAGACCATCTCAATACAATCTCTGCTGAAATAATCTTTCCTTGTGGCACGGAGAAATTATATTTTCTTTTTTTCCTTCAAGTTTTCAGAGAACTGTTACACCACATAGAAAAATCAGCTGGGGGTGTGGGATATTCTGTTCTACTGCTTTATATGTATATGAATTCACTTGTTTACGGCTTACTTTAATTTCCGATTCTTTATGATCAGAATTTTTTTTAAGCTGCTGAATGTAACCACATATTACTTCTAATTATTCTCTATTGTTTTAAGGATTAAAAAAATCAAGTAAAAGCACAGATTTTTCAACAATATAAATTGAATATGGGTAGAATAATTTAAGAGAAAAGGAGGTATGGATGAACTCTGAGAAGTTTGTAGCTCCTGTCTTGATAATAACAAAACAGGCAATGGCAACTTTATGTGAAAAGAATATATGTTTTGATACCAAACATACCTGTTTTAAATCCCACTTACATCTTATAATTGTGTGATGATAATAGACAATGTATCTTGATGTCCCAGGTACTTTTCTGAGTAGTTTATGTGAATAATTAATTTTAATTATAATAATGATCCTTTAAGATAGATACTGTTTTCTTCATTTTATGTAAGGAAACTGAGGTACACAGCAACTTCATTTCACTTAGTCTGTTAATTGGTAAAATGGGGATGATAAGAACTACTTTGCAGAGTTGTAAAAATTGAAGGAGATACAGTAGATGAGTCACCTAGTGTAGTATCTGCCTGGTACATAATAGGCTGTTAGTGAATGACAACTCTTACTATATTCCCTAATACCTACTAAGACATTCTTTCGAATTCTTCTAAGCTGTTGTCCTGAAACTCCAAATCACTCAGGTCTGTGGACCTAGATCCCAAACCGAGAAGGAAAAGGTAGAACATGACTAGCTCAAGTCTCACCAGAATCTGAAGCTCAAGTAAACACTGGCATTTTGTCCCCAGCCTTCTTTCAATACTAGGTCTAGTACTCTGAAGCCTTTTTATTGTACTTTGAATAACAGAACCATTGTGACTTCATTTCTTCTATCTATTCTGATTCCAGTAGGTTCAGTGAGTTCAGATTGAGCAAATCAATATGGCTCTACAAAGCATACTGCCAAATTCATTCCACTGTGGGTGTTGGTATTGTCCAGTTAGGAAAACCTATTATTACTAAAGAAAAAAAATGTTTTAATGGAGTTCTAAAATGGAAGTTTATCTCTTAAAAAACATGAAAAATTTGTTGTGATTAAAAAGCATGCTGCCCTTAGGTTTCTAGCTAGAGTTTACTTCTCTTGGTCAGTTTTCAGAAACTCTTTTGTTACAGGTTTTTAAAGCCCAGGTCCATTTAATTTTAGCCTTCAGCTGAATATTTTCATCACTAGATTTATGTGAGAAGAGTGATTTATGCCAGTGTTTCTCAAACTTTAGCATGGATAATAATCACCTGGAGGCAGTGGTATGCTTATAAACATTACCAGGTCTCCAAGTGTATTCTAACATGAATATTGGTTGATATTCATTTACATTAATGAGGAAGGCAAATGTGAAATAATGCAGTTAAAACTTAACTCATCTGTCAACAACTAGAACAACTTTTTTGCTGAATAGGTAATAGTTTAATACTGCATGACTTTGTCCTCAATTTTTTAGTTACGCACAATACATGTTTTTTGGTTTTTTGTTGAGACAGGATCTCACTCTGTTACCGAGGCTGGAGTGCAATGGCACAGTCTTGGCTCACAGCGCTCTCTCCCTCCCAGGTTCAAGCAGTCCTCCCACTTCAGCCTCTTGAGTAGCTAAGACTACAGGTGCATGCCACCATGCTCGGCTAATTTTTTTATATTTTGTGGAGACAGAGTTTTGCCATGTTGCCCAGGCTGGTCTCAAACTCCTGTACTCAAGCGGTCTGCCCACCTTGGCTACCCAAAGTGCTGGGATTACAGGCATGAGTCACCACACCTGGCCCACCATACACTTTTAAGTTTAATCTGCATTATTAACATTTTCTTCAACACTTGACTAAGTCTACACCAGTGGTCAACAGACTTTATAAAGAGCCAAACAGTAAGAATTCTAGATTTTGTGTGCCAGATGGTCTCCATTGCAACTATTTAATTCTGCCATGGTAATGTGAAAGCAGCCATACATTATACATAAATGAATGGGTGTGGCTGCGTTCTAATATAAACTGTTTATAAAAAACTATTTATAGGCCTCAGTTTTAAGCAGTCAGCATAATAATATATCAAGCCCTGCCACCACTAGATCTGAGGAGCCATTCCTCCTTCCTTTTTCTTCTCTTGCTCCTCAGAGGTAGACGCTCTTCTGAAATTGATGTGTATTATCCCCATTTATACTTTTGTACTTTTACATATTATCACAGTAAAATAGACTGCACTCAGCTGCTTTAGTTTTATTTAGAATGGTGGGGGAGTGCCCTCCTTTCTGGGGAGGGGAAATTCCAAGGAGCTGTTACTATTAGTAACAATAAATAAGTTATCTATATCAGCAAAGCTATAATACATGAATAAGGGATCGAAGTTTTAAACAGAACGGAAAGACAGGCCACAGACTGAGAGAAAATATTTTCATATCGTATCTCTGATAAAGGCCTTGTGCCCAAAATCTATGACGAATTCTTTAAACTCAATAATGAAACAAACATTCATTTTTTTAAATGGGCAAAATATTTTATCAAATAGTTTACCAAAGAAGATATATGTATGCCAAATGAGCACTTGAAAAACTGGTCAGCATCATTAGTTATTGGGAAAATGTAAATTAAATCTAAATGAGATACCACTGCATACCTATTAGAATGTCTACAATTTAAAAAGACTAGCCATACAAATTATTGGTGAGGATGGAAAGGAGCTGGAACTCTCATATATGCTTAGTGGAAATATAAAATGGTCCTGCCACAGAGTTTGGCAGTATCTTAAGAAATTAAGCATATATTTAATACTTACCATATAACCCACTCCTATTTATTCTAGAAAAGTAAAAACATAGGTATGTACAAATACTTGTACATGAATATTCATAACAGCTTTATTTGTAGTAGTCCCAAACTGCAGACAACCCAAATATCCATCAATAGGTAAATTGATAGATAAATTGTGGTATATTCATTCAATGGAGTATTATTCAGCAATAAAAAGGAATGAACTGTTTGTTGTTGTTGTTGTTGCTGCTGCTGTTGTTGAGACAGAGTCTCGCTCTGTCGCCAAGGCTGGAGTGCAGTGGCCGGATCTCAGCTCACTGCAAGCTCCGCCTCCCGGGTTTACGCCATTCTCCTGCCTCAGCCTCCCAAGTAGCTGGGACTACAGGCACCCACCACCTCGCCCGGCTAGTTTTTTGTATTTTTTTTTTTGTAGTGACGGGGTTTCACTGTGTTAGCCAGGATGGTCTCGATCTCCTGACCTCGTGATCCGCCCGTCTTGGCCTCCCAGAGTGCTGGGATTACAGGCTTGAGCCACCGCGCCCGGCCAGGAATGAACTATTGATACACTTAACAACATGGATGAATCTCAAAATAAATATTCTGAGTAAAAGAAGCCAGACAAAAAAAGAATACATACTCTATGATTCCATTTATATAAATTTCTAGGAAATGCAAACTAATGTAATGTTACAGAAAACAGATAAATGATTGCTTGAGGATGGGAGACATAATTTCTCTAGTGTGTATACCTGTAAGAGGGTAATTACAAAGGGCCACAAGGAGATTTGGGGGGATGATGGATCTGTTCATTATGTTGATTGTAGTGATGGTGTCATAGATGTATACATATGTCAAAATTTATCAAATGTTACACTTTAAGTAGGTGTAGTTTGGGCCGGGTGTGGTGGTTCATGTCTGTAATCCCAGCACTTTGGGAGGCCGAGGTGGGTGGATCATTTGAGGCGAGGAGTTTGAGACCAGCGTGGCCAACATGGTGAAACGCCATCTTTACTAAAACTACAAAAACTAGCTGGGTGTGGTGGTGCACCTGTAGTCCCAGATACTCGGGAGGCTGAGGCAGGAGAATCACTTGAACCCAGGAGGCAGAGGTTGCTGTGAGCCAAGACTGTCCCACAGCACTCCACTCCAGCCTGGGCAACAGAGTGAGACTCCATCCCCCCCAAAAAAATAAATAAATAAAGGTACAGTTTGTATATCAGTTATTTCTCAATAAAGCTATTTATCTATTTAAGAAAGGAATATTACATTGGTTATAATGAGATGTCTTAGTTTTAAATGAAAATTGTTTAGATTAATGACCTATTTTTTATGATGATCAGTCTGAATATTTAATTACTGGTATCTTTTTTCATCTTTTAGGATGTGGAGCCACCCAAAATTTCAAGCACAAAAAACATTTCCATTAAGCAAGAGCCCAAAATATCATCCAGTCTTCCTTCTGGTAATAATAATGGCAAGGTCCTCACAACTGAAAAGGTAAAGAAAGAAGCCGAAAAGAGACCTGCTGATAAAGTAAGATTTTATTTTAATCTTGTTAAAAGAAAAAAGGTAAATTAGTTGTTCCATAAGCAGAAAGGAACAATGGTTTATGTCTATTTCTTTTATATAATAATGAGTATAGGTATATAATAATCATCACTCAGTGAATATGTATTGATAGCTATAGATTTTGACTTTGAAAAATGAGTAAAATTTACAAATTTTAAAGTTAAATGGTTAAAAGCTATTGTCAATAAATATTTGAACCCTAGGGAGTATAGTAATTTTGAGTATAAACTTTTATCTATGCCTCAGAGGTCCTAGATGGTACAGTTGTTAAGAAGAAAAGATAGATACACTTTGGGAGGCCAAGGCAAGTAGATTGCTTGAGCTCAGGAGTTCAAGATCAGCCTGAGCAACATGGTGAAATCCCATCTCTACAAAAAATACAAAAATCATCTGGGCATGGTGGCAATTACCTCTAGTCCCAACTATTTGTGGGCGGGTAGGGGGTGGAAGAATTGCTTGAGTCCAGAAGGCAAAGATTGCAGTGAGCGGAGATCATGCCACTGCACTCCAGCCTGGGTGACAGAGTGAGGCGCTGTCTCAAGTAAAAAAGCAAGCAAGCAAGAAAGAAAAGATAGGAGAGTATAGATGTAAATGACTAAACATAAACTTTATAGAATGGTATGCACCTGAGCAGGGCCACGGATGATTCTTGGATTGTCTATTTTTAGATGATTTCTACATATAGTAATTAAGATTTTAGTTAGAAAAAAATACATTTGAACGATATCTTCAGTAACCTTTGCCCTCAAGATGGAGTATATTATCCTGTATGTTTTCATACTTTTGCTAAATAGTGGCTATTCATAAACTGCATTAGATTATTTCTCTGCTTTTAGATCTACATAAATGAGGCTGGGCGTGGTGGCTCATGCCTGTAATCCCAGCACTTTGGGAGTTTGAGGCAGGAGGATCACTTGAGGTCAGCAGGTCGGGAGTTGGCCAGCCTGGCCAACATGGCAAAACACCATCTCTACTTAAAATACAAAAATTAGCCAGGTGTAGTGGCGCACACCTGTAGTTCCAGCAGATCGGGAGACTGAGACATGAGAATCACTTGAACCCAGGAGGCGGAGGTTACAGTGAGCAGAGTTTGTGCTCCTGCACTCCAGCCTGGGCAACACAAGAAGACTCTGTCTCAAAAAAAAAAAAAAAAAAAAATTATGTAAATGATATCATACTGTGTGTGTGTATATCCTTTGGTAACTTTTTCTCCACTCAACTATGTGCTTTTGAAATGTATCTATGTTGATGCATGTAGATCTAGATTTCTTTTAACTACTACATAATACTTACTCTGTGAATTAACCAGCTTATCATTCCCCTACTGATGCACAGTTAGATATTTCTCCTTTGTTTCTATTACAATGGAGTTGAAGTGAGCTACTTTATACAAATGTCATGTTAATAGTTTCTATAGGATGTATACCTATAAGTGAATGTAATAGGATATGACATCTTCAACATTGCTAGGCATTGCCAAATTGTTATCAAAAGTAGATGTACTAAATCTACACTGTCATCAACAAAGTACAAGAATTCCAAATTCCATGTCTTATCAGACTTTTTGATTTTTGCCAAATCTAATGGGTATATTGATAATATTTATATCTTAAAGAAGGGAATCCGAATTTGCTTTGAAGCAAATATGTGTTAAGTCTGTACAGTAGATACTAGTCTAAGTAAATCCATCGAACTTCCAGAAATCTTTAATAGATAGAAGAGTACAAAGAGAAATACAAATCTTTGTTAAACTGTTCTGATTTATTTATTTCTGTCTTGCTGGTTTCATTTAATGTACCGATAAATTCGTTATAATTCTTCTACAGATCGTTAATGTGCACATATGTCCCAAACTATGTGAATATATCTGTAAAATGGACTTGATCATTGCCTATTGTCCTTTTTATTCATCTTTCAGTGACTTAAAGTTTATTCTACCACATCACTTTATCATTTTCTGATGCCTGCTTTTTATAGATGAAATCAGACATCACTGAAGGAGTTGATATTCCAAAGAAACCTAGATTGGAGAAACCAGAAACACAGTCCTCTCCCATTACTGTCCAAACTAGCAAGGATTTAGCTATGGCTGACCTTTCCAGTTTTGAGGAGACCAGTGCTGATGATTTTGCCATGGAGATGGGATTGGCCTGCGTTGTTTGTAGGTAAGTTGTCCCTTGTCATAGATTATTTTGTTACTTTATGAAGAACACAGGACCCCTTTCCACTCCTCAACCCCCAAAATCAGAACACTTGTGCATTTTCTATTTTGTTTTTACGATTTGGAACTGGGGTGGAGATAAGTAGATGTCTTATGAACTGCCCATATAACAATTTAACATATTGAAAATTGTCAAATATTTTGTCTTTACCAACTATGGCTTTTAAATCCGTTATGTTGTAACATTTTCTGCATTTTTGGGTTCCAGAGGGAAAGTGATTATTATATTATGATATATATGCCTATGATAATCTAAGGCTATGGTGACTGCCTTTTGTGCTGTTGGAATTTATACTTTTTTATACACATATGGCTTCATTCTATTAATCTGATCAGACATTCATTGAGCACCCTATGTGTGTGCAGTAACGTGCTAAGGACTGTGAATAGTTAGGTCCAGTTCTCACCTTTAGGTAACTCATATTAATGAACAACAACAACAACATATAGCTAACTAATATAAGGGAATTTAATAGAGATACAAAATGTTATGAGACTGTTGGAAGACTAATCAGAGTTTACTACCTTCTGAGAGAAAGACAAAAATTATAATGAGAAATGACAAGGAGAAAATAGCCAAATTTAATCATGGCATTCCATGTATTTATTAATGGTTGACCATAAGCTTTAAAAAGATTATGCTTTTGTGCATGCTATGTGTTGGAGTTTGTTATTTTGATCTTTGGGTTTCTGGGATTTTTTTTCTTTTTAATATACCAAACTTTACTAGAACAACCCTGAAATAACATTTTTTTTTTTTTTTTTTTGAGACAGAGTCTTACTCTGTCACCAAGGCTGGAGTGCAGTGGTGTGATCTTAGCTCACTGCAGCTTCCATCTCCGGGGTTTAAACCATTCTCCTGCCTCAGCCTCCCGAGTAGTGGGGATTATAGGTGTGCACCACCACACGCATCTAATTTTTGTATTTTTAGTAGAGGCAGGATTTCGCCATGTCTGCCAGGCTGGTCTTGAACTCCTGACCTCAAATGATCCGCCTGCCTTGGCCTCCCAAGGTACTGGGATTACAGGCATGAGCCAGTACACCTGAAATAACTTTAAATTATTGCATTAAAAAAGTAGTGTAATGTTTAATGGTGTGTTTTCTTAGGCAAATGATGGTGGCATCTGGCAATCAATTAGTAGAATGTCAGGAGTGCCATAATCTCTACCACCGAGATTGCCATAAACCCCAGGTGACAGACAAGGAAGCGAATGACCCTCGCCTGGTGTGGTACTGTGCCCGATGTACCAGACAAATGAAAAGAATGGTAGGAATCGTATTTTTATTTATTTTAAACAGTCTGTCAATGTTTCTGTTGGTATGTGCTTTCAAAACAAAGATTTGAATATTTAAGATATTGAAAAAATAAATAATATAAGCTGATTATTTAAATGTTTATATGTATAGTATATATATGTGATTAATATTTCTATGGCTAAAAACCAGACCACGTTATGTGCATTTTTCTCTGTTTAGTTTTATCTACTTCTAATATAGATAAACAAACAAGATTGGTGACACACAAATTATGAATATTCCTTACTAGTCTGTCAATGTATTTATAAACATTTTAATATACCATGCAGCACTGAGAATTGGTGAGATACAAAGCGCCACTCTTTGTTGAGGTCTGGTAAGGAAATATAGAAAATTCCTGAGTGAGCTTAAACCACCAAATGAATAAGATGTGTACAGAGGCGATATTTATATGTGCATATCCGTCTTTCCAGCTGCATTTCTCTATTGCTTAGTCTTTCCTTCTCATTATCCTCAAGTGACCATTACCTCATTCTTCCAACATACTTTCTCTTTTTACTGTTTACTAACATACCTGCCTTTAATATCATAGTGAAATACATTTTCATTTGTTATATTGGATAGTTTTCTAACTTTTATTCACTTATAAAATAGATAAATGATAAAAGAATTTCATAATTTTCTTTTAAAGAAAACAAGAAATTGCCATAATGTCTTATTCGCTACCTCTCCCTCACACTTCCATCTCTCTTCCCCTGCCTTAAATTAATGATTCTCAATTGCAGAGTTCTCATGTCTGTTAATCAAATGAATTTCTACATAAATTTGTCTAACCAATATATCTTTAAAGGTCAGAAGTACTTAGTTAAAAGTAAAAATTCGAGATACCATTTTACTTTTTAATCAGTTAAATCAGAAATAGGAAGTGTTTTTATTCCTATGAAATAAAAAGTAGTAAATGAAAAGTGTGGATATCAATAGTGTATATTTCTTACTTGTAACAGGAAATTTCTGTGACAAGTTACAATCTGTTCTGCTCAGTTTGATTTTTATTTAATTTATTATTTAAACTAGCCCTCCAGGATCTAAAGTGAAATTATTATAGATGAGCAATGCATTCCAGAGCATTGATAAGAAACCACTAAGAATTGGAAATTGTCAAAAGAACAAATTGTGACAATAATCTGTCTTTCTTTAGTATGTACTCAACTGTTTCATTATTATTATCACTTTAGCTCCCTTAATATCTAAAGTAAGCACTATTCTTCCCCCACGTTTTTTCTCCTCCATTTTTTGGGGATTTATTTTATGTCAAATCTATGTTTATGGTTCTAACCCTCTTCCTGGGTAAGCTTCTATAGCTAACTAGATAGTCTATAGATACTTTAAGTTCAATATATTTAAAAATAAAAGTTGTTCTATTATCCAGTTTTTTTTTCTGCAATTGCCTGAATTAGAAAACATCTTTGATGCCTCTCTTAATTCATATCCCTTTGTTTACCAGATTTGTTAATTCTCCCTCTTATATGTCTCTGAAATCTATTCATTTCTCTTTTATTACCCTGTTCCACAAATGCATTACTTGTCTATTGCAATAACCACTTAAGAAATCTCCTTGCTTCCCATCAATCCACTTTGATTACTGTCATTAGAATTCTTCTAAAATATTTATCTGCTTATATATGCCCAGTGGCTCTCAATTACTTATATAATGAGGTTATACTCATTAGGATGCATATATGGACCTTCTCTTTTTGACCCGACTCTACCTTACAGCCCCTTCTCTCACTGCTTCACCATACACATTCATACACTCTGGCCACTCTGACACAGACGAAGTGTGTAATTACCTGAATATGTGGAGAACTTTCATGTTCTGCTTCTCAGCTTCTTCATCTGGGATACTGTTTATTCTTTTATCTGCTTTGCAAATAATATCTAATTTATCAGTAAGATCATGTAATTCATTGGCATAGCACTTAAATGGAGCTCAAGACTGACACATTCTACATTCTGTTGTTCTTAAGTTAAATAAAATGAAGCAAATATAATTTTTTTTTTTTTTTTTTTTTTGAGACGGGGTCTCACTGGTGTCTAGGCTGGAGTGCAGTAGCGTGACCATGGCTCGCTGCAGCCTCGACCTCCCAGGCTCAAGCAATCCTCCCACCTCAGTCTCCCAAGTAGCTGGGACTACAGGCATGTGCCACCAGGCCTAGCTAATTTTCTTTATTTTTTGTAGAGATGGAGTCTCCCAAAGTTCTGGGATTATAGCCATGAGCCACCATGTCAGGCTAAATGCAGATTAGTACCAGAAATCAACAGTGAATCTGGTCTGTGTGTCCAAAAGTCAAAGTACTAAATGGGGAGTCGTGGCTAATATTAAAACATGACTAGAATACACCAAGAGTAAATGTGGGGAAATACCAAAAGACATGATCTGAAGTGAGCCTAAAGATCAGAATCCAGGAAATGTAAGGTTTAATGAGATAATTTTGAAACAGTGGGGATTCTAAATTGAGTCATTCTAACTATAATTGCTTTGAGTGAGATTCTCATATGTGCATTGGTTGGTGTTCCAAGGTATCTCAAAGATATTATAAATAGCACCTGATATCCCCTTTCTCTTCGCACAGATTCCTCAAACTGGGGCAAGTTCTGCAGTACACATTGTTGTAGGAAGACCTAGTTAAGAATGTTATCGTGTATGGCAGGGTCCAAGGTTATTCTTCAGTTCTATAATTTTCTCTCTACCCAGTAGTGGGTTTTTCCCCAGCTTCAGGTGAGAGACTCATATCACTTTTGCAGTGGTTCTCAATCTAAGGTAGTAATACACTCCTGTTTCACAGCATTTAAAAATATGTGGGGTTTTTAGTGCTGCCATTTTGGCAGTTAGTGCCTTAGTGGAGAATTTTATACATTTTGCAGTGTTTGAAGCAGTCACGCAATGAAACTTTTAGTTCCTTTATTGAACAAAACTGAATCAGTAATTATATCCTAGTTCCCTAAACTGGTATTACCAGTGAAGGACAAAGGATTTTTTACTCAGTTTCTAAGATGGCTGGATAAAACAGGGAAGGCAGAAGATCCAAACATGATCTCAGGCAGAAGTACTTCCTGGGGCTTCATCATAATTAGTCTTTATCTGTTAAAACATACAAGTTAGGTGGGTCCTCAGAGTCTAAGCTCAGGAGTGCTAGATGTGGGTGGAATGCAGTATAAAGATCAAAAGCCATGGTTTTGGAGCCGTATGTTTCTGTTTTACTGTGAGGGATGCATTCTCATAACATGGTTTTGCAATAAAGGATAAGATGGCTGTCCTTTCCTGCTAGTACCAGTAATCAACAGTGAATTACTTTGAACATTCTTAATATTCTTGATCTGATTTTTGGTTTATAAGTGGTATTGAAGGTAGGTGTACTTTGATGTGGAAGGTATGTGTATAAAAAGTGATACGAATTGAGATTTAAGGACCAAAACTATATAGTATGGCAAACGGTAGCACAGAATTACACAAGAAGACCCAAACAAGAGCAAAATAGGCCAAGTTCTGGTTTCCAGAAATGGTGACAAATTGTTAATAAATTGTCTAGTACAGTACTGTATAGACTTATGAAGATTAGCAAAGACTATGGAATGGCTGGTGGGAAGCATCTTTCCCCGTTCAGTATGCGTGGATTTTTCTGGATTCCGTTTGATTATCCTTTTTAAATAATAATGATGAATAAACAGTAACTTTTTGTTAGCACTCAGCATATTCCAGATACTGTGCTAAACTCTTACATAAACATAATTCATCCTCATAACCCACCTTTGAAACAAATGCTATTACCATTTTACAGATGAAGAAAATGAGGCTTTTAGAGATTCACATGTTTTGCCTGAGATAATGTACCTAGAAAAATAGTTGCTGGGTTTTTTTCTGTTGTTTTTTGAGATGGAATTTCGCTCTTGTTCTGCAGGCTAGAGTGCAATGGTGTGATCTCAGCTCACTGCAACCTCCACTTAATGGGTTCAAGCCATTCTCCTGCCTCAGCCTCCCAAGTAGCTGGGATTACAGGTGCTCACCACCATGCCCGGCTAATTTTTATATTTTTAGTAGAGACAGGGTTTCACCATGTGGGCCAGGCTGGTGTCAAACTCCTGACCTCAAATGAACCACCCGCCTCAGCCTCCCAAAGTGCTGGGATTACAGGCGTGAGCCACTGCACCTGGCCAGTTGCTGGGTTTTAATCCTAGCTCTGTTTGACTCCGAAAATTACTCTTAATATTACTGCACATAACCATTTATAAACAGTTACAATTATCTACCTAGAAAACACTAAAAAATAAACTCAAAAATTATTAGAGTTTATAGGAAAATTTAGTAAAGTGCCTAGTTATAAAATAAAGGAAAAAATCAATTATTGGTCAAAATATAACTGAAGATGCTTATAAAGTAATAGTGGGTGAAAATTCTTTGATAACGTAGAAATTTGTATTTATGAACTTTCTCTAAAGATTTAGCGTGCCTAGTTTTGCAATGTGGAAAAACCTCAAAAAGTTTCATCATTTATCAATAGTTTTTTTTCTCCCTATTCTTCATGTAAAACCTTATAAATGATCTGAGCTGTGTTTTAATTTGCCCTCAGCAAATGAGGGACTTATGCCTAGACCCCAAGAAGAAAACTCCTACATATTTGACCAACCCCAATGAGAAATAAATGTACTTCATCATGAGTAAAGCTAATGCTTACATATAGTTTGTGATTTTTCTTTTTAAAAAACAATTTTATCTTGTTAAAATGTTATTTAACCCTATTCTGTATTATTTCTAAAGCTTAATATTATCTTTACTGTTTAGAAACTAATACAATCTGTAAAACCATTAATATGATGATAAAAATAATTTGTCAAAGAGCATATATATTCATTATCATCACAGTACTTTTTTAAATGTTCAACTGTATTTAATTTCAATGATGAGTCCTGTGAGAGATTATTATCTTTTTGTATGTTCAGTTAAGAGTTTGTATCTGATTTAATCCACTGATTTTTGCAGGCTCAAAAAACTCAGAAACCACCACAGAAACCAGCCCCTGCAGTTGTTTCTGTAACTCCAGCTGTCAAAGATCCATTGGTTAAGAAACCAGAAACTAAACTGAAACAAGAGACAACTTTTCTAGCATTTAAGAGAACAGAAGTCAAGGTATAGTAGATTCTATTTTTATCTAAGATTGTATCTTAAAGTTTAGTTAATTAAACAATAGTTGCTTGATAAAAAATTTAATGAGAAACTTTATATACTAAATGGCTATATTTTAGAAATTAAGACTTTACTACTATTATATTAGGTAGAAAGGGAACATTTATATCATTAATTAATCTCTAACTCTGCTGTTTTTCTTTTTATCACAAATAGGAGCAGTCTATGATCATTCCAAAATGATATTCTTTACCATTCTCATCTGGTTCAATACTTATCTCCAATCAGAAATCTGGTTTAAATTCAGGCTAGGTGCCATGACTCATGCCTGTAGTCCCAGCACTTTGGGAGGCCAAGGCGGGTGGATCACCTGAGGTCAGGAGTTCGAGACCAGCCTGGCCAACATGGTGAAACCTCGTGTCTACTAAAAATACAAAAATTATCAAGGCGTGATGGTGGGCACCTGTAATTCCCAGGCATGGTGGCGGGTGCATGTAATCAGCTACTTGGGAGGCTGAGGCAGAAGAATTGCTTGAACCCCTGAAGCAGGGGTTGCAGTGAGCTGAGATAGTGCCATTGCACTCCAGCCTGGGTGACAAGAGCGAAACTCTGACTCAAAAAAAAAAAAAAAAAAGAAAAAGAAATCTGCTTTAAATTCAAAATACCTCTGCCCTCAGTAGCAACAGTTTTGCCCCCCACACTACTTGAGCAGAGTGGTCTTGTAATTTTTTTTTCTCCCTTCTTATTGGCTATTGAAGGATTTTTCTTGCTTTGTCTTGTTTTGTTTCTTTATAATAAACTTTCAGTCCCTTATACCAAGGGACCACATTGTCTAGAGAGAGTATCACCTTTCTCATTCCTAAGGTTGCATCCTTGAAATCATACTACATTATTATTATTATCTTGGCATTTTTATATCATGAAAAAATAATTTTCTAATCTAATTTTATAACAAAAAGAAGACTTCTACTGAGGTACACATTCCAATGTTAAGCATAGCACTAAACATGTAAGAAAAAAATATTAGCCTCAAATTCTCAAAGATTGACCTGAGAAAACTCTAAAGTTACTACCTTATCTAAGTGACTGTAAATAGTAAGCTTAATACCCTTGATATGATGAAAAAGATTATGAATATAAAGTACTTTTAAAAACTTATTGATAATTATATTTGGAGGTTATTTTTCATTTTAATTTGCCCGGGAAGATTTGCTATCCAAGGCATATCCATTATTGATTTGTCATATCGGAACTTGGTGAATTGGAATAGAAGTAAGAATGACCAGTTTATTGAAAGTAATTAGAGTTGCTGTATTCTGCACATAATCACTTTTTAGGAGATTTTTAGACTAATCTGTTACTACTAAAGTTTATTTTTAGAAAATTCAACATGAAATCATTTTATGGCAAACAAATTAAAGACTTTGCTGTTATATTTGTTTTGATAAAGAGGTTTTGTGTTTTTTAATAAAAAATTCACTTTTTATAAAAGTGAATAAATTTGTACCATAAAAAAATTGTTCCCATTCACATATAAAAAGCAAATGTCTTTTCTAACTTGCCCATCTAGCAAATAGGCAAAAAAATATTTATAGTTAAAAACTTGAAAAATTTGTTTTCTATGCTGAAATAGTAAGAAATCACTTGGTCTCCATTGTTTGTGTTATATTACTCTTATGTGTCCTGATAGTATTATAAACCATCTGTCATCCTGTTGAAAAGCAATACTAAGCAACAGCAAGCCATTAAAATGAAATGCCAGACACATAGAACTTGCTTTCTTGCTTGTACTTCCTAAGTGTTGGTCTTGTAATTACTAAAGATGGGTTTTCCTTTGTGAAGTTTGTTGAAAGATCATTTAACCATATGGCAGACAGTTTTATCTTTAATAGCAAGAAAAGGAAAAAAAAAAAAGTTAGGTGTTTCATAACTGAAAAGTAAATGTTTACTTCTTGACTAACTTTTTCTCTCATTGCTGGTATATATTCCTCTAGGAATGTATGGTTTATGTAGTTTTTCTTCTCTGGATAACTTCGTAAGATAATTAATATATTACCGTAAGAAAACATCCTATCAATTTTCAGAGTATGTGGACAAATATCTGGATTCCTTCTCTTATAAAACAAAGATCTCAGAACTCTATTTTTGTTACTTTTCACATTGATTAAAAATGTATGCATGCAGACAATATTGAAGGCTACCTTGATTTCAAGAGCTCAAAATGTTTTATCAACTATTTCAGAGCGAAGTTCTAAATTATAACTGGATATATTTTAGGTATAACTACCATTTTTTAAGTAGGATATTATTTTGTAAAATTTTATCTCTTATCTATATATGAACTTAACACTTTTGTGAATCTTCTTAAGAGTGTAAAGGTAGAAAAGGTGTCAATAAGAAGTTCAATTCAAAATTAATTTGAACTACATACATTTGTGCCTAATGTGAAAGTGAAAAAATATATTCTTGTGTGAACAAGAGCAATATGTGTTTATATAGTGGCATTGGTATCATTGTGAGCTTCTGATTAGCCAGGGAAGTTAATCAGAAAAGTTGAAGGGTTATACCTTTATGAAATATATCAGAGAGTGAGATCAGTCCTACCGAAAATGTCACTGTGCAGCCTAATGAGGCAATTGATAAAATCCTTATTAAAGGAGCAGGAGACTTTTGTATGATAGTTTAACTGGAATCATGGGCAAATTGTGAAACTAAAATCATGAGACCTTTTTAATACATCATGCAAGTTGTACACTTCCAAGTAATTAACTTTGCATATATTTTGTACTCCTGTAACTGTTGCTCAAAATTTAGGAGAACATTTTTTTAAATGGGTTTAGAATCTATACAGCTGTCTTCTTTCTCTCACACAGTCACTCAGTAAATAAACATTGACTGAATCTCTTCATCTTGGATATGTTCTCCTGAATATTCTGGGTATGGGCATTTTTGCCCCTTAAGGATGAATTAAATTTTTGAGATGATCCCTAGTTATTTGGAGCAAAGTCTAAAATAATTAGATGTTTAATTAAGCTAGATAATACTTTGTTGGGTAAAAAGTATATTAAAGCACTAAATCTGGTTTTCAGATATAGCTTAGAATTGAATCTAAAAGCAATTCTCAAGAGGGAATTTCATATATTTTCTTTTGGAATCATTAGAACAAGAATATGGTATCAAAAATTTTCTGTTTTGGAAATGATAATATCCGCTAGATACAGATAAGTTTTGTTCTGTGTGGTTTTTCAGATCTGCTTCATAAGAACCTAATTTAGTGGTGTGATTTAAATTTCCCAATTCATAACTTAGATATAAAAAGTCTAATGAGTTTTTGTATATTCAAGGATGTTTATATAGGTATTGATTATACTTGGCTCTAATGTAATATTTACCTTATTTTTTTAGACATCCACAGTTATTTCAGGAAATTCTTCTAGTGCCAGCGTTTCCTCGTCAGTAACTAGTGGCTTAACTGGATGGGCAGCTTTTGCAGCCAAAACTTCCTCTGCTGGTCCCTCAACAGCAAAATTGAGTTCAACAACACAAAACAGTACTGGGAAACCTGCTACCTCATCAGCTAACCAGAAACCTGTGGGTTTGACTGGTCTGGCAACATCATCCAAAGGTGGAATAGGTTCCAAAATAGGTTCCAATAACAGCACTACGCCCACTGTACCATTAAAACCACCTCCACCTCTAACCTTGGGTAAAACTGGCCTTAGTCGCTCAGTTAGTTGTGACAATGTCAGCAAAGTAGGTCTTCCTAGTCCAAGTAGTTTAGTTCCAGGAAACAGCAGCCAACTAAGTGGGAATGGAAATACTGGAACATCAGGACCTAGTGGAAGTACTACTAGCAAAACTACTTCAGAATCCAGCAGCTCTCCCTCAGCATCCCTTAAAGGTCCAACTTCACAAGAATCACAGCTCAATGCTATGAAGCGATTACAGATGGTCAAGAAGAAAGCTGCCCAAAAGAAACTCAAGAAGTAATGTGGCCAAGTAGGTTTTTATATCATATTAGCCTAAAGATGAAAGGCTTATTATTAAGATATATGTAATATACTGTAATTTAATAAAAGTCTTCATAATCAAATTTCTATTGTTTCTTGCCTTAAAATGCTAAATATATATAACAAAACTTGGAAACGTTTATTTTAAATCAGTCTTCAACATTTTTATTTTAATGATTTCCATAGTGTGTGAAAACAATGATTAGAATGACTGGTTCTCAATGAGAACTTCAGAAGATTGATAGCATCTGTGAATTTAAGGAAAAAGAATTAGTTCATCTTCTAGCAAAGCCCCAAGAGTTGATCCTGATGAATGAGGTGCCTTATGTGGTGGCAGGGATGACCCAACATAGTTTTTCTATTTTCCTACCCGTATTCTGGGTGTTCATTTTCTGTGCTAGCCCCATTTCAACTGACTCTCCCTTTCCCTCCCAATTATTTCATCTTTTTAAAAATTATTTTTTCATTATTGATTTCTCATATCAATGGATTTTCCTAATTGATTTATCATACTTCATATTGTATCTTTACCTTTTTTTATCACCTCATTTCAGTTATTGAAGGATACATCTTTTTCCAATAAATTGTGAACTCTCTTGGTGTTTAATACAGTATTTTTTCTCAAGTTGCTCACTTTACCTACATTGCCAATGTAATATATGCACATAGTGCGTAATATATGTTGAACTTTGATTCATCCTGGTTATGCACATTCCTGATAAGTTTTGGAGAAAAGTATCATTTCCCAAAGGTCTTTGCAGATAAAAATGTATGACTTGTTCACACACTGATGGCTTCTTCCTATACCATGAAAGAAAAGGCTATCTTACTTAGTGCTCAAAATGTTATAGTATTTTACCTAATTTTAGCTAACTTTGTATACAATAAGCTCCTATATAATGATTAATTCTTGAGATTGTTTTGTACATTGTTAACCCGTTTATGCCAGAGGTTGCAAATTTTTTTGGTGAAAAATCAGACCTTGGAGATGACCTTGAACAGTAGGATATAAATAACTCCCACAAGCTGAGGATTGCAATAATGGAACACTAGGCATAAATGGGTTAAGTCAGAAAATGTGGAAAGTCTGAGTTGTTGTCTTACTTGCAAGCTAACAAATTAACCAGCAATTGTTGCACATGTATATTCTGAGAGACGATAGGCAGCCCTCTGCATCAGAGAAACAGTTTATTATTCACAGCAAAAAAACTGGATATCCAACAAATTCCCACATTCACAAGGACTGTGAACAGCCTGTTCCATCAACCTTAATGTGTGCTACTAAATCTTCACTCTACAGATCTCTAATCTCAAACTGTCTTCCTTAATCCCTAGGTTTTTCTAACAGCATTATTCTAAAGTATATTGATAGGTGATCTCTATAAACACAAAGCTTTTAAAATTAAGCTTGGTCTTTTTTTTTTTTTTTAAGGAAAGATTATTATTTTAAACTGCTCTGTTAAATAATGGTGCTAAATTATTTGTAGTAAATTAGAATCCAGGATTGAGAATCCATTATCTCAATCATTATCTCAATAGGCAGTAAATGTCTGTTACCCCATATGTAAATAATGAATTATCTCAATCCTACAGAGACTTTTGCTTTGAGAAACAGATTTATTGTGATAAAACATCAATTTGACATAAACCCCAATTTCCCTTCGGGGTCAAAGAAACCAAAAAATGCATATCCATAATTGTTTATAGTTCAAAACCAGTTTGGACTAAACAAAATTACCTGACATAAAAACTCAGTTCAGCAACTATAACAGTTAATGTAACCTCTGTACCTACAAAAAAATGAAAGCAGTAATGTTTATTACAGTTCACACACTGGCACTTGAAATGAAAACATTTATCCCATCACAGAAAACACGTGCTAGATAGAGTTGAGAAAAGAAGCAATTATTTTAATTTCTATTGTACCTCAGAGGGAACTTTAGTTTAGGAGGTAACTTATCTTTCACTGAGTATGGCTCTTTGTATAGATAATATGTGCATACATATATTTAGGTTATGTACATATGTATAAGTACACATATACAGTATTAGCTCAGTTTGGTATTTTATAGAGGTATATTTGGTATTAGAGTTTAAATTGTCTCAAGGAGCTTTTAGACCTTGATTTTTTTCATATCGTAAAATGAGCTACAAGACCCTTTAACTGAGCAGTAAAGAAAGTAGCCAGTTTTATATAAATAACATTTATTATTTTATGATCATTTTATTTAGTTTGTTATGTGCAGATGTTTCCCCCACTAGAATTTAAGTGGTGTGAAGGGAGGGATCTTGTTTGTCTTTCACAGCATTGTATTCCCACTGTAACTCTCAATAAATACTTACCGGTTCAATGAATGAATGGACAGATAAGCAAGTGTGCTAACAAGTAAGCTTTTAGGATTATACATTTTAATGCCATTAGTAGATATGTGGTCACTATCATTTTTCTATTTTGCATATCATGATTTTTGTAAGGTTATATAACTGTAGATTTTAGTGACTTAAGGAAAAGGGAAAACACTAAAAGAAAAGGCCTTAAAATCAGAAGACCTGGTTTTAAATCCCAGTCCCTCCATGTGAGTTCCTCAATTTCCTCCTTTATAAAACGTAGATGATAATGAGATGTCCTTCAAGTCCATAGTGGATCTGAAGGGGGGGCTATTATTTTCTGTGAGACCAAGAAGAATGTAACTGACATGGCCATGAATCCACACAAAACAGAATGCACTGTGTTTACATGGGACATTGCACAGTCACAAAGATAAATTACACTACAAGGCTTCAGAGAGATAATTATAAAGTTTTGGTGGCAACCAACGTGGCTCCTTGTGGTTTGGACATTCCTGTAGTTGACCTGGTGATTCAAAGTTCTCCTCCTCAGGATATTGAGCCCTATATCCATATCCATCTCTCTGGATGCACAGGTAGAGCTGGACAGACAGAAGTTTGTATATGGTTTCTTGTTTGTTTGTTTGTTTGTTTGTTTGTTTTTTCAGACAGAGTCTTGCTCTGTTGCCCGGACTGGAGTGCCGTGGCGCGATCTCGGCTCACTGCAGGCTCTGCCCCCGGGTTCACACCATTCTCTTGCCTCAGCCTCCGAGTAGCTGGGACTACAGGCACCCGCCACAATGCCCGGCTAATTTTTTGTATTTTTAGTAGAGACGGGGTTTCACCATATTAGCCAGGATGGTCTCGATCTCCTGACCTTGTGATCCGCCCACCTCAGCCTCCCAAAGTGCTGGGATTGCAGACGTGAGGCACCACGCTCGGCTTGTATATGTTTTTATCAACCAAGAGAAAGAGGTCAACTAAGATACGTGGAACAAAAAACAGGAATTACTTTTAAACATGTAGGTGTTCCTTCTACAATGGATTTAGTTAAATTTAAAAGCATGGATGCCGTAAGGTCTCTGGCTTCCATTTCTTATGCTGCTGTTGATTTTTTCCAACCATCAGCTCAGATACTGATAGAAGAGAAAGGGGCGATGGATGCATTGGCTTCAGCTTTAGCCCACATTTCTGGCGTATCAAGCTTTGAACCATGATCTTTAATCAACTCTGATAAGGGTTTTGTGATCATGACTCTGGAAAGTCTAGAGGAAATACAGGATGTCAGCTGTGCTTGGAAAGAACTTAACAGAAAGCTGAGTAGTAATGCAGTGTCTCAGATTACCAGTGTGCCTCCTGAAAGGAAATATGGGTGTTTGCTTTGATATTCCTCCAACTGAGTCAGAAAGGCTACAGGCAGAGTGGCATGATTCCGGCTGGATACTCTGAGTGCCAGCTAAATTACCTGAAGTTGAAGAATATTATGATGGAAACATCTTCTAATTCCAGACAGAGGAGTGGCTGGTCAGGTGGGTCAGGTGGTCAGTCTGAGGGCATCACTCAGGAAGTTGACAAGGTGGTAGAAGACAAAATGGAATAGAAATCGATCAAGAAGTGGGGGCCACAAACGGAGTTTTAACTGAGTATTTGATAGTTAATCTACCAGTGTGAGCTTGCCTATTTCTACCTAATCATGTACATTATCCACCAAAAATTAGGTCATCATAGTTGAGGTATGTGTCTGCTATTAGCAAAGAAGTTGATAGTATTTTTATAAAAATGTATTTCACAAGAATGGTTGTAAACACATCTACTTATCCAGTTATACCTTTGAATAAAAAAAAAAAAAAAAAAGAGCCCTGGCTGAGGGGGAGGTCTATTTAGATGGTTGGAAGCCTTAGGTTTTATTTTTTATTTATACTACCTAAGTTTAAGTCCAGGCCCACCACTTACTAGCAATATGATTTGGATTAAATTACTTTACCCTTTTGGACTATGGTTTCTTCATAATGTTTTGAGTATTAAACAAGTTACTACATATAAAGCACTTAGAACAATGTCTGGCATATAGTATGCATTTAGTAATGTTATATGTTAATATCAAGTTATTCAGTTTTCTTTTAGTTCAAAACATATAAACAAAAAATTAACAAAATACATTATCAAAGACTTATAGTTGGTGATATATTCTATTATGTATATTTGATGTATACTCTGGTTTACACATATAGGTGTGTAATTCATATTATCCACATATGTGTATAAAGCTACATAATATATATGGTTTATATGTATGTATATGAACATGTATGCATTTGCAAGAGAGCAATATGAAAAAAACATTTGAGGCAAAATACATCATACAGTAAAAAAAAAAAGTAAATTGAAAAACCTTTGGATCCAACCTTTCTTGATGATAGAAGGATATAATTACTCTTCCAAAAGATCTTCACTTTTAAGTAGTTGATAGTTGAAGCTTGGGTCATTTGCTTTGCTATTTCTGTTGGCTTAGTATTTCTTTCAACATGTATCTTTTATAATACATTCTTGCAATAACCCTGTTAGGAAGTACAGTATTCCTGAAAACCCAGTAGAGTATCAGTTTCTGTAGTTTGGAGGTTTCTTGCTTTCTGGTCCAAAGTTTTGTAATGTCAGTTTTATGAGGTAGTCAATCAATAACTTGCTGGAAAATAAAAGTCGAAGTCTTATTTTCTTAAGCATAAGTCATCTTTCCAAGGTAGTTAGCGGGCACATATCCTTTCTGCCCTTGAGCTTCAGCTAACCACCACTCTTTATTGCCACTTAGGTCACAAAACCTAAGTATATGAACTCTCTGATATTCCTGAAGGCTGAGTTCATGGTCACTCCGTGCTTGAAAAGCGTGAACTGCATAGAAAATCTAGACAAAGAAACAAATGACATTATTGGAATTGGAACCTGAATATTAAGAGAAACATCATAAGAGTTTCCAAGCTTTTAGAAGCAATGCTAAAGTTTTCTTATTTTTCCAAAGTCACATTGTCCAACTCCTTCTATTGGATGTATTTTGCTAAAATATGACCCAGGTGAGAATGGAACGAAATAGGTATTGTCATTATTCTGTTAGGAGGAGTATAAATTATCCATGCTTGAAGGCAACTTGGCAGTTTCTATTAAAAGATTTTTAATAATGTTAAAATGTTAATTCCTTATGAATCAAAATAGCTTGAAGAATCTCTTCTACAGAAACATTGGCAGAAATTTTTGCATACCAATGTTACTGGATTACCCATACAAATGGCAAAAGTGGGAGAGTAGTAGGAATATCACTAGAAGTTCAGCAAGAGCAAAATAGTTAAATTCCAGACCCTCATACTAAGGAAATTTGTAGTCATTAAAAACAGTGCAGGCTGGGCACGGTAGTTCACACCTGTAATCCCAGCACTTTGGGAGGCCGAGGTGGGCAGATCATGAGGTCAGAAGTACAAGACCAGCATGACCAACATGGTGAAACCCTGTCTCTACTAAAAAATACAAAACTTAGCTGGGCATGGTGGTGTGCGCCTGTAATCCCAGCTACTCAGGAGGCTGAGGCAGGAGAATTGCTTGAACCTGGGAGGCAGTGGTTGCAGTGAGCCAAGATCGTGCCGTTGCACTCCAGCCTGGGCGACAGAGTGAGACCCTGTCTCCAAAAACAAACAAACAAACAAACAAAAACAAACAAGAAAAATGATGCTGTTTGAGACTAATAATATGGGAAACACTTATGATAAAATTGTAAACCTTAAAAAGAACAAAAAATTTGATGTACATTATAAGTGTAATATTGTTATTGTTTCTTTGAATGGTACAATTATAGCTGATTTTCATTTTTACTTCCTTGTTCCCTTCTTTTTTTCCCAAACCTTTATAATGACAATGTATTAAATTTATAACTTTAAAAAGTATTTTGTGACCTAGAATAATAAAATATTTCAGTCAAAAGAATTTTTTCTGACCTCAAAAGAATCCTTTATAATTATTAAGTGTGTAAGAAGCCCCAAAATAAGTGTTTAGTTATTCTTCCAATAAAATCATAAGATTGATAATGAAAATGTTTAGTTATGGCATAAAATTAAGCAATTGGCTTAATTTATTCCCATTCATTTATTTAAGCAACATATATTCCCATTCATTTATTTAATGAAAATTTTTCTAGTACCTACTAAGTACCAGGTATTATTTTATTGGCGAACTTACAACTTAGCCAGGAAAAGAAAATGCCAGTGAACAAAACAAAACACACCAAAACAGCAACAACTCTACACACAGATGATACATCAGCCAATGGTGAGCTGGATTTTGAAAGAAGTTATCTTTCATAAATGACAAAGCTGACAAAAGGCGTGAATATGTCATATTTGAAGGTACAGAGATGAATACATGAAAACAACATATAGGAAAAGACAAGCAGATTAACTCTCAAACTTGAGGTTCAATATATAAGGGAAACTATGAGAAATAAGATGACTTCATTACTTCATTAAGCAGGAAAAGAGAATGGGTACTGTGGAGAGGAGACTATAGCTGTAGCTGAAGTTGTTATTTAAATATTAAACTTATTTAACTTTTGATGAAACTTTGATTCCATTGATTGGTATATTGATTTATCAACTAATATGACCTGCTCCCCAAGGAAAGAACCATATTGCCATGGTCTGAATGTTTGTTTCCCCTCAAAGTTTATGTGTTGAAAGCCTAATCCACAAGGTAATGCTATTAAGAGGTGGGGCCTTTGGGAGATGATCAGCCTTCAGCTTCCTGAATGGGATTGGTTTCTCTTTAAAAGAAACCTGAAAGAGACCCTTCACCCCTTCCACCATGTGAGGGCCCAACAAGAAGGTACTACTCTATGAACCAGAAAGTTACCCCTCAGCAAACACCACATAAACTGCTGCCTTGATCTTGGACTTCCAGTCTCCACAACTGTGAGAAATAAATTTCTGTTGTTTATAAGCCAACCAGTTTATGGTATTTTGTTACAGCAGCCCAAATGGACTAAGACACACATTTAATTAAACTTTTCTCCACTGACCACATTGTGGTACGAAGTATGAATTCAAATATTGATTGATTTGACCTGAAAATTAGTAGGAATATTCAAATATTTATTGAAAGGCATGGCTATCATACAAGAGATCATCTTGTATCATAAAAGATACATACAAGAGATTGATGAACATGGTCAAATTATTACATAATTTTTTAAGTAAACAAGAAAATTAAAAGTACTATAAATTCTTTAGCAATGGAGTGGTAGCAATAATAAACACCTTTTATGGAGTGCATGGCAGTTATATGTTAAATGTGCTTTTCCTCAACAACCCTATGAGTTGTGCTTACAGAAGAAACATATTTTTAATTATAGAGCTAATTGGTGCTGCTATGACCAATATCTTCTAACTTCAAATCCTGTGCTTAGTCTATTTCTCATAATGCTTTAGAGACCAAACTCTTGTTCTAGCAAGTATGTACAGAGTGTATTCTTGCAGAGAGGGACTGGAGTTTCTAGTATATTGTAGACGGTGTTGTTTTGTTGTTTAGAAATTGAAAACATTGAATAAATCCACAGGAACAGAATGGAAGATTTGGTTTGCAAAAGTATTTGGGAATGTAATGTACTATAATACATCTGAAACATCTGTAAGAGCCTGCATTAGTAGTTGGTAATCATCTTTTATAATTTTTATAAATAATAGGTAATGCTTTACCAATGCAACTATAGATGTTTTAGCAGGTTAGATAGCCTACTAATAGAACATTTCTAAATATTTGTGGTAGTCTTTCACTTTAGCAGAATTCTCTCAAGTGATATATAAACTCTTCCACCTAGATCTTTTTGGTATGAAATTATAGTTTATATTCTAAATATTAAATATATATTCTCATGCAATTGTAAATTTAAAGTACAAAATTATATACTTTCAATGCTTTAGATAACCATGACCCAAAATTTATTTAGGATGAGCACTTTTTAGTTTTTATATAATTTATGTTATATGGGGGCATATATTATATACTCGAAATGGAAGTAAGCTGCTTTTAAAGAGGCAGCAGTCTATTTTCAGTCTCTTTTTGAAGTCTCCTTTTTAGTATTTTTAGTCTCCTTAATGTTAGACTACAAGTTATAAATTTTTAATATGTCATGCATTTAAGAACTGTAAGGTTTCTCATTATCTTCAATATTTTAATTGTTTTAGTCTGTATCTTTCTAATCTTAAATGCTACGTTTTGGTCCAGGCACATTAATTACAATGTTGTTAATTTGAGCCATTATCACCTAATTTTCTTCTGTTTTTCCTTGGCACTTTTAAAAATGTATTTATTGATTGCTTCTTTGTACTCTATAAAGCTCTAACTCATTTTATGTGCAGTATTCTGTGAATACAACTTCGTTTTCTACCACACTTACTTTTTTTTATATAACACTGTATTATTGACTCATACCTAATTTATTACCCACTGCTTATAACCACCAGATCTTTCTCTGTGGTAACATTCCCAGTTCGGCATTCCCTTATTCTATATTTGTGCATTTAATTTTCCTTCTTCAGTGAGCCACATTACCTGTCTTCACTGAATATCATTTTATTTTTATCCCAATTCTCCAATTAACAGCAACAAAAGTCATAATATATGTTAATCTTCTTTTCTAAAACTAAAAGGTAGAGAATCAGCATTTATGGTATATCATACATATCTCTGGAAACTAAGATGGTTATATTGCATGAAAAATGCTCATTATTCTCTCTCACCTTTCAGGAGCAAGCTTTCATGTTCTTCACTTAACAATTATATGTTTTAATTACACAAGCAATTTTGATGAAGAAAAAATTTTTTAATAAAGTTAAGCAAAACAAAATCCACCCAACTGCTATTAGCATCTTCTTTTCCTTCCTCCCATCTTCCTCTCTTCCTTTCTTCCTTCTTTCCTTCCATTTTTGTGTTCTACCTACCTACCTGAAGTGGTAATAAAAATGGACTTATAGTATACATAACTTTGCAGGTGGTTTTCCACCTCATACTATTTTTGAAAATCTCTTCATGTTAATAAGCCAACTTTTTGAAGCACTTTCTAAACAATGACACAGTAGGCATGTAGCATCGTCATCATAGGTAGTTGGAAAATGTAAAGATGAACGTGGGATTGGTAACAAAATGACTACTTTTTTTAGAAGTCAAAAATTATATTTTCAATATTACTTACATGGAAAAAGAAAACAGCACTGATTCTCGGACACTGAACTGCCCCCCAAAACTGGGTTTTAGCCATTATTAAACCGAGTCCTTTTTGAGAAGTGCCAAGGACAAGATTCTGCTTGCCAAACAAGGCATCTTAGACACTCTGGAAGGCAGAATTCTAGGATGGACCCTGAGAATCTCACCCCCTACTGTACATGGTCTACATAATCTCCTCCCCTTGATTGTGACTGGAACTTCTTAATAGATGTGCTATTACTCCTGTGAGTAGGCTACACTCTCTAGCAAAGGTAAAGAGATTCTGCAGAGGTGCTTGTTAAAGTCCCTAGGAAATTGACTCTGAGTTAGTCAAAAGAGGGATTATCCTGGATGGGCCTGACCTACTCAGATGTGACCTTTAAAGTGCATTGAGGCCTCCTCTGAAGGGAGAGATTTGAAGCCAGAGAGATGCTCACCCACTGACTTTGAAGAAGCAAACAGCCATGTTGCAAACTGCCTATAGAGACAGCCACATGGCAAGGATTTGAGGGCAGCCTCAGGTTGTTGAAAGTGGTCTCTGGCTAATTGCCAACAAGAAAAAGGAGTCTTTAGTCCAACCGGAACAAGAAACTTAATTCTACCAATGACCATGAGCTGGGAAGAGAACCCCCAGTTTCAGAAGCAATAAAACCAGCAAACACCTATATTGCAGCTACGTGAGATCTTAAGCAGGGCACCCAGCTAAACCGTGCTTGGACTCCTGACAACAGCCCCTAAGAAATACGTTTGTATTGTTTTAAGCCACCAGGTTTGTGGTAATCTGTTATGCAGCATGGAACACTAATGCAGAGCATGCCATTACTATTTGATGGACAAAAAGAGAGAATACCTTGGAATGGGAAGGCATATTTACTTGAATGCTTTTGTTATATTCTTTGATATAGCAAAAAAACAGAATGAAGAACTTAAAAATTAAGATCCTTGGTATAAATCGGTACCGCCAGGTTGTGAATATCCAGTCGTTCATCCCCATTATTCAACAAAGGCTCCAGAACATAATTTTGGGGGAACTTTTTTATAGCAGTCTCTCTTCTTACTTGAGGTGGAGAATGGATAAGCAAGTTAAACCTCTACAGCAGTGATTTCTAACATTTTAGATAAAAATTTCTTTTAAAAGTCTGTTTAAAAAGGTAGACTTCTTTTATCATAGATGTGTATATATGCAAATAAGCACAATATTTCCAACGTATTTGAGGAGATTCATGAAATCCTCCCAAAACTC
The DNA here is from genome assembly GCF_049350105.2 of Macaca mulatta. Lineage (NCBI taxonomy): Eukaryota > Metazoa > Chordata > Mammalia > Primates > Cercopithecidae > Macaca > Macaca mulatta. Next base: position 115,098,424 of record NC_133410.1, on the reverse strand, counting down.
ATTCATAGACCACTTCAGGTCCTCGCATTCAGGTTAAAAATTCAGCTCTGGTATAAAAATCATGGAGCCACTAGAATCTAAATTAGTTTGAAATTGCCTATATTTGAATGATCTTTAGGGCCCTGAAGATACCCCCTGAGTATGAGGTAGAGGCCACCTGTCCTTTGTGTCAGGGTCCACTAGAACCATCAATAAAACCAGACTACATCCTACAACACCCCTTGGCAACATGCTATAGCAATTCTGGAGGAAATCAAAAAACGTGCTACCACAGTAGGAAGGGAAAGGGAAATAAATGATAACCAAAAGTGGCATCCAATTAAGCCAGTACAAGTTTCCGCTGATGTTCCTGATAATAAAATAAAATCAAGAACAAAAGTCTAAATAGCCACCCAGAAAACTGCTTTGTAGGATACCGCAAATGTGAAATGTTACAACATGTACTGTATTCTCATTGTTGGTAAAGAAGATACAATTTTCTTCCACTTTCAATCACATTACAGGGACCTCTATACTGTATTGACTTATACCATCACACCACAAATACAGAGGTTAATCATTTTCTTCTCCCCACAACTTCTAAAAGCCAACAGAATGGAAACATCAGCCCTGGGGCAAGAATTAGGAACAAAATATAATCCTTTCTCTCTGTTTTCAATGAAATATTATGCATTATGCATTACAGGAGGAGTCTGGAAACCACTGGCCTCTGTGCGTCTATTGACTGGAGTTAAGACATTAAGGGAGGTATCTCTATGCAGCCTTTTCTTCTTTTCTTCCTTGTACTGAAGTTTCCAACAGGTGCATCCTCTTCCTCATCTTGCAGTAAGTTTATTGGGACAGACTTTGTCCATGCACCGGGTTCACCTTCAATTTGAGTTGGGTAATTTCTACTCTGAGGGAAAGTATCAGGGATTCCATGCGCTACAGATCCAAGATGCATCTTCAATCCCGTTTTACTAGTAATAATGCTTATACATGCTTATATTTATATTCCTGATGCTATGCCTATTTTGAATTGGTGCCGAACTCAGAGGAAAAAGAAAGTAAATAACAATTTATGAAGAGATGCCATTAATATATTTTTTGTTTTGAAATACTATCTCATTTTTTTCTTCTCTTGGTAATGGAAATCTCTAATGGACCTAATTCGCATTATATATATTGATAGGATTGCTTGCAGAAAATTGCTTTGAAGTACCAGCTAGTAGGAACTAAATGCAGTCTCATACTACGAACACCAGGCAGAAAGAGTCTATGTGAGGTGCTTAGTCCAAAGTCCCTGTAGAGCCAAGTAAGAACTAGAACTCAACATCAAGCCAGCTTTAGAGTGTGTTGATAAATTTGGCTCTCAGATTTCTGTCCATCTAGGTTATTGAGACAAGGCAAAGTCTGACAGGACATTTAATCAGGTACATAGATTTCACTGATAAAAATGCATTAGTTAGCATTGTAATATGTCTTTTAGAAACTGAATAAACAACAGAGTGAACAAGTAATAGAGAAAGAGTGTTTTGAAACTTCAAGACAGAAGGGCAGTAAGAACACATAGTAATGCCCAGACAAGTTAAGAGTCAGTTATAACCAGGAGAAAATATTTGCAAATTATATATCTGATTTAAAAAAATAAAACTTGCACTCAGGTTTATAAAGAACTTTTACAATTGTAAAATAAGAAGGAAAATGACCCAGTTTTTTTTTTTTTAATAGGCAAATATTTGAATAGACATTCACCAAAGGAAATCAAAGAATGGCAAATGAGCACATGAAAAAATGTTCAATAGCATTAATTTTTAGGGAAATGTACACTGAAACCCCAAAGAGATACCACCTCATACCCACAAGATGGGTCTCATTAAAAAGACAAATAATAACTAGTATTGACAAGCATGTGAAGAAACTGCAACCCGTAACCTTCATACTTTGCTGGTAGAAAAGTAAAGTGGTGAGGCCACTTTGGATAACAGTTTGGCAGTTTCTTAAAAATTTAAATAAAACCAATAAGGAATTACACTTCGGAGTGTCTACTCAAGGGAAATTAAATTCACACAAAGACTTGCACACAAATATTCATAGCAGCGTAATTCATAATAGCCCCAAACTAGAAGTTACCCAAATGACCATCAACTGGTGAGTGGATTAACAAAATATATCCACAGGATGGAATAATAGTAGGCAATAGAAAGCAACAAAGTACATATACATACGACAACATGGAAGACTCAATACATTTTGCTAAGTGAAAAAAAGTAGCTGTAAAACATCACGTATTGTACAATTTTGTTTATACAAAAGATACAGAAAAGGCAAATCTATGGAGACAGAAAATAGGTTAGTGTTTCTTTGGGGTTAGGGTGGGAAAGAGGAGGGACTACAAGTGGGTGCAAATGATTTTTTGGAATGAAAGAAATGTTTTAAAATTGGATTAAAGTGATGGTTGCACAACTTTGTAAATATACTAAACTTGCACAACTTTGTAATATATACTAAAAGTCATGAATTGTACACTTAAAAATGGATGAATTATGTGATATGAATATAAGATATTGATAAGCTGCTTTTGGAAAAAAAAAAAAAAACACCAAACCAAAAAAAAAAAAAAAAGTGTCATGAATTGGACAGCAATCAGTAACTGTTAATGAAAGAAACTGAATAGATACCATACTTTTGGAGGTCAGCATGGCAATGTCTATAAAGACTTTAAATGTATATACCTTTGACCCTCTAATATTTTAGGAATTTGTTTTACACTTATATACTCATATAAATGTACAAAAATAGATGGACAAGGCCCTTCCTTGAAATATTGTTTGAATTTTTTAAAAGCCCAAAACATTCTACATATCTATTATTAGGGTGATAGTTACATAAGTTATAATATATCCACAAAATTAAATGCTGTGTTGAACGTTTTAAGGAATAAGATAGCTATTTAGGTTTAATTGTGTCTAAGATATATTGTTAAATGAAAAAAAAAACCCCTATAATATACCATATATGATATATTTCCCACTGGTATAAACGTGTTTGTATATGCACAGAATATACAAAGGATATATCCAAGCATTGTCTCTGAAGAGTAGGACAAGGGGAGGAAGGACTAAAAACTTTACGTTTTAAAATTATTGTTATTTTTAAAGACAGGATCTCCCTCTGTTGCCCAGGCTGGAGTGCGGTAGCATGATCACGGCTCACTGCAGCCTCGACCTCCCTGGCTTGTGCGATTTTCCTACCCCAGCCTCTCCAGTAGCTGGGACTACAGATGTAGGCAATCATCCTTGGCTAATTTTTTTGATTTTTAGTAGAGATGAGGTCTCACTATGTTACCCAGGCTGGTATCAAACTCAGCTCAAGCAATCCTCCCACCTCAGCCTCACAAAATGCTGGGATTGCAGGCATGAGCCTCCAAGCCCAGCTTACTTTTAAGTTATGTATGCCTTTCTACATTTTAACTTCTCTATCTATCTACACATATACATATACATATACATAACCTCTACAAAAATAAATTTAAATAAATTATTAATATAACACTAAAGAAAAAGCAAGGTAAATAAATAAAGGAATTAGTTAGATGGTCACCACTGGGGAATGAACAGTTAAGTATACTGAAACTTTCTGATATAGCAAAAACAAACCCGGCACTATAATGAACATACCATTTTGCAAAAAGATTGTACCAATAGCCTTTGCATTAGTGCAGTGAGGGAAATATAGCTCTTAAAAGTTTCAGTATAGACCAGCCTGACCAATATGGTGAAACCCCGTCTCTACTAAAAATATGAAAATTAGCCGGGCATGGTGACACGTGCCCGTAGTCCCAGCTACTCTGGATTGCTTGAACCCGGGAAGTGGAGGTTGCAGTGAGCTGAGATCGTGCCACTGGACTCCAGCCTGGGCAACAGAGCAAGACTCCATCTCAACAACAACAACAACAACAACAACAAAAGTAAGAAAGAAAGAAAAAGTTTCAGCATATAGTGTGTGGCATTATACACGAGATTAAAAATGGCCAATTACTAGATAGCTCAATGAAGATATTGCTCTTAGAGGAATCATGGACGATTTCCCACATGCTATTGATGGCAGCAATCTGTTCAGTATTGAACTGCTTTTTTTTTGATGGGGGAGTATAAAAAGACACTTTGCTCTAAGTATGTAACAGCAGGGTAGTAATAGTAATAGCTCCTATTTATTGTCTATCTACTTTGTGTTGGCTACTTTACATACACACTTTATCTCCAATCCTTTGCTTTTTTTAAGGAAACAGGCTCAGGGAATTAAACTCCTTGCAAAAAGATCCACTGGAAGTATGTGCTAATAGAGCCAGGTCTCCTTGATGTCAAAGCTGACCCTTTTCCACCAAGTGTTACAGTAACATAGTAGAGAGAGACTTTCATGATTTGAACAACCACATATTTTTACATCAAATTTTTACCTGTTCATCTACTTCTTGAAAACTGTCAACATCAGTACCATTTGTTTCAAACTTTCCACATGTGCCACTAAGAGATGAGCTGCTATCACCAATGCTGCTTTCTGAGGTGCCTGTGACACTGTCACTAGCTGGCCGAGAAGACACAAAGAGGCTGATGTTCTCAAAATCATCATCACAGAACCTGTTCTCAGTATCCACTTTCTGCATTTTTGCTGGATTGTAGGGTTTTAGGAAGGAGGAATAAACATATCCTTTCACATCTGGATGGGAAATAAAAAGAAAGAACCAAGTTCATGGGTATACTCTTCCCAAACATGAGCTCAGAGAAGCACATGGAGGTCCCTCAGAAAATCTCAGTTTAAAGAAGAGTGATAGTTCTAGGGAAAAACTTACTTCCTGTGTCCACAAGCCACCTGCTTGTACTCCCCAGTGGATCTTTCTGTTCTATCACAGCCACCAACTCTCCTTCCAGAAGATTGATGTCATATTCTTGTGTAGCATTGCACTTGCGCTTAGCTTGATAGAGTTCCTCTGCACTATATGTGGATAGAAGTTTGGAGCGATGAATGTCAGTTTGACGTGGCATTTCTGGCTGGGAGAAATAAGGAGAAGTTTTGGTTTAGACAGATAAATAATCAAATCCTCATGGAGTTGGTAAATAATTTTTCCCTGGAGATTTTTAAAATGTAGAAGTCATATATTTTTAGAGGATTATTTCAAGGTGCAGGCATAGAGTTATTATTGTGAAGTACCCAGCTCACTTATTCAGTGAAAAATGTCTCTAGTAAGCACAGGAGGGCAGTGTTGTAGAGAAGAAATAACAAGAATAAGAAGGCAGAGGTTCTAATCTCTCTTGGATGTTGCACAACCATTTTTAACTCTTTGCCATTCTGTAGACAACCCCTTGCATATTAAGCACTTGATAAATAATATTCAATTAAGTACATTGTACATGTAAATGTCTTTATCTGGGAAATATCATCAGCAAATTAGACAAGAATCAGGAGGCTTATACTCCCCCATCAGCTCGGGCCCTAAGAGACTTTAAGAAAGCCACTTATCTCTGGGGCCTGGTATGCCTTATGTAGAAAAGGAAAGGGATGGACTATATAATTTATCTTTATAAAATCTTATTCAACAAATATTTATTGAGTGCCTCCTACCTAGTGACAAGCACCATTTTAGTCATCTAGGCATTTTTAGGGATATATTATGTACAAAGCAGAAAAAAAAATTCATAATCTTATGGAGCTTATGATATACAGGATAGAAATGTACAAGAAATTCTACATATACATAAATTGTAGGATATTAGAATGAGATAAGTGATCTGGAAAATAGTATGATAATACGACTTGGACAAGGCAAAGAGGTGAAAGTTACCACTGTCATGAATGCTGCCACACTCACCAGAATCTGCACAGGCTTCTTCTTTTCAAAACTGAGTTTCCTCTCAATAAAGGTGGCACTGTTTTCTTTCACACAATTCAAATTTTGGACCCCTTCTAGTACTTGATTCTGAATCTCAGAAATGCTTGAAACCAACAGTGGCACCTATAGGTAGAAATAATATGGCATTGTTTCCAGACAACGAGATAATCATATCAGGTGTTAAATGTATTGAGTTGTGATGAACAGTTGAGGAGGTGTATGATAGTTCCATTGTGAAAAGTTAGGGCAACGTTAGAACTTCTAGATAAATACGGTCTAATTTATTGTCTCTAGAAACCCCACAAACATGATAGGGATTTTTTTTTTAAGTTTCAAGCCTAAATAAAAGAACAGAAGAGAAAAAATAGCAATGAAGTCTTGGAAGAAAAGCTCAGGAGCTCATGACAGTAGATGCCTCCCTTGTGGTTGGGTAGGATGGTGGCAAGGGAAAGCAGCTAAGAGAAAGAGCACTGATTAAGAGCCTGTGCTGGTTTTAAAACAAATTCTTCAACAATGCTCCCTACAAAGAAATGGAGTTTACATCCTTACCCCTCAAAAACTGGGTAAGCTTGGCATAGTGGCTCATGCTGTAATCACAGCCAACAGTGAGGCTGAGGTAAGAGGACTGCTTGTGTCCAAGAGTTTGAGACCAGCCTGGGCAACGCAGCAAGACCCTGTCTCTAAAAATTTTTAAATCTTAGCCAGGCATGGTAGTGCATGCCTGAAGTCCAGCTAATCAGGATGCTGAGACCAGAAGATAACTTGAGCCCAGGAATTCAAGATCAGCCTGGGCAACTAGTCACTACTAAAACAATTTTTTTTTTCAGGTTGGAGTGCAGTAGTGTGATTTTGGCTCACTGCAACCTCCGACTCCCTGGTTCAAGTGATTCTCCTGCCTCAGCCTCCCAAATGGCTGGGTTTACAGCCATGTGCCACCACACCCAGCTAATTTTTTTTTTTTTGTATTTTTAGTAAAGATGGGGTTTCACCATGTTGGCCAGGATGTTCTCGATCTCCTGACCTCATGATCCGCCCGCCTCGGTCTCCCAAAGTGCTGGGATTACAGGCGTAAGCCACCGCACTTGGCCTGCTACTAAAAATTACAAAAAAAAAGAAAAAGAAAAGAAAAGAAAAGAAAGAAAGAGAAAGAAAGAAAGAAAGAAAGAAAGAAAGAAAGAAAGAAAGAAAGAAAGAAAGAAAGAAAGAAAGAAAGAAAGAAAGGAAAGAAAGAAAGAAAGAAAGAAAAGAAAGAAAGAAAGAAAGAAAGAAAGAAAGAAAGAAAGAAAGAAAGAAAGAAAGAAAGAAAGAAAGAAAGAAAGAAAGAGAGAGAGAAAGAAAGAAATTAGCTGGGTGAGGTGAGTGAAACTCCATCTCAAAAAAAAAAAAAACAAAGAATGAGGAAGGTCTCCATGTACTATCGTAGATGCATTCTCAGAATATATTGTTAAAAAGCAAGTTGCAGAATGGTATATATAATATGCTGTTTTTTACTTTTAAGAAATAAAAATATATTTTTGTATTTATTTTTACTGGCATGAGAAAGCACTAACTGCATAAAAATAAACTAATAAAAATGGGATGAGAGTGGGGAATGGGATGCTAGAGGAACAGGTATGGTGAGACTGATTATACATTTACATAATTTTGACTTTTGAATCCTGTAAACATAGCCCTTGTTTATTCAATTTAATTTAATTCAAAGTATAAGTTAAAAGTTAATTAATCCACAATAGAAAATAAAGTAGGGACAATTAATTCTGCTCCAGGTGTTACCCATTGAATAGCTATCCATCTCATTCAGTTAAGAACTAGTATACTGGAAATGTAGGGCCAAGAAACCAAACTAATTTTTAAGAAGTTGATATAAATTGTAAATATCTTTCTTCCTCATCAGGAAAATAATTATAAAATTATATCCTAATGGGAGGCGAAGCTACACACATACACACACACACACACACTTGCACACACACACACAACCAGGCTTCTCTTTCTTGGGGAAAAATGAAATCAAAACAAAGCATGGTTTGAACATTATCCTGCGTCTTTCATTATGCTGAGATGGCCTTCTATTTAGAGCCACATCTTAAATAGTCATAGTTAACATCTAAGAACGATTGATCAGAAAGAAATACAAAAAATAAATTGTTGATAAACTTCATGTTGCATCAGTCAGGTGGAGCAAGGCTGAAAGGTGTTTGGTATTTGAAAAGGAATCTCCAAAAAAGAATTACAAATGTGTAAGTCACAGTAAACCTGAAGTAGGAAACCCTCTGAGCTTCCCATGGAGAAGACAGATAAGGAGCAGGAGACTATCTGACTGGTTTTAGTTAAAATAAACACACACACACCACACTGAACACAAGTCCACACTCTGAACAGGGCTTTCGTACGGGTGTGGTTTCTAGCAGATCCAGTAGGCCAAAGTAGCTGCGTGTTGGTGCTGTGCTTACCGGCACAAGTGTGGAGTAAGCCTGCTGTGCCACGAGCATCAGGTCCCTAAGGAGGGTGATAAAGCTGCACAGACAGTTCAACAGAATCTTCCGAGCAGCCTGGTTGAACGCCTGGAGCTCCTCCACAAGCTGGGCATTGAGGGCCTCATACTCCTTTTTGGCCAAGTCTGACTCCTCTCCTGCTGATCGCTGCAGGTAGCTGTTGCAATCCAGCAGTTTGTCATAGCGTTTCTGGATGAGCTTGTGAGGCCCTGGGAATAAGGACAGCAGGGCTGACAAGGGCGTCAGGATGAGTCTCTGTAAGTGAGATGCCTGCCAAAAGAAAAAAAGAGCCCATTTCGGAGAGAAGATCAGCCCGTAGCTTGTCCAGTGCTGCTATCGATAGGCTTACCTTTTCCCCCACGAGAAGCACAAAAGAAAACAGGAAAGCCCTAGACAGGTTAAAAGAGGATCTGATCACTTTTGTGTCTGGCTAAACCTATTCAAAGACTTAAAACAGGCGCTCTAGGTTGTAACATTGAACCTAAAAAGTGAGCAGGAAGAGGAATTCAAAAGTTAAAGCCTGCTCACCCAAAATATAACTCCACCTTTTTCTCTACCGTCTTTGGTTTTGTCATTGTCATCTCCTTCAACACTTTTTCATTCCCCTTCTTTCGCATCCCAGAGCCAGCACTTGAGGGTAGGGGGAATCTCTAGCCTTTGACTACCAAAGCTGTGTAAAAGATTCACCACATCGCTCCCATCTTTTGCTGGTAGCAAAAGGAATATAGTTAATCCCATAGGAGACTGTACCCTATTCTTCCCATTTCAGCCCCAAATCCCTGGCTACCCTGGAGGCTTATTTTTGGTAGTGGAATTATATCCCCTATAAAGATAGCAGCCCCTTAATAAAGGTATTTTAACCTTGAGACAGAAAAGACAACAGAGTTGTAACTTGTTTTATTTTTAATTAATTAATTAACTTTGAGACAGGGTCTCACTCTGTCACCCAGGATGGATTGCAGTGGCACTTTCTCAGCTCACTGCAGCCTCTTCTCAAGCCATCCTCCCACCTCAGCCTCCCAAGTAGCTAGGACTACAGGAATGTGTCACCATGCTTGGCTAATTTTTAAAATTTTTTTGTAGAGATACAGTCTCACTCTATTGCCCAAGATGGTCTTGAACACCTAGGCTCAAGCAATTCTCTCACCTTGGCCTATAAGTTCTGTTTTAAATACATTAAAGGATTAAACTGAAGCTATTTCTGTGTCTTAAATTGTTTCCACTTTTTGGCCTGAATCATTGAAAATGAACTTCATAGAACTGCCCATCTTCATGACATAACCTGATCATCCTAGATTTGATTTCTTCTATTTCTCTTCTGTTTTACATTTGCTGACTGCCCTACTTTACCCTTTATCATGTATGCTTATATGATATTTTATGATAATTTGGAAGTAGGTTTCTCTTTTGTAACCCAAACGATATCCTAGGGAATCAGTATCTGAGCAGCAGATTGTATTAATTAACTTAAATGGCCCCTGGTAACTTGGTCTGAACTCATGGGAAATCTAGAAGAGAGAGAAACCAATCTCTTATCGGCACCAGCAATAGCCAACACAAATTAAATTTGATGTCCAGCTTATGAGATAATCAATATACACCCACAGACTGTTTAATGAGTCCCTTGGTAAACAAAGAATCTATTTACTGTATTTACCATATCTGGGATAAATTACTATGTTTGTGACTTGACTGGATTCTACAGGTAATCTAATTACAGTATTGCAATATAATTATATATATATAAAATCCAGTGACTCATAGACACAAAATGATTCACCTTTACAAAGGAATTGTGGTTAGAACAAATAAGAACTAGATTTTAATATTTTGTCCTAACAAAATGTGTAGATATGCATCACTCATGGTCAGATAAGAATAACTGCTCTGCCTTTAGATAGATTTTGAGTTCTTAATATTTGATTTTTAAACAGAGTTCTATATATGTTATCCGTAAAAGTTACTTTTATATTGAGCCTTCTCACAATTTTTTTTAACTTAGCCTAATTAATCATCTTGTGGTTTTAGGCAAGGTATGCAAGACACCTTCTGTCTTCTTTCTATCAAAGTCTGCAGCATGCTTGCTGAGAGAGAAGCCACATACCACACTTTCAGGTGCTACTCAATAAATACATATTAACTTAATGTATTGGAATTAAGCTAAAGAGCAAACTTTAAAGACTTTTCTAGAATGTGTGCTCTCTGTAATTAAATGCAGAAAATACATAAAGAACTAGCCACACCTTTTCCATTAAACATATACTGTAAAAACAACTATCTATCTATCTATCTATCTATCTATCTATCTATCTATCTAATCTATCTATCTATCTCATCATCACCATCATCTATCTGTCTGTGTCCATCTATCCATCCATCCATCCATCCATCCATCCATCCATCCATCCGTCCGTCATTGACCTGTTTCTCTATCATATTAGCTCAGATGTAAGCCTGACTTTCCATTCCCCAGTGCCAGAAAAGCAAAATACTTCAGTGTGGTTTTTCTACTAGACTGGGGGCTGTATGACTTTCTAGGGTTTGGAAGTATGTGAGACTCTTCACAGGTTCTCACAATGTCTTGATGTGGGGGGATGTTACTGAGATTTTGAGCCTGGTGGGCCAAAAATACTAAACATCCTCCAATAAAAGGGCCACTCCATGAAGATTTGTTTTACCCAAAATGCCTATAATGCCAACACAAAAATGCCCCTTTCAAGATGATCTGTCTATCTTCTATATAATTCTTGAAATGCTGCTATGAAATAATAATACCTACAGAAATTAAAATTAATATTACCCAGAGTAACTTACTACTAAAATGTGTTATTGGCTCAAGCATGTTTCTATGATTCCCAAGATATATTTTATAGAACTCTTAGAAAATAAATGTTTTACCATGGAACAAAATAAATAACATATGACTCTCAAATAAAAGTCTTTCTCAATAGGAAGGCTTTGCCTTCCAATATGTAGTATGTTAATAAGTGTCATATCCTCAGAGAGTACTTTTGCCCTTTCTGTAAGGACTCAAGGCATTTCCAGAAACTTGTTTAAGAAAAGCATAGCCCGCTTGAGCCCAGGAGTTTGAGACCAGCCTGGGCAACACGGTGAAACTCTGCCTCTACAAAAAATGCAAAAAATCTTCTAGATGTGGTGGTGTGCCCCTATAGTTGCAGCTGCTTGAGAGGCTGAGAAGCAAGGATTGCTTAAGCCGGAGACGCAGAGGTTGCAGTGAGCTGAGATTGTTCCACCGCACTCCAGCCTGGGCAACAGAGTCAGATCCTGTCCCAGAAAAAAGAAAAAGAAAAGCATAGCTTTCTAACTTAATAAATTATTAATATTTCACATGCAGACATAAACTAAATATTGATTTTAAAAACAGCATTGCCACTGGTTACGCCTAGAAACACAATCTGTGGTCCTCTTAAATTTCTATCATAGTAAAATCCTCACTAATCCACTTAAAAAATATTAAATGATTTTAAAAATCCCGTTTAAATCTACTAATTTTGGCATTAGTATTTGCTTGAGTGCATGTTTTATTTCTGACTCCAGAAAAATAAATGAAAAGTAGCTTTCCTTTCAACCTCACTATTTAATTTGCATTTATCTGTGAATATAAATAACTTACAAAGTCATGACACGAATTTAAGGCATTACTTAGGGTCTCAGAATAGCCCATCTCATCGTCTTTGTTGTATGAAATCTCCTGAAGGTCCATTACACTCTGCAGAGCCAGGGGCATGGCACCCTGAAACCCAAGAACAAAGTTACAAAAATGGCAAGTTTTGAGGTCAGTATAATTAACGTATCCCAAATGTGGACTTCGTCAGCATAACCCTTAATTATCACTGAGAGGTTATTAAAAAAGGAACAACAAACATTTTATAAATGCTCTGTGCAATCAGGTTGCTTGGAAGAATATCTTTCCTTACATTTTTCTTATGCCACTTTCTCCTAGTACTCAGTATATGACCCTCTTTGATTAAACAGTCCATCTTAAATTCCCTCATTAGCTATTCTTTAGCTTGCAATTCTTACAAATTCCTTATTTTAAAAATCACTCCTCTTTGATTTAAATTCATCAATTTTCCTTAGAAAATTTAATGCTCTCTTTAAGAGAAGATGCTCACATTTTTTGTTGAATCAATTAGTGGAAATAGAAGACTTTCCTGTAGATGTTCCCAAGAGCCATTTACTCCTTGAAAGATATGCAAAGGACAGGGGTCTCACTGCTCTCTGGCTGTTATAACTGTTTTTGGTTTTCTTTTCACAGAAGGCAGCACTTTAGGAAGCAAATAGCAAACCTGATTGTAAGGCAGGCTTTGTATCAGATAATAAATAAGAACAGAGTAGTATATGTTCTTATATAACATGGAAACTTGTCTCCAAATCATTCTGATATTTTATCAAAGAGTGCAAACAACTGCTTCCAGAAACAGATATCCAAGATATACAAGAGAAAAACTTCTGGAATATAGAAGGGGACCGTTTAGTAACTAATTTACATGTAACACTACTAACTTTCTATGTCTCATGGTCATAGCCATTGTCAAGGTGGCATGAAGGACACTGTTTCCTCTTTATGAGATCCATTAGAAGAAACCTGACTGGTTTTTCTACTGAGCATAATCATACTGTACTCCAATTAGCTGGTTGAAATCAGTGTTTCTCAAAGGGTCAGGACAACTTCTTATGGGACTGGAAATTTCTGGGAGTATTTCTGTTTTCTAACATAATCTCATGGGAGCATTTGCATATTATAGTTAATAGGATTTTGTAGTTCAATTTATTTTCCTTTATATTGATGTTTATACTTATTTTAGGTACTACAAAGAGATGTGTTAGTAGTACAAACAAACAAATTTTCTGTGTCTTGCAATTTTGTGTTAATGAGCTCATCTCTGTTATAAAGAAAGCATGCTAATGGTCCATAAGGCAATCATCTGAGCAAAAAAGTCCCACAATATGACTATTTGGACTGGGGAGGGAGTGGAGAAGGTAAGAGGTCAAACAGCAAAACACCTCTTTATATTGGCTTCCTTTACCAGGAGTTTGCATCCTTCCAATTTTGATCCAGTGTCATAATATAAAGGAAGGAACAGTCACATTTACTCTTCAAAATAACCATGGAAATCAATGCTTTGTATCAGATGTTCCTGTAGAACACTGAAAATAGTTGTGTCTCACCTACCTGTATGTGTTGAAGACAGAGTGAAATGTTCTTCACACAAAGCCTCACAGTCTTTTCTAAAGCTCTAAACAGCTTTTCTTCTCTGTTAAAGGTATTGTCTTTAACCTAAAATATATATGAAATTATTTTCATAACTCAAATGAAATAGATATTTTTAAAAATAGCACAGACCATATTGGTCCAGCACATTACAAAAGAAAATTCTTTGATGATATGAAAACATTTGATGATACGCTGTCTTAACACATACTGTCTCTGTTGGTACATAGCACAACTGATGCTCAGTTAGTGTAGCAAAGCCAAGTCCTGTAGTTCAAATTGCTGTTGTTAATTTCCACATAGCTTTACCCATGCTATGGTAGATGTGGGATTGTAAAACTTTCTCTGTAGTTTTTAATGGCATGTATTATGTACGGACTCAAACCGTATCACATTTTTGGGTTTATAAAATAGCCACATTTCATCTATTGACTAGAACTTATTGTTTTGTTCGTATGATTCATTCCAATTTATTTCACAGTGCTTATTTAGAAAATATTCTTAGATTCATGGTTAAATAAATGTGGCCTGTAATCCCAGCATTTTGGGAGGCCAAGGCACGCGGATTACAAGGTCAGGAGTTCGAGTCTGGCCTAGCCAATATGGTGAAACCCTGCATCTACTAAAAATACAAAAAGTAGCTGGGCGTGGTGGTGCGCACCTGTAGTCCCAGCTACTCAGGAGGCTGAGGCGGAAGAATCTCTTGAACCCAGAAGGTAGAGGTTGCAGTGAGCCAAGATCATGCCACTGCACTCCAACCTGGGTGACAGAGCAAGACTCTGTCTCAGAAAAAAAAAAAGGAAAGAAATGTGAAAATCATTTATCAACTCAAATTTGAAGGATAATAAATAATCTTAGCAAAAAGAATCCTTCTGTTAAGATAACTCAGCAGAGTTAAGATAGTGTCACATATATTCAGTTATTTTTTGTCATCTTACATGTACATCCATTAGAATTCAGAAAGATATGGTTTTTATGCTGTGGCAATTTCTAGGAGCACACATTTATTACTGCTATTAATAGCAAGCAGTATTTCTTGGCAATTAAAATGGCTACAAAACAAGATCTGAACCAGTCTCATCCTGGCAAAATCTGTGTGAACATGCAAATGCTTTATGGAATAGGGTATGTATTATTAAGTTTGGCACTGGGTTGTAACCATAGCAGTTCTTGGTTCATATGTTTTTAAATTTAAGATGGTTGATATTAGAACTAAATGGATCAAAAATGGTGACATTTTATTTTATTTTTAAATTTCTTAATATTGTTTATTTAGAAAGCTTTTGATTAAATAGGCAGCAGAGTTCTTTGTAATCCCCACAAAATCCAGCATCCTCTGCCTTAGGGTTGCTATGCTCCAACTCAGTCTAGTGTGCATAACAATATGCTAGGGCAGATTTTTTAAAATGTAGTTTCCTAGGAGTCATCATCAGATATTTTATTTTGTACATCGTCTGGCTAGGACCCAGATGATTCCAAAGTAGAAGGTTCAAGAATCACACTGAGAGAAATATTGCCCAATTCTACTTTCCTATAAGCAAGCCTTTTCCATGTTGTTTTCTTTTGCTGGAATATGCTGTTGTTCATTTCCTGCCTTGCAAAATCCTGTTTATTTTTAAGGACTGGTTGAAATGTCACCCATTCTGTAAATCCTCCCTTTTCTCCTATTCTTCGAACTGTAGAGAATTAATTTCTCTCTCCTATTTGCTCTCATAATCCTGGTTAATGGTTTAAGTGATTCTCTCCACTGATGGATTTTGGTTGTTTCGGATTAACTATTGTTGTTTTAATGAAAATAATAGCGAACATTTGTTAAACACTGACTATGTTCTAGACACTGCTAAAACGTTTCTTCCATTTTCTCATTGTAATCCTTACACACATATAATGGAATTATGACTAATGCCATTTTAGAGATAAAGAAACAGAAGCTTCAGGAGGTGTGGCAGAGATTGTTAACATTCCTCCTGCTGTCCCTTTATTGATAGAATGCACACCTCTAGTTCAAGTTGGACACGTGGCTGCCCTGCTAGAGACTACATTTCCCAGACTCCCTTGCAGCTGTCTCTGCCCTGGTAACCAGGTTTGTGCAAATAGGATGTGGATGAAGCCTTGTTTTTCATGTCTGAATCTTGGCCTTATAACATTTCTTTGGGACTTGAAAGAAGACACGGCAGGAATCCAGCTTCAACCAGGCAGATGAAGACAATATGTTTAGAAAAATCACTGAGGGAACTGGGTTCCTGAAGGATCTTATGAAGCAGAGGTCATCTGGATTCACATCTCAGGACTCTTAAAAGAGAGAAAGCGGCCAGGAGCAGTGGCACATGCTTGTAGTCTGAGCTACTCAAGAGGCTGAGGAGAGAGGATCCCTAGAGCCCAGGAGTTTGAGGCTGCAGTGAGCTATGATAATGGCACTGCACTCTTGTGCAGCCTGGGCAACAGAACAAGACCCTGTCTCTAAAAAAATAAAAAAGAGAGAGAAAGAGAGAAATAAACAGCTACCTGATTTAGCCTACTATGCCTTTGGAATCTCTTTGTGAACAGATATGTGGTCTTTACCCTGGTTAATATGGGGAGTTAAAGAAACTTACCCATGGTGTAGTAGGATCAGGATTCAACCCCAAGCAGTCTGAATTCAGAACCTACACCTGTTCATCTTTGTATTCCCAATCTCTAACATGGTGCTGGGTGCAAGAGAGTTCAATATATGTACGATGAATCGAAGAGAACCTTCCTCTTGGGTAATAGCTTTATACCCTAACTCTACCAATATTTCACCTGAGCTGCTGACAAGTGCAAAATTGATTGATTTGAGATTTCTCTCTTTTCCCGTCAAGCCTATGCAGCTGATTTTCTGATTAACAGTAAAATGCTTCATTGCTGACAGGACATCCTCTCAAAAGATTAAGGGGAAAAATCTAATTAATATCCCTTCAGGCTACTTTAACTACAATTCACTTTTAGTTCACAATTGAGAAATATAAGAAGCTGATGATAAATACGTTAAAGAATATAACAGCTTATTCAAAAGCCTGCCCAGAATTACAGGCTGCCTATTATTCCTTAATAGAATTGTCTTGAGTCAGAAGCAAAATCCCAAAGACTGGGGGAGAATTGTTTGCACCACATTTACACATGCCTATCTCTATTATGGCTACAATCTCTTCTTAAATAAATTTCCAATTTGATTTTAATATAGTTGTCTTTAGTTGAAATGTCTTCATTGTCCTTTCTCTGATATGTAAGCATATCCCATAAATGTCCCAAACTTCTTACATTATAGTTCCACATTGAGAAGAAGAACCTCTTACATGCAATGGACTCAGTTAGCCCCTAGAAGGATATAAAGAAGTAAACACAAAAATAATTCAAGCCTTATGTTCTAAGAATGTACATGTTGGTAAATTCAGTACAATCACAAGAGGAAACAAGAACATGACTTGGAAGGAAGAAGTTTATTATACTCACAGGTCCCAGAGAGAGGAGTCACCACATGCCACACAGGGCCAGAGGCAAAGCACCAGGTTTTGGTACAGTAGCAGAAGATAGGAGTAAAGAGAAAGTCTAGACCAGAACCTCTGTTAGGATTTCCTTGGGAAAGGTGAGGCAGGAGCAGAGTAAAGAGTTTAGGACTGGCTATTTTAAATTACTCCATAGGGGTAATCTCTAGTTGCTGGTACTGGGCCCTGAAATGATTTAGGGCAAGGGTTGATGCCCTAAATCAACCCTTGGCTTGATGTGTAAGAATTAGATAAGGATGTGGTTAGAGCTATAGACTCAAGATTGATTGGTTTGCATATGGAAGTTGTGTTCCAGTCATTTGCTATCCCTAAGAATTGGCTAGCCCTAGGAGGGCAGTCTGCTCAGCCAGAAAGGTATTTTAAAATGTCAAAACATTATAAAATACAGGAAGTAAAAAATACGATTAATACACCATGTATGAAGGACTTTACATCACATAAGAAGAAAAGTCTGCACATTCAAAGGCAAATAACCATACCGGGCGATGATATAAAATAATAATGATGATATTTATGATAATAATGACAGCCAAAGTATATTGAGTGTTTACACACTGTGTTAGGTGCTTTCTTTATATATGCATCATCTCATTTAATCCTCACAACCATCCCATTTGTTAAGTACTAGGAGAATCCGAATTTACAGATGATTACATTGAATTTGTTATGTGCCCCAAACAAATATTTACTAAGTGGCAGAGGTAAGGTTCAAACCTTCAAAGATGTTGTTCTTAATTTATTCCCTGTGCTGACCCCTGCACATATGAATAGTGTCAAGATTGAAATACAGAGTCAATATATTAGCGCTTTCCAGAGGTTGAAGGGGCTACTTCTACCTAAGTGGTCAGAAAGCTGCAAAGACTTAATGGAAGGAGAAAAGACCACAGCAGCTCCCAAAGCTGTCTGAAACCAACATGAACCACCATAGGGTTGCCTCTTGTTCAAACTAAAAATCTTAGCGATATTAATATGTGAGTGATAAAAATAGGCAAAGGAGAAGGAAAAAATAAGGACTATATAGTATACTAAGAACTATCTTCCCCAATTTTGCTTAGAAGCTCACTGTATTACTATCTCAGGACCATGAACTTTGCATCTTGTGATTCTCAAAGAATTGCAAGTGTGTTCCATTGATAATTTACTTTAAAATCATTGGCTTCAAAATACCTAGAGTGTTTGCAAAAATATAGACTTCTAGATTGCACCCTTGAGGCAGGTGGACCCTAGAATCTGTCTTTCAGCAAGCTTTTTAGGTAATTCTTAACGCACCTTAAAGTTTAAGAGTCTTTGCTAATCCATCTATTATTTATTAGGGATTGGGTGAAAGTGGCTCAAGCTAGGCTAAACAGCTGACACAGGACTGTTACTAATATAATGTGCATCTGGGGAGTGAGGGAAGAGGAAGGGGATAAGGAGTAGAAAAAAAAATCGCACTAAGTTATGTCTCTAAACACTTTGTTTATATAGATGAAATAAAGATAAAATGAATATCAAGGGAACCCTGAAGAAAAGTACGACTTTTAAGAGCAGAAGTAAAACAGGATGGAAGAAGGGCATTGCCTTGAGGGAGAATATGTGCTAGTTGATGATGATCATCAGGACTCCTGGGGCAATCTTATGTCCCATGTCCTGTGTCCATGTCTCTCTTTTATCTGTTTCTTGAGTAGAAGCACCACAGCTAAGACAGTGTCAATCGTATTCCCACTCCCACCCCTATTTTCCAGAGAGAGAGAGAGAGAGAGAGAAGAGAACAGCATTGGGCAATTACCTTGATTCTCAGTATTCTAGAAATAGTCCTCACAAAACAAAACCTCACAAAAATACAGCATTCATGTTCCCTGGGAAAACGTAGGTGGTCCAAGAAGAAAAATTACCTGTGATTCTCCTCTGGTCAGAATCTTCAAATGATTTGTCACTCTTTTTGATTTCTTGCTAATTGAATGAATATTTAGTTTAGACAATTTGTCTTTAAGTGATTCATCCTCGTCATTCTTCTTGTATTTTAGAACTGAAAAGGAAGAATGTAATAACATAGCTGAACACATGCAGCATAGAAAGTGTGCGCTTCACCCAAAGTTTTCAAGATGAGTATTTACATTCAAGATAAAGATGTATATGATTTTTGAGCCTCTGCTGCAGAGGCCCTATGCTGTAGCCCCACTGCCCAGCCATGTCCCAGTCAGACACCCACCCCAATGACCTCCAGAAACAAGGACAAAAGCCCCTCAAGGTTCAAGTTTTATTTATTAATATTAAAGTAATCCCTGATACTAGAAAAAGTTCTCCCTCTCATCTCAGATAATACATTTATTATCTGAGGCCTCTGGAATGGGGATCAAGATCTAACTAAAGAAAAGACAACTCAGCCTGGTGCGGTGGCTCACGCCTGTAATCTCAGCACTTTCAGAGGCCGAGGTGGGAGGATCACGAGGTCAGGAGTTTGAGACCAGCCGGGCCAATGTGGTGAAACCTCGTCTCTACTAAAAATACAAAAATTAGCCTGGCATGGTGGTGCACGCCTGTAGTCCCAGGTACTTGGGAGGCTGAGGTAGGACAATCTCTTGAACCCAGGAGGCGGAGGTTGCAGTGAGCTGAGATCGTGGCACTGCACTCCAGCATGGATGACAGAGCAAGACTCTGTAAAAAGAAAAGAAAAGAAAAGAAAAGAAAAGAAAAGAAAAGAAAAGAAAAGAGAAGAAAAGAAAGACAACTATACCCAATGTAAGGAGACCTCAGATCCTAGAGCAGCTCTTCACTGGCTGAGAGATTTGGGGCAAGCTGAATAACCTCTCTGAGCTTCACTTATTTATCTTTGCAATCATTTTCACCTTTCATATTGTTGAAAAGATTAAATGTCTCTAACATTCAGTGTTGGTAAAGGTGTAGGGAGATGGACAATCTTACAGACTGCTGATGAGGATTAAACCAACACATTTTTGTAGAAAACAATTTGGCAGAAACTAACAAAAAGGAAAATATTCATAGTCTATTACCAGGAAGTTCATGCAGAGAAATCTGCTTTCTATAATCAAGTATACAAAGTTTTATTTGCTAGAGCATTTTTTCTAACAGCAAGGTATTAGGAACATCTAAATGTTTATCCCTAGAGAAACAGTTTAATAAATAATGATATACTCATAAACAAAATGCTATGGAAACATTAAAAAGAAGGCAATATTAATTGAAAGAATTTTCATGATATATGATTAAGTTTTTAAAAAAGCGAACTGTTGTACCACTTATGTTGCAAGAAGTATGGAAAGAAGGAAAAGGAAGAGAGGGAGAGAAAGAGAGAGAGAAAGAGAGGAAAAGAGAAAAGAAGACACAGTACGTCTGAAGAAAACAATAAAATGTTAGCTATGCAAACTGGAATCATTGTGGGAAGGGAAGAATTTTACTCTTCATAACTTTGAAATAGTTTAAGCAAACAGAAAAATATAAAGAATAATATAACAGCCATTATCCAAATCCTTGTCAAGTCTTAACATGTTCCTTTGTTTCCAGTCTTTTTATTTTTAAAATAACTCACCTAACAGTTGGGGCACCCCCATCTCCATGGATGATCCCTAAAGGGAATTGTTATCCTAAATAACTGGGCTTATTATATCTGTATCTATTTGTATGCCTTTACTGTGGATGTTTGGAATCATACAATACATTTTGGATGTTTTAAAACTTTATAAAATAGTATCATACTGCACATATTATTCTACCACTTACAAATTTACTTTAAGAAAACCCCTCCGGATTGTGTTTTTGAGATTAACCCATTGATACATATACTTTTTTATTCAGTTAATTTTTATCTTCTTGTGGTATTGTAGTGTATAATATGCCATTTATCTATCCACTATCTGGATTAATGTGTCTTTTTAATTTGCATTTATGAACAATGCTAGTTACCAGTACATCTCTCTTTGAGCACATGGGCAAGAGTCTGTCTTGGGCAAATACCTAGAAATTCATTTTCTGAGTCTCTGATGTGTGCATCTTCAACTTTACTAGGTGTTGTCAAGTTGTTCTCTAAACTAGTGATTCCAAGTACATTCTCACCTGTACACTGAGATTAAACATTTAATGTATTCATTACTTTTTCCCCTCAGTCTCTTGGACTGGAAATGGTATGTTAGCGTGATTTCAATGATTACATTTCCCTGAGTATAAATGAAGCTTAGAATTTTAAAACTGTGAATTGCTTCTTTTTCTGATGAACATTTTTGTATTAAAATGTTTTTGTATTGATTTAATGTCAATGATTATATAATCTGGACGGTGATCCTTTGTGTACTATCTCTTTGTTTTGTTCATGGAGTTTTCTTCCTCCATAGCATTTACTTTTTACTCTGCACCTTTCTTTTTAATTTACTAATACAAATATGCGACTTTTGAAATAAATATCAGAAAATAAAACAAAAATAAATAAAGTGATTGGATCATTTAGTTCTAAAGTACTGCTGTGGCTTTAATGTCACACTGAGATTTAATATTAGGAGTACAATGCCAACTAAGAACTTACATGAACACAAATCACACTGAGGGAGGACCCACAGCCTAGCTCAATGCATTACTACCTCTGGGATGTATAGGAACCATGTAATTATCCCTTCTGTTTTGAAATTTTACATTAAACACTAATTTTTTATTTTAGTTTATAAATATTTAACAATAATTTGTTAATTCTAGAAAGAAGTATACTTGCTCACATCAGTAGAGAAATTATTGCCCCCAAAGCTCCATTCTCTGTGTGCTAGAACCAGATTAATCCAACATACTAGATGGCCCCCGTCACCTGGATCTACCCCTTTCCTGGATGCTTTCAGGATTCGCTTCCCACTGCTACTGCAACGTGGCCATTTCTCCTTCTTACAACACATATTTCCAGTGACAGGAGGACTATATGCAATGGGTATCTGCATCCCACAATATGTCACCAGAATTGCAGTGGTCCAGTGAAGTTGAGTATACGGCTGCTTGATTTATTTTTTACATTTCATTTTTTGTGCCTCTTAATCTTCTCCTTAACCCAGCTGACAAGGCAAAACCACACTCTTCTCCCCAGCTTCTAATTTTAGATTTCAAATGATCAGTTCACTGCAGCTGCTACAACTACTTAAACATTCTGATTCTCAGAAACATAAAGTGAACACGCCAATAATGGAAAACAACCAATTCATCATGTCTCTTCCTACCTAAATCTTTCCTTCTTTTAAGTTCATTGATGTTAACATTAATGTCCTTCACAGCAGCAAAAGCATCATCCAGTGCTCTGTAATCTGGGTGAGAGGGAGGGGTGGAATTCCGAAGTTCGCATAGTAATAGGGGGTATTTCATCACACGTTGAATTGGTTTGATCA
This sequence comes from Macaca mulatta, assembly GCF_049350105.2. Classification (NCBI taxonomy): domain Eukaryota; kingdom Metazoa; phylum Chordata; class Mammalia; order Primates; family Cercopithecidae; genus Macaca; species Macaca mulatta. Next base: position 115,075,946 of record NC_133410.1, on the reverse strand, counting down.
TCAAAGAGCCCATGTCCAGTAAGTTTGGTTTGCCTCTACAATACAGATAAATGATATCGTTTCACAAACATTTGTTTTATTAACTCATTTTCATTTTTGTGTGTTTTTATGATTACTTCTAAAACTTTTTCTCTTCTTTTCCATTTGTATATCTAAAATTTCTAAACAAAAGCAAGAACAAAAGATGACAGAAAGAAGCAAGTCTGAAAGACCCTACTATGAAACAAAAACCTAAAAGAAACAAGTGTATCTTTCCACCAAATGGTCTGAAAGCATGATTTTCATCCATATGCCATGTACAGTTTACAAGGTTTTTTATAATTGGCTTTATAATATAATGGGAAACAATTTCAGAATGTATTTTACCATGACAACACAGAAAAATGCATTTTTCTGATGGCATTTTTGTGATTATTATTGAGGAGAATAACCATTTAAAAATCTAAACAGAGACTTGCAAGGTATAGTCAAAAGGAAGTCTTGGCCTCTCTCTTCCACCAAATTGAGAAGTTGCATTTACAATGTTTTGGAGATTCTACCACAGTCCCCAAAAGGGACTTCTGATGAATGTGATAATTCTCTAGTTATTATTATTACTATCCCTGTCACTAATCATTGCTATCACACAGTGACATTCCATGTGGAATTCTTAGTCAACAGATCTTCAAATGACTATACAAAAGTGAGACTTGTGCCTGACTTTTCCTTTAGCAACTTCTGAGACGAGGTTGGAGCCATTCCAACCGGTTAGGCAGTTCACAGGAGGGGAAGAAGCTACAAGCGTGGTCATGCCATTGTCTGACCCACTCTCATTGATCATTCAGACACAAGGCAGTGATTTCTGAAAGCTTCTTTATGCAGAGACAAGTAAAGATACACTGTAGATAGGAAATACAGACACTGTTTTCAAATCCCAATAGGTGGATGTTTTATACTTCAATAATTTTTTAAAGTATTACTATGGATAAATGACTGACCATATTATTATAACAGTAAAACAGCTGTACAAACGTTGAACAAAATTAGAAAAGTCGCATCATTAGAAAGGGTCGGGGGCCAGACACAGTGGCTCGGGCCTGTAATCCCAACACTTTGGGAGGCCAAGGAAGGCAGATTACTTGAGCCCAGGAGTTCAAGACCAGCCTGGGCAACATGGCAAAATCCCACTCTAGAAAAAATTTCAAAAGTCAGCCAGGCACAGTGGCATGCACCTGTAGTCGCACATACACGGGAGGCTGAGGTAGGCAGATTGTTTAAGCTGAGGAAGTCGAGGCTGCAGTGAGCCACTGCACTCCAGCCTGGGCAATAGAGTGACAGCCAGTCGCAAAAAAAAAAAAAAAAAAGTAGGAAGGCATCTTAGAGACCATCTAATTAATTTCATTTGATAAATAAGAAACAAAAGAATGTATTATCACATGTACATGCACACATGTGCAGAAATACACACGCACATACATTCACAAATGTAACCTAGTCACTATCACATCTCTCCATTTGATTTTATCATATCACCGATCACTATCTGGAATCATCTTGTTTCCCTGTTTGCCAGTTTATGATCAGTTTCCCTGTCACCACTATACCTCCCGCATGGCATACAGTATTCTCTCAATGCATATTTGTAGACTGAGAAATTATAGAGTTCTTAGATTTTCTGTAATGTGCTTTTATTTAATACTGAACATTTTTTCCAAAAATGTGAATAAATGACTGAGGAATTTTGTTCACATGCAGAGAAAATGATGATAGCATAAGAGAGACAAAGACTAAAGCAAACCCAAAGGCAACATTTTTTAAAAAAGAAAACCAGAATAAATATTAAAGGTCTGCAAGGGAGTAAAGAGTTGCTTTAATAAGCTGTATCTTCTACTTCATACCTATTTGCACCAAATCTATTAAGGAAGAAAAAGAGGAAGGTAAGGAGAGAAGGCGACAGAAGGGGAAGGAGGCAGAAAGCGGGAAAAAGAGAGACTCGGAAAGAGGAAGGGAAGGAGAGACTGATTATTGGTTTCCAAGAGGACTGAGTGAAGTAGATTTTTTTTTTTTTTTTGAGACGGAGTCTCACGCTGTTGCCCAGGCTGGAGTGAAGTGGCGCGATCTCGGCTCACTGCAAGCTCCGCCTCCTGGGTTCACGCCATTCTCCTGCCTCAGCCTCCTGAGTAGCTAGGACTACAGGCGCCCGCCACCGCGCCCGGCTAATTTTTTTGTATTTTTAGTAGAGACGGGGTTTCACTGTGGTCTCGATCTCCTGACCTTGTGATCCGCCCGCCTCGGCCTCCCAAAGTGCTGGGATTACAGGCTTGAGCCACCGCGCCCGGCCTGAAGTAGATTTTTAAAATAAATCTGTTATAAATATTGAAAACTGTTTTCAGTATTTATACTGAAAAAATAACTAAAAAAAAAAAAAAAACCCAAAAGGTATTTTCTAACTGATGGCATATCAGTAGCAAAACCTTTAAATATAAAGCACATTTTCTTTTTTTTTTAAAATTAATTTATTATTATTATACTTTAAGTTGTAGGGTACATGTGCAAACATGCAGGTTTGTTACATATGTATACTTGTGCCATGTTGGTGTGCTGCACCCATCAACTCGTCATTTACATCAGGTATAACTCCCAATGCAATCCCTCCCACATTTTCTTATATATCGTAAGCAGAGATTCTTCAATAATACAACAGTTTAGTCATTTAAGTAGAAATAATTCCCTTAAATAAGAACAAGTCAAGGATATGAAAGGTATTAACTTGATTAGAGGAAATCATATTATCTATATGAATATAATCAGAATTTCTTCTGAGTTTTTTATTATCAAATGTTAGCTTATTTAATTTTTTTAAATCACTAAAAGACTTTATATCAAAATATAAATATAATCAAATATTTAAATCAATATAAATTCAACTTTAATAAAATAGTTTATTAGTGTGGTCTTTTGTCATATATGTGCTTTTGCTTTAATTATAAAAAACAAAAACCCAGATGTGCAGCCATCTTGCAGGAATTCCCCTCCCACCATCCTAGAGATTATCTTTGTTTCTTTCTTTTGTTGGTGCTTCCTCATTTAGGTGGAGTACATCCTTCAGTAGTTTCTTCTATTCCTCACAGAATGCATGGGAAGTGAAATGTTAAGAACTTTAACTTTAAATGTTAAGAACTGCCCTCATTTCTTTCTTATCCAGATCTATCAAAAAACCAACTTAGGCTCTTTAGTTTTGTCTAGATTGTATCATTACTTTTTTCATCACTCTTTGGGATCAAAGTTCTAGCTCTCCCTTTTATATTTCAAATGACAATAATATTAATTATAAATGATTGTTGTTTCTCCTAAAAAAGTCATAAATACAAATCTTAAGAAAGGCATTCTCAAAAATGAGAAATCTCCCAGACACTTTTGTGTCTGGAGATATATTTGAGACAGTTGCCCAAGTGATGAGCAATGATATTCAGATATCTGCATCACACAGAGAAGCAATATGGTAGAAAAGATAGAGGGAGTGTTATAAGATAATAATACTCCATGCTTTCAATGCCACAAAATTCACCCCATCTAATCTCCCACAGTAAGATTAAGTTCTGATAATCATGTGAGGCAGATGAGTCCTATGTGTGGTATAATCCATCTCAGCCAGGAAGTCAATTATCCCATGACTCCCCACAGTAAGTAAACAAATGTGTAACAATTGTCCATACATGTTGGGCCAAAAACTAAACTACTTATTAATTTGTAATTCTATTTCATCTTCCTCTGTCTTATTATGAATATTTTGGCAAGTATTTAGTGCCAAAGTAGCTACACTAATCTCATTACAAATTATTTTTGGATCTTTACAAAGTCAAGTAAACACAGCTGGCTTTGTTTTAGCAGCATCCAGTTTTGCTGCAGAGTTTCACATCAAATACAAGAAAAAAGTACAATGAAAATTAAAATGACATTTAAATAGTATAAACACTATGCTGGAAAACAAAAAAAATAGATATTAAACATGCAATACATCTAATTTCTTAATGGGAAGGAGAAAATAAGTAAAAAAAAGAATAATTATGTAACTATTAACTATATTACTTTGAATTTCCTTTATTTCATGATCACAAACTTCCTAAATTTAATATTTATTTTACAGTAGCCACAAGCATCTATGCTGTCACTGAGTTTTTTTCAATTTATTCTCCTTCTAAAACACCTAAGTCAATTTTAAAGGAAACTATATATTGTTACACAAATAAACTAACAGCTTTTGTCATAAATAAAAGATAATAGTGAAAATAAATACATAATAATTATAATTAAATTAGAAGATATAAAGGAGATAAATGAATAGTAATTGATGTAACAGACCAGAGAGAACCAGTGAAATGGTAAGGCAATGTTTAATCATTTTGCAAATGTTAATCAATTAGAGGCACTGGTTACTCATGGAAATAGGGAATGAGGGATCAGATACCAAAATAAGGAGGGTCCATTGAAAATCTGCTTAAGAAAGTGTCTAATTCTTACAAGTGTTGGAGATAATGTTTTGAAACTTTCCAAAGAGAAGAACACACACACGAAAGAATAGAAAATAGAAAAAAAAAATGAGAAAATTAGAGGACTAGTCTAGGAAGCTCATCATCTACTAATAAGAATCACAGGAAGGTAAAACAAAGCAAATAGGAGGAGTAAATAGTGAGTGAAATAATTCAAGAAAAAGACAGGAATTTGCAGGTTAAAAGAACTCACTAAGTGTCCAGCACAATGGAAGAATGGAGTCACACCTTGGAATTCATGAACTTCAGAGTACTAAGGACAAAGAGAAGACTCCATAATCCTTCAGAGAAAGAAATAAGCACATAGGCATTAATGCATGGTTAGGAATCAGAATGTTTCAGATTTCTAATAGCAACTCTGAACGCTAGAAAATGATAAAGAATTACCTCTAAATTCTGAAGGGAATGGTTTCCAATTTAGAATTCAATACCAAGTAAAACTACAAACCAAGTGTGAGACTAAAAGAAAAGTATTTCAGATACAAAATTCTCAACATTTTACTTCCCATGCATTCTGTGAGAAATAGAAGACACTATTGAAGGATGTACTCCACCAAAATGAGGAAGAATCAACACAGGAAAGAGGCAAAGAGAATCTCCAGGATGATGAGAGGGGAATTCCTACAAGATGGCTGCACCCAGTGTCACCAGTCCAAGCTCAACTGGACTGAAGACTCTGGAAGGTGCTCTTTTGGGGAGATGAAATTGATAGCATACATAATGCATCTGGTTGTCTTGAAAGATGACTTAGTTAACTGGCTGTGAGTTTAAATGAAGAACAAGAAGATGCAGAGAAAGTAGATGAAGTGGAGGGGGAGGAGGGCACAATGAAAACGATAATCAGCAATTGTTAACTCATAGAAAAATAAGTAATCACTTCGAGGTTTAGCTCTGAAAAGAAATTTACTTAGATATAATAATTCAGACATTGATTATTGCTCTAACAAAATTACAATGTAACCACTTCGGGGAATGGAGAAATGGAAAAAGCATTTGTGTGTGTGCTTGTTGTGTAGAGGAGATAGGGATAGTAAAGAGAAATAAATTCTTGTCTTCCACAGGAGAAAGTTAATAGATAATATCTAAAAAGAAAACAACCAAGGATGTTTTTAAAGTAATAAAGATAAATACCAAAATAGTCAGCTGAAGATGTGAAAATAATGTATTCTAATGAGAATTTAGGGGCTGGTAGGAGAAGAGGGGATTACTATTTTTCTTGACAAATCTTGCAGAATGATTTGGCTATTGAAACATGGCTATATACCATTTTTTTCATAAAACTTTTTTTACAAAAAGGGAATATGCAAGAATACTCAAAAAATTGTAAAAGAAAACTACTGAGCTGAGACTAATGATACTGAATATTAAAATATAAAGTTACAAAAATAAAAGCAGTTTGGTATTGATACATATATGGACAAATGAGTAGCACAAAATAGAAAATCAAGAAATAGATACAAATATGTATAGAAATTGAGTACATGGTAAATTTGACAATCCTATTCAGTGGGAAAAAATGAATTATTCAATATCAGATGTTATGAGAATTAGCTAGCCATAAATAAAATAAGAAAAATGGATTTTGGCCTCATTCTTTACACTAAAATAATTTCAAGATAGATCAAATATTTAATCTAAAAATTAAACCATATAGGAATTTGAAGAAATCATAGGATCATCCTTTGTAAACTAACACTGGAATTTCTAAGGAAGACACAAAATCTGAAAGACACCATAGAAAAAAAGTGATGTCTATTTAAAAATTTAGCTCTGTAAAATTTTATAGATTAAAAACAGAGCCCAAAACAGCCATAAACTATATTAAAAGTCAGATGATAAACTGGAAAAATTATATATAATACATAAGACAAAGTTTAATATGCACTAATTAAGAGACATTATAAACGTATTAGAAAAAGATGAACATCTCAGTAAAAGTGAATAATCATGTAAAAACATCATGCATTAGAAATGAAATAGAAATAGTTAAGTACATAGCAAAAATGGAGATTAAAATAACAGGATACCATTTGGGCCTATACATTACAAGTTACAAAGATACCAATATTATTTGTATCTAGTATTGTCAAGTAGTGGATAAATGAACAATTCATATAAGAGTAGTGGGAATGTAAATTAGCTCAGCTTTTTTTGAAATGTTCTGACAATAAGTATCAAAAGTCATTTGATCTAGCAATTTCACTTTCAGAAATTGATCAAAAAATCAGATTATTGTACCAAGATCATATACAAAAATAAACTTATGACATCAATAAGACAGACACAATTCAACTGTCGTAAGGGTTGGGTAAACTAAATTATGGCGTATATATCAGACAGAATATTATGCAAGTATAAAACAATGTGGATTTATATTTACTGATATGGAAAGATATTCACAAGGTATTGATGATGAATGAGGTAGCAAGTCGACATACAGGAAGTATACAGTGTTCCTATTTTAGTCAATGTATGTGTGTAAAGAAAAAAATATGGTGAAGTGAGGGACTCACTGCAATGCTACAATAGTTAGCTTTGGAATGTGACTGCTGATTGTCTTTACTGTCCTCATTTTTATTTTCCTTTTTTTGCAGTGTTTCTTCAATAATTTTTAAAGTACAAAGAAAAGAGAAAATAATTTATAATATTTTGTGATTAATAGGAACCTTGAAATCCAAGGTGAGAATAGCTAGTCTGACAGGGAATACATACAGAAAAGAGTGAAAGCATAAAGATAACAAAACACTGCATTTCTGAAGATAGCTGTGTTTAGAATAGGCATTTTTTTCTTGCTTTTAGTGGGAAGTTGTATGATTCCTGTCACTTTAATACTGTCTGATGTTTGCATGAGGTTATAATTCAAAGTAAACATTTTAGAAAATACAAATATCTTTCACTTTGCATTTTTTAAAAGGTAGATTAAAAAAACACTAAAAACAGATAATTTTTGATTGCCATAAGTTAGGGATTTTTGAATGCCATTTAAAAACCCACATCTTGTACTCTTAAATGCCCTTTTGGCTGCAACATTGCTGGCCTTTGCCACTAAAGAGCCCAATAATTACACAGCACTTGACATTGCCTTTTGCCCTTTCCTGTAGCAGTATGTGTGCTTCATGACCTGAATGAAAGGAACAGGAAGAAAAATAATTCATAGCAAACTTGGCTTTGATGTGCATCCAGCCACATGCTGGGATTGCTCTTCTTTTTTAGTTCTTGATGTATAGAATAGTCTAGAGGGAGCAGACACAACCTGGCTAACTCCTACACAGCAGGATTGTGGCAAGTGCTAGGGCCATTTTTAAGCAAGTGTTTCAATACAATGAACTGTTTAAGTATTCTGTATGGAGAAGTCTGTGCATGCTAACTGTACTAAGAAGAATATCTCCCTCTTCTCCTCTGAATCTCTCTCTCCTCTCTCTTTATTTTGTTTCTTGGTTCCAAAGACCTAATGTAAGCTTTAGAAAAAGAAACCTAAGCAGAATTTGTAGCACATGAAGTTCTTCTCTAACCACTCAGTAATGCAAAACTCCAGTCCTTGGCACAATGCCAGGGACACAGGCTGTATAATGAGGCAGTGCCATTTCCCACCCCACATCAACTCTCTTTGAAGAGAAGCCAGGAGGCCGAGGCACCTCTTCGAATTCAAATGAGCCTAGAATTGGAAACTCATTAGACAAATCTACTCATATTTGTTTATCCTGTAGGATAGTTTTTCCTTTTGAAAAAAAAAAAGAAAGAAAAGACTGATAAAGTGAGAGAACTGGTTGCCTGTGTGGTGTCTCAAAAATCAGCTTCTCAACTTGACTGAGATATACTGCCTTGGTCTACAGATCTGTATGATGCCTGATTCCTTCACTTCAGTTCCAGAATTCCGTTCTCACTGTTGCTCTGCACCAAAATATGAATGACAGGTATTTGCTGCTTACATTAATATAATTTACATTTTGTTAACTTTTTATTTCTTGATATAAACTCTTAGGAGTTTAAAGTACATACACGCACAAGCAAACACACACTAGAAGCTTGGGACCTTAAAGAGTTGCTCATCATAAGCCAAACACGTGCCTGTTAAATAAATTTGAGTTTGTATTTAAGTCAATTTCATCCTTTCAGCTTTAATCAGCCTGGACACACTTTTCTTCTAGAATAATGGAACTCTTTCAGAGTGTTTGTATGTGCTGTTTTCCTAGAATAATTTCTATATTGTTCTAGTAACCAACTATTTCACCTTAGTATTTCATTTTCATGCTATAATGTGTATGACTTTTTTCTTCATAAATCATACAAGACCCCAAATTAGAAGAAATCTAATATTTTCATAAAATAATCTTTTCTTATGCATTCATCTATGGAAACTTCAAATACATTATGATATTAATCTGAGATTTTGAAAAGACTAATATGTTTCATAGAAAGAATTGTTTTTGGACACATTAAGATTCCCAAACATATGTATGATGAACAGTTCCCAAAGACTTTCTGGCATGAGCTTATATATTGGGATTCTTCTAAAAGGTTTGGTAAAGTATATGTGATAATAATTTAATAAGTAAAATATGCACCAATAATGGAGTAAATGCCTTTTCAATCTTGGATTATTTATTAAAAGCAATACTCATGATTAGAAAAATCAGAAATTCTGATTTGGACAGGAATAGTCAGCTGCATTTTCTCATGATTTTTATATTTGATTTATATTATTTTAGAAAGTACTTACTCTTGCATGTATATTTTCCTGTAAGAGAAGAAAAAGAAAGTAAATTCATGTAAATCTGTATATTTAAGGTAATATACAAACATTATAAATCCTTTAAAATTTTTTTTAAGTAAAATAAAAGTAATAAGTAATTTTCATGAATGCCTTATAGAAGTAGTCTCATTATTTTATAATCATGTCCCTAACAAATAAAGAAGATGAAAATTTTTATCTAAAAGCCTCAAATGGCTATGGATAAATAAAATAATATCCTGTGTTTATTATCTGATCACTGTGGCCTTTGGTTTCCAACCATTTGGAGTACAATAAATGTTTTCAATATAAAAAATTTTATGATCCATCCCATAATAATAGATGGTCTTTTTACATTCAGTGATTGAGGAAAAATTTAATAAGTGCCTAAGCTGCATTTTGTAAAATTTAATGGATTTAATAATAAGTTTTTTTCCATTAATCTCAGTACTTTGTATATGTGGGAAATGGTGGGGGACATGTGTGAAGCAATTGTTTTCTCAATCTTCAGATATGCTATATGAATGAATTGCTAGACATCTTAGTATAACTAGGTTTTGCTGAGTCTAAGACCTATTAGATGGTAATCAAGTACAGAATTATAATTTTTTTAAAAATCAGCAGCTGCTATAATTTTAGGCAATTATTCACGACTGTTTAAAGAACTCTCCTATTGCAATGAAAGAAACACCACCACCACCTCCTGCCCAGTATTTCCTTCCAATCATTTACTTTAGGCTCACACGCTTCCTTCTCTCCTCTGCTAATGGGAAATTTTATTTGTCAAATATGCTTTGTGGATCATAGGTCAGAAAATCTGTGGAAGAAAATGAATCCAAATAAAAATGCAATTTTTCATGCAAACAAATAAGTGAATAATGTGATCATAAAGGAACCAAAACACGTACATTGAATTTGAAAGAGAAGGTTATTTTTTAAACTTCTATAGAAAACATGATTTTTTTTCTATTTCATTTATTTCAGCCAAGTAAAACCTAAATATCATAACATAAATTCAACATTGTGTTTATGTAGTATAACACTTTATGAAAGGAAATCTGACAGATTTTCCAATAGGATAAAACCACAGTCTGTGGAGTAGGGGCACTATATTATAACATCTTTTTGTTTGTTTGTCATTTAAAAAAAATCTCTTTTAGGCTGAAATTTTGCAGAAGCTAATCCCAAACAAAGGCAATTCAGGAAGGAAGAATTTAAATTGTGTCCATTTACCCTTTTACGGGATAAAGTAATTTAATATATCTATCACTATACCTCCTACCATTATGAGCACATTATAATTTGACTCACAATTAACAAGTTTTCATGTGACTATTCCTTAAGGATTATAGTCTTTGTTCAAACATGATGCCATATAACAAGGAACTGAAGGGCTTTCCAAAAGTGATTTTAATTTTTACTTGGAACACTCCATTAGAATAATGAGTATAAAATGTGGTGAACAAATTGAAATGTATTCCTTTGGATTTTGCATTGCATGAGCTGTTATCTTCCTCCCTGAATGGAGAAGCTCCAGGAGTAATGTGAGCAGCCAAAGTGCCCAGATGACTAGAAGTTAGAAGTTTTCCTCCTGGTGATGATGGCCTTGATTAGCAAGAAGAAAAATACAGATACATTTATAACAACTAGACATGAAGCTAGAAATGTGTCTTCCACCCATTGAAAAACTTAGAAAATCCCCTTCATTCTTCATTCTCTTTCTATTACAAAATAAACAGATCTCTGGGGCCTCTGAAATGCAGCAGGGACTTTAGTGGTATTTATAAATGGAAAAGCAGAAAAAGGAGGCAGCAGACAGGCTATTCTAATTATAGCTACATTTGCATTTATAGCCACGCTATCTTTCACTTTCCTCATACAGATCAGAAACCTTAAATAACCCCAAGAAGGCTAAGTAATAAGATCTTTAGCAAATAACTTCCATAACTTTGGAGACTATTTTAATACGGTATTTCACACAATCTTAGGGGTCACTAATTTGACCGTCAAAACTTCTTGTTGAATAAATAAAAACTTGCTAATTTCCAATTGGTAGGCTATAGATGCAGATGTGTATTTGCTTTTGGATAGTCTTAGAATCTTTTCTTTTTGAAGGTCTCCAAACTCTGAAATTACTGCTTAGATTGTATCAATACTGATGAAAAAACCCAGCTGCTTCAGGGGAAGCAGCAAGTGAGTACTGTAGACACGATTTCTCCCTCTAATGTAGTTCTTAACTTGAGTGTGTACGGAAAATCACCGGAGGGGGCTTGTTAAAACAGCAGACCCTGAACTGGGCCACCAGAAATACTATTTTTTTTTGGTCTGAGGCAGAGCATAGGAATCTACTTTTAATACACGATCTTGGTGGATCTGGCGCAAGGGAACTCACACACGGAAAAATATTGCCCTCACGTTGTGAAAGTATTCAACATTATTCTCTCTTTTGAAAGATCATTGGCTTCAAAGAACAATTGAAAGTTAGAAACTTGGGTCTTTTACAGAACCAGGTAATATCTCTGCTACTCTTCTGGGAATTAGTCTTGAACTGCAGCCACCGTGAAAGCTTCTGGTGTTATTTAAATTAATTCTTGTATTGTTATTAAACTTTCCACATGGTGTTGTTTATCTCCTCAACTAGAGTTTGTGTTTCTGGGAGGCAAGAGCTATGCTTATATATTTTTTAAAAATATTTTCAACATTATTTAGCACTCTTATTAAATATTTATTAGGCCCCCAATAAACATATTGCAATTTTGGTTTAAAAAACAGCCTAAATTGCTTTAAAATCCACCTTAACTTCTGAGGCATGAAGCCACCTCTCTCGTGGATATTGCTTCGAACAAAGATTTCCAATATCGCCTTGTACAGGATAAAATGGAGGCCACACCTAGTATTTATTAGAAATTGGAAACTGAACTTGGGCTGTGTTATCTAGCCACAAGGAAAAGGCAGAACGACAGTAATAGCTTTGACTGATTACTTGGCAAGGGAAACCAAGCCCTTAGGGTGTTCCAGTCTCTCTTTGGCCTATAAACCTGTTTGAAAACCTGTTTCTCAGAATTTAAAGCTTAGCTCGATTGAGGTCAGTATTATAGTAATGTCAATAATTCTACTGCCCTCAGCCTTCAGGCAGACCAGTACAATCCATCATTAACTTTATTTTCATGGAAAGGCAACTTTTGGAAAAATAGCTCTAACTTCAGCTATTTTATTTGATTTTCTTTCCCTTAAGAAATAGTTGTGCCAATATTGCTTCTTTCAGATTTTTTGCTTTCTAAACCTTAACACCTTCCAATGCCTGCAACTGTTACCTAAAATCAGAGTAGCTCTAAACACAAAATTTGGGGCATGGCCAGGGGAATTACCTGAAACTTGCAGAAAAAGACCAAATAAGCCATTGGGTCTGAAAATAATTTTCAGTAACTGAGACTTCATGAGGTTCTGAAATTGCCTCTGCCTTTAGCTGCTTTTTGGAGATATGATACTGGGCCATACTGCCTAGTGGAATCTTCTGGCAGTGTCTATTTCTTTCTCTTAAAAGTTAAAAGCTTAATGAATAGTAAACTGATGTCCTTTCCTCTCTGAACAGACAGCTCCACTCCTGGTGAACAGTTAGAAGCACATGCTCAAAGTAGATGTACCACATTCTTTTCAGGCAAGGACCTCCATCCCCAGGGCTGGCTTTGGGGGGTGGTGATCAAAGGTGCTAAATGTTCACTTGTTGTGACATTTCTCCTCTTGGTTCTAGAACCTGAAGAAGGACAATGGCTCCAGCTTTTATTGGATCAGATCTTGCCACTTGTTGAAGGTAGGAAAGGTGTTAGTTCAAACCCAGGATAGCACCATTTCCTTTTTTACCCAAAGGATAAAACACCTGAATATGTAGATGACTGTGCTTCTAATATGTGAATTTATTAAAATGAACACAACTTCAAACTTGAATGTTTCTCTGAATTGATATGCTAACACTGAACTAAGCTGAAAATAGTGAGAAATAATTAACTGGAGCTACTTGCTCATTACATCTTATATTTAAGACTTACCTGATCATACTGAGTTCCTTTGGGCAGAGTCTAAGTCTTATTTACTTTTGTATTCTTAGCACCCAGAGCTAAGCTTGGCACAGCACAAACACTAAATAAATGCTTAAGATTTGGTGACTTGAATTCTTTTCCATGGCATGAATGGTTTAAAACCGCAGTTATTAAAATTTAATGACCAGTAGAGTAATTAAAATTTAATGACCAGTAGAGGGCAATAAAGTTGAAATTTTATTTATTAAAAAAAAAATTCACTGGGCTCATTTTAAACTCACTTTCAGACCCAGTTCTAGCCTGAAACTCTTCCTCCAGAGTAGTATCATGATTTCTCTTTAATGCAGCTAAAAACCTCTTGTACCACATTAGGATCCCCATGCCAGTCCCCACTGGGGATCCCTCTTTCCCCCACCACACAGAGTAAACTGGGGAGGTGTGCTACAGGATCAGACGGGTGTGCACTGACTTATATACCACAGCTCTCTGTGGTTAATTCCTGGTCTAATCAAAATTATTTGACAGTGGATTCTACTTATAAATGAGAGTTTGTAAGAGAGGCACTGGGTAAGATGTGGAGTATGGCAGTGATTTTGGCTTTAAGCTTCATGTGGTAGGAAACTGCATATTCAGTAAGATACCAATTCCATTTAAAAGAATCAGTCCAAGCACATACCCACACTTATGCATATAAATAATATCAGAAGAAAATTATTACTTAAAAAAAATGGTTAATAGTGAAATAGCAAGGGGTTTTTATCTTACACATACTTTCTTATATTTTTCAGATTTTCACAGTGAATAGATATTTTCTCTAGAAAAGAAAAAGTGTAGCACCCCCAGCAATGTTTTAGAGTTGAGAAAGGGGCCGGGCGCGGTGGCTCAAGCCTGTAATCCCAGCACTTTGGGAGGCCAAGACGGGCGGATCACGAGGTCAGGAGATCGAGACCATCCTGGCTAACACAGTGAAACCCCATCTCTACTAAAAAAAATACAAAAAACTAGCCGGGCGAGGTGGCGGGCGCCTGTAGTCCCAGCTACTCGGGAGGCTGAGGCAGGAGAATGGCGTGAACCCGGGAGGCGGAGCTTGCAGTGAGCTGAGATCCGGCCACTGCACTCCAGCCCAGGTGACAGAGGGAGACTCCGTCTCAAAAAAAAAATAAAAATAAAAATAAATAAATAAATAAACAAATAAACAAATAAATAAATAGAGATGAGAAAGGAAGGCATGAGTAATTGTTCTGAAACTCACTTTAGCAAGGCCTGACTTGTCTTCACCAGTCTCCCCACAGTAAGTTTGGGGAAAGAAGACAACCATGCAGAGAGTCGTAGGCCATTCCACCAACTCCATTAACCCATGTGCTCCAGTGGTCACAGGGCCACATGTTATCTCATATACTCCTTGAACTACGTGGGGCCAGGCAAGCTACAATAGCTTTAAGAAGAGGCTTTTCTTCCACATTTTATATTTTGATATTGCGTTTTTCAATCTCTGCAGCACTCTAAATCTTCTCCCATGTTATTTTTAGTGATTCTCACAGGGGAAAAAAAAAAAGTCAATCAGGGCTTCTGGCATGTCAGCTTTTTATAAAGGGAATGCAAAGCAGAGCTCCCAGCAAGCCTCATAAAACATAGGATTTATGGGAGATCTTTCATCTACACCCATTTAAAATGCTCCCTGCTGGGCGACTGAGAGGAGATGGGAATCATCATTTGAAGAGGCCTTACTTTAAGGACTGGATACAGTGGCTCAAATGTTCCTTCAGCTCTTCTTCCTTTTCATAGGACTCCAGTATACTACGTGCTTCATCATGTTGATAGCAGTAAATTTTATAAATATCTTCCAGTGGCCCTTTAATCTGCAAGAATACTTCTCCTGATAAATGCAAAACAAAGGCAAAATGACATCATCTGACAAAGCTGGCACTTCCCATGATTATTTTCAACACTGTTGACTCATGTCAAAAAGTTGGACGGGAACTACTTTATCCCCAGGTTATTCAGGAAGCGTGGAAAACATTGAGTGATTTTTTTTTTCCTTTTCTTTCTTTTCCTTCCTTTTTCCTTCTCTCCCTGCTTTCCTTCTTTGCTCCCTCTCTTTTTCTGTCCTTCTTTTTTTTTTTTTCTTTTATAAAACAAAGGATGAACAAGTTATCAGAGATGGGCAACAAAAGAAAGGTGGTTTTCTCAAAGGTGACTTTACATACAAGGTCGATGTGCAGAATTGTGATTAAGAGTTGCAGTGTGGCCAGGTGTGGTGGCTTATGCCTATAATCCCAGCACTTTGGGAGGCTGAGGTGGGCAGATCACGAGGCCAGGAGTGTGAGACCAACCTGGCCAATACAGTGAAACCCTGTCTCTACAAAAAATACAAAAACCAGCCAGGCGTGGTGGCAGGTGCCTGTAGCCCCAGCTACTCGGGAGGCTGAGGCTGGAGAATCGCTTGAACCTGGGAGGCGGAGGTTGCAGTGAGCCGAGATTGTGCCACTGCACTCCAGCCTGGGTGACAGAGCAAGATTCTATCTTCAAAAAAAAAAAAAAAAAAGTTGCAGTTTAGAGTTGGTGTGTATGGATTTGAGTCAGGCTGTGCTACAGACTGGCATTGTGACTTGAGCAAGTTGTTTTAACTCTTTAAACCTGATGACACCAATATACTCAATTTCAGAAAGTCATTGTAAAAATTAAAAGAGGTGGTATTTGTAAAGTTCAGAGTATAGTAAATACATATGAAATGCTCAAATGAAGCAGTTTTTTATTAATTTATAAGAGGTACAGAAGGCGAAATTTCAGGTGTTGGGTAAGTTATTTTTCAATATTTACTGCACTAATATTTCCTGAGGCTCTCTCAAGGGCACGCAATGGAGTTTAGAGAAATAAAATATTTCCTTCTATGTGATAATAAAAAAGGTCATATTTTAAAAATAAGTTTAATACTGTGAACCAAGGTTATGACTGTATATTCATAAAGCAACTTAGGCTAATTGTATCTAGGCATTTAATGAATCCTTTTTGATATTATGATAAAATAGGGTCTATAACTGGTGGCTAAAGTAGATACTGGGCAATAGTTTGATTTGATCTCACACTTCATTACTTAAAGATGAGTACTATGCATCCACTACACGATCCAGCACAATACATTAAATTATTTGGCAGATACCCAAGAAATATGTGACAGGGTCAGCTCTCAAAACATTGCAAATTTGAGATTGATAATGACTTGGTGGCTGAATTAATTGGGATGGCTGAATAGATTGACAGTGATCTGGACCTATTAATCTGGACCTATTATAGTTAACAGGAGTAACTCATTCTTTCCACAGAAATAAAAGTGCCCTTAATATTTTCAACATGTTTTTCACACATTAACTTCCTACTTGCATGAAGAGATAAGAGGTTATTTATCCATATTAATTAAGGATTAATAAATCTGAGTTTGAAAGAAATAAATGATTTTCCCAAAGTCCTGTCTAGAGGTGGAAAGGCAGAATTAGAGGCCATAGTCTTATTTCTCCCTTGGATTTTAGCACGTACCCCACTCCAGCTATGCAATTCAGAGCTTTGCTGAGCACTGTATGAGGTGATGCACTTGGAAAGAACACTAAACTTGAAATCAGAAACAATTTAGGGTTTGTGTGGGGAAATTGGAATGACTTTTCAAAATTTCAGTAGCTTTTAGGGTACAAGTGGTTTGGGGTTACATGGATGAATTACACAATCGGAGAATGATTTTTTAAATAAATTATTTGAGTTTTAGTGCCTTCATTTTATTTGTAAAATTAAAATAATAGTTAGCTATTGAGATGCATTTGAGAATGAAATGGGATGATAGATATAAAAAGTGCCCACCACTGACTAGTTGCTCAAGAATTGTCATTTGTCGCTTAAGGTTGCTTTGCTACCTCTAGAATTAAAAGACTAACACATTTAAAGCATCACATTCTTTTCTAATTTATTTACAGCCAATACAAGATTTTTCCTTTTCATTATGTGGGATTTTCCTGTGATTATATGATTATGGTTAGACTCTGAGGTAACGTGAAATAAGGTGCACACATGCAAGTATGTGTGTGTGTTTATGTGTGTGTGTGTTTTAAGGTTTTTGTTTGTTTGTTTTAGTAGTGCTTTTTGGGGGCCTATAAGAAAACTCAATAACTGTGATCATCTTTGGAGCTGAAGGATACAGGATTCTTGTTTTGTTTCTAATATTCTACAGAGTTCATCCTTCAACTAGTGTAGGTCATATAGATTTGTTCTTCAAGACTGATAACAACATAAACAGTAAGAAATATCAAGTAGAGGAAAGAAAACAAAATAGGACTGTGACTGAATTTAGGGTTGGGCATAAGATGAAGGGAGTCTCCCAGTAGTAGAACTAGGTAGCAAATGGGAACTAGTGGCTTTGGCTGGGAGGGCTCAGAAGTGGGACTGGTGACAGGCGTAGATCACATACTTAGCTGGACACTCAGCAGCAAGTCGACAACAGTGGACCTGCATACACACAGACCAACACAAGATGAAGCTGTAAATAAGTGTGCTCACTATAAAGAAGCTAAAAGCAGAGACTAAAAGGAGGTAAGGACAATCTCACAAATCCACAAGGTGATCAAATCAGAAAGTCAAAAAACAAGAACTAAAACACTTGTCTTTATACACAACGAACCCACTAATTGCAAATTCTCTTGAATTTTCTTTAACAGGAGTGGTCTAGTTTGAAAGAATTTATAGCTCTTCCTTTAACAGAAGAATCTTTTTTTTCCCCTCTTTTCTAAGTAAAATTCTGTTGAGGCTCTAATAATAATTATTAAAGTTAAAAGATATTTAAGTACTCTAATTGAAAGTCACTTATTCACCCAAAGGCCAAGTACAACACTAGCAGGCAGAATATTTTATTTCCCTCCCAGCCCTACCAATGTATTCTGCTTCATAATAGTGCAGATGAAGCAGTGTGTCTTGCAGCAAAAAGTGATTCTGTTTCCACGGTAACATAACTCTCGGCTGCGTTTCTTTAGTGGTGAAGGACAACTGCTCTGTCTAACGTATGTGGGTTTGAGGGGATGATTCGGAGCAGAGAAGGGACTAAGCCAAGACCATTAAAGGTAATTTCACTTGTGGTTGCCTGTCACAAAGGCGCCAGAATCCTATAAAATAAATAAAACTAGCATGTTCTTCTTTTTAAAAATTCTACAACCCAAGAATTTCTGCATTGGCATCCCCCAAAAAGCAATTGCCATGCAAAGGAGAAAAAAAATGCACCCTTTTAAATCTCCTTAGTTATCTTCTTTAAAAATAACTTCCCAAAATATTGATATTATGTCTGGATATCATGACTCCTGTGTTTCAATTTGTTTCCTTTACTGATGTGAATAAACATACACTCCTCTTTCTATTTCCATACCCTCACGTGCAGCCCCGACATGTGCCATACCAAACCAGGTGGCCTCTATAGTATTGTAATCCTGCTCCAAGATGAATTTCCCCTGCAGGTAAGAAAACAAGGGTAAAGTCAGTGATTTTCAAGAGATCTCCTTATCCCGGGTTTTGTTTAGGAAACTGCCATGAAAGGGAAGAGCAGTTGTGTTCCTCAGTTCATCCTTTTTTGAAAATTACTGGATGATCATCATGCACCAAACACTTTGGTAGGTACTGTAGATACAAAGAACCAACTCTTCCTTCAAGAAATTATACAGGGTACCAAGGGAGAGAGAGAAGACTGAACTTTCATTTACCATACTATGTGAAAAGTAAATAAAGTACAGAGGGCCACCTATTCAGCCCTTGGGGAGCTTTGAGCAATGCTCATAACAGTGTACTCTTAAAATAGGACCTCTGAGTGAGTGCAAAAAGCAAGGAGATAGTTGTGCAGAGTAAGGTCTGTTCAGAAAATTGGAATGATCTAGTGTGGCTGGATGGGACCATGTCTGCGAGGAAGTTCCAGAAGGGACTGTAGAGGTGGACTGGGGCCAGATCATGAAGAGCCTTGTGCCACATTAAGGAGGTGGAACTTTCACCTGAAAGTGATGGGGAAGCACCAATGGATTTTAGGCAAGTGACCAGATTGTGTTTTAGAAAAACTATTCTGGTAGTTATTAGTAGGAAAGATGGAATTTCAGGGAAGAGTTGGTGAGATTGAAGAAGATAAACAAATTGAAAGGCTTCTATAATAATAAAATAAATAGACAATGAGGGACTAAAACAGAAAGTTATTGCAGTTAAGAGAGAGTGCACTAGAGTCGACTGCCTGGGTTCAAATCCTGGTTTTACCATTTACTCGACGTGTGACGGTTGGGAAAGTTACTTATCTGTTCCTTAATTTCCTCATCTGCAAAATGGAGATAATAATAATAGGGTTGTTTGCAGGTTAAATGAGTTAAAATATGTAATATATCTGCATCAGTAGCTGGCATATGCAAATGCTCAATAGATGTTAGCTATAACTACAGCAAAGCGAAAGCAAGGAGGATGCAGAAGAATGGGAGAAAAATGGACATTGAACATGTGTGAGAGATGATTCCAGGCATATTCCAGAATTGTGGTTTAAGTGACCATGTGGGTAGACACTGATGGTGTAACAGAGTTTAATGGGAAAGATGATGAGTTTAATTTCAGATGTACTGAGTTTGAGTTTCTTATTGTATATTCAAGCAGAGAAATCCTTTAGGAAATTGGATATATGATCTAGGATTTAAGAAAATAGTATCTTGGACAGAGATGTAGGTTTGTAAAAATTGGGTAGTATAAGACATGAATTTATGTGGTCATGCAAGAATGTTCACAGAGTGAGAAGAAAAGAGTACCTGAGGACCAGATGCTGGCAAACACCAACACTGCAGACAGTAGAGAAGAAAAAGAGACTGCAGAGAAGCCTGAGAGGGCATAGCCACAAAGAAGCGTGAGGAAGGACAAGAACAAAACAGTGAGAAATATTGCCAAGATTGACTAAGTTGGTGGGGTTCTGGGTGACACAGATTTGCTAGTTGTCTCCTCATGGTCATAATCGGCTTCCAAAGAAATAGAAGTTTTGGCTGCCCCAAATCAAAATGACATTTCCCATCCTCCCATCCAATTGGTGTGGCCATATAATTAAAGCCCACAATGGGATATAAATGAAAGTGTCCCATGACAATATCCAGGAATTTTCCTCAAGAGGCAGATGACTCAGCCTTTACGCTGCCTTCATCTTTGTCTCCATCTGCTACCTAGGATTTGGATACTATTAATACCTTTACTTTGTCCACGAATATAACGGCCTCCCCTTGGTGAGTGGAGCTGTGAGCTGGAAGGAGCTTGCATCCCAGAGCACCTTGTGGAGTAGAGCTGCCATACAGCTCCAGAACACATGCCTTCGAACTTCTACACATAGAGAAATCAACATCTGTCTTATTATGCTTGTAATGTTTTGTTTTTGTTTTCTCTTTCTCCCAGCTGAACTTAATTCTAATCAACTCACTGTGTTTTGTTTTGTTTTCTCTTTGACAGGAAAATATTTTGGGAGAAATCCTGATGAGTTAAGGCCCCCTCTATACTACCCATTTTTACATTTCATTTAAAAATTCTATGAAAATATGACATGAACTGTTAGTTATGGAGGATTTAAAGTTGGATGTTGCTTGTATTAACAAGAAAAACTATGCAGTAAGTTCAACTCTAAAAACCAACTAAGATGATGTTTACAAAAATCATTTTAGTTAAAATCTCAAGTATAAATTATGGCCTGAGGTATATTCTGAAAGAAAGTTATCTGTGGTTCTAAACAAAACTTGTTGTCAAGGCAGGGTATTTAGAATACAGAGAAGGGGGTGGGATGGAGAAAGGGTTGAGATGGCCCACTCTCTGGAAAGGTCTGAGATCTGGGTGCAACAATACAGGCCTCTGACTGTCATTTCCCTGAGTGACACACACAGTTGAGTGAAAGTGCCATGACATGCCATCTCCAGTGAAAGAGGTTTCCTGGCAGCTTTCACCTCGAGTTTAAGAGTTGTTCCCCACGGTCTGCTTATCCTCCTTGGATGGGAGCCCAGCCGCCATGACTAAACAAGGCAGTAGATTCGCCAGCCCAAATGCCAGATCATCTGAATACTTTCTCCCTTTCTTTCCCAGCCTCATTCTGTTCCCCAAGGAGCATAAAATGAGGAGAGGAAGTGAGAAGAAAGAAACTGAAAGAGTAAATGCTGCTTGAACAAGCCACACTCCCTTGCCTTCAGTCTCATTTAGCTTCTACCTAAGCTAGGGGATGAAATTGGCTGCTGAGGATACCCAAGAGACCCTGGATAGGGTTATAATATTCAAACCAAATACAGGTGGCAGGTGAGACATGCAGCCACGCGATTAAAACAAGTATATCCCTTGAGTATCAATTTTATTAAGATATTTGAAGGAAAAAATGCTGGTTTCCTAGAAGAGTAGACTGGAAAAATGACATGAATTCTTACGACAAAATGAGATTTCCAAGTTATTTCATGCCTATGGCTCTAGCTTCAGGTCATAACTCCACATTTCCTGGTGCTTATGATATTTCTCTTTTGATATCAAGAATATTTTGGTAATTTTTTTTTTCAAAAGCACTAGAGTAAGATAAGTTCAGAAAAAAAAATGTGTCCATTCAATTTGACAATTCTGAGGTCCCTGGTGATATGGTAATAGCATTTTTAGAGGACTGGGTTTACGAGGGAATGAGAGATGAGGAAGTAGGACCAATGAAGGGAGCTGGACCCTAAAGAGAGAAACAGAGAAAGGAAAGGAGCAGAGTGGAGGATGGGGACCTGTCATGGTCATCTCTGTGTCCAGTGCCAGGGAGGACAATGCCATAATTGTGGTGGGGCTCTCAAAGAAGGGGCCATTCTGAAGCTAAGGTGGCATCCACCCAGCACATCTGGCCATGGGAGGTGGCTAGCAGCTGAGCAGGACAAACTGGGGGATGCTAGTGGGCTGTGGAGAGGGTCAGTGTTGGAGAGGAAAGAGCTCTGGCCTGTATTTGGAACAGCTAGAGTCCCTTCTGACTGTGTCCAGAGTTACTAATAATGTAAATTGGGCAAATCAGCCCTTACTGTTTTTGTCTCAGTAATGGAATAGATACCTTTAATTATTAGTCCAGCTCTAACATTCATGAATACAGCTGTATATTTTGATGATAGCTCACAGTCTCTTCCTGAATCTTGGTTGACTTCCTAGACACTAACTCCAGGTCGGGATTCTTTAACAACTGACATCTTGAGGCAACATTAGTTCTCTGAAAAAGTGAAGGTTTTGGCTGGCTGGATCAGGAAAAGGTACAATAAGTTTTTTTAATGTAAGGTTGATAACACTGAGGAAGACCGTGTCTTAGACCAATTCATGATTTTCCATTTATCTTGTTTTAGTAAATACTTCTCTTGAGAAAGCTTGCCTCTTCTGCAGCTAGTTACTCTATATTACCTAGCAGCCTCTGGAAATGGTACTGACTGTTGACATCGACATTTGACAGTGACATTGACCACAGACAGACTTAGTGATGACAGTTACAACGATCATCTCCTTTTCCCTCTGTGTGCCAGCCAATGCACTGCACACTTACTATTATCTCTGATTTCATCCATTCATTAAATAGTTATTAAAGACACTGTTCTGGGTGCTGGTGACACAACAGTCACAAAACAGACTAGAATTCCTTCCCTCATGGAGCGTACATTCTGGAGGGGTTTTGCCCAATGTTTGATATTTTCCTGCCATGGAAGTGTTGTTATCTCCATTGAAAAGATGAACAAATGAATGTGGAATCCATTGCTATTTACTTATCTGTTCCTCCTTCTTCCAAATGCATAGAATTTGGACAGGTAACACACCCAGTTAAAAATATTGACCTTTCCCCAAATCTCTGGTATTTAGATGGCCAAGCATGTGTGGAAAGGTGTGTTTGTGTGTGCATGTATGTGAAATAAAATAACATGTGTGCAAAATAGAATGAGATATATGTAGAAGTCACTGGAGAAATGGTTATATTCCCCCAAAATGAAAAAAACCTTCTGAAGAGGTAGTTTTGCTTCATTGCCTTTAGGAAGTGATGCCTGGAACTGGAGTAGCCATCTAAGGGATGATGCCAAAAGCCACATGCTGAGCATTGTGAAGGCAAGAGCTTCAAGGAGCAGCAAGCAGTTGCACTAGTCCTGGACTCGTGAGTTATGGATTTCTTGTGACGTGAGAAAAATAAGCCTCTTTTTGGTCAAACCCTTTTGAACAGGTTTCCATTACAGGCAGGCAAATGCAATCCTCACTGGCTCAAGTGACTTTGCTCACAGCCATCAAACTAGTGATGACAGCCAGGATTAAGATACGGATCTGTTTCACTTCAAAGGCCATGCTCTTTCCAGGCTATTGGGCACCTTCAAGGTCTGTTACTCTTTCTATGTACTTCTCATTTTAGCTTCCTGGAGGCTGGGAAAGTGTTCAGAAACTCACAGACTCTCACATTCCTTCCTGGGATTTAGAAATGTATTTCTATGTGTATCTTGTGCAATATTTGACTTTTCACAAGTCCATTCAAATCTGACCTCAACTCTCCAGTACTCCTGGCACAGCTAAGCCACTGACTTCCACTGGCAGGCTCCATTAGCATAGCGTCCTAGAACTTACCATTCTCCTCAGAAATCAGAACTGTAAGACTTTTTACTAAGCCACCTTTATTTTATTTTTATTGTAAGAAATAAGTCCTCGCAGCACTGGGACCCATATTCACCCTGCTCAGGAGACTGGAAGTCCATCTCCCATATCACAGCCTGGTACCTGCTAACTGCTGATTTTTCTCTTTCTTATGAGGATTGGTGTATCCCTGATCCTGAAAACCCCATTTCCCCATTGTCATTTTCTCTGAAGCGGACAGCTTTCCTGTTACTTCCAACATCTGCATTCTGATCTTTCAACTGTTGCATCTGGGTGTCCCCCAAATCTCTGTACACATAATTTTGTCAAATCTTCATAAAAACCATATGGGATAGGTATTATTGCCTCCAGTTTCCAGATGAGAAACTGAAGTTCAATTAGGTTTTGTAACTTGCATGAGATCACACATCTAGCAACAGGACAAGCCAAAATGTAACCCAAGTCAACCTGATATTAAAACCCATGTGTTCTTAAACTCTACACTGCCATCTAAGTGGAAACAAGAGCCACATCTCATACTCCCACTATAAAGATTGAAAACCCATTTCCTATCTAGACACTGTGCTTAAGTCAAGATTTTAAAATCCACTTTGTATCTTGACATGACAGTACAGACAACTTCCTCAGAGCTCTCAAATCTGCAAGCATATGCCTCTGTTATTATTGAGTAAAATTTTCCTCCTCGTTTATCTAGGTATCAGGAAAATTTCCCCTTTGGCACTACAGCTGTGAATCACAAACTCTCATTTGTGCCATCTAAGGACAAAGAAATGGGACGCCTGTGCTTTTCATTTGTGATAACATAATTTTGGAAACATCCCACCAACAATCAGTTTATCTTATGGAATATAAGTGCTTTGGTAAAAGGTTTAGTCATGGAAATTGCCAGTGAACTCGTATTGGTGTGTCTTCAACGTTTGGCTCAGAGAGGCCTTCTCGGCACTATGCTCCAGTCACATAGGGCTGCTGCTGTCCTTTTTCAGAATTTGCTGTACTCTTGCTTTGAGACCTTTACCCTATTTCTCATTTAGAAAGCCTTTTGCACCCAATCTCCACCTTTCTAAATCTTTCAAGTCCAAGCTCAAAAACCACCTTCCAAATCTAGTTTTCCCTCACCATTTGAGTTGAAATAAATTAATCTCTCATCTGTTAATCTGTATTAGTTAGCAATTACCGCAGGAAAAAAAAAAAAGAATCTCTCCAAAACTTAAAAGCTTAAGACAGTAACTGTTCATTTGCTCACAATTGTATGGGTCAACAATTGGGCAGCGTTTAACTGGCATTGATGTGGTTTACTTCTATGTTTCCCGTCAGTTGGTGGACTGGCTGTGGGCCAGCTGGCCAGTCAACAAGGACCTTACTCTTAAGCCTGTGGCCTTGGCTGTGTTGCTTGGAATGGCTGGGCAGTTTGGGCCTTTCCCTTCACAAGCAGAAAGCAAAAGTGATAATGCTATTGTAGAACATCATTTTGCCTCATTTCATTGATCAGAGCAAGTTGCAAGGCCAACCCAGATACAAAGGCTAAGGATATTAAAATGAGACTCCAATTGATGCTTTTTCAAATATGGCCTCATTGTCCTAATTTTTTAAATAAAATTTTCTGTAATTTTCCTCAAAGTTGAAATTTTATGATTAGTGAATCTGGAAGTATGAACATCTTCAATTGGGTATTCTCTGTAAATCCTGTTTTTCAATTTTTTATTTTGAACTAATTTTTGATTTACAGAAAAGTTGAAAAAAATAGTGCAGATACTTTTCAAATACTCTTTACCCCGCTTCACCGATATTAACATCTTACATATCAAAATACGATTGTCAGAGAAGGAAAATTAACTCTAGATTTCTAGATAAAGGTGACCCCTGCTAAGTTTCTCAATGTAAAGTTACCATGTTTCTCTTTGAGGTTAATAATTACTTGGGGAGAAAGTTTGAGAATATGAAAAGCATATTTTTCCTCTAACTTTCACCCACTAAACATGACATCAACCAGTAGGTTTTGTCTGTAATAGTTGACTGTAGTGTTTATGTAATGTGAATGTGATTTTCCATTTCCTTCGTTTTTCTTTCTTTTTTTTTTTTTTTGAGACGGAGTCTCGCTCTTTCATCCAGGCTGGAGTGCAGTGGCACAATCTTGGCTCACTGCAAGCTCCACCTCCTGGGTTCAAGCGATTCTCCTGCCTTAGCCTCCCGAGTAGCTGGGACTACAGGTGAGTGCCACTCTGCTAATTTTTATATTTTTAGTAGAGTAGGGTTTCACTATGTTGGTCAGGCTGGTCTCGAACTCCTGACCTCGTGATCCACCCACCTCAGACTCCCAAAGTGTTGGGATTACAGGCGTGAGCCACTGCGCCCAGCCGTTCTTCTTTCTCTCTATATTTATTAATTAAAATCTGTAAGGAACAGCTGTCCTTTCTCCACATTTATTTATATCAGCAAGAACTCATTGAAATTTTTGAGGGTTATAATTCAATATCAGCATATTTATTTAATACTGAAATTTGTAAACCATAATATTTAAAATTGAGAAAATACTTTATAAACAAGGAAATATCTATTGAACTCAGAGAAAATTATGGTAAACAGAAACTTTTAAAATTCTCATTATCTATACGTATTAAAACAAGTAAATATTTGAACTGAAATATTTTCATAGGCATTATCTTTTTGCTTCCATTTGAATTGTCTTCTTTCATTCTCTCTCTCTCTTTTTTTTTGCAAAATAAAACTCACCTAATAAGTTGTTTCTATTTGTAATTTTGGAATATCTTCCCAAATGTTGAGATTGTGAAATCTGGTACAGAATATTACTTTATCCTACTAAAGAGGAGCTCCATCAAAGGCTTCTCTTCATAAGACAGATTTTCCAAAGTATGATTATGGACTTTCAAAATTAAATATTTTATACATGAGCTCTCATTGCTTATTTTTTTTAACTTATTCCTTGTTTTCATAGGGATACATTTCAATGTCTTCCTATTTGCAATTTTGTTTTTAATAATTATTATTTGTGAAGATTAAAAATTGAAGTTGCTTTCTCCATTTGTTGAGCACCTTAACTAAAGACTTCCAACTGATTTTTAACAAAATGCAATTCAATTTCAGAGGGCTTGTTTACAAAAATAGTCCAATGCCATGTTAGGACACTTTGGTTGATTTGTAAAGTGGTGCTTCAAAGAATCAAATATTTCCAAAGACTGATTGATGACCAGCAGGAAAGAGAGTGTATAGTGTCATACATAAGATTATTTTTAATTCAATATCAACTTTATTCTTCAGATATTGTTATTCACTCTAATTTTGTGTATATAAAAATAAATGCAAATTTTCACTATAGTTTTTACTTCAATTAATAAATTCCACAGCTTCATCATATATGCACCAATCATTTTCAAGTACACGTCTGCTCTATAGATTTTTATTTTAATAAAAACATTGTTTTACTGTGATGCTGTGCTCCACTAATATTTGTGTTCATGTTATCATTTGCCGTCACAATGCTTAATTTTTAAGTTAAAGTGACAGTTGCATTTATAATAAGGTCAGACAATTCACCATTGACATGATAAACTTCTAAAAGCTTTTCTTTGGTTCTGTGAATTGGATTTTTAAAACTTTAACTGCTATTGGAACTATTATTCAATTCATCTGCTCACACTGATATAAAACTGTCATCATTTAACTGTTTGCAGTACTCCTTTGCTAATGGTGCCAACTCATTAGTAACCGTTGTTTTATATTTCTCATAGGCCTAAGGAAAGTCAGAATTAAAAATGAATGAAATTAATTTAGGAAAACTGTTGTCTGACCTAAATGAAAAGTCATGCTGCATGGAGTGATATGTAAACACACCTTAAGCAGCTGCAAGCATTTCATCACTTGCTTAGAGCACAGTCTTTTAAAAATAATGACTAAACTTTGACATAGATATTGCTGCTGCTTCAGCAGATTTCTGATCGTCTATGGTCAATGATAGCATTGAGGACCCTTTGGTGGATGGTATTTTGTGTGTTATAGGCTCAGCAACTCTTGAGAAAAAGAAAATCAAAATTTTTCTAAAACATTGATATGGTTTGGCTCTGTGTTCCCCCCCAAATCTCATCTTGAATTGTAATCCCCATGTGAGCGGAAAGGGGCCTGGGGGGAGGTGATTGAATCATGGGGGTGGACTTTCCCCTTGCTGTTCTTGTGATAGTGAGTGAGTTCTCATGAGATCTGGTTGTTTGAAAGTGCGTGGCACTTCCCACTTAGCGCGATCTCTCTCTCTCTCTCTTTCTCTCTCTCTCTCTCTCTCCCCCCACCCCTGCCACAGTGTGAAGAAGGTCCTTGCTTCCCCTTTGTCTTCTGCCATGATTGTAAGTTTCCTGAGGCCTCCCAGTCTTGCTTCCTGTTAAGCCTGAAGAACTGTGAGTGAATTAAACCTCTTCTCTTCATAAATTACCCAATCTCAGGTAGTTCTTTATAGCAGTGTGAAAACAGACTAACACAAACATGAATATATTAAATTCTTGTTTCTGCAAAGGTTTATTTCAGAATGAAACATAACCAAAAAATTTGTAAAAGAGCTGTCAATTTATAACATGCAATAGGTAACCAAATTACCGTAGCAAAAGCCTCTAGACACTCTGTAGCATGATTGCTCAGGCCCTATTTTCCATACATATTTTATTTACATCTATTCTGTAATAATGTGTAACAACGTGTCCCATTAATTCCATTGTCTGGCATCCTGATGGCTTCATGCCTCTCATAGGTCATGACATGGGCCACCCAGCATGGGTCATGACACAACTAGCTGCCACACCCAGTAGATGGCAGGGTCTGCAGCATCCAACACATCCACCACCACCAGAACAGGAAGGAGTTGCAGTTTCTAGCTGTTCATATCCAAATAGCATAATTTAATCAGCCAGTTCCCTGCATGTGGCAATTCAAAGAAAGATATAACTTTCCTTGAGACTAGAAAAGGTTGGCATAGGAAAGATGGACTATGTTTCAGAGTTTATCATGTGTTACAGTGAGAAATGTTAACTGCACATGCCTTACACTCTACTAAAAGAGATTGTGTCAGAAGTTGACATATGATGTAAAGGTCTTATAAAACTTCTTCTGATGCAACTAATAACAATAATAATTTTTAGAAAAGGAAAAGTCCATGACAAATGCTAAACTGGACTGAATGCTTACATAATACACTAAAATCAGTATGCTCTAGACAAACCACGATACATGGTCACCTTAAATCTGGAATTGTTTTTGACTTCAGCACATGAATCAACCACTTGTTTATGCTTTCCTCTACATTTCTCTTGAAATGACCCCCTTTTTAAAATTTTTCACTGCATCTTCCTTAGTCTCAATGCTTATTACCACATGCCTACATTTCTTATAATAACCTATTTACTAGTCTAGGACTCAGTTCCTCCTCTGCATTCTCTTCAGACCCACCATATTTTTCTTTCTCCAGAAACTTTTGTGTCTCATCACACCCTTGCTAGAAATATTTTAATGGCTCTTTATTACCTGTAAATTCCAAACTTCATTTCCAAGTGCTGCCAGTCCCTACTCTGCACTTTCAGATTCATTTCTCACTTCTTGCTTACATCAGTCCTTCACTCCAGCTTGATCACTCTTCATTTCCTAAACACGCTTGGCATTTGACATTCGTTTGGCACTTGTTTTTCATACTGTCATTTCCATTTAGAATCTTCTCCTCAACGTGGACCCTATTGTTGAAATAGAACCTATACTTTAAGCCCAAGTAACGTCTTCAAGAATCCTTCGAGTCCCCATCTAGAAATGTTCTCTTTATCCTCTGAGGTTTGCAGTAGTGTAGAAACTGCTTTGATGGTGTATTATACCCATACCTTCAATTCAAGAAGCTGTTTGGTTGAATGTTTTTGAAGGACAAAAATGAGCTCTTTCACCTTTTGATACCAAGCGATGTCATACAATACCAAACCCTGTGAATATGCTGCTACTTCGTAACTATTCATTGATTAAATTAATAAATGAATGTCCAAGGAATTCACACTAATGAATTAGTGTGGTAATGAGTAGAGTTCTTCTTTCAGGAAATATTTTTGCAATTTGTTGGCGACATTTCATCACAAAGAACAACTGAATTTAAACCTGTCTGTGGAAGAAATCTTTCTGAGTGGGCGGGCCTTATTGCCCAGTCATTTCTTTCACTATATTTCATATCTATGACCAGCTTTGCTCATTAAACTTTGGTTCTCTATAGATATTAAACAAGACAAGTTTCATGCCATTTTTATAACTCTAACAAATAAAAGGTAACAAAGACATAATCAGTAAAGACATAAGGTGTTTGTGTGTAGTCTCTGTGTGTGTTATCTCAAAGGATCTACATCAAACAAGTGGTTACTTATGAGGAAGACAGTGGCATTGGAGGGATATATGAAAGGAAATTTTACTGTTACTGTATGTGCTCCTGAATTGTTTTCATATTTTTGTAATGAGGTGTTATTTTATATTAAGTGTGAAATAAAGAAGCGATAATTTAAAAAAACTCTTAGTCTACATGGCACTCTTTGCATGATGTCTTAAAGTGCAAACTGCCTTTATGGAATTCATAGCACTTATTCCCTTGGAAATTCCCAAGAAATGGAGAGCATACAAATTTGGCTCAATACTTTTCAAATTATATTTTCTGTTGTTACTTCTGAAATCTTACCAGAGTAAGAAAATAAATATATCTGATTAAGAGTAAAAACATAGTTGGAAGGTAAATAATATAGAAAAAAGGAAAGCATCAAAAAAGTAGAACTTGTGTAAATTTTTAAGAACTTACATTCCTTTAATAGTTTTACATTCCTCATGTAAGAAATTTATAATCTAAAAAGAAATTGATTCATGGGCATAAGATCTAAAAAACATTGTGACGAAAAATCAGTAAAGCTATTAGAATATTTAAATAATTAATTCTTTAAGGATCAAGTGTTAGCCATTAAAAAATTACAGAACATCTGGAAAGTAAAGAGATTGAAAGATTGGAAATTAAAAAGCAAATGGTATGTTTTGTGCTACTGAGGGACTTTGCAAATGAATATAAACCCATTTGAAAATAAATACAGAGTCTGTATAATTACAATGAGCCCAAAGATGGGTTTAGCATTTATGTATCTCCTGGGAAGCATGGTGAGTCAGGAACAAAAAACCAAAGCAAAGGGAGGTTATTAAAAAATTATTTCCTGTTGTATTGTAGAACTCAAGAAGAGAATAAACATACCAATTACTTGCATGGCCGGTTCCACGTCTGTTGTGGCCTCTTCCAACAATGACAGCAGCTTGGCTGATATCTGATGCACGGACTCAATGTTGCTAAACAAGCTATCCACATCCAGCCTATCAATCTGAAGAAACAAAAAACATTGAGCTGATAGAGAAGCACTGTATTTAGGATGTTTTCTCCTGCTAAACAGTAAGCATTTTAAATGCCAGCCCATGCTGTCTCCATTAACCATTTCTGTTAACATTCTTATTTAGGAATTCTAGAGTGCAGTTTGCTTTTTTTTTTTCCCCAAGAAATTGGGATGATGCATCTGTTACTTCTGTCTTTTTAAAAAACGTTGAATATGTTTTGTGTTGAACATACATCTGTATATTCCTATAACAACCAGAATGGGAAGATTTGAGCCTAATTGGTGTTAACTGCCCTCTATGAGGGTATGTAGTAGTGTGTAAGGATTTAGAATATTTTACTGCTTATACAGCAGAAGTCAGACCTTACCCGAGGCAAGTAACTATTTTCAAAGCTGGTTTTTAAATCACAGATGTTTGAAAAGTGATGACAAGTAGATGTGCTGGGTTGCTTTTTCCTTTTTTTTTTTTTTTGCTTGATATAAATGTAAATGGAAATCATTAAATATATTCTACTAATTAAGCATTCATTATATTTTGTTATTTCATGCACACCCTTAACAACCAGTGTAATTATTCTTAGATCTTATAGCAAGTTTTATAATAATTTATTTATTCATTTATTCATCCTTTCACCAAATATTTTCTGAGAAGCTTCTATGTACCAAGAATTACAAAAGAAGCCAGATTGTGTCATAGGTAGTGATTGGTTAGTAGAGGAATGGACAACTATCCTCAGCTATCTGAGTATGGTAAGATATGTGCTCTGATTTTGATGAATCTTTTTTGACGTCATTCCCTTGAGTTTAAGTTGGATCTCCTTTCATAATCAAATAGTGACATAATCAAATAGTGGTCAGGCCACAGCCATATTGGTGCAGACTCTACTGGGCAACATCAGGGAACAGGAGTAGGTGCCTTTTACTCATGACTTATTGTGAATGAGGTCATAGGTGGATAATTAATTCATTAATAATCAACTCATGGAGGAGTAGCACAAGTGAAAACCAGAGTTGCTGGCTTAAAGTCAGCTCAGCAAAGTTAGGGGTATGAAAGAGACAGAGAATTCAATTAAAGAAAATGTACCAAGAAATTAGGGGAATTAGGAACAAGGGAGGTATGAGGGAGATCTGGAGGAATTCTGCAGACGAAGGCCAACAACTACAGCTTTTTTTCCATTATTTCAGACTCAGTTTCTTTAGGTGTGTGTGGGGTCTATTTAAGGGGTAAGGAAGAAAGCAACCTGCTCATCTTTTTATCCCATCCCTTTTTGACATTGTCCAATCTACTGTTCTCCATTTTAGATACCAATATTATTTTGGTAAGGATATTCTATCATTGAACATGGAAGCATGACTTCACATTGCACCTTTCCAAAATGTGGTGACTATGTCAGTTATTTCTTATGCAATATGGTTTTTCTGTATACAAGTCTTTCAACCATCTTGGGAAATTTTTCACTTTCCCATCATTCATCCTGTCCTCAGGATAACTCACAGCCTCATTTGTAATCAAATTCATATGATCAATGCAAATCAAAACCACAATGAGATACCATCTCACACCAGTTAGAATGGCAATCATTAAAACGTCAGGAAACAACAGGTGCTGGAGATGATGTGGAGAAATAGGAACACTTCTACACTGTTGGTGGGATCGTAAACTAGTTCAACCACTGTGGAAAACAGTATGGTGATTCCTCAAGGATCTAGGACTAGAAATACCATATGACCCAGCCATCCCATTACTGGGTATATACCCAAAGGATTATAAATCATGCTGCTGTAAAGACACATGCACATGTATGTTTATTGCAGCACTATATCAATAGCAAAGACTTGGAATCAACCCAAATGTCCATCAATGACAGACTGGATTAAGAAAATGTGGCACATATACACCATGGAATACTATGCAGCCACAAAAAAAGGATGAGTTTGTGTCCTTTGTAGGGACATGGATGCAGCTGGAAACGATCATTCTCCACAAACTATCGCAAGAACAGAAAACCAAACACCGCATGTCCTCACTCATAGGTGAGAATTGAACAATGAGATCACTTGGACTTGGGAAGGGGAACATCACACACCGGGGCCTATTATGGGGAGGGGGAGGGGGAAGGGATGTCATTGGGAGTTATAACTGATGTAAATGACGAGTTGATGGGTGCCGACGAGTTGATGGGTGCAGCACACCAACATGGCACAAGTATACATATGTAACAAACCTGCACGTTGTGCACATGTACCCTAGAACTTAAAGTATAATTAAAAAAAAAAAAAAAGAAACCAAGCAGATGCCAGCACCACGCTTCCTGTATAGCCTGCAAAACCAATTAAATCTCTTTTCTTATAAATTAAAAAAAAATTCATATGATCATATGCAGTGGTTTATTTCAATATAGGATTAGACAACTTTTAAAAAACTAATTTTATGTATTCTGAAATTGTCTATGATTCCATACTAATTACTACATTATAATCACTATTAGTTCTTAGGGTCTTTAATCCAGCATCACAAAATGTTCCTTAATTGACCATTCACTTTAATAGGAGATGGCACATATGGTTTTTTGCTTGTAATCTAGAGAGGTTCAAGACTTTCAATTTCTATATTAGAAAGTATATTTAATATTATAGAAAATATTTAAAAGACACATAACAGTTATATGGATTTGGTTAATTATTATTTAATAATAAATTATTAACTAGTTAACATGAAATTGTCATTTAATAATACTTTACTATTATCAATGGCTCAAATGTAATATATCTCTGAACTTTGAATAATTCAAGATGTTTTCCAAAAGTTGTATGTGAATCAAAGTTTTATAGATTGGTTTATTTCAAATTTACTGATTGTATATTTCTTAAAATCGTTTTTGAAATAAATCCTTCTAATATGTAAAATTTCAGCGCCTAATTTACTTGCTTTATAAGATAAACTATCAGCAGTAAATCATGCAGTGTATCCCTATTATTATTTCATTTTGCTGTGGAAACTTTATTCTGAGAAACTTCGAGTGTTTCATATTTATTATTTCATACATGACTCCAACTTCTTTGTAAAGGTTGAACCATCTTGAAGATACAGAAAATAATGCAGGATGAAGAGAGGAGCCATGCTCAAACTCATGCAAAAACTGCAGGGGAGAACCGGATTCAGAAACTGACCTTTTCATTCTATGCCTTCGTTCATTACCAGCAAATATTAATAATGAATACTTTACTATCTCCATTTAGATTCTTTGGTTTGTTCCTGAGTTTTTTCACCAAGTTGTCACTCCTACAATTTATTTCTCAAGGTCACTATCCTGTATATCTGTTTAATTTAGATTATGAATCCATTTAGCAAGGATCCAATTCTACATTTTATCTGTAATCTTAGCTTAGTGCAACAAATATTAAATAACAAAAACATAGATTTTAATTCCACTTCTTCCTGAAGGACAGAAAGGATTAAAACATCAATTGGCCTGATTTCAAACGCCCATATCACCATGAGCCCACAGGGATTCTGTGAATCATAAAATTAATTCATATCCAGTCACTGCTATGCCAAGGAAAAAACAAGTGCCTGGTACAAATAGGCTTTTAAAACTGATAGATGATTTTATGATTACTGATATAAATTCAAAGAAGCATGTATTTATATTTATTAATCATTCACTGGAAACAGGTAACGCTCTAAAGCTTAAGTTGAATTACATTTTAAATGGATTAAAATTCATTTTTTTAAAAAAAGACAGTCTGAGTACACGCTATTCTAAGTCAAGTCAATACATAATAATTCAGACTTACAAAACATAAAAAATAAAGGCCAATGTTTCTTTTTAAAAATTTTCTTCTAAAAAACATGGGATACGTGTGCAGAACATGCAGGTTTGTTACATAGGTATACATGTGCCATGGTGGTTTGCTGCACCTATTAACCCATCCTCTTTGTTCCCTCCTCTCCCCACCCACTCCCTAATAGGCCCTAGTGTGTGTTGTTCCTCTCTCTGTGTCCATGTGTTCTCATTGTTCAGCTCCCACTTATGAGTGAGAACATGCCGTATTTGGTTTTCTCTTTTTTTGTTAGTTTGCAGAGGATGATAGTTTCCAGCTTTATCTATGTCCCTGCAAAGGATGTGATCCAATTCCTTTTTATGGTTGCATAGTATTCCATGGTGTATATGTACCACATTTTCTTTATCCAGTCTATCATGGGTGGGCATTTGGGTTGGTTCCATGTTTTTGCTATTGTAAATAGTGCTGCAGTAAACATACGTGTGCATGTGTCTTCACAGTAGAATGATTAATATTCCTTTTGGTATATACCCAGAATTGGATTGCTGTGTCAAATGGTATTTCTGGTTCTAGATTAAAGGCCAGTGTTTCAATCGGCAATTTAATTTGTTGCTTTACAAAAGTACTTATTGCAAGATATACTTCAAATAGCTAGTTCCCATTACATTTAAATAATTACTAGGTTTTAAAATCAGGTAATGTGATGCCTCCAGCTTTGTTCATTTTGCTCAAGGTTGCTTTGGCTCTTCAGGGTCTTGCATGGTTGCATATACATTTTAAGGTTGTTTTTTATTTATATGAAACACATCATTGGAATTTTAGTAGAAATTGCATTTAGTCTATAGATTGCTTTAGGTAGAATGGATATTTTAACAGTATTAATTCTTCCAATTCATTAACACCAGATATCTTTCCATTTATCCACGTCTTCTTCAAATTATTTTATCAGTGTTACTTAGTTTTCAGTGACTTCAAAATCTACTACAAAGCTATAGCAATCAAAACAGCATGGTACCAGCATAATAACAGACACATACACCAATGGAACAGAATAGAGAGCCCAGAAATAAATCCACACTTTTACCGTTGATTGATTTTCAGCAAAGATATCAAGAACACACAATGGGAAAGGACAGTCTTTTCAATACATGGTTCTAGAAAAACTGGCTATCCATAGGCAGAAAAAATGAAATTAGACCCT
The DNA here is from genome assembly GCF_049350105.2 of Macaca mulatta. Lineage (NCBI taxonomy): Eukaryota > Metazoa > Chordata > Mammalia > Primates > Cercopithecidae > Macaca > Macaca mulatta. Next base: position 115,039,644 of record NC_133410.1, on the reverse strand, counting down.
TACCTCACACTAAATCAACTCAAAATGAAGACTTAAACATAAGACCTGAAATTGTAAAATTACTGGAAGAAAATACAGGTGAAAAGCTTCATGACATTGGTCTGGGCAATTATTTTTTGCATAGAATCCCAAATCACAGGAAATAAAAGCAAACATAGACAAATGGTATTACATCAAACTTAAAATCTTCTGCATAGCAAAGGAAACAATAATCAGAGTTGAGAGACAACTTGTGAAATAAGAGAATACATTTACAAACCACACATCTGATAAGGGGTGTTAATAAGCATAATATATAAGGAACTCTACTCAGTAAGAAAGCAAATAATCCTATGAAAAAGTGGGCAAAACTAATGGATACTAGGCTTAATACATGAGAGATGAAATAATGTGTACAACAAACCCCCATGACACATATTTACCCACATAACAAACCTGCACATCCTGCAGATGTACCCATGAACTTAAAATAAAAGTTAAAAAAAAAGAAAGAAAGAAGATACAGGGCAACTATAGTTAACAATAATTTATTGTTATGTTTCAAAATAGCTAGAAGAAAATATTTGGAATGTCCCAACACAAACAAAATTATAAATGTTCTGAAACCCATACTTGAAAATAAATTTTAAAAAGAAATTATAAATGTTGGAGGGGATGAATATCCCAATTACTAAGATTTGATCATTACACATTGTATACTTGTATCAAAATATTACATGTACCCTGCATATTTGTACAAGTTTTATGTATTTATAAAAATTAAAAATAAGTAAATAAAAATAAATTAAATTACAAAAATGGGCAAAAGATCTAAATAGACATTTCTCAAAAGAAGACACAAAAGTGGCCAATAGGTATTTAATGCCCAATATCACTATCATCAGAGAAATGCAAATTAAAATCACGATGAGATATGACCATATACTTGTTAGAATGACTGCTATTTAAAAAGATGAAGGAAAACAAGTGTTAGTGAGGATGTGGAGAAAAGTGAACTCTTGCACACTGTTGGTAGGAATGTAAATTAGTACAGCCATTATGGAAAATAGTATGGAGGTTACTCAACAAATTAAAAAGGTTACAGCTAAAAGACGGCTGTCTAGAAAGTGGGCCCTCATCAGACACTGAATCTGCTGGCATCTTGATCTGGGACTTCCCAGCTTCGAGAGCTGTGAGAAATAAATTTCTGTTGCCTACGTTACCCAGTTTATGGCAATTTTTTAAAAATAGAAGCCTAACTGGACTAACATAGTATGTAAGTTTCTATCTTTGGCAGTCATCTTTGTGGAGAACTTGTCTGTGAAAACGTCACAAAGAGGAAAGCTAAGCCTGGCAAAGTCTTGTTAACCCTTGGATCTAGCCTTGCCTAAAGCAAGAAATCCTATTCCATAAGCTGACAAAGTGTCTTTTTTTTTTTTTTTTTTTTTGAGATGGAGTCTCGCTCTGTCACCCAGGCTGGAGTGCAGTGGCCAGATCGCAGCTCACTGCAAGCTCCGCCTCCCGGGTTCACGCCATTCTCCTGACTCAGCCTCCCGAGTAGCTGGGACTACAGGCGCCCGCCACCGCGCCCGGCTAGTTTTTTGTATTTTTTTAGTAGAGACGGGGGTTTCACCGTGTTAGCTGGGGTGGTCTCGATCTCCTGACCTCGTGATCTGCCCACCTCGGCCTCCCAAAGTGCTGGGATTACAGATGTGAGCCACCGCACCCGGCCCAAAGTGTATTTTTATTTAAGCTAGTTTGAACTTTATTTCTGTTACCTACCACCCAAAGAAGATTAATACACTTCTAATTGTAGCCAGAATGTTGCTTTCTCTAGGAAATATTTCCTGTTCCTTGGTTAGAATTAACTTCTCTTTCTCCCACACTTCCATGACTCTTGTTTCATATTACTCACTGCTTATATGGAAGCCCATTCTATTTATCAGAAATATTTATTAATTTAATTTATCTGTCTCTATGACAAAACTGTGAGTTCCTCTAAGACATTTGCCTTTGTGAGTACTCTACTGTGTCTAACACAGTTCTGGGTATGTGCATAGTTACTCAGTAAAAGTTTAAAAATATGAACAGAATTGAATCTGTACAATTTAAATGATCTATTTACTCTTGTAGGAGCCAAAAATGAATATTCTTTGTAATCACTTCACCAGGCTCTGAATAACAAGCATGCAAAGATCAAAAGTGGTTTAAAGGCAAAAAAATTACCTAATTTAGTTGTTCACAACTATTACATGGATATTTTATAATTTTCTACTTAATTTTGTCTGCAAAGGCACACTAGTGTGCTTATTTTGGCCGTTGGTATAACTGGCTAATTTGCTGATGGAAGCCAGCCTTCTCCTACTTTACACCTGGGACATGTCTGTTTACAGGTTTCTGTTTAACGAGCACTGTATGAATCGGCCTAAACCTCATCACAGGGAGGAAAAACCAAACATTTTTAGGTGTCCTGCAGACAAGTAAAAGCAAGAAAATACAATCACCTATAATTCTACCACACAGAAGTAGCCACTGATACATTTTCAGGTATGTTTTTCCAGATAATTTTTCTCTGTGTGTCTGTGTGTACATCCATACAAAAATTTATATACTTCTAATAGAGTTTACAGTTTTTGCCTTAACAACATAACATGAACATCTTTTCATGTCAGTAATTTCCTTCAGTTGCACTATTTTTAATGTCAACATTATGTGGAAATACTGTAACGTACTTAACCATTCATAAAATTTGAAATCTAGATAGATCACCCTTTTCATTATTATAATCAGCTCTCTTTGCTAAATTCTTGTTCACACTCATGTCTATCACTGAGCTAAACTTATTAAATTTTTAAAGGATTTTAAAAAGTATTAACAAATAAGCATTGTTTTTTCCTTCTGACAACCAATGGATTTAAAATTGTCAGTTGGATATTGCTGTCCTGACCTCAGTTGGAACTATAATTTTGGGCTCCTAATTTGATGATCAAAATCACACAATTTAAAAATTCTATATATATGTGCATGACATATATATTTAATACAACAATTGTAGAAGAAGGGAGAAAATAAACAGCACTGCTTTTAAGGGCCACGGTGATTGCCACCAACCAAATCATCCTCTGGAAATTGTTTCTAGAAAAGTCTTCAGTGTTTGGATTCAGTGTAGTTTGGCAGTAAATCCAAGTTCAAATAGGGCCCCAATTCTGGGCTCTGAACTTATGTAGTGATTACATTAGAATTAACATAGGGCAAATTCTCCTTAGCCATCAACTGATTTGGTCTAATAGAACTTTGATGCCATCTACTCCTTCTGTAGGGCAGTTCCACACACAACATTTTGGTGAGGCCTGAATGCATCCTCTAAATTAGATTGATCCATTATTAATGCTGAAGCCATCAAAACCCAATGATATTGAGACTGTAGTAAGTAAGGTGGAAGTGGAAGAAAGCTGCCGTGCGTTGCAAAATATTTGAGAACTGGAGACCCAATGGGGACATTCTGAGAGGATAAAATAGGTTTTGTTTTATTTTTTAGTGAGGAAGTTGAGAAGAAGAATGCTTGTGCAACAGAAATTGCAGCAAGTGGAAAAAAAGGATGTTGGCAGAAAGCCCTAGCAACCACTGGCGTAGGATAATTAACTCATTACTATGGCATTTACTGAGACAGTTGGCTTCTAGAATACAAAGATTTTCAGGGTAAACTAGCCATTATTTCATCAGATTTCTTAAAACTGCTGATTTGTATGTGTGAAATTTCCTGCTGTGAAACTGGGTTTGAAACTGGCTAATTGAGTCAAACTATGAGTTGAATCAGCTATACAGTAAGTCTTTTAACTAATCTTGCAGATAAATGCCTAAGTTACCTGATAACTGCCAGAAAACATTCCAGGCCAGAAGATATTGATGTGGACAGACCTACATTAGCAGAGAGATGTTAGTCCCTTTGCAGAAAGGAGAGTGGGGTCTCTGAAACAGAAATCTCAGCATGTGTGTGAGGAAGGGCAGAGGCAACAGTCAAAGCCAGACAAAGAGGCTGGGTTCAAACTTGAGAAGTCCCTGAGTTAAGAAGTCCAACAGCCCTGGAACTGAAAATTAAAATTAAAAACAAGTCCAACAGAAAATTTGTTTTGACTAGTAATAGAAAAGCAAAGTTCTTGTATTGATATCCTTGGGTAAAAGGTAGGTAGTTGACTAAAGGTCTCTGCCTTTGTTTCTCTTCTCTGCCTTGACACAGAGACAGGCAGAAAAGAAATTACGTGGCAGAGGTTTGGGGTGGTCTTGCCTTCCTTTTCGTACTTTGAATTTTATATGAAATGTTCCAAAGACAAACAGTTGTGCTAAAAATAGGTCTTTTGAGCTAGAGGGCTAGTATATTTTGTAATCTCTTCTGAAATTCTTCAGAAAGCATAGACTAAACACTATGATTTATATTGTTGAAATATAGAGAAAGTAATATGGAAACTCTTTGGAACAATCAATGAGATTATAAGAAAAATTCATAATTTTTTAATGTACCCATATCAGCCAAAAAATTATATTTAAAGGCTTGTGGTTGGGCATGATGAATGGGGTAAACATTTTATGCTTTGATCACTTGAGTACTCACTGTGAGGGTGTGTGCGTGAATGTGTGTACATGTGTGTTTATTTCTTCTTCCTGTACATACTCAAACTGAGAGCTTATAGCAATTCTCATAACTTTTTCAACAAGCATTCATATCCTTTAGGCCTAATATCTAAAAGAAACTACTGACATCAGGGATGACTTAGCATACCACCTATTTTTTTCCCCATTTAATGACACAGTTGCAAAGTTCTAATCTTCAATGATACAATAAAAACTAGAACTCATTGAAAATAATTTGAAAAATGAGGAAACGCTTTTGCAAAAGAAAGGAAAAGAAAAATTTGCTAGCGATGATAAATGAGAGGAAAAAAGAAGCGTGAAATGGAAGGCACAAAAAGATGTGGTGGGCAGGTATGTGACAGTACACTTGAGCGGTAACACAGGAATTACGGACAAAACTGGTACAACATAGAACAAATATCCATGAAGTCCATCTGTGTTGTAAATTCTGGTGTTTCCAGGATTTAATCACTTGACCACTGTAATTCCCACACTTTTTCCCTTGGAGAATGTCACTTGTTTTAGTACTCTGATCATCACATCTAAGTTAAGCATTACTGTTTAAATTTCCAATGATTTCCCTTCCCCACACACATGAAGTCAGTTCTTCTGGCATGGGGCTCTCCGTGGCCTTGCCTCTGCACCTCTTTTCTGCTTTGCCTCCTGCAGCATGGCACTCCAGGAGCTGTTCGATCTCATGGCACATACTATGCTAGTCCATATCATGTTTTCTTCCCCAGGATGTCTCCATGGAACCCCATGAATATAGTAAACATACAAAAGGTTAAAAAACAAACACTTCCTGCCTGAATTTCAATTGAGGCATCAATTTCTTAGCTATCAGATACCAAAGTGAGCAGGAGACGGTTTGCCATAGATGAACTTCCTTTGCCAAGATGAACTTGCAAAGGAGGATTCAGCGAACTGTTTCAAAGTCACCTCTGTTGACCTCATGCCTGCGAAACCTAAAGGAGCTGTGGCAGCAGGAAAGTGATGGCTATGTTGGGATGAATCTGTACTCCCATAGGTCTTGGGGGTCAGGGATGCTTGAATGCTTCCTATGGACCAGCTGTGGACCCTGTGAGGTGGTGAAGCTAGTGTAAACATATCTATGACTCTGCCTGCACAGCTGAAGGGCAGAATACGGAGGTACACTCTGGATGCCTCGGGGCTCTGGAAAGAGTTGCAAATCACCGACTGGGACAGATGCAATTGGATTGAGTGGCTTTCAAGAGAGAATCTCCCCAACACCACCATCATGAGAATAGCCTGAAAAAGGCCAGGAAGGTACCTGTAAGAGTGCCACATTATTATATCTGGAAACTCCAAAGAATGTAAAGCTAGTCTATGATGGTACCAGTTCAAGTACACTTTCCCCCTCCCTTACCTCTCCTCACCCATCCTCCCGAGGGTCAGGAGCTGGCTGGTGAGCTGGTGTCAAGGAGGAGTCACATTCCAGCTGTGTGACTTTGGATAAGTTACTTAGCCTCTTTGTTCCTTGGTTTCCTCATTAGTCAAGTAGGAACACTTAAACCTACTTCATGAGTTGATGTAAGTATCATATTAACTAATATAAACAAGTTGTTTGGAATAACGCCTGGCTTCTTGTAAGTACTCAATATATTGTAGTTATTATTGTTATTTTTAGGAAAACTGGAATGAATTTTGACTAAACTGCTAGCTGCTAAAGGCAGTTCCCAAACTAGATGAGTGCTTCAGATGTTCATTGATCTGTGAAGTGATGGGCCTGCCAGAGTCCTCATCTGGAGACAGGGCAGGATCTTTGCACTACTAAGTGGACCGATGCTCCCCACAGCATTATGCTGCAGTATGAATCTCAAGAACCATAGACAATAAGCATAAGGAAGGGAACAGGAGTGAGTGCTGATTTTAGGAAGCAGAGCCAGTGCTGGAAACATTTTTAAATTGTTAATAATTTCTCACTTGTCTCTTTTTTTCTTTTTAAGCAACTGCCTTTGTCAAAAATCCAAGGTGCCCAAACCAATGTTAAGTGACCTGAGTTCCAGGAGATTCTCAAAACTCAGCCGAGTTTGGATTTTGCTGGGTATGCCCAGGATGATGGAAACAAGCGTGAGCCCTGGAGTGGGGACAGGTCTTTGGGTGCACCATCTATTAGCTGTACCACTAAGTTCCAGACTCCAGACCTTAGGGTCAGTGCAGGTTCTCCCCTCCATCACCCCTAACTCTCATCTTGATAGCTTAGCCCCACTATCTCCAACATTCAATTAGCCTTTTCTTAGTCACTTTGTAAAACTCTATCAGGCCCTAGTTTCTACGTCTGAAAAAGCTTCTAAACTCATTTTTATTTCCTATTTCTCCAAATCAGCTTACTAATAATTTCAGATTAGTCTTCCTAAAACATGCTTAATTGGGTTTACAACACAGTTATCAATTCCTCTGTTTTAAAACATTTGTTTCTTCCCAGTTGCCTACAGAAAAGACCTCAAATTTCTGAATCTGACGGTTTGCCTGGACAAGACCTATCTTGTCTTACTCCAGTTATTTTTATTTTTATAAGAACCATCTGCTCCTATCAAAAGGAATTAACTCATTTTTAAACTGACCCTATTAGTTAGCTCACCAACTCTTGCTCCTGTGGTTCTCCACTGCTGGGCTGCTCTCCTGACCCTGCCTCCACCTAACCAATGTTTACTCAGTGCAAATCCCATCCCTTCTTTAAGACTTCATGGATCACTTACCCATCCTGAAGTTGTTCATCCACTCATTTTTTTTCAATCTATAAATATTTACTGCTGCTCATGTATAAAGCACTGTATTAGATGCTGGGGATATAGCAGTGAACAAATGAGACAAAATTCATGATTCATAAAGGAGAAAAGTTAACAGGATAAGAAAGGAAAATATATTGTATTAAATATAGGGTTAAATATTAGAGGGATAAAACAAAAACAGCAAAAGGAAGATAGGGAATTTTGGGAAGGCTGCAGCACTGGCAATGCCTTACTTATATCTCCTTGATTCTGAATGTTCTTTGACATGTGACAGGCCTTCTGGTGTAAGCATCTCTGATTTTCTACCGAAAGGCTTTCTCTGACCACTGATGCCTGCTCTGCCTACACACAGACAAGGCTAGAAGTGCCAGGAATTAACACTCCCAGGAGCATCCCTTAGCCAGTGTCTAACAGGAATTGAGGAGGGTAAATACTCCTCCCATGGGACAATGTGTTCTGTACAGCCTCCCCAAGGTCCCAGTGGGAAATGAGCCCCATTTGGCCACAGAGTTAACCCACTCATTAATGTACCCTCTATTGCCTGCTTTCTCTGTCTCATTCCCCCTTTCCCTTACTGCTATTTCAGGGTATCATCTCCCAAATCAATACCATCTAAAAATCATTTTTATCAGGCTCTGCTTCTGAGGAATCCAGTCTAAGATGGAGGTGGTGAAGGCAGGCTTTACTGAGTAAAGTCTTGAAGGACATGAAGGAGCAAGCTATGAAGTTATTTTGGGGAAGAGCATTCAAGGCAAAGTAAACAGCAAGAACAAAGAGCTTGACACAGTAGTGCTCCTGGTTTGTTCAAGAAAGAGTGGAGAGGCCAGAAGGTAGAAATAGATGACATCAGTGAGAATGAGGGCCAGCCCCTGTAGGACCTTGTAAGTCATCATGAGTATATTAGGTTTTAATCAGAGTGAGAGGGGAAGCATTGGAGGGTTTTGAGTAGAAGAGTGACATAATTTGACTCATATTTTAAAAGGATCACTCTGGCTGCTTGGTTGAAACAAGGTAGAGGAAGAGACATGGGTCACAAGACAGTTGTAAAAGTCCAGGGGGTTATTGACAGGTTCTTGAACCAGAGTGGCAGTAAGAGAGGAGATGAGACATGGTCTAATTCTAGATAAATTTTGAAGGCAGAACTAAATAATGTGCTGATCGATCTAATATGGGAATTAAGAGAAAGAAAAAAGTTAACGATGACTCCAGGGAATTTTGCCTGAGCAACTGGAAGGTAGAGCTGCCATTTTCTGAGATGAGATAGAATACAATGGAGAAATTTTTAAAGAGGAAATTAGGAACTCAGTTTTGAACATGCTAAATTTGAGATCCCTTGTAGACAATCAAGTAGAGATTTGAGTGCATAATTGGAGAAACAAAGGAGGACGTCAGGGAAAATGTCTAGGCTGGAGATAAAAATTTGCCAATCATCAGCATGTAGATGGAATTTAAAGCCATAAACCACATCAGATTTGCAATAGAGCTAATGTGGACAAAAGAGAGAAGAAGACCACAGGCGGAGCCCTCAATTACTTTAGTGTTTATAGATGAGTATTAACCAGCAAAGGAGACCGAGAAGCAGCAGCCAGAGGATTATGGGGAAAACAAAGAGTGTGTAGAGTCCTGGAAGACAGAAGGCACTGTTTTTGTCAAATGCTGCCAACAGGTCAGGGAAGTGAGTGCCTCCCTCTGCTAATATCTAAAGCAATTAATTGTTGCATAACTAATTAGCACAACTAATCATGACTGCCTTCTGTCATGATCACTTCTAGTGTTGCCTTGAAATAGATCTTTGATTGTTATTTGTGTTTTATGTGTTTATGAGTCATTTTCTTGGCCACATTATAGACTTTACTAGGGCAAGACTGTGACATAAATTTCCTTGATACCCACGCAGAGCTCAGGAGCAGGCACTGCATGCAATAGGCACTTGACAAACATTTAATCTTTTAATTTGCGTATTCAACGAAAATATCACATTCTTCATGAAATATAGCTCAGTTAATCTGTCTGGAAGTGATCTGTCCTTTCTCTGAACCCCAATTGCACTTATTGTCTATACTTATCAATTATCACTTTGCATTACAAGTTATCTTAGTTATAAGAGGCCTCTCACTAAGGATTCTTAGTTTTTTTGATGACACAAAAATGTGTTTCATATATCCTTACATACTCTAAATGACCTAAAATTAATTAATCAATTAACTCATGTAATCATCTACCTTGCCTGTGTCTAAAGTGCCTTATGTAAGTGCATATTAATAAAATAATTATTTTCTTAATATCTGCTTCCTTTCTGGCCCAGTGTTATTGTTTGGAGTCCAGAATTTATGGCTGTGTAGTGATATGCATGGCTATTTTGATCTATGCCTGAATAAAGCTGCCTCAACATTGCTGGCATTTCATTAGAGAAGTTTATGGCAATATTATGATAATCACAGCCACTGAAATTTTGTTGCTTATTCTACACACACACACACACACACACACACACACACACACACACACAAAGCAAATGAAAATTGTGGTTTATGCATCATCTCCACTCTGGGAAGTAAAGTAATGAGCACAAGATCATCTTGCCTAGGCTGAGGGATGACTTTCCTGGATATTAAAACAGATCTGCTTAACATATCTATGTTTTTCAATTCTGGGCATCCCAAATCCTGCACTGAATTGGGAAATACATTCATTTTTCTCCTCACTTGGTCCAGCAGATTCTGATCTGGACTATAGATTATAAAAATTAGAGAACACTGAAGCTGTCCTGAAATGGAGCTTAGGAGCTGTTTATAAATGTAACAACAAGGAGGATAGTTTCCATCATAAAACTGTAGTACAAGGATAAAAATGAATGCCTCATTTTTTTGAGTTGAGACTTTCTGAACAAGCAAAGATAAGAGATTTTCTTCCCATAAAAAGAAAATTCATGTACTAGAATATTGATGCATCACTTTCATACCCAACTAAATCTGAATCCAGTATGACAGCAAACTCTATGTTTTCCAGGTTGACAAAACAGAAATGTCCCTCCAGGGGAAAATGGGAAAGTAAGTGAAGTGTGATGACTGGGTTTCAGTACTTGAGAAAGAGGCCAGTTAGATATTATGTATCAACATAGTCACATTGTGGTTGGCAACACTGTGCCTTTTATTTTTAAATTTAATGTTTCACATCTATAACCTCCTGTTGGAGGTTAGGAACTGCCCTTATTAACACACAGAAAATCAAGAAAAAAATTATTGAGTTTTTTTTTTTTTTCTGACTTTATGAGACTTCAAGTATCTGGCCTTATTATGGAGGAACAATGGCCCAGACTATATAATAAATGCTAGGATTCCACAGAAAGGGTGAAAATCAAGTCTTTGATAAAATAAAGAAATGGAGTTCTACCCTGGACATACAGATTACAGGATTCTTTGTTGTGATGTATCTTACTCTTCATGAAAATCGGTATTTGTGGCCGGGCGCGGTGGCTCAAGCCTGTAATCCCAGCACTTTGGGAGGCCGAGACGGGTGGATCACGAGGTCAGGAGATCGAGACCATCCTGGCTAACACAGTGAAACCCCGTCTCTACTAAAAAATACAAAAAAACTAGCCGGGCGAGGTGGCGGGCGCCTGTAGTCCCAGCTACTCGGGAGGCTGAGGCAGGAGAATGGCCTGAACCCGGGAGGCGGAGCTTGCAGTGAGCTGAGATCCGGCCACTGCACTCCAGCAAGGGGGACAGAGTGAGACTCCGTCTCAAAAAAAAAAAAAAAAAAAAAAAAGAAAATCGGTATTTGTAAAGGATTGAAGAATATTTGTATCGATAGTTAAAGCAGACTTCCAGCAGCAGTATAACATTTTCAAGTCAGCACCTTAGTTTAGAAAAGCCAGTACAAAGTAGAATGAGAAAGGCAGGTATATTTCTTTTTTTTTTTGAGACGGAGTCTCGCTCTGTCGCCCAGGCTGGAGTGCAGTGGCCGGATCTTGGCTCACTGCAAGCTCTGCCTCCCGGGTTTATGCCATTCTCCTGCCTCAGCCTCCCGAGTAGCTGGGACTACAGGCGCCCGCCACCTCGCCCGGCTAGTTTTTTGTATTTTTTAGTAGAGACGGAGTTTCACCATGTTAGCCAGGATGGTCTCGATCTCCTGACCTCGTGATCCGCCCGTCTCGGCCTCCCAAAGTGCTGGGATTACAGGCTTGAGCCACCGCGCCCGGCCAGTATATTTCTTTTGAGTCATTTTTCCCAGCATCTCAATTATACTTGGCAGGAATTGCTGTTTTTCTCAGATTTTTATTTAATGTAGTGAACAAAATCCCTGTTTTTCTCTGGCTTTTAGGGCATCTTTTACTTTGGGATTATCAACCTGGTTTGGATATCTGTACTCACTAAAGTCTGTGAGGTCTTGTGACTGAGGAGTTTGATCTCAGGAACTGCCTTACTCTACAGTAGGTGGGACTGGATCGAATAGGAGATGGAAGTGGAGAAAGGGACTTAGCTTTTTCATCAGTTTGTTTTACAGTTTACATGGATTTCTGGTATTTCAAGCAAGCATGAGAAATAGCCAAGATACAGGAGATTGTTATACATTTTATACATTATAAAATTTCTTCCAAACAACCTAATGTATACCCTTATTCTTAAAATGTAGTCTCTACCTCTCTGAAAACACAATATTTAAAAATCAATTGGAAAGTTTGGGAGAGTAAACAAGGTAAAGGATCAGAGGAAAAACTTTATCCTTATATGTAAAATTTTACATGTGTATTTAAAAGGGTAATTTAAAGAGAGAAAGAGAGGAAGATGAAAAAATAAAGGCATTATGTTTTTAATTAAAGTTCTTATTTTGAATTAATTGTAGATTCACATACAGTTGTAAAAAAATGAAACAGAGAGATCCATGTACCCTTTACCAAGTTTCCCCCAAGGGTAACATCTTGCAAAACAATAGAATGTATGCATTGGATTTTGATGTTGTGGGGTAGAATGTATTATAAATGGCATAAGGCAATTGTTTGCATAAATAAGACATGTCTGTGAGAAATCAATACCTTAACTCCACTTAGTTCAGGGCACTTTCATGAAAGAGACAGAGTTTTAGAGAGTAGCCAACTTTAAGAAAGTTGTGGTCAGTGAGCCAAGATGAAATGTGTTTTCAGGCCCAGACTACAATCAGAAAATTCTGGAAGTGAGCAGAGATGGGAAGAGTAGCTGGGTGATTTAAAAAGAAAGAGAGAGAGAATTCCACAGTTGCCTATTAAGCAAAAATGAAAGACCATTCTTTCTGGAAATAGTAAATGTCTTTTAGTGAAGGTAACAGCTGGAGAAAACAATTTTGACAAGAGTCCTCTGTGAACATTGAAAATTCATGCTCAAAGATATTTGCTTACATCTGGTTTCTTCTATCTGTTATGTGGGCAAAATTTTCACAAATAACTTTGAGAAGCTTCATTTATCTATCTATCCACCTATCTATCTAGGAAAACTGGCTATATTTTGATAATTACTAGATAAAATATTTTTGCCTTGGTCCTTTTATCTTGTATTTCAGTGAGCTACTATAACAGTAATGCTGTCCTTTGCTCAATGAAAGTAGCAAAATTTCATTACATTTCATTGTCTGAATTCCTGTTATGGACAAGTGTGGGTCTGAGGAGCTGGGCTGGGAGAGAAGGGTGGTAAGAGTATTCAGATAGAACTGAGGTTCATCTCAAAGAGTGCATCTAGGGAGTAACGCTAAAATTTAGAACCAAGCAGTGCACCAGGGCTTCTGCAGAGCCGCTAGGCACTGTATAATTTCTGGGAGTACCGCTCCACAGCAAGACAGCCAGGGGCTGGATATAGAGGTACAACCTAGCTTTGAGGTGTTGTGACAGACACCAGGGATGCCCAACCAGCTAGAAAGGATCGGAAGAGAGGGCAAGATATGGAACCCTGGAAGATTCCCATGACATGTGCTGAAGCTGTAGTTCCTGTTGTATAGGACAGCAATGGGCTCACACTGGTGAAGGAGCAGCCATGAAAAACACAGCAAAGGGATATAGAAGTTTCACTGAATACTTTGGCAGTAAATATAGCTTAAATGCATAGGAAGTCAATGGAACTTTCACTATCTCTTTATTATATACCAATTTTCATTGTATTATGGTCTTTGAACAGTATTTTTATTATTATAGTACATCTATATCCCCCTCCTCTCTGTCTCCTTTTAGGGATACTTGAATCTATACTGTGTTCTCTGGGAGTTGGTGAGCTCTCTTCACATGCAGCCTTCTCTGTCAGGGTTGACATGATGGCTGACGCTATAGCAACTTGGTTTGAGGTGGGGGATACAAGCAGGAAGCTGAATGCCTGAGCCCTGGAGTGCCTTCCCTTCCTTGCTCCTTTGAAGAAGGGGTCAGTTGAGAATTTTCCCTCCCTAACTCCCTCTCTTTTGTGTTTCCCTATCCCGGGGCTTTCCTCACCCACTTTGGACCCTGAGGGAGAGATTTTGTAGGATGTAACACAGAACAATTGCTCAATACGGTCCCCACCATCCTGACATTGAAACAGCCCACTGCTAACCAAAGTACGACTGATAACACCAGTAATGGGCACCATTTTACATTCAAGAACTCTGAATTCAGAGAGAGCATGAACATCAAATTTATGGTCCTTTATTTTAATAAATTTTTTAAAATTTATATTTAAATTAATATTTGTTATTTATGGCTGAAAATAAAATGTGTAAATATATAGTTGTCTTCAGAGGAAAATATTCCTTAATGGCATACAGTCAGCCCTCTGAATCCTTGAGTTCCATATCTATAGAATCAGTCCTCTGTGGATCAAGAATATTCTAAAAAATACATCTGTATTGAACAGACTCTCTTTCTTGTCCTTATTCCCTAAACAATATAGTATAACAACTATTTACATGACATTTACATTGCATTTCATATCAGACACTTAAGCTTCCATGTATTTTGGTATCCTTGGTTGGTCCTGGAATCAATGCCCCACAGATACTGAGGGACAATTGTGTATGGTATAATTACAATTCCAGAAAATATTTCAGTATGTTTGTATAAACAATAAGCCAAAATAATTATTGTGCTTATTTCTAAGTGGCAAGACTACTGGTGATTATTTGCCTCTATATATTGTTTCTAGTGAAAATTATTTCTATAATGTTGCCATATAGTGTATCAAAATTTTAACAGAAAATTCCAATTGGATTTCTGCCAATACAAAATTATATTTTTTAAACCATTTTTTAGCAAATACAAATTTTTGAGCATAAGGCACATTATTAAACCAAATATGAGCAAATTCAAAATAAATACACATAAATTTCTTGTTATAGAAATAAAATCTACCAAGTGTGCATTCAAACACATACACTTAAAATATCGTTGGAAGGGTAAACAGATGCTGGTACTGGAGTTTGCCTCTAGGGGAGGAAACCGAGTAGCTGAGGGGTTCTATAGCCCCCTTGGGATCTTTGGTAGATTTGCACTATGTGAATTTTAGCAACTGAAAATAATTTAAAAACAAAGAAAAATAAAAATAAGTATAGTACTCAAATTCCTCCAGCTATTCCTTTCAATCACTTTTTGTCCTTTCCATTGTTAGATTAGTCTACTCTAGTTTGATTTATTTTGACTTATAGCCAAAAACATAGAGTATCTCTCATTGCCCTGTTTGGATAATAAATAACTAGAACCTGTTTCCCCACTAAATGTTTCAACACTAACTGTTGTGAATAACATTTGCCTTCTTTGTAAAACCTCTCACAATGCTGCTATTAAAGAAGAAGTAACTGCTTAGTGTGATATATTATTGGTTCAGTAAAGGTCTGACACAGAAAAGCCTTGAAGTTAAGATAAACGTTTACAGCACGATTGTCACAGAACAGTTGTCAGTCAAGGGTTGAATCCAATCATTTGTTTGTACACTGATTCATTCACAAAATGTTCACTCAGGTAAGCCAGGTACGTCTGGTACTTTCCTCAGTTTTCAACTTCTTCATCCAATTTTCACTTACATAAAAGACTTGCTTTGTTCTGTTTTTACTGGGAGTGTTCTGAGTTTGATTTTTTATAGAGAAAAGATGATGAATCCTATGATACCCAAATTCTCTCCTAGGTTAACCTGTAGTTGTAAAATATTTATTGATGTTGCCCCAGGTTTAGCTAAGCATGGTTTGCAGATTGTTGCTATAGTTATCTGAAAATTGTGTGTGTTAATTTACAAATTTTGTCAGTGATGACAGGTGGTTTGTGCTCAAAGACACTGGTAGTTAAATGTCCAGAAGGGAGGTGAGAACAGGAAAGAACTAATGAACATTGAAAAGGTGGTGAACTGAATGAACTGGTGGTGTCAACTAAGTACCTCAGCACTCATTTAAATGCTTATGAGAGTCATGAGTACCCGAACATTTATTTGTTTAATCAAAGGTTAAAAGTTTTGAGAAGTGGGAGAAAGGCAGATCTGACATGAGAATTCTGAGAACCTTAAGACAATTGCTACTACCTTAGTCGAGAGAACTATTAGAATGAAATTAAAGTCCACAATGAGGAAGGCAGAGAGCAGACAGGCATTGAAAGACACCTAAACAACAAGGTACCAAGTGTGAAAAATCAACAATCTATAAACAATTCAAATAAAACAACCTAGAGAATGTGAGTTAGAACTGTGAGAATTGTAATTCACAGCATTGAGAGCAAAAGCCAAATGTGCCAAATAAACGACCATAAATGTTACTATAATGGAAAAGTTTTACTTGACAGTCTAAGACACCAATCTGAGAACTGCTTGTAAGAGTTTCGTACGAAGCCAAAAACAAGTAAAGAAAAATAACAAAAAGTAAAAACACAAACGAAAATTGGAGAGCATATAGAAGAATACAGCTCAGCAATGACATTCATTTTAGTGGGGCTAATTTGACTCACCAATGTAGCAGATTATTTAAATTGGCAACATTTTCATACTGAATAAACTCATTCCATTTGATACAAATGTGGACTAATAATTCAAAGGAAGATTTTCTTGTATGTTTGGTGTTTTTGTCTGGTTGTTTGCTTGTTTCTTCTGGAGACAAGGTTTCGCTCTGTCTCCCAGTCTGCAGTACAGTGGTGTGATTATGGCTCACTGCAGCCTCAACCTCCTGGGCTCAAGCGATCCTCCCACCTCAGCCTCCCAAGTTGCTTGGACTACAGAAGCAAGCCACCACACTTGGCTGTTTTTTTCTTTTTAAATAGGGATGAGATCTCCCTATGCTGCCCAGGCTGGTCTCAAACTCCTGGCCTCAAGCAATCCTCCTGGTTGTGCTGATCTTCCCAAAGTGCTGGGATTACAGGTGTGAGCCACTGCAACTGGGCATGTTTTTTACTGTGTTTTATATTGATCATTAGCCAATCACAAGGACAGATTTTTGATAAATTGTGCTTATTTTGAAACATGCTTTAGTCACAAATGCTCTTATACCTAGTAAATATTTTATATTTAATTTTAAAATAGACAGTGAATATAGATGATTCCTTAAGGATCGAGGAAAAGGATTTTTTTGGCTTGTTTGTGTTTGATTTTGGTTTTTAAGATAGTAGATAATGGTGCTATGAAATATTCAATAAGGAGGGTAAACTAATTATTCAGGAGACAGAAAGGACACAGGCCAGAGTAAAACCCTTAAGTCTGAGGGGGTAGAATCCACTGCACTAGCAGAGAGGTCATCCTTCAGTAGAAGCAGGAACCATTGCTTCTGGTATTAAGAGGAAGCCACCTTACACAGGTAGAGATGCAGCTGGTTGGTAGATTTGGTGTTGGGAGTGTGCACATCTTATTGTTTTTAGTTTTTCTATGAAATGATGGGAAAGGGCATAGGCTGAGAGAAGAAAAGGGGTTGTTTGACATGTGAGGAAAAGGACGTGAGAGAATCTCCTCAGAAACATTACTGGGGGCCCCAGTAGCAAGTGGTCATGAATTTTATAAGAGATTAATTCTGCTGCACAGGTAAAGATGTGAAGTAGATGAAAAATTGAACCTCACCCGAGTAAGTTGCTGCAGGGGAGTAAATGGAAAGAAAGAGAGAAAAAGGAATGGAGATCATTTGCAAGGAGTGATTATAATGAAGGACCCATATAAATTAAAGCATCTTTGGGCCGGATGAAGAGTGAAATGGTAGTAAGGTCCATAGCTTGGAGGTCTCGGCGCCATCAGAAGGTTGTCAGAAATGGTACCAGTGGGAGTAGGCTTAAGCATCAGAGAATAGTAAGCTTGAAATTCTGATTTTGAGGGGACGAAGTTGCTGGTAATGACAAGTTCTAGGTTATGACCCTGGCATGAGTGGCTGAATGGGATTGAGGAAATATTGTTGGATATGAAAAAGTGAAAGAACTGAGAGGCCCGAATGTTGCATGGGTTATTTGCATGAATATTGAAATAACCTAAAAAAGATGTCAGAATTAGGGAAGGGAGAGAGAGAGAGAGAGAGAGAGAGAGAGAGAGAGAGAGAGAGAGAGAGAATACATAGACACAGTGGGCTAGGTTCCAAATTTTTCAAAGAATAAGAGTTAACAGGTAGGACTGTACCATGAGGAAAGGTAGATAGTGACAGAGTCTGATGCCATGTGCATTTAAAATCAACATTTTAATAAGTATGTAAATGAACATGTTAGTAACCATTGATATCTGTCAGAATAGCAGTTATATCAAATACATCTGGTTTATATGTTAATAAAATGAAATAAAACACACCAGAAAACATTTATATACTTAGTAATGACACTAAAGAGCAAATTTTTATCATGACCATCAATATTACTTCTACTCTACATCACAAGTAAGAAATTTCCAGGTTTTCAGAAAGTGCCTGGTAATTCTGGCACTGCGGGAGGGAATTGTGGAGGATTAAACAAGAATGCTAATGAAGTGTTTGGAGCAGGATCTGACATATAGTCAGTACTAAATAAAAGTCATGAGGCAGTCAAACTGAAGACGACTTCCTGTGTAAGAAAAGGCTTCCATGCCTTCTTTGCTACTCCTCTTTAAACATTGTCTTAGATCAAAAAACAATTTTTGTATCAGAAATGCCTTGACCTATACTGGTTTTCCCTAATTTGTAGTCCAGATGGTTTTTTAAAAAATATTTCTGAGAAGAGTACTGTATTAAGAAATATAAAATCTGCTCCTGAATGTTGTAAGTAGTTGGGGGCACAACAGGCTAGAAATGCTTTTATAATCATGGGCAACATATTAAAATACCAGTCTCAGAATCAGTAAAGTTGGATATATTTGACTAAACATGGCAAAAACAAAATAAACATACATCTTAAACAAGGTTAGAAACCAAAAGACTTACCAGAAAAATTATTTGCAACATGTAGGATGGAAAAAGAATATCTCTAATATACAGAAAGTTCTCATAAAATAATAAGAAAAATGTTAAACCATCATTTTTTAAAAGAGCAAAAAACATGGATATGAATAACAGAAAAAGCCAATGAATATATGAGAAGATATTTGTCAGAAGGAGTCAAAAGAACATTTATGAAATCAATAATTCTCAGCATTAAAGAGGATGCAGAGAAAATGCTCTCTGAATCATTATTAATAGGAATGAATATTAAAATCATATTGACTTTCTGTTTGGCAGTTGTCCGTTTTATTCAAAATCTTAAATATGCATACCCTTTGACCTAGCAATTCAATTTCTAGGAATTTATTCTAAGGATATAAGGAAACAAACACCCAAAACATCTTAGCCACTGTAATAGTAGACAGATATTGAAAAATATTAGTACTCATGAAAAGATACATGTAACAGATTTCTGGATGAAACAAGTATGTTACAAGATATTATTTGTAGTTTTGATCACATTTATGTAAAAATATATGTGCTTGTGTATGTATGTGTATATGTATATGTATATGTAAGTGTTCAAATAGATATCTGAAGGGATATGTCTGATCGTGTTAATGGTAATTTTCTTTGACCGTGGAATTTCTGATCATTTTCACTTTCTAGCTTCTGTTTTTCTATATTGTTTGAATTGTGTATTTACAACCCTAATGATAAGTTATCACTACTTAGAGTCTTTGCCCTTGTAGTCCACTTTGCCTGGACCATTCTGTTACCTACTTCAGTTCTCTGCTCAATGTCCTCCACTGGAAAAGTCTTCATTTGACACTCTATTTGAAATAGAACGACCACCCCTTTGTCCCCATATTTATTTTTTTCTTTTCCTTTTTTTTTTTTTTTTTGAGACTGAGTCTCTCTCTCTGTTGCCCAGGCTGGAGTGCAATGGCGTGATCTCGGCTCATTGCAACCTCCGTCTCCCGGGTTCAAGCAATTCTCCTGCCTCAGCCTCCCAAGTAGCTGGGATTACAGGCGTGTGCCACCATGCCCAGCTAATTTTCTGGTATTTTGTAATTTTGTAGAGATGGGGTTTCACCATGTTGGCCAGGCTGGTCTTGAACTCCTGACCTCAGGTGATCCACCTGCCTCGACCTCCCAAAGTGCTGGGATTCCTTCCAGGCATGAGCCACCATGCCTGGCCTTGTCCCCATATTTCATTCCTTTTCCCTGCTTTAGTTTTCTCAGCTATACTTCACACCATAAAACATATCTTAACTGTGTTTGCTTATTTATTTATTGTGTATTGTCTGACTCCTCCTTTTCTGCACTAGAAAGTGAACTCCACAAGGGCAGGACTTCGTTTTGTACTAAACTGTAACCCCAGAGCTGAGAACAGTGCTGTTTTGGGGAGAAAGACACATCATCCCGCTGATACACCTGAGTGCTTCAATTTCATGGTGCTAGTGATCCTATTTAGGATGTAGGAGAGAAAAAATTGAAAAAAATAAAAATCTCAAATATGCATTTACCTTTTTATTTCTCAGGGGCTGAACCACTTCCCTAACACACAGCTCTAGATCATTGAGATAATCCTTTTCCGTCTGTATCAGCTCCTTGATGATCTTTTCCCGCTTTGCCATCATCCTCTTCATTTGATGCTCTTCCTCTGGGGTTAAGGTCTCAGCTACAGAACACTCACCCTGTGGAGTCATCTTTTCTGTTAAATGAAAACATATGCAGGTGAGGCATTCTCCTGAGGGTTCTTTTTCCTTCATTACAAACAAACAACGCCTTCGCAGGACTTTGTTAACAAGGAGAAAGGCTGAAGGTATCTTCATGATGTGTTCTTAGGAAGTGATATATGGACATTCCCTTACAAAACTATGAGCAAGAGGAAAAATAGGAGTGAACTTCTTCTAACAAGTGAGTTAAATGATACTCAATTATCGTGGCTTCTTTAAAATATCCCATTGCTTGTAGCTTAGCCTATAAAGCCAGTATTCAGCCTGGAGGTCAAATACATTAAAAAAACAGTTCAGAACTTCCGTTCACATTTGCTTTTAAATCAAGGGAAGAATTTTAATTAGTAAATGAAGTGCCTCTAATTTTGTTTGTCACCGTTATTAAAAATAATTACCTCTCATTCTCAGTGGGTAATATCCAAATCTCAATGAAATGGAAAACAATTGCATGATTGGAGTTTTTCTTTTCAATTCATCATCAGACTCCATGAGGAGTGAAGCAGTGGTGGATTAAATAAATTTCAACTGAAATTTTTCATGGTCCATCTTTTATACTAAGCATAACTTGTTATTTCAAAATTCTTGAACTGTCAAACAGAAAGTTTTAATTTAAAAAGTCTCAGTACTGGGGAGATAATGAGATAAATGGTAAGCCTCACACATAGCAAAAGTTTATATGAAGTATTCAAGTAAGAGAGCTAAATATCTTCAAGGACGAACTCCCCACAGCAATGTACAATTTTGGAAGCCACAAACCAGATCACAGACCATGAAATCAAAGGGGCGATAAACATCAGGGCAGTGTGTGAGTCTGTGTATGTAAGAGTGTGTGTAAATACATTTGCTTCAAGCTTGAAGCTTTATTTTCATCTTAGTCTCTGCAGTTGCAGAAGTAATTATATTTCATTTAAAGTTAATATGATTCTAGTAACTGGTATATGAGACATCTTCAATGTTGACACCACTCCCTGAGAACATGGAACTTTACAAAAGGGCCTATAAAGAGTCTGTACAGTAAAAAATAAATGTACAGGTCACAATATATGCAAGTGGAAATAAAGAGTGTTTTCTTGGCTGACTCCAGGAACAAAGCTAAGACAACTAGAGAAACAATATAGTAGAGGAGTTAATGGTGTGATGTCAAGAGACTGCCCCAGGAACGTGAACAGACACTTTAAAAAGTAATGAGCTCTCTCTCTCTGGCCCACTGACTTCAGCATTTCAGGCAGAGGCTCAATATTCAAACATCTGTGGAGAGTAATTCCAACATCAGTTTGGAAGCTACACTAGGTTGATTTTTGGACAATCCAGACCTGCAGGTGAGTATGTTTCGGAATCATTTGCCTCCTACCAATCCTTCCTTCATTAGGAAAGCAGGAAGTTTTGACAAATAGCATCCAAAAGCACATGGTTTTATGAGATTTGGGCTATTTAGTGCTAAAGAAATAATCCACATGAGGCCGGGTGCAGTTGCTCATGCCTGTAATCCCAGCACTTTGGGAGGCCGAGGCGGGCAGATCATGAGGTCAGGAGATCAAGACCACCCTGGCTAACACGGTGAAACCCCGTCTCTACCAAAAATACAAAAAATTAGCCAGGCGTGGTGGCGGGTGCCTGTAGTCCCAGCTACTCGGGAGGTTGAGGCTGGAGAATGGCGTGAACCCGGGAGGCGGAGCTTGCAGTGAGCCGAGATCGTGCCACTGCACTCCAGCCTGGGCGACAGAGCCAGACTCTGTCTCAAAAAAAAAAAAAAAAAAAAAAAGAAAAAAAAAAGAAAAAGAAAAAAGAGAAAAGAAATAATCCATATGAGCTATATAAGAACAGATAATCTATTCAAGGAGAGAGAATGAATGCATGAGATGTCCTGGAGCCCTCAAATCTTGATCTACATTATGAGAATTTGGGGGTGCTTGCTAATTTGTGTTTTTGTTTTTTGTTTTTTTCAGAAACAGATTCTCACTCTGTCACCCAGGCTGGAATGCAGTGGTGCAATTGCAACTCACTGCATCCTCAAACTTCTGGGCTCGTACAATCCTCCCGCCTGAGCTTCCCGAAGCACTGGGATTACAAGTATGAGCCACTGCACCAGCCTAATTTGTAATATTTTTATTGGAAAGTAGAAGCAGCCTGCCTCTCAGTGCCCCAAATTTGAAAAAGCAAGTTACAATCAGGTGTCATTACAATGAATTATTTTGGATATGAAAGAGGAAGACAGGACACCTTATGAGGGGAGCTACAGTGAGGAGGCTGCGTCTACCACCATTGTGGCCCTTTCTTTTTAAAAATGTGTATATTCAAGATGTACAACATAATATCTTGATGTATGTATACATAGTGAAATGATTGGGTAGGGGGTGGGAGACGGAAGGCAGAAAGGTGTGAGGAAGGTCCTTTACTCCTGGGGTATGTGAAATAGAGCACAGAAGGAAATCTCACAAGTAAGAGAGGTGACAAACCAGTATGGACACTGCCCAATTATCACTTAAAGTTTCCTTGAAAATAAAAATGATGCTGATGAAAAACTGCTCTGACTGACATTTGCTTTTCCAGGTTCTAAACTTCTTATGCCTTATAAGATTAATCTATCAATTATTTGGGATCCTAGCAAGGAGAAGGAAGTTTTTCCTGATCATCGGCAAAGGAATATCCCTAAAACGTGCATTTGGGTTATTTTTAGTTCTCAATTCCAGGACTCAATCACTATGTTAACTTAACCTGCTTCACAGACATTTCAGTTGCTGCACTTTAAAATGTACCACATCAGATTGTGTCAATTAAAAACTGCTTAGATTTTCCAATACTGCTCAACAACTTGTTGAGAACAAATTTGTGGGGGCAAGGTGGTTGAAGTGTCAGTGAAAATACTCAACTTCTCCCTCAGGTATAAAAATCTCTCAGGGAATTTAGAGTTGAGCAACCTTATGAGATATCTTTGCTTGCTCTTTTGACTCAAGTTTATGGTAGGAACAAAGACTTCACTTGCATCATTTTATGGTCAGGTTTCTAAACACTTCCTATGTTTGTATTTCTTAAACCTACAAACTCTCTGCGATGCATTGTGGACACATTTTGTTTTTATAAGATCTTTCTCTGCATTTAAACATTTTATCTTTTAAAAGTTAGTTATACCTAACTTTTATATATAAAAGTATTTGTAACTCAACAATATTACCAACCCAAATCAGCAGTCAGCTATAGCCCGTCTTTTATTTCTGGATGAAGCAACAGAGGGGGCCTGACACGGTGGCTCATGCCTTTAATGCCAACACTTTGGGAGGCCAAGGTGGGCGGATCACCTGAGGTCGGGAGTTTCAGACCAGCCTGACCAACATGGAGAAATGCTGTCTCTACTAAAAATATAAAACTAGCCAGGTGTGGTGGTGCATGACTGTAATCCCAGCTACTTGGGAGGCTGAGGCAGGGGAATCACTTGAACCCATGCGGCTGAGATTACAGTGTTCAGCCTGGGTGACAGAGTGAGACTCCATCTCAAAAAAAAAAAAGAAAGAAAAAGAAAAAAGAAAAAGCAGCAGAGAGGCTATTTAGGAAAGAAGGAAAAATAGTTTTAAGAATAAATGTTTTCCAATAATATGCGTATAATAAAACACAATGTCAAAGCCAAAGTGAAACTAAGGTTAAAAGGATGTTCAGATTGCTATAACAGAAATATGCAGCTGTATATTAAAGCAGTACCATGTAATTGACTTCATTCTGCATTTCTTTCACACTCAAGCTTTGTTTTTCCAGTGGTGGTGTGAATTTTTACTATTCTAGCCACAAAATTCATTAATAATATATGTGGAGATTCCTGGCCAAGGAAGTTTATATAAAAAGAGGTTGTTAGATGAGTAGATTACAAAAATTTTCTCCCATTCTGTAGGTTGCCTGTTCACTCTGATGGTAGTTTCTTTTGCTGTGCAGAAGCTCTTTAGTTTAATTAGATCCCATTTGTCAATTTTGGCTTTTGCTGCTGTTGCTTTTGGTGTTTTAGACATGAAGTCTTTGCCCATGCCTATGTCCTGAATGGTACTACCTAGGTTTTCCTCTAGGATTTTTATGGTATTAGGTCTAACATTTAAGTCTCTAATCCATCTTGAATTAATTTTCGTATAAGGAGTAAGGAAAGGATCCAGTTTCAGCTTTCTACTTATGGCTAGCCAATTTTCCCAGCACCATTTATTAAATAGGGAATCCTTTCCCCATTTCTTGTTTCTCTCAGGTTTGTCAAAGATCAGATGGCTGTATATGTGTGGCATTATTTCTGAGGACTCTGTTCTGTTCCATTGGTCTATATCTCTGTTTTGGTACCAGTACCATGCTGTTTTGGTTACTGTAGCCTTGTAGTATAGTTTGAAGTCAGGTAGCGTGATGCCTCCAGCTTTGTTCTTTTGACTTAGGATTGTCTTGGAGATGCGGGCTCTTTTTTGGTTCCATATGAACTTTAAAGCAGTTTTTTCCAATTCTGTGAAGAAACTCATCAGTGTCAGATTGGATTAAGAAAATGTGGCACATATACACCATGGAATACTATGCAGCCATCAAAAAGGATGAGTTTGTGTCCTTTGTAGGGACATGGATGCAGCTGGAAACCATCATTCTTAGCAAACTATCACAAGAACAGAAAACCAAACACCGCATGTTCTCACTCATAGGTGGGAACTGAACAATGAAATCACTTGGACTCAGGAAGGGGAACATCACACACTGGGGCCTATCATGGGGAGGGGGGAGGGGGGAGGGATTGCATTGGGAGTTATACCTGATGTAAATGACGAGTTGATGGGTGCAGCACACCAACATGGCACAAGTATACATATGTAACAAACCTGCACGTTATGCACATGTACCCTACAACTTAAAGTATAATAATAATAAATAAATTTAAAAAAAAAAAGAGGTTGTTGCAGTTTGAGAAAAGGATAATCTGACTTGAGATCAGCTCTACCACTCAACTGTGAGAACACAGTAGAGTAATAACTATTAGTTATCCTCACAGAGCCTTGGTTTCCTTACCTGTAAACTATGCATGAAAACCATCACAGTGTGATCATGAAGATTGAATTAAATGAGCAGCTGCATGTGGAAGTTCCTTGAGATCTTTAAAACAATACAAATGTTAACTATTTCTGTGGGAATGGGAACAATAGGGTTACTTTCTCTACAGTCTCAAACTTTCCCACTGTCTAGAGCAAACAATTATCCCATTATTTTGTGGTTATCAACTTGTCAAGAAAAAATGCATGACTCTAAAATGGGTGGACAGCTAGTTCAGTTGGAAGAGGAAGAGCAAAAAAAAAAAAAATAGGGATGCTGCTTTCAGAGGAAAGTCAGAACAAAGCTGGGGTTTAGAATTCTGAGCATTTTATCTGGCTTGGGTATATGCATCGGGAGAACCTTGATCTCTTAGAGAAGTGCAACAGCACCCAAAGGCAAAGGGGTGTTGGGGGAGGACTGAAGACAATCTTCATTGATAGCCAGGTTTTGCTTAGAATTTGTCCTATCCTCTTTTTCCTTTCATCTTGCTTTTGCCACTACTACTGCCATTTGGGAGTGGATTTAAGGAGAGGTAATTTCTTTCTTTCTTTGTAAATTATAAAATAATATACACTTGTGATATCTATCTAGATAGGTTATATATAGAGATAGAAATAGCTATAGCTATAGATAGATATGGATACAGATCGAGAGAGAGAGAGAGATGTAGATATAGTAGGGGTTTAAGTGCATAGCCTTGGGAGCCAGACTGCCTGGGTTCAAACTCCACCACTACCATTTATTAGATCTGTTACCTCAGACAAGTTACTTAGCTCTTCCTATATCAATTTTCTCATATGTAAGTTAAGGATAACGTTATGTTAGTAAAGCCTTATAAAGTGATTTTGAAGATTAAATTAGTTAATGTCTGTAAAACACTTGTAACAGTGCCTGGCATTATAGTGGATATCTTGTAAATGTTTTATTATTATTAGATGCAATCCCTATTTATTAATTACAATGTGATAATTACTGTATTATTGATTGTATTCTAGTTTAGTGTATAGCCTTCTCAAAATATCTCCATTCACATACAAATACACGTATTTACAGAAGTTCAGTTTTTTGTTTGTTTTATTTTTTAACAATAACAAGCTCATATACATATTCTTCTGCAACTTGCTTTTGCAACTATAACAGTATATAGTAGGGATCTTTTTTTGTAACATCAGCATAATTGTGTCAGACACTGCTGTTGCCTGCTCAATATCTATTCTCCCATTTGTTTTTCATGAACTGAACCATAAATAGATAAAAATATTTAATTATTGGACAATTTTTAAATCAAGAGTGGGAAAAGGGAACATACTTAGGAAATATATCCAGATAAAGGATCCGAAAACGAAACACACTAAGTAAAAATAATGCTCCAAATAAAGAGACATCAATAAAATGATTTGTCTCAGCCTTGGTGGTGATCAATAGAAAAAAAAAAATAGCATCCCTTAACAATTCAAGGACACTAACTGGCTGTCACATGGATTTGAGATCTGAAATTATTGAATGCTTAACAAATAAATACTAAGGGCTTACTATGAGCCCAAAATCATAGGCTCTGGGGATATGGCAATTTAAAAAAAATCATAAAACAAATTCCTTTCCTCATGGAACTTAACTTCTAGTTGGGGAAGAAGAACACAAATAATTTAAACAAGTTATTTAGTATACTAAAAGGTGATAAGTGGTATAGAGAAAAATAATGCTATGAAAGCTGCTAGGAAGAGCTTAAAAAACGTGCAATTTTAATTAAGATGGCAGGAAAAGCCTGAAATTGAGTTGAAAGGTGAGAGAGTCATGCAGTTATCTGGGGGAGGTGGTTTTTAGCAGATGAATTGGTCAGTGGAAAACCTTAAGGTGAGGATGTGCATGGCCTATTTAAGGATCAGGAAGCAGACCAATGTGTGGGCAGGTGGGAGAACATTGGGGACTGGATAAGCGATTTGGTGGACAGGACAGCCTGGGAGAGATTGTGGAGAATTGTAAGTATTTTAAACATTTAAACATTTTTGTGATATTGCAGAAAAGCTAAACACATTAATGAACTTTAGATGTTTTTAAATTAAGGATATATGTTAAAATTTCAAGGCCAACCATTAAAATAATAAAATAGCATGTAAAATTTCAAAACCAGTAGAGGAAAGAAAGCAATTCAGCAGAAGAAAGGAGAAAACCGAAAGAGAAAAATAAGTACAAGGCAGTCGATCCAAATCTATACGTAATCATAACTCAAATGACCATATTATTAAACTGTATTCAAAAAACAACTATATGCCATTTACAGTAGAGAACGTAAGCACACAGGAAGATGAAAGTAAAAATATATATATACTGAGCAAATACTAATTAAAGGAAGTGTGGGATATAGCTATTTTATACAGATAAAATAGACTTTAAGGCAAAAATAAAAGCAGGCACTATCTAGTGATAACGTGTTCCATTCATTAGGAAGATATGAAAATTCTAATTCTGTATGTACTGAATAACATGCTTTTAAAACGAGAAGCAGAAAGTGAAAAAGCTGAAGGTAGAATTTGACAAATCAGCCTTAATAGTGATATTTTAAACGTAACTCTCAGTAACTAATAGACTGTTAGGGTAGAGAATATTTACTCAGGCCGGGCGCGGTGACTCAAGCCTGTAATCCCAACACTTTGGGAGGCTGAGACGGGCGGATCACGAGGTCAGGAGATCGAGACCATCCTCGTTAACCCGGTGAAACCCGTCTCTACTAAAAAAAATACAAAAAACTAGCCGGGTAAGGTGGCAGGCGCCTGTATTCCCAGCTACTCAGGACGCTGAGGCAGGAGAATGGCGTAAACCCGGGAGGCGGAGCTTGCAGTGAGCTGAGATCCGACCACTGCACTCCAACCTGGGCGACAGAGCGAGACTCCGTCTCAAAAAAAAAAAAAAAAAGAAAAAAAAGAAAATATTTACTCCTACTATATAACTGATGGGTCACAGAAAAAATGACTAAAGTAAATAGAAGATATCTGTTATAAGGATAAGAAAAATATTACAAACTAAAATGTGGAATTTAGGTAAAGCACTGCTTACAGAAAATTTATAGACTTAAGTTCACGTACAAGAAAAGCAGCAAGAGTGAAAATGATTTGACTCTTAACTAAATAAGTTAAAAAAAAATACAAATACAATAAGCCAAAAGAAAATAGAATAAAGGAAATTAAGAACAAAGCTTACTGAAATTGAATAGAAATTCAAGTCAGGCTTCAACTGTTCCTCGCAGCTACATTGCAAGGAATACGAGATTTTTTTTTTTTTTTTTTTTTTTTTTTTTTTTTTTTTTTGAGACGGTGTCTAGCTCTGTCACCCAGGCTGGAGTGCAGTGGCATGATTTTGGCTCACTGTAACCTCTGCCTCCTGGGTTCAAGTGATTCTCCTGCCTCAGCCTCCTGAGTAGCTGGGATTACAGGCGCCCGCTACCACACTCAGCTAAATTTTTGTATTTTTAGTAGAGACAGGGTTTCACTGGATTGGCCAGGCTGGTCTCGAACTCCTGACCTCATGATCTACCCACCTCAGCCTCCCAAAGTGCTGGGATTACAAGCATGAGCCACCATGCCTGGCCATAGGAATACAAGATTTTAAAAAATCCTAAAACACACCATAATTATATCCACAAAGTCTTGAGATACTGAAATTATTAGAGATATAAAAAGGGTATTTAATAGGTCTAAAAAACAAGTAATGGTTTGAAATTGTGAGCAAGAAACAAGAGACTATAAAAATGATCAAGTGGATTTTAAAAGATAATACAGAATCTTAAAAGCTCATAATAATTAAAACTTAATTATTTTGTTTAATCAATAAATGACTAAGTTGAATAAAGAGTTGAGTTGTATAATGAACTAAATAGTAAATTATACAAAGTTAAAGGGATTAATGAACAAGACAAGAAAATTTTACAGAGTGCAATAGACATGTGAAATATGTGAGAGAGGTTAGGAGATGTTGAGGATTGAATAAGAAGGTACAACTAATGTTTACTTGGAGATCTAGAGGGTATAATAGAGAATATAAGGAAGAGCATTATTTGAAGTGCTAAAAGCTGGGAGCTTTTCAGAATTTTTGAAAAATGCTAATCCTGAGTTCATTCCAAGATGGCCAACTACATGCAAGCAGGAGGAACATATCCCACCAAGTGACCAAAACACTGGGAAGACTGGTGCACTCCTAGTAAATCTTCAAAGAAAAGGCATTGAGAGGGGACAGAAGGAAGCCACAGATGCTGGTTCAAGGCACAGAAAGCTGGGAATCCTGCATGGGGCTACAGTGCACCGGGACTTGTTCTTTGCCCCCAACTACTCCTGCAGGAGGGGTGAGTTAAACAGGCAAGGAGTACTTCGAATAATGCTTCTTCCTTACAGTCTCTATTATACCCTCTAGACCTCTACAGAACTCTCCACCAAAAAACAACAGAATAGGCCAGACTTGGTGGCTCATGCCTGTAATCCCAGCAGTTTGGGACGCCAAGGTTGGTGGATCATTTGAGGTCAGGAGTTTGAGACCAGCCTGACCAACATGGTGAAACCCCGCCTCTACTAAAAACACAAAAACTAGCCGGATGTGGTGGTGGTCACCTGTAGTCCCAGCTACTCGGGAGGCTGAGGCAAGAGAATTGCTTGAACCAGGGAAGTGGAGGTTGTAGTGAACTGAAATAATGCTACGGCACTCCAGCCTATGCAACAGAGTAAGACTCTGTCTCAAAAAAACAAAGACACAAACAGAAAAAACAGAATATACATTCTTCTCATTGTCACATGGTACATACTCTGAAATCAACCACACAATCAGACATATCATTATGCTCAGCAAATACACAAAAACCCCTGAAAATTATACCAACCACTCCCTCAGACCACAGTACAATATAATTAGAATTAAAGAGTAAGAAAATTGCCCAGAACCACACAAGTACATGGAAATGAAGCAACCTGTTCATGAATGACTTTTGGGTAAATAATGAAATTAAGGGAGAAATCAAGGAGTTCATTGAAACCTATGAAAACAAGGACACAACATACCAGAATCTCTGGGACACAGCTAAGGCAGTGTTAAGAGGGAAATATATAGCACTAAATGCCCACATCGAAAAGTTACAAATATCTCAGTTTAACAACTTAACATCACAAATAAAAGAACTAAAGAAGGAAGAGCAAACCAACCTCAAAGCTAGCAGATGACACAAACTAATCAAAATCAGAGCTGAATAGAAGAAGTCAAGACATGAAA
The DNA here is from genome assembly GCF_049350105.2 of Macaca mulatta. Taxonomy (NCBI): domain Eukaryota; kingdom Metazoa; phylum Chordata; class Mammalia; order Primates; family Cercopithecidae; genus Macaca; species Macaca mulatta. Next base: position 115,008,935 of record NC_133410.1, on the reverse strand, counting down.
ACCATTCAAAAGATCAATGAATCCAAGATCTGTTTTTTTTGGAAAAATTATTAAGATATATTACTAGCTAGACTAATAAAGAAGAAAAGAGAAAAGATCCAAATGAACACAATTGGCAATGACAAAAGAGGTAATACCACTGACCTCACAGAAATACAATCATCAGAAACTATTCTGAATACACTATGCACACAAACTAGAAAATCTAGAAGAAATGGATAAATTCCTGGACATATATACCCTCCCAAAACTGAACCAGGAAGAAATTCAATTTCTGAACAGACCAATAATGAGCCCCAAAACTGCATAAGTAGTAAATAGCTTACCAACAAAAAGCAGCTCAGTACCAGAGTGATTCACAGCCAAATTCAACCACAGGTATGAATAAAAGTTGATATAATTCCTACTGAAGCTGTTCCAAAAAATTGAGGAGTAGGAACTCCTCCCCAACTCCTTCTATGAGGCCAGCATCATCCTGATACCAAAGACTGGCAGAGACACAACAAATAAAGAAAACTTCAGGCCAATATCCTTGGTGAACATCGATGCAAAAATCCTCAACAGAATACTGGCAAACCAAATCCAGCCGCACATCAAAAAGCTAATTCATCACAATCAAGTAGGCTTCATCCCTGGGATGCAAGGTTGGTTCAACATATGCAAATCAGCAATTGTGATTCATCTCATAAACAGAACTAAAGACAAAAACCACATGATCATCTCAACAGATGCAGAAAAGGCTTTTGATACAGTTCAATATCCCTTCGTGTTGAAAACTCTCAATGAACTAGGTATTGAAGGAACATATCTTAAACTAATAAGAGCCATCTATGACAAACCCACAGCCAGCAACATACTAAATAGGCAAAAGCTGAAAGCATTCCCCTTAAAAACTGGCACAAGACAAGAATGCCCGCTCTCACCACTCTTACTCAACATAGTATTGGAAATACTGGCCAGAACAATCAGGCAACAGAAAGAAAGAAAGGGGATCAAAATAGTCAAAGTATTCCTGTTTGCAGATGACATGACTCTGTATCTAGGAAACCCTATAATCTTGGCCCAAATACTCCTTCAGCTGATGAACAAATTCAGCAAAGTTTCAGGATACAAAATCAACATGCCAAAAAACCCCACTAACATTCCTATACACCAAGAACAGCCAGGCTTGATATGCACCAAAACAGAACTTCTTGACAGCATAAAATCCACAGGGCCTATAAAACAGTAACACAATGAGAAAAACTGAAAGTATCTAGGTAACAATGACATGATAAATGAAACTGCACCTCACATCTCAATATTAATGTTAAATGTAAATGGCTAAATGCTCCAATTAAAATATACAGACTGGCATAATGGATACAAAAATCACAAACCAAATATAAACTGTCTTCAAGAGGCTTACCTAAAATGTAAAGATCAATATAAATTCATGGTAAAAAAGTGGAAAAAGATATTCTATGCAAATGGAAACCGAAGCAAAGAGGAATAGTTATTCTTAGATCACGCAGTCTTTAAAGCAACAACAGAAAAAGACAAAAAGGTCATTTTATAATGATAAAAGGATAACTTCAACAGGAAGATATAATTCTAAATTCATATGTGCCTTACACAGGAGCTCCCATTTTCATAAAACAATTACTACTAGACCTAAGACAGCAACACAATAATAGTGGGAAAATTCAATACTCCACTGACAGTACTACACAGATCATCAAGACAGAAAGTCAACAAAGAAAAAACAGACTTAACTTATATTCTAGAACAAATGGACATAACAGGTATTATAGAACATTCTACCCAAGAACTGCAGAATATACATTCTTCTCATGAGCACATGCAACAGCCTCCAAGACAGACCATACAATAGGTCACAAACAAGTCTCAATAAATTTTGAGAAATCAAAATAATATCAATTATCTTTCAGACCACAGTGGAATAAAACTAGAAATTAACTCCACAAGGAACCCTCATAGCTATACAAATACACAGAAATTAAACAATCTGCTCCTGAATGATTTTGAGGTTAATGATGAAATCAAGATAGAAATTTAAACAGTCTTTGAAATAAATGATAATAATGACACAAGTTATCAAAACCCTGGGATACAGCAAATGGAATGCTAAAAGGAAAGTTTATAGCGCTGAATGCCCACATTAAAAAGTTTAAAAGATCACAAATTGGCATTCTAATGTTACAGTCTAAGGAACTAAGGAAAAAATAACAAATTAAATCCAAAGCTAGCAGAAGAAGAGGAATAACAAAGATTGGAGCAGAACCAAAAGAAATTAAACAAACAAACAAACAAAAAATACAAAAGATCAATGAAACAAAAAACTGGTTCTTTGAAAAGATAAACAAAATTGATAGACCATTAGCAAGATTAACCAAGAAGAGAGAAGATTCAAATAAGCTCAATTAGAAATGAAATTGAGACATTACAACTGACACCACAGTGGGTTGGGGGGGGGGAGATCATTTGAGATTACTATGAACATTTCTAGGCACACAAACTAGAAAACCTATAGGAAATGGATAAATTCCTGGAAACATAAAACCCTCTTAGATAAAGTCAGGAAGAAATAGAAACCCTGATTAGACCAATAATAAGCAGCGAGATGGGAGAAGTAACAAGAAATTTGCCAACAACAACAACAGCAACAACAACAAAAAACCAGGACCAGATGGATTCACAGCTGAATTCTATCAGACGTTCAAAGAAAAATTGTCATCAATCCTACTGAAACCATTACAAAAGATAGAGGAAGAGGGAATCTTACCTAAATCATTCTATGAAGCCAGCATCACTCTGATACAAAAACCAGGAAAGGGTACAACAAAAAAAGAAAACTACAGACCAATATTTCTTTTGAACATAGATGCAAAATTCTCAATAAAATACTAGCTAGCTGAATCTAACAGCAAATCAAAAAGATAATACACCACGATCAAGTATGTTTCATCCCGAGGTTGCCGAGATGGTTAAACATACACAAGTCAATATATGTGATACATCACATAAACAGAATTAAAAACAGAAATCATATGATCATCTCAATGGATGCAGGAAAAAACCGCTCAATAAAATTCAGTATCCCCTTATGATAAAAACCCTCAACAAACCCAACATCATATTGAAGGAAGAAAAGTTGAAAGAATTCCTCCTGTGAACTGGAAAAAGACAAGGATGCCCACTTTCACCATTCCTATTCAACATAGTACTGGAAGTCCTAGCCAGAGCAAACAGGTAAGAGAAGGAAATAAGGTGATCCATTCTGGAAAAGAGAAAGTCAAACTTCACTGCTCTCTGGTGACATGACTCTGTACCTAGGAAACCCAAAATTTTCCTTCAAAAGACTCTTAGATTTGATAAGCAAATTCAGTAAAGTACACACATCAGCAGTGCTGCTTGCTATACACCAACAATGAGCAAGCCGAGAATTAAATAAAGAACTCAATTCCTTTTACAACAGCTACAAAAAAAAAAAAAAAAAAGAAAGAAAGAAAGAAAGAAAGAAAGAAAGAAGAAAAAAAAAGAAAATTGAATAACTAGGAATATACTTAACCAAGGAGGTGAAAAATCTCTACAAGGAGAATTACAAAACACTGCTGAAATAAATAATGATGACACAAACAAATGGAAACACATTCCATGCTAACGGATTGGAAGAATCAATTCCATGAAAATGATCATACTGCCCAAAGCAATCTACAGATTCAATGCAATTCCCATCAAAATACCAACATCATTTTTCACAGAAATAGCAAAAACAATCCTAAAATTCATATGGAAACAAAAAACACCCCAAATAGCGAAAGCGATCCTAAACAAAAAGAACAAATCTGGAGACATCATATTTACTGGACTTTAAGTTATACTACAAGGCTGTAGTTACCAAAACAACATGGCACTCACAAAAGGAGGCAGATAGACTAAGGGAACAGAATAGACAACCCAGAAATAAAGTAAATGCTTATAAACAGTTGATTTTCAACAAAGCATACAAAAACGTCAATTGGGAAAAGGAAACCCTATTTAATAAATGATGCTGGGAAAACTAGATATCCACATGCAGAAGAATGAAACTGGATCCCTGTCTCTCACCTTATACAAAAATAAACTCAAGATGGATCAAAGACTTAATCTAGGACTGAAAGCATACAAATTCTAGAAGATAACTTTGAAGGAACTCTTCTGGACATTGGCCTAGGTGAAGTATTTATGACTAAAACCCTAAAAGCAAATGGAAAAAAAGCAAAAATAAATAAATGAGACCTGATTAAACTAAAAAGATTCTGCACAGCAAAAGAAATAATCATCAGAATAAACAGACAATCCAGAGTGGAGAAAATATTTTTAAACTATGCCTCTGACAAAGGACTAATATCCAGAATATACATGGAACTCAAACAAATTAAGAAAAAAACAACCCCATCAAAAAGTGGGCAAAGGACATAAACAGACGTTTCTCAAAAGAAAATATACAAATGGCCCACAAACACGAAAAAATGCTCAACATTGCTAATTGTTAGGGAAATGCAAATTAAAACCACAATGGGATACCACCTTACTCCAGTAAGAATGGCTATTATCAAAAAGTCAAAAAATGATAGACGTTGATGTAGTTGTGATGAAAGGAGAATGCTTCTACTCTGCTGGTGGGAATGTAAATTAATACAACCTCTATGAAAAATAGTATGGATATTCCTTAAAGAATTAGAAGTAGATCTACCATTCAATCCAGCCATTCCACTGCTGGATATCTACACAAAGGAAAGAAGTCATTATATGAAAAAGACACATGTACATGTATGTTTATTGCAGCACAATTCACAATTGCAAGGATATGAAGTCAACTTAAGTGCCCACTGACCAATGAGTGGATACAGAAAATATGTTATATATATGCATGCTATGGAATATAGCCATAAAAAGAATGAAATAATGTCTTTTGCAGCAACCTGGAAGCAGCTGGAGGCCATTATTCTATATGGAATACAGAACTACTTATTGGGTACAACATACATTACTCAGGTGATAGGTGCACTAAAATGTCAGAATTCACTACTATATAATCAATCTATGTAACCAAAAATGACTTGTACCCCAAAAGCTATTGAAATAAAAAAAAAATTTTTAATGGAACAAACAAGGGATAGAAAGAAACTGCCTTAACATAATAAAAGCCATATATAAAAAAATTCACAGCAAACATAATACTCAATGGTGAAAGACTGAAGGCTTCTCTTCTAAGATCAGAAACAAGATGCCTGCTCTTGCCACTTCTTTTTTTTAATTTTTTTTTGAGATGGAGTTTTGCCCTGTCACCCAGGTGGGAGTGCAGTGGCACCATCTCAGCTCACTACAATCTCTGCCACATGGGATCAAGCGATTTTCCTGCCTCAGCCTCCAAGTAGCTGGGATTATGGGTGCCTACCACCATGTATGGCTAATTTTTTTTTTTTTTTTGTATCTTTAGTAGAAATGGGGTTTCACTACGTTGGTCAGGCTGGTCTTGAACTCCTGACCCCGGGATCCACCCACCTCGGCCTCCCAAAGTGCTAGGATTACAGGTGTGAGCCACTGCGCCCCGCCTTTGCCACTTCTTTTCAACATAGTACTGAAAATTCTAGCTGGAGCAATTAGGCAAGAAAAAGAGATAAAGGCATCCAAAGTGGAAAAAAATAAGTAAAATTCTCTCTGTTCTAAAATTGTATGATCTCAAGTGTGGAAAACTAAATGTTCACCCCAAAAATTGTTGGAACTAATACATTCAGTAAAATAGCAGAATATAAAGTTAACACACAAAAATCAGTTGCATTTCTTCTATACGGTAGCAATGAACAATCTGAAAAAATATTAAGAAAGTGTATCCATTTCACAATAGCATCAAAAAGAATGAAATGCTTATGAATTAACCTAATCAAAGAGGAGAAAGACTTGTACAATGAAAACTACAAAATATTATTTAAAGAAATTAAAGATATAAATAAATGAGAAGATATGTTCATGGATGGAAAGACTTAATATTGTTAAGATGTCAATACTACCCAAAGTGATTTACAGATTCAATGTAATCTTTATCAAAATTCCAAATATTTTTGCAGAAATTTAAAAAAACCCATCCTAAAACTCATATGGCATCTCAAGGGACAACAATAGGCCAAAACAATCTTGAAAAAGAAGAATAAAGCTGGAGGAACTCATACTTCCTGATTTCAAAACTTACTACAAAGTTACAGTAAATCAACACATTATGGTACTGGCATAAATACAGACTAATGACACAGAATAAAGAACCAGAAATAAATCCTTGCATATATGGTCAAATTATATTTTACAAGGGTGACAAGACTATTTTATGGGGAAAAGACAATCTTTTCAACAAATGGTGCTGGGAAAATTGGATATTTGAATGCAAAAGAATGAAGTTAGACCCTTATCTAACACCATATACAAAATTAACTCAGAATGGATCACAAATCTAAAAATATAAAACTCGTAAAGGAAAACATAGGGCAAAAATTTCATGATATTGAATTTGGCAGTAATTTCTTGGATATGACAAAGGCTTGGGCAACAAAAGAAGAAACAGAAAAGTTGGACTTTCATTTCATTTAAACTGAAAATGTTAAAGTTTGTGCATCAGAAGACACTATCAACAAAACAAAAGAGCAATTTACAGCATAGGAGAAAATATTTGTATATCTGATAAGAGATTAATATCCAGAATGTAGAAAGAGCTCCAAAACTCAATAACAACAACAACAAAATAAACAACCAGAATAAAAAATGAGCAAAGCACTTGAATAGACTTTTCTCCAAAGAAAATATACAAAGGGCCCATCAGCATATGAAAAGATGCTCGGCATCACTAATCATAAGGGAAAAGCAAATCATAACTACAGTGAGATACCACCTTGCACCCATTAGGATGGCTAATATATTTTAAAAAATAAGCCAGAAGTGTTGGCAAGGATGTGGAGAAACTGGAATTGGAATTCTCGAGCATTGTTGGTAGGATTGCATTATTCACAGTAGCTAAAACACAGAAGCAACCCAAGTATCCCTTAATGGATAAATAGATGAGCAAAATGTGGAATATTCAGAAAATGGAATATTATTCAACGTTAAAAAGAAAGGGCATTATGACATATGTTATAACCTGGATGAACCTTGAGGACATTATGGCAAGTAAAATAAGCCAGGCACAAAGGGCAAATACATAAGATCCCACCTGTATGAGGTACTTAGAATAGTCGAAATCATAGAAATGGAAAATGGAGATGGTTGCCTAGGGCTGAGGATGGGAGAGAAGAGACAGTTATTGTTTAATAGTTATAGAGTTTCACTTTTACAAGATGAAAAGAGTGCTGGAGGTGGTGGTGACGGCTGCAGAACACTATGAATGCATTTAATGCCACGGAACTGTACACTTTAAAGTGGCTAAAATGGTAAATGTTGTTATGTGCATTTTACCACAAATGAAAAATTAGGGGGAAAATGAACCTAATGAGACTGTGAAACAAATGCAAATAGAATAGACATAGCAAGGCTTCCTGGGCATACTAAAATATTTTTCCAAAATTTTAACAGTTGTAGTAGTAATTGGAAAAAAAGAAAAGTTTCAATGTCAGAAGAAGTCATGCTTTAAAATTCATAATGGTTTTGATTTGAATTTGGAGTGCAAGGCAGTTTAGACAAGACAGATCTTCTCTTCTGAAAAAAAAAATATTCTGGGAGTTTTAAAAATCACATAGAAAGGCAGGTTTATAAAGACGAGGAGTTGAAGTATAAATAGAGTAAACAGCATAACTGAATACATCTTTGTTCCAAACATTATACTGGTGATGGAATGACCTTCATAGTTAATGATATCCTTCTATCTCACAGGCTGTTTTACTATATATCATGTGCAGCACACAGGACTAATGTACTTTCACCTGGCTTCTTTCTATCAGGCACCATATGTATGCTGCATCAAATTTCCTGGCAAAAATGTTATTTCAAGGTAATGTGTATGATAAAAATGTTCCCTTGGTGTCACAACAATATTATTTCTCCTCTGACAGTATTGTTAGAATAGTATCTACATTGATAAATACTCATCCGCCAATTCGAATAGGAATATATGTGTGGGTAAGAATAGTCATGCACTCCTTCTCACTATTATGAAATATAAAGACTGAAGTCACTTATTGGAGGAATTCAACGCAAAAGATCAAAAACCTTCCTAAAGAGGCATGAGCAGGCAGGGCACGGTGACTCATGCCTGTAATCCCAGCACTTTGGGAGGCCGAGGCAGGTGGATCACCTGAGGTCAGGAGTTTGAGACCAGCCTGGCCAACACAGTGAAATCCTGTCTCTACTAAAAATATAAAAAATTAGTTGGGCATGGTGGTGGGTGCCTGTAATCCCAGCTACTTGGGAGGCTGAGGCAGGAGAATCACTTGAGCCCACGAGGCAGAGATTGCAGTGAAACAGGATCGCGCCATTGCACTCTAGTCTGGGTGACAGAGCGAGACTCCATCTCAGAAAAAAAAAAAAAAAAAAGGCATGAGTTCATTTTAGGACTGCAATTCTCATTTCAATAATTTTAATAACAAAATTTTCCTCCTATAGATGGATATATTATTTTTTCTCTGACTTTTTCATTGTAGTAAAATACACATGACATATAATGTACCATGTTAACTACATTTAAGTGTGCAGTTCAGAGGCATTAAATGCATTCACATTGTTGGCCAACCCATTACCACCAAACATCTCCAGAATGTTTTCATCTTTCTAAACAAATTTTATACCTATTAAACAATACTCATGCATTCCTTCCTCCCTCCAGACCCTGGCAACCATCATTCTGTTTTTGTCTCTATGAATTTGACTACTATGTACCTCATATAAGTAGAGTCATACAGTATTTGTTATTTTGTGTCTGGCTTATTTCAGTTAGCAGAATGTACTCAAGGTTCATCTATGTTGTATCATTTTCCTCATGGTTCATTGATGTTGTATCAAGTTATCAGAATTTCCTTTCCTTTTAAGGCTGATGATACTCCATTGTGTATATATACCACAATATGGTTTGGCTGTGTCCCCACCCAAATCTCATGTTGAAAGGTAGATCCCATAATCCCTACATATCATGGGAGGGACCTGGTGGGAGGTAATTGAACCATAAGGATGGTTACCCCTAGGCTGCTGTTCTTGGACAGTGAGTGAGTTCTCACAAGATCTGATGGTTTTATGAGGGACTTTTACCCCCTTTTCACTCATAGTTCCCCTTCCTGTCGCCATGAGAAGGATGTGTTTGCTTCCTCTTCTGCCATGATTGTAAGTTTCCTGAGGCCTCCCCAGCCCTGTGGAACTCTGAGTCAATTAAATCTCTTTCCTTTATAAATTACCCAGTCTCAGGTATGTCTTTATCAGCAGCATGAGAACAGACTAATACATACTGTATTTTGTTTATAAATGTGTATATTCCCCCAAATTATTTTTGATATTAAAGCATTATACAGAATTACTGCAATTATATTTGATTATAATGTATTGTGAAAGCCTATAATAAGAGCAACCAGTTTCAAGAACTTTTTATTTACCAGTTTTTAAAATATGCATTATTTATTATCTTTCTCACAACTCTAAAAATGGGATATTATGCTAATTTTAGAGATGAAACTGAATACAGTGAGTGTATGTAAATATATCCAGTGATTCATAGAATATGCAGAAGAGCTGGGATTCAAATTTTATGTGCTTAGCTCCGAAGTCTGGGCTCTCTCTCTTCACTCCCTGCCTGGAACTGTTGTGATCATGGTACATTATGTTCTATGTAGTGGAATTTTGCTGAACAGAGAGGCACAGAGTTCAGTTCTGAGCAATGACACCCACTTCCTGTGTGACCTGGACCAAGTCATCTGGCTTCACGAAATTGCTTCACTGTAGAAGGAGAATAACAATAATAATTATGTTAATGATAATAAAAGCTAACATTTTTGAGTGCAAACACTGAGTTTGTTTTGCATTTGCTCTTCAATCTTCACAAAAACACAGTAAGATGTATATATATATATTCCCTTCCTTTTACACATGCAGAAGCTGACACACACAGAGGTTAAGTAGTTTGCCCAAGGTCACACTACTGAAAGTAGCGGGCCAGGATTCAAACCTGAGCCAGTCTGGCTCCTGAACCTGGATGTTAACCACTGCTCACTGCTAGGAGGTTGTGAGAAGTGAGATAAAGCGTGAAAATTGCTTAACTCAATGTCTGACACACCAGAAATCTCTCAAAAAATGTCAGTCATTGTTTTTATGACCATGATTTACTTGCCATTATTCTGTATCTGGTTCTGAATGGCTGCACCTGCTTTCCCTCTTTTACTTTTCCTTGGAAATGTTCCAAGGGCAAGAGGGGAAATTGAGCATCTATCAGGAAATTGCCCTCCTTGGCTGGGAAAAGCAAAAACAGCAAAGACTGCTACGAAGTCGGTTCAACACCAGGCCTAATGTGCACTGCTATTATTCAGGCTGAATTCAAATGAGCTAGGGATATAGCCCTTGCATGTTGTTTGGCATAATGTAATAACATCTGAATTTTAAAAATCTGAATCTCTCCCACTTACCCCAAAGCTAAATCATCAATGCAAATAAGTTGCTGAGAATTCACTGAAAATGTGCTTTTCAAACAAGTTTAATGGGCAAGGAGATGATTAAATAGCTGTGTGCTGCTAAAGTACACAACTTATTATTACTTTTAAAATTCTAAGTCATTGTTTACTTAGATTAAGTTTCCCCTCTGATATTATTTTTCAATAACTACCAATAAATAATCCTGAATTTAGATTTTCTTAATTGTATTGAAATCTTACTGATCTCTTAGTAAAGAATAGTTGTAGTGAATAATTTCATATACCAAGCTTAAGGTTTTGTTTAATGCCTTACTTAACAACACTTGCCCTCACCCTAAAAATAATTTTCAGGAATATGCACTTTTATAAACAAAATGCAGTATGTATTAGTCTGTTCTCATGCTGCTAATAAAGACATACCTCGAGAATGTTGGAACATTCTCATACTCCCAACAACCGACCAGGCAGGCACACATCCACCATTTGATACATACTTATTGAGCAACTTTCACAGTCATTTGACTGTGGAGAACACAAAGATAATACAACATAAGAACCTGGCCATTAACTAATATATAATTTCATCACAACACAAATATGTTTATGATTACATACAAATCAAAGAATATTAGAATTTGAAGCTAACGATTTTACAAATTCCATAGTCTTTGGAGTTAAAAAACCTTATATCTAATTTAATATTAATTTTTTAAATAATATATTGGTTATTGAGTTGATATTGTGCTTTGTGTTGTGTATACTATAATGAATAAATAACAGCTCTTATCGTCAAGATATGTATAACCTAGAAGTAAAGACAGGGTATTAAAGTCATAAGATAAATCAACATTTTTCCATTCTCTCCCTAAAATACACAAACTGATGTCTATGTACTTCTCCACTTAACAATCAAGGGGTATATTTTTCAAGATTTAATTGTGTTCAACAACTGACCTCATTATGTCAGTTGTACTTCTTTGTAATTATATTACTTTAACTAAACTTACATAAATTAATGAAATATGAGAGTAAAATAGCATGTGTATGTTTCTGTGAAAACTGCTTTAATGTTTTGAAATAATTTTATAAAGTCGAGTTGCCAAAGCACTGCTGTTATATTAAGAGTTGAGTGAGATAAATCTAAAAGATTAAGAATTATTCCAGAAAGATTCTGCAAACAAATCACCTTGCATTTTAAAATATTGGTCAGTATTTAAAAACTGGTATAAATGGAGTACTTACTATTCAGCCATAAAAAGAATAATATCCCATCATTCGCAACAACATGGATGGGACTGGAGGCCATTATGTTAAGTGAAATAAGTCAGGCACAGAAAGACAAACCTTGTATGTTCTCACTTATCTGTGGATGCTAAAAATTAAAATAAAACAATTGAACTCAGGAAGATAGATCATAAAAGGATGGCAGGCCAGGTGCGTAATCTCAGCACTTTCAGAGGCCAGAGCAGGAGGATCCCCTAAGGACCAATCTGACCAACATGGAGAAATCCTGTCTCTACTAAAAATACAAAATTAGCTGGGTGTCGTGGTGCATGCCTGTAATCCCAGCTACTCAGGAGGCTGAGGCAGGAGAATCGCTTGAACCCAGGAGGTGGAGGTTGCGGTGAGCCGAGATCGCGCCATTTGCACTCCAGCCTGGGGAACAAGAACGAAATTCCATCTCAAAAAAAAAAAAGAAGATGGCTACCGGAGGCTGGGAAGGGTAGTTTGGGGGAGATAGTGGAGGAAAGGGGGATGATTAATGGGTACAAAAAAATAGAAAGAATAAGTAAGGCCCAGTATTTGATAGCACAATAGGGTGACTACAATAAAAAATAATTTAATTGTACATTTCAAAATATCTAGAGAGTTTAATTAGATTATATGTAACACAAAGGATAAATGCTTGAGGTGATTTATCCTGATGGAATTACTATGCCTTGCATGCCTGTATCAAATTATCTCATGTAACCCATAAATATATGCACCTACTATGTACCCACAAAAATTTAAAAAAAATTAAAACCGTAGTACACATATAATTATAATAACCTGTGACTCATGCAAGTATAGCACAGCCTGGATGTCAGTCCTGCTGGAGAAGTGACACAGTTGAAATCTGAAAGAGGTAGCACAAGGTGAAGAGAGATGCAAAAGTGTCATGAGCAAAAGAAATAGTGTATTTAAAGTGTTGGTGGCAAAAAAAAAAAGATGTGAAAACAGCTCAGGGCAGCTGAATTACAAGTGATAGAGGTTGTGAAAAGGGGATGAGTCTAGAGAAATTCTCAGGAGACAGATCTCGACAATGAGGAATTTTTTAATAAATGAGGGGCATGATTAGATTCTCTTAGCAAGATCACTTTGGCCTCCACAGAACTAGATTTGGGAGGGGAGGGTGAGGAGCAAGCCTGTGAGTATTGAAGTGGCTCTTCGCCTGGACAGTCTAGTCACTAGGGGAAAGAAGGAGGGAGTTAAGCTTAGTCTAATTGCCAAGAAGATAGAAAGAACTGAACAGATCAAGAGAAATTCAAGAGGTGAAATTAGCATGAACTGGTGAGTAATCAATGCGGAGGGTAAAGGAGAAGTCAAAGCTGACTCTCAGATTTCTGACTTGTTAACTGGGTCACGGTGCCATTTAAAGAAATAGGGAACAATGGGAAAAGAGCAGGCAGAGGAGATAAGGTGATAAGTTCTGCTCAGCTCTATCTCATTATATTAAAAAAGGAAGCTAATTTCTAGAGAGAGTAAGTCTTCTACCTCAAGTAACAAAGCCAGAAATTGAGTTCAGAACTTCTGACCAACACTCCCTCCCTGCCTCTATCAGTCCAATTCCCTTTCTACCCATATAGTGCAAACACCCACCCATAATTCAATCTACGGTTTTATTCCAGACAGATCATTACGAAACCTCCAGATATGACTATAAATGTTCTTTCATCCCTCTCCCTGCTGCCAATTTCATATCTGCCCCCATAAACCCAAAAAAACCTTGGCTTAGCATTGCGTTGAACCCTACCGACATAAGTTTCACACAGTAAAATCTTTTATCTTTTAAAATCAGTTTCAATGGAAATATGACCCACAGAAAGATGAATGGAGCAGCCTTCTGTGAAATAGGTTGAAAATAATTGCATGTCAGACAGGGTTTGGAGAGGAGCCAGTGAGGTATTAAGTGAAAATGTGGAGGAACAGACCCTCCACGACTCTGAATTTGAAAGCTCAAACATTGGGGCTGGGAATATTTTATCCTCATTGGAAGGGCATGTGATTTATTTCCTCTGACTGCTAATTGGCACAGAAAGTAGATTAGTGGATTTCAAAAAGGAATTAAACAAAGCTTATGTGTCTTGAAAAATACTTAAGTGGCATTGGTTTGAATTTACAGGCTCCAACAGTGAGCAGCATAGCACAGACAGAGCAATTAGTAGTTAAATAAATGAGTGCTTCCGAAAATGTTTTTATTTAAAGTCTTTAGCAGAAGATGAGTGAAAAGGGGAAGATTCTGAGCCCTGAATAGAAGGGAAACTTGACTTGATAAAGGCCTCCCTGTATTCAATTATTCTCTTGTGATTGTTCTATTATTGAGAATGCAAAATTTTGGCTGGATAAGAAATACTGCTTTTATCCATTTGTTCTTTCATTCAGCTAATATTTATTGAGTGTTCATTGTGCCGTGCATTGTTCTAGACCTGTGGTTCTTAATCTGGCAATTGTACATCTCCCCCACCCCAGAGGATGTTTGGCAAGGTTTGGAGTAGTTTTTTGGTTCTCACGGCTGGGGTCAGGGGTGGCTACCAGCACCTGGTAGTCATGCTTCTGCTAATATCGTACAATGCACAGGACCACTCCCCACAACAAAGAATTAGTAGCATAAATATTGAGAAATCCTGTTCTAGATGCTAGCAATAGAGCAATGAAAAAAAAGAAAAAAGAGAGAAAAACCTCAGCCCTTATGAAACTTAAATTTTAATGATAGAAGAGAAACAATAAACCAGTTAATAAGGAAACATATAGCTACCAGATAGTGACAAGGCACTATGAAGAAAAATAAAGCAGGTGCTGCTGGTGGTTACTATTGTATAGAAAGGTCAAGAAGACCTCATTACTAAGGTGATTTTTGAGCAGAAACTTAAAGAGAAGCAAGTCATGGTACAATAGTGAAGGCTGATCCTATCATTGTTTTGTTTTGTGTTGATTTTTCTTCCAGTACTGCATGAATTCAAGGTAAAGGTAAGTTTGAAATAATTTCTGGGAAAATTATCAGAGCATTCTTGCTTCCACACACCACTTTTTATCACTAAAACTTTTATATAGGTTTAGATGTAGAGGAATACAATTCTCCATTTTTTACCCATTTTAGAAAAATGAGAAACAGAGTTAGTTTTCCTTTCAACCAATTGAAACAGACTCTTTTAGTTCAACTTAGTTAATTATTGCAGGTCACAGGTTCCAAACACTATATACAAAACAGTGATTGATGCATCAGTGTATGTATATACACACATATATTTTTCATAAGTGTGCATTATATATGCATATAGTATACACAGTGAATATATTAACATACTCTTTACTACACATGAGGTAATATGAGGGCAGAAAAGGTCATCAGGGTTTGAACGTAAACATATAAATGTGGAAAAGGATATTTTGAAAATAAGATCAAATTATGATTTGAATTTTTTTTTTGTTTTTCATTTGCACACACTTATAAGAACACATAGCAAAAAAGATATAGAATTTGAGCTTTTCTTATAGATTTAACCCATTCCAAAATTTATGATTCACTGAAAGAAAAATCTAACTACAATTGTATGATTCTTATATTCTATATATAAAAAAACAAACACTTAAAAATGTTTGCTCACAACTGCAATTTAATGAAGCTTCATATTTCTCAGAGTTGTTCTGCCTTTTTTCCAAGGATTCGTTTATTAAAAGCAATGTAATTTTACATCTTAAGTTAATATTTTACTTTATGCAGAAATGCTCATAATAAAGAAGCAAAAGCATACTATGAGATTATAATTGCAGTATTTTAAAAAATATTTAGTAAAGTTTTCAATAGTTTAAAAACAGTAGCACCATTGTAACACAATGACAATCCTAAATGTCTGATTGGAGTGGCATTAACAAGCTCTTCAAATGCTGAGTATTTCAAATATGTTATTTATAGTTTTAGATGTATGGATCTGGTTAACAGAAAGAAGGAAATGAGAAAATCACTTAGAATGTTTGATTATCTCAGAACAAAAATAATTTAATTTCTATATCTATATCTGGTTATGAAAATGTGATATTATGTTCAGAGGAATAACTTATCAGTTCTCCAGTACATGGGTAGATGTGATTTTTTTTATGCCCTTGCTAATGATGGCAGAATTTTAAAGGATGATTCAACAGAACATAGTATAGAGAAGAGAAATGTGAGACATGAGAAAAATGGATAAATAATTCCTTCAGCTGAGTTAGATTCATAACCAGGTGCTGTGACCCTGAAGCCAGAGAAGAGGTAATCAAGAGCTGGCTGAGATGGAATGAGCCACGGAGAAGGGCCTCCTTTATTCACCAGGACTTTCACCGCACAACTGCCACACCATTCATTGATTGTTTATTCATGTATTCATTTACTCACTCATTAACTCAACAAACATAGTAATTGAGTACATACCAACTTTTCTAGGAACTATAGATATAAATATGCCTGTCTTCAAGAAGTTCAACTGAGAGAGATATTGACATGTAAATACCAACTATGTGACATATAGAGAGGGCGTGAGACATGAATATCCTTTAGGGGTAATGACTGAGAAGGTTAGACATAGAAAGATGAGTCAGGGTTTATAAAACAACTGGGATGGGGGTGAGCCCTCCTTATCAAGTCATACCAGTCCAAAGTAGAGCTGTCCTGCATGATGGAAACCAAAATAAAATTCTAAGTTCCCCAACCATCTGAATAAACCCCTCCTCTTGGTCAAGGGCATTGCAAAGTTAAATTGGAAAACTAATTCAGGCCATGATGAGAAAGGGGAGTTGGATATGCCTCATTATTCCGTCATCCCTGTTCGAATTCAGACACAGCTGAATTAACATTAACATTAAAACTGATCTGAAGACCCACAGAACAGATTGTTTAAGTCTGGTAAGAAACATTTACAGTCTATTCTCTCTGAAGCCTGCTACCTGGGATCTTCATTTGTATGATAAAACCTTGGTCTCCACAACCCCTTATCTTAACTCTGACATTCGTTTCTATTGATTCCAGGTCTTTAGATAATAACTTAACCAATTGCCAACCAGAAAATCTTTGAATCTGCCTATGACCTGGAAGCCCCCAGTTGTCCCACCTTTCCTGACCCAAGCTTAAAATGTATAAAACCAAGTTGTAGGCTGACCACGTTGGGCACATGTTCTCGGGATCTCCTGAGGGCTGTGTCATAGGTCATTGGCCACTCATATTTGGCTCAGAATAAATATCTTCAAATATTTCACAGAGTTTGACTCTTTTCATTGACAAAAGTAACACTGTCCTCCAGGCCAGAGAAGAGACAGAGTCAAATTGGGAAAAGCCTTACATTCCATTTTAATGCTGCAAACCAGGGGCCACCAAACTTTTTAATTATTTTTTATTGTGGCAAAATATTCATGACATAAAATTTACCATGTTAACTACTTTTAAGTAAACAGTTCAGTAGCATTAAATACATTCACATTATTGTGCAATCATTAGAACTTTTTCATCTTCCCAAATTGAAATTCTACCCATTAAACAATAACTCCCCATTTCCTGCTTCCCCCAACCCCTGGAAACCACCATTCTATTTTTTGTCCCTATGAATCTGACTACTCTATGTACCACATATAAGTAGAATCACATAGTGTTTGTCCTTTTGTGCCTAGCTTATTTTAGTTAGCACAATGTCTTTGATGATCATCCATGTAGTAGCGTGTCAGAATTTCATGCAAATGTTTTTATTGTGTCAGTTAAACTGTTCTGTGTATACACCTCTAATGTATGTATAGTATTAATGTATCATACACATTATGAAGCATACACAACAATAAATATTTTCAAAGAGCTATACTGAAAAACAAACTTATTTTTTTCTTTGCACAATAGATTGTCTGTAAAATCTCCTGGGGTTTATATATTCCCCTCTTTGGGTACCGCTGCTAGCTATAGAAAAATGAAAAGCAATGAGGAGTGTTAAGCAAAGGAGCCATGTCGTTTGACACTCTGACCCAGTCTTTCACCAAGCACCCTAATCCAGGTAAGTACTCTGTAGTTAGTGATGACAAGGAGTTTTCGAAGACTAGATAATTCAGATAATCAGTTTTGTTTTTTTAGAGTAGAATATTTTAGTGGTTCTGTGAAGTATAGACCTTATTCAATGCAAGTGCATATCTTTCTAATTTCCAAGCATATAGAACATTTTGTTGAGAAGCATAAAATAACACAGCTACTGAAAAATACTTGTTGGTCACTGTTCACTTCAAGATTGCAGATGAATGTATTGGCAGAACTTACGGTTCTCTTGATGCTTGTGAGTATTGTTCAAAGATTTATTAAAATCAGTTGCTTTCTTAAGAGCAAACCACAAAACAGTTACTACTACTAAAAACTAAGGTTAGAACGGGAAAATTGCATGATAGTTGAAAAAGCACTGACTTTGGAGCCAAGCAGTACCTCAGGAAAACTCTCACTTCACCAGTTACTATTAATAGCTATGTGACCACTGGGAGAATGCCTATACCTCTCTTAACCTCTGTTTTATCATCTATAAATATATGGCAATAACTTTTTTGCAAAGTTGCTAAGGGCATGAAATGACGTACTGCACTTAAGTGCCTACTACAGATGTTCAGTTGGTGTTTGTACCTGCTCTTCCATTTAGAAATACCCAAACACAAAAACTAGTATTATTACCTTGTCCTATGTATGAGGACCAGCATAATCCCTCTGCCTGGAATGCCTTCTGCCCTAAAAGTCCTAATTGGATTTCAAGAATCAGATTTCAGTGTATTTTCTTTTGGCATTTCAGAGGTACAATTAAGTTCTTTCTTATCATAGCTCCTGTATTGCTTTATTTATGTCTCTAATAGTAATAACCACTTAATATGTGGTGGATGCCATGTTAGTACCAGTTCCCCTTAAAGGAAGGGATAAATTATTATTTCAGCTGCCAGGAGTACAACCAGCAGATATGCCCTCTTTAGGAATTATCCCAGATGAGAGCACCTCTCAGGTCATGCCCTTTCCCAAGATAGCCACATCCCCAAACATAAAGTGTGATACAAGGGCCCAGGTCCTTCACAACACTGGAGACAACTCCAAAAAATCATCCATCTTTAGAACTCCCTTCAGAGTTGGCTAAAGCTTCCAATGAGACCACATCACAGCTCGGCCTCTCCCTCTGCCCAGGCTTATGTCCTTCCCTTTTCTTCCCCAGGTGGTGGTCCAAGAATGTTTCCTAGTAAGTCCCCTCCACCCTAATCTCTATTTCAGAATTTGCAACTCGGAAACCCAATTTGCAGTATACTTCAGGCACTTATTATGTTACTACAATAATTTGTTCACAGCCTGTCTCACTCATTGGGCTGGGTGTGCTTCTGATATTTAAAAAAATATTCTTAGGATCTAGTCATACCTGGCACATGTGAATACCTAGCAAATATTTGTTGAATAAATTCATTTAAAAAGAGATCCTATTTTTCTTGGTCAGGAAACTCTATTCTCTTCTTTAATTAAATGTATTTATTTATAATCTTTCTTTACAGGAAAAGAATGTAAAGAAGTTAACTGGGCCGGGCGTGGTGGCTCAAGCCTGTAATCCCAGCACTTTGGGAGGCCGAGGCGGGCGGATCACGAGGTCAGGAGATCGAGACCATCCTGGCTAACACGGTGAAACCCCGTCTCTACTAAAAATACAAAAAAACTAGCCGGGCGCGGTGGCGGGCGCCTGTAGTCCCAGCTACTCGGGAGGCTGAGGCAGGAGAATGGCGTAAACCCGGGAGGCGGAGCTTGCAGTGAGCTGAGATCCGGCCACTGCACTCCAGCCTGGGTGACAGAGCAAGACTCCGTCTCAAAAAAAAAAAAAAAAAAAAAAAAGAAGTTAACTGAAAGTTAACTACCATTACATAGTGGGAAAGTGAGAATGACAGAATTGTAAAAGCAAGTATGTCATCAGGATCAATATAGTTGTAATTATTCATTGCATATTATAAAGTCATTCAATAAATAGTCATTGAGCAGAATAACTGTATACCAGGCATTGCTTAAATGCTAAGTCTTTTTCCCCAAGGAGAGTTATATTCAATTGACAGCAAAAGCCAAAAATAGAATAAAGCAGTATAATTTAATAGAGTAATAGGTAGTATGAAAGCCACTGAGGGGGATCAGAACACGCCATCCCTAAATATGCCACTTTGGGATATTGATTATTTTGAGCTGGAGATGCTCAATAGCAGACGCAGGAAGGGCTCTCTGCCTTTTCCTTTTTTACTTAAAAGCAGAGTGTAAGTTTACCATGAGAAAAGTGCCCTCCCTGTATCACCAAGAAGGGAATATTCTTATCATCACAGACAGGGAGTTGACACAGAGATGAGCCTACACAAACAAATCTTACAAAAATAACCCTTATCTTCCATTAGCTTCTCCCATGTATTTCCTAGTCACTTTTCCACAATTTCTTTCCCCAACCCTAAACTCTTTTACTTTGGCTTTATCATATCTCCACAATTTATGACTCTGTTAAAATGTTATATAAGCCCCTAGGTCTAACTGCTTCTTTGAGGTTTTTACCTCTTTCTTTCTACAAAGCCCACCATGACACATAAAAATATTAACCTCAAGTAAAACTTGTATGCTTTTTCTTTTGTTAGTATGTCTTTTGTCTGTATAATTCACAGGTCCTGGTCACAGAATTTAAGAGGATAGAGGAAAAGTATTTCCTCACCTACATCACTTTAGGTCGGATGGTCAGGGAGGGACTCCCAAAAAGGGTGAACAGATACTTCAAAAAGGGTGAACAGATACTTCAGTGATAAAAATCCACACTTGCAGAGATTTGGGGAAAGAAACTTCTATTTTATTTTATTATGTCATTTATTTATTTATTTTTTAAATTTTTTTATTTTTTGAGACTCCAGGCTGGAGTGCAGTGGCACGATCTCAGCTCACTGCAACTTCTGCCTCCCAGGTTCAAGTGATTCTTGTGCCTCAGCCTCCCGAGTAGCTGGGATTACAGGCATGCACCACCACCCAGCCAATTTTTTTTTTTCTTAGTAGAAACAGGGTCTTACCATGTTGCCCAGGCTGGTCTCAAATTCCTGGGCTCAAGCGATAGACCCACCTTGGCCACCCAAAGTGCTGGGATTATAGGCATGAGCCACCAGACCCTGCCTATATGGGAAAGAAACTTTTAGACAGACAAAATAGCTTATATAAAGGCCAGGGAACAAAACCAAATTTGACCCTAAGTTCCCAGCAGCTAAATATAGTAAATGGCTTGTTTTTATCTGGGAGGGGATATGTTTTTATTCTTAAGGAGAGTCAATTTTCCATTGAATAAAATCTGGATGGCACTGAGAGAGGTAAACAATGTCTTCATCAACCATTTCACAACAAACACAGAAGGAGAAATCTGTGATGGCTTTTTGTAGGGACATTGGAGACCTAACATTAAGAAGCATTCAGGAAAGACAGTTTCTGTGAGGTGCTATAATGACTCACAATACTTAGAGTAGTAGCTAGATGACGTGACCTTTAAGTTTTCTTCTTTAAGTGAGAATTGTATGTCAGTCTAAGATTGCATCCTCTATTGGGGGCTTCAATGCAGGTATCTTAGAGTATTCATTTATACTCTGATTCATTAATCAAGAAAAAAATTGTTCAGAAAACTTTGGACAAAGGCTTTTAATCATAGCACTCTATGTTCCTGCTGCATTTAAGTTATGACTCACAATTTAAGCTGACTTCATAGAATTCTACTGAAATATCACCTACTCAGATAAAAAGTTGCTTGTTTCCCCCATACAACTCCATTCTTTTCATTTGCAAATGTATTCCCTCCTCTCATTGCTGTAGAATAGGACTCTCAGTTATTCTGATAGATATTAAGTTTTATTGAGATGCAAATAAATAACAACAGGAATAAAATTAAAGAAAGATGAGTTTCAGTGTCAAGATACTCAATGAAGCAGGAAATGGAGATCATTAAGCTATTACTATAAGACAGGTTTGCTTAACCTACCTTTGTAATTTTGTTCCCTGACAACTAAACAAAAAACGTATTTATTAAACAGTGACACTGGCAGGGACATGCCACTATAAGTCAAAAGAAAGAATATATATTCCAAAGTGAGAAACAGCAAGTTAAGCTTTATTATGGTAGCGGAGAAATGTCATCACCTTACAAAACATGTGCTGCAACCATCAAATGGCTTTGACTTCTTAGTAAATCATATGTATAAAATACCTACTGAGTCAACTAATTAAATTCATTCTATTTTGCAAATATTTCAAGCATGTGACATCTCAAACCCAAGGCCTACCACCTGTTTTTCTCAATGATAAAATCAGAACTGAAGAGACGAGATGTTGGGATTCAGTAACAGTGTGTGTGACAGTGTCTGGCTAGCATAGTTCCTAGCAGATAACATAACATTAATACTCAATCTCTCCCTTCCCTTGCCTTCCCTCTTACTTTCACAACCTAGTGTAGAAGAAGGGTTATATCCTGAAATAGATTACAGTCAAAAACCACACATAGCTGCCTCCTTTGTGGGACCTGCAGCAAGGATACAGATAGAGGCCAACATACCAAATCTGCATATTCAAAAGTTACAAATCAAGCTGGCAAACTATTAAATAAAATGTGATATATCCTTCTGTCTTGATAAATATATTTTATAACAACCTGAAAGGCCAATTTCTAATTTAGATTTCTCATATCCCTCAGAGTTTTATGCCAAAATTTGGCAGGGGGCCATGGGACACATGCATTCCTACCCAGTCTTGAGGCTTGAACCCCCTACTCTTCTCTCTACCAGCTTTCCCACCCAGAGGAACCTGGTAGGCATGGTCTGAACACTCCAGCATGATTCAGCTCCAGAAACACCTCCGTAATCAATTGTCCCTTAGGCCTAAGAGCATGCACACCAGCAACCACAGTCTGCCCTTGAGAACGTGGGATAAGAAGAGGTCCAAGCAAATATTGGAGCCAGTACTGAGACCTGTTGAACAGAAAATTCCACAGTCTCAGATATAGTCTAGAAGTGAAGGTAGGACTCCCAAATAAGCCATAACTTTGAGTCTTGACTATTTCTAAAAATGATGCTATTTATAAATTTAGTAACTCTTGCAATAATTTTACTTTTATCAAGAAATCAATATTCACAAAGGTACTGATGTTAACATGATTGTGGCATCAAGAAAAAGTAATTCTATAAACAGAGATTTTTTTTTTCTTTTCCTGTGTCATCAGAAACAAAGATGAATGTAGCTTGGGTGCTTTTCTCCCATCTTTTCTCCAGCTATATTACTATTTTAAGGTATATTTCTATTCATGCTTGCTGCTTGCTTGGTTTCTATCTATCTCTCCCCTTCTCTCTCTCCTTCCTTTCTTTCATTCCTTCTTCTGCTTGGTGTCTCATTTTGATAAACCCATAATTTTTATAAACAAACAAACAAAAAACACAACTAGAAATTGTGTTTGCTACTTTTAAGAAAGTTACGCCTAAAGTCATATCAGTCAAACACAGGAATAAATTTGCCCATCACAATGTGGTAGTAGTAGAATAGCTCAGTCTCAATTTCTGTGACTCACACATTATTTGACACAAATGGTCCTTCTAAAAACTGCAAGATGCCTCTACTGAAAAAAATAGGAAAGTAAAATACCATGCTTTACACTGGTTTCTATGCCTGAAGTAAGACAAAAGTTACTGAGTTTTTACAGCGTCTTGCCTTTTAGAGAGATTCGCCCTTCAAACTATGACACACACCTATTTGTACTGGTGTCACATTACTGATTCAAATACTTCCCATTTCACTATAGAGTGTATGAAGACAGATAAAGATAAACGGGAAGGAGCTACTCACTAATCAAAGAACAGACACGAACAAAAAGGGTTTGTAGCACTGGGATAGAAACAAGCACAGGAAGCTGGACAATTTGTTTTACTCCATTCTTCGTTTAGCCTTGAACAAAACTCAGCAAGTCTTCCCGTGTTAATTTCTGCTTCCTGACAGACTGTCTATATTCTTAAAAAACATTTTAAATTAAATGGCCTCATAATCTTACCAAGTCTAATTTATTATTTGAGCCCCTTGTCCCCACATGGCACAATACGTTATTTTGTATAAAGTTCACACAGTAGGGTCGTTCATCTTTAGCACCATAGTAAGACAACTTTGGGCATCATAAAGATAATCATTCTTAATAAGAATGATACAATAGCCTTTGCAAAAATAGAAAGTACCACAGACCCACCATGAAATGAAGAAGTAATTTTTGCCTTGTGTTACCAGCAGTGGTAATGGGTAACAGCATTTTACCCATATCTTCTCACCTTTTCATCTGGTGTTGGATAAACAAAAATATGCATTGGCCAGAAAATTAAACAGAAGTTTAGTGTGGCCATAGAGGATAAAGGTAATCGACCCGTCTTGGTTGGTTTGGGTTGCTATAACAAATATTATTGGAGACTGGGTGGCTTAAGTTTACCAAACATTTATTTTTCACAGTTGTGGAGGCTGGAAAATCCAGAATCAAGTTGATCTTGTTCCTAATGCAGCAGATCTTATTCCTGCTGAGAGCCCACTTCCTGGTTTGCACATAGCCACCTTCTTGTATCCTGACATGGCTGAGAGCAGAGAGAAGCAAGCTCTCTCTTGTGTTTTTTTTTTAAGGGACACTAATCCCATTCACAAAAGCTTCACCCTCAATACCTAATTACCTCCCAAAGACCCCACCTCGTAATACTGTCACATTGGGGATTAGGTTTCACATAGGAATTTTAGAGGAACACAAACATTCAGTCCATAGTAGCCATACTGAGAGGAAACCTATAATATCAGTGACATAATTCATATATGGTTTTCAGAAAAGACTCCTGAACGTTAGTAAACTTTTGTTCTTTTTGTTCTTTAAATTTTACAGTAACTTTCAATAAAAAGTCTAATCATTGCAAAAAAAAGTGTCTCAAGTACACACATGAACACATACATGTGTATCTATATCTACATACTGGATATATATACACACACACATCTGCATATGCACATACACACTTCTGTATAACTATTTAAATTAGGCATATTTCAAATATGGAGGTCATGTATATAAGTATTTATGAAACCCTTTCTGAGTTTTTACAACTCAACCACTAAATTTCTTGTATTTAGGTAATTTCTACGGCCCCCAGTAGAATGGAAATGAGGAATTGAGCTAGTGGAAGCTAAGTTGGCTCTTGTTACAAATAGAAGAGGAATACTTGAAATATGGTTGTTGTATGCTCTGAAAGGTCGAGTTGGGAATGAAACAGGCTTCCACTGGGAATTACTTATTATACAAATTCTGTACATTTTAATCTCTGATGTTCATTTAAATGAAGAATCATCTTTCTGATAGAAACATGTGTCCCTACATATTTAGATACATACAGTGGCTCTTATTTCAGGCCTTGGTGCCTTTCTTCACAGCAGTTTCCTGCTTGGGCCTGATCATTCAAGTCATTCATTCTATTTAACAGTTACTGAGTGTTTACTGTATTCTGGGCTGCTGAAATGAAACAGTTAACAAGACAGATAGGGTTTCTTTCATGGTGTATGGGAGAGGAGGGAGAGAAAAGGGAGGGGAACGACAGTCAATAACAGGTGATAAACAAGGAAACAAAAACAATTTCAGACACAGCTAAATCCAGTGAAGAGGTTAAAATGTCCTTCTCTTTCCTGTACCTTCCATCATCCCTATCCTTATCATCCCTTAGAAACACCATTTTCTGACAACCTCCTTCATGCAGTCCTGAATAGACTATTTCCTCCTTTTGTGGACACACTGATCCCACCTCCACTTCTATCGTGCTACTTTATTGCATTTATTTGTTTACCTGTCTTATCTTTCCCAACCAGACTTTGAGCCTCTTTGGAGTAAAGGTCAGACATGTTTTCTTAATGATTTTGTAGTTGTAATTCCTGGCACATATTCTGTTTTTCCTCTTCATTTTAACCCTCAAGACACAGCATATAAAACATTCAATAAATGTCAATTTACCAAACGTGTATGATTTTATAATTTGTATTCTTTCCAATGTATCAAGGGCCTTGAGAAAAATTAATTTCAAAGAACAAGGTATAACATATTCAATAAATGCTAGTCAACTGAATTAATCTGTTCAAGGAGTAAAGGAGCCTAAGGGTAGCCTTTCTATTATTGTACTACTCGAGCCGTAGTAGGAATGACTATGTTGATGTGATCACAATCTTCTGCAAAGATTTTAGTATGTCCTCGTTGGAGCCATGTTCTATCGTTTTAATTCAGCCAGCGTACCATTTTAAAAATTGTTATCACAACTTAAGTTTCATGCTATTAAAGTGATGTGAGAAATTGAATTGAGCAGATAGACTATGTATTATGAGTTAAAAGACAAGCTCAAGAACGCCAGAGAAAGATCTTACATTTTCCAGAACCCAGAGAACTTGCTTCCCCAGAGAGTTAGGACAGTGAATTTTACTCAAGTAATATAGCATTGAAGGACAACCAATTAAATAACTAATCAAATAACCAGCTAAATAATTTGAGGAATGTCGTGTTGCCAGAAATTCCAGTATTTGAAAGCACTCTTTGACCTCACAAGAGCTTTAGGCCATCTATCCGAGGGCTCTAACCATTCCAGGTGTTTATTCAGTGCCTCCCAGGGACTACCAGTTCCAAGAAAGGGGAAGGAAAAGCCCTCACATTTGAATAATAAAGAGTTTCTTAAGGTGATTTAGGACTCATCTGCATAATAATGGGTATTGTACAGGCCACAGAACAAACACACAGAACTGATTGCTTTGAACATTAATGCGAAAATGCCTTCCCTTGTTGCCAAAGCTGTTCTAGTCGAACCATGCTAAAAGCTCTATTAGGCATTCAATAATCAGACTTGGATTTTTTTAAGGGTTACATTTTTAAAATGTTACTTATCAGGAGGCCAGTCTATCTTTATGGCTTATGTGCTCCTCTATACTTCTTGGTGATTTTTCTCAAGCACAGACTAGAAGTATGTGTTAACTCCTGAGTTTTGCCTTCCACCTTCAAAGACTCCAACAGAGCATAGGAAAGCCACAAATCAAATGAAGTGTGTAAGAAGCCTGAGGTCTTCTGCAAAGTAACCAACCCCTGTCTGCTCTATTGTGTGGTCGTAGACTTATTTTTTTAGGTAAATGTAGTAAGCAAAAATTTGTCAGTAGCAAAAATTATTTTCTATTTTTATTTTGCTAATAGAGACTCTGATAGATGCTGATTAGTGAAACTCAGATAGAAAAAACATGTCATTAGGGATAAAGCAATGGGCTTTTCCTGAATTTTAGACATGGTCTCTTTATCAAAGGACAAGAAATAATTGAAAAAGAGAAATAAGGTATACAAACTTCGATTAATATTGGGCAAGTTCTGTTTTATCATTATGGTAGCCATTATTCCTAAAATTTGTCGGCCAGTATACTAGATGTTTTATGTAATTATCTAATTTCAATCTCCCAACAACATTATGTGGCAAGTATCATTAGTCCCACTTTCACAGACAGGAAAATTTAGGCTCAGATATTTAAAGTAATTTGCTGAAGTTCTATTTGGTAGTAAGTTGAAGAACCAGGATTAGAAACTAAATGTGCATGACTTTAAATTCTCGTGGTACCTATTCATCATGGAATACTACATAGCCATAAGAAAGAACAAAATCATATCCTTTGCAGCAACATGGATACAACTGGAGGTCATTATCCTAAGCAAATTAATGCCGGAACAGAAAACCAAATACTGCATGTTCTCACTTATGAGTGAGAGCTAACCATTAGACTTACATGGACATAAAGGTGGCAACAATAGATACTGGAGACTACTGGAGTGAGGAGAAAGGCAAGGGCTGAAAAACTACCTACTGGGTACTATGCTCAGTACTCAGGTGATGAGATCATTTGTACCCCAAACCGCAGCATCACACAAAATACTCATGTAACAAACACATATATATACCCCCTGAATCTAAAATAAAAGTTGAAATTTTAAGACATCCATTCTTTCCAATGTATCCGTTGCCTTGAGAAAAATTAATTTCAAAGATTAAACAACACTCTCCCTCATTTAAAAAAAAAAAAGTATTTGAGGATAAGTTTGATGCTGTGCTTTAGTCCTGAACTACCAGTACTTTATTTTTAAATATTAACTTATAGTAATAATTTTTAGATTTAATTTAAATGCACTTAATGCAACTTATTTAACTTAATTAATTTGCATAACTAAATCTAAGCTCATATTTGTGGAAAGAGATTTGTTAAATATAAGCATGTCCTGTCGGTCTTTCTGATCTCATCATAGTTTTTAAATACAAAACGACAGCTCACGGTGGGATGATGAGAGTTCAAACACACCTTGTGCTAAAAGCAGGAGAGGCAAGTTCTGGAGGACCACATAACAGGTGCTGAAGAGAAGACATAAAATGCTGCCCAATATCAACATCAAAATGAAGTTTTACTAGAAAAAAATGACCTTCAGGAAACAGAGGAGAGAAAGAAAGGATAGATAGGACAGGATATAGATTAAGGCCCTGAAACACACGATGTGCTATTATAACTGTGCCAAATTATCTTAGTACCATCACAAAATAAACTGAAGTTATTTCCTCAAATATCATTCAAAATAAGCCTCCTAAACATTTCTTACCATATTTGAGTATTATTCAATTTACTCAAAGGAAATGATCACCTAAGTGAATTTCAGCAAATCTTGTTATACCATCTCTCTGACTATAACATTCCTTCTTTTTCATAGACACGATTATAGTTTCATGCCCCTATTTAAGATAACCACAATTACAGTTCAGTATAATTACCTAGATAGAACTCATGGTGTAATATCACATATCTACTCATTGAGATAAACAATCTTTTGTAGGTTTCTAAATTATTTGCTTTCTAGTGTTTCCCACTTCTTAAGTTGGGTAGGGAAGGGAGAAGAAAAGAAGAAGGTAGAAGAAAAATGATTACCCTCACCAGGAAAAAAAAGAACACCCCAGCAATATTAAGAGTAATTGAGAATTGACTCTTTAACATTGAATCACATGATAAAAATTTTTTCCTATAATTTACAGGTCACATTTACTTTCATCTTCTTATTTTGTGGGAAGGAGAGGTGGTATTTGATTTTCTCCTCTGCCTTGTGTGTTTTCTTTGCAAATGGAAACGTAGCAGAAATGGAGCAGGGAGTGCAGTAACTGGGACAATTGATTTCTTTTTGGTTACCTTGTAATTTCTGGTTGTATTCGGTCCTGTCAGATTGGCTCCTCCTCAAGGTGCCAGAGTGGTCCCCAGAAACACTGCTGTCAACCACAGTGTCAGTCTTCCTTCTCTCCAACATATAGAGTCTGGACCTCAGGAAGGCCAGATTCTTTTTCTTGGTGACCATGTTTTCTTTCCCAGTGGCTTCTTTGGGCTCCATATGAGGCAAAGACAAGCTTTAGAGGCTTGCAGGCAATGACTGGTTGCTAAGGCGCCTCAGGGTGAGGGTTAAAGCCACTAGAATGACGAGTTTATCTGCCCCCTTCTAACTAAACTGCTTCACTCCAGGGTTACCTGGCTGTGACTGCCACCACCTCTACGAAGTCCCAGAGCTCCACCCACATGAGGTCATTCTTTTTTAAACCTAGAATCCAACAGGGGAAGCTGCCACCTGTTACCTGAGAGACTTGCAGCACAGAGCTAGGCAAAGCAGGGACTGCGCTGTCACATGCTACTGAAGCAAACAAAAATCCCATTGTGTGGGGTGAGGGGTGGGGAAAAAGGAAAGTGAACAAGGTGAGGCAGTGAGGAAGGAAGTACACGTTAGCATAACCCGCCGTTTATGGGTTTAATGTGTGCCCATGGGTGTGTGCAGGTGCGCTCAGGACACTATGTTGTGGTCTGCTGCCTGGAAGCAGACTGGGGCTTGTGCGTGGTTTTTGGCTAGAGTTACTCACAGGTGACCCACGGAGTCAGTGCAAGGGCTATACGAATTTGCATTTGCATCCTAACAGTGAGTACAGAATCATTTTCAGTGATTACTGTGCACACTCGAAATTATGCTTCTTCCTGTGAACATTGAACATTCAACAATTATTTTTTAAAAACATACTTGCCAAACCCTGATCCGCATTCCTGAGGAAATAAGGATTCACACGTGAGAGTCATCTGGCAGCAGGCAAAAGAAGTGGAGGGGAATGCCCATAGAGGCCTAGAGCCTTTTCAGATTTCTCACTCTCCGCAGGCTGCCCTTGCCTGAAATTAATCCTTCCATGGTCCCACCCTGTCCTTCTATGTTCTGGTCCTTAGGAAAATAAGCCCCGTGTCAGGGTTCAATTTCTATAAGATCTTTTCCCTGTCCCTTTCATAGGTGTAGTCCCAGAAAAGGGCATCTCACCTTGGGAATATAAGAAGAGGAAAAATGTTTGAAACTGAAGAGGCACTACACTTCTAGAAAGTAGAAAGGATAGGGCAGCTGTTGAAAGAGAGAATGGCGAACAGTGATAGGCCTTTCATTAATTTTTTTTTTGAAGTTGTTTTTCCTCATATTTCCTGAGATCTCTCAAGGGAGGAATTCTAAGAAGCTCTGGGAATGTACTGAGTGCTCTGTATGCCTTCATTAAGGAAAAGAAAGGCCCTAAGGAGGAATATGGATTCTCTCCTATTGTAAAGGGACCACCAAAATCCAGCTGTGTGCTGACCAGTCTGAATCTTGCATAACTTCTGTTAGAAAAGATTTATAAATGAGGAGAAAGATATAAAAGTCATTTCGCAGCTCAGGATGTGTGGGCTGAATATAATTTACATAATTATCTTAAAAGATAAATGACAAATCTTCACCCATTAAGGAGACATCTATATATAGCTTGGCGTATTGAATGGCTTTTCTTTCATATAATTGATAGTCTTTTTTGAATAAATCTTCCCAAGTACATTTAATAAATACTTTTAAAGGCATATTTACCTCTAAAATATAAAAGGATTTTTTTGGATTTATGTCAAAATGCCTCAGTTGTGTTCTAATATTATATATGTTTGAATGTATGTATGCATATACACACTTGTTTATATTTGCCTGGTAGCTACCAGGGATTTATTTAGATATAGTACCACTGAAAAAATGTGCAATTAAAACTACACGACTTAATGCGTAATGTGAGGTTTAGGACACAGCACTCAGAAACTTTGCCAATGGACCATACAAAGCAGATCAAGACCTAATAAAAATGGTAGCATAAATTTACACATGATAAATGCTTAAGAAATGCATAAATACTACAGCAAATATAACCCTTTATCTTGAAAAAGACATGGCATTACTTGTGGAAATGGGCCTCAGAAAGGTCACAGCTTATGGGTTGTGAAATGGCAAAAGAAGCATTATTTGAAATCAGAGGGAATTTTGTTACAACAGATGTGGATGGGTGTGGCTCATAACTCAGGCAGTGAACTGAGGTCACTGGTAATGTTTGAGGAGCGTACCTGTGTGAGTTTTGTGCATTCTTATGTGGCTCAGGTCATCTGGGTAGTTTTCTGCATTCGACTAGTGTTTCAAGTAGACAAAATCGCACACAAACAAATGCGAAATTATGTTATATTCAAACACTTCCCTAACATTTCAGTATTGTTGGAATAAATTTGTATTTTCAAAACAAGTGTTATGGCAGAACTTATTGTAGTAGCTTCATTATACAACTCTATATTGTTTAATAACAAGGATACATTCTGAGAAAAGCATCATTAGCCTATTTTGTCATTGTGTGAACATTATGGAATATATATATTTTTAAAGTAGCTTCATTATACCATCCTGTATTGTTTAACAACAAGGATACATTCTGAGGAAAGTGTTATTAGGCAATTTTGTCATTGTGTGGACATCATGGAATGTATTTACGCACACCTAAAGGGTATAGCCTACTACACATCTAGGCTATATGGTACTGCCTATTGCTCCTGGGCTATAAACCTGTTACTGTACTGAGTACTGTAGGCTATTGTAATGCAATGGTAAATATTTGTAACTCTAAACATATTTAAACATAGAAAAGTACAATAAAAGTATGGTATTATAATATTATGAGACCACCATTGTATATGCAGTCCATCATTGGCTAAAACATCATTGTGCAGCACCTGATTATGTTTTTTAATTTCACCAATTATGAAGATACATAACATAGCTACTATGAGTTCAGTGGTAAATATATACTTTATTTATTCACATTATTTTGAACGTAAAATTTAACAACGGTAGATAAATTCTCTCAAAACAATCTTCTATTCAATCAGGGAATCAGGTAGACACTGTTGGTTGCTTACTTAGTCTTCATTTTTACCGCCTCCTACCCCCATGCTATTCTTTGTCAACAGAACCCTTCTCTTGTTCAAGGCAGCATTAGGCTTGGCCAATCAATGATAATCTTTTTTCCTATTTTTTTCAATCTCCCTTTCTGCTAGGGTTGGCCATGTAACCCCGGTCCTGACAAATAGGACCTTTAGAATAAGGGGTGGATTATTGATCTTGGGAAAGTTTTTGGTTCTCCAATAAAAGGGGCAATCTCATCTGGTTTCAACCTTCCCCATTCTTCTAGACTGATCATAGGTGTAATGCATGGAGCAGTCACAGCCCTCCTGTGTCCTTGGGAAAAGACCAAGAGATCCATGGGCTCTGATACCTTTGACCTATGGAACCAACATCAGTAGCCATTCACCTTTAGACTTGTTATGAGGGTCAAATAGATCTTCCCTCCCTAAGCTATTGTTAATTGGAGTTCTTGTTGCGAATACATTTCTAGTGGATTTAACAGATGGTGCTTAATTTACATACAGATTCACAGTTCTCTTGCTTATCTCCTTGACATTTCTTAAGCCAATGTGTTTAGAATCCCTAGCGTAAAACATGACTTAGTTTTTCTAGAAATGAGAACAGCCAGGTCAGAGAGATTTTGAGTGCTTTGACACTGGGGCATCTTGCTAGAACATCAATGAGACTGGAGGAGCAAGGCCTCTAAGCTTCATATTTTTTAGCAAAGGTATAAAAATGTTTTAATACAGAAGGTTGATATTACTTAAATAAATAAATAAAATATTGATATTAAGACATTTAAACATATTTTGTTTGGATAAGGAACAAACAATTCCCAGTTGATTATTAGGAAAAGCACTGGACAGTGAGTACAAGACTCAGTTTTAGTCTTGACTGTGACATAAATCAGCTTCATGATCTTACAGTTGACATAGCCTCTCTAGGTCCTAATTTATTCATTTGTAAAATATAAGGGAGAACTCATCATTAGTGCTATTCACTGAATAATTTTAGTTCTCCATTTAGGCACATGGAAGTATTTTACTTCCCTACACCCTTTTGATTTAGACATGGTCAAGCAACTTGCCTTGGCCAAAGAAATTGATTGAACATGATGTATGTCACTTTTAGGGAATGTTTTAATAACACAGTGGGTGTTTTTGCTATAGCTTTCTTTCTGTCATTATTGGTACTGGCAAGATTCCAGGCAGTGGGGGCTCCATCAGGATGAGTCCTGGAATGTAGATGGCTCAGAACAAAACCCCCAGACACCCCATGATGATTGTATAGTTTGATCATGAAAGAATCCTTTGTTGCTTTAGTCTACTGAGATTTGGGACGTTTTTATTACCTAGACTTAACATAACCTCAACTATTCTTATTAATGTTGGATGTAGATTACTTGATACATAAATCTTTTTATGTCTAGCATTATGTGATCTCAGGATTCCAAAATAATCCAAGGTGATTCTAGATTGTAAAACTCATCATTCCAAAACAGAAGTCACATCTCTTGAACAATGTTGTGAATAAACTAAATCGGAGGAAGGAAAGGGCAAAAGTTAGGAGCTTATTGTAGCAGTCCAGGCAAGAAATGCTTGGACTACCATAGTAGCGGTAGGAATAGAGAAGAGTTGATGAATTCAAAATACCTTTTAAGAGTTGAACTGACACAACCTGTAGATGATTTGATTGAAGTGGATGAGTAAAAAATGAATGAAAGATGAATTCTAGGTTTTAAGATTGAATAACTGGAAGATATTTTGTGCTGTGCACTAATATAGGAGGGAAGAAGTACAGAGGAAGAGTAAATTTGGTGAGATTATCAAGAATTCAATTTAGGATACATTAGTGTTAAGATGCCTATAAGAGATAAAAGAGAAATATCAGGTATGCTTCAGATTTATGAATTTAGAGTCACTATTTAGATTTTAGATAAAAACTGGAGTCATCAAAATATACATATTATTTTACGTCATAGATTGATGAGGTCATTTAAGAAGAAAATATGTCAAGAGGAGAAGGATCAAAATCAAACCCTGAAAGACTCTGAGTTTAGAGATGGTTTTGGAGGAAAATGCATCAAAGAAAGTAGGAAAGCAACCATTGAGGTAGGAGAAAAACAGTGGAATGTGGTACATAGAAGTCTAGATGCAAGTTTTTCCCAAATGAAAGGATAGCCTGTCAGGAAACCAAATAAAATGAAAATAATTCTTTTTAATTTGGCACATGTTGATCATTTATAAGTTTTTCCAAAGGAGTTTTAGTAATGTGTAGAGGAGAAAGCAGGAATAGAAGGAATTTTGCTAAAGGAGATAAGAACATTGAAATGTGGGAATGACACTGCTGAGAACATTTGCAATCATTTATTATTATTTTTTCTTTTATTTTAGTTTCAGGGGGTACATGAGCAGGTTTGTTTTATAGGTAAATTGCATGTTGTGTGGGTTTGATGTACAGATGATTTCATCACCCAGGTAATGAGCATAGTACCCTAGAGGTAGATTTTCAATCCTCGCCCTCCTCCCATCCAAAACACTCAACTAGGCCCCAGTGCCTGTTGTTCCCTTCTTTGCATCCATGTGTACTCAATGTTTAGCTCTCACTTATAAGTAAGAATATGCAGTATTTGGTTTTCTGTTTCTGTGTCAGTTCACTTAGGATTATGGCCTCCAGCCCCATCCATATTACTACAAAGGACATAATCTCATACATTTTTGTGACTGCCTAGTATTCCATGGTGCATATGTACCACATTTACTTTCTCCAGTCTACCATTGATGGGCATCTAGGTTGATTCCACATCTTTGCTATTGTGAATACTGCTACAATGAACATATGTGCGCATGTGTTTTTATGCAGTCATTTATTATTATTGGGCAATTACTATATGTAAGGATTATACCTAAGTAAAATAGTGAGAAAGGTAGGATAATATCTATATTTTAAAATATGGGAACAGGTTCAGGGAAGTTAAGTAATTTTCCCAAGATCAAATAGCTAGTAAATGATGAAGTAACTCAAATTCAGCCCCCTTTTACAGGAAAGCCTGTGATCTTAGCCACTCTGCTGTATACCAAGTGCCTAAAAACTGCCCGACATACAGCAAGTGTACAACAAATGTACTTTTCTCCATTAAAGGTATTTAGAAACAATTCCTCATTACCTTTCCTTTATTTTTTGGGATGAGTTCAAGGTATGTGAAATTTTATCAGACACCTCAAGTGATTTTTATGCACAGTTCAACTTTGAGAATTCCTGCAAGCATTCTCCTTGTCTTCAGTGTCTCTCTACTCCTGTTCATCTTGCCTAACGTCACTTGAGTGTCCTTTTAAACTATAAATTGGATCATGTCATTCTTCAGATTAAAAAAGCTTGTTGGATTGTTTCCCATTCATGTAGGAGAAAATTCAAATATTATGTAGGCCTCAATTAGACTGTCTAGTTTCATTTCCAGTTGCTTACTGTTTGAGTTTTAACTACTGAATAACAAATCACTTCCAGCACTTAGTTGCTTAAAACAATACTTATCATTGCATCAGCTCTCACAGTTTCTGTGGGCCAGAAATTTGGGAAAGGCTCAGCTAAGTAGTTCTAACTCAGATCTTTCATGTGGTTGTTGGCAGATATTGGCTGAAGCTAAAATGGCAAGTAGCTAGGACAGCTATGGGTTGATCAGGCATCCTCCTCTCTTGATAGTTTCAGGGCCTTTCGTTTTGATCTCTCCATGGGATCTAGTCTGGGTTTTTCTCCCAGTATAGCAGCTTTAGGGAAGTCAGACATTTATATGGTAGCTCAAGGTTTGAAGGGGTTCTCCTATGAGACCCTGGCAGAAAATGTACCATCTTTATGACCTATTCTATGAAGTCACATAGCATTACTTCCACTGTTGTCACAAAGCCTACTTTCTCAATGAGCACAGAGTCTCTCTTCTCAATGAAAGGAGTATCAAAGTCACATTATAAGAGCATATGGAATGGGAGAAGTTGCTCTGGCTATTGGAAAAATGCAATCTGACTCATTATGATGGTTAATACTGAATGTCAACTTGATTGGATTGAGGATACAAAGGTATTAATTGTGGGTGTGTCTGTGAGGGTGTGGCCAAAGGAGATTACATTTTAGTCAGGGTTCTGGGAAAGGTAGACCCACACTTAATCTGGGTGGGCACCACCTGAACAGCTGCTAGCGCAGCTGGAATATAAAGTAGGCAGAAAAATGTGAAAAGGCAAGACTGGCCTAGCCTCTCAGCCTACATCTTTCTCCCATGCTGGGTACTTCCTTCCCTTGAAAATCAACTCCAAGATCTTCAGTTTTGGAATTCAGACTGGCTCTCCTTTCTCCTCAGACTGCAGATGGCCTATCTGCTAACAGAACTAATAGGATATATATATATATATAAAAAAAAAAATAGGATATATATACAATAGGAGATATATATATATAAAAGGAGATATATGTATATATATACACATATATCTCCTATTAGTTCTGTCCCTCTAGAGAACCCTGATTAATACACTCACATACTCATTACATACCATGTATTCTGTTTTCTTTGGGGATTGATTTTGTTTAAGCTGTTTATTATACATGAAATTGCCTTCTCTATCGTCATGAAATATGACACATCTTTCATGATACAACTTAATGTTCCCTCCTCTGTGACATTTCCCTCCTGCTACAATCACTCCCTGCCTCCTCTGAAATCACAAAACAGCATACTTCCATCATAGTAGAGGGAGCTCTGTACATTCTGTAACTCTAGTTACATTATGATCTCTTCAAGATATTTGCCTTTGAAACTCTCATCATGACTAGCAATATGAGATCAATAAATGTTTGCCATTGTTGGGAGTCAGGCATAGCAGCTTAAGATCATGTGCAGCCTACCAATGTATGGGGAGAGGCTTACATGCAAGCTGCTAATTTATTTTTTCCTCTCTATGATCAGTACCCTCTCTCCTGGAAAGAAAACAATATAGATTTGGAAACAAAGGAAATTCAGGGAATATTATTTCCTCAAAGATGAGATCATTAATGTATTTGTGAGATGACCATAAAGCCAGCTTTGAGAGCTCTCTATTCAACTATAAATTGTTCGTTGTGGCCCTGCTATCTTGTAGCTCTGTTTTTATATTCACCGCTGTGCTTCCTGAAAGCAACAATTTCTGCTAATGCACTGACCAAGCAGCAGCATAATAATCCTGTCAGCCAACAATGGATGGGAGCTGAGGATTGAAAGGAGGTAAACCTTCTAATGTTTTCATCCTCTTGACTGAAGTAATTTTAGCAATGACATATGACAGTACTTGGGCCTTTGTCTCAGCTGTAATGAATCATCCATTACAAGATTTTCAAGGTTATTGGGGGAAAATTTATCTTGGGAAGGGGAAGAGTCTTTGCAAGTGCATGAGGTGGCCTGGCTATTATCAAAACCATCTACATAAGCAAGAAAAGATACCATTGGGATCTTTGAAAACTGCTTATATAATGTTGCCAGGGTCTAAGTCAGATCACTGGATTCAATTTCCAATAGTATATGATCTTAGAGAATCCATTTAAGAGTTACTCAGCAGAACAGCAACTTGTATCAAAGCAACCAATACAGGAGATGAACTATTTTTATTTTCCAGGGAGAATTCAGAATTAATTTTTTTGCTCCTTCTGTATAATTTCTCTCATTTTTATGTCCTAAAATTTGCACCTGCTTGATTTTAGGTCACTTCTGAGATAGAACTACAGGTAGTTTTTATTTTAATTATAAGCAGCCAGCTTCCTGTTTCTTTTACTCTAAGTATTTGAATTCAGGAAGATTTACTTAAAAGAAAATCTTAATATTATGGTTGAATATTTAAATGTACATGTTATAGTAGTATCATGTTTTATATGCAGAATTATATGTTGCAGACTCATAAAATATTGCCATCAAATGATCCTAGAAGCTCAAGTTAAAACAAATGATCCTTTGTTCTTCCACTTCCCAGGCATTTTCATTTTTATTTCACTTGGTTTTCATTTGTGCAGAAACCTGTTTGTCGTGACAGCTTGGTATATTGACTCCAAATATATATTTGTTCTTTTTTTTTTTTTTTGCTTCAAGTTGAAAAACAGTAGTTATAGATGACTAGGAGAAAAAGTGTATTTTTAATAAGTGCAACAAAGTCTCATGTAAATCACTTAAGCTAAGAAGCATTTTTTATGACTTGAGTGACTTTGAAAACTACATTATCTCGGTATAGGATAAGCCACTTACCCTCCCTGACTCAGTTTCTTCACCTTTTAAGGCTGAGCTTCAGATTGATCTCAGTGTTTCACAGAGCTGTATTGCTACTCCTGTTCAGAATGTGATTAAATTCAAAATTATAGTATCCATGGTAACCATAACTAGGTCAGTTTGCACTTGGAGTAACAAATAACAGCGGAGAATCTGTATCCTTTTTCCAACCATCCTCTGTGTTTGCAAAATCTTGTTAGGCTGCTGCAAGTAAGTAGCTTTGCAGAAAAAGACCTAGTAGCATCCAGGAGAGAGTGATTTTCTTATTCATTTGTGATCTACACACCCATCAAACTTCATGAAAATTAGGCAATGTATATGTGATTTTACTTCACCCAACCAACATGAATATTTAAGTAATGATTTTACTAGTAAAGTTTTAATTGTTTATTTTAAAATATTGTGGTTAATGTCTAATAAAATTAAGACCTAGGGAATTTCTGTAAAAATAATTGCAGTGGTATGCAGGTGCCTCTTTCCACTTTGGTCACAGCTAATTTTTTTCCTTCAGACCTGATATTTTCTTACTGAACCAAGAAATATTTATTGTTCCTTTCCACTTACCACCCAAATATGTTTGTCTAACAGCATATATAACATGAACTGTTTTTTAATATAAAATCAATTATATTTATGTACTTCTATTTCAGATATAGAAAAAATTGAACAGATGTGTACATGGACACTGGAACTGGAAGGAAGGTGAGGAGAATTTTCCCTTTTCCCCTTAAACACTCTGTGTTTGACATTTTTAAATAATCTAGCAGGTACTAAATTTTTTAGAGCACTGGATTCTCCTTCAAGTCACCAAGTCAAAATACTGTCCCCTCTTTAAATCAATAAGTAGAACAACAGCTTTAAGAATAACTACCATTTATTTGAGCACCTCCTGTGTCATGCCATTTGCATATTCTTAGGATTGTTCAGGCAATCCTCAGAACAATTCTGTGAGGCAAATATTATTATTACTGTCTTACAGATGCAGAATCAAGACCTAAAGAAGTTGAGTAACTTCACTCTAGATCATCTGGTAGAGGATTTAAAGGAGATCTAGCCCTGAGAAGTTAGGCTCTAAAACCTATGCCCTTCCCATGAAAGCACATTTTCTTCATAAAAAGGGTAACTTACATCTTATCTTTTCTGTAGTCTCTAAGTGGTTGATTCCATAAGAAAGTAGTCAAGGCCAGTGACTGTTGAACTCGGTTTTAGCATTTTTGGAAATTGAGATCCAAGAAGTGTAAATGATTGTGAAAGGGGCTTCAGTGGCTTCCGTGCAAATCTAGAACTAAACATCTTTTTCTTTTACTACAAAATGGTGTAAATATTGAAAACAATTTCTCATCTAATTCCCTGTTGCAAGCTGTCGCATAATTTGGCTATACTCTTAAAGGCAAATAGCTCATTTTACAGGCCTTATTTGCACAGCCTTCTCCTTTCTTTTTTGTGGCAATATATGTGTGGATTAGGACTAACCCACAGCAACCAAAGGTAAACTAAAAACAAATATGTCATTTGGTTTTAAATGTGCTAAATTTTGTCCTGATGTTAGTATAAATAATGTATAAACAAGATGTGCACACTACTTGGGGTGGGATTATAACATTATGAATCCTTCATTGTAAAAAAGCCGAAATGTTTTTAGAAAAAGAGCAGGTGGAGAAAACGGAAGATTATTGAACAAGCAATAATAAGAGAGATTTAGTGGAGACTGTAAAAGGCAAAAAAAGAGAAACAGCTCAGAGATTCTGAACTGAGACTATGTCCACCCCAAAAGAAGACTTTATGCAGGGGAATTCTAGAAGCAGACTTTTAAATAGGCTAATATGTAATCAAGTCTTGGGTAGACTGTAGGGTAGCAACTTTAATCTATTACTGGGAAAAGGAGCTGGATATAAAAAAAAGAAATCTTGACCCCGCTGTGACCAAAGTTTAAGAAAGAAACATTTAGCATATAATTATGGTGAGATATATGACTATGTGTATCTTGAGTACAGAGAAAGGAGGTGGGGATACTCAAGGGTTGACAGAAAAATGGGTGTAGCAACATGTGTGATGGGCTAGAAAGTCACAGGAAAATCATATGCAATTGCAACCTTTAGATAAGGTGAGTAAATCCACATGTGTCTGTACTTATGTCTTACAGCTTTTACTGATACTCATTTTCATGTCAGTTTCAAGAAATTATTTATGTCATTTAAATCATTTTTTCTGAAAGTAAAGCAAAGTGAAAGGAGAAGTCACTAAGTCAGGTAACAAATACTTACCAAGTGTCTGTATTTGCTGGACATAGCAGGACTGCTCCCAGGCAAGGAATAGATACCTATTTTTCAGAATTCTGATCTCTTTTGGGATTGCCAAATGACCTCAAGTAATGATGATATAGTTGAATAATCTGTACTTCTGCTGACCTTGATGACATTTGGTGAGTGTTGTGACCTTGGTGGCATTGGTCGCATTTTTTCCAAAGATGTATAATCTGTCAAAAGCAAATTGGATCAGGACCATAACAAAGCTTTGCTGTTCACCATTTTCCATAAATTAAGCTTTGTATGGGGGCAAAAAGTATGCATGGGAAACATTCAATTTACTAGTATTATTGCCTTACCTAGTCTCTTACCTCATTGTTTCCTACTGTTCTTCATGCATCAGGAAGCAAAGATGACTGAAGTGCCTCTTGGTAGCTGATTAATTCAGTGTTTCCTCCATCGATAAGCACCAATTTCCCATAAAAATATAACAGAGTGCTAATACAAAAGAGAAGGGCAATCTCCCTCAAATTATAATATTTAAGGCCTACTGTATAGTTTCCTCCAGACTTATTCAGGTACCGTCCAAGGTGATTTGAAATACTCATGCTAAATTATCTTTTTCTAGGTCCCTATGGTCTACTTCCACGATAGGTCTGAAGGTTTCCTGAAATGCTATTCTCTCTGTAATCTTTTCTATATGTGATTTTATTAATAGTATTTTACATTTGTCTAGTGCTTCTTGCTAAAGTTTATGTCTTGATTTGAATTTTAGTGTTTCTCAATTAATAAACCAACCATTTATTTAGTATCACTTAGGGTGAATTTACTTATATAGCTATCAGATTTCATCCATTGCATGTTGAATTTCCACAGTTTTATTTTTAAACAATAACTAATCTCTGTGTTTTAAGTGGACTTTGTACATTCTTCATAGACTAACCATAGCTTTAGAAATACAAGGTGTGGTTTAAGCAGGGAAGTTAGATGTTTTAAAAATCATTACTACAAGTGATCCTCAAAAAGTTTATGGAAAAATGCATATTATAAAAAAAACTATGCATGAATTTCAAAAATGTTTTTGGGACAAAATTACACTAGTGCTAACTTTTGGTAACATGTCTGAACAGGATCTCATTTGAAGTACTAAGAAGAATAAGCCATTGGTTTGAAAAAAGCCCTCTTAAGAGCAAAATGAATTCTGCTAAAATTGAAGCAGGAACAAATATCAACTTTATGGTGAAGCTCTGGTGGAAGAATGATGAAATCACTGATACTTTACAAGAAGTTTATGGTGACAATGCCTTAAAGAAATCATCAGTTTACACATGGATAGCTTGTTTTAGGAAGGGATGAGATGCTGATGATAAATCCTGTGCTGGCAAATACATCCACAGCAATTTGCAAGGAAAAAATTTATCTTGCTCATGCCCTAACTGAAGAGGACCAACATTTAACAGCTTGGACAATAGCCAGCACCATAGATATCTCAATTGGTTCAGCTTACACAATCCTGAGTCAAAAATCAAAGTCGAGCACCTTCCACTCAATTGGTGCCAAAACCATTGGACCCAGATCAACTGCAGACAATAGTAGAGCTTTCCATGAATATTTTAAACAACTGGGACCAAGATCTTGTAGCGTTTCTCCAAGAAGAGTAGCAGGAGATGAAACATAGCTTTCCCAGTATGATCCTGAAGACAAAGCACAATCAAAGCAATGACTACCAAGACGTGGAGTGTGGTCCAGTCAAAGCACAAGCAGATCAGTCAAAAGCAAAGGTCATGGCAACGGTGTTTTGGGATGCTCAAGGCACTTTGTTTGTTGACTTGCTGGAGGGCCAAAAAACGATAACATCTGCTTATGATGAGAGTGTTCTGAGAAAGACAGCCAGAGCTTTAGCAGACAAATGCCTGGGAAAGCTTCACCAAAGAGCCCTTCTCTACCATGACAATGCTCCTCCTCATTCCTCTCATCAAACAAGGGGAAATTTGTGAAAGTTTCAATGGGAAATCATTAGGCATCCACCTTATAGTCCTGATTTGGCTCCTTTTAACCTATTTTTGTTTCTTAATCTTAAAAAAAAAAATCTTTCAAGGGCAATCATTTTTCTTCAGTAAATAATGTAGAGTGCATTGACATGGTTAAAAAGACTGCACTGACATGGTTAAATTACCAGGACTCTCAGTACATTAGGTATGGGTTAAATGGTTGATATCATCACTTTCTCATCAATTTCAAGACATTTTTGTTTTCTCATACGATGCATCAAGAAGCAAAGATGACTGAAGTGCCTCTTTGTACCTGAGAGTTTCCCAATGTATTTTTATAATTTTGGGTTCTAAGCTTATTTTTAATGTGTGTTTTGTCTCCTATAGAAAATCTTGGTTGATAATTTGTCCTTTTGCTAGGCTTCCCAGGATATTCCAATTTCAGAGCACTTTTTGTGTTAATTTCTTACTTAGAGGTTGGCAAACCCCACATATATTACCTATTTCAATTATAAGCCCCCAAATTTATGTGAGGGGA
Source organism: Macaca mulatta (assembly GCF_049350105.2). Taxonomy (NCBI): domain Eukaryota; kingdom Metazoa; phylum Chordata; class Mammalia; order Primates; family Cercopithecidae; genus Macaca; species Macaca mulatta. The sequence continues at coordinate 114,965,680 of NC_133410.1, read as the reverse complement.
GGCATGGTTACAAACTCATAGGGAAGACATTTTCCTCTTTACTTAGAGCCCAAGCCAAGACGTTCATTTATTCAATAAAAGTTTACTAAGTTACTGTGCTAAAGACTAGGGATATCATAAGAAACAGGCAAAGTCCCTGCTCTCATGAAAGTTATATTTTGGAATAATATCCTTGTGCTGATGAGGAAATTTTCTAGTCCTCCAGCAGGAATCTCAGTTTTCACTCCCTGACTCCATTAGGCTTGTGGCCTCATTTCATATTCTGTTATGGTTATTATAATCCATTTCCATGATTACCAAGGCTGAGAATATTCTTTCATCCATGACCTTCAAATTGACCTTACCATTTTATTTTGCCTTCTTCATTTTTGGCAAGTAGGAGCTTGGCTTACTTTATTGTAAGCTCAGCTATACATTTAAAAGTAAATACACATTTTTTCCATCATTTCTATGGGTTTAGTGGCAGAGGGAGTTACAATATCTGGTCTACCACATTGCAGGAACTAGATTTCCCCAGATGACTAATGCTTCAGTCAAAAGTCTTCTTCCCCCACCCACCCCCCCCCGCCCCAAACACATTAGACTTACTTATGCCATTGTGGAAAATTATTTCCATTGTCTTTGAAGTCCCCTTTCCCAGGTTTTCTCTCTACTGTTTTTTTCTAATCTTTCAGGGTGTACTCAAATGTTACCTTCTCAAAGAGACTTTCCTGTAAAACCTCACCTTGAACACTCTATCTCACTCACTTTGTTTTTTCTTTTTTATAACTTTAATAGTATTTTGAATTATCATACTTATTTACTTGTTGATCATGCCTCTATCCCACTGTAATGCAACTTCCATGACAGCATAATCTTTTCTGTCTTGTTTACCATTATTTCTCTAGGGTCAGTCTATCAGTACTTTTATTTTCTTAGCAGAATTGGGTGTCTCTTGATGTGATGCAAAAAGAAAACACATGATTGATGATGGCTTCTAACCAAGGATTCAAGGCATCTGATTTGAATTCTAGATTGTAGACATTACAGGGATGAAGGCACAAAGTAAATAACACCAGAAAGAGGATTTAACACAAAATCTGGAAGTTGGGATATTTCACAGGATAAATTGTTGAGCCTTTTCCGAAATAAGTGTCTAGCAAATCCTGTATTAGTATCTTTAGTGATCATGCCTGAGTTTGCTCTCCAAAGGCACCATATCTATACATTCTTAGTATCTTATCTGTTTTAAGCAGATAATAAAGTCAACTGAACCTTCCCTTACTGTTACACACTAAGTAAGTGCAATTTGGATGGTTTGAAGATATTAAATATTTCAATTCAGATTTAAGGAGACCTGTTTGAGAGAAACTACTAGAGCTTTTAACACTTGCTACAGAAAGGTAATGTCTTTTCTATTTAGTATTTTGCATTCCAAAGAATGAGAAAAGTTATTCCATAAGTAGATAATTGAATAAGAGAATCAAAACATACATGGAGGTGCTTAAATGTTTCATTTTAAATTTGATGGCAAAGATGCTATGAAACTGTATTAACAGCTAACATTTATTGAACAGAAGGCACTCTAAATGGTGCTTGTAGATTATGGCACTTAATCCTCACAGTAACTTTATGAGATAGGTATTGTATTAGCCTGCTCTTGCATTGCTATAAAGGAATACCTGAGATTGGGTAATTAATAAAGAGGTTTAATTGTCTCATGATTCTGTAGGTTGTCCAGGAAGCATGGTGCTGGGATCTGCTCAGCTTCTGGGGAGGCCTCAGGAAACTTACAATCATAGTGGAAGGCAAAGGGAGGCTGGCACTTCACATGGCCAGAGCAGGAGGAAGAGAGTGGTGAGACGGAGCTACACACTTTTAAACAACCACATCTCATGAGAACAAACTCACTGTCATGAGAACAGCACTGAGTGGAATGGTGTTCAACCATTCATGAGAAACCACCCCCATGATCCAATCACCACCCACCAGGCTCCACCTCCAACACTGGGGATTAATTCGACATGAGATTTGGATGGGGACACAGATCCAAACATATCAGGTACAATGCTTCTTTTGTTTTATAGATGGGGATGACTAAATCAGGGAGTTTCAATAATTTGTCCAACATCATAAATACTGGGTGGTGATGTCACAATTCGTACACAGGTATAAAAATTCCAAATTATTATGCCACATATATCATTGATAAAACACTTACCTTTTTAAAGGAACTACTTTCTAATTGTTTTGGACTAATTATCTTTTCATTATTAGGGTACCTCTTTCAGGACCAGTGTGAGACTGACACACGGTAAACAATGAGTAAATATAGTTATTATTCCTATGGTTTTGAACAGATAAATAAGTCACATCCTCACTGACCACATATTTCTCACCGTGAAAAAGAGAATAACTTTTTAAATTGCTAGAATTTTATTTTATAAGTCAGAACAGGCACTGGCACTAACAATGACAAATTTTAATAGCCTATCTCTAAGCAATATTATTGACAGAACAAAACTCATCTTTATTGATAAATGCTAATCTGTATCTGGCTGCTAAGCTATAGTAGAAAAAAATCGTCCTTAGACCAATAATAACTCAGTCTCAATTATCCAACAGATAAGTCTCCTAAAGTTCATCCAAAGATGAATATAACTCACAATATGTGTTATTTTTCTAAAGTTGTTTACTCAAGGTCAAGGGCAGAAAAATATTTGAAATTTTTAGTGCAAGCACAAGTATTCAAATCGGTATTACAGGTCTCACTTTTTTTTTTCAAACATTTATCTAATTGATTAAAATACAAAGACATGGTTCTCCTTTAAGAAACAAACAGGCAGCATTTCTTATATTTACATTTGACCTATAATTTACAAACCAAAGACTAAAGTTAAAATATTGTAAGTTCATTAAACTCCTAATGAATATGTTTATTCCCCAACCCCTGCCACTGAAATTTATTGCGATTTGTCCTATGATTATAAAGTGAGATGTGTTCAGTATAGACGATATTGAAAACATGTAAGAAGTAATTCCAAAACCTAGAAAGAATACTGTTTTTTCATATATAGGACATCCTTTCAGTGTTTTCTCTATATGTCTCTCTATGTACATTTCTATGCAAATATAAAATTATACTTTGTATATTTTATAACTATTTTAAATGAAGAATATGTAGTGATCATACGCCTATGTCATATATTAGTAGGCGTACTTTATGTAACTACTTGTCTTGAGTTAGAATTAGGTATTCTCATTTTTTTCTTTATTACAGATAATATGACATTGAACATCCTTGCACATAAATCTTTGTGTACAAGATCTTTTCTCACCTTTCCACAGACAAGAACGATGCCTTTTAGAAAACTAAAATATGATTTCAGAAACATTAATTTGTTAGCTCAGTGATATTTTATAAATTACTTGTTCATATTTACAGTTACAGAACATTCTTCCTCTGAACATTTTGAGTGGTTTTATATACATTAAAACTTGCTGTTGTTTAATGGAACAATTTCTTTTAGTGACAGGAATAAAGAATGTAGCAGGAAAGGATCTGGAGTGAGAGGACAGAGAAGGAAAAATGGAAAACTCTTTTTGTGCCTCATTCTTTTACTCTTACTATTCCCTTTTTCCAGAATACTTGTCCCTGCCTTTCCTACCTAAATAGCTTTTTTCCAGTCTCCTATATTTACATTCAGCTATAACGTCATTTCTCCATGTGTATGAAGTGGTTCTAAATGGGTACTTTCTTAGTCTTTTTTTTTTTTTTAAGAAAAAGAACTTTCCTTTATGTATAGTAGAATACATATGATATCACTGTAATAATATTTTGTAGCTCCAACTTGCCCTCTGGAAGGTTCTCAAAAGCAAGGACTACATTCTATTCACTTGTATATCAGTGGTGACTAAAAAGAAGATAGTATATAAAAATCACTCAACAAAAACGTATAGAATGAATAAGTGATTGGAAATGGCAACATCTGCCATTTCCAAAAAGAAGTTATAATTACTGTTCTGATAGGGACAAGGGTAAGAAGCTATTGCACGAGATTTATTACCTGATTCCTGGACTTTTTTGCCAGAAGGGACAGAACTAGGGGAAAAAAAAAAAAAGGACTTCTTCACAGATAATCAAAATGCAACCGGTCTCATTGTTTGTGTTCAGGAACTCATATGCAACCTGCTCAATTAAACAGACACAATACAAATTTCAACAATAGAAACAAAAATTCATCATCCTGGCAAATTTATGAAGGTTTTAAACGTGGGTAAAAAGTTGTTTACCTGGGTCCTTTGGACAAATTTCCCTTTTTCTTTTATCCTTTTGCAAAGAGAACAAAGATCAGCAAATACTAGCAGCCTAAAGCTACACTATATGTGGCTTTGCATGCCTGCCAAGCTTTAATGTTCCCTTGACTCCTGAATGCAATGGATTCTATCGTATTGTGGGTATTAAGAAGTACATTAACCCTTTCTTGTGGAAACAGATTGTTTGGTGGGCTTGTGTTTGTAGATGAGACATATTAAATACATCTATGTTAATACAGCCTTCCCTTATACTGTCTTATTATTTTGCTATTTGTTTTTTGCTGTTGTTGTTGTTTGTTTGTTTTTTGAGACAGAGTCTCGCTCTGTCGCCCAGACTGGAGTGCAGTGGCACGATCTCCGCTCACTGCAAGCTCCGCCTCCCGGATTCACGCCATTCTCCTGACTCAGCCTCCGGAGCAGCTGGGACCTACCTCGCCCGGCTAATTTTTTGTATATTTTTTTAGTAGAGACAGGGTTTCACCGTGTTAGCCAGGATGGTCTCGATCTCCTGACCTCGTGATCCGCCCGCCTCGGCCTCCCAAAGTGCTGGGATTACAAGTGTGAGTCACCGCGCCCGGCCCTGCTATTTGTTTTTATAGATGACCTAACAAGCCATGTTCGAAACTAAGAGTTTGTTCAAATTGTTTCTTCAGTTGCTAAAAGTTCCAGAAAAATGACTTATGATCAGTAAGATTTCCTCTCAGAACGTTGGGTAGAAGGGAATACTAGGAATTCAACTGAGGCAACAATCCCCCTTCGTCTTTTTTAAATCTAAAACACCATGCCATCCTAGAGAAATGGAAATCTCCAATGAAAACACACGGGCATATACAGAATCTTAAACAACGCTACACAAAATTGAGAAAGCATAAAAAAGTAGGATAGTTTACATACACAATGATTTTTATACTGTGTTATCCTACCCTTTGCTTTGCTTTTTACTTTATGAATGTCTGTATTGTTTGTTATAAGCAATGTGTATTACATTCATCATGAAGACATACAAAGAAAAAAAGGCCCAAAGATATGAAAATAAAACCATAAGACAAATATTAAACTGGGAGAAAAATTCATCACACATATGAAAAAGAATTATTATCTTTAATAATACCTTGATGGAAAGAGTTCAGGGAAACTGATAAGAAATATATCAATACCTCAATAAGAAAATATGGGCAAAGATCAAAAAGATTTCACAGGAAGGGAAATGGCAAATGGTCATTCTGCTACCACTATGTTTTTTTTTTTTCTAAAACAGAATTATATTTATTCTTCTGTTGAAAACATTTGTGTTTCTTCTTCATTTTCTATGAGGTTAAGAAGAAGGAAGTTGGTATTACATGCTGAAAGAATGTTAGAAAACTGTAGAATAATTGAGTCAAAATAGTATTATATACAAGTATTAATAATACTGTTTGATACTTTTATTAAAAGTTAGTAATAAAAGTATCAAAGAGTATTATTAATACTCTTTGACTTAGTTATTCTACTTCTAAAAAACTATCCTAAAGAAAAAGTCTGATAGTTCCAAGTTTGAGTTGTTTAACATGTGGTTTAACAAAAGTTAAAAATTACTATCCCAAGGTATACATCTGGAAAATGGTTAGTAAATAACAGCATATAGTATGTCATTCCAAAATTTTTTGTAAAATAATTGATGATATTATCCTCAGCAAACTAGTGTATGAACAAAAAACCAAACACCTCATGTTTTCACTTATAAGTGGGAGCTGAACAATGAGAACTCACGGACACAGGGAGGGGAACAACCCACACTGGGGCCTGTCAAGGGGTGGGGTAGGGGGACAGGAAGAGCATTAGGCAAAATAGTTAATGTATGCTGGGCTTAATATCTAGGTGATAGGTTGATAGGTGCATCACCACGGCACATGTTTACCTATGTAACAAACTTGCACATCCTGTACATGTACCCTGAAACTTAAAATAAAAATAAGAGTATTAATAGTTTAATTGCTTATTACATATTGTAAAGATACTTCCCAGAGAGGTCAAGTCATTTTTTACCTTTGTGTTCTTTTTTACTTCAAGTTTATTACTTATCTCATCTTCTTTTATTCCTCTCAATATCTTCCTACTTTCGGAACCCCTCTCTGGTTCTGCACGCTCTGTGTATTCTTTTTCCAACTAAAAGGTCAGTCACCAGTTTCTTTGTCCCAATTGATATATATCATGAGGGAGCTGATATCATGCCTTTATCTCTTCTATTTCTTCCAATGTAGGAAATAATTATGTACTTTAAAAAAATCACATCTTAATTTAGACCTTTTATTTTTCATGACATGAGAACGTTTCAAACTGCCATACTATATAGTCATAGATCTCCACCTTAAAAGTGTAACATTGCAAGCTTTAGTCAGTATACAATTACTCCTTTTTACATTCACCATTTTTGTGCTGCTACCAGGAGCTTTCTCAGCATTTGCTTTGACTTCAGTCATCACTGTATTTCTTACTACTTTTGCACAGATCTGGGAGTTTTTGACATAGCTGAGCCCAGTCTGTTACCAGTACATCCACATGATGTCATGACAGCAGATCAAGATTTGTTATTGGTTCAAATCTTCAAGCTATATTGAACGGTGGGCTAGGTGCAGTGGTTCATACCTGTAATCTCAGCACTTTGGGAGGCCAAGGCAGGAGGATCACTTGAGGCCAGGAGTTAAAGACCAGCATGGGCAACATAGGGAGACTCCTCTCTACAAAAAAATTAAAAATTAAAAAAAATATTGAATAGCAGTTCAGCTATCTCTGCAGCTAACACGTTGGAAGATCACAGGCTGGTCAAAACAACAATAACAACAGCAATTCTTCTTTTGTTGAAGATAATAGAATGATAAATTATAAATGCTTCAGTGAAATGTGATAAAATGATCTGTATTTATGTCCTTAGTATGTAAAAATTTGATAGTAAGAAAACATTAAAAATTTACACATTGCACATCAATGTCTGCTAACATCACAAAAAGAATGATGAACAGGAACTATGTCTTCTTGATGGAAAAGAAACAATTTGCCACACATAAAAAAATTTAACATAAAGCTGATTTAATTTATAGGAAACATAAGTGACAGAGAAACATGTTAAATTATATCAGCAACCAGGAAAATAAGAACCTGATTTACAAGAATTATAAGAAAACACAAATTGGAGGAAAAATCTAATGACTTAAAGAAATATAGAAGATACATTAACTAATGCAATGTTATAATCTTGTTTGGATCTTGATTCAAAAAAACTGTTAAAATAATGATGTATATGAGATCATTGAAAACTTTAACATTGATTAAGAAATTAATGATGGTTTGTACTTGTTTTTGTTTTTTCTGTGATAATATTATGGTTGTGCTAAATAAATAGTCTTAAGTTTGTCCTAAAATCTCTAAAATAATTTTTAGAGATACATACTAACATATTTATTGGTAAAACATATGATGTTAAGACTCTGAGTTAGATTTTTCATAGTCTTTTTGTGACTTGGGATTAAAATTTACTCCCAAACTGAGAAATTAACATGAAAAGTAGACTCGAGTGACAAAACACTTGAATCACCAATAAGAGCAAATATAAGACCATTTTGGAATTTCTAATTTTTTTGTTTGTTTGTTTGAGATGAGTTTTGCTCTTGTTACCCAGGCTGGAGTGCAATGGCGCAATCTCTGCTCACTGCAACCTCTGCCTCCCGGGTTCGATTGATTCTCCTGCCTCAGCCTCCCCAGTAGCTGGGATTACAGGCATGTGCCACCACATCTGGCTAATTTTGTATTTTTAGCAGAGATAGAGTTTCACCATGTTGGCCAGGCTGGTCTCAATCTTCTGACCTGAGGTGATCCATTTGCCTTGGCCTCCCAAAGTGCTGGGATTACAAATAAGAGCCACCATGCCTGGCCAGGAATTTCTTAAGAGCAGCTCTCTCCACATGGATTGCCAGAGAATGACCTATTTAAAAATCAACTCTATCTTTTCACTTATCTTTCCAGTTTAACTTTCTCTAGAGCCCGAACACAACAATCCTTCAGCTCCACCAGAATCTCTAATTTATTGATCCTATCACCTTTTCATGATCCTGCACTTTTTAGATATTCTTACTCTTCTCCTTACCCTGCTTAAAATCCATGATCTGGCTTTACAATTAGTATACACTGCCAACTCCATTGCGTCTCTCTGCCTTTATGGTATTCACTTGGTAGAACGGCAACCTTGGTTAAAACCCCCTGTCCTCACTGCCCTGGCATGCTGCAGCTGAATATGGCTGGGAAAAACACTGAAACACTGACTGGTCCCACTTTAAATTCATGACCTTAAACCTCAAATGGCCCCTTAGTGCTGCCAAGGAATTTAACTACACATTCCAAGTCCATTTCCTTTTCTCCTCTCCTACATCAGTGTTCTATGCGTTCTCTGTTGTCAAATCCTGGGCACCTTCCCTCCCATCCTCTCAGATGACAAGTCAGCTTCCTACTTCTCTGAGAGAGTAGTAGAAGTTAGAAAAAAAAAATCTACAAACTTGCATTCTACGAACTTGCATTACCATATCTGCTCACACTAGTCAGACTGCCAGCCTTTATTCTTTAACTATAGTTGAAAGATTCGTGCTTTGACTCCAGACTAGCCTTTCAAATTGTGTACAGGACACCATCCCCTCCTGATTATTTGATGACTTCAGAAATTCTCTTTTCCCTCTCCTACATCATCGACTTATCCTCTCTTCTGGGACACTTTAAGTAGTAGATATGCTTCTATGATTCCGTCTTAAAATATGTGTGCATGCATGCACACCCAAACACACACATACCCAGGAGAAAAATGTCTCTCGATTCCACTTCCCCCTCCAGATTCTCCCTCATTTTCTGAACTTTATTGTAATTAAAGTCTTAGAAAAAGTTGTCTATATTCATTGACTACAACTTCCCTCTTGCTATCAGGCTTTTGATCCAACCACTTCATCCTAACTGATCTCCCTATACAAATACAAGGGTCAATTTTCAGTCCTCATCCCACTTTACCTAACAACATCATTTGACACAACTGGTCATTCCCACCTCCTAGAAACACTGTCCACTTGACTTCAGAATTCCAGTCTCTCTTGTTTCTTCTCTTCTATCTCTGGATACTTCTCTTAGCCTCTCTTGCTAATTCATCCTCTTTACAGTGAATCTCTTAACGTTAGAGTGCCCCAGGGCTCAGTCTCTGGACTATTTATACATGCACCTATGGTGATGACATCCAATCTATGACTTAATATCATCTCTATGTCATGATTGCCAATTTTAATTCTCTAGCTTGGACCTCTCCTGTGAATTCCATATTTATGTAGCAAATTGCCTATTTGAAATATCCACTCAGATGTCTAATAGATATCTCAAATTTAAGATGTCCAATACTGAACGCCTTTATTTTCCCACCCTCAAATCATGCTGTATGTAGTTACTTAATGGAAATTACTTTTTTTAAAGTTGCTAGGCCCCAAACTTAAAGGTATTGTTGACACATTTTCTTCTATCACTGCCCCCATCCATATCCAGTAGGGAAACTTATTGGCTCTACCTTCAATATAACATTGGTTTGATCAATTATTATCATTTCTACTGTTTCCACTTTGGTTCAAGCCACCAACATCCCTCACCTAGATAACTATAGTAGTTTCCTAAGTGTTTTCCATGCTTCTACCCTTGACTCCTTTAATCTATATTCAAATAATATGAAAATTCAATTGCTACTTATTATGACTTACAAGACTGTATGCAATCTCCCTATCCACTAAATGCACTACATCTCTTGCTACTTTCCCCAAATTCTATTTTCTACAGCCATACTGACCTACTTGCTGTTCCTTGAAGATGCCAGTCACTCTCCCTCATTAGGAATTGAAAAGATCTTCTCCTGGAGAGCTCACTTTCTCACCTGTTTCAAGTCTTTGCTCATATAGTATTTTCCAATGAAGCCAAACATGGCTATTTCTTTTATTCTGCAATCACTCCCACTGTCACTGTAAAACTGTCACATGCTCTATATTTTTGCCATATGACCTATCATCTTATAATATATAATAAAATGTGCTTATTTGTTATGCTACTTGTGCATCTCCTATCACTAAAATGTGGAATCCATTGAGAAGAGAGAATTTAATCTGTTTTCCATTTATACATTCTCAGCGCTGAGAAAATGATCTGGCATTTATAAGAACTCAATATTTGTCAATAGAATAAACAAATCTAAAATCACAAAACATTTGCAGATTTTTTGTTATAAAATAACTGGGTAAAGACTAAAAATATGCATGTTTAAACTGATTAAAGACAAAATAAGGGAAAAACAAATGCGAAGAATAAGAAAAGTGACATAGGCTTATCAATATCAAAATGCCAAAAATAGCATTTTAACATGTAAAATATAAATAGAGGGAAAGTGCTACACAAAAATAAAAGAAATAGTCCAATAAGAAAATGATACTACATGAACTGTATACACTGGATGGCATAGTTTTGAACTATTAAAAGCAAAAATGTACAGAATTACAGAAAGAAATTAACAGATGATCACAGAAAGATTTTAATAAATTTTTACCAAAAAGGTGAAGGAGAGGAGAAAGGTCAGTTAAGATATAGAAGAATCAAACAATGAAATTATCAGATTTTATCTAATGTTTATGTATTCAATATGTATTATTTAGTATTTATATCATATAGTACTCTCATTTATTTATACTATTTAAATATTAAGTATATCAATATATTTACCCCTATAAAGAAAACCACATGGTTCATTTTTCTATTTTTTAGTTTTATTTGTTTATTTTTACCAGCCCAAGTTTTCATCATGTTTTAAAATAACCACATAAAAGGCCATAAACATTTCTTGAAAAATTAATGAGATGCATACCATATTCTCTAATTTTGATTCAATTAAATATTTTTAAAGTAACAAACCCTCCATAAATTTTGGAAACTGATATTTTAAAAACTTAATAAATATGCGCAAATTTTTGTATGGGTTAACGGCATAGAAACAAAACTACAAAGTAGAATGAATATCTGTCAAGTCTTATGGGGTGTAGCTAAACTATAACTAAGGATGAAATTCATAGCCTTAAGTATATTTCTTTAAAAAATGAGAAACACGACGTGTTTGGGCTCGGGTGGGCGTTGGAGGTGTCAGGGTGTAGTGGGCGGAGAAGACTCTTGGCCAGGCAGATGGCTTCCTGGTGGCAGGGCATGGGGGCCTCTGTGTGCCGGAAATCTCTACAGCACCAGGAACAGCTGGAGGACAGCAAGGAACTGCAGCCTTTGGTCAGCCATCAGGAGACCTCCGCCGGAGCCCTGAGTTCCCTAAGCAGATAGTTCCAAAGGAGGCTGCACCTGAGAGCTGTTAACCTCAGCCTCCAGGCAGGACCCTTCTGGGAACGCCTGGAAACAACAGAGCCAGGGCAGCAGGGCCTCCAGGCTGCGGCTCCCTCAGCTAAGAGTGCCTTGGGTGCCAAGTCCCAGACAATCCAGGAGTCCTGCCAAAGCGGCACCAAATGGCTGGTGGAGACCCAGGTGAAGGCCAGGAGGAGGAAGAGAGGGGCACAGAAAGGCAGTGGATCACCAACTCACAGCCTGAGCCACGAGAGCACCCAGCTGTCTGGAGCCGCCCCTGCCCGCTCAGCCGCAGACCCCTGGGAGAAGGAGCATCACCGCCTCTCTGCCCCATAGGCTCACGTGCCCACCCAGTAAGGCTGTCGAGGTGGGAGGCTGCCTTCCGGAGCCCCTACTCCTCAAGAGAGCCCCTCTGCTCTCCCAGTGAGTCTGACAGTGACCGAGGGCCTGCGGGGGCAGGAACTCAGCACCTCCAGAAGCTCTCCTAAGAACTGGACGAAGCTATTATGGCGGAAGAGAGTGGTCACATGACCGTCTCTCTCATTCATGACGGAGGAAGTGCTCTGCAGCTCTGTCTTGCGGGAAACAAGACCTGTCTGACCACCCAGGCTTCATACCAAGGATGTCTGTGCTTCCAGTGAGCTTCCTGGAGGAAACCCCCAGGAGTCATCAGTACCCCTGGGCCATGCTAACAAGGATCTGACTAACAAGGAGCCCAGTGCCCTCCTGCTCCAGCCGCATCTGGACCCATCAGTGACTGCCTGCCACAGCCTGGGAGTGTCTTGTGGAGATCTTGCAGAGGTAGGGACAATTGTTCCTTCTACTTTTCCAGGGACTCTTGGGCTTAGAAACTCACCATACACTTGACCTTGAGTCTTGTATTTGCTTCATCTGTAATGTGAAGTGCTAGCATTAGATGTTTGAGAGCTCTGAGCTGTGTACCTGGGTGCCTGGTTTTTGGGGAGTCATCCACAGAATCACTCACCCACTGTGTTTCCGATGCCAAGGCTCTTGGGGGATCCCACTCTCATCCCTGCTTTTCCTACCAGGGACTCCAAGGAAGGCATAGGAGTTATTTCCAGGCTTAAGACCATGGGCTCACGGGTACCTATTTATATGCCCAAAGCAGATTACTGTGGGTGTGCTGGGAGGGGTAGTCCTGTTCAAGAGCAATTTCTGCCCTTTGTAAATTATTTAAGAAACCACCTTTGTCATTTTATTAGAAAGAAACCAGCGTGTGACTTTCCTAGATAACATTGCATTCTCATAATACTGTTTGCATTTTTTTTTAAAAAGAGAGAAACACTTAAAATAAATTAGTTAAACATTCAAATCAAGAAACTGCACAAATAATAGTGAGAAAACTTGGAAAGAAATTATTTTTCAAGAGATATGAACAGAAATTAATGACTAGTAGACCAACTTAAAAACAGGTGATTAATAAAATCAATTGATTCATTAAAAGATAAATAAAAATACATTATCAAAACTAATCAAAATAATAAAGAAGCCACAAATAATTTTAGGAAAAATGAAAAGAATGAATGTTTTAAAAGTCACAAGACAGCACCTTGAACAACTTTGTGTCAATAAATTTGAAAATGTTTAAATTTCATTTTTTCTGGAAAACGTAAATTATCAAAATTGTTTCAAGAAAAAAATATAAGATATAAATAAGCCAATAACCATTAAAAATTACATCAGTAGTCAAAAATTTCTCCCTTATAAATGAAACCATACAAAATTAGTTTTATAAGTGATTTTTCAACCAAGTCTATGAGTAAAAAGATATTCTATATCGTATTTTAAAAACTTTCCAAAGAGTAGACAAAGAAAGAAAATTATCTGTTTACAAAATCTAAGGACAGAACCAGAAAAGTACTGAGTAATTTCACTTATGAACATAAATGCAAAATTCTCAAATAAAATATTAGAAAATAAATGTCACCAGTATATAACATAACACATCATGACCAAGTCGTGTTTTCTGAGGAATAAAGTGATATTTCAACATAAAGAAATTAACAATATATTCCACCTCATTAACACGAGAAAAGGAGAAAAAGTAAAAAATCATTTTAATAAATGCCGAAAAAGTATTTATTGCACTAGATACTCATTTATGCTAAATTGTTTTTTAGAAACCAAAATTAGAAGAGAGCTTCTTTAACTTAGTTGAAAAGGTATTTACCAAAAACTCCACAAACACCATAATTAATGGTGAAATTTTGTAAGCATTTTCTTTAGTGTAAAGAACATCAGAAAAATTATCCAAAACTTAGAATTCGGCAAAAAAGAATACCAGGTGTTCTTTCAGCACATTTCTGGGTTTGCACCTTTAGTTAATTTTTCTATTGATGGTGCTGTTTTACAGCTCTGTAAATACAGAGATTAACTTGCAGATATTTGTCTAGTACAGATGAAAATAATTTCTCTTCAGTGAAAGATATAACCTACAAGTAAAGTTTATTGCTCTGTAGGATACTAACCAGTTTTGTATTTAACCCAGCAATTTTATCCTAAAGTTTCTTTATTAAATTGCCTATTAACACTTTAGCTCTGAAGGGTTTTTTTTTTTTTTAGACAGGGTCTGGCTGTGTCGCCCAGGCTGGAGTGCAGTGGCACACTCATGGCTCACTGCAGCCTCAACCTGCCAGGCTCAAGTGGTCCTCCCACCTCAGCTGTCCTAGTAGCTGGAACTACAGGTGCACACTACCACACCGGGCTAATTCTTGTATTTTTTGTACAGATGAGGTTTTACCATGTTGCCCAGGTTGGTCTCAAATTTCCGGCCTCAATTCAGGATCTGCCTGCCTCGGCTTCCAAAAGTGCTGGGATTACAGACGTGAGCCACTGCGAACTCATTTTTGAACTCATTTTAACATCTTCTTGGTTCTCCCATTAATTAATCAATTGAACAAAATCCTTGACACATACCCATTTTATATTTGCGTGAGTCATGATTTTACCTTTTGACAAGTACACTTAAACAGGAACAAGTGAGAGATATCTGTTAACACTACTTCAATTCATCATATAATAAAAGACCTAAATAAAGTAAAATAAATAAGATGTGTGTGTAAGGATTAGAACAGAAGAGAAAGTTGTGACCGTTAGATGATATGGTTGTCTGTACAGAAAATCTAAGAATTTAAAGGACAACTGTTAAAGCAATTAAGATAATTCAGCTAACTTGCTGAATACAAGGCGAATATAAAATAATTAATAGTTTGCCTAAGGACTTAGAAACGAAGGTCATAAAAAGTAACTTGAAAAGATATAATTTACAAAACCAACAACAACCAAAAATGAACCTAGGAATAACTCTAATAGAAGGTGTTCACAATCTTTTTGGAAAAAAGTACAAAATTTTATTGAAAGATATGATAGAAGACCTAACTAAATTACAAGACATATTATACCCATAAATAGGAATACTTAATATCAGAAAATATTTTCTGAACTTCTGTAAATTAAATGGAATTTCATTAAAATCCGAGCAATATATTTTTATGGAAACTGATTGTTTTAAAAAATTAATATGGGAGAGTAAAGTATCATGAATAGTTAAGACCATTTTAAAGACTTGTCTTACCATATAGCAACAGGATACCATAATATTTACAGGACGATGTGATATTGGTTCATAGACAAATAGATAAGTGAAATAGAATAGGAAATCCAGAAACAGATGGAAGTGTACAAGAAATTTGGTTTATCATAGAGAAAGCTTTACAAATTAACAGAGGAAAGGGTGGGTGCAGTGGCTGCTGCACTACAGCCTGGGCAACAGAGCAAGACCCTGTCTCAAAACAAACAAACAAACAAAAAGCAAATTAACAGAGAAAAGTGTTGGTGTGATTGATTTATTATATGAAAAAAATTTCCCTGACTTATGCCTTAAGCAAAAATAAATTTCATACAGATTAAAGATTTAAATGTGAAAAACAAAACTTGAAATTTTTAGATTAAAAAATGAGAATATGTTTATTATATTGGGATAGGGAAGGATGTTTTAACTAAGCGCCCCAAAAAAGAAAAGACTACTTGATAATGAACTTCTAATAGTAAAAGTTTAAGTCATCATGAATGTAACTGAAAGATAATTGTCAGGCAGGGAAAAGTAATTCACAACACAGAAAAGAGATTTATATCAAATATATGATGAATTATTACAGACAAAGTAGAAAAATGATTTAAAAAGTCAACCACATCCCCTCCACCCCAAATAGGCAATGGATATGAGCAGACAAATCACCAAAACAGAAAGCATAATGATGAGTAAACAGGATAGTACTGTCACTAGTAATCTGGGTAAAAAAAAAAAAAAAAAAAATGAAAATGAAGAATCATTTCATACCTATCAGATTAGTGAGATGTAAACATTAATAATACCAAATATTAAGCAGTGATGTGGACCAATGATTACTTTTTTAGATTGCAGTGGAAGTATAAATTGGTACAACCACTTTGGAAAGCAATTTTGTAATACACAAACATTTCAAAATTTGCAGCTGTTTTTGAAACAAGAGAGTTTGGCAATATCCAGTGTATCTGATAATGTGCATATCCTATGACCATCAATTTCTTGTTTAGTCCTATTATCATGGAAAAGCTCTCATCAGAGACATAAAGATGTCCATTTGACGCATTGTTTGTAATAGTGAAAACTAGAACCAAACAAATCTCCACTAACAGGTGACCAAAAGCGTAAGATGTGGTGTCTTCCTATGATGCAAAACAACAGCATTTAAAATGAATAAGCAAGAGCCATATGAATTTACATTGATAAATGTCAGGGATACATAGGTTGAGTGTATAAAATAGGTTTCCAAGTGTTAAGTAGAGTATGATTCCTTTTGCACATATTTTGGACACCAGACAAAACAATATTATTTTAAAAATCTAGCCAGCCTACATGGCAGATAATGATAATATTTGGTTTTGGATTCAAAGAGAGGGAACTAGGATTTGGGCGTTCAACTTGATATGTAGTGTAAACATTTATTCATTGTTGGTGTTTCATGCATGCCTCTATGTGCTTTTCTGTATTTATAGTTTAAAAAGAAAATAAATGAATTAAGGAAAATAGTGCATAATAAACAGAAGTTAAGAAATCAAATACACAGCCATAAAAAAAGAACAAAATCATGTCCTTTAAGGCAGCAACATGAATGCAGCTTGAGGCCATTATTCTAAGCAAATTTATTCAGAAACAGAAAATTAAATACTGCATGTACTCACTTATAAGTGAGAGCTAAACATTGGGTATACATGGACACAAATATGAAAACAACAGATACTTGGGACTCCAAAAGTCGGGAGGGGGTGAGGTAAGGGTTGAAAAACCTTGGATACTATGTTCCATACTTGTGTGATAGGATCATGAAAGCCCAAACCTCAAAGCATTGTGCAATATACCCATGTAACAAACCTGCACATGTACCTCCTAAATCTAAAAAAAAAAAGAAAGAAAACTGTAACAATTCTATCATATAGTAACATTACAAAAAAGAAATCAAATAACATAAGGCTCCTTGATGGCATAGTTTCTTCTCACACTTTTGGCAAATAGCTAAGGTATCTAGATTCCATTGGGCATTATATTGG
Source organism: Macaca mulatta (assembly GCF_049350105.2). Taxonomy (NCBI): domain Eukaryota; kingdom Metazoa; phylum Chordata; class Mammalia; order Primates; family Cercopithecidae; genus Macaca; species Macaca mulatta. The sequence continues at coordinate 114,948,397 of NC_133410.1, read as the reverse complement.
GTGTATGGATTGTCTACAAGATAGATACAATTCTGGCTGAAACTCTGAAGAGAACACAGGCAAGTTAAATGATAATCACAATAGCATAAAAAGAAAAACTGTCAACACGTGGAAGTGTACAGCATTAATGCAGTTATGTAAGAGAACCACTGTATTGAGTAGAATGCCTCTGGATGTAACAGAAACTAGCTTAAACAATTATAGAAATTTATTGGTTTGAATAACTGGCACGTTTAAAGGTAGATCAGGATAAGTTTGATTCAACAGCTAAAAAACATCATCCACTAGCAAATTTCTTACCCCTTCTAAATTCTTCAATCCATGGGGGTCAGCTCAGTATGGATCTACTGTTGGCTCCCCCTTGTGGTGTTGGGTGATTACCAAATTATCACAGTTTTATGTTTTTCCTGTGCATGACCAGGGAGAGAGACAAGAGAGGCTGTTTTGGAAGAAACAAGTACAATTCTTTCTTTAGCAGCTTCCAGCAGATTTTTTTTCCCAAAGCCTTGATACTGCTGTATTCCCAACACTGGGCAAAATGAAGACTCTTGATTAAGATCTGTTCAACTGACCTGCATCTCCACCGATAATCAGCTCATAAAACACTCAGTGTAATATCAAAAAGTCCAGTGTTTGTAAGGAACAAAATGCTTTTGTCTTTTTAAATATTACCAAATATTTATTAATATTTAATTCATCTGTTTTAAAAATATTCAGCATTTTTCTTCGAAAAGTATTGTCTTGAGTTGTCAGATGTCATTTTTTAATACAGTCAGCCCTTTGTATCTGTGTGTTCCATGTCCACGAATTCAATTAACTATGAATAAAAAGTATTGGAAAAAAAATACAACAAAAAGTTAAAGATTTTCAAAACCGATTTAGAATAACAACTATTTACATAATATTTATATTGTACTAGGTATTATAAGTAATCTGGAGATGATTTAATGTATACAGACGGATACGTTCAGATTATTTGCATATACTACAGGGACTTGAGCATGCATGGATTTTGGCATCTACACTGTTTCTGGAAGGAATCCTCTGTGGATCTTGAGTGACAACTGTTTGTCTCTATTCTGAAAGTTATAATCACAAATTATAGAATACGCGACTATGTTACTTAGAAATGTATAATGATGTGCCCGGCATGGTGGCTCACGCCTGTAATCCCAGCACTTTGGGAAGCCAAGGCTGGCGGATCTCCTGAGGTCGGGAGTTTGAGACCAGCCTGACCAATATGGAGAAACCCCGTCTCTACTAATAATACAAACATTAGCTGGGCGTGGTGGCATTCACGCCTGTAATCCCAGCTACTTGGGCGGCTGAGGCAGGAGAATCGATTGAACCCGGGAGGTGGAGGTTGCGATGAGCCCAGATCGCGCCATTGCACTCCAGCCTGGGCAACAAGAGCCAAACTCCGTCCTGCCCCGCTCCAAAAAAAAAAAAAAAAAAAGAAAAGAAAAAAAGAAATATGTAATGATGTGATAGAAAATAAGTGTGTAAGGATGATTATTTTTATCTTGAATATAAAATCATAGGGAACAATAAAAGCAGTAGGGGTAAATATGGATAAATAATTCATAAGTTGCTAAAATTCTACATAGCCTTGATATAAAAACCAGAAACTATAAAAAAAGATAAATTTAACTACCTCGAAATTAAAATGGAGTACATAAAACTATAAAGAACGGTGGATATAGAAACAATGAACTAGTAATTAATATTTATAATACACGTGATTTATGGGTTAATTGCTGTAAATTATAAGAAATATTACAATGTAAAATTACTTTATTGTAATAACTACAGGAAATAAAAAATGGCAAGAGTAATAAAACATAACCCACAGAAAAATGCAAATAACTAACAAATATATGAAAAGATGCTACATCTGACTACCAATGAAAGAAATATAAATTCAAGCAGTGAGATATTTTTCTTAGAAAATATTAAAACGATGAGCCTAGTGATGAAAACATTCCATTCTTGTGTAAACATTACATTCTACAATGCAAGTTAGCATAACTTTATGCAACGCAGTTTGGAAATATCTATTTAAAATAAAATTATATTCAAAATTAAAATATTGATGATTTTCAAGTCAAAAATTCTACTTCTAAGTTTTCCTGAGAAAAAGTTGCACAAATGCAGAAAGATTTATCTATGTAGGTATTCATTGCAACTCTGTTTTCATAGTAAAAATTAGAAACCTCTTAATTGTTCATCAGTTGCGAGCCAATTAAAAAACATACATCTCTATGGAAATTATGCAATTCTTAAAATAGTATGTTATATCTATACATGCTGACAAAGATAACTACTGAAGTGATAAAAATTGCCAAACTATATACAACCTGATCACATTTTTGTAAAATACATGATCTAGGTGTTTGAATGTGTACTTAAAAAATCCAGAAGAGTGTACATCATAGGAAAATTTATAATTATCTCTTGGGGGTGGGATTATGAAAAAGTAACACTTTTTATGTAAACATTCTACGTTGTTTAAATATTTTACAATGGGCATGTAACACTTGTTACCAGAAGTATATCTAATTTTACATATTTAAATACATAATTTTTACATTATGTTTTTATTACATTATAAATATAATTTTTATGACCTCTAAATGAAGGGATAAAAGCAATAAAAATGGAATATTGAAGTATGATGATTATTTTGAGATGGTGAATGGCAGGAGACTGTGACATTCTAGGGAGTTTATAACATCAGCACTTGGTACAGCACATTTTGCTTTGTAGGTACAAAAATGCTTACCGATGCTTCTCAAAATGTATAAAAGACCATCGCCAATCAGCTTCTGAGGTTTTCTCTGATTATTAATGGTGATCCATTTTGCTTTAATAAAGTAAAATGTTCTATCTAATGATAGTTATAGCAGACAACCAAAACTATCTGACTATGAAAAAAAAAATCTCCCTTCTCTTTGTCCTATTTTATCATTTATTTACTAAGTATTTAGGGCTAAGGATCTAAAGATAAATAATAGTGAATATGCCTTTAAGTAACTTGAATTCTGATGAGAAGCCAAACAAATAATAAAGAAACAGAAGATAGGTATTAATACATTGAAATAAAGTGATAGTTGAGTTAGAGTTGAAATAGGATTCTATGCTTAGAAATTAAGCTGGTCTCCCTGTATGTAATGGTAGATATTACATTTCACTTTTAGGTAGATTTTTACTCTGTGATAAAATACCTAATTATAATTGTCTCTTAGTTATATAAGTTAGGGTGAATATAGTTTGGGAAATTGGCATTTGGGACTTTTCATGGAGAGCCGAGAAAGATAATATTGTACAGCAACAGTCCCCAAACATTTTACAATCCCCAACCTTTTTGGTACCAAGGACTGGTTTCACCGAAGACAGTTTTTCCATGCACCAGGACAGAGAGATGGTTTTGAGATTATTCAAGTGCATTATATTTATAGTGCACTTTATTTCTATTATTATTACATTGCAATATATGATAAAGTAATTATACAACTCACCATCTTGTGGAATTGGTGGGATCCCTGAACTTGTTTTCTTGCAACTAGATGGTCCCATCTAGGGGTGGTGGGAGATAGTGACAGATCATCAGGCATTAGATTATCATAAAGAACATGTAACCTAGATCCTTTGCATGCACAGTTCATAATAGGGTCTATGCTCCTATGAGAGGCTAATGCCACCACTGATCTTACAGGTGGTGGAGCTCAGGCCCTAATGTGAGCAATGAGGAGTGTTTGCAAATACAGATGAAGCTACTCACCCACCACTCACCTCCTGCTGTGTGGCCTGGTTCTAATTAGGCTACAGAACAGTAGCAAGGGATGGGGCCAGTACCGTTTCCTGGGGGTTGGGGACCCCTGTTGTACAGAGTGCAACAATTAGGAGACCCAATTACAGGATTAGCAGAGGGAATCACCCTGAGTGGCAAATATCCAAATCACAATGAGGTGGCCTAGTACATAACATGGCCACAGAGTGTGGTTGATGCTGTAAACTTCCATGGACCCAGCTATTCTGACACAGCAGTATTTTTAAGGAAAAAATATCTGAGCTTAGATATAAGCTAAAAAGTGGTAAGCTGGGTGCCCAACATTGACCCCATGAGGCCTTGCCATCAGTGTATGTCAAATTGGCAGAACAAGTCTTCAAATGATGGCATCATGAGCTAATAAGAAGAAACAGTGTGAGTGCATGAGATGTAGATTAAATAAATCTCTAGAGTATCTGGACAATGAGGGATAAGAGAGAATAATAGACATATTCTCAAATAGGTTAGGTGGCTCATGTTGTAATCCCAGTACTTTGAGAGGCTGAGGTGTGATGATCGCTTGAAGCCAGGAGTTTGAAACCAGCCTGGGCAACATAGCAAGACCCTGTATCTACCAAAAAAGTTTTTAAAAAATTAGCTGGGTGCCCAGGCACGGTGGCTCATGCCTGTAATCCCAGCACTTTGGGTGGCCAAGGCGGGTGGATCACTTGAGGTCAGGAGTTCAAGATCAGCCTGGCCAACATGGTGAAACCTCGTCTGTACTAAAAATATAAAAATTAGCCAGGTGTGTTGGTGCTCACCTGTAATCCCAGGTAGTCAGGAGGCTGAGACACAAGAATTGCTTGAACCTAAGAAGTAGAGGTTGCAGTGAGCCAAGATTGTGCCACTACACTCCAGCCTGAGCAACAAAGCAAGACTCTGTCTCTCTCTCTCTCTCTCTCTCTCTCACACACACACACACACACACACACACACACACACACTAGCTGGACATGGTGGTGTGTACCTGTAGTCCCAGATACTCAGGAGGGTGAGGCAGGGGGATTGCTTAAGCCCAGTCATTCAAGGATGCAGTGGGCTATGACCCCACCACTTCATTCCGGCCTGGGTGACAGAGTAAGACCCTGCCTGTAAAAAAATTGAAAGAAAATAAAAATAAAAATAAAAGGCAGCAAATGGATACCTGGGGAATAAGAAGATAGCAGTGGAGTGAAATAGTTTGGGATTAGAGTTGGGAAATTTGAGACTCTAAATATTGCTTTCTTCATTATAATTATGCCAATTTTAAAAGACAAGAGAATAAAGCAGAAGAAGGAGCTTCAGAGCTTGAAGACAAGGTTTTCAAATTAACCCAATCCAACAAAGACCAAGAAAAAAGAATAAGAAATAAATGAACAAAGCCTCCAAGAAGTTTGGGATTATGTTAAATGACCAAACCTAAGAATAATCAGAGTTTCTGAGAAGGAAGAGAAATCTACAAGTTTGGAAAACGTCTTTGGGGGAATAATTGAGAAAAACTTCCCCAGCCTTGTTAGAGACTAGACATTGAAATACAAGAAGCTCAAAGAACACCTGGGAAATTCATTGCAAAAGGATCATCACCTAGGCACATTGTCATCAGGTTATCTAAAGTCAAAATGAAGAAAAGAATCTTAAGAGCTGTAAGGCAAAAGCATCAGGCAACCTATAAAGGAAAACCTATCAGATTAATAACAGATTTCTCAGCAGAAACCCACCAAACTAGAAGAGATTGGGGCCCTATCTTCAGCCTCCTTAAACAAAACAGTTACCAGCCAAGAATTTTGTATCCAGTCAAACTAAGCTTCATAAATGAAGAAAAGATACAATCTTCTTCAGACAAAAAAATACTGAGAGAATTCACCACTACCAAGCCACCACTACAAGAACTGCTAAAAGGAGCTCTAAATCTTGAAACAAGTCATGGAAACACATCAAAAGCATAAATCTCACGGGACCTATAAAACAAAAATACAATTTAAAAAAAAAGTTACACAGGCAACAAATAGCACGATGAATGGAATGGTACCTCACATCTTAATACTAATGTTGAATGTAAATGGCCTAAATGCTCCACTTAAAAGATACAGAATTGCAGAATGGGTAAGAATTTGCCAACCCAAGTATCTGCTGCCTTCAAGAGACTCACCTAATACAAAGGACTCACATAAACTTTAAATGTGGAAAAATGACATTCCATGCAAATGGACATCAAAAGTGAGCAGAAATAGCTATTCTTGTATCAGACAAAACAAACTTTAAAGCAACACCAATTAAAAAAGACAAAGAGGGACATTATACAATGATAAAAGACTTGTCCAACAGAAAAATGTTAGAATCCTAAATATATATGCACCTAACACTGGAGCTCCCAAGTTTATAAAACAATTACTACTGTACCTAAGTAATGGACCTAAGAATTACTTATAAGTAATTCACTATAATTCCTTATAAGAATTACTTATAAGTAATTTCCTATAATAATTACTTATAACAATTACTATTGGACCTAAGACAATAACAAAATCATAGTGGGGGATTATAATACTCCACTGACAGCACTAGACAGGTCATCAAGAAAGAAAGTCAACAAAGAAACAATGGATTTAAACTATGCCCTGGAATAAATGGACTTAACAGATATTTAACAGAACATTCTACCCAACAAACACAGAATATACATTCTGTTCTTGAGTGCATGGAACTTTCTCCAACATAGACCATATGATAGGCCACAACACAAGTCTCAGTAAATTTAAGAAAATTGAAATTATACCAAGTACTCTCTCAGACAACAGTGGACTAAAACTGGAAATCAACTCCAAAAAGAACCCTCAAAACCATGCAAAGACATGGAAATTAAATAACCTGCTCCTGAATGATCATTGGGTAAAAAATGAAATCAAGATGGAAGTTAAAAAATTCTTCGAAGTGGCCTGTAATCCCAGCACTTTGGGAGGCCAAGACGGGCGGATCACGAGGTCAGGAGATCGAGACCATCCTGGCTAATATGGTGAAACCCCGTCTCTACTAAAAATACAAAAAGCTAGCCAGGCGAGGTGGTGGACGCCTGTAGTCCCAGCTACTCGGGAGGCTGAGGCAGGAGAATGGCGTAAACTCGGGAGGCGGAGCTTGCAGTGAGCTGAGATCCAGCCACTGCACTCCAGCCTGGCTGACAGAGCAAGACTCCGTCTCAAAAAAAAAAAATTATTCGAAGTGAACAATAATACTGACATAACCTATCAAAACTTCTGGGATACAGCAAAGATCATGCTAAGAGGAAAGTTCATAGCCTTAAATGCCTACATCAAAAAGTCTGAAAGAGTACAAATACACAATCTAAGGTCATACCTCAATGAACTAGAGAAATAAGAACAAACCCAAACCCAGGAGAAGAAAGGAAATAACAAAAATCAAGGTAGAACTAAATGAAATTGACACACAAAAAAATACAAAAGATAGATTAAACAAAAAGCTGGTTCTTTGAAAAGATAAAACAAAATATGATACATCATTAGCAAGAATAACCAAGAAAAGAAGAGAGAAAATCTAGATAAGCTCAATTAGCAATGAAACAGGAGATATTACAACCAACACCACAGAAATACAAAAGATCATTCAAGGCTACTATGAATATCTTTACACACATAAACTAGAAAACCTAGAGGAGGTGGATAAATTGCTGGAAAGATACAACCCTCCTAGCTTAAATCAGGAAGAATCAGATACCCTGAACAGACCAATATACAAGCAGCAAGATTGAAATGGTAATAAAAAAAATTACCAACAAAAAAAATTCGGGACCAGACAGATTCACAGCTGAATTCTACCAGACATTGAAAGAAGAATTGGTACCAATCCTATTGACACTATTCCACAAGATAGAGAAAGAGGGAATCCTCCCTAAATCATTCTATGAAGGCAGTATCACCATAATACCAAAATCAGGAAAGGACATAACCAAAAAAAGAAAACTACAGACCAATATCCCTGATAAACATAGATGCAAAAATCCTTAACAAAATACTAGCTAATGGAATCCAACAATGTATCAAAAAGATAATCCACCATGATCAAGTGAGTTTCATACCAGGGATGCAGGGATTGCTTAACATATGCAAGTCAATAAATGTGATACACCACATAAACAGAATTAAAAGCAAAAATCACATGATCATCTAAATAGATGCAGAAAAAGCATTTGACAAAATCCAGCATCCTTTTATGATTAAAACCCTCAACAAAATTGACATAGAAGGGACATACCTTAATGTAATAAAAGCCATCTATGACAAACCCACAGCCAGCATAATATTTAAAGGGGAAAAGTTGAAAACATTCCCTCTGAGAACAGGAACAAGACAAGGATGCCCACTTTCACCACTTCTCTTCAACATAGTACTGGAAGTCCTAACAAGAGCAATCAGACAAGAAAAAAAAATAAAGGGCATCCAAATAGGTAAAGAGGAAGTCAAATTGTTGCTGTTTGCTGAAAACTCTAAAGACTCCAAAAAGCTACTGGAACTGATAAATGAATGCAGCAAAGTTTCAGGATACAAAATTAATGTACACAAATCCATAGCTCTGCTATACGCTAGCAGTGACTAAGCTGAGAATCAAATGAAGAACTCAACTGCTTTTACAATAACTGCAAAAAAAAAAAAAAATACTTAGGAACATACCTAACCAAGGAGGTAAAAGACCTCAACAAGGAAAATTACAAAACACTGCTGAAAGAAATCACAGATGATACAAACAAATGGAAACATATCCCATGCTCATAGAAGGGTAGAATCAATATTGTGAAAATGACCATACTACCAAAAGCAATCTACAAATTCAATGCAATTCCTATCAAAATACCACCATCATCCTTCACAGAACTAGAAAAAACAATCCTAAAATTCACACAGAACCAAAAAAGAGCCCCCATAGCCAATGCAAGACTAAGCAAAAAGAACAAATCTGGAGCCATCACATTATCTGACTTCAACCTATACTATAAGGCCATAGTCACCCAAACAGCATGGCACTGGTATAAAAATACACACATAGGTCAATGGAACAGAATAGAGAACCCATAAATAAACCCAAATACTCACAGCAACTGATCATTGACAAAACAAACAAAAACATAAAGTGGGGAAAGGGCCCTATTCTACAAATGGTGCTGGAATAATTGGCTAGCCACATGTAGGAGAATGAAACTGGATCCCCGTTTCTCACCTTATACAAAAATCAACTCAAGATGGATCAAGGACTTAAATCTAAGGCCTGAAACTATAAAAATTCTAGAAGATATCCTCAGAAAAACCCTCCTAGACCCTGGCTTAGGCAAGGATTTCATGACCAAGAACTCAAAAGCAAATGCAATAAAAACAAAGATAATTATCTGGGACTTTAATTAAACTAAAGAACTTTTGCATGGCAAAAGGACCAGCCAGCAGAGTAAACAGACACCTCACAGAGTGGGAGAAAATCTTTACAACCTATCCATCTGACAAAGGACTAATATCCAGAATTGACAACAAACCCAACTAAATCAACAAGAAAAAAAAAAAACAATCCCATCAAAAAGTGGGCTAAGGACGTGAACAGACAATTCTCAAAAGAAGATATATAAATGGCCAACAAACATATGAAAAAATGCTCAACATTGCTAATGATCAGGGAAATGCAAATCAAAACCACAATGCGATACCACCTTACTCCTACAAAAGTGGCCATATTAAAAAACTCAAAAAATAATAGATGTTGGCGTGGATGCGATGAAAAGGGAATACTTCTTTTTTATTATTATTATTATACTTTAAGTTCTAGAGTACATGTGCACAACGTGCACGTTTGTTACATATGTATACATGTGCCATGTTGGTGTGCTGCACCCATCAACTCATCAGCACCCATCAACTCATCATTTACATCAGGTATAACTCCCAATGCCATCCCTCCTCCCTCCCCCCTCCCCACAGTAGGCCGCAGTGTGTGATGTTCCCCTTCCCGTGTCCAAGTGATCTCATTGTTCAATTCCCACCTATAAGTGAGAACATGCGGTGTTTGGTTTTCTGTTCTTGTGATAGTTTGCTGAGAATGATGGCTTCCAGCTGCATCCATGTCCCTACAAAGGACACGAACTCATCTGAAAAGGGAATACTTCTACACTATGGAAAACAATGTGGAGATTCCTTAAACACCTAAAAGTAGAACTACCATTTGACCCAGCAATCCCACTACTGGGTATCTACCCAAAGGAAAAGAAGTCATTATATGAAAAAGATACTTGCACTGCATGTTTATAACAACACAATTCGCAATTGCAAAAATGTAGAACCAACCTAAATGCCTATAAATCAACAAGTGGATAAAGAAACTGTGGTGTATATATACAATGGAATATTATTCAGCCATAAAAAGGAATGAATTAATAGCATCAGCAGCAACTTGGATGGGATTGGAGACTATTATTCTAAGTGTAGTAACTCAGGAATGGAAAGCCAAACATCATATGTTCTCACTCATAAGTGGGAGCTAAGCTATGAGGATGCAAAGGCATAAGAATGGCACAATGGACTTTGGGGACTCAAGGGGAAAGGGTGGGAAGTGGGTGAGGGATAAAAGACTACAAATTGGGTTCAGTGTATGCTGCTTGGGTGATGCTCAAAATCTCACAAATCACCACTAAAAAACTTACTCATGTACCCAAATGCCACCATATTTTAAACTATGAAAATAAAAAAGTTTAAATAAATGAATAAGTAAAAGATAAGGGAATAGAAGCTCAGGAAGTTAACAAAATCAACCAAAGGTACCCACCTTTTAAGCAGCAGGAATGGGAATGAAACCCAGAGTGCCGAGTAATACAGCTGATGTGTCTCATCATGTTTACCTGAGTACCTTCTTGGTGTATCCCTTTGAAATCTAATAGGCACCTCAAATCGGACTGGACAAAATAGGACTCTTGATTTTTCTGTCTGCTCTCCAAATTCACTTCCCCACAGGTTTTCCCAATTTCAATTATGACCTTATCCATCCAGCTGCTGAGGCTCCCAACTTAAGAGGCTCCTTAATTTATCTTTGCCATACAACTCCCTCCAGTTAATCAGTAGATCCCACAGGCTCTATCTCTAAAATATACTGCCATTAATACTGCTCATCTATCATTTTTTATTCTGATGATGGCATAGCCTCTAAGTTGGTCATCTAGTAGAATAAGCCTTAAAATAGTTACATCATATGCTGCTAAGAACTCATGTCTTCTTAATAATTTATCCTCCACACAGAAGTCAAAGTGAGCCTCCCCTTTAGACATTTGTTGGAATTGAGTAAGGTGTCAGCCTCCATGGCCTTTGGCTGTAGCTTATGGGGGAGCACCCTGTTCTGTTCCCCAAGCAGAGGAGAGGAGAAATGTCATAACACTCTATCAACTGTGGAAATAAATGAAGGACACCCAAATGAGAAGTGAGGTTATTTACTTAGAGCTTTGCTATAGCAGATGTGTCAGCCACCATCAGTTACATTTGGCAGAGACTCAAGGCAGACAGGCAGGACAGTGGGAAGCCTTTCAGGTATGCTCTGATTGAAACTGTTGGCCCAAGGAAACTAGAGGAAGGCAAACTAGAAGTGCAGCATTTTACATGATTGGTTTGAGGAGTATACTTGGCTTTCTCTGGCTGGTCCTGAGTTGAAAAAGGGGGCAAGAAATAGAGACGTGGCTGGGCGCCATGGCTCACACCTGTAATCCCAGCACCATGGCAGGCCGAGGTGGGCAGATCACTTCAGTGCAGTTCTGGACCAGTCTGGGCAACATGACAAAACCCCATCTCTACTGAAAAATTAAAAAATAAAAAAATAAAAATTAACCAGGCTTCATGGGGCTAAACATTAGTCTCCAGATACTCAGGAGTCTGGGGTGGGAGGATCACTTGAGCCTGGGAGATTGAGGCTGCAGTGAGCCAATATCATGCCACTACCCTCACAGCCTGGGCAACAGAGTGAGACCCTGTCTCAACATCAACAAATAGAGAAGCTGGCAGTCACTGACCAAGTCTTGACTGTTCTGACCAATTGCTACAGAGGTTGTGGTTTGGCTTCTCTGGCTGATTGTTGCAGCTGTGGGTTAAAGTTCTTTTGACATATATGCATATATAGTCCAGCCATTATTTGTTTGCATATTCAGCCTTTATGATTCTTCCTGTGAAAAAGTCTTTTTTCATCTTTTTGAATCTTTAAGTCTCCCCTCATCAAGGTAGGCCAGAACAAATCACCTGATTAATTTTTAGGCTGCCTCTTTTGAGTCACTCTTCAGTTATGGAGAGTATGATATATCTTCTTATAATTTGTGGATAACAAAACATTTTGTTCTCAAGTTTAGAGCCTCACTCAGAAACTGATAAAACAGTAAAAGTCCTATGACATCCTATTACATAAGTATCAGTAAAGAGGACTCATTTGAGAAGTTTGGCAGCAAAAAGTGGAAGATAAATTAAATAGTTATTAGAATGAGCAATCAGGCAAACAAGAGTCCCTCCCCTCTCTTCCTTTCCTTTTCCTTCCCCTCCTTTTCCTTCCCCTCCCTCTCCTTCCCTTCCCTCTCCTTCCCTTCCCTCTCCTTCCCTTCCCTCTCCTTCCCCTCCCTCTCCTTCCCTTCCCTCTCCTTCCCCTCCCTCTCCTTCCCTTCCCTCTCCTTCCCTTCCCTCTCCTTCCCTTCCCTCTCCTTCCCTTCCCTCTCCTTCCCTTCCCTCTCCTTCCCTTCCCTCTCCTTCCCCTCCCTCTCCTTCCCCTCCCTCTTCTTCCCCTCCCTTTTCTTCCCCTCCCTTTTCTTCCCCTCCCTTCGCCTTCCTTCCCCTTCTTTTCTTCTTTTTTTTTCCCTTAAGGCATACGCCTTCACAATAAAATCCACACTCCTTAGCATGGCTAGATCCCTCAGGACTAAGTCCAACTTGGTCCTGCTCATCTCATTTGCTATGAATCCCAGACACAATTATGTATTTCCACTACTAGTAGCTGCTGTGAAAAGCAGTGTAATATAGATCACAGAGAGACCAACATGTACTCAGATTAAAAGACTGCCTCAAAAATCTAGGATTGGTGGCCGGGCATGATGGCTCACACCTATAATCCTAGCACTTTGGGAAGCCAAGGTGGGCAGTTCACTTGGGGTCAGGAGTTCAAAAGCAGCCTGGCCAACATGGTGAAACGCCATCTCTACTAAAAATACACAAATTAGCCAGGTGTGGTGGTGGGTGCCTGTAATCCCAGCTACTTAGGAGGCTGAGGCAGGAGAACTGCTTGAACCCGGGAGGTGGAGGCTGCAGTGAGCTGAGATCATGCCACTGCACTCCAGCTGGGGCGACAGAGCAAGACTCTGTCTCAAAAAAATCAATCAATCAATCAATCTAAGGTGGGTTGTTAAGAATATGAGCTAGCTTTATGCACAACAGCAGCAATTGCAACAATTTCCATTTTTTTCTATACAATAAAATAACAAAATTGTCCATTTCTTGCTCAGCCTAACCTCTTACAAGAATGAAGTGAGAGAGGCCGGGCGCGGTGGCTCAAGCCTGTAATCCCAGCACTTTGGGAGGCCGAGGTGGGTGGATCACGAGGTCAGGAGATCGAGACTATCCTGGCTAACATGGTGAAACCCCGTCTCTACTAAAAATACAAAAAAAAACTAGCCGGGCGTGGTGGCGGGCGCCTGTAGTCTCAGCTACTTGGGAGGCTGAGGCGGGAGAATGGCGTGAACCCGGGAGGCAGAGCTTGCAGTGAGCCGAGATCACGCCACTGCACTCCAGCCTGGGAGACACAGCGAGACTCCGTCTCAAAAAAAAAAAAAAAAAAAAAAAAAAAAAAAAAAAAAAAAGAATGAAGTGAGAGAAAAAAATAACATCTTTAGTAAATTGTTGTAAATACAATACAGAAACAGAGCACTTCACTTGGAATTTCAAATAATAATTTCAGGAATTGTCAGTGTTAGTGTTCTGAGTTCTGACTTTGAAATGAAAGGGGAGGCTGAATAAGAGGACCTATGATGGCTGAGGAAAAAAGACAAGGCTATAATGAGACAATCTGGTAGGGCAAGGATGTATGCATGTATCACATAGGCCAAGTGTGGACCACTTTGGCTGTCTTGCAAGGAACTGCTCAAGAAGACTTTCTGGAAATGTGAGATGACACAGACGGTCTCCTAAGAACTCACAAAACTATCCAATGAGAAAAAGTATCAGGTTTTTTTTTTTGGGGGGGGAAGCGGTGCCAAATGGCAAAACTATATAAGCTAAACAGCAATATTTCTACTTTCTATTTCTGTTCACTTCTACCATACCATCACTGCAAAAGCCACAAGTAGCATAGTGACTAGGAGAGAAAGGAACTAAATTTTCTTTTCCCCTCAAATTCCGATGTTTTATTTCTTTGTGTCAACCTTTATTTTTTGCCAACACTTCTGAAATAATTGCTAAGAAAATTACTCTGCCTCTCCTCTGCCATAGATGATGACATGCTTGGTTAAATTGTGAGTAAAGAAGCCATCTATAAAATATTAAAGGATTAATATTATAGATAAATTAGACAAGTACTGCACCCTCCCATTGAATTGTAGTTCTAATGAAGCACTTCTCTTAAACTGTTATTCCACCTTGAGAAAACCACGAATTAACTTGAAAGTTTGAAGAAAGCCCTCTGATTGCTCACTGGACCATGGCTATCCCAGCAATTGGCCTCTACTGATATTAGAAAGGAAAAAAAAACAAAACAAACAAACAAACACAAAGGAATACTTTTCCAGAGTTCCATATGGAACCTTGGATCAGGTAGCCCACCAGTCTTCTCATCTCTCTTACCTTCCACTATTTCCTGAACAGCAGAGCTCTCTGCTGCACTTCCTTCTGAATTCATTACCCATTCTTGTCTTTGCGAATCACTCGTCCCATACTGTCCTTGGAACTTCTATCTCCATGTAAACACATCCTCTTACAACTTCAGATGTTCTAAAAAACAGTCTATCGGCTTGCCTTAACTGATCCTGGACATTTCTCATAGGTGCCATCTTCCTTCTGGTTTTTTCATATTGAAAACTCTTCATTCCCTCACTTGCCACATGTCCCAGAGCTTGCTGGAATATTAGAACTTTTCCTTTCCTCTCTTGCAATTTTTCACCATTATAGCTATTCTGTGCACTGACCAATACAGTAGCCAGTTGATACATGTGACTATTAAGCACTAGGAGTGTGACTAATCCAAATTGAGATCTGTTCCATGTGTAAAACACACCCCAAATTTTGAAGACCTAGTATGAGAAACAGAATGTAAAATATTTAACAAATAATTTTACATTGATTATATGTTGATAACGATTTGAATACACTGAGTTAAATCAAATAGAAAATCAATTTCTTGTTTATTTTTACTTTTTGAAAATGTAGGAAATAGAAAAGTTTAAATTATATATGTAGCTCACATTATATTTCTATTATAAAGTGATAGAGATTACATAATTTTACAAAATGAATAAAAACTTATGTGATTAGTTTTTTCATGTACTCTGTGCCTATTGTGTACAGGCATTAATGTTGAGGCAACGAATAACATGCTTGTGGTTTATGGAGCTTACATTATAGTGAGGAAAGAGATCATATATAAACTACCAGTACATACAAAGTAAGTAGGATGTTGATACATGCTACAGAAAAAGTAAAGTAGGGTAAAGAGAATAGGAAATGTTGGAGATGAGGACATGGGCTTCTGTAATTAGGGATGGCCTCACTGGAAAGTTAGTAATTGAACAGAGAACTTCAAGAATTCAAAGAATAAGCCATGGGGGTGCTGGGGAAGAAATGTTTAGGTCAGAGCAAGTGCAAAGGACTTGAGAAGGACATAGGTGTGATGAGTGTAGCAATGGCAATGGGACAAACATCACTGCAATGGAGTAAGTGAGACAGGAATTATGAAGTAAGAGAGGTGGTATGTGAGACAGTGGGGACATGGAGGATCGTATTATATTAGGGCCTGGAGGGTATTGAAAAGCCTCTAGCTTTTATTTTGGATGAGGTGAGAAGCCAGTGGAGGATGTTGAGCAGAGGTGTGACATGCTCTCACTTAGATTTTAAAAGAATGGCTCTTGCTGTCATGTTGATAAGAGAGTAGTAGTAGGTAAGGACTGATGAGAAAGCAACTATTGCAATAACACAGCAAGAACTGGATGGTGGTTGGCTAGGATAGGTAGTAATGGGGTTGAATTCAGGATATATGTTGAAGATACAGGAACTTGGATTTGCTGGATATGGGAAGTGGGAAGAAAAAGGAGCCAAGGATGACTCCAAAGTGGTAGCTTGGGAGACTGGCAGGATGAAGGGGCCATTTATTGAGAAGGAGCATGTTGTGGGAAGTAGAGGAGGGAATCTGTATTTGGCCATCAATTTGAGGGGTAGAAACAAAGTGCTAAATTCAAAAAAAGGAGAGGGAAAACCTATCTCAGGGTGTCAAGAAGTTTTCTTAGAGTTCATGACACTTTGAGCTATGCCTTAAAATATAGGTGAGGTTTTTCAAGGCAAGAAAGTAAGAAAGTGAAAGCAGTGTCCTGCCTCTTGAGCTAAGAAGAACACAGGCAAAGGAAATGGGAAAGCCCAGACTGTGTTTGGAATGGTGATTCTTATGATCTGGTTGCAGCACACGATACATGTAGGAAACTGCAGAGAAATCAGTTTGGAAAAGCAGACTGGAACAAGATGGTGATAGCCTTATGTACTCAGTTAAAGGGTTTGGACTTGATTTGTTAGACAAGTAGTATACCCTGAAGAATTTTTGGCAAAGGAGGAAAATGATAATATTGGTTTCTACTTCAAGAAGATAATAGTAAAATGTGGGTGGATATTTGAGGGGCGGTGCGGAGGGGGACGGATAGTTTGAAAGCAGGACGGCAATTAGGCAATTGTGCTGGACATTTTCTATTTGTTTCTCTAGATTTGCTTTCTATCCTTCTCTACCCTGCCTTGTGCTTCTAATGGCTAACTTTTATGGACTATTTAAACAGGCTAATTTTACCCGGTAATTTATTATTGATGTTGGCCATAGGAAACACAGCAGGAGAAATGAGAGCAGGTAGAGAACCAGGCCAGAGTGGTTATTATCCTGAGTCCTTCCCTGCCAGGAGTGTTACCTTGAAGGCCATAAGGAACTCCTATCAGGAACCTGGGGTCTGCTCTCTCTCGTCTCTTTTGGCCCAGGGGCAAACAGGCTTCCTTGCTGTAACTAAAAGAGGATGCTTCACGGTCCCTTGTTAATTTGACTTAACCCTGCTCACACCCCTGCAGAGTCCCTTCATTAAACTGTCCTCAGTGACCCTGTTTGAGCCTGCCATCCATTTGCCACTATAACTCCATAGTTTACTTTTATTTCAAGTAAAAGAAATCAGAGAAGTCAGCAGTGGGACTAGCCAGTATGATAGATTCATGGCCATCTGGTGTCTAGAATTCTTTTGTCACACTAGTGCTGGCTTCCAAGATGGCTATTGGCACACTGACCATTACTACCAATCTATATACAGCAGGAAGGAGGATGGAGGAGGGCAAAATGGGCTCAATTCCCAGCAGATTTCAAGAAGTCTTCCAGAAAGTCTTCTGTAACACTTTTGTTTCCATCTTCACTGGAGTTCATGAGAGTTAAGTTCATTGGCAAAAACTTCATCACATGGATATGCCTAGCTACAAGTGAGGCTAGGGAATGATTTTACTAGCTGGGTACCTTGCCACTCAAGATAAATTTGGGGTTCTATTATTAAGGAAGAACTGTAAAATAATAGGTAGTTACAAGCCTCTGCAACAGGAAGCTGGTTAAAATATCCAGAAAAAATAGTACAGGTAACAAGTGCCTGAGAATGGGGGAAGGAGGAAAAGTGGATGATAGATATTGTGAGATATGGACAAGACTAGATCTTAATGATGAAATGGGCCTTCTTAGCATTTGACAATATTTCACTTAAGCCTCTTCTAATCTATTAAAATATTTATTTTACTGAATATACAAGTGCCTAAAAGCTACCTGTTGAGGAAAAAGAAGTGTATTTAAGCAAGTCTGAAGAGAAGTGGCCAGGAAACACAAAGATACTAGAAATTTTAATTTTAACAACTTTGGTAATGTTGAGTAAGTCTGGAGCCAAAGCAAAGGACAAAACTTGAGAGTTTTTCATTGACCTAAATAAGCTCACCAAAATGGAATGGTCACCATTCTTACAGGTATTGAATTGATTTTATGGATCCCTTTCAGCAAAACTCACCAGCTCCAAAAAAGGCAAAGTTCAGTGATACTGATAAGAATTAACAATTCCTGATGTGTCAAAGGTCTGAACCTATGAGAAACAAATTTCGTTGGTGAGTTGAGTATTAGGAAAAATAAAACCTTAATTTAGTCTCTTAAATTTTAATTGGTACATAGCATTTTTCAAGGTTTTCGTGTTTGTTGATTATACAAAATATGGACATACTATGTCTTCTCCCTGTAAGATTTTATATTATTCCTGATACAAAACTGTATCTCTGAAAGCTAAGTTTGACATACAATATGTACAATATGCTTGTACATATTTGAAACATATTTTCTTTTCAAAGTCTTTTCAAAGTGGTTGAGTTAGTAATTAACAGAACACTGCTCTAGAGGTCATTAAATAGGAAAAAAGAATCCTAACCTTTAAATACATTGTGATCTATATTTGTTCCTGGTTTCTAAAATAAGAAACAAATTTAGAAGTATATGAAAAAATGTAGCCAGTTCACTTTTTCATTGCAATATATATTTTAACACAGTCATGGTAACTGGCTTTTTTAATGTAATGGTAAATGTATATTCTACTCTAGTTTACCAAGTACTAGATTTGGCATTAGAATTCTTTTCTTTCCAAAGAAAACTACTGTCCTAATTTTTTTTTATTACATTTGGCTTGTAATTTACCAAATATAAGTTAGTCAAATTGTGCTTTATTCTTTTTTAAAAGAGAACATTCTAGGTTAGCTTCTCTTTGCTATCCATCATGCTTCTGTGTCACTATTAGAAAATACATATTTATCCAGTGCTAGGGTAAAGATTACTGAAAAAGAAAAAAGAAAAAAAAATACACACATCGCAAGAACAGAAAACCAAACACCGCATGTTCTCACTCATAAGAGGGAACTGAACAATGAGAACACCTGGACACAGGAAGGGGAACATCACATACCAGGGCCTGCTGTGGGGTGGGGGGAGGGGAGAGGGATAGCATTAGGAGATATACCTAATGTAAATGACGAGTTAGTTAATGGGTGCAGCACACCAACATGGCACATGTATATATATGTAACAAACCTGCACGTTGTGCACATGTACCCTAGAACTTAAAGTATAATAATAATAATAATAATAATAAAAATACACACTTGTAAGACCCGTCATGGCTTATATACCTGGAACTCTATAATTCATTTCCTTTGCCACAGTTTAACTTGCAATATTCATTTAACAAATGTGTATCAAATTCTTACTAACCTCAGGCTCTGTGCTAGGAGCTAGGTGCTTAACTTTGAGCTGAATGTATTGGCTAGCTCTATGTATTTGTAGTTGATTATATACGTCTTTTTTGTGAAGAATTTTTTGATGTATGGAGAGGAACAATTAAAAGTATTTGTACTTTGTTTAATTTTTAGCTTATTAAATTCATGTATTAGTGTACTTACTAAACTCACATATTTACATTAGTGGTAAATTGGGTTAACTAAATTAAAAAAGATAAACAGTAATTCCACATTTAGTATGACTAAACATAAATAGCAGAGAAAATACACACAAATGCAAGGACTATAAAACATTATTCTGCATACCTTTAAATTTGTTCTAAAATAATAACATTATGAGTTTGATTAATAGTCTCAATATTTCTTTTGTTGTTGTATAATGTTTTTACTATACTTAATTTTGTATCTTTCTAAAGTTTTACTAACACTATGTTGACATAATATTTCTAGAAGTGATAATCTTTCTTGCTAAAAAACGAAAAAACAAACACAAAAACAAACTAACAGAAATGACTTTTTTCAAACCAAGGTCATAGGATCTGGGTTAGCAATCAATTGATGATGGGATGGAGACTAGAACTTAATTTCTCCCAAGTAGATTCAAAATCAAAATAATGACTATTTTTTGTGGTTAAATTTTGCAGCCAGTTGTCTCTCCTAAAATGATGCATTTCTCAAGTATTCATTGGTTAGTAGTGTCATCTATGTCTTCTCGTCACAACTTATTGACCTGGTCCGTTAGCATTATTACAACTTAAAAAATTTTTTTATTCATATTATAATTTGTAAAGCCTCATGACAGTTTAATTTCTTGAGGTGCAAGAATGAGACCGCACATTTTTCTTTAAGACATTTGGCTAACTCAAAAATCTTTTTTTTTTTTTCAAGACAGAGTCTCGCTCTTTCGCCCAGGCTGGAGTGCTGTGGTGCAATCTTGGCTCACTGCAACCTCCGCCTCCAGGATTCAAGCAATTCTCCTGCCTCAGTCTCCTGAGTAGCTGGGATTACATGCATGTGCCACCATGCCCGGCTAATTTTTGCATTTTTAGTAGAGATGGAGTTTCACCATGTTGAGACCACCAGGTGGTCTCAAACTCTTGCCCTCGTGATCCACCCGCCTCGACCTCCCAAAATGCTGGGATTACAGGCGTGAGCCACCGCACCCGGCCCACTCAAATACTTTTGAGCATGCCTTCTTCTTGGTTATTGCGTGCTCATCTTCCGTTATAGCTACTTTCCAGTTGATATTATATGTGACTACAGGACTAATTAGTTCTCTTTGTTATTAATACAATTTGTACCTTTTATAGACTATATAAACATTTGACAAACTATTACAGTGACTATACCATTTTTCATTTCTTCCGGCAATGTATGAGAATTTTAATTACTTGTGTCTTTTCAATAATTAATATTGTTAGATTTAAAAATTTTAACCACCTTATTGGATATGTAGTGATACCTCACTGTGGTTATAATTTGTATTTTCCTGATGACTAATAATATTAAACATCTTTTCATGTGCTCATAGGCTATTTGTATCTTCTCTGGTAAAGTATCTATTTGTATTGGTTTGTTCGTATTATTAAATTATAAAAGTAACTTACTTATAATTATAAAATTTATAAAATTATAAACTTAATCATCAAATTATACAATATAATAAAATAATTATTTGTAATTAAATATTGATATAATTATAAAAGTAAACAAATATAAATTTAATTATAAAATTATAAATAATTATAAAATAAATTATAAAATTATAAGTTATAAAAGCTATCCCTTTCAGATTCAAATCTTTTGTCAAATGTATGTAATGTGAATATATTCTCCATTCTGTGGCTTGCCTGTTCATTTTTCTTCACAATGTCTGTTAAAGAGTCAATTTTTTTTTATTTCAATAAACACTGATTTATCATTTCTTTTTATGGCTCCTGCTTTTTGTTTCTCTCGTCCATCCTGAATTCAAAAACATTTATTTCTATGTTTTCTTAAAACATTTTTAGAGTTGTATTTCTTTCATTTATATCCATGATTGATTTCTAATTAATTTTGATATGCGGTATGAAGTAAAGGTGCAGGTTAATTTTTTTTTTCCTATGTGTGTCCAATTGTTCTGGTGCTATTTTTTAAAAGACTGTCCTCCCCATTGGATTACCTTCTACCATTCTTGAAAATCAACTAACCATAGATATGTAGGGCTATTTCTGAACTCTCCATTATGTTCCATATATTTACTTATTTATTTATTCTTTCATCAACAGCTCACTCTTGATTGATCTATCTTTATAATCTTAGAGTCGAGTGGTATATGTTCTCTAACGTGGTTCTTCTTCAGAATTGCTTTGTCCTTTGCATTTCCATATAAATTTTATAATCAGCTTGTCAATCGCTCACAAAAAACATCTTGGGATTTGATATGGATTAGTTTCAATCTATAGATCAATTTGGGGAGAACTGTCAACAGCATTGGCTCTTCATATTCATGAATATGGCATATTTCTCTATTTATTCAGGTCTTTAAAAATTTGTCTCTGTGATGTTTGTTGGTTTTCAGAAGCAGATATTGCACATACTTTGTTATATTTATCTCTTAAAATGTCATGTGTTGATACTATTGTAATTGGAATGTTTTATAACATATTCCAGTTATTTGTTGCCAATATATAGAAATGCAATTGATTTTTGTATGCTACCTTTCATTTGGGGACCTTACTAAAGCCACTCATTAGCGAGTAATATTTTGTATATATTTGAGGATTTTTCTATGTACATGATCGTTTTGTCTGCAAATAGCATTTTTTATTTCTTTCTTTGCAATCTCTATGGCTTTTATTTCTTTTTCATGCTTAATGCACTGGCTAGTAACTCCAGTAAATGTTGACTAGAAATGGAGAGATCGGACATTCTTGTCATGTTCCTGATTTTAGGAATGAGGATCCCAGTTCCTGATCATGAGGAAGTTTTCTCAGCTCCCAGAGACCGCTGTGCTTACTTGGGTCTGCCAACCAGTACCGTCATGTGGAATGTGTCTTCAGGGAGAAAGCCTAAATTGTAGGGCTCATTTCATTTGTTTCCCTTCTCTCATTATTTCACTGTAGCCTTACATTCAGAGTAGATAGATAAGTATCTATACATCAGTATTCTCTATTTAAATCAATAAAATTTAACTCATTATATTCACAATATTTTGTATTATGACTGCTTTTTATACATTTCAATTAATTTTTAACCTTTGATTATTATAAAATCAAGGCTTTTCAGAAACTCAATCTCTTCAGTAACCACAATAATGCTACTAATTATATTTTGGTTTTCAAATTATAAAAATTTGACTAGTAGAATTCCCTTAAAATTCTCAACTGGGAGCAATTTTACCCCCATCAATGGGGAGAAATTTAGCAAAGTGTAGAGACATTTCCATTTGTCACAACTGAGGGTACTACTGACATCTAGTGGGTAGAGGCCAGGGTCACTGCTAAACATCCTATAGTGCACAGGATGCTCCCCATAGCCCTCCTCCAAAACAACCAAATCCCAGAAAGTTTTGGATCTCTTCTACTAGTGAACTGGATAAGCCTCAGAGACACTGGAAAAAGCATTCAGAAAAAAATTAAAAGGTCAATAGACCAGATGCTTGAGGTAGAAAGCTGTCAGCTTGTAAGAAAAATGTCCAGTACAGTTGGTAAACTCAATAGTTCTGCTAAATTTCATGAAGTTTAGGACTGTGTCTTATTCATATCTGGACTCTAAGAGTTCCAAACACAGTGCTTTTCATATTGTTGTGCTCAGTACTATTTACTGCATGGAACTGCAAACATTTATAATGTATAACAAAACATCATATTGACAAGAAAACAAGTTTCAAATAAATGGCATAATCAAATCCATGATTATCACTCATCCCTTCTGATGATTTATTTCACTAAAGTTTACTAATGTTTTTATTGTCATCTATCTGAGTTGGATACTTCAGATATTGTCTACTTCCTATAGGAGAACAACTATTTGTTCATTGCAGTAGAAACTGCCAGTTGCTTCAAAGTATATATTCTCCCCCTTCTTTTTGGTAATAGAACCCCATAATTTTTGCTTAGTGCTTTACTACCCAGCTAAAGACCATATTTCACAGCCTCTTTGAATCTTCGTATAGTACTTAGACTAAGTTCTGGCCAATAAAATTCAGTGGGGACTCTGTGGAATGTTCAAGAAGCCTCCTTAAAAGGAAGGGCATGCATCATTGCTTGCTTGTTTTCTCCTTTATTCTTACTGAATCTTGGATAGGATGGCAGAAGCTCTACTGGCAATGGGCCATTAAGGGAAGGCCATATCCTAGGGATGGTAGAGCCATGCACTGGAAAGTGCGTAATCTCCTCCTAGAATCACTAAACTATATCTGAATTGCCTAATCCCAGACTTTTTTCTAAGACAGTGAAAAAATCCTAGACTTTTTTCTAATTTTGACTAGACATTATTGTTGGAGTTTTTCTGTTATATGCAAGTAAACCAAATTGCAGTCAATCCAACCATTTGAAAAAAGTGTTAGAATATTTTATCATTGTTAATTTTATGAGACACTATTAGTCAGATTTTTCACTGTGTTACTATTGCATAGCAATAGCTCCTGAAATCTCAGGAGATTAAAACAGCAAATTCTTTTCTTCTTTGGGTCTGCATGTTGCCTGTTACTCATCTGATCTTGGACATGATAATGCTTTTGGCTGGGCTTGCCTCGACTCCAAACTCCAGGTTCAGATTAGGTCTGCTCCACATGTTCTTATCATTACTTTTTGAGTAGATATGAGTTATCATCAACTTTTCAGTCCAGCAGCTACATGAAATATCTTCTTCTCAAGGTTGAATAACAAAAGTGCAAGAGGCTAAACTAAATCATGCAAGCACACTTAAAGTCTCTACCAATATTTTACTGGCCAGAGCAGGTCACATGGCCAAGTCCAACAACAATATGATGGGGAAATATACATACTCTATTGAGAGGAATTGCAATGACACTTGGTGAAGAGTGTTAATGAATAATTTTTGAATGGAGAAAGAGTAAAGAATCTCTTATGGAGATCTTGGACAAGTTATAGAGATCTTAGAAAGGTTACATTTACCTTTGTGACTCTGTTTTTTAAATTTGTGAAACTATAGTGTCAGGATAGATTACTATACCTTTAGCTTTAAACTTATGTTCCTATTATCCCATATCATTTTGTGTTTCCTTCTTGGTTCTCAGAAAACAGAGTTATCGAAGCGTAATGCTAGAGAAGTTTTTTTTTTTTAATGCTGATTAGGGTAATTGAATTTTAATTTAAATGAGGAAGGGTAAAACCAATGCCAGTAGGCTTATAAGAGATTTTCCTCTGCAAAATATTTTATCTTACCTTTAAAAAAACAAATAAAACCTGTAATCCCAGCACTTTGGGAGGCCGAGACGGGCGGATCACGAGGTCAGGAGATCGAGACCATCCTGGCTAACACGGTGAAACCCCGTCTCTACTAAAAAATACAAAAAAATAGCCGGGCGAGGTGGCGGGCGCCTGTAGTCCCAGCTACTGGGGAGGCTGAGGCAGGAGAATGGCGTAAACCCGGGAGGCGGAGCTTGCTGTGAGCTGAGATCCGGCCACTGCACTCCAGCCTGGGCGACAGAGCGAGACTCCATCTCAAAAAAAAAAAAACAAATAAAAAAACAAATAAAAAAGAGTCATAGTGTCACAGATCATGCAAATGTTTGGATTCAGATGGTAAAATCTTGTTAAAAGGGAGTCGTTAATGTCACCAATCTTGACAGTCATATCCAGCCTGAGGGTATGGATATGGTAAGAATCTTCTCTTTTTTAAATTTGTTTTATTTTATTTTATTTTATTTTTTATTTTTGAGATGGAGTCTCACCCTGTGGCCCAGTCTGGAGTGCAATGGCTTGATCTCAGCTCACTACAACCTCCACCTCCCGGGTTCAAGCAGTTCTCCTGCCTCAGCCTCCCGAGTAGCTGGGATTACAGGCACATGCCACCATGACCGGCCAATTTTTCGTATCTTTAGTAGAGATGGGGTTTCACCATATTGGCCAGCCTGGTCTCAAGCTCCTGACCTCGTGATCCGCCCACCTCAGCCTCCCAAAGTGCTGGAATTACAGACGTGAGCCACCATGCCTGGCCAGATATGGTAAGAATCTCCTAACTTGGGATAAAGAGTGGAACTTCGTAGGAGGAAGAATTAATATTCTTTTCCATGTTTCTTGTTTTGTTTTGTTTTGCTGACCACTCAACACATGGGGCCCTTTTCCTTTTTTTTTTAATTGACTGTTTTGAAGAATGCTTAATTCATTTAAATCATGACAGTAGGCTAGGGAGAATTGATGAGGTGTGTGAACAGAAATTAGCCCCAAAAGTCACTTTCAAATACTTATGAATATTTTTCTATATTAATTAATATTCTGCTTCAATAAAAATTTGTAACCTAAAATTCAACATCCCCTCATATTAAAAACTCTCAATGCACTAGGTATTGAAGGAACATACCTCAAAATAATAAGAGCTACATATGACAAACCCACAGTCAATATCATACCGAATGAGCAAAATCTGGACGCATTGCCCTTGAAAACTCACACAAGACAAGGATGCCCTCTTTCACCACTCCTATTCAACATAGTATTGGAAGTTCTGGCCGGAGCAATCACGCAGGAAAAAGAAATAAAGGTATTCAAATACAAAGAGAGGAAGTCAAATTATCTTTCTTTGCAGATGACATGATCCCATATCTAGAAAATCCCATCATCTCAGGCCAAAAGCTTCTTAAGCTGATAAGTCACTTCATCAAAGTCTCAGGATACAAAATAAACGTGAAAAGTCCCTAGGATTCCTATATACCAACAACAGTCAAGCAGAGAGCCAAATCATCAATGAACTTCCATCAACAATTGCCACAAAGAAGATAATACCTAGGAATACAGATAACAAAGTAAGTGAAGGACTTCTTCAAGGAGAACTACAAATGACTCCTGAAAGAAATCAGAGATGACACAAACAAATGGAAAAACATTCCATGCTCATAGATAGGAAGAATCAACATTGTGAAAATGGCCATATCACCCAAAGCAATTTATAGATTCAATGCTATTCCTACTAAACTACCATTGACATTCTTCACAGAATTAGAAAAAAATTATTTTAAAATTCATATGGAACCAAAAAAGAGCTTGAATACCTAAGACAATTCTAAGCAAAAAGAACAAAGCTGGAGGCATCATGCTACCCAACTTCAAACTGTACTACAAGGCTATAAAAACCAAAACACCATGGTACTGGTACAAGAACAGGCACATAGAACAATGGAACAGAATAGAGAGCCCATAAATAAGACTGCACACCTACAACAATCTGATCATCAACAAACCTAACCAAAACAAGCAATGGGGAAAGATTCCTTATATAGTAAATGGTGCTGGGAGAACTAGCTAGTCATACGCAGGAAATTGAAACCAGACCCCTTCCTCACACCATATAAAAAAATCAACTGAAGATAGATTAAGGACTTAAATGTAAAACTCTAAACTATAAAAATAAGCCTAGAAGACAACCTAGGCATACCATTCAGGACAAGGCATGGGCAATGATTTCATGACAAAGATGCCAAAAGCAGTTGCAACAAAAGCAAACATTTTCAAATGGGATCTAATTAAACTAAAGAGCTCTGCACAGCATAATAAGCTATCATCAGAATAAATGGACAACATATGGAATGGGAGGAAATTTTTGCAATCTATCCATCTGACAAAGGTCTAACATCCAGCATCTATAAGGTACTTAAACAAATTTACAAGTAAAAAACAAATAACTCATTAAAAAGTAGGCAAAGGACATGAACAGACACTTCTCAAAAGAAGACATACATGTTGCCAACAAACATATGAAAAAAAAAAAGCTCAACATCACTGATCATTAGAGAAATGCAAATCAAAACCACATTGAAATACCATCTCACACCAGTCGGAATGGCTATGATTATAAAATCAAAGAACAGCAGATGCTGGCAAGGTTGTAGAGAAAAAGACACACATTTACACTGTTGGTGGGAATGTAAATTAGTTCAACCATTGTGGAAGACAGCATGGCAATTCCTCAAAGACCTAGGGGCAGAAATGCCATTTGACCCAGCAATCCCATTACTGGGTATATACCCAAAGGAATATAAATCATTCTATTAAAAAGACACATGCACATGTATGTTCATTGCAGCACTATTCACAATAGCAAAGACATAGAATTAACCTAAAAACCCATCAATTATAGACTAGATAAAGAAAATGTGGTACATATACACCATGGATTACTACGCAGCCATAAAAAGGAACAAGATCATGTCCTTTGTAGGGGCATGGATGGAAATGGAAGCCATTATCCTCAGCAAACTAACACAGGAACAGAAAACCAAATACCACATGTTCTCACTTATAAGTGGGAGCTGAAAGATGAGAACACATGGATACATGGGGGAACAACACACACTGGGATCTGTCAGAGGGTGGAGTTGAGAGGAGGGACAGCATCAGGAAGGAACAGCTGATAAATGCTGGGCATAATACCTAGGTGATGGGATGATCTGTGCAGCAAACTACCATGGTACACGTTTACCTATGTAACTAACCTGTACATCCTGCACATGTACCCATAAACTTAAAATAAATGTTGGAGAGAAAAAAATGAAATTTATAACCTAAAATCTACAGATTCTTAGGCCAATAGATCTCCTAAAATTGTAAGCAAACTTTGTATATATTGTGCACTTTCTGGGAGAAAATGTCTGCCCCTTTCCTCAGATTCTGAAATGGGTCTGTGGCCCCCAAAATACTAAGTCCCACTCACTTCAAAATAAGCCTTGGCTGAGTGCAATGACTCACATCTGTAATCCCAGCATTTTGCAAGTCTGAGGCAAATGAATTTCTTGAGCCTAGGAGTTTAAGACCAGCCTGGGAAACATGGCAAAAATCCCATATCTACAAAACATACAAAAAGTTAGCCAGGCATGTTGGCATGTGCCTAAATTCCCAGCTACCTGGGAGGCTGAGGTGGGAAGATCACCTGAGCCCAGGAGGTTGAAGCTGCAGTGAGCCATGATCATGCCACTGTACTCTAGCCTGGGTGACAGAGTGAGACCATGTCTCAAAAAAAATAAAAATAATAATAAAATAAATTATGCCTGAAGTAGCCATACTTCCTTTCTGTGGGTCTCTTTCTGGCATTCATTATGGTCTCAAAACATTAAATTCATTCCTTGCTAAATTTTTATTGAGTCTCTTCTGTGTCCAGTACCACTGAGACGCTGAGAACCTGGTGCCTAAATGCCTCCATCTCTGTGGATAGAACACCTTACAGCATTCAAAGGGGGTGGTTTTTAATAATATGGGGAGATGCTGAAAGTTGCCTGAAAAGGATTCAATTACATGTCAACAGAAAAAGGAAAAAACAAACATGAGAGTTGAGGGCCCTCTGCAGTGAAACATAAGACAAGATTCTATGAGGTGTGGTTTGGGATAATCAGGCTCCTTAGCAGTGAATCACTAATCACGCCTGAAGAGAATTAGCCCAAAGTAGCCAGCATGAACAGATCTAATTTTCATAAATATTGGTGTATTTTTGTGCCCCCCTCTCTCTTCTCACCTTTAAACCTTAGAGATCATCTTAACCTATGAGGTTAATTCTATAGACATTGACAAGTGAGATTACATTAGTGGATTCCAGATTACAAGACCAAACAGCAGGGTTGTAATGGAAGGCACCAGTTCATATTTGGGAAACTACAGTTCATGAAGATATAAAACTATCCTATCTCTATCTACTCCCTGCTACCAACTAAGTCAAAACCCTGGGCCGGGTGCGGTGGCTCACGCCTGTAATCCCAGCACTCTGGGAGGCCGAGGCAGGCAGATCATGAAGTCAGGAGATGGAGACCACAGTGAAACCCCGTCTCTACTAAAAATACAAAAACTTAGCCCGGTGTGGTGGCGGGCGCCTGTAGTCCCAGCTACTCGGGAGGCTGAGGCAGGAGAATGGCGTGAACCCAGGAGGTGGAGCTTGCAGTGAACGGAGATTGCACCACTGCACTCCAGCCTGGGCGACAGAGCCAGACTACGTCTCAAAAAAAAGAAAACAAACAAAAAACCAACAAGCAGAGTTCTCTTAACCTTGGTTAGTGGGTTCCTCAGATAGGTTTCAGGCTTTGGAAAGAGAATATAACTATTTATTTTCTTCCCACAGATACTCTTGACAGAAAAAAACAAAATCAAAAGATTGCTCAGGTATCTGAGGAAAAGTGCTTATCCATTAGTTTTGGTTTTGGTAATGATTGTTAACTTGTGGAAGAACACATGCCATACTGAGAACTCCTCTAAAAAGCTAAAGTCACTAAAAGGGAAAACAACGAAAGAACTGAAAATTAGGAATGATTTCAGTGCTACAAGGGGAAAAAAACGGTAAACAATCATTCTCCTCTTCTGAAATAAGGAGCTCTTTATAGACAAGAGCCTTAGGATTCATGTTAGTTTTCACTGTGCAAAATGGGGAGCAATTTCTGGCACTAACTGTGGCAGGGACAAAGGCTGGGGCTCTGATGACTCTGGACTCTCACACTGCTTGTTTGAATCCAAGATGGCTATTTGTTTCGTAAGAAGTTAGAATTCTTTGTTGTGAGTGAAAGAAATCCAACCAAAATTGTGCAATAAAAAGAATGTCTTGGAAGGGTGCTGGTGAAGGCCCCAGAGTCAATGCAAGATTAAACAACTCCCTCTTGGAATGGCAGGGCTTAGGATAGTTCCAGAAATTTCAATAACTAGAACCAAGGACTTGAATGCTATTAGGACGTGCTCTGTGCCTCTTGCTGTTTCTGCTTTTCTTTGTTGCACAGGTTTCTCACATTGTGGAGGGCAGGGAATGGCTGCTGGTACTTCTAGACTTACGTCTTTATTACTTACTGCTCCAGTTTTAACAATCCCAGGAAGGACTCTGATGGGCCTAGTATCTTAGTCCATTTGGACTGCTATAACAAAGTACTATAAACTGGGTGGCTTATGAACAGTAGAATTGTGTTTCTCACAGTTCTGGTGTCTGGGAAGTCCAAGATCAAGGTGCCAGCATATTCGGTGTCTGGTGAGGGCTTGTTTCCTGCTCACAGCTGGTATCTTCTGGCTGTGTCCTCACATGGTAAAAGGAACAAACAAGCTCATTTGGCTCTATTTTATAAGGGCATTAATCCCATTCATGAAGACTCTGCCCTCATGGCCTAATCACCTCTCAAAAGGCCTTAACTCCTAATACCATCACCTTGGGAGTTAGGATTTCAATATAGGAATTGTGGGAAGACACAAATACTCAGACCATAGTACCTAGCTTGAGTTATGAGTCCATGTTCAGCCTCCCCCCACCCTGGAGACAAGAGCATACAGTTCCCATTGGACCATATGCTAGAATGGGAATGGGGGTAGAAGAATTAGCAATCCTTTTCAAAGATAAGGAGCATCAGAGGCTGACGACTGGGGAATCACTGAGAGCCAGGCAATCACACCAATTAATGTCTACCGTATCAATTTCCCTAAAAATCTCCACAAGCTTTTTTCAACTGGAGAACCTTTCCCTGATCAGGCTGAGGTCATTCTAATACTCAGGAGGGAAGGACAGAAAACTGTTTCCGGGTTCTAAATAGGCAGAGCTGAATCTATGACTCTCCTGAGATGGGTGCTCACAGGAAAATCCCGCCTAAGTCATAGTGAAGGAGGAAGGGCAGAAAGTTGAGTCCTGTCACTGGAGGCCTGACTACCACATTATCCTCTCTCCAATTACCTCTTACAGAGAACTAGCCAGAGTGACAAAAATACTTTCTCAGGAGATGGTGATATTTAAAAACTGCTTGCTATTTATAACATCTGCTTTTTAAAGAGGGAAGTTGGGGTGAGAGTGGGGTCTGATAGCTTGGGGGCCTTTTGTTTACTTGTTATTTTGATGATTGAGAGTATAGAAGTTTATCACTTGGGAATTTCCCCTGCAACTTCTAAGTAAAAAAAAAAGGTAAGTTTCTTTCTTTTTTTTTTTTTTTTAAGTATATGTACATAGAAAGATAGATCTTACATTACATTGTCCATTTTATTGCAATATGTATAATTTACCCTCTGAGGTAGATGTTCAGGGATCTTAGTGTGATTTACTTAAGTATGATAGTTAAAAGGTATCATTTGCTAATTTCATTTGTTTCCATGATAAAAGGGGCTTTAGGCCAACAAAGGGGATTTTGACCAAAATATCTCAGAAAATTAGGAAAAATCCCAAGGTTTCACTGACTTGTCCAAATCATGTGTCAACAAGAACAGTTTGTTAGTGTGCTGTGTAACACTTGCGCTTAAGGTGGTAGAAACTAATATTGGATTGCTTTGCAATAATGGTTTATGAATTAGTCATGTGGGTGTTAGATAATGTACTTGGTGATGATTACCAACAATTTTGAATCAGCCAATAGATGTCAATAGTCAAAGGGCTATCAAGAATACTATGAGGAACTACAAAGACACATTGGAAAGGGCAGAAATACAGGGAGGAATAAAAAATTAGGGTAATTAATACACTCTACCACATGGACAGTTATCACAAATATTTTGGAATTTTCTTAGTGATAGTGTTCTGTTAACTGTTGCTGTAGATTTCCACCTGGAAAGTTCAGGCTCAGGGTTTTTCATGCAGTTGCCATCAGATGAGGGTGGGGTTTGGAACAGAGGAGACATTGACATGGATGGGGACTGGCTGTGTATCTTGCTCTCATGGTGTTACCATGTGGTATCTCCCCATGGGTTAGTCTGGACTTCTTCGCAGCATGGCAGCCTCAAGGCACAAAACCTGCTTACTTTGAGAGCAAGGCTTTAAGGTTTTAAGAGCAGGGATTCTAGTTCATAAGGCAGACCTCAGAAGTTATATTGCATCACTCTATCACTGCATTCTCTTAATTACAAGCAAGTCACAGCCTATTTAGGTTAAAAAGGAGAAGAATTTAAGCTTCACCTCTTTTTTTTTTTTTTTTTTTTAACTCTGTCACTCAGGCTGGAGTTCAAGGGCACAATCTCAGCTCACTGCAACCTTCACTTCCTGGGTTCAAGTGATTCTCGTGCCTTGGCCTCCTGAGTAGCTGGGACCACAGGCATGTGCCACCATGACTGGCTAAATTTTGTATTTTTAGTGGAGATGGGGTTTCAACATGTTGGCCAAGCTTGTCTCAAACTCCTGACCTCAGGTGATCTGCCCGCCTCAGCCTCCTAAAGTGCTGGGATTACTGGTGTGAGCCACCACACCAGGCCTACCTCTTGAGAGAGGAGTGGCAAACTTCTAGAGCATGTGGAATAAGAAATATTGGTGGCTGCTTTTGCCTTTTGGAATATATAATCTGCTATAGGCAGTATGGTAGGGCAAAAAATTGGACCTGCGTTCTAGTCTTGGTTTACCAGTTGCTAGCTATGTAACTTTGGACATATCTGATCTGCCAGTGTTGGCCCCCAGCAGGCATTACATAAGTATTCATCAAATGAATGAATAAATGAGTAACTTCAGGCCTCAGTTTATTCCCCTATATGAGACTAATAGTACCTAAGAAAGGTCTTGAAGAATAAATGAGATGAGAGAATTGAAGATATTTTGAACATTTGAAAGGGCAAACATCTATGGGTACTTGTATTTTTTTCCAGAGCCTAAGGCATTCTTTTTGGAATATGCTCAATGATGACAAATTTTTGTCTTCTAAACAATTTGGTTTCTGAAAAAAGCTGAAAGTCATTTAGAGATATGAGCAGGGAAAAGATATATGATTACATTGGGTATTAACATTTTTGGGCCTAAAATGAAATAGCATTATGAGATGATAAGACTGACATTTTTAAAGTGGCTGATAACTTAGTCTGGAAGACATTTCCGAGAAAAGACTACCTAAAATGTTTTAAGCAAAGGCAAAGTAATTGATATAAATGTACGATTGCTGCAAATGAAGAGATAAATGCTCATTTAATTATCTGTTTAAAAATGGGATTGAAAGTTTCATCATAAGCTCTCTTATCTAGCGTCTGAGGAAAGAGTCAAGCTTCATTTCTAGGATGGAGAAATTTAAATATTACTAGTGATCAGTTAATAGTAGTAATTTTAAAAGCGAGGAATTAGATAAAATAATTATAATTACAGCTAAGGACTAGCTATAGTTTTCCAGAAGTTACAAGAAAAGCATCTTAGTTTAGTCACTTCTATATCCTTTTTCTTTAGATTAAGTTTTTTTCATATTATTTTTTACTTATACATATACAAATACATATTTTTTAAATCTTGGAGATAGTGAATGGGAAGTTATTTTAAAGTTATTTGAACTTTTACTTAAAAAAAAAACTTAGTCACTAAAACAAAAAATAAGAAACAGCAAAGTGCCTCTAACAAAGAACATGCTGATAACTGAAAAATTAGTACCAAGAGATTAGTCGGTTAAAGGCATATGCTAGTATAGTCATGCACCATATAAAGACTTTTGTGTCAGTGACAGAACACATATACAATGGTGATCTCATAAGATAATATGGTATTTTTATTGTAACTTTTTGTATATTTAGATGTGTTTAGATACACAAATACTTACCATTGTGTTACATTAGCCTACAGTATTCAGTACAGTAGTAATAACATGCTATAAAGCTTTGTAGCCTAGGAACAATAGGCTACACCATATAGCCTAGGTGTGTAGTATGCTATACCATCTATGTTTGTGTGAGTACATTCACACAATGACAAAACCATCTACTGATGCATTTCTCAGAACATATCCCTATTGTTAAGTAGTGCATGACTGTAGCTTGTTTTCTCTAGGGAAGTCTCATCTATCTGTTTGTAGATGACACAGTGATATCAAAGCCAGCCAAAAAGAGTCTGAGCAGACTGGTTAGGTAATTTTGATATTATTTACACTTGGAGTAAAGTTTAGATTAAAAACTAAAGAGAAAATGTAAAAATAAAATAATGTACAATAAATAATATTCTACATACATTGTATATGGCGTAACAGGGTAGATATATTTTATAAGTATACATACTAGAATTAGGTCAGAGCTTTTATAAGTGTATATACTAGGATTATGCATTGGATTAACATTCTAGCTGATTTCATACTGTCCTAAAAGGATCACTGAAGACCATTGGATACCCACCCCCTTTCTTCTAAAACTGAAAGGTAGTGACAGCTACTGGAGATCCTTGAGTGACTTCACTTTGTGAGCAAGGCCTCCGTTTAATTTCAGTTACGCACTCTCCTGTGCCCCCTTCAGATGGAGCCAAACTGTCCTAGGCAGTGCAAGACCACAGCTATTGCTAACTGAGCTGCTGGCTTCTCTGGCAGATAAGGAGAATCTATTCATGGCATTCACCTCACAACTGGTTAGGGCTGGCTAAAGCAAAAGCCAGAAACCTCCCAGATAAAGGAAGCTAACTTCTATAGCATGAATAAAACATACCAAGAAGTGCAGATCCCATGCTCTGGGAGACCTCTCCTTGGGCAGTTTCTAACCTAAGACCAGGAATGGGGCTAAGGGAAGTCATTTTTTTCATAAAATTTAAACTCCAATATGGTTACTGCCATGAAAGGCCTTTAATTCAAGGTATGTTAATTAAGGCACACTTCTTTGTGTTAGAAGTATTGCTATTTATCTCATGTGCAACAGGAAAATCTCTTATCATAGAGAACACAATATTATGTGTCTCCAGGAAAAAATTGTATTTTATAATTAAGTAGCTTAGAAACTAAGTCAATAGAGACACAACAGACTGGTTGCAGAAGTGTCTTTCTCAACTACAAAATCTGCTGCATCTCACCAGACATCATTGAGCAGATGAGTTATATGATTTTGATATTTTAAAACAAAAGTGAAATTCTTCAAGAAGAGGGAAATAACCTGTTTAACTGAGAGACAAATATTGGTTTTTCTAATAAAAAGTTTTAAAAATATAAAACTTTATTTATTTATTTTTTTAAAAGTACACAAACATTTCAGTTTTTTCGTACTTGGTGCTCAAAGATATAAACCACTACTGTTTTAAGGCCTCCAAATTACAGTTCCACCCATCTTTCTAACTTTATTTCCATTTTTCCCTTTAACTCATTCTTTCTCAGCTTCACAGTTCTTCTTAATTCCTTTCCTCATCTCCATGCCCAGTCCTCTTTGTCCTTCTTCGTATTAGAGTCTTCTAACTTCTTCTGTGCTGAATTTATTCTTTCTGTTCCACCCTGGGAATCTCAGCTTCTGTATCTTTCCCATTGACTCTATGACTGCAGAAGAGCAGTCTGTTTCTATCACATCACCCCCAATATCCTTCTTGTGTCCTGTTTGGATTATTCTAATGGCCTCCTAAACAGACCCCTGGATTCCACACTTGCACCCTTTCAATTCATTGGCCACATTCCAACCAGGTAGGGATCCCTGGCTGAATCATGGCTCTACCTGCTTAAAACCCCTTACTGGATTACCATAACATATAGGATATCTTCCAACATGCTTAAATAAGCCCCATAAATCTCCATATTATTTGTCTACTACTTTCCTTCATTACTCACTAGGATCCATCCAACTGGACTGTTTTTCTTTTCATTTTCTTTCCTTCTTTCTTTTTTTTTTGTCCTCTCCCTCCTCTCTCTTGCTTTCATTCTAAATGTTTCTGAGGGGAGGGGTGGTCAAGGTGGTGGTGATTCTTAAAGAATGTGTTAAGCTGATAAAAAAAAAAAAAGAGATTGTTCACATGGGGCTATCGGAAAATAGTTATAATGGAAGACATCACTTTTGCTGGAAGACCTACAGACCATCTAAAGGTTTTTTTTTTTTTTTTTTTTTTTTTTTTTTTTTTTTTTCCAGTTGCAAGATTTAATAGAGTGAAAACAGAGCTCCCATACAAAGGGAGGGGACCCAAAGGGGGTAGCACTTGCCCGCTCGAATGCCTGGGTTTATATCCCTGATCATTGTTCCTCCCCCTGTACTCTCAGGCAATAATGATTGGCTATTTCTTTATATCCTGTTTTTGCCTAATTAGCATTTCAGTGAGCCCTCTTTACTACTTGATTGGTCTGGTGTGAGCTAAGTTACAAGCCCCGTGTTTAAAGGTGGATGCACTCACCTTCCCAGCTAGGCTTAGGGATTCTTAGTCGGCCTAGAAATTCAGCTAGTCCTGTGTCTCAGTCTCCCTTCTCAACAGGAAAACCCAAGTGCTGTTGGGGAGGTTGGCTGACAACTGCTCTAACTGCTTCTGGCTGAATTGGGACATAGTAGGGGTCATGCAGGTGAGATTTCCTCCAGAGCGTTGCCTTTAATGT
The DNA here is from genome assembly GCF_049350105.2 of Macaca mulatta. Taxonomy (NCBI): domain Eukaryota; kingdom Metazoa; phylum Chordata; class Mammalia; order Primates; family Cercopithecidae; genus Macaca; species Macaca mulatta. The sequence goes on along the minus strand of NC_133410.1, from coordinate 114,911,679 downwards.
CATCAACATCAGAGCATGGGCTGGCAGGACGGTCTAGGGGTCCGTGGTAGATTTTAGTCATGGACTGCATCTGGGGCTCCATTTGAAGAACCATTTGTAGTTTTACAGTTTCGATTCTGGAAGAGACAAACTTAACAAGGAGGTTAAAGATACGGGATTGAAATGTACGGCCTGAAGTGCAGGGGATTATTTATTTGGCATACTTCACAGGCCCTGACTATCTTCTTGATAGTTTTGAAAAGGCCTGGTCCAGTAAATAATAATTTGGCCATCTGATGCGTGCTATCACTGCCTAAGTGAAAGGTTTGGTGAAGTGTTTTAAGTAATTTCCATTGGTTAGCTGCAGGCAAAAGTATTTTTCCTTCTTCAGTGGCTAGCCATCCTGAAGGGAGGAAGCTATGTACTCGTGAGGTTCCCCGTTCGATTTCTCCTGCTGAGTACTGGGGCTTGGTTTCCTGGAGGGGATTACCTCATATTAGGGGTCCTTCTATAAACATTTCTAATGGAGGGTCCTGCCTTGCAGCTCTTTTGGCTTCAATATCCGCTAGGCGGTTCCCTTCTATTTCCCTTTCTTTTCCCTTCTGATGATCCCGGCAGTGTAAGACTGCCACCTCTTTAGGTTTCTGTACAGCCAATAATAATCTCCTAATGGTTTCCTGATGTTTGATAGTGTTCCCTCGGAAGTTAGGAATTCCCTTTCTCTCCATATTGCTGCGTGGGCATAGAGGACTGGGTAAGCATACTTAGAGTCTGTATATATATTTACCCTTTTTTCTTCTCCCAATTTCGGTGCCCGAGTGAGGGCTATTAGTTCTGCCTGCTGAGCGCTAGTTCCTGGAGTGAGGAGATTACTTTCAAGTATTCCATTATCACTGACCACTGCATACCCCACCTTTCGAAGTCCTTTTTCTACAAAGGAACTTCCATCAGTATACAAGTTGAGGTCAGGATCAGTCAAGGGAACTTCTAGAAGGTCCCTTCACATGGTGTAGGTTTGAGCAATCACCTGTTGACAGTTACGTTCTATCTTTTCTTCATTGTCTGGAAGAGTAAGAGTTGCACAAGTGTGCATTTGCAGCACTGGACCTTCAATTAATAGAGCCTGATATTTAAGCAAAAGTTTGTCTGGCAGCCACAAGTCTCCTTTAGCAGTGAGTATGCCATTTACATCATGAGATGTCCACAAAGTAAGATCTCTTCCCTGGATTATTTTAACTGCCCCCATATGACTGGTGCTTGCACATCTGCATATTGAACATATAGTTTTATTTGATACATACAGTTTTATTACAATTTTTTTATGCCTTCTTTAATAGGCATTATGTTGATTTTTTGAAGATTTTGAGTGTAATAGGTTTTATTATCTATCAGTTTCATTTTGGATGAATAAAAAAAGTTACAAAATATTTTCTATTAAAATGGAGTTTTATTTATCCATTCATTTGTTGATAGACACTTAGGTTGTTTCCTTCTTTTGGGTATTAGGAATAATGCTGCTATAACCATTGATATATACAAGTTTCTGTGTGGATATATGTTATATGTTTTCATTTCTCTGTGGTCTATACCTGGAAGAGGAATTGCTGGGTCATATGACAATTCTATGTTTAGCTTTTTCAGGAACCACCAAACCATTGTCCAGAGCAGCTGCAGCATTTATATCCCCACCAGCAATGCACGAGAGTTTCTGTTTCTCCATGCCTATTTTTTATTTGTTTTTAATTATTGTAGCCATCCTAGTGACCGTGCAGTGGTACCTCATTAGTTGTTGTTGCTGTTTTGTTTTGGTATCTTCTTTTGATTTGTATTTCCTTAATGACCAATGAAGTTAATATCTGTTTATGTGTTTGTTGACCATTTGTATATATTTTTGGAGAAATGTCTACTTAAATCCATTGTTCATTTAAACATTTATATTGTCTTTTTTTTTTCTTTTTTTTTTTTACTTTAAGTTCTGGGATACACGTGCAGAATGTGCAGATTTGTTACATAGGTATGCACGTGCCATGGTGGTTTGGTGCACGCATCAACCCATCATCTATATTAGGTATTTCTGCTAATGCTATCGCTCCCCTAGTCCCCCCATCCCTGACAGGCCCCAGTGTGTGATGTTCCCCTCCCTGTGTCCATGTGTTCTCATTGTTCAACTCCCACTTATGAGTGAGAACATGTGGTGTTTAGTTTTCTGTTCCTGTGTTAGTTTGCTGAGCATGATGGTTTCCAGCTTCATCCATGTCCCTTCAAAGGACATGAACTCATCCTTTTTTATGGCTGCATGGTATTCCATGGTGTATATGTGCCACATTTTCTTTATCCCGTCTATCATTGATGGGCATTAGGGTTGGTTCCAAGTCTTTGCTATTGTGAACAGTGCTGCAATAAACATACGTGTGCATGTGTCTTTATAGTAGAATGATTTATAATCCTTTTTGTGTACACCCAGTAATAGGATTGCTGGGTCAAATGGTATTTCTCGTTCTACATCCTTGAGAAACCACCACACTGTCTTCCACAATGGTTGAACTAATTTACAATCCCACCAATAGTGCAAAAGCTTTCCTATTTCTCCATATCCTCTCCAGCATCTGTTGTTTCCTGACTTTTTAATGATTGCCATTCTAACTGGCATGAGATGGCACCTCACTGTGGTTTTGACTTGCATTTCTCTAATGACCAGTGATGACGAGCTTTTTAAAATGTTTTTTGACTGCATAAATGTCTTCTTTTGAGAAGTGTCTGTTCTCATATGTTTGTTGGTCGCATAAGTGTCTTCTTTTGAGAAGTGTCTGTTCATATCCTTCACCTGCTTTTTGATGGGGTTGTTTGTTTTTTTCCTGTAAATTTAAGTTCTTTGTAGATTCTGGATATTAACCATTTGTCAGATGACTAGGTTGCAAAAATTTTCTCCTGTTCTATAGGTTGCCTTTTTATTGTTGAGTACGATAAACAAATTGTAATGTACAATGATACACAATGAAATACTATTCAGCCATAAAAAGGAATGAAGATTTGATATATTCTAGAATGTGGATGGACACCAAAAGTATTATGCTAAGTGAAAGACACCAGACACAAAAAGCCACATATCATATGATTCCTCTCCTGTGACATATCCAAAATAAGCAAATCCATAGAGATAGAAAGCTGATTAATGGATGTCAGCGGGTGGCAGGGGGGAACAGGAAGTTATTACTTAGAGGATATGAGGTATTCTTCTGTGATGATGAAAATGTTTTGAAACTAGAAGGAAGTGACAGTTGTACAATATTGTGACTATGCTAAACGCCACTAAATAGTACACTCTAAAATACTTCATTGTATGTGATGTGAATTTCACCTCAATTTTTTAAAGAGGAGAAAGTTAGGTCTAATAAGGTTGAAAATAACTGCTTTATGGTTCTTAATGGCTTTTGTTTCATGCATCCCATGGGCAGCCTTATTAGGCCTATGAAACCCTTCTCAAAATACCATTTGTAAATCCATTAAATATATAAAGAAGAAACTCATGATATTGATTTTATATTTACAAAAATATTTTAGAAAATAATTTTGTGATCTAATAACATGCTTCTTCACTGAAGACCTAAATAACTAGATCTAGCAGCAGATATAACTACCATAATTTTGAAGTAGTGATGGGTGTAAATGATAGAGTCATCTGCAACATCCAGAAAGTGATATAACAATTATATGCCATTTCTGTTGGAGGCACGAATCATAGGCACTATAATATTAACACTGCTACAGGGTTTGTTGCCTGCATTCATAAATGCTACGTTTTAGTTAGAAGTTAATGAAAATAAAAATGTAATCCTTTAAATAAAATCCAGGTTCACTGACCCCCCTAAACTCTGCCTCAGAATTGCAAACACCTAGCAAACAGAAGCGGCATACAGTCTTTCTCCTTTGCCCTTTGGAATACCTTGGCAGAAGTGGTTAAGCAGAGCTAAATAGGAGAGTAATGCAGGATGATGCAAACGAAACAAAACAAAAAGCAACTATGTTGGTGCATTGGATTCCCCTTTAAGACTGTCATGATTAAAGAGAAGATAAGAGATCTATCCTTTACTTCTTTCCGGTTTTAGTATATGTGATGCCCAAGTGAGCACTATCCTTTATTTCTTATCTAAATACGTTTTTCCTCCTTATTTTAAAATAAATTTTGATCCAAATTTCAATGAAACAAATGGTCCAAGAAACAGACTGACTTAGAGAATAGAAACTTAATTGGTTGAAAAATGAGAAATTAATTTTATTCCCCCTTGTCTAAAAAAAAAGGAGTGGTTGGCATGTAGAATTTTCTTTTCTGATTGATTTTTTCTATGTGAAATTAAGCTCATGTCCTGAGGCCCATATATTCCTTGGAAATAGGAAAGAATACAATTAAGTTGATTTTAACTAAGTCCAAATGACATGAAGAATATATTTGGTCTTAAGCTTTTAGTCTTTCTAGATATTGATTAAATTAGACATAAAATTTATCTGTCATAGAAGAATCACATGTGATTTAACTATACATTGTTAAATGGCATGAAAAAAACCAGAATGTTTTACTTGATTAAGTAGTATTACTACTTCTAGGCTAAAATAATTATGAGAAATTTCAGCTCCAAATGATACCTTATAAGTCCCTTGTAATATTATAAATATAATAATCATGGTAATACTCTACTCCAATTCCAGGGTTGAGCTACTAAATTGGTAAAAATAGGTCCTGAACAAAATCTAGTGATACAACCCATTTTCTCTGCCCATTTTCTAGATTTCCCCTTTAAGCCTTCAGCAGTGGGAATTAATTTTGTTTTTAAATGGTTTAACTGTAGAACTTCTATTTTTTTCTCTTTTATACATATTCTAATTACATGGAATAATAGATCTCAAACTGGATTCAAAAGAACCTTGGGTTCCAAAAGCAATTCCTTAAAATAAATCTTATGTAATTCGTTGCAAGAAATTATGAAAAGGTTTTATTTATATTAGAACTCATGCCCACACCAAAAAAGAACTTCAGCCCCCCCAAAAATAATGTAGAATGGTTCATAATTTTGGTTGATGATGCATGTGATGAGAAGGGTTAGGAGCTCAGCAGCTGAGAAGTTTTTGTTTTCCTTTTCCTTTTCCTTTCTTTTTTTGAGACAGGGTCTCACTCTGTCACCCAGGCTGGCATGCAATGGTACCATCTCAGCTCACTGCAATCTCTGCCTGCTGGGGTCAAGTGATTCTCTCACCTCAGCCTCCTAGGTAGCTGGGACTACAGGCACACACCACCAAGACAGGTAATCCCAAAGTGCTAGGATTACAGGCGTGAGCCACTGTGCCTGGCTGAGAAGTCTTTTTTGTTTTAAAATTATGTTTTTAGGGCTGGGCGCGGTGGCTCACGCCTGTAATCTCAGCACTTTGGGAGGCCAAGGCGGGCGGATCACAAAGTCAGGAGATCGAGACCATCCTGGTTAACACGGTGAAACTCTGTTTCTACTAAAAATACAAAAAAAAAAAAAAAAAAAAAAAAAAAATAGCTGGGCGTTATGGCGGGCGCCTGTAGTCCCAGCTAATCCGGAGGCTGAGGCAGGAAAATGGCATGAAGCCGGGAGGCGGAGCTTGCAGTGAGCCGAGATCGTGTCACTGCGCTCCATCCAGCCTGGGCGACACAGTGGGCGACAGAGCGAGACTCCATCTCAAAAACAAAAACAAAAACAAAAACAAAACAGCGAGACTCCGTCTCAAAAAAAAAAAAAAAATTATGTTTTTAGAAAGAAGATTCTTGTTTTCCCTCCCTCTTTTACTCAACCCTTCATTCATTTGACTAATCTTCACTAAGTATGTACCGTGTCAGGGGGAATGGTAGTGACTGATATAGAATGATTAAAAAAAAATGGGAAACTTATCGCCCTTCTGGTGATTAGAATCTAGTAAAGGATTCAGACATTAAATAATCACATAACTCTATTGATATGATTAAAAACTGAAATAGTACTGTTACAAAAAATATAAGAAGGTATGATGGAGAATAATAGACATATAAAGACATATAAAGCAATCTTATGTTTACATCTCGATGTACAACCACTAGGAACTGACAGATATAAATGCAGATTGATAGTGTGTAGTATTAGTGACTCGAATAGCATGCACATATGAAAACAATGCAAAAAACAACTTGGTATTTATTTGCAAAATGACAGTTTTTAGGCTTAGATACATAATTTTAAAAAACAGGCTTCTTTCACCTACACAAATTTCTGATGTGACATCTGAGAGCAATGTGCACACACAACTCTTTCTTGTGTAGAGCTGTCTTTTGAGTGTTACAGGGTGTGCTGCATCCCTGGTCCCTACATACTAAATAGAAATAATGCTCCTCAATCATTGTGGCATCAGAAACACCCTGACAATTTCCAAAAATGCCTTTTTGGGGGCAGTACTGCCCCCTTGAGAACCTCTGACCCAATGACACTCCTTGAATCTTAAATTTCTCTGAAGATTTATGCTTATTTCTTAAAATTAAATGCAAATTCTGTATTTACCCATACAGTATATGGGTGATTGTTTAAATGTGCATGTAACCCTCATGTATCTGAACCACATGGAGGCCAGTCTCAGTATATTACATCTTCCTGAAAACACAAGACTAACTCCAAAAGCACTAATGAGTAATATTGAAGGCTCTGTAGACTTCAAAGGGAGTTAGAAAAGAGCTACATTTTGCCATATACAGTAAAACTTCCCTAGAATCCATTGTAAGCTTTTCTGTTCCTTTCTCAAAGTCTCACTTCCCAAATACCTATCATTCAGCTTCACCAGACAAGCTGGCTTCAAATCAAAATAAAATGCTGTGACAAGGTTTTTTGTTCCCTCCCTCCAGATGGACATAAACTCTTCAAAGAATTATCTTGATATTTGTCCTCTTGTCACTTTTTGGTGAGCGAAATAGTAGAATAAGATATTTAGTCATCTGAGTCTTAGTTATTAAGGCTTCTGGGTTTAGGAACAGACCTACAAGAACATATCAGCTCTCCAATTTGCTTTCTCCAGCCTTGTTCCTGGCCTCATCCTAGGTCCTGGCTTGTTCTGACTTTTGAAAGAATTATAGAGTTGGCAGCTCACAGCATCCTCCTCTAAGCTGCTAATTAAGAATTGCTTTAAAACAAATGTATTTGTTCTCAGGGACTCTTCTAATAGTGGAAAGTCAGGAAAACAACTTGAAACAATGTCACTTCCAAAAATAAAACAAAATTCACTGTTTGCTATTAGGCATTTTTAAGTCTGAACCACCAAAATTGAGTTTCAGAGACCTATCCTTTGCTCTCTTTCAGGTGGTCAGAGGCATCAGGCCCATTATAAATCTCTTTTTCACTATACCAAATATGTATTTTCTTCATTTAAGGTACCTAGAACTATGTTCCAATATTTGACTTGAGCAGTCTTTTAAAGAGCTTTCACCAAAGACACCCTGCTAAATTATCACACAGGTATGGATCTGTCAGAAATATATGAGATCTAAGAAACATAAGAAAATGATTACTAGTGAACCACTGCCTCATTCAGAAACTCAGCCTATTTATATTAAGTGGCCTTGAAATTGGGAGCTAAAATTAGCTGCAATTTAATAGTTGCCTATGTTGAAAAGAGAATTTTGACATTTCAAATTAGGTGTTCAGAAACTTTTCATAAAAGGGCCTTTGAGATTTTAAGCTTTGTTCATTAAGTTAGTAGAGGTGGGAATGGTGAAAGAGACAGGTAAAAGTCTACAAAATGAAAATTAGAAAGGGCATTTGCTTAAAAATAAAATTATACAAAGTTTTCTCAATAATAATAAAGAACTGTACGTTAGAATCTCTGAAAGAGTAAAACCATCCATAGAAGGCCCTCAGGGGAGCCTAGTTCCATTTAACATAAAATGATTAATGATTTTTCAGATGACTGCAGAAGAGGCAGTGTGTACTGATGCTCGAGCAATGGCAATTCAGGTTAAGAACAGATGCCTGTTATAAATGGGACATGTAAAGGTCCTAATGCCACTCTGACAGCCAGATAGGAAGTTAAAATAGAACAATGATTTTCATTAGATGAAAAGAAAATATGTTTATGGAAAATACGAGAGAAAAGAAATAGAAAACTTTTCTATATCAAATTATCAATACTACATATTGGTTCATAGTTTCTGAATGCAAGCCATTTCCTATAATAGTTTGTTTTTATTATTGTTGTTTTTAAATAGGCTTTACTTTTTAGAGCAGTTTTAGGTTCACAAAAAAATTTCACAGAAGGTACAGAGATTTCCTTTATTCTCCCTACCCTACACATCTCCTCACCATCCCCTACTATCAACATCCTCCACCAGAGCACTACGTTTATTACAATCAAACCTACATTGACAACTCATTATTACTTAAATTCCTTAGTTTACATTAGGTTTCATTCTTGGTATTCTGCATTCTGTGGATTTGGACAAATGTATAATAACATATATCCACACATAGAGTATCATACAGAGCAGTTTCACTGCGCTAAAAATTCCCTGGCTTCCATCTATCCATCCCTCACTCTTCTCTAACCCCTGGAAACCACCGATGCTTCTACAGTCTCCACACTTAAACCTTTTCCGGAATATCATACAGCTGGAATCATACAGTATGTAGCCTTTTAGATTGGTTTTCTTCACTTAGTAATGTAAATTTAAGGTTTATTAATGTCTTTTCATGGCTTAATAGCTCACTTTTTAGTGCCGAATAATATTTCATTGTCTGAATGTACCATAGTTTATCCATTCACCTACTGAAGGACATCCTGTTTGCCCCAAATTTTGGCAGTCACTAATTAAAACTGTGTGTGTGTGTGTGTGTGTGTGTGTGTGTGTGTGAGATGGGGATTTGTGTACAAATTATTTAATCACCCAGGAAATAATGCCTGATAGGTAGTTTATTGGCCTCACCCTCCCACCCACTCTCCACTCTCAAAGAGGCACTAATGTCTGTTATTCCCTTCTCTGTGTCCCATGTGTGCTCAATGTTTAGCTCTCACTTATGAGAACATGCAGTATTTTTTTTTGTTCCTGCATTAATTCATTTAGGATAATGGCTTCCATCTGTGTTGCTGCAAAGTACACGATTTCCTTCTTTTTTATGGCTGCATAGTATTCCATAGTGTAGCTGTGCTATACTTTCTTTGTACAGTCCACTGTTGATGACTTTTTGCCCATTTTTTAAATTGGGTAGTTTTCTTTTTCTTGAGTTTTAACAGTTCTTTGTATATTTTGATAACAGTCCCTTATCAGACACATATTTTGCAAACATTTTCTTTCAGTCTATGACATGTTTTCTCATCTTGAAGCATCATTGTTTTACTAAAAAAAATAAATTAACTACAGCAATAAACACACACACACACACACACACATATACACACACACACCCCTATATACATTTTAAGGCCTAAAGTTAGTCAAGCTCTTGTAGTTTTGTTGTATTGTGAAAATAATTGTATCAGTAGATAATTGCCAGTATTTAAATGAGAAATGGCATAGAACTGTGACATGATTTATTAGGAAAAAAATGTGGTTGATGAATATCAGATGAACATGAACTTTAGGTAACATTCTGTAACATTCTGAAATATTTTTGAAATCTTGTAATTTGACAAATATTTTAAATGTTTGGTAACATGAAAATTATTTTTAAAGTCTCCCTTGTGGTTAAAGTCTTCCAAAGGCTAGTGAAATATCAATCTCTGTGTCTCTGAACTGATTAATTAGAAAATATTCAAAATTGTTTTAAAATTCTCATTACTTTTATTGCCTACTGCTCTATTTCTTTCCCCCCACAAGCTAGCTATTGCGAGCAAAGATGAGCAATTAGCAGATTTCTTAATTTGCTTATTTATCATGTAGGTAATAATAATAATTCATTTTAGGGACATTTACTGCTTTTATAAAAGTAAACACATAAATGAGTACTCCACAATTTCAAAATTATTTTATTTTCTATTAGGATAATCTAGTATTGCAAAAAACAATAACCATAACCATGGTAGATTTTGTGTTATGCTTACCAATGCTAAAAGCAGAAACAGAACTGGAATTCACTAATTATGTAATTTTTCTCTAGTTCCAACTATTACCTTTACTGCAGTTTCACAGTTGTGGTAGTCACTGTGATGTGACGTGGCTTAATGAATTTTTGCTGAACTGTTGGGAGTACAGGCAGCACATAGCATTTATCTGTGAGCTTCTTCAGGGATGGCCATAGCTGCCTTGTCCAAATCATGTCCTTTCTGAGGTCAGCTTATATCCATCCAATCATTGAGGTTATAAAGGCCCATCAATTTGTGCTCTCCATTGGACAACTGTAACTAGCCTTTTAAACTCCAGAGTATTCTATGAGGTTGGCTGAGGCTATTGGGCTTGCACCACAGCTCGACTTCTCTCTCAGCTCTATCTTGCTTTCTTAGCTTCATCTTCACATACTGATTACAGGTGTGCAACCTAATAAACACTGCACATGAATATGAAATTCAATCTCAGAGTCTACTAGTCAGAGAATTCCAGTGGTGAAAATAGTTTCATCTCCAGCAGGAACTCTGCATTGTTTCAAACTCAACATGTCCCAAGCTACGTTTACCATCTTAGTGTCAAAATTTCTCTCTCATTTTTATTAACATATATCTGAAAATAACACCACATATCTCTTGGTTATTTATTATGTATAATTTTTTAAACTCTTCCATCCTCATTTTACAACTTCCAGTGAGATATCAAATTTGGTCATTTCTTCCAAATTCAACATTCCTTTCTATTTCTATTGCCAGAACTACTGTCTGGGTCCTTGCCGCTTGGTACCTGAGATACTGTCAATACCTGGACACCATAACTCATATTTTATATTTTGGTCTTTCCTACATATTAGTTATAGTTTTCCTGAGCCACCAGTTTCAATTCTGTGTTGATGAATCTCTGGTGGTTTGATATTTCATAAACTCTGGAAATGTTACTTCATGATTTTCTGTGTATTTGTCTTTACTCTCCAACTTGTAAACTCCTGGGACTAAGACTTGTACTTGCTACATGATGACAACAGGAGTTGTCAATAATGGAAATCCAGTGTGTTAGACTCCAAACGTCTAAATTTGAATAAGTACATAATTAAATATTATGTAATAAACATTACCCTCAGAGTATTTTTTAAAAGTTGTAAAAGCTAACCTGATACTTATTATTTCCTATCATTTATATTATGCATTTTTAATTTTGATTCTCAAATATTTCAATAGAGAATGAAAGATGGAAATTTAAGTGATTAAAAATAAATGTAAACCTACTTAACAAAAGTCAGGGTTTCCTTTCCTGAATGCATGATAACTTGGTAACATTTTACAGTGTAATTTACAAAATAACAAGTTAGTGTCAAGATTTCATTTTAAGTAAACATTTATATTCAGAAATGTTTAGTATCTTTGTTGGTTTCTTCAAATCAGGATGCATATAACTTGTCATCAGTTACTAATTAAATATGTTGCCAGAGTTAAGAAAAGCTATTAGCAAGAGGGACCTTGGAACTTTATGCTGGATTATCTCAATAGAAAACTTTTTATTTATTTATTTTTAAACAGGGTGTGGCTCTGTTGCCAAAGCTGGAGTGCAGTGGCTGATTTTGGCTTCACTGCAACCTGCCTCTCTCAGACTCAAACCATCCTCCCATCTCAGCCTCCCAAGTAGCTGGAACAACAGGCGTGTGCCACCCGCCTGGCCAATTTTTGTATTTTTTGTGGAGATGGGTTTTACCATGTTGCCCAGGCTGCTGGTCTCAAACTCCTGGGCTCAAGTGATCCTCCCACCTTGGCCTCCCAAAGTGCTAGGATTACAAGCATGAGCCACCATGCCCAGCCTGGATACTTTTAAGTATCCATAGATCATTAGAAATTAGCCCACAACCCTGCCTCCATAGGAATTTGTCTTATTCAAATATCTAATCCTCAAAAGTTAATAGAAAAATTAAGCTTTTTTTTCCAACATAAAGAAACAATAAAATTATACAACCGTGTGATATATGCACAAAAGAGATTTTCTCTCCTTTTTATGGGAGCATTTGCCTTATAGTTGTGCCTATTCATGTTGACACATTACAAAGGTACCACTGTTGACAAAAACATTTTAGTATCTATAATCTTAGTAGAGAGTCTCTAAGTAGCTGGTCACAACATCTCCTAGGGATCCTTTCTGGAACCTGGGCAGACCAGTTTCTCAAATTTTAATGATCACACGATAATTGGAGATGCTGAAAGAACCTGGTTGCCCAGTAGGAAAGTGGTCTAGATGATGATAGTCCCAAAGAAGATGGACTAGAAAAAAATAAAATGACACTTGGGGCAGAGTACTGGTGTTCTACAATAGGGGCAGAGTACTGGTGTTCTACAATATCCATTCTCCCAGCCGGGCGTGGTGGTTCACGCCTGTAATCCCAGCACTTTGGGAGGCCAAGGCAGGCGGATCACCATAGGTCAAGAGCTAGAGACCAGCCTGACCAACGTGGAGAAACCCCGTCTCTACTAAAAATACAAAAATTAGCCAGGCGTGGTGACGCGTGCCTATAATCCCAGTTACTCGGGAGGGTGAGGCAGGAGAATCGCTTGAACCCAGGTGGCGGAGGTTGTAGTGAGCCGAGATTGCGCCATTGCATTCCAGCCCAGGCAACAGTGTGAGACTGTCTCAAAAACAAAAAACAAAAACAACAACAAAAAAAGGAAAGGATAAATCATCTCTATGGGTTGGGAAATGGTCTCATGGAGAAGATGGCATTTGAGTAAGCTACTTAGGGTTTTTTTGCTCTATAAGTCGGTGTCAACGTCACGTTTTCACGTGGTGGCCTGATCATTTTGTCTTATAGTGATGTCTTTGTGTGCATGTGCGCTCATCTCCTATATTGGACGGGGTCTAGAGCAGTTCCTGGCACAGAGTAATCACTCAATATTACATCACTGTAATAAAAAATCATGATAGCAAATCTTGACGGGATAAATGAAGGCATGAATAAATGTATAAATTAACAAGTGGCAGTGAGCGCTTCAGGGGTGGTGGGTCTTGTCTTACTCGTCTTTGAGCTGCGGCCTCGCTGAGGGCACAGTGCGCGCAACTGGCTGGTGGCCCAGATTCACTGGCAGGCACCAGGATCGCAGCCCAAGCGCCGGGGCGGGAGGGATGACTCCGGACGGTAGGGGGCACCGGCGCGCGGCCGGGTCGGGCCCCCCGGTAGCTCCGCGCGCACAGCCGGACCGTCATTGACGCCATGAGCGCGCTGCTGCGGCTGCTGCGCACGGGTGCCCCCGCCGCTGCGTGCCTGCGGTTGGGGACCAGTGCTGGGACCGGGCCGCGCCGTGCTATGGCCCTGTACCACACCGAGGAGCGCGGCCAGCCCTGCTCGCAGAATTATCGCCTCTTCTTCAGTAAGTAGCTCGTGGAGGTTCGCTGAGCGGCGCACCGAAGAAACCTGGGTGGGGGATGGAATAGGGGACACTTGCGGCGCCCCGCGCGGTCTCCCCTGTCTCTCTTTTTGGGGCCCTCGGCGGTACCTGCGCGGTCCAGGCAACCTTCCTTCTCGCCGGAGCGCGCACCGAGTCACGAGAACTGACAGCGAGGAGACGGCGGATCAAGACCGCAAAGCGAGCGCAGAGGCTCAGGGCTGCCGGCCGGGGGTACACAGCGCCCTGTGCCCTGCCAGCCGCCCTCCCCGAGGGGTGGGCAGAGTGCTAGCGGCCACCCCGCGGCGGCCCGCAGCCATTAGCCGGCCAGGCCGCGGTTCTGGGTTCACACAATTTAGTGAGGAAGGGAGGGCAGAGCCCGCCCACACGCCGGCCTTTCTAGTGGCGTAAGAAAGCGCCTACTGCCGGAGCTCCCTGACGTCGGAGAGGCGGGCGGAACTTTGCAGATGCCTAATCCAGCGTGTCTTCTTTTTTGGAGGGACTCTGATGAAGGTTCTTTCCCAGAAGCTTGACTCGGTACGCACAGGTTTACACCCTGAATATGATCCACCATCCAAAGCCTCGTTGGCCCCGGGGCAGCCCCTTTTCCTCCCCAAGTTGAACAGCCCAGAGGGCTAAGCGACTTGGGCGGGGGGGTCCCTGGGTTGTCCAGCTCAGAGAAAGGACCCAGGTCTTCCGTGTACCCCATTGTTTCACTGTGTACGTTAAATGTAACTGAAAATAGTGATCTTGGTCGCTTGCCTTCACGCCCCACTGACTGCAGAGCCTTGGAGTGGTAGTATCAAAGTGGGCCTTGCATTATTGCTCCCCTTTTCGGAGCACTGGCCCTGGAGGCTTTCACTTCTAAGCAGGCCCTCCGAGTTCTTCAGGTCTTAACTCTGTGACCCCGAACGAGTTTAAGTTGCTAAGCCTTGTTTTTTCCATCTGTAAAATAGGGCTGCAAGAATTACATGACATTGTATATGTAAAGTGATTAGTCTCAGGGTCTAAAATATAAATTACTATTAGTAACTATAATCATTATAGATATTTGTAATTTATGAAGGATTTGCAGTTATCCTACATGAGTTTAGGGTCGAGGATTATTTTGTGGGAGAGAAGACAAGTTTGCCTAAAGTGTGATTACAATGCAACTAGTACTAGAATTTGTTTTCTTCAAAATTGGTTGCAGTTTTCACCCTGTGCCACATATTTTCTTCTGTCTTTGGTTAAGACTAATCAGGTGAACAGGAAGTCTCAAATTTCTGAATGGATTGTGTTCCAAAAGGTTATCATATAATGAATAATGGGAATAGTCATAGAAACAATGTTTAAAGTGGCAGTTCGCTTTTTAAGCAGATTAAAAAAAAAAAAAAAAAAGTCTGTCTGCTGCAAGTCTTCTAGATTTGCAATAAGTACAGTAATTAATAGATACCCAAATAATCAATAAATATGAAATGTGCTAGACACTGTTAGGCATAGTACAGAGATTCACAATTTTACTATAATTAATTATGGAAAAAGTAAATACACTGGTTGAGCAAAAACAGGCTTGAGAAGCCTGGCGCGCACAGAGTAGTTGACCCAGTACCGGATTTGGAATGGGGAGTCCTAGGCCATAATCTTGGCTCTGCCATTAACTCGCTGTGTGCTGTTGGGTGGGTGGTTACTTCAATTCTTTTTCACAGAGCCAGTTTCTTCAGCCGTAAAATGAAGCATTTGACCTTGAAGTGATGATCCTCAAGGTTCTTCTCAGCACTGGTATTCCCTGAAGGCACTGGATGAATAATGGAGATTCTAACAGTCTCTATTAGGACAGGATGTCGAATGGGGGCATTTTCGGGATTATGTTGGCCTCTTCTCGTCGGTTTGTTTCTTTAGCTTCAAATGTACTTAGAACTCATGATTTTTCTGTAACTAGAGTGCCACAAATAAAATACGTTTTTATTCAGCTGGATAAACAGCACAGGAAAGAAGAAAAGCCGATTTTACTAAAGTAAATGGGCAAAAATTGGAAGAAAGGGGAGTGTGGTTTTGGAGAGGGTCCGGATGGTGAGATCCTGATTGGAAAGTGTGTTGGTTAAACAGTTTCTGAACGAACCGCCAGATGGCATCACTGGCCAGGACCGTTTACTACCTGCTAGAAGGGGTAGGGCAAAGTGAAAGGAAGCCACTCTAGGGCGAATGGGGTAAGGGGAAAACAATGAACAAATTACCCTTTATAAAGATGGTCACAGATTGGATATTTTTTACTCAGTATGTCTGTATGCAGTATTAGGGTGGACTAATGTCTCACTTCAAAGACAAATATGAGTGTAGTACTACTTGGCCTAAAATTATTATTCGTTGTTACTGAAGTGGAATCATTTTCCACATTTCCAGATATATTCCAAGTCTCTGAAATACTAGTGCATTGGGAGGTAGAACATTTTCCAGCTTCATGTCTGTAAATGGTTTCTCTTTACTGTCATTCAGTAAAATCAGAATAAGTGATTCATGTAATACTTTAAAAAAATTGGTGTTAAGCTCTGTAGAAACAGTGAGACAGGATGATTAGGGGAAAGAGCATCCTGGTGGGAATCATCAGGCCTCCTTGTGCCAGCCCTGACCCTGTTAGTATCTTGCTGTCACTTCACCTCCCTGCATCTCATTGTTTTAAACCACGGAATGAGGAGATTGGACCAGATGATCATTTTCCGAACTGCTTAGTTGAACACAAGCATCCCATGGTGTATTACTAGGTTTTCTTTAAAACAGAGGGTTTCATGGTTTAATAAATTAGAATACGTCCCATTTTATTGCTTTTTTGAAGAGTAATTTGCCTATTGAAGTTCTGGAAAATTCGGATGTAACTTCTCTGAAACCTGAACCACAGAGTACTTATTTCTAAGAACATTTGTTAACATCTTAGTGACACCAGGGTTATGATTTCTGCAACTTCCAGAAGCAACTGTGCTGTAACAGTTCTAGACTAATAGTCAAACCACTTAAGTTGTAGTCCTGACTACCATCTTGGACAAGTCACTCGACTGAATTAACCACCAGATGGCATCCCTTACCTCAGATGACATCCGGTAGCTCAGTTTCTCCATAAATAAAATGGGGAAAGCACTAGTAATTTTATAGAATTGCTGTGGCAGTTAAATGAGACTATGTGTATAATTATCAGTGTCTCACACATGATAGGTATTTAATAAATGTTATTTATTTTTCCCTTTTGACTTTAAGGCATTAGACTAAAATCTTATTGTTACATTCTGTGAAGGGAGAAAATAAGGGATGTGGATAGAATTGATTGTTTTGAAAGTGTTCCTATTAAATTATAGGTTTCAGAGGGGTTTTTGTTGCTGTTGTTTATTCATTTTATTTATTTTTGTTTGGTTTGTTGTGCACTCACGACTCACTGCAGCTTTGACCTCCCCAGCTCAAACGATACTCTCACCTCTGCCTCCTGGGTAGCTGGGACTACAGGCATGCACCACTCTGCCCGGCTTCCTAGATCTTAAAGTTTTAATGGGTACTTGCAGTCTTTTGAATTAACTGGGAAATCATAATGAAGTTAGATTCACTTATATTGAGCCAAAGACCTAACACTGCATATATTCCTTTGATATCTTGGGTGTTTTTGTTTTGTTTTGTTAATAACTTGAAATTTTATTTTAGATTTCAAACTTTTCTCCGAGGATAGGGAAAAGCTATGCTTTCTATAATTTGGAATTTTGTTATTATGGGACAGGCAACTGGTTTACTGAGAGAAATAGTGCTGTGGATAATTCAAGTTGCTTTTATTTAGTCTGGAAATGAACCAAGCCATTCTTTAAAATTAATTTGCTTTGTCACTTACAGTAAGCATGTGCTTGTGTTGAAATTACTGTAAGTTTTCTTTACGTCATCTGGGTAGTAGGTGGAATCTGCCATTGAAAGTGCTCTTTGGGCTTAAAGAGAACTTCCCGTGAATAATCCACAAAATATGTTTGAGTCTTAAATATGAGTTTCTGTAACTTTTTAAAGTTGACCTATGTCATAGAACTTCAACTGATATAATAGAACACAATGGGTTTTGTGTGAATATAGAAAAAGTATTTTATTTGATTTTTCAGTCCTTAAAACCTTAAACGTTTTCTATATGAATGCTGTGAAATAGGAATTGTGTGATCTACATGAAACAGAAGAAGCATTTTTATTGAAGTTTTTAGGCTTCTTTACATTTCTCAATCTTTTTATCAGAAAATAAAACAAAGCTAGCTTCAGTCATTGCTGAAACTTCCAGTAAGAATCTCTATAAGTGGTTTTGTAATAGTGTGTCATCATATGTTGGTATATGGCATGCATTTAGCTGTCTGGTATAGATACATAAAATTAGGTATGGTTTTTCACATTCTATTCAATTTTTTCACTTGCTCTAGTGTAAGTAATAAACTTTCATCCTGATACAACTTGCTCTTGTGAGAGAAAGAATGACATAGATAACTTAGGAAATGCTAGAATAAAATCTAATCTCAAACCAGTTGAAGGGAAAATTTTGATCACTGTTTGGCAATATCTTGTAGATTGATGGGCCTGATAGAGGTTAGCAATTAATGCCTAAGGACACAATCTGATTTTTGACAACAGTGAAAATGCCAAGGCAAAAATGACTCGGTGACTACAATCATTTATCTCTTTTCCCCTATAATAAATATCCTATTAAAGTGATAGTGAGGGTAAGAAAGGGTAACCCTAAAACAACAGATAAGAAGGAGCCACCAAAGCTTGACATTTTGAAATATGTATAAAAGATGAAAAAACCGATGGAGGTATGGTTATTAATGAAGCAGTGTGGAAGAAGTCCCAGCTTAAGTATATGTGTTCAGGGGACGTAGTTTAGGAAGAAGCCGAGCTGCTGCAGAACCTCAGAGAGGTTGTGGGTGTGTTGATATCAGATAGGATAGAGAGTTAGATGGATGTAGAACTTAACACAGGGGGATTAGTTTAAGTTGTATTACAAATAGTACACAAATATTTCCCATGCAGGTCTAATGTATGAGGGGTGTGCTAGTTCCACCTATAAAAGTTGAATGAAGAGCTGAGAGGGAAGTAGGACCCCTGATGGTGTTGGTGCCCCAGCAGTACTCTGCATGCTGGCATTTGGGGACCCCAGCATAACAACCAGCCTCCTACCCATTCATTTCTGTGGGAACATAGAGCTCCCAGTCGTTGTTTTCTAGTCTCTTTAATATAAACCAAATAGCCAAGGATCACCTAAGTTAGGCTTTCATTACTACTGTTCTACCAAACTGCTTTTTGTCAGGGATACCTGTCACCTCCATGCTGCAACCTTAATGGTCAGTTTGAAGTCCTCATATGATCAATCAGCAGTAATTTTTACAGTTGATCGCTTTCTCTTTGAAACACTTTTTTTGTCTTTCCCAGAGGAAACTGCTTTCCACTGGGAAGGCACTTTGTCTTAGTTTTGATGCTTCTCCTTCACATTCTCCCTTGCTGAACCTTTGTCATATTTCTGAACTCTAACCTTTGAAGTGCCCAGGGCTCAATCCTCAGCCCAGTTCTCTATCTATACTGCCTCTCTAGGGCAGGGGTTGGCGAACTTTTCTGTAAAGGGCCAGATAAGAAATACTTCAGGTTTTGCAAACCATTCAGTCTCTGTCACAACTCCTCAGCTCTGCCTTTGTAACATACAGCCATGGACAGTAAAAGTATGGCTGTGGTTATGTTCCAATAAAACTGTATTTACAGAAATAAAACCAGGCCATGTGACAGATTTAGCCCATGAGCCAGAGTTTGCTGACCATTGCTGTCACTTTAGGTGATCCCATCAGGTCCCATAGTGTTAGACACTTTATAATTCCCAGATTTACAACATTAGCCCCAGTCTCTTCTTGAACTCAGAATTTACACATCCAGCTTTCTACTCTGTGTTTCTACCGAAATATTTAAGATACAACTCAAGATTAACAGTACAAAACAGAACTCCTGATCCCCCATCCCCACCAAACTTGTTTCTTTCTCTGTCTTTAGTTGCTAACCCATAACTTGGGAATCATTCTTGTCACTTTTTACTCTTATCCTACAGCTAACTCATTAGCATATTTTTTGAAATGTACCAAAAGATAATTCCTTCTCTCCACTTCCACCCTTGTCAGTTTCTCTGTGTCACCATCATACACCTTGATCAATTGTAGTAACCTCCTGATTCTTCACACTGCTTCCACCCTTATCCCTGTATAGTCTACTTTCCATACAGCAATCACCTTGATCCTTTTAAAATGTAAGTCAGATCATGTCCAAGCTCTGCTGAAAATGCCAGTGGCTTTCCATTTCACTCAAAAATTTTTTTGAAATATGTATCATAGTATGCAAGGTCCTACTCGATCTAATACTGGGCTCCTCTCTGAATTCATTGCTTGCCACTTTTCCTTTTGATCAATGTCCTCCTGCCATCCTGGCCTCCTTGCTGTTTCTCAGACATGCCATGTATGTTCTTTCCTCTGCACACCTGTGCTTTTTATGCCTTCAGTGCTCCTCCCTAGAGGTCTGCTTGATCTCTTCCCTCACTTCATTCAGATCTGTGCTGAACTGTTGCCCACCAGAGAGATCTTCCCTGACCATTCGATATCAAATATTACTCCTTCTATTACAGTAGGTAGATAGTCAGGCATGAGCAGGGCAGAAAAGGGCTCCTCTCCCCAACCACACACCAGGAATGACAGGCAACCATCAGGTGATGGACAGGCAACCATCAGGTGATGGTCAGGCAGTTGTTAACTGTTTCTCTAAAATATTAATTGGTTGCAGCCTGCACCAGGGAAAGGTAGTCTCCAAATAAACAGAAGCATCTGAAGCTTGTGGTCAGCAGCTTCCCATGAGATCTAAGGAACTGGGTGAGTGAGCTCAAGCATTTGAGAACATTAAGAACAAAATGGCAGAGTTTTGTATATGACCCCCTAGGGACATTCGACTGGTAAGGGAAGAACACCTCAGGTGAACATGCGTACAACTCCAGTAAACACGTTGCACTTGGTCTCCCTCCCAAGTGCTAGGAGGCTACTGTGTGTACAGACAGCCTGCTCCAAGGGAAGACTCGGGAGATGGGACACAAGATCCCGGAAGTATGCCAATGTATAAAACCCCACGTCGAAATGTCAAACCGTGCATTCGTCTGTTCAGGTTGCTCACTTTGCCCTCTTCCAGGTGTACCTTCCTTCCCTTTGTTCCTGCTCTAAAGCCTTTTATTATAATAAACTCATTCCATCTCTAAAACTTGCCTTGGCCTCTCCTTCTGCTTCTGTCCCTCAGTTGAATTCTTTCTTCTGAGGAGGCAAGAATTGAGGTTGTTGCAGAGCCATAGGGATTTGCCACTGGTAATTATTCATTCTTCACTTTCCCTAATTTGTTTTCCTTTATCTTTATAGTACTTATGTGATAGAATAAACACATAATCAATTCTTTTGCTCCCCAACTAGAATGTGATTCCCATAAGAGCAGGGAATTGGAATTTGTATCTAGTATCTAGAACCATGCTTAGTACAGTGCGTATGTTCAATAAATATTTACTGAATGAATTCAAGGAAAACTTAAAAATTAAATGGGAAAAACAAGAAACTTGAATTTTAAAAGGTCAAATGGGTGTTCTTTGTTACATCTGTTATAAAGGAAAGGAAGGAGTGGGCTGTGAAGAAATGGCAATCAAGACCAAGACCTCTTTAACAAATAACTTGTTAAAACAAGTAACTCAGTAGAAGGTGTAGTGGGTTGAATGGTGTTCTGTTTTAAGCCACGAAGTTTGTGGTAGTTTGTTACAGCAGTCCTAAAAAATGAATATAGATGAATTAGAAGATAAGGGAAAGAAATCTTATCAGAAAGTAGAACAAACCATCAGAGATAAAGGAGGCAAGAAGAAGTGACATAGAGATTGAATCCAGAAAGTCCAACATTTGACTCATATGGGTTTCAGAAGGAAAGAACAAACAAAATGGAGAAGAAATTGTAAAAGGGATAATAGAAAAAAAATCTAAGAATTGAAGGACCCAAGTGTTCTGACCTCCCAGTGACATTATTATACAACTATTGAGAGAATCCTACATGTCTTGCTGGGTGCAGGGCTTGGGAGTGGTTAAATAATAGGCCTGCAACACTGAATGCTCAAAGACTGGAGTAATGCCTTTGAAATTCTGAGGGAAAAGAATTTTCCTCCTAGAATTCTCTACCTAGCCAGCTGTCAATCTGGAGTGAGAACTAAGTAAAGACATTTTAGACATTTAACAACTTGAGAAATTGGCCTCACACGCATTCCTTCTTACAGAACACTTATTAGGAATATGCTTCTGCAAGACAAGTAAACCAAAAAACATGAATGCATGGGATCCAGAAAATGATAGATCTGCGCTGGAGAGCAAAGAAGCAGTCTTAGGATGCCCAGAAAGCATCCAGTTCATATTGTAGCCCGAGGATAGAGGGCTCCTGAGGGAGCTGTTTGGGTAAGGAGAAGATTCCATAATTTTGATGATACCCGTGAGGCATTGGAATAATTTATAGATGTGATTATGACAATGTAAGAAAGATAATTAGAAGCACAAAGAAAAATAGAAGCTGAACCAAAAAAGGAAATTTAATTATAGTATCCTCCTCACCAAAAATAGACACATAGAGAATGCTTCTCACACACCTGAGTGTAAGAATTATTTGGGATGTTTGCTAAAAATACAGATATTCGTTTCTCCTTGAGATTTTGCTTCACTAGATGTAGGATGGTGGTTCAGGGATCTACATTTTAATGAGCATTCCAAGTTTTTCTTATCTAAGAGAAATTTTGGATATATATAATAGGAAATGCATAGAAAATTCAATATGACTACAGAACATTCTGTCAGCCTTGCCATGAAAAAATAAAAGGACAGAAGACAAAAATTAGAAGAATGAAGAAAGGGAGGTAAAAGGCAGGTTATTTATGTCAAGAAATACTATATATTTGTATTAGTTTGTTTTCACACTGCTGATAAAGACATACCTGAGACTGGGCAATTTACAAAAGAAACAGGTTTATTGGACTTACGGTTCCACATGGCTGGGGAGGCCTCATAATCATGGCAGGAGGTGAAAGGCATGTATCATATGGTGGCAGACAAGAGAAGAGAGCTAGTGCAGGGAAATTCCCCCTTATGTAATCATCAGATCTCGTGAGACTTACTGTCACAAGAACAGCACAGGAAAGACTTGCCCCCATGATCCAAGTACCTCCCACCGGGGTCCCTCCCACAACTCCTGGGAATTCAAGATGAGCCAGCCAAACCATATCATTCTGCCCCTGGCCCCTCTCAAATCTCATGTCCTCACATTTCAAACCAATCATGCCTTCCCAACAGTGCCCCAAAGTCTTAACTCATTTCAACATTAACTCAAGTCTGCAGTCCACAGCCTCATCCGAGACAAGGCAAGTCCCTTCCACCTATGAGCCTGTAAAATCAAAAGCAAGTTAGTTACTTCCTAGATACGATGGGGGCACAGGTATTGGGTAAACAAACCGTTCCAGACGGGAGAAGTTGGCCAAAACAAAGGGGCTACAGGCCCCAGCAGAGCAATCAAATCTTAAAGCTCCAAAATGATCTCCTTTGACTCCATGTCTCACATCCAGGTCACGCTGATGCAAGAGGTGGGTTTCCATGGTCTTGGGCAGCTCCGCCCCTGTGACTTTGCAGGGTGTAGTCCCCCTCCTTGCTGCTTTCGTGGGCTGGCATTGAATGTCGGTGGCTTTTCCGGGTACATGGTGCAAGCTGTTGACAGTGGATCTACCATTCTGGGGTCTGGAGGACAGTGGCCCTCTTCTCACAGCTCCACTAGGCAGTGCCCCAGTAGGGACTCTGTATGGGATCTGTGATCTCTTATTTCCCTTCTACACTGCTCTAGCAGAGGTTCTCAATGAGGGCCCTGCCACTGCAGCAAACTTTTGCCTGGGCATTCAGGCATTTCCATACACCTTCTGAAATCTAGACAGAGGTCCCAAACCTCAATTCTTGACTTCCAAGCACCCGCAGGCTCAACACCACTTGGAAGCTGCCAAGGCTTGGGGCTTCCACCCTCTGAAGCGAAAACACAAGCTGTACCTTGGCCCGTTTTAGCCAGGGCTGGACTGCCTGGGATGCAGGGTACCAGCTCCCTAGGCTGCACACAGCAGAGGGACCCTGGGCCCCACCAAACCACCTTTTCCTCCTAGGCCTCAGGACCTGTGATGGGAGGGCTGCTGTGAAGGCCTCTTGACATGCGCTGGAGACATTTTAATCATTGTCTTGGGGATGAACATTTGGCCCCTCGTTACTTATGCAAATTTCTGCAGCCAGCTTGAATTTCTTCTCAAAAAATGGGATTTTCTTTTCTATCACATTGTCAGGCTGCAAATTTTCCAAACTTTTAGGCTATGAGTGCTTTTAACAGCACCCAAGTCACCTATTGGATGCTTTGCTGCTTAGAAATTTCTTCCTCCACTAGATACCCTGAATCATCTCTCTCAAGTTCAAAGTTCCACAGATCTCTAGGGCAGGGGCACAATGCCGCCAGTCTCTTTGCTAAAACTATCAAGAATCACCTTTGCTCCAGTTCCCAACAAGTTCCTCATCTCCATCTGAGACCACCTCAACCTGGATTTCATTGTCGATATCATTATCAGCATTTTGGTCAAAGCCATTTAACAAGTCTCTCGGGAGTTCCAGACTTTCCCACATTTTCCTGTCTTCTTCAGAGCCCTCCAAACTGTTCCAAAGTCTGCCTGTTACCCCGTTCCAAAGTTGCTTCCACGTTTTCAGTTATCTTTTTGGCAGCGCCTCACTCTGCTGGTACCAATTTACTGTATTAGTCTATTTTCATGCTGCTGATAAAGACATACCCAAGACTGGGGAATTTACAAATGAAACAGGTTTATTGGACTTACAGTTTTACATGGCTGGGGAGGCCTCACAATCATGGCAGAAGGTGAAAGGCACGTCTCATATGGTGACAGACAAGAGAGCTTGTGCAGAGACACTCCCCCTTATATAATCATCAGATCTCGTGAGACTTACTATCACGAGAACAGCACAGGAAAGACTTACCCCTATGTTTCAGTTGCCTGCCACTGAGTCCCGCCCACAACACGTGGGAATTCAAGATGAGATTTGGGTGGGGACACAGCCAAACCGTATCAGTATACTTGGTAGAATAAAAAGGTATGAAGTATTAACATTAGCCAATTAAGAACTTATGCGGAATAGGCTGAACTAAACTCTCTCTCAGAATTGGAATCAGTAGGTAGTTTCTACAGTTGATGAACAAAAACTACTAAATATGCTATTTTGAAAGATGAAGGTAACCACTAGACCTAATACAAAGAGTTGAAAATGGGTTGCTCTCAGAAGTGGAACTAGACCGGTGAGAGGTGGAAACTTATTTTTTCAGTCATGGACCTGCATTGCTTTGGCTTAACAACAGCAAAATAGGTAATTTAAAAAGCAAATTGACAATAGCTTATTTTCAGCTGTTGAGAAACAAGCAGTCTGAGCTTCAGATAAGAAAGTTCTAACCTAAAATGTATCACTAATGTATTCTGTGGTTCTGAGGAAGGGCTGTCTGATGTGTGCTTCAGTTCTACCATCTTTTTTTTTTTTTTTTTTTTTTTTTAAACCTAGTGCTAGATAAGTTCTACTATCTTTAAAACATAATGGCATATGTTGCCCCAGCGCTTGCTCCATATACCATATCCCTCTGTCTGTGGTGCATATGTACCATATAGATTATGTTATTCATTTTGTAGAGGATCAGGATAGATACTACATGTCTTTAAATCCACCTTTAGAGGATTTTAATACCCTTTAAATGGAACATAATAGCATACTAACATGATTGGCCCTGGAAAACTTTTAATGAGTTCTTATCCTTTTGCACTTTAGGGAAATGTCTAGTTCTCTAATAGTGCTAAGAGGATGCCTTTGTGTTTAAACTTACTAGGTGATGATGATGATGACAGTGATGTAACGTGTCTTGTCTTAGCTATGGGTATGGATCACTGTCTAGCACTTTTGTATTCCAAAATCTAGTACATTTCCTTTTCATGTGAAACACTCTATAAATACATATTGCTTAGTGCAAGAAACTATTGAGAAAATTAAGCTTCAGAGAAATTGAGTAACTGTTGAGAAATAAACTAAAATTCTGAGCCCCTCAGTTGACTGAATGGGTCTCGTTTTGGCCAAGGGGACCCTAGAGAAACCTTGAAAACTGAGTTCTTGGCCACGACTGGAATGGGGAGGTCAAATACGCCTGCTTATGCCCTTTCCCTCACTAACTGCCATTATGTTTTCTTCCCTAAGGGCTAAATAGAAACCAGCCCTTTCAAAAGACTCCACAGATGATGATACCAACCAAAAGCCTGACAGCTGCCCCTCCCTTTTGTGGTTTCCACAAAACAACTCACCAGCATTCCCTCCTGATAAGAGTGGTTCTGGCAAATCTATGGAGAATGTGCAGGGAGGGTTTTCATGTTTTCCACTTCACCTTTTGACATCAGAGAGCTGAAAACTCCACCCTCGGATCATGGTAACACCACCATTTTTTGAACATGGGTCCTGTGGAGAAGCATGAAGCTCAATTGAGCATGCTTGCAGGTTGCAGCCCTTTATGAGAAATAAAGCTCTGCTTTCCAAATTTATGAACTTCATCTTTCTTCAGTTGCCACTTTTATCAAGCTGAGTAACTAGAAGTCAGGCTTTTGACCTTTCTAGTCATTGCTCCTATGCAAATTTATAGATATATTGCCCATTAAAGCATTATCATTATCTTAGATCTAAGGCCATATTTGTTTTCTAGGAATAGTTATATTTTTACTCTTTTTCTTCATTATTACATTTTTATTTATTAATACTATTTCATGAAATAGCTTCTAGTAGATATGGTTATGTAAGTCAGTAAATACAGACCATTCACTCATTTGTAATCTTTTTACCTTCCAAATGACAACTAGAAAACTATGTGTATATATATATGATCTTACATCTTAATAAGTATTGGGCTTGTCCACAGTTAACAAGAGCGTTGGATCTTTAGGGAAATTTGACACCAAATCAGTGTCCTAGATTTATTTACTATTAATTATAAAGGCAGTCTAGCTTTTCTGTCAAGTTTCTTTTACCCCCATGATAACAAACTTCCCTTGTTTGTGTAACTTCCTGGATTGTTAGAGCTGAAATTGATAAATTGGTTTGGGACAACGATAGGTCCCAAATGAACAATTGAAGTAATCTTTTAAAGGATTGTATTTTTTTCTTTTCAGAATTCTACCTTTTTTACTTAAGTGACTTGAAGAGAGGACAATCACAGATTGATGATTGTTCTTGGAATAAGAGCTTCCATTTATACATTACAGTTGTCCCTCTGTATTTGCAGGGGATTGGTTCTAGAACCCCCATGGATACCAAAATTTGCAGATGTTCCAGTCCCTGATATAAAAGGGCATAGTATTTACATGTGACCTATGCACTCCTCCTATTTTTTTTTTCTTATGGGTCGGGTTGGGGGGAAAGAAACCAAGAGAAAGGAGCCCTCTTGTCTACTTTTAATCCTCTTTGGATTACTTACAATATCTGATGCCTTGTAATGCTGTGTAAATAGTTGTTGTATTGTTTTATTTGTATTGTTTATTGTTGTATTTTTATTTTTTAAAAATTTGCAGAATATTTTCAATCTGCAATTGTTTGAATCTGCAGATTCAGAAGACTTACTGTGTATGTCTCCTTAACCTCCTCCTAGTTGTCTTTCAGCTCCATATTTACTTATTTTTAAAATTCCATACAGCAAAATTTACTTTTTTTGTAGACACTTCTGAGTTTTGACAGAACATAGATTTGTGTAAACAGCATCACAATCAAAGTACAGAACACGTCTACCCCTCCCTGCAAAATTTTTTGTGGCCCCCTTTAGAGTCAACCCTACTCTCTTACCATCAGCCCCTGGCAACCAACCGACGATCTGCACTTTATCCTATAGTTTTGCCTTTCCAGAATGTCATGTAAATGGAACTGTTTGAGTTGAGCTTCTTTCACCTGATATAATGTATTTAGATGCATCCATTTTATTATGTGTATCAATAGTGCATTCCTTTTTATTGTGGAGTAATTAATCATTGATTAAAAGATAACTATATGAGTGTAACATAATTTTTGTCCATTTACCAGTTGTACATTTGCATTGTTTACCGTTTTTGGTGATTACGAATAAAGCTGCTGTAAACGTTTAGAGATTGTTGGGTGAACATGTTTTTATTTCTTAGTTAAATACTTGGTGGGATTTCTGGGTCACATACTAATTGTATGTTTAACTTTACAAGAAAGAGCCAGACTGTTTGCCAAAGCGAGCGCACCATTTTCAGTTCCCATCACCATATTTTATTTTAATCGAAAACATGTAAATGTGGCCCACTTTAGTATCTATTATGTTTAGAAAAGTAAATAATCATGCAAAAAATTGATAATTTTGTTTTTTGTGTTCTTTTGTTATAGATAACTTTTTTGGCAGAGAATTTGAAATCTGATTTAATATATGAAAGAAGAGGTTTTTTTTAAGTGCATCCCTTTAATTGATGCAAAGAACTTTATAGACCATAGCCGAAGTTTTATGTACTTGCCATTTGTGTGCTCTTTCTCATTTTTATCCCTACCTGTGCACACATCCTTCAGGAATTACCTTGTTGCTAAGGTGGGGAAATAAAAATTTTGTTAACAGTTTAAAGGGAAAAAAAAATAGTAATAGAGACATTTATCTAACAGATATTTGCTCAGCAAGTGTATATTGGATGCCTATTAAGTGCTAGGTACTTTTCCAGATGCTAGAGATCCAGTAGAAAGCATAACAGAACAAACAAAAATGAACTACAAAAACTCCAGAACTTAATTCTAGTGATAAGTGCTAAGGTAAAGCACAGAGCATGGTAGGGGAAAATAAAATATTGGTGGAAATTAACAACTTCATTGTTAAGTTATATGCCTCTATTTTTTTTTTTTTGAGGTGGAGTCTTGCTCTGTCGCCAGACCGGAGTGCAGTGGCGTGATCTCGGCTCACTACAACCTCCACCTCCTGGGTTCAAGCAATTCTTCTGCCTCAGCTTCCCGAGTCGCTGAGATTACAGGCATGCACCACCGCACCCAGCTAATTTTTGTATTTTTAGTACAGATGGGGTTTCGCCATGTTGACCAGGCTGGTCTCAAACTCCTGACCTCAGGTGATCTGCCTGCCTCAGCCTCCCAAAGTGCTGGGATTAGCGTGAGCCACCGTGTCCGGCCATGCCTCTGTTTTTATTAGGGAGAAGCCAAGGCTTATTTGTTGTTGTTGTTGTTTAATAAGCTTCATTTTGGAATAATTTTAGATTGGGTTAAGCTGCAAAGTTAGTACAGGATTCTACCATACCCCGCAGCCCAGTTTTTCCCTAATATTATCTTAACATCATTTACCATTGCCATTGTACATTTTTCAAAACTAAGAAACTAACATTGGCACATAGCCTTAACTAAACTCCAGATTTTATTTGGATTTCACTCGTTTTTCCACTAATGTCGTTTTTCTGTTCCAGGATCTAGTTCAGCATACCAGACTGCATTTAGTCATCATATTTCCTTACTGTCTAACAATCTGTTACAGTTTCTCAATCTTGGATTTGTTTCTTATCTCTCATTTATTTATTTTATCATTTGTTTATATTAGTGTGGATTCATGCATATTTGCTGTATATTTTGTTGCTCAAATTGTTCCTGCTTTGGCCTGTTTCAGATTGGTTCACGTTTCCCTTTACCATACCTCCAATCTTTTGATTTTTGAGCACTTGGTTGCCTTCTGACCCTACAAGATGCTCCAGGCTCATCTTGGGTATTCTTTGCTCCAGCATTAGAATCAAGCCTTTCTCCAAGGGGGCCTAGTTCCTTTTACTGGAGAATGGCATTTCAAAACCAAAATCTGGGTCAGGTGCAGTGGCTCACACCTGTAATCCCTATACTTTGGGAGGCCCAACGTGGGTGGATTGCTTGAACTCAGGAGTTGGAGACAAGCCTGGGCAACAGAGCAAGACCCTGTCTGTACAAAAAACTTTAAACTTAGCTGGGTGTGGTGGTGCATGCCACTAATCCCAGCTACTCTGGAGGCTTGAGGTGGGAGGCTGGCTTGAGGCCAGGAGATTGAGGCTGCAGTGAGCCATGATCATGCCACTGCACTCCAGACCCTGTCTCAAAAAAAAAAAAAAAAAAAAAAAAGAAAAGAAAAGAAAGAAACCAAGATGTGGTTGCTGGCGTGCTCATTGCTATTGGGATGTAGCCAGTCTTTGTTTTATTTTGTTAAATATTCTTGAAATTTAAATTTGAAAATTGTGCCAAACAGGTAGCAGGCCAGAAGTAAAACAACCTGATTTAGGAAATTACAAAGTGAAAATTTTATAGGGCTCTATTAAACCTAGCTTTTGGAAACAGATATATTCCAGTAAAAGTGCAGTGTATTTATTTAAAAGGCATTGTGTTTAATTAAATAATACTAACTTTTGAAAGTATTTAAAATATACATTTTAGTATACAACTTTTAAGATAAGATAGTTTCTGTTATTGAAGTTTGTTTTTGTTCTAAGCTTACTTTAGTACTAGCATCCTCACATTGAATGGAAACAATGTTTCTTTTCTTTTAATTGAATAGGAACTTTGGACTTTTTTTTTGTCCTATGGATAGTAGGTAGAAATTGGGAATACTATTGTTGGGTGTCCCCAAGGGGAAACTGACATCAGTTTTAATAGAATTCACTTAGTTATGAGTCTCTTTTTCAAAAGTGATGGTTTTGTTTGTTTGTTTTTTATATTTTAGGTTTTAGTCTATTGTAGATATTTTCTGCTTTGGGTGTTTTAAGCCACAGGGATAAGTAAATTATTTCAGCAACCCAAATGTGGTTTAGCTGGTATATATTTCTTTTCGGTTCTTAGATTGTGGCAAGTTTTAAAAGTTGAATTTAAGTTGGGAGTTAAAGTTAGCTTTGGAAAAAATGGGTAAGTTTAAAAGTAGATAAGGATACTTATTATTGCTGTACAGAACAATGTGTCTGTTGCTTTAATTCTGTTTTGTTTTGTTTGTTTCTTTGCAGAGGATGTAACTGGTCACTACATTTCCCCCTTTCATGATATTCCTCTGAAGGTGAACTCTAAAGAGGTATTGTTTTGACTTGTTTTGGGAATGAAAATGTGTGCTGCCAGTATCACCATAAGATGCTCTTTGGAAGCACCTTGAAAGGAAAAAGTGTTGGAAGTCAGGAGGACAAACAGGAGTTACTATAACAGGATCATAAGCCTCCGATATGAATTAAAATTTGTATGAGAATAGGATTCTTCCATGAGGAATTGGGAGAATGGGGTATTACTGGTCCATAAAACTTAGAATTCAGTAGGAAATAAAGATTTAAGGGTAGTAATTTAGGAAGTTAACAAGAGGTTTATTTATAATAATCAGCTAACGTTTGTGGATTATTTTTTATTTGCTAGCCACTGTGTGAACATAATGTTATTTAATTGTTATGAGTTGCTATTGTTCTTTCCAAGGACATTGAGGCTCAAGGCATTTTTATTGACTTGTCTAGATCTGGTAAGTGCCAGAGCTAGTTTTGGAATTAGCATTTCTGACCACAAAGCTCATGCTCTTTAACCACTCTATGAAACAGGTGCTAGAGAAATAAAGCAGGGGTAAAAATGATGGTGCTTGAACAGCTATTCTCTTAGAACTGAAAATCACTTGACAGTTGTCAGGGTGTGAAAGATGCCAGGAGAACTGATGCTATCAAATCAAAATAATTGATTTGGGACCTCAAAATCGTTGGGGTATTTTGAGATCTCTCCTGATTAGTTGGTAAGATGGCATATTTGGTAGTATTCATGATCATCATTAAGTTGTAAGTTATTTCCTTAAAATCCAAGTAGTGAATGACCAAATTTTTTAAGGGGGTACAACTATTAAGGAAATAACCAGGACCACATTCCAGGTTGAAATTATATGGAACTGGTGAATGGGGTTGGGTTTTCTCGGATGTGGGGAGATCAATGTAGGGGTAGAAGCCAGTGAAGAAGTGAGGAGGCTGTTTCAGATGCAAGGGTTATCTGACCTTGGTGTTACCTCAGAGGCTGAATATTATGCATCGTAGTGAGGTTATGGGATGTGAAGTAGGATTCGTGCTGCTTCCCAGCTCTTCAGAATAAGGAACTGGCAGTAGAATAATATCGATAATTTATCAAGTGCTTGTGGTGCTTAGCCAGGCACTGTGTTCCCTGCTTGACATGCATTATCACAATCCTTCTGGCTCTACATTTATTACCCTTATTTTGTTAATGAGGCTAGGTACCTTGCCCATCATCACAAATCTCGTGTGTTTTGGAGGTGGGATTGGATTTAGGTGCTCTAACTCCAGAGTTTGTACTCCTCACTTCTCTTGTGTAATGCCTCCAGCTCATTACTTTTAAGTGTGCAACTCCAGGACAATAGAAGGAAACTAGAGGCAAAAGGAACTCTGTGTTACTGTGTGTGTCCGTGCGAGTGTGTGAGTGTGTGTGTATATGTGTTCCTGTGTTTTGTTTTGGCCACTGAACTTTCAAACCTAAATATCTCATGTCTCCCAACACTTCTCTTTGCTTTTGACCAAAAGTACATGCATTCACTTATTCATTAATTTATTCATTCAATCAATCAATAGTTATTGAAGGCTTATTATGAGCCAGGCACTGTTCTAGGCACTGTGGGAGTAGTAGTGAATAAGATAGATGTAGTTTCCACTCAGTTGGAGGAGACAACCATAAAACAAGTCAGTCAGATAATGTTAAGTGCTATAAAAATACAACAGGGAAATGAAAGATAAAATATGACTGGTGGGTAGTGTTGTCAGGGGTATGCTACAGCAAAATCTGTATACCTCATCATAACAACAATAATAATAAAGCCGTATTTTTGAGAATCGTGTAGTAGATAGAGGTGGAGGTGGAAAAGAGAGTAAGCTAGAAACATGTCAGTGAGAATAACATTTTGTCTAAGGAGGATAGGTTTTGGGAAATACGAAATTTGGAATTAGACAAAATTGATGATAGAGCTGGCAAATACAACAGGATATGCCAGTGAATTCTGGAGATATGGAAATGGGTACACACGGTGGTTGTATAAATAAGTTTCCCTAGATCTCAGCCAGTAATGATTAAAACTCTTGCTTTGTACTTTTGGACGTGATGTATTAAGAATAAAAATAATGGCTGGGTGCGGTGGCTCATGCCTGTAATCCCAGCACTTTGGGAGGCCGAGGCGGGCGGATCACGAGGTCAGGAGATCAGGCCATCCTGGCTAACACGGTGAAACCCTGTCTCTACTAAAAATACAAAAAAATTAGCTGGGCATGGTGGCGGGGGCCTGTAGTCCCAGCTACTCCGGAGGCTGAGGCAGGAGAATGGCGTGAACCCAGGAGGCGGAGCTTGCAGTGAGCCAAGATCGCGGTCACTGTGCTCCAGCCTGGGCGACAGAGCGAGACTCCGTCTCAAAAAAGACACACACACACACACACACACACACACACACACACACACACACACACACACACAAATAATGCTTCAGAGCTGATTTGTAATAATGATATTCTGTTTGTTTTGTTTTCTTCATTAGTAGTCATTTTTATATATAAACGTTACACATACTGGTTGAGCATTTGTGAATGGCATAATTTTTCTTCCCAACCCACCACGAAGTCAGTTTTCATTTAAAAGTGCTTGGTTTAATGGGAAAAGAAAAAAAGTGCTTGGTGGAGGCGTAGTAATCACACCTTGGTAGAATTCGCAGGCAGGAGGTGCAGCTGAGTACTTTCAGGGCTTGTTAGTCATGCTCCCTGGAGCTTCATTTCAATAATGAAATGACTGTTTTAAGCGTAATCACTGGAAACTACCACTCTTTTCTTAAAGACTGAATAGAGCCTTTGCTTATTTTATAAAAACTGGGAAAATATACTTGAAAGAGATTTAGCTTTTCTGATCATTTATTTTATGAAACATTTCGATGCTCTATTCTGGGGATACAAATGCTCAGGGGAAAACGAAGTGGGCATTTGGTAGGTTCTCTGTTGACTCAGATTTCTGGACAGTCTTTGTGTAGAATGTCTATACAATAGTCATATTTTTATTGCTATGCAGTGCCACTGTATACTTTCATGAAATATTATAGTCATAAACACTGTCTTTTCTTTTATAGGAAAATGGCATTCCTACGAAGAAAGCACGAAATGATGAATATGAGGTATATCCAAAGGTTTTTATTTTTGTGAATCACTTTTATATTGTTTGTTAAATACCTTGATGATAGTTTGCATTTGTAAAATGATTCTAAGGTTTTTACCCCTGCAAAGACTTTCATGTGCATTCTGGTGTTTTTCTTTAAGGCAGCTAGGGCCGCTATTGCCATTTAATTTTTTTTTATTGTGGTGAAATATTCATAACAAAAGGTTTACCATTTTAACTTTTTAAAAGTACAATTTAGTCGCATTAAGTTCTTTCACACTGTGTGGAATCCTCATCACTATCCATCTCCAGAACTTTTTCATCATCCCAAGCTGAAACTCTACACATTCAACAACTCCTCATTTCCTCTTTCCTCCCCCAAGGCCCTGGGAACCACTATTCTACTTTCTGTCTTATGAATTTGACTGTCCTGGGTATTTCGTTTCTACTTCATTTTACAATGGGAAAACCTGAGAGAATTAGCACAGGAACCCAGATTTTAGTAGTGAGTTAATGATCATGGAAGATGGTCTAATGTAAATGTACTTCATTATAAATGAAATATTTCACTTTAAATTATAAGAGAGAAGATGGTTTGAGGGGCTGTTTTAGGACCCAGGAACAATAATGTTTTGGGAGTAGAGGAGAAGAAAAACACTTATACCAACTATATGCTAAAATAAATATATTCTAAATATGTACATTCTAAATATATCTAGGTAAATATATGTGGCCGTCAAACCTTTAATAGTTCTTGACTTAGGACCAGAACATTTGATTGATACCTGTCATTCCATCTTCTGCTACAAGTGTCCTTTTATCCCTCTAATTCTGATGCCAGGCAGCTTTTCCTGCTGCCTTCCTGTCTTCTTTTACCTCTCCAGCTTCATTTCCGTTTATGCTCTACCCCAACTGAAATTTACAGCTGCAGCATTTGAATCTACTTCCAAACATAACCTGTGGGAGCCTTTAAATTCCTACAACCTTTGCCTGCTATCTATCTTCTATTTTTCTAAACTGGTGTGGTTCTTGAACCATCTACACTGGAACCACTTAGAGTGCTTGTTAAAAATTCAGATTCCATGCCCCATCTCCTATATACTAAGCCATATTCTCTGCTTGATAGGGCCTGGTTCATCTAGGTATTTAACAAGTGTTCTAGGTGCATCCTAGACATGAAGTTTGAGAACCACTGCCCTAGATGTTGAGTGAACAAGGGTTTCTAGATCCCCAGGGACTTAGTGTATTAACCTGAAACGATTATTTCAGGTTAATGAAATACATTAGTGGGAAAAACATATTCTGAACCCAGACATTCAAATTAAAATTTAATTCTTAGAACACAGTTTTTATGATAGAGACTGTCTGATTTGAGTTTATTTGAAATTTTCAGGATTAGAGAGGAAAGAAGAGTGATTTCTTCCTGTCTTTTCCCCATGTATATAAAATGTACTGACTGCTTTTTCATATGTCTTATTAGTTTTTGTATTTTGACTTTTGCAAAAAAATACAAGGAAAAAATGGAGAGAAAGAAAAGGACTGAAGGAGTAGTTCACGGTCCTTGCCACATACGCAACTTGCTGATTTGACTTGTGCTCCTTTTGTCTTTTTTATTTTCATGTAACATTTGGCAGACCATTGTTGGTTTATAATTAACGTTAATCTTAGGAAAACTAGGCTAGCATTGGCTTTAAAAAATTAATTACAGGACAAATGCATTTTAGCTGGAGAGAAGAAAGGCAGGTTGGAAATAAGCTCTTAGTGATTAGGAGCAAATGAAGAGGGAGAGTGTGGTTTGCAGGCTTAAAATTCAAACCTCATTTATTGTTCATTTGGCCTAATTCAAGTATCTGAGTAGTTTTGGTAGGTGTCATTGTGTAAAACGATTGTCACCAGCTTGGTCTTCTTGGTCACCTCTGAGTATTCATCTGCAAGCATTTGTTTTCCTATAGCCAGGCTTTCAGGGATGAATAAATTATGTGAACATCTGCCATTTACTTCGGTTTTTCTTTTTAACAGCTACTTCAGACATATTTAAACAGGTGCAGGGGTATCTCATGAAAGAGCATAGAAAATGAAACATAACAGCAGAACTATGTGTAAGGTTGCTAAGATAGGTATGAGACATACTTCTAAGGAACAGTTATTGAGAATTTATTCTCAGCTTTGTTGTTTATCTCATTATGGGCTTACAGCTTTGGCATTTGTAACTTTTAGTCTTACGTAGAAAAACAATATAAATCATCATTACTTTTATGGCCCAATATATATCTACATTTAATTGTGTAAATAGCATTCTTTGAAATAACAACATTCCATGTTACTCTAGAAAACCTCCGTGATACTGTTCAGCAATGCTTTAGTCCAGCTTTGGCTGCATATTAAAATTGCTTGGAAAGCCTATAAAAATAAGCAGTGCCCTGGCTCCACCCAGAGCAATTTAATTTAGATAGATGAGAGATGGGGCTCTGGGAAACTTTTTTTTTTTTTTTAAATTGATTGAAGCTGGTGAGATGGTATTGATCGAAAATAAGTATGTTAAATCACTGCTTCTCAAATGATTTGGGATGAAGGACTAGTTTTTTGGCTGGTTTATTTCTAATTGGTTGTAAACTGATACTTTAAAAAAATACAATCAACATGAATCATTAGAAAAGTGTGGGCCTGGCGCGGTGGCTCACGCCTGTAATCCCAGCACTTTGGGAGGCTGAGGCGGGCAGATCATGAGATCAAGAGTTCGAGACCAGCCTGGCCAACATGGTGAAACCTTGTCTCTACTAAGAATACAAAAATTAACTGGGTGTGCTGGCGGGCGCCTATAATCGCGCGGGCGCCTATAATCCCAGCTACTTAGAGGCTGAGGCCGGAGAATTGCTTGAACCTGGAAAGTGGAGGTTGCAGTGAGCTGAGATCGTGCTGCTGCACTCCAGCCTGGGTGACAGAGCAAGACTCCATCTTGGGAGTGAAAAAAAAAAGGAAAGTGTAATTCAGGTTCCAATTTTTTATTATTAGATTCAACAGGTATAAAAATTGCTCTTTTTAATTGCTACCAATGTTTGTAAATGAGCCAGTAACAATCAGTTTGCAGACTGACCCTGTTCCTTCTTGGCTACCCTTGGAGTACAGTGTTTTAAACCATCGTTGTTTCCCTGATAAATTGTTAGTTACTAATGTCAAAATGTGTGCAAATCGTCTTTAACCTTAAGACTTTCTCTTTGTAAGGCAAACTGTAGGGAATTATTTTTACTTGTCATTGACCTAGGGTCTCCTTTGGTGTAAGCATTCTACAAAGTTCAGGAATTAAAAAGAAAAAAAAAAGTGAAGCCATAGTCAGTTCGTAACGTTAGGGAGTCTGAACTCACTAGATATGCAAACTAAGTCTAGAATATTTAGTGTAGCTCTTTGTGATCTCTGTAATAGCTGTACTTATGTCCTTAATTTTACGTTGTGATTGTAACTTGGATTTAATTATTGTTTTATCATTTTAAAATATATTTTGTGTCATAATTTTCTGTATATTGCCATTGGTCTTCATAACAACCTTGTGTGGTGAGTGGGACAGAGATTATCACACTTACTTTACAGATTGGAAAAGTGAGACTGAATCCTTACATGAGGGACTGGTTCTCTCACTTCTATTTTAGTTGGAAAATAAAAATTGAAACACATTTCTTGACTCCATTCTAGTTTTGTCACTATACATCAAAGATATTCTCAGACTTGTAACCTCTGACACTGTGTATTAGTGCTCAAGTGACATGGTGGCCTAAATTTGGCTTTGTTTTAGACAACTCTAATTTCTAGAAAAAATTTAAGGCATAGGTAGATGTCTGATGGAGACTGTAAACATTTTTTTTTTTTGTGGGGGAGAAGCATCTAAAGCATTCTTGTAAAGGAGGTAAGGGAAAAAATAAAAGGTCAAATTTTTAATGTTCTCTCTTTGTTTTGTTTTTAACTGCAGAATCTGTTTAATATGATTGTAGAAATACCTCGGTGGACAAATGCTAAAATGGAGGTACCAATATACTTTATTAATATACAACCAAAATGATTATAATGATATAAAACTTTGTTGTAAGTTGTTTGGCATAATATTTTCAATTTGGGATAGTTGAGAAAAATAAAGCTAAGTATATACTTTATGGTTTTTTAGAGAGTTTTTTTCTTTTTTTTCAATTTTGCCTCTCAGTTTGTTATATACATATTAATTTTCTTTTTTTCTCCTATGAAAATGGCAAATACTTTTAAAGGTTATTTAAGTAGATTCTGAGATATATTTGGTTCACAGATGCAACTGAAACTTTTCTTTGGGGCCGATGGCAATTTTAATTTCTTAGGACTCAATTCTCCTTTAGATTTTATTCTACCAGGAAATAAATCATTTCCTGGTTTACTCAATTTTTGACTATCACAGAGCATCTGCTGTTTTTCTGGTTAGCTTTTTTTGTTGTTTTTTTTTTTTTTTTAATTTTTCTGGGAAATGAACCTATAAGAACTTCCCTTTTGCTTTTCAGAATTTTCTTGTGCTTTCTTCAGTTAGGTAAGCTTCCTTATAGTTCTAAATGAAATTTAATTTATGTTACTTGGTTTAGTTATATAAACCTTCTATAACTTTGGGTGTGATAGCAAATATTATTTTAAGTATTTTAATTAGGCATTATTATGTAGGTGTATATTTTTCAGAATTTATATTTGGAAGAGAATTGTCAGTACTATCATCAGGTCCTGGCAGTATTTTTTGTTAACATTTTAATAGGAAAAAGTAAAGATATTAGATTTTTTTTTTGGTGGTGTTTCGTGTATAATCTTTCATCATTCTTGCTACTCTACCTCAGTTAGGTGTAGGATCCGAGGATCTGTGAGAATCTACCTAACTTAAGGAGTGTTTCTTCATTCAACATGGCTTATTTTTTTGTTTCCTATATAGCATACTTTTTAAAAATAGCAATATGAATATACTTGATAGAAAACTAACTTTGAGGCTGAGTGCAGTGGCTCACACCTGTAATCCCAGCCCTTTGGGAAGCCGAGGTGGGCAGATCACTTGAGGCCAGGAGCTCGAGACTAGCCTGGCCAACATGACAAAACCCCGTCTCTACTAAATATACAAAAATTAGCTGGGCACAAATTTTTGCATGGTGATGCATGTCTGTAATCCTAGCTACTCAGGAGACTGAGTCACCAGATTAGCTTGAACCTGGGAGGCAGAGGTTGCAGTGAGCTGAGATCGCACCACTGGACTCCAGCCTGGGTAACAGAATGAAACTCTGTCTCAAAAAAAAAAAAAAAAAAAAAAAGAAGAAGAAGAAAACTAACTTTGAAATCAAATCAGTTGGTGAGAGTCTCCTTTTTGGTGATGTTTTAACTTTATATTGACAATTGATAATTGTATATGTTTATAGGGTACAAAGTGACATTATGACTTATGAATACAGTATGGAATAACTAAATCAAGCTAAATAATATATCTGTCACATTAAATACTTACCATTTTTTGTGGTGAGAACATTTGAAATTTACTCTTAGTACGTTATTAACTATACTTATCAAGTTGTATTGTTGTCGCAATAACAAAAAGTCTTATTCTTCCTGAGATTTTTTATCCTTTGATTATCATTTCCCTATTCCCCCTACCCTTAGCCTCTGTAACCATAATTCTACTCTCTGTTTTTATGAGTTCAATTTTTTAGATTCCACATATAGGTGAGAACATGAGATATTTGTCTTTCTGCGCCTGGCTTATTTCACTTGCCATAATGTTCTCCAGTTTCATCCATGTTGTCACAAATGACAGAATTTTCTGCTTTTTTTAAGGCCAAGTGCTATTTTATTATGTATATGTACCACATTTTCTTTATCCATTCATCTGTTGATGGACACTTAGGTTGATTATATATTATTTCCAATTTTTTTGATGGAGTCTCTAGAGTTGTCTATATATAAGATCATATCATCAGCAAACAGTGACAGTTTCACTTCTTTCTTTCCTACTTTGGATGCCTTTTTTTGTTTTCTCTTGCCTAATTGCTCTGGCTAGGATGTCCAATAGTATGTTAAATAAAAGTGGCAAAAGTGGGCATCCTTTTCTTTTTCCCAATCTTAGAGGAAAGGCTTTCAGCATTTCACTATTGAATATATGGTAGGAATCTTTGAGTTAGCTTTATTATCATAATATTGATGGTAATAAAGCCTGAGATTAGTAACAAAAGGCAAGTTGATTAATCTTTATCTTCTTGCCATCTCAATCATTTTATTATTTGTGTTAGAAATAATGGAGTACATAAATAATAGAGTGACTAAATATATAATCTGGTGTTTCCTTTCCAAACAGTTTCTCATAGAGTGCTATAAATTAGTAGTAAGAGCTGGCTTAATTTCTTTTAAAGCACCTTTGATCATTAAGTTGGAATATGAATGTTTAGTCTGAAAATAGCAGATTTTTAAAAGTACTATTTGGATGTAGAATTAATTATTTCTTATCCCGTCTCCTTTTTTTCCTTCTGTGATTTGCTTAGATTGCCACCGAAGAGCCACTGAATCCCATTAAACAATATGTAAAGGATGGAAAGCTACGCTATGTGGCGAATATCTTCCCTTACAAGGGTTATATATGGAATTATGGTACCCTCCCTCAGGTAACATTTTTGTTACAATGGTAAAACGTTCCTGTCGTCTGAAAAAATTGCCTTATAAATCCTGTGAACTACTTGAATTTAAATTGGTTCTGAGGACACGTCATTTGGAGAGGTTTGTAAATTTGGAATTTATTAATGTGGATGGAGTTTTAGTATATCAATAAATTTTTGTTTGAAACCACATATATGTCTATACTCAAGTTCTTGGAGTCAGGCATATGGAACGTTCACATTTAACATTTTGAATACTTTTTTTTTCTGGTCGTGGCTATTAAGTGTCAGTGAAAAACTTTTAAGCGAGGCTTTATCTACAGTCATTCCTTTGAACATGACAAGTTAGGCTTTTATATGCATTTGTATATGATAGCATGAATTTTATATTTTAAACTTTTAACAGATGAATGTGTTAAATTATTAACTTTTTTCCTGGAACTTGTTGTAAATTGAATTGCACAACTTATATTATTTACTGTTATGAGTTAATAATTTTTAAGTAGAAAGCAGAGAAAACGAGCTAAATAATGGTAAGGTAGCATTCCTATTGGAGAATAACAACAATTTGCTTTTCTTCCTTTCTTTACCTCTTTTGATTTTCTCTCATGTTTCCTCATTCCCGGAAAGAGGTAACTCTTCCAGATTATTTAGTGAGTAAAACTCAGAATATGCTGAATCAAAATTCTAGGTTTTGGGGACACAGAGAACCATCTGCCTTTATGTTTATAAAAACCGTAGACCATCTGTCTGGAAATTTAATTTTTATATTTTTATTTATTTTATTATTTTGCATGAAATTTCAAGATGGTATTGGGGAAATATCAGAGAAGAGAGGTCTTGTTTTATCCAACATGAATAAGCAACTGCCTGTGTAGAATAAACATTCACAGGAAAATTTTAAAAAAATTGTTTTCTAAAGAGTCAGGCTGTCTCTGATTCAGTTAGACCACCCACATGGATACATTCTTGGTTAAAATGGGCACTTCTAAAGTGATGTGCTAAGAATGAGAATGCCTGTGGAAACCATGAAAGCAGGTTTCCTAACTCTCCAGGTACCTCAATAGATATGCCGTTTGACCCAACAGCAAAAGGTTGCGAAGGTTCTCTGAAGCTTAGGGGATGCAGCCTGTAGGAAATGTGTGGATGAGGGGAATGCTGAATAAGCCAGTGAATTAGAGACCGACAGAAACAGAGAAGTAAGTAGAGGAGCTAGAGAATAAACTATAGTGCATGTATTTATTTCTTTAAACATTTATTAAGCATTTATGTGCCAGGCAGGATATTAGGTGTTGGGAATATAAAAGACGGATGAGATATAGATGTAACATCAAGGCCTTATAATAAGTGACTGGAAAATGTCGGTTTGGGAGTGAGGTTGTCACTTTCTAGTGATGTGACCTTGGGAAAGATACTTTTCCTCATTTTCTTCATCTGTAAAATGGAGAACATAAAATATCTATTTCTTATCTTTGTGTTGAGATTAAATGAGTTACTGCATTCGAATAGTGTGTAACATGTAGTAATCAATTATTATAATTAAGACTGGTACTTTTATTATCGTATGATTCTTTCCCTAAAGTTATTTGTAGTCTGATTGGGGCAATCAACAACTAAACTGCTGGTTATGATGTGGTATAATAGGCACTACTAATTCATCTACTAATTTAAAATTATGAAAAAAATAAGAAAACAAACCTGTTGACAGGAAGGAGAGAAGGGGAGGAATGTAGGTAAATGCAAAAGAAACTTCTCTAGTTTTCTGTTTAAAGTCTTGCCAAACTTCTGTACTCCTCGGGATGTGTTTGAATTTCAAGATGTTATGCAGTGGTATTAATCTGGCAGGTATGGTAGTTCTTAATTTATTAATAGAAATTAATAAAACAGAATTAGACTGTGGTAGTCCCTTAATTCAGTATTCACCCTGCATTCACCATTGCCTACCTAAGTTTCATACTCCATCCAACATCCAAATTGATATTTTTTAAAACACAAATTTGCAGATGCTTTTCTTGTACAAGAATGCTTTAATGGTCTCCTGTCGCTTAAAAGATAAAATACAAAATTCTTAACATTGCTACTCAACCCTGCGTGATCTGGCTTCTGCTTACTTCTCTATCCTCATTTTGCAGCATTCCTCCTT
Organism: Macaca mulatta; assembly: GCF_049350105.2. Taxonomy (NCBI): domain Eukaryota; kingdom Metazoa; phylum Chordata; class Mammalia; order Primates; family Cercopithecidae; genus Macaca; species Macaca mulatta. The sequence goes on along the minus strand of NC_133410.1, from coordinate 114,869,185 downwards.
TCTCACTTCTATCCACTACAAAGTCTTCTTCAGTGTTTTTAACTTACCTCATTGTGTCCACACCAGGCCTTCACCAAACTGTTCATTCATTCCGTACATATTTATTAAAGGCCTGTGTATTTGCAAGGTGTTCTTATAAGTACTGCAGGTAAAACAGTGATAAAAAGTGACATATATTTTTCTGGAGCTTTTATTTTAGTCAGATAAACAGACAGTAAACAAAATAAACCCCAAGTAAAATCTCAGGTGGTGGTAAGTGTGTCAAAATTTAAGCAGGGAATGGGGCTAGGGAATGTTAGGATTGTTGCAATTTAGACAGGGAGAAAATCTCAGTGAGAAGGTGTTATTTGAAGAAAGACCTAAAGGAAGTGAGGGAACAAGTAGTGTGGACATGTAGAGGAAGAACAGTCCAACAAGAAACAGCAAGTATAAAGGTCCTGAGGTGGAAATAGGCCTAGCATGTGTGAGTATCAAAAAGGAAGTCAATGTGTCTAGAATGGAAGTGAAAGAAAGGAAATAGACCTGCATTCTCTCTGCTGTTTTCAACCAGAGATCTGTACTATTTTTTTAAACCTGACTGATCTTAGAGAGAGAGAGAGAGAGAGAGAGAGAGAGAGACAGAGAGAGAGAGAGAGTGTGTGTGTGTGTGTGTGTGTGTGTGTGTATGTGTGTGTGAAGTCTTCAGGGAAAGAATACACCATAAATTGCATATAAGTTAGTTATTTATCAAAGAAACTAAATTGAATGATGTTTTTAAGAATGCTGAAATCATGCCAGTTGCTTATGGGAAGGAGTAGCTCTACCTAATTTTTTTTTTTTTTTCTTGATTGTCGATGTTCAGACATGACCCTGTTAAAATGAAAGCCAGCCCCGGTCCCATTTACTTTTTAAATCTCATCTTCAACTCTCCTTCTGCCTTCTGCTTCACTTCCACACTGGCACTCTGGTGCTTGACGCACACTCCTGTCTCAGGCCCTGACCTTCACTGTGTCCTCTCCCTGGAACACTCCTTTCCAGGTATGCACATGGCTTCCTTAAATTGCCCTTAAGTCATCTTCTTTATGGTATCTGCCAACCATCCTTTAAAACTTTTAACCCTACTCCCATTCCCCGTCTCATACTTCTTTTTTCCCTTTTCCATAACAACTACCAATTTGTAACCTGTTATATAATTTATTTATTATGTTTATTGTTAATTTCTCCCAGCTAGAATGCAGACTTCACGAGGGCAAGGATTCTGTCTGTTTTGTGCCTGCCATGGAGTAGGTGATCAATAACTATGAAATGAATAAATTAATGCATCGTGTATGTGTGTCACATTTGTTTCATAGGCTTGTGTGGGTACTTTTGCTGTTCTGTGATTTGTCTTGTAGCAGCAAGAAACTTGTTCAGAGCAGTTACGAAGCCAACTGTGTGGTTGGAAGAATATTTAAGCAGCAGAATACTGTTAAGTAGTAGTCTATCCACTTAGCTTGTGATTCATCAGTATGCCATCATTATTCAGACCTTGAGCTGTCTAGACTGTTAACCTGAATAGCATCTCCCACACTCCTAATAATGCCTTCCTCAAAATTGGAGCTTGCCTGGGCAAAAATTCATCTTTGTCTTCCTACCATTTTATTCCTGTTGCCCACATATAATGGGTTATTTCAGTGTTACATCTCATTGACTGAATATTTAGAATACCTGTCTGGCAAATATTAGAAGACTAGATTCAGTTTAAATTCAAAATTTCTTCAGTCTTAATCTAGTATTGATATGTTTACTTTGTGCTTAATTATAAATTTGGTTCAGTGACCTCCCCAATCAAATATATAGTACCACTTACTAGCTTTATAACCTGAGACAAGTGACTAAATCTCTCTAGGCCTGTTTGTTTATGTGGATGATCATATTACCTACCCCACAAGGGTATTGTGAGTATTGAATGAGTTGATCAGAGGTGTTTGGCCCCGTAGTGAGTTCTTAATAATATTAACTCAATGATGATGACACTTCTGCTACTGATGTTAGCTGCTAGTAGTAAAAACACTGGTAGAGGCTTTTGCTCCAAATTGAAGCTGGGAAAGCATAGATAATGGCTTATCCCTGTAATTTCAGTTCTTTGGGAGGCCAAGATGGGAGGATCAGTTGAGGCCAGGAGTTTAAGGTTGCAGTGAGCTATGGTCAGACCACTGCTCTTCAGCCTAGGTGGCAGAGTGAAACCCTCTCTTAAAAAATAAAAAGGCGAAGGTAGTGGGAAAGTCAGAGGTCTTTCTTCCTTTGACTTGTGATAGGAATGCTGGTTAATCAGGAAGATATTCTTAAGAACCACCTTTATATATGGCTTTGTATGATTCAGGGATTTTTTAAGAGACCTAAGGACCAGGGCGTGGTGACTACAAATGTATTCACCAATACTTATAGATCGTAAGGTAATAATCACAAACACCTGCATGAAAATGAGAAGATTTGTTTTAGGGTATAACAATAATATGTGTGTTCTGATGTATTCATTTTTATAGCTTTATAAACATCTTTTCTATAATACTGTTTTCCTGTTGATAGGTTGTGTGTAGCTTTCTGTTTTGTCTTTCTTGAGTCCATGCTAAAGTTTGTCTGGATAGATAGTATGTATAGTTATATACCTGTTAGTCAAATTATGAGTTGTGTAACTATTTTACTTTACTAAATATTTCCAGATTGTTTATAAAAGAAGTTGTGACAGGCCGGGCATGGTGGCTCACACCTGTAATCCCAGCACTTTGGGAGGCTGAGGTGGGCAGATCAGGAGGTCAGGAGATAGAGACCATCCTGGCTAACTCGGTGAAACCCCTTCTCTACTAAAAATACAAAAAATTAGCCGGGCCTGGTGGCAGGCGCCTGTGGTCCCAGCTACTCGGGAGGCTGAGGCAGGAGAATGGCCTGAACCCTGGAGTTGGAGCTTGCAGTGAGCCGAGATCGAGCCACTGCACACCAGCCTGGGTGACAAGGTGAGACTCCATCTCAAAAAAAAAAAAAGGGGGGCCGGGCGCGGTGGCTCACGCCTATAATCCCAGCACTTTGGGAGGCCGAGGCAGTCGGATCACGAGGTCAGGAGATCGAGACCATCCTGGCTAACACGGTGAAACCCCGTCTCTACTAAAAATACAAAAAATTATCTGGGCGTGGTGGTGGGCGCCTGTAGTCCCAGCTACTTGGGAGGCTGAGGCAGGAGAATGGCGTGAACCCGGGAGGCAGAGCTTGTAGTGAGCCGAGATTGTGCCACTGCACTCCAGCCTGGACAACAGAGCGAGACTCCGTCTCAAAACAAACAAACAAAAAAGAAGTTGTGACAATTTATACTCCTGCCAGTAGTATATAGGGTTCCAGATAACATACATCTTTACTAATATTTTAGATTATAAGATTTTTAGGTTTTTGAAATAGTATCTTACTGTGATTTTAGCATTTCTCTGATCAGACTAGGTATCTTTTCATAAATTTATAAGTCATTCATGTTTCCCCTTCTTTTAATTATCTGTTCATATCTTCAGCCCATTTTAGTTGGGTTTCCCTTTTTCTTATTTAGTTGTCAAAATTATTTCTAAAGTCTGGAAGCTAATCTTTTGTCATTTTTGTGAAACCAATATTAAGATTTTGAACTTCTGCTTCTTGATATTTCTTCTTCAGCGTTTGTTCTTTTCTAGTTGTCTGTCTGTTAATAGTTGTACACATAAGACTCCACAAGAGGGCATAACCAAAGCTTAAATTTGTCAGGATTTCCTTTCCTGTTGAAATTATACTGTATTTTCAAGTTAAATTAGAGGTGATTTAGTGTATATCTCTTTTTGTAGTAAAAAGTGAGGTCTGTAGATGCAGAGTATTAAAGGTTGGAAATAAAGAGAACCAGTCTGGTATTTTTGCTGGTAAGTAAAATCATGAAGAATTGGCCCTAAACACAACAATATTGTAGAGTTTAATAATTTTCTACTTGGGTACTTAATTCCTCAACGTATGTAACCATATTGATAGGTAATGTTGAAATTGGAGTTCTGAGGACCAACCAACCAACGGAAATATCCACCACAACCAAGTTAATGTCAAGACAGTGTTTGTCTCTGTGTGAGGAAGGACTTTAAAAAAAAAAATTAATGCCCATCAAAATTGTCCTAAGTAGGTCATAAGTATGTGGGCTTCCTATTCACTGGTAGCATTCATGCAGATTGTGAATGAGCACTAACAATCTTAGCATTTTAGGGCTAGGATGTGTCTAAAGATCCTCTTATTGGCCGGGCGCAGTGGCTCACACCTGTAATCCCAGCACTTTGGGAATCCGAGGCGTGTGGATCACGAGGTCAGGAGATTGAGACTACCCTGGCTAACATGGTGAAACCCTGTCTCTACTAAAAATACAAAAAAAATTAGCCAGGCGTGGTGGTGGGCGCCTGTAGTCCCAGCTACTTGGGAGGCTGAGGCAGGAGAATCCCTTGAACCTGGCAGGCGGAGGTTGCAGTGAGCGGAGATCGTGCCACTGCATTTTAGCCTGGGAGAGAAGAGTGTGACTCTGTCTGGGGAAAAAAAAAAAAAAAGAAAAGAAAAAGAAAACAAAAAAAAGGTCCTCTTATTTAAGCCATTCTTAGTAGCTGAAGAAACGGATGTAGATGGTTTAGTCAAGATAGTTTGTGGTAGAATCTAGATGTTTTCCTTTAAGCCAACGGGACTTCTAGCTTGTCACATTTGTTCTCTTGGAAGTGGGAGTAGGGATAAGGAAAATTATGAGGTAGGATTTCTGCATTAGCAAGGAGGAACCTCTCAGATATTTTCTGATTCTGCAGTAGGTTGTTTGATTCTGATTATACCTGGGTGTCCCATCTTGGTTTCCCCAGCACATTAAGATTACCTTTATAGTGTTTGTCACAAATGCCATACCATTTGTTAACATGACACTCTCCATGTCATTGACTGTTCCCTATACATCTCTGTTACTGGCCCGAAATAGGTACTCAATAAATATTTTACTGTATGAGTGAATGCCTGTTAATAGAAAAAAAGAAGCAGTAAAGGGAAGACTGGGGAAGAACAGAACCTCTATAGGAAAGTTACCTAGGAGATTCTCAGAGTAAGAGAAAGTATTTAAAAGAAGAGAACTGTGAAGTAGATGGGGTTATATTTGAAATAAATGCCATTCAATTGTTGTTATAATTTGCACATAAAAAATAATGATTAGTAGCATGAGTTCTAATACAGTCTTTACCATTTAGAAACCATGAGTTTGTGCAAGTTTAAACTGTGTTTCAATTTACTTGTCTATAAAGTGGAATTCGTTATGGTACATTATTCATGCAGTATGTATGTATATATGTATATGTTGTGTGTGTATATATTAGCTAGAAAGTGTTTGTCACCTATGGCCAGTATGTAAGATTAACAATTGTGGTTATTCTTACATTTTCTTGGTAGTATTAGTGTTGGGGGCAGTGAAATGTTGTTGGACTTCATTTATTAATTTTTTTTAAAGATAAAGTTAGGCCAGGTTATTTCTGAATAAACTATTATTAGTACTAGAAGGAAAATATTGGAATTTCTCTAATGCTTAGCTGTAAATAAGTTTATTTGTAATTATTTGTATAAAATTAAAGGAAATAAACTTAGATAACCTGAAATCTTAGATAATAATGATAATCTGAATCTTGGGATGACAGTCTCTGTATCCCTTTTAATTTGAATTTAAAGCAAATAATTTTAGGGAACTTCTACAGTTCCATTTAGAATCAGGCAATTCTGAGGCTTTTTGGGAGAGGTAGTGCCGAAGGGATCTTTAATCTTACTAGCAAATTTCTATTATGGTCTTCATTTATAAAAATTCCCATGTATTTATTTTGTAACTAATCTTGCCAGTAAACTAAAGAATTGATGTCTTTTCATGTTTTCATCAAGGTCCTTGAGATTTGACAGGTAGAGGATTTTTTAATGGAATGAATGAGACAAAATAGGTTTTAATTTTCTTTAGTAGTGTTTTGTCCTTTCGTTTATAAAGGAAAAACTGGGTTCCTTTTAATAATTTAGATCCCTGTGCTGTTACCACGTCAAAGGAAGCAGTGGATGACGGAAGCCACAGTTGAGGCAGTCAGTGGAAACACAGAAACAAGGGCACAGACAGTGGGAACATCCACTGAAACTCTAAAAGTGAATGTGAATTTATTCCCTGACTGAACTTGGAAGATGAGTATGTCTGGATATACCACCCACTCGCAGATGCAATTATACTGACAATTGAGAGACAGAGGGAGGAAATACTATACATCTGTTTTAATTATTATGATCCTTAGGGACATACTGGCCTGTTGGCCTTGTGCCTATGTAATTTCTGATAATGTTTTCTTCGGATTATTGTTATCTATAAAACTTTGTGATTATGTGGAAAGATTAAAGTACATTATAGTATTAAGTTACATTTCTGCTTTTTTTTTTTTTTTTTTTTTTAATTTTAGACTTGGGAAGATCCCGGTGAAAAAGATAAGAGCACGAACTGCTTTGGAGATAATGATCCTATTGATGTTTGTGAAATAGGCTCAAAGGTTTGTTTTATAGACTGTATTAATTCTAACATGAGTTTTGGTTTATTCATGCCATAAAATTTCGTTTTAGCCTCTAGTTCTTCAGCTCTTCAGAGTTCAAGCCTGTTGATTTCTGTGTTATCAGTCCCTCTTTTTATCTTCACTTTCTTGTCTTAAACCAGGGGTTGGTAAATTATAGCCCTGTAACAAGTCAAAGCCAGCCTAACACCTGTTTTTATAAGTAACACAGGTATGCCCGTTCATGTACATACTGTCTGTGACTGCTTTTATACTACAACAGCAGAGTTGAGGTGTTGTAGCAGAGATTGTATGGTCTACAAAGCCTTTTATTATTATTTTATTATTTTAAATCTACCATCTGACCCTGTATGGAAAAATTTGCCAAGTCCTGTCTTCACCTTCCTTGCCTATTGTTTAGATGGAAACTTCAATTCTCATGAAAGTCATCTGATACTTTTTCTGTTTCTGTGTGCCTGCTTCCAGGTTGCCACATCCTACTGAGTAAAAACAAAATCCACAATTTCAGAAATTGATGCTACCCATCAATCCTTCTATATGTCTTTGGTTAGTTCTTTCTCTATTTTCTACTACATTTATTGTTACTATTTCTTGTTCTCTGCAGACATTCAACTCTTCCCCGTTTTTTCTCACTCCTAGAATAACATCTTATCTTTAATCGTGTAGAGCTTAGAAACCAGCATGTAAAAAATCTCAATGTGGTTTAAATGTCGGTTCATGGCCTTTGCCCACTTTTTAATTTTTTTTTTTTTCTTGTTGAGTTGTTTGAGTTGTCTTAGTCCTTTGTTGGAGGCATAATTTGCAGATATTTTCTCCCATTCTGTAGGCTGTTTACTTTGTTGATTATTTCTTTTGCTATGCAGAAGCTTTTTAGTTTAAGTCCCATTTGTCTGTTTTTGTTTTCATTGCATTTGCTTTTGGGGTCTTCGTCATAAATTCTTTGCCTAGGCGATATCCAGAGAGTTTTTCCTAGATTTTCTTTGGGAATTTTTATAGTTTCAGATCTTAACATTTAAGTTTTTAATCCATCTTGAGTTAATTTTTGTATGTGGTGAGAGGTAGGGGTCCAGTTTCATTCTTCAGCCTATGGCTAGCCAGTTTTCCCAGTACCATTTATTGAATAGAGTCTCCTTTCCCCATTTTTTTTTTTTTTGTTATTTGTTGAAGATCAGTTGGTTATAGGTATGTGACTTCATGTATTTGTTCTCTGTTTTGTTCCATTGATCTATGTGTTTATTTTTGTACCAGTACCATGTTTATTTTTATACCAGTACTACAGGTATGTGGTATAATTTGTTGCTGAGTAATGTGATACCTCCAGATTTGTTCTTTTTGCTTAGGATTGCTTTGACTGTTCTGGCTTTTGTTTGGTTCCATATAAACATTAGGATTGTTTTTGCCTAATGCTGTGAAGAAATGATATTGGTAATTTGCTAGGAATTACATTGAATCTCCAGATTGCTTTGAGCAATATTGGCATTTTAAGAATATTGATTCTTCCAGTCCATGAGCATGGGATGTTTTTCTCTCTGATTGTATCATCTATGATTTCTTTCATCAGTGTTTTGTAGTTCTTGCAGAGATCTTTTACCCACTTGATTAAATGTATTCCTGGGTAATGTGTGTGTGTGTGTATGCGTGTGTGTGTGGCTGTTGCAAATGAGATTTTTTTGTTTGGTTCTCAGCTTGAATGTTAATTGGTGTGTAGAAATACTATTAATTTTTATATAGAGATTTTGTATCCTTAAACTTTATTGAAGTTGTTTATCAAGTCTAGGAGTCTTTTGGAGAAGGCTTTAGGGTTTCCTATATACACTGTCATGCCATTAGTGAACAGAGAGAATTTGACTTCCTCTTTTCCAATTTAGATACCTTCTATTTCCTTCTCTTGGCTGATTGGTCTGACTAGGACTTCCAGTACTGTGTTGAATGGGAGTGGTGAGACTGAACATCCTTGTCTTATTCTGATTCTTAGGGGAGATGCTTTCAACTTTTTCACATTTGATATGATGTTGATTATAGGTTTGTCATAGACGGCTCTTATTATTTTGAGGTATGTTCCTTCAGTGCCTAGTTTGTTGAAGGTTTTTATCATGACAGAATGTTGGATTTTATCACATGCTTTTTCTATATCTATTGAGATGATCATATGGTTTTTATTCTTAGTTTTCTTTATGTGGTGAATCCCATTTATTGGTTTGTATATGTTCAACCATCCTTGAATTCCTGGAATAAACCCTACTTGATCATGATGAATTGTGTTACCTTTTTAATGTGCTTTTAAAGGACACAAGAGCACCAGTGGAGCGTTGAAGCCTCCCACTATTGTATTGCTCAGTTTTCTTAGGTTTAGTGGTAGTTGTTTTATGAATCTGGGTGCTCTGATGTTGCATGCATGTATATTTAGGATAGACCTTGATGACTGTGTGCCTTGGTGATATTCATCTTGCATAGTATCTCTCAAGTGTTCTCTGAATTTCTTGTATCTGGGTGAAGAATATGGAACACTTCATGAATATGCGTATCATCCTTGCATCTTATAGCCAGAGCAGTTTATTCCTTTAGTTAATAAGACCTGAAATAATATTTACTGAATATGAAATAAATATATGATTACCATCTAAAGAATAGTTCTTTGTTAGTGGTATGCTCCTTTCTTTCATGCCTGGCTATGAGATTAGTGGTTGAATCAGCTGTAAGAAACATAGTGGTAGGAAGTCTCTTTTAACACCACATTGTTAATAGGCAGAGGGAAAGAAGCAGAGTCCTGGAAGTTGGTAACAGACTTAGAACCACAGATATAGAAAACTTTAATGTTGTAAGTCCCTTGAGGGATTTTTGTATTGCTTATTCAGTGTCTAAGAAAACTAAATGTTATACTTTGAGCATAGATTTGTTGAATTGATTTGGATTGAATTGACGTGTGGTGGTTTTGTAAGAATTCTACCATTTATTCCTAAGCATCTTTTTTGGTTTGATTGAGTTTTCCTTTCTAGTTTTTAACAGTGTTACAGCAAAACAGTGCTTTGTTTGAAATAAAACTGTGCCTTTCTGTTGCATGTGAAGTCAAAGGGTGTGTCTCATTCTGAGGCAACTTGGTAAATCTGCTGGGCATGCTTCCTTGCTTGCTTTATAACCCATACATGTCTTACCTGTTCTTATATTGTTTGAAATTTTAAAGTAAATTTTGTGAATAAAAATAGATAAAATAATTTAGAATGTGCTTTTTTTTTTTTGAGACAGAAGTCTCACTCTGTCGCCCAGGCTGGAGTGCAGTGGCATGATCTCGGCTCACTGCAAGCTCCACCTCCCGAGTTCATGGCATTCTCCAGCTTTAGCCTCCGAAGTAGCTGGGACTGTAGGCGCCTGCTACCATGCCCAGCCAATTTTTTGTATTTTTAGTAGAGAAGCGGTTTCACCGTAGTAGCCAGAGTGGTCTCGAACTCCTGACCTCTATCCACCTGCCTCAGCCTCCCAAAATGCTGGGATTACAGGCGTGAGCCACCGCGCCCGGCCTAGAATGTGGTTTTTAAAAGCTATATGTGATTTCCAGGAATTCTGATACCCTGCTGCCAGAGTCATCTACAGGATTTCTCAACTTTGACACTATTGATATTACAGATGGATAATTCTTTATGAGAGAGGACTGTCCTCTGAAGCATCCCTTGCCATTTCCTAGGAGATGCTAGTAATACCTCTTCCCCAGTTGTGACAACCCAAAATGGATATTGCCAGATATCCCCTAGAGGGCAACATTGGCTTTGGTTGAGACCCTCTCATCCAGTGTATCTAGTGTGTTAACCAGTATAGCCGACTTTAAACTGGCAATTATGTGATAACTTCAAATTTGAACATTTTTGTTTTATAAAGGATCTTACATGTCTTTTGGTCCAATATACCATACCCTCCCGAAGCCTTCTGTTCTCCAGGCTTTTTATTCTAGTTGTTTATCTGACAGTTTCTAGATTATTTTCCACTCTGGTTACTTTTCACTAGATCATCTCTGTTAATGCCCCTGTTAGAATGGAGCAATCTGGGCTCAGTGGCTTATGCTAGTAATCCCAGCACTTTGGGAGGCAAGCTAAGAGGATCTCCTGAACCCAAGAGTTCAGGACCAGCCTGGGCCACATGGTAAGACTGAGTCTCAAAAAAATAATAATAAATAAATAGAATGGCATACTACCACAGCTAAACGCCCCTCTCTAAATATGATCCAGCCTGTATAAGTTAGCAATTACATACGCAGTTGTAAAATTTTTCTATGGAGTACTTTATTTTTGATGTATATTCAGAGCTGCAAATATCGTCCATATCTTTATAATCACTTGTCGTATGTTCCTTTTGGACTTGAGAATCTAGAATTTAAGCAGCCAGAGTCCAAACTTGAGGACATGTATCAGAAATACTTTGTGATTGCAGCTAGTAAGAAGCATGCCGGAGGGCGGGGACTGGGAAAGGAACAGACAGTATTTCAGACAATGGAGACCTCAACTGTAGAGGGAAATTCTTTGTTTATAATGTCTTTTCCCGTGGATAGTGTTGTCATTATATTTCCTCCACAGATGTAGCTTTAGCTATTAACCCCTGGAGGCATGCAAAAAGAGCAGCTGAGCTAATCACACAGTGGCTTCTGTGAGTTGGTGCCAGTATCAGTTCAGAGGAGCCCATATAAGTCTGCACATCTCCCATTTTCCATCTCCAGAGACATCTTTCTGTAGTTTTTCAAGTAAGAGTCTAATTTTGTAGTGGAAGCAGCTTAGTTGTTTACCTGTAATTTGCAGACTAAGAAAGATGAAACTTCTTTTTCTATTAAGAAATAGAAAAGCAGGTTAAGAAATCAGAGGTTTGGTGTTTTTTTAAGAATGCTATAAACAAGGGTTACATGCCCTTTTATAGAATTAGATCACTGTAGGAAATAACATATAAAGTATCCCTCAGAAAATCTACTTCCTTGTCTTTGATCCTTTAAGATACATATACTTCATGAGGCACATACTTTTCAAAAAAAAATTTCTCCTAGCATTTTTGTTTACTGAGAATGGTAAGGGGAAAAATGAATGATTTCCTTTAGGAACCCAAACCTTAATACTGATGCTTATAGTAAAGTACTAGTCTGTAAACCATTGTTTGAGGTACTCTATATGGATTATCTCATTTTATTCTTAAAACTGCTACCTTGTGAAACAGGTATTTTTATTTTCAAATTTAATATAAAATTATATTCCAAAGAAGTTAAGTAATTTCCCCAAACTTACATTGCTAGTAAGTTGGCAGAATTGGGATTGAATTCCAGGTATCTTGTCCTGGAGCCTGTGTTCCTAGTCTCTATACCAGGGGTGTCCAATCTTTTGGCTTCCCTGGGCCACATTGGAAAAATAATTGTCTTGGGCCACACATAAAATATACTAACACTAACAATAACTGATGAGCTAAAAAATAAATAAATAAAATCTCATAATATTTTATGAAAGTTTATGAATCTGTGTTGGGCCACATTGAAAGCCATCCTGGTCTACATGCTGCCCATAGGGCATGCGGGTTGGACAAGCTTGCCCTATCCCCTTCTGCCTCTACTGCTAATATTTGTGAGAATTGATCCACATATTTATATCCATCCTATTTATATTCTTTACAATTTGCAGGTTATAGCCATATGATTTCAACTTTTATTATTTAAAATGACAGAATTCTAATTTTTGAGATTTGCTTTATTAAGATACGTTTGATTAAATTCAAGTCTTGATTTAAATCAGCTGCATTAAAGTTTATGTTCTTTTGCTTTAATTTGATAAATGTTTGTATTTTTTGATTGACATTTTTAAGAAATTATCTGATCAATTTTGTAGTTAAACACAAAAAATTAAGTATTTTGTTCATTATAGAATAAACTTGAAGGTAGCTATTGGAAAGAAGTGAACCATTCACTTAATGATAACAGTTTCGAGAGAGGACTTAAGGGATAGGAGCTGTTTTATGATGGTTCATTTTGACATGTATATAACAACCTTCATTATCATCAAAAATAATTTGTGATTAATTTTTAAATTGAGGTTCAATTCACATAAAATTAACCATTTTAAAGTATACATTAAAATTAGTGGCAGTTAATACATTCACAGTGTTGTATAACCATCACCTGTATCTGTCTAGTCCCAAACATTTCATGACCTCAAAAGGAAACCCCATCCCCATTAGCAGTCACTCCCCATTTCATTCTCTAACTGGCCCCTGGCAACCACTGATTTACTGTCTCTATGCTATAGGTTTACCTATTCTGGATATTTCATGTAAATGGTCTCATATAATATGTAACCTTTTGTATCTGCCCCTTTCACTTAGTGTGCTTTTGAGATTCATCCGTGTTGTAGCATGTATTGGCACTTCATTCCCTTTTATGGGTGAATAATAGTCCACTGATGGATATATTACCTTTTACTTTTCCATTCATTAGTTGATGGGCATTTGGCTTGTTTCTACCATTTGGCTATTATGAATAGCGCCACTATGAACATTCATGTACGAGTTTTTGTTTGAATACTCTTATCCATTTTATTCACCTAGGAGTGGAATTGCTGGGTCATATGGTAATTCTGAATTTAACTCTTTGAGGAACCACCAAATTGTTTTCCCCAGCATGTTAAGTCCCACGAACAATATTCAAGGATTCCAGTTTCTCCAGATCTTTACCAGTACTCATTATTTTCCCTTTTTGGTTTATAGCAATCATCCTAGTGGTAGTGAAATGGTATTGTGATTTTTTAAAATTAAAACAAGCTTATGTCTGATTTCATCTTAAACAAATGCGAATAATTATTTTATCCAAGAAAGTAATGCATTTAAAAAAAAATAGTTTTAGCCATAAATGTGAAGTAGATTTTTTTCTAGCTTTATTGAGTTATAATGGACATATAATAAACTGTACCTATTTAAAGTGTACACAAATCGTTGAGTTTTGATATAATTACATGCAAAATTATTATCAAAAATAAGAAAATGAACATATTTATCACCCCCAAATGTTTTCTTACACTTCTTTGTAATCTCTTCCTTTGACATTCCCAACCTTCTGTCCTCAGGCAAGGACTGATCCGCTTTCTCAGTACAGTTTGACAAGAGAAGCAGTTTTGGCTCAGTTTGGGGTGTGAATCCCAGGTCTTCCATTCACTAGTTCTGTGGTCTCAGGCAAAAATTATTTAACTGCTGTGAATCCCAGTATCTTTATTTCCAAGATGGGGATAATATCTACACTCTACACTAGTTTTTGTAAGTGAAGAATAAAATGGTACCCATAGAAGATATCATCTAGTGCCCGTCACACAGTATGTGTTTGGTAAATCATTTTCTTTTCTCCTTGTGTACTATTTGTTTTTCCTTTTAAATATTTCACTACCCTTATCTAGACTATCCACTGTCACGTCTCTAATCTAGATCCAAATTACCTCATGTCTATAGTGTTATAGTCTTCTGATTTGTTAGCCTCTATCTTGTCCTTTTATCATATTGGAGAACCTACCTTGACTCTCTGTTCCTAGATCAGGGCAGTGGCATTAGAAATGAAGAAGGCACAGCTATGAGAAATGAGGCATATAGTGTTGATATTACATGTTTAAACTCACTATGTGTTCAGTCTTATATTCTTTTCTGCCCTGAGGTATCTAAGTCACCCAAATTAAGACTGTAAATCCTTGAGAACAATTCATTCTTTCTTTTAATACACAGTGCCTAATATAGAGCTGAGTACTTAATAGAGGCTAAACATGTAAGAGTCTAATATAATTGTGTATATTCCCCTGGAATTCAGATTTCAGTTAGTATATACAGTCACATTAGTTGTGTTAGCTAATTACAATTCCATACAGATTTATGTTAATATTTTAGAATCAACTTCCAAATATTCTGACAGGATTTATTTGACTTTATGACTTAAAATTCTAGGTTTTTTTCCCTCAAAATAAATAATTTCAGGACAGAGAAGTGACTTTTTTTCTACATACCTTGTTTTCTAAATGTGAAACTGCATTTTGAATTATGAAGAAATTTGTTCTGAAGCATGTGTTCAAATTCCAGGTTTACAGTGAAAATCTATAGCCAACCAAACCTTTAAAAATAAAAGGATGTATAGAAAGAATGCACGCATATAAACTTGACATTGGCAGCTTGAGGGAGCCTCACTGAAATAACTTTCTTAAGCACATGGAACATCTGCTTAAGTCACACTATTTCTGGATTTCTCTTAAAATATTTTTGAAGTATTTTGCGAAACCTGTTTTGTCAATATCATTTATTATTTTCTTAAGGCTTTACTCCATTATGTTTTACTTTTCACTAGTAACTGATAAATGTGGTTTGTAAAAAAGGTACTATGAAGCAATTTAAAAGGATTCTCAGGTCTCTTTTCCCCTCAAGCAGGAGGAATCAAGTTTATATTATGTAATGGTTTTATTTTCTATTTAGTGTGAGCTTCTAGGCCTAGTGGATATCTTAAATTTCAAGACATGTAAATAACTTCAGTTTCAGCACAGATTGCAATAGGTTGAAACTGTAAACAGGTCCACTTTCTTGGTGCCTAATTTTTTAAATATATAGATTGTTTTTACTTACATAATGTGATGAGATTTTGATTTGTTAATTAAAAAATTGCTCTTAGACCTTAAAATGACATTTTTCTTAACTTTTAAATTTTGGAATATTGACCATTATATGAAACTTTGTAGGTAGGCATAAGGGAATAAGTTATACACATATTGAAAATCTCAGGTTCATTGATGATAGCTGCCAGTGACTGGAGTAGTATTGCCAATGGAAGATGTGCCAGCTTAGTTAGTTACTGTCATCTACTCATTCCTTGTATTCTGCCTCTTGGTCATCTTTGATTCTCATTTATCTTTAAATTTTCTTGGTAATAAAATAATGCACTTCCAGCCACACTTGCCTAGGCTGTCTTATGTCCATAATTTCCAGGCTTGTTCAGTGGAATGAAATTAAAAGTTTTGCTTCAACTACTGATTCCTCTGGATAGAATAAGAAAAATGATCCCCTTTGTAGACTTAGGTCTGGCAGCCAGAGAAATTTCCTCCAGAACAGAGAAAGCAAAATATGGAGGAGAAGATCAAAATGACAGGCAACTACCTATTGTGTGAGAATTCTGCAAACACTAAGCAGGGATATTAATTTAAACCACAAGGTAGTTATATCATGAATGAGCTTGAGCATCTTTTTATACCCTTAAAGGCTGTTTTCATTTCTTCTGTGAATTGCCTGTTCGTGGTTTCTTCCATTTCAATTGAGTTTTTTCTGTTTATTTATTTTTTATTTTTTATTATACTTGAAGTTCTGGGTTACATGTGCAGAACATGCAGTTTTGTTACATAGGTATATGTGTGCCGTGGTGGTTTGCTGCACCCATCAACCCGTGACCTACATCAGGTATTTCGCCTAATGCTATCCCTCCTCTAGCCCCCAAGCCCCAACAGGCCTCGGTGTATGATGTTCCCCTCCATGTATCATGTATTCTCATTGTTCAACTCCCACTTGTGAGTTAGAACATGAGTTCTGGTTAAAGTCTGTTTTATCAGAGACCAGGATTGCAACTCCTGCTTCTTTTTGCTTTCCATTTGCTTGGTAGATCTTCCTCCATCCCTTTATTTTAAGCCTGTGTGTATCTTTGCACATGAAATGGGTCTCCTGAATACAGCACACTGATGGGTCTTGACTCTATCCAGTTTGCCACTCTGTCTTTTCATTGGGGCATTTAGCCCATTTACATTTAAGGTTAATATTGTTATGTGTGAATTTGATCCTGTCTTTATGATGCTAGCTGGTTATTTTGCCCATTAATTGATGCAGTTTCTTCCTGGCATCAGTGGTCTTTACAATTTGGCATGTTTTTGGAGTGGCTGGTACTGGTTGTTTATATCCATGTGTAGTGCTTCCTTCAGGAGCTCTTGTAAGGCTGGCCTAGTGGTGACAAAATCTCTCAGCATTTGCTTGTCTGTAAAGGATTTTATTTCTCCTTCACTTATGAGACTTAGTTTGGCTGGATATGAAATTATGGGTTGAAAATTCTTTTA
Source organism: Macaca mulatta (assembly GCF_049350105.2). Classification (NCBI taxonomy): domain Eukaryota; kingdom Metazoa; phylum Chordata; class Mammalia; order Primates; family Cercopithecidae; genus Macaca; species Macaca mulatta. Next base: position 114,852,558 of record NC_133410.1, on the reverse strand, counting down.
AGAATGTTGAATATTGGCCCCCACTCTCTTCTGGCTTGTAGGGTTTCTGCCGAGAGATCCGCTGTTAGTCTGATGGGCTTCCCTTTGTGTGTAACCTGACCTTTCTCTCTGGCTGCTCTTAACATTTTTTCTTCATTTTAACCTTGGTGAATCTGACAATTATATATGTTGGGGTTGCTCTTCTTGAGGATTATCTTTGTGGTGTTCTCTGTATTTCCTGAATTTGAATGTTGGCCTCCCTTGCTAGGTTGGGGAAGTTTTCCTGGATAATATCCTGAAGAGTGTTTTCTAATTTGGTACCATTCTCCTCGTCACTTTCAGGTACACCAATCAAACGTAGTGGTCTTTTCATGTAGTCTCATATTTCTTGGAGGCTTTGTTCGTTTCTTTTCACTCTTTTTTCCTCTAATCTTGTCTTCTCTCTTTATTTCATTATTTGATCTTCAATCACTGATATCCTTTATTCTGCTTGATCGAATTGGCTATTGACGCTTAGGTATGCTTCACAAAATTCTTGTACTGTGGTTTTCAGCTCCATCAGGTCATTTAAGCTCTTCTCTACACTGGTTATTCTAGTTAGCCATTTGTCTAACTTTTTTTCAAGGATTTAGCTTCCTTGCGAAGGGTTAGAATATGCTTCTTTAGCTCGGAGAAGTTTGTTATTATTGACCTTCTGAAGCCTACTTCTGTCAACTTGTCAAACTCATTCTCCATCCAGCTTTGTTCCATTGCTGGCGAGGAGCTGTGATCCTTTGGAGGAGAAGAGGCGTTCTAGTTTTTGGAATTTTCAGCCTTTCTGCTCTGGTTTCTCCCCATCTTTGTGGTTTTATCTACCTTTGGTCTTTGATGTTGGTGACCTGCGGATGGGGTTTTGGCAGGAATGACTTTTTTGCTGATGTTGGTGCTATTTCCTTTCTGTTTGTTAGTTTTCCTTCTAACAGGCCCCTCAGCTGCAGGTCTGCTGGAGTTTGCTGGATGTCCATTCCAGACCCTGTTTGCCTGGGTTTCACCAGTAGAGGCTGCAGAACAGCAAATATTGCTGCCTGAAGCTTTGTCCCAGAGGGGCACCTGCCTATATGAGGTGTCTGTCAGCCTCTACTGGGAGGTATCTTGCAGTCAGGCTACACAGGGGTCAGGGACCCACTTGAGGAGGCAGTCTGTCTGTTATCAGAGCTTGAACGTCATGCTGGGAGAACTACTGCTGTCTTCAGAGCTGTCAGGCAGGGACGTTTAAGTCTGGAGAAGCTGGCTGCTCCCTTTTGTTCAGATACGCTCTGCCCCCAGAGATGGCATCTAGAGAGGGAGTAGGCCTTGCTGAGCTGCGGTGGGCTCCGCCCAGTTCGAGCTTCCCTGTGGCTTTGTTTACACTGTGAGCATAGAACCGCCTATTCAAGCCTCAGTAATGGTGGACACCTCTCCCCACACCAAGCTCCGGCGTCCCAGGTCTATCTCAGACTGCTGCGCTAGCAGCAAGCAAGGCTCCATGTGCGTGGGACCCACCAAGCCAGGCATGGGAGGGGATCTCCTGGTCTGTTGATTGTGAAGACTGTGGGAAAAGCACAGTATTTGGGCAGGAGTGCACCATTCCTCCAGGTACAGTCACTCACGGCTTCCCTTGGCTGGGAAAGGGAAATCCCCCGACCCCTGGTGCTTCCCAGGTAGGGCGACATCCTGCTCTTCTTCGGCTTACCCTCCGTGGGCTGCACCCACTGTCCAACCAGTCCCAGTGAGATGAACCAGGTACCTCGGTTGGAAATGCAGAAATCACCTGTCTTCTGCGTTGATCTTGCTGGGAACTGTAGACCAGAGCTGTTCTTATTCAGACATCTTGGAAGCAACCTTCTATTTTGTTTTTAACCATTAAAATAAACTTTAAGTCATTATGTGTATATATATAACATATATTACAATAGAGTGTACTCATTTTAAGTATATAGTGAGTTTTGACCTATGTATACACACACATAACCTCCTCCTTCAATTAAAATATGAAGCATTTCCATCGTCCCAGAAGGGTCCCCCTTTCCCCTTTGCAAAGTCTTTCTGATTCCCAGCATTCTAGGTTGGTAGTGTTTTTAAGAATTTTAAAAATTTCATTTTTTTGTCTTCTGGCTTACATTGCCTCTAAAGAGAAATTGGCTGTCATTCTGATCAACATACCCTTATGTAATCTTTTTTCCCCTCTATCTCCTTTTAAGATTTATTCTCTGTCATTGTCACTGGTTTTCAGCACTTTGATTATGATGTGCTTCACTTTGGATTTTTTTTTGTTTATTCTGATGGGCGTGCACGTGTGTGTGTGTGTGTGTGTGTGTGTGTGTGTGCATGCGTGCTTTCTCAATCTGTGGGTTTATACTTTTCATCAAATTTGGAAAATTTTTGGTTGTTATTTATTCAAGTATTTTTCTGCTTCCTCTTTCCCATTCTGGAATTCCATTTATACATGAGATAGAGTGCTGGATGCTGTCCGAGAGGACACTGGGATTGTTAATTTTTTCTTATCCTTTTTGTTTCTCTGCTGCACTTTGGAAAGTTTCTGTTACAGTGTCTTCAGGTTCACTAATTTTCTCTTTGGCAATATCTATTTTGTTGTTAAGCTTATTGAGAGAATTTTTCATTTCAGATCATGTATGTCTTAGCTTTTAAAGTTCCATTTGGTTCTTTTTATGTTTTCTATTTCTCCCTTCCATATTGTCATGCTTTTCTTTAAATCTTTGAGCATATTTACAGTAGTTGTTTTGAGGTTCCTATCTGTTAAATCATCTAACATTTCTGGAAATGTTTCTGTTGAATGATTTTTAATCTTTTTCCCCATTTAGAGCTTACATTTTCTTGTGTATTGACAGAATTTTGGATGTTGTGTTATGTTGAGTGCCTGGATGTTGTTGTCTTCCTTTAAAGAATATTTGTTTTTACAGGTAGTTAATTGTGAGTCAGTTTGGTTGTATCCAGGCACTTTTAAAACTTTGTTAGCACAGGTCTAGAGTAACCTTTATTTGAGAGCCAGTTTAGTCCTACCATTAAGGCATGCCTGTTATAGGTTCACTAATGAATGCCCCTTGTGTTGAATGAGGTTTTCCTGGGTGGTTGGAACTCATTTTATAGATCTCTGGCAGTTATTCTTCTCTTGACTTATAGAGTCTCATCCCATGCATGCACAGGTTAGTGTTTAATCCGTGTCTCAAGGGAACCCCAATGTATATTGCTGTAGTTATTTCTTATCTCTAGTACCATGCCCTACAAATTCCAGCTGCCTCATCCTCTCCATTTTTTTTTAAACTCTGTTCTTTAACCTCAGTGAGATCCCTGTCCTCTTACAGGGTTCCTTTCTCTCTACCGTGGTTTGGAACGTGTATTGAGCAGAAAGCCAGGGCAATCAGATGTCTTTTCTCATTTGTTTACTTCTCTCTGGGGTCACAGTCCTGTACTGCCTGTTGTTTAATGTCTGAAATGAGTGATTTCATATATTCTGTCCAGTTTTTTAGCTATTTGCAATGGGAGGGCAAGTTGTTTGTTTATCAGTAAAGTAATTCAATCATTGGTGAAAGTGGAAATTTTGAGAAAGTTAACTCTAAAGGGACATTCATTGCAAGGCAGACTTTGGCTATTTTCATGTTATTTTTAATTATTGAGGCTTTATTACATTTCAGTCTGTAGTTCTTTTCATCTTTTATATGGATTTTGTGATATGTGAGTAAACTCTCCAAAGCCTATAGTGAATTTCTGTTCTCTTTAAAGATTCTTTCTTGTGGAGAAGTTATTCATGTGAAGATTCTCGGAATTTTGGCTCTTATTGATGAAGGTGAAACAGATTGGAAATTAATTGCTATCAATGTGAATGATCCTGAAGCCTCAAAGTTTCATGGTAAGACTGTTACTTTCCAGAAAGTGAAAGTAAATTAGTGTGTCATTGGAATTCTTAGAACTTAAAAGAAGTTCACATAGGGGAGTTAAATGTACTTTTTAAAAACGAGAGAAGAAAAGAGGTAGATAGACACATTATATTTTAAATGAAGAAAGTACATTCTACTGGTTTCCCTCTATTCCCTTTTTCTTCCCTCTCCTGTCACCTCTCTTTCACTCTCCTCCTCTCCCTTTCACTCCTTCCTTCCCTCCTTTCTTCTTTCCTTCCATGGTTTTGATGGCCCACCTGCTATTGGGAATTGTTTTGAAAGCATCCTTTGACTAGGAATAAAAGCATACAATACTGGCATTTGTACCTTGAAATCTCTTTTGTTCATATGACTAACAAGAAGAAACTAAGGAAGGAGTGTCATTGACAGCAAAAGCTATTTCTGCACCTAGTTTTTGTCTCTTCTTGTACAAATGAAGGAAGAAGTAACTGCCTTCTAATGAAATTTTGATGTGCTAGAAATTTTAAGTTCTGGAAATAGCTTGGTATGATTTAATTTTGTTTGGAGTCAGACAGACTTCAGTTTAAGTTCTGGCTGTGCTACTTCCTGGATGAGTGACTTTGGGTAGATCATTCCTGAATTTCAGTTGCTCGTCTCTAAATGGAGATGATTATACCTACTTGTAAAGCTGTTGGCAATATAACAAATGATTTATTTAAAGCATCTGGCTTTCACATACCAGTGTCGAATATATGACAACTATTATTATTCTTTGACCAATTTTTCCTCCATTTTTCTTTCCTGTTTTATTCTTGCTCAGGATCCTTTTTCCTTGTAAACTTCAATTCTAAAACTGGAAATATTACCATTTCTAAGATGACCGAACCTCATTAACAATGTATTAATCTTAGTTTATGTACCTTTTCTTGCACTTGAAACAGCAGGAGAGATTTCTGTGTTGTCATTCTTGCATATAATTGAGAAAGGGGGAGGTCTGGTAGGGTGAAGTGCATGTAACCTGAGGGTCAAAAGTAAAATGTGAAAACTACACTTAAAATAGGAGCCTCAAGTCTATAAACCATATATATTTCTTATCTCATTATTTTACCCTGATTTTGTCTATTTTTATACTTTTCATATACATATATATGAGAATAGTAAATAAATTTTATTTAGTTAAAAACATTTTTTAGCACCTTAACTGCTCCTCAAATGAGAATTGATAATCTATTAGTGCCACAGGCAGCCGAAACAAATCATCCACCTAATTCATTTGTGATCTGCCACACTAAAGTCATGAAACTGTACTAAGGGATGCCCCTTTAAGCTGAAAAAGCTGAGCACTTGAATGAAAATGAAAATATTATTTAGAGAGTAGTAGTTCAGTACTATTGGAGATGTGATTTAACATTTTAAATTGTCCAGCATATAACAAGCACTGGTGCCTGTTATAATAGATATTATTGTTCTTAACTTAGAAGATGCTCAGAGAATGTAAGTGACTTGCCCACGTTTGCAAACATGTAAATAGTATACAGCTTGAACTCGTTTCTGTCTGATTCTAAAGTGTGAATTGCTCAGTACTGTACTGAGCAATATATAGCCCATCTATACTATTACACCAAGCAATTCATCCTTGATTCTAGTAATTTATATATTTGTAACTAGAGGTATTGAAACTAGATCACATAAGCCCAGCACGACTCCTTGAGTTTCCTAAGTGTTAGAATAAAAAGTTTTAACTCTATTCATTTTATTTCTGTTGTGTACTCAGAATGGAGATGACTTTGCACTTTGGACATCTTTCTAAATTCCTTTCACATTTGCTTTTATGAAGAGATATGCAGAAACACTAAAGCCAGTTGCTGATTTGGGTTGAGAAGAAATTATTGAACTTGAATAGTTAAAACAAGATGTTATTGTTTTAGAAAACCAGTACATTTATCATTGTATTAAAAGTGAACACATGTGTTATTTTCATCATGAAAAATATAACAATTCTTATTCATAATATGTTTTTGAAATCCTAAAAGAATGAGTAAAGTATATGGGGAAAATGAAAATTGTTTATTTTAAGGATATTTGTATATTGTTCATATTAGTTAATACTTAAAGTACTCTTCTCTTACATCTAGATTTTATGAAATAAGTTTGGTAGGGTTTTTTTGAGACAGAGTCTCTCTCTGCCTTCCACGCTGAAGTGCAGTGGCACGATCTCGGCTCACTGCAACTGCCGCCTCCTAGGTTCGAGTGATTCTTGTGCCTCAGCCTCCTGACTAGCTGGGAGTACAGGCGTGTGCCACCACACCTGGCTAATTTTTTGTATTTTAGAAGAGATGGGGTTTCACCGTGTTGACCAGGCTGGTCTTGGACTCCTGGCCTCAAGGGATTTACCGCCTTAGCCTCCCAAAGTGTTGGGATTACAGGTTTGAGCCACAGCGCCCGGCAAGTTTGATAGTTTTAAGAATAACACATTTTTTTTCTCATTCCTTTTACCTTCACATTATTGTTAATATGTTCTGCATACCTTTGTTGAATTTTCTTCTTTCTTTTCTCTTACTTTACAGAGACCCAGGAAAAAAATTGATGTAGGCACAAATTGAAAGGAAGAAGAGATTGTAGTATAAATGCTTTTTATTTTTGAAAAATTATTTGTAGTCAACAGTATTTAATCCTAAATCAAGCAACTTTTAAAATGATTTGGTATTTATGTCTTTCATATTTACCATCTAAAATCACAAACACAGGATTTTAGATGGCATTTTTATATACATGGAAATAAAAACTCAGAAGTGTAAAAAACGGTATATAACATGAAAAGTAAAGTTTTTCTTCCTACCTCCCATCTCATCTTCTCATATCTTATCGCAAATGTTTTTTGTTCTTTTGAATGATTGCTTCTATTCTGTAAATGATGTGCTTAAATTTCTTAAATTATGCATTTTCCCTGTTGACTCAAATTATTACTTTGGAAGACAAGGAACTTAAATTCTTAAACATTTATCAACTGTGTTACCATATTTCTACTGTTATCCTAATAACTCTAAGTTGTATATTTGGAGCTGGATTTATTGCCTCATTGACTTTGAACAATAACTCTTAACTGCCCACTGTAGAACTTAGAACATTCAGTTTCTATATTTTTATCCTTTTCTGTCCCTTACAACCTAACTTCTCTCAGCTCCACTATCAATTCTATAGTGTCAAAATTTATAATGTTTACATTACGTGAAGTATAATTGTTTTTCCTATTTTGCTTCATGGTTGAATCTGAAAATTAAAAACTAAGTAGCATTTACAGTATTATTATGTAAATATTATTCATTTAATTTATCATACTATTTATTAAGTGATCATCTTTGGACAGACTGTTCTCTGAACCTCCTGCATAGCTATCACCTGCGGGTTTCTTTTCAATGCTTGGTTAATTCTACTTACTTAAATTCTACCATTCCCTCTTTAGTTTTCCCTTTTCATTGTTGGCTGGTGTCCATTTTCCAAAAATATCTAATGCAGTAACTTTAAATATAAATTACTGTGTATAAATTGAAATTTATATTATAAAGGAATAAGTGATTTTATATTTTATGACTGTTTAAACATTTGTCATCTATACTTCTTGGCTGGTTTGTCAGATAAACGAGAAAAATTTAAAAACACTTAGGGGAGGGCAGCTATCAGGAATTTTCTTTTTAATTGTGTAGTTTTCTGGGGATGTGTGTAATATAGGAGTACATAGAGATTTTTTAAATTTCCTGTACGTTTTTATTGTTATTAGACATTTTAAAAGTAAATCCTTGGCCAGCATGGTGGCTTACACCTGTAATCCCAGCACTTTGGGAAGCTGAGACAGGAGGGTCACTTGAGTGCAGGAGTGTGAGACCAGCCTGAGCAACATAGTGAGTCTTCGTTTCTATAAATAAATAAATAATAAAATTCATATCCATCCTATTAGTTTCTACTATCTTTAGAAAAAGAGGCCGAGGCAGGCGAATCACCTGAGGTCATAAGTTCGAGACCAGCCTGACCCACGTAGAGAAACCCCATCTCTACTAAAAATACAAAATTAGCTGGGTGTGGTGACACATGCCTATAATCCCAGCTATTTGGGAGGCTGAGGCAAGCGAATCACTTGAACCCAGGAGGCGGAGGTTGTGGTGAGCCGAGAACACGCCATTGCACTCTAGCCTAGGCAACAAGAGCAAAACTCCATCTCAAAAAAAAAAAAAAAAAAAAAAAAAAAAAAAAAATCCCAAAAGAAAAAGAAGCTGTTATTTGGCATGGTTTGTCAAAGTTTTTCTTTTTTGAGAATGAAGCTCGTTTTAGTTCATAGTATGTCCTTATATCTGTGTATTTTCTTTTTATTCATATAGACACATTTAAGTTGTGGTTCTTCGAAGATGTTTTGGGGTTGTTTAAATTTGTGAACAAATAAAATAACTTTTTTTGGGAAACAAATAAAATGAAGTAACTTTTTTGATCCTGATTAACATATGTACAGACTTTGGTAGACTGTATACGCCTGTTTTAATATTTACGGTTTTTACCTATGATGACTGAACTTAAACTAGCCATTGCATCAGAGAACATTTTTCAATTAGTAAAAAACTTTTTTATGGTTATAGTTCTGTAATTTTAACGTTACTGCTTTAAGTCTTCTAGTTTCACCTTCTAAAAATGGAGTAGCCACTGTAAAAGTCTAAAAAATGTCCAAATAACATTTGAAATGAAACTCCCTGTACTCCGTGATACAAAATTGGTCACTTCAGCAGGCTCATTAACAGAGCACGAAGACCATTTTATGCCCTGTAATTAGGTTTCAGGCCCTAATGCTCTTGTTGGTACCCTAATGGCCTGTAAGAGTTAATAAGACTTTTAGGACACTTAAATTGTTACTAGAAAATGCCTTGGCCAGTGCGAATAATAGCTTTGGTTATCAAATAACCAAGTTTAGAGCTTTTTAAGAGGATTGAAATGCTAGGGCATGTGTAATTTTTCTCGTGGTTAAATTAACCTCCTTCTATAATGTACAGCTTCAGATACTCACCAAACAGATGTTTGTGCCTCTTCAGTATTGCCACTGGGCCTAAGGACCTTATGTCAGGAGAACTAATGTCACGAGGAGCTAATTTAGGCCTAGATGCTGTTTCAACTTGCAGAGCAATGAAGATTTCTTTTGTTTGGTCTTTAAATAAATGAAAACTATTGTCTGTTGTGCTGCAGTAACTGTTTACCTGTGCGGTGATTTTATAGTTTGAATATGTGAAAGATTTAAAACAATTGAAATCAGAACAGTTATATTGATATAGATACATTGTAGATGAATAAATCATATGAGCAATTATTTAAAATAAGACAGTTCTGACATTTTCATAGGCCGGCATCACACTTGTCCTAAAATTATTAAGGTATGTCTTTTATATATGTAGAATTTCAGCTTATATTTAGAGAAATTTAAAAATCAAAACTACTTACTCTCAAGGCAAAACTAAATATGTTGAGACACAATCTATTTGGCTTAAATGTTCATTTGCTAAGTAAACACTTCTAGTGCTTCTGTAATTATTGTTTAAAAATAAGCAAATTAATGTAGTGTTCTATTTCCTTTCCTCCTAAAACACAACTTAATACTGTCATATAGGGGGAGAAAAAGAATAGCATAGTGATCTTAAGGGAAAATATTCATGTTTTGTAACCAAAAAGAATAAAGTTCAATGTGCTTTTCTGTGTGTGTTAGAAGACAGCAGAATGTACTCTGGCTTGGAAAGGGGCTTGCATATCAGCATCATCAACCTAAGAGCTCTAACATTTGTCAGACAATCGCAATATGCCTAAGAAGAAACTATGCAAAGTGCTTCTTTTGGATTATGTTTAATCTTCACACAACTTCAGTCAAGATATGTTATTCTCTTTTTAAAGGATAGAGAAACTGAGGCACCGGGTGGAAGGGGCATGGGGCATGGTTAGTAACTAGCCTAAATCATATGGCCAGTCATTCCACTCCAGTCTGGCTCTGAAAAATGCTGGGTTAGTCAGCTGTATTTGTGGCCTTGGACCTTGTTGCTTTCTAAGAGTGCTGACCATTTGCTCTTAAGTAATTTAGGCATCAGTGGGACAATGATAGAGATTCCAGTGAAAAGATAGCTCTTTTGATCTTTATTCCTCTTATTTCATTAATAGGTGTAGGTATGTAGGGATGGGTTGTGGGAGGAGGCAGTTGAGGAACAAGGACAAATTGAGTTCAAAAACTATAATTAAGATGGAATTAAATTACCAAGAACCTGTTGTCTCTTTTTTGAACCTTGACCTCTTACAGTTTTTTTAGGGTTCAGTCATTCTTATGATATAGTGAAGTATGGGGGAGGCCTAAATTCTAAAATGCTCTTTCTGTTTATTAATTATCTGACCTTGGAAAAGTCATAACCTCTCAAAGCCTTTGCTTCTTTATTTCTTAAAACTGTGGAGTTCATCTTCTGATCAGTAAAAGATCCCCAAGGTTTTTCCCATCTCTAAATTTTTGTTCTAGGAAATATTTTTAATCCATTATTTTTAGCTTGTTGTCTTCTATTAGTAGAAAGACCTAAATTATCTTCAAAGTTAGTGCTATGGGAAACCCAGTTTAAATTAAAGGATTAGATGATTTCTTGGGGATATGAGCACATTTTTAAGTGCTTTAGGGTAACTGTTAAGTGATGAAGCTGGAAGTTCAGTGGAGGTCAATCTGACCCGAGACCTGTGCATTTAGCCACTTGGTTATATGCTTCAAATCAAAATTAGATTAGAAATATTTGAATTCCTTCCATGTACAAGGCATCTGTATGGTTTTCATTTTACTGGTCATGTAAAATTACTTGTAAACTGATAATGAATGTTTATATTTTGAGAAAAATCTAAGTCTTTTCTGAGAGGTTTTTCTGATACAGTGCATATAGTCTCTCTGTAGAATTACTTTGTTTGGTAATACTCACTTTGACATGCGTTAATTCCATTATTTTTTCATTATGTTAATACACATTCTTAGTACAGGTTTTGTCTTGGTAAGAGTACAGTTTGTGAAAAGGAGAATGGAGAAGGAAAGGGCAAGAACAATGAAAGATACTCTTCATCAGCCCGTGAATGTTAAACGTAGATATGCAGAACTGTTTGGAAAACATGGAAATCTTTTAGAGATTCTGAGTAAGCAGAAATTATTAAGAAAATCATTTCTCTTTGCAGGGACCTCTATTTGTGATACAGAAAATACAGTGAATGTTGTTAAATGAAACTTGTTTCTTGTGAGTTTTTGTAAGTCATTAAAAACACATGTTCTTGCTTCCCACAGAGTTTCTTTAGAGGGTACTAGTTGTGCACATGTTTAGTTCTGTGGGAGCAACATTTGTAGTACTGGGATGAGAGTGTTGTGCGAATGAATCAACATCATTTCCTTTAGTAAAATGGAAACTCCTTTTTCATTTTTCTTTTTTCCTCCCCTTTGGACAAAATTTTAGCATAAGGCCATATCCTGGTGTCTTTTTTCCCCTTTTATATAATAAAGGCAAAGAGATACGGTATTACTTTTATGTCACTGGTTTTTATCTAAAAACAAAAAATTCTCAGCCGATTGTATGCTTTCTTCACTTTGTGTTATTGTTTGGTGGAGATAATCCAGGTAAAGCAGCGTTTTAATGTTTTTTTCCTCCTAATCTTTGTGGAAGTATAGGTAGCTGTCAATTTGTGGAAGTGGATAGAAAGGTTAGAGATGTGAATTTATATAGCTAGATAAAGCTCCATGGGTGATTCTAATAGATTTCCTTCAAATTGAGAACCATTTCGTTAATGAATTCTTTTCTGCTGGTTGGACATTCTAGTCCTGGATATAGAACAATAGGTAATGATTTTGATATTTATTCAGTTAGAAGAAGGTCTTAAGATGTAATTACCTAATTCAATTTGATATTTGCCCCCCACACACCTGTTACTCCATTTTTAAAGCTGATATATTGATTCCCTTTGAGATCTTGAGCAAATTACTTAACCTTTTAGAGTCCCAGTTTATTAATTTGCATTAAAGAGATAAATAATACCTAATTTACAAGTTGTGAAGCTTAAATGACATACTACTGTTGGCAGCGGCGGCCCATCTGGAGCAGCCACAGCAAAGACTTTGGCTGCAGCCGGGAAGGCACAGCCAGGACTGCGAGCTCCACCGAGCTGCGGGAGCCAGGAACAAGTGGGAGCCCCATCCCCTTCTGAGTTGACAGGGTGGGATCACCACCCTCTGGGACACAGCTGCAGCCACCCAGCCACAGCTGTGGACCTGGGCATCCCTGCACTCTTGGGGGCCTGGGAAGCCCCCCACCCGACCTCTGCAAGCTCAGAAGTGCCTGCTAATGCTGCCTGGCCTCTCCCCACTCTGATTTTGGAGTGAAGTCATGGCTGAACCTGGGTGCTGTTGCAACCCAGCCAGGTGCGCCCTCACTCAGAGTGGCACTGACACACCAGCCCCCTGCCACCTTTGCCCCCTCTGGACTTTTGGCACTGACGAACATGGGAGGGAGGCCAAAGGGGTGCTGAGGGTGGCTTGGTGCAGGCCTGCAGGTGCCCCTTGGCACAAACAGCCTGGGTACAGTAGATGATGTATAGATAGCGGGAGGCAGAGAGGCTTCTGGGCGGAAGGAGGTGGGTCCACATTGAAGCCCCACCTTAAAGCCAGGAACGGCCTGAAGCCTGGGGACCAGGCTGTCTGTTCTGGGTGAAATCTGGCCTGGAGTGAGAACCTATGGTGTGTTTTCTGGGCCTAACCATGGCTGCCCATGGGCCAGTCAGCACACACTTCCTCCCTCCTGAGCCCATAAAAACCTGGGATTCAACCAGACTCGGGAAGACGGGACAACCTGCCTGCGATAGGAACTACCCACTTTGGGTCTCCTCTCCACTGAGGGCTGCAGTCTCAGTGGGCCTCAGGCTCAATGGGATGACCTGCCTGTGGATAGGAGCTACCTACTTCTGATCTTGTGAGATCTGTACTGTCAGTAAAGCACCTTGCCTTGCTCACCCTCCATTTGCCCAGGTACCTCAGTCTTCCTCTATATGGGAGAACTCCAGACCCCCCAAATGGTGAAACTGAAGGAACCCTAAGGCAAACAAGGCTGAAATATGCTACCTTCTGATCCTGCTCACCACATTGCAGGCAACAAGGAGAAGAGAAGAGCTGGGCGCCTTCAGGGATCCCAGACTTAATGGCTCCCTGAGCCAGGGCTGTGACATCCTCTTTGGGGCTCTGCACTTCCTGGTGCCTCCAAGCTTCTAAGTGCCACCATGTTTCCTGGAGCCTCCAGTGGAAGCCACTTGCAGTGTTTGCCCGGTCCAGCTGCAGCCTCACAGGGAGCCAGTGCCTGTGCTGGTGCCCAGAGTTGCCTGCTCCTTGCCACTTTGTGCCTGGTTTGCCCTTGGCGTGCATGGGATCCAGGCTTAGCATGAGCGGAGTGCAGCCTGCCAGGCCAAGTGGGTGGAAGGAGCCCAGCGGGCTAAGCAAAACTCGCGAAAAGGCGCCGCTGGCTACAGAGATTTCCAGCTGGAAAAACGACAGCTGAAGAATCCTGTGGCACTATTACTGAGCCATAGGTTTAAAGTATTTCAAAATTTTACTAGATATTACCAAAGTGTCTTTTGCAGTGATTGTATCATCAGTGTATGAGAGTAAATGCTTCCTAAATAATAGTTTATTATTTTTTTGCCAATCTGATACGTAAAAGATGATTTATCTTGTTTTAATTCTTTATTTTTCTGCTTACTACTGGGTTGGAGCATCTTTCTTGTATTTTTATTGGATTATTTGTATCTTCCCTTCTGTGAATTGAGTATATAAATTGTTTGCACTTTTTCTATTGGGGTTGACATTCTTTTGGTATACCAGAGTTTTTGGATAATAATCCTTTATTATTTAGGTTGCAAATATTCTCTATTTGCAGAGATGCTATATTGACTTTTGGCTTACGGAGGTTTTAAATTTTGATGTATCCCATTTTATCAGTGTTTTTTATACATGACTTTAGTGTTTTGATTCTAGTTTAAAGATTTCTTACCTCTTGGTCAGAAAGATGTTTTTATTTTCTTTTCACTCTTTTATATTTTATTATCTTTACAATCGAGTCTTGAATTTATGTGGAATTTACATTGTCCATGTATACATTTTTTCTAACACTGCTGAACAGAAAGTCATTTTCTTCCTACTGTTTTGGAATGTCTTTCTTACGCATTTCATTATACAGGAGTCTGTTTCTGGATTCTATATGGTGTCAGTGATATAATCCTATGCCAGCGTCATGTTATTTTAATTATGAAGTCTTGTAATAAGGCATATATGAGACTAATCTTCCAACTTTTGTTCTACTTTTTCATACTTGATTTTTCTTATGCCTTTATTCTTTTTTTTTTCTTTTTATACTTTAAGTTCTAGGGTACATGTGCACAAAGTGCAGGTTTGTTACATAGGTATACATGTGCCATGTTGATTTGCTGTACCCATCAACTGGTCATTTACATTAGGTATTTCAACTAATACTATCCCTCCTTCAGCCCCACACCCCCCAACAGGCCCTGGTGTGTGATGGTGTGATGTTCCCCGCCCTATGTCCTTGTGTTCTCATTGTTCAACTCCCAACTATGAGTGGTGTTTGGTTTTCTGTCATTGTGATAGTTTCCTCAGAATGATGGTTTCCAGCTTCATCCATGTCCCTGCAAAGGACATGAACTCATCCATTTTTGTGCCTGCATAGTATTCAGTGGTGTATATGTGCCACATTTTCTTAATCCAGTCTATCATTGATGGACATTTGGGTTGTTTCCAAGTCTTTGCTATTGTGAATAGTACTGCATTAAACATACGTGTGCATGTGTCTTTATAGCAGCATGATTTACAATTCTTTTGGGTATATACCCAGTAATGGGATCACTGAGTCAAATGGTATTTCTTGTTCTAGATCCTTGAGGAATCGCCACACTGTCTTCCACAGTGGTTGAACTAATTTACACTCCCACCAACAGTGTAAAGGCTTCCTATTTCTGCACATCCTCTCCAGCATCTGTTGTTTCCTGACTTTTTAATGATTGCCATTCTAACTGGCATGAGATGGTTTCTCATTGTGGTTTTGAATTGCCTTTCTCTGATGACCAGTGATGATGAGCATGTTTTTATGTGTCTGTTGGCTGCATATGTGTCTTCTTCTGTGAAGTGTCTGTTCATATCCTTTGCCCACTTTTTGATGGGGTTTTTCCTTGTAAATTTATGTAAGTTCTTTGTAGATACTGGATATTAGCCCTTTGTCAGATGGGTAGATTGCAAAAAATTTTCTCCCATTCTGTAGGTTGCCTGTTCACTCTGATGAGAGTTTATTTTGCTGTGCAGAAGTTCTTTAGTTTAGTTAGATCCCATTTGTCAATTTTGGCTTTTGTTGCCATTGCTTTTGGTGTTTTAGTCATGAAGTCTTTGCCTATGCCTGTGCCCTGAATGGTATTGCCTAGGTTTTCTTCTAGGGTTTTTATGGCTTTAGGTCTTACATTTAAGTCTTTAATCCATCTCGAGTTAATTTTTGTATAAGGTGTAAGGAAAGGATCCAGTTTCAGCTTTCTACATATGGCTAGCCAGTTTTCCCAGCACCATTTATTAAATAGGGAATCCTTTCCCCGTTGCTTCTTTTTGTCAGATTTGTCAAAGGTCAGATGGTTGTAGATGTGTGGTATTATTTCTGAGGGCTCTGTTCTGTTCCATTTGTCTATATCTCTGTTTTGGTACCAGTTCCATGCTATTTTGGTTACTGTAACCTTGTAGTATAGTTTGAAGTCAGGTAGCATGATGCCTCCAGCTTTGTTCTTTTTGCTTAGGATTGTCTTGAGGGCTCTTTTTTGGTTCCATATGAACTTTAAAGTAGTTTTTTCCAATTCTGTGAAGAAAGTCATTGGCAGCTTCATTGGGATGTCACTGAATCTATAAATTACCTTGGACATTATGGCCATTTTCACAATACTGATTATTTCTCTCCATGAGCATGGAATGTTCTTGCATTTGTTTGTGGCTTCTTTTATTTTGTTGAGCAGTGGTTTGTAGTTCTTGAAGAGGTCCTTCACATTCCTTGTAAGTTGGATTCCTAGGTATTTTATTCTCTTTGTAGCAATTGTGAATGGGATTTCACTCATGATTTGACTCTCTGTTCGTCTGTTATTGGTGTACAGGAATGCTCATGATTTTTGCACATTGATTTTGTATCCTGAGGCTTTGCTGAATTTGCTTATCAGCTTAAGGAGATTTTGGACCGAGACGATAGGGTTTTCTAAATATGCAATCATGTCTTCCACAAACAGGGACAATTTGACTTCCTCTTTTCCTTATGGAATACCCTTTATTTCCTTCTCTTGCCTGATTGTCCTGGCAAGAACTTCTAACACTGTGTTGAATAGGAGTGGTGAGAGAGGGCATCTTTGTCTTGTGCCGATTTTCAAGGGGAATGCTTCCAGTTTTTGCCCATTCAGTATGATATCGGCTGTAGGTTTGTCATAAATAGCTCTTATTATTTTGAGACCTCTTTGTAGGTCTCTAAGGACTTGCTTTATGAATCTGAGTGCTCCCATATTTGGGTGCATATATATTTAAGATAGTTAGCTCTTCTTGTTGAATTGATTCCTTTACCATTATGTAATAGCCTTCTTTGTCTCTTTTGATCTGTGTTGGTTTAAGGTCTGTTTTATCAGAGACTAGGATTGCAACCCTTGCTTTTTTTTCTTTTTTTTTTTTTTTTTTTTTTTTGCTTTTCATTTGCTTGATAGATCTTCCTCCATCCTTTATTTTGAGCAAAGTGCACATGAGATGGGTCTCCTGAATACAGCACACTGATAGGTCTTGACTGTTTATCCAATTTGCTAGTCTGTGTCTTTTAATTGGGGCATTTAGCCCATTTACATTTAAGGTTAATATTGTTATATGTGAATTTGGTCCTGTCACTATGATGTTAGCTGGTTATTTTGCCCATTAATTCATGCAGTTTCTTCATAATGTTGATGGTCTTTACAATTTGGCATGTTTTTGCAGTGGCTGGTACCAGTTCTTCCTTTACATGTTTAGTGCTTCCTTCAGGAGCTCTTGTAAGGCTGGCCTAGTGGTGACAAAATCTCTCAGCATTTGTTTGTCTGTAAAGGATTTTATTTCTTCTTCACTTATGAAGCTTAGTTTGGCTGGATATGAGATTCTGGGTTGAAAGTTCTTTTCTTTAAGAATGTTGAATATTGGCCCCCACTCTCCTCTGACTTGCAGGGTTTCTGCAGAGAGATCAGCTGTTAGTCTGATAGGCTTCCCTTTGTGGGTAACCCGACCTTTCTCTCTGGCTGCCCTTAACATTTTTCCCTTCATTTCAACCTTGGTAAATCTGACATCATGTGTGTTGGGGTTGCTCTTCTCAAGGTGTATCTTTGTGGTGGTCTCTGTATTTCCTGAATTTAAATTTTGGCTTGCCTTGTTAGGTTGGGGAAGTTCTTCTGAATAATATCCTGAAGAGTGTTTTCTAACTTGGTTCCATTCTCCCTGTCACTTTCAGGTACACCAATGAAACATAGATTTGGTCTTTTCACATAGTCCCATATTTCTTGGAGGCTTTGTTTGTTTCTTTTCACTTTTCTCTCTAATCTTGTCTTCTCTCTTTATTTCATTAATTTAATCTTCAATCACTGATACCCTTTCTTCCACTTCATCAAATCAGCTGTTGAAGCTTGTGCATGTGTCATGAAGCTCTTGTGCTGTGGTTTTCAGCTCCATCAGGTCATTTAAGGTCTTCTCTACACTGTTTATTCTAGTTAGCCATTCATCTAACCTTTTTTCAAGGTTTTTAGCTTCCTTGCGATGGGTTAGAACATGCTCCTTAAGCTCGGAGAAGTTTGTTATTACTGACCTTCTGAAGTCTACTTCTGTCAACTCATGAAACTCATCCATCCAGCTTTGTTCTGTTGCTGGCAAGGAGCTGCGTTCCTTTAGAGGATAAGAGGTGCTCTGGTTTTTTGATTTTTCAGCTTTTCTGCTCTGGTTTCTCCCCATCTTTGTGGTTTTATCTACTTTTAGTCTTTGATGTTGGTGACCTACAGATGGGGTTTTGCTGTAGATGTCCTTTTTTGTTGATGTTGATGCCATTCCTTTCTGTTTGTTGGTTTTCCTTCTAACAGGCCCCTCAGCTGCATGTTTGCTGGAATTTGCTGGAGGTCCACTCCAGACACTGTTTGCCCGGGTATCACCAGCGGAGGCTGCAGAATAGCAAATATTGCAGAACAGCAAATATTGCTGCCTGATCCTTCCTCTGGAAGCTTTGTCCCAGAGGAGCACCCGCCTGTATGAGGTGTCTGTCGGATCCTACTGGGAGGTGTCTCCCAATCAGGCTACATGGGGTTCAGTGACCAACTTGAGAAGGCTGTCTCTCTGTTCTCAGAGCTTGAATGCCATGCTGGGGGAACCACTGCCTTCTTCAGAGCTGTCAGACAGGGACCTTTAAGTCTGCAGAAGTTTCTGCTGCCTTTTGTTCAGCTATGCCCTGCCCACAGAGGTGGAGTCTATAGAGGCTGTAGGCCTTGCTGAGCTGCACTGAGTTCTGCCCAGTTCGAGCTTCCCTGCCGCTTTGTTTAGCTATTCAAGCCTCAGCAGTGGTGGATGCCCCTCCCCCCGCCAGGCTGCAGTCTCGCAGGCCGATCTCAGACTGCTGCTCTAGCAGTGAACAAGGCTCCGTGGGCGTGGGACCCACTGAGCCAGGCACAGGAGGGAATACCCCAGTCTGCCAGTTGTGAAGACTGTGGGAAAAATGCACTATTTGGGCATAGTGTACCATTCCTCCAGGTACACTCTGTCACAGCTTCCCTTGCCTAGGAAAGAGAAACCCCTGACCCCTTGCACTTCCCAGGTGAGGCGATGCCCCGGTCTGCTTCTGCTCACCCTCAGTGGGCTGCACCCACTGTCCAACCAGTCCCAATGAGATGAACCATGTACCTCAGTTTGAAATGCAGATATCACCCATCTTCTGCATCGATCTCTCTGGGAGCTGCAAAGCAGAGCTGTTCCTATTCAGCCGTCTTGGAAGTGACTGCCTTTATTCTTGTGTACAGGTTTTAGAATCCTAATTGTCAAGGATTTTTGGTATCTTTAAAACATTAATTTTTATATCAGTTGTTGATATATGTTTCCCATTTATTCAGGAATTCTTTTATATATTTTATATCTTGTATATCTTTTGGCACAGTTTTAAAACATGTTAAATAGGTGTGTTTTAACTTATTTTAAAGGGAGAAAGCATTCATTTATACTTGGAATTTTGCCATTCTTAACTATTACAGTTGTGTTTTAGTCATATATACATTCTAAACTTTGTCATCTTGTTCTTCACTGATCTTTCTTATTAAGTTGGTACCACAATTTGTCACCAGATTCCCTCAATTTGACCTCAAATATCTTTTAGTCCATTCCCTCCTTCTTCCTGTTGTCTTAAATTATATCTTACTTTTCCATTGAATCAGTGTTAACATTTCTCTAGTTAGCCTCCTGACAAAAAAATTTATCTCCCACACTGTTTACCAGACTTATCTTATTTTAAAGACAACATATTAAAAAATGTTTTGACTTCTCAGAGCTTACAGAAAAATCCAGTTTCTCTAACTTAGTAAAATACTTTTTATTTTCTAGCCATTCACACTATTTATCCAAAGTTCTTAACACACTGAGATTTTCACCCTTTCTTATACATACCAGGTAGTTTTGCACCTTAGTAGTTTTATCTTTTGAGAACCAGTTTAAATATCATCTCTCAGTGAATTGCCTTTGACTCCACAAGGCAAAAGCAGTTGGTTAATTGCCACTTTTTTTGCTTCCACATTATTTTGTTTGATTCTGTAAAATGTCTTTGATTTCACAGATTTATAATTTGTTTGTTTCCTTATCTACCCACCTATCTAGATTATGAACTCTTTCAGGGCTGGGACTTTCTCTCATTTATATTTTTTAGCTCACTTTGAGGTATAAATTACATCCAGTCAAATTCACCCCATTTTAAGTATACAATTCAGTGAGTTTTGATAACTATATATAGTCTTCTAGCAACGATCACATTCATAATACAAAACATTTCCATAACCCCCAAAATTCCCACATAACCCTGTGCAATCAATCCCTTCTTCCTACCATAGGCCATTATCAAACACTGATCTACTTTCTGTCACAATAGTTTGCCTTTTCTAGAATTACCTATCAATGGACTCTGGCATCAGTGATCATTCACATGGCTGGGTATATGACTTCTTTCTCTTAACTAATGCTTTGGAGATTCATGCATATTGTTGCATGTATCAGGGTGGTTCTTCCTAATTTATTATTGAACTGTCTTCCATTTTTTAGATATACCACAGTTTATCCATTCACATGTTGTTGGAAATACCGGTTTCCAGTTTCGGGCTAATATGAATAAAGTTGCTATGAGCAGAGAGGTACAAGTCTTTATGTGAACATGTTTTCATTTCCGGTGGGGAAATACTCAGGAATAATTTTGCTGAGTAAGATGGCAATTATATGTTTAACATTGTAAGAAACTGTCAAATTGTTTACCAGAGTGGCTCTACCATTTGTATTTCTACCAGCAGTGTATCCAGTTGCTGTCAGAACATGTGTTCATTCTTTATACTTTGTTACAGATTGTCTTAAATAACAAAATGTTTTTTAAAGACATTTCCTGTACATATATGTCTTTCACATTTGCCCACATATTTGCCATTTTCATACCCATGTATTTTGTTTCTTCCTGAAGATCTGTAGATCTCAGTTTCCACCTGGTGTCATTCTCTTTCAGTTCAAGGACTTTCACATATGCTTGTAGTGCAGTCCTGCTGGTGGCAAATTTTCTCCATTTTTATTTATCTAAAATAATCTTTTTTTGCCTTTGTTTTAGAAATACAATTTTGCTTGATGTTGAATTTAAAGTTATAGGGTTTTTTTTAAGCTTTATATTGATGTTCGATTTTCTTTCGGGCCCATTGCTTCTAATAAAAAGTGAACAGCCATTTGTATTGTTACCTCATATACAGTTGACCCCTGAACAACATGGGTTTTAACTGTACAGGTCCACTTATACATGGATTTCTTTCAACCAAATGTGGATTGAAAATAACAGTATTCTCAGGTTGCAAAACACAGTATAATGAGGGTCTACTTTTCATATAGCTGGTTTCTGCAGGGCTACTGTGAGACTTTCATATGCATGGATTTTCGGGGAGCAGATGGTGGTCCTGGAACTAATCCTTCATGTACACTTTGTTACTAGTGTATAATGTATTATTTTTTTCTGTTTTAAAGATTTTCTCCTTTGGATTTCAGCAATTTTTTTTTTCTTTGATGTGCTAAGGTTGCCTTTTGTTTGTATTTATTCTGCTTAGGGTATACTGAGCTTTGTGGGTCTGTAAGTTCCTGTTTTTCCACCGTATTTGGGAAATGTTTGCCACTATTATTTCACTTTTGGGGGGGCTCCGTTTTCTCTCCTGCATTCTGAGACTAAATATACATATTTTAGACTACTTTTTATTGTCTTACAAATCACTACCACTCTTCCTGTCTTTTTCATCTTTTTTTTC
Source organism: Macaca mulatta (assembly GCF_049350105.2). NCBI lineage: Eukaryota > Metazoa > Chordata > Mammalia > Primates > Cercopithecidae > Macaca > Macaca mulatta. Next base: position 114,831,085 of record NC_133410.1, on the reverse strand, counting down.
CTTACTGTTATTTAAACTGGATAATTTCTGTTAATGTGTCTTCTACTTCCCTGTTTTGTTGTTGTTGTTGTTGTTGTTTTTCCTGCCATATCCACGTTCTGCTGTTAAGCCTACCTGATTTTTCATTTCAGATCCTCCTTTTGTTTCTTTTTTTTTTTGAAGTTGTTCTGAACATATTTGTAATAACTACTTTAAAATTCTTATTTGCATAGGTCATATAAGGATTGATTTCTGTTAACTGCTTTTTCTCTAGATATAGGTCTCAGAAATATTCCAGTATATACAATAAATCGCATAGTCATCCTGCCTTTACTTGACAGGAGCCGGGCTTACAGCCTGTCCTATCTGCCTGCACATCAGGATTCCTGTGTGCCCCTGGATGCAGCCCTACATGTTGTTTTGTATTTTTGTTCCCTCTTAGGTCTACAAAGTTACTTATCTTGTTTTTGAGTCTGTTTGATGTTTATCTTTTTATAAGGTATCTATTTTAGGTAGGTTAGCCTGAGGGAGTACATTGAAACACGAATTTAGTGCCCCTCCTGTCAAAGGTCTCTGTTTTTTCCAAAGCAGAATGCTTTGGAAACTTGAGGAGTGTTTTTATTTGCTGATAGTTTGGTTAATATACTTGAACTCAGTGAAAGCCTCATTCCAGAAATAAATATTTATAGGTATTTCACTCAAGTAGTTCTATTTATATATTCCCTCTCCATTCCAAATGTTTAAAAAAGGGGTTAAACTTCAACACATTGGAAAAAAATAAATTTATAAGAACTAAATTATAATAATATTAGGCATAAAAGTAAGCACGTCTGTTGTTAAATAAGAAATTAATTACAAATTCATTTAGGGTCTTTAAGTGAAAAACTGTATGTGTATAGCAAAAAGTTATTAATAAATATGCGTGTGTATGTGTATATATGTATGCCCAGATACCTTTTATATGTTATTTTTAGTCTTTGTGTTTGTTTTTTGTTTTTTTTGTTTTTTTTTTTTTTTGAGACGGAGTCTCGCTGTGTCGCCCAGGCTGGAGTGCAGTGGCCGGATCTCAGCTCACTGCAAGCTCTGCCTCCCGGGTTTTTACACCATTCTCCTGCCTCAGCCTCCCGAGTAGCCGGGACTACAGGCGCCCGCCACCTCGCCCGGCTAGTTTTTTGTATTTTTTAGTAGAGACGGGGTTTCACCGTGTTAGCCAGGATGGTCTCGAACTCCTGACCTCGTGATCCGCCCGTCTCGGCCTCCCAAAGTGCTGGGATTACAGGCTTGAGCCACCGCGCCCGGCCTGTGTTTGTTTATAACTATGCCTACCTACCTTGATTTGTCAGGAACATTATGCAAATTAAAGTAACTCAGTATTAATGAAAATCTGTTTAGTATTTTTCTAAAAATTAATTCATGTTTGTATATTTATTTTTGAAAGATAAAAGCTTTTAAGGTTATTAATTTGCCTGTAAGTATAACTTTGGTTGCATTCATAGACAAAGTTTTGGGGAATTGGAGAGAGAATTATTGATATTTGTTAAGAATTATTCCCTTTTATTTGGTGACTTTCACCCATTATTTAATCCACATAACAACCTTGATTTCTTCTTCCCCATTCTGGATTTGAAGAAACAAGGTAGTATATTTTCCCCAAGGTGATACAATATATAAGTACCAGAAATGGAATTTAAACTTAGTGCTGTCTGATTCCAAACATGTTTTTCTTTAGTTCTTCTTAGAAACTTCCTGAGTGTTCTCAATGTCATTATTTTCTGAATATTTTTAGAGTTTTTATTTTCTTTTGGACCCAAAAGTTATTTATTTAATAAGACTTTTTCTTCTTTATATCCTTTTAATATTTATGTTTAATTATATTTAAAAAATCAGGGGACAGGAGGTGGTTCTTTTTCAGTAGGCAAGAGTTTTTTAATTTGTTTATTGTTGATCTTTAAATTTATTATATTGTACTTATAGAATGTGTTGTCTTAATTTCCTTATGTTTAAAATTTATTAACATTTTCTTTGTTTTTGGTATATAATTATTTTTAAAGCTTATTGTTTTAATATGTCTCTAGATTAAATAGGTCTCATACTTTCTCTAGATTTCTCTCATGTATACTGTTCATGGTCTGCATATATAAAATATACCTTATCAATTTGGCTTTTGAAGTCATATCGTTACTATTAACTTACTTGTAAAGTATGTTTTATTCTGAAGTTTGGGTAATATTGAAGTCTTGGCAAACGCATGAGATTAGAAACTCCCATTGGTTTAACAGAGTGTGTTTTTGGATTAAAAAAAAAAGAGTAGAAAGAATTTTCTAATTAGATTTTAGAAACAAGTGAATTGGTTTATATGGAAAGGAAATTTGGTTATATGAAAGATATACAGTATCCCCAGTGAAGGGAAAAAATAAGTCATAAACGTTTCTCTTAGAACATGTTGTGTTAGATTTATCTCATGTCTACAGAGATAAAATGGTAGGTAAGTTTAGGTTTTCTTTTATAGAAACATAAACTGAAGTTAGTTAAGAAAAACTAAATTAAAATGAGAGCTCTGAACTTGGAAAAACCCAATGGAACCTTAAGATTTTTCTGTTATATTGCTTCATTATTACCTGTTTTTCAACTGGAATTTTAGAGAGAAATTTATGATATTTTCAATGTATTTATATAGAAAAATGATTATTTATAAAATGTATTTTTATAGTTTTAATATAAACGTTCCCTTAGGGAGATTCTATATAATCTTTGTTAATTAAACTTTCAAATTTGAAAGTAAATCATGACTGCACACTATTTGTCAGAAGTTATGACACTCTTTATAAAGCCTTTTTTAAAAATCTGGGGTGATGGGCTGGGTGGCGTGGTGGCTCACACTTGTAATCCCAACACTTTGGGAAACGAAGGCAGGAGGAGCCCTGGGTAACAGAGTGACTAAAACAAAACAAAGCAACTCTACTGAAAAACAAAACAAAACAAACAAACAAACAAAAAACAAGATTAGCCAAGCATGGTGTTGCACACTTGTAGTCCTAGCTTCTTGGAAATCGAAGTGGGTTAATTGATTGATCCCTGGAAGTCAAGGTTGCAGTGAGCTGTGATTGCACACTGCACTCCAGCCTATGTGATAGAGCAAGACACTGTGAAAAGAGAGAGAGAGAGAGAGAGAAAGAAAAAGAGAAAGAAAGAGAAAAAAGAAATTTTGAGGACTGCTTTTAGTTTTACTTTAATTTAGGTTATTAATGTTACAGGCTTGTCCTTTTCTGCTCTTTGATACTTTGAATCTCATGTAAGTCCCATCTTTACTGGTTTATTATTGTTATTTTTTTTCCATTGGTAATTCCTCTTAGTTTTACTTTGTAAAAAATATCCAAAATCTTACCAATCATCACTATCTCCATACAACTACGTTTGTCTAAGCCCTCATCATAGTTCACCTAAGTAGACTCTTAGCAGCCCCTTATTGGACTTCCAGCTTCCTTTTTTTCCTCTATGTAGTCTTTTCTTTACACAACAGATAGATCGTAAAACATTTACTCCTCTGCCCAAAACCATCCCAAAGTTAAAGCTGTAGTCCTTAGTATGGCCCTTAGAGTCCTTTGTGACTGGACTATGGCTGCTTCTCTAATCTTATCTCCTAATTCTTTCTGTTTTTTCACTGTGCTCTAGCTATGACTTCTTACTCTCTCCCTGAAACGTTAAAAGCACACCCTTACTTCAGAATATTTGCACTTACTGTCTTCCTCCCAGACTGTACTGCTTTCAGATACCTGAATTAGTTGCTCCCACAGTTCATCCAAGACTCTACTAAAATGATTTCACCAGAGGATATCCCTGACCTCTCATATCTAAAATTCTCTTCTTACCTTACTTGCAAAGCAGCCTATGTGCCTAACTGCAGATTTTTATGTTTTTTTCTTTTTCCTCCTAATATCTAACTGTTTTCCTACCCAGGTCTAATTTTTTTTTTTTTTTTTTTTTTTTTAGATAGGGTCTCACTATGTTGCCCAGAATGGTCTCGAACTCCTAGGCTCAAGCAATCCTCCCACCTCAGCTTCCCATGTAGCTGGGATTAGGGGCATGCCATGGCACCTAGCTCTAGGCTTAGTTTGACAACAGATATTTTTAGCAACGTTTTATTGAATTCTTTCAGAACATTCAAATTAACTTCATAAAGACAAAAACTTTTTTGTACTCATAAATTCACTGGTTTATGTAATATTTAATTACATCTCATAATAAAAGATACAGTTAGCATAAATGGTTTGGGAATAAACACACCTGATGCTTGGTAAAGCTAAAACTTAACTGATGGAAACAAAACTTTGGCTTCATTCTAGAGTACTCTGCCAGAGTCAGCATACATAACATGTGAACATTAATCAGAATGTTCTACAGAAGTAGAGTCTTTACTAATCAGTCCAGTAAGTTGATCAAGTAGAGTTCGATTAAAAGAGCTTAATTTGTAATCAACATTAGAAACTGAAATAGATTTAGCTTGATTACATATATAGCTTTTCCAGATTATCCTAACTTTATTGGATTAGTTCATCTTTAAAATTCCTATAAAATTAATTCCACAAGTGGGAATAAATGACTACTAGAGAATTGCCACTTTTCTTAAAATAACATAGATTGTAAAAAATGTATCTAATCAAAGATGTCCTACAAATGGATAGTGTTGATGGATGCACAAAATTGTAGACATACTTAATGTCACTGAATTATATGCTTAAAAATGCTTAACATGGCAAGTTTTATGTTATGGATATTTTATCACAGTAAAACTGAAAAAATACATCTTTACTTACGTTTTTTAAATGTAAATAAAACCTTTAGGCAATGTTACTATGCAGTATAGAAGAAAAAGCAGAAGTCATGGAATTAGAAGTCTTGTATTTATGTAATAGGAGTTCTATCATAAGTGAGTTGGATAGATTTTGGCAAACCTTTTCAACTATCTTAGCTGTAGTTTTCTTATGTTGAATGTAAACATACTTGTTCTTAACTCTCAGGAATTTCATGAGGAACAAGTTGAAGTTTTATATATATCTATGTATGCTTTTGATAAACCACAAATAAGTTTATATACTTTAGCTGGAACTTTATAATTTCAGAGGGGTTATTGAACTGACTATTGGCATTGGATGTAAGAATTTGGCTTCAGGCATTTGCTATTGAGGTTTTAAAAGTGTTTAAATATCTTACTGTAATTTTTTTGTTTTGTTATTTGGGACAGTGCAGCTGTTTTCTCCTAGGGTATAATCAGTTGAGAATGGAAAAGTTTAGCTTATATTTGGAGAGTTATACTTCCTATTTCCATTATAAAATTTTCAGGTTTTTTCCTAATTAGTGTCTTTGCTTAATGGGTTCCTCTTTATGACTTTTGGGGAGAAAGCCTCCTAGATTGAGATAGATATTAGATAATTAGCTTTCATTTTCTCCTTGGAAGTCAGTGAGTTAAATAACAAAAATCATATAAAAGTTATATGATTTGTATAAGTTATATACAGTGGAACAGAAAATGATAGTCTGAGTAAGGTACAATGATGAAGTCATAAATCAGACTTAAGCAACAGAAAGTTATTTATTGCTTTGTTGCCCAGGCTGGAGTTCAGTGGCATGATCTTGGCTGACTGCAACCTCCACCTCCTGGACTAAAGCATTTGTCCTGCCTCAGCCTTCTGAGTAGCTTGGACTACAGGCAAGCACCACTATGCCCAGCTAATTATTTTTGTATTTTTAGTAGATACGGGGTTTCACCATGTTGGCCAGACTGGTCGGAACCCCTGACCTCAGGTGATCTCAAAGTGCTGGGATTACAGGCGTGAGCCACTGCACCCGGCCTAGAAAATTATTTATCTTGGGCATTGATTAAATTGCATTTCTAGATACTCACTGTCAGTAGACTAAAAGATTTTTTTCCCCTCTGAATAAGAAAACCGTACGTTCAGTGAACTCAGTATTTATTAATTTTTGCAAAACATCCCTGTTTGTTTTGTTAATTACAAAACAGAATCATTTTAACAATATGCTGTAACAAATATATTGTATACAATACAATATACTGTGACAATATACTGTAATAAAATTACAGCACCATTACTCTTGTGCTTTGTGGCCATTCTGAATCAAAATAAGGGTTAATTGAACACAAGCACTGCCATACCAAGACAGTGGATCTGCTAACTGAGAAAGCTGCTAAGTGACTAATGGCGGGTAGCATATAGAATGCGGCCACAGTGGGCAAAGGCATGATTCATGTCTTAGGCAGGATGGAGCAGGACAGCGTGAGATTTCATCAGGCTACTCAGAATGGTATGCAATTTAAAACTTACGAATTGTTTATTTATGGAATTTTCCATTTAATATTTTTGGATTCAGTTGACCGTAGGTAACTGAAACTGCAGAAAACAAAACTGTGGATAAAGGGAGATTACTGTGTATATGATCCTCAGTGACTGGCTTCTCCTAGGTGTTTCCTCCTTCTCCCCTCCCTCCTAACAGTGATGCTCTAGCCATGCAGAACCATCTTTGTATATTCTAAAATATAGTCCCTTGCTTTTATGTGTGCTGTTCCTTCTACCTTTTCCCCTCTTGTCCAGTTTGTGATGTACTTCTCACTTTTATAATGCTTTCTTTTACTCCCTCTTCTATGACATTAACATTGCTTATGTTTACCTCTGTTAAAATCTCATTGCATTTTAATTGCAATTTAACTCTTTGTCTCTTTCCCTGAGGTAAAAACTCCAAGTATCTTGATGAAAAGAATTTTGTTGTATCCATCCATTTATTCCCCATACATAGCACATTGTCTGAAGATGCTTTGTAAATGTTTGTAGAGTGCAGGAATAGTATTATACATACGAAAACACGAAAGTCTGAAGGTGATATACATATCAATGGTGATGCTGCTCTAGGTATCATAATCAATTGTGCTGCCGGTTAGACTGGGCCCCATGTTTCCTGGCTCCCTCAGTCCAATGCTCTGCCACTAAATGGAATTAATTTTGGTTCTTAACAAAACATCTTTTTGTTTTTTCTTTACAGATATTGATGATGTTGAGAAGTTCAAACCAGGTTACCTAGAAGCTACTCTTAATTGGTTTAGATTATATAAGGTACCAGATGGAAAACCAGAAAACCAGTTTGCTTTTAATGGAGAATTCAAAAACAAGGTGAAGATGAGAATCTTTATTTTAAAATGTACCTCCCGTACAATACTCATTTCACTTGGGGAGTTTCTTATGTGAATATGTATATATAGTATGGTAAGAAAAGTGCTTTTTACTGACTTACATATTTAAAAACATTATTTTATTATTTAAATTTTGCTTCAGAAGATCTCTCTAAGTGAATCACCAAGGCTGAACAATATCTGTGTCCATCTATCTGTCTATAGCTCCTACATGTTAGAAAAAGAACAAATTTCATGATCAGTCTAATTTTGCAAATTGTGTACATAGAAAAACTTTCTATTTACTGTTTTGTGGAGGAGAAAGTTATGCACCCTTTATATAAATCTGTAGGGCGCTCCCTCCTAAGTGTTCATTCTACCACGACGGAACTAAGCTGCTTAACAATTGAAAGGACACCTGAATTATCTTACTGTCATAGGATTTTTCTATTAGAATACCACAGAGTTACCACAAAGCATCTCTAATATGACATAAATGGAGAGAATAGGCCAAGGAGTTAAAGTCTAAAACATGGAATTTTTTTTTAAGTTATTACCACTAGGTAAGTTGAATATTTGAAACCAACTTTTAAGTGGATAACAGTAAGTATGTTTTTAAGTGAAATAAGGCATGTTAATGAAAACTTAAAATTTATGATGGGTATTTTGCTGTAAAAGAATTGATTGCTGGACTCAGTGTTTTTTTTTTTTTGAAGGCACATTAAAATAATCCTTCAAATTTTGAGGGCTTTGGGATTATTAAATGTAAATATAAAATTATTATTTTAGACTAAATTATCTTCCTGAAAGGATTAAACATTTATACATTATTTTTTCTTTAAAAAATTTACATTTTATTATTGAGATAATTGAAATTTCAAACCTATATAGTAGTTTTGTGTCTCCTTATTGCCTCAGGGTAAGTCTGCTAAGTCACAAATTTGTAAAGAATGAGGTAGTTTTTGGTTTTCGTTTGTTTTGACAAATAGTAATTCTTTTCTGTATAAAGATGAGGTCATTTATACAACTTCTCCAGAAAATAATTATTTTATGCATTGCTTTTTACTACTGCTATTTAAAATATAGAGCCTAGTTCCTTTAGTATTGCTATGAAAGAATTGCTGAGGCTGGGTAATTTATAAAGAAAAGGTTTATTTAGCTCACAGTCCTACAGGGTATACCAGAAGCATGGTGCTGGCATCTGCTTCTGGTAAGGACCTCAGCTTCCAGTCATGCCAAAAGACAAAAGGGAAGCAGGCATGCCACAGGGTGAGAGAGGAAGCAAGTGAGAGAGGTGGAAGGTGCCCAGGCTCTTTTTAACAATCAGTTCTTGTGGGAACTAACAGAGCAAGAACTCACTCATTACTCTGAGGAGGCACCAAGCCATTCATGAGGGATCCACCCCCATGATCTATACACCTCCCATTAGGCCTCACTTCCAACATTGGGGATCGATTTGAACGAGATTTGAGAGGACAAATCCCCTCAAACCATAGCAGGGCATAACTCAAGAATTAATTTGTGCCTCTTTAACATGGTTGGAAAGATGGCTCCTTTCTTTTATTCTGGGTTTTTCTTGCAACTCCTTTAAGCAGGTATTGAAATTGGTTCTAAATAATCACACTTATCCAAATAATTGGATTAAAAATCTATCCTTACATAATCAGATAATGTATGAGATTTCTTGTCCTGTATCTGAAGTGAGATCCCCGCCCAACACTATCTCATTAAGATATAAGCCGTCCTCCATCGCAGGCAATAGAAGACCTGAGAGAAATTCTCTTTTCAGAGGATAAATTTCCCATTATTACTGTGTCTCAGTTCCCAAGATTCTTTGGTTTCTTTATTATCATAATGTGTGTAGTTATCATTGGAGAAGAAAGGAGTTTGAACTAACCAGTAGGGACTCTCCATAAGGAAAACGAGCAACATTTTTTGGGAAAAAACTCTAGAGAACTTTCTGCTTTGGAATTATAAAGCAAGTTTTCTTTAGATGTTCTTACTGGATGTATATCCAACAAGAGGTGTATCTGTTGTTGCTAATGCATTTTTAGACAATGTCATAAATGTCAAGGAGATATACTACTTTCAGACAGTGGATAGTCTAAAATTACTTTGAAAAACTACATTTAGACTGCCTGCAGTTTTGATGATGCTGAAATTAATGGGTGCATGCTTACTGACAAGCCGGGTACTGGGTTAAGCACTTTACACATGTCATCTTACTTACTGTTTCAACAACTCTGTGACTTAGATCAGGGGTTGGCAAACTTGTTTCTGTAATGCGTCATATAGAAAATATTTTAGGCTTCACAGATCGTATGATTTCTGTCACAGCTGCTCAACTCTGCTATTGCAGCACTAGAGCAGGCCGTAGGCCAAACACAAACAAATGTGACTGTTCAGTAAAACTTTACAGGGGGCAGGCTAGATTTGACCCATAGGCCCTAGTTTGCCAACCCTGATGTAGATTATCCCTATTACATTCTACTTCATAGATGAAGAAATTGAGACTTAGCGAGCTTAAGTAACCTGCCCAAAGTCACACAGCTGACAAATAAGGAAGCCAGAATTTATACCAAGCTTTGCCTGACTCTGGAGTTTCATGCTCTTAACAGTTAACTGTCATCACAAGATTAGTTTTGTGTTAGTGTAACAATGTGACTGATATTAAATACGTCTTTTTTTTATTTGTTTGTTTGGAGCTAGGCTTTTGCTCTTGAAGTTATTAAATCCACTCATCAATGTTGGAAAGCATTGCTTATGAAGAAGTGTAATGGAGGAGCTATAAATTGGTAAGAATTTGTCCTTTCTATGTAAGTAACACTATTTTATTATTAATTGGTATTAAACAGCCACATAATAGTCAGATTTCAGATTTTTTTTAAAAGAAAATTTCATGTTTTTTTTTTTTAATGTAAACAATACAGAGTATCTACCTATTGAGCATTACTAAGTGTTGGGCACTATTAAACTAGGAATTGACATGATCCTTTTTCTCAAGGGATTTATAATTTAGTGGGAATACTGACAAATAAATGAACATTTAATTGAAATACATTGTGCAAAGATGAAAAATGCAATTTTTAAACATGTAAATCTATATGTTTTTTTTAATCTGATAACAACCATATAATTTCTTAGAAAGTAAAAGCCTTCTTATTCATCATGATCACTAGTTGATTAAGAGGAATTAATAGTAACATAAATCAAACATGTAATTTAAAACATGTTAAAACATGTTAAATGGGTGAAATGCATATTCACCCATTTTTGGATATAGGGCTGAGTCCCTTTTAATATCATTTCCATATAGATTTTGTATATACTCTAACATAACATAAAGAAAATAAAGATTCTGTACTCCTTAAACTCCTTATAGCTTAAAATCCCTGACAGATTTTTAAAGTTCTTTTTAAAAAATCATTTAAACTATGTTATCCACACCCAATTTGATATCAAATTTTTGTAGTGATTCACCTTTATTGAGGCTTTTTAGGGCCTCGGTATTGTTTAAAGCCTCGATAGTTTTATAACCTACTTAATGTTCATAGAAACAGTTCTTCCACACTCTTTCACAGTTCATCTGTGAACATAATTAATACTAAAATTTTGAAATTATAGTAACAAGTACAATTGACAAACACATTTAGGAACAAAAACAACTGGCTCTTGGTAAGTCTAAGTATAGGAGGCAAAAGCAGTCCTGTGGGGGTACTAAAGATATTACTATGAATACGATAAAGTCCCTGCGCTCTCTGAGCACAGTCTGGGAATCAAGAGGGTCTTTAAAGAAATCACTAGAATAAGGTAATCAGATGGAGTAAAGAATTACTTAATCTCAAGGAATATTTTACCTAAGTCATCAAGAAGGCCCGTTTTGCCTACAACACAAATGCTTGGCATTCAAGATACTGACTTTGTTTCTCTTGCTTACTAAAGAAACACTGTCAACTCCTTGGCCTTCTCCCTTTTTTCTTACCTCGTATGCAGAGCACTCTTTTTTTTTTTTAAGCATAATCTTAAACTGTAGGTAATTGTTTCTAATATAAATAATATATTTTATTCACAGCAAAGCTGGATATGATTGAATGTCCTCTAGTCTTGTCTATCCTAGTAAATGGTGGACTGAGCTATTCTGTATGGTCTAAAATTAAGACTACAGTGTAATGAGTCCCTCCAGTACGAAGGGGAGGGTCTCTGACTGTCAGAGGAAATATTTGCTTGCTCTTTGCTTGTCTTATCTCCTTCCTGATCACATTTTCTAAAACGCTTATGCAGTCTTTGATGAGACTTGAGTGTTTCCCCAGGTTTCCTCAGCTACAGAGCCAGAGACCTTTGTTTGGTTAGTATATCTATAACTTGAATTCATTCCTTCTGTACTAAGTCTAATTATCCTTACTGTGAAGGTAACTTTATTTCTAAACTCTGGAATCATTTTGCTGTAGCCTCTTGAGTAATGATAAGGATTACATTAAGAGTTAACATTTATTAACTCTATACTATGTTCCAGGTTCTGAGTGATTTATATATGTTATGTAATTAATACTCAAGAATCCTATAAAATATGTATTGTTATCTCCATTTTACACATGAAGAAATTGAGTCCACATAAAGATTTAGGTAACTTACCGAAGGTCACACAATGCATGGTGGAGCCAGGATTTAAACCATACTCTCTTTTTTTTTGAGATGGAGTCTTGCTCTGTTGCCCAAGTTGGAGCACAGTGGTGCGATCTTGGCCCACTGCAACCTCCGCCTCCCAGGTTCAAGTGATTTGCAATTCTCCTGCCTCTTAAGTAGCTGGGATTACGTCAGCCTGAAACCACGCCTGGCTAATTTTTGTATTTTTAGTAGAGACTGAGTTTCTCCATGTTGGCCAGTCTGGTCTCGAATTCCTGGCCTCAAGTGATCGCTCGCCTCGGCCTCCCAAAGTGCTGGAAGTACAGGCATGAGCCACCACACCTGGCCTAAACCTTACTCTCTTAATAGCTATGTTCTTTTACCTCCTCTACATTTTTTACAACAAAATAACTTTTTTTAGTGTAAGAATTTTTAGGATGTAAGTTTCAGTATATACATCATATGCATCTAGAAAATTTAAAGTCAAGATCTTCAGAATTTTAACTTATTTTAATCCATATTTCTCTTATTTTTTTTATCATAACTTAATTTGGAAATGTAGTCAGAGTTGTTAGTTTTTATTTCTTTTGCCTTTCTATAATGAATTGCCTTTCTTTCTTAATTCCTTAAACTGTACCATTATAGATTGGCAAGCTTCCTCTGCCTTCCTTTTTGAAACCCATTTTTCTCACTCAGTTCAGTTTAGGTCCAAACTATTGTAGACATTCTCTCAATGTATATGTAATACACAGTATTAAGCAGGGAAATTGTTAGAGAACGCAGATGCATTGTCCCCTTCTTTAAACCTAGAGTATTAGTATCTTTAGGAGGTAGAGTCTAAACATGTATGTTTTTCAAGCCCCCCATGTGATTCTGATGAGCCTCTCTGCTTAAGAACTGTATTATAATTATTATTATCATTATTATTATTATTTGAGACAATGTCTTGCTCTGTTGCCCAGGCTGGAGTGCAGGGGCGCGAACATGACTCACTGCAGCCTCGACCTCCCAGAGTTAAGTGATCCTCCCACCTCAGCCTCCCAAGTATAGGCATGCACCACCATACCTGGCTACTTTTTAAATTTTTTGTATAGACAGGATCTTGCTAAGTTGCTAGGGATAGTCACAAACTCCTGGGCTCAAGCAATCCACCCACCTCAGCCTCCCAAAGTGCTGGGATTACAGGTGTGAGCCACTGTGCCTGGCCTTAAGAATCATAAAATCCAAACTTGTTCTCATGGAAAAACAAACAAGCCCTTCCAAGATTTAGAAAACCTTTCTTGCCTCATTTTCCATCACTTCGTCTCCTATTTTGTGTTATAATAACTGAAGGCCACTTGTCACTCCTCACAAACACTGTGCTTGTAGTGATCTTTAGGCCTTTATTCATTTTGTTTCCTTTGCCATGATTGTCTTCTCATTTCTTGAACTGGCCATGTTACTCATCTTTTAAGATTTAATTTTTACTTTGTCTTCTCTAGGAAACATTCCCTCATATAGTTTGCTAGTTGAAATGCCAGTACTCTCTGTATTCCTTGTTCTCTGCGGATTTTCGTCATTACATCTGTCACAGTTATTAAGTACTTGGTTCATGAATTTATCTTCTTCTCTAGAATATAAGTTCCTCAAGAGCAGATGAATAAAGATGCCTTATTCATCTTTATATTCCTAATGCCTGGCATGTAGTAGCTACTCAATAAATATCTGTTGGAGTAAATTGTTGAATAATATTTTAAAGCCAACAATTTTTTTTTTTTTTTTTTTTTTTTTTTCCGAGGCAGAGTCTCACTCTATTGCCCAGGCTGGAGTGCAGTGGTGCAATCTCAGCTCACCACAACCTCCGCCTCCCGGGCTCAAGCAGTTCTCCTGCCTCAGCCTCCCAAGTAGCTGGGATTACAGGCACCCGCCACCATGCCTGGCCAATTTTTATATTTTTAGTAGAGACGAGGTTTCACCATGTTGGCCAGGCTGGTCTCAAACTCCTGACCGCAGGTGATCCACCTGCCTCAGTCTCCCAAACTGCTGGGATTACAGGCGTGAGCCACCACTCCTAGCCTTGTTTTTGTTTTTTTTTTTAATCCAGGTAGTGACTCTTCTCTTTTCAGGAGCACTGCATTTATTAAGTTCTTTTAATTGATTCCTTGAAAATTCTCTTTCTCAGAATAAGTTTTTTGTTGTTGTTGTTGTTGTTTATTTTTTCCACTGCTGAGTGTTTACTCTGAAAGCTAAATATTCTTTTAACAGAGAGAATTTTATTATTTCTAGTCTTACCTAAGAAAACTTTAAACTCGATTCTGGGAGAAGTCATTTTTTGACATTTGAGTTTATTCTTCAGTCCTCTCCCACTCTCTCTTCAACCAGTTGATATACCTTATTAAGAAATCAGAAATGTACTATTGTGTTTACTACTTTATTTTATTAACCATTATTTATTTTGATCCATCTGTCTTACATATTTTCCAAGTTTTGATTGATTCTTGGGTGCGTTCTAGCTGTAAAACTGCACTAATTTAAATTAGGTCTATCTCCTAATGCTACCCTCCCCCCTGCTCCCTCCCCACAAGGGACACAAACTCATCCTTTTTTATGGCTGCATAGTATTCCATGGTGTATATGTGCCACATTTTCTTAATCCAGTCTGTCACTGATGGACATTTGGGTTGATTCCAAGTCTTTGACATTGTGAATAGTGCTGCAATAAACATATGTGTGCATGTGTCTTTATAGCAGCATGATTTATAATCCTCTGGGTATATACCCAGTAATGGGATGGCTGGGTCAAATGATATTTCTAGTTCTAGATCCTTGAGGAATCACCACACTGTTTTCCACAATGGTTGAACCAGTTTACAGTCCCACCAACAGTGTAAAAGTGTTCCTATTTCTCCACATCCTCTCCAGCACCTATTGTTTCCTGATTTTTTAATGATCGCCATTCTAACTGCTGTGAGATGGTATCTCATTGTGGTTTTGATTGCTTTTCTCTGATGGCGAGTGATGATGAGCATTTTTTCATGTGTCTATTGGCTGCATGAATGTCTTCTTTTGAGAAGTGTCTGTTCATATCCTTTGCCCACTTTTTGATAGGATTGTTTGCTTTTTTCTTGAAAATTTGTTTGAGTTCTTTGTAGGTTCTGGATATTAGCCCTTTGTCAGATGAGTAGATTGCAAAAATTTTCTCCCATTCTGTAGGTTGCTTGTTCACTCTGATGGTAGTTTCTTTTGCTGTGCAGAAGCTCTTTAATTTAATGAGATCCCATTTGTCAATTTTGGCTTTCATTGCCGTTGCTTTTGGTGTTTTAGACATGAAGTCTTTGCCCATGCCTATGTCCTGAATGGTGTTGCCTAGGTTTTCTTCTAGGGTTTTTATGGTTTTAGGTCTAATATGTAAGTCTGTAATCCATCTTGAATTAATTTTTGTATAAGGAGTAAGGAAAGGATCCAGTTTCAGCTTTCTACTTATGGCTAGCCAATTTTCCCAGCACCATTTATTAAATAGGGAATCCTTTCCCCCTTTCTTGTTTTTGTCAGGTTTGTCAAAGATCAGATGGCTGTAGATGTGTGGTATTATTTCTGAGGGCTCTGTTCTGTTTCATTGGTCACCAACATGGCACATGTATACATATGTAACAAACCTGCACGTTGTGCACACGTACCCTAGAATTTAAAGTATAATAATACTTTTTAAAAAAATAAATAAAATAAAATAAAATAAATAGAAAGTGCTTCAAATAGTGCCTGGTCCAGAGTAAAAGCTACTTAAGTGTTAGCTATTATTATTCTTCTTCTTGTTGTTGTTGTTGTTTGTTATTACTACTATGGAGAGAGAATACTTAATGAATTCCAAGTTTAACATGGTTATTATTCTCAGAGTAGATGCAGTGTGGGTCAACTCCTGAATTCATAAAAGTCCCATTCTGGCTGTTGCAATGCCTGACATAAAGGGAACCCTCTTTTCTATTCAGGGAACGCAGATGCCAAAAGTCACTTCATATTAAATATTTGCATCATTTTTTATTCTGATGTCCATGTGCATGAAGTTTTCAGTTTTGGGTATGAAAATGGCTCTTAGTGCTAACATTTGTATTTGTCCATGAAAAGCACTAGTTTAAAGAATTAAACTGAAAATTTTAATGTAAGGGAACCGGTGAATTTAGTGTCTTGTAGCTTTCAAAAAGAGGAAACGTGTTTCTTTAATATTTAGTATGGATTAATTGGCTTTATTAGCTCATTTTCAACATGGGCCTCTAAAATGTCATTTAATGTCACCTTTAGTTTTGAATAGATACAAGGCATTTTAATTCACTTTATAGAATCAAAAGTGATTTTTTAAAAAGGTAGTACACTTACAATGCATGAATATAATTATTAACATACCTTGTAAACTTTCTTATAAAATGTTTGCACATTTTATGAATTTGGCTATAAATTCTGACAAGATGAATTGAGCAAATCGCTTTCTTAATATTTTAATTCAAAAAGCCTAAAGGGAAGAAGAGAATAATGGCCAACTGGAAATTTAGTATTATCCTTACATTTAAAGTGCAAACCATTACAATGTAATAAAATTAATCCAGACATTTCCGGGGCGGGGGGAACTGCACTAATTCAGTTGCTTAGCATTTCTTTGCTCATAAACTTTTTTTATTAACAATCATTCTCCTGTTTAACATATTCTATATAGTACTGCCAGAATTATCTTTCAAAAGTATGAATATGACTCATTTTTATGCCTAAAAACACCTTATGATTCCCTTCAAAAATGGGATTTCATCCAACCCTTCTGTTCTTAAACAATGTGTCCAAACCTGCCCTCCAGCCTCTTGGGCTCTTCCTTCCTATCCCCTTGTCTGTCTTCAGTGGACATCTTCATATTTTTGAAGAAGCAGTTTAGATGTCATCTCTGCACAGTTTCATTTTTGTTGGGCTGTTGTATCACTGCTGTACATACCTCTATGTAGAACTGGGGGTGGAATTTTATTTTTTTATTTTATTTTATTTTTTTTTTTAGACGGAGTCTCGCTCTGTCGCCCAGGCTGGAGTGCAGTGGCACAATCTCGGCTCACTGCAAGCTCCGCCTCCCGGGTTCACGCCATTCTCCTGCCTCAGCCTCCCGAGTAGCTGGGACTACAGGCGCCCGCCCCTGCGCCCGGCTAATTTTTTCTATTTTTAGTAGAGACGGGGTTTCACCATGGTCTCGATCTCCTGACCTTGTGATCCACCCGCCTCGGCCTCCCAAAGTGCTGGGATTACAGGCGTGAGCCACCGCGCCCAGCCGGATTTTTTTTTTAACACTTTGTATTGAGTTTTTACCTCAGCACTTGATAGCAGGACTTGACATAGTAGGTAGTCTAAATATGCTTACTGAATAAATAAATATATTCAATTCATCTAAATTATTTAGGTCTTGAAGTTGTTTCTTTTTACATTCCTAGAGAAAGGTATATTTAATCTCGCACTTCCTTTTTTTTTTTTTTTTTTTTTTACCTTAAGTTCCGGGATACATGTGCAGAACGTACAGGTTTGTTGACATAGGTGTACATGTTCCGTGGTGGTTTGCTGCACCCATCAACCCATCACCTAGGTGTTAAGCCCTGCCTGCATCAGCCATTTGTCCTGATAATCTCCCTCCCTTCCCCCCACCAACAGGCCCAGTGTGTGTTGTTCCCTTCCCTGTGACCATGTGTTCTGATTGTTCAGCTCCCACTTGTAAGTGAGAACATGCAGTGTTTGGTTTTCTGCACCTGCATTAGTTTGCTGAGGATGATGGCTTCCAGCTTCATCCATGTCCCTGCAAAGAACCTGACCTCATTTCTTTTTATGGCTTCATAGTATCCTATGATGTATATGTACCACATTTTCTTTATCCATTCCATCACTGATGGGCATTTGGGTTGGTTCTATGTCTTTGCTATTGTGAATAGTGCTGCAATAAACATACGTGCACGCGAGTCTTAATAATAGAATGATTTATATTTCTTTGGATATATACCCAGTAATGGGTTTGCTGGGTCAAATGGTATTTCTGGTTCTAGGTCCTTGAGGAATCGCCACACTGTCTTCCACAATGGTTGAACCAATTTACACTCCCACCAACAGTGTAAAAGCATTCCTATTTCCCCACAGCCTCAGCATCATCTGTTGTTTCTTGACTTTTTAATAATTGCCATTCTGATAATAATTGCCATTTTAATAATTGCCATTCATGGCATCAAGTAGTATCTCATTGTGGTTTTGATTTGTATTTCTCTAATGATCAGTGATGATGAGCTTTTTTTCATATGTTTGTTGGCTGCATAAATGTCTTCTTTCAAGAAATGTGTGTTCCTATCCTTTGCCCACTTTTTAATGGTTTTTTTTTTCTTGTAAATTTATTTAAGTTCTTTGTGGATTCTGGATATTAGCCCTTTGTCAGATGGATAGATTGCAAACATTTTCTCCCATTTTCTAGGTTGTCTGTTCACCCTGATGCTAATTTCTTTTGCTGTGCAGAAGCTCTTTAGTTTAATTAGATCCCACTTACCAATTTTGGCTTTTGTTGCAATTGCTTTTTGTGTTTTAATCATTAACTCTTTGCCCATGCCTATGTCCTAAATTATATTGCCTAGGTTTTCTTCTAGGGTTTGTATGGTTTTTGGTTTTTACATTTAAGTCTTTAATCCATCTCGAGTTAGTTTTTTGTATAAGGTGTAAAGAAGGGGTCCAGTTTCAGTTTTCTGCATATGGCTAGCCAGTTTTCCCAGCACCATTTATTAAATAGGGAATCATTTCCCCATTGCTTGTTTTCGTCAGGTTTGTTGAAGCTCAGATGGTTGTAGATGCGTGGTGTTATTTCTGGGGTTCCATTGGTCTATATGTCTGTTTTGGTACCAGTAATATGATACTTTTTCATGTATTGATAGCCTCAGTTGTTTTGCCTTTGTGTACATTTATCCCAAGGTCACTTCCTTCTATAAACTCTGGAGGTTATGGTCTAAAATTTTTGTCATTCTGATCTCTTTAAATTTTCTCTCTCCCTTTTTCTTGACCACTTTGCTTTAGAATAAAAAACCTTGACATATCTTTATCCTGGACACTGTCTTTGAGGATTATAACTGTGGGCCATTATTTGATTTGAGATTTACTTGAAAAAAATGGTTTTCCCTTCACTAAAGCACTATTATCTGTCTACTAATATACTTTATTATTTTTGTATGTAATTTGGGTTTGTTGTACACAGCATTTTTGGTTTTACTGATTTTTTGCTCTAATATCATCTTGTTTTGGTCAACAAAGGTGTATATAGGTCATGTAACATTTATACATTTAAAATATAATATTTAGTATCTTAATATAAAAAGGAAAGCAGTGCATTCTTTTTAGTTTTTTTTTTTTTTTTAAGTTTCGTTTATAGTGGGCACTAAAAGCTTAGTCATCCCTCCTTTAAATGATTATACTGCTTTTCCCCTGGCAGGTCATAGTCATAGTTTGAGAACTAAAAAGAATCTTAAAGATTAAAAGCTCCTTAGGGGGCTGCATGATTCAGTATTGTGTCTCCAGCATCTAGAAAAGTCCCTGACAAGTAGTATGATTTTTTTGAATTGGCTAATAAATATGAATCAATGTTAAACAACTATTTTTACATGAAGGCCAGTTCAGAAAGAATAAAAATATTTCTTGGTATCATGCCTTTTATTACACTTTTAAACATTCAAAGTACAAATTATTAAATCCAAGAGGGGGTAAAGTACATATATGTATGTGCACACACATATTTACATACATATATGTTCTTACAAGCTAGATTACATATATTATTGACTGAAAGGACGTGAATGAGGATGTTGGCACTGTTTTTAGCTGATCGAAGAGCCTATTTGGTAAATAGAAGAAACTTTGTAATCTTTCATTCTATTAGGATGATTTTTATGTATCATCCTATTTTATATATACATATACATAGATACATACATATATATTTTATATATATATATGTATATATATTTTTTTGAGACATTGCCTCACTCTGTCACCCAGGCTGGAGTGCAGTGGCGCCATCTCGGCTCACTGCAACCTCCACCACCCAGGTTCAAGTGATTCCCCTGCCTCAGCTTCCCAAGGAGCTGGGATTACAAGTGTGTGCCACCATGACTGGCTAATTTTTGTATTTATAATAGAGATGGGGTTTCACCATGCTAGCTAGACTGGTCTCAAACTCCTGACCTCAGCTAATCTGCCCACCTTGGCCTCTCAAAGTTCTGGGATTACTGGCGTGAGCCACCGCACCCAACCGCTCACTTATTTTTTTAAGGTGAAAAAATAGCAGGGTCAGTTTACTTTCCCAAGATATCCACTACTGGTTACTTGTCAAGACATTTTATCAGAGATATTTTTTAAATTTTTTTTAATTTTTAAAATTAAAATAAAATTTTAAATACTTTTAAATTTTACTGTGCTGGCTTAAATATTGTCATTGTTTTCTGATAGTCCTATTCATAGTTTCATTTTGTCGTAGGAGTAGAGGATTACTTTAGAAGTAGGGTTGTCAGCAAACACCACATGTTCTCATTCATAGGAGGCAACTGAACAATGAAAACACTTGGACACAGGAAGGGGAACATCACACACCGGTGCCTGTCGTGGGGTGGGGGGAGGGGAGAGGGATAGCATTAGGAGATATACCTAATGTAAATGACGAGTTAATGGGTGCAGCACACCAACATGGCACATGTAAATGTATGTGACAAACCTGCATGTTGTGCACATGTACCCTAGAACTTAAGTATAATAAAAAAAAAAAAAAGAGAGAGAGAGAGGAAAAAAGAAAAAGAAGTAAGGTTATCAGATTTAACAGATTAAAAATACAGGACACCAGTTAAATCACTTTTTCTTCTATTTAAATATTTCAGAATAACAAATATTTTTCCATGTAAGTGTGTGTGTCTCTTTCAACATTTGGGACATACTTATACTACCAAACAAATAGTTTGTTGCTTATTTGAAATTCAAATGTAATTGGTTGTTCTGTATTTTATATGGCAACTGTATCTAGAAAAGACTCGCCCCCACCATCCACCATCCTTTTCCCAGAATTTCCAGGGAATGTTTTACTTTGGTTTAGTTATAATGTTAAAAGCATTATATGTATTGTAATTAGTACTTTGTATACCATACTTTCTTCACAGGACCAGCACTTTTTTTACAGTGTCTAATTTTTTGCCTGGTTCTTTTTAAATTTATTTTTGACAGTCATCAAGGAAACATCTGACTTACAAGGCTCTGCCTTTTTCAATTTTCAGCTTGCTTAAACGTGAGCTGTAGAAAAGAGAATACAAGAAAACTTCATCTTTTTTTTTCCCTCAACTTTTAGTTTAAGTTCTGGGGTACATGTGCAGGATGTGGAGTTTTGTTACATAGGTAAACGTGCCATGTGGCAAAAAAGCTTAGCCTTAAAGATGTTACTGCTAACTTTCATCAAATTCTATTCATGCCAAGAATGAAAATAAATCCCACATTAGGAGTCTGGATAAAAACCAAAATGACCACTTATTATAATCACTGTATACTCAGTGTCATCAATTACAGCGAGATATAGACAGATGTTTTTTATCACTGATATCTCAATATATTTCACAAAGCTATTGTGAAAATAAATTTGATAATGTATATCCTTAGGTCCACTTGAGGGGGAATATGTTTACGTGTGTTTTACCTATTATTTTATCTTTTAGGGATCTGCTAATCACTTTTTCTTCTATTTAAAAAAGTTAATTTGGCTTTAACTCCCTTCTCTACCACCTCTTTCTTTATCCATTTTAATCTGCCTGTTCCTTTGATGAAATTTTAAAAAATCAGTCTTAATATGTTTCAGAGGAATAATGCTTTTGCTTTCGTCTAGAGATTGGCAATATGTAATGAGTGGCATGCTTTTAGAGGTATAGGAAAGGTGGCGTTTGACTCTATGGAGGCTTCCCTAGTCAGGGAAGGAGCTGCTATTCCTATGCCTGGCTGAACTTCCCTATGTATAAGAAAATAAACTTTATATTCGTATAGTTTCCTCTTTAATCTCCTTATCTGTGAAAGAGATTCTGCAAAAACTTTAAGTAGCTCGTTACTACGTTTGTCACCTTGCTTAGAGGAAAATTTATCCTAGGTCCCATTCAATGGGTCAAATTTGCTTCCTCTTTTCTTCAATAAAGGTGAAGTGCAATTGTGGTATAGCTTTTTATATATACCTGGAAATTATTAGGATTTGTGTAATATAATTTTTAAAAATCTTTTGTCATTCTGGAGAGTGCTTTGCTGTGGACTACTCTATACTTTTAACCTTGCCTGAAAGAATATACAATAATCTTCATTGTCTTAATTTTTATTCATTCAGTTTCTAGTCATTGGTTGAAAGTATACAACTGATGTGGAGTATTTGGAGTTAGTTAGTTTTTGGGGTTTTTTTTGGTAATTGTTTCTTTTTATCCTGTTTAATAATAACATTCTCTTTTCCTCTCCAGCACAAACGTGCAGATATCTGATAGCCCTTTCCGTTGCACTCAAGAGGAAGCAAGATCATTAGTTGAATCGGTAAGGGGCAAACGTCCAAGACATCCTTTAATCTTACAAATGTCATAGGAAGTCTAGTAGAAATTCTGAAATCTCTAGCAATGAAATGTGTCAAGTCCTTTTGAGAAGCATAAAGTTTACAAATCACACTGAAATCTACTTTTTAAATTCAAGGAATTTAAATGAAAAACTTTAAAACTTTTTAGTTGAGTTTTTAAATTTTGTATTTGAAAGTATATTAACCTTTAGCTAATTTCATATGATGCTGCTTTTCTTATCATCAGTTTATTATTGTTTATATAAATATGCTCTCCTCTGTACTGTTGTATCTCCATGAATTATCTTCTGCCCAGCCTCTACATTGGAACTGGCTATTGGCACAGTTCCAGCTTAGGAAAAAAAATTGGCCCAGCATGGGAGCTCATTCCCCTAATCCCACCACTTTGGGAGGCCAAGGCAAGTGGATTACTTAACGCCGGGAGTTTGACACCAGCCTGGCCAACATAGCGAAACCCCATCTCTACTAAAAATATAAAAAGTTAGCTGGGCCTGGTGGTACATGCCTGTAATCCCAGCTACTTGGCAGGCTGAGGTGCAAGAATCACTTGAACCTGGGAGGCAGAGGTTGCAGTGAACTAAGATTGTGCTGCTGCTCTCCAGCCAGGCCGACAGAGTGAAACTGTCTCAAAAAAAAAAAAAATTGAAAATAAAATAAAATTACGTTTTTCACCTTAAGAAAAATAAAATTGGTAAGACCCTTTGCTTTTTTATTTCCCTTTAGTTTGGCTGTCTCACATGCTTTCTTTCTGTAAGCTGAGATGATATGCTTAGATTTTTATATTTCTTAGTGATAATGCTGCATAGAGGCAACTGAATTTATTAGTAAATTAATGACTGATTCGGAGATTACTAAATTAGAAAATTTATATTCAGATAATCAAGTAATATTGCTTATATAAAGTATATTTAGGAGTGGTCTTAGGCTAGAAATATCATTTATAAATTAAGGGTTTTTAAGAACTATGAAGTTGAAAAACTAGTGAATTTAGATCTTTACACCAAGAACAACTAAAATGTTCCTAAATGTTAGCTGATCACTGTGGCTGCTTTTAATTTATTGGGTTTTTTTTTTTTTTTTTTTTTTTCACTAATGTAGTGACTATCTAGTGCCTGTTATGTGGTAAGATATAGGTGCTGGGAATGCAGTATTAAAGAAAAGATACAAAAACCTCTGCCCTTGTGTAGCTCGCATTTTATCTGGAGAGATGGATAAGAAGGAAATATGCAAGTAAAATAATGAACGTTTCAGAGAGCAAAAATGCCTTCTGAAAAATGACAAAAATGAGCAGGGACAGGGGGATAAAATGCCGGAAATGGGATAGGAGTTGTAGTTATTAAAAAAGCGGCCAGCCACAGCCTTACTAAGAAGAGGGCTGAACACGTGCCAAGAATTGTAGAAGGTAAGGTCAGGTGAAGGAAGAACATTCAAGGCCACACTCCCAGAGGCCCTGAGGCAAGAGGATTTCTGAGGTATTCAAGAAACACCCAAGGTGACCATAGTGACTGGTAGAGAAGAGAAAGTATGGGGAGAAAGGAGATGAGATTAGAAATGTTTGGATCTGGGTTTGAAAATGGGGGTCAATTATGAAAGACTCTGTGCAGGCTATTTAAGGATTGCGTTTCTTATTCTGAATGAGGTAGGGAACCATTAAAATATTTTCAGCAAAGGAGTGGTCTAATCTGACTTTGATTTTAACAAGATCATTCTGGCTGCATTGGTGAGAATGGGCTGTAGGCCATAATTAGATTCAAGAAGATACAAGGAAGCTGTCACAATAATGCAGGCCACATTATTTTCTCCAAGTTATCAGTTTTGTATCTATGTAGATTATATTCAGAATTTGGTTTTCATTACTTCTTTAAGGATAAAAATGAAGGGAAACAAAAACTTTTCATCTTTGTACAAGCAGTCTGTCTCACTAATCTCAGATTAAGTCTATTCCATGTATTTCAGTTGTAGATTCATAAATAATACAGTAGATACTTGTCTTAAAATTAGCCACAGGCTCAAAGTTTCTATATTAGATCCTGTTTTTTTCATTGCTTTCTGTCACATTAGTGGCAAAACAATAAAAAAAAATTGGAGGACATATATATGATCTATTTAGATTAGAGGAATAAGATTATAATTCAGAAAGGTTAACATACAGCCTTAATTACCTGACTTGGTAACTTGGTTGAGCTTTATAATAATGAAGAAGACACTATACTGAATAATTTTTCACTGAGAATACTGCATCAGAAATTCACAAATTAGAGAAACCAGTGCCTCTTCACTAGCTCAGTGGAACTTCATGTATGCCAGTTTTCATCATTAAATATTTGTAAGTCAAAGAATTACCCCATTAGCACCTTCATGAATGATTTGGGATTCTTAGAGCCCAGATTAGTTAACACCCTTCTCATATAAAGTTTAATTTGTAATAATGAAATTCTTTGTCATAAAAGCATTTTGTCTCATTTCCTCTTTTCAGAATCACATTGAAGTGTTTGAATCAGATTATTTAGGTGTATATTTCCATGTCTCTTCATTTTGCTGTATACTGAATATTGTGCAGTCTTCAAAGTGCTGTCAGGTTTTTTTTTTTTTTTTTGTCCTTTAATTGCTAAGAATAATTGAAGACACAGAAGCAGAAGTCATTCATCATACTTGATCAGATTCAGACCGTATCAAGTCCTGGGTTTGTATGAAACAAATTAGAAGACCCAGATTTTGTTAGTAGCTTAGAATGAGCAAATTAACAAGTCTAACATGTACCTAAGTAATATTATCTTGAGACTTATCTGTAGGTGTTAAATGAGTCCGAAGTATGGTCACTAAAAGGCCAGACAATAATGGAAGTTTTCACTTTTGAGATGCATATTGCTAGAATACTTAGGACGTGTTGATTGAGATTTTAGAATATGGTTAACTGCTTTGTACTTTTAAAATAGACAAAGAAAAGAAAAGAAATAGACTAAACTTTTCAGTGGTTAATAGAACTATTGTAGGAAGTATATGCTGGATAAACATATATTGATCAAAACACAATTAAGTGTAACACTGAGACTAAACAAATTGTTAGTCATCCAACAATGCGTACAAATCAGTTGGGAAAAATATTGTCAGAATATCCAAGAAAAATAAAATATAAACTGACAAATTGATGAAAATTATTAAGAACCATCTTAGAAACAAAATAGAAAATATCTACAGAAGTAATTTATTGTACTTAGGTTAGAGATCTTAAGAAGGATAGATCTAAAAAGATTTCAGAAGGAGAATTTAAATGATCAAAATGATTATTGGGCTTTGTTTACAAATATAGATGTTTGAACTATATATCATCACAGAAAGCATGACTGTATCGTAACAAGTTTTGTTCATTTGATCCCAACACACTAGGGAACCATAAAAGGCAGAGAGAGTGCTCTCAGTGGGCTACAGCATGTGGACCCTGGCAACAGGACCCTGTATGTAATAGTTCAACTGCAGGACCACTCAATTATTATGATTTTTTTTTTTTTTTGAGACACATGTTCTAGCTCTGCCGTCTAGGCTAGAGTGCAGTGGCATGATCATATAGTTCACAGCAGCCTTGACTTCCTGAGCTCAATTGATCCTCCCACCTCAGCTTCCCAAGTTGCTGGGACTACAGGAGTGTGCCACCACACCTGGCGAAGTTTTTCTAATTTTTGGTAGTTGGGGGGGGGGCGGTCTCACTATATTGCCCAGGCTGGCCTCAGATTTCTGGCCTCCAGCAGTCCTCCCACCTCAGCCTCCCAAAGCACTGAGATTACAGGTGTAAGCCAACGCACCCAGCCTACATTTCTTTTTGTAAAGTTTTTTTTTTTTCTTTTTAACCACCTGATTTTATAGCCAAAAGATATGAGATTCTTCCCCAATACTTGAGAATTTTGTGACTAACAGTTGGATCTTTATTTCAGGGAGCAAGGCTCAGAGCATTTATAGAGAACAAAGAATGTGTGTTTGTGTGTGCATGTGTGTATGTGTATGCAAAGACATGATTTGCCTTTCAGATAATATTAGTTGATAGTCTTTAAAGATATTTGATTTGACTATTGGGGGTTAAGATGCTACTTTTAGGACCTTTTAGCTAAATATTATTTTGGGAATGTTGAGAAGATTCAAACAAAATGTACAAGATTAATCTAATGGACATACATAATTAGTGAATACATGATTTTTTCAAGTATATGTACACATTTCCAAAAATTGAATAGATATTAGACCACAGATAGAGTTGCAAAAGACTTGCTGTCATGCAGACCACATTCTCTGTCTACAATATAATCCATTATGAAAATATTAAGAGAAAACACATGTTCATGTGTTTGGAAATTTAAAAGTACTTATACATAAATCAGGCCTGAAAAATATAAATAATTTATATTTAAAGCTAAAATATTTAAAATTGAAAGACCACTGAGTCAATGTATGTTAAAACTTATGTAATGCAGCAAAAATAGTTCTTGAGAAATTAAATGTATACAATATAGCAGAAATGAAAGAAAATTATAGAAGTTCAACTTAACAATTACTCTGTTCATTTTTCTGACTTTTTATATTAGAAGAAAATAAAGTAAATATTTAATGAAACGGAAAACAAATAATGACAGGATCAACTAAAACAAAAGCTGCATTTTCTTTCTTTTAAGACTAATTATATAGACCTGTGGCAAGAAAGATGATGAAATAGAATAGGCATAAATAAAAATAGCAAGAATTAAAATGAAGACATAACTACAGGCATAAGACATATTTAAATAATCAGAAGAGAATACTGAAAAGCTTTTTGCAACAACTTTCTAAACACAGATGAATTGAGAATTTTGTTTAAAATATAAATTGCCAATATCAAATCAAGAATAAATAGAAAACCCAAATAAACTTGTAAAACAATACTTAATCATGAAGATGGCCATTTTTCCCATATTAATTAATGAAGTCAGTCTGTTTTTTTCATCTGAATCCCAATGAGGTTTTCACTGAACCTCACAGGGTGATTCTAAAATGTATATGAAATAGTAAAGGGCCAAGAATAAACTAGAAAGGATTAATAAATTTAAGTAAAGGGGGAAAAAAACTGTAAACAGTAGAAGAAACCTTAAAATAAGTCACAAGA
This sequence comes from Macaca mulatta, assembly GCF_049350105.2. NCBI lineage: Eukaryota > Metazoa > Chordata > Mammalia > Primates > Cercopithecidae > Macaca > Macaca mulatta. Next base: position 114,803,581 of record NC_133410.1, on the reverse strand, counting down.
TAAGCCATTGATTGGAAGGAGATATTTTCATATAAATGATAAAAGGACTAGCATCTAAAATAATAACTTATTCAAACTCACAAGATAAAGATAACCCAGTAGAAAAAAAAATGTGTAAACAGCACGAATAGACAGCTCACAAAAGAGGAAACATACAATGACCACTAAACATCATAATTTGCTTTATCTTACTTGTAATTAGTGGGATCAAAATAAAACACAATACAATTTTACAGTTGTAGATTACCAGAAGTTTAAAAGTCTGTTAATACCAAGAGTTTTTAGGCAAGTGAAGAAAGGGAACCTTTCATACTTGATGGTATGATGGGCATATAGATGGCTACAACTACTTTGAAGAACGTTAAGTAATTTCTACTAAACTTGATGCATATAATTCACTACTCAGAAATTACCTTCTAGGTACACACCTTACAGAGACACTATACATGTGTTTATGATCAGAAATGGAAAAATTAGAAACGGAATTAAATGTCTATTGATAAGAGACTGGGTGAAAAAGTGGGACACATACAGTATGTACCGTTTATATATTTTTTAAAAAGCAGTAGCACATATTTTTTATGAATACAAACATATATGGTATTACATTTTAGAAACATAAATAAGAAAAGTAAATGTCAATTTCAGCACGGTGGCCAAAAGTTACCCCTGAGAAGGGAGGAGAATAAATAAGATTTTTATTTTTAATATACAGGGAGAAAGAGTTCAGTTATAAAGATCTGAAATGACAATATTAACTCTTCTAAATCTAGAGAGTAGGTATGTGTTGTAATGGTCTCTGCATACAGAATATGTTTGAAGTATTTTGTAATTTAAAAAATTTATATGCCCAGAAAAACAATTTAAAAAGATTAATAAAGCCAAAGCTAGTTCTTTGAGAAGACCGTAAAACTGATAAGCCTTTAGGCAGAATGATCAGGAAAGAAAAGAAGACACATTTTTCAAAGTAAGGCACGAAACAAGTAGTATCACTGCTAATTCTACAGATATTAAGAGAAAAATAAGAAATATGAACATATTTTATATAAATAAATTTGACAGCCTGCATGAAATTGATAGATGCCTTGAAATACATAAACTACCAAAGCTCACTGAAGACGACATAGGCATAAACAAATTAAATTTGTACTTAAAAACCTTTCTATAAGCACAACTCTAAGCCCAGTTGGCTTCTACTACTATTGTTCAATATTGTACTGAAGGTTCTAGCCAGTGCAATAAGGCAATAAAAAGATGTAAAAGGCATTCAGATTGTGAGGGAAGTGGCACGAATGTCTCTGTAGCAAGTTCAACAAATTCTACCTAAAAACGACTAGAATAAGTGAGCTTAGTAAGATTGCAGGACATGAGATTAATATAGCAAACAATTGCAGGCCGGTTGCGGTAGCTCACACTTGTAATCCCAGCAATTTGGTAGGCCAAGACGGGTGGATCGCCTGAAGTCAGGAGTTCAAGACCAGCCTAGCCGACATGGTGAAACCCCATCTTTACTAAAAATAGAAAAATAAGGCAGGCATGGTGGCGCACGCCTGTAATCCCAGCTACTCAGGAGGCTGAGGCAGGATAATTACTTGAACACAGGAGGCGAAGGTTGCAGTGAGCTGAGATCGTGCCACTGCACTCCAGCCTGGGCGACAGAATGAGACTCTGTCTCAAAAAAAAAAAGAAAACAACAACAACAAAAAAACAAAATACAAAAAATTAGCCAGGCGTGGTGGTGGACGCCTATAATCCCAGCCACTGGGGAGGCTGAGGCAGGAGGATCGCTTGAACCTGGGAGGCAGAAGTTGCAGTGAGTCAAGATCATGCCATTGCACTCCAGCCTGGGCAACAAGAGCCAGTATACAAAAATAGTTGCTTAGTTGCTTTGAGAGAGATATATATATATCTGCAATAATCAAGAGAATATATTCAAGAGAATATAGTAATGGCATAAAGATAGATTAGTGTAACCAAATCTACACATAGACCTACATATATATGGACAACTGATTTTCAAAATGATTTTTTTCAACAAATAGTGCTTAAATAATTGGTTGTTCATATTTTTAAAAACACATTTCAGTTTTGCACTGTATATAATTGTCTAAAATGGATCCTATGCCTAAATTTAAGGCACAAAACTTAAACTTATTTTGACTTTGGGTTAGACAGTATTTCTTAGATATGACACCAAAGGCACAATCTGTTCTTTAAAATGATAAATTGGACTTCATCAAAATAAAAAAATTTCTGTTCTACAAAAGACATTCTTAGGAGAATGCAAAGCTACATACTACAAGAAAATATTTGAAAATTATGTATCTGATAAAGGGACTTGTGTTCAGAATATATAAAGCACTTTCACAACTCAAGAAAACAAAACATTCAGTTTTCAAAGATCTACAATATATGGCTCTGTAAATGGATGGATGACCCCAAAAAAGAATTTTTTAAAAAGTACAAAATATATGAATGAGCACTTCACCAAATCTATAAAGAAAGCAAAGAAACACCTGAAGTGATGCTCAACTTTAGTTATTAAATGCAAATTTAAAACCACAATGCATGCTAATATACACTTTTAGGATGTCTAAAAGTAAAAAGACCAGCCAAACCAACTGTTAGCAAGGATGTGGAGGAACTACAATTCTCATTTACTGCTGGTTAGAATGCAGAATGGTACAACCATCTGGAAAACAGTTTGGTATATTCTTGAAAAGTTAAACACGTACATACCATGTGATCCATGTGATCAAGTCGTTCCACTCGTATATATTTACCCAAGACAAAAGGAAGTGTATTTCCATACAAAGACTTGTACGCAAATGCTTGCAGCAGCTTTCTTTGTAATAGAAACTGAAAACAACCCAGATGTTCATCAGTAGATGAATGGATAAACAACTTGTAGTATATTTATGAGGAATACTACTCAGTAATAAAAAGGAATAGGTTATTGATACATGCCACAACATGGCTGAATCTTTTAAAAAAATATATTGAGTGAAAATAGACATATCATATACATTTTATCATACCATTTATATAAAATTTTAGGAAATACAAGCTAAGGTATAATGATGCAAACCAGATCAGACAGAGCCAGGAAGGAGGATTTTCCAGTCTCGTTTTTAAGAGCATGGAGAAACTTTTAGGAATAGTGGTGAATATGTTTATTATCTTCATTATATTGATGGCTTCTTGAGTGTATATATGTCAAAACTTACCAAATTACAGACTTTACATGTAGTTTATTTCAGGTCAGTGTTAGTCTAATGACAGGTCTTTTGGAAAAAAAAAAAATTTCTGAGATCAGATTGTCTGGGTCCAAATCTCAGTTCTTTAATTTATAACCTGAGGCAAATTTTAATTTATTTACATCTTTGATTTCTTATTTATAAAATGGGGCTTATAATAATAGTATCTTATCAGGCTGTTGTGGAGAATTGAATGAACTAATCCAGGTAAAAATGTCCAGCAGATAAGGTATTCAATAAATGTTGGGTGTTACACTTGTCATTACTGCTGTAGGTTTAGTTGAGTTAAATTGACCACAGAGAGAGAAATCCCTTCTATTCCAGCCTCTTCTTTTAATACTTCTACTGATGAGGATATCACTTCTTTCTGAGTTGACCCATTCCATGGTTGGATATTGGAAAAGTCAGCCTTACTAATTTTTCTAGACATATGAGAATTAGTCCTACTTTCAGAGAATTTAATAGGAAGAAAGGAAGGAAGAAGAGGTGGAACAAGTGGAGGGGAAAAGTAGTTGGTGTAACCACTCTTCCCATCTGGGAATTCTTTTCCCAAAATTCTTCCTTGTGCTTTGTGTAAGCACTTTCCTCTTTGAGGAAATTGAACACTCTAGGCATTATACAGAATTGGGGGAAATTTGAATTAAACAATGTGTAAGGTTCGCTAATACTTGGTACTGTAGTCATTTTACTGGAAAAATGATTGAACTTTATGAGGCTCCACACACAAACTCGTGGCATATAGAGCTAGGAGAGAGCCATATTCGGTGCTAAAGGATTCCCAGACCTGCCTCAGACATGTGCACAGCCTAACTCCAGGGATTTAAAACTCTTGCAGTCTGGAATTCAGGCCAAGAAGAGTAAGTAGTTATACACTTGCTCAGTTCTAGGGAACCAGACCCATGCCACTGTGAACCTCTAGCTCGTAGTAGTGATGGAAGAAGTTCAAAAGGTTAAAGACTTCTAAAACTGGGCAGATAGAAGGCCTCTCAGAGAGGTCTTAGCACCCTCAGTCTGATTTTGTTTTTGCCTGTTCATGGACAGATTTCCACTAAAACTAGTCTCAGATAAACCTGGAGCACACAAGACTCAGATGATAGTGATGATGGTACATGGGATGCTAAATGGATAGTGTTTTGAAGTAAAAAAGTCAAGGGGGAATTGGAACTTCAGTATAAATGTATTATTTCTGGCTACATTTGGTAGATCTTATTTCTTCAGTAAAGCAACAATATCCATAGTGTTGTATAAAATTTGGATGGTCGTCTTATAGTTGGTGCAAGACTTCTTAGCTGAATGGTAAAAAGCAGTGCATTCAGAAGGCCAAGGCCATAAGGTGAATCCCAGTGGCAGTTAACATCAGCATGTAGCGTGGCCATCTATTTCATCCCAAAATGCATATTGGCATTTATGTAGAGACTCAAAGATGAATCCGGGTGAAGGACTTTAGGTGAATCCATCAATATAAGCATCTCATGTGAGTCTGAGGCATTGTTATCATTCAGAATAATAGCACTTAAAAAAAAATCACACCAAAGCTGTGTTTTATTTTTCCTAAGGGTCACAACAAGATGGGTGAATAAAGCAGTCAGCTTAGAACCACACTCTTAGGGGTTCTGCATTCTAATAAGAAAATACCAATTAATGAATATTTTAAATAGTTATAAATAGGAGAAGTAATGACCAGCAGAAGAATGGTGGGGTTCATTATAGAGTTCTTGAATAGGACTTATAACAGCATGTTCCTTATATGGTTCCTTTGGGCAAAGCCTTTATCTCTATTTAGGGCTTTCCTGATGACATGACAATAACAGCTTCCTTGCATGGTCCACAAGGAGAAGGCATTCCCTGGCTTCTGGTTATTGAAATTGAGCCAGCTCAGAACTAATCTCTGAGGTTAGTCTGACTGGGATACCCTCTTATCACCAGGGCTGCTTTGACCCCTCAGACTACCTAGACAAGAAGTACTTCCCTCTAAGGGCACTCACTTTAATCAAAGCTATCTCTCCATCAAAGAGGACTGTATTTTCTTTTGGAGTAGAACTGATCTTAGGATGCAATTTTCTAGTAAGATCACCCTACAATATTTATGTCACACAGATTTGTTTTATGACCCTGAGAATGAACATCCTTATGGGAATTCATTTAAAAATGTTTTAAATAATGTGTTTTCTTCGTAAGTCAGGGTCTGATTAGAACCAGACCCTGACTTCTGAAGAAAAGACATTATTTTAGTGTTATTTCTCCCTCTTCTTTCTCTTTTTGCCCCTTAACAGCCCTGCTGTGCATTACCACCAGATGGTAGACCAAGTTAGTGAAAGTAAAACCAATCACTTACTTAGCTACTAGCCATTTAAATGCATGCTTGATGAGGAAGTATTAAGAGATTAAACTTACATGAACTTAAAATATTTTTATGTCTTCTTTATGAATAACTAAGAATTGGACATTTTATTGATTCTAAAGCAAAAAAATCAGAAAAGGATTATGTGAAAAGTAAAATGAATGTAGCATAACTGCCTTATGAAGTGTGGAAATACAATGCAGAAAGATAATGTCTGGCTGGGCGCGGTGGCTCACACCTGTAATCCCAGCATTTAAGGAGACCTTGGCGGGTGGATCACTTGAGTTCAGGAGTTTGAGACCAGCCTGGCCAACATGGTAAAACCCCGTCTCTAAAAAGAAAAAAAAAAGAAAAAGAAAGACAATGTCCAAGACACTTTAATTCAACTAAAACCTTGCATCACCTGAATGAAAAATTGGGAACCTGTTTTCTTTCCCTTTAATTTTGAACTCTTTTAGTAAAATGACATAATATCAATCCCTGTGTTAGATATAGTAAAGCAGGATACTTTATATTGGTTCAGTGTGTCATGTTTGTTCATTTGAACAAATGTAACTTGCAGATGAAAATGCTTATAGGGACCTGGTAGAGTTATTTGAAAGAGAGACACTTAAGCACAGAGCAGTTGTATTAACAGTTTATATTTAAAATACAGTTTATATATAAATAGAAAAGAAAGGAATACTTTGGTAATGAAACCATTAGATTTGTTTGAAAGCAATTAAAGATATAAAGATAATGAGAAGGATTTTTGGGATGAGGAAGAGGAGTAGATAGCATTTTTATTAATTAATTAATTAAAGACATGGTCTCACTATGTTGCCGGGGCTGGTCTCAAACTCCTGAGCTCAAGTGGATCTACTTGCTAAGATTACAGGCATGAGCCACCACACCCAGCCATGGAAATAGCATTTTTAGAATGAGACTATAAAACAATACTCATTGTTGGTGGATAATTTATCTTGGGTGAGTAGAGGATGTCCGCATTCTTTTCCTACTAAGAAATTAGATGAGGTATTACATTAAAAGAAATTAGAAGTAAGTAACTAAACGTTATTTTTTTTAGTTTCTTACAATGAAAATGTAATCATAGTATCCCCTGAGAGTGAAGAATTGGGATTAGTGATCTTTTGGGTACTGCTCCATACATTTCTTTGTTCCGTTTTCTGTAAGTAAATGTTATATTTGTCATTATGTTTAGTTACCAGAAAATCATCGACTGTAGGTAAAGAGTCAAATAGCTAATGTTTATCATGAATCCATTATAATTGATGTTTTCAAATTTAAATGATAGTTTCTCTTTTAATATGGTAATTTTTTAAATTACCTTCACATTTTTATCATTATCTCTGAGTGTCAGACTTACCTATGATGAGGTGGGTGGGTGGGTGTGTGTATTTAAATATATATCATATGGCTTTGCATATTCTGAATATATTCTATCAATTGAGAAATTTATTTAAAGAATAAAGAAATAAAACCATTCTGGAAATTATTTTAAAATGTAACGATAAATGTTTTAGAGTAGCTTGCTCATTTCTTTTCTGTAATACTTTTTAGGTTAACGAGAAGCTGCTCAATTATTCTATTTTTATACACTATACATTTTATTCCTCTGAAATGTTTGGCAGCTCCAACAAGAAGCAGCTGCTAACTTGAACTTGGAAATCTAAACAGCTAATTTAAGAAAAAAATTTTGTACTGTTATACTCTCCTTAAATTGTTCAGGACACAAATAGGCATCCTGCACAATTTAAGGAGTATATAGCAATTTCATAGAAGAAGCAGGTTACCCCGTTTTATGGTCTGTTTAGAAAAATAGAGCCATCAAATCCCAAATGCCTAATCTCAAGGAGTACAATTTTTATGTTGTGTTACTGTCATACCCAGATTTAAATCCTACCATCCCGAAAATCAATGATGGTTAAGAATTTTTCTTTGTGCACAAGCTGAGTAGATTTTATTCTTTTTGAAGTACTTGGAAAAACTAAAGGATGTTTTTAAAAAAGTGTAATTTTAGGCCAGGCACGGTGACTCATGCCTGTAATCCTAGCACTTTGAGAGACCAAGGTGGGAGGAACGTTTGAGCCCAGAAGTTCAAGACCAGCCTGGGCAACTTAGCGAGACCCCATCTCTAAAACAAACAAACCAAAAAAAAGATAAAATTGTAATTTTATTTACATGGTTACACCATCCTTTTTTTTTTCTTTTTTTTTTTTTTTTTTGATATAAAGAAAATAAAACAAAGTCTGTTTGTTCAGATTTTTTCTTAAAACGGAGTAGAAAGAGTAATAACTTTAAACTATTTATGATTTGAGGGAATTTATTAGGATTCTCCAAAGAATCAGAACCAGTTGGATGTGCATATACAGAAAGAGATTTATTATAAGGAATTGGCTTACATGATTATAGTGGCTTGGCAAGTCCAAAATCTGCAGTTGGGCTGGCGGGCTGGAGACTCAGGAAAGCAGATGATGTAGTTCCAGTGTGAAGGCCAGCAGCGTGGAGACCCAGGAGAGCCAGCTGCACAGATGAAATCTGATGGCTGTGCTGGCGAATTCCCTTTTGCTTGGGACAGACTAGTCTTTTTGTTCTATTAAAGCCTTCAGCTGATTAGATGGGGCCTACCAACATTATGGAGGGCAATCTGCATTATTCAGAGTTCACTGATTTAAATGTTAATCTCATCTAAGAACACCCTCCAAGTTGACACATAAAATTAACTATCATAGGGAATATTTTAATATTGCTGAAATGTAAATCTTTCTTCTTGTGGAGTGGTGGCTATTCAGTACTGCCCTCAGATTTAAGCACGGAGAGCCTTTCTCAGATCCTGCTTTTTGGAGGGTCATACTTGGCCCTTATTTAGTCGCATATCTTACCACAGGGCAAGAAGACCAAGGGGCCAAAGTTATAGACTTACCAGGAGGCATGCCCCCATTCTAGACCACATCCCCACAAGGGGCCAAAGTTAGACTCACTAGGGGGCATGCCCCCATTCTAGACCACATCCTGGCTACCCAGGATTCTGGAATCCTCTGCCCAGACAGGTTTAAGCGTGTTTCCGGGGCCTCTGTAGATACCAGGCTACACATCTCCCCAGGTCCACACTCCTGACTCTGTGGACTTTGTACCCACCGTTACTTCTGCAGGGGCCAGTGGGTGGCTGTTTGGAGGTAAAAGGTGCCTAGATATGTGGGCTACTGAATTTCTACCCATGTGCAGATGAGGCCCTTGAAATGCAGAAAGGTGGGGGCGGAGCAAGATGGCCGAATAGGAACAGCTCCAGTCTCCAACTCCCAGCGCGAGCGACACAGAAGACCGGTGATTTCTGCATTTTCAACTGAGCCTCTGCTGCTGATACCCAGGCAAACAGGGTCTGGAGTGGACCTCAAGCAATCTCCAACAGACCTACAGCTGAGGGTCCTGACTGTTAGAAGGAAAACTATCAAACAGGAAGGACACCTACACCAAAACCCCATCAGTACATCACCATCATCAAAGACCAGAGGCAGATAAAACCACAAAGATGGGGAAAAAGCAGGGCAGAAAAGCTGGAAATTCAAAAAATAAGAGCGCATCTCCCCCGGCAAAGGAGCACAGCTCATCGCCAGCAATGGATCAAAGCTGGATGGAGAATGACTTTGACGAGATGAGAGAAGAAGGCTTCAGTCCATCAAATTTCTCAGAGCTAAAGGAGGAATTACGTACCCAGCGCAAAGAAACTAAAAATCTTGAAAAAAAAGTGGAAGAATTGATGGCTAGAGTAATTAATGCAGAGAAGGTCATAAACGAAATGAAAGAGATGAAAACCATGACACGAGAAATACGTGACAAATGCACAAGCTTCAGTAACCGACTCGATCAACTGGAAGAAAGAGTATCAGCGATTGAGGATCAAATGAATGAAATGAAGCGAGAAGAGAAACCAAAAGAAAAAAGAAGAAAAAGAAACGAACAAAGCCTGCAAGAAGTATGGGATTATGTAAAAAGACCAAATCTACGTCTGATTGGGGTGCCTGAAAGTGAGGGGGAAAATGGAACCAAGTTGGAAAACACTCTTCAGGATATCATCCAGGAGAACTTCCCCAACCTAGTAGGGCAGGCCAACATTCAAATCCAGGAAATACAGAGAACGCCACAAAGATACTCCTCGAGAAGAGCAACTCCAAGACACATAATTGCCAGATTCACCAAAGTTGAAATGAAGGAAAAAATCTTAAGGGCAGCCAGAGAGAAAGGTCGGGTTACCCACAAAGGGAAGCCCATCAGACTAACAGCAGATCTCTCGGCAGAAACTCTCCAAGCCAGAAGAGAGTGGGGGCCAATATTCAACATTCTTAAAGAAAAGAATTTTAAACCCAGAATTTCATATCCAGCCAAACTAAGTTTCATAAGTGAAGGAGAAATAAAATACTTTACAGATAAGCAAATGCTTAGAGATTTTGTCACCACTAGGCCTGCCTTACAAGAGACCCTGAAGGAAGCACTAAACATGGAAAGGAACAACTGGTACCAGTCATTGCAAAAACATGCCAAAATGTAAAGACCATCGAGGCTAGGAAGAAACTGCATCAACTAATGAGCAAAATAACCACTTAATATCATAATGGCAGGATCAAGTTCACACATAACAATCTTAACCTTAAATGTAAATGGACTAAATGCTCCAATTAAAAGACACAGACTGGCAAACTGGATAAAGAGTCAAGACCCATCAGTCTGCTGTATTCAGGAGACCCATCTCACACGCAGAGACATACATAGGCTCAAAATAAAGGGATGGAGGAAGATTTACCAAGCAAATGGAGAACAAAAAAAAGCGGGGGTTGCAATCCTAGTCTCTGATAAAACAGACTTTAAACCATCAAAGATCAAAAGAGACAAAGAAGGCCATTACATAATGGTAAAGGGATCAATTCAACAGGAAGAGCTAACTATCCTAAATATATATGCACCCAATACAGGAGCACCCAGATTCATAAAGCAAGTCCTTAGAGACTTACAAAGAGACTTAGACTCCCATACAATAATAATGGGAGACTTCAACACTCCACTGTCAACATTAGACAAATCAACAAGACAGAAAGTTAACAAGGATATCCAGGAATTGAACTCATCTCTGCAGCAAGCAGACCTAATAGACATCTATAGAACTCTCCACCCCAAATCAACAGAATATACATTCTTCTCAGCACCACATCGTACTTACTCCAAAATCGACCACGTAATTGGAAGTAAAGCACTCCTCAGCAAATGTACAAGAACAGAAATTATAACAAACTGTCTCTCAGACCACAGTGCAATCAAACTAGAACTCAGGACTAAGAAACTCAATCAAAACCGCTCAACTACATGGAAACTGAACAACCTGCTCCTGAATGACTACTGGGTACATAACGAAATGAAGGCAGAAATAAAGATGTTCTTTGAAACCAATGAGAACAAAGATACAACATACCAGAATCTCTGGGACACATTTAAAGCAGTGTGTAGAGGGAAATTTATAGCACTAAATGCCCACAAGAGAAAGCAGGAAAGATCTAAAATTGACACTCTAACATCACAATTAAAAGAACTAGAGAAGCAAGAGCAAACACATTCGAAAGCTAGCAGAAGGCTAGAAATAACTAAGATCAGAGCAGAACTGAAGGAGATAGAGACACAAAAAACTCTCCAAAAAATCAATGAATCCAGGAGTTGGTTTTTTGAAAAGATCAACAAAATTGACAGACCACTAGCAAGACTAATAAAGAAGAAAAGAGAGAAGAATCAAATCGACGCAATTAAAAATGATAAAGGGGATATCACCACCGACCCCACAGAAATACAAACTACCATCAGAGAATACTATAAACACCTCTACGCAAATAAACTGGAAAATCTAGAAGAAATGGATAATTTCCTGGACACTTACACTCTTCCAAGACTAAACCAGGAAGAAGTTGAATCCCTGAATAGAACAATAGCAGGCTCTGAAATTGAGGCAATAATTAATAGCCTACCAACCAAAAAAAGTCCAGGACCAGATGGATTCACAGCTGAATTCTACCAGAGGTATAAGGAGGAGTTGGTACCATTCCTTCTGAAACTATTCCAATCAATAGAAAAAGAGGGAATCCTCCCTAACTCATTTTATGAGGCCAACATCATCCTGATACCAAAGCCTGGCAGAGACACAACAAAAAAAGAGAATTTTAGACCAATATCCCTGATGAACATCGATGCAAAAATCCTCAATAAAATACTGGCAAACCGGATTCAGCAACACATCAAAAAGCTTATCCACCATGATCAAGTGGGCTTCATCCCTGGGATGCAAGGCTGGTTCAACATTCGCAAATCAATAAACATAATCCAGCATATAAACAGAACCAAAGACAAGAACCACATGATTATCTCAATAGATGCAGAAAAGGCTTTTGACAAAATTCAACAGCCCTTCATGCTAAAAACGCTCAATAAATTCGGTATTGATGGAACGTACCTCAAAATAATAAGAGCTATTTATGACAAACCCACAGCCAATATCATACTGAATGGGCAAAAACTGGAAAAATTCCCTTTGAAACCTGGCACAAGACAGGGATGCCCTCTCTCACCACTCCTATTCAACATAGTGTTGGAAGTTCTGGCTAGGGCAATTAGGCAAGAGAAAGAAATCAAGGGTATTCAGTTAGGAAAAGAAGAAGTCAAACTGTCCCTGTTTGCAGATGACATGATTGTATATTTAGAAAACCCCATTGTCTCAGCCCAAAATCTCCTTAAGCTGATAAGCAACTTCAGCAAAGTCTCAGGATACAAAATTAATGTGCAAAAATCACAAGCATTCTTATACACCAGTAACAGACAAACAGAGAGCCAAATCAGGAATGAACTTCCATTCACAATTGCTTCAAAGAGAATAAAATACCTAGGAATCCAACTTACAAGGAATGTAAAGGACCTCTTCAAGGAGAACTACAAACCACTGCTCAGTGAAATAAAAGAGGACACAAACAAATGGAAGAACATACCATGCTCATGGATAGGAAGAATCAATATCGTGAAAATGGCCATACTGCCCAAGGTAATTTATAGATTCAATGCCATCCCCATCAAGCTACCAATGAGTTTCTTCACAGAATTGGAAAAAACTGCTTTAAAGTTCATATGGAACCAAAAAAGAGCCCGCATCTCCAAGACAATCCTAAGTCAAAAGAACAAAGCTGGAGGCATCACGCTACCTGACTTCAAACTATACTACAAGGCTACAGTAACCAAAACAGCATGGTACTGGTACCAAAACAGAGATATAGACCAATGGAACAGAGCAGAGTCCTTAGAAATAATACCACACATCTACAGCCATCTGATCTTTGACAAACCTGAGAGAAACAAGCAATGGGGAAAGGATTCCCTATTTAATAAATGGTGCTGGGAAAATTGGCTAGCCATAAGTAGAAAGCTGAAACTGGATCCTTTCCTTACTCCTTATACGAAAATTAATTCAAGATGGATTAGAGACTTAAATGTTAGACCTAATACCATAAAAATCCTAGAGGAAAACCTAGGTAGTACCATTCAGGACATAGGCATGGGCAAAGACTTCATGTCTAAAACACCAAAGGCAACAGCAGCAAAAGCCAAAATTGACAAATGGGATCTCATTAAATTAAAGAGCTTCTGCACAGCAAAAGAAACTACCATCAGAATGAACAGGCAACCTACAGAATGGGAGAAAATTTTTGCAATCTACTCATCTGACAAAGGGCTAATATCCAGGACCTACAAAGAACTCAAACAAATTTACAAGAAAAAAACAAACAACCCCATCAAAAAGTGGGCAAAGGATATGAACAGACATTTCTCAAAAGAAGACATTCATACAGCCAACAGACACATGAAAAAATGCTCATCATCACTGGCCATCAGAGAAATGCAAATCAAAACCACAATGAGATACCATCTCACACCAGTTAGAATGGCGATCATTAAAAAGTCAGGAAACAACAGGTGCTGGAGAGGATGTGGAGAAATAGGAACACTTTTACACTGTTGGTGGGATTGTAAACTAGTTCAACCATTATGGAAAACAGTATGGCGATTCCTCAAGGATATAGAACTAGATGTACCATATGACCCTGCCATCCCATTACTGGGTATATACCCAAAGGATTATAAATTATGCTGCTATAAAGACACATGCACACGTATGTTTATTGCAGCACTATTCACAATAGCAAAGACTTGGAATCAACCCAAATGTCCATCAGTGACAGATTGGATTAAGAAAATGTGGCACATATACACCATGGAATACTATGCAGCCATCAAAAAGGATGAGTTTGCGTCCTTTGTAGGGACATGGATGCAGCTGGAAACCATCATTCTTAGCAAACTATCACAAGAACAGAAAACCAAACACCGCATGTTCTCACTCATAGGTGGGAACTGAACAATAAGATCACTTGGACTCAGGAAGGGGAACATCACACACAGGGGCCTATCATGGGGAGGGGGGAGGGGGGAGGGATTGCATTGGGAGTTATACCTGATGTAAATGATGAGTTGATGGGTGCAGCACACCAACATGGCACAAGTATACATATGTAACAAACCTGCACGTTATGCACATGTACCCTACAACTTAAAGTATAATAATAATAAATAAATTAAAAAAAAAAAAAAAAGAAATGCAGAAAGGTGCCTAGAATAGGGAGAGAAGTGGAGCAGGATGAGGGCCTCTTTTCCTTCCTCTGCCATATCCAGACACATGTCTCTAAGGTGTCTGGAATCCTAAATGAGAGCTTCTAGGTCATTACAAAGGTACTTGTATCAAGATAGTGAGATGGAACACATTTCATATATATATTCATCACTTGTTAGCCTGAGTTACTGTAACTTTTAAATATTTAGATGTATATTTGTACATTTGTACCTCTGCCTCAGACTTAACAAATGCTAGAGGCAGGTATTTCCTGTCTATTGAAGGTCAGCAAATTCAGAGAATTAGAAGTTAATTATTAAATTTGAAATCTGAAAAGTGTGTTATAAAATCAGGGTAGGGTAGGGTTATCGCTAGGAAGGAAGGGGTCATAGTTGGGGAGGGGCCTGGCATGTTTCATTTCTCTACTTGAATGGTGGACACATAGATGTAAATTCTAATGATTCTTTAAACTAAATAGTCTTTGTGGCTTCTTCTTTATGGAAAATGGATCTTCCAATGGAGTGTTAAAAAGTATTGTTCCTAATTATGGGGAAAAAACTATCTCAGAAAAATGTTTCTTCAAACTTGTATGTTCTAAGAATCTTGGTCCAGCCATCAGAATAAACAGAAACAATAATTTAAAGTTCTAGAAAACAGATAAATTTTATAGCAAGTGTGTGTTTTATAGCAAGCATGAACAAACGTATATTTAAATATGCGTGTGTGTGCTTGATTTTAACTTTCAAGACATCAGCTGTGGAAGCAATTGAAAGAAAACCTTTCTTCTCATTCCCAGCTGCAAGACCTTCAACGATTAAAAAAATATTTTCAAGTATTTTTATTTCACTCTTAAGTCCGTGGTTTGTTTATCTGAAAGAATGAACAATGATAATGAAAAACAAAGGGGAATATTTACCTTTTTCAGGTTAGGGATTCATTGTGTGTAAACTTTGTTCTATAATTTCATGAAAAAACTTTTCTGGATGCACTTTCCACATATAAATATTTATTGTAACAGAGATTATTTCTCTGTTTTTATTTTCAGGTATTATCTTCACCGAATAAAGAAAGTAATGAAGAAGGTATGGTATATTTTGATTCATTAAGAGTGAGGTGTATAAATTTATTTGTTTACAGTAGCGGAAGTCAAAACATAAAAATAAAAATAGATAAATTGAAAAGCTGTATAAGCTAAGTGAAGTATTTTTTAAATAGTCGCTGAAATTTCAGATGAAATATTTTCTAATTCAGAAAATAAAGAGAATGCATTTAACTACTTTTCTAGTCTAGAAAATGATTTGATTGTACAGTGACTTTTTTTGGTGAAGTACTGAGATATTCCAGCCAGTTCTGACACATTTAATTTTTAAAAACTTAATTAAAAAAAAAAAAAAACTCTTACATTCAGATATTTATCTTATTTTAATGAATCACTTATTTTAGCTGAAGATCTTAAAACCTATACTATTGTAGAATTAAAAATAAATACAATATTTTTATTACCATTATTTGAAGCTATTTTAATAAACAAGTAAAAATGCTCTGTAGTGAAATTTTCAAAATTTAAGCATGTGCACACATCATTTGTCTTTCAAAATATTGCAAGGCTTTTGGTTTTTTGTTTTAATATAAAATATTAGAAGAATATTCAAGTTGCAGATTTGGAAGAAATATGAGAACTATTTACTGTGAGTCAAGTATGACATGTTTAGAAAGGAGTAAATCCATAGACATGATTTCATGGGAAAGCAAACTGTATTCCTTATATGGTAAGCTAACAAATTGTTTCTTTGCAATACTATCTCATTTGGGGTATTTTTTGTATAGTCAAATTTTACTATACGAGCTTTATCTAAACCTTTCATGTTGTAGCACTTCTGTGTTGTCTGCTAGAGACTAAAATGACCCAGAAAGATACAAGAAATAAAGTAGGAAGGTTCTAGAATGTTTAATATAGCTTTATATAAGGCTTGGGCCAAATTAGAGAACTTGGGACAAAAGTTTAAAGGGAAATAGCTTTAAATAGAGAAATGCAACTTTAGATAGAGAGCTTATGACTGTTTGTATCTGCCTAAATATTTCCTAAAAGTCTAAATTAAATTTTATTAATCACTCCCTTCTCCCTCCTTCTTTCTTTTATCCCTTCCCCAATACCCTCTTTCCCCATTTTAAATGCAGAGCAAGTATGGCACTTCCTTGGCAAGTGATTGAAACATCTGAAATTCTGCTGTCAAGATTCCCATCTCTAAGGACTCCAAGACTCTTTTTCCCCAAGTGCTAAGGGGATCTGTGAGCATTTACTGACTTCCTGTTAAAACTTCAGTTTTTCAAACTTTTTGAGCTATGCAATATATAAATAAACAGAATTTTAAATTAGTCTCCTTTGGACATTTATTGATATAAAAACAAGATTTTGGCCAGGCGCGGTGGCTCATGCCTGTAATTTCAGCACTTTGGGAGACCGGGGTGGGCAGATCACGAGGTCAGGAGTTCGAGACCAACCTGGCCAATATGTTGAAACCCCATCTCTATTAAAGATACAAAAAATAGCTGGGCCTGGTGGTGCATGCCTGTACTCCCAGCTATGCAGGAGGCTGAAGCAGAAGAATTGCTTGAGCCCAGGAGGCAGAGGTTGCAGTGAGCAGAGATCATGCCACTGCACTCCAGCCTGGGCAACAGAGAGACTCTGTCTCAAAAAAAAAAAAAAAAAAAAAAAAAAAAAAAAAAAAGATTTTATTTCATTTCATAGCACAAATTTAGAGGCATTGAGTTGACCAATTCTAGTTTCTATACCTAAAGGAACCCATTGATTTTACTAGTTTTTATTTCTATAGATTGGATGTAAAAATCACAAATTCAATAAATTAATAAAATTTGTGTAGACAACTGTTACTTTCATTTTCATACTGTATTATTCCTTTCAAGTCCATTGCTGGTAGAGGCTTTAAATATTTGGTCAACCTCTACTCTTATTAATGCCTGTGTAAATGTGTTACATTTATTCAGGCTCCTTCCTGTAACTTATTGTTTTGGAAATCCTAATCTCTTTTTGATTCTCATTCATTCCGCTTATGGTGATGACTCTGGGGATGACTCTCATCATCTCTATGGGATGTCACTCTGTAGTGACAACTCCCTCTATGACGGTGACCTCTGTAACAATGACTCCCAAATCTCCATAAGAAGCCCAGGTCTCTTTCTGGTGTCTACCTATTGGTCATCAGTTTAAATGCCTTTGGCTTCTCTTGTCCATACCTGAATTCATCTTCACTGCACTTATGCTCCTTTCTCCTTGTTCTTGAACAATGGAATTGACTTTCTCTAAATCTTCCACTTGAAGCCTTGAAATCATATGGAACTTCTCTTTACTCATGAAGATGATCTAAATGTTTATTTGTTGTCCTCATTTGTTGACACCCCTACTCTGTTGATTTTTCCCTTACTTCACTGGATTCTTGTTAACAGGCTCCTATCTCTTCTCCATGACTCAGATCCAGCCCCTCTGTCTCATCCCCATTGCTATAGATCAGTATCATGCACTCTTACCTCCTAACCAAGTGGTTGTCTTGCCTCCAGTTTTTCTCCCTTCATACCATCTTCCACATTTCTAAACAGTGATTTTCCTATAACATAGATCCTATTTTGTTATATTTTTCTCAAAATGCCCTCTATGCATAGTTTTCTATATTCTTGACAATAAAAATCAGACTCTCTCCTTTTGTCAGCAAACCCATCCTGCAGCTATGCAATGCTACTCACTCCTCAAACGTATCTAATACTCACACTCTGAATACTGCATTTCTTTCTTACCAGTTTTGTTCACTACTTTTTCTCCCTTTTTCTATATATCATCATTAACAAATTGCATTTAAAGTGCTTTGTGGTTTACAAAAGACTGTTATGATAACAGTTATTGTTTATTGAGCACCTATTGTATAACAAGCACTGTTTTAGATACTATGTGTACATATACCCTATATGCCTGTACTTGAGAAGTTCTATAACTTGTCCAAAGTCACACAGCTAGTTCAGTTTCAGAGCCAGGATTAGATAGAACCCATTACTTTGTGGCTGTAAATCCTATGGTTTTTCCATCCTTCTATGCATGCAGTTTCTCACATACAACTGCCTTGCAATGTAGGCAAAGCGCAGGCACTCCTCTATTTTATAGATAAGAAAACAGGCACAGAGAGTTTAAATGATTATTCCAGAAGTAAATATTCTCTTTGAAGTGTCTTTGGTAATGTATGAACATCTTGGAGGGACAAGAAAGAGTGTAAAAGAAGAACGAATTCTTTTTACTTTTTTTGATACATTGTTTAAATTGTGAAAATAAAACTTACAGAAAGAGAATAGAGTACTATTATTGCAATAGTTGTAAAAAGTTAGCTGGAATTATCAAGAGATAGATAGTGGATTTATGGCATGTGACGTTAGTCTCTCGAAGAAGTAAGCTGTGCCTGGTGGTCCTCTTGTGGCATAAGGCACACCTAGTATTTTTCCCCTTCTCCTTCTAGCAGTCAGTAGTACTCAGATGCTACCTAGTTAGTGAGCCTTGCTAGCGAGGTAAATCCATTTGATATGGTTTAGGTGTTTTGTCTGCTCCAAATCTCATGGTGAAATGTAATCTCTATGATAATGAGTAAGTTCGCACTGTGTTAGTCCATTTTCATGCTGCTATAAAGAACTGCCTGAGACTGGGTAATTTATAAAGGAAAGAGGTTTAATTGACTCAGTTCCACATGGCTGGGGAGACCTCAGGAAACTTACAATTATGGAGGAAAGGGAAACACGTGTCCTTTACATGGTGGCAGGAGAGACAAGTGCAGAGCAAAGCAGGGAAAATCCCCTTATAAAAATCATAAACTCTCATGAGAACTCACTCAATATCACAAGAACAGCACAGGGGAACTGCCACCATGATCTGATCACCTCCCATGAGGTCCCTTCTCCAACACTTTTGGATTACAATTCAAGATGAGATTTAGGAGGGGACTCAGAGCCAGACCATATCACTGTGCCCCTTGATCCTCCCAAATCTCATCTTTCTCACATTTCAAAACACAATTATGCCTTCCCAACAGTCCCCCAAAATCTTAACTCTTTCCAGTATTAACCCAAAAGTCCAAGTCCAAAGTCTCATCTGAAACAAGGCAAGTCCCTTCTGCCTATGAGCCTGTAAAATCAAAAGCAAGTTAGTTACTTCCTAGATACAATGGGGGTACAGGCATTGGGTAAATACAGCCATTTTAAGTGGGAGAAATTGTCTAAAATAAAGGCACTACATGTTCTATACATGTCTGAAATCCAATAGGGCAGTCATTGAGCCTTAAATTTCCAAAATGATCTCCTTAGACCCCATGTCTCACATCCAGGCAATGCTGATGGAAGAAGTGGGCTCCCATGGCCTTGGGCAGTTCCACCCCTGTGGCTTTGCAGGGTACAACCACCTTCATGGTTGCTTTCATGGGCTGGCGTTGAGTGTCTGTGGCTTTTCCATGTACACGGTTGCAAGCTGTCAGTGGATCTACCATTCTGGGGTCTGGAGGATGGTGGCCCTCTTCTCACAGCTCCACTAGGCAGTGCCCTAGTGAGGCCTCTGTGTGGGGGCTCCAACCCCACATTTCCCTTCTGTACTACCCTAACAGAGGTTCTCCATGAGGGCTCTGCCCCTGCAGCAAACTTCTGCCTGGACAGCCAGGGATTTCCATACATCCTCTGAAATCTAGGCTGAGGTTCCAAAATCTCACTTCTTGAGAAGTACACCCCCAGGCTCAACACCAGGTGGAAGCCATTAGGGCTCGGGGCTTGCACCCTCTGAAGCCATGGCCTAAGCTGGACCTTGGCCCCTTTTACCCATGGCTAGAGCAGCTGGGATGCAGGGCACCATGTCCCAAGGCTGCACAGTGCAAGGGGGCCTGGGCTCAACCTACAAAACCATTTTTTCTTCCTAGGCCTCCAGGCCTGTGATGGGAGAGGCTGCTGTGAAGTTCTCTGACTTGCCCTGGAGCGATTTTCCCCATTGTCTTGGTGATTAACATTCGTCTTCTTGTACTTAAGCAAATTTCTGCAGCAGGATTGAATTTCTCCCCAGAAAATGTTTTTCTTTGTGCATCATTAGGCTACAAATTTTCCAAACTTTTATGTTGTGCTTCCTCTTGAATGCTTTGCCACTTAGAAATTGCTTCTGCCAGATACCCTAGATAATCTCTCTCAAGTTCAGAGTTCTACAGTTCTCTAGGGCAGGGGCACAATGCCACCAGTCTCTTTGCTAAGGCATAGCAAGAGTCACCTTTGCTCCAGTTCCCAAGAAGTTACTCATCTCCATCTGAAACCAACTCAGCCTGGATTTCATTGTCCATGTCACTATCAACATTTTGGTCAAAACCATTCAACAAGTCTCTAGGAAGTTCCAAACATTCCCACACCTTCCTGTCTTCTTCTGAGCCCTCCAAACTTTGAACCTCTGCTTGTTACCCAGTTCCAAAGTTGCTTCTACATTTTTGGTTATCTTTATAGCAGCACTCCACTCAATGTACTGTATTAGTCCATTCTCATGCTGCTCTAAAGAACTGCCTGAGCCTGGGTAACTTATAAATGAAAGATATTTAGTTGACTCACAGTTACACATGACTAGGGAGGCCTCAGGAAACTTACAATTATGGCAGAAGGGGAAGCAAACACATCCTTCTTTACATGGGAGCAGGAGAGAAAAGTGCAGAGCACAAGGGAGAAAAGCTCCTTATAGAATCATCAGGTCTCATAAGAACTCACTCATTACCAGGAGAACAGCACGGGAAAACCACCTCCATGATCAGATTACCTCCCACAAGCCCCCTCCCTCAACACACGGGTATTACAACTTGGATTACAAATCATTATGAGATTTGGGTGGGGACACAGAGCCAGGCCATATCACTTACGTTGGTAGCTCACATGAGAGCTCACATGAGAGAGCCTGGCAACTCCCATTCATGCTCTCTTGCCATGTGACACATCTGCTCCCCTTTTGCCTTCTGCCATGATGTAAGCTTCCTGAGGCCCTCACCAGAAGCCAAGCAGATGTCGGTACTGTGCTTATACAACCTGCAGAACTGTGAGCCAAAATAAACCTTTTTTCTTTATAAATTACTCAGCCTCAGGTATTTCTTTATAGCAACACATAAACAAACTAATATACCATCTGTCTATGTTACCCAGTTAATGATTGTCTTCATAGTGTGTGATGTTATGTAATTATAATCTTGGTATATAATTTTGAAATTTTTAAAATTGTAAACATCTTTCTACATTGCTACATAGTCATCACTATTATGATGACAATGTGGCTCTTTCATGATTGTTTCAAAATGTCTTCCATACTAGCTAATTTAATTTTTGCCAGTCCAATCCCATGAAACAAATTGAATAGACATTATACTAAATACTTATAAAGAAAAACTACTGCGAAAATATAGAGTGAATTATTGTTAAAACGTTCTAAAACAAATTAGGAAACTAAAATTTATCCATAGATGCAATTTTAGGTAATACCCACAGCCAGTTCCCATGGATGTGAAAAAGTAAAGGGGGTGGACTATCCAAGAATCATTCTCAAACTTGCTATAATTACAAATATCTGAAGTTTTTATGAGCTTTCATTTATTTTTCACATAAGACAAACATTTCATATATGGTATATTTAGTAGCATTTCTTCAGTCTACTGAGGAGCACTTAAAGTCTGTTCCTCCAACAATGACTACATGCATTTTTAGCAGCTTACATGCTTATTAATAATATGATGATTTAGTTTCACAAGGGGCTTCATTGTCTTGCCATAGGTCAAGGTACATCTTGCTACTACTAGTTTACTTATTATGCTGTTTTATAATGACTTACATTGTGAATGAAATCTTTAAATTCCAGTTGGCTTCTATTATTTTCATCCTTCTTTCCATATTCTGTTTTGCCAGTGGGCTCTGTGAAACACCAGCATCAAAATCACCAAGAATGCTTCTTAAAGAACAAATTCCTGGCGTTCTCTAAAGATCTATTCATCAGAATTTCTAGGGTAGAGCCACAATCATTTTTCATTTCCTCCATGAGTCTTAGATTAGACTTAGATATTCACAGGGTAGATCATATTGGGAATTTTTCAGTGTTAATGTTCTGTTTGAGTTTATCTCCCCACCAAGAAAAGGAGAAAGAAAATGAGGTGTCTGCCTGTGTAGTGGATTCATACACAGAATATTATTATTACCTCCTGTTAGAAAATAAAAAGACGGAGGGAATAAAAGTTACACTAAGTTTAGTACTAAACATTAAATGTGGTTTGGGTTAAAACTTTAAAATTTACTTGATGAGAATAACTTGTTTTCTAAGTTAGCAAACTGTGTTAGATAAAGTAAGCGCATAATAATTGGGCTCCCTATCAGCCCCACACCTAGACTTACGTCTTCCTAGGACACAATGAGAGATAATCCTCTGCTTCTGATGTAACAGCCTTGGAGGAGTTAGAATAGTGAAGAAGCTCTAACAAGGGTGGGAGGGGACAGTGGTGGCCACCAAAGATAGAAGAGCTTTGTAAAATGTGTGAGCCATAGCCACAGATCAAGGTTTCTGTGGTTGACCTGACATTTACCCTGTTCTGAAGACCTGTTAAGACCAGACTCCACTTCTCAAATTATGCCCTCTATAATATGAGTAGTAAACAAGACTCTAAAAGGATCCTTGTTCACCCTGAGAGGAAAAATGTCAATGTCGCTTCTCCATTCAAGAATACCCAATACATAGATAGTTGGAGCTCTTTCGCCTCTTTTGAGTACCTGGCTACAAAAGATTGAATCAGGCGGAAAGATAAAGAGGGATCCATCCAGAAGCCATGCCATTACAATGATTTTAATTAACAAGTCTGCTGTTTTCAGACATGATTTCTCATTTATGTTTTTCTAAAATTCATTCAGCCATTACTTATTGACTGCCTATGTGTATGTGTCAGGTGCTATTATTTTAAGTTTTTAGCATACATGAGTACAAAACAGACAAAATCCCTGCTGTTGTAAAACTTGCATTTTGTGTGGGGAAGACAGATCATACACATAATAAATAATTTGTCTAATATGTAAAAGGAAGACCAGAGTAAGGAGAAATTGGGAATCTAAGGATAAGAGTAGCAAATTGAAATTTTGAGTTGAGTAGGTCAAGGCAGGCCTCACTGGGAAGATGACAACTGAGCAAAGTGGTGAAGAGAAACAAGAGTGAGCCCGTGTGGGTCCAGAGCATTGAAGTAGCAATGCTAAGAGCAAAAGTCCTAAGGCAAGAGTGCGGCTGGCTTGTTCCAAGAACAGCAAGGAGGCTTGTGTGGCCGGAGTGTAGGGAGCAGGGAAGAGGAGCAGAGATGAGGCCCCAGAGGGAGCAGGGAAATCACATGGGGTCTATGGATCATCTAAGGACTTGCCCTTTTACCCTGGTAAAATGAGAAGCCACTGGAGGGTCTTGAACAAAGAAGCAGATCATTCCCACTGTGGTATTGAAAACTGATTGTGCTGGGGGCAGGAGCAGGGATGGAAATGAGAAGACTGAGATTTCTATAAATTTCCTAAGGTGGAAATAGAAAGAGAACATTTTATAGACAAATAGAATTTTACAAGGGTTATTCCAACTTATATTGTCACCAGCAATATATGAGATTTCTATTTTCTTCTTTCCTGTTCTTCCTAGGATAGAATATTTTATTATTGTTATAGTGTTCATAATAGGTTTAATTTTTTTCCCTACATATTTACTAATCATAGTGTCTTCTATGAATGTCCTTCGTCTTGTCTTTGCCAACTTATCCACTGATCTTAATGTTTTTATCAATTATAATGGTATTCCTTAGTTCTAGGTGCAAAGTTTGGATCCTGAATACTGGATCCAAGTTTAAAGAGATTAGCCCACTTTCAAGTCAGAAATCTAAACCTGAGCCCTGAAAATATTATGCCAAGCTAACTAAGGAAGCCAGGGTGGGAATATACTAATTTTCCCTGCTTGCAGCAGGACTAGCTGTAGGACTCTCCCTATTATGTTATTGCTTTCTGTTCTCTTTAAAAGTTAAAAATGAAAATAAGATAAAAATGTTTAAGCTTTTAATAACACTGTAAATTGAAAATGGCTAAATAGTAATACCAGTACGGTTTTGAAAGGAATCATGCAGAATGCCAAACAGTGAGTCTTACCTAATTAAAGCAGCTAAAATTGGATGGCTGATTTACATCTGTAGTCTTCTACTAGGAGAACTTAGTAGTTGGCAAGACCAGGGATTACCATCCTAATGCAGGAATTCTCCCCAGTTGGAGAGTAGAACATGAATACTAGGATTCAGGCCAGAATCTCATGCATCAGGAGCATTCGGTCCACAGGTGGACAGAAACAGCTAAGCCCACTGTGAAATCAGCAAGTAGACCGAGCTGTCCCTTCCTGTGTGAACAACAGCAACTCAGACAAGACCACATGCTCACGGCCTCTTCTGTGCAAGGGATTCCTGCTAGTTTCTAGTGAGTGGTAGAGGCAGAAGTAGAACAGAGCTCTGGCTTTTGATTCAAGGATTAATGTCCCTTTCACTCTTATCGTGTTGCTTCTTGAGCTACTACTTATCCTCAAAGTCCAGCTCAAATGCAGCCTTTTCTGTCCCCAATCCTTCACATTGAAATCAATTATTTTCTTTTCTGTGAGAGGTGAATAGCCCTATTTATTTATTCCTCCATTATAGTCTTTAGGTCATTCTGATTTGTATTAAAATTGTTCCTATTGTCTCTTTTACTAGATTATAAACTCACTGAGAGCAGAGATTGTTTTATGACAATGTTTGCATTATTGTTTTGCACATTAACAGTTCATGTTTATTGCATTTAATAGATACAACATCCTGTGAGGAAGACAAATATTCTTTCCACTTTACTTATTACATTGAGTAAAGTTTAGAGAGAAGTTAAGTGGATTCCTGGAAATCAGGCCTTCTGCATCTTGTCAGCATTCTAATACTGCATTTGAAAGCATTTGGAGGGGTGTCTCTCTGCTCTGTTTCAAAAGCCCATGTAATATCTTTGAAATATAAGAATATATATATTTTAAGGATCTCCAAAAAAGGAGACTTAACATATCTAACTTAAATACCAGGTTTTTAAAATTTAGCTTCTTTTTAACATATATGTAGCTGATCATTGTATTCAGAGAGCTCCTTGTAAATCTTAAGGTATAAAAAGTAATAAATTTATTCTTTTCAAAATAGAAATAAATTTTATAATGAATTAAATTTTTGCATAATTCTTGCCTCCTAAAATTCTACTCATTATTGAGATTTTTACTTAAAGTCAAATTATTTTATTATGTTATTTGCTATGGAGCCTCCAAATGAACATAGTAAACATTTGCCTAATGTCAAAACAAAAACCAATAGCTCATTCTTTACGCATTCTACATACCTTTTAATGCAGCCTAGAGTATTTTGTGTTTTCTGAAACAATAATTAGTGTTACCAGTTATGGGTTGCTTTTTCTCCCCCCAAGTAAATAAATGATATCCAGAAAGTAAGATTCTCTGGGTAACATCTTAGTCACAGCAGTATGTAAGGCATTTTGAGAGTTCTCATACAAAATTCCTCTAATGCCCCTGGGGAAAAGTTTAACTGACAAGGGCTGGTCATCACGTGTTTACTACTGCCTTTTTGTAGAGGATGAGAAAAAAATAAACATGAGATACTTCACAATAAAAATAGACTCAGGGCTCAAAGGCTAAAAATCTTGTTCCAAAGTGACTTCTTATATGGGTTTTTGTGTAATTACTGATATTAACTTCTGTGTCTGGAATTTATTCCTTCCGGTGGGTTCTTGGTCTGACTTCAAGAATGAAGCCACAGACCCTCACGGTGAGTGTTACACTTCTTAAAGATGGTGTGTCCGGAGTTTGTTCCTTCAGATGTTCAGATGTGTCCAGAGTTTCTTCCTTCCAGTGGGTTCGTGGTCTCGCTGACTTCAGGAGGGAAGCCGCAGACCTTCGCAGTGAGTGTTAACAGCTCATAAAGGTAGTGCGGACCCAGAGTGAGCACCAGCAAGATTTACTGTGAAGAGCGAAAAAACAAAGCTTGCACACCCTGGAAGGGAACCTGAGCACGTTGCCGCCCATGGGTCCAGTGGCCAGCTTTTATTCCCTTATTTGGCCCCGCCCACGTCCTGCTGATTGGTCCATTTTTACAGAGTGCTGATTGGTGCATTTAAAAACCTTTAGCTAGACACAGAGCACTGATTGGTGTATTTTTACAGAGTGCTGATTGATGCCTTTACAAACCTTTAGCTAGACACAGCACTGATTAGTGTGTTTACAATCCTTTAGCTAGACAGAAAAGTTCTCCAAGTCCCCACCCAACCCAGAAGCCCAGCCAGCTTCACCTCTCACTTCCATGTTTGAAAATTGACCTCCTGATCTTGAAAGTAGCAGTAACATATTTTGATTTTCTGATTAGAAATACTACGATTTGACCACAGTGATAGAAGACCTAAATAATGTGAAGAGAGTGGTAGGACAAATAAGAATAATATATAGTGAAAATGAGAAAAACATAATCCACCCGGATGTAATATAAATTAGTTCAGTTGATAAACTCTCATGAAAAATAGTTTAAAGGACACCTGTGGCACTTAAAACCCCACTTACTCGAAACTACTATGTTTTAGGGGATATTTTTCTCAAAGAAAAGTTAATTTTTTTTTCCTTTTCCTTCTATAACGTTACATGTCATTCCTCTGACTTCTCATTTTCTTTAGTTTTTTAAGAACAGTTTTAATCTTATTTTATTAAGATTTTAGAACTCTTGGTAGGCTCTCAAACCATAATTTCATTTTTACCAATACCTACTCCAGCTTGTATTCTGCCCCACAAAACAAAGTACTATTAATGCAATTTACATTAATGTCTGTTAATTTGTCTCTAGAATACACTCAACCATTTACAAATAGATTTTATTTAATACAGAATCTGCAGAAAGTACAAAACTATAGACTGTAGGTTGCTTTTCTGAATCTGAAGGGGATTTAGAATATAAATCCCCTTTTTGAACTGGAAAGAATCTTGCTTATTGGAGGAGGAATGTAGAATCTACAGAGGTTAATTTTTTTAAAGCCACATGACTAGCAAATGATGGGGACTGGCTTGAAACCAGATCTTAATCCAAACTTGTTTTATTTTTGCCTTTGCTTTTTGTCATACTTTCTTCTGTACTTTGCCTCCTTTAATGTAGAAACGTAATTATTTGCCCCTTCATACTGTATGTGGTTAAAAATAATTGTGTTGTCCTGACTAAGAAAAGGAAGATATACATCATTTACCATTCTTTGTTGTAAATTTCTTTCCAACTGGCAGCTATTTAAAACTGATAGTTTTAATACAAAATAATATTCTTCATACAGAGATCTTTTTTTGTAATAAGAAGTTGGTAGACTCTCAAACCATAATTTGATTTTTACCACTGCCCAACCTGATAATATTGCTTGTAAATGTGACTATGAATTAAAGATCAAATGTAAATTCAAGAATACGGTGTGATTTAACATTTTAAATTTTAAAATATTACTTGTGATTGACTCACAGCAACTTTTTTGGGCAAAATTATGTTTAATTATTATGTATGAGTCCGACAGTAAGCTCTTTTTGCTCATCCTTAGAATGCTTCCAATCTGTGTCTCCTAGTATCCTATGCTGGGAACAGGAAAGAGATGAATGCAAATCTGTGGCTGTCTTTCCCTTAACACTTTTGTTGGACAATAAAAGTGTGTGTCAATCTAAGTTCTTCAGTGTTGAATGTTAATGATGTGTTAGTAGTTTGAGCAAACGGGAGGAACATAAACCATCCATTCTATTAAAAAATACTGTCTTTATATTAGCATCTGTTTGTGTAGATATTTTCCCATGGTATAAAACAAAAAGTGCAACAAATTAGGTTTGCCACTCCTTAGTGCTTCTTTCTAATGTGCATTGAAAGAATGATTTAAAACAGAGACAGAATTCCAAAGATAACAGGTGGTGTGGGAGCTGGAATTGATGTTGGCCAAATACTCTGTGGCACAGATTAGATTCATCCTCTCTAACCAATTGTCCATCCCATGAAAGCTATTTGCAATTTATTACAAGGAACATATTTTATGAGGAGTGTTAAGAGTTGGTCTCAGGGTTGGATGCTTGGGGTGACTGAGACAAAGAATTATTTAGTGAGACCTGCATGCACACTAAAAGGTATCTGGTTTTAAAATGCAGTTTAAAGTTAGATTTCTTATTTTTTGGAGAAATAAAGTACTTTTTACATGCAGATGCTATTTGGCTTCTGACCCTTTTTTCTCCCCTGAAAAGGATCATCTAACTGGCTAATATTACACTTGATGGTTTATGGGGGTGCACAGATACATGTGGCTTAAGGTGGTGCTTCTTGGAGAAAAAAGGGAGAAACAGTAAATATTTGTTTATTTTCTCCACAAACAGAAATTTGGCTATTTATGTAGATTTGGCTTTATGTAGAATACAAATCTTTGATGGCAGGATCAGTGTAAAATTTCTGTTCCCAAGAAAATAATTAACAAAAACAATTATCTTTCTGTAATTTGTGAAAATAGGAGGTCAACACTTTACATCTAAGGAAACAGGTAGTGGGTGCCCCTTTGCTCTTTGTTATCACAGAGAATATGGTCACTAAAGCCAAAGTTGTCATCACATCATAAAAAGGAGTTGGTAATGTATTCACTACAACTGATAACTAACAGGTTATTTGGCAGCCTGAATTGTATGCACTTTGGAATTAATTTTGGAATCATTTCAGATTATAAAGATATTTTTCCCTACTGTTCTCATTAGTTTTCTAAACTAATATGCTATGTTTTTAAGTTTTGAAATTTAAATTTTTAGTGTGTGTTTAGTATTTAGTAGGAAGAATATTACATGAAGAAATTGATGGTAGAAAGAATGTTAGTTGAGGGACCTTGGATTGGCAAGAAGTCACATTGAAAGGCTCACATAATTCTGTTGGAAGTGTACTTGCTGCAGCTTCTCAAATGTTGGAGTGTTAAGAGAAAAGGAGCCACATCTTTGCATTTGCCTCTTTCCCTGTTCCTAGCATAGGATAATGGAAGTCATCAACTGGAAACACTCTAAGGATGAACAAAAATAGCTTATTGTGTGACTCAAATAAAAGTTAAACAGTTGTAAAAATAATTTTTCCCAAAAAGTCAAATATATGATTACATCAGTTTAATACAGGAAAGGTTGATGTTTTGAATTTTGTTATATTATTAATCTATTTCTGAGTAAAAATCCATAAAACCTAGTGGCTTAAGACAAGAAACATTATCTCACAATTTCTGTGGGTCAGGGAATCCAGGAAGGGCCTAACAGGGTTTCTTATTACCAGGGTCATCTCAAGTCTTTACTGGGGAAGGATTTGCTTCCAAGCTTACACTGGTGGATAGAAAGATTTGGCTTCTTGCTCATCCCCTTACTATATGTGCCTCTTTAACATGGCAACTTGATTCATCAAAGTGTACAAGCCAACAATGAAATAGAGTCTCCTAGCAAGACAGCCATCACCATTTTTTGTAATCACTCTTGGAAGTGACATCCATCAACTTTCCTGTATCCTATTGTGTAGAAGCAAGCCATGAGGTTCAATCTAAACTTGAGAGAAGGGATTAAACAAAGGAGTGAAGATCAGGAGGAGAGGGTCCTTGGGCACCATTTGGAAGTCCCCCTACTATAACTACTAACCATAAGCAATAGAAATTCAACATAGGCCAGCAAACGGTTATATGTGAGAGGAGATCTACACTGCCATGTTCCAAGGGAAAATGTGCCCTAGTGGAGGAGTTGCAAGGTTCGCCAGACTTGAAAATTGATGCACATTATGAGAAAGTCTTTCCTAGGAATAGTCTTAACAGTGAGGGGCATCTAGTCAAAGAAAATATGATATATTCAACACATAGGCCAACAATAAGTGGCTATATCCATCGAAAGCATTTTATGCTTTGGAATTTTTGCAGGTGTCCAGTGAGTCATGAAAAATATAGACTATAACAGAGGAATGAATGATTTAAAGAGAAATAGAACAAGCTAATACACTTCACTGCTTTAAAAAAAAAAAAAAAAGAAAGAAAGAAAGAAAAGAAAAAAACCTGGCAGGGCACCGTGACTCATGCCTGTAATCCCAACACTTTTGAAAGCCAAGGCAGGAGGATTGCTTGAGCCCAGGAGTTTAAGACCAGCCTAGGCAACGTGGTGAAATCCTGTCTCTACAAAAAAATAAAAAAATTAGCTGGGAGTGGTGGCATGTGCCTGTAGTCCCAGCTACTTGAGAGGCTGAGGAGGGAGAATCACCTGAGCCCAGGAAGTCGAGGCTGCAGTTAACCATGATCACGCCACTGCACTCCAGCCTGGGTGATGGGTGTGAGACTTATTTCCAAAAAAAAAGAAAAAAATGAACACATTGTTTTAAAAATTAACGTATAACGTCAAGGAACATAGCACTGCAACCCTTGAAAAAGTTTGGACTACTCACACTGGACTCTAGCTTTCCAGCTGTAGGGGAATGGCAGTGCCAGGGCTGTTTGTGTGGGTGTACAAGCTGATTGGGGAGGGATTTGTAGGGTATGAGGTATCAGAAATATTATGTAACAAAAATGTTTGAGAAGTGATAAGACAGTATCGCATGATTGTTAAAAGCTTTGACTTAGGCCAGGCACTGTGGCTCACACCTGTAATCCTAACACTTTGGGAGGCTGAGGCTGGCAGATCACCTGAAGTCAGGAGTTCGAGACCAGCCTTGCCAACTGGTGAAAGTGTGTCTCTACTAAAAATACAAAATACAAAATAAAAAATAGCCGGGAGTCTTGGCACACGTCTGTAGTCCCAGCTACTTGGGAGGCTGAGGTAGGAGATCACTTGAACTCGGGAGGCGGAGGTTGCAGTGAGCCAATACCAAGCCACTGCACTCCAGTCTGGGCAACAGAGTGAGACCTGGTCTCAAAAAACAAAACAAAACAAAACAAAAGCTTTGGCTCAGAGTTTGAACGGACTTAAATTGACTCCTAAGTCCCATTACTTTGTAGTTGTATGATCTTGAGCAAGCTAACTTTTTTAGTTTCTTAAACTGTAAAAATGGCTTTACCTATAGAATCTATCTCAGGAGTTTATTTGAGAATTAAAGGAGATAATACATATATCATTTAGTGGTATACAGTAAATATTCACTAAATATTAATCATTACTATTTTACAAATTGGTGACTCTACTCAGAAGAGAAGGAGATGGGGCAGGATAATCCAAGGTTTGGGCCAAGGATGATGACAGAATGATGATACTATTCATTCACAAATAGTAAAGGTGGCCTATAGTTTGGGTGGGAAATTATGAGATCAGTTTCAGGCTTAAATTGGAGATGGCAGCATGTGACAATATCTAGCAAATTCTTTATGTGCTCAGATGGGAGGCTAAGTCTGGAGGTGACATTAGAGACGCCATGTTCTTATAACCACCCAGCCATGGTTGATTGATCCAAGGTGATCACCTAACCTTTTCCCTTGACTGTATTGCCTGCTGAAATTGATTTATTTGAGACCTGAGCCTAAACTGAGCCAATCAATAGCCTTACTTACAAATCTGGAATTGAGACCAAGACATTAGAACCCAGTCTTCCAGCTCTCTAGAACAAAAGAGATATAAATTCAAAATGGTCTGCACACAGGAAAATGCAACAGTCACACAGAAAAAGAAAACAAAATTGGTAGAAAACTCACATGTTTGAGTCTCTGATCCCAAGTATTCCTTATTTAGGCAGCTTCATTCTTGCCTAAGATCCTTAAATATCCTTGAAAAATGTAACCTAGTTCAAGTTAGGTTTCTATTACTTGCAACTCCCAACTAATACCAAGAAACCACATGCAGGTGATAACTGCAGGTACTTGGCATGAATAAACTACCTGAGGGAACAGGAAAGGAATGAGAGCAAAAGTAACTTGGCATTGTGGATGTCAGAGAAGCCAGGATAGGAATGGAAGGTTACAGGGACAATTGTGTTGAATGCTAGTCTCTTTCTCTCTCTCCTCTCCTCTCTCTCCTGAAGCTGGGACACCCTTCGTCTCCTTCTTTTGGGCATCAGAACTTCGGCCCCTCCAGCCTTTGGACTCTAGGGCCTAGTGGTCAAGGAAGATGAGGTTAGAGGAAAGCCTGCTGAATTGAGTTTTGGGAGTTCACTAGTAGCTTTAAAAATGTCTACCATTCTCAACAGACTAACTTTATTTATTTATTTAATTTTTTTTAAATTATACTTTAAGATCTAGGGTACATGTGCATAACGTGCAGGTTTGTTACATATGTATACTTGTGCCATGTTGGTGTGCTGCACCCATCAACTCGTCAGCACCCATCAACTCGTCATTTACATCCGGTATAACTCCCAATGCAATCCCTCCCCCCTCCCCCCTCCCCGTGATAGGCCCCGGTGTGTGATGTTCCCCTTCCAGAGTCCAAGTGATCTCATTGTTCAGTTCCCACCTATGAGTGACAACATGCGGTGTTTGGTTTTCTGTTCTTGCGACAGTTTGCTGAGAATGACGGTTTCCAGCTGCATCCATGTCCCTACAAAGGACACAAACTCATCCTTTTTTATGACTGCATAGTATTCCATGGTGTATATGTGCCACATTTTCTTAATCCAGTCTGTCACTGATGGACATTTGGGTTGATTCCAAGTCTTTGCTATTGTGAATAGTGCCGCAATAAACATATGTGTGCATGCGTCTTTATAGCAGCATGATTTATAATCCTTTGGGTATATACCCAGTAATGGGATGGCTGGGTCATATGGTACTTCTAGTTATAGATCCTTGAGGAATCGCCATACTGTTTTCCATAATGGTTGAACTAGTTTACAATCCCACCAACAATGTAAAAGTGTTCCTATTTCTCCACATCCTCTCCAGCACCTTCAACAGACTAACTTTAATGAAATTTCAAAGTTAAAACTTTTTTGAATCTTGGCAAGCAATGTTCCATCTTTTATAAGTCTCTTTTACTCAGAACACATGTTTAGTATACCTGTATTTAATGTATACCTGTCTGGTAAATGGTGTACTGCATTAAGTCTATGGTGGTGGTGGTTCAAAATAGTCTGACCTTTTAAAGACAAGGTTACTGATTCCGGCTGAGTCATTCCCTTAGTCTTGAGGTTAGCAACCAGCTTAGAAACAGCTGAGAGTGACATCACTGTGGCCATTTGAAAAACACAGAGAAAGAAGGGTACATCAGGCTGCTTCACGAAGACTAGAATAGAGACCTTCACAGAAGAGAGGGACCCCATATCAGAAGGAAGTGTGATCCAGAAGGATGGAGCTCATCAGAGACAGCCTTCTCTGAGAATCAAGAAAGATTCAGAACAGGTGAACTGAACAGATTGTGGCTTTTGGAAACTGAGTAACATAGTAGCAAATTGCATAGCTTTTTAAACACTGCAACCTGACTTAGGAGAGAATCCCCCTGTAAAGCTAAGGTTGAGGGATGGTCAGTATAAACACCTTAGGAAATGTAGATTACCTCTTATCTACCCCTGGTCTCTTTGCTTTTCTTGTTACTGTGTTGTTCCATGTATTTGTGTTTGATAAGAAAATGAACCGATATGTGTAAAAAGTGTGTGTATATGTGTTTGAAGGATAGACGGGAGGTTGTTGGTTGCCCAAATTTATGTTTCTCCAGGCTTAAATCACTGTGCCTTTTACAGTAGCCAAAAGAGGCACACAGTTCTAGAAGCACTGACTGAGGGTCCAGAGGAGAAAAATTCAAAAATGATCACTAATAGTACCAGAAAGACCTCAAGTCTCTCTGAGTCACAGCTGTGGTCAAAGGGAGAAAATACCATCCTAGATTTTTCTGTAACATATTTGGGACCTATTTGGAGAGAAGACAGAGGCATACAACTTTGAGTGCTTATGGAAAACACTAGTTTCCATTGGTACTGCATGTCACCTACTGACCCGTATTGCCCTCAGTATGAAATGTGTTATTGCAGTGATCCCTAGCTGCTTTTTTGTTGTTGTTGCTTTTGAACCCCAAGTTAAGTATGATGAAAACCTTCCAAATCTGCCTAGATTACTGCCAAGGAAGAGATGGGTGCATACTGATCCCCTGCCAGGCAAATGAAAAACTGGCAACATCCTGGGATGAGCTCTCCTGCTGCCAGTTTAGTTTTTGCTTACATGTGGCCAATGGTTGTCAACACTCATGGTGAGGGGGTATAAGCATGAGCTTGTCACCTCAAAGGCTAGGTTACCAGATTTAGCATTGTTTAAAGAAGTAAGTGGAAACACTTAAAGTTTAACATCTGACATGGTTGAATGTGGCTACGCAAACAATAATTTAAAAGAATTAGCAGTTCAAAAAAGTGATTCCTGACAAATTATATGAAGGAATGCTAACTAAAAGTACCATCTGTTATGATTAAAACTAGGTAATAGGTATACACGTCTACAAACAGAACACAAAATAATACAGGAAACTAATGAAGGTGATTTCTTGGAGTGGTGGACATCTGGATGATTTTTACCAATTCTTGTTGATGTTATAATGTTATGGGTATAACAAATTTAAAGTAACCAAAATTGGTGGATTTATAGCAAGTGATGGTTTTTTGCTTGAACTACAAAAAAAATGTCTTAACCTAAACCATTATCATAATCATTGAATCAGAGTGGCCCAAGTCCAGATTCTTGTAAGCTAAGCAGTTATGTAGGATGATAGAGTGGTGAGGCCCCATCTCCCAGGACAAAAACCAAAACAGCTCAGAAACGGTAATAGGATTGCTTAAGTGGGGTTTTTTTCTCCATAAAGGAAGGCTAATAACTAAACTCCAGAGCTGAATTGTTGAAGAGTTATACGAGTAACTCTAGCCTCATGGCTAGTTAGAAAGAGAAAAAAATATATGTCAATTTCATCTGGGAAACCATCCATAAAGATAAACAATAGGAAAGGTCTAGTGATGACAAATTGTGCATAGCAAATTGACCAGAAAAAAATCAAATTTTTCTTTGGGAGCAGATGAGTCTAACATAGTAGAAATATACATGTTCTGCAAAAGCAATTAGAACTGGAGTCCTTGAAAGAAGGCCAACTTAGCCAGAAAGCAGGAAGTTTCACTTCCCTAAACTTAATGATGTAGATGAAAATATGGATACTCTACGTCTGTCTGTTTACAATGAGCAGTTGTTTTGAATATTAAACTCTAAGGAGACATGGCAATAACTTCTGTAAATCAAAGCCTCTAGCTTAGATTTAGACAGCTTTAACAGACAGCAAGGTATATTACAATTTTTGGATCTAAATTAATCTAGTGGTGAAATGCATAAACTTTGGAGTCATGTAGACTTGGACTTGAATTCCACTTTTTCCTATCTGCATGATCTTGGGTAACTTGCTTAAACTCTCTTAGTATGTTTCCTCATCTATAAAATGAGGACAAGAATACTCTCTTAGAGACCATTGGGTTGTATTTAATGTTTTCAGTAGATGACCTTATCTATTCAAGGTAATTTAAGAAGAAAGGAGAAATCATTGTAAAGATACAGGGTGCCTTATGAACCCCCAAGGACATGAAATGTGGTAGGCCTCAGAAACAAGTCAATCTAGGAATTGAAACATAGGCATCAGTGAGTACTGAGTGAGTTTGTCTTAGAGCCAAATGGTCTTTTGTCTCTACATCGTTTTTTATTCTCTCTAAAGACTTACAAACGGATCAAATATAGCCTCTATATTACAGCATTTATTGATTTTAATATTTTATATATCCAGCTGCAAATTCCTACAAATATGAATTTGATTAGCATAGTTTACTTGATATTAAGTGTTGACCTCTGGTCTAGTCAACTGTGACTTGGTGGATCAGGGTCTTGTCATATGAAGGTCTACCCCTTCCTGGAATGTGATGATAAGGTGGGAATAAAGAAAAAGTGATACGCATCTCTATAACTGAAACTTGACTTGTTAGGAACAATATGAGGATCAAATGAGATAATGTATGTGAAGCATCTAGAATAGTGTCTACCTGATACATCGCTCTAAAATAGTCTGTGAAATAACAGGGCTGATGGACAAAGGCCATAAAATCTCATTGGCTTAATCTTTGAAACCATATTTTGCTGCACCTGTCATCAGAGAAGGAAGCTCATAGAAACATTGGTCATGTCATACCTATGAAAAATTATTTTCTTATCCAAAGTGGTCACTCTGAGAAGGAGGTGTTCCGGCAGCTGATGTTGCTGTGATCAGGTCCTCCAACCTGGAGAACGCTTGCATCCCCATCAGAGGCAAGACAGGGCACAAATGAAAGCTCATTGTTTTAACATTGAAATTTTATTTACTTTTTTTTTTTTTTTTGAGATGGAGTCTTTCTCTGTTGCCCAGGCTGGAATGCAGTGGCATGATCTTGGCTGACTGCAACCTCCGCCTCCCAGGTTCAAGCAATTCTCCTGCCTCAGCCTTCCGAGTAGTTGGGATTACAAGTGTGTGCCACCACACCCAGCTAATTTTTGTATTTTTAGTTGAGACTGGGTTTCACCATGTTGGCCAGGCCGATCCTGAACTCCTGACTTCAAATGATCCACCCTCCTCAGCCTTCCAAACTGTTGGGATTACAGGCGTCAGCCACCACACCCAGCCTGAAATATTACTCTTAACAAGCAC
Organism: Macaca mulatta; assembly: GCF_049350105.2. Classification (NCBI taxonomy): domain Eukaryota; kingdom Metazoa; phylum Chordata; class Mammalia; order Primates; family Cercopithecidae; genus Macaca; species Macaca mulatta. The sequence continues at coordinate 114,766,574 of NC_133410.1, read as the reverse complement.
CTCTGCTCTGGCTATGAGAAAGTATGTCTCCCAGGCAGAAAGAAGCAGGCAGTCTCCCAATGGACAAGCTTAGCTAAAACACAAGATAGGCAGTTTCATTCCTGCTTAAATTGGGCTGTCAGTTTTTAGATTTTAAATGTCCTCTTTAAGTAATGAAATTTTAGAAAATGGGCGTGAGTCACTGCATCCGGCCTGCAGTTTCATTAGGACATGCCAATTCTACCTCCTAGTAAATCCTTGACTTTGTAATTTGCAGTATTCCTGGGCTACCTTTAAAGTCTACCTATTATAGTAATTTTTTTTCTGACTCAATTTAAGTCATGGTTAGTTTCCTAAAAGTGAGTCATTTAAAAAATATACACATTAGTTTTCCATAGAAAAACACAGCATTTTGATGTATATATTCAAGTAGTTAAAATTAAATAGCCATATAGTGCTTAGAAATGTAAATAATAAAAACAATTTATAGAAAAATAAATATATGAAGTTGTTTAATGAGAAACAATGTTAATGATAGTGCCCAAACCAGCCACTGACTTAAGCTCAGATCTCCTCAAACCTTAATGTGCTTCCAAATGACTAACAATCTTGTTAAAATGCAGATTCTGATTCACTTGGCCTGGAGTAGGGCCTGAGATTCTGTATTTCTGACAGGTGTCAATGATGCTGCTGATGCTCTGATGGTTAGAAGACCATATTTTCAATCGCAAGGCCCTAGCCTTACAACTCTCACTTACGCTAAATGTATTTCAAGGAATTCTTGCCCCCAGACTATCTTTGTCTTACTGGGGAAAGTTTCAAATCTGTCTCTTTTTCTTTAATATTGGGAATACTGCTCTGATGCTTTGGGTCTCGTGAACCAGGACCTCAGAGATGACACATTCACATTTTGCATTGTAGGTGATAACCTTTATTTTTATACCAGAGGTAAAAGCTTCAATTTGCATGAATCCCAGTGACATTAAATGACATTTTACAGACATGTAAACTCTTGAGAGGTCTGAAAAAGCAACACTCTAGAAATTCGTGTGTTTACAGGGAATGAACCTTAAAACACCTCAATAGCAACTGAGAAATCACTTTGCAGCATGCTTAGCTACTCTCTGCATGTGAACTTTCATTGCCAGCGAAAGACCCCCAAAATGTCAGATGACATAAATCATGTTATCCTGAAAATAGCACATGAATATTTTTCCCAGAATAATTGTGAAATTATTCATTACTTTATTCTGAAAATGCAAAGAGATATTCTAAAAGTTGTAAAAATTTGTTATTTTCCTAAGAGAAAATCTTTTTAATTGACACATACTAATTGCATATATTTATGGGGTACATAGTGATGTGATACATATAATGTAAAGTGATCAGATAAAAGTAATTAGCATATTCATCATTTCAAACATTTACCGTTTCTTTGTGTTGAGAACATTCAATATCCTTTTTCTAGCTATTTGAACCTATGTAACAGTATTGTTAGCCATAGTCATCGTACGGTGGTACAGAACACTAGAACTTATTCCTCCTGTCTAGCCGTAGATTTATAAAAATTTTTACACAAATAAAATAATGCAATTTATGTGTTTTCACTTTTCTCTTTTTTAACTTAATGGTCTTTGGTTTTCTCATGTACTAGCATGTATATGTGTGTGTGTGCACGCATGTGTGTTAGTTTTTAGCATATGCGGTAATACCTGCATAGCACTTATTTTCATACATTTGTATGTATTCTGAAATTGTATGTAAAATTTTTTGGCCTGAGGTAGAGAGTTCATATCCATTAAATTAAAAAAAACTAATTTGATACTTGCATTCAATTTCACTGTATTACTAACATTTTTTGAACGCTTCTGGTATACTAGATACAATATTAACTACCTTACAAGCATTATTTCATTACATCCTGAGGCAATATTTAATGTAGGATGATGTATAGCTAAGGTACAGAAGGGAGTCACTGCTTCTAGCTGTCACAGAAACCCATCCTGCCTCCATATTCAGCTCTGTGATTCCTTACTTGTTCTAGCATATACAGTGACAAAAACAAAACTTTATTTCTTATGGAACACAATTCTATAAAGAACTTATTACCCATTGCTAATGGCAAAGGTAAAAAGAAAGAGAACACAGTCTAAGACAGTCATTTGGATAAATTGAAGTGAAATGTCATATTTGGCAGTGGTTCAGATGAGCATCATAACCAACTTCATCATTGCGAAAGCACTTCAATGGCCATTCCAGTTTGAGTGCAAAAACTGCTCAAGTGAAAGAGAAAGATATAATGAAAAATTAATAGTCATTTAACTGATGGTATCAAGACAGGCACAGGAAAGGAATCTGTAAGTGGTAATGGAAAGTTGTTTGAGAGAAAGCCAGGCCCTTCTATAAACACTGCCATAGTCATCAGACTGGGGGTTTGCAAGGACAAATCTCTTGTGAAAGTCAAAGGCCAGCTTAACCAGATTGTTTGAATTGCTTCTCTTTTCTCTGTACTCTCTGGCACTCACCTAGTTCAAGCTTTTTTGACTTCTCATCTGGACTAGACCAGTAGACTCTCATTTGGTCTCCCTGACACTAATCTCACTGCCCACAGCCACCCTAACCCAACTCATGTTATGCTGGTAACAGAATCACCTTTCAAAATGCAGATCTGACTTTGTCATTCCTCTACAAATCCTTCAGTGAAGCTACATCAAATACAGGGTAAGGTCTAAACAGCTTTTTGTGCATTCCAGTTCCCCGCAGTTTGGCTTTGCTTCTCTCTTCACTCCTTCTAACCTTAACCCTTAACTCTATGCTCCAGATATACCTTGTTACATCCAGTTCCTCAAATATACTAGGCTATTTCATCTCTTATGGGCATGTGCTGCCCTTTTTATCTGGAGTCACTAGACCACCATGGGCATCATGAGCACAGGGGCAATCTGCCTTGCTTCTTATTTTCAGAGCCTAGCACAGCCCTTAGGAGGTGCTCTACAATATACATTGAATAAATGTCCCTTTAGTTCTTCTCCCACCTCCTGTGTTACTGCTGAACCTAGCATATATCTCAGATGATGTGCTTATTACATCACATCGTGATTATTTATGCCCCTATTTTCTCCCACTAGGTAGTGTGTAATTGAAGACAATTTCTTATTTGTATCTTTGCTAAATAAGTATTTCACACAGGGCCAGTATAGAGCCCAATAATTTTTTTAACATAAATTAAGTATGTGACTTTTTCTTCTCTTCATTTATTTATCTTAGGATAAATCCTCATGCTGGTATTCCTCAGTCAAAAGGTTTAAACATATTTTTGGTTTATAACACATATTCTCAGGGTGCTCTTAGGATTTTATCTATTAGGAGTTTTATTACTTTAGGATGTCAGCAGCCACACACGAATGCATTTTATTTTACCACCATGTCACTCACACTGTTTATATCAACACTCATTATTATTTTTTAAATTAATCTAGGAGGATTATGTGTGTGGCAAATGGCATGGCAGATTGTTTCAAGATATATTTCTGCAGTTCTTGTAAACGGCTTACTTCTAAAAGAGAAAAAAGTAATGTGTCTGTCTGTTCAGAGTAGCAGGAAGCTCTGGGGTCTGCTGGATTGTATCCAGAAATTGTCTTCTCTACTTCCACTGTATTGAACTTATTTTAACCATCAAAAGTCAGTTCCTATGCATGCATAGAACAGGTCCCTATTCCAAAATAATTTGAATATTTTTTACATATTTTTTACAAATTATTTTTTACAAAATAATTTGAATATTTCAATCTAGGGGATAAGTTAGTCTTCATTTCAATGAGTAATGGAAGCAAAAACTCTTCTCCACTTTTCCTGATTTATCAAGCAGTTTTCCAAAGATTTCTCATGTTCATTGATGGCTTCTGACTTTGGAACATTTTAGCATGCTTAACTGATATTTATCTAGTATTCAAGTCTTCTGGGTCTCGTTTCTTCATTGTCATCTTCTATTTTCTGAGCCCTTTGGGGCAAAAACATTTCTAGTTGAATTAATCTAACACACATGCTGAGAACATACTTTCCGAGTACCTGACTGAGGTCGGAGTTCTTACGAACAGTCCCTGCAGTGAAGCCTCTCACTGTTTCTTTCTGTAGGAATTTTGTGCTTGTAATAAAGTGCATAGCGGGTGGGGTGGGATGAGAGAAGCGCAGAGAAGGGGTAAAGGAAGCGCATGTGTTAGCTATTCCAGCTCTCATCATACTTTCTGTTTGGATAGCATATCACGTTTGGCTGGGGCTGAAAAACAAAATCCTATATTTAATGAGCCAATAAAATGCCTGGAGCAGCAGGGTCCTGGGGGGGCTTGACTTTCCACCAAGCTAAAAGCCAATAATTGAGCCTGTGTGCCAGCTGAGACCTGGAGATTTCTACTGAAAGAGCCCTGGCTTTTACATGTTTTTCCATCTCATGTGCAGCCAGCTTCTGATGAGGACTCAGGTCTCAGATTCTCCAGAGAGTTAACTGCTATCACCTAAATTATTTTGATTAACCCTTAACTCTGAGAGTCTCAATTTACTGACATGCCACATTAATACTCTTGTGTAAATGTCTGCAGGGGAAAGTGATAAACCAGGTCTAATGCCAAGGGGCTGAGGGTGAGCCTTTAAAAAACATTTTTTTTTTTTGAAGCTTGAAATAGAATTGTAACAGTTTCTGCTCAGAAATACACAAGGGAGAAGAAAAGGTTAGCAAGAAAGACCATTTTATATTATTCTATTCTAAACTAACCTCCCCCTTAAGTGACAAGTTTAGCAGTGAGGTTGCTTAAGTGGAGATATATTTTAAAACACATTGCAGGGAGCCCTCTCCTTTATCATATTTTTAAACAGTTTTCATAGTCTAACCCGTCTAAGAAAATGTTTAGAAACTAACAAAGCATAGGTTAGTTCAATTAAATGTGTGGACTTAGAAGGCTAGCATTGTGATGGCTTTTGAGCTTGATCTAGGATCTGGATCCCAAGGAGGGAGATATGATAAAATAATCAATCATATGCCCACAGCCCTCTGAAGTTTTGATAGATTTTTCAAGGTATATAAAATGAACTTAAAAAAATTATCAGATTCATATGTCAGGTTTACTATGTAGCTGTAATTGCACATCCCCCAATTTTAAAAATAATAGGCAATGTATTTGAAGATGGTTCATTACAACTTGGGTAGGTATATGACATTACGGGCTAGACCAGCTATGTCAATCTTATGCCATTTCATTTGCAAAGAGGTCTTATGCCACTTTATTCTTCTTTCATTTTAAAACGTCTCTAAAGCATTTAGTATAGTTATATAGGATTAAAAGTTGTGTTTAAAATAATTTAGTCAGGAAATTGTTCCTCGCTAGCCTGCATTTGCAAACTATGTGTACACAAGCTGGCCAGTGTAGCAACTAACTCTGAAGACTTGTTTTCTAGAGCCAGCTTTTGTCTTCTGTTCTCTTTTGTCCCTTGTAGTCCCTTTCTTCTGTATCAGTCTCCTCTCATGTAAGTGTTGAAAGTCAAAAAATGAGAAGCAAGCTACTGAAGGAAGTGAATGATAAGAGATGAGTGGCACCTGGAAAATCCTGCTCAGCTACCTCTAACTAACCAGCGTTGAAGGAGTGTCTAGGCTGTTTTATGGATTTTCTCATATGCTCTTAATTACATGTTATCCTCCATGATTGTAAAACTTTCCCCTTAAATTAGCCTCTTTTTCAAGAAGATGTATATAAAACACCTTTTTTCTTTGAGGAAGCAAAATTTTCATTGGCATCAGTAAAAAATTAAACTGAAATATATCACCACTGAAGAAAACAAATCAGTAATGGTTGCTATAATGTAATTAATATAGTCATGTATTATAAAATAATTTATTAAAGTGAGTTTCTCTCAGAGATCTACTTTAAAATTAAGACCAGATATCCTTGGCTTAGCTTTAGGTTTTGAAATCAGATGGCATGCCCCAACCCTTCCACTATTTCAATGGTTCTCCAACTGTGGTGTGCACGAATCAGAATCAGCTGAATTACATTAAAACACAGATTGTTGGGCCTTCCTCCGGAATTCCTGATTTAGTATGTCTGGGATGGGGCAAGAGAATTTGAATTTCCAAAAATTCTCAGGTGTGAAAGGAACAATTCTAAAGATGCCTCACCAAGGAATCCATCCCCTGATTATTTAAACACCAATCTAGATGCTGCTGTGGAGGGAATTTGCAGATGGAATCAAGGTTACTAATGAACTGACCATAAAATAGGGAGATTAGCCCAGACTGCCAATGTAATCTAATGAGCCCTTAAAAGCAGGTGAGGCAAACAGGAGCAGTGAGGCCGAAGAAGAGGTCGGAGCTGTTTAGGGCATGAAAAACATTCACTCTGTCCTTGCTAGCTTTGAAGACGGAGGAAGGAGCTGTGAGCCAAGGAATGTGGTTGGCCTCTAGAAACAGAATGACCCCCAGTGGCTCAAGGAAACAGGGACCTTGGTCCTATATGGAACTGGCTTCTGATACCCTGAATGTGCACGAAAGTGGGTTCATCCTCAGAGCTTCTGGAAAGCAGTGCAGCTCTGCTGAAACCTTGATTTCGGCCTTGTAAAAACGCTAAGCAGAAAACCAAGCTGGGTTCAGACTTCTGATCTACAAAAACTGTGAGATAACAAATTTGTGTTATGTTAAGTCATTTAATTTGTGGTCATTTGTTACAGCAGCAACAGAAAATCAATGTCTGGTAATACTGAGGCCACTGGTCCCAGCGTTACAACTTAAGAATCACTGGCTTATCTTTTGAGAGTCTTGTATTATTATCAATTTACAGGCTTCTGAAAAAGTTCAGTTATTTTCTTAGTTTCATTCTCTGAAACAGGGCAAATAAGTGCAGAGTGATATTATTTTGAATGAGATAGTATAAGTAAAATACATAGAACAGTACTTAGTCCTGCAGAATGTTCAATAAATAGTAGTTATAATTTCTTTTTGTTTTGTTTTGTTTTGGAGACGGAGTCTTGCTCTGTCGCCAGGGCTGGAGTGCAGTGGCCGGATCTCAGCTCACTGCAAACTCCGCCTCGCGGGTTTACGCCATTCTCCTGCCTCAGCCTCCCGAGTAGCTGGGACTACAGGCGCCCGCCACCTCGCCGGGTTAGTTTTTTTTTTTTTTTTTTTGTATTTTTTAGTAGAGACGGGGTTTCACCGTGTTAGCCAGGATGGTCTCGATCTCCTGACCTCGTGATCCGCCCATCTCGGTCTCCCAAAGTAGTTATAATTTCTAATAGATATCACTTACGAAAGTGCTCCGTGCCAGATACTGTGCTGATTATTTACCATGAATTTTCCCAATTAATTCTTATAATAACTCTATGAGGTAGATACTGTCGTTCTTTTCGTTTCACAGATGTGCAAACTGGGACTCGATATTGCCCGCGATCAGGCAGTCAGTAAAATGGAGGTAAAATGCGAACCCAGGCAGTATGGCTCTGAACCTAAACTCTTAGCTGCTATTAACTTCTTATACGGTTATTTCATGTCTGATTATGCATTCTTATCTTACTTGCCACTTGAGTTACACATTCCTATATAGTTTCACAAAACAATACACTGTAAGCTATACCTTTTCTTTTTTTTTTTTCTTAGATGGAGTCTTGCTCTGTCGCCCAGGCTGGAGTGCAGTGGTGCCATCTCAGCTTACTGCAGTCTCCACCTCCCGGGTTCAAGCGATTCTGCTGCCCCAGCCCCCTGAGTAGCTGGGATTACAGGTGCGCACCACCACGCCCAGCTAATTTTTGTATTTTTAGTAGAGACAGGGTTTCGCCATATTGGCCAGACTGGTATCCAACTCCTGACCTTGTGATCCGCCCACCTCAGCTTCCCAAAGTGCTGGGATTACAGGCGTGAGCCACCATGCCCAGGCAGCTATACAATTTCTTTCTTAAACTTTGCTAACCTAGGAAAGCATATTTATTACTTATTCAGTCAATATGTTTTAAACATACACTGTGTATCGGGCATGGTGCTAGGACTGTGCTTACAAACTTGTGAGTGGTCTCTGGTCCTGTTGAATTTATAATAACTAAAATTAGCAGCTATTAACATACTTGACAGAGAAACACTGTAGAGTCATTTCTAGTAAAACAGAAATAGTACGGCAATGCCATCATCATCATTATTTGGCACAATTCTTGTAGTGCTAGCACCACAACCAAACTTGGCCAGATTTACCAAATAAAAATACGAGACACTTAGTTAAACTCGAGTTTCAGATGAACAACAATTTTTTAGTAATAGTACTCTAAAGCATTGCATAGGAAAAACTCATACTAAAAACTTATCAGTTTACCTGAGCAAATAATTTTTGATCCTCTATTTCATCTGGCTACCCCTAAATGCCACTACAGAAAATGACTATAGCTATCTGACTATTATTTGCAAATAATCACCTGGAAAACTATTAATGCCAATAAAATTAAGTTAAATGGCTGGCTATAAAATATTAAAGTCAATGGTGTTTACATATACTAACTGGTTATACAGTAGGAAAACATGAATAATCAACAATAACAAAGATGAAACTTACTTGTTATAAGAATAATAAGTATAAGTATAAGAATAATCAACAATAACAAAGATGAAACGTTTATTATGTGTGGGATAATATGAAAAAGACATATGAGGGCTATGAAAAGATTCTTGCAAGAATGTATAGGAATATGCTGTGGATTCAGGCATCAGTGCTTTTTAAATTGCATATTTAATGCAACCCCACTGAAGATTCTACTGGCATTGAGCTCAGGGAGTGAGATGAGGGAATATTTGCAAAATGACTCCAAAAGTTTTTGGACAAGTAAAGTATGATAATAGCTCGAAGTCTGCAAAAGAGGAGTAAAAGGGGTGACGACATGGGCAGACTGAATTTGGTTCAGGAGAGCCAGATCTTGATAAAAGTGGGATTTAAGTTCAGCAACTGTTTGCATAAGCCTTTTGGCATTGGGATGTAAATTCCAAGTATAAAGGGTTGTGGTGTAGCACAGGGAAGCCACAGCATGGACAGGATAGTGTTGCTGGGCCACGAGCCCCTGCCACTGGCATAGTGAGGTGTAGCCAAAGAAAGCTACATTGAGGGATGAAACATTTGCTCAGCTGCCTCTCGTTCACCAAACTGGAGAACTCAATTAGGAAGAGGGGAGTACAGGTGCACTCTTCCTGCCAGTTGATGGCCTACCTGAATATCTGCAAAGACATGTCACTAAGCACTCATTTTAAAGGGGAGAAGACATGATATCTAGACAAAATCTCACAAAGCAAAATATTTTTACATTTGGCTTTAGAAAAACAAAAAACATACTTAGGTTGAAAAAAGTCATTAATATCTAGCAGATAAAATGCCAATATTTCTAATATACAAAAATGTTAAATTTTGTACAGAAAATACACAATAGAAAAATTGATGTTTACCAAAAAAGCAATGGGAATGGCCAAAACCCAAAAATTTGTAAATACAATAAGATTCTATTGATTTTTTTTTCTAAGCAATCAGCCTAATAAAGGAGGAGGTAGATAATCCCTTATCTGTAAATGATAAAGGACACTATCATAAATTGTTGGATTTTAAAATGTTAAGAGCTGGAAAGCACCTGAGATTTTTACATTCCTGGCATAGCCAACAGGTTAGGCCATAACAGTTTCATGGATGCCTGGGCCAGAGAAAAAACTTTATTACTCACAGCAATAACCAGAATAGCAACATCTTCTAATGCCAATTTTCTAAGCCCAAAGGGACAAGGTGACTCTTTACCTGGAATATGCTGTAAGGAAATTATTAGAATAGGGTACAAACATAAACGCACCTAGGCATATATTTTCATTGAAGCATTATTTAGAATATTAAAATTTAGAAATGTGTCTGTTTAAGTGATGGTATAGCCATACAAGAGAATATTATGAAACCATTAAAATGATCATGTAGGTCTATATTGACATGAATTTAAATATCTGAAATATTTATGGGAAGGGGTGAACTAAACCATGTCTGCCCAAAATTTCGCCTAGCCGCCAGTGTGACATAAAAATTTACAAAAACAAGATTCTATTGTTTTAAAAACTGTCAGGCTGGGCACGATGGCTCATGCCTGTAATCCCAGCACTTTGGGAGGCCGAAGCAGTGGATCAGGAGTTTGAGACCAGCCTGGCCAACGTGGTGAAACCCTGTCTCTACTAAAAATACAAAAAATTAGCCGGATGTGGTGGCAGGTCCCTGTAATCCCTGCTACTCGGAGACTGAGGCAGGAGAATCACTTGAACCTGGGAGGCGGAGGTTGCAGTGAGCCGAGATCACGCCATTGCACTCCAGCCTGGGCAACAAGAGTGAAACTCCATCTCAAAGAAAATTTTTAAAAAAATCCTAAAACTGTCAGTCTGATGTGGGAGGAGGTAGAGAATACTTGATTTGCAAGGGATAATGGACACTAACATAAACTGTTGGTGAAAATGTGCGTCAAGAGCTGGAAAGCACCTGAGATTTTTACTGTGTTTGGAGACAAGGCCTTTAAGTAGGTAAGTAAGGTTACATGAGGTCAAAAGCTTGGGGCCCTGTTCTGGTAGGATTTGTATCCTTATAAGAGGAAGACAGAGACACCAGAGTATCTTTTATATTATTTGACTTTCTGTGTAAACATCTGTGTCTTTTATTGTCAAGCAAAAAAAAAATAGTTTTCATTTTAGGGAAAAAAGGAAGTGCCTCTTGAAGCCAACCTCAGCATAACTCCATTTTTTTTTTTTTTTTTTTTTTTTTTACCTTTCTGGTTTGTCACATTTCAGCTACTCTTATGATTGTAGGGACGTGATAATTCCCACTCAGTGATTTTATTGGTAAGTCAAGTGTATCCTGAGATAAATAATCTTAGATGTTATGGTAAGTGGCTCCTGAGGAAAGAATAGTCAGGGTCTTGGGAGACAGGGCTAATACCACACGACACGTTAGATTTCAGCCTGCTTAAGTTCACATTCAATAAGAGTTTCCCAGTCATTAGGTTGGTGGAATATCTTTTGCTTCAATCTCTCTGCTATCCAATACAATGCCAACTTATTTTAGTGGTTCTTTCCTTTGATCAACTGCTTTGATTTCAGATGTTATTGGTGTGGTAAATTTTTAAAAGGCAGAGATCCAGAGATAATTTCCTTTTTAATCATAGTTAGTACTTTGGTGTAGGCAGAAAAGCAAATGCAGTATTGCACATACTGTTAAGGCAATTTTTTTTTAGTTAGTACACAGAGAAGGCTTGTGGGTTTTTTTTTTTTTTTTTTGGTTTGTTGTTTGTTCGAGATGGAGTTTTATTCTTGTTGCCCAGGCTGGAGTGCAATGGCACAATCTCGGCTCCACTGCAACCTCTGCCTCCAAGGTTCAAGCTATTCTCCTGCCTCAGCCTCCAAAGTAGCTGGGATTACAGGCATGCCCTACCACACCTGGCTAATTTTTTGTATTTATTAGAGATGGGGTTTCACCATGTTGGTCTGGCTGGTCTCGAACTCCTGACCTCAGGTGATCCACCTGCCTTGGCCTCCTAAAGTGCTGGGATTACAGGAGCTAGCCACTGTGCCCAGCCCAAAGGCTTGTTTTTTATGAGCTGTATCACTATGCATCCTGCCTTATTCAAAGAAAGTATTTCCATTATAATTGATGTTGGCCTAATTATAGCATCCTACCATTTCCATATAAGTTTGATATATTAATTTCTTATTTTATCACATTTATAATCATCCAATTATGCATTTGTGGCCCTAATTGTTGGCAAGGAATGAGACATGTAACCCAGATGTCACTTGGGCTTTCAGTTTCTTGAAGGTTTAGGTGACTTGGGCTCAAATTCTCAATATGCTGGATTTTGCATGTATAGAATGTGCAATGATTACATCAGGGTATTTGGGATATCTATCACTTATTTGCTTTGTAAACATTTCAAGTTCTCTCTTCTAGAGACTTTGAAATATACAGTATGTTATTGCTAACTATAGTCACCCTGTTCTGCTATGTAATGTCAGAACTTGCACCTTCGATCTCACCATATGTTACGCTCATTAACCAAACTCTCTTCATCACCCCTCCCACCCATACATCCTCCCCAGCCTCTGATATCTATTACCCTGTTCTCTATATCCTTGGGATCAAGTTTGTAAGCTCCCATATTAGTAAGAAAATGAGAAATCTTTCTGTGCATGGCTTATTACACTTAATAACCTCCAGTTCCATCCATGTTGCTGCAAATGACACCTCATTCATTTTTTATGGCTGAATAGTATTGCGTTGTGTGTATAACACATTTCCTTCATCCATTCATCCACTGATGGACACTTGGGTTGATACCCTGTCTTTGTTATTGTGCATAGTGCTGAATATGCCACTTTTTGTGTATGTGTATTCACCACATAACTTCTATGACTTCCCAATTCCATTTTTCTTATGGTCATCTCTAATCATCAATCTTAGCATGTTGATACCATTACAATCCAGCCTACGCCAGCCAACATGAAAACTTTCACTATGTCATTTTCCATGAAAGTCCAGTCAATGATTTTGTGAATTTAGTAATATTACTGAAGATGTGAAGGGTTGTAGGAAGAGATCACATCACAGTCTTCCAACGTTTGCCTGTACCTTTAGACTCTGCCACCTTCTAAATGCCCATGCCTCTGACACAAAACCCTTCCATGACCTGCAGACCCATTGAAAATTTGGTAGAGTTCTATCAGTTTGACTTCTTTTATGGAGGATATTCTTTTCAGGTTATTCTGCTCACCTCTACCACCTGGAATTATGGAGAATGTACATTTTTTCATTTTGTTGCACTAATGATAATGAAATGTAACATTACTGAAGCTCATGCCACAAATCAGTGCCAGGGGTGATATGCTCACTTAACAGGTGTTTAGGCATCCTCCAAATATTCAGTATTAAGTACTGGAAATACAAAGATAAGACATAGTCATGGGAGAAACATTTTAAAAAGGTTTTTCCTTTTGGAAGAAATGTTATTATGAAGTTACAGAAATTAAGAAGGAAGGCTTTTGGAGATCATCTGCTTCAACCCTTCATCATTGTAGAGATGAGAAAAGTAAGGGATAAGATCATACAACTGGTGGCAGAGCTGGGATTGATACACGTGCCTTCAGTCTCAGTCTAGTTCATTTTCCTGAACATCATGGAATATGGAAGATGTCCATCACATTAAGGATACAAATAAGGATACAAAAATGTGCTGGAGAAACACCAAGAGGGAAAACTCAAGAGATTTACAGAGAAAGAAGAAATAAAACAAGCAGGGCCTCCTAATAAGAAAAAGTAAAGGAAGACATGACAAGTAACAAGACAGTGGTGGTTTCATGTGAGTAGGAATAGTTCACCAGCCAAATGAGGCATGATGCAAAGGGAGCGAACACAGGTATATGTGTGAGTAGGTGGGAAAAGAAGAAACATAAAACCAGTGCTTCCCCAAGCTTGATAATGTTCCATCTTGATTGTACCCAAAATTTCTTATGTCATTTTTCTCAATATGGGCCATGAAAGAAGAAGTTGGTAATTTTTGAGACATTGAGCATCTTTGAGATTTCTTTTACTTTTTTTCTTTCTTTTGGAGACAGGGTCTCACTCGTGCCACCCAGACTGTAGTGCAGTGGTGATCATGGCTCACTGCAGCCTTGGCTTCCTGGGCTCAGGTGATCTTCCTACCTCAGCCTCGCAAGTAGCTGGGACTAAAGGCACATGCCATCTTGCCTTGCTAATTTTTTTGTATTTTTAGTAAAGATGAGGTTTCACCATGTTGACCAGGCCAGTCTCGAACCCCTGGGCTCAAGTGATCTGCCTGCCTTGGCCTCCCAACGTGTTGGGATTACAGGCATAAGCCATCATGCAGGATTTCTAAGGGTTGAAAAAATGAATGGAATGATGAAAAAATAAAATAAACTTTTTCTCAAAAGATTTGTTGGAATTACGGGAGTAGGCACTGGAGCTTCAACCAGTAAAGTTAAATGTGACTGTTAATCCAGGGACTTTAGTATATGATTTATATGGTCCAGAAGTTTCACAACACTGGGCTGCTTGGAAGTGGTGATAGGGAGAAATTGGAAATGTGGTGAGACTTTTGTTACTCCCTAGTGCATTAAAAAAATGGGAAACACCAATTATGTGAAGGATATTTCTACCTCTAGTTTTGTAGTGGTTTCATTCTCAATTAGTACACAAATTGTCCTTATATGTGAATTGGTAACTTGGACCAGTTATAATCCAATTTTTTTTTAAAGTTTATTGCTTGGAAGAAATGAAAGCCCACTTAAAGTAGAATGTATACATTAGGAATAGAAAACAAAATAGAGCAAAGTCATGTAGAAACTAGAACTGGAAATTTAAAAAGTAAGACGCTTCCTCTGTCCTTTAAGTCTACATGTTTTTTTCAACTGCTACATAGTATTTATACATGTTTAGGGGGCACATGTGATATTTTGATACATGCATAGAAAACATGATTATCAAGCGAGGTTATTTATGATATTGAAAACTTTTGTGTTGGGAACATTTCAAATCTTCTATTTTGAAATATACAATATATTGCTAACTGTAGTCACCTACTATGCTGTCGAACACTAGAGCTTACTTTTCTAACAGTATGTTTGTGCCCATTAACTAACCTCTCTTAATCCCTTCCTCCCATCCACACACCCTTCCAGCCTCTGGTAACTATTATCCTACTGTCTACCTCCATAAGATCAACTGTTTTGGCTCCCACATATGAGTGAATACATGCAACATTTGTTATTCTATGCCTGGCTATTCCACACAACATAATGACCACCAGTTCCATCCATGGTGCTGCAAATAACAGGATTTATTATGGCTAAATAATATTCCATTGTGTGTGTGTGTGTATGTGTATATTTTTTTCTTTACCCATATATACACTGATGGACACTTAGGTTGATTCCGTGTTGTTGCTATTGTGAATAGTGCTGCAAAACACATGGGAGTGCAGGTGTCCCTTTGAGATACTGATTTTCTTTTCTTTCCTTTGGATAAATCCCCAGTACTGGGATTGCTGGGTCATATGGTAGGTGGCTTGTGTGGTTTCCAGCAGTGGCAGTAGCAGGCCAGGAGGGCCAGTCCCAACGTTGGTAGGTTGTGTGGGTGGTGATGGTGGCGCTAGGCAGTGCAGTCCTATTCTCAGGCCCCCAGATAGTGTGCCTGTTCAGACTGTGGTGGATGCGGCATCTTGAGTGCAGGTGGCAGGTGTTCTGGTCCTCTTGTTAGGTCCTCTGATGGTCCAATTGGGAGCCAGAAGCCACAGGCAAGGCATGTCAACCCCCAGGGCCTTGGGACAGTGTGCTTGCATGCCAGTGGCAGGCAGGCTGGGACTTTCGTCCAATCTGCATGTTCTTCATGAGTGCTTAGCAGTATTTCCTACTAAACCTAAGTGGTTTCATCAGCACATGCCCATTATGGCTGCATGACCCAATTCTACATGCTACTGCTTCCGCTTCTTGTACCCGTCGTCATATTTGCTATTTAGTCTGCCTTACAGCTCAAATTCTTGAGGGAGAATCTGGCTCACTGTGCTCAGTTTACATCTTCATTTCCTTTTATAAAGTTGCCACTGTTGGTCAACTCAGTTGTGACTACAGAGGAAGTTATAACCTACCCTGGGCTGGTTTTAAGCCCTTTTCTCCAAGAGAATATGGTTTGCTGTTTCTAAGAAAAGTCCACATGATAGGATCTGTGATCTAAGTTATCTTTTTCAAGCTTGTAGTTTTGGATAAAAAATTCATGAAGCTTCTAATTCATTAAGCATTTCTAAGCGGTCTTTTGGTCTGGGATTCAGATTCAGGCTCTCTTTAGTGAGGACCTAAGAAATTTAGAATTTGGGTTCTCACGAGGTGAAGGTGAGAAATTGAAAGTGCTGGAAATGTGGGGCTTTCTCTCCTTAAGCTGTAAAGAGCCACAACGCTGCATAATATAGTTAATGTTGCTGATTCTTTAATGTAGCACCAATTTAAAAGAAAATCAGAATAGATTTTTAAAGAAGTCTGTATTTGACATGGTGTGCCTCCCAAATAAAAGCTAGTTTGAGAAGGAGAGGAAATAAAAGAAAATAGGTCTGTAGTAGGAGGTTGTCCCAACTGGGGAGTGGGGGTAGGTTTTTTCCCCTTGTCTATAGGTTTTGTAAATGGCGAAATCAGAGAATTCCATTTTCTCCTTTGTGGAGATGTTAGAATCTAATGCAAGGCATCATTTATGCTTCTTAGTAATGTCTGCAGCATTTGGCGGGTCATAGTGAAGGATTTTATTGATTACATTATGAGATATGGATTCAGAAGTCACCAAGACTTTTAGTTCCAGGATGGTTCCTGTACATGCAATGACAGGCTGGCTGTTCATCACTGCAGCTAACACTGAGTTCTCACTGCAGCTAACACTGAGTACCTCGTGGCATGCCCAGTTACAGTCCTGGTGAGAGATCTTCAGGGAGGTAATTGTGGTTTCTTTCATTGCCTTCATGTGGCCTCTGAGTGAGGATCCTCACAGTTCCTTTCACAATCTGGAGCAGTAAGTGCACTAATATAGCTCATGGTAATTTTGACTTATCTTGTCTACTGAATTGAATCAATGCTCCCCAATCTCTTTAATAAAACCATTTCCCACAGATGATGAGCAGCTGTTCTTGTCCCAAGATGCTCTAAGAAGGACAACCAGGGGCTAGAAACTGTTTTTCTTCTTTAATTGAAAACAAGACTCCCTCCTAGGAAGGGGAGAGCAGGAAGAAGTTGATGAAAGAGTGAGCCAGAAAGGATGGAGGAATGTAAGGAAGGAGGAGTGTTGTCAGCAGCCTGCCTACAGAGGCTGTATTCGAAGACTATCCAGCTCTCTTGTGTGTGCTACAATTGAAAATGGTTAATAGAGTACTTTGCATCAAGTAGATTTCTTAAAGAGGGAGTAGGACACAGGCATTACGGCTATTGGAATTTAACCCATCTGCCAGAAAGAACAAAAGTGATCAGAGCTGTCTGGGTGGTTTCTGATGTCTTAACTACTGCTTATGATTTGCTCTGCTAATAATTTTCTGCTTTCACATGAGAGCCCCCACGTGTAGAGGATGAGGTGGAAGTAGCATGAGTTATATAATTTTTTTAAAAACATGTTATATCAAAAAAAAGGTTTTGTTTTACCTTATATTCTCCTAATTGTCTCCCTTAGTCATTGCAAGAGGAGGGCAGTAGGCAACAGTGCCAACCAGCTCTGCTGGCGAGGTTGATGTGGGAGACTCAGTGAAAGATGGGATGCTCAGACATCCAGTTTAGTTACAGTGGACTGATAGGTCTGTTATTCTGGGAATTTGATAGTCTAAAGGTAATAGTACATGTTGTATTTCTACTAAATTTTTCCAACTGTAACTCATCTTTACATTTTGAATCTTCACAGCAAAAGAGACATCTTCAATGACTAAGTCCTGAGTATTTTTATCCTAAAGAGTAGAATAGGCTTTCCTGCTGATTCTGCCATAATACATGGGAAACACTCCTGTAATGGAATTAATACCTCTTTTGCATCAAAATAAACCACAGTCCCAATTCCTAACAGTGGAAATAGAAAACAGCTGGTGAAAACAAGGTGGTATGTGCAAGCCAGCTTTGAGGAATTATTCATATTCATTTTCAGAAGCAAACTTTTATGGGCTTGTTTTTCTTTTATTGCAATGAGCAAACATTAGTTTGGGAAAAAGGCTGTTATCCTAAAAGCATGAAAAACACTTCAGCTGCACCATCTTAGCTGTGACAAGTTTTGGTGATGACTGATGGGTATAATATTGACAACTTCATTTCAAGAACAGATTGTCAACCTAGAGTGTGGAAGACAATATTATTGGCTCTGGATGAGCAAAATTATTGGTTGTGTCTCTGGAAGGTCTTATTCCAAGAAGGTGAACTCTACTATGTGAGGTGGGGATGGCAAGAGAAGAGGAGAGATGTAACTATGTGTCTTTGAATATAAAAGAAACTGGTCAGATGCATATTTTTAAGACAGGATTGTTGTCCATGTCGGTTAAATAACAGGGTACTATTATTTTACTGCTGAACTGTGAAATTTACCATTTTTATCCGCTTTGCCGTTAAGTGAACTCCTCCCAAATTGTCATCTGCATTGGTACTTAGTAAGGACACATTTGCCACATGTGTGTTTGTGTTATGGGTACGAAGGTAGATACATATGGCCAACCAACCAGATAGTATACGATAAAATGCTGCTAGTGTTAAAGGAGAAAGAGCCCTTCTGGATTCCTTAATACGTACTTCCATTCAAAATGAAAGACAGCAAGGTTAGTGGGAGGTGGGATGAAGGCACAGGAAGTGGGACAGGCATTACTAGAGTGGTGCATTTAATAACACAGCTGACAACAGCTTTATGCCAAGTCATTTCACGTCTGAATCACATTGGTGCTGTGTGTGTGTGTGTGTGTGTGTGTGTGTGTGTGTGTGTGTGTGTGAGTCTACACACACTACATTTCTATAGTGGCTCCCATTCAACTGGTAAGAAGTTTCTGACAGCCTTAAGAATAAGGGGCAAAAAGATGAGAATATATTGTGTACATCTATATAATGAGTTTTCAAATTCATATTTGAGAAACTAGTTTGAATGTCACTGCCAACATGAGGTATATCTAACTCCATTACTGGAAGGATTTGAGGACCCTTCCCAATTACTGAGATGTTAACATTGCGTGCATTTTTTTTTTTTTTTTTTTTGAGACTAAGATGATACTCCTCAGCTTCCTAGGAATTTCTGGGCATCTATAGAAATTCATTGACTAGTTTTTATTCTGTGGGTGTGATTGTGGTTATGGAAGGCAGACCCAGCTCTGAGTCTAAATTGAGAAAGTATTTGTTAGAAATGTACAGCTTCAGGATTTCCAGTATGTTCTTTACCAAACTAAATCTAGTTAGCTGTATTGTAAAATGCTGGAATGCCGGCCCACAAATTTTTAGTGACTTCCCCATGCCTACAAGATAAAGTAAATGTCTTAGACTGGAATCCAAGACCTACAACGGGGCCTCACTGATATTTTTCATTATGTTCCAAGTCCTTTCACATACTCTACAGGCAAGCTGCTCCAATAGTTATGTATGTCCTGGGCCCTACCCTATTGAAATCTAACCCTAACCTTAACTCTGACCCTGACCCTTCCTATTTGAGTTCCTTAGGATCTAGACCAAATATATCTTTAGTGAAATGGAATGGGTCTAAAGTGTACTCTTACTCCTCTGTACTCACAGCAGTTATTGTCTCTCTATACTACTAATTTGGCACTGATTATATGCTGTCTTTTATTGTCATTCATGTATGTAAATAATATTTTAAGGGCTAACTATGTGTACTATATAGCTATATAATGGTAAGTAAGGCATGTCTGCTTTCTTGGACACTAGTTAAAACAGAAGGATCAGAAAAGAACACAGGTGAGATTCTACTAGAGAGCAGTGAGTGTTATGAAGGAGGAGCACAGCAAGGGCAGATGGGAAAGGCTCCTTACTCAGACTTGCAGTCCAAAAGACCTTCCTAGTAGAAGTTACATCTGGCCTGATACCTCAAGGAAGGGGAAGAGTCAGCCAGACCCACAGGCAGATCTTAGATCTTGCAAGGAAATCATGGCAGGATAGCTTAAGGAAATTGAGTTAGTTCCCCCTATACTACTACGTTTCTCCTTATTCAAAGAAGGTGAACTCTACTATGTGAGGTGAGGATGGCAAGAGATGAGAAAGTACATTGCATGAAGAATGTCATAGGCTATCCCAAAGGTTTTGAACATTAGCTTAGAAGGAGCCGTTGAAGGGGCCAGGCAACTATGTTCGAGTCTTTTAAGTCTCGGGCAGTGGTGGGAGAAGTATTTGAAACTTCTCTATCTGATGTGCCAGCCAGTTATGCCAGTCTATGAGACATAGGAAACCATCATGGTGAGTAGAAAATAAGGGTCAGTAAAGGTTAAATGTACATGAAATAATGAGCAGGAACTAGAAGTTGGGTGGTCTTTTGGTAAAGCATAAAAAGAGAATTCTCAATATTTACTACAGTGGGTTTGTGATTTATTAGAGGGTATACATCTACAATTATTTACTTAATTTCATTGTTTGATGGTGTTCTTTTATTTAGCAAACAATGCTTTCAGTAGCCATGAGTTTAAATAGTCAAAAGCCTACATTCAATGAAGAATTAAGTAGTGAATGGTTTCTTGAGAAAGTAGATGGTGATTGGATAACTTGCATAAAATGATATCACCAACCAAATGAAACCAGAAAAAATCTGCTGAAAAATCTCTCACAAAACTTAATATTTATAAGAAAACTGTATAACAATTTAATTTGTACAGATGCAGAAAATGCATTTCCTTATTAGTCTATGAAACATGACTTTGTATTACAGCAAATAACTGCTCTGCTCATCTTCATTTCCAAGGTTTCCAGTGAACTTACCAAAAGTGAAGTGAAAATTCTTAATATATTGGCTCCATTAATAGAAGAAAAATTCTCAGTCAAATGATGCCAGTTTATGCTGGTATTATCAGATGCTTTAAATAATAGAAACCAATTCCAGTAATGTTCCCTTTTAAAAAAACATGTAATTCATAAAAAGTATACTTTTTTTGGAAGTTCATTTGGTTGGCATGATTGTGAATACTATTTCAAGTTTAGTTTTAAAAGTTCAACTTTGAGCAAGAAATTATTTTGTGATAAGAGAAATGCAAATTTGGTGAAGGACAACAGGCATGGTATAAACCATTATATTTATAGTAAATTTAAGAAACTTATGGAGCTGAAACGTATGTACTTGGATTTTTTTGTGGTGCATACATACTTTATAAATGCAACTAAACAAGCTGCTATTCTACCAATTAAATACATTTTTAATATATTCAGAGTAAATAGAACTCTGAATATATAAAAATCAATATGTAAAAAATCTGTACGAATTCATGATGCTGATAATGTTAAATACACAAGACTACTTTTTCATGGCACAATTGTTTCCTATTCGCATCAATAATTGTATTTTAGACATGTCTGAGCCTTTGGAGGACTCTCTGCAAATCAGCCTAAGTGACCTACAGTGGTTTTAAAATTTTGTGGACAATTTCTTTGACTGTTTTGTTTAAAATAAGTTGGGAATATTTAATGCAAGTTTTTAATAAATGGAACACCAAAAAATTATTTAGCAAATTATATTTACTGGGGGTGACAAAGGAAAGCTTAGAAGTAGGAAGACATTCAAATTTATCTCTGCAACATAAGAATGGAAATACCTAATGAGGACTTAAGTGGCATGTAATATCTAATTCTCAAGTTCTAAATTTTGCTTTGCAATATTTCCATTTGTGGGAACAACCTTTTAATGGAGCTCCTGTTTTTAACTGGATGAATCAGTATTCTATGCTAAGACGGAAGGACGTGAAAAGGTTTACGATATTTAACATCTAAATTCGATGTAACATTCAGAAGGATCATAAATAGAGGCAACTTTTTGGACAAACTTGTTTTGTAAAATTATATATTGCAGAAAAGCACTCTAAAGAATAGCAGAAAGATAGTATCTGTGAAAATATTTGACCTGAAATACCTATAATTTCAATATGCAACATTCAATTTTGGTATGGGCTTACCAGGTACTGTGAAGAGTGCTTTCTCGGCTGGGCACGATGGTTCACACCTGTAATCCCAGCACTTTGGGAGGCTGAGGTGGGTGGATCACAAGGTCAGGGGTTTGAGACCAGCCTGGCCAATATGGTGAAACCCCATCTCTACTAAAAATACAAGTTTTCTGTTCATGGAGGCGCACACCTGTAGTCCTAGCTACTTGGGAGGCTGAGGCAGGAGAATCGCTTGAACCAGGGAGGCAGAGGTTGGAGTAAGCCAAGATCGTGCCACTGCACTCCCGTCTGGGTGACAGAGTGAGATTCTGTCTCTAAATAAATAAATAATAAGAGTGCTCTCTCAATGAAACATAATGTAGACTTCAGGGAAGAGTCCGTTAAAGGTGTAACAACTTCAAATTTTTTAACGATAAAATTCAGCTATAAAAAAATTCAGATAATTTAATGAAAATTTTAATGTTTTGGGGAAAATAGCATTCATAGTGTAATTTACAGCAAAGAAAGTAAATACCACACGTAAATATGTATCAAGAACAATTATTCTACTAATATAATTTTAAATTTCAGATAATCCATTTAAAGAAGGATTTTTTTTTTTTTTTTTGCTTTAATGTACAAGAATGTTATTTCTGGAAAGAATTTTATGTGTTGTGGTAAACTGTAGCATAAAATTGGACATTTTCACCATTTTAAAGTGTATATTTCAGTGATATTAATTACATTCACTATGTTGTATAACCATTTCCACTATCTATTTCCAATATTCTTTTATCACCCAAACAGAAACTCTGTATCCATTAAGCAATAACTCTCTACTTCCCTCTCACCCCAGCCCCTGGAAACCTCTAATCTGTTTTCTGTCTCTATGATCTTGCCTGTTTTTGTTATTTTGTATAAGTGGAATTGTATAGGATTTGTCCTTTTGTGCCTGGCTACTTTCATATAATATAATGTTTTTGAGGTTCATCCATGTTGTAGCAGGTATCAGAACTTTCATTCCTTTTTATGACTGAGTGATATTCCATTGTATACATAGATACACGGTATTTTCTTTATCCAAGTATCTGTTGATGGGTACTTGAACTATTTCCATCTTTTGGCTATTGTAAGTAATGCTGCAAACAAACATTGGCATACAAGTATCTGGTTGAATCAATTTTCATTCCTTTGGGTATGTACATAAGAGAAAAACTGCTAACCCATATGATTCTATAATTACCTTTTTTTGAGGAGCTGCAGAACTATTTTACACACTGGCTGTGCCATTTTACTTTCTCACCAGCAATGCACAGGGGTTTTAGTCTTCAAATTCTTACCAACACTTTTTTCTTTTTCTCCTTTTTTTTTCTTTTTCTCTTTCTCTTTCTCTCTTTTCTTTCCCTTTCCCTTTTCCTTCTTTTTCTTCACAATCATGGCTCACTGTAGCCTCAACCTCCCAGGCTCAAGTGATCCTCCCACCTCAGCCTCCTGAGTAGCTAGGACTATAGGCATACACCACCACACCAAGCTAAATTTTGTATTTTTTGTAGAGACAAGATTTTACCATGTTTCCCAGGATGGTCTCAAACTCTTGGGCTCAAGCAATCCATCTGCCTCAGCCTTCCAAAGTGCCAAGTTTACAAGTGTGAGCCACCACGCCTGGCCTGTTTTTTTTTTTTTTTTTTTCCAATGATAAAACTTAAAAATTATAGCCATCTTCATAGGTATAAAGTGAGATCTCATTGTGGTTTTGAGGAATTATAAAAGCAGTTTTTGAGTATAACTGTTTTATCAATTTACCAATATAAAACAGAATTAAAACTTTTCAGTCAATTATTTCAAGATATCCTCTATCGATTAAATGTAGGTAAAAGGATAAGGAGGGAAAATAATAAAAGTGGAGAGACTGAATGACAAGTATAGTCCAGGCAATAGATGGGGATGTCCTGAACTGGGGGTTGGGGAGGTGATTGGCAATAGGAGGAACTGAAGAGATTTTAAAAGTAAATATCAAGAGAGACTTAGCTGGTAAGATGAATAGACTCAAAGATTGATATGGGAGATAGGAAGAAGAAAGATTCAGGCACAGTGGCCACGTTTCTGGATTGAGTAACAAGGGAAATGGTGGAGCCATTTACTATAAATCCCAGAAGGAGGGAAAGAGGTGATGAGGTGAAGGTAGATAAAGATAAGCTGGGCGTGTTGAATTTGAGATGTCCATGGGGCATTCAGATGAAGATGTTTATCCAGCAAGCAGTTGGAACTATAGCCTGAAGCTCAGGAAAGAAACAGGGATGAACATGGAAAGTTTGGATTTATCTCTTTTCTGGGTTCTTATTTCTATAATGACAACAAGCTCCTTGGAGGCATTTTCATTAATCCATTTTGCATTGCTATAAAGGAACACGTGAGACTGGGTAATTCATAAAGAAAAGAGGTTTATTTGGCTCACAGTTGTGTAAGCTATACAAGCATCATATCCTCATCTACTCAGCTGCTGGTGAGTCCTCAGGAAGCTTTTCCTCATGGCAGAAAGTGAAGGGGGGGAGCAGGCATGTCACATGGCAAGAGAAGGGAGAGAGGGGGGGCAGAGGTGCCAGGCTCCTTTAAACAACCAGCCACCACCAAATGAGCTAAAAGAGCAAGAACTAACTCATTAGCATGGGGCTGTCACCAAGCCATTCATGAGGGATCTGCCCCATGACCCAAATGTCTCCCCCCAGGCCCACCTCCAATACTGGGGATCACATTTCAGCATGATATCTGGAGGGGACAAACATCCGAACCATATGGGCATTTTAAATATTTCCTTATTTGTGATTTTCAGGCATGCAGAAAATTTTAATTGAGAATCTTCCATATTTGGACCATTGCTCTAGATTTAAGAGGAATTAGATAAAAGGTGAATAAGATAGTTGTTGTCTACAGAATTTACAACTTAGGGCAGAATTTTAAAACAGAAATATAGAGATAAGTGAAGTATTATAAGGCATGGAGAAAAATCTACACATTCTGAGGAGATCTTAGAATGATATCTACACTTAAAAGGTACTCCTTTGCTGATTGAAAATCAATCTAATCATCAAGGCTGCATAATTTAAGGGACCAGTGTACCATGAAAATTTGAGGCCTCTTGTTCAAAAAGCAGGAAAATATTGTCCACTAAAGATTCACATAAACTTCCTTTCTTCCTCTTGACTTAGCCTGGTGTATTCTATTTGTTATTTAATGTTTTAAGTGAAAAAAATTAAAATTTTAAATTATTAACATGTTTTACCATTCATTTATACTATGCAGTGCTAGTTTAAAATTCAAATATCAGAGCATCTAACTCATACACAGAAACACTGAAATTACACAATTTGAATTTTGTGGCTAATCCCCTTCAAAGAGTGCCTAAGATAAACACCAGATTCAGGAAAACTAGAAAGAAGAAGATAGGATCCTTTTCTCTCCACAGGTACTTGGGCATGAGAATATTTGAGGAACAAGTATAGACACTGGGCATGAGAATATTCCATGGACAAGTACAGACCTTCATAGTTACCTGAGGCCAGGACCTGCCATGCAGGTCAGATACCAATTCCCACCAGCAGCCAAACTGCTGAGCTGTGCCTTGGTTGGGGGTGGGGTTTGGGAAGATCAAGCCAGGCACGTCCCCTTCCCATGCGCACATTCCCCAACCCATGAAAGACAGGAGAAACCCAAGGATCTTTTCAGCTTCCATGTCACAAGAAGATTGGTACTTGGATCAGGGATGCGCAAATGAGAGACTTCCTCTTCTGAGATACAGACTGGTCAGCTGCTCACCAGATGCACCACAGTGTTGCTAGTGTGGCTGCCATCCAGTGTACTTGCCTGATCCCATCCCATCTCTACTCCCTGCAGGGGGTGGAGGGCAGCTGTGGTCACAGGGAGGGAGGAACCTGGGCAGACCAGGTCTCCAGGAAGTAAGAAAGTAAGCATCTCAGCACCCACCCTAGGGAAGTGGTATGAGCCTGGCTCTAAGTTCCCAGCACATTTCCATCATCACATCAGACTTCACTTACATAGATTCAAAGTAACATTAAGAATTTCAAGAGGGTGACAGCAGAACATTAAACCCCTCTGAGGATAGGGCACTGTGTGACTGATTGCATACTTGAAGCTGGCCCTAGATGTAATCAACACATAAGAATGAAACAGTTTATTGGCTTTATGTGTCTCTGCTTTCTATGTCCTTGCATCCAAGGTACCATTTCCAAGGAATGAGGAATATGATGTCCTTCTCCTTGAAGGCGAGCATAAACATGTTCAGACTCAAATGAAATCAAAATGAATGTTGAGCTTGTCAGTTCAGATACCGGGAAAATAACTTTTGGTAGCCTGAGGCTACCTGCAGAATGCCCCAGGAGGACTGGATCCACACCTTGGAATAGGTGCGTTCACACCTCCACCTCTTTTTCTCACTATCACTTTTTATTTTTCCTAGTGGGGAAAATATGAACAACACAGAAATATTTTTAAAAAGTGAATATGTTAAGTCTAGACTAATTTTTTCCTTTCTCTTTTAAAGTTTAAGTTCTGGGATACATGTATGGAACAGGCAGACTTGTTACATAGATATACATGTGCCATGGTGGTTTGCTGCACCTATCAACCCATCATTTAGGTTTTAAGCCCCATATGCATTCGGTATTTGTCATAATGCTGTCCCTCCCCTTGCTTGCCACTCCCCCGACAGGCCCTGGTATGTGATGTTCCCCTCCCTGTGTCCATGTGTTCTCATTGTTCAGCTCTCACTTATGAGTGAAAACATGTAGTGTTTGGTTTTCTGTTCGTGTGTTAGTTTGCTGAGAATGATGGCTTCCAGCTTCATCCATGTCCCTGCAAAGGGAACTCATTCTTCTTTATGACTGTACAGTGTTCCATGGTATATATGTGCCACACTTTCTATATCCAGTATGTCATTGATGGGCGTTTGTGTTGGTTCCAAGTTTTTGCTATTGTAAATAGTGCTGCAATAAACATATGTTTGCATGTGTCTTTATAGTAGGATGATTTACAATCCTTTGTATATACCCAGTGACAGGATTGCTGGGTCAAATGGTATTTCTGGTTCTAGATCCTTGATGAATCGCCCCCACTGTCTTTCACAATGGTTGGACTAATTTACACTCCCACTGACAGTGTAAAAGCATTCCTATTTCCCCATGGAATTTCACCAGCATCTGTTGTTTCCTAATTTTTTAATTCCATTCTAACTGGCATGAGATGGTATCTCATTGTGGTTTTAATTTGCATTTCTCTAATGACTAGTGATGATGAGCTTTTTTTTCATAGGTTTGTTGGCCACATATGCCATCTTTTGAGAAGTGTCTCTTCATATCCTTTGTTCACTTTTTGATGTTTTTTTTTCTCTTGTAAATTTCTTTGTAGATTCTGGATGTTAGACCTTTGTCAGATGGATAGATTGCAAAAATTTTCTCCCATTCTGTAGATTGCCTGTTCACTCTGATGAGAGTTTCTCTTGCTGTGCAGAAGCTCTTTGATTTGGTTAGATCCCATTTGTAGATTTTGGCATTTGTTGCAATTGCTTTGGTGTTTTAGCTATGAAATTTTTGCCCATGCATGTCCTGAATGATATTGCCTAGGTTTTCTTCTAGTGTTTTTAAGATTTTGGTTTAACATTTAGGTCTTTAACTCATCTTGAGTTAATTTTTGTATAGAGTATAAGGAAGGGGTCCAGTTTCAGTTTTCTGCATATGGCTAACCAGTTTTCCCAACACCATTTATTAAATAGGGAATTCTTGCCCCATTGCTTGTTTTTGTCAGGTTTGCAAAAGATCAGATGTAGATGTATGGCATTATTTCTGAGGCCTCTGTTCTGTTCCATTGGTCTGTCTCTCTGTTTTAGTACCAGTACCATGCTGTTTTTGTTACTGTAGCCTTGTAGTATAGTTTGAAGTCAGGTAGTGTGATGCCTCCAGCTTTGTTCTTTTTGCTTAGGATTATCTTGGGTATATGGGCTCTTTTTTGGTTCCATATGAAATTTAAAGTATTTTTTCTTTTTCTGTGGCGAAAATCAATGGTAGCTTGATGGGAATTGCACTGAATCTCTAAATTACTTAGGGCAGTATAGCCATTTTCATAGTGTTGATTCTTCCTGTCAATGAGCACAGAATGTTTTTCCATTTTTGTTCTCCCTTATTTCCTTGAGCCGTGGTTTCTATTTTCTTTGTAGCAATTGTGAATGGGAGTTCACTCATGATTTGGCTCTCTGCTTGTCTAACGCTGATGTATAGGAATGCTTGTGCTTGTGATTTTTGCACATTGATTTTGTATCCTGAGACTTTGTTGAATTTGGTTATCAGCTTAAGGAGTTTTTGGGTTGAGATGATGGTGTTTTCTAAATGTACCATCATGTATCTGCAAGCAGACAACTGGACTTACTCTCCTCTCTTCCTATTTGAGTAACCTTTATTTCTTTCTCTTGCCTGATTGCTCTGGCCAGAACTTCCAATAATATGTTGAATATGAGTGGTGAGAGAGGGCATCCTTGTCTTGTGCTGGTTTTCAAAATGAATGCTTCCAGCTTTTGCCTATTGAGTATGATATTCGCTATGGGTTTGTCATAACTAGCTATTACTATTTTGAGATGTTCCATCAATACCTAGTTTATTGAGAGTTTTTAGCATGAAGGGGTGTTGAATTTTATCGAAGGCCTTTTCTGCATCTATTGAGATACTCATGGTTTTTATCATTGGTTCTGTTTATGTGATGGGTTTTATTTATTGACTTGAATTTGTTGAACCAGCATTGCATCCCAGGGATGAAGCTAACTTGATTGTGGTGGATAAGTTTTTGATGTGCTGCTGGATTCAGTTTGCCAGTATTTTTTTTTTTTTTGTTATTATTATACTCTAACTTCTAGGGGACATGTACACAACATGCAGGTTTGTTACATATGTATACATGTGCCATGTTGGTGGGCTGCACCCTTTAACTCATAATTTACATTAGGTATATCTCCTTATGCTGTCCCTCCCCCCTCCCCCGACCCCACAACAGGCCCCAGTGTGTGATATTCCCCACCCTATGTCCAAGTGTTCTCATTGTTCAATTCCACCTATCAGTGAGAACATGTGGTGTTTGGTTTTCTGTCCTTGCAATAGTTTGCTGAGAATGATGGTTTCCAGCTTCATCCATGTCCCTACAAAGGACATGAACTCATCCTTTTTTATGGCTGCATAGTACTCTATGTTGTATATGTGCCACATTTTCTTAATCCAGTCTGTCACTGATGGACATTTGGGTTGGTTCCAAGTCTTTGCTATTGTGAATAGTGTCGCAATAAATATACATGCTCATGTATCTTTATAACAGCATGATTTTATAATCCTTTGGGTATATGCCCAGTAACGGGATTGCTGGGTCAAATGGTATTTCTAGTTCTAGATCCTTGAGGAATCGCCACACTGTCTTCCACAATGGTTGAACTAGTTTACAGTCCCACCAACAGTGTAAAAGTGTTTCTATGTCTCCACATCCTCTCTACCACCTGTTGTTTCCTGACTTTTTAATGATCGCCATTCTAATTGGTGTGAGGCGGTACCTCATTGTGGTTTTGATTTGCATTTCTCTGATGACGAGTGATGATGAGCATTTTTTCATGTGTGTGTTGGCTGCACAGATATTGTCTTTTGAGAAGTGTCTGTTCATATCCTTTGCCCACTTTTTGAGGGGGTTGTTTGATTTTTTTTCTTGTAAATTTTTAAGTTCTTTGTAGATTCTCGATATTAGTCCTTTGTCAGATGGGTAGATTGCAAAAATTTTCTCCCATTCTGTAGGTTGCCTGTTCAATCTGATGGTAGTTTCTTTTGCTGTGCAGAAGTCTTTAGTTTAATTAGATCCCATTTGTCAATTTTGGCTTTTGTTGCCATTGCTTTTGGTGTTTCAGACATGAAGTCCTTGCCCATGCCTATGTCCTGAATGGTATTGCCTAGGTTTTCTTCTAGGGATTTTATGGTTTTAGGTCTAACATTTAAGTCTTTAATCCATCTTGAATTAATTTTTGTATAAGGTGTAAGGAAGGGATCCAGTTTCAGCTTTCTACTTATGGCTAGCCAGTTTTCCCAACACCATTTATTAAATAGGGAATCCTTTCCCCATTGCTTGTTTGTGTCAAGTTTGTCAAAGATCAGATGGTTGCAGATGTGTGGTATTATTTCCCAGGGCTCTATTCTGTTCTATTGGTCTCTATCTCTGTTTTGGTACCAGTACCATGCTGTTTTGGTTACTGTAGCCTTGTAGTATAGTTTGAAGTCAGGTAGTATGATGCCTCCAGCTTTGTTCTTTTGACTTAGGATTGTCTTGGCAATGCGGTCTCTTTTTTGGTTCTATATGAACTTTAAAGTAGTTTTTTCCAATTCTGTGAAGAAAGTCATTTGTATCTTGGTGGGGATGGCACTGAATCTATAAATTACCTTGGGCAGTATGGCCCTTTTCATGGTATTGATTCTTCCTATTCATGAGCATGGAATGTTCTTCCATTTGTTTGTGTCCTCTTTTATTTCACTGAGCAGTGATTTGTAGTTCTCCTTGAAGAGGTCCTTTACATCCCTTGTAAGTTGGATTCCTAGGTATTTTATTCTCTTTGAAGCAATTGTGAATGGGAGTTCACTCATGATTTGACTCTCTGTTTGTCTGTTATTGGTGTGTAGCAATGTTTGTGATTTTTGCACATTTATTTTGTATCCTGAGACTTTGGTGAAGTTGTTTATCAGCTTAAGGAAGTTTTGGGCTGAGACGATGGGGTTTTCTAAATATACAATCATGTCATCTGCAAACAGGGACAGTTTGACTTCCTCTTTTCCTAATTGAATACCCTTTAATTCTTTCTCCTGTCTGATTGTCCTGGCCAGAACTTCCAACACTATGTTGAATAGGAGTGGTGAGAGAGGGCATCCCTGTCTTGTGCCAGTTTTCAAAGGGAATTTTTCCAGTTTTTGCCCATTCAGTATATTGGCTGTGGATTTGTCATAAATAGCTTGTATTATGTTGAGATACGTCTCACCATTACCTAGTTTATTGAGAGTTTTTAGCATGAAGTGCTGTTGAATTTTTTCAAAGGCCTTTTCTGTATCTATTGAGATAATCATGTGGTTTTTGTCTTTGGTTCTGTGTATATGATGGATTACATTTATTGATTTGCATATGTTGAATCAGCCTTGCATCCCAGGGATGAAGCCAACTTGATCGTGGTGGATAAGCTTTTGATGTGCTGCTGGATTCGGTTTGCCAGTATTTTATTGAGGATTTTTGCATCAATGTTAATCAGGGATATTGGTCTAAAATTCTCTTTTTTTGTTGTTGTGTCTCTGCTAGGCTGTTATATCAGGATGATGTTGGCCATATAAAATGAATTAGGGAGGATTCCCTCTTTTTCTATTGATTGAAATAGTTTCAGAAGGAATGGTACCAGCTTCTCTCTTTACTTCTGGTAGAATTGGGCTGTGAACTCATCTGGTCCTGGACTTTTTTTGATTGGTAGGCTATTGCCTCAATTTCAGAACCTGTTACTGGTCTATTCAGGGATTCAACTACTTCCTGGTTTAGTCTTGGGAGAGTGTATGTTTCCAGGAATTTATCCATTTCTTCTAGATTTTCTAGTTTATTTGCATAGAGGTGTTTATAGTATTCTCTGATGGCAGTTTGTATTTCTGTGGGGTCGGTGGTGATATCCCCTTTATTATTTTTTGTTGCATCTATTTGATTCTTTTCTTTTTTGTTAGTCTTGCTAGCAGTCTATCAATTTTGTTGATCTTTTCAAAAAACCAGCTCCTGGATTCATTGATTTTTTGGAGGGTTTTGTGTCTTTATCTCCTTCAGTTCTGCTCTGATCTTAGTTTTTTCTTGCCTTCTGCTAGCTTTTGAATGTGTTTGCTCTTGCTTCTCTAGTTCTTTTAATTGTGATGTTCAGGTGTCAATTTTAGATATTTTCAGCTTTCTCTTGTGGGCATTTAGTGCTATAAATTTCCCTCTACACACTGCTTTAAATGTGTCCCAGAGATTCTGGTATGTTGTGTCTTTGTTCTTGTTGGTTTCAAAAAACATCTTTATTTCTGCCTTCATTTAGTTATGTACCCAGTAGTCATTCAGGAGCAGGTTGTCAGTTTCCATGTAGTTGAGCGGTTTTGATTGAGTTTCTGAATACTGAGTTCTAGTTTGATTGCACTGTGGTCTGAGAGACAGTTTGCTATAATTTCTGTTCTTTTACATTTGCTGAGGTGTGCTTTACTTCCAACTATGTGGTCAGTTTTGGAATAAGTATGATGTGGTGCTGAGAAGAATGTATATTCTGTTGATTTGGGGTGGAGAGTTCTGTAGATGCCTATTAGATCCGCTTGGTGCAGAGCTGAGTTCAAGTCCTGGATATCCTTATTAACTTTCTGTCTTGTTGATCTGTCTAATGTTGACAGTGGGGTGTTAAAGTCTCCAATTATTATTGTGTGGGAGTTTAAGTCTCTTTGTAGGTCTCTAAGGACTTGTTTTATGAATCTGGGTGCTCTTGTATTGGGTGCATATATATTTAGGATAGTTACCTCTTCTTGTTGAATTGATCCCTTTACCATTATGTAATAGCCTTCTTTGTCTCTTTTGATCTTTTTTGGTTTAAAGTCTGTTTTATCAGAGACTAGGATTGCAACACCTGCTTTTTTTTGTTTTGTTGTGTTTTCCTTTAGCTTGGTAGATCTTCCTCCATCCCTTTATTTTGAGCCTATTTGTGTCTCTGCACATGAGATGGGTCTCCTGAATACAGCACACTGATGGTTCTTGACTCTTTATCCACTTTGCTACTCTGTATCCAAAAGTCTGTGTCTTTTAATTGGAGCATTTCGCCCATTTACATTTAAGGTTAATATTGTTATGTGTGAATTTGATCCTGTCATTATGATGTTAGCTGGTTATTTTGCTTGTTAGTTGATACAGTTTCTTCCTGCATTGATGGTCTTTACAATTTGGCATGTTTTCGCAGTGGGTGGTACCAGTTGTTCCTTTCCATGTTTAGTGCTTCCTTCAAGAGTTCTTGTAAGGCAGGCCTGGTGGTGACAGAATCTCTTAGCATTTGCTTGTCTGTAAAGGATTTTATTTATCCTTCACTTATGAAACTTAGTTTGGCTGGATATGACATTCTGGGCTGAAAATTCTTTTCTTTAAGAATGTTGAATATTGGCCCCCACTCTCTTCTGGCTTTTAGAGTTTCTGCCGAGAGATCTGCTATTAGTCTGATGGGCTTCCCTTTGTGGGTAACCCGACCTTTCTCTCTGGCTGCCCTTAACTTTTTTTGCTTCATTTCAACCTTGGTGACTCTGTCAATTATGTGTCTTGGAGTTGCTCTTCTCGCAGAGTATCTTTGTGGTGGTGTTTGTATTTCCTGAATTTGAATGTTGGCCTGCCTTGCTAGGTTGGGGAAGTTCTCCTGGATAATATCCTGAAGAGTGTTTTCCAAGTTGGTTCCATTCTCCCCATCTCTTTCAGGTACATCAATCAGACGTAGATTTGGTCTCTTCACATAGTCCCATATTTCTTGGAAGGTTTTGCTTCTTTTTACTCTTTTTTCTCTAAACTTCTCTTCTCATTTCATTTCATTCATTTGATCTTTGATTGCTGATACCCTTTCTTCCACTTGATCAAATTGGCTACTGAAGCTTGTGCATGCGTCACGTAGTTTTTGTGCCATGGTTTTCACCTCCATCAGGTCATTTAAGGACTTCTCTACACTGTTTATTCTAGTTAGCCATTTGTCTAATCTTTTTCAAAGTTTGTAGCTTCCTTGCGATGGGTTAGAACATGCTCCTTAAGCTCGGAGAAGTTTGTTATTACTGATAGTCTGAAGCCTTCTTCTCTCAACTCATCAAAGTCATTCTCTGTCCAGCTTTGTTCCATTGCTGGGGAGGAGCTGTGTTCCTCTGGAGAAGAAGAGGCGCTCTGATTTTTAGAATTTTCAGCTTTTCTTCTCTGGTTTCTCCCCATCTTTGTGGTTTTATCTACCTTTGGTCTTTGATGACGGTGATGTACAGATGGAGTTTTGGTGTGGATGTCCTTTCTGTTTGTTAGTTTTCCTTCTAACAGTCATGACTCTCAGCTGCAGGTCTGTTGGAGTTTGCTGGAGGTCCATTCCAGACCCTGTTTGCCTGGGTATCACCAGCGGAGGCTGCAGAACAGCAAATGTTGCTGCCTGATTCTCTGGAAGCTTCCTCTCAGAGGGGCACCCAGCTGTTTGAGGTGTTAGTCGGCCCCTACTGGGAGGTGTCTCCCAGTTAGGCTACTTGCCAGTCAGGGACCCACTTGAGGAGGCAGTCTGTCCGTTCTCAGATCTCATACTCCATGCTGGGAGAACCACTATTCTCTTCACAGCTGTCAGACAGGCACTTTAAGTCTGCAGAAGTTTCTGTTGCCTTTTGTTCAGCTACGCTCTGCCCCCAGAGGTGGAGTCTACAGAGGCAGGCAGGCCTCCTTGAGCTGCGGTGGGTTCCACCCAGCAGTATTAGGGTAGGAGTGTCCCAATTTTCCGGGTACCATCTGTCACGGCTTCCCTTTGCTAGGAAACGGAATTCCCCAACCCTTTGTGCTTCCTGGGTGAGGCGATGCCCCATCCTGATCTGTGGGCTGTACCCACTGTCTGACAAACCCCAGTGAGAGGAACCCCGTACCTCAGTTGGAAATGCAGAAATCACCTGTCTTCTGCGTCACTCACGCTGGGAGCTGCAGACTGGAGCTGTTCCTATTCGGCCATCTTGGAACCTCTCTGGGTTTGCCAGTATTTTATTGAGGATTTTTGCATAGATGTTCATCAGGGATATTTGCCTGAAATTTTTCTTTTTTGTTGTGTCTCTGCCCAGTTTTGGTATCAGGATGATGCTGGCCTCATTAAATGAGTTAGGGAGGGGTCCGTATTTTTCTATTATTTGGAATAGTTTCAGAAGGAATGATACCAGCTCCTATTTATAACTTGTAGAATTTGGCTGTGAATCTATGTGGTCCTGGGCTTTTTTTTGGTTGCTAGGCTATTAGTTACTGTCTCAATTTCAGAACTTATTATTGGTCTATTCTGGGATTTGTAAGTGTAGACTAATTTTTTTATCTGGTTCTGATTATTCTTTGATGGGGTGCAATGCCAGACAGGAAGGCCTAGGAGGCTTTATTTGACATTGGAAAAGAAATATCTAAAATAAGAGCCACTTTTACTATGTGTTGCCATTCAAATACATCATATCATTTAATTCTATTAATCTGCATGATAGCTTTTACAATATTTTTCAGACTGAGGGCTTTAAGGCTTAGAAAGGTTAAATGGTTCAAGTTCAGACATGGCAGAACCAGAATTTGAACCCAGGCCTGACTGCAGAGCTACCGCTTTGCCTTTGATATTAGGCTCTTGTTCTCATGCAGCAGATTATATAGTCTCTCACCTGAGTCTCAAGAAGACTGTAAGTGACTTTTTTTTTTTTTTCCCCAGGGGTTCTAATCACCAGAAGAGGTAGTTTGCCCAACAACTTTTTACTGGCCAAATTAGACTTAGAAACATTTTCTAACAGACTAGCAAATATGGGGGTGGGGGTGTGCAAAGGATGAGGGGAGAGAAAGAGGAATAGGAATAGTCCCTTTCCCTGTTCCAAAGTTTTAAACATTCTAACTTCCTAGTAGAGAAAGGAAACTCTTTCCGTTCCTCCATCTCTCCTTCCCTTGTTCCCTTATTATTCGTGGAAGGCACAATTG
Source organism: Macaca mulatta (assembly GCF_049350105.2). NCBI lineage: Eukaryota > Metazoa > Chordata > Mammalia > Primates > Cercopithecidae > Macaca > Macaca mulatta. The sequence continues at coordinate 114,731,177 of NC_133410.1, read as the reverse complement.
GTATAATGATTCCATGTGTATGAGATAGAGGAGGATTTTTCTTGCCTAGCCCAGCTTTTCTCTCCTGATTTTCAGATGTAGATGCTGTACAAACTGGATTGTGAGGGCAAGTTTTTTTTTTTTTTTTTTTCCTCTGGGCTAAGTCTCTTAAAACTCTGAGGTAGATGGAACCCTGCCACTTTTGAGACCTTCTGAAAATACCGATGTCACCCTTGAGAAGAATAAATAACTGAGAGGAGCATCAACTTTGAGGAAACACACATCTCATCTTTCTTTCTTCCTCCTTCAGTCTCGCCCACAACCAGTTTCCCCACCATACCTGCTTTGACCCCATTTCCAGGATAGGTAGTACTCTCTTGAGTCATTCTTTCTGTTTCCAGATGGGTCACATTAATAGTGACTCAGAAAAGCTGAACGGCCCTCTTTTCTCTGAAAGATCTCATGGTTAGATTTAGCAAGTGACTTCTGGTCTTTCTATCCTTCCATTGGAGGGTGTCATTCTGTATAGCCCTAGGGGTTTTCCCCTCTTCTAAAATTCTAATTATGAATGGTTATCACAAATGCGAGTGACTCAACACTCTTTAATATACCAAAGCATAGGCAAGGCTGTGTGACGACAGTGGCTGACATGTGCTTGCAGACAGACACACACCTACCTACACCCACACTGTTTTGCTTTTGTCCTTCAAGGTTGGAAGTGCTGAACAGAGCAGAATCCCAGGTATTGTAGCATCATGGTATAATGTTTTTCCACTGATGCTTTTCTGAGTCAGAAGTGGACAACCCAGTTAGGGGGGTTTTAATGTGTATGTGACATATACTCACCATCATAAGCTCTGTCATTGGAACCAAGGATGTTTTTGTCTTTTCCTTCCCACTTTCTTTCTCACTGACCCAGACCCCTTTCTGCAGAACAGAGAAATGGTAGGCAGTGTACTTAGCCAGTTTATTAATAGGGCCCAGACATGATCCCCAGGACTTTGCTGACAGGTCTAAATAAGGCTTATCTACATATGGCCACCAGGAGCTCTATTAAAAAATTGGACAGCTAGAGGAAAGGCTGGCCTACTGGGCTTTTCACTGTTCTGATTGGTCAGCCCAAGATCCTATTGTCCTGATACAATAGAACTCCTCATATCTGCCTTGCTTTCTACCAGGCTCTGGAGTCACTTATTAGCTCTGTTTTAAGAAAATTATTGATATTCTGTGTCTCAGTTTTCTCAAGGATGAAATGGAGATAAAAATTGTACTTCCCTTAAATTGTGGTTAGTGAGGATTAAAAGAATAAATACATGTAAAAAACTGAAACCAATATTTAGGCCACAGTAAAATTCTGTTAAATGTTAGTGATTTGTAGTATCTATAGTAAGCCTCTAATTTGGGAACTTCCTAAGCTGCAAGTATGTGAGTAATATCACAACCTGTATGGCTGATGAAAGCATAACCTTTGGAAAGTTGTGTGCCTTGACCTGAAAATACTTGAACTGACCATCAGTGTCATCGCAACCCATAAGCAACTGAACATTCATTGCATGTGATTTTCTCAACCTGCAGCTGTACTTGAAGTCTGTAGGGGCTGAAACTTACCCTTATTTCCAACCCTCTTTGTAGTTCTACACAAAGCCTGGCCTGTTGTAGATGCTTAATTGAGTTAGCATTGAGGGGCATCATTTTGAATCTTTATCATGAAAAGGATACTTTTGCTTGACTGAATCTACATTAACACATAATTATGCAGAGCCTACAGTTTACACATGGGTTCACTTGAGTTGTACGTTCTATGAATTTCAACAAATATGTACCTTTATCCACCATTATAGTCTCATGCTAAGTAGTTTTACTGCCCTAAAAATCCTCTGTGCCCTATTTGTTTCCTCACCTCTAACCCTGGCAATCACTGATATAATCTTTTTCTGTTTCTGTAAAATTGGTAGTAATATCCTCTTTCATTTCCGATTTTAGTTGCTTGAGTTTTTTTTCTTAGTCATTCTAGCTAAATATTTTGTTGATCTTTTCTAAGAGCTTACTCTTAGTTTAATTTTTTGTTTGTTTTATTATTTTTCTATCCTGTATTTTATCTTTGTTCTAATCTTTATTTCCTTCCTCCTCCTAGCTTTGGGTTTAGTTTTTTCTTTTTTTACTTCCTAAAAGTGTAAAGTACATTGTTAATTTGAGATCTTTATTTCTAATGTAAGCATTTACAGCTATACATTTTTTTTCTTGCTTTCTTTCTAATGTAAGCATTTACAGCTATACATTTTTTCTCTTGCTTTCTTTCTAATGTAAGCATTTACAGCTATACATTTTTTCTACTGCTTTCTGTACATGCCATAAGTGTGTGTGTGTGTGTGTGGGGGGGGTGTTTTCATTTCTCTTAAAATATTTTCCAGTTTCTCTATGATTTCTTCTTTAAGCCATTGGTTGTTTGAATATCTTGTTTAATTTCAGTGTGTGTGAATTTTCCAGTTTTCCTTCTGCTACTGATTTCTAGTTTCATTCCATTATAATTGTAAGGGATACTTTGTATGATATCAACCTTTTAACATTTATTAAGATTTTTGTTAATAAATGTTTAACATTTATTAAGACTTTTTTGTTAAGCTTCAGTTGCTTAACATATGGTCTATTCTGAAGAATGTTCCCTGTACATCTGAAAAAAGTAGACTTTGTCTAATATAAATATGGTCATCCTTACTCTCTTTTGGTTAATGTTTGCATGGATTACCTTTTCTCATTCTTTCATTCTCAATCTATGTGTGTCCTTAGCTCTAAAATGAATATCTTGTAGATAGCATAAAATTGTATCCTGTTTTCCTTAATCAGTTTTGCCAGTCTATGTCTTTTGATTGGAAAGTGTAATCCATTTACATTTAATGTAATTATTCATTGGAGAGGACTTATTTTGCCATTTTATTTGGTTGCTGTCTACCTTCTAGCAGCTTTTTCTTCCTCTTTTTCTCCATTACTGCCTTAGTTGACTGCTTGTCATGACAAGTTTTGATTACCTTCTCATTTCCTCTTGTGTACATTTTTTATATTCTTTATGGTCACCATAGGGACTACATATAATATTCTAAAGTTATAACAATCTTTTTTGAATTTATACCAATTCAGCTTCAATTGCTTACAAAAACTCTACACCTATGCTGTTCTTTTTTCTCATTCACTTTGTTATTGACATCACCGATTACATCTTTATACATTACATGCCTATAACTACAGATTTATAACTATTTTATGCATTTGTCTTTTAAATCATGTAGAAAATTAAAAGTAGAATGAGAAACCAAGATTATAAAAATACTGATTTTTATATTGGCCCATGTGTTTACTTTTTCCAGAGATATTTATATATTCATAAAACTTTGAGTTACTGTCTAATTTTTTTTTATTTCTTTTTTTTTTTTTTTTTTTTTTTGAGACGGAGTCTCGCTCTGTCGCCCAGGCTGGAGTGCAGTGGCGCAATCTCGGCTCACTACAAGCTCCGCCTCCCGGGTTCACGCCATTCTCCGGCCTCAGCCTCCCGAGTAGCTGGGACTACAGGCGCCCGCCACTGCGCCCAGCTAATTTTTTGTATTTTTAGTAGAGACAGGGTTTCACCGTGGTCTCGATCTCCTGACCTTGTGATCCGCCCGCCTCGGCCTTCCAAAGTGCTGGGATTACAGGCGTGAGCCACCGCGCCCGGCCGATTTTTTTTTATTTCAATGCAAAAGACTCCCTTTAGTATTTCTTGCTGGGCAGGTCTAGTGGTTATGTTTTTTGTTTATCTGGGAATGTCTTTACTCCTCCCTCATTTTAAAGGCACTGTTTTGCCAAATATAGAATTCTTAGCTGAGTTTTATATTTCAGCACTTTAAATATATCATTCCAGTGCCTTCTAGTCTTCAAAGTTTCTGCTGAGAAATTGGCTAATAATCATATTGGGCCTCCCTTGTACATAATAAACATTTTCTTGGGTTTATCCTAATTAGGTTTTTCAAGTTTCTTGGATGTATATTTGTGTCTTTCATCAAATTTAGAAAGTTTCTGGCCATTATTTCTTCAAAGAAACTCTCTGACCACCCACACTTCAGAGACTTCCATACAGTTTATATTGTTTAGCTTGATGGTATTTCATTAATTCCTTAGGCTCTATACTTTTCTTCAGTCTTTTTTTCTTTCTGCTTTTAGACTTGATAATTTTAAATGTCCTTTCTTCAAGTTCACTGTTGTTTTCTTCTGCTGGCTCAAATCTGCTGTTGAACCTGAATAGTGACTTTTAAAACAAAATTATACTTTAAATTCTGGGATACATTGCAGAACGTGCAGGTTTGTTACATAGATATACACATGCCATGGTAGTTTGCTGCACCCATCAACCCATCATCTACATTAGATATTTCTCCTAATGCTGTCCCTCTTCTAGCCCCCCCACCCCCCAACATGCCCTGGTGTGTGATGTTCCCCTCCATGTATCATGTATTCTCATTGTTCAGCTCCCACTTATGAGTGAGAACATGTGTTTGGTTTTCTGTTCTTGTGTTAGTTTGCTGAGAATGATGGTTTCCAGCTTAATCCATGTCCCTGCAAAGGACATGAACTCATCCTTTTTTATGGCTTCATAGTATTCCATGGTGTATATGTGCCACATTTTCTGTATCCAGTCTATCGCTGATGGGCTTTTGAGTTGGTTCCAAGTCTTTGATATTGTGAATAGGGCTGCAATAAACATATGTGTGCATGTGTCCTTTTGGTAGAATGATTTATAATCTTTTGGGTATATACCCAGTAATGGGAATGCTGGGACAAATGGTATTTCTGATTCTAGATCCTTGAGGAATCACCACACTGTCTTCCACAATGGGTGAACTAATTTACACTCCCACCAACAGTGTAAAAGCGTTTCTATTTCTCCACATCCTCTATGGCATATATTGTTTCCTGACTTTTTAATGATTGCCATTCTAACTGACACGAGATGGTATCTCATTGTGGTTTTGATTTTCATTTCTCTAATGACCAGTGATGATGAACTTTTTTCCATATGTTTTTTGGCCGCATAAATGTCTTCTTTTGAGAAGTGTCTGTTCATATCCTTCGCCCACTTCTTGATGGGGTTGTTTGTCTTTTTCTTGCAAAATTAAGTTCTTTGTAGATTCTGGATATTAGCCCTTTATCAGATGGATAGATTGCAAAAATTTTCTCCCATTCTGTAGGTTGCCTGTTCACTCTGATTATGGTTTCTTTTGCTGTGCAGAAGCTTTTTAGTCTAATTAGATCTCATTTGTCAATTTTGGCTTTTGTTGCCATTGCTTTTGGTGTTTTAGTCATGAAGTCTTTGCCCATGCCTATGTCCCAAATGGTATTGATTAGGTTTTCTTCTAGGGTTTTTATGGTTTTAGATTTATGTTTAAGTCTTTAATCCATCTTGAGTTAATTTTTACATAAGGTCTAAGGAGGGGTCCAGTTTCAGTTTTCTGCATATGGCTAACCAGTTTTCTCAACACCATTTATTAAATAGGGAATCCTTTCCCCATTGCATCTTTTTGTCAGGGTTGTCAAAGATCAGATGGTTGTAAATGTGTGGCATTATTTCTGAAGCCTTTGTTCCATTCCATTGGTCTATATATCTGTTTTGGTACCAGTACCATGCTGTTTTGGTTACTGTAGCCTTGTAGTATAGTTTGAGGTCAGGTAGCATGATGCCTCCAGCTTTGTTTTTTTGCTTAGGATTGTCTTGGCTATACGGGCTCTTTTTTGGTTCCATATGAAATTTAGTCTTTTCTATTTTTGTGAAGAAAGTCAATGGTAGCTTGATGAGAATTGCATTGAATCTATAAATTACTTTGGGGAGTATGGCTATTTTCACGGTATTGATTCTTTCTATTCATGAGCATGGAATATTTTTCCATTTGTTTGTGTCCTGTCATTTCCTTGAGCAGTGGTTTGTAGCTCTGCTTGAAGAGATCCTTCACATCCCTTGTAAGCTGGATTCCTAGGTATTTTATTCCTTTGAAGCAATTGTGAATGGGAGTTCACTCATTGTTTGGCTCTCTGTTTGTCTATTATTGGTGTATAGCAATGTTTATGAATTTTGCACATTGATTTTGTATCCTGAGACTTTGCTGAAGTTGCTTATCAGCCTAAGGAGATTTTGGGCCAAGACTATGGGGTTTTCTAAATATAAAATCATGTTATCTGCAATCAGAGACAATTTGACTTCCTCTCTTCTCTTCCTATTTGAATTCCCTTTATTTCTTTTTCTTATCTGATTGCCCTGGCCAGAACTTCCAATAATATGTTGAATAGGAATGGTGAGAGAGGGCATCCTTGTCTTGTGCTGGTTTTCAAAGTGAATGCTTCCAGCTTTTGCTCATTCAGTATATTAGTTGTGAGTTTGTCATAAATAGCTCTTGTTATTTTGACATAAGTTCCATTGATACCTAGTTTATTGAGAGTTTTTAGCATGAAGCGATGTTGAATTTTATCAAAGGCCTTTTCTGCATCTATTGAGATAATCACGTGACTTTTATCATTGGTTCTGTTTATGTGATGGATTATGTTTATGATTTGTGTATGTTGAACAGCCTTGCATCCCAGGGATAAAGCTGACTTGATCGTGGTGGATAAGCTTTTTGATGTGCTGCTGGATTCGAATTGCCAATATTTTCTTGAGGATTTTTGCATCGATGTTTGTTAGGGATATTGGCCTGAAATTTTCTTTTTTTATTGTGTCTTTGCCAGGTTTTGGTATCAGGATGATGCTGGCCTCATTAAATGAGTTAGGGAGGAGTCCCTCTTTTTCTATTATTTAAAATAGTTTCAGAAGGAATGGTACCAGCTCCTCTTTGTACCCCTGATAGAATTTGGCTGTGAGTATGTCTGGTTCTGGGCTTTTTTTGGTTGGTAGGTTATTAATTACTGCCTTAATTTAAAAACTTGTTATTGGTCTATTCGGGGATTCGACTTCTTCCTGGTTTAGTCTTTGGAGAGTGTATGTGTCCAGGAATTTATCCATTTCCTCTAGATTTTCTAGTTTATTTGTGTAGAGGTGTTTGTAATATTCTCTGATGTTAGTTTTTATTTCTGTAGGATCAGTGGTGATATTTTCTTTATCTTTTCTTATTGTGTCTATGCATTCTTCTCTCTTTTCTTCTTTATTAGTCTGGCTAGCAGTCTATCCAAATTGTTGATCTTTTTAAAAAAAATCCCAGCTCCTGGATTCATTGATTTTTTTTTTTTTTTTTTAGGTTTTTTTGTGTCTCTGTCTCCTTCAGTTCTGCTCTGATCTTAGTTATTTCTTGTTTTCTGCTAGCTTTTCAATTTGTTTGCTCTTGTTTCCCTAGTTCTTTTAATTGTGATGTTAGGGTATCGATTTTAGATCTTTCCTGCTTTCTCCTGTGGGCATTTAGTTCTATAAATTTTCCTCTAAACACTTCCAGATAATCTGGTATTTTGTTTCTTTATTCTCATTGGTTTCAAAGAACATCTTTACTTCTGCCTTAATTTCGTTGTTTACCCAGTAGTCATTCAGGAGTAGGTTGTTCAGTATCCATGTAGTTGAGTGAGTTTCTTAATCCTGAGTTCTAATTTGATTGCACTGTGTTCTGAGAGACGGTTTGTTATGATTTCTGTTTTTTTATTTTATTTTTTGCATTTGCTGAGGAGTGTTTTAGTTCCAATTATGTGGTCAGTTTTAGAATAAGTGTGATGTGATGCTGAGAAGTGTGTATATTCTGTTGATTTGGGGTGGAGAGTTCTGTAGATGTCTATTAGGTCCGCTTGGTCTAGAGCTGAGTTCAAGTCCTGAATATCCTTGTTAATCTTCTGTATTGTTGATCTCATATTGACAGTGAAGTATCAAAGCCTCCAACTATTATTGTGTGGGAGTCTAAGTCCTTTTGTGGGTCTCCAGGAACTTGCTTTATGAATCTGGGTGCTTCTGTATTGGGTGCATATATATTTAAGATATATATTAAATCAGTGCTCTTGTTGCACTGATCCATTTACCATTATGTGATGCCCTTGTTTGTATTTTTTGATATTTGTTACTTTAAAGTCTGTTTTATCAGAGACCAGAATTGTAACACCTGCTTTTTTTTTTTTCCTTTCCATTTGCTTGGTAAATGTTCTTCCATCCCTTTATTTTGAGCCCATGTGTGTCTTTGCACGTGAGATTGGCCTCCTGAATACAGCAGCACACCGATGGGTCTTGACTCTTTATCCAATGTGGCAGTCTTTGCCTTTTAACTGGGGCATTTAGCCTATTTACATTTAAGGTTAATATTGTTATGTGTAAATTTGATCCTGTCATTATGATGCTAGCTGGTTATTTTGCCCATTAGTTGATGCAGTTTCTTCATAGTGTCAATGGTCTTCACAATTCGGAATGATTTTGCAGTGGTTAGTACTGGTTGTTTCTTTCCATGTTTAGTGTTTCCTTCAAGAGCTCTTATAAGGCAGGCCTGGTGATGACATCTCAGCATCTGCTTGTCTGTAAAGGATTTTATTTCCCCTTCACTTATGAAGCTTAGTTTGGCTGGATATGAAATTCTGGGCTGAAAATACTTTTGTTTAAGAATGTTGAATATTGGACCCCACTCTATTCTGACTTGTAGGATTTCTGCCAAGAGATCCACTGTTAGTCTGATGGGCTTCCCTTTGTGGATAACCAGACCTTTCTCTCTGGCTGCTCTTAACATTTTTTCCTTCATTTCAATCTTGGTGAATCTGACGATTGTGTGTCTTGGGGTTGCTGTTCTCAAGGAGTATCTTTGTGGTGTGCTCTGTATTTCCTGAATTTGAATGTTGGCCTGTCTCACTAGGTTGGGGAAGTTCTCCTGAATAATATTCTGAAGACTGTTTTCCAACTTGGTTCCATTCTCCCCATCACTTTCAGGTATACCAGTGAAACACAGGTTTGGTCTTCTCACATAGTCCCATATTTGTTGGAGGCATTGTTCATTTCTTTTCATTCTTTTTTCTCTAATCTTCTCTTCACGCTTTATTTCATTAAGATGATTTTCAGTCTCTGATGTCCTTTCTTCTGCTTGATTGATTTGGCTATTGATACTTGTGAGTGATTCACAAAGTTCTCATGCTGTGTTTCAGCTCCATCAGCTTGTTTTTCTTCTCTATACTGGTTATTCTAGTTAGCAATTTGTCTAACCTTTATTCAAGGTTCTTGGCTTCCTTGCATTGGGGTAGAACATGCTCCTTTAGCTCGAAAAAGTTTGTTATTACCCATCTTCTGAAGCCTACTTCTGTCAGTTCAGATTCATTCTCTGTTCAGTTGTTCCCTTGCTGGCAAGGAGTTGTGATCCTTTGGAGGAGAGGAGGCATTCACGTTTTTGGAACTTTCAGCCTTTTTCCACTGTTGTTGTTATTGTTCTTTTTTTTCTCATTGTTGTGGATTTATCTACCTTTGGTTTTTGATGTTGGTGACCTTTGGATGGGGGTTCTGTGTGGATGTCCTTTTTCTGGATGTTGATGCTATTCCTTTCTGTTTGTTAGTTTTCCTTTTAACAGGCCCCTCTGCTGCAGGTCTGCTGGAGTTTGCTGGTGGTCTACTTCAGACCCTGTTGCCTGGGTATCACCAATGGAGGCTGCAGAACAGCAAAGATTGCTGTCTGTTCCTTCCTCTGATAGCTTCGTCCCAGAGGGGCAGCTGCCAGATGCCAGCTGGACTTCTCCTGTATGAGGTGTCTGTTGACCATTGCTGAGGAGGTGTCTCCTAGTCAGGAGGCATGGGGATCAGGGACCCACTTGAGGAGGCAGTTTGTCCCTTAGCAGAGCTTGAGCACTGTGCTGGGAGATCCACTGCTGTCTTCAGAGCCAGCAGGCAGGAACATTTAAGTCTGCTGAAGATGCACCCACAGCCGCCCCTTCCCCCAGGTGCTCTGTCCCAGGGACATGGGAGCTTTATCTAAAAGCCCCTGACTGGGGCTACTGCCTTTCTTTCAGAGATGCCCTGCCCAGAGAGGAGGAATCTAGAGAGGCAGTCTGGCTACAGCGGCTTTGCTGAGCTGCCGTGTGCTCTGCCCAGTTTGAACTTCCTGGAAGCTTTGTTCATACTGTGAGGAGAAAACCGCCTACTCAAGCCTCAGTAATGGTGGGTGTCCCTCCCCCCATCAAGCTTGAGCATCCCGGGTCGACTTCAGACTGCTGTGCTGGCAGTGAGAATTTCAAGCCAGTGGATCTTATCTTGCTGGGCTCTGTGGGGGGTGGGATCCACTAAGCTAGACCACTTGACTCCCTGGCTTCAGCCCCCTTTCCACGGGAGTTAAGGGTTCTGTCTCGCTGGAGGTCCAGGTGCCACTGGGGTATGAAAAAGCACACCTGCAGCTAGCTTGGTGTCTGCCCAAATGGCCATTCAGTTTTGTGCTTGAAATCCAGGGCCCTGGTGGTGTAGGCATCTGAGGGAATCTCTTGGTCTGCGGGTTGTGAAGACCATGGAAAAAGCATAGTATGTGGGCCGGAGTGCACCGTTCCTTGTGACACAGTCCCTCAGGGCTTCCCGTGGCTGGGGGAGGGAGTTCCTCAACCCCTTGCACTTCCTGGGTGAGGCAACGTCCCACCCTGCTTCTGCTAGCCCTCCGTGGGCTGCATCCATTGTCTGACCAGTCCCAGTGAGATGAGCCAGGTGTCTCAGTTGGAAATGTATATATCATCCACTTTCTGCATTGATCTCGCTGGGAGCTGCAGACTGGAGCTGTTCCTATTCAGCCATTTTGTCAGCCACCTCTGAATAGTGACTTTTTCAATTCAGTTATTGTTTTCAGCTCCGGCATTTTAGTTCCTTTTTATAATTTCTTTTTCATATAATTGTTTTTTTCTGATTTTGTTTAGTTCTTTGTCCATGTTTTGCTTTAGTTCTTTTAGCAAATTTAAGGTTTTTTTAATTGTAGTAAAATATGCACAATAATTTACCATTTTCAACAAAAAACCAAGGGTTTTTTTTTTTTTTTTTTTTTGTGGTAAAATATACACAACAATTTACCATTTTAACCATGGACCATCACCATCATCCATTTACAGAATTAAAAAAATTTTTTTCCATATGAAAACACCATACCAATTAATCAGTAACTCTCCATTTCTTCCTACTCCCAGCCCCTGGCAACCAACATACTACTTTCTGTCTCTCTGAATTCAACTACTCCAATTGCCTTGCATAGGTGAAATTATACCATATCAGTCATTTTGTGTCTGACTTGTTTAACACAATGTGTTCAAGGTTCATCCACGTTGTAGAATATGCAAGTATTTCCTTCCTTTTAGAAGAATTTTCTTCCTCTTTGAAGAATTTGAATAGTGTGTGTGTATATACATTTTTGTTTATTCATCTGTCAATGAACATTTGGATTGCTTCCACCTATTGTGAACAATACTACTACGAACATGAGTGTATATATCAAGCGTGACTGTTTGAGTCACTGCTTTTTAATAATTTTGGATATATACCTAGAAGTAGAATTGCTGGGTCATATGGCAATTCTATGTTTCATTTTTTGAGGAACAGCCTTACTGCTTTCCACAGTGGCTGCACCATTACATTCTCACTATTAATTCACAAGGGTTCCAATTTCCCCATATCATTACTAATACCTGTTCTTTTCTTTTCTTTCTTTTTTTTTTTATAATTGCCATTTTAACGGGGATAGAATGACATTTCATTGTGAATTGTGAATTTTTTTTTTTTTTTTTTTTTTTTTTTTTGAGACAGAGTCTCACTCTGTCACCAGGCTGGAGTGCAGTGGCACAATTATAGCCCACTCCCATCTCTGCCTTCCAGGTGGAAGCGATTCTCCTGCCTCAACCTCCTCAGTAGCTGGGATTACAGGCATGCACTACCATGCCCAGAAAATCTTTGTATTTTTAGTAGAGACAGGGTTTCACCATGTTGGCCAAGCTGGTCTCAAACTCCTGACCTCAGATGATCCACCTGCCTTGGCCTACCAAAGTGCTGGAATTACAGGCATGAGCCACCATGCCTGGCCATCATTGTGGATTTTATTTGCATTTCCCAAATGATATGATGAGCATCTTCTCATGTACTTATTGGGCATTTGTATATCTTTTTTGGAAGAATGTCTATTCAAGTCCTTTGCTCATTTTTAATTGGTATGATTGTTTTGTTGAATAACATAATTATTTTAAAGCCTTTACCTAGTAAATCTGTGGTTTTGGGAGGATGGAAAAGGGATTTATTTCTGGAAGTTTACTTTTTTCTTTGGTATGTTTTCCTGTTTCCTTGTATGCCTTGTGAATTTGTTTAAAATTGTTTTAAAATTGAGCATTTAGAAAAACAGCCATGTCTCCCAGTCTTTATGGACTGTCTCTGAGCAGGGGTAGTCCTTTTATTAGCTGGTTCTTTAGGCCCTGGGACCAGCCTGAATGGAAAACAAATTCTTCTTCAGTCTTTTTTGTATATGGGTCTATTCTGAGCCTTTGTGTGACTTTCTCAATTTTCCCCATATACAAGGTGATTCTTGAATGTTTTACTTTTCCAAAGAGTCTCACCTTTAGCTTCTTAGGACCTTACATGGCCTATTGTAGGTCTCTACCCATAACCTTTTGCTCCAGGCATCTGCTGGTCTTAGTCTCTCTGTAGCTTTCATAAACAGCACCTATTGCTTCTCTTTATTTGAGCTGTAAGTTAGGCAAAACAGACTAGACCTTCAGGCAGCCCCCAGACAGGTTAGAACTTTACAAATAAGGTCTTCTCTGCCCTTCTAGTTTATGGGAAGGAACTGGAAACTGGGATGCTTCCTCTTCCAGACCAAGACTGCCTTGCCAGAGAGGTGCCAAAATTAGTGCAAATACCTGATCAGCCTAGTGCACTACAGCCCACAACTGGACTCAAGCAATCCCCCTGCCTCAGCCTCCCCAGTAGCTGAGGCTACAGGCCTGAGCCTCAGCATTCAGTGAGAAAAATACTTTTCTCTCAATCTCATTTCCTCTTTCTCTCAATGAGGAAATCATTGAGGGTACTACTCACGAGTTCAATGTGTGTTGTTTATGAGATCTTGGGGGAGAAGATTTTTCTTTTTCTGATAGGCTTTAGAATGCGTAAATATACTCTGAAAAGTAGACAGGATATTTATCATCTTCATTTGCCTCATGAATAAATTGAAACTTAATTAACAGGAGTTTTAGCCAGGTTTCTTCTGCCCCTCTTTTCCCTCCCTGAAAATGGAGGATTCTTATTTGCTGATGTGCCTCATGCATCTAGAATGGTGCCTGGAACATACATAGTAGGCAGTTAATAAGTATTTGTAAAATGAATGAATGGGAGGAGCTAGTTGTCCATAATAGGAAAAGTGATGACGACTTTGTTATCTTTTTAAAACTTTATTTAGTGAACTTTGTAATGAAGTCTAACCTATATCAGAAAAGAGTACCAATCGTAAGTACAAAGGTCAGTGAGCTTTCATCAAGTGCGTACACTCATGTAACCAGCTTCCAGATACAGAAACAGAATATTATCAGCACTTTAGAATCAGAAATCCCTCCATCTCAAGCCCTCTGCTGATCACTACCCACTACCAACCCCCATCTTCTCTAAAGTGTAACTACCTTGATTTTCAAAATACATAGTTTTGCTTTGTCTATTTTGAACTTCATATGCACTAAATAATACACTATGTACTCTTGTGTGTGGCTTCTTTTGCTAAATATTTGTTAGATTCATCCATATTATTGAATGAAGGTGTAGTTGAACTTTGTTACCTTTTTAAACTTTATAAAAACATTTTGCTTTGAAATTAATGAATGCCAAGTGAAACTCAGATTTATAGAAAATTAAACTCCAATCGCTATCATTTTTGAAACACATAATGACAGAGACTATGCCAATAACTGACATACATGAATGATCTCACTTAATTCTCTCAAGTTTCCTGAGGTGTAGGTATTATCCTCATTTTACTGACAAACTCATAGAGAAGTTTACTAACTTGCCTAATAAATAACAAGCTTGTAGTTGATGAAACCCTGTCTGGACCCAGGTCCCTCAGTCAACCATGCTTATGCTTTACTAATCACCACTCTATTTGTCTCTCTCATGTGAGACTCTGTTAATAAATTTTTAATTGAACATGCATTTAGGTAAAGAATGGGGAAAAGTGAGGCTTGTATTAACTTAGAGATAGCTGTCTTGTAGCCATGTGCACCACGTGATAGAACAGTTTGCCAGGGCCTCTTTGCTGTCATGAACTGTGTGTTTGCAGACTCCTTTAGGTCTTGTTCTTTCGTCACAACAGGCTAACTCAGGAACTCTGAGCCTAGGAGGAAAGAGGCATGGACCTGGCCTCCTGGGCTCTGTATTACAGATTTGGGCCTCAGGATAAAGTCAGGAAAGACTGTCTCCAGCCATGTCCTGCTTCCGGAAACCCCCATAATCACAGGGTACGGGCCCTATTAGAGGTCAACTCCATACCAGCTGTTCTCAATTTTTTTGTAGGAGGCGGTGACCTTGGTTTCAATCAGTCCCCATTGAGAATAAGATTCCTCTGTCAAGTTATTAGCTGCATCTTGTAGAACTTTTCTCCAGAGGCAAAATCTTCCAGCCAGGGATTTACTGTATTTAGTTCCCAGCTGTTTTCAGCACACCACTAAGAAAGAAGAACTCTCTTTCCTATTAAGGTTTCCTTGGGCCAACGTTTGGCCTTCTCCATTTTTGTAGCTCTTAACATTCTCCAGGATCACTTCAATTCTTACTTTTGCATCAGTTTGTACGAGATATTAGCAAGAGGATGGAGACATCCATTTGGCACCAGCAAAGGTTGTACTCGCATTGTGTTGTCTCACCACATGCAGCCAAATTCTCCTTTTACCTCTAATTTTTTAAAATTTGAAAATGCTTTATTTGCCAATTTAATAGATTTGACCAACATTTAACTTTTGGTTTAGATCTTTCACTTTCCCAGTTCAGTAGGAGAAAAAAGTATATCCTCTGTCTCCTAATCCTGTCCCTTTTAACATACTCTGCCTTAAAAATACTTTATTCTAATATATCTGTTTCAGGCACAGATATTATAAACATTAATTTTATGAAATAAAAATACACATATTATGTCCTCACTTTTTTCTCTTTGATTTTTTTTTTCTGCTGCTAGCTCTTGAATTGTTTGTGCTTTTTATTAGTGTTTGATATATATTTGGTATGTTAGAAACTTGTGATGTCCCTCCAACTACTAGAGTTCCCACACAGTCACTGGGGAATAGTAACCTCATCTGAGAGCAATTTAAGGCATTACAAGATTACAGATAGGGAATTATTTCCCTGCTTTGTGACTATCTTCTAATTTGGGAGTCCTAGTTATGCTTCATGATCAAGTGTTCTTTTTGCTGTTATGTAAACCTGTTTTGTCAGAGGAGGAATTGGGGATCTTGCTTATGGGAAAAGGGGAGAAGGGGCTATAGGGCTCAGCTAGCAGAGCTCTAAGATGTGGTCAGTAGAAGAAACCTCCTAATATGAAGCAAAGAGGAGGAAGAGAGATGAAAAACATCTTTTGTATTAATAGAAAAAAACATTTATTGTTACTTCATGCTTAAAGCTTTACATTCACGTTTAATCTTCACCATAACCCTATGATGGGTGCATATTATCTGGATTTTTTTTCAGATGAGGCTCAATGTCCACAACTGAAAAAGCTTCAAGTCTGAATCCAAAGCCAGGTAACTTCTACTACAGTTGTCCCTTGTGTATCTGTGGGGTTCTTTGATCCCCCAAAGATACCAAAAACACAGGGATGTTCAAGTCCCTCATATAAAATGGTTTAGTATTTGTAAATAACCTATACACACCCTCCCCTATACTTTAGATCATCTCTAGACTACTTCTAATACCTAATATAAGAGGAATGCCATGTATATAGTTGTTACAATGTATCATTCGGGAAAAGTCTTTACATGTTCTGCACAGATGCAACCATTCATTTTTTTCCCCAAATATTCCCAATGGTTGATTGCATCCACATATGTGGAGCATCAACTGTGTACTGTTTTCTGTGCTTCATTTCAATCCTTAAGACCAAAATAAAGAGCCTCCCAATGAGAGAAGGGTGTGAGAGCACCACAGACAACTCAGTTTTCAAGCACCAACACTCAAATTTCTATTGACATTACTATTTTTTGCAAGGAATAAAAGCAAGTGCTTAGTGAATATACCTGTAAGTCCTTAATTTCATGAATTACCAGAATTCATTCTTTTTGGGGGAGTGAGGTAGGAAGTCAAGTAACTTTATATAACTACTATTTCACTAAATATAATTCTCATTTTTGTGTGAATTAAGAATTGATTAGAAACCTGCCTGGCCAGGATCACCTGGGAGCTGGAGTGACTTCCCAACTCAGGGAAAGGGTGAGTGAGAGACTTCCACATCCCTACTGTAAAATTGTGCAATCTGGGCTGTTGGAGAACCCCTTGACCCTCCCAACCCCTGAAACTAACATAGGGAGCTGCAGGGAGATCACAGAATGAAACTACTCCAAGAAGGGATCTTGCACTGAGTCGCATACCTTTTCTGAGACCTAGGCAGCTATAGCAAGGAACCATTTCCAAATCTAGCCTGTAGCAGACTACACACTGTCCTAGGACCCAGTGGTGCCAGGACTGAGGCATTACAGAAACTCAGGCTGTTGCTGATGGAACTCAGGAGTGAGCTAGGAGTGTTTTCTCACCTGGGGTAGGAAGTGAGCAAGGTGTGGGCTGCAGCTGCTGCTGCCAGGAAGTGGGCAACCCCAGGATGGAGATTAGGATATGAACAGGGTGTGAGTTGTCTTTGGGACTTGCTCTTATTACCAAGAAGGTGTAAGCTAGTCATGGGCTTTCACTGCTGGAGGGGCCAGCCCCACTAGGACTGGGGTATGAGTGGGGTTTGCATGTTTCCCACCCATTGGCTTAGACTGACCACCCAGGCAAGTCCTCAGTGCAGCTGCTACTGCCTCTTTACCAAGCAGAGCACTCCACCTGGGGCCTGGGGATTGCCCACCCATGCCCATCATGGCTGGTCGCTGCTGTCACCATTAGGGAACATGAACACAAGCCTGCCCAGCTCATTTTGCCCTCCCCCAATCCAAGACAGAGCACATGGCCTGGGGATGTGGGGATTGCCCAACCAATCCACTGCCTCATGTACCTCAGCACCCCTGCAGGCCTGAGGTTGGGCCTTAACTCACAGCCTGTACCTCCTCAGCTGGCATATACCTGCAAGCACCAACTGTGGACCTTGGAGACAGGCCTGCCTAGCCCATCACAGCTACTGTCAATAACAGTGCACACCGATTAGGACCCAAAGAAATCATCTTGCCATGGCTACTGCTATTGCCCATGCCACACCAGCTATCTAGGAGCCTGAGACCCCCTCGACCCCTGCCACTACTGGCATCTGAGCAAGGCACCTTGAGGCCCAAGAATCAGTAACCATCAACATAGGTGCCAGGGTACACCATCTTGAAGCACAAAGATAGGCATGCTCAGCCCACCACTGTCACCACCGGGGCCTTAAGACCGGCCTACGTGGCATCTTAGTCCCCAGTACAACTTCACTGTATCCTGCACTAATAACTACACCCTAACCCATTGAGGAAATCACAGAAACCAGTAACACTGTTTACAGCTAAAGAAATCTATGGAGACTACCTACTGCATATACCCAGAATCAAAGTTGAAGTGCCCTACTCAGCTAACATAGATGCAACTTCAGGAAAAATTCTCCCATGTGAAAGTAAATTTAAAAATGTGAAAAAGTGACTGTTAAACCAGATGCACAGATATTAATGCAAGGACACAGACACAAAGCAAGAAAATACAACATCTCCAGAGGAACACAATAATTCTCCAGCAAAAGATCTTAGTCTAAAAGAAATATTTGAAATTCCAGATAAAGAATTCAAAATATTGATTTTAAAGCAGATCAGTGAGATATGAGAGCATTCTGACAAATAATACAGAGAAATTAGAAAAACAATTCAGAATATGAACAACTTTTCAAACAGATATTTGAAAAAAAGAACCCAATAGAAATTCTAGAAGTGGCAGGGTGTGGTGGCTCATGCCTGTAATTCCAGCACTTTGGGAGGCTGAGGCGGATGCATCACTTGAGGCCAGGAGTTTGAGACCAGGTTGGCCAACATGGTTAAACCCTGTCTCTACAAAAACTACAAAAATTAGCCAGGTGTGGTGGCATATACCTGTGGTCCCAGCTGTTTGGGAGGCTGAGGCAGGAGAATCGCTTGAACCCGGGAGGCAGGGTTTCAGTGAGCCAATATTGTGCCACTACACTCCAGCTTGGGTGACAGAGCAAGACTGTCTCTTCACCACCCCCCAACCAAAAAAAAAAAAAAAAAAAAAATTCTAGAAGAATTCATTAAAGGAAATAGAAAATGCATTTGAAAATTTCAACAATAGACTAGACTAGTCAGAAGAAAAAAATCCTAAGACTTGAAGACAGGTCTTTTGAAATAATCTAGCCAGACAATAATGAAGAAAAAAATAGGAAAGAATGAGCAAAACCTGAGTTACATTTTGGACAAAAAGTGGTCCAATATTTAAATTATTAGTATCCCCAAGGGAAAAGGAAAAAAATATTAGAAAACATTTATAGTTTGTGTTTATTATTTCATATATTATCTTTATTTAACAAGATAATATATGAAAACCTCCTGGTTCTAGCAAGATATTTAGATATTCAGATACAGGGGGGTCAGTGATCCCTGGACCAAACAAGGCAAAAAGGTCTCTACAGTACATTACAGCCAGACTAAAGTCAAAGATAAACAGCAAGTTCTAAAAGCAGCAAGGGAAAAGTGACTAGTCACTTATAAAAGAAATCCCATCAGAGTAACAGTGAGTTTCTCAACAAAAACCTTTCAGGCCAGAAGAGAATGGGATGATATATTCAAAGTGCTGAAAGAAAAAAAAAAACAAACCTGCCAGACAATACTATACCTAGCAAAATATCTTTTATAAAGTCTTTTCCAGACAGGCAAATGCTGAGGGATATTTTACCACTAGAATAGCTCTACAAAAAATGCTTAAGGGTGTCCTAAACCTAAAAGCAAAAGGACATATAATAAACACAAGAAAGTATAAAACCTACTGGTAAAGAAATCACACAAAAGAGGAAGAGAAAGGACTCAAATGGTGCCACTACAGAAATCCACCAGGATCACAATGACAATAAGAGAAAAAGAAAGAAATGAAAAATACACAACAACCAGAAAATAATTAGCAATATTATAGGAACAATACCTCCCACATCAATAATAATCTTTAACATAAATAGATTAAATTTTCCACTTAAATGTTGTAGAATGGCTGAATGGATTTTTTTAAAACTGTGATCAAACTATATGCTTCTTACAAAAAAATTCACCTATAAAGACAAATAGATAAAAAGCAAAAGGATAGAAAGTTATTCCGTGCAAAATGAAACTGAAAGTGAGCAGGAGTGGCTATACTTATGTATCAGATAAAACAGTCTAAGTCAATAACAGTTTTTTCTTTTTTAAATTTTTATTTTACTTTAATTTCTGTGATACATGTGCAGAACATGCAGGTTTGCCACATAGGTATACATGTGCCACAGTGGTCTGTCACACCCATCAACCTGTCACCTAGCTATTAAGCCCCACATGCATTAGGCGTTTGTGTCAATGCTCTTCCTTGCCCTGCCCCTACCCCCCGACTGGCCCTGGTGTGTGATGTTCCCCTCCGCGTGTCCATGTGTTCTCACTGTTCAACTCTCACTTATGAGTGAGAGCAGGTGGCGTTTGGTTTTCTGTTCCTGTGTTAGTCTGCTGAGAATGATGGCTTCCAGCTTCATCCATGTCCCTAAAAAGGACATGAACTCATCATTTTTTATGGCTACATAGTATTCCATGGTGTATATGTGCCACATTTTCTTTATCCAGTCTATCATTGATAGGCATTTGGGTTGATTCCAAGTCTTTGCTATTGTAAATAGTACTGCAATAAACATATGTGTGCATGTGTCTTTATAGTGGAATGATTATATTCCTTTTGACCAGTAATGAGATTGCTGGGACAAATGGTATTTCTGGTTCTAGATCCTTGAGGAATCGCCATACTGTCTTCCACAATGGTTGAACTAATTTACACTCCCATCAACAGTGTAAAAGCGTTGCTATTTCTCCATAGCCTTGCCAGCATCTGTTGTTTCCTGACTTTTTAATAATTGCCATTCTAACTGGTGTGAGATGATATCTCATTGTGGTTTTGATTTGTAGTCAAGAACAGGTTTTTTATAAAGCTTTATATATATATATATCAATAAAGGATCAGTTCAGTGACAGAACATATAACAATTCTACATATATATGTACCCAACACTGGATCACCCAGATTCATAAAGCAAATATTAAAAAATACTAGATCTACAGGAACAGATAAGACTGCAATATGTTAATACTGAGTTACTTCAACATTCCATTCTCAGCATTAAACAGATCATTTAGACAGAAAATCAACAAATATTGAGTTTAAAGTGGATTTCAGACCAAATGGACCTAACAGACATTTAGAGAACATTCTATTCAACAACTGTGGAATATACATTCTTTTTATCAGCAAATGCACCATTTTTCAGGATAGACCATATGTTAGGCTGCAAATCAGTCTCAACAAATGTCAAAAAATCAAAATCATATCAAGTATCTTCTTAGACCACAATGGGATACAACTAGAAATCAATACTTAAGAACTTTGAAAGCTGTAGTTATAAAATTAACATGCTTCTGAAGAAATTAAGATGCAAATTACATTTTTTGACACAAATGAAAATGGAAACATAATATACCAAAACTTGTAGGATACAGCAAAAGCAGTACTAAGAGGGAAGTTTATATCAGTAAATGTCTACATCAAAAGAGTAGAAAGATTACAAATTAACAATCTCACAGTGTACCTCAAGGAGCTAGAAAAGCAAGAACAAATCAAACCCAGAATTAGCAGAAGAAAAGAAATAATAAAAATCAGAGAAGAACTAAATGAAATCTAGACTGAGAAAAGTACAAAGGATCAACAAAAGAAAAAGTTGCTTCTTCAAAAAGATAAACAAAAATGATAAACTGCCAGGTAGACTAACCAAGAAGCATAGATCCAAACACAATCAAATGAAAAAGGAGACATTACAACTGATACCACAGAATTACAAAAGTTTATCAGAGACTATTACAAACAACTATATACTAACAAATTGGAAAATCTAAATGAAATGAATAAATTCCTAGAAACATTCATCTTACTAAGATTGAATCAAAAAGAAATAGAAAACCTGAACAGATCAATAATGAGTAGTAAAATTGAATTAGTAATAAAAAGTCTCCTAACAACATTTCAGGACTGAATGGATCCCTAGCCAAATTCTACCAAATGTACAAAAAATCCTTACTACCAATCTTTCTGAAACTATTCCAAAAAATTAAAGGTGAGAGAATTCTAATTCATTCAACAAGGCCAGCATCACCCTGATGCCAAAAATCAGACAAGGATATGAGGAAAAAGAAAACAGGCCAATATCCCTGATGAATATAGATGGCAAAAATCCTCAACAAAATACTAGGAAATCAAATCCACAGCACAACAAAAAGATAATACACCACAATCAAGTGGGATTTATCCCAGGGATGCAAGGATTGCTCAATATATGTAAATCAATAAACACGACGCATTGACAAAAAATGAAGGACAAAAACCATATGATTTTCTTAATAGATGCAGAAAAAGCATTTGATAAAATTCAATTCATGATGAAAACTCAAACTGGACATAGAAGGAACACACCTCAAAACAATAAAGGCCACGTATGACAAACACACAGCTAACATCATACCCAATTGGCAAAAGTTGAAAGCCTTTACTAAGTGGCTGGAAAAAGGCAGAAATGACCACTTTTATCCTCTTTTTCAACTTAATACTGGAAGTGTTCCCTGAGCAATCAGGAAAGAGAAAAGGCATCCAAATTGGCAAAGAAGTCAAATTGTTTCCTTCTTTGCTGATGGGATGATCTTATAGCTAGACAAACCTAGAGACTCCATGAAAAAAACTCTTAGATCTGACAAATGAATTCAGTAAAGTTGCAGGACACAAAACTAGGACACAAAAATCAGTAGCATTTCTATACACTAATAATCATGTAGCTGAGAAAGAAATCCCATTTACAATAGATAACCCTCCCTTCCAAAAAAAAAACCCTAGGAATAAATTTAACCAAGGAGGTAAAAGATCTCTACAAGGAAAAGAACAAAACATTGATGAAAGAAACTAAAGGCAACACAAATAGAAAAACATCCCATGCTCATGGATTGGAAAAATTAATATCATTAAAATGACTACATTGGCCATGGCAATCTATAGATTCAACACAATTCCTATCAAAATACTAATTTATTTTTTTACAGAATTAGAAAAATCCTAACATGCATATGAAACCCAAAGAGCCTAAATAGCCAAAGCAATCCTGAGCAAAAAGAACAAAACTGGAAGCATCATGTTACCTAACTTCAAAATGCATTTGCAAGTAACCAAAACAGTATGGTACTGGTAAAAAAATATATATGTGTGTGTATAATACATACACACACACACACTAGTGGACCAGAATAGAGAACCCAGCAATAAAGCCGCATATTTACAGTCAACTGTTCTTTGACAAAGCTGACAAGAACTTACGGTAGAAAAAGGACACCTTCTTCAATAAATGGTGCTGGGAAAATTGCACAGCCACATGCAGAAGAATGAAACTAGACCCGATCTCTCATCGTATACAAAAATCAAATCAAGATGGATTAAAGACGTAAATGTAAGACCTAAAACTATGAAAATAATAGAAAGAAAACCTAGAGAAAACATTCCTGGACATTGGTCAAGGCAAAGAATTTGACTAAGACTTCAAAAGCATAGCCAACAAAGACAAAAATAGCCAGATGAGACTATATTAAACTAAAAAGCTTCTGCACAGCAAAGGAAACAATCAACAGAGTGAGAGAACAACTTGTTGAATGAGAGAAAATGTTTGCAAACTGTTCATCTGACAGGGGACTAATGTCCAGAATATAGAAGGAACTCAACAGGAAAAAAGCACAAATCTTTTTAAAAAGTAGGCAAAGTAAGTGAAAAGACATTTCTCAGAAGAAGATATACAAATGGCAAACAGGTTTATAATCAGTAATCAGAATGATACAGTCTATACTGATATAGATTATTACTGATTATTTGCCATTTGCCAAACAGGCTTATCAGTAATAATCAGTGATGTATATCAGTAATAATCAGAGAAATGTAAGTTATAGCCACAGTGAGATATCATCTTATTGCCATTCAGAGTAGCTATTATTGAAACAAAACAAAACAAATACTGTTGGCAAGGATGCAGAGAAAAGGGAACTCTTTTTTTTTTTTTTTTTTTTTGTGACGGAATCTCCTTCTGTTGTCCAGGCTGGAGTGCAGTGGCGGGATCTCGGTTCACTGCAAGCTCCGCCTCCGGGTTCACGCCATTCACCTGCCTCAGCCTCCCGAGTAGCTGGGACTACAGGCGCCCGCCACCACGCCCAGCTAATTTTGTTTTGTATTTTAGTAGATATGGGTTTTCACTGTGTGAGCCAGGATAGTCTCTATCTCCTGACCTCGTGATCCGCCTGCCTCGGCCTCCCAAAGTGCTGGGATTACAGCCATGAGCCACCGCGCCCAGCCAAGGGAACTCTTTTTACGTTGTTTGTGGGAATGTAAATTGTACAGCCACTATAGAAGACAGTATGGAAATTTCTTAAACTAAAAATAGAACTGTCATTCAATCCAACAATCCTCCTACGACCTAAAAGGAAAGACGTCAGTACATCAAAGGGATCTCTGCACTGCATATTTATGGCAGCACTATTCACAATAGTAAAGACATGGAATAATGTGTATGTCCATCAGTGGATGAATAGATAAAGAAAATGTGGTATACACATTATGGAGCAGCCACAGAAAAGAACGAAATCTTATGACTTGCAGCAACGTAGATGGCACTGAGGGGTCATTAAGTGAAATAAGCCAGGCACAAGACAAATATCACGTGTTAAAGTGGGAGCTAAAAAATTTGATCACACGGAGGTAGAGAGTGGAAAGACAGATAATAGAGCCTGGGAAGGGTGATTGCAGGGAGAGAGAATGAAAAGAACTGGCTTAAAGTATACAAATATATAGTAAGATAGAATGAAGTCAATATTTGGCCATGCGCAGTGGTGTACACCTGTAATCCCAGCACTTTGGGAGGCCGAGGTGGGTGGGTCACCTGAGGTCAGGAGTTTGAGACCAGTCTGGCCAACATGGCGAAACCCTGACTCTACTAAAAATCAAAAAATTAGCCAGGTGTGGTGGCATGCGCCTGTAGTCCCAGCTACTCGGGAGGCTGAGGTGGGAGAATCACTTGAACCCAGGAGGTAGAGGTTGCAGTGAACTGAGATTGTGCCACTGTACTCCAGCCTGGGTGACAGAGTAAGACTCCATCTCAGAAAAAAAAAAAAAATAGAATAGGGTGACTATGCTTAAGAAAAATGTACTTGGGTGATGGATACCCTAAAATACACTGACTTGATCACTATGCATTATATATGTAACAAACTTTCTCACATACCTCATACATTTGTATCAATAAAAATTCATTAGAGAGTAAAATGCCAAATTGAGGACATTAACTCCTTTTTGAAACAGCATAAAAAGAAGCCCTTCCAAAAAAAAAAAAACAAACCGTATTTATTGAGTATATAGGTGAGGGAAAGTGTGGCTCTTTTAAAGAGTAAATAAATGTTGGATGGGAAAACCAAGGAAGTTTTTGAGAAATTACCTGGTTAGAGAGAATTTAGGCAGGTAGCCTCTAATATACGGGAACAAAAGTATCTTTGTTCTTTGAAACAGAATTCTCCTAGTAAAACCAAAATAACATAAATGAGTTAATTCTCTTCTAAGCATCTTTTGTGAACAGTTTCTCATTCTTTCAACAACTTTGAGTGTATTGACGGTGTTGGGGGGTGGTAGGAAGAAAGTCCCTGACTCCTTACTGATAAGTTTGGTGATTTAAGTTAATAAGCAAGTGTCTTCATGAAACAAGCACTCCCCTCAAATCAATTAAGGGAAGAAAAGATGCTTCCCTAGAACCCCCCCCCCCTTTTTTTTGATACTTGCCTCCAGATGGCCTTTAAACCAACAAAATCAATCTAAAATTCTCCACACTCTAAGGATTAGGTCCCTTGTTGAAAAATGACTTTTCTCACTAAGTCTGGCTCTTACACAGCTGATGAGTGCTGGGCAGTGGAATCAAGCAGGACTCAAAGATAAGCTGGAAGTGGAAGGATTTTTACTATAAACCAGCTGAAAAAAGTGAGGAAGAAATGGGTAGTACTGTGTGACAGGGCAGCTCTGTGTGCCTACAAGAAAAGGTTTGTCCTTGGTATGTCTTTCCAGGAGAGGCAAGGGGCCAATAAAGCTTTGTGAATGCTGGCTCATCTGTCATTTCCAGCTGTTTCCCCTGTTCAAGTCCACCTGCAGGCTCAGAAGCAGCAAGCCTTCCCACACCTTCATTTATAGTGTGCTAGCATCACCAGCCTTCACTAGTAGAGATCCTAGCAGAATGGGACTCTAGTCGCAAAGGCTTGTGGAGTCTTAAATTCTCCCTGCCCTGGGCAGTGGAGACTCACAAATGTGGAGTAGGAGGTTCCCAAGGTTCAGCCAGATGATGCATGGTGAAATGAAGGTTGACAATGTACTCAGAGGGTTGAAATTAAAACGAAAGCCAAGTCATTAGATCACTATGTTTTAACAGAGATGTTGTGGCTTCTCCTAATATCCTGGCTTGCAGAGTCCTGGAGGAATCTCCCAGTCAATAAGCTCAGAGGTTACTAAATGGTAGTCATTTCCTGGATTGCACTATTTGAATCAGATTTGGCCCAGACTGAACAGAAAGAAATGTGAGAAAGGGAATTCCTTTACTTCATGCATGATGAAAATGATTTCTCTGCCAATTTGGGAAGGATGGAGGGCTGGAAGATTCCCACAACTATTGTTTAGCATCTTGTGGTTCTAGTAAGTGTTTCAGCTGGAGTGCACTGATATTATGTATGGGATGATTCACATGGCAGAGAATGGGTAGAGATGAGGATGATTTAGCCTCAAGCTTCTTTGAAGCCAAGTGGGACTAGATGAGGACAAGGGTATTTGTCTGATACCTTCCAGGCCACCTCTCCTCATTCTTCCAGCCTGCCGCTCTGCCTTTCTGACATACAGGAAGAAGTATCTTCCTGTAAGAAGTAGGCAAGAAGTGGAAGATGAGAGTCTGAAAACAGAGTTGGCCTTAGATCTAAGCAATATGAATTCAACTTTAGTGTACTTGCTATCACTGAAACCCTTCCCAGAACACTGGAGGGGACTTCCCAATCTAAGATTAGAGGTGCTTTATTCTATATCTGTTTTATACTGTCTACACATGCAAAGTGAATACACTAAACAGTTAGTTGGAAGAAAAAGTGAGTGAATATCTACACCATTTAACCAGAGAAATACTTTGGCCTTAATTATTTGGGTATTATCTTAGATACAGTTTAACATAAGACTAACTATCTTAAAAGTGTCTTTAAAAATTTTTTACTCCCTTTTCTTCATTGAGGTGGCAGTCATTCAAGCACTAAAAATACTTCAGCAAGACAACACTTAGAGTGCATTAAATAAATATAAATTTTATTAAAAACACTCACATAGCATTGTCAGGAATGATATAATAATAAACAGCTTTCAAATAACCTGCATTCATAACATTACAATACTTACAGTATTTATAACCATCCTCAGATCTTATAAACAAACATCTCATGAAAATGAAATGAAACTAGTTTTAAAAAAAGCATAGAAAAATGCACACAGAAGTTCATTATCTTAGTGTCAAACTGCGAAAGTTTCCTACACAAGTTAACCACTAGCTTTAGAAGTGAACTGTACATCACTGTGCGTCAATCAAGATGAAAAATTCATTCAAGTAAAGTTGACACCACTCAGAAGCATTTTCAAGTATGGCTATATAGTCAACCTGATATTCCTATATTAGCAAATTGTAGATCTGCTTTCCATTCATTCTAACTGAGGCAGGTTTTATATTTACAATTATAGATCTGATATTTACAATATGCCACTCAGTTTCTTCTCTTCCTTATGTAACCTCTCCCCAACCCCCCAAACTATACTTCCTGTTCATGTTGGCCAGCAGTTTAACAAATGACAGTAGGTGATACAGAAATCAAATATTAAGAATGGCTGATCAAAATCACCAAATGCACATGTAGTAACCAAATGTTTGGGGTTAGGTATTATGGTATACGAAAAACATTAAAATCGTGGTTTGTAAGCAAAGCAAACATTTTTGGAAATGTTTGCAAATTGGACACAACCACAAATTCAATATATTTTTTAAAAAGACAAAAGCCAGCTTACAAAGATTTGACCAATAAAACCCAAATGCCTCCTCTGATTAGTAATTTATTTTAAATACTAGTAAGCAAAAATGTATTTAGGCCAAAATGTAATTGTACAATCTATTGCACAGCATGCCTGTTTAAGGGAAGTCCTCATGGAGTATGTACCTTCAGTGATTACAGGATCAAAAAAACTTAGAGAGTTAAAAGTCGCTGGCCAACAGTCACTTGCCAAACTCCTGCCTTACAATTTTTCCCTTTATCAACTCAGTGCATTCTATTTTCATTGTAATATGTTTTTTTCCTGCTTGAAACAGTCAAAAGATTCCTCAAACTTTTAAAATGCTTTTCTTGACAATAAAAAGAGCCAACAGATTTACAAAATTAGTTTTAGTTACATCAGTACATGTACAAGTAAAATAGAAGGGATTCAAAATAAAAGGGTTAAATCCCTGACAAAGAATATATTTATTAACCTACAACAATTTTACATAAACACAGGTGACATGTTGGCATAAGGAGAACATGAGCTGAAATATCCCTGAATTTTTAGAACAAAAAGGTTGAAGTTCAAGTTATACTTGCTAAGAAATCAAGTATTTAAAAAAGGTATGCTTTTTTTTTTTTAATAATAAAAAAAAGGACTTGGAAAAAAATGATGGTACACAATGCTTTCACTCTCAGTTCAATATCCTATTGCCAAACTAGTGTTGAGGTATATGACAAGTAGGAACATCACTCAAACATTTAACGAATTCTTAGCTCACATTATGATATATTTGTAGCAGGCTGAGTAGCACCATCATGATGTGAATTCTGCTTCAAACTCATATATATATGTATATATATAATTTTTTTTTACAGTACTAAAATACTAAAGCATTGCGTTAAAAAAGTTTTGTTTACAATTTAATTTACTATACAACTCTTTCACTTCTTTATACAAATTAACGATTTAAAACCACCACAGCAAACCAGCTGCCTGTTTTTGTTTCTTTTTAACTGACAGATTCACATGGAACTAACCCTGTTTATTTATCTTATGCAGGCATCAGTCTGCTCAATCCTCTTGTTAAAGAGGACACTTAAGCTAAGAAATGACAACATCACAATGTACATAATCATCGACACAAAGGCAGACTGCCATTCAGTTCTCTGAAGAGCATATGATCCATAAAATAGCATAGGCTTCAGTGAACTAGCTTTGTTGAGTCTGTAGCATGCGGCTAATTATTACCTGCAGTTAATAGAAAATTCTTAAAACTGTACATTTTTGAGTAATGAACTTGTCATACAATTTTGTATAAAACTGTTTTACAGTATAGCATGTGAGATGAGCACCAGAAAACATGTTTTGTGGACTAACGTATTCCCTTGAATCCAGTAAGCCCCATGGTGGATTTAACTGGCTGTGTTAAAAATGGACACAATTGCTCATCAGCAGATGCATGGCTAAAAGCAAAAATATTTTAAAAGCTTTCCTTGTTTCCTTAAAAAAATCAACTTTGCATTCTAAAATGAAAGTAAACTTGTTTTTTAAACGTCTCAGTACCTTAGCATTGTTCAAGTTGTCAAAGCTTAGGTAGACAAAGTGCTTCTAAAACACCATTTCAAATATTTATACATATACATGTGCGTACACATATACATGTTTGTGTATATATGTACATATATACTTTTATTGTCCTACAAGGACTTCACTGGATGAGCAAAATCCAGAGGCCTTTAAAATGTCCACATTTTAAAAACTAGGCTTGTGTAAGAATAGGTAATTATGATAAAAACTTGAATGAAAAGGTACCCCTATTATTCAAGGGCACTGGAGTACACTGATAGCATCTTGATGATATAAAGGCATTAAATTTTCAGCTATTAAAGACACCATTTTCTTAGCACCATTTCTTAGAACATCCAAACAAATTCAGTGTTTTCCTGCTATTCATTTATGCTTCTGGTAGCTATTTTGATAAATAAAAGTTAATATTAAGATTACAGTAAAAACTGCATTTCAAAAAGCCATAATTCCAGTATTTCAGTACATCATATATTCAGCACCAGATGGTATTTTAAGATTCCTGTCACTGTAATACTACAGTACTTGTTTGATTTGTGTTCCATGACTATGCAGACTTGATATTATTAAAAGTGGTCACAGATGTGTAGAGTTGTAAGGGGGGTGAAATCACATTTACATATCATCTCGTCCAATAATAGAACCAGTGTTTAAAAATGTAAATTGTGGAACACTTTCTTCCCCACCTTCTTTTTGCATAGAATGCTTTGGTCTTTTCCTAGATGCCATCTGTGACCACTTGGGAGCCAGTGAAAATTAAGTGCTGTGGTAAGATAACCTCGTTTGTTGCTGGTGAGCTGAGGTTTTTCCTGCCACATTTGTCATGAATACTGTGACCTTTCCCCACTGCCCATGTCACAAGAACTATACTACTGACAGGTTGGTTGTGGTCTTTTCAAGTGAGGTAACCAACAAAAGGGGGTGATATCATATATATCTGTTGTAAGGCCCTGTGACCCGAGTGAAGGCATATGGAGATGTAGTTACTGTGGAGTCTGTGGTCACGGACATGGTCCTTTCGGCAAGGGACTTGATGAAACGCAGGTAAGTGGGCTCTGAAGGTTCATGTGGCTCAGCAGGCTCCCGTTTCACTTTTTTGCCATGGGATTTCTGAGGCACATAGTCTGGGCCATACTTTTCACACTCTTCCTCTTTCTCACGGGCTTTTTCAGCCATTTTGGCTTCCCAAAGAGCCAAGCCATGTTTTGGCTCATTCATGCTCTTATGCTGGTAAAAGACGAGGGAGATCCTGGTGGGGTGATTCCTATTGGGATTCTTTAAAGGGGTTGTAGCATGCAGCTCACGCTTTGCACACTCAATGAGAATTGACCCATGAGTTGGAGCCACGGCCACTCCCCCAATGTCAGGATCCAGAAAGCTCTGCTCACTGTCTGACCAGACCTCATCATCCTCTGCACCAGAAGCCACACCCTGGACTGGTGCCAATGGCTGCTTTTCCTGACCATTAGCATCACTTAATTTGTGTAAGCCTCCTTGGACACAAGCAGTTCTATCATGGTTAAGAGCTGGAAGCATGTTTGATAACCCATTAGCTGTATGGGAAAGCATGTCATTCTCCTTGTTTTGGAGATGCAGGGCATGAAGAGAGCTGTTGAACACGCCCGGAGCTGCACTGTAGTTATGGATTATGTGAGAAGGTGAATGATGTTCACCATTTTTATAGTCCATGTTTGGATTGCTCAAATTGGGTGGTAATCTAGAGGTGGCTCCAATGAAGGGGCCATCCATCTCATGAGTGGGATAAGGAGGCAATTTCCCTACATGATGTACATTTGGTCTAATGGTACAACTGTTGAAACCATCTCCCTGCATATTTTGGTTTCCATAACCTAAGTATTTAGATGTAAAACTCTGGCTATTTCCAAACCTTGGCTGGTAAAGTGTATGGATGGGTGGTAGATTTAGCTTAGACAGAGGGTCTTCGCTTGGATACCTATAAAGATCCATGGGCTGAGACTGGGGAGAATAGGAACCCAGATATGGGGAGCAGTTGTCCACTGATAGGTTTCCATTGCATTGATATGATGGATATTGGTTATTCTGATTCAAAAGCCCAGGGTAAGGGTTCATGGGATTAGAAGAATTCAAATATGAACCTGCAGCTTGAGACAAGGTGGAATAGAAGTTCATAGGGCTGGTGCTTCCATAGATATCTGAAGTGTGTGAAGAGCTTGGATAAGGACTAACTGGATTGGGCCGTCTCATGTATGGATTGGTGGATCCAGAAGCAGAATAACAGTTGACAGACTCTGTCTGAGGGTCAGAGACAGAGTGTGGCTGCTGCTGCTGGGGTCTCTGCTGCTGTTGGGGCTGTGGTGGCTGCTTCTGTAGAGGCTGGGGCTGCTGGGACTGCTGCATGACTGGTCCTGAAAGTCGCAAAAGTTCTGTGGACAGGGTAAGAGAGAACAGAAACATATCTTTGATGTTGATGATTATTTATGAAGTCTGCTGAGGATACTTAAATGTATGTAAGAAACTCCACTAGGAATATACAACACCCATTAAGCAAAGGTAAGAGCAAAGTCAGGGTTCTGCTCATTATCCAGCACAATTTTTTGTCTAAGGCATTAAAAATGGAGAACTTAGTGGAAAAAAAAATGTAATAAACATCCAAAGTCATTCCATTGAGAGCAACACATTCTTTGGAACTTCTGAACATGCCTCTGCTTGAAGTGCCCTCCTTTTTCCTCCCTCTCTCCCTACCCTTCCTTGGTGTAGTCATCCCTTCCTCAAGGGACCACTGTGACCTCATCTTCTAGTGCTTTTGTAATACTCAACTGCAAAGATAGATCTGATAACGCAATACTCACAATGTATTATAGGTATGTTTTTAGCCCTCTCTTCACCCCCACTGGTAAGTAAATTCCTAAATGGGAGGGACAATGTTTTATTTTACTTCTTCATTGCCTGGCATGCAATGGAATTTGCTACATAATTAAAATAATATTTATTATGTAAGATTCAGGAATGTTGTGAAAAAAAGAATGACACGCATTTAAACACAAAAAGCATCTTATATAATCAACAAATGCTACTTTATGAGCAGGCTTTCCAGAAAGGAAGTTAACACAGTTGTAGATAACACTTTAAAGAAACTTTCAGCTTTGTAAATGAAACTTATAAAAGTTATATTTCTGTTTTGACCTCAGCTTAAAAAGTCATATGAGTTAAGAACAAATAGATGAAACTGCAATGGCAGTTCTGAGAATAGAAGTGATTATTACCTGCAGAAGCTAGTTAAAAGGGAGCAGAGACAAGGTTCTATCTGATTATATTTCACAGCTAACCTAAATGAACAGTATTAGAGAAGTCAATGAATCAATAAACACTTATCAAGCATCTTTAGCATATTGTTCTAAATTATTTAACTTAGTTCCTCTGAGCTTGGAAATGAATCAGTAGAGAAATTTACATCATGAAGCAGCAAAGATGGCTAGTTCTAAGCAAACTGGTTTGCTTTTGTTAATGGCCAGGCCAATACCATCTCCAAATTTTGGATTTTTTTTTTCTTTTTACAAACTGCAGACATAAAGCAAGAGGTATTCATGAATAATGTTCTATTGTTATTACTACACCTGTAATCTATTTCGATGGGTAAAAGTTTTATAGGATATCTACATGTAGAACCCCTCCTAAACCACAGACTCAACATGTCTAAGGAAAGGTGTTTTATTATCCTCTCTCTCTCAATCATATTTTCAAACTTCTTATTTCAATAAATAGTACTGTTTTAGAACCCTAAAACAGTAGGCTAAGTTTAGGTTTAAAACTTTGGAGTCATCTTTAAATTTTTCTACTCTTTCATCCCAATGTTTTGTCACCAATATACTGATTTTCATTTTCCTATTTTGAAGAGCTCATTTGCACCATTTTGCTAGATCTTTGCTACTAACCAACAAAATTCAAGGTCTTGTTACCTCAGTCCTGGTTTACTGTATCTATCTCCAGACTATTAGCTCCTCTACTAATTTGGCCTACTGCCAAATTACAATGAATTTCATCATATCACTTACCTGTTAAAAAATGTTGCTGTTTATTATAGAATAAAATCCAAACTTTTCCATGTTTTCCATGTTGATGGTGCAATATCTCATTACCATCTCTGAGAACAAAGCCTGGCCCTTGCTACTTTAGAGAAGACTCTGGCACAGAACTAAGACCATGACTGATGTTAACTTTCCAAAATTAACAATGTTCATTTTACAATGAGAGCACATGGACACATGGTAGGCGGGTGGGGACAACACACACTGGGGCCTGTTGGTAGGGATGCATCAGGAAGATGCTGGGCTTAATACCTAGGTAATGGGTTGATCTGTGCAGCAAATCACCATGGCACATGTTTACTTATGTAACAAACCTGCACATCCTTCATGTGTATCCCAGAACTTACAAGTTGATGGGGGCAAAACCAAAATAATGTTCATTTTTAATATACCACAAAAGACATTTATCTATAAATGCTTTACATTCAATTTACCTGCCAACTGTTTAGCCTGGCTTGCATTTTCAGTTTGTTTTGCACGTGATGGGGCTGACTTTTCCTTTTCATTTTTATTTGAGCTGTTCTCCAGGGAGGAAAGCTTTTCAGCTGCAGCTTTCTTGGCTTCTAGTTTCCTTTGTCGGCAAGTCTTGACCGGCTCTGCTAACATCCTGACTTTTCGCCGAAAGGAACTCAATACCTGAATGGCACCACTCCGCTTTTTCTCCTCCTGAGCTTCCACACTCCCAAACTCATCCACATCAGAGACTTTGTATAAAGGCAGAACGTGAAGCTGCTCATCCTCAGGTTTTCCTCCAAATTCTCGATTGTCTTCTCTAGTGAGAGTGCATACCTGGTAGGGAAGTAAGACGTGACAGCCTCAGCTACAGGTCCCAAAGAAAATGTGTGTGTGTGTATCTTTCTCCTCTCAGTATCCAGATTTGTGTTGGTGGCCTAGTTGATCCAGATCAGTGACATGTATATTACCATAAAACCATTCTACCTGTTATTAATGAAAATAGTATCAAAATGGTACAGGGAGATAAGAGGAATTGACATTGCCCACCCACCCTTTCTCTGAGTCTATCAGGAACAGGTTACCTGTGGTGACCCTTGTTCTTCACATATGTTTCTGTCTATGGGAAGAAGCAACACTCCCCCAAAATGAAGCACTCTCTTGCTTTTCACACTTCAAAAATAGATGTGCTAGATGTGAAGCCTCTTCAAAAAGAGGCTAAAAGTTTTTTTCTACGAAATGACTTCCTCTGTTTTTGGTAGTATCACATTTGCCTCATCTTATACTTCTGAACACAAATTTAATGTCTTTCCACATACCTGACACCTAACTCTATGTTTAAGAAATTTCCATAAGATAACTGAAGTAAAAATATAAAAAATGAAAAGGTAAAGATTTGGCTGATATAGGTAATATGCAACCTAATACTATTTTCACTATCTCCTCCTTTGTACTCTGTCAAACCTTTCTCTTCATTTCTTTTTTGAAATATGACCACATATAAGTGGGTACTCTGAAAAGGGTATGGGGTGGAGGGAGGAAAGCTACCTCTGTTGCTTTGATAATTAAATGGTACTTTTTTCTTTGGTTACCACAATTACATTAGCTTTGGTAAAAGATTATTTGTGGTTTTAAAACACTAGCTTTTTAGTATTTAGTGTTTTTGATCAATGGAAACAATGTGATCTAATATAAAATTAGAAGATATTCTTGAGAGAAATGTGATCATAATGGACTGACTTTAGAAATGTGATCATAATGGACTGACTTCAGAAATAACTTTAACATGAGATGGCATTAATGACTCTGTCACTTCCTGCCCAGAAAAGTCTTCAAAGTCATGTCTCTGAGCACCTTGTTACTTTTCCCATACATATTTAACCCTATTCAGTTCTTATCTAGTGCTCCTTTCCATTTCACTTCACAGAACCCATGCTCTATCAGAGGCAAAATCTTCTTGATTCTAAACATCCTTATCATCATCTTACTCTCTGTCACCTTGCTGGAACGAAACATGGTTATATTAGGATGCACTATAGCTCCAGTTATCATTTACTACTTCTGCTTTTCAGAAACTAGCATAGCCTCCTAATAATGAGCAGGTGCTGAGCACATGATTAGTGATGATTTTAGATGTTGGGGTGGTTGGTAGGCCTTGTGTTTGTTCTCCTGGATCAGAAGTTAGCAAACCAGAACCTATGGCTAATGTGCCTCACAGCTTGTGTTTGTATGGCCACTAAACCAAGAATGGTTTTTACATTTTCAAGGAGTTTTTAAAAAAACAAAACCACCAAACAATGTGACGGAAATCCTATGTGGCCTGCAATGCCTAAAATATTTATTATCTTGCCCTTTATAGAGAAGAGTTCTCCAATCTCTGATCTAGACCATTAAATGAATACCTTCTCTGCTTCTCAACAAAAACTTCACATCAGCTTCTTCAAATTACTTCAACTATCATCTAATACCTCCCTGAATGCTTTTCTGCCCTAGAATATGACTTTAATTCCTGATACCTATTTCCATATTCTCACTGGCCATCTTCCTCAACTACACCTACATCCATGTTGATGATTCATTAGGTTGACTGATTTATAGGTTTTTCAACAGAACATTTTGTTCTTTATCTCTACAAATATGTTGGTGTATGTTCTCTCTATAAATAATATATATAAATTATATATTTAATTATATAATTTATATATAAATGTTTAATTATATGATTTATACATAAATATGTATATAATTATATAAATATATAATTATATAATTTAAATATAAAAATCCATTTTACCCATTGTAATATGTAGTCAGGCTCTTTTGCACTGTGAATCTTTTACAGTAGGTTACCATAGTTACTGGGTCAATGATGATGTGTTTCTCATTGATGCTTCTCGCTCTGTAAGGTGAATGGGTACCTTGGCTTGTTTATGGTGTTTTGTTTAACTGATTATAACCTACCAGGTAACTGGCACTGAATTTTGAGATTTTCCTGGCAGTTAACTGTAACTGGCAATGCATAGTCACAGGTTTAGGTTAACACCAAGGATTTCCATGATTCTCACGTGCTTGTCAACACAATTGACAGGACACCAATGTGCCAACCTATCATGAGAGTGTTAGTTATGCCAAAGCAGGTCACTTTGCAACAGGAATTCATTCATGAAAATATTGTTGTCCAGTGAAACCTGCAGACAACATATTCTAACCAAATGCTACTAAATTCCAGTGTTCTGCTCCTCAACATGAGATGCTGCTGATATGGTCTGACTTTGTCCCCACCTAAATCTCATCTTGAATTGTAGCTCCCAAACTTCCCACGTTTTGGGAAGGACCCAGTGGGAGGTAACTGAATTATGGGGGTGGGTCTTTCCCATTCTGTTCTCGTGAGAGTAAGTCTCTCAAGATCTGATGATTTTATAAAGGGGAGTTCCCCTGCACATGTTCTCTTGCCTGCCGCCATGTAAGGCTTGCCTTTGCTCCTCATTTGCCTTCAGCTATGATTGTGAGGCCTCCACAGCCATGTGGAACTGTGAGTCAATTAAATCTCTTTACTTTATAAATTACCCAGTCTTGTGCATGTGTTTATGAGCAGTGTGAGAACAGACTCATACAGCTGCTAAGCTGTCCTCAGCCCCACTTACCAATGTGCTGCCATTCTGCATGTTGTGCAAGTCTCTATGGGCATGAGCACAGAAATCCAAACATGCAGTGACCCCTGAGAATGGACGGCCTTCCTTCAGACCCAGACGGCACTCTGGTGCTCTGTGTTCATATTCAATCTGAAAAATAAAAGTGTGAGTGAATGGGAAAGTAGTTAGTTTTACCCTTAGACCAAAAACTCACTAGTATTTAGACCATTTAGAACTTTAAAAAATGTTTTGAACTTTATATCCAGAAACAAAATGGAATGACACAAAACAGAGCAAATATCTTGACATGGTAAAGTTTTTATTTTACAGTGTTATTGAGGCCATAATTGACATACACTAAATAGCATATATTTAAAGTGTGCTATTTGAGTTTCGATATATATTTGTCACAACCAAAATAAAGTACATATTCATCACTCTTAAAAATTTTATCATGCCCATTTGTAATTCATGCTTCCTGCTTTGTTCCCAGACAACTACTAATCTATCACTATAGATTTTCATTTTCTAGAATTTCATATAAATGGGTTTATTTGGAGTTAATTTTTACAAATGGTGTGAAATTAAGGGTCAAGATGATCTTTTTTCCTTTATGGCTTTCCAAATGTTCAGATACCACTGGATAAAATGGTTTTCCCTTCCCACCTGAATCATCTTTGTTAAAAATCAATTGACCATATATGTTGGGTCTACTTAAGGATTCTCTATTGATCCACTTGTGTATAATGGTGTGTATGTAGGTATGTCAATATCAAACTTTTTAAAAATTTTATTGCTTGATTGATTGAGACAGAGTCTCACTCTGTCATCCAGGCTGGAGTGCAGTGGTGTGATCTGGGCTCACTGCAACCTCTGCCTCGCAACCTCCGCCTCCCGGATTCAAGCAATTCTCAGGCCTCAACCTCCCAAGCAGCTGGAACTATAAGCACACACCAACATGCCCTGCTAATTTTTTGTATTTTTACTAGAGATAGGATTTTGCCATTTTGGCCAGGCTGGTCTCAAACTCCTGGCCTCAAGTGATCCACCCGCCTCAGCCTTCAAAAGTGCTAGAATTACAGGCGTGAGTCACTGCACCAGGGCAATATCAAACTGTCTTGACAGACAGTAGCAAGTATAGATTTTAGTAAATCTGAAAACCATGCAATATATAGTCTCAAATTCTGCTCTTCTTTTAAAATATTGTTTGACTATTCCGAGTCCTTTGCATTTCCAAGTCTATATATTTTAGAGCCATGTCCAATTCTTTCAAAAAACCTGCTGAGGTTTTGAAACATCATATATTGAACATATTGATTAGTTTGGAGAGAACTGACATCTTAATAAGTCTTTTGATCCATGAACATAGTGTATCTCTCCAGTTACTGAAGTTTTCCATAATTTAGCTCAGCAATGTTTTAGTTTCCAGTATATAATCTTATACATTTTTGTCAAATTTATGTATAAGAATTTTATACTTTTAATGCTATTTTAATCATTTATTTTGATTTATTTATTGCTAGTATATAAAAATACATTTGAATTTTGTATTTTACAACTTTGCTAAATTCATATATTAATTTCATTTTCTGGTAGTTTTTTGAGACTTCTTCTCTAGACAAACATGTCATCTGCAAATAAGTACAGTTTTATTTTTACCTACACAATCTTGACTGCTTTTTTTCTTGCCTTACTGTACTTTCTAAAATTTACAGTTTGATGTTGAATAGAAGTGGTTTGTTAAAAATGGACATTGTTGTCTTGTTCTTTACCTTAGGGGTAAAGTATGTCTTTCACCACTAAGTATAACGTTAGCTTTTGGCTTTTCATTTATGTATTAAATAGGTTGAGAAAGTTTCCTTTTATGAATGTTGAATATTATCAAGTGGTTTTTCTGCACCTACTACAATAATCATATTTTTTCCTGTTATGTCTTTTTAACATCATTTTTTTTGTGTTAAAAATATCTTTTTAATTTAATTGTATCTTTTATTTAAAGTGGTTTTCTAGGTTTTTGTTTTTTCAGTATCACAAGCTCTGCCTTATAAGTGGGGGTGTTAAAACCATTTGCATTTAATGTGGTTGTTGATATAGTTGGGTTTATATAAACCATCTTGCTATTTATTTTTATATTTATCTTTTTTTGGTCCTATATATTTTTAAAAACATTTTTGGATTGATTTCATTTTTCTGTCTTAACTGGCTGATTAGCTATATACTTTTCTTTCTTTTTTTTTTTTTTTTTTTTTTTTAAGTGGTTTAAGGTATACAGTGTACTCTAACTTCTCACAGTTTACAGCCAAGTAATATACCCGGTCCATATATAGTATAAGTACTTTACAAGTATACTTTCAATTCCTCAGCCTCTGTGCTACGTCTACATGTTATAAACCTCATAATACATTAATATATTTTTAAGATAGCAAGTTACCATTTTTTAAAAAGTCTTTTAACCATGTTTACTATTTTTGATGCTTTTCATTTCATTATGTTGATCTAGATTTCTATTTGGTATCATGTTCTTTCTTCCTGAAGGATTTTGTTTAACACTTTTAAAGTGCTAGTTTGCTGGTGGTGAATTCTTTCAGCTTTTGTATGTCTGAAAAAAAATTCTTTATTTTGCTGTCTTTTTTGAGAGTTGTTTTCATTGGTTATATATTTCTGGGTTGATAGTCTTTTCTCTTTTAGCATGTTAAAGGTGTTTCTCCTACATCTTCTCTCTTGCCTTTTTTTGAATGAAGTCTCCTGACTTATTTTTTCCCACCAAGTATAACATGTCCTTTTTTTCTCCATTTGCCTTTCTGATTTTCTCTTTATCACAGATTGTAAGCAAGTTGATTATAAATTTTTAATAGCCTTTTTGTATGTCTTTGTTTTTAAATCTGGGGTTTGCTGAGCTGCTGAGATCCATGGGTTCACAGTTTTGAACAAATTTGAAAAAAATTTGGCCATTGTTTCTTTAAATATTTTTCTGTCTCCCACCTCCTTCTGGTAACCCAATTACACATATATTAGTGTAACAATATTGGCTAATAGGTCTTTTATATATTCATTTTTTCAGTTTTGTTTTTCTTTATAGCGAAATATTTCTATTACTATGTCTTCAAGTTCCTTAATATGTTAATTCCACCTAGTGTATTTTTAATCTAGATATATATTTTTCACTTCTAGAAGGTCATTATAGGGTATTTTAATATCTTCCAATCTTGCCTTATCACTCTCATGCTTTCCTCTAGCATTTTTAGCATATGAAATATGATAGCAATTTTAATGAACTTATCTTATATATTGTATCACATATGTCAGTTCTGGGACTATTTTTATTGATTGATTTCTCCCTGCTCCCCAGTAAAGGTTATATTTTCTTTTTTCTTTGTATGTCTTGTATTTTTTGATGTAATACTACACTATAAATTTTACCTTGTTGATAGAATTTTTTTTTTTTTTTAA
The DNA here is from genome assembly GCF_049350105.2 of Macaca mulatta. Lineage (NCBI taxonomy): Eukaryota > Metazoa > Chordata > Mammalia > Primates > Cercopithecidae > Macaca > Macaca mulatta. The sequence goes on along the minus strand of NC_133410.1, from coordinate 114,691,056 downwards.
TTTTTGTACTGGGATGCAGTTCAATTACTTAGAATCAGTTTGGTCCTTCTATGTTTTGATTTTAAGCATTTTTAGATGAGGTCAGAAAGTCACATTTACTTCTACTACTAAGGCAATACAATTATGAATAGTATTATGAAGTCTTCTCTGGCTGGCTGGTATGATCAAGAACTATTCTAGGTCCTGTGTGAGATCAAGGGATTATTCTGCCTGCTTCCTCTGATGGTTCTTTCCCTACCTAGCCTTGGAAGTTTTTTCACATGCATGTGCTGTTCAATACTCAGCTGAAGACTGGATTAGAACCCTCAGCAGGTCTCTGGAACTCTTCTCAATAACACTCTCTCCTCTCTGGTATTCTGAATTGTGAACTCTCGTCACCTTGGCCTCTCCAAATTTTGAACTTTGTCTCCTTATAATACAGAGATAATGCTGGGGTGTGTTTGGGTTCCTACTGCCTACTCTGGGGCCTAATACTCTCTTCAGGAAGTAAACTGGGGTAATTATAGGTTCACCTTTTTACTTCCTTTCTCTCTGGTGCCACTGGTCTCTTAAACTTCTTATTCTATGTCTAAAAACCATTGTTTCATATATTTTGTCAGTTTTTTCTTAAATGTGTAAAGGCATATCTAGTCTCTGTTACTCCATCATGGCTAGAAGATGAACTTGCATTATGATAAAAGTTTGTGGTGGCTTCATATTATTTACTGTTGGATTCATATATGTATTTGTACATATATGTATTTGTCTATTTAACCTCATAAAACTGGCCAAAGGAAAGTGAAGGTACCAACTACTCTTTAACATAGATGTGTGGTTTGTGGCTGTTCAGTTCATGCTGTGGTCTAGTTAGCTTTATTCTGTTCCTTGAACAAAAACAGATACACAGTCAGCTGGAAATCAGACTTATGCCATCTCCTAAAAAATACCATGCAGAGTTTTGTGAATGAATTACTGGAAATCCATCTACATGTTTGGAAGACAACTCTAAATGCATGTCTTTCTTATGGTCTAAGGTTGTGCTGTTGAGTATGGTAACCATTATCCACATGTGGCTGTTTTTGTTAATTTTTAAATTAATTTAAACTCAATTATACTAGTCATATACCAACTGTTAAATAATAACCATATGTAGCTACTGCCTATTATACTGAACAGCATAAATAGAGAATATTTCCATCTTCATAGAAAGCTCTCTTAGAAGCATTTGTCTAAAATGTCATCTCTATGTATGATGAATAGTATATGATTTTGAGATTCAAACCTGCTATTTCAAATCTACTGTTAAATTATAAGACAGGTATAGAAAAGACAGAGCCAAATATATGTCTACTGGATAGACATGAAGAAAGGACATTTAAGTGGAGAAAACTGAAGGTCTAATTCCATGGGACTGACAGAAGAGATGCTGTGGAGAGTCAACTAAGCTTTAACAATAAGACTTTATGAAATCAAGGAATAAAGCAAGGAAGAATATTCAGATGTGAGAAATAGAGATAATACATTCAGCTGGGGAAAGGAGGTAAAGATCAAATAATAGGTTTTATGACAGCATCTATAACATCAAATGGTCTTCCCATGTACTGTGTGGAAACATCACATGGCTATCATTTTGATCTCTAAAGCATATTAACATACATGGATGAACATTACCAATAGTACCTACCATGCAATATAAAAATATTTTATCCATTCAGAAGTACCTCATCCATTTACAACTATTAATTGACTTAATTTATCTACATATTACATCAACACATTGTTTCATATATAAATATTAAAACACGTATTGGGAATTACATCTACTCATCTTGTTATAACTTGAAAATTTTTGATGGATTCATATTTTGGGTACTTAAGTTTTAGGAAATGTATAAAATAGTTTCATGTATGAGACAGTCCATAATAAGAATCAAGGGAGCAAAAAGAACATCAGTGCTTTGTTATTCTGCCTCTTTCCTCAAGTAAAGCCATTTGATTAATAGCACCTATTAAAAATTAATTTAATAGAAAATGGCCCAACTTTAAATCTAGCAACATAGACTCATTCACTTCCTTATTTTTATAGCTTGATTTATTTCAGAAGTTCTTGCTGAGAATTAAACTTTTACAACAGTATTGAAGCACTCCTTATACTTTGTGATACTAGCTAAACAAAATAACAGTGTTAATCCAACTATTAATAGTGTTTAAAATACTTTTCATAGATATTCATACACATTTCTAAAAATATAATTTATGACATAAAATAACTTACAATTAGACCATTGTTTAATTTGCCTCTACTGTTCCAACCACCACCACCAACAACAAAAGGTTTGTTGAGGACTGTTAAAGTCCACAGTGGAAAAGAAGAGTAGCTAAATCATTTTAGGAATGATTAGTCCCTTGTCCATGTCCGCTGTGTAAACTAATCTAATCCCACAAGAGTCTTTAATGTTATCAAGTAAATGACAGAGCACACATCCCAGAGCCCCATACCTATTGCTCCTGTATACTCTGGGTATCTTCTCATCACCTCCAGCTTTCCTCCATCCATCTATCTCCCTCTTTCACTTTTCCTACTCCATTTCTTCTGCTCCCTCCCCCAGTGCTTACTTCATTGGCTTCTCTTCCTCCACTCATGCCTAAAATGATTGATGGCTCCAGAATCCCATCATCAGCCCTTTCTCCTCTTTATAATCTCTACTTTGAAAACCTCCTTTCATTCCTATGTATTCAACTTTAAGTCCTGCCAGCATTCTTCCAACTCTCAAATCTACAGTGCTAGCCTGAATTTTTCTCCTGATTCTCCATCTAATTAACTTAGAAGCATGTCAAGCCTAGCATGTACAAAATTTTTATATCTTCTCCCCATCCCAGAACTTACTATTTCTTACCGATTTCAGATACTAGTTAATAGAACTACCTGTCCAAACTGGAAATTTGTTGGATCTCCAAATTCTCTTCTCATCCACACATCTAATTAGTCACCAAGTTCTCTAAGCTCCACCTTGATTCGTGTACATACTTAATTCGTTTTTGCTATAACTCCTGCCATTTCTTTGGGTCCTTAAAATCTCTTACCCAATGATTGCAATAGCTTTCTTCTCTCTCTAATCTTACATAGATTTAAGTTATATTTCCCTTACTTGGCTTTTAAGTAAATTTTTCAAAATATAAACTACATCACTTTACCCCTCCATTCTCAACACGCACTTGAAACAGCCCAATGGTTACCTACAGAATAAAGTTCAAAGATCTTTATTTAGCATCTAAGGCCACTTGTGACATTACATCTAGTCTACTTTTAGGTTTTTTTTTTTTTTTTAATTTTCTTTAGAAATGTGTACATAGTTCTATTCCAGCTGGAATTGTGTAATTCTAAAACTGCTATTTTATATGTCTCTGTCTCCACTAAAGAAGGAATTCTTTTGGTTTTTGCATTTTTTTTTTAAGAATCTGGGTCTTCTTTGTCACCCAGGATGGAACACAGTGATGCAATCATGGCTCACTGCAGCCTCAGACTCCTGGTCTCCTGGGTAGCTGGGATTACAGGTGTAAGCCACTGCACCCAGTTAAAGATGGAATTCTATTTTTCTGACATGGAGTTTCGCTCTTATTGTCCAGGCTGGAGTGCAGTGGTGCGATATCGGCTCACTGCAATCTCTGCCTCCGAGGTCCAATCTCTGCCTCCGAGGTTCAATCTCTGCCTCAGCCTCCCGAGTAGCTGGGATTACAGGTGCCTGCCACCATGTCCAGCTAATTTTGTATTTCTAGTAGAGACAGGGTTTCTCCATGTTAGTCAGGCTGGTCTAGAACTCCTGACCTCAGGTGATCCACCTGCCTCCGCCTCCCAAAGTGTTGGGATTAAAGGTGTGAGCCACCACACCCGGCAAAGACAGAATTAAAGACAGACAGAGATGGCACTGCTCACCTTTATGTTCCCAGTGACTAAACACAATGTTTGGTTTGTAACAGACTTTCACTTAACGCTTTTGTTGTTGGTGTTACTGAAACAGTGAAGATTTATTTTTTTGCCTTCATCATGGGCAATTTCTGACCAAATCATCTACCTGTCTTAACTAGCTATAGCTTAGAATACACATATAAAATAGAAAAAAAATATTTTTGCTTGGTGTATGAAGTCAAGGTCAAATAAAAAAGGAATATCTGGCAAAATATGACACATCTGGACACAAGTATATGTGTACTTATAATATTAGTATATGCATAGCTTTACATAAGCATTTGTAAGTCTGTAAATTCTTATGAATACTCATTTATACTTATAGACATGCAGTAAAAATAGGTGGTTAGAACCTATAGCTTGGGCCACATAATTTTGATGTACTCTCCAGTCTGTTTACAGAAACAAAATTATTCATATGAGAACAAGATTAGTAGATAGAACAGCCTGTGACTCTTAAAAGCTCATGTCTTTACAGCTAAAAGACAAAAGAAATATACTTTTGTATGGTATAATTTTCATATACTCGAAACTGAACACTACAGTGGTTTCAACAATTAAGAGGAAAAGTTAGAATAATATTTAAAAATCATTCTTTCAAAACTATTTTTGGACATACGTAGGTCATTAGTAACAAGTAAATTGTTACAATCACTGCCAATTATTATTTAAACTTACCTGATTATTATATGCATCAGGTGCGAGTTTCTTATATGTTGGTGCCATAAGAGTGGACAGGTTTTGCAAATGAGACTCCAGTTTCTCTTCCTGTATAAAGTGAATAATTCTACGTATTAAATTCTAAGTCCATTTTCTCTATATGTAAAACAGGCTATCAGTTAGATTATTCCCCTTACATTTTGAATCCAAAACACAATATACGGTGCCTTTATTACTAAATAAAGCATCTTTAAAACATGACTATCATTTAATTTTATATGTGCTAGTAAATATCTAGCTATTTGTTTTTTTCATAAGATTGATTTTCTACTTGCATGTGGATATTTTGCATTTTATACATACAAGCCTGTGCTAGGAGTAGGGTTAGGGGAATGAAGAAGTATGGTCTTAAAGAGGTCACATTTTTTAGCTACCAAGGAAGATGAACTATTAAAAGAACTTATTTAGCTTAATTTTTCTCTTTCTACTCTTTACATTTTATGTTTATAAAGACAGTATTTAAAAAATTTGAAATGATCTCTCCACAGAGCAACTAAAATTTACTGGACACTTCAAACATGGATAAAATGCTTCAGAACTAGAATGCAGGATACACGAAAAACTGCAAAATTTACTCGAAAGGGGAAATGCTCAGTTACACCCCCACCTGCCCTGCTCATGAACAGATTTTCCAAGTAATATGCTGTTGAAGAATGGTAGGTGATCATGTTTAGCTGCTCTGTTTATACTTAACGTCTTCATTTCAGATTGATATTTCTCTAAAACAAAAGTTGGGAGACATAACCACCTAGCAGAGATGTAAATTTTAGAAGGTGAGGAGGTTTCTGAACAGAGCTCTCCCACCTAACAGAGGCAGTAAGTTACTTGGGATCCTCTGGATTTGTTTTACATGAAACCTCGTGAAAGTGATAAACATTTATTAATTGATAAAATAGTGGCAAAAAAAGGTTATCTGTAGAAAATTAACATGGCGGCATGCAAAATCAGTACTTTTCATTGTTATTAGTATTCATGTTCTTGTCTTATGAAATGATGTCTCACACATTTAAGTAATGTTTAATTATTGAAAACACCCTTTAAAAAAACTTTCAGGAGTTTTTGCACTTGCTTTATTAATTGTGACTATAATAGTAAATGCAAGCTAAATAAGGTTAACAAATTCTTCATTTAAAGGGACTCATCAATGTTATAATATCTATAGTATGGAAATATTTGAATTGTATTCAAAATTTAAAAGATAATTGTAAGTGTATAGAATGACTGAAAATGTGGTCATATCTAAATGCTAAATATATTGAGGTTTTCTAATCATTCAATTAGTACAGAGACAGTCCCTGACCTATAATGGCTTGTTTTTTTTTTGTTTTTGTTTTTTGTTTTTGTTTTTGTTTTTTTACTTTAGGGTGGGTTTATTGGGGTATTAAATGGATTTTCAATTTACAATGGATTTATGGGGATGTAGTCTCCTCATAAGTCAAGGAGTATCTATACTCTAGACTACATGCCAACCCAAAAGTTGTTAAATTTATCAATTTGCAAATTATATTTTAAGAAATACGTGTTCTAGAGACAAGACAAAAACCAATGACTTTGGTGAGAAATCAATGTCCATTTATTTCCATTACAGAGTTACATTAAAATCTAAATATGTTTTAGCTACTTAAATGCATTCATTACAGTGACTTTAAATTATTTGATTCTCGTGGCATATAAATGTGACTAAAAATGGTCTTTTCTGAGTGTAGTACTTATGTAACTTCCATAATTCAAAGTCAAAATATGAAAAAAACCACCAATTCTCATTTAGTTTTAACAATGAAGTGACACCCTTTAAAACTTTGGAGTTAGCATAAAAGACCAACGAGGAAGTTTTTGTTGTTCAAATTTTATCTATTATTTTGGCATAATATGATTATGCCAACTCAAAAAATAGTGTGTATCTACAGTTTGGGAAGAACTTTGATTAATAAGAGCTTACCAAGATATGTCATATTGTTCACTCCATCTATGCTAATGAATTCTCCATGAAAAATAAAGTGATTATACATCAGGAAGTAAACAAACCTCTTTTGGGTCATCCCCAAGCAGCTTAAACTTCCTTGGGATCTTGCTTCTGGCAAACTTACATCCATTGTAGTACATGCTCCATGAACAACCAAAAGAGAAGGAGGCACCACAGGTTTCTGGATCCAGTCCCTGACAGGCACAGGTTCTCCTGAGAAATCAAAAGACCAAATTCATTGCTATGGATAGCATTATATAGGCTGTGCAGCTGATATTCTGAGTGTCTATATGCAAAATGAGTTTGAAAAGAAGCCTAATCTAACTCTGTATTAAGCCGTGGCATAACCACACACAGAACTATTCCAATTGACTTTAAAACAATTTTATTGCAATATAATACACATACAGAAAAGTGCACATAATTTTACAGTTTACAAATGGAACATACCCAGGTAAGTAGAACCCACACTAATAAATAAAATATTTACTATCCCCTGGAATTTCCCCTCATTTTGCCTTTCAGTCACTGTCTGTCTCCCTAACAGTAACTTCTCTAAGAATATAGTAGTTCTGCCTATTTGTATGTTAATATTGCTTTCTTTTTTATAGATGGGGTCTTGCAATGTTGCACAGGTTGAACCTGAAATTCTAGGCTCAAGTGATCTTCTGCCTCAGCCTCCCAAATAGCTGGGACTATAGGTGTGTGCCACCATCGATGGCTTGTTTTGTCTACTTTTATACTTGATATATACATAGGTATATGGAATTATGTAAGTTATTTGCGTCTGTCTTCTTTTTCCATTATGTTTGGGATATCCATCCAAATCACTGCATGTAGTTGTACTTTATTCATTTTCATTGAGTACCATATTCCATCTTATAAAAATGTGACAAGTTATTCTACCATTGATGGGCATTTGAGTGCTTCCTAGTTTTTGGCTAAAATACAGTATTACAGCTTTATAGCCCTAGTTTGACAGATCCTAATGACAATAAACAAACATACAAGTAAGCAAAGAAAAAGAAAGATAAAACAACTTACAAAGAAAAAATATTCAGGTAACACTGTAAATTATTTTTAAATTACTGTATGTATATTGTGACAGAAAGAAATAATTGTTAATATCAAAAACCAAGAATTTCAGTGTACAAGAGAAGCAAAACAAAAGATAATAATACTCTGTCATTTTAACTATGAACAGGAAAAAACAGTATGAATTAATGATTTGAGTTAATCTCAGATTTTCTTTCTAAAAAATAACTACTTCATGGATTTGCCCATTAAAAAAGCCTAAAAGTAATGACATCTCCGTAGCAGGGAGCACATCTAGACACTGATTGTGATCTCTAAATATAATTTCCCATCAAAATCTCTGAAATTTGACAAGATTCTTGCCATGCATTTATTCTGTCATTCTTACCAACTAATATTAAGTGGTAACTAAACAGTTGATGAGGAAAAGTCCTGTAAAGTATTCCAGCTAATAAATGCAAAAGGAATATTACAATTAGAAATGATCCCTTTATACATGTCAGCAATAACGGCAGAATGAGGATATCTGAAAATTTTCTCCTCCATAAAAGCAATAAAAGTACTGATAAATACTGTCAGAATCAGCTTTTTCAGATCTGGAAATTAGCAAAAAGCTTGCAGCAATATAGGGAGAATTTATTCAAGGGAAAAAAAAAAAGACAGGATTTCAGTGAGAACAGTGAACTCTGTGGTATTTTAACTTTCCCCACAGCTCTATGGTAGCCTTCAAATCAAAACAGCCCACATTTATTATGAAAAGCAGCAGCCATGCTGCCACTAGAGGAGGCCAGATTGGTTGGATATATTCTAAAGTCCCATTCACAGAGACCTCACATTACTTGACCTGTTTGGTAGTTTCCTGGAAGATCCCTCTAGTAAGGTTATCTTTACTTTATCTAACTTGGAGTTCATCTAGTGTGAACCACCTTTTCCACAATCAAATAATCATAGGCAACTGTTGAATATTGTCACTGAAGTGTAGCTAACAACTGGAGCAAAAAATAAGATAACAAAAAAAACTTAAAAGTAAAACCTGGGAAATGAGATGATCCATACATAGGAGGCTTTGAAAATATATTCCTGGGAATTTAGAAAGCCACATACAAATGTAGGGTTCACAAAAGACCTGAGAAAGCCCTAAACTCTCACCACAGTCTAACCTTGAGTGAGACCGCCCAAGCAGGGAATAAAGGCTAATGCAGAGCTGTAAATAGCCTGGCTGAGTGTTGAATGCATGCCCCAACACATACAGACCCCTTTGTCAAAGACTGACTTATTGGTCTCAGGCACCTAAGGAATTCTGTCTAATCCTTAGCTGACCTCTAAGCTAACCAAGCAAAGACTTCGATGGCTATCTATGAGAAATAATACAAACTTTATAGGAGTAGTGAAAAAGAAATAAACAACCACCACCAGAAACAATAACATATTCTGGACAGGGGGTAGAATCTGATTTTCAGATTTACCAGATTATTTTATTTATTTTTATTTTTGTAGAGACAGGGTCTCACTATGTTGCGCAGGCAAGTCTCGAACTCCTTGGCTTAAGCGATCCTCTTGCTTTGGCCTCTCAAAGTGCTGGGATTACAGGCACGAGCCACTGCTCTCAGCCATTACATTAGTTTAAAATGTCTAAACAATTAACAGAAACAAAGTATGGACCATATAAAGTAGTCAATAGAGGCTATCCCTGAAAAAGTCCAGATGTTAGGCCACTGGACAAAGACTTTAAGTCAGCTATTTCACGTATGCCCACATAATGAAAGAAAACTATTTAAACAACTAAAGTAAGAATACAGAATTTTACTAAATACATGAGATAAACTCAAGAAAAAGATATTATTAAATAGAATTCTAAAGCTGAAAGTGTAAAAACTGCAATAAAAAATTAGAGGGGTTCAATAGCAGAGTTGAAAAGGAGGGAGGGGAAAAAGGGACTTGAAGATAAGTCATTTGAGATTATTCAGTTTGAAAAATGAAAAAAATAAAATTAAACAGAACCTCAGAGATCTGTGGAAGACCATAAGGCATACCAACATAGACAATGCAGGTCCCCAAAGTAGAGGATCAAGAATAAAGAATAGGAAGAATATTTGAAAAATAATGGCCAAAAACTTCTCAAATTTGATGAACATCAATCTACATGTCCAAGAAGCTCAACTAACTCCATGTAACATAAAACCAAAGATATGCATACATATAAACATCATAACCAAATTGCTGAAAGCCAACAACACAAGAAAATCATGAAAACTTTATGATTATCATGTACGCAGGAATCCCAATAAGATTAATAGCTGATCTCTGATCAGAAACAATGAAGACCAGAAGGCAGTAGGATGACATAGAACCACAAGAAAAAGACTGTCAACCAATAATTCTGTATTTTGCAAAACTATCTTTCAGAAATGTATTATATAATAAATTAGGACATTCTCTGATAAATAAGAGTTTATTATTTTCAGGCATGTCCTATAAAAAATACTAAACGTGTACTTCAGGCTGAAAGTAAAGGACACTATACATTACCTCAAATCCACCTAAGAACTTAAAGAGCACCAGTAAAGATAATTACATAGGTAAATATGAAATCATATATGTATTTTTGTTTGTAACTATTTTTCTCATATTTGATTTAAATGACAATACCAATCTGATTTAAAAGACAAAACATAATCTGTGTTAATGGGCATAAAATATATAAAATGTAATTTGTAAAATAGCATAGAGTAAAAAGAGGGAATAGAGCTATATGGGAACAAAGTTTCCTTATACTGTAATGAAATTGGTATTACTTCAGACTAGCTTTTGTAAGTTGTAATCCCCAGGGAAATCACTAAGAAAATAACATCAAAAAATTTAGTAAAAGACAAGGGAGTTAAACAGTACACTAGAAAATATCTACTGAATACAAAAAAAGATATAGACAAAATGGCAGACAAATCCTACCTTGTCAATAATTATATTAAATGTATATGAATGGTGAATTGAAAAATTAAAAGGCAGAGACTGGCAATATCGATTTTTAAAAAGATTTAACTATGTGATGTCTACAAGATATACACATTTTATAATAAAAAGTTCAAGCCATTAAAATGATGCAACAAATGTAAACATACATGTAATCAGCAACAGCGCACCAAAATACATAAAGCAAAAAACGGCAGAATTAAAGGAATTGATAGATAATTCACTAATCCACTTTCAATAATGGCTAAAAGTAGACAGAAGATTAAAAAGAAAACAAATTGTAAAAAACACTATAAATCAACTAGGTCTAACAGACATCTATAAAACATGCCACCCACCAACAGCTGAATATACATATTCTTCTCAAGTACACATGAAACATTCTCCAGGATGGACTGTATGACAGGTTATAAAACAAGTCTAAATAAATGTAATGCTGAAAAAATTGTGCAAAGTGTGTTTTCTGATAAAATTACAAATGAATAACAAAAGCAAATTTGGGTAATAGGTAAAAATATACTCATATAAACAGAAATCAAAAAAATGACAGAAATCAGAAAATACCTCATTGTAAATGAAAACTCAACATACTCATATGTTATAGGATGGAGCTAAAGCTGAGCTAGAGAAATAGAAATTAGAAAATATCTTATTGTAAATGAAAACTCAACATACTCATATTTTATAGGATGGTGCTAAAGCTGAGCTGGAGAACAAACTTCTAGAAAAACACTACTAAAATTGACTCAAGAAGAAACAGAAAATCTGAATATACCTACAACAGGTTAAAAGATGTAATCAACACTACTTAGATCTGTCAGACAAATGAGGTCACAGGGAAAATCACTGCCCTCAAAACCAAAGAGACAGATGGATAAAAAGAATTACAACTTACCGGAGCAGAAACCTCTGTGGGAACCAGTGTTGGGGTAGGAAAACCTGAACTATAAGTGATGAATTGCTGGAGGTTCAGTGTGAACAACTCCAGAGGCATCCAGTCATAATAGGTTCCTCACAGTTCTGTGAGTTTTCTACATTCAAGAGCCAGATGACATTCTCACAATGAATACTAGAGAAAAATACCTTCATGCTTCCATAGGAGGAGGGGAAAAAATTTTGGGAAATGACATATACCATTCTATTCTTCTTACAAAGTTCTGCCATCAGGCTAGGTGTCATGGCTCACGCCTGTAATCCCATCACTCTTTGGAGGTTGAGGCAGGCAGATCGCTTGCCAGGAGTTCAAGATCATACCGGGCAACGAAGGAAAACCCCGTCTCTAATAATAATAAAACATATTAGCCAGGCATGGTGGCATGTGCCTATAGTCCGAGCTATTTGGGAGGCTGAGGTGGGTGAATCACTTGAGCCCAGGAGGTCGAGGCTGCAGTGAGCTGAGATCATGCCCCTGCACTCCAGCCTGGGCAACCAGAGTGAGACCCTGTCTCAAAAACAAAGGAAAATAAATATTATGAACAAATGTGCCCACACATTTAATAAGGTGAAATGGACCAATTCCTTGAAAGACACAACTACCAATATTTACACAAAATAATAATCTAAATAGGCCTATATCTATGAAAGAAATTGAATCAGTAATAACTTTCCAAAAACAAAGTACCAGACCCAGATGGTTCATTCTGATTTCTACCAAAGTTTTAAGGAAGAAATTATATCAATTCTCCACAATCTCAAGACAGAAGCAGAGAAAATACTTCATAACTTATTCTATGAGACCAGCATTACCTTAATACCAACACCAACATCTTTACAAGAAAAGATAACTACAGACTAATAGCAACCATGACCATGAATGCAAAAGTCCTTACCAAATGGCAAATCAAATCCAACAATATATATAAATAACGTATCACAACCATGTGGGATTTGCCCCAGGTATGTCAGCCTAGTTCAAAATTTGAAAATCAATTAATGTAATCTATTTCATTAATAAGTTTTTAAAAATCATATGGTAATATCAATAGGTGAAAAAAAAAAGTAGTTACAAAATCCAACACTGATTCATGATTTTCAAAAGCCTCTCAGTAAACTAGGAAAAGAAGGGAACTACCTGAACCTGATAAAGAATACCTACAAAACCATACAGCTAACATATTTAATGTTGATAAAATTGAAGACTTCCTGCTGAGATCAGGAACAAGGCAAGAATGTTGCCTCTCACCAGTGCTTTTCAACATCACACTGAAAATCCTAGATAATACATTAAGACAAGAAAATAAAAGGTATACAGATTAGAAAGAAGTTGTCTTGCAGATGACATGTTCACCTAGAAAATACAAAAGAATGACAAAAACAAAACAAAACCACCAAAACTGGATATAAAGTGATTATAACATGGTTGCAGGAAATAAGTTTAATATACAAAAGTTGATCACTTTTCTGCATACCAACAATGTACAAGCAGAATTTGAGATAAAAATACATTATCAGCACCCCCAAAATGAAATATTTATGTATAAATCTAATATAATATGTACAAGGTCTATATGAGGAAAATGTAAAATTCTAATGAAGTATATCAAAGAAATAAAGAGATGTTCCATGTTCATAGATAGGAAGATGTGTTTTGTCAAGATGGCAGTATTTCTAACTCAATCTAGAAATGCAGTGCATTCTATCAAAATTCCCACAAGATTTTGAGGATATTGACAAACTAATTTTAAAGTTTATATCGAGAGGCAAAAAACCAATAATACATCACAGTATATACAGTCTTCTCAGACTGGTTTTTGTCACTTAGTAATAGGCAAAATAATAGTCAACTCAATACTGAAGGAGAAAAACAATGTCAGAGGACTGCCGCTACATGATTGTAAGATTTATTCTAAAGCTCAAGTTATCAAGATAGTGTGGCATTGGTGAAAGTCTAGACAAATATATCAATGGAAAAGAATAAAGAGTCCAGAAACAGACCACTTAATTTTAATCAACTGATCTTTGACAAAGTAGCAAAGGTAATATAATAAAGCAAAGATAGTCTTTAAGAAATGGTACGGGAACAACTGGACAACTCCATGCACATAGGTGAATCTATACATAGTCTTTATAGTTTTTGCAAAATTAATGCAAAATGGGTCATAGACCTAAATGTAAAATGTAAAACTATAAAACTCCTGGAAGATAATACAGAACATATAGATGACCTTGGGTTTGGTGTTGACTTTTTAGATACAATACCAAAAACATTATTCATGAATTAACCAATAACCTAGACTTCATTAAAATTAAAACTATCTGTTCTGCAAATGGCACTGTCAAGTGAATGAAAAAACAAGATACAGACTGAGAAAGTATATTTCTTACTGTCAATCAAGCTACCGTGCTCTGTGGTATTTACTCAAAGGAGTAATTGTCAAAACTTGGAAGCAACTAAGATGTCTTTCACTATGTGAATGGATAAATAAACTGTGATAAACTAGACAATAGAATATTATTCAATGCCGAAAAGAAATGAACTATCAAGACATGGTGGAAAGTTTAAAAGCTTATTACTAAGGGACAAAAAGCAGTCTGAAAATGCTACATATACTGTATCATTCCAACTATATGACATTCTCGAATAGGCAAAATTATGGAGATAAAAAGATCATTGGTTGCTAAGGGTTAGTGGGGTGGGAGAGATAAATAGGTAGGGTACAGAGGACTTTTAAGGCAGTGAAATTACTCTGAATGACACTGTAATGGTGAATGAGTATCATTAGACATGGATCCAAATTCACAGAATACGTAACAACAAAGGTGAACTCTAAACTATGAACTTTCAGTGATAATTGTTAATGCAGGTTCACTGATTGCAACAAATGTACCATTCTGGTAAAGGATGTTGATAATGAGGGAGGCTATGCACATATAGGGGCAGCATGTACTTGAGGAAGCTTTGTGCCTTTCATTCAATGTTGCTGTTACCCTAAAATTGCTTTAAAAATAATCTATTTTAAAAATGTTTAAAAATTCCCACAAAGGAAAGCCCACGGGTACAGAATTTCCTCAAACATTTAAAAAAAGAGTTAAACCAATCCTTTGTAAGCTCTTCCAAAAGATAGAGAAGGGAACACTGCCCAATGCATTTTGCGAACTCAGAATTACTGTGACACCAAAACCAAAGACATCACAAGGAAACTAAAGATCAATAATACCTTATCAACAGAGATGCAAAAGTCCTCAATGAAAAACTAGCAAACTGACTCTAGCAATATATAAAAAGTAATACACACTGAGACCAAGTGGGATTTATTCCAGAAATATAATGTTAATCTAATGTATAAAAATGAATATAATACACCATATTAACAGAATAAAGGAGAAGAACCCATGATCATTTCATCAGATATAGCCACAGCATTTGAGAAAAGTTCAACACCCTTTCATGATAAAATTATTCAACAAGCTAGCAACAGAAAGGAACTTCTGAACTTGACACAGTCTTTTTTTAAACAAAACCTACAACTAGTATCGTACCTAATGGTGAACAACTAAAAATTTCTTTCTAAAATGAGGAATAAGACAAGGATGTTTGCGGTTGTTAATTGTACCTGACATTTTCTGGAAGTTCTAACTGGGTAATCAGGCAAGGGGAAAAAAAAAAAAAAAAAAAAGGCCACCCAGATTGGAAGTGAAGAAATGAAACTATTTCTACTTGTAGATGACATAATCTTGTATGTAGCAAATCCTGAGGAATCTACCAAAAAAAAGTTAGTGCTAATAAGCTAGTTCAGCAAGTTGGTAGGATATAAGACCAATATATAAAAGTGAAATATATGACTATATATTATTGACCAAAAAATTGATTTTGCTATAGGATAAAAAAAAATACATAGAAAAAAATTTTAACAAAAGAAGTACAGGCCAGGTGTGGTGGCTCATGCCTGTAATCCCAGTACTTTGGGAGGCCAAGGCAGTCAGATCACTTGAGGCTAGGTGTTTGAGACCAGCCTGGCCAACATGGTGAAAGCCTGTCTCCACTAAAAATACAAAAAAATTAGCCAGGCATGGTGGCGCGCACCTGTAGTTTCAGTTACTTGGGAAGCTGAGGCAGGAGAATCACTTAAACCCACATGTGGAGGTTGCAGTGAACTGAGATGGCATCACTGCAATCTGCACTAGGCAGCAGAGGGAGACTCTGTCTTAAAAAAAAAAAAAAAGTGCAGGACTTTGTGCATGTTTCATCCAAAACATTACTGAAAGAAATTTAAGAATAAATGGAAAAATATCCTGTGTTCATAAATTGGAAGCATTAATGTTAAGATATCAATACTCTCCAAATTGACCTACAGATTCAACAGAACCCCACTCAAAGTCCCAGAAGGGGGCCGGATGTGGTGGCTCACGCCTGTAATCCCAGCACTCTGAGAAGCCTAGGCGGGACGATGTCTTTAGCCCAGGAGTTCAAGACCAGCCTGGGTAATAGAGTAAGACTCTAGCTCTACAAAAAAAAAAAAAAAAAAAAAAATCCAGAAGGGAAACGACAAACTCATCTTAAAATTCATATGGAAACACAAGAAACATGGTAGGCAAAAGTACAAAGTTGGAAGACTTACCTTTCTTGATTTTAAAATTTACTACAAAACTATAGGAATCAGCACAGTGTGGTACTGGCATAAGAAAAGTCACGCAGATTAAGAGAATTAAGAGTCCAGAAATAAACCCATACATCTTGGTCAATTAATTGAAAAAAAATAGTCTCTTCAACAAACGATGCTGAGAGAACTGGACAGCTACTTGCAAAGGAATGAAGTTGGACTCTTAACTCTCACCATCAAATTAACATTAATTAAAAATCTACATATAAGATCTAAAGTTATAATACTCTGAGAAGAAAGCATAGGTGTAAATCTTTCAGATCTTGAATGAGGCAATGATTTCTTAAATATGACCCCAAAAGCACAAGCTACCAATTAGTAAGAAATTGAGTTTCATCAAAATCAAATTAAAAGTTTTGCACTTTAAGGACATTATCAAAGTGAAGAGACAACCTGTGAGATAGGAGAAAATATCTGCAAACCATGCATCTGACAAAGTTCGAGTATCAACATATATCATATTCTTACAACTCTAAAAATAACACAATTAACATATACGTAGACTTTTCTCAAAAAAAAAATACATGGTCAATACACACGTGAAAAGATGCCCAATATCAGCCATTAGGAAAGTGCAAATCAAAATCAAGAGATAAACTTCATACCCACTTGGATGGTTGTAATTAAAAAGACAATAACATTTTCTTGAGGATATGGAGACACTGGAACCTTCATACATTGTTGGCAGAAATGTACAAGGATGCAGCTACTTTGGAAAATAGTTGGGCAGTTCTTCAAAAAGTTAAACATAGAGTTACCATATTACTAACAATGTCACTCCTAGGTGATATATCCCAAGATAACTGAAAATACATTCACACAAAAACGTGTACACTGATGTTCATTGCAGCATAATTTATAATAGCCAAAAAGTGGAAATGATCCAAATGACAATTAACTAATAAATGGATGAAGAAAATGTGGCTGGGCACAGTGGCTCATGCCTGTAAGTCAGAGCACTTTGGGAGGCTAAGGTAGAAGGATCACTTGAGGCTGAGTTTGAGAGCAGCCTGTCCAACATGGTGAAACCCTGTCTCTACTAAAAATACAAAAATTAGCTGGGTGTGGTGGCGCACACCTGTAATACCAACAACTTGGGGGCTAAGGCATGAGAATCGCTTGAACCTGGGAGATGGAGGTTGCAGTGAGCTAAGGTTGCGCCACTGCACTCCAGCCTGGGCGACAAAGTGAGACTGTCTCAAAAAATGTGGTGTGAATAGATATATGGTCCAAAAAAGGTACTTTTTTTTTTTTTTTAAATAAAATGAATGAGACTTGAAAACATTAAGGTACATGAAAGAAGCCAGACAGAAAGGCCAAATATATGATTTCACTAATACAAAATGCCCAGAATAGGCAAATCCAAAGAAACTGAATGTTTATTGGTGGTCGCCACTTAGAGGAAGGATGAAGGGGAGAAGGGGAAGTGACTGCCTAATAAATACAGGGTTTCCTTATGTGAATGATGGAAACGTTCTGAAACTAGGTAGAGGTGACATTTGCACAGTTTTGTGAATGTACTGAAACA
Organism: Macaca mulatta; assembly: GCF_049350105.2. Lineage (NCBI taxonomy): Eukaryota > Metazoa > Chordata > Mammalia > Primates > Cercopithecidae > Macaca > Macaca mulatta. Next base: position 114,673,294 of record NC_133410.1, on the reverse strand, counting down.
ACTGAATTGTATACTTTAAAAGGGTGAATTTTATGGTATGTGAATTATATCTCAATCAGAAAAAAACATTGGAGAATAACTTAAAGGTGATTTTCTACATAAAGTGGCTACTAAAAGTTATTTTTATTTCGATAGGGGTCTTTCAAATATTGTTAGAATTAGCACATAACAGTCATTTTAATATGACTTGAAATTGGGCTCATGGTAAACAATATAACGGGCAAATATTAAAATGTCATCTATATAACAGATTTCTGCAAGAATTCTTAATCTTTGATTTACTATTTGGACTTCTAATTGTAAAATATTTTTAAAGTAAAATTAGGTCAGTTATTCAAATGTATACAGCATAGAAAAACTAGCAAAATAATTTATATAACCAAATTTACACAACATCAAGAGAGAGAAAACTGTCAACTTGAAAACAAAATAATGGAAACAGGCAATGATTATCAATTGATGTGAAACTATCAGGTGAAAGTTTGACGAGGAACATGATGATTGATCAAGCTGACAATGAAACATGCTAAACACTATTAACATCACTAAAATGGGAACCAAGCAGACATTATGTGTCTCCTGATGTATATAAATAAGATGATTTTAGCACTACTTATGAAGCGTTTTTGCCAATGTATACTATATACGCACACATACTTATATTACTTAAAAATCAGCTGGGTGTGCCTGTAATCCCAGCACTTTGGGAGGCCAAGGTGGGCAGATCACTTGAGGCCAGGAGTTTGAGACCAGCCTGGCCAACACGGCGAAACCCAGTCTCTATGAAAAGTACAAAAATTAGCTGCGCGAGGTGGCGCATGCTTGTAGTCCCAGCTACTCAGGAGGCTGAGGCACAAGAATAGCTTGAACCTGGAGGTGGAGGTTGCAGTGAGCTGAGATTGGGCTACTGCACTCCAGCCTAAGCGACAGAGCGAGAGCCTGTCTCAAAAAAAAAAAAAAAAAAAAAAAAAAAAAGAAAAGAAAGGAAAAGAAAAAGAACCAGTCAAACTACCAGTCCACAGAAGATACTGGGGAGAGAGGAATAGGTTAAACAAAAGAACCAAGATGAAATCGGCCAAATCCAAAATGTGGGGAATTTTACAGAGAAAAATCACAGTTTCTTTAAAAAAAAAAAAATTCATAAAAAAAGGGGAAGGGCTATTATAAATAAAAAGAGGCTTGTGAATGATATAATTTATCTTCTAAATGGAGACAAGTTTACGACAGGAAGTTTTATTTAATAGTTATCCCAGACAATGGACAGGAACTGGGATCACACTACTCAGAAGTGTCAATCATGTGCAAGGGCTCTTTCTCAACATCATTTTTGTTTATGTGGGTGTTTTTTGAAATAGAATCTAATCAGATAATTTGAACAAAGACAGTCTAAATATTAAATGATAAAGTTTTTACCTGTTAGAAATATATCCTGAAGTGTTAACAGGTAAGATGATATGTTACCTGTCTTCTGCTTTCAAACACTAGTGGGAGGGGATGTGGTAAAAATATATGAAAAAAATTGATAAAATGTTGATAAATATTGATGCTGTGTGATGGGTCCATGGAATTCATTATATTGCACTTTTCCTTTTACGTTTGACAATTTTTATAATACAAAGTTCCTTGAAATGTTTAACATCACCCACCACGGCAGAAGGCATTTCTGGCTTTGATTTCCTTATGATGACAGATACACTCCCACAATTCTTACTTGCCAAAAAATTACTGGTTAGACTTAGTCATAAAATAGAAATCTCAAAGGGAAATCTTTAAAGAAGAAACAGCTGGTTTGGCTCAAAGAAAATGTAAAAATCAGTTTTTACTTTCCCACTGATAGATGCACTCAGAGTTCTTTTCTGAACTCACAGTGGGTGGTTTGGAGCATGTGGACACAGGGATTTGTAAGAACTCAGTGATGAGGTTCACATAGCTTTGAACATAAAACTGAGTCCGCAGGCCCAGTTTGAGATTATTCTCTGTCCTTGGCAAAAAGTTGTAATTTTCACTTCTGCCAGCCATAAAATAAAATCTATTTATGGGGTAGAAGAAACTTCAAAAGTTATTTCTGAGTAAACTCTGTATTGACATTGGATACATGTCTATTTTAATCATGTATTTAAGTATTAAAATTTTTTATTTTGGAGAACTGCTCTAAGTATGCATAAACATAGTTTAAGCATTATCTAAATGACTATTCATCTTTACCTTGAAACTAGACAAAAAGCAAAAGTGTACAGCTGTGCTTTTACATTGTCTTCATATTTGAAGCATGTCTTTTAATAGTTTTGTACGTGCCTGACATTTAGAGCAGTTAAACTAACAAACTACAAGCTTTCTGAGACTCTGGTCCAACCATATTTCATGGTTTTCAAATGCAAAATAATAAAAGTTCTTCATGTAATTTTTTTATATGACAGATTCCATTTCAGGCATTGGCATTTACAAGAATTATGGAAAAGCTGGCCGGGCGTGGTGGCCTACACCTGTAATTCCAGCACTTTGGGAGGCCAACGCACATGGATTACCTGAAGCCAGGAGTTCGAGATCAATCTGGCCAACATGGCGAAACCCTGTCTCTACTAAAAATACAAAAATGAGCTGGGAATGGTGGTGGGTGCCTGTAATCCTAGCTACTCGGGAGGCTGGGGCATGAGAATCTCCTGAACCTGGGAGGCAGAGGTTGCAGTGAGCCGAGAAAAATATTAGAGATCTATGCTAATGAAAATTAAATTCATTACAATGAATGAAATATAGTTTCCAGGAAACTTCAATAAATTCAAACGTATTGCAATAGGACTATTCTTGAAAAGAAATTTTAAAACTATCATTTTCAGAAGAGGTTCTTCAGTGGTTTAAAATTTCAAACCATCAAGTCTAAGAGATATTATGCTTTAAAGACAATGCAGTATTACTGAGTTCCTGAGAGAAATGCTATTACCAGTATGAGCCCAAGTTGCCTTAATTTTTATTTGTTTTTCTAATTAAAGGCACCTAACTACATTTTCTAAAATTTTTCTTCAGAAAGAGCAAGAGGAATCAGGGTAGATTAAAAAAATATTTTAGGCTGGGCATGGTGGCTCATGCCTGTAATCCCAGCACTCTGGGAGGCCAAGGCATGTGGATCACCTGAGGTCAGGAGTTCCAGACCAGCCTGACCAACATGGAGAAACCGTGTCTCTACTAAAAATACAAAATTAGCTGGGCATCGTAGCGCATGCCTGTAATCCCAGCTACTTGTGAGGCTAAGGCAGAATTGCTTGAACCTGGGAAGTGGAGGTTGTAGTGAGCCCGGATAGCGCCATTGCACTCCAGCCTGGGTGACAAAGCGAAACTCCGTCTTAAAAAAGAAAAAAAAATTTATGCTTAAAGTAGTCCATCATAAGTTTATAAGTTACATGTTATGAATCAGCAATTTCTACTTTCCAATTAATCATTTGTAAAAGTGGTCAGGTATACACCATAAATTTTTGGATAATTATCATAGAAAGTCAAGTCACACTTTCATATAGAAAGAGTAACTTTTCTAAAGAGATTATTTATAGTTGATTTGTCTCCCCACAACCCTGAGAGAGAAACTGTGTTAAGATAAATTTAGTAAAACCATGCTAGTTAGAGTTTTAAACAGCAAAGGACAAATTTGGCTAGTTGTTGCAATGAGCAATATGAGCATTTCTTATAAGTTCAGCAAATGATTCTATAGTTTGGTGGATGCAGAGAAAACAAGACTAAAGGAAATAGTGCAAAATTAAAATTATTTTAAAACCAATTGTGAGCAAAATAACTTGTAAGATTTCTGTGTAGCACCATGAACATTCATATATTCTTTTAGTGTTATACAGGATTATCAACACAGTAGAGGAATATTAAAAATCAAACTTTTTCCAAGTGAAGGTTTAGACTTCGAGCAAAGTGGACGGTGTTGAAAACAAAACAGTAGCAACTGGATGCACTAAATATATTTAAGCGCATACTCTTGCAGTTCTATTCTAAATTCTTATATTCGTGGAAAATAATATATATCCATACCCAGTAATTTCCTGATGATTTAGCAGCAGTGAAAGTGGAAGCAGTTTTGATTACTATTGTGGAAACAATGAATAGTTTGAATGAAAGTAAAAATCCGTTCTATTTCTACAGAACTTCTAAGGCACTGTATTCTGTTTTTGCTACATACATATGGAAGGTATTTGACCTGCGAATCCCAAAGTTTCTTATTAGACTTACTTTCTGTTTCAGATACTGCAACATGGAAGTGGAGTCAATACATACTAATATAGTGGCCAGGCACACAGGAGCTGTCACTTGTAGCATGTGAGCACATAAATAATTTCAAGCTTATGGTATAACTGAGGCCATGTGGGTACAGACACTCTGCTCCTAATTAGTGGCTAAACTGTCTGTACAATTCAGGTAATGAAATCATCTCAAGTTATTCACATTAGCAAATACAACTTCTTATCCCATGACTGCCAAACAGGCATTTTGATCCTCATTTTAAAAATGTAAAAGTGCGTGTTGAACTCTTCCTTCCAACCAAAGACTGGGCTTTCCTATCAGTGGCCGCAAAGAGGGTAGAGGCCTTGGGCTTCACTTACTCTTCATTCAAGGCACACCGGCGATTGGTGAGCGTGCCGTATTTCCTCAGCGTCTCGGTAAGCTCCGAGTAGAGTTTGTCAGCCAGAGACAGCGGGATTCCTTCCCACACCAGGATGAGAATCACAATCACTGCAGCCTCACAGGTGTGGCCAGCTCGCTCCCGCACCAAACACAGTAGCTTCTCTTCACTGCTGCTTCTGCGAACCACCTGTGCAGATCACCATTCCATCCCAAACACCCCCCACCCCAACCAAAACAAAACAAGGGTCACTTGCAGCAGATAAGGGCACTTATGTATGTATATTTTATCATGTCTAGGTCACAATTAGGGCAACATTTATCACCATGTGCAATTTGCCTTTTGCTGCCCATCTATAAAAAGTGGGCTTTGACCCTGGTATCAGAACAAGGAGAGATGCAAAACTATTCCTTAATGTTTAGCAACTGTAACAATGTTTATAGTTATACTATACCCAGTACAGTGGGGACAATTAAATGCTACCTGCATTAAAACCAGAGCCAGATGAAAGATATGTAAGTCTTAGTTCAAGGTTTTCACAAATGACAATGTAAAGATTAATTGAAGGTATTTAAAAGATTAAGGACCACTTCACATTCTAAGAAGGATTATACATTTAGCAGGCACTAGAATGGACCTCCTCCTCATCACTAAATTCTTTCAATTAAATACAGTTTGTTGATTTTAGAATTAATCTGCCTCTTCTTAAGAGATAACACATGATAAAAAATACAGGTAATATTCTTTTTAATTGGCATGGGTCTTTGATCTGGGTAACCCAATTCTCAGGGTTAGATTTACAAATCAAAATGCCCAAGATTTAAGACCAAAGGCTTTATTAAGTCACACTTACCCACTTAGCAATAGGACATCCCTGAGAACTTTTGCCTTCTTTACCAGTATAGATGACTCTTTCAATCCTAATAGCTTTACCCTTCTGTCCAAACCTTAAAGAAACCCACAGAAACACACACACATACAATTAGCAAATAAATTCAAGAGGCAATCAAAATATTTGAACATTTGAGCATAACTTTATTCTATGACCACATCCTGAGAAATGAACGGTTTATTATTTTTTTTAAAACAGGTCGCCAAGCAAACTGGATAATAGTTTTTAAGCCTTGTTTTACCTCAGTATCAAAATATACTGATAATTGTAATGAACTGTTTTGTAAATTACATGTGGGTGAAAATAATGGGAAAGTTCATTTCTATATAAAATTTCACAAAGCACAAAATTCAAGTTAGTTTGCCAAGTTCAGTCTTCTAAAACATAGACTATTTTTTCCCTTACTAAATTTAGCTATTTTAAAACTTGGGGAGTCATAACAGATTTTAGTTAGAACTGTTCCTCCAAGAATGTCTCACAATTTAGAAAAGGAGGCTGGCAAATAATTAGTATCCAGCCATATTGAAAATATAGAATAGTCCTGGAAATAGACTATATCTTCCCTTATGACCAAAGCACCATCTACTGCTTGTTTAAAAAACAAAACAAAAGAAAAACCAAAAAAAAAAAGGCACTTAGGGAAATTCACTATTTCTGCCAGGCCACTAGATGATTATTTAGTGAACTTCTACAAGCTAATTTAGAAATGAATAATCTGGAAATGGAGCAAGAATGATACTGAATATGTCCTTGCTGCCCTGATGTATCCTAAGTACTTTAATAATAATACTGCCTACCTCTTAATGAAAAGGCACCCTAGAAGAAGAACAGCTCAGAGCTGTATAAATTTATATGAAAGGCCCTCTCTGCATTATCTCGCTCATAAGAGTCTTCTACATGCAGGAGTAAAGGCAAGTACTTGTATACCTGTGATTGATAGTGGAAAAAAAAAAAAGGCAGCTGTAAATAGTATGTTTCTCTTTCTATTCAACATATCACACTTGCTCTCTTTTTATGGTAAAAGAAAACTTAGACATAAGTACTCATTTGCAACACTAGGTGAATTTAATTCAGTGGTTCCTTTCTTACACCACACTTTACCATTCTTTCCGCTTTGACACTTTATTATCAGGTGGGAAAGCCAGAGTGGGACCTCTCGTTGGAGCCTGTGCCAGTACCTTGTGGCTGGCAGCCTTGCTGGCCGATTCCTGTTCATGCCTGGGTTTTCTGGCATCCATCGCAAAGTGGGCAGCCTGTGCCAGCTAGCAGACTATTAGTCCTGTCAAATATTGTGACTCTCTGGTGAATAGCACAGTGTGTAGTGTTGGCAACCCTAGAATAGCTAAGCCTACTAATAATTACTCAATTTGCAATTGTTTACTGCTTTGTGTGTGAAGGCTGGAAAAATTCTGACATATACAAAAGGATAAACGTTAATCTGCCCTGTGCCTTTGCGTTAATTACCTTTCTTCCATGATTTCTCTAATAGCTGCCACATTAGGACCTGCTCCTAGATGGGTATAAAAAGGACCTTCATCTTTTTCAATAATTTGCTCTGTTGAGATAATAGAAGATTATTATTTTAGACCTCAATTATACTAAATATAAAGGCTACATCCACAAAGCTTAACCCCCAACTACACATTAAGGGCTCTAAAAGTGACTTTAAAATTTTTTTTTCTTTAAAATGAGTAAATTGATGGACTGATCTATTAGAAAATGTGCCACATAATTAAGTATATGTACATGCTGGTTGTTGGATAAAAATATATTACATTTCAGATATGGGATAAAAAATTATTTTGAACCAAATAAATGAAACTAAACAAAGAATACAGTGAGGGAATTAGAATGTATTATATGTAGTATCAATTACAATCCAATTTTTTGAGCTGAAAAAAAAAACATTTAAAGCTAACTGGAAGCCTACCTGTTACTTGGATTTTAAAATATTAAAAATAAAATTTCCTGCTCTATCCCACCCTCAGAATATTGCTTGGTTTACTGTCAAAGATACCCCTTTTTCCCCTTACTTCCCCACAACATTTAATTACTGTTTTGCAAATAAGAATAGTCAATCCAGACCCATATTAGTATGTACTTTACAACAATTTATGATGAGATAAAATCCTGGAGAGTCAGGCAAAAGGAAGGGGCTGTTGCAAAACAACAAAGATGGAAAGGTGGGAAGATAGGGTTGGGTGATAAGAGAAGAGTGAAGACGATTACAACTTACCAAATATTATCTATGAGATGTGTGGTGTTTTAGCCCAGTGAGGCAATTTAATAACCACACGCAAAGAGGGACAGTAGGAGTCCTCCCTCCATCCTCCTACACAGTGTGGGGTATCTCATTGCAAGAGGGAAAACATGGCACGGGTAGGCCATTAGCCACACTAATTTAACATTTGTGTTTTCAAATGTCTTTTACTAAATCTATGCTGCGTAGCTGTAATTAAGATCTTCATCTCTACCCATGTATATATCTACATCCATCAGCAAAAATATTTCACTATTCCTACAGACCTATTATATATCCTGAATTTTAACAAAAAGCTTTTTTAAAAAAAATACAGGCATACCTCGTTTTACTGTGCTTTGCTCTTTTGTGCGTTGCAGTTACTGTGACTTTTACAAATTGAAGGTTTGTGGCAATCCCAACATGTTAACTATGTCTATCAGTGTCACGTTTTCAACAGCATGTGCTCACTTCATGTCTCTGTATCACATTTTGGTAATTCTCACAGTATTTTAAACTTTATTATTATATATGTTATGGTGATGTGTGATCAGTGATCTTCGATGTTACTATTCTAATTTTTGGGGGGTGCCACAAACCGTACCCATAATCTGATAAATGTGTGCATTCTGTCTGCTCTATCAACTGGCCATTCCCCTGGCTCTCTCCTTCTCCCTGGGCCTCTCTATTCCCTAAAACACAACAATAGTGAAATTAGGCCAATTAATAACCCTACAGTGGCCTCTAAGTGTTCCAGTGAAAGGAAGAGTTGTATGTCTGTCACTTTAAATCAAAAGCTGGATATGATTGAGCTAGTGAGGAAGGCATGTCAAAAGCCAAGACAGGCTGAAAGCTAGGCCTTGCATGCCAGTTAGCCAAGTTGTGAATGTAAAGGAAACGTTCTTGAAGGAAATTACCCCAGTGAACACATGAAAGGTAGGAAAGCAAAACAGCTTTACTGCTGATATGGAGAGCGCTGTAGTGGTCTGGATAGAAGATCACGCTAGCCACAACCTTCCTTAAGTAAAAGCAAGGCCCTGACTCCTTTCGGTTCTATGAAGAGAATGAGGAAGCTGCAGAAGAAAAGTTGGAAGCTAGCAAAAGTTGGTTTATGAAGTTTAAGAAAAGCAGCTATCTCTATAACATAAAAGGACACAGTGAGGCAGCAAGTGCTGAAGTAGAAGCTGCAGCAAGTTATGCAGAAGATCTGTCTAAGATCACTGATGAAGGTGGCTCTACCAAACAGCCTACTATTGAAAGAAGATGCCATCTAAGACATTCATAGATAGAAGTCAATGCCTTGCTTCAAAGGACAGGCTGACTCTCTTGTTACAGGCTAATACAGCTGATGATTTTAAGTTGAAGCCCATACTCATTTACCATTCTCAAAATTCCAAGGCCCTTTAGAATTATGCTAAGTCTACTCTGCTTATGTAAAGTAATGGAACAAAGAAGTCTGGATGATAACACATCTGTTTACAACATAGTTTACTGAATATTTTAAGTCCAGTGTTGAGACTTACTGCTAAAAAAACAAAAACAAAAACCTCCTTTCAAAATATTACTGCTCAAGGCACCTAGTCACCCAAGAGCTCTGATGGAGATGCACAAGGAGATCAATGCTGTTTTCATGCCTGTTAATACAACATTCTTTCTGCAGCCTATGGATTAAGGAGTATTTTTGACTTTCAAGTCTTATCATTTAAGAAACATATTGTTAGTCTACAGCTGTCAAGATAGTCTTCTGATGGACTGGGGCAAAGTACATTGAAAGCCTTCTAGAAAGGTATCACCATTTTAGAAGTTATTAAGAACATTCATAATTCATGGGAGGGGGTCAATATATCTACATTAACAGGAGTTTAGAAGTTGATTCCAACCCTCATGGATTACTTTGAGGAGTTCAAGACTTCAATGGAGGCGGTCACTGCAGATGAGGGAGATGTAGCAAGAGAACCAGAATTAGAAGTAGAGCCTGAAGATGTGGCTGAGTTACTGCAATGTCATGAAAAAACTTGAAAGGATAAGAAGTTGCTACTTATGGGTGAACAAAGAATGTCTGAGATGGAATATAGTGCCAGTGAAGATGCTGTAAACTCTTCTGAAATGACCACAAAGGATTTAGAATATTATAAAAACTTAGTTGATAAAGCAGCAGCACAGTTTGAGAGGACTGAGTCCAATTTTCAAAGAAATTCTGCTGCAGGCAAAATGCTATCAAACAGCACTGCATGCTACAGAGAAATCTTTTGTGAATGGAAAACTCAATTGATATGGCATTTCATTGTTGTCTTATTTTAAGAAATTGCCACACACACAGCTGTCCCAGCAACCTTCAGCAACTACCACCATGATCAGTCCACAACGATCAATATTGAAGCAAGACCCTCCACCCGCAAAAAGATTAGCACTCACTAAAGGCCCAGATGATTGTTGGCATTTTTTAACAATAAATTATTTTTTAAATTAAAGTATATATTTTTTAGACACAATGCTATTGCACACTTAGTATATTACAGTGTAGTATATAAATAACTTTTATATACAGTAAGAAACCAAAGAGTCCTTACAACTTGCTTTATTGTAATATTCACTTTATTGTGGTATGGAGCCAAACCCACAATATCTCTGAGGTATGCCTGTATCATATTTTTTAATCAAAAAGTTGAAATTTTAGAGAAACTGGAATCAAAATGAATATAAATCACAACATTCCAAATGTATAAACGGAGAAAAGGCAACTTTAGGACCACTAAGAGTGTCAGCATTATAATTTCCTCCAACTCAGGAAGACTGAAGATAGTAATTTCCCTATTAACCAGAAATCTTGTGAAACTAATATATTTTACCTTGAATTAAAAAATACTTAAAGTTCCCACATTAGACTGCATATGGTATTTTTTCATTTTAATAGATTATTTTTTCTGCCTAGCTGTCTCTCCAGGAGATAATATACAAAGAGCTAAATAGATGAACTGATCTAAAACAGATACATCCAAATTTTAGAGGGTCTGAATAGAAGGAAAAATAAACATGCACGATTATTTAATTCTTTTGGAAAAACTGCATGTAAGTGAAATTCTCTTTCACAAGACACAAGCATCAGTAACTTGACAAAAAATGTAAGCTTCGGATTTTTATGAGCCTTTACAAATTGCTGCCAGATTCAAGATTTAAAAAAAGAAGGAAAATCCCATATCTGAAGATAAATTTGCTAATTCTGGATAAACACCATGTGTCTCAGTACATTTCTGGCACTTACCTACACATCTGCATGACGGGAAATCATACTGAGTCTTGACAGGTGTATCCAATAAATTTTTTATAGGAGTATCTAGTAATTTGGAAGGTGACTCTATAAAATTATTGAGAACAGAACCAGCTGTTCTTTTGGTTGGTGTCTTTTCTGAAGAAGTTGCTTGCTGCTCTAAAGCTGGGGTGTGGCTATCAAGTTCTGCAGCAGTGGTTTGTCTAGTCAAAACTGTGACTGGCCCTGACATTTCAACTTTTACTTGCTTCTGTGATTTGAGAGTAAGAGCCTTATGGTCAAATAATGACTTGGCCTGAAACTGCTTCAGATGCTGCTCCATGGTCTCAATGATGCTCTTTTGCTGCACATTATCACAGCTTGGAGGTGGATTCTCTTGCTTAGTTACCTTTTTCCATGTTTTGTTTTCTGGTGGTGCTGTGTGCATACAGGCATGTGGCATGGATCCAGGTTCCACCTTAATTGGCCTGTGCATCTGACTATGGCAAGACTCACTTTGGGGTTGCTGTGTTTGCTGCTGTTCTTGCTTGTGTAAGAGATGCCACCTTAGAGCAGCATGCTTTTGAATGTCCTTCTGGGGAGGGGTCTGAGTGTGACTTCCTCCCTTGTCAGGCACAGGAAAAACATTTGCTTGGTTATGTATCAAGTACCTTTGCTGAGCAAGTTGCGCAGCTTGTTGACCAGACATATCTTGGTTTCTACTTTTATATCCCTGTAGAACTGAAGCTTGTTGTGACTTCTGCTCCTGTTCTTGAAAGCACCTGTGAAGAAGATCTTGCTTTGGGATCACATTATTTGGAAAATATTGCATGTGATGCAAATTTTGGGTCTTGTTTCCTGCAAAAAGTTCAGGATGTATAGTCTGTTCTTTATTCTCTGAAACTAAGTGTGTATTGTTTGAACAAGAAACCTGTATTTTGCATGCACTTGATTTTACGGTCTGACTATAAGGGGAATTTCTACTATTCATATTCTGTACTTCCTCCAGTCTCATTTGGACATTATGGGTCTGGAACTCACTTGATTTTGAATACTGATTTTCACCATGAAAACATTCTTCCACTTTAATCTGGCCAAAGAATGATCCTTCTCTTTGCTGATCATTGTTGCTTTGGGGGTGAGGAAAAGTCTGGAGTACTTCTTTATTCTTCATTTGTAATTTTTGCTGCTGTTGCTGGTTTTGAGGGAGATGTGAATTCTGGGATGGTTGTGTTTGTGCTGCCTGTTTATGAGGCTTATGTTGCAAAAGGTGTGAGTTTGAAAATGGCTCAGTCTCTGAAGCCTGTTGATTCAAGTGCTGTTTCAACACTGGGGACATAAGTTTTTCAGTTTGGGAATCTGCTCTTTGTTGAAAATGAAATCTAGTGCCACACAGGGACTGCACATAAGCTTTGGGTAAATGGTTTGTTTTGGAGAAGTGCACCTGGTGTGAGGGTTTTTGGAACTGGAGATGTTGGTCCACTGCACCTTGGGACTGCCCTTGATTCATTTCAGCTTGGTACATTTGTGACTTGTGCTCCAGCTGTGTTGTTTTCTGGGTGTAAGCTTGCCTTGGGAGCCCCCCAAGCATGTTGGAATTTCCAGTGTATTGTTTGGAGGTCATTTGATTGGAGAGATTGGATTGATACTGAAGAACTGATGGCAGTGATGCCTCATTACGTTTTAGATGGGATTCTGCTTGGTGAAAATGAGGGGCCTTCAATTCAATCCATCCTGGTTTCAGATAGTGCTGTGTTGGGGGCACAAGATCTCGTGTTTGTTCCTTGTCTCGACCCTTCAGAATCTCTTGCTCTTTGTTTCTCATCAACTGCTGGCAGTTGTCCTGTTGTTGTCCAATGCTACCAAAAATTGGTGTGTTATGCTTGAGGTGTTCTGACATTGGTCTTGTTTTCTCAGAACACAATGGAACAGTCATTGTCCCTGCAGTCTGTATGTCATTCCTGTTCACACAATTATTCTGAGGCCTTTCAGAAAGCATCGGAGAAGGGCTGCATACATGTGTAGATGGATTAGGACTCTGGGAAGGTGGTGCCTCAGGTTTACCCTCTGTTTTCACTTCCCTTAAAAGTGTTGTGTTACTTTGGTTGGGGTAGTGGTGGTGTTCTTCTAAAACTCCACCATTCAGAGTGCTTTTTCCTTTTGAAGGAAGCTGAGGAACCTGTGAAAGAGGAGGGGGAGAAAGAAGCAGTTGTGATGGTGGTGGTGGTGGTGGTGTGGTAGTGGCAGAAAAGGAATCTTTAGTGAACACTGAGCTTTGCTTGAAGTAAGCACCATTCATTTCATTTTGCTTTAAATACCGTTCAGAGCTGCCACCAGGAGCTTGCAAATTGCTGCTGGAACCTGAACAGAATTCTTCACCAGATGCTAGCTTTGTGGTTCCTTGGATGTTATTTTCTGCAGGAGATGGGCATATCTCAAAAACTGATTTTTGTTGTTGTAGTTGTTCTGGTTTCTGAAAGGGACAGGTATCGAGCATTGCAGCTGGTTTACTGGCATTATCAGCATCATCAGCATCACAGGCCTCAGTCACCACTGCAGCTGGCTTTGGAGGCAGCTCAGAGTTAGAGGTCTGTGCGGAATTGATCTGCCCTGAGGTATGCGATGGGTGAGTGATCTCACAGGACAACTCATTAGTAGCCTGACTGTTAATGGCATTTATGTGAGATGTGGTTTTCTGCACCGCAATGGAAACACAATCTGGATAATATTGAGACAGTGTTTTTTCCAGGAGTTCACCATGTGTGTGTTCCATGGAAGAGGCAGAAACTGTAGCACCATTAGGCATTAGCACTGCCTTGTTTTTAAGTAATACAATGTTCTTGTCACGGTAATTAGCACTTTTCCCCTCCTGCTCATTCAGAATCTGAAGTTCTGGATTTTCAGGCCCACTGCAGTTATGTGTTGAAAAACTGGTGAAATCTTTAACCGCATTTTCTTGGGCTACAGAGCTCACAGATTCTTTCTTATCACTCAAATCGGAGACATTTGGTTGACTGCTTTCACCTGGATTTCTTTCTTGGCTTACCCCGAAGTTACATCTTTCTCCATTAGCCTTTTGGTCTTGTTTCAATTTCTTGATCTGAAGGAGCCCAGAGAGAGAAGGTTCACTAACTGTGCGTTTTATTCCTCCATTTTGCAAACACTTAGAATACCCTCTACTTTCTTGTATAAAGTCAGGACTCACACGACTATTCTGGCTTCCCTTCATATGGGGTATTCCATAATAACTTTTGAAAGACTGCCACTTGGTGTCTCCATTTACTTCTGGATGACTTCTCTCAGGCACTGGGCTTCCATTCTGGAGCTTTGTAGCCAGAGGTTCTGTCTGGCAAATGGGAGGTGATGGTATCAGGAATGGACTTAGTCTGTTGCCCTCAACATGGTTGGTTCTATCCTGTTCCATCAGGCTTGCTTCGGGGCCATCCACAAGGCTGCCCTCTAGTTGAATTCTAAAGAACATGGAAACAAAAATTAAAATGTGTTTATATAAAAATATATATATATATAAAATACTAATATATCTTAAGGAATAATTGTGCATAAATATTAGAATACCTAGACATAGCAAACTGATATTTATTTTCATGTTTCATAGTGACAACTGACAGCTACTCAGGAAATAACCATTCTTGTCTACCCAGCAACTCTCAAATATTTATGGTCATGGAGAACAAGGGTGATCAAAATTACTAGCTAATGTGGGAAGTTCATAGTCTTAGTTGTTAGCATCAATTTCATTCCCAAATAATTTTTTGCCAAAATGCTAAAAATAATTGAAAAATACCAACTTTTCTTTTCTCTAGCACTTCATTTATCTAATCACTTGCTAAGTTCTATCAACTCTACTTCCTATATATTCCTTTAATCATCTTGACTGCTACTTCATAGCTCAGATCTTCTCTTTATCGCTGTGCCTCCTGATCTACTGCAGTTTTTTTTTTTTTTTTTTTTTTTTTTTTTTTGAGACGGAGTCTTACTCTGCCACACAGGCTGAAGTGCAGTGGCATGATCTTGGCTCACTGCAACCTCCGCCTCCCAGGTTCAAGCGATTCTCCTGCCTCAGCCTCCCAAGTAGCTGAGATTACAGGTGCTTGCCACCATGCCCAGCTAATTTTTGTATTTTTAGTAGAGACGGGGTTTCACCATGTTGGCCAGGCTGGTCTTGAACTCCTGACCTCAGGTGATCTGCCCGCCTTGGTCTCCCAAAGTGCTGAGATTACAGGCGTGAGCCACTGCACCCCACCTGCAGTAGCTTTTTAAAAGGGTTCTCCTCCCCTAGCCCCGTCTGCCCTTCCCCTCCAGCCCTTTAAGGTTCCCTTTAATTTGTTATCAGAAGGAATGTTCTAAAATGCAAATCTGATGTCATATTCTCTTTAACACACTGGCTTCAACTTGCCTGCATGGTTCTCAAACTATTTCATCCAAATACACCTAACAGATAAGGCACACTCCCTTCAGTGTTATCAATATTCCAGGTGACAGAATAGGGGTGATGAAAAGTGTAGTTTATGAAAAACCCTTTCTAGGTGATTCTATGTTTTCCTCTACAGGGGCTAGCTGCCCAAATCTTTTGAGAATTTCGGTTTAATTTAAATGTTTTCTTCCCCCCGCATACAGGCTGTTTTTTCTGTCTTCCTACTCTCTCTTACAGTTTATACTCCAACAATAACAACGGCTTATAAATATCCAAACATAGTAAGCTGTTTCAGAGTTTCATGCCTTTGGTTTTCTGTCTGCCTAGAATGCCTTCTTAATCCCCTTATTTGCCCAAGGACTCTATATAGAACTCTAAACCTGCCTCAGCTATCATCTTCCCTAGGATTCCGTCTTTGACTCTCTAAAAGAATTAATCATTCCTGCAGAGAAAAGGGAACACTTATCCACTTATTGCTTGTGGGAATGTAAACTAGTTCAGCCATTGTGGAAAGCAGTGCGGTAATTCCTCAGAGGACTTAGAATTGCCATTTGACCGAGCAATCCCATTATTTGGTATATTACCCAAAGGGATATAAATCATTCTACCATAAAGGCACATTGCACGCATATGTTCACCACAGCACTATTAACGATAGCAAAGACATGGAATCAACTTAAATGTCCATAAGTAGCAGACCAGATAAAGAAAGTGTTACATACACAGCATGGAATACTACACAGCCATAAAAAAAATACAAGATCATGTTCTGTGCAGCAACATGGATGGACCTGGAGGCCATTATCCTAAGGAAACTAACAAAGGAACAGAAAAATACCCCATGTTCTCTTAAGTGGCAGCTAAACAGCAAGAACACATGGACACAAAGAGGGTGAACAACAGACACCAGGGATACCTTGAGGATGAGAGAGGGGAGAGGATCAAAAAACTACCTATCAAGTACTACACTTATTACCTGGGTGACAAAATAGTCTGTACAGCAAAACCCCAAGACATGCAATTCACCTGTGTAACCTGCACCTGTACCCCTGAATCTGATTTCATTCATTCGAACATTTTTGAGAGTAGTACTAATGAAGATTTCAGAGTCCCAATAATACAGAAAGCCAGAAGAAATGGCACCAAAAAAATTAATCCATTGTATAAGGTATCTGCTTTATTTTCCCACAGTCTTTCTCATTACATTTATTTTAAAAACATAAGTAGAAAAAAAAAAGACTTTTCTCTTTGGGCAAAAAATAACTATTAAAACAGCTACTGCTTGATAAACAAGAAAAATGAAATAGAAGAAATAAGAATATAAATGTTGAAAAGCAACACTAAAGTTATTATTTACAGATAAGAAGATTATATACAGGTCAACCTAGAGAATCAAGTAAAAAATGGTTACGGTTTTTGAGAATTCAGTAAAGTAGCTGAAGAAAAATTCATGGCCTTGATTTATAAGAGCAACAACCAGTCAGAAGTTTTACTGGAATAAAATACTGTACTTATAATAGAAGAAATTAATACACTAGGAATAAGTTTTTAAAATGTGGAAAACCTATTTTAATACAACTTTAAAACTATACTAAGTAATATATAAGTACAAAAACAAAACAAGTGAAAAGCTATAATATGTTCTTAGATAGTTGTCAAATTATTCACTTAAAATACTCTTACTAAAAGTACTTGCACAATATTTTGAGGAATTAAGGAAATTGACTCCAAAGTTCATGTGGAAAAATAAATTGGGTAGCCAGAAATATTCTGAAGAATTGTATGGGGCCTAGTAGCCAAATTAAAAGATATTTAAAAGCAACACAGCTACTATACTTGAAACAGCTTATGTTTGCACATAAATAATATTAACACGATCAATGGAATAAAATTGAATGTTCAAAAATAGACCCAAACCACAGCAATATGCTACAAGATAAGGAGATGGGATTTCAAAGACATACTTGATATTAGAACAACTGGGTAATCTCCTAAAAAAATGATAAAGTGGGATCATTCCCTTATACTTTATACTAAGATAAATTCTAGATGAATTTAATATATGAATTCAGGAAATAAAACTCCCCCAAAATTTAAAAACAATCTGAGAAAACTTAAAAAAAGTCTAATGACTGGGTAAGTTCTTTTTTTGTGAAACAAAATCTAGAAGTCATAAAAGATGGGAAAGTTTGCTAAAATTTATGTATGTCAAAATAAACATGTAAAAAGAGTTAAAAGTTGTATAAAACTTTTCTTAACATATAGGACTCCTACAAATAGATGAATAACCACCTACTAAAAAAATGGACAAGGGACATGGACAGTTCATAGAAAATGAAATGTGAATGGCTCTTTTAAGTATTTAAGAAGATGTCCTACTATTGCTCATAAAAAGAAATGCAAATTAAAACTGCAACAAGATACAGTTTTTCTCTTCTCAAATTAGTGAAGATAAATAAGTTTAATACTACATTATGTTTGGCAAGCATGTGGGAAAACAGATACTCTCTCACATGGCTTTTGAGAGTCAAAACCGCCACAGATATGTAGGATGACAATTTGGCAATATCTATAAAATTTCAGAAACGCTTTACTTGACCCTTTTAAGAATTTATCTGACAGGCCAGGTGTGGTAGCTCATGCCTATAATCCCAGCACTTTGGGAGGCTGAGGCAGGTGGATCACCTGAGGCCAGGAGTTCGAGACCAACCTGGCCAACATGGTGAAACACTGTCTCTACTAAAAAGATACAAGAATTAGCAGGGCATGGTGGTAGGCACCTGTAATCCCAGTTACTTGGGTGGCTGAGGAAGTCCTATATGTCCACCCGGGAGGTGGACATTGCAGTGAGCTGAGACTGTGATGCTGTATTCTAGCCTGGGTTATAGAGTGAGACACTGTCTCAAAAAAAAAAAAAAAAAAAAAAATTCGGACAAATATGCTCATATATACATTAAATGATGTAGGCACAATCTTTTGCAAAAATAAAAGGTTAGAAACAACCTACATCAATAAGGGTTATGTTAAATAATTTATGGCACAGCCACACAATACCATGCAGCTATTAAAATTAGTATCTCTATATTTTCAGATGGAAGTATCTCTAAGTAATTAAATGGAATAAAGGAAGCCACACAACAGTTTATATAAGAATGCTACAACCTATACCTTTGTAAAAAAAAATCATCTCTGGAGAATATATAACTGGCCATAATAATTTGCCTTCAGGAAAAAGAATGCGGCAGCTGGAAAAAAGCACTGGGAGGGGGATTACTTTTAACTATTCCTTTTTTTTTTTTTTTTTAAATAAGTTTCAAGCATGTGTATTACTTAATAAATAAAATAAAAGGCCAGGCCTGTAGTCCCAGCACTTTGGGAGCCTGAGGTGGGCGGATCATGAGGTCAAGAGATCAAGACCATCCTGGCCAATGTGGTGAAACCCCACCTCTACTAAAAATACAAAAATTAGCTGGGCGTGGTACGTGTGCCAGTAGTCTCAGTTATTCGGGAGGCTGAGGCAGGAGAATCTTTTGAATCCGGGAGGCGGGGGTTGCAGTAAGCCGAGATTCTGCCACTGCACTACAGCCTGGCAACAGAGCGAGACTGTCTCAAAAAAGTAAAGTTGTAACTCATATTGGACAAACAAAGTGATGTCTTTATTTCTGCTAGATTTATTTCCTCCCATACGTTAAGAGATGGTCTAGATATACATCATCCAGCACAGTGACTAGTCACATATAGCTGTTGAGCCCTTAAAATGTGTCTAGTTCAAATTGAGATGTGGTATCTGTGTAAACATTTAGTTTGGATTTCAAAGATTTAGTGTGAAAAAAACATAAAAATACTCAAGAAATATTTAAGACATGTTGAACTATTTTAAATATATTGGGCTAAATCAAACGTATCATCAGTTTGTTTCTTTTTCACTTGTTTTAATGTGAGTACTAGAAAATGCAAAATTCCATGTGGCTTACATTATGTTTCTATTGAACAAGAAGAAAATTTGAGTGAGACAATGGCTCTTAATCATCAATAAGACCTAATAAAGAAACTTGAGGTTTTAAAATCATGAAAACTGATCTGTAGTCTTTGATATGAGAGGCCTCTCCAAAATCAGGACACCACCACTTTTCAAAAATTAAGGAGCATAGAAATAAATCTAAATAAATCCTGTAGAGACAAAGTCAATTAGCTGTTCAGATACTACAAAAAAAAGGCACTTTTCTTTTGGTAACTGTAAAACCAATTCATTTATAGAGCAATCAAAAGGTATTTACATGTATATACATGTGTACATTTATGATAAATTATATAAAATTTGTAGGATCTGTACATAATACATGTTTTTCTACTTTCTAAGGTAAAAAATATGTTAAGCATTTAATATATTACCTTTAATTATGATCCATTCCACATAATTTTGGACATTCTTTAAAGTGTCAAGGGCAAATCCTTTGATACGTATAATAATAGCTACTAAGAAATGAAGGTGACTTAAAATGAAATGTATTTCAATATGGAGTTTTAAACACAATGGCCATTTTTAAACATTATACAGAACTATTTTGTCTGTGACAGCAAGTCCTTTTCATTATACAACCATTTGTGTGAAAAGTTTAATGGTTAACTTTTTCACAGGAAGGGCAGGAAAGTTATATGTTAGAATGAGGAAAATTTGTTATTGGTCTTTAAATCTTATTTCAGGAAATTTAAACTAATAAACTGCCATTTTAGAAGGAGAAAAAGGCAATATTTTCTTTTACTTTAATATGTGGTAAATCACACTTTTTATATACATAGCCTGGGATATTATGATCCAGTAACCCACTTGCACAGTACTCTTTCAAGCTCTTAGTGCTTGCATACTGATGTTGAAAAAGTATTACTTTGTTTAATAAAAAAGAAGGAAATGAGACCTATGCATTTTGCTCATTGTAGAAATACTGAAAAAGCTTTCATGCTGTAGCTTTTATGGGGTCATTTACACAGTGTTTTCAAGCTTGCATAAAAAGCCTACATAAAGTCAATAATTTTTGCATAAGATAAAATCTTCAGAGATGAATTTTTGTAGATATTTACCTGCTATTCACCTGCTATTCAGTGAAAGTGTAATGATTTTTTTAAACAAATTTAAATGATTGCAAAGAAAACTTTTTCAAAGTTAAACTGTTTTTCAGATAAATATAAATTTTTGCTATAGAGATTATTTGTGTGATTTTTGCTTCTCAAAGACTAAGAACAAAAATATAATTTTAATTCATATCTGCTCTTATAAATGACTCATCGGAAATATTTTGAAATACCATGATTTTGTTTTTAGTTGAAATTAAACATCCTTCTGTTTTTTCCTACACCAGAGAACATAAAATTAATATGGTATATAATGTTAATCAAGATACTGTTCTATTGTGCAACGAAATATTCAAACACTTTTTAAAGCCAGTTATTGAAGGTCTATACATTGTAAGTCACTGTATGCAAAATAGTCCATGCCAAATAAGATTCTACCTATAAAAATCATTCCCTAGATGGAAACAATTTTTATTTTAGAATGAGAAGCAACTTTACAAGAGGACAATGCCTTTCCTAAGAGGATGCTGGCCAATCAAAATTAAGGCCTTTTTTTGGGTTGTTAAACTGGTTATGAAGTTTATATACAAGAACAGAGACAGAAGAACCTTTGGGAAAACATGGAGTGACTAATTGTTTACCCAGGGATGATTTTCATGATGTCAATACTTCACTCATTGCACTTAGTTAAAATTTAAGAATGAATATAGCTTTTAACATATTCCTTAAGAGATGCTCTTATGGGATATAGCTGGTATCATGTTATCAACCTACAGCTCATGCAATTCCTGAAAATTTCACAATGTGCTCTTGAGAACTGGTTCTAAGCACTGTCAGAGCTACCAAAATATTAATAAATTATATTACTCTTTTTTCCTCCTTTTGAAAATACAAATGAAATTTCCCTGAGATCAAATACATGCCATATTATTTTGGCATCTTTATTTTCAGAATTCTACTGGACAAATTCTAGAAGCTCTTGCTTCTAGAATGACTAAATAGCATTTTAACCTTTTGAAAGGTATGTTAGGCTGTCCTTGAGCTGCTATAAAGAAATAGCTGTCTGGGTAATTTATAAGAAAATAGGTTTAATTGGCTAATGGTTCTGCAGGCTGTATAGGAGGCATAGCACTGGCATCTGCTTTGGGTGAGGCCTTACAAAGCTTACAATCATGGCAGAAAGCAAAAGGGGAGCAGGCATCTAACATGGAGGGAGTGGGAGCAAGAGAGAGAGGAAGAGAGAAGAAGAGGGAGGGAAGAAGAGAGGGAGGGAAGGAGACAGGGAGGGGGACATGCCACACACCCTTAACCAGATCTCCTGAGAACTCACTATCAGGAGGACAGCACCCTGGCATGAGGGATCTGCCCCAATAACCCAAACACCTCCCAGCAGGCCCCACCTCCAACACTGGGGATTATATTTCAACAGGAGATTTAGAGGAGCCAACATCCAAACCATATCACAAGGCTAAGAAATTCTAAACTGACACTCAAATATGAGTAATAATATGTAACAATGATCTTAACAATGTATAAACATTTCAGAGTAGCAGCAAGGATCTAGTACCATTTTCTCATTTTAAAGATGTGAAAACTGAGGAATCTGCCCATGGTGAAGCATCAAAACAGAGGCTCCCACAGGGGGTAGGCCTAAGCACTCTGGAAGCTCTCTGAAGCTCTTCCCACCACATAATACTAAGAAAAGTGCATAATTCAGGGAGTAAGTTTTGTTATTAAATTCACATTTAGCCAACAATTTAAGCTTTTTTTAAAAAAAACAAAGTATTTTGGTTACGTATCTGTAGGTCTGTAATTATTAAGATGATTAAGGGCATTCTGCATGTATTTTACCAACAAATCACTTCTTTATGTGGTTTGGGATAGAATAAAAAAGAAAATGTAAACTTTTAGGACATGGAATTTGAAGCTGCCACAGAGTTATTCTGATCCCTTCTTTGCCACATTCCCAGATTATCTTTGCAATGCTGGACTGCTGATGATTTTTCTCTAGAATATTTAACGATGATTTATAAATCTCCCCAGGTAGTGTCACTAAGAGAACTGGAGCTCAAGACACATTAGTTCATTTAGTTTTTCAGTCCTGTTGCACTGAGTTGAATCCTCACTCAGTGCAGTTGCTATGGCATGGAGCTAACTCAAAGATGCATACATCCTCTACTGCCCTGAACTGTGGTTATGCTGAGGCAATGAGACTACTGAAGTGCCATGGGAATACAGGAGAGGGGAAGAGTGGAGCACTTGTCCCTGTCTATGTGGGCATATCAGCCACCCAAGTCACTCTTGTAAAATTTAACTTCATTTCTTCTTGCTGTAGTATGAGAGAAAAACACTAAGTCAAAGGTAAAAGGCTGACAACAAATGTTCATCAAAGCTACCTACAACATTACTGAGGGAGGAGAACCAGTGACCTAAGTAGAAATGTGCATCAGTAGTCATCAGGTACAGAGAACACCACATAAAAAACTCAATACAGTGCAATTTTTAAAAAACTATTAAGACAACAAATGAGTTGTGGAAGCTCTTCTGATTATTGAACCCTTAACCTAGGAAATACATGACATGTTTATATGCTTCACTATAAACTTATCTTTGCTTATCAAAATACAACATATAGCTCATTATTCAAACTACACACACACACACACACACACACAGACACACACACACAATTTTCGACTATATGGTGCAGCATGAGATTTCTTCATAGGTTTACCAAAAAGACAACAAAGTGAATTAAACTTTAAGAATGAACAAAATATAATGCTAAAGTTGTAAGAACTTTGGTATTTTTTTAAGTCTAAAATGGCAGTTTTAGAAATTATCATTTGCCTAAATGATTAATTAAATCACAATTTTAAAATGTCATAATAAAGATCCCACTAGTCATATTATGTATGTCTATCCTTTTATTCCAATAATCTAATGTTCTTTGCAATGCATGGACTTCCAAGGAACGAAAAAGAGTATTTCTATTTACTATAAATGCCACCTTTTTTTTTTCAGAAATTCTAAAGGTCAAATTATAACCAGGCAATTTAACATAAATAGAAACATGCAACAATTATATGGCCACTCAATAATTTCAGCTAATGCCCTAGAATAAATTTTTATAAGCTACGAGACAGAGAGAGAGAGAGAGAGAGAGTGGCTGAGATGTCAATTATGTTAACCTTCATCTTCTATGTCAGAGGCATGTATTAATGAAGCATGTTTATCTCAACAGAAAATACTGGCCTTTTGACTACTAGCTAACATTCTGGTTTCCTAAGACCAAAACAGGTTTTAGCCACAGCAGTTTTCCTTTGATTTTGTTCCTTCTCCCGCCTCTCTGAAAATAATTTATTATAAATTCAAGTTGCATAGGCAGCATCTGTGAAACAATTACTGCATCTAGGACTGACTCTGCAGTCTAATCCATCATAATTATGACAGGCCTCTTTGAAGATGCTATGATGCATGACTTAAAAATAGCACATTAGTGTGCAAATGGATCAGCATCTCATTTCACCAATACGCATTTAGGATTGTAATTTGCTCCATACCATTTGACTCTTTGGATTACTCAAGAATGGTAGCTGTATCTCTCACCACATAAAGCTGTAGATACGCTCAAATTTGTGAAGAGGGCTTGATTTTGCTTTTGTTTTATTTTTTGGTTTACTGATTTTCTAGGTGGGGGTATATCTTTTATTGCTCTAAGAGAAAAAATACACATCATTTAAATTTTATGTCAGCTTTTTTTCAAGGAGACAAAAGAGTCAATTTATAGATTTGTATAGTTGCCATTCTATAAGGTAGTAAATTATTTTTTTCTATAAAAAAGTTTTGCATGTCCTAATACTACATGTATATATATATTACTCTACCATCGTGAATCCTGTTTATTTATATATTCAGATTACTGAGGGTAAATACTTCAGACTGCTTACTTATGGGAACTATATCTGCGAAAGGCACTGTGTTTCAGGATCAAACTTATGGGAATCACTGTGTATCTCCCTGTGACTTCCACTGACAGGCTTTAACTCTATTAGTGATTCAGGGTGTTAGGAATTAAATGTTTATTGACATGGAAAACACTAAGTAAAGATGATGTATATGGCCACACCTCCTGCACAGATGGCACTATTCTCTAAAACTATTTTGGATTCTTCCTATCAACATGGGATATAGCTTGTGTCAATTATACACTTATTTCAAGATGTGTGCAATGCAATGGACTTCATTATCGTCTACTAAATTTCCCTCTGGATAGTGTTCTAAAATCCCAAGCAAAATGTTGGTTTAAATTCTTATCTTCTGTATCTATTAAGTTCTCTCCATTTAGTTTGACTTTTAAAATTACTATGTAATATTGGGATGGTTGCCAAGTCTCACTCTTGAGGTAAAGAAAGTGTTTTTTAATAGGGCATTTCTTACAAAATTAGAAACTATTCTTCATTAATATTAACATTATTTAATATTTAAATATTAAAGCTAAAATTTTAAAAACATAATCCAAAACACGTATTTTTCAACAGCAAAATTAATGTATCCAAGCTACATGTTAGACCTGGAATATAATGTGTTTACTATATGGATTAAGTATGGAGAATATAAGGTGAATTAATATTTTTAAGGCAAAGCTAACTTTTCTATTTCTCATTTTGTAAGAACTATTTTAATATTAAAAAATCTGTGAAGATGTACTTCACATCTCTTGAAAAAGGACTGCTGAACACACAAATATGTTAAAGTCCTCAGAGAAAGTTCCTCCATTTCTGAAAAGGTGTTAATTGGACAAGTAGCTGCACATACACATACAGCGTGTACACTGCTTCTAATCTAAATCATGTGCACAGGAGGCTTTGTCAGGTTTTTCATAATCCTCAGTAGGGACTCTTTAATTCCCATGTTTAAAGTTTTAAAATGTGTTTCTTAAAATGGCAGTATAAACAAAATTTAATAACATATAGATTATTTGAGGGAGAAAAATTCAGAGGAATGCCACTGAAGATTAGAAGCAGATTAGCCCAGAGATAGAGATCTGCATTTAAGAACTGGAGACACCTGCCAGTTTAGTATAAATCTGCTTTCAGTTTGCAACCCAAGTTAGCCAACCAGTTTCTCATTGGTAAAATGGGCATGATCTTTTGTCAATTCTCTATTATCCACGTATCTGTTAATCCTGGAATTGTTTCTTGAATTTGGCTTATTCCTGGCCTTTCTCCAAGTCTCACCAAACTAGTGTGTACTGAAGGAAATAATAATAATAATTATTATTATTTAAAAAGAGAAACATAATTAGAAATGTAACTTGTCACAAATATTATTTGTTTCTCATAAATTATTTTAAAAATCTAGATTTTTTCCACTTCGGTTGAGTCCCATTTTAGAATGGATAACTGTGAGCTGGTTGTCCTTACTGGAACACTGTCTAGGATACATTTACATTATCCAATGCTTGAAACCGTCAATTAAATAAAAGTGTACTTACAAAAATTGCAGAAACTGTTTAGGCTTGGTCATGCTCTAAGAATCTGTCCGGGTCAAGGAAGCCCCAGCAGAAAGAGACTGTGGGGTAGACTCAGCAGACAAAGCTAAAGTAGCTATAGTGATAGAAGAGATAGGGGCAGATCTCTCATATCAGGGTACTGTGCAGTGAGAGCCCTTGTAGGCCTCTCTAAAGAACCCTCCATGTGTGTCAAGAGAGAGCCAGTATTTGGATGCCTGCCTCATAGAGGGTGTCCAATAGTCAGTCAATGCCTGGCAGAAAAACAGCAACATCCAAAGTCCTGCAGTCTTGTTTAGGAGCTTAAGGAGCCCTGAGCTCCTTTTCATCCTTCCTCAGTCCTGCCCAATCTCCGAGACACTGGTGTTCAAGGTAGAGAGGGAGGGGAAGTATCAGGAGGGAGGCTCCCCTACTCTCAACTCCAAGGGTTGGAGTCAGTGTTTAAGTTTGTGCTAGGAGAAGAAGAACATTGACTCAGGCTTGAGTTGGGAGTTTTAAAATGAATAGGACTGAGTTTCAAAGACTAAAATAAAATTGTTCTAATAACCAAAAGGTGCTGTAAAAATTATGTTATCTGGTCAAGAAGACACCAGAGGCTGAAGGGGTGAAGGAGACTATAATAGTATTTTTGAGGGGCAACTGTAGAAAAAAAATACTTTCATTTTTATATACTGAGGTATGATTTTTCCAATAGAACCATTACATAAGGCCAACAAATGGGTTCTAACAATATATATGAATTTTATGTAATTTCTAGGAGGTTTCATAATCATTCAATGTAGTTATATAATGACACTGGTAGAGTTATAAAAATAATCTGTCAAGGTATCCATTCTTTCACACAACAAATATTTATTGAACATATTCTATGTGTCAGGCACTCTAGTAGTCACCAGTAATACACCACTGAACAAAAGAGACAAATATTCCTGTCTTCTTTGACCTGATATTCTAATGAGGAGAACAACAATAAACACAATAAGAAAGTAAATTATGTGGTGTGGTAAGAAAATGTTGAGTGCTAAGGGAAAAACAAAGAAATAATAGGGCAACTAATGGGGAATCAAGAGTATTGGGGAGTGGCTGCCCTATTAAATACTATATAGTGAGAGTAAATCTCATTAAGATAGTGAGATCTGAACAAAGTCTTAAAGTTGAGTTATATAATAAACATCTAATTCACCAAGATGATCTTAATTAATCAATGCATAATTCTTTATTGTTGGATACACTGTCTCATATCTTCAGCCCTAAAATCAAGAATAGCAAAACAGAAAACAAACAAACAAAACCCCACAAAGCTATCAAAAGGTAGAAATTAACCATATTAGAGTCAACTAAATTGTCATATCCCCAGGGGTTTCTAAAATACTAATGTGAAACAAACATGACATACCTAGCATTTTATTTAAAAACTCTGTACCAGGAATCCTTGCAACACAGGCATTTTGACAATTATGTACTGTACTGTATCCCTAAAACCTGCTCCTTCTAAAAAATACATTGTTCCCTACCATTGCCTCAAAAGGCATGCCATCGATGTTTTGGAGAAGTTTTGTACAGACTTGAACAAATTCATTTTCTTATTGATCTAGTCTTAATCAACTGGTTACCATAACAATCTGGTCATTTTTATTCTTCCTATTTTTTTTTTTTTTTTTTTTGAGACGGAGTCTCGCTCTGTCGCCCAGGCTGGAGTGCAGTGGCGCGATCTCGGCTCACTGCAAGCTCCGCCTCCCGGGTTCACGCCATTCTCCTGCCTCAGCCTCCCGAGTAGCTGGGACTACAGGCGCCCACAACCGCGCCCGGCTAATTTTTTGTATTTTTAGTAGAGACGGGGTTTCACCGTGGTCTCGATCTCCTGACCTTGTGATCCGCCCGCCTCGGCCTCCCAAAGTGCTGGGATTACAGGCGTGAGCCACCGCGCCCGGCCTATTCTTCCTATTTTGGAACAACTAGCAATGATCATGTTTTAGTTAATTTGTAGGATATTACAGTTATTTTTGAGAGTAAGATGAAGATCTTCTTGAACATTAATAATGGAGATGCCATTAAACCAACTGCACATCCATGAGCTATCAATTTAAGAAATTTCAATATATGCCAGTTCTAATGAAAAACTGCCAACATTATTTCATAAAATAAACAAAATAATTTCAGTCCATCCAAAGAAAGAGTAGAAGAAATTCTCTAGTAGGTTAAATATTAGGAAAATGACAAATTTCAACTATACAGATGCTTTAAAAGAGTATCATATAACCACGTGTTCATCAGAAAAACACATTAATGTTCCCATACATGATGAAGATTAATTTTATTTGATCTGAAAAGCTCTGATAAATAGGTTAAGATTGCCTAAAATTATAGAGCATGTTTTAGATTATCTAAATAGTAATAGGAAGACTATATATGTATATATTTTTCATTACAAAAGGTTCTTCTAGAAACATATCTATAGGATCCAGAAGTTGCATAAAATATGGTCTCTATCTTTAAGAATTTTTAATTATTTAATTGAGAAGACAAGACACATACATACAGGACATAGACATAGTCAGAATAAGAATGCTGAGTTTTGGTTCTAAATGTGGATTTGTGAGCAAGTCATAACCACCCCACATCTCCATTTTTAAAAATCTATAATGTAATATGAGGGGAATGAACAAGATTACATCTAAGGTCATCTTGTGTTCTAAAAAGCTATGATTCTCTAAAAGTGGCAATGATAAACATCTACTAGGGCTTCAATTAAATAAGTCATCACAAAGACCACTTTCAGTTTGAAGGGTATAATTTTTACCTCATTTTACACATAAGTAAACAGAAGCTAAAAGAATGAAGTGGCATGGCATAGCCGACATGAGCAAGAAGTAGATATAAAATGCAGCCCTGTCCAACTTCTGAGTCAAACTATGAATAGACAGAGATGATCTGTTCAGGACAAAGAGGCAGATTTGGTGCTCCTTATTAGTACTGTCCTTGGAAAATAAACACTGGATTGGCCAATATGATTACATCACTAGGCACATAAATTCTTCTATGGGGCAGGATGATTAAAAAGCTTTCTTCATTGAGGTCTAGATAATAAATATTCCTTAAGACTCTTCATCTTCAAGAAACACTGGGTGCCCTTAAAGCAAGTACCCTGGACAGTGGACATAAATAATATTTTGAAAATTAAAAATGGGAATTCCTGATTATTAACTGAGAAACTTACAATTTTGTTTAAACATCAGTCTCATGTGAGTTTAATTAAAACAACTCAATTTCCTTCAATCCAATCAACTCTGTGGGAGAGATAAAATTGGGTTTCTGAATTTTTAACATTAAGACGCAGGTCCTAGGCAATGGTGTCCACCCTAAAATGATGTCTTCTTGATGTCTCTATAATGTCTCTTTATAAGTACAGTATTAATAAGCTAGAGATGTGTCCTAATGTGTAGGTACCTGAACACACATGTACACCAACACTATTGAAAGAAATTCTTATCATATGTGATATCTATCTATGGGACACTGGTTCTTTGGGATATTAACGTGTAATTTTAAAAAAGGAGGACAAGCCTGAGAGAGAATAAAGTTCTGTGCTCAAGAAAGAAAATTTATTTTTTTTTAATTTAAAACTTTATTTAATGCATGGCCTCAAAGTCTTTAATATGATGATGGAATGTCTGGAAAGGTGCTGTGTGGCATTTCCTGGACATAATGACGTATGTGATCATTGTTTACGGAGCACCCTGAAAAAACAGTATTTCCATGGAATAGCATACTTTGGAAAACCCTACTTCAGATGTAGTATATGGTATCTCATGTAATTTTAATATGTGCATAGATCTTGAGGCACTGATGAGAACCTGTGGACTAGGAGAGTAAAAATTCATATAACCACTCAGATGTAGAGTTCTGAGTTCATCTTCAAGAGCAAAGGACATGTACCTATGCAAGTTTTGCTTTAGCGTCAAATTTAACTTGTAAAAACTAAACTATCTTCCAATTATATTGCTGTTCTAATTATTCACACTCTTTACCTGTACTTTGCCCAGATACAAAATCATTATTTTTTTTTTTCACTGTGAGCTAAACAGACCATCCAAGTTATGCCTTTAAAATGAAGAGAAAGGTCTGTTCATAGTATATAATTTGGCTGATTGTTATTTTAGTGTTGCACAGCGCTGATACATATCTTCATAGGGAAAGCAGGGAGGGGCAAGAACGAAGAAAGAACACACAAAAAAATTGTAAACTCAGAAAATCTAAACCATTCAGGACAAACAAAAAATATACTTCCAAGAATGTATTGAAAATAACATTTGAATTCAAAATGAGACTTAACTAGCTGCAGAGAAACTTCCATATAACCTTAGCATTACCTACGAAATATCATAAATTCACATCATACTGTATGATGCATTTAAGATTGATGTGACCAACAGTTTGTCCAACAGACTTAGTTATACATCCGTTATCATGATTATAACTAAATCCGCTAAAAGATGAATTAGCTTTTTGTTTGAAAACAGCTTCAAATTAATTAGTGAATGATCCAAGTTTATGGCATTTTTCATAGAACAAGAACAGGATTCTAAAGAAAAACATCTAGGAAATATCACATAAATGTTCTGCTTTAACCTGTGGCAAATCATTACTCTTAAACTTTATATTTGAATATAATATATAAATGTAAATCAGAAGCAATAAATACTTCAAATATCACCAACCACCTAAAAGTTGTAGCTTACCCGTTTTCCCCTCTATCATATCGATCTTTTAGGAGTATAAAAAATCTGATTTTAGTGCCATCTTATAAACATGGTACCATAAAATAAGTCTACCAGTTAAGATAAGCACTGAATTATGATGAAGAAAAAGAACATGTCAGATTAACTCACAAAGATTACAGAAATGTTATTACCAGAAGCACCAACAATTCCATGAAAGAACTTCGATTAAAATTCAAAGCAATATTTAACTTAACTCTCCTCCCCCTGACCTGTTTCAAAGTACAATGAAATAAACATGTATAAAACATTCCTTTTGTTTTAGTCAGTGTGGCTTTAAAAATACTCATTTGCACTCTATCTGTCCTCTTCTACCTCCCGCCGAAATACTAGTCAAACTCTAATGTTCACAGTATGGAAATGTTTTACATTGTCTTCTAAAGACCCACAGTTAGTAATCAAGATCATAAAATATTCTGAAGCTGAATTAACTTTATTTAAGGGGAGAACAAAGGGTAGAAGGAAATGGTGGTTGGTCTCTTAATAGAAAAGGTACTTTAGTCACACATGGAGAAAACAGAACTCTGAATTGTCAGACATGCCTCTTCAAAGGTACTGACTTACAGTTAAAACATTACTCAGGCCAACCATTTATGGTATTGTATAAAAATTCTACACTGCTCTGCTAAAAAAGGTTATGGTTTAGAACCCCAGAAATGAGTTGGCATTCTGGTTGAAATCAAAGCAAATTCTTTCCCATGTTTCAATGTTCTCTTTGTGGTAAGATGTAGCATGAAGACACGGTAAAATCACTGCAGATAAGGAAAAAAAAAAAACTGGCTGATCTCATCTGTACTGCAGTTATTGCTTTGAGATGATGCTGAAGATTGCATTATCGAAGCAGTGCTGGGAAAATGTTATATTCCTTTCTGTTTCTTTTTTCAAAATACTTTCAAAACTCTGAATTTTTCCTCAGAGGCATTTCTAACTCTGGAAGCCCACACAGCTACCAATCTTATAAACATTTAAAAGTATTTCATCTCTAATTTAAATTTTAAGTAAAATTATCATGTATTGAATAATAATTCAGGCTTTCTGGTAATAAATAAAAGTCAAATGTCACAAAGTTTAAAAAGCTCTTTCATTAATTTTCTAGAACATTATTTCATGGTCTGACAAGTGATTGTAAGATGTTATTACAGAGAGACACTGAAATAACCTCTTTTTAGTTTAAATGCTACTCAGTTGAAGACAATTAGATTTTATAAAAAGGTCTCACGTAGCATTTTCTGGAAAAAAGAATCATATTCTTATCACTGTATGTGGCTGTGTATGACAAAACCTCTCCAAAATTCATTTTTCCTCTGCTCTCACATCACAACAATATTCAACACAGAAAACTTCTCTTTTTTGCCCAAATGTGTGAGGGTTTCTCCCCACCACCAAACAGCAGACACTAGCTGGGTGTCCTCCAATTTAATTCCCTGAGATAGTGTCAGATCCCGTAGATTAAACGTTCAGTCCCCAGATGCCCCTGCCACAGACACAAGTCACAAATCCAGGCCTCCAGAACTTCTGACCAACCAGCTTTGAGTTGGGGTTCCCACAACACCCTGTTTGGGTTCAATACGCTTGCTCAAGCAGCTCACATAACTCAAGAAAACACTTACTTATATCTGCTGGTTTATCAAAGGATACAGATGAGGAGATGCGTAGGGTGAGGTATAAGTAAAGTGCATGGAGCTTCTAAGTCCTCCCTGGATGAGCCACCTTCCAGGAACCTCCACTGGTTCAGCTATCCAGAAGCTCCCCAAACTCAATCCTCCTGGGTTTTTATGGAGGCTTCACGATCATCAGCATTCCTTTCCCCAGTGCAAAGGGTGGGTCCTTCTCTGGTGTTTTAAGACTTAAAATCAGAAGGGTGGGGATGATTTAGAATCTGCCTCAGGGTTGGGTGTGGTGGTTTGAGCCAAGGTGGGTGGATCACTTTAGCTCAGGAGCTGGAGGCCAGACTGGGCAACACGGTGAAGCCTCGTCTCTCCAAAAAAAAAAAAATTGCCAGGTGTGGTGGCACATGCCTGTAGTCCCAGGTACTTGGGAGGCTGAGATGGGAGAATTGCTTGAGCCTAGAAGGTTGAGGCTGCACTGAGCTATGATCATGCCACTGCACTGCAGCCTGGGTGACACAAGGAAATCTTGTCTCAAAAAAAAAAAAAAAAAAATTCTCCCTTGGGGCAAGTGAAAGGAAGGCAGGAGAGATTCGGTTTTCTGTGTTTTCTGAGGCCTGCCCTGAGGCCCAACACACCCCACATTCTAACAAAAGACTGTAACAAGGGATATGGGAGCTATGAACCAGAAACCATGGACAAAAACCAATATATATCATAACCCGACAATGGCAAACTTTTGTGGTATATTTTTTTACATATATTTTCAAAAATAGGGGCCGGGCATGGTGGTTCACGCCTGTAATCCTAGCACTTTGTGAGGCCAAGGCAAGCGGGATCACTTGAGGCCAGGAGTTCGCGACCAGCCTGGCCAACATGGTGAAACCTTGTTTCTACTAAAAATTAGCCAGGCATGGTGGCATGGGCCTGTAGTCCCAGCTACTTGGGAGACTGAGACAGGAAAATCACTTGAACCCAACAGGCAGAGGTTGCAGTGAGCAAAGATCGCACCACTGTACTCCACCCTAGGCGACAGAGGGAGACTTTGCCTCAAAAAAAAGGAGTTCAACTCATTACTTACCGAGCCTGTGAGCTGAGTACTGCACTAGGTGCCATGGGAAACAGAATGACAATTGGTCATAGTCCTCTCTGAGAGTTTTTATCTAATTTAGAAGCAGATCATAGAGTTACAATAAAATAAATGGCATCAGACATGCAACTATGGGGACTCATAGGAAGGTGGGTCATCCAAATGAAGGGCTTTTGGTAGCGTGCTTTAAGAATTTTTAGAATTTCTTCACTTGCAGTGAAAGAAGAACATCCTAGATAAAGGAAAATGCTTGAGAAAATTTGTAAAAAGACTTAAAACACAGAAAGATATCTTAAAATAGCAGGAAGTCCATTTGGTCAAGCATAGGTATATGCAGCATCTTACAATAAGAAGAGTACAGATGTGGTAGAAATTAGTGTGTCATTTTGAATAAGGCTATTTGTGATGATCATTACAAGCTTTGAAGCATAATCCTGTAAGTTTCAAACTCAACTTGATTAAAATTGGCTAAAGAAATTTTAGGATGCTTCCTCTCAATTTTTCCTCTTCTGCATATCTGAAAAGCTGTGAATTTTCCCAAATTCTGCCTTTATGACTTAGGATAACAAAAGAACTATACTGACGTGTCAAACTTCAGCAGTATCATTATGCTTATAAATATTGAGCTACAGCCCTAGAAAATAGTCACTATTAGCTATTTCACAATGCACCTGTATATTTCTATGTCAGAAAAAGAATTGAGGAGTTAAGATTTAAACTCAGGCTTGTAAAACTAGTTTATGCACTTAAAAAGAAGTAGATGAGCAGATGCATTTGTAAAATAAAACTCCGATGGAGTCTTTTGGGGGTGGGTGGGGGAATGGGGAAAATTAATCTTTTTTTTTTTTTTTCTCTGAGACAGATTCTCACTCTGTCGCCCAGGCTAGAGTGCAATGGCACGATCTCGGCTCACTGCAACCTCCACCTCCTGGGTTCAAGTGATTCTCCTGCCTCAGCCTTCCAAGTAGCTGGGACTATAGGCACGTGCCACCATGCCTGGCTAAGTTTTGTATTTTTAGTAGAGACGGGGTTTCACCATGTTGACTAGGCTGGTTTTGAACTCCTGACTTCAGGTGAACCATCCGCCTCAGCCTCCCAAAGTGCTGGGATTATAAGCATGAGCTACAGCACCTGGCTGGAAACTAATTTCTTAATCATGAAATAATAGAAAATTAAAAGAGACTAATACCATTAATTAAATTTTTAATTTCACTTAAACCAGAAAGGACAGTCCTAGAAAATACAGACCAGTCATATACAATTTGAAAATTTTGGGACTCTCAAATCTGACTTAGTATGCATAAATGATTTTACTATAGTTTAAAGAGTATATATATGTGTGTATACACACAAATGTGTGAATAATCTATTATAACTCTCTTAAGTTGCCAATTGTTATATGTAAATATTATTGACTACATTAAAAACAAATCAACACCTGAAACTAACATGAGCTTATTGTTTTATTAGTTGGGTTTTTGTAATTAAATGTAATGTTCTGAAAGTCTGCTGTACCTCAATCTGAAAGGTATACTGAGTAATCTTTATAGATCATTTGGCAAAGCAAAACATTAAGAAGATAAAGAGGAGGTATTCATTACAGTTATGGGTAGCCTGGACTTCTCAACCATCTGACTAGATGAAAACTGCATGGCTTGAACATTTGCAATTTCTCATGTTTCAGGACAGATAAAGTGCTGACATGGGAAGAGTTACTTTATTCTCAAACTCAATTTTCCTTGAAACTACCAAAGGAATAATCAAGGTAAGCATATCTGTTTCTATTGTTGCCTTGCTTATTCACACCTCATTCCAACATTGGCATACTGTTATGTGCAGGGTGAATATGAGGTGCCCATAAGGAATCTCAATGACTTAAGTTGCCGTAAGTAGTCTCTGTAGTCAGATAGATCTCCATTTAAATCCATATTCTTCTGTTTACTGTGTGATCCTGATGGAGACTTTGTTTTTTAATCTAGTGACAACATTAACACTAAAAAGATTAAATGAGAAGTATTAAATGAGATATGTGAAAGACAAACGGGATGACTCTCTATTCCCTAAACAGGTATGTATCTTCTGCCTCTATGCCTCTGTGCCTCCATTTACTGCTTCACACAGAATTTCCCTATCTTTCACGGCTCAATTAAAAATTCACCTCCACTTTACGGCCTTTCTTGTTCTCTTTCAGCCAGCTGCAGTGCCCTCTTCTGAACTATCCTTTCATTTAGACCTGTGTTAGGACACTCTCACTTTAGCGACACCTTGTTCTTAGTTTTTCTGTATGTCTCACTGCTCCTTCGTAACGTCCCTCCCTCTGCCTCGGCTTATTCCCTAAATTCTGGTCACCTCAGGGCTGGACTGGACCCTCTTCTCTTCAACATTCTTTCATCTATTTATTTATTTATCTTTAACATACTGTTCTAGGTTCTAGGGTTGTAGGGGTGAACAAGATAGTCTGGATTCCTTCATCAGTGAAGTTTATCTATACAAACTAGCCAAACAAACAATTTCAGACTGATAAGTGCTATGAGGGAGATAAATCTCAGTGATGAGACAGAGAGGACTAAAACAGAACTATTTAGATAGAGCAGGTAAGGAAAGACTCTCTTGATTTGTTGATATCTATCTGAACTGAATGAAAAAGCCAATGACAGAATGACCTGGAAGAACGATCCAGCTGGAGGGAACAAAAGTACAAAAGGCACTGAAGCAAAAATTAGCATGGTATAGCTGAGGAGAAAAGAAACTGTTCTAGTTGGTTCTCAGTAAACAAGAGGAGTGTTTTAAGGTGAGGTTAGAAGTATATAAAGGCCAGGAAGGGGTAAAGTGTTAAGATTATTATCTAAATCCAGTGGGAAGCCATCATTACATTATATATAAAGCAGTGACATGAACTGATTTGGACTTTTAAAAGATCACTCTGGTAGCTGTATAGACAATGAATTAAAAGAATAAAAAGTAGATGCATGAAGTTTAGAGACTGCAGTAATCCAAGAGAAAGGATATAATGTCCTGAACTAGAGAATAGCAGTGGCAGAGAAATGGATAAATTTAGGACACATTTTAGAGGTAGAAACAGAACAATGTGGTAATGGATTAGATGTGAGAAAGTACATGAAAGGAAAGAAAGCAGGATAATGCCTAGAGTTTTTTCTTGAGCTAAAAGGTTGATATGGTGCTATTTGTTGAGACGGGTAAATGGGAATAATATGACTGATAGAAAAATTAAGACTTCTATTTTGAACAAGCTCAGTCTGAGATATACATTATCATCAAAGCAGGTATATTAGGCAGGCAGTTGAGTGTACAAGTCAGGAAATCAGTAAGGGGTCTAAGCTGGAGTAACTGTGAACTGTGTTAACCTACCAATGGTATTTAGTGCCCCATGACTGGATAAGATCATCCCAAGAAAGAGTACAGTTGGAGAAGCCAGCCTGAGATTGGGGCCTTAAAAACACTAGAGTTTAGAGATTGTAAAGAGAATGAAAAGTCAACAAGTTGACTCAAGATAAGCTGGCCTAAGATTAGGGCCTTAAAAACACGAGAATTTAGAGATTGTAAAGAGAATGAAAAGTCAGCAAGGTGACCCAAGAAATAGCCAGGAAGATATCGAGATAACAATTTACTGAATGACCTATTTTATTCTCATGAACTCAAGTAGCAATTCAATCTCAGACCTGTACTTCTAACCTTCAGCAGAGTTCACAATTTGGATTTTCAATTGTCTCCTAGTCATCTGTACCTGTATGTCCCACAGTCACTTCAAACTCAACTTCTCCAAAATGGAATTCATAGTCTTTCACTCCAAAACTGTCATCTATACTCCCCATCAGTGTGAGGGGTACTACCATCCACCCAGTTACTCAAGAAGAAACCATGGATGTTTAATTCTTTCTTCCCGTTTAAAAAATAACCTATCGGTTCTATCTTCTTATTGTCTGTAGAACCCATAAATTATCCATGTCCTTACTTTTACTACCATGGCTCATGCTGTCACCATCTCATTGCTGGATTACTGCAACAGCCTATTGAACGAACTTCTTGCCTCTAATCTTTGCTCATCTCCTACCTATTCTTCATACTGAAGCCCAATGCTGAACACCATCTCTTCCATACTTACTTATCACCCTTCAGTAGATCTTCACACCCCAATACTAATTCTGTTTAAAATAATTCTATCACGGCTAGCTACAAGACTTCTTAATTTTCTTAAACACGCCCTCTTTTATAAAAGCATCTTCACCAAGGATGAGTAAAATTATGTATTTTAGCTCCATTCAGAAACATACACAAAAAATATGAGAGAAATCTGTTGTCAGATTTCTGTTTTTTTCCATTGTCACAAACCAACTAGGTATATGTACTATTTTAGTTCAAAGAAAGTTGCTGGAAGCACATTATATCAGCCACTGACCTATATCAAGAGGTGTAGAACATTTTGATCTCTAGTCCTAGAAGTCAACCTCACTGACTATTTAATATAAAGATCCAAGTTGGTGGGCTCTGAGTTCAGGCTCATCCAGAGCATCTCAGTCAGCATAGGAACAGAAATTTCAGATTTCTTCCCTATCTGGATGGAGATTCATTTTGATATAGAAAATGTTATTGCACTTGAATCATCTTAGAACAAATTCAAACTTCAAATACTGTTAATCAGATGCAACCTTAAACGTTATTAATCAGACTCCAACTTAGTGAGCCTGGTTGAATAACTCATAGCTGGAATACACACCAAAAGTGAGTGGATAAAAAAATATTCACGCAGACATTTATACCAGCGTATTCAGTTTCGCTAGAAGTTCCCCTCGCTCAAACATATACACCATGCCTTGAGGCATCTATTTGATTTCTGATGTGCAAATTGTATCTTATTAAATGCCCAACTTAATTCAACTGGCATGCACTTTGTGTTCTAGCAGATGTTAAAATTTAATAGCTTTGTCTCTTTATCCTTGTTTCATTCTAAAACACTTATCACTTTGAATTTGAGATTGTTTGCTGACAGTTCGTTCTTTGGTGGAAGAAGACTGTTTTAATTGGAACCAAGTTCCCTGCTGTTTCCTTTTGTTATGGCAGGTTACCACGTCAAAAAGCAGGAAGACACCAAAGAACAGAATTCATGCTAAATTAATCCCAAACTTTGAGATTAATTGGAAACACTGCCTACTTACCACTGTGAATTTACCCACTCCTATTTTACTCTTCTTCATGCTATAAGCTAGTAAGTAAAGCTGCGCATGCTCAGCAACTTTTCGATGACTGGAAAAGATTCAAGACATATAAACAGATTAAATGGCAAAGATGCCTAATTAATTTTTAACTTGGTGTACATAAAAATCAATCAAGTCTCTATCCCTTATACTTAAAGGAAAGAAAAATAATTAGATGATAAAAATAAATGAGAAAGCTAGAGTTTCCTAGTTTGGGATATTGATCCTTCAGAGAACTCAAAATGTAATTCAGAGAAGTATGCTGGGGAGTCCTGCTCAATGCTAGTCATTTGGGTTGTTTACAAATGGATGTTTTCTACCAGTTCCCACCAAAACAGAGAAGCCAGCTTGAGATTGGGGCTTTAAAAACACAAATTTAGAGACTGTAAAGAGAATGAAAAGTTAGCAAGGTGACCCAAGAAAAGCTGGCCTAATATTGCAGCCTTAAAAACATGAGAATTTAGAGATTGTAAAGAGAATGAAAAGTCGGCAAGGTGACCCAAGAAATGGCCAGGAAGATACTAAAATAACCATTTGCAGAATGACCTATTTTATTCCCATGAACTCAAGTAGCAATTCAATCTCAGACCTGTACTTCTAACCTTCAGCAGAGTTCACAATTCGGATTTTCAATTGTCTCCTAGTCATCTGTACCTGTATGTCCCACAGGCACTTCAAACTCAACTTCTCCAAAATGGAATTCATCGTCTCTCACTCCAAACCTGTCATCTATACTCCCCATTGGTGTGAGGGGTACTACCATCCATCCAGTTACTTAAGAAGAAACCATGGATGTTTAATTCTTTCTTCCCGTTTAAAAAATAACCTATCGATCACCAAGTATTGATTCTATCTTTTAATTGTCTGTAGGACATACGAAAGCATATGAAAATATTCTAAATCAGAAGAGTGATAAAGTTAAATTTGGTTCCTAGAGCTGTGAACTTTATTTATTCTGCTAACACCTAACTGCATAATGAATGACTTCCACAGCGATATAGGTTAACAGGGAAATTGCTGAACTCTTTCCACATCCAAAATCATACCGGTACAGAGTTGCCATTATGGCCTATCTTTTCAGTTCCTTTTGTGATCCCTTAAATACAGACACTGAAATGGAAGCCATAGGGAAAAAAAACCCACACAGAAATGGCTTTCCACTTGTCTTTTAAAACTCCCTCCTCCTTTTTCCTTCAATATATATCTCAAAGAAACTATGCAATACAAACTCTTGTTTAAGATCTGTTGGCTATTCTGAAAGGACTTCAAATCATAGCAAATTCAATTTTCTACATTTCCAGTTTGAGTTATGCACTTTAGTCTCCCTTTGTACTTCAAACGGAGAGTTGTCATGTTTAAGATTTTCATATTTGTGCTAAAGCAATTTCTTGTGAAATTAAGTGTATTATCCAAACTAGAAACTCAAAAGATGGTAAATCTTTGTCTTAATTTCCCCATATACTTACAGTATTAGTCCCTAAGATTTGAGATCTTTTTGAGAATCTTATAAAAGCAACTGGTCAGTCACCTCTTCTAGTAAAATTTATGTAAAATTTTCAGTGAGCTCACACATTTCCATATATTAATGTTTGGAATCTTTATCAGTTAAAGATTTTTATATCTCTGAAGTTTCACTTGAAGAGTTCAACTTGAATTTGAAATGTAAAAACAAGTTTACTCCAAACTTGTTTTATATGATTTGGCTTATTTTTGTTCTTGCGAGACTGGTTGATAATTTATTCTCTCTTCTTGAAAGCCTGCTTGCTATTTTAAATTTCCTTGAAAGCAGTATCCAATATTAAAGGCATTTAAGAAGCTTATTTCCATCATGTTCATGAACAAAATCAGGCTGGAGGACGTGTAGACTAGCAGGAACATATGAGCAGATATCTAAGCCCTCTTTCCAGTAAATGATTTAAACAGTCAAAGAAAAACAAAAATTAGAAAAGATCCCCCATTAGCACTAAAATACCATGGAATAGTGCCAGCTGAGAGGCAGAAAGTTTAAAGAATTTCTAGAGAAAATGCAGATAAATCCACATTAAACGTCGTCACGAAGAGCCCAATCACAGTCCCTCTTCTAAAGTCAGTTGTGGAGTGCTACACAAAGTAAGTAAAGACTGCTCCATCACCTCTTATTTGGAGGGCATGGGTTGGGGTAGACAAAACTAACAGGAGAGTAGGAGACTGAAATTGAAGCCCTCCACATGTGTACCATTTGAGGGAGACATAGAAACACTAAACAGAAACTCAACAGTAGGTCACTGTCTGAGCTACATACTTGTGTAGCAGGCTCACCCTGACATAAGGAAGCTGTCTTCCCAACCAAAAGGTCCCCAGCATCAAGGACTAAAGGTAAAGGAGGCTTTAGAAAACATGGGGATGTCTTATTTAACCACAAAGCAGCCAAAGGCAGCAAAGCTGCGGAAAAGAAATATATACAAACTCAGCAAACAGAATGCTTAGGGGCAGCGGACCCTGGCTTCACTCATGGGGAGAGGGAGAGGTACAAAGGGATAGAGCTGTTTCCCAACCAGATGGGCTGCAGCACTAAAAAGAAAATCAGACATTACCAAACTATAAATCTGAACTAGAGGCCATGAGAAGTAAAAGAGAAATACAAAGGGTATGGGGTGGGGGTGGGCATGACCTGATCTCTTAAGCAATATTTTCAATAGAAAAATGTTAGTCGGTGGTAACAGTCTAAATGCTCCATTAAGATAATATTTTGGGCTGGGCGCGGTGGCTCACACCCGTAATCCTAGCACTTTGGGAGGCCGAAGCAGGTGGATCACCTGAGGTCGGGAGTTCAAGACCAGCCTGACCAACATGGAGAAACCCCATCTCTACTAAAAATACAAAAAAATTAGCTGGGAGTGGTGGTGCATGCCTAAAATCCCAGCTACTCGGCAGGCTGAGGCAGGAGAATCTCTTGAACCCGGCAGGTGGAGGTTGCAGTGAGCCAAGATCATGCCATTGCACTCCAGCCTGGGCAACAAGAGTGAAAACCTCTGTCTCAAAAAAAAAAAAAAAAAAATGTTTTGAATACTTTGAGAAAATTATAATTTTGTGGGTACAGATGAATCAGTCCTCCTTCAGGAATGTGTGAATAGGAGAACAAATCAGAATAGTATCTATTGGCGGGGTGGGGGGACTTCAACTAAAAGACAAAAATAAACATGTTACTTAATAGTAGAAGAACACATTTTCAGAAATGATTTGCTTACTGTTCTAGAAATAAATCTTAGACCTCATGTGCCTTATCGTGACAAAGACAGTTTTCTTAGGTATTCATTGAAACAACAGATAAATGATTAACTTGTAAAACAGGCTAAAATTGAGAAGTTAAGGAAACTATTTTTAGGTGACATAATTCCACAACAGAATATAAAGAAGTATTACAAGAAGTAAAAAACAGAATACTGCAAATAATAAAGCTAGTCAAGTGGAGAATAGGTTGAAGAGATTTTTATTTCTTTCTTTTTCTAAATAACTCTTTGTTCAAAGAAAGCAAAGCTTTGAAATAAGGAATTTCTGAAAATAATTGTTAATATGTAAACACCTCTCAAAATGCATTGGCTATAGCTACAGTATAACTAGAGTCTTAAAACTCTTTTGTTGACAAAACAAAACAAAATAAAAATAATTAAAGTATTCCAACTCACTAATGTAGGAAAACAAAGCAAATTTAAGAAGAGAAAGGAAAAGTAATTTTTTGAAATAAGAGAAGTAATTAATAACAAAAATATATATAGTAGGCTTAATAAATCTAAGAGTAGGTTCCTTGGAAAATAATCTAGTAAACAGCAAAACTAAGGCAATTTAAAAAAAAATACATAAACTAACTTAGTGTACACAGAGATGCTGTACCTACAGATACAGAGAATATTTACAGAGTCATGTATTTTAAACCAATAAGTTAGAAAACCTAGAGTGAATGGTGTTCCAGGGAAATATATACTGCTAAAGTCATCTCAAGAGGAGACATAGAGCCTAAATAAACATATACCTATGGAAAATATTCTTTAAACTTTTCAAATTATCCTGCAATTACACCCAGAGCTCACTGTTCCCACAGATACTCTTTTCAATTTTCCAAGAAACCTAACTCTTAATGTCATTTAAATTTTATAAAGCAAAGAAAAAGAAGGGAAAACTAACAGTTTTCTCCATTGGTAAATTATTCTGAGTAGTTGAGAATACTTTTTTCTATCAACTGTAGGCCTGATATTACATGATATCTAATATTTTTAGGCAATAGTAGCTCATTATTCATTTAAATATCTATTAAGTACCTGGTATGCACTAATGATTCAAGATTCTTGTCCCTGAGGAAGAGAGATGCTTAAAACATTTTAAGAAAACAATGTAATTAGTTTTCTAATATATATATAATTTATATATATATATATATATTTTCTTCTTTTTTTTTTTCTTGAGACAGAGTCTCTCTCTGTCACCCAGGCTGGAATGCAGTGATGTGACCTCAACTCACTGCAACCTCTGCCTCCCAGGTTCAACAGATTCTCCTGCCTCAGCCTCCTGAGTAGCTGGGATTACAGGCACCTGCCACCACACCTGGCTAATTTTTGTATTTTTAGTAGAGAGGGTTTTGCCATATTGGCTAGGCTGGTCTCAAACTCCTGATCTCAGGTGATCTTCCCACCTTGGCCTCCCAAAGTGCTGCGATTACAGGCATGAGTCACTACACCCGGCCAGTTTTCTAATAGATTATATATAACTATATTTTTAATGTTTAGAAACATTAAAAAATAGGGGTGGGAGGAGACTAGATTTGCCTCGAAGAGTTTGGAATGACTTCACAGAGACTGTATATTCCTTATTATAATTAAAGAAAAATTATTTAAATATTTCCCAAGACATTTCCTCAAGGTTGTTAATAACGGGCCTGATTTGTCTTGATATTACCTACTGTATGGCAGCATCAGTGCTATGTTAAGAGTTTACGTAGATATGTTCCCCAAAGCCAGGCACTCCCTTCTGTGTAATGTAATGTATTGGTATACAAAACATAATGTATTGTATACAAAGACCTTTCTCTGACACAAAGCACATTCAATTCCCAACCGATTACAGTATTGTTTATGATATTTTTAAAAAAGAAAATATGACTTTTTTTCCCCAGAAAATACACAGCTTAAAACCCTCTCCTACTACCACTTCCTTTTCCAACTTTTGGTGCTTTGTTTATTCTAATGTAATTATATAGGCCAAATATGAATCCACATGGTCAATGTAGGAATGGAAGTAGCTCTTAGTAAAGCATAATCATATGGTGCTTTTTTACTTGTCTCTCAAATCTTATGTAAAAATGTTTTAAAGGAACCAATTTGAAATTGATAGCCCTTTCCCAACTCTCTTAGTCACTAATTAAATGATAATCATTATTCATCCAGCATACATTTGTTAATTACCTACCATGTGCCAAGCACAGTGTTTGGAATCAAAATAAGAATAAGAGACAAGTCCAAGTACTCCAGTCTTTCCAGTGACATTTCTTAAGACATTTAAAAACATTTGGTCAGGTATCCAATTATATTTGATACCTTATTTACTCATACTCTGCCCTGTTCCAGGAAATGTTTACATTTCCTGTTTTTATTTTGCCTGTTATATAGTTAACTGCCATTTCATGTTTCCACAATGAAATCTTTATAACATAGTGCATCCACTACTTTTTTGACAGCAATTCCATTACAAAACTATGGAAAGAGTAGTACTTTCTTTTCATTAAATTATAAATAATGAACAAAAGGCAGGCCTGATATGAAAAGTAGGCATATGCTGCAGAATGAGGGCTCACTGTGGCCACTGAAGTTATGATGTTACTAAAAATAATAAGCATCATTTAGAATAGGTCAAAAATCGACTGCCTTTAAGGAAAACAGAATTTCAGAGGAGGAAAATAATCACCAATGTATTCAAGAGCAATGAGTAATTTAAAACTGTTTCCTGTATTTGTTCAATAAAAATGTAATAAGTTATGGGAAAAGATTAAAAAATAAAATTGTG
Source organism: Macaca mulatta (assembly GCF_049350105.2). Lineage (NCBI taxonomy): Eukaryota > Metazoa > Chordata > Mammalia > Primates > Cercopithecidae > Macaca > Macaca mulatta. The sequence goes on along the minus strand of NC_133410.1, from coordinate 114,628,563 downwards.
ATTTACAGATTTTTTTAGGGTAGTACGTAGCTTCACTTGGCTTCACTTTAGAGCAGTCATCTCATCTCTCAGAGGCTCAGGCTTTTCAAAGGTGAGGGTTAGAAAAAAACAGAACTAATTTGACATTCACATTATTTTCAGCATCAGTTATTCATTAAGATAAATATATGTTATTTATCCACAGTTTTTGTAAGGCTTCCATAATAAGTTAAAGTATATTTAAGTATATTTGTAACTCAGGGAACTAGTTAATTGGATATATATCTGTGTTCATAATATATCAAGGATTAGGAAGAAGGTGAGGACGGGTCTTACCTCTAAAAATACGCAGAAATTTCCAAGTGCATGAAAACCTGGAGGACAGAAGTTGGTAATCTAAAGATTCTGGATAGGCCAGGTGTGGCAGCTCATTCCCATAATTCCAGCACTTTGGGAGGCCGAGGCAGGTGGATCGCTTGAGGCCAGGAGTTTGTGAACAGCCTGGGCAACATGGCAAAACCCCATCTCTACAAAAAATACAAAAAATTAGCCAGGGATGATGGCATGCACCTGTGGTCTCAGCTACGCTGGAAGCTGAGGTGGGAGGATCACCTGAGCCCAGGAAGTTGAGGCTGCAGTGAGCCTCAATCAAGCCACTGTACTGCAGCCTGGCCAACAGGAGTGAAACCCTGTCTTAAAAAAAAAAAAAAGGTCCTGGATGAAGATGTTCCACTAATGATACCATTTTAACTATATTGGCAATTGAATTCTAGCCTCAACTTAGTAACCTTCTATTACTTTATACTTTGCTTAGTACAATCTATAATTAGCAGTCCTTAAAACCCCTCAGTAATGTTAAGTTTAAAAAAACACAACTCTAACAAATAAGCAATACTTCCACTTATGGAACTGTTTGATTTAAATGTTAGCAACTGATAATTTTATTTATTAAAAGCTACAGTAATTGAGCACTGAAATGGGAACAAAAACAAGCATAGCACAAATGCACCCCCTATTTACAGTCTTTTAAATCTTTTGTTTTGTCTCACATCGACTGTATTATTTACTATCATACATGAAAATAAAGTTATACTTTCCTTAAACTTTTTAGGAAACACCTTGCATTAGAGCAACTAAAATATATAAGCATGAACCACTCCAATAGAAAACAATTCCTAAATTACACATCTGGTGGGGGAAGTGATGCCTTTTTTTGAAGAAGAGGTAATTTTGTTTAACAAGTTAATTTATCCAGCTTTAAAAAATGTATCAAATATAATATTTCTAAATTGAACTCTTGATTTAAAAGAATTTAAATGATTCAGACATATCATTAAAGGGAATTCTCAGTCCTCAAGGGGTTGAAGGATTCAACAACATGGATTTCAATTGTGGTATTATCAAAAAGATGTAATAATCTCAAGAATATAAACTTAAATATAGAACAAGACATAAGCGCTCCAGTGAAGTCAATCTTTTTTTCTCATTTTGAATAAAAGTATGACCTGGGGCCGGACGTGGTGGCTCATGCCTGCAATCCCATCACTTTGGGAGGCCGAGGTGGGCAGATCACGAGATCAAGAGATAGAGACCACCCTGGACAACATGGTGAAACCCGGTCTCTACTAAAAACACAAAAATTAGCTGGGAGTGGTGGTGCATGCCTGTAGTCCCAGCTACTCAGGAGGCTGAGGCAGGAGAATTGCTTGAACCCGGGAGGCAGAGGTTGCAGTGACGCAAGATTGCACCACTGTACTCCAGACAGGTGACAGCGTGAGACTCCATCTCCAAAAACAAACAAACAAACCAACAAACAAAAAGACCTGGGAGTTAAAATTAAACATGCTCATATCAGACTCAGTTCATAGCAAAAATTCATAAATCGGATCTAATTAAACTAAAGAGATTCTTCACAGCAGAATAAACTATCAACAGAGAAAACAGACAACCTACAGAATGGGAGAAAAAAATTTGCAATTTATGCATCTGACAAAAGTCTAGTATCCAGCATCTATAAGGATCTTAAATTTACAGGAAAAAAACCCAAATTTTCCCATGAAAAAGTGGGCAAAGGACATGAACAGACACTTTACAAAAGAAGACATACATGCAGCCAACAAACATGTGAAATAAAGCTCAACATCACTGATCTTTAAAGAAATGCAAATCAAAACCACAATGACATACCATCTCACACCAGTCAGGATGGCTATTATTAAAAAGTGAAAAAATAGCAGATGTTAGTGAGGTTGTGGAGAAAAAGGAACACTTATATGCTGTTGGTGGGAATGTAAATTAGTTCAACCATTGTGGAAGACAGTGTAGTGATTCCTCAAAGACCTCGAGACAGAAATACTATTCAACCAGCAACTCCATTACTGGGTATATAGCAAAGGAAAAAAAATGGTTCTATTATAAAGGCACATGTACACATATGTTCACTGCAGCACTATTCACAATAGCAAAGACATGGAATCAACCTAAATGCCCATCAATAATAGACTGGATAAAAAAAAAAAAAAACTGTTATATATACACCATGGAACACCATGCAGCCATATAAGAGAATGAGATCATGTTTTTGCAGGGACATGGATGGAGCTGGAGGCCATTATCCATAGCAAACTAACACAGGAACAGAAAACCAAATACTGCATGTTCTCACTTATAAGTGGGAGTTAAATGACGAGAACATATGGACACAGAGAGGAGAACAAGACACTTGAGGCGTATCGGAGGGTGGAGGGTGGGAGGAGGGAGACGATCAGGAAAAATCACTAATGGGTACTAGGCTTAATACCTGGGTGATGAAATAACCTGTACAACAAACTCCCATGACCCAGGGTTGCCTATGCAACAAACCTGTACATGCACTCCTGAACTTAAGGGAAAAAAAGTTAAAAAGAAATAAGCCACTCGATGGTATGGAAAAAGATTTCCATAAATTTCCTTAGACTTAAAGGAGGAACTTGAAGTTACAAGATGTAAATTAATAAATTATAAGTTAAAATCTCCAACATTTACTTAGAAAATCACAGTCACAAAGTGAAGGATAGAAGAGACTCATTTATCAGCTGCCTGCCTGGAAAAAAGACAAAAACTTTTGCAGACTGTAACTTCAATGTGATTAAATCGTATGCTCTTACTATCAAAAAAGCAAGTGTGCTTTGGGACTGTATTAATAGATGTGCAGTATCCAGGCAATTAGAAGAGAGCTCTATAAGGATATGATCATGTTTAAGATACCAAACACCAAACTTTAATATTTAAGGGACCAATAAGTTATAAATGAATCTAAAATTCTTTAATAAAGAGTAGAATACCTAGAGTGACAGATTCTTGCTCAACTTGCTCTCAAACTTCTCTTTCTACAGTAAAATATTTATGTTCATCAATACTATTGGAATTAGAACACTAAACATATCCGTGAAGTCTCCAAATAGCTAAAACTCTCTCTGCAACTCTCAACGGCAACACATTTAATTTTGGTAGGATACTTTAGGGGGAAAAAAAAGTAAATATCAAATGTTCTACAAGTGTTAATTATAATTAAGTATCTCTGAGGTTCAAGCTCTAACATAGTGTAACTTTCCAAATAAGATTATCATGTTTTGACACTTGAAGTTCCAACTACTGGACTCCCACAGTGATGTACCAAATCAGTGAATTCCCAATTATTACCACAAGTATCCAGTTAGGTGCTAGACTAGTCCTCTTAGGAATGCAGTAAAGAAGGTTCCTGGGTGGTATGGAAAGGGAATGTTCATTTTTTCAGGCTACAATGCATATTTTTTTCCAGATGATAATAATAGCAATTTTGTAAACATTTTTATTCTCATAAATTTAGAAAATATTCTCGTGCCCTTATTTTCTGGCTACTGCTTCCTTCTCCATAACTTCCTTCTGTCTCCTTTAACTGGTCTCAAATATTTGATGTTAGCATTTTAGAACATATTTTAGTTTCTGACTTAGGTTAATTAAGAGAAATATCTTCCATATCATTATTAAAAGCTAAGTTTTATATATTTTGATATTATTTTCCTTTTCATAGGACAATGGCACCTTCATTAAATCAAAAAGCATTTATTAATATATTTATTTTCTTTTTGAGACAGAGTTTCACTCTTGTTGCCCAAGCTGGAGTGCAATGACACAATCTTGGCTCACTGCAACCTCCACCTACTGAGTTCGAGCGATTCTCCTGTCTCAGCCTTCCGAGTAGATGGGATTACAGGCATGCGCCACCACCCCCGGCTAATTTTGTATTTTTAGTAGAGACAGGGTTTCACCATATTGGTCAGGCTGGTCTCAAACTCCTGACTTTAGGTGATCCACCTACCTTGGCCTCCCAAATTGCTGGGATTACAGGCATGAACCACCGCGCCTGGCCCAAAAAAACATTTATTAAATACTTACTATGTAGGAATTCAGAGATGCTTTTCCATCTTGCTACTCTAGGAAGACTTACTAATAGAATAAACATCATAGTAATTCTAATTTTTCAAATGTCTACAACGTGACTCACTTTCAACAAATAAAGCTTTTGGAAAAACAGAAAGGGACAATTAAAATATAAATTAAAAAACAAAGAAAACTACTCTTCCTTGCCTTAAAGTCTGAAAGTGAGTAAAGGGAAAAACTTTTCAGAGGCCATCTGGTTTTACATTTCATTAATGAATATATGATTTCATTTTGTTCTAAATTAAATACACTTGAAATGCCTAAATATTCAATTATAAATTTGATGTGGGAAGTGTATTTACTTTCCTCTACAGCTATGGATATTAAGAATCACTTTTTACTCTTTGGGTCAGGGAACCTAAAGCTTAGAGGTCTTTCCTAAAATGCTCTCTCAAGATCTATCATATTAGTTTGTCCCTGCAAGCCTGCACCCATTCTCAGCCACATCACAATGCACCTGGACAGCAATCTCCAACATATGGCCTCCTACAAGAGCCTACATTCTATAGTCCACTGACCACTTTCTGCTTCTCTGACAGTGAAAAACAGAACACAACCAAAAACTGCTCGATAAGATAATCTATAATCAATTAAACTTGTCATAATTTTCAAAATATTTTCTGTACTCATGTATTTCTCACTAAGCTCTTGCGCATGTTTAGTCACCAAAAATTATCACCCAATAGACATCAAATATCATTCACAACAGCTCTCAAATTTCTCTTTCTACAGTGAAACATTTATGTTCATCAATACTATTAGAATTAGAACACTAAACACATCCCTAAAGTCTCCAAATAGCTAAAACCTCACAAATCTCAACTGCAACACATTTAATTTTGATAGGATACTTCAGGGAAAAAAAACATAGGTATCAAATGTTCCACAAGTGTTACTTACAATTAAGTATCTCTGAGGTTCAAGCTCTGATATAATGTAACTTTGCAAATGAGATTATCATGTTTTGACACTTGAAGTTCCAACTACTCAACTCCCACACCTCTTCCCTCCACTTAATGGGCAAGTGCTGTATCTATTTTAACAAGTAGGAAGAAGCTGCCAGTAGGGGGAGAGGGAAAATAAAACATATGAAAAAGATCACAAAGTCAACCTGTTCTTTTAAATTGTATGACTGAATGCCTACTATGTAACCAGATACTGTGTAAAATATTAGGAATAAGAAGACAAGATGCAGCCTTTGTCCTAGGAATTTCAGAATCTAAAGAGGAGACAAGCACAAACAAATGATTACAGTACGTGGGATGTCTGAGGAACAGTGCCACAACAAATATGAAGCTTCCCTTACGAGAAATCTGAGCTGTGTCATTAAGAGAAAAGGGCAGTTCATGAGAAGAGGAACAGTGGTACAAAGGCTCAGATGTGTAAAATATGATGTCATGGTAAAGATTTACAAATCTGAAGGAACACTATAGTAAGGAGGAATTTGAAGACGAGAATTTGACCAGGAGCCAGATCAGGAATATCAAGCATAGAGTTTGATCTACTTTCTGTAGGCTGATGGTTTTCTGTACTGAGTTCTTCAGATTCCTGGGTTCACAGAGCTGTTCAGGGCCACTCTGAAGAGGGGTAAGTAGGTGTCCCCAAGAATTCTACATCACATCTATCTTTGCATTAAACAGATAAACTCCATTTTAACTGCAAACTTCAAGTGGCGAGGTGGGGAGGGGGAAGCTTCCACTCCTTTAATAAAGTTTGAAATAGGTATCCATAAAAGAAGGGATATTAAGAAGGGGTGTAGATGGTCAGATTTGCACTTAAGAATGAACATACAGGTACTTTAAACTGATCATCAGAGAAAAAAAAAGAACAGAGGCAGAGGGAACAATCAGGAAATAATTTTTGGAAGTGGTGAGATGACTCTGAAGAGTGAAAAGAATGGGCATGTCTAAACTGGGTTTTTGGGTAAAAGTGGAAAAAAATAGTAGAAGTTCTTGGTCTACAAGCTGAATGCTCTCAATGCAACAGGAAGCAAGCTGGTGAGCAGCAGTTAAGGAAGGGTATTGTGTGTGAGTGTGCACAAGTATGTGCACGTGTGCAAGTGGGGGTAGGAGTCAAGATCTTGAGAAGATGGTCCAAGTATTTTAAGAAAAGTCCCCATGACTCCAACCAAGATTCAAGGACTATACATGTCCTTGGTTGAGATTTACAAAATTGCTACACACATAGACAACATTATAGTCAGCCCCGCATGGGTATTCATGGATTCTAGCATCTGTGGATTCAGTCAATCACAGATCAAAATACTCAGAAAACAAAATGGATTGTTGTGTTTGTACTGAACATGTACAGATTAGTTTTCTTGTCAGTATTTCCTAAACAATACGGTATAATAACTACTTACATAGCATTCACATTGTAGTAACATAAATAATCAAGAGATGATTCAAAGTATATGGGAGGGTATATGTAAATTACGTGCAAACACTGCACTATTTTATATAAGAGACTTGAGGATCCACAGATTTTGATATCCATGGGGGGTCCTGGAACCAATCTCCCATAGATACTGAAGGACAACTGTAATTATATGATCATAGATTCTTCTAGAGCATCATTACTTGTTTTTCTAGTCTTTTCAATATTAAATGAGCTAAGAAAATCCATACTATTTTCACATTTTGAGAAAAATGTCTGGTCAGATTAGCATCTGTAAAGATGAATAAATGTTTTTAGTGCCTGTATTTACATTACAATTTTCTTTCAGAATACAAGCTGTTTTCACCAAGACTCTTCCATTTCTGCTTAAAAGATCCCGAGATCAATAGAGGCACCTGATATTTCACCTTTTGATGAGGAAACTGAAACACAAGAATAGTGAAAATGACTTTCATAAGGTGCAATCTATTTTAGCATGCTTTACGTGTTCTAAAATCAAAGGACACATCATATGTGGATATGCATCAAATGCAAAAAATGCTATACAGCTATTTGTGAATTTAGGGATTGCCAAGGTTGTCAGATAAATGCCACAAGAATGTCAACAGTCTTGTTTAATTCAGTCTCCTGGGACACAGAGACTACTGATATGACTCTGGGCTTAAAATATATGCAAGACACCATATATAAGAGTGGTTTTGCTTCCCATAGTTGAGTTATGACTTGCATCATACCATGTGGCATGTGTAATGGAGAGAGTAAAGAAGTGTATAAAGAATTGTAAAGCTACTGTAAATATATGTCTGCTCACTTGCTAGGTAATTATATTTTATTAGAATAAAAAACAACTGATGAGTAGTAGAAAAATTGAAGAGTACGGTTTGAAGAGCACTGTACTAGATGATCTTTAAGGCCTATTTTTTCTTTTACAATCCCGTGACTCAAAGAATAAACTGCTCAGGCTTGTTAAAACAATGACTATGGATTTTAGTTCATAAGAATGACTTGTAAGGAAGTAACAATGAAGTCTTAAAGTCTAAGTATTGACCTAAATTTGAAGAGAAATCACGAGCCAGATCAGGAAAATCAAGCAAAGAGTGTGATTTATTTCCCGTAGGGTGATGGTTTTTTGGGCCAATAAGAAAAATCATTTTTCTTCTGAAAGATAAACAGAAAAATAGTACATTAGAAACGCTATTCCTCCTTAAACTACTGAAGAGATAAAAAGATAACATGGTAAATCAGGAAACTTGAACAATGACTACAGGTGGGAGAAAGCCATTAATTAAATCAAGAAGACTCAAGCTTCTATACAAGTTAGATCTGTTTCATGAGAAAGGATAAAATGTGTCTATGTTAATTAGAAAAACGGCTACAAGAGAGCTCGCTAACAGGCAAGTCAAGCCTTCTAATCCTATTCTCCACAAGCAAGCTGGCAAAATACAAATCATGAATACTTTTTATAGACAGCAGGAGGAGAGTCTCAATATGAAGACCTGGGCTAGACTAAGTTATGTAATAGCTAGAGGCATGGCTATAAAGTCATGTAACATCTCTGGGTATCCTTTTTCTTTCCACAAAATGAACTAATTGGATTAGCTGATGTCTAATGGTTCCCAATCAATAATGTTTTGATTCTCTGTCTCTCCAACTTGTCATAAAAATATAAAATTTGGATAGCAAACAATTTTTGTACTATGCTAGTATTACATGGATTTAATGCATAGTAAAAACAACTCTTAGAAACTTAATTTAGCCTATATGACAAATATCAAATGAACTTTAGTTGCCTTAAGAATATCTGCATCTGATTGTCTTAACTGACTCACGCTGAATTCAAACTCATATGTCCCAACTTCACTATTTCTTTTAATACCACCATGTAATCAATCATTTTGAAAATTTTAGAGAAATCTTTGACTCCTCTTTTTTATCTCTCATGTGCAGTCAGCAAATAAATCCTCATGATTTTTCCTTAAAATATATAAAATCTATCTTCCCTTCTCTCTTATCAAAATTCACTTTCAATTTATCTCCTAAATTACTGCAACTATGCCGTTTCCTTATTTGTTTAAATTTGTAAAAATAATGATATTGCTAAATACAAGAATTCACCTTTGTACTCATCTGCTCTAACTGTTCCTCAATATTTTCAGGATAGCATGCAGTAATCTTTAGCTTGACTTGAGGATTTTACAAAATTTGGCCTTACCCTGCTCTTCCATCTTCTCTCTATTTGCCAACATGAACTCTATACAATGTCGCTTTTTTCCTGCTTCCCACTTGCCCTGTGCCTGGCCCATTCCTGCCCAAAAAGCCAACATTCTCATTTCACTCCATTTCATGCTGTTTCCCCTCCACTTCTCTCCACTGGGATGTCATTCTTTGTTATCAATGCCAATTCTTCCTATCCTTCAGGATCCAGGCCATGCCCGGTCACCTTCCTTTGTGAAGCCTCCTCTCTTATAGTCCAGATGGACCTTGCTATTCAACTTCCAAAGTTCTTGTCCATATCACTTACTTAAGTGTATTTACTTACTGATGTATAAAATACCGTGATTCTTTTTAAATCACTCTGCATGAAACCTTTTACTACTCCAGGTCTTTCTGGCTCTTCTCCACTACCTGCAATTCCTTCAGATAACTTTACGGTTTCTATACCGTTATCAGATTTTTATTTAAGATATAATCTTCTCTTGAAGCTGCCTTACTTGACTACTATATCTTCAATTACTACCTAACCCTGCACTCAATTTCCTTTTTCTCTTTTATATTTTTATACTTACAACTTCCTGGTATTTAGTATATTACACATTTTATTCTGTAGTGTGTCTGTCTCTTACTCTAATAGATTCTAAGCTCAACAAGGGAAGAGATTTTTGTCTCTTTTGCTCATTAATGCCACTCTAGTTCCTAGAAGAGTGCCTGGTATTTGGCAGGTGCTCAAGAAATATTTTTGAATGAATTCATATTTTAAAAACTGAAAGCAACATTAATAAAAGTGGTTAATAACAAAACAAATACTAATATACAATTAAGAACTTACTATATGTTGGGCAATGTACAGGTAATGCATAACATAATCCTGTTATTATCTATTATTACCTACTTTCTTCTTTGCCATATAAAGCAGGGCTTACAAAGGTTAAATAATTTTCCCAAGAACACATTCTTAATAAATGTACTAAAAATAAACTCTAGGCTTATTTGCTATTAAAAATATGTCAAAGGCTGAGCTTATCCAACTGTAAAAAACTAAATGCAAAACAAGATTTTTGAGGAGATATGAGGGAAGAACTCCTCAGACAGCTACCTGTAAAACCTTTTCCCCCAGTGGCTAATACTTTAATTTGTTGTCCTCTTTTTTGTGTAAGTTATCTTATAATGTTCCATAAACTTCTGCACTTTATTCCTTACCCAGGCTTAACGTTCAAGAAGAGAAAATCTTCTGACTAATGTTATGACTTCATTAAGGAGTAAAAATTCCATCTTAAAAATGAGTTCTCAGTTCTCATGTAAAAGACAAGAGCAGAATGAGTAGTCACAGTTCTCACAGAGTGAGGTAAAGCAATCATCAAGGGAGGAGGGGGAAAGTAAAGAATGCTTTATTCATAATTACCTAACATTTTCCAGCATGAGAGGGGAAAGAGGAAGTCTATTTTCAGTGACAATGATTACTCTAAAAATATTAACATGCAAGGGGAAAATTTTCATTCTGAGAGTTACTACTATACTGAGTTCTCTTTCCCTCACAGAGTGACTTAAAATTCCCAGGGTAGAGAGGTAATCTAGACAGATGCGCTTGCCCTGTGTCTTGAAAATGGCAACATCCAGGAATCATGGGAGTTTAACCGAGGACACCCTGGAAAGAATTTCTCAGCACCAGGACAGTCTCTAAGAAATATCAAGTGGCAGAGTGGATACTTATATCCTCAGGTGTCTGCAGTAAGGCAGAGATTAGAGCTATAAAGGCTTATTAGAATATTTGTTATGCTGAATGCATAAACAAGATGTAGTGAAACTGAAGCTCAATTACCTACTAAAAGGGTTATAGACCAAAAAAAAAAAAAAAAAAAGCCTAATTCTTCCTTTTTTCTACCTAATCCAGATTCTTTCCTGCAATGTCTCTATAATTTTAACTGGCTTATGTAGCACAGGCAAAATTATATATTGTACAATTCAGTCTCATCTTCATTTTAAACATTTTAGACAAAAATATATTAGTTCCCTACTTCTACACATGCATATATGAGAAAATGGTCTGGCAACCCTTAGGTTGGGACACTCAGCAGGTCATGGCATTCAGAGCAAATTGATTTTTATTAAGATAATTATAAGAACATGATTTTAAAAAGTATTTTGTGTCTCCCTCTTTCTTTTGTATTTTCAGAAAACCATATGAACTGGACCTGGGGGCATGCACCTGTAATCCCAGCTCCTTAAGAGGCTAAGGCAGGATGATGGCTTGAACCCAGGAGTTTGAGAGCTGCCTAAGCAACATAGCCAGACTCTGTCTCTATCTATTAAAAACAAACCATATGTAAAATCACATAGTTGTTCCTGAGATCTGCCATTCCATAATTTAGTTCTCTGCTAGTTCTATGGCACCCAATTGTCACACGACTGACTAGCCAGATGCAGGAGGTACTCACTTGTCAGGCCAGCAAGTAACCACAAATACCATTTATTTGGTCCTTAACAAGATTCAGACAAAGTGGTTACAAGTGAATCAAAATGGAGGAGATAAATACTGTAACAACTGGTTATAGATATCACATTTTCTCATGTTTATAGTTCTATTTGAATAATCCTTACCTCTTTTTAAAAACTCCATAGACATTGAGAATTGATAAAAATCTATCTCCAGAAAAATACAGCTATACATAAGTCAGCACATCACTTTAGCAAATTCACAAATTTTAACAATCTAATCCATGTGTCATAAGCATAGACAACAAAGAAAATATTTGAGAGGGTGTAGGGTGACTTGGAGTTGAAGTTTGGGAGAGAGATTAACCATTAAATTAGGAATAAATTTATACTTGACAAACAAGCGTCAACTGTCTCCACTGTCTTACCAGCAGCTCAGTCCCTTACTGCTCTTCCTGGATCATGTCCTGTTGGCTGCTGCTGAGCCCATCTCCTGCATCCAAGCGTCGTAACTCAACAGGAGCAAAGGCAAGTAAACAATCTTGAGAGGGTGTGCTGCTGAATGTTTGCCAGCCTAGAGAAGACAGAGTTTGAACATTTTTAAGTTAGCAAAAAGGAACAGGGTACATACACCTGATATAAAGAGTTTTAAAGGTTTTAGATACCTATAATTGGATATTTCCATTACACAGTGGCTGTTAAAAAACTTAGAGGATCTTTCTCAAAGCAATGACACTCTTAAATGTACCATAATAAAATTCTAATATTTGTAGAGCATTTGAAATGCCTAAAGCATCTTTAGTCTTCACATCTTCACCGCAATAATCAATGAAGCTTAAGGCCAGTGGCTTATATTACTTCATCTGTTGAATACAGTGGTTCACAGTGTGGCTCACAAGAGTATCACCTAGGTACGAAGCTGAGGATTTTGCTGAGATTCTGACTTGTTGAGCTAAGAGGAAACTTTTTTCTCCAGGTGACTTTAAGATGAAGTCAGGATTGAGAATCATTAAGTCCCTGTACTTCATAAGATGTGGCACTAACTAAACTCATAAATAGCAAGTATTCATTCAGTATATGCCATGTCAAGGTAATATGCTAAGTGCAATGGAAAAGGTAAAACATTATAACGTGTGGTCTCTGTGCTCAAGGGTTTTAATTTAGCTGGAGAGACTGGATATATACTTTAAAAGGACCACCCAATAAGATACCTCCTTTAAAAACATAACCCAAGTAAGACTTAATTGGCAAAGATGTAGTAAAAACATTGGGTGCTACAAATAAGTGGAAATGACTATGCACTGAAACAAGGGAGTAGGTTAAAAACATAAGAGAAGTTCACTGAGTTCCAAGGGCAGTGAGAAAAGAGGAACAGGGAGAAAGCATTGTTTTGAGGCAAAGATACAGCTGCAGCAAATTGGAGGAGATTAAAAAGTTCTCTCTGACTGCAGAGTGTCTACAAAGACGCATAAGAAGAATTTGGAAAGACCGATTTGAAACAGAATCTAAAGAGTTTTGATAAAATGGCTAAAGGAGTTGGTCCATTTTCCTGAATATATGGAAACAGTACTGGAATATCCTGAAATAGTATCTGGAATAGTATTGGAAGCTGTTGAAGCTCAGGTTCCAGGGGTTCTTGGTAAATGCTAGACACTATTCTAGATGCACTACATGTGTTACCTCATTTACCACTCAAAAAATTCTGGTGAGATCATTATCATCATCATTATTACTCCCATTTTACAGAGTAAGAAGCGAGGTCTCTTAATTTTTTCTCAAAGTCACATGCCTAGAAATAGTAAGCTGAGACTGGGACATGTTGTTTTTTTAGAACCATGGCATCATAAAAGTCATATGTTAAGATTTAAGGGGTGTTTTGAGATATAATTCACATACCATAAAATACATCCTTGTAAAGAATATGAGTCAGTGGGTTTTACTATATTAAAAAAATTATGCCACTGTCACGTATCATTACTATCAAATTCTACAATATTTTCATCACTCTGTCACCTTCCCCCCAAAAAACCCAGTACCCATTAGAAGCCAGTTTTCATTCATTCCTCCCCTGGGCCTTGGTGACCACTAACCAACTTTCAGTCTCTATGGGTTTTCCTATTTTGAACGACTTTATATATATGAAATTATACAAAATTTGGCCTTTTATGTCTGGTTTCTTTCACTTAATGTTTTTAAGGTTTATCTGTGTTGTAGCATGGGTCTGTACTTTATTCCTTTTTATGACTAATATTCTATTGTATTGATATACCATATTTCCTTTAGCTATCAATGATGGACTTTTGGGTTACTTCTACTTTTAGCCTCATAAATAATGCTTCTTTGGATATTCACTTCAAACTTTTAAATTGTGATAAAATATATGTAACATAAAGTTTGCCATTCAAACCATATTTAAGTATACTATTCTGTGGCATTAAGTACATTCACATTGCTGTGCAACCATCACTGCCACCCATCTCCAGAACTTCTTCATCTTCCTAAACAGAAATTCTATGCTCATTAAACAATAACTTCCTATTTGCTCCTCCTCCTAGGCCCTGGCAATCATTATTCTACTGTATGCCTCTATGAATTTGACAATTCTAAGTACCTCATGCAAGTGGAATCATATAATATTTTTCCTTGTGTGATTGGCTTATTCCGCTTAGCATAAGGTATACAAGATCCATCCATTTTCTCGCATGTGTGAGAATTTTCTCCCTGTTTAATAGTCCATTGTATGTCTATACCACATTCTGTTTATCCATTAATCCATCTGTAAGCATTTGGCTTGCTTCTACCTTTAGGTTATCGTGAATAATGCTGCAACAAACATGGATATATAATGTTTATAAGTTGTTGTGTGGGCATATGTTTTCAATTCTCTTGAGAGTGGAATGCCTAAGAGTGAAACTACTGGGTCTTATGGTAATTCCATACTTAATCTTTTGATGAACGGCCAAGCTGTTTTGCAAAGTGGCTGCACCTTTTTACATTCTACTAGCAATGTGTCAGGGTTCCAATTTTTCCACATCCTCACTAACATCTGTTATTGTATGTTTTAAAAATATATCCATCCCAGTGAGTGTGAAGTGGTAGAAGATTTAGGCGTTATAAATAATCATATGCAAGATATTGGCTTATTGCAGTACTCAAGTATAAGTGATAGTTGGAATAAGAGGGTGGCAGAATAAATGAAATAAAATGATCAAACAGAAATATTACTGATAAAGAAATGAATGACATTTAGTAACATTTTAAATGTAGGGAGAAAAAAGAATGATTCAATTATAGTGATAAAGCTTTTGAGTTTGGTTGTCTGGAAGAATGATGGTATTAATCAGATAAATAGATAATTCTAGAAAGGAATCTGAAATGACAAAATAAATTCTTGACATGATGTATTTGAAAAACTTTAGTATTCCAAAGACATATTCATCAGGCAGGTGAAGTACAGGAGGTCAGGGTTGGAGTCAATAGGCTATTTTATTTTTCTTTTGAAAGAAATGATCAAAGAAACATTATTAAGATTAGAAGAGGGTTATTGCCTGTATATGATTAGACTCTTAAATCTGAGTTCAGCAACTGATAAACCAAACACTGAGGAAGGCAGAGGAGTTTTTGCCTTCTGTTTTCTGTTTAAAATAGTAAAACAAAACTTCAAAAGTAAAAAATATATCTTTATTCAGCTTTATAGTACTTGTTTTTTATCAGAATTTGAGTTGGTATCACATTTTTAACTATACCAAGGTGGTGCTTGTGGTTCTGGGAATGATGTGAGCAGTTCTAGGGGGATTTCCTTCTCTGAGCTGGCACAAAATTGGGAGTCCTAGAGGACATGAGTGTCACTATCAGCAGTTATCTGGCTGGCTGGGAATCAAGCTGGCAAACTATCAAGGAGAAACCATGAATTCTAGTTTTATTTGCCCAAAACAGTCCCCTTTAGTAAAAGGAGGTGATCCCCAACAAATAGAATAGTCTCTTGCTAGAATATAGTTCCTCAGTAGCCAATAATTCTGGCTTTGTTCAGCTTTGAAAAGTCTCCAATACGATAATATTCAGGAATAAATACAGTGATGACTCACAGGCTTATACACATGTTTTGAAAGAGAAGCTTAATGAGGCTATTTTGGATCATGAAGCCGAGCTCATGCCTGCAATCCCAGCACTTTGGGAGGCCAAGGTGGGTGGATCACTTGAGGTCAGGAGTTCGAGACATGCATAGCCAACATGATGAAACCCCGTCTCTTCTAAAAATATAAAAATTAACCAGGCATGGTGGTGCAAGCCTGTAGTCCCAGCTACTTGGGAGGCTGAGGCAGGAGAATCACTTGAACCCAGGAGGCAGAGGTTGCAGTGAGCTGAGAGCTGAGATCGTACCACTGCACTCCAGTCTGGGCGACAGAGTGAGACTCCACTTCACAAAAAAAAAAAAAAAAAAAAAAAAAAAATTCTCAAAGAAAATGCAAAATACACTCAGCTTATTGAGTTTTCCTTCCATCATGATATATTGAAAGTTATAAAAAAAGCACTTGGAAGATAAAACAGAACAAACATATGAAGGGTAACTGCTGAAGACAGAGGTTAAGAAAAGGGCCATGAAGAGGGTTAAAAAAAAAAAAAAACTAAGCCAATGAGCACATTTAAATGTTCTCATTCCCACACACATATCTACTGTTTTTTTTGTTTGTTTGTTTGTTTTCCTGAGACAGGGTCTTGCTCTGTCACCCAGGCTCAAGTGCAGTGGCACAATCGCGGCTCACTGCAGCCTTGACCTCCCAGATTGAAGCTATCCTTCCATCTCAGTCTCCCAAGTGGCTAGGACTACAGGCATGTACCACCACACCCAGCACATTTTTTGTGTACTTTTTGTAGAGATGAGGTCTCACTATGTTGCCCAGGCAGGTCTCGAACTCCTGAGCTCAAGTGATCCACCTGTGTTGGCCTTCCAAAGTGCTGGCACTACAGGCGTGAGCAACCATGCCCAGGCATAGCTACATTTTTAATTGAATAAAATATACTTCACCATCAAAGTTTTAATCATTTTGAGCATAATATCATTCTTAAATATATTTTCCTTTGTTCCCTAAATTGAAGCCTATTCTATTTTATCTTTATAAACTATTCACTGTTTTATTTTTATTTATTATTTATTTATTTATTTATTTATTTTTTGAGACAGAGTCTCGCTCTGTCCCCCTGGCTGGAGTGCAGTGGTATGATCTTGGCTCACTGCAAGCTCCGCCTCCCCGTTCATGCCATTCTCCTGCCTCAGCCTCCTGACTAGCTGGGACTACAGGTGCCCGCCACCACGCCCAACTAAGTTTTGTATTTTTAGTAGAGATGGGATTTCACCGTGTTAGCCAGGATGGTCTCGATCTCCTGACCTCATGATCCGCCCGCCTCGGCCTCCCAAAGTGTTGGGATTACAGGCGTGAGCCACCGCGCCCAGCCTCACTGTGTTTTAGAAAGGTATTATATACTTTATCTGCAATATTTTCCAAATAGATTTAGAAAAAACAAGACAATAGCTAAAATTTATTGAATGCATTCTAAGTCATTTAATTTTCAAAATACTATCAATTGTTTACCTTAGCACACCTTTGCAGGTGGCAGGGCCTCCAGAGCCTGTGCTCTTATTCAACACGCTTCATGCCCTCCACAAGCTTGTAGGAGATTCAATGAAACATTTCATTTTGGTGAAAGGTAAGTAATTCTGTATTTCAAAGCCTAGAAACAGACAAGTTTTCTTTCTGAAAGATGAAAAATGAAAAAAAAAAAAAACCCAACCTCTTCTCTAAAAACCACTCTACCTATAAACATGAATATATCATTACAAGCTTGGCACCTTACATAGGAATCCTCCATTTGGGTTTTATATGCATTTTCCTTTCAAGAGATAGATCCACCACTGATCAAACATCATCAAACGCTTCCGTTAAAAACAAGGGACTTTGTTTATCATGCTGGATTTAGTCCTTCCCTTCCCTTTGTGATATTAGTACACCTTCATGGCATGTTTCTTCAAAGCCCCAGTAATAGATGTTTCCTTCCTGTTGAAATGCTGCCTTGGCTGCTTCTCTGCTTGATGTGATTCTCCTCCAGGTTTAAATGGGGTCAGACTGGAGTTCACTAAACAGCACGTTACTCACTTCAGCAGGATATGCCCACAAAGTAGTTCTCCTATTCTTATACACATGTGTACACACATACATACACACACACACACACACACACACACACACACACACACACACACACATATCTCTCTCTGCAAGTAAATGATCCCAACTGTACAGTGCCTAAAGGGAAGTGCTATTTCAGAATGTCAGCTACTTGGCAGTGATGGCTATTCTCCTGTTAACATTTTAAAAAACCACTACGGTAGTCAAAGTTTTAAGAAGAAAATTAAAGACCTTAAATGTATTCACTTCCTGCTCCTCCTAACATAGACAAAGTGGTGGCTCCCAGTGAAGATCTCAGAAAGTGTTTGCAGAACAAATTCCATGAAGATAAAAACAAGTATACACCATATGAGATTGTTTCTAATCAACAGTCTTTATATAACTACAATTGCCAAACAAGGCTGAAATATCAACCACCAGTTATAAACTATTTAACATAGTATTTCCATTACACAAAGTTATTATTTAAGAACCAAACCCTGGAACATGAGAGGTACAGGTATAAAGTCACAAGGCATTGTGTATAGATTATCAGATCAATTTATATAGTTTCCAAAAATAAAAGAAGTTATGAGGGAATATTTTTTAAAATAATAGTTATTTTTAAAAACCAAGATGGAAACACATCAGAAGAAAATACCGTGTAAACATCACACACAAAAAGCAAAAGAAATTCCGCATCTGAAACACAAACTTTTACATGACATTCTGGCACTTGCTAATACTTGACCTCACTGGTCAGAGACTGGGCCAATGAAGGGTGTGCTCAAAATCTTAACTTTGAAAAGCTTCTTAAGGGTATGGTTTATTTTTCATCCACTAAAATAGAAAATATAATTCTCTACAATACACTTACCATTCCTAACATTCAGGCATTTTAGAGATCCCCACTAGAAATTTCAAGTACTATAAGAGAAGAAAGGAGTGAAAGGGGAAGAAAGGGGCAAAGAAAGGTAAGTTGCATTGATTTGAATGCTTTATTAGTCATTTTCTTTTTCTTCACACAAAGAACTTCAAGTATTTGTAATTGTATTTGTGTGGCTGATTGCAGGACAATTAATTATATTGGGAGCTAGGTTTTTAGCTGAATCTCAGAATGTCTCTCCTGTAACTTCCAGAAACCCATAGGCAAACTAAGGGGGTAGGCTGTAGAAGAGTTAACAAAGTACAAACTAATCTCAGGTTCTAATTCCGACTCTAATCCTCCATAACTTCATGATCTTGAGCTGATCACTTAAGGAAACCGAGGACTAGAGAGCCTGTAAGATGTTAAATTGTATTATTTCTGTTCCAACCCAGCTTTAAGGTTTCATCATTCCATGATTTAGATACTATTGAATTTGAGATAAAAATATATATATAGGAAAAAGAGTTATTGAACAAATGAATAGGTATAAAAACACAAGCAAAATTATATTAATGGAATTATTCTAATTTAAGTCTACTTGTGTGATATTAAGTTTATAAAAGGATATCCTTTACATTGTAATATATAACTATAACTGATAGCCACAATGCTTATTATTGATTCCAAAGGAATTTTTACAATATATATTCTATTCCTTATATTTAGTAATTTCATATTACAAAATGATGTAATGGTTTCTTGGGAGTAATGAGTCTACTACCATGGTTCTCTTAGATTGAACTGCTAATTGCATCCATTTAAAACAGACATAGATTGAGGATCAATAAACTGGTAGACTTTAAGTGCATTTTAAAAACTGCTTCCAATCTATAACATTAACCCAGGTATTTTTAAAAGGATTTCATTTTTCCTATTTTTGGGTGATAAGTATTAGGTACACATGAACCCTACCTTATAGTTTCTTAAAAATGGATGGAAAGAATGAATTTTGAAATCACTTATGTTATAAATTATTTATAGCCTAAATAATATCATCATCTAAGGATGCTTTAAGTCACATGACCTACATGAGCTAAGGTTTAAAGACATTACATTAATATCATCAATATAAATATCAAAGGATCAATTATAAAAATTCTAACACTTAATGGGATGGCCAACTACAAAATACAATTTTACACTATAGTATAAAATTGCTGACATTTGATCAGCCACTATTTAAAAAAAAATTCCTTCATTAACAATATTCACTAATTTTCATCTAAAAATTGAAACAAGGAAATTTTTATCTAATTTTACTTCTAATAGAAAGGCAAATAAAAAATACTTTTTAAAATATTTCAAAACATACAGGAAAACTCTGCAGTTATATTTACCTGGTTTGTTAAAAACAAACTATGCATTCTGCAAAACTGCAAGTGTCTACTTTTATCATAAGGTATTCTTAAAAGCAGTTTAGTAAACATCAAGTTATGACAAATAGATGTCTCTCTTGCCACACAGGAGTGATAATCAAAATATTTAACAGCTCATATGTCAAGGCATGGGACATAGTGCTGGAGGAGGATCCTAGAGGAACCTACATGCCATTTATTATTCTAGCTGCAGGATTGTGGGTAGACCCAGGGAGTAATGGGGAAGGAGCTATAGTGGCTTAGGGTAGCAGAATTACTAGCTACCTTGGAAATCTTTCAGTAACCATCAGCACAGCCACACTCATGTGCACCTGCTGCCTATCAGCTCCAGTTGTTTGCATGATTCTTAAATAAGGGATTAAAAAAAAGTATTAAGCAACTGTTACAAGTCTTTGCAAATCTACCATTTGTCACTGGAAAAAAATGTAACTATTAACTTTGGCTGTAGCTAGAGAAGAAATGATAGGGAAAATTTGATAAAAGAAATTAAAATTTAAAGATGCAATATTTAAAAATGTTTTTGAATTACACATAAAATTACATAAAATATTTTCATAATATTAAAATTATATAAAAATGAAGGTATGAGGTTGAACTTTCAAGTAATAACCAAGATAACATAATTTAAATACACTTCTCCCTAAATAAAGTAGTATAAAAAGCTATAAATTCAATCATACTTAAGGTTGGAAGGTGATATAAATGAATCAGAAATTCAAATGAGTATTTTTACAACAAATTGTGACATATTTTTCGTCAAAGTAACTGTCATTATCATATTAAACTGGATTTTCACATCTTCAATTTCCTAGAAGGGGGCAGGTACACTATTGCTACTTACAAGTTGACTGCTTATGAATAAGCATATCACAATGCTCAAGAAACAGCAGCATAAGTAAAAAATATTTAGGGCAATGTTGCAGATGTGAGATTGTAGAGAATTACACATTAATACAAAGTTTTAAACCATTTTTTTATTTGCTAGATTTTCTAAGTGAAATATCTGAATCTAAAGAAAGCAGGAATTTGTTGTTGTTGATTGTCCTGTGTTAAAAGGGATTAAAGTCGCTTAGCAACCTCTGTGTTGTAGAAACCAAGATAAAAGAAGAGTTGGTTGTCTATCACCAGCTCTTCTAAGATGGAAGAGTGCAAGTAAATAGAAAAGCACTATTTCTGCAATGGTGCTTTGACATACATTCTTCATCACATGACAAAATAAAAATCATCAAGAAATTCCCAGGAGAAGGAAAATCCTCCAAAAGCATATTGTGACTAAATGGAAAATTTACAAACCACTACCATACAGACACACACAAAGACAAACACACACAATAATAAAAGACATGGCCAAGAAGCATACAGATCGTAGCTTAGAAAGGGAGACTGCATAGTAGAAACTTTGTTAAAGGCTTTAAAATATTCGAGATAGAAATATAAATGAGCATAAGAGTGATGATTTATAGAATCAGAGACTATTTTTCAACTTGGTTTTATAGAGGCAAACAAGGAATAAAGATTAAACTAGGACAGTACATAATTAGGGAAGGCAACTTCACATGGAGGGATAAATTTGAGGATCTGAGTTAAAAGAATGAGAAAAGGGCCAGGCACAGTGGCTCACACCTGTAATCCCAACACTTTGGGAGGCTGCAGTGGGTGGATCACCTGAGGTCAGGAGTTCGAGACCAGTCTGGCCAACATTGTGAAACCCTGTGTCTACTAAAAACACAAAATGAGCCAGGTGTGGTGGCACGTGCCTGTAATTCCAGCTATTCAGGAGGCTGAGGCAGGAGAATTGCTTAAACCCGGGAGGTGGAGGTTGCAGTGAGCCAAGATCGTGCCTCTGCAACCCAGCCTGGGCAACAGAGTGAGACTGCCTCCAAGAAAAAAAAGAAAAAAAAAAAAAGATAAAAGGGCAATATCAATTAGAATGTGAAATACTGTTTGTGACCATGGAGATCATGGAGAATATTTACATTTTAGAAAGATTTTTAAGTGTCACAAGATTCTAAATGCAGTAAATAAGCTCTGAAATAAACATAATTTTGCTTCCTAGTAAAACAAAAAAAGATAAAATTTAAAAGAACTCAATAATTGTAAAACACATTTGTATATATTTCATATATCTACAACATCAGAGAAGCACAGGCATGTAAGAATTTGTATTTTCCTCCATGTATTAATGATTAAGAATTTGGAATATGAGAAAGTATTTTTAGACCAGGAATGAATCAAATCACCATTTTAATGTTATCACTGAGCAAAGTAGAATTTGGCAAAAAGAAGCCACTGACTCTGTGTTTAAAGAAGCTTGTCTGAAAAGTCCTTCATGCCAAGTTGACTCAGGTTCATAGGCCATGAGAAATCAATACTGAAAGTCTTGTCATTGATTTTGGATGAGAAACTAAGTGAAGCCTGGAGCATCTAATTCCTTACACTTGGAGATGTGAAAGTGTCATTTCTATGATAGGTTAACAGCCAGCTGACCAGAAAGGCATAACTACTGCAACCTCCAAGAAAAAACCAGTGAAAGCAGGGAGACAGACAAATGAACAACCCTTAGCAGACACATTTTATTTCAGCCCAGTAGCTATTAAAAACCAGATACTCTGCATGCTAGAAAAACTTTCCTCTTGGGCAAGACAAGTAATACTGAAGAACCTAATAGTGGGATAAACTTAATCATGCCTCACTAGGAATGCAGCTGCTTTAGAGGATCTCACTGTAGATAGTCTTCCAGTGGGATGTCAATCTTCCCTCAAACATGTGCCACTGAAATGACTTAATACTCTAGGTTTATGCCAGGTCAGGGTACACAGGTCACCTAGAGCCATGAATGAAGTCATGCATTATCAAAAAGCATGTCAGAGGTGACACAAATCATCTAAGTGTAACAGCTGACTACAAATTACTTTCTATTATAAGCGCTCATTTCCCAAATGAAAAGGATATTTTTCATTTTTTGAGGATGGTGAAAAAAATCCTCACATAAAATTAAACAAGATTTTTTATCTTGAATACTTTGAGAAAAAGGATGGAGTCTGTCTGTAGGTACACGAATTTGCCTTGTAGCCTTTGCAGTATCATTGGCATTGAATGAAGGCAACTGAATTATGCTCATGGACTCTAAGGGATATCCCGATCACCTCCCCTACTTCTTTTAATGAAAGATTTGTGTTGATTCTTCATTGCAAACAAGGTTGTAGGTCAATTAAGAAGGAGACGAAGTTATTTTTCCTAACCCCAAATTGGAAAATGGAGGTCAAAAAGACAACTCAAAATGAAACACTATAGCACCCGATAAAAGAAAAGACATACTTTTATCACTGATATGGTTAGGCTTTATGTCCCCACCCAAATCTCATCTTGAATTATAATCCCCATAATCTCTATAATCCCCATGTGTCAAGGGAGAGACCAGGTGGAAGTAATTGGATCCTGGGGGCGGTTTCCCCCATGCTGTTCTCATCATAGTGAGTTCTCATGAAATCTGATGGTTTTATAAGTGTTTGGTAGTTGCTTCTGTGTTCATTTCTCCTTCCTGCCACCTTGTGAAGTCGACTTCTGCCATGACTGTAAGTTTCCTGAGACCTCCCCAGCCATGCTAAACTGTGTGTCAATTAAACCTCTTTCCTTTATAAATTAATCTCAGGCAGTACTTTATAGCAGTGTGAAAATGAACTGATACATTCAACTAGTTTTTTTTATTAACATTTTTTCAGATTGCCTACATTTTTTAACATTAATAAACTTTATAGTCAAATTGATTCACAGTAAAACAGTAGAAAGTTCCCATATACCCCTGTCCCCACAGACCCACAACCTTCCCCACTATCAACCTCCCATACCAGAGTGGTATATTTGTTACAACTGATAAACCTACATTGACGCATTTTGATACCCAAAGCCCATAGTTTACATTAGGGTTCACTATTGGTGGTTACATTCTAGGTTTCTGGACAAATGTACAATGACATGAATCTACCACTGTATTATTATATAGATCCATTTCACTGCTCTAAAAATTTGCCTATACATTCCTCCCTCCTCCTAAATCCTGGAAAACATTGCTCTTTTTACTGTCTCCATAATTTTGACTTTTCCAGAATGTCATGTGGTTGTAATCATACAGTATTTAGCCTTTTCGGATTAGCATCTTTCACTTTATAATATGCATTTAAGTTTCATCCATGTCTTTTTATGACTTGATAGCTCATTTCTTAGTGCTGAATAATACTCTTTCATCTGGAAGTACCATAGTTTATTTATCTACTCACATATTAAAAGATATCTTGATAGCATCCAAGTTTTGGCAATTATGTAATGCTGTTAACAATGTATGCAGGTTTTTATGTGGATATAAGTTTTGTTTTTGCTTTTTTTTGTTTTTTTTTGTTTTTGTTTTTGTTTTTTTTTGAGATGGCGTTCTGCTCTGTCACTCAGGCTGGAGTGCAGTGGCACGATCTCAGCTCACTGCAGCCTCCCCCTCCAGGGTTCAAGTGATTCTCCTGTCTCAGTCTCCCTAGTAGCTGAGATTACAGGCACACACTGCCATGCCCAGCTAATTTTTTGTATTTTTAGTAGAGATGGGGTTTCACCATGACGGCCAGGCTGGTCTTGTAACTCCTGATCTCAAATGATCCACCTGCCTCGGCCTCCCAAAGTGCTGCAATTACAGGCATGAGCTACCATGCCTGGCCAGGACATAAGTTTTCAAGTCCATACCATGGAGTGTTATTGCTGAATCATACGGTAACAGTATGTTTGTTTTGTAAGAAACTGCCAAATTGTCTTCCAAAGTGACTACACCGTTTTGAATTCTTACTAGCAATGAATGAAGGTTCCTGTTGCTCCACATTCTCACCAGCACTTGGTTTCATCAGTGTTCTGACTTTGGCCATTCTAACAGGTATATAGTGGTATCTCATTGTTGTTTTAATTTCCAATACCCTAATGACGTTTGATGTTTAACATCTTTTCATATGCTTACTTGACACTTGTGTATCTTCTTCGGTGAGGTGTCTATTCAGGTTTTTTGCTCATTTTTAAAGTTGGGTTGTTCATTTTCAAATTGTTGAGTTGTAAGAGTTGTTTGCACACTGTGGACAATAGTCCTTTATGAGAAGTATCTTTTGCAAATAATTTTTCCATCTGTAGCTTGTCTTCTCATTCTCTTAATACTGTCTTTCACAGAGCAGAAGTGGCTTGTCTTCTCATTATCTTAATATTGTCTTTCAAAGAGCAGAAGTTTTAAATTTTAGTTAAGTCCAGCTTATCAATCATTTCCTTCATGTATCGTGCCTTTGGAGCTGTATCTAAAAAATGTCACTGCCATACCAAAGTCATCTAGGTTTTTTCCTATGTTATCTTCTGGGAGTTTTACAGTTCTGCATTTTACATTAGGTCTATGATTCAAGTTAATTTTTGCAAAGGGTATAAGATCTGTGTTTATACTCATTTTGGATTTAAAAAAATTTTGTTGTTGTATGTGAATGAGTAGATTTTCTAGCATTATTTGTTGAAAGCCCATCTTTGCTCCATTGTATTGCCTTTCCTCCTTTGTCAAAGATCATTTGATTATATTTATATGGGTTTCTTTGGGCTCTTTATTCTATTCCATTGGTCTATTTGAATATTCTTTCACCAGTACCCACTACATTGATTATCTGAGCTTTCTAGTAAGCTTTCAAGTCAGGTAGTGTCAGTCCTCTGACTTTGTTGTTCTCCTTAAACACTGAGTTGGCTATTCTGCTCTTTTGCCTCTCCATATAAACTTTAGAATCCTTTTGTTGATATCCATAAAACATCATGCTGTGTTTTTTAATGGCATTGCACTAAATCTATAGATCAAGTTGGGAAGAACTGACATCTTGACAATGTTGAGCCTTCCTATCCATGAACACGTAACATCTCTTCATTCTTTAGTTCACTGGTATCTTTCAGTAGACTTTTGTAGTTTTCTTCATATAGATCATGTATCTATTTTGTTAGATTTATACAAAAGTATTTCATTACTTGGGGTACTAATGTAAATGGTAATGTGTTTTTAATTCAAATTACACTTGTTTATTGCTGGTATATAGGAAAGTGGTTGGCTTTCTTTATATTAAATTTGTATTCTGTAACCTTACAATAATCACTTACTAATTCCAGCTTTTTTTTTTTTTTCTAATCCTTCGGATGTTCTATATAAACAACTGACATCTGTGAACAAAGACAGTTTGATTTCTTCCTCCTGAATCTGTATGCTTTTCATTTTCTTTCCCTTGTCTTATTGCACTAGGTAGCACTTCCAGTAGGAGATAAAGTGGTAAGAGGAGACACCTTTATCTTGTTCTCGATCTCAGCAGGAAAGCTTTGAGTTTCTAAAAATTAAGTATGATGTAAGCTATAGGTTATTGTGTATTTTCTTTATGAAGATGGGAAATACTACCATATCCCTAATTTTATTTTCCTTACATGGATCTGAGTTTCTAGCCTATATCATTTTCTCTCTCTCTAAAGAACTTTAAACATTTTTTTCAAGGGTGTCCAAATTCAATTTGTTGAATTTCAACAAATTCCTGAAATTTTGTTTCTTTAAGACAGTCTTTATTTCTTAACTTCTG
This sequence comes from Macaca mulatta, assembly GCF_049350105.2. NCBI lineage: Eukaryota > Metazoa > Chordata > Mammalia > Primates > Cercopithecidae > Macaca > Macaca mulatta. Next base: position 114,602,000 of record NC_133410.1, on the reverse strand, counting down.
ATGGATAATTTTGCAAGGTTCAGAATTGTAAACAGCTGGATTTTTCTTTCAACATCTTCAAAGTCTCACTCTACTCTCTTATTTGCATGGTTTATGAGGATATGTAAGATAAAATTCTTATTTTTGCTCCTCTATAGGTGTTTTTTCCTTCTGGATTCTTTCAATTTTTTTTTTAAATCTTTGATTTTCTAAAGTTTGAATATAATATGCCCATGTGCAGTTTTGGGGCATTTATCCTGCCTGGTGTTCTCTGAGCTTTCTGGAGAAGTAGTTTGGTGTCTGACATTAACTGGGGGAGATTTTCACACACTATTGCTTCAAATATTGCGTCTAATCCTTTCTTTTTCTAGTATGCCCATTACATGTACATTACACCTTTTGTAGTTCCCTTGCAATTCTTGAATATTCTGGGTTTTTTTTTTCCCCAGTCTCTTTTCTCTTTGCATTTTAGTTTTGAAGTTCCTATTATTATATCTTTAACTTCAAAGATTTTTTCTTCGGCTATGTTCAATCTACTTATGAGCCTATCAAAGGCATTTTTAATCATTTCTGTACACTATGCTTGATACTTGGCATTTCTCTTTGGTTCTTTCCTAAAATTTCCATCTCCATATTTACATTATTCATCTGTTCTTGTATGTCATTTTTTTTAAATCCCTCAGCATACTAACCATAGTTTTTAAAAAGTTTCTGGTCTGATAATTCCAATGTCACTGCCATATTTGATTCTGCTTCTGATGCTTATTCAGTGTCTTCGAACTGCATTTCCTGCCTCTTAGCATGCCTTATAATTTTTTGGTTGAATGACAGACATGATATACTCAGTAAAAGAAACTGCTGTAAATAGGCTTTTAGTAATATGATAGCAAAATGTGTGGGAAAGGGAAGCATTCTTTAGCCTTATGATTTGGTCTCACTCTGTGGTGAAACTACCCATGGACTATGAACTTCACCAGTGTTCTCAGTTCCCCTAGGCTCCCTAACATGGACAGGATGGTTTGAGTTGTCTACACTTACATATTTTCCTTCTCTATGTGGAAAGCTAAAAGGGGGCTGAACTTAGGTATTTCCCTTCCCTGTGGGAGGTTAGGCTCTTATAAAATCCCAAAAGTTTAGGCTCTGATAAAATAGTTTCACTTGAGGGCAGGCTTGAGTCCAACAAAATGCTCTGACATATTTCAAGATGGTTCCTTTTCTTCTCCCCTTAGGGAATTTTCTCCAGTATTCACTGTGAACACTCCTAGAGGTTAAAATCACAAAAATACAGGTCCTTCCATAACTGAGTCCTCCTGGAGTTTTTAACCCTCCGACTTGCCCACACTGAACAACTGCCCACACTGAGCAATTTTTCAGTTACGGTTCAAGTTTTCCTACCGGGCACTCGTTCCCACAAAAATTTTCCTTGTAGGTTTTTGCCCCAGTAAGTTGTGATTCTTTATATCTACCTGTCTGCTTCTCTAATATCTGATGCAGTTGTTTGCCCTATAATCTCATTTTTCTGACAGATCTAAGAAGAGTCGTTAATTTTCCAATTTATTCAGCTTTTTACTTGTTGTTAGGATGGAGTGGTGGCTTCTAAGCTCCTTACATGCCAGGTTGAAACCCAAAGTCTCAGTATTTTTTTTTTAAGTTTTTTGTTTTGTTTTGTTTCGTTTTTTACTTTAACCATATGTCATCCCAGAAAAATATTGATCTCCTATTCCAAATACATTTTAGGAAATAATAGTGGCAAGAAAATCTGTAAGCATAGTCTAGTTCTCGAAAAGGGTTGTTTTGCAATGTACAAATACATTTCTTTAGAAGAACACAATGATAAAATATCTTTTAAGATCTATCAAATAAGGGGTAGGCTTATGAAATTCACACATGTATTTGCTCTTTTCTAACTCTCTCTGATACCCCTAAAATTTTATTTATATATGAACAGTATAGCTATAGAACAAATTGAGGCTTTGGGTAGAAATATAATTAGCATACTAAGTTCATGTTTATAATTGTTTTGTTAATATATATGTTGATAGGGACTGCTATGGTTCTTTGAAGTCATTGCTACCTACTCTTTTAAGAAATATATACAACATTTTTGCATGCATATATTTCCTCACATATATCTACCTAAGTCAATATTTTATTAAATTGAAGTCTTCAAGAAGTCTCAAGATTTTTCTCAACCAATATTAATCTCCATTAGATTATAATCTTGTTTATATGTCACTTTTTTAACAGGAATCCTAAGAATATGAGCCTAATTTTATAAATGTTGTAATTTACCATGTAATAAATATTTGAATAAATGAGTTCTTTGTCTGCATTTGCTAAGTAGTAGAGAAAACAAATCAGCAAATCCCTTTTCTCCTCATGTCATCACCTTTGCATTCTTGTAGCAAATTACGTCATTTTCAAAACTAGAATTTCTTTATTTCCTTTACTGACTAAAATGACTCATTCTTATTTGCAGATTTTTAGTAAGATTGAGTCTTTTTTGTTTGTTTGAGACAGAGTCTCCCTCTTTTGCCCAGGCTGGAGTGCAGTGGTGCAATCTCAGCTCACTGCAACCTCCGCCTCCTGGGTTCAAGCCATTTTCCTGCCTCAGCCTCCCAAGTAGCTGGGAATACAGGTGCGCACCACCATGCCCAGCTAATTTTTTTTTTTTTTTTTTTTTTTTTGTATTTTCAGTAGAGACAGCGTTTCACCATACTGATTAGGCTGGTCTCAAACTCCTGAGCTCGTGATCTGCCCACCTCGGCCTCGCAAAGTGCTGCGATTACAGGCGTGAGCCACCACGCCTAACCAAGATTGAGTTTTTCTTAAAAGATTAGTCTACGAACTTATTTTGGTAACTGGCACACAGCGGATGGAAATTTTATGCACATTTTCCTCTTAGAAACTAAGGACAGGTAAATTTTTTATCCTTTGTGTTGGCATGCAGGAATAAATTTCCTCTTAAGAAGAAAATTTATATTGTTGAGAGGTCTGAGAAGCAGATACTTTTTCATATGTTCTATTCTCTAAAGGGATATTTAAAATTTGGTTTATAAAAATAAAACTAATTTGCTTTCTGCTCTGAAAAATAGTATCATTGTATAATAAGAGAGTAGCAGCACAGCCAACTTGGAAAATGCTGTTAACTGCCCATATCAATTTTATTACCAAAAGTATGTCATCTACTAGAATACTTATGATGAATACTCTTTCCTCACCGAAATATTTTTTTTAAGTTGAGTAAAGAGTTTATCAGTTAATCAGTTTCAAGTCTTAAGACCATTAGTATTCTCATTATATGACAAAATTACATATACTTTCTGTATTACATTACATGTACATTACAATACTTTCTGTATTACAGAAAGTATACAAACAATCTGCAAGAGAAACCTTGAATTCAACTTTCATAGTTCTGAAATGTTTCTCATAAACATACAGGCATTTGAATGGAACACTATTCTTTTTCATTGAAAAAAAAAAAAAAAAACAAGGTCACTTACAAAATGCAACGTTAACAAATACTGTTGACCTTAAACAATACAGGTTTGAACTGCATGGGCTGCTTATATGTGAATTTTCTTCCACTTCTGCCACCCCTGGAACAGCAAGACCAACCCATCCTTTTCCTCCTCTTCCTCAGCATACTCAAGATGAAAACAACAAAGGATGAAGACCTTTATGATTATCTACTTCCACTTAATAAATAGTAAATATATTTTCGTTACCTTATGATTTTCTTAATAATAGTTTCTTTTCTCTAGCTCAGTTTATTGTAAGAATATAGTACATAATACATATCATAGAAAATACATGTTAGTCAACTGTGTGTGTTATCAGCAGGGCTTCCAGTCAAGAGCAGGCTATTAGTAGTTAAGTTTATGGGTAGTCAAAAATTACATGTGGGTTTTTGACAGTGCAGGGGGTTGGTGCTCTTAACTTCCATGTTATTCAAGGGTCAACTGTATTTATTTAAGGTCCGTGATGCATTGCAAATAGACATACACGAACACACATGCATGTACACACACACACACATCTACTTTGCTGAGCTCAAAGTTCAGTGAAATTTCACAAAATTTTATCTTGCCCAGGTCCTTCATTTTATAGATGAAGAAACAGTAAGCTTTCTGCCCAGTATCACACAAAACACCAAGTATATAATCTAAAGACAACCATGACTTTTTGCTATACCAAATATATACCAATTCTATCTTACCTGTCCGAGAAATGCATGCTATGGACATATGAAGGTGATGATAAGTCTCGGAAGATTAGGAAATAGGCTTCCAGAGCAGATAAAGGCAGGCGTATGAAAATGAATAATGCAATCTGGAAGAAAGAGAATAGTCTGTTTCTGTAGGTTTACCCACAGCTATTTTAAAGTTGTTGCTTCACCTTCTTCACCATCCCAGGTACTGTATTGTTCATTTGACTGTAAATGGGCAATCATTACACAGGCAGCAGGGAACAGCATCCTTTATAAAGAGGCAGTTGTAGCTCAAGAGTTGCATCTTGGTAGCACCAATATAGAATTTAAGGATTACAGAAGTAAGTTACACTGCTGGTTCGAAGAAAACTGTTTTAACCTCTAATTTTTTGTCTTATTCTAATCTTCCTGTCATTTTTTAAAGAACAAAAGATGAATGAGGAACTACTGGCTTGTGTTATCTTATTTGGTTATATGATTACATATTATTTCGATCAATAACATATATTAAAACTCATTAATCAATGCTTCTCTAATTTCAGAAAGTTCCCTATACTTGGAAACAAAATAAAGAACTACTGTAACAATTTGCACTTCATTTTCTTAGCATGGAGTAGAGCATTAATCAATATCATTTTTTCATGCCACTAAATCTTTGGAATGAGAATTCTTTAATAGTACTGGTCTACATCCACTAAATAAACATTACAGGCTTATAATGTGCCACGCACTGTGCTAGACACTGGGGATAACACTTTGAATAAAACAGAAATGGAACTCCCATCATGGAGCTCAGAAATAACATTGAAATTCTCCTGGATTTTGAGCCAGCAATAACAGCAGGAAGAAAACTGAGCTCAAAACACTCTGAATTTATTTCCGCCATTTAAAAAAATGAATGAAGAAGGTATTTCAAACCCAGAAAAGATATTTTCTCATCATGATAGCAGATGTTAAAGATATCGGAAACAGTGCAATTTCTCCTAGTGCAGAAAGAGGAGGAAGTTAGTAGACACACAACTGAAATAAAGGAAGCAGAAGGAAGAACACAGGCAGTGCTCATCTTGCAGGAGGCTTGCACACCCTAAGTCTATTTATAAATCAGTTATTCAAAACTAACAAGTAGTGTAGCACATCATGTTTATATTTTGAAGTAGCCACAACAGGTTTGTAAACACACAATGTAATTGAAACACTAGCATCAAAAAAGAGTAGTTGCCAATATAAATGGTATTTTAGTGACCAGTGTTTCCTTGGCTCCAGAAGCTCCTGGAAGATTGTCTCAGCTATACCTCATGGATCCAAAAGCCTAATTTTACCTATAAATAATCAATGGATATTTTATCTATCTTCAATTTCCAATGAGGAGAAATCAGTAAAGACAAGACAACACTGGCAGCCTTAAAGAAAAAAGCAGTAAAAATAAGATTATTTCATTATCATTTTTTAAAAGAGATGGGTTCTCACTGTGTTGACCAGGCTAGAGTGCAGTAGCTATTCACAGGCACAATCATTGTGCACTACAGCCCCAAACTTTGAGGATCAGACAATCTTCCTGCCTCAGCCTTCCGAGTAGCTGGGACTACAGTCATTGCCATTTTAGAAACCATTTTCATTCACTCTAACTTTCCACAAATATTTATTGAGTGCCCACCATGTGCTAGCCACTGTTTGGTATGCTGACGCTACATGTCAGTGACCCAAACAATGTTCCTCATTTCATAGTACTCACATCTACTGGGGACAGCAGACAATAAAAATGTCTTAAGAAAAGCAGAAACATTTTGCCAAGGGTTGATAAACTATGCAATTCCCATCAAAATACCACCATCATTCTTCATAGAATTGGAAAAACAATTCTAAAATTCATATGAAAACAAAAAAGAACCCACATAGCCAAAGCGAAACTAAGCACAAAGAACAAATTGGGTGGAATCACCTTACCTGGCTTTGTACTAGAAGGCCATAGTCACCAAAACAGCATGGTACTGGTATAAAAATAGGTACATAGACCAATGGAACAGGACAGAGAACCAAGAAAGAAACCCATAAAATTACAGCCAACTGATCTTTGACAAAGCAAACAAAAACATAAATTAATGGGGAAAGGACACCCTATTCAACAAATGGTGCTGGGATAGCTGGTAAGCCACATGTAGAAGAATGAAACTAGATCCTCATCTCTCACCTTATATAAAAATCAACTCAAGATGGATCAAAAACGTAAATCTATGACCTGAAACTATAAAAATTCTAGAAGATAACATCAGAAAAACCCTTCTAGACATTGGCTTAGGCAAAGACTTCATGACAAAGAACCCAAAAGCAAATGCAACAAAAACAAAGATAAATAGGTGAGCCTTAATTAAACAAAAGAGCCTCTGCACAGCAATAGGAACAGTCAGCAGAGTAAACAGACAACCCGCAGAGTGGGAGAAAATCTTCACCATCTACACATCTGGCAAAGGACTAATATCCAGAATCTACAAGGAACTCCAACAAATTAGCAAGAAAAAAACAAACAATCCTATCAAAAAGTGGGATAAGGACATGAATAGACAATTCTGAAAAGAAGACATACAAATGACCAACAAACATATTGAAAAAAAATGCTCAATATCACAAATGATCAGGGAAATACAAATCAAAACCACAATGCGATACTTTATTCCTGCAAGAATGGCCATAATTAAAAAATCAAAAAACAGTAGATGTTGGCATAGATTTGGTGAAGAGAGAACACTTCTACACTGCTGGTGGGAATGTAAACTAGTACAGCCACTATGGAAAACAGTGTGGAGATTCCTTAAAGAACTAAAAGTACAACTACCATTTGATCCAGCAATCCCACTACTGGGTATCTACCCAGAGGAAAAAAGTCATTATATGAAAAAGATACTTTCACACACATGGTTATAGCAGCACCATTCACAACTGCAAAAATATGGAACCAACCCAGATGCTCGTCAATCTGTGAGTAGATGAAGAAACTGTGGTATATTTATATGATGGAATACTACTCAGCCATAAAAATGAATGAATTAATGGCATTTGCAATGACCTGGATAAGATTGGAGACTATTATTCTAAGTGAAGGAACTCAGGAATAGAAAATCAAACATCGTATGTTCTCACTCATAAGTGGGAGCTAAGCTATGAGGATGCAAAGGCATAAGAATGACACAATAGACTCTGGGGACTCAGGGGAAAAGGGTGGGAAGGGGGTGAGGAATAAAAGACTACAAGTAGGGTGAAGTGTATACTGCTCAGGTGATAGGTGCACCAAGATCTCACAAATCACCACTAAAGAACTTACCCATGTAACCAAACACCACCTATTCCCCAATAACCTATGGAAATAAAAAAATAAAATTAAAAAAAGAGAGAGAGAAAATAAGGCAAGGTCAAGAGTGATAGTTCTGTTAGACAGAATGGTTAGGGAATTTATCTCTGAAAAAGTAACACTCAAGGAGATTTTAGAAGGAAAGATAGAAGCAATACCTGTGGCTCTCTGAAGGAAGGGTGCTCCAAGAGGAGGGAACAGCAAGTGTAAAGGCCTAGAGGAAAAAGGATGCTCTTCTTGTTGACAGGACAGCAAGAAAACCAAGGAAATTAGAATAGAATGAGGGACAGTAGTGGCAAGAAATGGAATCAGAAACACAAATAGCAGCCAAGGACTGGTGGGTCATGAAAAGGGCTTTGGCTTATATTCTGAGTGAAACAGAGACCCATTAATGGTTTTAAGCAGAGGAGAGGCATGACCTGACTTAATTTTTAAATGATCACTTGAATTTTTGTTTGGGTAAAAACCCACAGTGAGGTAAGAAGGGGGAGCAAAGCTAGAAACAGGGAAACCCACGACAGGGAAACTGCACTTTTCAAAGTAACACATGAAGGTGGTTTGAACAGAGATGGAAATTGGTGAAATGGTGTGAAGTAGTCAGATCCTGACTATACAGGTAGAGTCAACAGAACGTGTTGGAGGATTGGTTATTCCTTTTCTCTCTGTTGTTTCTAGTGTTTCCTTCATTCCTTAAAGCTAGGCAAGATTATGTCCTTTTGGGTTTCACATTTATTTTTAAAGATTGCTAAGCAGTGGAAAATGATGACATTTAAGTTTTATCTCTTTTCTATTACCTATTATTGAACAGCAAGATAGGTAACAGATATGAAGACTAGCAAAGTATCTTCAAGGGCCCAGAAATGAAAATAGTTACACCTTAGATCTGTACAGGATGAACCTCTACTGCTAGGACTATTAGCACAGTCGACTCTGCCTGGGCACTATAATACTAAAGCATTATATGGGAATATTGAGGGCTTAATAAACAACCACACACACCAAGTTCTGAAAATTAGTCAATCATGAACTCCAGCACTATTATTTTTAAAAGGGGAGCAAATAAAGTACAGTGAAACTATTATATACATATTTTGTATTTGTACATATACATGTATATAGATATACATGTGTATATACATATATACACATACTACATATATTACATGTACATATACTACATATACTACATGTATACGTAGCATATGTGTACACCTATATACACGTACGTATACGTGTACACATATATGCACTTTTCTTAATTTTAGTTGTATTGTTTTCAGATATAGTTAGGTAAAATTTAATTTTCTTTGTTTGCCTAATTTTCCCACAAAATTTAATACATTTTATAGGATTTCAGCCACAAAATAGGCTACCATTAAAAAGAAACAATCAGAGAATAGAAAATTGACTTTTTGGGAATTAAATTTCAACTAACAAAAATATCAAAAGTTGAGAAAATAAAATATTCAGAGATAAACAGATTAAAAATATGTGAGGGAACTTAATAAATAAGAAAAATCAGTTCACAAGTTCCAATGCACCATTAACATGAGTTTCATAAAGATAGGGAGAAAAAAAGAAGAAATGATCAAAGGTACAATGGAAGAAAAGTACCTAAAGCTAAATAAAGACAGTTGTTTCCAGATTGTACAGAATCATGAAGTCCTGAGAAGAATACATTTTAACAGAGCCATATCTGGAGAAATTTCAGAAGTGAAAAGATAAAGATCCTAATAAACGTGTGAATAGGGAAAAAAGTTATCTAAGAAAGACAGAATCAGATTGGCATCAGATATCTATCTCATAAGCAATACTAGATGAAAGGTAACAATGTACCAATGTTTCCCAAGTTCTGAGAGAAAATTACTTTGAACTTACGGTTCTAATCACAATAATTTATGAATGCACTATGAGGAAAAATAAAAGGTATTTTGAACATGTAAGGACTCAGCACAATATTTGTAAAAACCTTTTTTTTTAAAGAAGAAAAACAGTAGTAAAAAGAAAAATAATAATCAAATACAAAGACATGAGACTAAAGCAATAATAGACATAGCCGGGAGAAAAATGAGAAGAAACTCTAAATTAGAACAGAAAAATCAGACTTCAAGAAGAAAGTGTATTTCATTCATCAAATGGTATAATTAAGAAATCTGAAACAATCATTGTGATATGATGAAAATGTTTCTTCTGTCAACAAGAACAAAAAATGCAATTAAAAATTTCAAGAAAACTGGAATGCTTACAGGAAAATCTAAGTCCAAATGTGAAAGAAACAAAAATGTGGCAAAATTTTGAGGAACTGAAAGAATTTAGCAAAAGGGAATCCATTTTACCCTAATGCTTAAAGTAGCATCCTTAGAACAAGCTAAGTTTTAGTGTCACAGGATCAGTTTTTCCTTTTCTACATGTTCAACCATACTGCTTGGTGTTACAGTGAATTTTATGTATTACAATCATGACATTGTAAATGATGGGTTTTCTTCTTCAATTAGCACTGAGAAATGAAGCACAAGAGAATTAACTATAGATGCAAACCAGAATATAAATATTATAAATTTAGCAATAGGAAGTAATGATATGGAATACAGGAGTTCACAGAAGGCAAGAAAAGTAGCTGGAATTGAAGAATATTAACTTTCACATCTTACATAGTGGAGACTCAGAAAGGTATGGTCTGACACTGATAAATAATTTTTTAAAGCAAATGCATTATTGTGGGTAAGAATAATAAAGGCATACTTATGACTGTAGTATTTAAAATAGTTTTTTTTTGTTTGTTCGTTAGCATGATCCTATGTATTTTGAAAAGTTACTGTGGAAACTAAGCAACCAATCAAACATTTCATTTAGTGTTCTGTATTTCCCTAAGTGCAAACTTAGAAAGGTACTCAAGAGTCTCCCAACTTATACATGGCAATAATCAGTAAGTGTTATTGAGGGTCTGCTATTCATTTGCTTGCACGATAATTATTGTGGGAAATTCAATAGATATACAAGATGTGATCCTAGATCTCAAAGAAACTTCAATCTCAATGAAAGCTAACAGTTTCTGACATATAAATAATGTATTTTTAAACCATTAACTATTTTAAGAGACACTCAAAAACATCTTTCACATGGGCCCAAAATTCCGTGACACTGCCATGTAAGGAATTTCCATTCTCACAGGAAGCTCCTGATTAGCACACCAAGACAATTATCTTTTTTTTTTTTTTTGAGAGGGAGTCTCCCTCTGTTACCCAGGCTGGAGTGCAATGGCATGATCTCAGCTCACTGCAACCTCTGCCTCCTGGGTTCAAGTGATTCTCGTGCCTCAGTCTCCTGAGTGGCTGGGATTTCAGGCACCCGCCATCACACCTGGCTAATTTTTGTATTTTTTAGTAGAGACGGGGTTTCGCTATGTTGGCCAGGTTGGTTTCAAACTCCTGACCTCAGGTGATCTGCCCGCCTCAGCCTCCCAAAGTGCTGGAATTACAGGTGTGAGTCACCACACCCGGCCGACTATCATCTATCTTTAAGCAAGGTATGCCAAAATTTTGTCTCTTCTTTCTAAAAATATGATATAAAATAGGGGAAAAACCAGTAATATCTACAGACCTTAGTACTTTCTAAATAATGCCTGCTATCGTTTAATATTTCTATGGACAAACTTGTATCCTTTCATTGTATCTAATAAAGACAATAAAGGATGATGGTGAAAGGATGGTACTATGAGCTCATAATTTATATCTTGATTGAAACAATAAAAGGGATGGAAGTAATCCTTCATCTCTCCCCCGTGAGCCAATCTTCAGAGGCTGTGCTGTTACACTTGTGCAATCTCCCTGTCAGGTCCCAATACTGAGAAAGCTATGCCAACTCTAGCACCTGTTCAGGCAACTGGGAACTCACACCTTTTGAGCAGAGGCTAGAAGCATCCTGGGAAATTCCTCAACTGACCGGTCTATGAGTCCTATTAATTTTCATCTCATTATGCTTTAAAAAAAAAATCAAAGTATTGATTATTTCCTATGAGCCTCTATATTCCAGAAGGGTAAAGACAATGGCTTTCTTCTTGCCTGATACACAGTTGCTCAACACATGCTTGAAGAGTAAACAAATATTCGTTCAATCACTACAATTTTGCCAAGTAACATGCTGGCTGTTTTATTTATGTTACTTCATCTGATCCTCTCAGTAATCCAAGAGATAAGAATTATTAGTTGTTCTCATTTTACAGGTGGAGAAAGTCAGGATTCTAAACTAGATCTTCCTATTGCATGATCTCACTTACATGTAGAATCTAAAGAAGTCAAACTCATACAAGCAGGGAGTAACATAGTGGTTGCCATGGGCTGGGTAGTAGGGGAAATAGGTTGGTCAAAGGGTACACAGCTTCAGTTATACCAGACGAATATTTAATATATTCTGGAGATCTAATGTACATCATAGTGATTACAGTTACTACTGTTTGGTATCCTTGACTACATTTGAGTAGCTCTTAAGTGTTCTCACCATAAATACAAAAAAATGACTGAGAGGTGATGGACATGTGAATTAGCTTGATTGTAAAATCACTTCACAATGTATATGTATATTAAAACATCACATTGTATCCCTTAAATATGTACAGTTTTGTCCACTGTTTACTTGTCAATTATACCTCAATAAAGCTGGAACACACACATATACACTCTTGAATCTTTCTAGCTCCAAACACCAGGCTATTTGTTGGCATACAACTGTTTAAGAGTTGATTTACATTGATTATGAACAAAGAGACAATGGAGATTTACAAATAGGGAGATGCCACAGATAATTCAAAATTTATAGAGAAGTTATTTAACCCCATGTCTTGGTTTCTTCCTTAGTAAAGTGGGGAGAGAAATAGCACCAACAAAAATATAGATGATGTAAGAATTAGATAATCTCTGGAAAGTGTTTAGCATGGTACTTAACCCAACATAAGAACTTAATCAATAGTAGCTATTATTAGAAATATACGGCCGGGCGCGGTGGCTCAAGCCTGTAATCCCAGCACTTTGGGAGGCCGAGACGGGTGGATCACGAGGTCAGGAGATCGAGACCATCCTGGCTAACACGGTGAAACCCTGTCTCTACTAAAAGATACAAAAAACTAGCCAGGCGAGGTGGTGGGCGTCTGTGGTCCCAGCTACTCGGGAGGCTGAGGCAGGAGAATGGCGGGAACCCGGGAGGCGGAGCTTGCAGTGAGCTGAGATCTGGCCACTGCACTCCAGCCTGGGCGACAGAGCGAGACTCCGTCTCAAAGAAAAGAAAAAAAAAAAAAAAAAAAGAAATATACATAGCTTTTATGCTATTTGAGGCAACTGACTTTACCTTCCCATGCCTTCGTTTTCTCATCTATGAATGCAAGGAATGGGATTAATGAGTCTCTAAAGTCCTTTCGGCTGGTAACAATCCATGATTGTATGTTTGAAAATAAACTACATTTTTGATGAATTGTTTACTGAAATACTGAAGTGAAGGTGGTGGCAATCCAGGTGGCAGTGTCTTATAAGCAGTTAGAAACAGCTCTAGTTTACAAATCTAGATCTAAAATATAAAAATATATTCAAACACACACATACATACACAGAATTAAATCTGTAATTCAGGGAAAAAGATGAAAAGCTCAAAAAAGGTAGATTAAAAAGTCTGATAATTTGTTACAAGCAGGAAAAAGAGTTTAAAACAGGTATTTTAAACGTTCATAATTTGTGATAGAAAATTTATTCTTAATTGAAAAATTTATAGTCTCCTGATTTTTACATTTTTTTCTCATCCTTTTAGACAATTATCCATGCTAAGCACAGTTGCTGGTGTTTAGTTCAATAAATACCACTAGTTTATCATTGCATATTTTCCAAAATTACTTCTCACCTTTTCCTTCTCTTTATCATTAAGCTATCACACAAAAGGGGATTCTCTCCCCATATTATTGCAGATATAGGCTCTTCAACAGAATCCTAATGTTAAGCAAAATAGTTCTATACAAACAGTGATTTTGGAAAGTATTTCTATATGTAATACGAATGGCATATTTTCACAAATAAAATGTAAATAATAGATACACACTTAAAACAAGAAAATGCAGCTTTTGCTCCAACTCTGTTTATATGAAGGTATGCAGCAACGTTATTAATAAAGATGGTGAAGTTACTATACTAGCTTCTAAAAGAGTTTGAGTCAGCTTGATTATGAAAGACAGTAACACTCCTCAGGGCTTGTCACCTTCGGTTCTTGAATACTAAAGTGCTTACTTGCTTGTCAGGGTTAAAAGCTACTATTTTAAGTTCAAAGTGAAAAGCTCCTTTCAGGTGGTAATGATAGTTTAAAATAAACAATGTGAGGCAGGTAAAAGCCTCCTTTAGGCATCTACCATGTTTCCCCTTCAGTCAGGACAGTGCTTTCTTATTCTGTATCAATATTCATGATCCAGGTCATTAAACAGTGAGACAGACACCACTCTTTATCCCCGTACCCCACTGTTAAACAACTGCAGGCTTCAGAATTCTGGAGCTGTGTGTAAATATGAAAGCTCCATGTGTTTGACCCATGTGGGAAGGCATTAGGGTAACCTGGGACTCCTATGCAAGAGAGAACTCCCTCGCACGAATGTTACCATCACGAAGCAAACTGTTTGTTTTGTGTGTTTGGTGCCTCAGTTGTCTTCTACAGGAACCATATAAAAGTAGTTTATGCAAAAAACCCCGAAGGTTTTGTGCACCTTCAAGATATTAGGGAAAATGCAAGACATCAGTATATTTTCGTTTTATATTTCTAGACAGAGACTTTTACTATAGTCTGTTTAACCACTTCTACCAAAGAGGATTCAGCTTAAATATGAAAAGTTCAAAACACATACACACACTTAGTAGTAACTGAAAAAAGATGAACAGCCTAAAATTTCCACATTGCCCCTTGGTATGCATCACATTCAATCTACCATTTTGATATTTTATAATACAGAGACAACTGTCACTCAGTCTCATCTTTATGAAGATAGTCTATGCACTGAATACATCAATGTTTATTGCCTGCTTGCTCCTTCAAGTGAAACTAAAGTACAGTCAAATGAAAGTTATATTTAAATCCTTTTAGCAGAAATTCATTAACTTATAGCCTTAATCAAATTCTGAGCACTTGCAGCTTATATCCATATATGATTTACTGTGAAATGGAGGTCTGAGAAAGAAGGAAAATATTAATGTTCTAATATAAGATAAAATGATTTTTGTTAATGCTCAAGAGTGTTCAGTCACGGCTCTGCTCTGTGCAGGAAAAGTACACCCATAAGTAATTTCACCCAAGCTTTTACTATTTAGGCCGAGGATAATTGAGAGAAATACATCATTTCTAGTCCGGCACTAAAAAAGCAAGTTGATAAATCAAGCAAATAAGAACTTTTAAAAATCTACAACCTACTCTCACCATATCTTAATTCAATGTATCGGAAATGTACAATAATAAATTGTAAGTGATAAACACTAAATAAGTAATATCTTTTCATACCCAGAAGGCTGTTTTTGCTCTGCAACAGAATGAAAAAATATCTATCCTTAGATTTCATTGTTAAATGAGTCACTCTTTTGGTAATTTCTTCTAAATGAGAACAGCTTTAGATGTTAAATGGCTAAAACCTGAGTTTCCATATGTAAAAGATTTGGTCAGATAATATTTAAATTATGTCAAATATAAAGTTCTCTTATACCAAATATTACTTAAAGAAAAACACCTGTAATCCCAGCACTTTGGGAGGCTGAGGCGACTGGATCACGAGGTCAGGCGTTCAAAACCAGCCTGGCCAAGATGGTGAAACCCCGTCTCTAGTAAAAATACAAAAATTAGCCGGGTGTCATGGCAAGTGACTGTAATCCCAGCTACCCGGGAGCCTAAGGCAGAGAATTGCTGGAACCCAGGAGGTGAAGGTTGCAGTGAGCTGAGATCGCTCTGCTTCACTCCAGCCAGGGCAACAGAGGCAGATTCTGTCAAGATAAATAAATAAATAAATAAATAAATAAAAATAAAAATAATTTAAAAAAACAGATTTGGTGATTGGTTTAGCTCTTGGGAAAAGATCCTTTATTTTTTAAAAATATGTCATTTATAGTATCACATTTCAAAGACTGATTTTTCCTATCTTTAGAAAGGTAGTGTAATTACAAAAGCAAATTCTATGAAAGAAGCAGTCAAATGAGCTAACTTTTCAATTAACTATAAATTTCATCTTTCATGATCTAATTTCAATTCTTTGTTAGGCAAGAAGCCTTCTATTTTGGATGATCAATGATGACATCCATCTCAAATGATCCTTAGATGCAATACAAAAAGAACTCAAATTCTGTTCATACTTTAAATATTCAAACCAGTCTGCTTACAGCTAAAGAATAGCACCAATACACATACACCAAATACACATGGTTAGACATTTAAATTCTTGATGCCTTATTTTTTTAAATTTCAACTTGCTTTGTATTGATAAAAATAAATGAAAAGCTCTAAAAATCAATTTGGGATAGAAGACACATTCCCTAAATATAGAGACTTAAGGCTTTGTTGTCCTTGTTTTAGCTCTAGGTCTTGATATGAAATTAAAAATGAAGGAGGGTTGAGAGAATTTACCAAGGATGCGGAAAGGGGAGAGACAGGTATAATAGTATACTAAGGAGCATGATTAACCAAGAGTTTTCTTGAGTGTTTTCTGTTCCGACTGTTTAGTTTGGGAAGTCATTCATGAATTCTCTTGCTTTTTAAGATGCTTACAAATATCAACTTTTTTTTTTTTTTTTTTTTTTTTTGAGACGGAGTCATGCTCTGTCGCCCAAGCTGGAGTGCAATGGCGCGATCTCGGCTCACCGCAACCTCCGCCTCCCGGTTCAAGCGATTCTCCTGCCTCAGTCTCCCAAGTAGCTGGGATTACAGGCTTCTGCCGCCACGCCCGGCTAATTTTTGTATTTTTAGTAGAGACGGGGTTTCACCGTGTTGGCCGGGATCGTCTTGATCTCTTGACCTCATGATCCACCCGCCTCGGCCTCCCAGAATGCCGAGATTACAGGCGTGAGCCACAGCGCCCGGCCAAGATGTAATTTTTTAAAGGCATTTTGTGAGGCTGGGAGGCAGGTATGCAAACCTCACGGAAATAACAAGGGTACTGTGAATTATAATCAGATCCAAAGCATCATCTGCTCATATTTCCCCACATCACAAAAATGGTTCGGCATGACTAGTTCGTTTTGCTGCAGGGCATAAAAAGATTAATCTTAGCCGGGAGCAGTGGCTCACGCCTGTAATCCCAGCACTTTGCGGGGCGAGGCGGGCGGATCACCTGAAGTCGGGAGTTCACCACCAGGCTGACCAACATGGAGAAACCCCCTTTCTACTAAAAATACAAAATTAGCTAGGCGTGGTGGGGCATGCCTATAATCCCAGCTACTTGGGTGGCAGAGGCAGGAGAATCGCTTAAACCGGTGAGGCGGGGTCGCAGTGAGCCGAGATCGCGGCGCCATTGCACTCCAGCCTTGGCAACGAGAGCGAAACTCCGTCTCAAAAAAATAAAAATAAATAAATAAATAAAAATAAAAAAGATTAATCTTGTATTTAGGCACAGCTTTTGAGGGTTTTGTAGGAAAACCGTGCGTTAGGGAAGATCCTGACCCAAACACCTTGATCTTTGGTTCATGACCCTATCAGAGTCAGACAAGGGCTCGCTGACCATGAATTAAACTGTGTTGATTCCTCCGCCCACAGACACTCAAAGCTTACTCTCTCCACTGTTACATAAGAGTCTCTGGAATCCTAGGATAGTGTTTGTAAATAGTGCTGCCACGTGCACGGTACCCACGTGTCAAATGTTGATGTGACCGCGTGTAACTGGAAGGAGAGAAAGCTTCTACAATTTCCAAAGAGAAACCTACTATTTTTTGGCCCTAAAAATGATCATACAGATGTCAAGGAATTATCTCTAACTAAGAGTGATTTTTCTTTTCTTTTCTTTCTTTCCAAAAAAAAGAGGAAGAACTGGAATTTTTTTTTCCTGTTGCATTTATTGTAATCTAAATTAACTGCTCTACCTAATTCAATTTAGGATCAGTTTTATAATTTCAGCAATCCATTCTGAATGCACTTTCTACTTCCTCTATTTGCAAGACTTATTCTTGCTTGCTCATTTACTTTAGTGTAAACTGGGATACGAGAGATGGATTACATAAAAACCAGAGATATACACTAAATAGGCAAATGACTTACAAAGTTATAATTTACACCCAATTAAATTACAACATGACCTATTCAGCATTCAATGGCTTTCCATGGGTGAAGAAAAAAAAAAAAGTATTTTACCTCTCTTCCTATCTCAGATTTCACCTTCATCTACATTTATTATATCTTTTACAGTGGGTTTGTGAACAGAAAACAAGTAAACTCCATTCCTTAAACACTTGAATTCTTATCAATACTAGAGAAAAATTTCAATGTCAACAACTAAGTTTTTAACTCCTAAATATAAAGAGTTTCCAAAAAACCCTGAGGATTAAGGCATGACTAATTATAACAATGCAAAAAAAAAAAAATTAAATGAAGAAAAACTGTCAGTAGTAAATTAAACTCAATGTATTTTTAAAAATATTCTGACTTCAACAAAACCCAAGAATTGTCTTTAAAGTCACTTTAAAATGCCATACCCTAGATTTCCCATGCTCTTGAAAAACATGTTGATAAAAATGTTTTAAAACTACAATATATGTTTAAAAAATTAGTTGATGTCCACAAAATTTCTTATTTGAAACAAGAACCACATTTTTTTTTAACAGTAAATAAGTTGTTTCAAAGTAAATAAGTTGTAACAGTAAATAAGTTGGTATTGGAGTGGTGGCTCATGCCTGTAATCCCAGTACTTTAGGAAGTGGAAGTGGGTGGATCACTAGAGGTCAGGAGTTCAAGACCAGCCTAGCCAACATGGCAAAATGCTGTTTCTACTAAAAATGCAAAAATTAGCCAGGCATGGTGGCTGGCACCTATAATCCTAGCTACTCGGGAGGGTGAGACAGGAGAATCGCTTGATCCCAGGAGAAGGAGGCTGCAGTGAGCCAGGATCATGCCACTGCACTCCAGCCTGGGCAAAAGAGTGAGACTCTACCAAAAAATATAAAATAAAAAAAACAAACAAATTTTTAGTTCCCAGTTACTAACCAAATGTCTTTTTCAAGTTTGCTTTTCAGTAGAAATACATAATTAAATCTTAGCCATTAATAAGGTGAGCCAAAAGCAAAATGTCTATTAGATTTGCTTTCTGCCAGCGTTTTTCCACAAGCTGTAATGTGGGAGACAACTCCAAAAGTAAAGTACAACCTTGTTTTACATTCAACTTAGGTAGATAATATAACTTCACTGGAGAAAAAAACATTTCAGTGGCTAAATTGGAAGAAAGATAAAATTGACAAGACAAAGTTTAAAGTATGTTTTTTCCTGCTACAATGTATCTGTTTGTACTAATTATTTACTAAAATAAATAATTTATGTGGTAAGAATCTTTAGTTGTGAGATTTTTTCTTCCTTCATTTTTGAAAGGTACCCACTTATGGTATTCTTCTTTTCATCAGTTACATTTGGTATATTAAAATAGGAATGTAAATGAATTAATATTTTAATAACTCAATTCACGTTTTAAGATGTTCACTCTGATTTGATGAACTATCAGATACTGTATTTGTCAAAATGGTTTCTTCTTCTGTTATAATGTATATAGTAGAGTACACAGTAGAACAAACAAAAAGCTAATAATCATCTGAACTAATTACAGGCTGCTAAAAGTGATCCTTTTAATGCAAATATCATGAAAAGTTATAAAAGAGCTGAGATAACTTTACAGTCAATGGAAAATATAAAAATTCTATAACTTCAAAGCAAGAGACTTCAAACAAAAGCAGGAAAAGTGCTAAAAGAACAAACAGGTTAAAAAAATTAATAAGACGAGGACAGTATATTATGGATACAATCTGGGTGTGGTATCACTGTATTACTCTCAAATTCTGGTGCTCTACTTCAGAGGCAGCACAACTAATAATTATGGTAATTTTTAATGAGTGCCCTTCTTAGTGCAGCCAGGTAAGAAAAACAGGAGGAATAACTCAGATACCATGCTATGTTATCTGGCTTTCATTATCCCTATTGAAGCTTTTTTTCTTTAATGCATTATCTATTTCAGGAGAAACTACTATAATAATAACTCATTTGAGAGATGGATGAATGTTCTCATTAATGTATAATGTGGACATAGAAGCTAGATTTAACACTGCATCAAGAAAATAAGTGATTTGGTAAGGCAGGTTTTAGCAATGGCTAATGAGGCACGACAACTGTAATTAAAATTACCATTACTTTTACCCACCCACAGAACAAACTGTGACAAATCTCAAAATGTTAAAAGTAGCAAATTAAAAATATCAATACTCTGTATGGCATACCTAAATGTCAGACTGCCTGCATTTCTATGCCTGAACATAGGCAATTCCCTTTGAAGAGAGTAGTACATCAGCAAAAATTCAGCCCATTTTTCTTCTTTTGAATATGGTGTATCTTCCGTATAAATTACTTATAAAAAGCAAAGCTAAAAATTAACAACAAATCAAAATATTCCTAATATGTGAGAACAGATTTACATTTTTTGGAAGGGCGTTAAAAAGCAAAGATGAAGTACGACACTCAAACTTGTGAACAACTTTTTTAGAATTATAGAGATACTAGTACAAAAATTTATAGTCAGCTGAGGCGGTTCCCAAAGTTTTAAGAGAAACAAGAGAGGGTGAAGATAAGTAAGCTACTCATTTCTCCAGTAAGGAGAACAGAACCTAAATTATATTTTACTGCTTTCCATAACCATCACTACACCAACTTCTTGAGGGGTCTAACATGAGCATCTATCTTGGGCTTGCCACACATATTCAACAAATCTACAAATAGATGCTATGATCATACTCTTAAAAAGCAAAATTCTACAGTTACTCATTGAAAAAGTGATCATAACAATTATATAAAGACAATATACTTCCTTATAGGGTACAATCACGTATTTATCTTAAATATGTCTCTGAACCTTAGCCTAAAGCTCAATGTTTCCAGATCAGTGAATTTTCTCCATTCTGGTTATCAGTCATGGTCCCAAGGTATGGGATCCAACTGGCTGCAACCCAACGTTCTCATGAGAATAAAAAGGGAGAGAAGCATTGCAAAACAAGAATGTCTGGTATCTAGAATTACATAAGGTTAGAAATTCAAATACAATCAACCCCAAGTAATTCACCCTGTGTGTCCAAAACTACAAGTCATAGTTCCATAGGGACTAGTGCTAAAAATCTGCACTCATTTTACCATTAAGCGGTTTGTAGAAGTTCTGCTGGTATTTGTAAATACTTGTGGCCACGCGTAGCAAAGATGGAGAGCCATCATCATTCGGGCCCTAACCATTTCTCATTTTGTCCTGGCATTATGAAGACTGCTGCAGAGCAATTCCCTTTTCAACCTTATTTTACATCTTCAACATGTCACAACATCAGTTAACAGAAAAAGAGTCACTTGCTTAAGCCCTATGAGATACTTCGCCATTTTAATTTTAAGATCTGAAACATGACAAGTGGAGATATCAACAGTTAACAAACTCAAAGTTTTGAAGTTTATTCTCTGCCCTGCATTGCCCTTCTGTTTTCGCATAGATAAGACATTAATACCCCCCCAAATCTAGTAATTTGTTATTATTTGTAGATTAAACTGCACTTTGTAGCAATTCAAACAAGAACAGCAATTTTTATAGATATTCCTTTTTTTTTTTTTTTTTGTGAGAGAGAGGGTCTTACTTTGTCACCCAGGCTGAAGTGTGGGGGCACCAACATGACTCACTGCAGCCTCAACTTCCCAGGCTCCAGCTATCCTCCCGCCTCAGCCCCATAAGTACCTAGAACTACAGGGATGTGCCACCACACCCAGCTAACTTTTGCATTTTTTGTAGAGATGGGGTTTTGCCATGTTGCCCAGGCTTGTCTCCAACTCCTGAGCTCAAGAGACCCACCCACTTTGGGCTGGCAAAGTGCTGGGATTACAGGTGTGAGCCACCGCGCCCAGTCACATTCCTTTTAACACTTGGGTTACATCCCCTGAACTGAATGGCTGGGTAACTAAAGACATCTGAAAAAGTTTCTTGCACCTATACATTAAGCCCTGTTTACCAAGTCATATAACCTATCACTATCTATTGAATCTTCCCATATAAACTCTAAAGGCTATTGTTATCACGAAACACAATGCCAACTTTTGAGTGATTAAGTATCTTTCTCATCTATAAGAGGATGTTGTCCAGACTAATCTCAAATTCCTGGCCTCCTGCCTTGGCCTCCCAAAGTGCCAGGATTACAGGCATAATAAAACTCCTTAATGCCATCTTCCTAGAAAGATAACGCTTAGCCTCATTCAATCCAAACAGTTCCTGCATTTCTTTTGAATGAGATGTAAGACATTTTCTGACATAACATAAACCAAATAACTCAACTATATTCATTTTTATAACAACAGCTTTTTGAAATATAATTCACATACAATAAATTCATCCTTTTAAAGCATGTAATACAGTGGGTTTTAGCATATTCAAAGAGTTGGGCAATCATTACTATCTAATTATAGAACATTTCATCATCCCCAAAAGAAATCTCATACTTACCAGCAGTCACCTCCCTCCCACCCCTAGCCCCTAGTAATAACTAGCTAACTTTCTGTCTCCTTAGATTTGCCTATTCTGAATGTTACTTAAAATTGAAAGCATATCATATGGGGCCTTTGTTATGCCTCTCAGATTCACCTGTGTCACAGCATTTATCAATAATCCATTCCTTTATATTGCTTAATAATATTTCACTGTATGGATATACCACAATTTGTTTATTCACTCATGACCTGATAGATATTTGGGTAGTTTCCATCTTTTACCATTATTAATAATGCTGTAATGAACATTTGGCTACAAGTTTTCATGTGAACAACTGTATGCATTTTAAATTTCCTTTTATGACTTGTTCTACATAGTCCACATTATACACTTTTACAACTATCAATGATAATGAGGAAGTATAATATAGTGATTAAAAGATTTGGCCCTAGAGACAGACTGCTTAACTCAAATGCTGGCTAAGCCTAAGCCATATATCGGCTGTATGAACTCAAGGAAGTTATTTAACCTCACTGGGCTTCAGTTTCCTCATTCATAAACAGGGATAAGAATAATACCTATCTCTAGGGTTGTGATGAGAATTAAATGACATCAACTTACTCTGTCACAAAGCAACTTAAAATATTTTTAACATAAAGGCCATTCTATCAAAAAAAGGACTTCTAAGAAAACAAAAACTTATATTCTGACACACATTTTAATATGGCATAATGGCACAATCACATGATTGATAAGCTGCTAAACCTTTGTGCTAAACTTCTGTTTTGAGAAAAAAAAGGCTTAAAAATATGTGATCATGTGATTAAAGGGTATAAAACAAAACACACAAAATAAGTACAAGTTAAACTGAGAACATCTGAATAAGATTAGTAGGCCATATCAATGTCAGTATCATGGTTGCGATATGATATTATAGTTTTGCAAAATGTTGCCTCTGGGGGAGATTGAGCAAGTGTATGTGGAATCTCTCTGTATTATTTCATACAATGGCATATGAATCTATAATTATCTCAATAAATATTTTAATTAAAAATATATGATCCCATATAAGTTTACTAAAAACTATTCACTTTTGCGCTTAAAATGGGTGGCTTTTATAGGGCAACTGCCATAGCCTATAGAAATTAAATGTAAGGAAAACACACCATTACTCCTACCATCATCACATTTTTCTCTTATACATTGAAAATAGATTAGACTGGGCACAGTGGCTCACGCCTGTAATCCCAGCACTTTGGGAGACCGGGGAAGGCAGATCACTTGAGAACAGGAGTACGAGACCAGCCTGGCCAACATGGTGAAACCCTGTCTCTAATAACAATAGAAAAATTAGCCAGGTTTCGTGGGGCACGCTCCTAATCCCAGCTACTCTGGAGGCTGAGACAGGAGAATCACTTGATCCTGGAAGGCAGAGGTTGCAGTGAGCCAAGATCACGCCACTGCACTCCAGTCTAGGTGACAGAGCAAGATACTATCTCGGGCGGGGGGGAAAAAAAAGGAAAAGAAAATAGATTATACTTTTTGTTCTAGTTAAATTCTATGGTTTTTCACTAGTTCTATATCATCCATTAAATATTGACGGAGAGGTCAATAGTAGGTTCTATTAGGGAATAGAAAGACATAGAAATCAGTGCCTACCTTCCAATAGACAAAAAAGCAATGCAATTTGAAAGAAACATTTGTAGTATTTTTAGTCAAACAACCAGTTCATTTTATATCCTAGACTGTCCTTCAAAAACACTTCATCCCAATTTATTCTTCTCCTATTTATTTATTTATTTTTTTTTTTGAGACATAGTCGCTCCGTCTCACCCAAGCTGGGGTACAGCAGAGCCATCTCAGCTCACTGCAGCCTCTGCCTCCTGGAGGGTTCAAGTGATTCTGCTGTCTCAGCCTCCAGAATAGCTGAGACTACAGGCATGTGCCACCACACCGGGCTAATTTTGTATGTTTAGTGGAGACAGGGTTTCACCATGTTGGCAAGACTGGTCTCGAATTCCCGACTTCAGGTGATCCACCTGCCCCGGCCTCCCAAAGTGCTCGGATTACAGGTATGAGCCACCACGCCCAGGCTCAAGTGATTCTCGGGCTTCAGCCTCCCAAGTAGCTGTGATTACTGGTGTGCACCACCGTGCCCAGCTAATTTTGTATTTTTAGTAGAGATGGGGTTTCGCCATGTTGGCCAGGCTGGTCTCAAACTCCTGACCTCAAGTCATCCACCTGCCTTGGCCTCCCAAAGTGCTGGGATTATAGGCATGAGTCACTGCACCCAGCCTCGTCTCTTACTTTAATTCTCAGTTTATTTGGAACATGATTTCAAGTCAGTTTAGAGGAACAACTTTCAGTGAGTATAAAGCATTGAGTTCTTAATTTATTTTTATTTTTATTTTTTATTGAATAGAGACAGCTATCTCACTATGTTGTCCAGGCTGGTCTAGAACTCCTGGCCTCAAGTGATCCTCCTGCCTTCACCCCCCGAAGTGAGCCACCACACCCAGCCTGAGTTCTGAATTCTTAAAACTGCAGGTAGGATGATATTATCACTAAATTTATTTTTACATATATTATATATTGAAAATATATAACATATGTAATATATATTATATTGAAAATCCACCTACTATCTGTTCCTTATTTTTGAAGCATGACACATTTAACTACATGTCATTACAAATGAAGAAAACATAAATCAAAGCTGATAGAATGTGCTCTTTTGTTTGTTTGGTTTTGCTGTTGTTGTTACTGTTTGAGATATGGTCTCTCTCTGTTGCCTGGGTTGGAGTGCAGTGGTGTGATCATAGCTCACTGTAACTTAGAATGCTTGAGCTCAAGCCATCCTCCTACCTCAGCATCCTGAGTAGCTGGGACTACAGGAATGTACCACCATGCCCCATTACTTTTTTAAATGTTTTGTAGAGACTGGCGCCTGGCTGTGTTGCCCAGGCTGGTCTCAAACTCCTGGCCTCAAGTGATCTCCCACCTTGGCCTCCTAAAGTGCTAGGATTACAGGCATGAGACAACACGCCCATCCAAAATTTGTTATTTGGAATGGAGAACCAAATATCTATTCTATTGAGAAAAAGATTATATATCTATTTTAAGTCAGCAAGTTTCTGCAATATACAATATAGGACAAAAATAATGCTGGAAATAAGCAGATATACATAATTCTTTTTGGATTGCAGTCACAGTGATTAACATGCTCTCACTTTCCCCTTTCCCTCCTGGAATCCTTCTCTCCTACTATACACCAAACCAACAGATGTACTGCATAACCTCCTTCAATAATGTCGCAGTATTCACTCAGTTTTGGCAGTGAGTCGAAATAGAAATTGGAGATCTAGACCAAGTAAATACTGTATATTTGGCAAAATCATCTGTGGTTGTGTTCTTCAGCACAGTTTCCCAGATAACCACCAGCTCTACTTGGCAACTGGTCTTTCCCACAGTTAAGGCTCCAATTGTAAAGTTGGCTTGGGAGATACTCTATTGCTGCTGGGTTTGGTACCATTACTATCCTTAAGAACTACTGTGCAATGGTAGAATAATCATTGACAAAGTGTTATTCTGATGAACAAATACTGACAGCTGGTCCAAAGTTTTAGCCTGTTCCCAAGGTAGGAAACAATTATATTAAAACAGTCTATATGGTTATTTATAAAACAAAGATGACTCTTTCCAGCAATTTGAAATTCCCAGATACAACTATGAAATTCTATTAATAACAAAAAAAATTGCATTAGAAGCAATTAAAGCACAAAATGTAGATCTAATATTTTCTAAATATTAGATATTATAAAATACTGACATACAATGTCAAGCGTCCATAACTTTTGAAGGTATTTTATTTCAAGGTAATTTCATAAGAATTCATAAGAATTGACCTACTCAGACTTTGGGCAGGATGGAAAATAAGAGTTTCTGTGAGGTGTGCCTATGAATCATAAGAAGGGCTTCTTAATGAGGTCAGCAAATAAGGAAATACATTTCAATAGTGACATTTGACTTTTAACATTATTTGGGGGTGGAGTCTTAGAAGAATTGATAGGGAACTTTTAACTTCAACAAGTGAAACTAAAACATTAACTCTGGTTCTTGTTACCTAATACAAGACCAGTGCCCAGTAAGGACTTTGGAATTCTTTCATAACAACTCCTTGGCAGGTGCACTTCACTTGTTCTGGAAGTGATGTTCACTTGCCAATGTCTAGTAGGACCATGTGCCACTGCCTCGAAATCATATCAATTCCTCTGGCTTCTGGCATAAACTGGCACATCAGACCTAATTAAAGCTTTAAGAAGAGTTTGGCAAATATGACAATTTAAACAAAGCAAGGGACTTCTCTCACTGCAAGTTAATTTCTCATTAATGATTAGTTCAATAAGAAAATAAGCAAAACAATGTCATAGTTAAGAAAAGCTATCTATCTTGTTATTGTCCATTTTCATGCTCCTAAAATTCAATAACCCAAGACAGTCCTATGGAATTTTTGGAGCACTTAGGTAGTACGATCACATATAAGAAAGAACTGAGGATTATGACTTTTATTGTAAACTATCCCATACTTATTAAAATAATTTCTCTTTTCCAACAAAGGATGTTACTTTTATTCACAGGGGTGACTAACACACACATCTCTTCCTTATAATCACTGAAATACTTTATACAGTATTAATTAGCAGCTATTTTCAGCATAAAAGTAGGATGCACAAAATAACAAGAATCTAAATTTGATGACAGGAAAAAACAGGCCTTCATATTCAAAATTATTAACCAATGTAGTTATTCTTATTTATTGAGTGGAAAATGTTGCATCTATTATTAGTTGAATAGCCTGAAGACAGTATATACCACATTTGAAAAGTTGTCTCCAAAAAGTAAATACTAGTTTGTTAGCAAAAGGAATTGTTTTCAATTCGGAATTGCTGGAATAATTAACCATAGTTTTCTCGATAGTTTACCATGAACAGCATTAATAGTAAAATCCTAAGTTTTTTTTTTTTTTTTTTTTTTTTGACAAATAAGAACTAACCAATGAACCGTTTCTATTCCACAGAGATAAGTAATGCTTCTCCCTTGTAATCATGTGAAGGAACCCCGCGTATCAATGATTAAAGCAAACTTAACTACATGAAATTAACAAAGATCATAACAGAAAATTACAAAGTGAACTATCAAGGACAAATAGTTTTGCAAATTCGACTTATGGAGAAATGTCTGTTATTGTGTTTTTCCTTCTATCCTTTTTTAAATCCTATAAATTGTCTTCTAAACTTCAGTTTGATTATCCAACCCTTCAGTAACAGTTCTCTGCTTAACATTTAAAAAATCAATATTTATTGTGTTTAAATTTATATTCTATTCCAAACATTATTAAGCACATATACAAACATGTAAAAGAACATAACTCCCCTTAGTATTTCAACTTTCCATTAAAATGCAAATGTAATGATTTCATTAGCCAGGCAACAATACCACCAGTCTTACACCAAACCAAACCAATGTCTTTTCTCTGTGAATCCCAACTTCCTTTAAGATACAATCTTATTTCTATGTTGGATCATTTGTTGATGAATATCTTTGAATGTAGGTTTCCCATTATAATCCCTGATTGAAGGCGAAAAAGCACAATGTGTGATTTGAGATATTAAATTCATGAATGTATTCCACTCCCTAAACAGGTAAAATATATAAATATTTCACTAAATTTTACCGCTGGAAAATAAGCCTTTTCTCAATTCCCAAACATTAGATGAAGAAGGGAGAACTCACTCAATGTAATTAAAAGTATATCATGAGGGGAATAACCAGCAAGTAACACTTATATTTCATTTGCGGCCTTTCCAGGAGTCTATCTAGGCCACACTTTATTATGTCATAGGTAGAAAACTCTCCATAGAAACCCTGTTAGCTTAATAAAACTAGACAAGCAGTCCCAGTGAAAAGATTCAGCAAGATGCGAGGAGTCTGTGCGTGCCTGTGTGTGTGTGTGTGTGTATGAGAGAGAAGAAAAGAGAGGGGACACAGAGAGAAAGGCAGAGAGATGAAAGACCAAAGAGAGAGGCCAAAAGAAAAATTTGGATGGGACTGTTACAAATCTGCTCTTCACTTCTTTGCTGGGACTGGGTTTCATTTCTTTCGGCGCCCCTGACCTTGCAGTCTTGCAACTCTCAACGCTGCGCTCCCCACCCCCTCCCGCCCCCTCCCCGGGCCTGCGCCTGCCTTTGTGTCTGCCTGTCACTTACCAAGGAACCAAACGAAGCTGATTCGGGAGAAGCACAAAGCCGGGACACAGATTTGTCCATAAATTCTCTTACATACATACCCCAGGCTGGAAGGCTCAGCCCAGCGCAGACTTATGTACCTTGAGAAAAGTGAGTTCTGGTCTTGTTTGGGGAACCGGAGAAACTATTCTTTCCTCTTTCACTCAGCGCCGCTAACAAAACGCGCGGACTTAAGAAAAAAAAAAAAACACACACACACACACACACAAAACCCCACTCAGTGTACTCTAATTCCACTCCCTGTGACATTCACTTCGTACAGCCCCCTAAAGGGGGATAAGGAGGTAGGAGGAGGCAGACACCAACCCAGACCCAGACCCTACAGCTGATAAAAGGGTAGAAAAACACCGTATCAGTGTTCTCTCTGAGGTTGTTCAGGATAAACGGGAGAGTCGTTTCACTCACACGAGAGAAACGGGGGCAGAGGATTAAAGGGAAAAGTAGTGCCCCCCAAAGCTGAACTATTTTAGAAAGGAAAGCAAATTTAAAAATCACTTTTCTGCGGATTAAAAGGCCGGGAAACCGGCTCGTCGGAGGCACAAAGGTAAGTTTTCTGGGTGAGGAAGGGACGAGCATTAGGAGGAGAGAAGAGCACACAGAACTACAGGTTTAAAAGGGGTATAGGGAATTAAAACTATATTTGTCAGCCATGTTGAAGAGGCTCCAGTAATTTGTGAAGCTTCCCTCTTCCCTCTTGGTATTTGTGGGTGACACTACAGGGTTTGCTCCCCAGTCCCTGGAAGCCCGAGAAAAAGCGAAGGGGAGAGGAAAGGGAGAGTTTCGCGGCATAAGAGAAGCGCTCTGACCTCGTTCTCGTCCCTCAGCCTTGCAGCAATCCAGCAGTTGCAGTCGGGTCTCCTTTCTAACAAATCCTAAAGGGCAGCCATCTTGCTTCCTTCTGCTTCTCTACGAAAGCAGCCTAGCCTCCGCATCAATATTCATAAGGCAGTTTGACGTCTGTTCTCATCACTCAGCGGGGCCGGCGTCTCGGGGCGGCCGCGCCGAGGGGGCGGACGTGACTCGCATGCGAGCGGGGCCTGGGCGCGCGGCGCTCGCGAGGAGGCGGCGGCGGCCGCCCGAGCTCTCGCCGCTGCCACTGCCGCTACCGCCGGCTCTCCTCCTCCGCCCGGGCCTCCTCCTGCTCCGCCCCGGCCTCCTCCCGCTCCGCCCCGGCCTGCGCTGCCGCCCTGGGGCCCTCAGCCCTGGCTCCCGGGGAATTAGCCCCCCGCACCGGGCGTCCAGCACAAAGACCGGCGGCACCTGGGGCCGTACAGCCGGGCGCGCAGTGGAGACCTGGGCTGCCCTCACGCCGTGCAGTGGCGCGGAGGGAGTGGTGCGCCCGGATGAGCGCGGGGAGGGGGCCAGGGCTGGCGAGCGCGGGGAAGGGTGCAGCCCTCGGGGACCCCGGGGACCTCGGCGGGTCTCCACCCCCGGGAGAAAACGCAGTGCAGGCGCGAAGGTCGGGGCGAGGTGGGAGGATGGGATGGCATGGGTGCCTGGACAAGGACGTGACATCCAAGATTTCCCTTTGAAACTTTTTGTTAGTCTGCACTCCACCACCACTTCGAGGTCCCGCGCACAAGCCCCTGCGCGCACCCACCTCCTCGAGAGTGTATCCGCACGTGCCCTCGCACTGGCCCCCGCCTCCATCCACTGGCACCTCTCTCCGCACCACACACCCGCTTGCGCCCACCTTACCCTCAGAGGCCCGCGTCTCTATCTCCCTTTAGATCCCCTTGCCGGCGCTATCTTCTCCCTTTTCTGTCGCTTTAATCTCCTTCAGCAGAAGCGCTCCTCCGGTTCACCGAGGGCATGCCCTTAGTGCTTTAGGGGCCTGTATTTTTAAAGACCCGACAAATCGGGAAATTGACCGAGTTCTGTTTCTCCCCGCCCCGGCCCACCTTCTGTTTACTTTAGCCACGTGGGCTGAGTAGAAGGGGGCGTCTCACAGATTCAAGATGGGTTTCTCACGAGTGACCCTCTCCTTCTCTCGCTAGGAGGAAATAAACCTGCACTTTCAAATGCTTAAGTTACCTCTCTTAAGAGCCTCTACTTTGAAGTAGTTTCCACCCGTACAATTAAGTAACGAAGAAACCGACCGATACAGAGCTAATTCCGAATGACGGATGCTTGATTTTCCCTGACATTCGGAGCTCTATAACTATGCTCCTCCTTTGACCGGAGTTTTTCTCTATTGTCGAGTAGTGTTACTTCCCATTCTAATGCTCTTTTTTCTAATCATCAACTTTTTGGTTGAAGATGAGATGAAGAACAAAGCCCCTATGAATCATCGTAAGAATCATATTATGTCAGATAGTAGTTTTTGAAATATTCCCTTCATCGTTAACATGTTGTCACATGACTGACGTTCAACTTGTAAGTAAGTATTTTGGTCACATCTTTTATGGGATCACTGCATAGTGATCACAGTACCCTTAAGTCAATACTAGTTACATTGTGTAACCACACTTTTTTTTTATCTTTCTTTAGAAGTGAAGCTCTAATTTTACGAAATCGAAATATTTCCTCTTCGAAGAGTGTAAAAAAAGGGAACTCCTTGTAAGTGTCGCATTGTTGCTAATAAGAATGTTTAGTGTGTCCAATCAAACATTGTTTGTTCCATTTTGAAACAAAGTTGACTCAGATTTCAGATTTTGCACAAACTAAGGAAAATAGTACATTTTCCCTTAAACATTTCATGTTTATGGGAATGTCATTCCATGTTTTCTAGCTGTACACTAAAGTGTCACTTAGGTCTTGGCAATTGTTAATACACTCTAAAATCCAAGCTGTTGGAAAGTTCTTTGTGATCTTTCTTTCTTTCTTTATTTCTTTTGTTTTCTTTCTTTCTTGAGACAGAGTCTCGCGCTGTCAGCCAGGCTGGAGTCCAGGGGCGTGATCTCCGCTCACTGCAACCTCCACCTCCCGGGTTCAAGCGGTTCTTCTGCCTCAGCCTCTCAGGCGCGCGCCACCACGCGCAGCTATTTTTTGTGTTTTTAATAGAGACGCGGTTTCACCATATTGGCCAGGCTGGTCTCGAGCTCCTGACCTGGTGATCTGCCCGCCTCAGGATTACAGGCGTGAGCCATCGCGCTCGGCTTGTGACTTATTTTTCAAGTCCAGGAAATAAAGTTCTCTCAAGACCACGACATACATTTATATAGTGCACAGATTGTAGAGTTGAAACATGGGCTTTGGAGTTTTACAGAGCTAAGTGACCCTTAACTCTATCTTTTCCAGTGTGACCTTGTGCATTTTACTTAAGTCTGTCGGTATCGGTTTCTATTTTAATCTGTTGAACAACCTGTAAGACATGAGGGTTGTGGTGAGTTTTTAATAAGAGCACTAGGTAAGTGCCCAGGTAGTTATTACTACTACAATAACAAACCATTTACTTCTAGGAGTTATTTTGTTTCTGATTATAGAATTATATAATTATATATCTTCTTGCATTTAATAATGTATGGAAAATATTATATTAACATGTGTTTAATATAAAAGTATCCGCATGTTCCTTTAGTTATATTTGGCAAATGATCTTTCAGGTCACCTCCTTCTCGTTTCTTCTTTGAAAACTGCTCTCTGTTGTAACAGGTTGTTCTTGCCTATTTGGAATCATATTTGGCTTGCAGTTGGTTTTACAACAGGCCCTGAACATTTTCTTGCCAACTTCTTTCTCTGCACCTCCACTCTACCCTTAACCATCATGACGTTTTGAAATGTAAAATAAAATACATTACTCCTCTTGGCTGTTATGACCTTTCAACAGCAAAAGGAAATAAAATTCTGAAGGCCTTCAAGTATAAAAATTTTAGTTGTTTTTTTTTTTCTTTTTTTGATTTTAAAAACTTCTTCCTTAGTTGCTATTTCTGGGAAAGAAAGGATATAGTTTGCATAATCAGTTGTTTACTGAACGCAGTGTGCGCTTGTATGGGTAATTCAGAGCTAGCTTTTATTAATCGTGTGCATTCTTGAGATTCCTTCTCCTATAGGTGTGGAAAATGTATGTTTAAAATATAATTTGCTGTTTAAAGAACAATTAATTATCAAATTCCTTACCATTTTTTTCCCTCAAACTAGAAATAGCAGCACTGCTTCCATACAGAGAGATCCTTGCTTCCTTAATGGAGAAAAAAGACTAATAGAACAAGTTCCACAACATGCTACTCTGTGTTAGAAAATTGACTTGATTGGCCTGTGCACCTGCTATCTAACTCAGTTCTCAGTCTTTAAGTCTCTTAGGGTGAAGGCAGTTTCCTGTCTGCTGCTGTCCATTAAAGAGCTGATGATGGTAGTTTGCTTTACAATGCAATTTTTTTTAATGTTGTACTAACGCAAAAGTAATAGGTGCATTCTTCATTTCCTCCCCTCCTGCAGACTAAAAAATGTTCTTTCTAGCCGGGTATGGTGGCGGGCGCCTGTAGTCCCAGCTACTCGGGAGGCTGAGGCAGGAGAATGGGTGAAGCCGGGATGCGGAGCTTGCAGTGAGCCAAGCCCGCGCCATTGTACTCCAGCCTGGGCTACAGAACGAGAGTCCGTTTCAAAAAAAAAAAAAAAAGACAAGGCAAGGCAAGGCAGGGCAGGGCAGGGCAGGGCATTTTCTTTTTTTCTTTTTTTTTGAAACGGAGTCTCGCTCTGTCGCCCAGTATGGAGTGAGTAGCGTGATCTCTGCTCACCGCAACCTCCGCCTCCCGGGTTCAAGCAATTCTCCTGTCTGCTCTCGAACTCCTGACCTCGTGCTCCACCCGCCTCGGCTACCCAAAGTTCTGGGATTATATTTTTCTTTAAGGACTTGATACTCTCTTCAACACAGAGAAATAGTTGTGATATACACTGCTTTGAAAAAATTGTAGTGGTTTAACAAAAACAAAATCATGACCTGTTGTTTCCCATCTCCAAAAACATGTTTCTAAAGTATAACATAAAGATTCTCTGCATGCTTAAAAGACAGTTGACTATCAAACAGCATAGCAGTCACTGTGGTGAAGAAGCTTTCTTATTTATTTTCTTTGTTTACATTACTACACTTTATATATAGGTACATATTTAACACAGAATACTAAGTTTTAACAGTCTCCAATAGATTAAATATTGAGATATAATACTTTAGCTTATTAATATAAATTATTATTAATAAAAATTATTGTCTAAACCCAGGGATTATAATATTATGAGAGTCTCGATAGAATCTCATGATTTCTACTTACTTTTTTCCTAATCTGATTTTATCTGGTTAATTTTTCTTTATATAATTTGAAAAATTTTAAGAAAAAATACAAATTATATTAAACTAATGAAATATTTAATTAACATTAATTAATTTAATATTAATTTAGCTGATATTAACATAAATAATTAATTTAAATAATATTTAATTAATTAATATTTCATTGGTTTAATATAATTTGTATGTTTCTTTAAAATTTTCAAATTATATAAAGAAAATTAGTATTAAATTAATGAAATCAGGAACTATCCAATGTGTGTACTAATTTAATGGGGCAAAGTAGAATATAAGATAAACTGAAAAGTATTGGCAAAGGCATTATAGAAGGAATATTACTGAGGAGGGAGGATCACTTAAGCCCAGGAATTCAAGACTGTGAGCCACGTGAGCCATGATTGCACCACTGAACTCCAGACTGGGTGATAGAGCGAGACCCTGTCTCAAAAAGAAAATGAAAGAATATTAGAATCATTAGTGAGACAACATTATGGAAATTACTCCACAATTATTGCAAATATTGCTAATACCAATCTCTCACAATTTTAGGGAATATTTTTTCTCTTTATAAATTCTGACTTCACAATCCAGTAACTGCTCTTTTTGTCCTCATCCAAATTTAGTAACTCACTTAGTATCTCATTTTATGTTGAAAGAATAATTTTTAACTTCAATGATGAATTTCAATAATCAATAAAATTTAACTATTAATAATTACCTCAGCACCAT
This sequence comes from Macaca mulatta, assembly GCF_049350105.2. Classification (NCBI taxonomy): domain Eukaryota; kingdom Metazoa; phylum Chordata; class Mammalia; order Primates; family Cercopithecidae; genus Macaca; species Macaca mulatta. Next base: position 114,567,515 of record NC_133410.1, on the reverse strand, counting down.
TTTATAGGACTCTATAGTTTTTTGGCATTTTATGTACATTATTAATATTAATATGACTTAATATTCAAAATCATGTCATATTAAAAATGGCATTTAATGTAATTTCAATCATATAAATATTAAAGGTGAGGTTAAGCGATTTATTTAATGTAATTTCCATCATATAAATATTAAAGATGAGATTAATTGATTTACTTAGGGTCAGACATCCTTACCAATCTAGATTTTGTGAATTAAGGTTTAGGCTTTTTTTATTATACCAAAGCTAACCTTCAGTTTGTTTCCTGCTTATCTTCCTCTAATTTTTTTCTCACCATTATTAGTACTGACTGATAAAGGAATCTTCCCTTCAAAACCTCATGGTAATTTTCTATTGTCCTTTGCTACTTAAAAAATTAAAAACTCAGCACCTACATTTACTTAGTACTCCGAAAGTAATTTTGTCTGTTAAATACTGGTTATGCACCAAGCATTGAACTAATTCTTTTACATTCATTATCTCTTTTAATTTAATGCTTATTATAACCAAGTAAAGTAGGTAATATCTTGTTGAGAATTAAGGGATGAGTAACTTGGTTGGGATAAAATAGCGGGAATAATTGAATTTTCTCAATCAGGGTTAGCTGACTCTAAAGCTGATGATCTTGCAGGCTACCTGGTATTGTTTCCCAATTTGGCAGATACAGACATCTATGTTTGCCCCATGATATGCTTTTCACACAGTATGTTTTATAGCAATAACATCAGTATTTCCTATGTCCTTCTCATATTAAAAGAAACCTCTTTTGTCTAAATCTCTACTTTATATAAAAAAAATCATTGCTTTCTACTCTGTTTCTTTAGTTTCTAATTTTGTGCCAGGAAGTTGACATTCTTGAAATCTTCAGAAGAATAATTACATTCATGTAATAAGCAAATGTGATACTGTACCCCTTCACCACAACCACTTTAACATGTGTCTTAACTGACTAACAATTGGTTTGCAAAGGTAAGTTCTAGTGTATGTTTTCAATATTGGCGTGGAATCACACCTTTGACCTGCCCTTGACTTTTATGAATGACTTAGGGTTCATTGCGCCAAGCGAGGAAGCTGGCAGGTGGAAAGAGCGCCATCTACTGAAATCGTTAATCGGACATGGGTCTTTAGTGATATTAATAAAAGACTCAGAATGGGATAGCACCAAACCTTTCAACTGGGAAAACAAATAAAATCTAATTTACGGAGCTTTTGAAAAATATGCATGACTAGGTTCCACTCCTCTACCTCCACAGGCCTCTTGGAGATTCTGATTAATGAGGTCTGGGACGGGGCAGGAGTAACAATACTTTTCCAGTGATTCACAATGAGATGTACAAACTGTGCTTGAAAATCACTGGGATAGCTTAATGTGTGAGAATGCAATAAAAACATTTGGTGTTTACACCTATTATGAATAGTTAATAGGCACACAATATTATCTTTCATAGAACATCCCATGACAAAGAACAGACATTGTATATCTCTCTTTAGTATAGTGGAACTCTTTTCTCTGCAAAGATCCTGCAAAGCTGCCTGTAACTCTTTTGATATTTCATATTGATTAAATATTTCTGAATTCTCTTAGGATAGGTTTAAAAATTGAGGAAGAGATAAATAGCAGCTGAAGAATGACTCATTATCAGTAGTGAATAAGAATGATTAGGGGGAAATGTAAGTAACGGGAACAATGCTCTGAAGCAGTGGGGAGAAAGAAGTACTGGAAGTTGCCTGAGTTCCATGTGTGAAGAATATTCTGTTTTGTTGTTGTTGTTCTCATGGGAAAATTCTGATAGAATTTTGTTAAAAATTTTAAAGTTTTTAAGCCATTCCTATAATCTTGGCAATCAGACCAGTTGAATATGATTTTTTTTCTTTTTCCAAAATAATCATCATGCAATAGTGTGTGAGTTGTTATTATGTGGCATCATGCTAACAGTTAATGCAATTATTCCTGGAAGGAAGACCTATAGAGATTAAACAATTTTTAGGCCCCAATAAGTTAAATTATTCCCTTTCCTACAGACACCCTATATGGAGAAGGCAAATTAAAAAGGAAGTAAGGTAGCTATTAGTTGATACCCAATTTTCTTCAAATCTTCTAAAGTGTGTTTTCATATTTTCTGGAGATGTGTGGGAAAATTGAGCTCTGACTTAGATCCAACTCAAAGCCTGTGGAAGCATGAGAGGCTAAGTAGTTTCCTGCGAAGCTCTGCACTACCAACCTCTGTTTAATTTGTTTTCTTATGTTATATCTCAGAGCACAATATTATTATGATTTGGCAGAAAACCTCCTTGATCTGTTAGTAATTAGGCATACCTCTAAAGTGAACATGGGTTGGTTGCCAGGCAATTGTTCTGCATTTCACAATGACTTGTATCCTCAAGAGAATAAATTATATCCAAGCAGGGACCACAAAACAGGGGTTTCTGACAGGCTAGGGTAGAAGGTGAAAACACACACACACACACACACACCCATTCATCAGAATAGCAAAAACAAATCCCAAAGGAGCATTTCATTGAGGTTCTCTGAAATCTTATGACCACTGGCCCTAGTTTGACTGGATAGGAAGAGGTAAGAAAGTGAGAACTATTGAAGAAGGGTTTCTTTAGCATGGATTAGTGGTCAGGCACATGCTGATCCTAGGGTGATGATGATATATTTTAATGAAGGGAAGTTTTCTGAAACCCCTTTAGTAACACAATGTCAATAGACACTGTCTACTAATGAACAAGAACTAGAGAGTCTCTAAATTTAAAATTGGTGAAACAGTAAAGTCATAATGTTGATAAGTGAGAACTGCTGTAAAGGTAAAGGTAGTGAGGTAAAAAATAGATATTCAAAAAATTTAGAAAGAGAAACTCCAAAAACACACTTATTGGAGGTGTTAAACTCAGGCAATAAGTATATGATAGGATCCAAGATTATAGTCCAGCCTCCACTACTAAAAACCTACAAAAAACTTTTAAAATGCATTATCTCATTTAGTATTTACAGTAATCTTGAAAACAGGTAAGACCATTATAATTTCCACTTTATTGAATTTTATTTTTTTAACACCAGGGAACATGTGTTTAATATATGAAGGAGCATGTCAGAGAGATTAAGAACTTGCCCAGGGTGACAAAGCAGGTGAAAAATTCTCAAATTCAAGTTTTTTTCAGTATTCTTTCCACAAACTAAAGGGAAATAAGCCAACTTTAATTCTTTCCTGAAGGCAGAAAAGAAGTTCTTACCAACTGGTAACATTGTATCTCAGGTTGATACATTTTCATTCCTTGCCTGTGCTCACACAGATAGAGGAGAATGCTACAGTAAAGGAAACATTTAGGAAGAGAGTGCTTTGTGTATTTTTTTTTAAAGTAGGCCATCCACTGTGATAGTAATTCTGTTTATTCCAAATGTGAGATGAAAGTTAATCTGTTCCCTAAAAGCATTTCTGAGGAAAAAAAATAAGTTATTCAAAGGCATGAAAGACAAAATGTTGGAGCTCTTCCTTGCTCTCTCCCCTCAAAAGCTACTGAGAAAGATGTTTGGATGAAGGGGAGAGAGGAGAGAGAGAGAGAGAGAGAGAGAGAGAGAGAGAGAGAGTGAGTGAGTGTAAGTAATGAGAAAAAACCATTGGACCAGAAGTTTATAAATTGAAAGTTTTATAAAAAGCTTTTTTAAAAAAAATTTGAAATTTATTGAAGCAATTTCCCTTTTTATTGATTAAGGCTGGAGGGGATGGGGCTTGGTGGATTTAGTTTAGAGTTTCAAATTCACTTATTTTCTAATGAAACAAAAACTCAGAATGAAACTTAATGGATACAATCTGGAATGAGTGAAACATTTTGCTCTAAACTGTTTTATGAAAAGACAAATTTCATATAATTCTGGCAAATAATAGTGTTCTCCAACAAGGCTGCTTACCAAGCAATAATGCTTTGTTACATATCCAGTATCTTTAGAAAAAGGGCAAATGTAGAATGTATTTATTATAGAATTATTAGCTTTTGGAAACAATAATTACTTTACTTGGTAGCATACATTTTTACTTTTGAGAGACTTTATTGGTGGCAGCCAATGGGAAAGATGTGAATTTTTGTAGTAATTTATAAAATTCAAACTCATAGCTGTGAGGTGACAAGGGAAATCGTTATAGGTCCCACTTTTAGTTGGGACTTTTGAATTGCTTCGCCCCTGAAAGGTATGTGCCATGAATTGAGAGGAGGAAGGAGCTTACCAAAGAATTTGAGATGAATAAAATCTAACCTAGTCAGGACACATTTACAGAATTTTTTTGTTTAAAAAAATGTAGAAATGAAGGCTTGTTTTTCTCATTTTCCATTGCATAAATGGTTGCTCAAATGCGAGTTTCTAATTTATCATAGTTTATGTTGATATATTAAGAGACTAATGTGTCATTTGTGTTTTGATTTCTACATTCTAGAGAGACAGTTTAATCAGTGCATGACCAAAAGCAAACAGAATAAACTGTATCCTCATGGAAGTCTGCCCAGGAAATCCCCAAAATACAGAAGGATCATAAGTAGATGGAAATTCTGTCATAGAACATCTCTCACAAGTGTGTTATAAGAATGACAGGGAAGCTACAGGTTACAACAGATTTGTGAACTCAGCCAAGCACAGTGGTGGCAGGGCCTAGCTGCTACAAAGAAGACATGTTTTAGACAAATACTCATGTATATGGGCAAAAAACTTGAGGACTGTATTTGTGACTCATTGTATAACAGGGTATTTTAGTTTCTGTTCTGTGGAAAGTGTAAAGCATTCCAACAAAGGGTTTTAATGTAGATTTTTTTTTTCACCCATACTGTTGATTGCTAAATGTAATAGTCTGATTGTGATGCTAAATAAATGTCTTTTTTTTTCCCCAAAGAAAAGGAAGAATGACATATTTGTTCTTCATTCTTATTTCACATTAGTAGTGGCATTTCTCATGCTCTATTTTCCCAGCCTTGTTCTATATTTTGAGTTATGTGAAGAAAAGTATGCCAGGATGCAATAAGAAGGGTGCTTAATATTCATCCTGTAGGTTCAGGGAGATCTTTCCATGGAAGTAACATTTGAACTGAGATCTTAAGAATGAATAGGAATTATTCAGGCCAAGTGGTAAGTCAGAGAAAAGTGCTTGCTTTAGATAAACGACTGTATCTATATTAAAGACATAAGACAGCATGACATGTTTGATGAAATAAAATTAATTCCAAAAGACTTATAGAAAGTAAAGAGGAAGAGTTCATACTATTAGGATGCAGCAGTTTGCAGGGATCAGATTATGAGGGTTACTTTAAATCATGGTAAGGAGTTTGGATGCTGGCTTAAGTGGACTGAGAAATCAATAATTTGAAAAGAGAAGAAAATGATTAGATTCGGGCTTTGAAAATATTTCTGTAGTTGCTGTGGGGAAAGTGGATTGAGAGAATACAATAACAGAGGCTAAGACATCTGTGAGGAGAGAGTAGAAAAATGAGAGTGGTCTAGATGAGAAATTAGGCAATAATAGAGAAGACAGAAATGGGTAGATCCAGAAGTATTAACAGAAGTAGCAGGAATGGAGCACAGTAACTACTTTGGAGCAGGGCGAGGCAGACGCAGGATTGAGGATGTCACCCAGGTTTCTGACCTGGCCAACAAAATGGTTGGTAGTAGCTTTCACTGGAGATAAAAAGAAGATAGAAGGACATGGGAGTAGCAGTTTAGGGGTTGTGGGAAGAAACAATCACAACGAACAAGTTAAGTTTCAGGCACTGGAAGGACATCCATTAGGAGCTACACAGTGAGTAGGTGGGTATCTGAGACCGAAATTCAGAAAAAAGATCCAGACTGGAGTTAGAAATTTGTGAATCATCAGCATAAAGATGGCAGTTGAAGAAGAAAATCTCATACACTGAGGGAGAAGAAAAGTGGAACTCCAAAAGAGAAACAGAACACCACTCTTGGGGTTGAGAGAAAGAGAAGGAGCCCCCAAAGGAGAAACCCAGAAGTGTGTGGTTTTATGGGAGCCAAATTAAGGAAATGCTTCCTGACAGAACATTAACAGGGCCACATACTTACTGAATTATCACCTGAGACAAGTAATAAGAAGTATCCCTTGGATAGATGGTGGTGCATTCATTGCAATCCTTGGCAAAATGAGGTTTAGTAGAAGAGCAGTGGTGACAGAAGCCAGATTGCCTGAGGTTGAATGCTAAACAGGAAGTGAGGATGTAGAGATAGTGAGTGCAGATGACTATTTAAAGAATGTTCGCTACAGAGAGGAGGAAGGAGATAGCACAGTAGCTACAGGGGGATGTGAGATTGAGAAAGGAATTTTTTAAGATGGGAAAGAATTGAGTATGTCTAAATGCTAATGGGAGAGAGCAAACTGAGGTGCATAGTTAAAGGGAAGAAAAGGTAACATACTGAATAAAGTCCCTGAAAAACTGGGTCTTTTAAAAAATCACTCCACTGACAAGCTGAGGCAGAGGAGAGGTCTTACAAAGGACTAAACCCGTCAAACCTCACCCCCTTCAGCCTTAATCAATAAAAGAGAATGGTTTCAATACATTTCTTCTGTCTGATAAGAGAGTATGAGAGATACCATGGGTTTGGTTCCAGACCACTAAAATAAAAAGAGTATCATAATGAAGCAAGTCACAGAAATTCTTTGGTTTTCCAGAGCCAATTGACTCAGTGTAAAGTTTTCTTCATATGGTTCAGGTAAGTATGTAGATTAAATCCTAAGACCTGAGGGAATTTTCACCACATGCCTCTCCAGAATTGGTGTATAGTCTCCATAGTTACTGACATAGACTAAAATAGTTATTTTCATTGTGCCCTCCCCCTCCCATGCCATGTTTTTCTTTTTTCTTTTTCTTTCTTTCTCTCTCTTTCTTTCTTTCTTTCTTTTCTTTTCTTTCTTTCTTTCTTTTTTCTTTCCTTCTCTCTTTCTTTCTCTCTTTCTTTCTTCATTGTTTTCTTTTTTTTTTGTTTTTGAGATGAAGTCTCGCTGTTGTCCCCAGGCTGGAGTGCAATGGCACAATCTTGGCTCACTGCAACCTTTGCCTCCCACATTCAAGCGATTCTCCTGCCTCAGCCTCCTGAGTAGCTGGGATTACAAGTGCCTGTCACCATATCTGGCTAATTTTTGTATTTTTAGTAGAGATGGGGTTTCACCATGTTGGCCAGGCTGGTCTCAAACTCCTGACCTCAGATGATCTGCACCCGCCCCCCCAGCCTCCGAAAGTGCTGGGATTACAGGTGTGAACCAGGTGCCTGGCCGCCATGTTTCTTACAATGGCAAAAGGACCTTCATCTGGGTGATGTACAATGATGGTTATGGTTTTAAATCTATGCTTGCTACTACAGTGACAGTTCTGTGATCCAAGAATAATCATAAGAATATTGCTTGTGCTGGGCACAAAGAATATGCAAGCATATCTTGTTTTATTGTGCTCCATTTTATTGCACATCACAGACACTGCACTTTTTACAAATTGAAAGTTTGTGGCAACCCTGAGTTGAACAAGCCTATTGGTGCATTTTCCAACAGCATGTGCTCACTTTATTTCTCTGTTTCACATTTTGGTAATTCTTATAATATTCTCAGTTTCATTATGGTTATATCTGTTATATTGATCTGTGATCAGTGATCTTTGATGTTACTATTGTAATTATTTTGGGTGCAACACTGTACCCACCTAAGTTGGCAAACTTAATTGCAATAAGTGTTCTGCCTGCTCTGCTGACTGGCTGTTCCCTATCTCTTTTTCTCCTGGGTCCTCCATATTCCCTAGAACATAGCAATGTTGAAATATAGGTCAAGTAATAACCCTACAATGGCCACTAAATGTTCAAGGGGAAGAGTTGCACACCTCACTCTAAATTAAAAGCTAGAAGTGATTCAGTTTAGTGAGGAAGGCATGTCAAAAGTCAAGACAGGCTGAAAGCTGGGCCTCTCACATCAGTTAGCCAAGTGGTGAATGCAAAAAAAGAAAACGTTTTTGAAGGAAATTGAAACTGCTATTTCAGTGAACACACAAATGATAAGAAAGCAAAATGGCCTTATTGTTGACATGGAGGAAGTTTTATTGGTCTGGATAGAAGAACAAACCAGCCACAACATTCCCTTAAGCCAGAACTTACTCCGGAGCAAGGCTGTAACAATCCTCAACTCTGTTAAGTCTGTGAGAGTGGTAAGGAAGTTGCAGAAGAAAAGTTGAAAGCTAGGAGAAGTTGGTTCATGAAGTTTGAGGAAATATGCCATCTCCTTAATTTAAAAGAACAAAATGAAGGCCGGGCGCGGTGGCTCATGCCTGTAATCCCAGCACTTTGGGAGGCTGAGGCCAGCAGATCATAAGGTCAAGAGATCAAAACCATCCTGGCCAACATAGTGAAACCCCGTCTCTACTAAAAATATAAAAATTAGTGGGGCATGGTGGCGCACGCCTGTAGTTCCAGCTACTCAGGAGGCTGAGGTAGAATCGCTTGAACCCAAGAGGCAGAGGTTGCAGTGAGCCAAGATCGTGCCATTGCACTCCAGCCTGGGTGACAGAGCCAGACTCTGTCTCAAAAAAAAAATTTAAAAAAAAAAAAAAAGAACAAAATGAAGCAGCAAGTGCTCATGGATACACTGTAGCAAGTTGTCCAGAAGATCTAGCTAAAATAAATGATGGAGTTGGCTCCACTAAACAATAGATTTTCAATGGAGATAAAACAGCCTTATATTGGAAGAGGACATCATCTAGGACTTTCCTAACTAGGGACGAGAAGTCAATGCATGGCTTCAAAGCTTCACAGGACAGACCAACCCTTTTCTTAGGGGCTCATGCAGCTGGTGACTTTAGGTGAAGCCAATGCCAGTTTACCATACTGAAAATTCTAGGGTCCTTTAGAATCATGCCAAATCTACTCTGCTTGTGCTCTATAAATGGAACAATAAAGCCTGCATGACAACCTATCTGTTTACTACATGGTTTACTGAATATTTTTAGCCCACTGTTGAAACCTACTATCCATGAAAAGGAGATTTATTTCAAAATATTACTGCTCATTGACAATGCACCTGGTGACCCAAGAGCTCTGGGAGGCTTGTGCAAGGAGAATAATGTTGTTTTTACACCTGTTAACACAACATTCTTTCTGCAACCCCTGGATCAGGGAGTAACTTTGACTTTTAAGTCTTATTTAAGGAACACATTTTGTGAGCCTGTAGCTACCATAGATAGTGATTCCTCTGATGAATCCGGACAATGTAAATTGAAAATCTTCTGGAAAGAGCTCACCATTCTAGGTGCCATTAAGAATATTTGTGATTCACAGAAGGAGGTCAAAATAGCAACATTAACAGGAGTTTGGAAGAAGTTGATGCTAACTCTCAAGGATGACTTTTAGGAGTTGAAGATTTCAGTAGAAAGTAACTGCAGATGTGATGGAAGCAGCAAGAGAACTAGAATTAGTGGAGAATCTGAAGATATGACTGCATTGCTGCAATCTCACGGTAAAACTTGAATAGATGAAGAGTTGTTACTTGTAGATAAGCAAAGAAAGTGGTTTCTTGACATGGAATCTGCTCCTGGTGAAGACACTATAAACATTGTTGAAATGACAACAAAGAATTTAGAATATTATGTAAACTGAGTGTATAAAGTAGCAGCAGGGTTTGAGAGGATTAATTCCAACTTTGAAAGAAGTTCTGTGGATAAAATGCTATCAAACAGCATCACATGCTACAGAGAAACCTTTGTGAAAGGAAGAGTCAATCAATGTAGCAAACTTCATTATTTTCTTATTTTAAGAAATTGCCACACACAGCCACTCCATCCTTCAGCAACCCCCACCCTGATCAGTCAGCAGCCATCAACATTGAGGCAAGACCCTCTGCCAACAAAAAGATCATGGCTTTCAGAAGGTTCAGTTGATTGCATTTTTAGCAATATTCAAAAATTAAAAGACGTAAATCTATTGCACACTTCATACACTATGGAATAGTGTAAACTTAACTTTTATATCCTCTGGGAAACAAAAAAAATTATGTGACTCACTTTATTGTGATATTTGCTCTATTGGTATGGTCTGGAACTGAACCCACAAGATCTCTGAGGTATGACTGTATTGCCTTCATATTCTTGTAAGAATTATGCAAGGTGAATATTATTATCCTCAGCTTACAGGTAAGTAAAAGCTCAGAGAAAATAAATAAATTCCTGCAATCAAAGAGCTGGTAAATGGCCAGGCATGGTAGTTCATGCCTATAATGCCAGCATTTTGGGAGGCCAAGGCAGGTGGATCACTTGAGGCAAGGAGTTCAAAACCAGCCAGGCCAACATAGCAAATCCCATCTCTACTGAAAATACAAAACAATTAGCTGGGTGTGGTGGCACACACCTGTAATCCAAGGTACTTGGGAGACTGAGACAGGAGAATTGCTTGAACTCAGGAAGTGGAAGTTGCAGTGAGCTGTGAGCCAAGATTGCACCACTGCACTGTAGCCTGGGTGACAGAGCCAGCCTCTGTCTCAAAAGAGCTGGTAAATCACTGAACTAGCACTTCACCTAGGTTTATCCATTTCAGATGATGAGCACCAGTGTAAAGTGCTCATTTTCTGAAATAGACAATGTTGTGCTTCAAATTACCCTCATGGCAGTGTTATGTTTTACAACTAATCTTCTCTGTTACACAATAGTGAACAACCCACAGTGGGAGATATTGGTATTGGTATACAAAAGAAAGAGAGAGTTGATGAAAAACTAGATCCAGAAATAGATCAATGGGAAAAACAAAGTAATTACTTTCAGCACCTATGTATCCCTTCACCTTTCCCATTTTCTCATGCCTTCATTTATTCACTCACTAATAACATATTTTTAAATTTACAGAGAAATTTTGTCCTCATGGAGCTGAAATTACTCAATTAGATACTTAAATTACAATTATGGTAAGAGATACAAATGAAAGGTTTGGAGACTTTGGGGGATGATAACAGGAGGGATACAAGCCAGTTTATGAGTCAACCTAATGTTTCCTTGAGGAAGTGATAGTTGGGCTGACCTTTGAAAAATTTGTAAGAATGAACCAATCCATTGAAACCTGAAGAAAGGAGCTTTGCTTTTTCACAGAGGAAATTGCCCATGTGAATGTCCACAAGCAGAATGGGAAATGACATAAGGCCAGTGGGGCTGGAGCCCAAAGGGTAAGCAGGAGACTACATTCAGACAAGACAGGTAAGGTAGGCAGGGGTCAGATCATCCAGGGCCGTATATGACACATTGAGTCTTCTAAAAGATTGTTATTGTTTTACCTACTCAAGATCTATCCCCTCTTTTGTCAAGTAATAACACTATGATTTATCCTTGGAAAACCTACCTTCAAATCACAGGGCTCAGGTTGTCTATCTTCAGCTTCAAAGCTGGGCATTTTTTTTGGAAGGGGAAGAGGGTATTTCTCTGTTACCCAGGCTGGAGTGCGGTGGTGTAATCTTGTGTCACTGCAACCTCCACCTCCTCGGTTCTTGTGCCTCAGCCTCCTGAGTAGCTGGGATTACAGGAGTGCACCACCACACCTGGCTAATTTTTGTATTTTTAGTAGAGATAGGATTTTACCATGTTGGTGCAACTCCAGGCTGGTCTCAAACTCCTGACTTCAAGTGATTCTCCCCATCGGTCTCCCAAAGTGCTGGGATTACAGGCATGAGCCACTGCGCCCGGCCTAAAACTGGACATGTGTTAATCCAGCCTTGACCAATCTGACATTAATCCTCCTTTCACCACAGAAATTACTAAGAGAGGAAAACACACAACCCAAGCCAGGCCAATAAAAACCAATAAAGTTAGTTCTGGGCCTTCTGCTTGTGTTGTTGGGGAAAAATATTCCCTCTCTGCTGGGGATGCTGATGTGATGGGATGTAAACCTAATATTACTGGCAGCCAGAAGGAAAAAACTCATTTTCTCAAAGGAAATGCCTTTTCTATGGCATAGACAACACAGAGGATGGTGGAGCAGAGAGATAAGACGGAAATCAAGTTGATATCATTGAGCAGATCTACTCCATAACTTTTAAGTTTTATGAACCAGCAAATTTCTCTCACCAAACAAGCCGGTTTGAGTTTTTTTCAGTCACTTAGATCTGAAAGAATCCTGATTTGTATATTTTTTAAATGGTGCAAGATTTGAAGCGTGGTAACAGACCCTTAAATGTAGAATTGCCTCAATTCAGGTAGTAAAGAGGCAATGAGGACCCTTCTTTCTTTAGCTGAGAAATTGACACAGATGTTGATTAACCTATCTTTTGTATCTTGGGGCTCAAACCATATTTCTACTGAGGCTGAAGATTAAAGGATGTATATGAAAAAAAGCCCCAGAAATGTATTTGTTCCTTTTTGTAGAGTTTAATGATGTCCTACATGCAAGAAACAGCTGCATTAAAAGCTGGCTTCTCTGGAAGCAGTAAAAACACTAAAAGCAACCCTTTCAGCCCTTGTCCTGATAGACAAGCCAGCCAAGAATCAGAAGCATTTTTGCTTCACTCTTACCTAAACTTAGTGTTAGCAAAGGTGGGGAGAGTAGAATAAAATTGGAAGCTATGAGTAAAACTAGGAATTCTGCCCACCTGGGGAGACAGAGCACTGAGGCCAATTGTTAGAATACAGAAACAACAAATTTGGAATCTAGAATCAAGGATTAGAATGCAATACTGACTCAGTTTTGTTGTAAACTTACTGAATTTACTGGAAACAGATTGTAGAGTTTAGTAAACTTTTAAGGAACAGAGGTTTCCAGAGAAATGCAAATACCCATAACTGAGTACTATGATTGCTCAACCCCTGAGGCAATACTCAGTCAGGATCCTAAACCTATACCAACAGAAACAGCACTATCAGTAGGGTATGATAACCAGAAAGTGGGTATCCCCAGTGCCTTTGTCAGCTGTGACCATAAAGGACAAGCAACAGGGGAATCCCAAAAGACAGATCCAAGAGGAGACTGAAGGGCTGACCAAGGAATTTGCCCCAAGGCCAGGACAAGGGGTTACTGCTGCTCCTGTCTAGCAGGATAGTATATATGCTAAAGAATGGTGATCATTTTCTGCCACCTCCCACCCATATCCCCTTTTTCAAGCAGGAGTTTTTTTTGATAGTTATTTTGTTTCCTCCAAATAAATGCATATTAGATTTCTTGGTTAGAGTTTCTAGCATCTATCGTAAATGAAGAACCTACCTGAAAACAGAGCTAAAATAGACCAAATAAGAGCTGGGAAATGCAGAGTGAGATGGAGTCCTGGTGTCATCATTTGAGCTCATTTTTTCTAGCTAAACATGAAGATGACCTATTTATGCAAGTTTTCACTATGTTAGTCAATCCCTCTTCCACTTCCCATTTTTTGGGGAGCAATCGACTTTTTGTCGGGTTTATGTCCTTCCCAACCTAAAAAGTCTTTAACCCAACAACAATGGGATGTCATGAAATGGATGTAAGCAGGGTTGGGATGTGATCAGATTTGAGATTTTTAAAGAACAAATTTTGAGTAATTAATCTTGAATGAACACCATCTAACTCTCTAAAAGTCATAAATAAGAATACTCAGTCAGCTAGTTGATTGTACCTATGTTTGTACTGAATGTTTGTAATGAGACAAAATGTAACTGCTTACATTTGCTATGAGAGATAATTATGTAACACGATCCAATAATATAATATCTTTCTTACTGAAGAAAGATATTTTCTTCAATAATTTTCCTAAAATTATATTTTAGGAAATATAATTTTGAGAAAATAAGTCAGCTTTTTAGTGACTTTTTATATAATCTTGAAAAAAATTCAGACATAATTTTTACCTTAAAAGAAAGTTTCATTTTGTTTTCCAAACAATGTTACCACCAGTTTACCACTTTCTAGTTATTTCTTAGTTTTTGGAAAAGTCACCAAGCTTCTTTAAGCAGATGACACAACTCATTTAAATGCATTTTTTTTTCCCCAGATTTATTAGAAAAAGTTCCATCTCAATGTATAACTGAGAATAACTTACTCCTTAGAATAAATCTCTATTGATATGACTATTCCTGGGAGTTTCATATATCTTTTACTGAATGTACTATTGCAGATATAAAGCAAGCTCATATTAAAGATGAAAAATCGCCTCCTCCATTTTATTGCATTCAAGCTTTTCTATTCTTCTGAGGTCTTAGAAAATTGAGGTCTCATATTTATAGAAAGATGTGTTAAGCCACATGATTTAATTATCAACATTATCAACATTAGGTCTAATATTTATGAAATCTGTTGTAAAAATCACATGATTTCATTATCATTAGAAAAATCTAGAAAGTTCTGATGCTGTAATGCCTATCTTGGCTTCCCATTATAATCTTTTAGTGTCAAGATACTAACCCACATATATTTTGGTTTATTACTTACCTTTCAGCCCCAAATGCTTCTTGAAACAAGATTTCCTTCTTTGTAACAATGTCTTTTTTTTCTCCATAATTCTCAAGACATTTTAATGAGGAAGAGTGATCCAAAAATCTGGGTCATTGCTTAATGATTGACCAAGAGATATTTGCATGAACAATTGTCAGAGAGTATTTCAGGTAATTCATTGTGCCCATTTTTAGAAAAAATGGATTGTAAATGTAGCATAGAAATATTCTTGAGACAGCTTATTCAACAATGAAATTGCTTACTAATCTAGATTAATGTTTTCCTTTGAGCAGAAGCAGAGGTTCATAAGCATGAAGCCTAATTTACTGTTTGACAGAGTCTGTTATTCAAAAGCAGGCTTGTGTGGCTAGTTATAAGTGACCAAGGTTTGGGGTAACCCTCTTGTGGTTTTACAAGTGATTGTCCTTAAAAATCTAAGTTTCTTCATGTGAATCCACATATATATTAGTGAAGATTCCAGCTTAGAAAGTAATCTCTCCACTCCCCATTCTATTTTAACCAGTATCTAAGTGTAGGTTTAGCCACAAGAAAATTGGTTACCCTCACATACTCATAATGTCATGGTCCTAGGGACACCTGCCAACTATTTCAAAACATGGACGGGATTGGCTAGCTTCAGTGAGACAAATGAAGTTTAGCTTAGAAAACTGACTTTGTAAGTGCTTTTGTTTCTACTGTGCTTCCCAGAACCTCATTCAAATTTATTTTTCAATAGTGTGGTCACTATTTACTGATCCCTGAGAAAGATAATCTTATTACTTTTTAGAGAAGAAATGTTCTTATCACATTAGGTTAAGGTCAATTTATACTCCAATTACTTTTCATTTCAGCATAGATTTTTCCATCTGTTTCATGGACAACTTCTTTAGCCAAGAAAAACAACCTCAAAGGCAAATATTTTACTGCAATGTCTGGTTTTCTTTAGAGAAGTGTAAACAATTGAATTTTTTGTTTCATAAAAAAAATAAAATTATGATTAGAGTTTGTGATAAAAGAGATATGCCATTTCCCTTGGGTCAAATATGAGTTCAGAAACTGTCCCTAAACAGCTTACATGAGGGACTAGGCTACACAATTGGATCAACTTCTATTCTTCCACAGAGGGAAACAGTAAGTTTTCTTATTTTAAAAATGCCAAAGATTACAACTTAGAAAGATATTTATGTATAATTTCCTTCTTAGAACTAGTTAACAATCCTTCTAAATATAAATACACCTCAGAAATTAATAATATAAGACTATGCTGGGAGTGGTGGCTCATGCCTGTAATCCCAACACTTTGGGAGGCTGAAGTTGTAGGAATGCTTGAACCTAGGAGTTTGAGACGAGTTGGGAAACGTACTGAGACCATGTATTTACAAAAAATAAAAAAAGTAGCTGGACATGGTGGCATGCGCCTAGAGTCCCAATACTTTGGGAGGTTAAGGTGGGAGAATCACTTGAAGTGAGCCAAGGCCATCCCACTGCACACCATTGTGGATGACAGAGTGAGACCCTTTGTCTAAAAAATTAAAATAGGCCAAGAGCGGTGGCTCATGGCTATAATCCCAGCACTTTGGGAGGCCGAGGCAGGTGGATCACCTGAGGTCGGGAGTTCGAGACCAGACTGACCAACATGGAGAAACCCTGTCTTTACTAAAAATACAAAATTAGCCTGGCATGGCGGCACATGCCTGTAATCCCAGCTACTCGGGAGGCTGAGGCAGGAGAATCACTTGAACCTGGGAGGCGGAGCTGAGATTGTGCCATTGCACTCCAGCCTGGGCAACAAGAGCAAAACTCTGCCTCAAAAAAAAAAAAAAAAAAAAAAAAAAAAAAAAAAAAAAAAAAAAATTAGAATATATCTATATAAGACAAAAAGAGTCAATATCTATGTGAGATAAATGAATGTTTTTATTTTTTTTTCCATATCCTTTTTGGAAGTAGATATTTTTATCCATAAAATATAAGATCTCGCCTGTAATTCTAGCGCTTTGGGAGGCTGAGGCGGGTGAATCACCTGAGGTCAGGAGTTTGAGACCAGACTGGCCAACATGGTGAAACCTCATCTCTACTAAAAATGCAAAAAATTAGCTGGGAGTGGTGGTGGGCTCCTGTATTCTCGGCTACTCAGGAGGCTTATGCAGGAGAATTGCTTGAACCTGGGAAGCGGAGGTTGCAGTGAGCCGAGATCACACCATTGCACTCCAGTCTGGGTGACAAGAGCAAAACTCCATTAAAAAATAATTATATATATATATAATATATATGTGTATACACACACACACACATACACACACACACGCACTTAAAGCTTCTGTTAAAAACCTTGCAACTTTTCCATGCAGCTATTTCAATTTTCATTGAATAGAGAATATATACCCTTGTTTTGTACTTTTAATTGTTCTGCTTATCAGCGTACTTATTAGGCATACCACCCTATCATTTGATGGGTATATACTCAGAATTGGTCATTCTTGAAATATTGGGAATACAGCCCTCAGAGGTTTTGGGAAAATCTCAATAAAAGAGCCACGAATCAGAAAGGGTCCCAGGAGGAAATAGAGGGCATATTTACATTATGATAATTTGAGGAGGGTTTTATATAGAAATATTACAGATGTTTGGAAAATGTTTGTAGGAATCACAAAGGGGAACACTATTATCACCCCTAGGCTCAAGGGGAAAGGTGAGAAAATGGTTACCAGAACCCAAGATGAAAGAGATGTATAGTTTATCCCACCTTGAAAGGAACTATGATGTTAGGATGGAGGACAGTGCCAGTCTGAGGTGATTCCACAGCAAAGGAGTCAGGGGAAGAAATATCCCATATTTACTCTTGACCCTGTCTGTGATCCATTGTCAGGGCTTCTTCTGGGCTACACTGCACTGCCTGATACGATAGCCTGGTCACAGGTGGCTACTGAAATGTGGTTTTAGGTGTAAAATACATCCCAAATGTTGAAAACCTAATATGAAAAAAGAATGTAAAATATCACCTTAATAATTTTATGTTAAATAAAAATGGTATCAATAGTATGGACATATATATTTGATACACATTATTATTAAACATTAACACATTAAATATGTATATATCAATATATGTAATATGTAATAATATCTGACATGTTATTATTTTTACTTGGTTTTTAATTTTAAAACATAGCTATTAGAAAATTTAAATTTTTAGAAAATTATAAAATTAAAAAACATATTTATACATATATCATACCATATCACGTAATATTATACCAGATCACATAATTTCTGTTAGACAGGACTAGGCTAAATTTACTAGAAAGTAGAGGATGTGGGAGTCTGTTGATACAGTTAATTACAGGCCAGCTTCTGGAGCACAGAAAAGGTTGGAGAAGGAGGGTGAGTGACCCAGGAGAGAACAACAGAGATGTTAATAAAGAATATTAAACCTAGAAAGATGTACCCTAAGTAAGTGGACATTTTTCTTGGTGATTTCTATTGTTGGTCTGTGAAATAATTTGTTAGGAAACTTGTCAGGACATTCCATATTACATGAAGACTCATATACATTTTTTCTTTTTAAACAGCATTGAGGGTGGAATACATAATCAGCTGAGTTCTTTCCAATTGTAACTTTTCACTTTTATGTGTGTTCCATTTTGCTAAGCTCTGAGTATAACTTGAAATTCATATTATGGAAGTATATGTAGGTCTTTAAGGGACAACTATAGCAGGTCTGACAAGTGGAAGACATTTTAAAAAAACAAATTTATTTTATGAGATGGAGTCTCAACATGTTGCCCAGATTGGTCTTGAACTCCTGGACTCAGGCAGTCCTTCCACCTCAGCCTCCCCAAGTGCTGGAATTACAGGTGTGAGCCACTGCACCTGGCCTAGAAGACATATTTAAAAATTTTTTTTGGGGGGGGATGGTGTCTCTGAGATTTGATTAACCTTTTTGTGAAAAATATTTGTTTAAATGTAGGCATTTATCTTTTTTTAAGTAAATATTGATTGGGTAGCTTTTATGTTCCCTCACTGAGCTTATCATCTAACATAATATTAGGAAAGAGATATTTAGCAAGCAAGCAAATAAATAATACTAATTTTATGTTTTATATATAATACATAAATTGTTATATATATTTTTGAAGAAGGAACAACAAACTAATGTATAATAATGACTGGAGTGTGACTATGGGGTCTTATTGTAGATTAGGATGGTAAATTAGTTTTCTGTTGCTATGTAACATTATCATGAACTCAGCCATTTAAAAAACATTCATTTATTTTATATTGTTCTGTAGATCAGAAGTCTGGCATGGTATGGCTGGGTTCTCTGCTCAGGGTCTCACAAGGCTGAAATAAAAATTCCGCTTCCAAGCTCATCGCTGTTATTGGCAGAATTCAGTTCCTTGTAGTTGTAGGACTGAGATCCTTGTTCCTTGCTGGCTGTTAGCCAAGGGCTACTCTGGGCTCCTGTAGCCTGCCACATTCCTTGAATTCCTCCATCTTTGTCAGCAATGGCATGTGATAACCTTCACAAACTTCACATCTCTGACTTCTTCAAACAGCCAGATAAAATCGAGTCTTTTTTTCTTTTTTCTTTTCCTTTTTTTTTCTTTTTGAGTGGAGTTTTGCTCTTGTTGCCCAGGCTGGAGTGCAATGACACGATCTCGGCTCATTGCAACTCCATCTCCCCGGTTCAGGTGATTCTCCTGCCTCAGCCTCTCAGGTAGCTGGGATTATAGGAGCCTGCCACCACACTCAGCTAATTTTTTATATTTTCATCAGAGATGGGGTTTCACCATGTTGGTTAGGCTGGTCTCGAACTCCAGACCTCAGAACTCCCACCACCTCGGCCTCCCAAAATGCTGGGATTATAGGCATGAGCTACTGCGCCTGGACAAAATCAATTTTTTTAAAGTATAAGCCCCTTTTTTATTTTTACTTATTTTAAATGAATAAATAAAAATTGTATGTATTTATGGTATACAATATATTTTGATATATGTATACATTGTGAAATGACAAAATCAAGCTAATTAACATATCTACTACCTCACATATTTTTTGTTTGGGGTGAGGACATTGAAATCAACTCTTTTAGCAATATCCAAGTGTATGTTACATTGTTATTAATTATAATTGGAATACTATACATTAAATTACCTGAACTTGTTATCTCTTGTCTTTTTTTTTTTTTAAGATGGAGTCTCACTCTGTTGCCCAGTCTGGAATGCTGTGGTGCGGTTTGGCTCATTGCAACCTCCATCTCCTGGGTTTAAGCAATTATTCTGCCTCAGCCGGGTAGCTGGGATTACAGGTGCCCTCCACCATGCCAGGCTAATTTTTGTATTTTTAGTAGAGACGGGCTTTCAGCATGTTGGCCAGGCTGGTCTCAAACTCCTGACTTCAAGTAATCCACCCTCCTCTGCCTCCCAAAGTGCAGGGATTATAGGCGTGAGCCACCACACCCAGCCTCTCTTTTCTCTTTGGTATAGCCATTGTAACAGCTATGAGGTCATATCTCACTGTGGTTGAGAACATTTATTTTAAAGGGCTCATATGACTTGGTCAGTTCCACCCAGTTAATCTCTTTATTTAAAGGTCAATAGATTTGGGACCTTGATTTCATCTCCATATTTCCTTTACAGCAATAGCTACATTAGTGTTTGACTGAATAACTGAGAGATGTGCGTATATCAAGGCCAGGAACCTGGAGGGTTCATCATAGAATTCTTCTTGTCAAGGATGGTTAAGAAAGCAAAAGGCTTTCTGAGGCATTTCCGTTTCAACGAAAGCCTGAATGACAAGAAATTACCAGACATACAAAGATCTAGGGGGTGGGGCTGAGGGAAAGAATTATTGCTAGAGATGTACATTTCAAATGGTGAATTCCTAAAAAATGTATAATGGAATATCAATTCAAAACTCCAAAAACTTCTGGAAGTATACAGACCATTATGTATTAGAATTTAATAATAACTGTATACCTACGCTTGCTGTACAAAT
Organism: Macaca mulatta; assembly: GCF_049350105.2. Taxonomy (NCBI): domain Eukaryota; kingdom Metazoa; phylum Chordata; class Mammalia; order Primates; family Cercopithecidae; genus Macaca; species Macaca mulatta. The sequence goes on along the minus strand of NC_133410.1, from coordinate 114,547,098 downwards.
GCTGAACTTTAAACAATGAGGTTTAGCAAATAGTAGTATACAAAGAACAACTCCTGAAGGATCTTATACTTTCTATACTTCCCAAACTTTCTACTATCTTCCTCTTTTTCGGGACACCAGCCTCTTGTTTATATTCTTCATGTATCTTTTCTTCCATTCTCCTCTTCCTTTAATGTCACATGGTCTTAATCACTATAGTATACTCATATTTATGTCCTTGCACAATCTTTCCTGTGATCTCACGTATCTAGAAGAATCCTTTTAGATACCTATCTTTAGAGAGTCAGCACTCTACCATTAATCAAAGGCCTGCTCTAGGCAAAACTAGGAAAAATGTTCTTTCACTGTCCTTTGATCTTTCCTTTAAATCCTTGTTGACTTCTTTCTACCACCTTTGCTCTACCAAGCAGTCAAAGATCTCAGGCCTCCTCCTCCTTTTCCAGTATTAATGCTCAGATTCAGCTAGATCTTACTGGACACCTTTTACATATATTAAAGTTTAAACAATTGATGAGTAGTTTCATGTGTGCAGGGGGTGTCTGTATTTTGACACTGGACAACTGATTAATTCATAGGACTGAGTATTTAATTATGAAATCTTCAGAATAACCAGGCTAGATGCCAACCATGCTCAATGTCCCTATGAACTGTCCTGCTCAGGAAAGCAGCACCAGGCTCTTTGTGTATTTCTTGTGTAGAGTCAGACACTAATTTGACTAGAGTCGGTACCTGGTCAACTGAGATTCACCCATAAAAATGCTGATGAGGCCGGGCGCGGTGGCTCACGCCTGTAATCCCAGCACTTTGGGAGGCCGAGGTGGGCGGATCACGACGTCAGGAGATCAAGACCATCCTGGCGAATACGGTGAAATCCCGTCTCTACTAAAAATACAAAAAAATTAGCCGGGTGTGGTGGCGGGCGCCTGTAGTCCCAGCTTCTGGGGAGACTGAGACAGGAGAATGGCGTGAACCCGGGAGGCGGCGGAGCTTGCAGTGAGCGGAGATCGCGCCACTGCACTCCAGCCAGAGAGACAGAGCCAGGCTCCGTCTCAAAAAAAAAAAAAAAAAAAAAAAAGCTGATGAAATGGATTGGTACAAAACATTCTGCCCAAGAAAAGTGAGACAATGAGCAAAGCCAACCAGCCTATTTCCTTCCGGAATTTTAACTGGATATTGCCGAGAGAAATTCCTAGTAAGTGTGTAAGAGCAGGATGAGAAAGCTAGTCAGGAAAAACAGCGATACTACAGGAGAGAGACCATGTGGGTAATAAAAGAGAAGGTAACTGGATTCCAGGTGTTTTGATTCTCTATTGCTGCCTAACAAATTAACCCAAAACTTAGTGCTTTACACAATCATTTTATTTGCTTATAATTCTGTGAATCAGGAATTTAGGCAAAGTGTAGTTGGGTAGTCCTGCTCCTCTTGGCACTGGTTGGTGTCATTCACTCAGTTGTGCTTACCTGGGGGTGAAGCTGAAATGGAAGTTCCAAGAAAGTTTTACTCACAGGTATGGCCCTTCAGTACTCCTTCACACACTCTTTCTCTCCATGAGGTTAGCTCAGGCTTCCTCCCTGCAGGGTGGACTCAGGGTAGTTGTTATTTCTTGCATGGTTGCTCACTTCCAATAGAGAGCATTCCAAGAGGGAGAAAGCATAGTCTATAGATCTCTGAAGGCCTACTCTTAGAAGTTCCATAGTCACTTTTGCCACAATCTATTTGTCAAAGTCTGTGACAGGGCCAGTCTAGATTCAAGGGGAGTGGAAATAGATTTCACCTCCTGATGAAAGGTGTGGCAAGACTTTGATGACATCTTTTAAGTTACTACATCAGGATTACCTTGGAGCCATATGGCTTAGTAGTTCTTTGTCTTTGTACTATGGAAATAGAAGGTCCCAGCAGATAGTATCTTTTGGAAGAGAAGATAAGATTAGAGGATTTTTCAGTGCCCCTTAAGTCAAAATCTGCTGATGACTATGTTCATTAACAATGGATTTCTTAAATCATGTCAAACAATATTCCTCTACTCTCGGGATATAAATAAAGACTTCAACTTTCTTTAAAGCTCTGCTAGCAATTATTTTTCTATGGAATCTTCATTAAAATACTTTATTAAGTTAGTAGAACAAATATATAAAACTAAAAAGTAAAAAAGAGATCTTTATGAAAGATTTCTTTAAAAATTTGTACGGAGCAGAGAAAAAAAAGACATCTGTCTTGCTTCCCCAATGATAGTACGAAGTACAACAGAAGGGAGTATGTGTTGAAAAGGGGATATTACAAGGGTTATTCATTTTATTTTGCCCAATTAATCAGGTGATATACAATTAATCAGGTGATATACATATAATATTTACTCATATATATAATATTATGAGTAAATGTCTTTCTGATTTATCTGAAATGAAGGGAGCTTTCCAGAATAAATGCTGTTTTCACATTTAATGGGCTAAAAGTATATCCGGAATGCCTATAGCATATGTCTCAGGTGTGTGGCAGAGTAGTGTAGGGTGAGGGCTAGGTAAAAATGAGGACAAGAGGCACACACAGTGGCCAAACTGGTATGACCTAGGGTGAAAGGGATGCTTTTGTTAATTTGTGGGAAATAAGACCCAAAACACTTGAAGACAAGAGGAAAGTCACATTACAACTAGAAGTTTTCTATCTTGCCTTTTTTCTTTTACAAATAACTCCAACAGAGGTTGAGAAACTCTCCCAAAGTCACAATAATTACTTGGGTATGAGCATTTGACTGTATGTACCTGCCACATCACACATGCAAGTAATATTTTGTACCTTCCAAACATCCTTTCTGGTTCCATTGTCATATTTTAAGATCTACTTCCCTTGGGTTTCTCTGTTTAAAGAGGACTTTGATCTTAACTTTAGGACTATTTCACCTGTTTTATTTATTATTTATTTATTTATTTTTGAGATGGAGTTTTGCTCTTGTTGCCCAGGCTGGAGTGCAATGGCACGATCTTGGCTCACAGCAACATCCACCTCCCAGGTTCAAGCAATTCTCCTGCCTCAGCCTCCCATGTGGCTGGGAGTACAGGCTCCCACCACCACACCCAGCTAATTTTTTATATTTAGTAGAGATGGGGTTTCACCATGTTGGTCAGACTGGTCTCGAACTCCTGACCTCAAGTGATCCACCCACCTCGGCTTCCCAAAGTGCTGGGATTACAGGTGTGAGCCACCACGCCTGGCCTTATTTTATCTCTTTTAAAAGAGATTTTATCAGACTTTAATGTGTGGATTCTGATTCAGCAGGTCTGATTAATTAGGCTTGAGATTTCGCAGATCTCACAAGCTCCAGGTGATGTTGGCACTTGTTTGTGGACTACACTGTGGAATAGTAAGGAATTAGGTTTTTGGGGTGTCCAAACTTGACCCTAAAATATTTGTGTAAATCATCAGGAAATTAATATTAGGTATAAATGCCAAATGAATTCTACTTTCTCAGGCTAACCAAAGATTTATTCAAGGAATATTTATTAAGACCTTACAATATGCTAGTCATTGTTCTATTAAAAGAAAATATGAACTTTTTTACTGTCATTTCTATTGTTATAATAAAATAAAGTGCCAATTACAAAAATTTTTTTTAAAGACAGTCTTGCTGTGTCGCCCAGGCTGGAGTGCAGTGGCATGATCTCGGCTTAATGCAACCTCTGCCTCCCAGGTTCAAGCGATTCTCGTGTCTCAGCCTCCTGAGTAGCTGCAAGTACAGGTGTGCACTACCACACCTGTTTAATTTTTGTGTTATTTTGGTAGAGACGAGGTTTCACGATGTTGGCCAGGCTGGTCTCGAACTCCTGACTTCAAGTGATCCACCCGCCTCTGCCTCCCAAAGTGCTGGGATTATAGGTGTGAGCCACCACACCTGGCCTAGTGCCAAATTTTTTCTTACTTAGACATCACTTTCTATATGCTCAAGCAGAGTTTCTTTCTGATGTACTTTGGATATAGGTTATATATACAGAAGGAGCTTTTACAGTCATAGCCTCCTTTATTCTGTCAGCATACTGTTCAAATTCCTGGAACTTGGAAATACTTTTGGAGATTACTTTCAATTAAATGTTTCAATAAAATATTTGACCAATTAAAAAGTGGAAAAACATATTTACTTTTAATCCCAGGGAAAAACCAGCCTGTATTGTATGGTGCTTGAACTTGTTAAATGTGCACAGCATGCTTTGTACAACCCTTGAGCTAGGATCACTGATTTGCTTTCATAGCTGCCCCATGTGGCCTTTTGTGACATAACCCAGGTCAGGCTGACCTGCCAAATAACTAACATTGATAAGTGCCGACCAGAAATGTGAGCTGAGTTATTCGGTACTGTCTTCCCTCATTGCAAGGGCAACAACCTCAGCATTTATTAATCCAATGTAATGCTCCCTTTGTAATTAACCTGGGAGCTACATCAAACATCTAATTGTACCTCTGACAGCAAGAGGGTAAGTTTTGTTGAGCCTTAAACCTCTCTCAACACATCTCTAAGAAGTGCAGTTTTGTAGCTATCAGTTGGTGGCTGTGAGAGAAAAAAAAAATAGCAGTCATGCTATTGCAACAGTGATTACCCCAGCCTCTTCTTTCAGTTAATGAAGTGTTGAAAGTTCAAGACCCAAGTTATTGGTAGAACTAATGAGAGTCAAACTACTATTAATACTTGCTGGAATGACTCTTTTAGGATTTAAAGCTTATTCACAATCATGCTTTGATAGGACCCTATTTTGTATGCATTTCCTCATTTGCTATATATTTGTTCATGCATATCTTTTTGTCATGTGAAGTATTAGCTACTTGAGAGCAAAGATGGTGCCACTTGTTTCTATGCTGTGCCAGTATACAGCCTTGTTCATTATAAATATTCAGGACTGCTTGGTAAATAAAAACAGAATGCAATCTGTGTACTTATCTTCTTTCTTAGCAAATTCTTTCTGCTTAGTACTAAGAAGTTTTCCTGGTTCATTCTCACCTTCCTGATTATGGTTGGATTAGAAAATTAGAATAATTCCTGTAAGAAGTTTAGATTAATTCCCATGATTCCCTGACTGACTTCTCTAGAAAAACCAAGAAGTGTAGATTACCTAAAATATCTGAAAATCTTTTGGGGCAGACTAGATAGACCTTGAATAATGGGAATATAGCAAGAGGCATTATGGAGGTGAACTCTTTTCAGTAGGGGTTTCAAGAAAACCAAAATTTACTCTTCAGCTTCCCTTCAATCATATATGTTCCATGAAATTCAAAAAGTAATGTATGTGAACATAAATTTACATAATTTTCCTGAAAAAATATCTCCACAACACTAATATTACATTGCTTAATGTGATGTATGATGATAGAACTATGGAACTGAAGATATCCTCAAAAAATATTAGCCATTGACTATTCTGGCTGTAAGTCTAAATCCTGGCTATGAGACTATTCTAGAAATGAGTCTAAATATAGACCCAAGCCCCACAGTATTAAAAGGTGTGCTTTAGTTTGATCACCCTTAGACCTAACTGCTCATTGTGTAAAAGCAGTGTGTTAAAGAGAACCAGTAATCCCTGATGATCATCTAACATCACTGCATGCCAGATACTGTATTAAGAACTTCATATGCATCAACTCATTTAATCTTCATGATATCCCTATAAAGTAGGTGTAATTTTTCTACCCACTTTACAGATGAGGAAATAGAAGTACAGAGAGATATTAAGAAATTTGTCCAAGGATACTCAACTAGAAGGCATGTAAGGGACTAAAACCCTGATTTACCTAGCTCTAGAGTCTTTGTTCTAACCTCCAGTACACTATGTGGCTCTTCTAAACCAAGCTTGCTTTAAATGACAGATGGAGATAGAAGTGTTGCCAGTTCCAAAACCATACTGTATAGGTGCAAACCTAAAATAAATACTTCATCAAATTGGTATAAACAGCTTTTCTAATCATGCAGATATTATTTTCATTTCTTGAAAAGATGCTTTATTACAGCAGAATAGGCTGAGGAGTTAGTTATACGGATTAAATATAATTTCATATGGATAGTCTGCAGCAGAAGTGAAGAGGAAATTCATATTTTGTCGACACTCCAAAAGTGTATTCAATTTGGAAGACTTTGCTGCACTCCATGCCCTGTCGTAAATAGAAAGCAATTAACTAAACTCTACTCTTGTAACAATAGCAATGGGGACTTTAAAAGGATAAACTGGCCGGGCGCAGTGGCTCACACCTGTAATCCCAGCACTTTGGGAGGCTGAGGTAGACGAATCATGAGGTCAGGAGTTCGAGACCAGCCTGGCCAACATGGTGAGACCTCTTCTCTACTAAAAATACAAAAAATTAGCTAGGCGTAGTGGTGGGCATCTGAAATCTGAGCTACTCGGGAGACGGAGGCAGGAGAATCGCTTGAATCCGGGAGATGGAGGTTGCAGTGAGCTGAGATCATGCCACTGCACTCCAGCCCAGGCGACAGAGTGAAATTGTCTTAGAAAAAAAAAAAGAAAAATGAAAAAAAGAGGATAAACCTCTTACATGCTTACATAACTTTACATAGATGAATCATCAAACAAATGCAATTTTTAATTCCACTCAGTGCTATGTTAGCATTTTTCTTCCTGCTCAGTCTTAAGGCTTGAAAGATATTATACATGCTTAATGTTGATGTGCATTATATAAACATTTCCTTATCACTGAACATCTTTCTTCCTTTCTCTCTTTTAACTGTAAATATTCTGAAATGACCATCTATGCACAGCTTGCCTGCCCTCCTTCTCTCCCCCATCCCCCTTTCTTCATTCCTCTTACCTCCCTTCCCCTTTCTCTTACTCTTCTCTTTTTTTTCCCGTAAGATAAAACGTGACCAAAAGATAAGAATATTTTTGTGACCCTTGAAACCTGTTGCCAAATTATTTACCCAGAATATTATACCTATTTATGCTGAAATCACCAATGTATGGGAGTATCATCCCTTTTCATATTTGCCAGAGTTGTTCATTATAATTTTAAACTTAATGTAATGATAGAATGCTTCCTCATTAAGAAAAATCCTCCTCTTTTAGAGAGGGTTCCTTTTAAAGGTTTTCAGTTTTTAGATTGTTAGAGAAGTAAATCTTTTGAATGATTAAAACACATTCAGTTACCTATACTTCTCTTTTTAGAGAGAGACTACCAAAACCAGTCTGTTCTGCACCATATATGCCTGACACCCATAAGACACATTGCTATGTCTGTCAAATTACCCCTCCTTGCTTGTCCACTCAAGATATTACACAACTATCTTAGTTGAAACAAAAGAAGTTCTCCTGCGTTAGCTTATTTTTTTTTATTTAATTAAAAAAACTTTTTAACCACAGGCTTAATTTGCATTTAGAGGTTCCCATTTCTTCCTCTCAATGTTACCCAATAGATACCACAAAGTAACTGCTTCTGTCCAGACTGGCAGTAGAAAACTGTTGTGGTTCTAATGATAAGAAGAGCACTAACCTCCAAAGAATTCAGGGTTCTTATTTGCAAAACTAATCAATAATTTGGTTTTACATACTCTCTCTTTGATGAAGTTCTAGTGGAGAAGGATGACGGACAAGGGTTGAGCAAGGTAGCTTATGCTACATATATTTTTTTTTAACAGTTTCACAATTTATTTATTGAAAGATTATGTTATTTTTAATTTTGAGAAACTTTTTATTTTGAAAACTTCAAACCTACAGGCAGATTACAAGGATAGGACAATGAATATTGTAGATTCTCACTCTACATTCATGAATTGTCAACATTTTGCCATATTTACTTTGTCTTCTTTTCCTTATACTGCATTTTTCTCTCTGAAAAAGCTGAGAGTAAGTTGCAGACATCTTACCCCTAAATAACACAGAGTATATCTCCATCTCCTGATAAGACATATATATAACCTACATACTATATATATGTATGTGTGTGTATATATAACCATAATACCATTGCCACTCAGACTATTTATCATTAACATAATACTATTATTTAATATACAATCCATCCATACCCAAATTTCCCCAGTTGTCCCAATGTCTTTTTTTTTTTTTTTTTTTTTTTTTTTTTTTTTTACGATGTAGGATTCTATCAAGGGTTATGTATTATCTTTAGTCTCCTTTAGTCAGAACAGTTTCCTAACTTTTTTGTTTTCATGATATTTTTGAACATTCTAGGCTCTTCTTTATGACAACCCACCTCCACCACTACCTTATTTTTTGGAATATGGAAGCTGTCTTTCTGACTGTCAGATCAATGTGTTTTTGACTCTATGACTCCATGTATGTCATTCTTTTATGTCTTTTTCCTCTCATATCTCTGTGCTATTTCCTTGTTTTTCTCTTTCATCAGTTTTTTAGGACAAATTTTTGTTTTATATTTATTTTTTTCATTTTCTTTTCTTACTCAACTTTTTCCCTTCCCTGTAGGCTCTCATCTGTTTCCTTGAGATAATACTATTTTTAAAAATTGTAATTTGTTTGGTGTTGTCTTTTTTCTAACTTTCTAGCACTTCCCCTCAAGATGATGTGCTCCCTGTAAAGACAACTCTGTTTTTACTAGTATTTTCCAAACTGTAAGTTAAATTCTCCTTTAAGATTACACTTGTTCTCTCTCTCATTTCCTCAGCTTCCTTTCCTTTAGGCAGGTCTTAACTCAAATTCTCATTTTCCAAGTTGCCCTAAATCAGAACTTTACTTTTACTAAAATGTGTTCATTTAGATAAAGTATATTAGGCTAACTTTGACTCTATGGTGGAAAAATGCATTTTGTCATATTCCTGGTTCAACATTCATAAGATTTTGTCTATTTTAATTGACACAAACCTTGGATTTGAGGTTTAAAAAAACAAAAAAAGAGCTTAACATACCTAAGCAAACATGCATATTGAAAATGGCTATTATAAAATGTCATTCCAATTATTTTGGGATAATAATACCAAATACAGTCTTATTTGAAAGAATGTTAAAGCTGAAGGAGCTTTAGAGATACTTAATTTACTTCCATTAGTTTTCATATGAGGAAACTGAGAGCCCAAATTACTTAAGGTCGCAATTGGTGGGGAAAATTCAAGGGATCCCATATCCTGATTTTCAGTTCAGCATATATTATTTGCTCTCACTCTTTCAATTTAATATTTTCCTGGAAATAATATTCAGAGATATAAGAGAACTCCTTGGAAAGCACTTGGAAATATGTGACAACGAAGAATTAAGAACACCTCATTAGCTATAGCATCTGGTTTAAAAAGATAGTCTTGCTTTGATGACTATTGCTGCAGACCTAACATACATTGAATTATTGCTTTGTATCTGACATTGTTCTAAGCATTTTACATGCATTCATTAATTTAATCTTCATGATATCCCTAAAAGTTGATATATTATCATTCCCTTTTACAAATGCAAAACTGGAGGCACAAAGAGTTTAAGTAACTTTTCTAGGGGCATTTAGTAACAGGAAGAATCAGAATGCACAGGGCCGTGCACCTAGCCACTGTGATATACTGCCTCTCTTGATTTTAAGAGCTTCAAACACAAAGGCCATTCTTTTTCTTTCACAAATATGGAAACTGAGGCACAAATGGGTTTAAATGTTTTATTTAATGTTACCCAGTCAATAAATGCAAATAGATATCCCAAACTAACTTTGCCTCATATTGAAAATTTCCCCAAATCACAAAGGTGTCATATCCCCCATTCTAACCGGATTGCCACATCTGGTGAGACTTCCCCAGAAATTTTATTCACAGTTACATTGGTTGATCACATTGTTTCTTCTTGCTGATGTGAATTGGCAAGATGGTTGTCTGTAGTTTATATCGCCTATTATTATGAAATTGTTTTTCTCTATACAGAACTAAGTTACTAGTATCTGCTAGGAGCCAGATATTTTCAACCAACTAACATCCTTCTTTTAAAAATGGAAAAGGCTAAACATGGTTCCTCATGCTCATAATCCCAGCAGTTTGGGAGGCCGAGGTGGGAGGATTGCTTGAGCCCAGGAGTTTGAGACCAGCCTGGGCAACATAATGAGACCACATCTCGTAGAAAAAAAAATACAAAAAATAAAAATGGAAAATAGCACTAAATTAAACTCTGCATGCCTCATTTATGATGAATTTGGTCATCATTTTCATTAAAGTACTAACAATGTCTATATGGCTATTGCTACAAAGGATTTTTTTTTCAAAAGGTCAATAAGGCTAGATATAACTTTACTATAGTCCATAACTAAGTAGATAATAGAAAATGGAAATTTTGGCCAGGTGTATGACATATGATCTGATTTATCAGTCCGGGTTGACCTAACACAGGAATAAATTTTCAGCTGATGATCTAAGTCCTGACTGTTTCGGAAACCTCTAGAAGGAAGAATTGTAATATAATATACTTGGTGAATAATGTATAACACCATAGTGAGTGACCCTCTATTGAATTTATGGCAAGTGGGAAATGATACTTAAAAAATGGGAAGAATTTGGGTAACTTTCACAAAGTTGTCCCCCTATTTGTGTCTGTCTCAGCTTTGTGTAGGCTAAAAGATGAAGATTACCTCAAGATGCAAAGAGGCATAGAGGGGCTCCTGAGACCGGCAAGGTACTGAGGACTTAAGGTACACCTTGAATTAAGTTTGACAGTACACACAATTTTTTTCTGACAATATGGAAAACAAAATGGTCACTAACATCTTGGGGTGACTACTTGTACAAAAATGACTGGCATCTCCAATAAAATTTCCCCTACTCTTTTGGGAAGCAGCCTACACAGCAGGTAATTACAGTTTGGCTGGAATGTAAGTCAGCCAAAGCCTTATCTCAATAACATGTCCTGCTTGCAAAATGAAGTGTAAGAGTGCAACTCAGGAAGAGTGCATGGCTGAGCAAGTGTTCTGGGGGAAAGACCTGGACAGAGAAAGAAAGATGAGAATAATAGGAAAGAGAAATGCTAAACATTCCTTTTGGGTCTTCTAGACGCTGCATAAAATTCCAGAATCTTATATCCCATGTTCATTATACAACAAATTATGTGGGGAATCTTATGTATGAATCTAAACATGTAAGGCAATGCCACATTTTTGCTGAGAGGATTTATTGTTGAAGAGCATAAAAATCTGACTTTGTTTTCTGAGGCAGAGCTCTGTGATATACCTAACACAAGTATTAAGCAGTTCACTACATTCAAATAAGTGGTCTCAAGTTCTCAGGAACTTTCAAGGGAAAGGTGATAAAAGAGACAGCAGTAAAAACCTTTGTGAGGAAAAGGTAGGCTAAGGCTAATTATTATTAATTATTATCAATTGAGACAGGGTCACACTGTTGTCCAGGTTGGAGTACAGTGGTGCAAACCTATTTCACTGTAGCCTCAACCTCCTCAGCCTCTCAAGTAGCTGAGACCACGGGTGTGTGTCACCATGCCTGGTTAATTTCTTAAAACTTTTGGGAGAGACAGGAAACATTTTTGTTGCCCAGGCTGGTCTTGAACTCCTGGGCTCAAGCAATCCTCCTGCCCTGGCCTCCCAAAATGTTGGAATTATAGGCATGAGCCACTGCACCCAGCTGTTTTTTACATTGAAAGGATGATCTGTGTTAAATTATCAGTGGGGTCCTTGGGCCACAGAGAAAAGTGCTACTGGATAAAAGATCTGCATTTTAGTTTTGTAAAGGAAAATAAGCATTGAAAAAAGGAAACCCTGAATGTGCAGCAATTTTATTTAAAATTGCATTACATTAATTTTTAAAAAAATAAAATAGAAAAAATTTAGGTTCAATTTGTCATATTGGGATTTGGATAGCATGTATACTTTGATGTACATCCATTCATTAATCTGTTTATCTGTCTATCTATCTATCTATCTATCTATCTATCTATCTATCTATCTATCTATCTATCTATGCCTGCTGCCATAGGAATCATATTTCTGGGCTACTGTGAAAGCTGCTCTTTTTTTCTGGTCCCTACCCTCAGAGGTCACAGTGGCTTAGAACCCAAAGAACTTGGGACTTAGTACTCAACATTAGGGAAGTCCAGATTTTCAACTGCATATGGTTTAAGTAGAATTTCTAGGATTCACCTGGGAACCTGAACTATGGATTTAATGGGAAAAAAGCTTTCTAATTCCAATTGACTGACATACAAAGGCATTTTGGAACACAGTCTGTTTTTAATCTAATTGTTTCTAAAACTTTCTATGCATTTATGAAATATATGTAATATATTGTTCTCTATCAAGTATGTACATTTTTGGGGACCGCAGATGCTGTGTCCATTTAGGGCCCATGGGAGATAGTTTATTTAGAAGTACAAAGCTTGTTCTCCTCACTCTTGGCTGACTTCTAAGGAATTATATCTCAATCCTGGGAACTTTTTCTGGATCAAGTGAGACTTTTTTATATTTATGGCTTTTCCAAAAGCAGATATTTCAACTACTTATAATTTAATGAAGAATTATACTACTTTTATTTTTAAAATTCCCAGAGAAAGTTCCCAAAACTCTCTTAGTCATTCAGGTCTCCCCAGATACTCCTTGACCTGTTCTTGCTGCACAATCATACTGGAGCCAGCACTAATTTCCCCATTGTGCATCCGGAAATCAATACCCTGCTGGCACACTGATGGTGAGGAGGCATAGGATTTATTTGCTGGCATTGGTGGCTTCAATCAATTTCCTTGTGCACTTCATCTTTTTTTAGATTTTGCAAATTTATGTCCTTGTTCCTTCCTCTCTCTTATTCATTATCTAGTTAGAACAGATTCTATAGTCATTATTAAGATCACCAGCAAATAAAGAGGAAGAAGTAGAGTCAGCCTCTTAGGAGGAATCAGATAGCCTCAAAAGTCCACGTTCAGTGTCAACCATTGTTACTTTGTTTGGCATCAAAAGTGGGAACAAGGATTAAGAAACACAGATTACATCTATCATCCCATAGAATAGCAGACTAAGACAGAATTTCATCCTTGTTCCTCATATTTTCTAAGAAGCTTTTGCCAAAGTTCTGAAACAGGAAACCAGAACCATTTCTCTGGTTATGTAAGCTCTTCTACCAGGGCAAATGAAGGATAGATGTACCATTTTGGGTATTTAGGAAAGAAATTTTAGCTCACACTGGCAACATGCTTTCTGGATAACTATGTATGGATGGCTGTTGTCATAAGCACCACCTTCCTGGACTACTGCAAAATCTGCTGTTCCTCTGGTTTTCCACCTTCAGAGTTTCCAGTAAGTCAAGACTGAAAGATAACAGGGACTTGTAACTCAATTCTTGGTTTGTATATTTTTAGCTACATCATGAGTTGATTAGACTCTCTGCAATTCACAGAACCTAACCATAGAGTTGTGAAGGTATAAATTCCAAACTCCAAATAACTGTATCCACAGATTTGGCCACAGGAATTGGGGCTGGTTTGGTGGACCCAAGGCAAATGATGGTTCATGTAATTGCTAATGCTTCTGATTCAAAGAGGTTGGGAACAGATAATTTGTTTTTGTGCTTGGAGCTTGGATTATGATGCAAGACTAGAAGAAACAAGAGGAATAGAAAGATCAAAGTAGAAGCTGGGGTGGGAGGAAACGGGCAAAAACACAAGCAGGGCTATTTATGAAGATAGATGGCAAGTAAGATGGAATGAGGTCACTATAATGTAACTTTAGAACATTTTCATAATACCAAAAAGAAATTTGACACCTATTACCAGTCATTCACCCTTCCTCACACTTCTCTCTTCACTGCCCAACCCAGTTGTTAGTAACCACGAATCAACTCTCTGTCTCTATAGATTTGACTATTATGGACATCTCATATAAATGGAATCATGCTATATATATATATATATATATATATATATATATATATATATATATATTTGCTACTGACTTCTTTCACTTCACATAATGCTTTCAAGTTTTATTCAAGTTGTAATATGTATTGGAATTTCCTTCCTTTTTGTGTTCCTTCTTTTCTTTTTATCATTGGCTTGCTTTTAATTACCTTTAGCCTTTAAGCTCTTACAAATGTAACCAACTAGGTTAGGATAGGAGGAGCTATTTCCCGACACTTCTCATGTAAACCAAATTTTAGGTTTTCCTTTGCAGTAAAACAGGCTCTTCAGTGTTTACAAGATTATTCCTGAGTTGTGAAAATTCTCTCTGTGTTTTACCCCCTGTATTCCTCTATTCAATCTCAGGCTGCTACAATCAGACAGACAGAAAGTGTGAAGAGACTTTTTTCTTGTATCTGTAGAGGAAGACTTAACAGCAGACAGTAACCGCTTTCACCTTTTAACTTTCAGATAATGTTCTATTGTATGGATATACCATATATTAGTTATCGATTCATTAGTTGATGGACATTTTGGTTGTTTCCAGTTTTTGGCTAATACAAATAATGCTGCTATAAACATTTATGTACCAATTTTTATGTGGACATGTTTTCACTTCTCATGGATACATACCAAGGAATGGAATGGCTGGGTCATATAATAACTCTATATTTAACAGTAAACAGTCAACTGCCAAACTATTTGCCAAAATGTTCACATCATTTTACAGTCACATCAACATATATGAGTGTTACAATTTCTCCACATTCTTGCCAACATTTGTTATTGCTGTCTTCTTGAATTTAGTCATCCTAGTTAATGTGAAGTGCTACACTATTGTAGTTTTGCTTTGCATTTTCCTAATTACTGATTAATGTACTTTTCATGTCCTTATTGGCTGTTCATATATATTCTATGGAGAAATGTATATTTAACGCTTTGCTCATTAAAAAAATTAGTATGTCTTCATGCACACATATGTTTATTGTGGGACTCTTCACAATAGCAAAGACTTGGAACCAACCCAAATGTCCATCAATGACAGACTGGATTAAGAAAATGTGGCACAGATACACCATAGAATACTATGTAGCCTTTAAAAAAGGATGAGTTCATGTCTGTTGCAGGGACATGGATGAAGCTAGAACAATCATTCTCAGCAAACTATCACAAGGACAGAAAACCAAACACTGCGTGTTCTCACTCATAGGTGGGAATTAAACAATGAGAACGCTTGGACACAGGGTGGGGAACATCACACACCTGGGCCTGTCGTGGGGTGAAGGTCTTGGGGAGGGACAGCGTTAGGAGAAATACCTATTGTAAATGACGAGTTGATGGGTGCAGCAAACCAACATGGCACAGGTATACCTATGCAATAAACCTGCATATTACACATGTGTACCCTAGAACTTAAAGTATAATAAAGAAATTAAAAAATTAGGATGTCTTTTTATCACTGAGTTGTAAGCCTTTAAACATATATTCTACATAAAAGTCACTAATTAATAATTTACAAGTGTTTTCTTCTATTATTTAGGTTGTTATATTAGTGTCTTCCAGAGAAAGAAAACCAATAGGACACACACACACACACACACACACACACACACACACACACACAGACATACACAGGCATACCTCAATTTATTGTGCTTTGCTTTATTGTACTGAACAGAGCTTTCATTTTTCACAAGCTGAAGGTGTGTGGCAACCCTGCAGCAAGCACCTCTATTAATGCCATTTTTTCCAACAGCAATATGCTCCGTTTGTGTCTCTGTGTCACATTTTGGTAATTCTCACAATATTTTACACTTTATTATTATTATATCTGTTACAGTAATCTGTGATAAGTGATCTTTGATGATACTATTGTAATTTTGGGGGGGCTATATGAACCATACCCACGAACTTAATCAGTAATGGTTGTGTATGTTCTGATTGCTCCACTAACCACCCATTCCCCCATCTCCCTCACTCTCCTCAGGCCTCCCTATTCCCTGAAACACAACAATATTGAAATAGCCCTACAATGACCTCTAAGTGTTCAAGTCAAAGGAAGAGTTGCATGCCTCTCTTTTTAAATTAAAAGCTAGAAATAATTAAATTTGGCGAGAGAGGAAGGTCAAAAGCCATGATAGGCTGAAAGCTAGGCCTCTGTGCCAAAGAGTTGGCCAAGTTGTGAGTGCAAAGGAAAAGTTCTTGAAGGAAATTAAAAGTGCTGCCTCAGTGAACACATGAAAAATGATAAAAACAAGGAAACAGCCTTAATGCTGATGTGGAGAAAGTTCTAGTTGGTCTGGATAGAAGATCAAGCCAGCCACAACATTCCCTTAAGCCAAAGCCTAATCCAGAGCAAGGTCCTAACTCTCTTCAATTCTACAAAGGCTGAGAGAGATGAGGAAGCTGCAGAAGAGAAGTTGGAAGCAGTGCTTGCTTATTGCTGTACCTGCTGCAGTTGCTTTCAGCTGGAGGAAATTTATGCTGTTTGTGTCTCAGAAAATCTGCAAAACATGCTGGTGACCAGTGCCTCTGGGGAGCTTGAAGACTGCAGAGATGTTCTCTACGGGCTCTTGGGACAATGGGGAAAATTATGTTTCACTGCGGTCTATTGGAGATTTTGGAAACTTGAACTCTGATAGAGGGTTTGAAGGAGACAATCAATTACTGTGTGATATTAGACACTATGGTGATATAATGGATTGACAGTTGTCTGACCAGGAAAGAATTGTAGCTGCTTCATCAACAGGATGTGTATCAGTTTTCCTTCATCATCTGAATAACCAGACTCTTTCAGTCAACCAGCTGTGAACTACAGCTCATTACCACACAGGCCCAGAAAGTCCTTCGTGTAGCAGTGCACCACGTACAGCTGTTGTGTGGAACAACCCAGAAATCATTAACGTTGGAGACAATGGTTGAATAAATCTCTTCAAAGCTTATCACAAGGAAACCGTAAGAACTGTAGGCAATGCGGATAGTAGTATACTCTATGCTGTAATCTTTCTTAGAACTCTTGAGAGATTCTTACTGTAAATTCGATTGGACAGTTAAAAATATGGGATTTCACACAACAAGGAAATGAGCCTTCTCAGATATTGTCACTGACCGGTGACTGAGTGCCATTCCATTGCATTGATAGAAATCTCACCAAACAGCATGTTGTAGCTCCTGGTGGCCAGGATGGAATGTTGAGTATTTGGAATGTTAGACAAGGTACTATGCCTGTATCTTCGCTGAAGAATTACGAAGCTAAAATGTAGGAAGTTCACTTTCACCCATTAAACCCAGATCCTCCATTTATTGTTCTGAAGATGAATTCCTCTGACATTGGGATGTTTCCACAGATGTACCATCACTCTTTCACCAAGGAGGAAGAGCTAGTACTTTTTTGTCTCATAGCATTAGTAAGCAAGCTAATGTTCACCAGTCTCTCAAAGTTCTTGGCTCAGCACTGATCCTACAAAAGACCAAATTGAAATCACAAGCTTACTTCTCAACCCTGTCTGTGAACCGTTTGGATGCGTTTTTGTCATCTTTATCCTTGTCTTGTTTGTGGAACTGATGCAGAAGCAGTTTATAGTACTGGACAACTTTTTTCATAAACTACTGTAATTATAAGATTTTAGATAAATGTATAATTGGCCTTTTGAATTCCACCTTTTGTGCAAAATTTTATTATCAGAAAATGTGACATTTGCAGGGGAAACATCAGTAAGCTACCGTCAGTGTCAATGCCCAGCTTTGGCTTTTGTTAGCTGGATATTCCCACAACAGTTGCAGAATCTGATAGATGACCGATGGTAAAACATGTGAACATGCGGAAGAACATCAGAGGGATTCTGGTGCCAATGAATAATACATTGCCTTCAGACAATTATTGACAGCTCATGGAACTATTTCTTCATTTTTGATGTTGTGGGACTTAACCCAACATCAGTGGTAGTTAGGGGAACAACCAAGAGGTTTCTATAATTTTTATCAGTATGTATACTCCTTCCTAGTGGCAATTGCCAGTGTTAATGATTATTCTTTTTATTGAAAATATTTTCTATAGTCCTTCTACACTTTATTTCCTTAATAATTTTAATAAACTTTTAAAGGAAGAATTGAGTAGAGCAAAAGTGAAACATTAATAGTTGCATTCAAAATTTTTTAAAGATAAAAATGTTTTGACAAGTTATTTTGTAAGAATAGGTTTTTGAGCAGAACTGTGTCAACTGCTTAGACTCAACTTTATTTTTCTTGAGTTTCACAACGTAGTTGAAAATTGCCCAACTGGACATTGTGCAACAAAGTAGAATTTGATATTGATAAGTGGACTGACTTCCAAACTAAAATTTGATAACAAATGTGATAATTATATGAGGATGTGGTAAGAGTAAAGAATTTTGCCATCTTTATCCTTATCTGCAATGTTAGTAATGACTTAACATAGTGTTTTAAGACAATTTTATGATATTGTCTTTCCAAAGTTCATTAGATTTTAAATGTATTATAGACCTAAAACCTTAATGATAAATCACAACTGTCACATAATTGAAGTGTTCATTTACTTTATAATTACAATAGTCATAATTATGGTGAAGTTTTGCTTTTCTGTCCAAATAAATATTTTCAGTTTTTAAAATGCCACCTTACCTCAGGGATTGCTGGGGTTTTTTTTTGTGCTGGGAGTAATTTTTAAAAGACTTTTTGTTACTATGAAAGTAATTCATTGCAGGAAAAGAAAATATAGTCAAAAGAAAAATTTAAATACAATTTCAAACAGACAATATTATTTTCATACTCCTTCCTGTCAATATATATAATTTTTTATAAAAAATGAAAACATCCGTGTTATTTTTTGGGGATTCACATTTCCTAGCAGTAAATACATTTTTTAACATATAGATTATTTTTTACTATGTTTTACACATTGAAAAAGCTCTAATCTTTTTTTTTCTTACACTTTTATTTTAAGTTTTGGGGTACATTTTCAGGATGTGCAAGTTTGTGACATGAGTAAACGTGTGCCATGGTGGTTTGCTGCACAGATCAACCCATCACCCTGTAATTAAGCCCAGCATCCATTAGGTATTATTCCGGGTGCTCTCCCTCCCCCTTCACCCTCCGACGGCCCCAGTGTGTGTTGTTCCCCCAATGTGTTCATGTGTTCTCATCATTCGGCTCCCACTTATAAGTGAGAAAATACAGTGTTTGGTTTTCTGTTCTTGTGTTAGTTTGCTGAGAATAACAGTTTCCAGTTCCATTCATGTCCCTGCAAAAGACATGATCTTGTTCCTTTTCATGGGTGCATAGTATTCCATGGTGTATATGTACCATATTTTCTGTATCTAGTCTATCACTGATGGGCATTTGGGTTGATTCCATGTTTTTGCTGTAGTGAACAGTGTTGCAATGAACATATGTGCACATATATCTTTATGACAGAATTATTTATATTCCTTTGGGTGTGTACCTGGTAATGGGATTGCTGGGTCAAATGGTATTTCTGCCTCTAGGTCTTTGAGAAATTACCACACTGTCTTTCACAGTGGTTGAACTAATTTACACTCCCACCAACAGTGTAAAAGTGTTCCTATTTCTCTGCAACCTCACCAGAATCTGTTGTTTCTCGACTTTTGAATAATCACCATTCTGACCTGCCTGAGACAGTATCTCATTGTAGTTTTGATTTGCATTTCTCTAATGATCAGTGATATTGAGCTTTTTTTTCACGTGTTGGTGGCCCACATGAATGTCTTCTTTAGAGAAGTGTCTGTTCATGTCCTTTGCCCACTTTTTAATGTGGTTGTTTTTTTCTTATACATTTGGTAAACACATTTTTTTTTACTATCATTTTGAACTGCTACTTAATATTCTAAGGTATACGTATGTGTATCATAATTTATTTCAGTTGGTTGCCTATTATTACTTCATGTTTCTAGCTTCTCACCATTATGATCAATGCTATAATGTCAATTTAATCTGTATTTCTTTTAAAACTGGCTTATCTGGGAGGCTGAGGCAGGAGAATCGCTTGAACCTGGGATGCAGAGGTTGCAGTGAGCTGAGATTGCGCCACTGCACTCCAGCCTGGGTGACAGAGCAAGACTCTGCCTCAAAAAGAAATAAACAAATAAACACACACATAAAACTTGCTTATCTTTAGCTGTTTTCATTTTTTGAGGTAGTTTGGCATTTTCTTATTAATTTACAATATCTTTTTATATATGAAGATTTTTTTCCTTTGGTTACATGACAAGTGTTTTTCAGTTTATTTTTGGATTTACTTATGGTGCTTTTCATAGAAGTTTGCATTTTGTGGTAAAAACAATAAATTTCTTTCATTGCAATTCCTGTCCCTGGCATCATGCTGTCCCTATCCTAGGTTTATATAAAAGTTAAACAGCAATTCCTTCTATTTTGTGGGGTTTTTTTTATATATAACGATTACTTTGGAATTTAAGTATTTAGTACATCTGAAGTTTTTTTTCTTTAAAAAGAAAGAAAAGTTGGAAGCCAGCAGAGGTTGGTTCCTGAGGTTAAAGGAAAGAAGCCATCTTCATAACATAAAAGTATAAGTTGAAGCAGCAAGTGCTAATGTAGAAGTTGCAACAAGTTATCCAGAATATCTAGCTAAGATAATTGATGAAGTTGACTCCACTAAACAACAGATTTTCAACGTATATAAAACAGCCTTACATTGGAAGAAGATACCATCTAGAACTTTCAGAGCCAGGAAGGAGAAGTCAATGCATGGCTTCAAAGCTTCAAAGGACAGGCTGTCTCTTTAGTTAGGGGCTCATGTAACTGGTGACTTCAAGTTGAAGTCAATGCTCATTTACCATTCTGAAAATCCTAGGGCCTTTTAGAATTATGCTATATCTACTCTGCCTATGCTCTATAAATGGAACAATAAAGCTTGGATGACAGCCTGTCTGTTTACTGCATGTTTTACTGAAATTTTTTTTTTCTTTTAGATGGAGTTTCACTTTTGTTGCCCAGGCTGGAATTCAATGGTATGATCTTGGCTCACTGCAACCTCCACCTCCTAGGTTCAAGTGATTTTCCTGCCTCAGCTTCTCAAGTGCCTAGGATTACAGGATGTGCCACCATAACCAGCTAATTTTTGTATTTTTAATAGAGACAGGGTTTCACCATGTTGATGAGGCTGGTCTTGAACTCCTGACCTCAGGTGATCCTCCCACCTTGGCTTCCCAAAGTGTTGGAATTACAGGCACTTTGGGCATGAGCCAACATGCCTGGCAGTTTACTAAATATTGTTGGCCCACTGTTGAAACCCACTACTCAAAAAAGAAGTTTATTTCAAAATATTGTGGCTCATTGACAATGCACCTGGTCACCCAAGATCTCTGAGAGAGATGTGCAAGGAGAATAATATTTTCATGCCTGTTAACACAACATTCATTCTGCAACCCCTGGATCAAGGAGTAATTTTGACTTTCAAGTCTTATTTAAGAAATACATTTTGTTAGCCTATAGCTACCATAGATAGTGATTCCTCTGATGAATCTGGACAATGTAAATTGAAAATCTTCTGGAAAGAGCTCACCATTCTAGATGCCATTAAGAATATTTGTTGTTTACAGGAGGAGGTCAAAATAGCAACATTAACAGGAGTTTGGAAGAAGTTGATGCCAACTCTCAAGGATGACTTTTAGGAGTTGAAGACTTCAGTGGAGAATATAATTGCAGATGTGGTGGAAGCAGCAAGAGAAGTAGAATTAGTGGATTCTAAAGATTCCACTTCAGTGGATGAATTGCTGCAATCTCATGGTAAAACTTGAATGAAAGAAGGGCTGTTGTTTATAGATGAACAAAGAAAGTGGTTGCTTGACATGGAATACACTTCTGGTGGAGATGCTGTAAACTGTTGAAATGATAACAATGGACTTAGAATTTTTCATAAATTTAGTTGATGAAGCAGCAGCAGGACTTGAGCGAGTTGACTCCAATTTTGAAAGAGCTTCTATTGCAGGGAAATGTATCAAACAGCATAACATGCAACAGAGCAATCTTTTGTGAAAGGAGGAGTCAATTAATGCAGCCAACTTCATTGTTGTCATATTTTAAGAAATTGCCACCACCTCCCCAAACTTTAGCAACCACCACCCTGATCAGTCAGCAGTGATCAACATGGAGGCAAGACCCTTCCCCAGCAAAAAAGATTATGACTTCCTGAGGGCTCAGATGATTGTTAGCACTTTTAAGCAATATTTTAAAATTAAAGTATGTACATGTTTAATATATAATGTTACTGCTCATTAATAGACCAAAGTAGAATGTAAACATAGCTTTTATATATACTGGGGAATCTGTCTGCCATAATATTCATGTGATTTGCTTTATTTGTGATATTTGCTCTGTTGCTGTAGTCTGGAATCAAACTTGTAATATCTTCTAGCATACATATGTATACATACACACATATGTTGAGAGAGAGGTTGAAACACAGAGGGAGAGATTTTTTTTTTTTTTTTTTTTTTTTTTTTTTTTTTTTAGACAGAGTCTTTCTCTGTCACCAGGCTGGAGTGCAGTGGTGATCTTGGCTCACTGCAACCTCCACCTCCCGTGTTCAAGCGATTCTCCTGCCTCAGCCTCCTGAGTAGCTGGGACTACAGGCACGTGCCACCACACCCAGTTAATTTTTTATTTTTATTTTTAGTAGAAACGGGGTTTCACCCTGTTGGCCAGGATGGTCTTGATCTCTCAACCTTGTGATCCGCCTGCCTCTGCCTGCCAAAGTGTTAGGATGACAGGCGTGAGCCACTGCTCCCGGCCGAGGGAGACATTGTTTTATGAAATGATTCATATGATTGTGTGCGCTGGTAAGTCTGTAATCTGTAGGGCAGGCTGACAGGTTGAAAATTCTGTCAGGAGTTGATATTGCAGTCTTGAATAGGAATGTAGTCTAGAAACAAAATTTCTTCATTTTCCCAGAACCCTTTTCTCTTAAGGACTTCTGTTGATTGGAGAAAGCCCACCTGCTTTATGAAGGGTAAATTTGCTTTCCTCAAAGTCTACTGATTTAAATATCAATCATATCTAAAAAATATCTTTACAGCAGCATCCAGATTGATGTTTGACCAAACAACAGAGTATCATGATCTAGAAAAATGTCCTATAAAATTAACCATCAGAGCTTTCTTTTTATTTGTGTGATAGTAGCACTCAAAGAGCAAACGTTTGCTAGTTTGATAAAGTCCAATTTATTATTATTTTTTGTCATTTGTGGTTTGGGTCAAATAAATCATTGCCCAATTCAAGGTCATGAGGATCCTCTCAAATAAATTTTCTTCTAAGAGTTTTATAATTTTAACTATCATATTTAGGTCTATAATTCATTTTGACTTAATTTTTATATATGGTAAAAATTCTGAGTCCAAATTCAATTTTTGGATTCCTTTTGGTTATTCAGTTATCCCAGCACCATTTGTTGAAAAGATTTTTCTTTCCCCGTTACTGTTTCTTGACACTTTTGATGAAAATCAATTGAGTTTATATGTAAGAGTTTATTTCGGGAATGTCTATTTCATTTTATTTATTTATATTTCTAGTCTTACTCCAGGAACACACTGTCTTGATTACTTTAGCTTTACGATTATATTTGAAATTGGGAAGTATGAGTTCTCCAATTTTGTTCTTTTGTTTTCAGATTATATTGTCTATTCTGGATCTCTTCCATTTTCATATACATTTTTGAATCATATCTAATTTTTGCAGAGGAGTTGTCTGGGATTTTAATAGATATTATGCTGAGTATACAGATACACTTGGGTAATACCTCCTTTTTAACAATATTAAGTCTTCTCATCTATGAACGTGAGATGTCTTGATATTTATTTATTCTTCTTCAATTTATTTCAACAGTATTTTCTAGTTTTCAGTATACATTTCTTGCACACTTCTGTTAGATTTAGTTCCCAGTATTTTATTCTTTTTAATGCTATTATAAGTGTAATTGTTTTCTTAATTTTATTTTCATATTTATTGCAAGTGTACACAATTACAATTGATTTTGCACACTGATCTTATATCATGTAATCTTCAACTTTATTTCTGCTAGTTTTAAAATTCCTTATGATTTTCTATATACAGAATCATATTACCCCAAAGTAGAGGTAGTTTTACTTCTTTTTTTCCAATTTGTATACATTTTATTTTTTCTGGTCTAATTGCCTCGGCTGGAACCTCCAATACAATGTTGAGTAGAAGAGGCAAAAACTGGCATCCTTGTCTTGTTCCTGATCTTGAGGAGAAAAAGTTTAGTGTCTTACCATGAAATATAATGTTAGATGAAGTTTTTCATAGATGCTCTTTATCAGATTGAGGAAGTTCCCTTCTATTCCTAGTTTATTGAATATTTCTTTTTCATCATGAAAGAGTATTAGAGTTTTGTCAAATGCATTTTCTGCATCTATTGAGATGATCATATGATTTCGTCTTTTGTTCTATTAATATTGGATATTACATTAATTGATTTTTTGGGTATCAAAACAACCTTGCATTCCTGGAATAAATCTTATTTGTTCCTGGTCTGTAGCTTCTTTTAATGTTTCTATTATTGGTTTGCTAGTATTTTATAGAGAATTTTTATGTCTTTATTTATAGGTTTATTGTCTTTGTCTAGTTTTGGTATTAAGGTAAAATTGGCCTCATAGAATGAGATGGAAAATGCTCCTTTCTTTTACATTACTAGAAGATTTGTAAAGGATTTGTGTTAATTTTTCCTTAAATATTTGGTAGAATTCACCAGTGAGGCCATCTGAATCTAGGCTTTTCTTTTTTTTGAGACAGAGTATCCACTCTGTCGCCCAGACTGGAGTGCAGTGCCCTGATCACCAGCCTTGACCTTTCTTGGCTCAGGTAATCCTCCCACCTCAGCCTCTCAAGCAGCTGGGACTACAAGCACATGCCACCACACCCAGCTGATTTTTTTTTTTTTTTGTAGAGATGAGGTTTTGCAACATTGCCCAGGCTTGCATCTGGGCTGTTCATGGAGGGAAATTTCCAAATTTCTAATTAACTTTTTTGTACTTATTATAAGTCTGTTCAGTCTATTTCTTGATACAATTTCAGTCATTTGTATCTTTTTTTGTTGTTGTTGTTGTTTTTTGAGACAGGGTCTCATTCTATCCCCTAGGCTGGAGTATGTGGTGTGATCTTGGCTTACTGAAGCCTTGACCTCCCAGGCTCAAGTGATCCTCCCACCTCAGCCTCCTGAGTAATTGGGACGACAGGCATGCAACCACCATGGCTGGCTAATTTTTGTATTTTGTATAGAGACAGACAGCCATGTTGCCTAGGCTGGACTTGAATTCCTGAGCTCAAGTGATCCATCTACCTTTGCCTCCCAAAGTACTGAGATTAGAGGCATGAGCCACCAGGCATATACCTGGCCTTGTGTCCTTCTAAGAAGTTGTAGATTTTTTTAAAGTTATCTAATTTGTTGGTATACATTTGTTCATTGTATTTCCTTAGATTACTTTTAATTTCTCTATGGTCCATAGTTGTTTCCTCTTTCATTCCCTATTTTAGTAATTCTCTTTTTTCTTTTTTTAGCTAAAGATTTTTCAATTTTATTGATCTTTTCAAAGAACCAAGCTATGGTTTTGTTGATTGTGTTGTTTTTCTATGCTCTATTTTATTTATTTATGTTCTAATTATCATTATTTCCTTCTCTTTTCTGGTTTTGGGTTTAATTTGCTCTTTTTTAAATTTAAGTTTCATATGGAAGAGTTTCAGATTATTGATTTGAGATCTTTCTTCTTTTTTAGGTATAGGTGTTTACAACTATAAATTCCTCTCTAAGCACTGTGTGAGTTGCATCTCATAAAGATGAGATTTCCAAGCAAGTTATCACTGAGGGCAACTAGAGCTTAATCCTTCTCAGGAACTCTTGTAGACTTTGTGAAATGCAGTACTCACAACTTATCCCACCTAAGGGCTGAGGGAATATCCACCAACTGTTATTAGTCACTAATTGAGGATTAATCCTGGGTGGAATTAATTATTGGGTATTTCTGGTCTTCTCCATAGTCTGGTGGTCAGAAAGGGAGCCTTCAAGCAAAAAATTGCAGTGCTGGCAATTAGAAGTTAGACCTATAAGCAAAGAAATGGAAATTGATAAGATGTTCTGTGCAAAACACTGAGAGCATCTGTTGCACGACTAAATGTGTCTTTTTCTTAGTTGCAAGGTTGCAAGGTGCGATAACTTGTCTTTTTTTTTTTTTTTTTTGAGTACATGAGAACATGTTCAAATATGTGCCAGGTCATTGGCTTCCTAAAAATCTTCAAAGTGTGGCAGCCCCTCAATCTTTGTAGCTGTTATCTCTGACTCATTGGAATATATGATTTGACAATGGTAACAGAGCTACTCACCATTTCCTGTTCATCATAATTTCATCAATATAGTAGACCAGCATAATTTTCTCTAGAATGTCAAGACGATCTCGTTTCCTTTTTACTACATTTTGACAGAGAACAGGATAAATAACATAGCTCAGGGACAAGGCAGTGAATGTGCATTGCTGTCCTTTCCACATAAATGTGATTTTCTTTTATCTTCATTATTCATGAGGATTGAAAAGAACACATTAACCAGATTAATAGCTACATACCAACTGCCACTGCCTGATCAACAAGTGATGTTGATCAGTTCTAGTCAACATATGACATCTGATACAGACATGCAACTGTGGCTCTCATTTAGTAATTTCATGGTAATCAGCTATTATATATATTGATGTCAACCAGAAAATGATATGGTGATGACCACAATACCTGTGCCTTCACATCTTGATTGTAGCATTAAGCTTGGATTTTCATGGAACATGGTATTCTGATTTACTATCTTAAGTGGTTAAGGGTAACTTCAAAGCCTTATCCTTGGCCTTTCATATAATAATTGTTCTTATTGCACAGCTCAAGGAACCATGTGAGTGAGTGTTTGTTAGCTGCTAATCATATTCATCCCAACTGTACACTCAGGCACAGGGGAAATAACAGAATGGGTATACAAACTCATCGTGAGATAGTCTTTGGAGAGGATTCATCTGCCCTTCAAAAGCCCCACTCTAATTGAGGTAGTGGAGTATGATGACATAGCATGTCTCCTTGTATTTTTGTCAGCTTAGAAACATATCTAATAGTCCTTGAAAGGTCAGAGTCCTCCTCTTTCCCCAGTGCATAACTTAGTCTGGTAAGTGGTCACAGTTTCTTCAGATAATAAATTTGGAGCATGTTGATTGTATATATTTGCTGTAGCAGTATATACAATATACCTTCCTTAAGGGGACCTTTAGGGATCTTTCCTTGCAGTGAACATTATCCTCTTTAATGACTCTTTTTTTGAGAATTGGATCAGATCTTAAAGCTTGAAGCTTGATGAATAATTGTGATTTTCCACTGTAGCAGCTGAAATCAGCCTTCTGTTCACCAGCAATTGATTTTTGTCTGTAGTCAGCTGCCCATCTACCTCACTCTTGATTGACTCCTGATTGTTATTCTAGATTTGCTGCCGATTATGGTTATTATTTCCACCTTGCCTGTAACTGTTAAGTGTTGCAACCCGTGTCTGATGTTTTGGAATTCTACATTGCCATTGATAGAGAGGAAATGAGTTCCACCATGATATAATTTCCTTCTATCTACTCTGTCCTACAGAGAAGAGCTGCCATTGAAATTTTCAAAGATAAAACTGGCTACTCTCCCACACAAGTTTATACTTTATTTTGTTAGTAAAGGCGTATCTTCTGGGCTCTTCTGAAGAACACAGAGCCAGTTTTTCTCCCACTTCTAAATCTTTCTCCAGCTCTCTGCCAACACAGTTCCAGCATCTCCACCATTATTACTATGGGCCATAAATGTGACTAAGTTTCAAAGAGGGATCCCAGTTCTGTATTAGGGCTGGGTCCAGGTGTTCTTGCCAAGGCATTAAATCCTGAGTCATGAAAGAGTACTCCAATGTCAACAACCTCTCCTTTATTCAGATTTATATACTGTCTGCCCAACTTAACCCTCAAAATCCACTCCCACACATATTTTACCAATTTCTGCCAGAACATATAAGCCAGTAATACAAAATGTGAATCAGCTATTTCTTTCTGGAAGAGGGCTTGTATTTCCCCACTTAGTGTACCCTGAAATGTGACTTTAATTATTGGTTTGGAAACTATAAGGAAAGGCAATGGTGGGTCTTGAGGAAGAAACATCATCTTGCTAGGCATCTGCTTCAGGTGAGATCTGGATAATATCTTCAGGTAAGAAGGACTCCTCTCTGGCAGGGGCAGTGGCTGCTTATACCAGTCTGGAGGATCCAGGAGAACTTAGGGTTCAATCTTTTTAAATGAATCTATAAATATCCCCATATCAAGTTTTAGGATTCTACTACTCTCCTATTATGGCTGTGTCTTCAGCTTTGAAGATTTTTCAAGGCTGCACATTCAGTCTCTTTAGAAGGTTTCAATATTTGACCTGACTTTCAGCATAGAACTACCCTTTGATTATAGGAGTTGAAGGTCTCTTTTTACCCATCCATGGAGGCCTTCTGATCTTCACAGGGTGCACCTCACAGGAGATAGCTGAACCCAGCATATTATTTTTATTTCATACTCATATTTTTTCAAGACCTTTAAGGCATTTAATGAAAGCCAGTGAATTCCATAATCCTTATAATTACTATTGCCCAATATCAATGAAAGCAATACCTTTCTTTTCCTCTGTATTTTATCGCATCCACTACAGATGAGAGTTGTGTGTTGTTGTTGTTTTTTTTTGAGATGGGGTCTCGCTCTGTTGCCCAGGCTGGAATGCAGTGGCATGATCTCAGCTAACTGCAGCCTCCACCTCCCAGATTCAAGCAGTTCTCCCACCTCAGCCTCCTGAGTAGCTGGGATTAGAGGGGTGTGCCATCATGCCCCGCTAATGTTTGCGTTTTTAGTAGAGACAGGGTTTCACCATATTGGACAGGCTGGGCTTAATAATTGAATGGTACTGCATGTTAGGTCTTATCACCATCCTGTTTACCACCAGTCATTCAATTATTGGTGTCATCTGAATGCAAACAATCTCGTGATAGGATCTCATTCTTCTGCTTTGCAGGATCATTGCTGGTACCAATTATCTTTTGGTTTCCCTTAAAGCAATGCCTAAAGTAAGAACTTGGGTACCATTAAAAAATGGGCCCAAAACCCCAACAGAAACTTCACCAAATAAGATATATAGATGCCAAATAAACAATAAAAAGATACTCCGCCTCATCCAGGAAACACAAATTAAAGTGACAATGAGATGGCACTACACATCAATGAGAATAACCAAAAATCAAAAACACTGACAACATCACATGCTTGTGAGAATGTGGAGCACCAGGAATGCTCATTTATTGCTGGTGGGAGTGCAAAATGATACAGCCACTTTGGAAGACAGTTTGGCAGTTTCTTATAAAAGTAAATAGGCCAGGCACTGTGGCTCATGCATGTAATCCCAGCACTTTGGGAGGCCAAGGGGGGAGGATTACTTGAACCCAGGAGTTTGAGACCAGACTGGGCAACATGGTGAGACCCTGTCTCAATTTTATTTTTAAAAAAACTAAATATACTCTTAGCATACGTATGATCCAGCAATTATCCTTTTGCATTTGCATTAGTTCATTTTCACATTGCTATAAAGAAACTACCTGAGTCGGGGTAATTTATAAACAAAAAAGGTTTAATTGATTCATAGTTCAGCATGGCTGGGGAGGCCTCAGGAGACCTACAATCATGGCAGAAGGCAAAAGGGAAGCAAGGCACTTCTTACATGGCAGCAGGAGAGAGAGAGAGAAAGAGAGTGGAAGTGTCAGACTTAAAACCATCAGCTGTTGTGAGAACTTCCTCACTATCACGAGAACAGCATGGGGGAAACACATGAGGGGCATGCAGATTTTTGTGGCCTGATTATTCATAATTACTCAAACTTGGAAGCAAGTAAGATGTCCTTCAGTAGGTGAGTGGATAAACTGTGGTACATGTAGACATTGACGTACTATTCAACACCAAAGAGAAATGAGCTATCAAGCTATGAAAAGACATGAGGGAAACTTAAGACGCATATTATGAGGTGAAAGAAGTCAATTTTAAAAGGCTGTATACTACAGGACTTCAACTATATGACGTTCTGAAAAAGTCAAAATTATGAAGACAGTAAAAAGATGACTGGTTGCCAAGGGTTACGGGGAGGAAGAGATGAATAGGTGGAGGAGCACAGAAGATTTTCAGGGCAGTAAAAAACTCTGTATGACACTATAATGGTAGACACATGTTATTATAAATTTGTCTAAACCTATAATAATATACTTCACCAGGAGTGAATCCTAGTGTAAACGATAGATAGGCCTTGGGTGACAATGATGTTTTAATGTAGGTTCACGGATTGTAACAAATGTTCAACTGTGGGGCAGGATGTTGATAATGGGGGAGACTGCATATGTGAGGACAAGCAGTATATGGGAGTTTTCTGTATCTTCTGTTTCATTTTGATGTGAAACTAAAAGTGGTCTAAAAAATAAAATATATTAAAACAAGGAATTTGGCCATAGGTAGTTTGTTTGGCAAGTGATCTCACAAAACCTGAGTGGTCACAGAGGGAAAGTGAGATAGGGAAAAAGGAAGAGCCAGTGTAAGGATACTTTATTGAGGTCAGTGCTCTAGGCAACATGGGACTTTTGAGAAAAACAAAGAAAGCCTGCAAGAATTACCCATCTGAAAGGTGGGAGTCTGAAACATTTGTCTTCTGACTTCCCTCTTGTGAGCTGCTCTTGTTTAAGTGGGCAAAAATGCTTCTATGACATTATAAAAGGCCTTGAGTTGCAACAGGAAAAGACAAGAGAAGCAGACACTTGAGGTGAGATTTTGGCAGCAGGAGGTGGTTTGGAATTGTTCACAATAGCACTGCTAGAATCAAAGCGTGCAGATCAAGATGTAAGGATTTAGGAAGGAAGTCTAGGCTAGACATATAAATGGGAAAATTATATAGAGGTGATATTGAAAAGATGAGAATGAATGAGATTGTAAAATATAACTTCTATTTTAAGAGGACAATAAAAGAGAATTCAGTGAAGAAGACTAAGGATTGATGATCTGCAATGTAGAAAAGGAATCAGGAGAGCATGATGCCACAGAAAACAAAAGAAGACAAAATTCTCAAAGGAGAGAGTGGTTTACATCTTCAAATAGAACAGAGAAATCCAGTAAAATAGGTAGTAGAAACATTCACTGTATTGATCATAATGTATTACTTATACAAAAAGTAAATCATTGTTGATATCTGTCTTCGTAAATTTCAGTAAGGTAGTAAGAATAGAAGCTAGACTATAGTGGCTTAATAAATCAGATGAGAGGGAGTAGAAACACTGAAGATGGCAACACTTTCAAGGTGATTCCAGAAGCAAAGTAGAGATACAATATTCAGGATTAACAGGAAAAGGGAAGATTCCTTCTTGGGTGGGTGTTTAGGTTCCAAAGCTGTGAATTATTCACCTCAAAGGTTTTCTTCAACTAGTTCAGTTGACTAATTCTTCATTGAGGAGTTAGATCTTTAGCCAGTTAATAGGACTCTCAGCTACTTTAGGAAATGCCTTCCTTTTATTTATCCCACCCCTTCCTCTTACAAAAGGACAGGCTTGAGTTACAACTTGGTTGTGTTCTACTCTAACCACCAGAATTTGAGTAAGGGCCGGGGTTGTCTACAGCTCGAAAACAGGAGGAAAAAGTGATTAAAATAAACACAAAGCTTGTTTACATTTTCACAGGAAACTTCCCACGACATATTAAAATGGAAACAAAGAGATCGAATTCAAGAAAGGGATGCAAATGTTGAAATTTTTTTAATCCATGGAGGCCAATTTTCTTTACAGTAAAAAGCCCTGCAAAAGAAAATTAGCCAAATGCACTACTGTTTTGCTGGCTGCCAGCTTTTCAGCATCCGGACACATTGTCGCACTAATTTTCTTCTTCATTATAGGCAGGCAGGAGCTTGAAACTCCCTGCTGAAGCAGAAGGAATCCGTGCAGATGCATATCGTAGGCAATTGCAATGTGACTCACACGCAGAGGCTGGGAATCTTGGGAGTTGAACTGAGGACAAAGTGGGAGGGATTTGCGCTTCCTAGGCTGGTCTTGGAGAGGCATTCTCAGGCAAACTCACTCTACAATCCCGTTTTTAATGTAAGCTTACTAAGCTACACAGCGCATCAGGGAGAAAGATGTTGAGGACTATAAAGAAAGCTAGTGCTTGTTGCTTGCTTTTTTAACCTCAACTTTGTGCTTCACTGTGCTCTGTTTATTCTGAAGCTTCCCCAGCTTTATATATGAGTTTATAAGAAAACTTTCTAGCTACGATTGGTGATGATGATAATAATATTACTTAAAATTTGTAAAGCAATTATTACTGGAGAGTAAAAAGAACTATGTGGATCTTCACCCTTGGAAGATTTGTTAGGAGATATTAAGATTAAGATTGACATCCAATTATAACAAGGGATGGGTAGACAGCTTTTCCTCTACCTCCTGCTTTTTTTCCTCCCCTCTTCACATTTCTCTCCTTCTTTTCTTTCTTTTTCATCATTCCTCTTTCTTCATAGGGCTGCTATTTCTGCTCTGATAACCTGTGTTTCTCATAGTGGCTACCATATTGAAGGACAAGAACAAAATGATGGAAGGTGTTAAAGTATCTGCTTCATTAAAGGCAACAAAACTAACACAAATTCAAGAGCACATATCTCCAGATATGGAGAAAGAAACTTCTACTGGCCTGAATTGAAGACCAGACACAGAAGCATATCCCTCTCAGCACCTTGATGATCACAACCAAAACAAAAAGTTTGTGATGTTGGAG
The DNA here is from genome assembly GCF_049350105.2 of Macaca mulatta. Classification (NCBI taxonomy): domain Eukaryota; kingdom Metazoa; phylum Chordata; class Mammalia; order Primates; family Cercopithecidae; genus Macaca; species Macaca mulatta. Next base: position 114,514,399 of record NC_133410.1, on the reverse strand, counting down.
TTATAACAGCTTTAAGGTCTACTACTTAAGGAAGACATTTGCCCAGGCTATTGCTGCAACTAGGCACTGAGAAAATACCAATGGAAGGGTTACAACATCTGTGATTGCATCAGGAACCTTGCTTGGGCTTCAGGTGATGTTACCAAAAAGTGTATACATGGTATCTGGAAGAAGACACTCAAGAGGTTTGCCTATGATTTCAAATAAATTGTTAAGGATGAAGTTGCAAAAATTAACAAGTCTGTGGTGAGATGGCAAACAACTTTAACCTGAATGTGGATAAGGATGATATCGAGAAGTTCCTGCAGGTGGTTCTTGAGGAACTGATTAATGAATTGAAACTGGAACAGAGATGCATAGCTGAAGAAGAGGCAAGAGAAAAGGAAACTGAAGGAGAAGAAAAAGAAGGACCTCCAAGAAAATTCACAGCAAAGGGTTTAGCAGAAGCTTTTGCAGAGCTTAAAAGCTCCTTAAAAAGTTTGAAAACATGGACCTTAACACTGAAAGATTTTCATTTATAGAGAGGAATGTTCATGGTGCATTTTCTGCTTCCAAGCAAATCTGTAATGAAAACAAGAAACAAACCAAGCAAACCATCATGAACATGTTTCTGAAAAGAGTGATACCTCCTCAAGAAGAGCCTCAGCCAGGTTCTTCAGGAGGTATTCCAGAGAAGACATTGTTGTCACAGGAGGTGACAGCTCTATGAGTGTTTATTACTTGTGAAGACTTTCCAGTGGTACAAGATATGGAGATAGAAAACAGAGATGTTGATTATTCTGTAGGCCCAGGCTAATATGGGTGTTTATGTTCCAGTTTTTAGCACAAAAATTTCAGAAAGTAAAAAAAAAAAATTCTGAGGATTAAAAAATATTTCTGTATAGCTGAATAATGTGTTTTAAGCTATATTATTTAAAGAGAGTCAAAAAGTTGGAAAATGTTTATGTGGTAAAAAAGTTACAGTAAGCTAAGATTATTATTGAAGAAATTTTGAAATAAATTTAATGTAGCCTAAGTGTTCAGTGTTTATAAAGTCTATAGAACTGTATAGTAATTAATGTCCTAGACCTTTGTAATCACTCATCACTCACTTACTGACTCATCCAGAGCAATTTTCAGTACTGTAAGCTCCATTCATAGTAAATGTCCCATATAGGTGCACTATCGTTTATCTTTTGTACTATAATTTTACTGTACCTTTTCTATGTTTAGATGTACAAATACTTACCATTGTGTTAAAATTGCCTACAGTACTCAGTACAGTAACATGCTGCAGAGGTTTGTAGCCTAGGAGCACTAGGCTATACCATATAGCTTATGTGTGTAGTAGGCTTAACCATCTAGGTTCCTTTAATAGGTTTGCACGATGACAAAATTGCCCAGTGATGCATTTTCCAGAGTGTATCCATGTCATCCAGTGGTGAATTCTGTACTTTTAGAATATTAGATACTATTAGATATTAGAGGAAAAGCTGATCTTGTTAATACCCAATATGGAAGATGCTGGAATTGTTCAAGTGGACATTTAAGTTACATGTGGTGGCCTCACATCTCAAGACCATGTGGAAGGTTGGCATACATTTGCCAGGTGAACACTCTCTGTCTGTCTGCCCCATTGTTCTTAGCTCAAGTTCTACCCTGAGCTGAGATGCTTGCTTCTTGTTTCAGCACCATTACCTTTGACTTGTGCATTAATGAAACTTGAGTGGTCTATATTTTCCAATGGGGAGGAAAAACAAAAATGAAGTAGAACCTTGCTCTGTTAAGTCCACTTTGACTCCTCTAGGTAATTCTGATTCTTCCCTAGGTTGACAGGGTGGGATTTTTCTTTTTATAGGTACCCTTCCTTCTCTCCCGCCCCTCAAGAGCATAATAATACATCAAAAATATCACATTCTAGATGCCCAACTGTAGCTGAAAAGTCTGTAGGATGTATAGCCTCTTTCTGGGACTCAGCACAACAAGAAAGTGCCTTGGATCTTCCATAGGGCCAATGCTTATAGACTGAAACATAAAAGGTCTGTACCATCTCTGGGCTCTGCAGATTTGTGTCTGTCTAACAATAAGATTACCTGCCCTTTCCCAACGACACCCTTCCACGCATAATTCCTGTGTTACGGTTTGGGTCTGTATCGCTGCTCAAACCTCATGTCAAATTGTAATCCCCAGTGTTGGAAGTGGGGCCTGGTGGGAGGTGATTGGATCATGCGTGCAGTTTCTAATGGTTTAATATCATCCCTCTTGCTGCTGTTCTTATGATATTGAGTGAGTTCTCATGAGATCTATTTGTTTAAATGTGTGTAGCACCTTTCCCCCATCTCTCTTTATCCTGCTCTGGCCATGTGAAGACACGCTTGCTTCGCCTTTGCCTTCCACCATGATTGTAAGTTTTCTGAGGCTTCACTAGCCATGCTTCCTGTGCAGCCTGCAGAACTGTGAGCCAATTAAACCTCTTTTCTGATAAATTATCCAGCCTCAGGTTTTCTTTATACTAGTGAAAGAACAGACTAACACACTCTACTTCTAGATTTCACAAGCATAACAAAGAAGTTAAGTTTTGTGATCACACTGGACCCTGAATCTTCTCAGTGGAATCAGTGTTCCCTTTGGAATGGAGGCTTAAAATCCCCCTGGGGACAAAAGAGTTGGTCTTTTTTGAAGTTAGAGATGAAAAGAGACTCTACCTTTCTTCCCTCAATTTGGGAAGGACGATGGCGCTTCCCATGGGACTCTATTATCCACCCCCACCTGCAAATTAGCTCAAGGTTTTATTGTTTAATCACTTCATGCTCAATGTTGTGTACATTACAATAGCATGTTGAAAAAAAATGCTCTTGAGGGGTGGGAGAGAAGGAAGGCACTTAAAGTTACAAAAGCAAGACAATTTTATTAAACTGGAACCTAACCATGACATTCTTGGCTATAAAGCAGAATTTAGTTCAGGGAGTTTTAGTTTCATTACTAAAGTGATGCTGCATCAACCTTTAAATAATACTCCATTCATGATTCAAATTTAGTTCAAGACCAGTGGGTGTTCAAAATGAAGCCCTGAGCTAAAATCTTCATTTCTAGGAGAGTGGCTGCAGATGCTAATTTAGATTTATGAAGAAAGACAATGGTCTGTGGCAAACTAAGCAGAACAGCTGGGAAACCATTGGTATTCTGGGAGGACACTTCCTAATTAAGTTGTACACTTCCCTCTCCTACTCTCAAGACCCATCAGTTGTTGTTCATGGCAGATAACTTACCATTTGTAATTGTTTTCATTTTCCTTCTTTAATTTCTTGGATTTTTATTTCTGCTAGGAAATTTTGAAAATTATCTAATCCATTGGACAGCTCTTTCCCTAAAAGAAACATAAACTTGAATTGAAAATTAACTATTGTTTCTGAGGCCCAGGCATGTAGAAGTTTTCTCCTTTTGCAAAAATATGACAGAATAAGCTTGTCATAATTGTCCTTGCATGCACTGGCCCAGATTTCTCTCACAGACATATAGAGAATTGCTGGGGATGGAAGGAAGAGTGGCAAATGCAGGCATCACTTTTGATTTCAAAACATCAAGGACGCCCTAGTTATAGTGAAAACTTAACTTTAGAAACTCATCCTATTCTAGGTGCCATTCTTAATTTCTTTCCTTACTCTGGTTCTCTCCTCCCCTTATCTCTGTCCCACCTTTTCCCCTACTTTATTCGCACTTTGAACTTGACTAAATTCAAAGTGCCGGGTTTAGGAAGTACCTACTTATTGATGGCAAAGGGTGTTTGTTATTTGATCAAAAGAGTCAGTGGTTCTCAAGAAACCGAAGTCAAATGATTGAACTATTCACAATTCTGGCTTTCATGGGGAGGGCCAGTGTCATGGCTTGAATATCTGTCTCCTCTAAAACTCATGTTGAAGTTTAATTGCCATTGTAACAGTGTCAAGAGGTGAGACGTTTAAGAGGTGACTAGGCAATGAGGTCTCTGACCCTCGTGAGTACATTAACGGTATTGTCTTGGAAGTGGTTTATTATAAATGGGTAAGTTAGGCCCCCTTCTCTTTCTCTCTATCTTTCTTCCTTTATCTCTCCTTCTCCCTCTCCTTCTCTTTTCTTCTCTTGCTGTTCTGCCCTCCACCATGGGATGAGTCAGCAAGAAGGTCCTTGCAAGATGCCAGACCCTCAATCTTGGACTTCTAGCCTCCAGAACCATGAGCCAATAAATTTCTGTTCATGGTAAATTACCCAGTCTTAGGTATTCTGTTATAGTAGCACAAAATGTACTAAGACAGCCAGCATGATGGAAAGAACATAGTTCCAACCTTCCCCAGAAGCTAATATGGTAGAAGGAAGGTAATGTGTTTATTTCCTAGCCCTTCTATTATCACAGACTAGTTGTACCAAACTCAAAGTCTTCACTTGCTTTTTATAATCTCATATGTTTTCTTCCCTTTCCTCTGCTTAGGCACAGGTTTCTTGTTTATCAAACTATACTGAATAATGTATTAGGAGGCCGAAAGTGAGTATGCTGTCTTATAAAAGTCTGGCTTAAGAACAGTGATGTGCTGGTGAATGTTTAACAACTGGCTATCTGAATAAAAATTCCTAATTTACAGTATTTACTGATTTCTGTGGTGTAAATACTCCCACTATGGCTGATTTCAAGCTACCAATGTGAGGCCACTGAACTTGGAGTTGGGAAAGAGATGTGCACCGTTGGCTTTTGTAAGCTAGTACTAGCTGGCTGTAGCACACCACTGAATATATGCTAAGTGCTTAGAACATGGCCTGGAATGCAGTAAAGTCTACACTGTGTGTTTTTATCAATTATTATTCCTCTTGTGATTATAATTGTGCTCTGTCTCTCTCTTCCTCATATTTTGTGTATATTTATATCCATATCTATAGATATAGATATAGATATATATAGATATGGATATGGATATGGATATAGATATATCAGTGATGTGCTGGAAAACTCTCAAGAAAAAAAACCCCTTGATTTACAGCATTTGCCAATTTTGATGAAAATACCCATATGATGGGTGATTTCAAGTTGCCAATGGTTTGACACTTGGTTTGTAAAATTCCTGAATATTTAACAATCTGTCCCCTTAAGCTGGTAGGAAATTGCTCCAGCACACAACTGTCATAGGAGCTGGTTTCCAGGGATATCTGTATTGTTGCAGAATTTTGTTCACAAATACTGAAAATGCAGGTTGTAAGTTTTAGATTCTGTGTAAGTGAACTTTTTCTCTTCTGAGTAATAACCTGTGAATAAGTGCTTTCATATACTTCTCTCAACTCTTTCTTCTTGCCACATCTGAAATATTATATATCAAATTTACAAAAAGATTGTAGAATAAAACCTTCTATCATACAACTTATCTGAAATTTCCTAGAAAGCCTTATAAATTTAGAATCTTGAATATAGAATGTATAAATTTAGAATCTAGATTGTCACGTTGGCTCCTAATAGTTATGAAGCCTTGTAACTTTGGACAAATCCCAAAGAAGAAATACCTCAAAGGATAGCGTGAGGTATGTGAAAGGATGTTAGAAATTGTGCATAAATAGATGGCAGGTTCTAATTGTCTCAAGAATCAATATTGGGCTAATTCTCTATCTCCCTGTGCATTGAGGCAGTGAAGAGATGGATGATATAAATTTTTACTGTCAGGGATTTGAATAAAAAATTGATCATTAAGCTTAGAACAGTTCAGAGAAAATACGAGACTAGAGACAATAGAAAGGGTTGGATAGATAGGAAAGCAAGGAAAGAATGTACTAAGTAGGGGCAGCATATAAATAAAGTGACAGAAGTAGGAAAAAAAATAAGTAGTATTCCCTGTTTACCATATGCCAGCCACTGTGCCTTGTGCTAGAGCTATAAGCGATGAGACAGAATTTCTTCATTCAGAGGTTCTGAAATCAAGTAAGGGAAGAAAGAGAAGATGCACCTGATTGGAGAAGATGGCTTGGGAAAAGTGCAAATTAGATTTTGTTGGGTAAATTGAGGTGAGTTGGTTGAAGGATGCTGAGTTTGCAATGATCAGTGACTTGTAATAAAAACAAGTCACTGTTGAATTGTTAGTAGATGAGCGACAGAATTAAAATGGTATTTTGCAACAGTCAATTTAGTTGAAATATGCAGAATAGATTAGGATGGAGACAGGGAGAGACAGATAAAAGAATATGGAAATAATTTAGAAATGAAGAGTGTGAATTGAATTGAGAACCTTTAGTCTCTGATTGTACGTGGAGAAGAAAAATAAAGGATCAGAGCTTTAAAACGGGTTGGGAAATTTTTCTGTAAAGGGCCAGATGGTATGTATTTTGAACTTTGCAGGTCACATAGTTTCTGTTGCAAGTACTCAGTTCTGTCATTGTAGAGTGAAAGAGACATAGGCAATATGAAAATGAATGAGCTTGACTGTGTTCCAATAAAATTGGCAATGATGGACTTGGCTGCTTACTATATCTGGCCCCTGGTTTAGAGTATAGAGAATTTGAGAAGGGTCATTGTCCAGGGGAGAGAATTCTGAATTCAGTTTTGAATATGCTGAGTTTGAGATGAAGAAGAAAAAATTAAAGTGGAAATACCCTGAGGCCTTTGGAAATATAGAATTGGATTTAGATCTAGAAATCAGAACTCTAGAACTTTTAAATCTGGAATTCAGATCCAGATTTAAGGGTTATCACTGTTAAAGTAAGAAAGTAGATGCACATTTACAGTCAAACTAGGAAACCAGAAGCAATCTAATGCAAGGAGTTGGTTAAACAGGTGACAAGGGAGCAAAAGAGACAAATGGGGAACAACCCAGAGATTAGGAATAGTATACACTGTGTTTAGGAGAGAGGCGCTGTTTCTGGAACTAAGGGACTCAGTGAGGTAGACTGTTACAATAATGGCTTCCAATGAACCACATCCCCCTGTTTTCATGTCTTTTGCAATGTCATATTGCTGCTCTTCTCATCGATAAACAAAGTCTGTTTTTCTACCCCTTTGAATAAGGCCTGGCCTTGTGACTTGCTTTGACCAACAGAATGTGGTGGGTGTGACATTGTGTAAGTTCTGGAACATCTGGGTAAGAGGTCTTACAGCTCTAGTCTTGCCTCATGAAACCCTTAGACCACCATGCTGTGAAGAAATCCAGTCAGGCCTACAAAGACAAAAGGTCCCATGGAGGAGAATCAAGCCAACTACCAGAAAAAATTGTCGGACATGTGAGTGAAGCTATCTTGAGGCATCCAGCTCCAGTCAAGACATCAGAGATGGCACCCAAAGCAGAGAGAGGGAGGGAGAGAAATATCTTGGCTTTTCCCATCCTTTATCTTTCCCTCAGTGTCTCCCGCCAGTGCCTTCTTTCTCCCTCTAGTGCATGCCTTTGGTCAATGAAGCTAGCTAATAGGGGACCCAGGAAATGCAGCCTGCAAGATGAAGCAGAACTGGGAGAACAGGCCCAGGATCACTATGGAGGATTAAGCAAATGAAAGAAAGCACGGAGTGGTAGGAAAAGCCATGGAGAAAGGAGGGAAGCTTCTGAAGGAGCAGAGATAGATCAGTCAGACAGGTTGGAGTAGCAATAATACAATGTTGGCTTGAAATAAAAAATGAGAGGATTATAAGGAAGAAGGAGAGGTCTGATAAATGGCATCAAATAATACAGAGACTTCAAAGAAGGCAACTAACAAAAGAGACTATTTTATTTGGTGGCACACAGTAATTAGGGACCCATGAGTGGCCTGTAAACATACATTAATTTTTCCTTCCCAAACTGTGGTTTGAAAATCCTCAAAGGTTTGTGAAAATGTCACAGAGGATTCATTAAAAGTAGCAAGGGTATCTGTTTTGATTTCTAGTATGCTTTAAAAATTCTTTATTTGGATGGCATGTTTATAAAAACACATTATAAAAAATCTTCAAAAGTGATACATCCCATTAAAAAACAGAGATGTATAGAAAATTAAGTTAATATTTAATTTTTGTTTTAAAAATGTTTAAATTAAGTGATGGTATGATTATTTCTTTCTTTCAAATGGAACATTTTGAGTCTTATGAAATGTATTGAGTGGCCATGTACAGGAATCATTTGATATAAGATAATTATATTTATGATTTGGTCACTCAGTTGAATACCTCTAACCCTGGTGTTGATTTTAATTACTGTAGAGTGAAAGATTCTTTTTATTTTTAAGCATCTTCAGAGTTTAACTTACTACATCCATGATGGAACCTTTGATAAAAACAAAAGCTGATGCTAAATGCAACTTAACTAGGAGTGCAAAAAATGATAATTCTGCTAATTTGTTTCAAGTTGTCTTATACAATATTGTTTCATTAATTGAGTCACAATTTTTTTGTTTGTTTTGAGATGGAGTTTCACTCTTGCTGCCCAGTCTGGAGTGCAATGGCACGATCTCGGCTCACTGCAACCTCTGCCTCCCGGGTTCAAGCAATTCTCTTGCCTCAGCTTCCCGAGTAGCTGGGATTACAGGCATGTTCCACCACACCTGGCTAATTTTGTATTTTTAGTAGAGATGGGGTTTCTCCATGTTGGTCAGGCTGGTCTTGAACTCCGGACCTCAGGTGATCCACCCATCTCGGCCTCCCAAAGTGCTAGGATTACAGTTGTGAGCCACCATGCCAAGCCGAGTCACAGTTTATATTGCTTACTAAAATCTCTCAAGTACTTAAAAAAAAAAGTGTAAATGGATAAACCATTCATATATATGAATATATCCAATAAGTAAGTTTTTTTACTTCTTGCAACTAAAGATAACCCATATCTGTTATGTGACATTTTTAGAGAATTGCTGTTTTAGATATTTTCATATCTTATTATTTAAAAACAAAATGTAAATACTCTATGATTCCATTTACATAAAACTGCAAAAAGTCAAATCCAAATTAAAATGACAGAAAGCAGTCAGTGGTTTCCAAGAATCAGGGGTAGGGGTGGGTAATAGCAAAATATTACAAGGGACATTTTTTGGCTGATGGAGATGTTCTGTGTCTTGGTTGTTGAGGTGGTTACATCATTAAATTCAACAATCTACATTTACAATGGTTGCATTATACCAAATGTCAATGGGATCACAACATAGTAGATTAAAGATGAGCATAAATTTCGTACAACAGCTCACTATATTTTAAAAATATATTTAATTAGACAATTCTGAATATTAGACCACAGATGCAGATTTTTGTCTCTAAGAACCAGGACAAGAGTGAGGCAAGTGAGAGACTCAGTTTGCAAAATTTAAGGTAGGCCCTCACTCTCAGGTTCCTGAGAGCCCCAGCCCTGTACTTGCACATCTCTTAAGAGTGAGTACCTCATTTGCATTTGCCTCGTCCTTTTTTGGTGACTTCATAGAATTTAAAATTTCATTTCATCTTTTAATATACATTGCTACCGCTAGGCATGGTGGCTCATGCCTGTAATCCCAGTACTTTGGGGGGCCGAGGCAGTTGGATTATCTGAGGTCAGGAGTTTGAGATCAGCCTGGTCAGCATGGTGAAACCCTGTATCTACAAAATTTTGCTGGGCGTGGTGGCACATGCCTGTAATCCCAGCTACTTGGGAGGCTGAAGCAGAAGAACTCTTTGAACCTGGGAGGCAGAGGTTGCAGTGAGCTGAGATCACGCCACTGCACTCCAACTGGGCAACAAGAGCAAAATTCCATCTGAAAATAATAACAATAAAAATAAAAATAAAATAAAATAAAATAAAAAAATATATGTTGTTACCTAAACCAAATATTACAAAATATATTGCCATTACATGTGTTGCCAAATAAAACTTTTATTTCCTCATTTTAGCTCATGTGATTTGTTGGGTTTCTTGAGTGTGAGGATTGCTACCTTTCACTTCTGAAGAATCTCAACCATTATCTCTTGGAATGTCACCTCTCTGCCTCAAGTTTCTCCTACTAAAGCATTGATTACATGTATATTAGAACTTCTCCCCCTGTTCTTTATGTCCTTTAACCTCTTGTTCATATTCTGTCCCTTTGTGCTGCATTCTGGTTCAAAGCTTGAGGTCTCTCTTTGGTCATTTGTAATCTATAGCTTATCCTGTCCATTGAGTTTTCAATGATTATTATTTCTATTTCTTCATGTTCTATTTCTTTATCAAATCTGCTGACATACTGACAATCTCTTATACTTCTTTAAGAAATTTAAATTCATTCTTTAAAATTTAAATATAGATAATATCACAAAAATTGCACATTTGAAGGTCAGATTCTCTTATTTATTGATTCTGCTGACTTTTGCTAATGGTGACTTGTTTCTTTGGGTGATTTAAAACATTTTTATGGTAAGCTCATGTTTCTTAGAAATTTATTTGGAAATACTTTGTGTCCTGGGTTTAAGGAGCTCTCCTTTGAAAAGTTTCTGTATTTTCTCTTTTCCTTTGCCTTGGATGCACTAACCACCATGGGTCACTTTAAATTCTGTGCTTGGGATTTTTATGGCTTATACAGGTAGAGTGCATTCTAGCCTCAAATCTACATGAAGACTAATTTAGGATTAAGATTCTCATGAAAGAAATTTTTTTTTTCACTTAGGACCAAGGCAAGATTTCTTACCATTTATTTTGAAGGTGGGTATGGAAGCTTAAGGAGGTTAAAGTCATACAGATAGAAGAGGAAAGAGGATGAATAGATTTGTAAGACTTTGAAGGCCATTTTCCCCTTATACCAAATGCCTTCAAATGACTTGTGTTGATAAGTGGACCTGACTTCAACCAGGTCTAGAGTGGGTAAGCAAGTTAAAGAGTTAGTTTGCAGGAAGCCATGCATGTCCAACTGCTAGAGTAGAATCAGAAATAGTACTAGGATCCAGTCATTTGCAAAAACATGGATAGAACTAGAGATCATTATGTTTAGTAATCCAGGCGCAGAAAGACAAACATTCCATGTTCTCACTTATTTGTGGGATCTAAAAATAAAAACAATTGAACTCATGGACATAGAGAGTAGAAGGATGGTTACCAGAGGCTGGGAAGGATAGTTGGTGGGGGTGGGTGGGGGATGTAAGAGGAGTGCAGGGGGGAGGTGGGGATAGTTAATGGATTAAAAATATAGAAAGGTGACTATAGTCGATAGTAATTGTATATTTTTAAATAATTAGATAGCACAACAGGGTGACTATAGTCGATAGCACAACAGGGTGACTATAGTCGATAGTAATTGTATATTTTTAAATAATTTAAAGGATGTAATTGGATTGTTTGTAACTCAAAGGATAAATGCTTGAGGGGGATACTCCATTTTCCACGTTGTGCTTATTTCACATGACATGACTGTATCCAAACATCTCATGTACCTTATAAATACATATACTATGTACCCACAAAATATGTACCCACAAAAATAAAAAAATAATAAATAGTACCGGGATAGAAGTCTGATGAAGGTTGCTGGATCTTTGTGGCTAGTGCCTCTGAGTTCAGCTGCAAAGTTCAGCTGGAACCTAATGTTGCTATTGTTTGGCTGGACAGGCATTCAGCTAGGGACATAGGGTCAGGAGGAGCAGGACAAACCAAAACTGCCAGTTTCTAGTTTTGTCTGTTCCTCCCTGTCTTGAGCAACCATGATCTTTTGAGCATAATGGCCATTGGTACATTTCCCCTCCCAAATCTTATCTAAACTTCTCTTGTGGCCAACACTAACCCAGGACTCTATAGGGAAAGAAATTTGGGGAAATGTATTTCTAGCTTATCTAGGCAGATAATATACAACTACCAGAGGAGGAGGAAGAATTGGCAACCTATATATGCTAGTTGCATCTTTCTCTCATCTCTAACTAGATGAACGGTGGTGCTATAAATTCTTCATAAGCAACCACCAACTGCCTTACCTCCTCAGCACACAACTTATTACCCAGAGAGTGAGTGTGGGAAGTTGTATATTTCGAGCAACTACTATTAAAAGTGTATTTATTTTCTTGGGATGTTGGTAGCAAACAAGTACAATAGTTTTCTATCCATAATTCTTGCAACAGTTAAAGGACACTATTGAAAAAAATTTATTCCTGGAACAATGTGAAGCTTTGTATTTTGGAGCAAACATATAATAATGATTGCTTGTCGTTGACTGGTGACTTCATGTAACCCTACATAACATGTGAGTTACCGATCTAACGAGAGAAAAACACAACCTTAGCAAGTTAATGTGACTCCCTGTTTTGTGGGCAAAGGTTGTCTGAAACCCTAACAAGCCATTTCAAGAATGGGATCCTCTATTAGTCTACACTTTGCTTTTGAGAAAAGTTCTCAGAAAGATGTAACTTTAATTTAAGAGTTTCTTTCAAAGAACAGGTGTTAATGTAGTCTGTAGTCCACTTAAGTTATAATAGATTTCACTTTTTCATGTATGAAATGTATGTATGTCTCCTTTTCCTCCAGTTAAGAACATAATGAAGACATGGTCTGAGGATTTACCAATTTCTAGCACTTCTGGGCAGCATTTAGTATTTTCATTAATAATAATTATTGTATTTAATATTATAACGTCATTATAATTGTTACACATTGTAATTATTTTTATCATGCCATTTGCTTCTCTTTTTCTTCCTGATGCTCTTAAAATGTTTTACCATTTGCAAAGTACATCACAAACATTTTCTCATTTCCTGTCCACAACAGTCCTGGAAGGGAACATTTTACCATTTCCACTTTATAGATGCACAAATGGAAACTCAGAGGAATTAAGTGATTTGCCTGGGTTTTCTCCATCAATGTTAGAGCTGGGATCAGCTCAAGTTATTGTTCTATTCCTTCATATTTTTACCATTCTATTTCTTAAAGGCTGACTATTCCCATTTCAGACATTTTGTCACTTACACAATGTGAACCTTTCCTCAATAGAAATTGTGAAAAAATCGCTGATTTACTCAACATTACCTGTTTAAGCAGCAAACATATGGCAATGACTTCTTAAAGAAATTGATGAATTTGTATCATTTTTCATGCTCCCTTAAAAGTGATGTTTCAGGATCAATTTTCTAGCTAAATTATATATCCTCAATAAACTGATTAAATATGGGAACATTTTGACTTATTCAAATGGCCAGCCCACAGAGTTGGGTAGAGGATATTTCCTTTTGCCCACACAGGCAGAATAAAAAATGATTGGTCATGCACTGATAATTACAGTACAAAAGAAATGTGGCTATTTTTAAAGCACCATTTTTCTCTTTAAGACCCAAAGCTTCCCAACCTCTTATAAAAATCCATTCACCTGATATTAAAAGCTCCATTCCCTGCACCAAACCTCAATCTCTGACCTGAAACATAATGGCAAGTTCCAAGAAAATGATGCAGCCTCTGCCACAGTCGAAGCCTTTGTTGTTTGCACTTATCCTCTCATGCAGACATCTCTCAATAGAGAGGCAGGTGCTGTTTGATTAAAAAAAAAAAAAAAAAAAAAAAAAAAAAAAAAAAACTGGTCCCCACAGTAAATGTGAACAGCAGTCAGAGCACATTTGCATTTTTTTATTTTGTGAAGAAAATGTTAGATAAGTTTGGAATCTTGGAATATCCTTCTGCAGTTCAGCATTTACTTCCCTTCAACATCTGCCAATTTAAGCATTTTAAAGCTGTGTTTAGTTATTAATTCATACAAGTTGTTGAGATGCAGGCATCCCAGTAGATGACAAACCAATGACAAAGAGAAAAATCATTGTATATTTCAACTAACACTCTGGATTTAGAATTAAAGACTGCTTGAATATTCCCATTTCTTATTATTTAGAAAGGTTCTTTGCATTTGCTCTTTGCAGACACAGCAAATTCATTGACAGGATTAAAAAAATTTGGAGCTGGATTTTAGATGAAAGTGTTGCTGCTGGCATATCAATGCCAGCTACAAATCAGCGCAAACAATTGTTCCATCATTAGCAAAGCCTGTGAACAGAAGCAGTCCTAATAAAGACTTCTGGCGCTCTCACTGGATTTGTTTGACTTGATTGCATCCTGCTACATTTACAATCTGTTTTGTGTTATCGGCACATAGACTGACAGACTTTTAAATTCACATTTAGAAAATTTGAGAGCAGTTTTCAAAAAAACAAACACTCCCCAAAAGAGTAATATATCAGCAGCATTGACTTACACTGCCAATAAATAATATTTAGCCACTGGAAACAATCTGATACAATTAATGAGGAATCCAAGATGAGAGACCTAGATTCTGTTATAGATAAAACTTTGTGCATGTGGAGTTAGCGCTTTACATCATAGTTCTTTTTAATAACTAGGTCATTGTATGTGCTCCTGCCTTTACTAGTACAAACAAAATAGACAAGAATTAATATTTTCCAGAACGTTGTTCCTCTGAGATAAAAGATGCTGTGGGAATGCAAAGATCTATTAAAATTGTGAATTCGAATGTTATCATTCAGCTCAGACACATGAAGCAGCTAGTTGCATGCATCGTAAAATAATAATAACAGTAAATTCCTGTTTAATGAATATTTATCATCTGCTGGCCATGTGCTAAGTGCTTTACATTTTGTCTTCCTTTTAATTCTCAAACAGCACTATTATTATCATCTCTGCTTTACACACAAGGAAACTCTGGCTAGAGAGGCTAAGTAACATGTCCAAGGTCACACAGCTCAGTGTCGCAGACAGGATTCAAACTAAGGCTGGTTTGTGTCCAAAGTCTATGCTCTTCGCCATAATGTAAACTTTGAAAGTTGCGGTGAAGGTCACGTTTTGTAAGATTACCTTTCATGATCTTTCCCCAAATCACAAGTACTCTACATTTATCTTTTATTTTTTTATTTTTATTTTTTTTTGAGATGGAGTCTCGCCACTCTGTCATGCAGGCTGGAGTGCATTGGCACAATCTTGGCTCACTGCAACCTCTGCCTTCAGGGTTCAAGCAATTCTTCTGCCTCAGCCTCCCCAGTAGCGTGATTACAGGCACAGGCCACCATGCCCAGCTAATTTTTGTACTTTTAGTGGAGATGGGGTTTCACCATATTGACCAGTGATGCTCACAGAAATTGCACCTATGCCTGTGGGGAAATCTTGTCCAATCAACTGAAGGAAAGGGATAAACCTGAGCTTGGCTTATGGTCAGGTGGGCTCAGTATGTAAAAATGGAAAGTGACTATAAGAAATATAATTATGGTAGTTACAACTTCTATAGTAATTATGCTTTTATAATAATTGGCCATCTCTCTGCATAGTGGGGAAATTTAGGAGATGTGTTCCTGCAATGAGGATTTCCTGTTGGTTCTCATAATCCACATCTATCTTTTAGCCATGACAAGCTAGTTAAACACTGTGGGTTCTCAACAAATAGAAGAGTTTTAAGGCCTTTTTGAGAGAGTCTGTCCACTATGATACAGGACCCATGGAATAAAGAAGAGGACGTGTTTTCCTCTCTATCATTCTAATTTGCTGTATCAGAGTAAGTGGAGAATTAGCAGAAAAATGAACTGAGTTGTTTGTTATTCTATTTGGCTCAGCATACATAAACTGAGTGTAGATGACATTTAGGCCTAATTCTAGTTGGTTACAATGAGATGAATTAGATATAATAGTCTCCCTCAAGGGTTTATAATGAGGAGAAATAGATCTATGAGCAACTAAGTATTTAAAACAATGTGGTTTTAGCAGGGATAGGGCCAAAATTCATTATAGATTTTAAATATATAACATAGGAAAAATTTCTTACCCAAACATTTCTATAATTCTTGAATTAAAGTCCACCTTACAGATAAGATTTTTGCAAAACTGAAATATACAAAGTTTCAGAGTCAATAGTCATTTCTGATAATTAACTGCGCTATTGTGGACAAGTTATTTAATTTCTATAACCTTGATTGTTTTCTTACGTAAGATGTGGATAATTCTAACTCTGAAGACTGTAAGGATGAAGAAAGAAAACACTCATAAAGTACCTAAAGTAGTACCTGGCACATACCAGCACTCAATACATGCTGGCTTTATCCTACCTTCCATCACAAGCCTTATTTTTCTTCTTTCCGAAAAAAGAATAGGAAGGATGTATTTTAGTTAGTAATAACAGTTATAAAGAAGAATACATTTTGAGGTCATGTCTAAGGAGATAAGTGCATCCTGTTTTCTTTGTTGTGTTATTTAAAACATAGTGTTCAACCGTGACTTTAATGAGAAACAGGGGTTGTTGTAGATGCAGAGAGGGGCAGCCTCCATATCTACCTGTCTACACATAAGGGTCACTGCGTTTCTTTGAAGGAAACCCAGGGCTCTGCTTATTACTCCCCTGTTCTGTGCAGTGAACATATAACGTAACAGTTGCTAGGACCCACTCTGCACAGAGCCTGAGCCTTCCCATGTACATCGATCTCCAGTTCTTCTAACAACTTTGTGGTCAAAAGATGTGGAAATAGGAGAGTTACAGAGTTAGAGATGGTCTGGACCAGGATTACAAATATTCTGTTTCTCTTTTTACAGAAGCCAGTTCTTCATTGTGGTCTGAAGGCCCTCTCTATTCCTGCTCCCTCCTTCTTCATCTTTCACAGGAGTTTCCCCCAATATATATCTTACACGTATAATCCTGTTTTGTTAGCTCCTCCTGGGTTGACCTGAGTTGACGTAGATACCAAACATGTTCTGATAAGTCAAGTGGCAAGATGGAGCTTGGGGCCTGGCTCACTCATTTCTCAGCAGGCAAAGAGGACTGCATCATGAGAGGAATGTGGGGCCTAGATAGTCCCTGGCACAAAGTGACAATCCAATTGCTGAACATTTCATCAGGGGTGACTTGAGGAAACATCCCAATGGAAAATACCCTTGCAGTCATGATGATTCAAGGATTTGAAAGAGATATGGGAGTGGGGAGCACAAGGACAGAGAGTTGGCTGGGTATTACAGTTATATTGATGCTCTGGAATGGGATAATGAAAAACAGAGAACCATTATCAAACTAATGCTAAGGGCAAGAGTCAGAGAACCTCTCTGGTGGTTTAAGAAGGGGTTCTTTTCTCTTGCAGTGAAATAATGAACAGTGAAAAACAGACTCCAGGATTTCACAAGTAGAATTCCAGAGCATCAGACATACTTGGATGCTCAGCCAAGGCAGACCACGGATGAAAAAACCTAGGATCTTAAAACATGGGATGAACACATAAGGGTAGATTTCCCCAGAGATTTTGGCTCTGTAGACATCCCTGAATGTTCAAAGTTTACAGAGGCGGCTCATTCCTTTACAGTAAGAGGTAGCAATGCCTGAGAGTGGGAGATAAACCTCATGAAGTTTTAGAGACCTGTCATTTCAGTGATGTTTTTAGAGGTCCAAAGCAGCTCCTGGAGCAATATTAGATCCTGCTAGAGACAGAGCTCTTGACCATGGGCCACCAATTTTCCTGCCCATTATGAGCTAACTTCTGTCAGACTAGCCCAGGCATAAATATGAATTGGCTGAGCAGCAGTTTCTCATTAGATAGAAATGTCATATGCAATGACAATGAGCACAGGTAAGCTATGTGGGAAGGTAGACAAGACTCCCACATTAACCACCACAGTCACAGCAATGATGCTCACAGAAATTGCACCTATGCCCACGGGGAAATCCTGTCCAATCAACCTAAGGAATGGGATAAACCTGAGCTTGGCTTATGGACAGGTAGGCTCAGTATGTAAAAATGGAAAGTGACTATGAGATATATAATTATGGTAGCTACAACTAATTGATAAAAACTTGACTGTTAAAGTATATACTTTTAAAATACTTAAATATATGTGATTATTTTTCAAGTTCTTTTCTCTTGAAAGTAGAATTTTTAAAAATATTCATAAAACTTAAAAATTATTTGGGTTATAGTTATATTTATACTTTTTCTCTCTGACTACCTAATTTAGGATAATGAAGTTTTTAGTCTTTTACTTAAACATTTCCATCTGTCCAGCAACTGGAGTCCATCTGGAATAATGTATTTTTATGAAATTGTATGGGTAACTCAAACCAGGATTACTCATCTGAAGAGAAAATGGTTGTATTTCATAGGTTTCACACATGAGCAAATTGATCTATAGCTGTGAAATGAATAATAGTGTTACTTGACTATACAGTGAAATGAAAGTCTTGGAAATTATATAGTTGAGTATTTTGCATTATTATTGCTATTTTCCCTGGATTTCTCTTTGGGAGGTCTTTTTTAAGAAAAAATTTTCTTTACTTTTCACCTTTATGAAACAATAAAAATGACTGTTTGATTAGTACAGGGTTGGTAAGCAGTGCTGCAACGCTCTATGGGTATGATGACAAGTATAACACCTCTTAGGACAGATTCATGAGTTGAAAATCAATGCAGTGCTTTTTTCAATTAGTGACTGATTCTGTCCCCAAATGGAGTCATTTCACAATAAGAGATACAGGCTAATTGGATAATTCTGGATGCGGTTTTATTTCATCTCCTTGTCCATGCAGAGAACTGAGACAAGCCTTAGTATCCAGGTGACCTAGGTTTGGGCTCGGCTTCATCCCTGTATAAATGTTGTAACCTCTGGATTTCATTTAATTTGTTGTGCCTCATCTGTAAGATGAGAGCTTTATAGTAGGTTGTCTTTCAGTTCTTCCACCTTTAAATTTACTCTTCTAGGGTTAGATTTCTGAATATAATTAAGGTTGACTGAAATAAATATCCAACTGGCCCAAAAGTACTTTCTCCTAAAACAGTCTCTTAAAACACTGTTTGAAGGTTAAATAGATTAATATGTGCATTGTGACTTAATCTTCTAACTAACAATCAATTGTGCCAACTCCTTGTAAATTCTCCCTCCAACAAGATGACATTAAAATGTCCCATTGTAATATTTTAAATTCTTTTCTGGCAGACGCAGACCCTGAGAAATATTGTTCATACTTCAAAAACTCAATTGTCTGAATAGGTGGCACATGCCATCATTTCCATAACATATTTCATATAGAAATTCTCGGAAGATGGAAGAACAGGATTTCCCATCTGTGGCATGGTACATGCTCCACCCTTCCCCCAATCTACTACTAACAATTGTCCTGCCTCAAGTTTATTCAGGTGTCTTTAAAATTTGCTTATGTTCCTGAAATTTTTGAAGTAATAAGTTTTATAAACTTAATATATACTAGTGAGATAGTATTTCTTGGTCTTTGTCTAAAAATTGTCTTTTTCATTTTATTCTAATATTTGTCTGTGTTCCTCATATCTATTGACTAGAGGATACTTTTTATTCTTTACACTGCTTGATAACCTTTTGAAAATTCATCATGGAAGAATGACTATCACAGGAGAACTGGTACTTGGAAACCTTGAGGCATTACAAGAAAAGTCTTTGTGTAATGTGCAAATGCTTATAAGCAAGAAGGTAATTTGCCATGACCTTCATAACCCTAATGCTTACAACAGTGCCTGTTCTAGAGTAAGCAATCAGTAGTTTTGTTTTTTTTTTTTTTTTGAGGTGGAGTTTCACTTTTGTCACCCACACTGGAGTGCAGTGGCGCGGTCTCGGCTCACTGCAACCTCTGCCTCCCAGGTTCAAGCGATTTTCCTGCCTCAGCCTCCCAAGTAGCTGAGACAACAGGCACCCGCCACCACACCCAGCTAATTTTTGTATTTTCAGTATAGAAGGGGTTTCACCATGTTGACCAGGCCTGTCTCGAACTCCTGACCTCAGGTGATCCACCTGCCTTGGCCTTCCAAAGTGCTGGGATTATAGGCGTGAGCCACTGCACCTGGCCCCAGCAAGGTATTTTTTTAAAGCCCAATGCAAGTGGTGATTGTTGGGCCAAAAAAAAAAAAAGAAAAAAAAGAAAAAAATCTCAAATATTTCCTAGCTAGCAAACGTCACCACATCTCACTCGGAATTTTGGAGATTTTTATCATGCCTAACAACAGTATTGGAGAGTAAAATGTAAAAACCATTTCATTGGTTATAAAGCACTGGAAATATGATAATTAGGGCAGTCCAGATGCTCACTCTTCCTGTTGAAATTATATTGACATTATCATTTCATTTTGTTTGTTACTCATAACAGTATTCCCATCTTGGCACTTAAGCAGAAAAGCTTCACTTGTTATGGTTGTTTCACAGTTGATTCCATTATTTGACTTCCTGTTTTCAGAATTTGCCAACCAATCAAATATATCCGTGGTTTTAAAACATGTGTCAACTGAACAGATATCAAGAATAAAATGCACGTATACATCCCAAAAGACCTCTGTCAAAATCAGTAAGATTGCACAAGGCAGGAACCTCGGATAGCACTTTAACAGAAGAAAATTGTCAGAAATTAGTTCATTCAATGTAGTATCTGAGCTTTAATAAACCATGTCTTATCTCTTTTGGCCAGTGGACAGTTTCTAATTGGTAAGGGTCCAAGGTAAGGCAAACAAATGCAAGGAAACCTGTCTGCCTGGCTTTATATATCAGCAAGATAGCCCTATCGTACATCAACGAACAGGCTTCAAGTTGACAACAGGAAAAATGTGACTCAGCTTATACAAAAGGGGAAGTCCCTGCATTGGGCTCAAACAATGGGCCTGTCATTTTACTGCTTTGCTGGTCTGTCTTACCTTTTTGAAGATATGCAGGGGCTGAGGACTCAGCATTCTTCTCTGGGTCCTAGGCAGGGTCAGTAAATTTAGTATCTAGGGAGAGGCATTATTCCAGGGCATGAGCAGAGCAGAGGAAACAATGGGAACTTGTGGTCAGGCTGGTAAAGTGATACCTTAAATTCCAGGAATACTTGATTTGGGAATGGAAACAGGATAGGCCCAGCAACAAAAGAAGAGCAACACAAAATCCTCCTTAGAGTAGTGAGTCTCGTGAATGAATTAAACAAAGAAAGCAGACTGTGAGAGATATGTTTATTTTCTCCTCCTATACTCACATATCTGCAATTCCCTCTGCAGAAGATGTTACTGCAGAAGCAGTAACAACCAGCTCATTGATGCAAAAACATTCTATGATATGACACTAAACACTGTGTATATGTGATTTACACGTTATGTGTTAATTTGAGTTTTAGAGAGATCTTTAAGTCATACAGGGCTGAGGAAAACATGTACTTCTTTGGCAACTGAGCTACATCTTACATAAAATAACACCACCAGCACCGAATGAGCAGACCTCACTGTGGAGTCAAAGGCAGAAATAGTATGCTCTCCAAATGAGTCACTCCCAGAGGTCCTGTGGTCTTTAAAAACCTGACCACTATTATTCTCTGTGCTTATAGTTGTTCTTAGTTGCTGCCTTGAGGCTTCCCTTCGCTTCACTGTTTCCACTTCTTCTTTAATGACTTTTGTGAAGTCTCCATTCTCTTCCTCTTTCATTGTAAAGTGATGGTAAATGGGTGATTAGGATGTTCAGTGAAGCACAGACTTATTAACAGGAACCAGGAGGAATGGCTAAATGTTGCTAGGGTTCAAAGTTTTACATAAAAGATAATCACAGTAGTAAAATAGTCATCAGTAAGAACATGACTTTTCTTGCTTCATTGAAAAAATGTTTAGTACCTTTGACTGAATTATTTCTAGAGTAGGACAAATCTGTTTCATTGTTTTCCTATTACTTGGGGTCATTTTGTTCTGTGGTATGCAATGCCTCAGAATATTATTATTATATATCTATATTTTTGAGACGGAGTCTTGCTCTGTTGCCCAGGCTGGAGTGCAGTGGTGTGATCTCAGCTCACTGCAAGCTCCGCCTCCCAGGTTCAAGCAAGTCTCCTGCCTCAGCCTCCTGAGTAGCTGGAATTACAGGCGCATGACACCATGCCTGGCTAATTTTTGTACTTTTTTTTTTTTTTTTAGTAGAGGCGGGGTTTCACCATGTTGGCCAGGCTGGTCTCAAACTCCTGACGTTGTGATCCGCCCACCTCGGCCTCCCAAAGTGCTGGGATTACAGGCTTGAGCCACCGTGCTCAGCTGCCCCAGAATATTATTAAGGATAGGTTTTTACTTCTAGTATAATCATATCTTCCTTATCTTTGTATGCTTGATACACAGTCAGTGCCTGAAACCTGTCAATCACTTAATAAACATTTTTAATTGAATCAGTACATTTTCAAATATATTTTGATTAGTTATACTTTCTTTGAAAGAGTCCCCCCAAATAGATATAATTTTATAAAACTAGTACAGGGATGAAACTGAGCAACAAAACTGGAATTCCCTCTCCTGGGCCTCTCCAGAAAATATAGCTGAGATTGATTCTTTTGGTCACCACAGAAATAAAGAATGAAGAAAAAGAGCTAGCAAAAAGAAGCCTTTAAAGACAGCAAAGAGACTCTGTAGAGTTTTAGGACAGGTTTAGATAATTAAAACTCATCGCAGGGAAGAACCTTTAGGAAATAGGAAGGGCTGACTTCATTCCACCCACAAGATTTCCAGAATCTTTCTTGATTCAGATGAGAGTGGAGCTCCCTCTTCTCCCCATTCCCACCCCATTCTTGAATGCTGTGCTGCTTCTCCTTTCTCTGTTCCTGTTCTCAACCTCCCGTGTCACACAATAGTAACAAAATGACTAAAGCCTTACTCACTGAATGTATTATGTGAGCCAAAAACAAGTGTTCTGGCAGCTTGGCGAACTTACCAAATCTCCTGAGTCTCAAGGTAGCACTGGCTGAAAGTCCTTGATGGAGCTTGGAGAAGAAAGTGTAATACATCTGTTCTCAAATATTCACTTGACTAACTCCATCACCTCCTTCAAGTCTGGTCAAATCTCACCTTCTCAATAAAGCCTGCTTTGATTGTCCTCTTTAGTGCTACAAACTACCCCTTCCCCAACCCTAACTTCTGGCATTCCTGATCTTTCTTACTCTACTGTTTTTCTTTTCAATGACGTTTATCATCTTCAAACATACTAGCATATCTACTTATTATGTTTATTTTCTATTCCTGCCTCCCATTTGAATGTAAGCTTCACAAACGCAGAGATCATTGTTTGTTTGTTAATGTATCCTAAGTCCCAAGAACAGTATTTGGCCCATAGCAGATGCTCAATAAGTATCTGTAGGATCAAAGAATGAGTATTAATTAGCTATTGCTATGAAACATGAAGTAGTTATTGCTTCTGCTCTCAAGGAATTTATATACATTAAAGAGACAAAGCACAAGAAATGCCCTGTAATACAGTATGATGAGGGTTAAACTATCAATATAAAACAAGAGCAATGGAATGAATAATTCCACAGAACAGTTCTCTGTTCTAGTAAGGTAGCCAAAGTGGATCATAAAAGAGGGATGATAAATGTGGAGGTATCGAGAAGAGATTTCAAGAGAACTCTCAGCTTATTTTTCCTCATCGGAATGGAGTCTTCTCATTAGGAAGATGAGATTTCCTATCTTCTGTATTGCAACTTGAGCCAGCAAATGGAGTGGGAAGAATAAATTGGTAAACTGGAACTCACCTATTGAGTCTCTTGGCTTTCAGTTCTCTTTTTAGTCATAGTATAGGCCTCCTTCCCTTTCCCCTATCATTTACTGCAGGTATTGGGTCTTACAAAACCTATTATCTTCCCAGCCTGCTCAGTGAGGTTCTGAGTCAATCTAATCTCCTTGTGATAGCTTTGAATACACTTCATATTTCCTTCTATCATTCTAGAAGAACACTGCGTTTTGCATTTTCTTGATATTGGTTTACTCCTGCTTATCTGCACCTTGACTTACATTTTCTGGAAGAGAAGCAGATGGCAGATGACTCATCAGTACAATCATTATGACTTTCTTTGCTGCCTGTGATAATTTGAGATTCCTCGTGTAGATTTTTTTTTCCACTTCTGCTTCAGATGAGTCATATGACTTCAGGTGGTGGATTAGAATCGATGCTTTATCTGCCCTAACCAGTTTTGAGTATCTTCTTTTAAGTCATAAGAGTGTTAAAAGTTATGCTGCTGAGCAAATCCTTCCCAGTGAGAAGAATAAGGAGAAGTTTTGTTTTTGTAATATCGTACTTCTATTGATTGGCAAAAGATTATTGTATTTATCATTACCCTCAGTATTTAAAAACCATCCAAAGCCTTCTTGGGTGAAGACTCTAAGTATATCTCAGGCATCTACTCTGTTTATTGTGTTCTGTGTGGCCTGGGAAAGTCATAAACAAATGAATTACATCTGTTTGTGAGACCTTTACTGATTTCTTAAGACAGAGGCTGGGAAACACAAAGGGAAAGTACCTGACCTTCCGGCTATAATATGCTCGTAAGTTTCTCTGGGTCACATTTATTTTTGCATACCTGAGTCAAAGCTACAGAGACAGGAGATATCTAATAGGTATTGTGAAATAGTGAACAAAAGAATGCATAGATTGACCTGATTTATTATGTGAGGAACAGCATGAAACCTGGAAATCCAGTTTCCATGTCTGTAGAAAGGAAAAATTATACTAGTCAACTATCTGCTAATAAAAAACACTGTAAAATAAAAGAAGCAACTGAGATCTGTGTGTTCAAGAAACTACGTAACCATTACATTTATCCAATTTTCTAAGAAGGGACAATTGCCTTAGGAGTGCACTGAGTAAGTTCCATCTACAAAGTATAATTGTAGGGGCTCCGAGTCTTTTGAATGCCTTATACAACACTACTCTCCTAGCTGGCCAGTAGTCCCTATCAATAGCACTGGTCTTCAAGGTCAGGTAGTAAGTATCCTTGTACTTTTTCACATACATTAATTGGCATGAAGAGAGAGTGTTGAAGGTTTTCTCAAACCTTCTCCTTTTATAGGACTTTGTTACTTCAATTAGCACATGGTTACACACTAAGGCAGAATTTCCGAAGTTTTGTTCTGTGGATTCCTATACTCCAACCTCAGTTGTCATTGTTTAATCACCATACCCTTCTCAATTTTTCTTCATAATGTTTATTACTACATGAAATCATATATGATTTTAGTCTTTACTTTCTGCCTTTGTTACTAAGACCATAAACTCCAGGAGCTCATGGATTTATCACCAGCACAGAAATTAGTATTTGGCCTACTAGACACTATATAAATATTTGAATAAATGAAAAGGTTTCATGATGTGATGATGTGAAAAAAGACTTTTTTTTTTTTTTTTCTTGAGACGTAGTCTTGCTCTGTCACCCAGGCTGGAGTGCAATGGTGTGATCTCGGCTCACTGTAACCTCTGGCTCCCGGGTTCAAGTGATTCTCCTGCATCAGCCTCCTGAGTAGCTGGGTCTACAGGCGCCCACAACCACGCCCGACTAATTTTTGTATTTTTAGTAAAGGCGGGGTTTCACCATGTTGGCCAGGCTGGTCTCAAACTCCTGACTTCAGGTGATCCACCTGTCTTGGCCTCCCAAAGTGCTGGGATTACAGGAGTGAGCCACTGTGCAGGACCGTGAAAAAAAGACTTCTATGGTAAAGTTCGTTTTGAAAATGTTGGAGTAAATAAAGATAATCAAGTTTATCTATTGCAGGACTCATTGGGTATTTTAATAAATTATATGTGTTTTATGAATCTCAGGATAGGGATAAAATATTCTGTGTTCCCTCAACTTCTTTGATCACAGAATTTTTTTGCTTTTGGCCTAATGTTATGAGATAAGTACATTTCAGTGAAGAGACACAATTGGGGAAATCTTAGACAGCCTTACTCCTGTAGCAGTGAGGCCTATTGGCATGCTGTAGGGATTGTTTCAATCAGAGTCCCTAGAGGATGAGTTCAGGAAAGCTGGCCTTGTGTAATGAAGATATGAGGCTACAGGAGACTTGGAAGAATGGTGAAACAGGGGAGGATCTGCAAAGACAGACTTTGAGTATCTCATTAAGCTCTCTTCAAAGTGCTGGAAAGATGCTACCAAATGGCAGATGCAGCTCAGAAAGAAGAATTCCTGACCATGTCTAAAAATTATTATTTTTTTAAGTAAACTTTTTACACATAAACATGTGTAAAACATAGTGCAGAGACTGATGATTTTTCACAAAGTAAACACATTCACATAACCAGCAATTAAAAACAAATTACCAAAGCCCAGAAGTTAACTTTTATGAATTTTATCTTTGGCATTGTTGATTTTCCATATTTTACATTTGTTTTCAGTTTAAAAAATCTTATCTGGGTTTTTTCATTTTATTTATTTTTCCGTTTTTCAAGATAAACACTTAGAATCATGGCTTTTTAGTCCTTTTCTTTCTTCTTTTAGATTTTCAACTTTCATTTTAAGTTCAGAGGTACGTATGCAGAACGTGCAGCTTGTTGCATAGGTAAACATGATGGTTTGCTGCACAGATTATCTGTTCACCCAGATATTAAACCCAGGATCCACCAGTTATTCATCCTGACCTTCTTCCTCCTCCTAACCCCCACCCTCCAACAGGCCCCAGTGTCTGTGGTTTCCCACCATGTGACCATGTATTCTCATCATTTAGCTCCCACTTATAAGTGAGAACATGCAGCATTTGATTTTCTTTCATCGTTTGCTAAGGATAATGGCCTCCAGCTCTAGCCATGTCCTCGCAAAGGACATTATTTTGCTTCTTTTTATGGCGGCATAGTATTCCATGGTGTATGTATACCACGTTTTCTTTATCCAGTCTATCATTGATGGACATATAATAGGTTGATCCCACATCTTTGCTATTTTGAACAGTGCTGCAATGAACATACAGTCTGCATGTGTCTTTATAGTAGACTGATTTATATTCTTTTGGGTATATACCCAGTAAAAGGATTGCTGGGTCAAATGGTATTTCTGCCTCTGGGTCTTTGAGAAATCCTCATAGTGTCTTCCACAATGTTTGAACTGATTTACACTCCCACCAATAGTGTAAAAATCATTATTTTTCTCTACAACTTTGCCAGCATCTGTTGTTTGAACTTTTTAATAATAGCTATTGAGTGGTGTGAGATGGTATCTCATTGTAGTTTCAATTTGTATTTCTCTAATGATCAGTGGTGTTGAGCTTTTTTTCATATGTGTGTTGGTCACATGTATGTCTTCTTTTCATAAGTGTCTGTTCATATCATTTGTCCACTTTTAAATGGCATTGTTAGCTTTTTCTTGTAAATTTGTTTAAGTTCCTTATAGATGCTGGATATTAGACCTTTGTCAAATGCACAGTTTTCAAAAATTTTCTCCCTTTCTATAGGTTGTCTGTTTACTCTGTTGATAGTTTCTTTTGCTGTGCAGAAGCTCTTTAGTTTAATTAAATCTCATTTGCCAATTTTTGCTTTTGTTGAAATTGTTTTTGGCATCTTCATCATGAAATCTTTGCCCATACCTGTTTCCTGAAGGGTATTGCCTGAGGTTTTTTTAAGGTTATTTTTATAGTTTTGGATTTTATATTTAAGTCTTTAATTCATCTTTGCTTGATTTGTGTATATGGTGTAAGGAAGGGGTCCAGTTTTAATTTTCTGCCTTTGCCTAGCCAGTTATGCCAGCGCCATTTATTGAATAGAAAGTTCTTTCCCTTTTTCTTGTTTCTGTCAGGTTTGTCAAAGGTTAGATGTCAGATGTTGGTAGGTATGCAGTCTTATTTCTGGGTTCTCTATTCTGTTCCATTGGTCTATGCATCTGTTCTTGTATCACTACCATGGTCTTTTGGATACTGTAGCCCTGTAGTATAGTTTGAAGTTGGGTAGCATGATGCCTCCAGCTTTGTTCTTTTTGCTTAGGATTGCCTTGACTGTTTGGGTCCTTTTTTGGTTCCATAAATTTTATGTTTTTCTACTTCTGTGAAAAAAGTGAATGGCAGTTTAATGGGAATAGCATTGAATCTATAAATTGCTTTCAGCAGTATGTTCATTTTTATGATTCCACCTATCCATAAACATGGAATGTTTTTTCATTTGTTTGTGTCATCTCTGATTTTTTTGAGCAGTGGTTTGTTGTACTCCTTGAAGAGATCCTTCATGACTTTTGTTAACTGTATTCCTAGGTATTTTGTTCTTTTTGTAGCAATTGTGAATGGGAGTTCATTCATGAGTTGGCTCTCGGCTTGCCTGTTATTGATGTATAGGAATGCTAGCAATTTTTGCACATTAATTTTATATACTGAGACTTGCTGAAATTGCTTATCAGCTTAAGAGGTTTTGGGCTGAGATGATGGAGTTTCTTGGTTATAAGATTATTTCATCTGCAAACAAAGATAATTTGACTTCCTCTTTTCCTATTTCAATTGTTTTATTTGTTTCTCTTGCCTGATTGCCCTGGCCAGAACTTCCAATACTACTTTGAATGGGAATGGTGAGAGAGGGCAAACATGTCTTGTGTCAGTTTTCAAGGGGAATGCTTCCAGCTTTTGGCCATTCAATATGACATTGGCTGTGGGTTTGTCATAGATAGCTCTTATTATTTTGAGGTATGTTCCTTCAATACCTATTTTAGTGAGAGCTTTTAACATGAAGGGATATTAAATTTTAATGAAGGCCTTGTCTGCATCTATTGAGATAATCCTGTGGTTTTCATCTTTAGTTCTGTTTATGTGATGAATTATATTTATTTATTGTGTATGTTGAACCAGCCTTACATCTTGGGGATGAAGCCAGCTTGATTGTGGTGGATAAGCTTTTTGATGTGCTGCTGGATTTGGATTACCAGTATTTTGTTGAAGATTTTTTTCATCAGTGTCCATCAAGGGTATTGACCTGAAATTTTTTTATTGTTGTTGTATCTCTGACAGGTTTTGGTATCAGGATGATGCTGGCCTTATAGAATAAGTCAGGGAGGAGTCTCTCCTTTTCAATTTTTTGAAACAGTTTCAGTAGAATTGCTACCAGCTCTTCTTTGTACCTCTGGTGGAATTCAGTTGTGAATCTGTCTGCTCCTTGGCTTTTTATTTTTGGTTGCTAGGCTATTTATTACTACCTCAATTTCAGAATTCATTATTGGTCTATTCAGGGATTCAATTTCTTCTTGGTTCCATGTTGAGAGGGTGTATGTGTCCAGGAATTTATCCATTTCTTCTATATTTTCTAGTTTATATATATAGAGGTGTTTGTAATATTCTCTAATGGTTGTTTGTACTTCTGTGGAATCAGTGGCAATATCCTTCTTATCATTTCTGATTGTTTATTTGAATCTTCTCTCTTTTCTTCTTTATTAGTCTAGCTAGCAGTCTATCTATTTTATTATTTTTAAAAAACCATCTCCTGGATTTATTGATCTTTTGAAGGGTGTCTCTTGTACTTCCCTCAGTTCAGCTCTGATCTTGGTGATTTCTTGTCTTCTGATAGCCTTGGGATTTGTTTGTTCTTGATTCTCTAGTTCTTTTAGTTGTGATGTGAGGTTGTTAGCTTGAGATCTTTCTGAATTTTTGATGTAGGCATTTAGTGCTATAAATTTTCCTCTTAACACTGTTTTGGCTGCATCCCAGAGATTCCAGTACATCGTATTTTTGTTCTCATTAGTTTCAAATAACTTCT
The DNA here is from genome assembly GCF_049350105.2 of Macaca mulatta. Classification (NCBI taxonomy): domain Eukaryota; kingdom Metazoa; phylum Chordata; class Mammalia; order Primates; family Cercopithecidae; genus Macaca; species Macaca mulatta. The sequence goes on along the minus strand of NC_133410.1, from coordinate 114,485,069 downwards.
TGATTTGTGCCTTAATTTCATTATTCAAGAGCATGTTGTTCAATTGCCATGTAGTTGTATGGTTTTGAGTGAATTTTTAAATCTTGAGTTCTAATTTGATTGTGCTGTGGTCCAAGAGTCTGTTATGATTTCAGTTTTTTTATATTTGCTAAGGGGTGTTTTATTTCTGAATATGTGATCAATTTTAGAGTAAGTGCCATGTGGCAATGTGAAGGTATATTCTGTTGTTCTGGGTGGAAAGTTCTGTAGATATCTATCAGGCCCACCTGATCCAGAGCTGAATTCAGATCTTAAATGTCTTTGTTAATTTTCCGTCTTGATTATCTAACTAATATTATGAGTGGAGTGTTAATAATAATAGTGTTCCACTATTATTGTGTGGGAGTCTAAGTCTCTCTGAAGGTCTCTAAGAACTTGCTTTATGAATCCAGGTGCTCTTGTATTGGGTACATATATATTTAGGACAATTAGCTCTTTACCATCCCTTTTATCTGAGCCTATATATGTCTTTGCATGTGAGATGGGTCTCTTGAAGACAACATATTCATGGGTCTTGTTTTTTAATCCACCTTGCCACTGTGTGTCTTTTAACTGGGAATTTTGCCATTTACATTTAAGGTTGGTATGGTTATGTGTGGTTTTGATCCTGTCAACATGATTCTAACTGGTTATTTTGTAGACTTGTTTATGTGGTTGCTTCAGAGTATCACTGGTCTATGTACTTCAGTGTTTTATAGTGGCTGGTAATTATTTTTCCTTTTCATGTTTAGTGCTTCCTTCAGGAACTCTTGTAAGGCAGGTCTGGTGGTAAATAATTCCCTCAGCATTTTCTTGTCTGAAAAGGATCTTATTTTTCCTTTATTTATGAAGCTTAGTTTGGCCAGTAATGAAGTTCTGGGTTGGAATTTCTTTTCTCTAAGAATTTTGAATGTTGGCCCTCAATCTCTTCTGGGTGTAGGGTTTCCACTGAGGTCCACTCTTAGTGTTAGGGCTTCCTTTGTAGGTGGCCTGGCCTTTCTCTCTGGCTGCCATTAAGATTTTTACTTTAATTTTAACCTTGGAGAATTTGATGATTATGTTTCTTGAGGATGATCTTCTTGTGGAGTATCTTACTGGGGTATTCTGCATTTATTGAATTTGAATGTTGGCCTGTCTAACTAGGTTTTTGAAGTTCTCCTGGATGATATCCTTAAATATTTTCCAAATTGCTTCTATTTTCCCTGTCTCTTTCAGGTAGCCCAATCAGTCATAGATTTGGTCTCTTTACATAGTCCCATATTTCTTGGAGATTTTGTTCATTTCTTTTCATTCTTTTTTTTCCCATTCTTGTCTGTTTGTCTTTTTTTCAGAAAGACGGACTTCAAGATCTGAGATTTTTTCCTTCACTTGGTCTATTCTGTTCTTAATACTTGTGACTGCATTATGGAGTTCTTGTAGTGTGTTTCTCAGCTCTATAATGCCATTTATACTCCTCTGTATACTGGTTATTTTGGCTGTCAGCTTCTGCATTGTTTATCATGATTCTTAGCTTCCTTGCATTGGATTACAATGTCCTCCTTTAGCTGAGTCAAGTTTGTTTTTATCTACATTCTTAAGCCTACTTCTGTCATTTCAGCTATCTCAGCCTCAGTCCAGTTCCAAACCCTTGCTGGAGAGGTGTGGTCATTTGGAAGAACAGGGAAACTCTGGCTTTTCAAGTTTTTAGTGTTTTTGTACCGAATCTTTCTCATTTGTGGGCTTATCTATCTTCACTCTTTGAGGTTGCTGATGGGTGTGAATGGGGTTTCTGTGCGTTTTTGTTGTTGTTCTAGTTTGTCTTCCATAGGACTGGTGTAGTTTGCTGGGGGTCCACTCCAGACCCTAGTCACCTCAGTTTTTCCAGTACCTAGAGGTATTACCAGTGAAGTCTTCAAAACAGCAAAGATGGAAGTCTGTTCCTTCCTCTGGGAACTGTGTTCTAGGGGTATTGACCTGTTGGCTGGCCCAAATGCATCTGTAGGAGGTGGCAGGAGACCCTGGTTGGGAGATCTCACCCAGTTAGGAGGAATGGGATTAGAAACCCACTGAAAGAAGTGGTTTGTTGCATTTTGGTAGAGCAGCTGTGCTGTATTGGGGATCCCTTCGGCTCCTGATTGGTTTGGCTCTCCAAGGCCCACAAGCTGGACCAGCTGAGTAGCCCAAACAACAAAGATAGTGGTGCACATCTCCCCACAGGCACTCTGTCCCAGGGAGAAATCAGAACTCTGTTTATAGAATTGGGGCAGTGGTGGCTGGAGGCCCTGGCTGGGAGTAACTGCCCACTGTGGAGGAATCAATCAGGGTTCTGTTTAAGGAAGCAATCTGGCCACTCCTCAACAAAACAGTAGTGCCATGCTGGCAAACTGCCTCTGCCCTTGTTGGCTTGGACTCTCCAAATCCCACAGGCTGGAATGGCCGAGTTGCCCAAACAACAAAGGTGGCAATCTGCTCCTCCTTTTGAGAACTCTATCCCTGATCTCTAGGACAGAGAGATCAGAGCTCTGTCCTAGAATACCAGTGGGGGTGGCTGGAGGCCCTGGCTAGGAGGTCCTGCCCAGTGAGGAGAAATGGATTGGGGTCCTACTTAAAGAGGTAGCCAGGCCACGTTTGGTAAAGCAGTTGTGCTGCAGTTCAGGGGATGCTTCCTCATCCCAGTCATCTGGAGTCTCCAAAACCTACAAAGTAGAGTGGCTGAGTTGTCCAAACAGCAAAAATGGTGTCCCATCCTTCCCCTTGGGGGTAATGTCCCATCTCAGGCAGGCTCTACCCTGGTGCCAGTGGTTGGCTGGAACTTCAAGCCAGTAGGTCTTTTCTTGTGAGGGGCCATGGAAGTGGAACCTGCAGACAGATGTTACTTGGCCCCCTGGATTCAACCCCCTTCCCAGGGGTACGTACGGACCTCTTGCCTTGCCTGAGTTGCATTCACCTTTGTTGGGGATCCAGAGCCAGAGTATGAAAATCTCCTGGGTCTCTGTGTGTGCCTGAGCAGCTGCTCTGCTGAGACTCCACACAGCTCCATGTATCAGACCCAAGGCCCTGGTGGAGTGGGCTCATGAGGGGATCTCCTGATCCAATGGTTGCAAAGATCTGTGGGAGAAGCATGGTTTCCTGGAGTCTTACAGTCACTCACTGCTTCCCTTGGTTAGGGGAGGGGGTTCTCTAGGCTCTGAGTCACTCCCAGGTGCACTGTCGCTCTGCTCTGCTTTTCATTTTCTGTGTGTCAAGTTGTTCTCCTGATCAGTCCCAGTGTGAGTATCTGGATATTTCTGTTGAATGTGCTGTATTTACTCGCCCCTTTCATTCCTCTCTGATGGCATGCATCATAGCTACTTCTAATTGACCATCTTGTATTACACCCTGCCCTCGTGTATATATTTTTTTTCTTTGAGACAAGATTTTACCATGTTGCCTAGACTGGTCTCATACTCCTGAGCTCAAGTGATCTGCCTGCCTTGGCCTCCCAAAGTGCTAGGGTTATAGACATGAGTCACTGTATCCATCTTCTTTTGTGTAATAATTATCATTTATTTTAATTTTACAAGTATTTATAGCCCAAGACATTACTGATGTTATAGTTTGTATGTCAACATTCATTTAGATTTATCCACATTTCCACCTTTCTATTGCTTTTCATTCTTCTCTGCATTTCTATCTTTTTATTATTTATTTATTTATTTATTTATTTATTTATTTATTTATTTATGTTTTGTTCCTGCCTGAAAAATTTCTTTAATAGTTATTATAGTGTGAGTCTTCTGGGAATAAACTTTTTGGATTTTTTGTTTCTTTTCTCAACTGGAATGTATTTTCACCTTTGAAGTTCATTTTCACAGTGCATAGAATTTTAGTTTGGCAGTTATTTTCTTTCAGTACTTTGAAAATATTGCACTGCTTCCAGGCTTCCACAGTTTTTATCAAGAATTTAGGTATTATTCTTATTATCCCTTCTTTTAAAAAGGGTGTTTTGTTTTGTTTTGTTTTTTTAATTTGGCTGTTTTGAAGATTTTCTCATTATCTTTTTGTTTTATTTACTTTTACTTGTGTCAGGGTCTCACTCTGTCACCCAGTCTGGAATACAGTGGTGAGATCATAGCTCGCTGTAACCTCCACCTCCCAGGCTCAAATGATCCTCTTGCCTCAGTCTTCCAAATAGCTAGGACTACAGGCAGGCACCACCATACCCAGCTAATTTTTTCTGTAGAGGCAAGGGTTTGCCATGTTGTCCAGTCTGGTCTCGAATTCCTGAACTCAAGTGATCCGCCTCTCTTGGTCTCCCAAAGTGCTGAAATGACAAGTGTGAGCCACCACAACTGTTCCCTCATTATCTTTGGCTTTTAGCATTTTTTACTCTAATATGCTCAGAAAATTTTAAATTTATATGTATCCTGTTTAGTTCATAAAACTTTCTGTATCTGTGGATTGATTTCTTTCATTAGATTTAGAAAATTTGTGACCAGGGTCTCTTAAAATATTACTTCTATCATATTCTTTCTCTTTTCCTTCTTATGAGACTCTACCGATATGTCACTTAGAACATCTCAAAGTGTTTAGTATACTCCTTATGCCCTTTTTGAGTATATGAGCTACATCAATGAATAACAACATCAAAATGACTGCCTCATAGATCTTAAATTCTGGTAAGATTAAAGATAAAACAAATTATTTATTTTCATTTACAGATGAGAAAACAGACACAGAGAGAGGTTTTTTTTTTTTCTTTTTTTCTTTTTTTAACTTACCCAAATAGGTGAGCCAAATAGGTGGTGAGTGATGTAATCAGAGTTTATACCCATGTAGCTTTCTCTCAAGCTACACACTTTACTGTATGAATAATATTTATATTTATTTCGCCTTTCCTAAGAGGGAAAATTGGCTATTTATATATTTTGAAAATCTTGGGAGAACTTTTAATATGGATTTAAGGTATTATGCATGAAATGGGAGCCCTCCTTTATAAAGAATCTTGTAGACTCATATCTGCTCTGTGATGGTTGCTTTAAATGGACCTATTCTGCTGAGGGCTGGGCATGGTGTCTCATGCCTGTAATCCCAGCACTTTGGGAGTCTGAGGCAGGCGGATCATCTGAGGTCAGGGGCTTGAGACCAGGCTGGTCAACCTGGTAAAACCCTGTCTTTACTAAAAAAGTACAAAAATTAGCCAGGTGCGGTGGCATGCACCTCTAATCCCAGCTACTCAGGAGGCTGAGGCAGGAGAATCATTTGAACCCGGAGGCAGAGGTTGCAGTGAGCCGAGATTGTGCCACTGCACTCCAGCCTGGGTAACAAGAGTGAATCTCCATTTCAAAAACAAAACAAAACAAACAAAACAAAACAAAACAAACAAAAAACCCAAAAGGTGAGATGGGTAAAAGTTCCTGCAGAACAGTTGGCCTCAGGTTGCAGTACTCATCCCCATTGCTTATTGGATGCCTGAGCCAAGTAATTGTTTCTGGCTCCTATTTTTCCTGATTCTCAAGCTAGATCACAGCTCCCAGTAACCACTAATGAGTGGCAAGTGATACACTCCTTGACTCAATATATCTTTAAGGAAGTAATTTTGGTTTTTGCCTTTCAGCTCCACATTTCACAAGTTCAGGTAAGAAGCCCAACTCTGTAGCCCTTTATCATTATGGCTGAAGAGCATTAGGATGGAATTTAAATATTTCAGCTGCTCACTTTGTACATAAGTTAAATTCTTTGCAGTTGAGCTCCCTTTGGCTCTCTAGACACACGCAGTAAATTGTTTTTTAATCTGGCGTTTATTTTCACTTGACTCATTTATAAAGTCTTCATTTTTTTCTTCTGTGCATTTGTAACTCTATTAGCTTAGAGACACCATTCATTTTGTAAGCAGTGCTTTAAACACATTTCATCTATCAGAATTAATTTTGCTGAATGCACCATCAAATAAATACATTAAAAACAAATGTAACACTTCATTAATCAAAATGTCAACTTCCACAGATATAAAATGTCCCCCATCTTAAAAATTCACTTCCTTTGCTGTTTGACTAAAATATGAAAAGTGATGTAAAATACTATCATTCTGTTATAATATGCATGCAAGATTTGAAGGTGTAATCCATTATAATTAAGGCTAATTAATTATTATATGGTCAAATGAGCAACAAATGCACATGCAAAATCTAAAAAGTTAATTATTTGAATATTGGTTAATCAATTGTGCATTCAAATGCACATTTGTTTTAGCATGTAGACACTTTGCACTTTTAACAAGGGATTAGTCTAAATAAAAAACAATTAAAGTGAAACATTTTCAAAATATCTCTGCTCTATGGGGAAAGAAAATAAATTAAGATCAAACAAATCTGATTCTTCAAAACCAAATCTATTTTTTTTTTTTCACTAAAGGGTCTCAAAAGAAAGAAAAAACATAGTATGAACACTCCTTTAGGATGACAAAATTAGTCTAGATTATTTACTTTGTAGGAGGCATTCAACTTGAACATAATTAAAAGGAAATCTTCACCATGTTAAGTGGCCTGCCATCTGCATAAAGGTCCCCCCAAAGGCCAATATTCAGACGGAATTGCTCTCTTTTAAAGATAAAACTAGAATCAGGTAAAGAGGAACAAATACCCAGTTAGCTAAGTGGTTTCAAGCAAACTCTTTTCATCTTCAAATTTACAAACCACATAACTGAAGTTTGTGAGGGGGTGCATGAGAGATACCACAGTGGCAACAACAACAAAACCCCCCAGGAGGAATAAGATAGAATGAGGAACCAGCAAAAGAGGCAGAACATAGATAATTGGAAACACAGGATAACTAGAATATTATACAATCACATAAACCAACAGAAGAGATGGTAACCTGTAACAAATCATTATAGTAGTAAGGGGTCAGGAGGAACAGGGTTTCTATGTGAGAGTGGTTGACAGAGTCTAAAAACAGAGAGATCAATAAGATTAAGGTATAAAATAAGGTCATGAAATTGGGGTCTAGGATAAATATCAATATGTTGTCATTACGCAGAAGGAGTTATGAAGAGCATAATGAGGCAGCCAATTAGTTTGCTAGTGAAGAATTAACACTGACCTATTTAGCATATAATATATGTTCAAGGCACCATACTAGGTTACCTAAGACATGATACCTACTTTAGAGGAGCTTCTATTCTGGATTGGGAGATGGAAAGAATAACAAATTACCAAGTCATTAATACTCAGAAGAAAGGTACATACTGTAATAGCTGTTAGCTGTTGATACATGGAAAGAGAGCAAGCTCCATGGACAGAAGATGATGTCAAAGGCTTTAACAAAAGGTAGCCATAAGCTTGGAGTTAAAGTGGTAAACAGATGAAGGGAGAAGGGAAGGCCTTCCAGGTAGGAAGTGCTGGATCTTGAGAATGTGTTAGATGTTATGGCAGACATAATCTAATGCCTACCCAATGTATATTCTCCAATCCCCTATTTTCTGCTCACAGAATCCACATTTATTCAGGTAGCAATGGAGATCTTAAGTGGAGAAGGACCTTATCCTAGCTCTAGGAAATGAGTTGTGATTGGTCTAAATCAGAAGTGCTTTTATGCACTTTTGCCATTGATTGTTCTGTGGGTAGCCATGTAATTTATTTCTGCCAATAAGAAATAACAGAAAGTTTACTTTAGTTCTTAGTAAAATGAAGCAAACTTGGTTGGCCCAGTTTTTTTTTCCTTTTGGCTTTTCCTCTTTGTTTTGTTTATAAAATGGACTTATTTTTAAAAGAGCAGTCGTTAACGTGAAACCATTTTGAGAAGCAATGAAGATAAAAGCCACTAAGCTTTGCTTAGCAGAAAGGTACAAAGAGCCTCAGATCTTGTCATTGTCATTGAGCAGTTGTGCTGGCCTGGAATGCCTAACTCCAGGCCTCTTATTTTGTGAGGAAAAAAACTGTTTGTAGCTACAATTTAATCTTTGTTACTTTCAGAATGTTTTTCTGAATGGTTCAGAAAAGAAATGCTCTTATACCTTGGAACTTTATATGTGCAAATGTGTTGATGCCTGGTTTGAAGGTGGATTATTACAGAAATAATTTGTCTTTGTTCTATTCAGTCAGAATATGTAATATGTAATTCATACCTGACATAGACTTTGAGTGGTTGCTCAAAGAGATACTGAGAAGTTGAGTGGGAAAAGGACAAAAAGCGTTTCTGGAGAAAGGGCTGACTATATGTCTATATCGATTGTCCTTCTGAGAACCAAATGGTGAATAAGATATGGAAAAATATTCTATAATTGCATTCATTAGTTGGTGAAGAGTAAGGAATAAGTAGTCCAGAAACTGTTGTAAATCTGGGTGCCCAGATAAGTGTGCAGAGAATATTCAGAACAGGCTCTCTCCCCTTGAAGGTATAAATTCACACCATGGGAACTTGAGCATCGGTTTTAGTGAGGTTCTGAAGTCCAATGAAGAGAAAAAAGCATTTTGGAAGCCACCCTAAGTGAGTCTAATAAAAATCTGTTACACAAGCAGGGGTTACGAAGGACTCCACATTCAGAATATGTACAGTATTGACTATAAGTGAATCTGCCTCCCCTTTCTCTTTGGGAAACTGTAAAAAAAAAAAAAAAAAAAAAAAGCCAGTTTCAAACTTTAGTATTTAGCAGAAAAAAATTCTTAAATTGATGCTATCTAGATTGCCAAAACTCCACGTGGAGAATCCAACATAAAGTGTCTCTAGATGGCTGAACAGAGCAAAGACAAATTATTTCTGGAATAACCTACTTTCAAACCAGGCATCAACACATTTGCATATATAAAGTTCCAAGGTAAAATAGCAGTTTATAATAAAAAGAAATTACTAAACACAAGGAAGTAAACTATCCTGTGTGAGAAAGAAAACAGAAACTATCCTGTGTGAGAAAGAAAACAGATACTCACATTTCAAAATTATGGGACACCATATAAATGTACATTAATATATTTCAATAAATAAAATAAAATCTGAACAAATTTGAAAAGCCACAAAGCAGCGTATTATGCACATCTGAAAAAAGAATGAGTGAACTAGAAAATAAACAACTGAAGATAATTATCTAAGAAGCCCACCAGAAAGGCAGAGGTGGAAAATATAAAAAATACATCAAAATATAGACAGAATAATAAACATAAAAAGCCAAACTTATGTGTATGTCTGTGTTTAGCTGAAGTTTCAGTATGCGAAGAAAGAGAATGATGAAAAGGAAATATTTGAAGATATTATTGCTGAGATTTATACGTAAGTGATGAATGATAGCAGTATCATTCAACAAATCCATTAGAACAAATATCTAATGCATGCAGGGCTTAAAACATAGATGATGGGTTGGTAGGCACAGCAAGCCACCGTGGTACATGTATACCTATGTAACAAATCTGAATGTTCAGCACATGTATCCCAGAGCTTAAAGTAAAATTGAAAAAGAAACAAACAAACAAACGAAAAATCCAAATCCAGCAAATTTCAAACAGGGACATAAAAAAATTTACATCTAAAAAAATTTGCATGATAGGAAAATGAAGAACATCAATGTTAGCCAGGGAATTGCATGTATTTTGAAAAACAACTGTTGGCATGCTACTGTGCCATGACAGAGATGAAGTGAATAACCATGCATCTGAAACTGCCTGCAATAAGCTGGGGTCTGTCAGATTCATGGAACTGTGTAATCAGGTGGGCCCAGCAATAATCCATTGTGAAATAGCAGTGATACCATCTGGAATTACGAGCAGAGGGCAAAAGTCAACTGCATGAGCAAGTAGCCCAGGCTCCCATTTTATCTGCAATTATTGTACCAGAAACTACTCAGCTCACAACTTTTTCTACTTGAGATATTCCTTACAATAAGAAAAGTGAGAAAAACAAAGTCAAAACTTGGCTTATGATGGAACAGTTTGGTATATTGGTGCCTGCCCAAAAGAGATAGCAAATTCATTACAAATCTTATGCAGTGGCTTTGAAAGACAGTGATTAGAAAAAATCACCCCCACAGTAGGCAGAACTTTGGTGATGCATTTAATCACCTACTTTGCAAAGATCAGTATATGGACCTATGAACAGTGGTGAATGGCTGAGGTGGCTAGTCAGTGGCTTTAAAGGAAAAAGATTGCATGGCCAGGGTCAAAAAGGTATGTGGCAGAGGTATACAGATGGACTTACAGGAGTGGACATAGAGTTTAAAACCTTCATATTAGCACCCATCAAAGAGCAAACACCATAGGAAAGGCACCAAAAAATGAAGTATACCAAATAACTTGGCTTGTTGATGTCAACAGATTTTGTCATTAGCTACCTCAGTGCTAAAACAATAGGTGCATGAGCAAAGTGGTTATGGTGATAGGGATGGAGATTCTGCACAAAGCCTTCAGCGTGGATTCCCATTTAGTAAAATTTATCTTACTACTCCCCATATCAAATTTCTTCTCTGCTAGCAACTTATACCAACACCAAGCCCCTGAAATGGTACCATTCCTTGAGGAGACCAACTTACCAAATTGCAGCTTGTAAGGGTATATTGTATATTTCTTAATGACTTATTGTAGCTATGTTCACTTTTGACTATTTTGACTTTTAAACTTCACACTAGAGATTTGAAAGATTTACACACTACCATTACAGTATTAGAGCATTCTGAGTTTGATTACAAATTTGCCTCTACCTGTTTTATGTTTTCATAATGGTAATTATCACCCTTTTGCTTCTGGTTGAATCACTCCCTTCATTTGGCTGGTCTAATAATAATGAACTCCCTTAGCTTTGGCTTGTTTGGGAAAGGCTATTTTCCCTTCACTTCTGAAAGACAGTTTTGCTGGGTATAGTACTATTGGTTGACAGGTATTTTTTCTTTCAGCACTTTAAATATATTATCCCATTCTCCCCTGGCTTGCAAGATTTCTGCTGAGAAATCTGCTAATGGTCTAATGACGATTTTCTTGTATGTCACTTGATGTTTTTTCTCTTATTCCTTTAAAAATTCTTTTTCTTTGACTTTGACATTTTGATCATAATTTGACTCAGTGAGGACCTCTGTGGCTTAAGCCTGTTTGGATAACTTTGAGTTTCACGGATCCAAATGTTAATATCTCTCCAAAAACTTGGGATTTTTTGCATTTGTCATATTGAATATACCTTCTATGAATCTCTCTATGTCTTCTCCCTCTGAAATTCTCATAGTGGGAACACTTTTTTGCTTAATGATATTCTGTAAATCCCAGCGCTTGATAGAGTGCCCCAAAATGTTATTTATTATTATTATGGCTATTAAAGAGGAGAAAACCAAAAAGAAAAAACAATGCTGACTGCTTTGTAGGAACAGAAAGTCTTAGTATACTATATATGTATATGAAACAGATAACTGATTTATGTTTTAGACATAATACAGTCAAATTAGGGACAGCATATTTTTCATATCTAATTTAGGAAATCATCTTTTGTTTATATTAAATTAATCAGCTGATTTTAAAAGGTTTACATACTCTGGAAACTACTATAAAAAATAAAATGTGCCAAAATCACCTTCAAAATGAAAAAAGACTGGAAAAGGAAAATTAGATTTTGAAAGCATCATGTTTAAAACCAGGATGGGGAAAGGAATTCTAGAAATTACTTTTTGAGAAAAATGATGTATGTAATAAATAAACATATATAGTTCTTCCTGATGAATTAACATTTTATCATCATAGAATACTCCTTTATATCTCATAAGATTCTTTATTTTGAAGCCCATTTGACACTAATATAATAACAGTATGCCCTGCCACTATTAGTGTTTGCATGGTATATCTCTTTCCATTCTGTAATTTTATTTCTTTCTGTTACCTTTCATCTAAATTTTGTCTTTTGTAAATAACTTATTATTGGGTCTTGTTTCTTTATGCAGTTTGACAACATTTTAATAAAATTTTTTAATCTATACTTAATGCAAGTATTGAATATGGTTAAGTTTATCATTTTTCTATTTTGTTTCCTATTTGTTCCTTCTGGGTTGTTTTACTCCCCACTTTGTTCCTTATTTCCTTTCCATTTGAGATTGAGTATATTTTTACTGTGTATTTTCTATTGGATTTTAAAAATCTCTATTTCTGGATTAATTTTAGAAGTTAGTATAGATATTTACAATATCAATCATTAATTTATCACAATTAACCTTGAATTAATATTATGCAACTTCACTAATAATGCAAGAACTTTATATGGAATAATGTCATTTATCTCCTATTCTTCATGCTTTTTGGTTATGTGTTTCTTTAACAAGTTATCATTTTTGTGAGTACACAAAAAGTATATATCTTTATGTGTTACATGAGATATTTTGATACAGGCATGCAATGCATAATAATCACATTAAGGTAAATGGAGAATCCATAACCTCAAGCATTTATCCTTTGTGTTCCAAACCATTATATGCTTTTAGTTATTTTTAAATGAAGAATTACATTATTTTTGACCACAGTTACCCTCTTCTGCTAGCAAACACTAGGTCTTATTTATTCTAACTATTTTTATACCCATTAACAATCCCGACTTACTCCCCACTCCCCCAACTACTCTTCCCAGCATTTGGTAACCATCCTTCTATTCTCTATCTCCATGGGTTCAATTTTAATTTTTAGCTCCTACAGATAAGTAAGAACAGGTGATGCTTGTCTTATTGGGCCTAGCTTATTTCACTTAACATAAAGATCTCCAGTTCCATCCATGTTGTTGCAAACGACTGTATTTCATTCTTTTTTTTAATGAATGAATAGTACTACATTGTGTATAAATACCACATTTTCTTTATTCATTCATCTGTTGATGGGCACTTAGGTTGCTTCCAAATCTTGCCTAGTGAATAGTGATGCAATAAGCACAGGAGTACAGATAACTCTTCGATATACTGATTTTCTTTCTTTTGTATATATACATGGCAGTGGGATGACTGGATTATATGGTAGCTAAATTTTTGATTATGCGAGGAAACTCTAAACTGTTCTCCATAGTGATTGTAGTAATTTACATTTCCAACAAAAGTGTACAAGGGCTCCCTTTTCTCTACATTGTTGCTACTATTCCTTATTGCCTGTCTTTTAGATAAAAGCCATTTTAACTCAGGTGAGATGGTATTTAATTGTAGTTTTGATTTGCATTTATCTGATAATCAGTAATGGTGAGCACTGCCTGTTTCCCATTTGCATGTCCTCTTTTGAGACCTGTGTATTCAAATCTTTCGCCCATTTTTCAATTGGATGATTAGATTTTTTTTCTCTAGAGTTGCTTGAGCTCCTTATATATTCTGGTTATAAATTCCTTGTCAGATGGGGAATTTGCAAATATTTTCTCCCATTCTGTGTGTTTTCTCCCCACTTTGTTGATTGTTTCCTTTGCTTTGCAGAAACTTTTTAACTTGATGTGATCCCATTTGTCCATTTTTACTTTGGTTGCCTGTGCCTTTGGGGTTCTGCTCAAGAAATCTTTGTCCAGTCCCATGTCCTGGAGATTTTCCTCAGTGTTTTCTTGTAGTAGTTTCACAGTTTGAGGTCTTAGATTTAAGTATTTAATCTATTTTGATTTGATCTTTCTAAATGGTAAAAGACGGGGGTCTAGTTTCATTCTTATGCATATGGATATTCAATTTCCCAGCACCATTTATTAAGGAGGCCATCGTTTCCCCAATATATGTTCTTGGAAACTGTCAAAAATGAGTTCACTGTAGATGTATGCATTTATTTCTGGGTTCTTTATTCTGTTTCACTGGTCGATATGCCTGTTTTTATGCTGGTATCATGCTGTTTGGCTACTCTAGCTCTGTAGTATAATTTGAAGTCATGTAATGTGAATCCTCCAGTTTTGTTCTTTTTGGTAAGGATGGCTTTAGCTATTTTGGGTCTTTTATGGTTCTATATAAATTTTAGGATTGCTTTTACTATTTCTGTGAAGAATGTAGTTGGTATTTTGATTAGTATTGCATTGAATCTGTAGATTGCTTTGGTTAGTATGGACATTTTTACAACATTGATTTTTCCAATCCATAAATATGGAATGTTTTTCCATTTTTGGTGCCCACTTCAATTTCTCGCATCAATGGTTTACGGTTTTCATTGTAGAGATCTTTCACTTCTTTGGTTAATTCCTCGGTATTTAATTTTATGTGTGGCTATTGTAAATGGGATTACTTTTTAAATTTTTTTCTTCAGATTGTTTGCTGTTGGCATATAAAAATGCTACAGATTTTCATGTGTTGATTTTGTATCCTGCAACTTTACTGAGTTTGGTTATCAGTTCTAATAGTTTTTGGTGGAGTCTTAGGTTTCTCCAAATATAACATCATATCATCTGCAAAGAAGGATAATTAGACTTCTTCCTTTCCAATTTGGATGCCCTTTATATTGTTATCTTGTCTGATTGCTCTAGCTTGGACTTCCAGTACTATGTTAAATAACAGCGGTGAAAGTGAGTATTCTTGTCGTGTTCCAGATCTTAGAGGAAAAGCTTACAGTTTTTACTCATTTAGCATGATACTAGCTATGGAGTTCGTGATATGTGGCTTTTATTATGTTGAGGTATATTCCTTCTATACCCAGTTTTTTGAGGGTTTTTGACTTGAAGAGATGGTGAATTTTGTCAGATACTTTTTTTAGCATCAATTTAAATGATCATATGGCTTTTGTCCGTTATTGTATTGATATGATGTATCACATTAATGACTCACAAATGTTGAACCATTCTTGCATCCCTGAGATAAATTCCACTTGGTCATGAACCATGATTTTTTAAACACATTGTTGAATGCAGTTTGTGAATATTTTCTTAATGATTTTTGCATCAGTGTTCGTCAGGGATATTGGCTTGTAGTTTTCTTTTTTGATGTGTCTTTGGTTTAGGTATCAGAGTAATATCGGCTTTGTAGAATGAGTTTGGAAGTATCCTCTCCTCGTATATTTTTCAGAAGAGTTTGAGTGGGATTGGTATTATTTCTTTTTTTTTATTATTATACTTTAAGTTCTAGGGTACATGTGCATAACGTGCAGGTTTGTTACATATGTATACTTGTGCCATGTTGGTGTGCTGCACCCATCAACTCGTCGGCACCCATCAACTCGTCGTTTACATCAGGTATAACTCCCAGTGCAATCCCTCCCCCCTCCCCCCTCCCCATGATAGGCCCCGGTGTGTGATGTTCCCCTTCCCGAGCCCAAGTGATCTCATTGTTCAGTTCCCACCTATGAGTGAGAACATGCAGTGTTTGATTTTCTGTTCTTGCGATAGTTTGCTGAGAATGATGGTTTCCAGCTGCATCCATGTCCCTACAAAGGACACAATCTCATCCTTTTTTATGGCTGCATAGCATTCCATGGTATATATATATGTGCCACATTTTCTTAATCCAGTCTGTCACTGATGGACATTTGGATTGTTTCCAAGTCTTTGCTATTGTGAATAATGCTGCAATAAACATACGTGTGCATGTGTCTTTATAGCAGCATGATTTATAATCCTTTGGGTATATACCCAGTAATGGGATGGCTGGGTCATATGGTACTTCTAGCTCTAGATCCTTGAGGAATCACCATACTGTTTTCCATAATGGTTGAACTAGTTTACAATCCCACCAACAGTGTAAAAGTGTTCCTATTTCTCCACATCCTCTCCAGCACCTGTTGTTTCCTGACTTTTTAATGATTGCCCTTCTAACTGGTGTGAGATGGTATCTCATTGTGGTTTTGATTTGCATTTCTCTGATGGTATTATTTCTTTTTTAAATACTTGGTACAATTCAGCAATGAAACCAGTGAGTCCCAGGGTTTTCTTTGCTGGGAGACTCTTTAGAATGGCTTTGCTCTTGTTACTTGTTATTGGTCTGTTCAGGCTTTAGCTTTCTTCATGGTTCAATCTTGGCAGGTACTATGTCTAGAAATTTGATCATTTCTACTAGATTGGCCAATTTATTGGCATGTAGTTGCTCATTGTTGCCACTAATGATTCTTTGAAATTCTGTGGTATCAGTTATAGTGTCTCCTTGTTCATTTGTGATTTTATTTATTTGCATCTTCTCCCTTTTATCTTTGTTCATCTGGCTAAACATTTGCAATGCTGTTTAAAGTTTCAAAAAGACAACGTTTGGTTCATTGATTTTTGTGTACTGCTTTCTTCATATCAATTTTATGTATTTCTTTGATCTTTATTATTTCTTTGCTTCTACTAATTTTGGGTTTGATTTTTCTCTTGCTTTTCTAATTTTTTAAGATGCATTACTAGGTTAATTGAAGTTTTCCTTCTTTCTTGATGTAGACAATTATAGCTATACACTTCCCTCTTAGTACTGCTTTTGCTGTGTCCTATATACTTTGGTATGTTGTGTTGCCATTATCAAAGACAATTGTCAATTGTCTTCTTAATTTCTTCATTGACCCACAGGTCATTTAGGAGCATATTGTTTAATTTCCATGTATTTGTAGAGTTTAGAAAATTCCTCTTTTTACTGGTTTCTAGTTTTATTTCACTGTGGTCAGGTCTTCTGATGTTGGATATTATTTTCATTTATTTTGAATGTTTTAAGACTTGTTTTGTGACCTAACATATGGTCTAATCTTGAGAATAATTAATGTGCTGATAAAAGGAATGTATATTCTGCAGCTCTTGAATAAAATGTTCTCCAAACAATTATTTGGTTTATTTGGTCTATAGTGCAGAATAAGTTTGATGTTTCTTTGTTGATGTTCTGCCTCAATGATCTGTCCAGTGCTGAAAGTGACGTGTTGAAGTGTCCAGTTATTACTGTGTTGCAGACTCTCTCGCTCTTTAGCTCTAATAATATTTGCTTTATATGTCTGGGTGTCCCGGTGTTGGGTGCATATATGTTTAAAATTGTTATATCCTCTTGCTAAATTGACTCTTTTTTCATCTTGTTTGTCCTTTCTTATAGTTTTGGTCTTGAAATCTAATTTGTCTGATAAATAAATAAAAGCTACTTCTGTACATTTTTTGGTTTCCATTGGTATGGAATATCTTTTTCCATCCCTTTATTTTCAGTGTATATGTCTTTATAGACAAAGCTGTGATTCTTGTAAGCAACAGATCATTCAGTCTTGTTTCTTCATCCATTCAGCCATTTTGTCTTTTAATTAGAGAGGGTAGTCCATTTACATTAAATATTATTACTGATAAGTGAAGACTTACTTCTGCCATTTTGTTATTTGTTTTTTGGTTGTTTTTCAGTCTACTCTTCCTTCTTTTTTTTTTCTGTCTTTCTTTTAGTGAAGTTGATTTTCTCTGCGATATGATTTAATTTATTGCTTTTTATGTTTTGTGTATCCATTGTATGTTTCTTGGTTTGAGGTTACCATCAGACTGGCAAATAGTATTTTGGAACCTGTTATTTCAACCTGATAACACTGTTTGCAAAAACAAATGAACAAGAAAAAAAAATCTAATTAAAAACTTTACACCTTAAGTGTATCTTCCCACTTTTTAACTTTTTGTTGTTTTTATTTATATCTTATTATATTGTCTATGTCTTGAAGTTTAAAGTTTTAATATTTGTGGGTACATAGTAAGTATATATATTTATGGGGTACATGAAATGTTTTGATACAGGCATGCAATGTGAAATAAGCACATCATGAAGAAGAATGGGGTATCCATCCTCTCAAATATTTATCCATTGAGTTGCAAACAATTCAATTACCCTCTAAGTTATTTAAAAATATATAGTTATTATTGAGTATAGTCACCCTACTGTGCTATCAAATAGCAGGTCTTATTTATCTTTTCTATTTTTTTTTTTTTTTTGCACCCATTAACCTTCCTCATATCCCTCCCAGGCCCTTACTACCCTTCCCAGTCCCTGGGAACCACCCCTCTACTCCCTATATCATGAGTTCAATTGTTCTGATTTTTAGGTCCCACAAATAAGTGAGAACATGTGATGTTTGTCTTTCCGTACTTGGCTTATTTCACTTAACATAATGATCCTCAGTTCTACCCATGTTTTTGCAAATGACTAGATCTCATTCTTTTATGTGAATGAATAGTACTCCATTGTGTATATGTACCACATTTAATTTATTCATTCATCTACTGATGGACACTTAGGCTACTTCCAAATCTTAGCTATTGTCAACAGTATTGCAATAAACATAGGAGTGCGGATATCTCTTCAATATACTAATTTCCTTGCTTTTGGGTATATGCCCAGCAGTGGGATTTCTGGATCATATGGTAGCTTATCTTTTAGTTTTTTGGGGAACCTCAAACTGTTCTACGTAATGACTGTACTAATTTACATTACCATCAACAATGTACAAGGTTTGCCTTTTTTCCACATCCTCACCCACATTTGTTACTGTCTTTTGTATAAAAGTCATTTTAACTCAGGTGAGATGATATCTCAATGTAGTTTTGATTTGCACTTATCTGATGATCAATAATTTCAAACACTTTTTCATATGCTTGTTTACCATTTATATGTCTTTTTGTGAGAGATGTCTATTCAAATCTTTTGCCCATTTTTCAATTGGATGATTAGAGTTTTTGCTATAGAGTTGTTTGTGCTCCTTATATACTTTGGTTATGGATTCCTTGTCAGATGAGTAGTTCGCAAATATTTTCTCCCATTCTGTCAGTTGCCTCTTCACTTTGTTGACTGCATCCTTTGCTGTGCAGAAACTTTTTAACTTGATGTAATCCCATTTGTCCATGTTTGTTTTGGTTGTCTGTGTTTGTGGAGTGTTGCTCAAGAAATTGTTGCCCAAACCAATATCCTGGAGATTTTACCCAATGTTTTCTTGTAGTAGTTTCATAGTTTGAAGTCTTAGATTTAAGTCTTTAATTCATTTTGATTTGGTTTTTGTGTACGGGGAGAGATCGAGGTCTAGTTTTATTCTTTTGCATATGGATATCCAGTTTTCCCAGCATCATTAATTCAAGAAACTGTCTTTTCCCCAGTGTATATTCTTGGCACCTTTATTAACAATTAGTTCCCTGTAGATACATGAATTTATTTCTTGGTTGTCTATTCTGTTCCATTGGTTTATGTGTCTGTTTCTATGGCAGTACCATATTATTTTGGTACTGATATACTAAAGCTCTATAGTATAATTTGAAATGAGGTATTGTGATTTCTCCAGCTTAGGATAGCTGTGGGTATTCTGGGTGTTTTGTGGTCCCATATAAACTTTAGGAACTTTTTTCTATTTTTGTCAATGATGTTATTGATATTTTGATAAGGATTGCATCTGTAGAATTGCTTTAGGTAGGATGGACATAATCTGTAGATGGCTTTGGTTACTATGGACATTTTAACAGTATTGATTCTTCCAATCTATGAAGATGGAATCTTTTTCCATTTTGTGGTCTCCTATTCAATTTCTTTCATGAATGTTTTATAATTTTCATTATAGTGATTTTTTGCTTCTTTGGTTAAGTTAATTCCTAGGTATTATATGTGGTTATTGTAAATGGGAATTTTTTAAAATTTCTTTTTTAGATTGTTTACTCTTGGCATATAGAAATGCTACTGGTTTTCATATGTTGATTTTGTATCTTGCAACTTAACTGAATTATCAATAGTAGCTTTCTTGTGGAGTCTTTAGTTTTTTCCAGATATAAAATCATGTCATCTGCAGGCAAACATAATTTGATTTATTACTTTCCATTTTGGATGTTCTTAATATCTTTCTATTTTCTAATTCCTCTAGCTGGGACTTCTAGTACTGTGTTGAGTAACAGTCATAAGAGTGGGCATCCTTATTGTGTTTCAGATCTTAGAGGAAAGGTTTTTAGTTTTTCCACATTCAGTATACTAGCTGGAGGTCTTTCAAAAATGGTTTTTATTATGTTGAGGTATGTTCCTTCTATCTTCAGTTTTTTGAGGGTTTTTTTTTTTTATCATGGAGAGATGTCAAATTTTCAAATACTTTCAGCATTAATTTAAATGATCATATGTTTTTAATCATTTATTCAGTAGATAAGATGTGTCACATTGATTAATTTGTGTGTGTTGAGCCACCTTGCATACCAGTAATCCCACTCATTCATGATGAATGATGTTTCTTTTTTTTATTATTTATGCTTTAAGTTCTGGGATACATGTGCAGAATGTGCAGGTTTGTTACATAGGTATATATGTGCCATGGTGGTTTGCCATACCCATCAACCCATAATCTACTTTAGGAATCCCTAATGCTATCCCTTCCCTCGTGCCCTACCTCCCAATATGCTCTGGTGTGTGACGTTCCCCTCCTTGTGTCCATGTGTTCTCATTGTTCAAATCCCACTTATGAGTGGGAACATGCAGTGTTTGGCTTTCTGTCCTTGTGTTAGTTTGCTGAGAATGATGATTTCCAGTTTCATCCATGTCTCTGCAAAGGACATAACTTTTTTATGGCTGCATAGTATTCCATGGTATATATGTGCCACATTTTCATTGATGGGCATTTGGGTTGGTTCCGAGTCTCTGCTATTGTGAGTAGTGCTACAATAAACATACATGTGCATATGTCTTTATAGTAGAATGATTTATATTCCTTTGGGTATATACCCAGTAATGGGATTGCTGGGTCAAATGGTATTTTTGGTTCTAGATCCTTGAGGAATTGCCACACTGTCTTTCACAATAGTTGAACTAATTTACACTCCAACCAACAGTGTGAAAGTATTCCTATTTCTCCACATCCTCTCCAGCATCTGTTGTTTCCTGACTTTTTAATGATCACCATTCTAACTGGCGTGAGATGGTATCTCATTGTGGTTTTGATTTGCATTTGTCTAATGACCAGTGATGATGAGCTTTTTTTCATATGTTTCTTGGCCACATAAATGTCTTCTTTTGAGAAGTGTCTGTTCCTATCCTTTGCCCACTTTTTGATATATATATATATATATATATATATATATATATATATATATATATATATTTTTTTTTTTTTTGGTAAATTTGTTTACGATCTTTATAGATTCTGGATATTAGCCCTTTGTCAGATTGATAGATTGTGAACATTTTCCCCCATTCTGTAGGTTGCCTGTTCACTCTGATGATAGTTTATTTTGCTGTGCAGAAACTAATTAGATCTCATTTGTCAATTTTGGTTTTTGTTGCCATTGCTTTTCGTGTTTTAGTCATGAAGTCTTTGCCCATGCCTATGTCCTGAATGGTATTGCCTAAGTTTTCTCCTAGGGTTTTTATGGTGTTAGGTCTTATATTTAAGTCTTTAATCCATCTTGAGTTAACTTTTGTCTAAGGTGTAAGGAAGGGTTGCAGTTTCAGTTTTCTGCATATGGCTAGCTAGTTTTCTCAACACCATTTATTAAATAGGGAATCCTTTTCCATTTCTTGTTTTTGTCAGGTTTGTCAAAGATCAGATAGTTGTAGATATGTGACATTATTTCTGAGGTTTCTGTTCTGTTCCATTGGTCTCTCTCTATATATACATTTTGGTACCAGTACCATGCTGTTGTAGTTACTGTAGCCTTGTAGTATAGTTTGAAATTGGGTAGTGTGATGCCTCCAGGTTTCTTCTTTTTGCTTAGGATTGTCTTGGCTCTATGGGCTCTTTTTGATTCCATATGAAATTTAAAGTAGTTTTTTCTAATTCTGCAAAGAAAGTCAATGGTAGCTTGATGGGGATGGCATTGAATCTATAAATTACTTTATGCAGTATGGACATTTTTATGATACTGATTCTTCCTATTCATGAGCACAGAATATTTTTCCATTTGTTTGTGTCCTCTCTTATTTCCTTGAGCAGGGCTTTGTAATTCTCCTTGAAGAGGTCCTTTACATCCCTTTAAGTTGGATTCCTAGGTGTTTTATTCTCTTTGTAGCAATTGTGAATGGGAGTTCACTCATGATTTGGCTCTCTGTTTTACTATTATTGGTGTATAGGAATACTTGTGATTTTTGCACATTGATTTTGTATCCTGAGACTTTGCTGAAGTTGCTTATCAGCTTAAGGA
Source organism: Macaca mulatta (assembly GCF_049350105.2). NCBI lineage: Eukaryota > Metazoa > Chordata > Mammalia > Primates > Cercopithecidae > Macaca > Macaca mulatta. The sequence continues at coordinate 114,463,133 of NC_133410.1, read as the reverse complement.
GATTTTGGGCTGAGACGATGGTGTTTTCTAAATATACAATGATGTCATCTGCAAACAGAGCCAATTTGACTTTCTCTCTTTCTATTTGAATACCCTTTATTTCTTTCTCTTGCCTAATTGCCCTGGCTAGAACTTCCAACACTATGTTGAATAGGAGAGGTAAGAGAGGGCATCTTTGTCTTGTGCCAGTTTTCAAAAGTAATGCTTCCAGATTTTGCCCATTCAGTATGATATTGGCTGTGGGTTTGTTATAGATCACTCTTATTATTTTGAGGTGTGTTTCTTCAATACCTAGTTTATTGAGAGTTTTAACAAGAAGGATGTGAATTTTATTGAAGACCGTTTCTGCCTCTATTGAGATAATCATGTGTTTTTTGTCTTTAGTCCTGTTTATGTGATGAATCATGTTTATTGATTTGCATATGTTGAACCAGCCTTGCATCCCAGGGATGAAGTCAACTTGATGGTGGTGGATAAGCTTTTTGATGTGCTGCTGGATTTGTTTTGCCAGTAGTTTATTGAGGATTTTTACATCAATGTTCATCAGGGATATTGGCCTGAAATTTTCTTTTTTTTGGTTGTGTTTCTGCCAGGTTTTTGGTATCAGGATGATGCTGGCCTCATAAAATGAGTTAGGGAGGAGTCCCTCTTTTTTTGTTGTTTGGAATAGTTTCAGAAGGAATGGTACCACCTCCTCTTTGTACCTCTGGTAGAATTCAGCTGTGAATCCATGTGGTCCTGGGCTTTTTCTGGTTGGTAGGCTATTAATTACTGCCTCAATTTCAGAATTTGTTATTGGTCTATTCAGGGATTCAACTTCTTTTTCTTGGAAGGGTGCATGTGTCCAGGAATTTATCCATTTCTTCTAGATTTTCTAGTTTATTTGTGTAGAGGTGTTTATAGTATTCTCTGATGGTAGTTTGTATTTCTGTGGGATTGGTGGTGATATTCCCTTTATCATTTTTTATTATGTCTATTTGATTCTTCTCTCTTTTCTTCTTTAGTAGTCTGGCTAGCGGTCTATTTTGTTAATCTTTTCAAAAATCCCTCTCCTGAATTCATTGATATTTTGAAGGGTTTTCCATGTCTCTATCTCCTTCAGTTCTCCTCTTACCTTATTTATTTCTTGTCTTCTGCCAGCTTTTGAATTTGTTTGCTCTTGCTTCTGTAGTTCTTTTCATTGTGATGTCATGGTGTCGATTTTAGATCTTTCTTGCTCTCTCCTTTGAGCATTTAATGCTATCAATTTCCCTCTAAACACTGCTTTAGCTGTGTCCCAGAGATTCTGGTATGTCGTGTCTTTGCTCTCATTGGTTTCAAAGAACATCTTTATTTCTGCATTAATTTCGTTATCTACCCAGTGTTCATTCAGGAGCAGAATTGTTCAGTTTCCATGTAGTTGTTTGGTTTTGAGTTTCTTAATCCTGAATTCTAATTTGATTGCACTGTGGTCTGAGAGACTGTTATGATTTCTGTCCTTTTGCATTTGCTGAAGAGTGTTTTACTTCCAATTATGTGGTCAATTTTAGAATAAGTGTGATGTGGTGCTGAGAAGAATTTATATTATGTTGATTTGGGGTGGAGAGTTCTGTAGATGTCTATTAGGTCCACTTGGTCCAGAGCTGAGTTCAAGTGCTGAATATCATTGTTAATTTTCTGTCTTGTTGATCTGTCTAATATTGACAGTGGGGTGTTGAAGTCTCCCACTATTATTGTTTGGGGGTTTACGTCTCTTTGTAAATCTCTAATAACTTGCTTTATGAATCTGGGTGTTCCTGTATTGGGTTGCATATATATTTAGGATAGTTAGCGCTTCTTGTTGCATTGATCCCTTTACCATTATGTAATGCCCTTCTTTGTCTTTTTTGATCTTTGCTGGTTTAAAGTCTGTTTTATGAGAGATTAGTATTGCAACCTCTGCTTTTTTTTTTTTTTTTTTTTTTTTTTTTTGCTTTCCATTTGCTTAGTAAATGTTCCCACATCCCTTTATTTTGAGCCAATGTTTGTCTTTGAGCATGAGATGGTTCTCCTGAATACAGCACACTGATGGGTCTTGACTATCCAATTTGCCAGTCTGTGTCTTTTAATTGGGATATGTTTACATTTAAGGTTAATATTGTTATGGGTGAAATTGATCCTGTCATTATGCTGCTAGCGGGTTATTTTGCCTGTTAGTTGATACAGTTTCTTTATAGTGCCAATGGTCTTTACAATTTGGTATGATTTTGCCGTGGCTGGTACCAGTTTTTCCTTTCCATATTTAGTGCTTCCTTCAGGAACTCATGAATGATCTCTCTAAGGGACTACTGAATTTGGTTTGCTAGTATTTTGTTGAGGATATTTGCACCAATATTCATCAGTGATACTGGCATGTAGTTTTCATTATTTGGTGTATCTTTTTCTGGTTTTGATATTAGGGTAATACTGGCCTCATAGAATGATTTTGTAGGTAATCCCACTTCCTCTATTTTTCAGTATGGCTTGAGTAGAATTGGAATTAGTTCTTCTTTAAGTGTTCTGTAGAATTTGGCAGTGAAGCCATCCGGTCCCAGGATTTTCTTTACTGGGAGACTTTTTATTATGGCTTTGTTCTTGTTACTTTTTATTGGTCTGTTCAGATATTGGATTTCTTCCTGTTGTGAATCTTGGGGTATCTAGACATTTGTCCTTTTCTTTCAGATTTTCCAATTTATTGGCTAACAGTTGTTCATAGTAGCCATTAATGATTCTTTGAAATTCTGCAGTACCAGTTGTAATGTTTCCTTTTTTATTTCTAATTTTAATTATTTGGATCTTCTCTCTTTTTTCCGTAGTCTGGCTAAAGGTTTGTCAGTTTTGCTAACTTTTGAAAAAGCCAGCTCTTGTTTCATTGATCTTTTGTATTGTTTTCTTTATTTTAACTTCACTTACTTTTTTCTTTGATCTTTATTATATCTCTTCTACTGATTTTTGGTTTGGTTTGCTGTTGCTCTTCTACTTCTTTAAGATTCATTGTTAGATTGTTTATTTGAAGCTTTTTCTCTCTTTTTTTTTTTTTTTTGATGTAGGCAGTTATAGCTATAAATTTCCCTCTTGGTACTGTTTTTGCTGAATCATGTAGGTTTTGCTATGTTGTGTTTCCATTATCATTTGTTTCAAGAAATTTTTCAATTTCCTTCTTAATTATTTCATTGACCCACTGGTCATTCAGGAGCATAGTGTTTAAGTTTCATGTATTTGTATAGTTTCCAAAATTTCTCATTATTTTCTAGTTTTATTCCATTGTGGTCAGAGAAGATGCTTGATAATATTTCAACTTTTTTGAATGCTTCAGGACTTGTTTTGTGACCTAACATATATTCTATCCTTGAGAACGATCCATATGCTGAGGAAAAAAATGTACATTCTGCAGCTGTTAGATGAAATGTTCTGTAAATATTTATTAGATCCATTTGGTTTATAGTACAGATTAAGTCTAATGTTACTTTGTTAATTTTTTGTCTGCAAGATCTAATTCTGAAAGTGGGATGTTGAAGTCTTCAGTTATTTTATTGGAGCCCACCTCTCTCTTTAGCTCTAATAATATTTGCTTCATTTAAGTATTTTATTCATTTTATAATATAAAATAAATATTTTAATATTTGCTCCAGTGTTGGGTGCATATATATTTAAAATTGTTATGTTCTCTTGCTGAAATTACCCCTTTATCATTCCATAGTGACCTCCTTTGTTTCTTCTTATAGCTTTTGTCTTGAAATGTATTTTGTCTGATATAAACATAGTGACTCCTTTTTGAGTTTTTTTTTTTTTGAGATGAATCCTCACTCTGTGAGTGAGTGCACTCACTGGAGTACAGTGGCACAATTTCGGCTCACTGCATCCTCCGCCTCCTGGGTTCAAGTGATTCTCCTGGCTCAGCCGCCTGAGTAGCTGGGATTACAGGCGTGTGCCACCACACCCAGCTAATTTTTGTGTTTTTAGTAGAGACGGGGTTTCACCATATTGGCCGGGTTGGTCTTCAACCCCTGACCTCATGATCCACCCACCTCAGCCTCCCAAAGTGTTGGGATTACAGGCGTGAGCCACTGTGCCTGGCCCTATCCCATTTTTTTTTTTTTTTTTTTTTGGTTTCCATTGGCTTAGAATATTTTTTTCTATCCCTTTATTTTCAGTCTATTTGTGTCTTTATAGGTAAAGCGTGTTTCTTATAGGCAACGGATCAATGGTTCTTGTGTTTTCATCCATTCAGCTGATCTGTGTCTTTTGAATGGAGAGTTTAGTCCATTAATTTCAATATTATTGTTGATAAGTAAGGACTTACTTTTGCCATTTTGTTATTTGTTTTCTCATTATTTGGTGGTCTTTTCTTTTTCTTTCACTCTTCTCTTCCTCTCGTGACATGATTTTCTCTGGTAACATGATTTAGTTTCTTGCTTTATATTTTTTGTGCATTCATTGTATGTTTTTTGGTTTGAGGTTACCACGAGGCTTGCAAATAGTATCTTACAATCCATTATTTTAACCTGCTGACAATTTAACACTATTTGCCTAAATAAACAACAAAAAACTAATGAAAACTTGTCTTAACTTTGTCTTCCTGCTTTTTAAAGTTTTATTGTTTCTATTTATATTTTATTGTAATATATCTTGAAAAGTTATAGTTATTATTTTTGATTAACTCATTGTTTACTCTTTCTATTTAAGATAAAAGTAGTCTACACACCACAGTTAGTATTATAATATTCTGCATTTTTCTGTATACTTACTATTACCAGTAAGTTTTATACCTTCAGGTGATTTTTTCTCATTTATGTTTTTTTTTTTCTGATTGAAAAAATCAGAGGATAGGACTGGTATTGATGAAATCCCTCAGCTTTTGTTTGTGTAGGAAAGTCTTTTTTTCTCCTTCATATTTGGAGATTTTTTTTTGTCTTTTTGTCTTTTTTGTCTTTTTTCAGGCTCATAAATGTATTTTAGTATGAAGATTTTTCTCCTTCAGGACTTTAAATATGTCATACTTCTCTCTCCTGGCATGCAAGGTTTCCACTGAAAAGACTGCTACCAGATGTATTGGAGCTCCATTTATGTAATTTATTTGTTTTCTCTTACTGCTTTCAGGATCCATTATTTATTGTTGAAATTTGGGAGTTTGATTATTAAATGCCTTGATGTAGTCTCTTTGGGTTGAATCTGCTTGGTGTTCTATAACCTTCTTGTACTTATATATTGATACCTTTCTCTAGGTTTGGGATGTTCTCTGTGTTATCCGTTTGAATACCCTTTCTACCCTTATTTCTCTCTCTACCTCCTGTTAACAGCAATACACTTAGATTGGCCCTTTTGAAGCTATTTTCCAAGTCCTGTAGGAATGCTTCACCATTTTATATTCTTTTTTATTTTGTTTCCTCTGACTGTCTATTTTCAAATTGCCTGTCCTCAAGCTCACTATTCTTTCATCTGCTTGGTCCATTCTGCTATTAAAGGACTCTGATGCATTCTTCATTATACAAATTGCATTTTTCAGCTCCAGAATTTCTCCTTGATTCTTTTTAATTATTTCAGTATTTGTTAAATTTATTTGATACAATTCTGAATTCCTTTTCTGTGTTATCTTGAGTGTCTTTGAGTTTCCTCAACAGTGATTTTGAATTCTGTGTCTGAAGGGTCACATATCTCTCTTTCTCCAGGATTGGGCCCTCATGCCTTATTTAGACCCTTATTTGGTGAGGTCATGTTTTCTTAGATGGTGTTGATGCTAGTAGGTGTTTGTTGGTGTCTGGGCTTTGAGGAGTTAGGTATTTATTGTTGTCTCCATTCTCTGGGCTTATTAGTAGCCATCCTTCTTTGGAATGTTCTTCAGATATCTGCAAGGAGTTGGGTGTTGTAATCTAAGCTATTTCTACCTTAAGGGGCACTCCAAATCCCAGTAATTCTGTGGTTATTGCAGGCTTATAAAGGTACTGCCTTGATGATCTTGGACAAGATCTAGGAGAATGCTTTGGATTACCAGGCAGAGATGCTTGTTCTCTTTCCTTACTTTCTCCCAAAAATTTGGAGTCTCACTCTTTGTTTGGAGCCACCTAAAGCTAGGGGTGGAGTGACACAAGCACTCCTGTGGCCTTCACCACTATGACTGTGCTGGATCAGACCTGAAGCCAGCACATCGCTGGGTCTCACCCATGATCTGTTGTAGCCACTCTTTGACTACTACCTATGTTCACTCAAGGCCTTGGTGCTCTACAATCACCAGATAGCAAAACCAGCCAGGCCTGTTTCCTTCCCTTAAGGGCTATGAGGTCCCTCAGGCCTCAAATGGGTCCAGAAGTGGTGTCTGGGACTCAGGGACTACAGTCAAAAACCTTAGAAGTCTACCTGGTATTCTATTGTATTGAGGCTGAGCTGGCATTCATGCCACAATATCCAGTCCTTCCCACTCTTCCCTTCCCTTTTGAAAGGCAGAGGAGCCTCACACCATAGTCATTGCTACCCCTGGCCATGAGGAGTACTGCCAGAAAACCACCAATGTGCCCCTAAGGCCAAGGTCTCTTAAGTCAGCTTGTGGTGAATGTTGCCTGATTTGGGACTCCCCCTTCAGGGCAGTGGTCTCCCTTCTGGCCCAGGGCAGGTCCAGAAATGTCATCCAAGAATCAAATCCCAGAATTGAGGACCTCAGGAGTCCACTGGTGCTCTATTCTCCTGCGGCAGCGTTGGTACCTGAGATGTAAGACAAAGTCCCCTTTACTTTTCCCAAGCAAAAAGAGTTTTACCCTGTAACCACTAGCACCAGCTGGTAGTGTGTTTGAGTCTCACCTTAAGCCAGTAAGTCTCAGAGATCCACTAAGACCCCCCGGATGTGGTAGCTGGCTATCGCTGCTGATTATTCAGGGCTCAAGTGTTCTTCAGTTGTCAGGTGATGAATGCTGGCAGAATTGGGTTCTTTCCTTCAAGGCAGTGGGTTCCCTTCTGGCCCAGGATGTGTCTAGAAATATCATCTGGGTGCTAGGGCCTAGAACAGGGGCCTCATGACTCTGATTGGCATGTTATCCTGCTATGGCTGAAGTGGTATTCCAAGATAGAAGACAAAATCCTCTTCACTCTTTCTGCTCCTCTCCTCAAGCAGAAGGAAGGGGTCTCTTTTGGAGCCATGAGCTGTGCAGCCTGGGGTTAGAGAAGGGGTGATGTCAGCACTCCTTTGACTGCCTCAGCTGTCTCAGTATGCTGTGTAACCCCTCAGGCCATTGTCTCTGGGTCTAGTTCAGAGTTACAGTCCTTATGGCTTAGACTGCCTTTCAAGTTTACTTGGAGACTGAGAGTACTTTAGCCCTTAGTGGCAAAGTTTGCTAGCACTAAAGTTTGGACTACTGGGATTGGAGGTTCCTCTCTGGCTAGGGGTGATTTAAATGCTCCCTCTGTGGGCAGGTGTCAACTGTGTTTGTTCTGGTTTTCCTTCCTGCTCTAACAGAACAGCACTCACAATTTCTGTGTTCTCCCTCCCCCAGGGTCCAGCGATGCTGCCACACCACACCACTGCTGCCCCAGTCAGGGAGGGTTGGTGTTAGCAATTCCATGCTGTTTTTTCTCTCTCTTCAGTGCCTCTTTCAGCGATATGAAGTTAAAACTAGGTACTATTAGTTCTCACTTGAGTTTTGGTTCTAATGAAGGTGTTTTCTCTGCATAGATAGCTGTTAACTTGGTGTCCTTGCAGGGGGTTGGGGTGTGGGTGTACAATTGGTGGAGTTTTCTATTCCACCAACTTGCTCCACCTCTCTGTAGTTATTATTTTTATTGGTTTGTTATTTAGTCTTCCTACTTAAGAATAGTTATGCACCATAGTGACAGTGTTATAATATTCTGTGTTTTCTTGCATACGTATTATTACCAGTAAGTTTTGTACCATTGGGTGATTATTTATTGTTCATTTTCTTTCTGATTGAAATATTCCCTTTAGCATTTCTTGTAGGGAAGGTGTGATATTGAAGAAATCCCTCAGCTTTTGTTTGTCTGGGAAAGTCTTTATCTCTTTTGTGTATGAAGGATATTTTTGCTATATATACTACTCTAGGGTAGAAGTTTTTTTCCTTCAGCACTCTAAATATGTCACACAAATCTCTCTTGGCCTGTAAGGTTTCCACTGAAAAGTCTGCTGCCAGATGTGCTGGTGCTCCATTTCATGTGATTTGTTTCTGTTCTCTTGCTGTTTTTAGGATCCTTTCTTTATCCTTTACCTTTAGGAGTTTGATTACTAAAAGCCTTGAGGTAATCTTCTTTGGGTTAAATATGCTTGTTGTTTTATAATCTTCTTGTACTTGCATATTGTTATCTTTCTCTAGGTTTGGAATGTTCTCTGATATTATCCCTTTAAATACACTTTCTACTCCTATCTCTTTCTCTACCTTCTCTTTAGTGACAGTAACTCTTAGATTTGCCCTTTTGAAGCTATGTTCTAGATCCTGTAGGTGTGCCTCATTGTTTTCTGTTTTTTCTTTTGTCTCCTCTGGTTGTTTATTTTTAAGTAGCATTTATTTTGAAGTAGCTTGTCTTTCTTTTGCTTGATCAATTCTGCTGTTAGAAGATGGATGCATTCTTTAATATGTCAATTGTATTTTTCAACTACAGAATGTCTGCTTCTATTTAATGATTTCAATTTCTTTGTTAAATTTATCTTATAGAGTTCTGAATTCCTTCTCTGTGTTATCTTGAATATCTTTGAGTTTCCTCAAAACAAGTACTTTGAATTATCTGTCTAAAAGGTCACGTAGCTCTCTTACTTCAGGATTGGTCCCTTGTTCCTTATTTAATTAATTTGGTGAATTCCTGTTTTTCTCAATGGTTTTGATATTTGTGAATGTTCATCTGTGCCTGGGCATTGAAAACTTAGGCATTTACTGTAGTCTTCACAGTCTGGACTTGTTTACACATGTCCTTCTTGGGATGGCTTACCAGGTATTTGAAAGTACTTGGGTGTTGTGATCTAAGCTGTATCTGCATTTGGGGGCACCCCAAGCCTAGAAACACCTTGGTTCTTGCAGACTTGTAGAGGTACCACCTTGATAGTTTTGGATAATATCTGGAAGAATTCCCTGGCAGAGACTCTTGTTCTCTTCCCTTACTTGTTCCCTAACAAATGGAGTTTATCACTGCTCTGAGCCACCTGGCCTGGGAGTAGAATGAGATAAGCACCCCTATAACCACCACCACTAGGACTGTGCTGCGTCAGACCTGCAGCCAGCACAGCCAGCACAGCACTGGGTCTTGCCCAAGGCTTGCTGTAACCATTCCCTGGCTACCGCCTATGTTCACTCAATGTCCTGGAGCTCTGCTATCAGGTAGTTAAGCCAGTCTCACCTGTGTCCTTCTCTTCAGGGTGGCGACTTCCCCCAGGCTCCTGGTGGGTCCCGAGGTGCTATCTGGAGCCAGGGACTAGAGTCAAAACCTTAGACATCTACTTGGTGTTCTGTTTTACTGTGGCTGAGCCAGCACTCAAACCACAAGATGCAGTTCTTCCCACTCTTCTGTACCCTTTCCAACGGCAGAGGAAGCTCACTCTGTGCAACCATAGGTCCACAGGGCACACTGCCAGGCTACTGCCAATTTTCCCATAAAGCCCAAGGGCTCTCATTCAGCTTGTGGTGAGTGCTGCCTAGTCTGAAACTCACCCTTCAGGTGCTGGGCACAGTGGCTCACACCTGTAATCCCAGCACTTTGGGAGGCCAAGGATGGTGGATTGCTTGAGGTCAGGAGTTTGAGACCAGCCTGACCAACATGGTGAAACCTTGTCTCTCCAAAAAAAATACAAAAATTAGTTGGGCATGGTGGCAGACTTCTGTAATCCCAGCTACTTAGGAAGCTGAGGCAGGAGGAGCGCTCTAACCCAGGAGGCAAAGCGTCTGGTGAGCCGAGATTGCCCCACTGTACTCCAGCCTGGGCGACAAAGTGAGACTCTATCTCAAAAACAAACAAACGAACAACAACAACAACAAAACTCTCACCCTTCAGGGAGTAGACTCCCCTCTGGCACCCAGGGCAAGTCCAGAAATGCCATCCAAGTGCCAAGGCCTGGAATTGGGGACCCTAAGAGCTCGCTTCGTGCTTTACTTGCTTGTGGCTGAACTAGCACCTGAAGTCAAGTGTCAGAAACTCACCCAAGGCCCATGATGTACTAAATGGGTATAGCTACTGGCTATTTAGGACCCCAAAGCTCTTCAGTTAGCAGATGATGAATTCTGCTAGCACTGTGTCCTTCCCTTCAAGGCAGTGGGCTCCACTCTGGCCCAGGATATGTTTAGAAATGTTGACTGTAAGCTATAGGGCTTAGATACGGGCTTGGTCATGTGTTTTAATTCTCTGTGTTTAAAAGCCAGCAATACATCATCATCATCATTTTACTTTAAACCTTCAATCATCTTTTAAATAAATTTTGACAAATACTGTTTAATATTATCTCACACATTTGCTGTTTTTTGTGCTTTTTGTTAGTTTCTCAATATCCACTCTTCTATCTAGGATAATTTCCCTTCAGTTTGAATAACTTTATTTAGTTATTGCTCATAGTGCAGGGCTGCTGGCAACATGTTTTATCAGCTTCAATCTGTCTAGAAATATTTTTATTTTACCTCAATTTTTGAAGAAGAAATTTATTGCATATACAATTCTAGGTTGAGAGATATTTTTGTTCTTTTTGAGGATGTGTCTTTGAATGTTTTTTTTTTCTTGGTTATGGATCACTTTCCTGCTTTTTTCATGTGTCGTAATTTTCTATGTATGTCAGACATTATGTATAAAACATCAATAGACATGTAACAGATAATTTGTACTCCCATAAAGGACATGGTCATTTCTTTTATAAGCAACCAGTGTGATCTCTTTGACTTAATCAGTACTTAATAGTCTTTGTCTGTTACACTAATTAGATTTATATTTGCTGTCTCATTTTTGAGAAAACTTAGATAGTTTAGGCTATTTTAAAAAGCTGTGTAAAGCAATTTGTTAGATGAAACTTTTTCTCTTACATGTCTTAGTAGTAGACAAAGGTAGTAAGAATGATTCTATTAGCCTGAAAGCTAGACTCAAAACTATTAAGTACACCTAAAATGTCTTCTGTTTATTATTGTAGAGTATAGTGATAAAATGATAATATTTGGGTAATTCTCACAAGCACTGAAGTTTTGGCTGCTCCATGTATAATTTCCCGATCTATTTGGGAGCACTATCAATGGTATAGATTGGTGAGATTTTATGTCTTCTCTTTAATCTTGTCTATCATCAGTAAAACAAGATATAGGTTTATAAACTAGGTTTAGCCATCAGGGAGGTTCTCTCTTTAGAATTCTATTTTTTTATTTTAATTTTTTAATTATACTTTAAGTTCTAGGGTACATGTGCACAACATGCAGGTTTGTTAAATATGTATACATGTGCCATGTTGGTGTGCTGCACCGATGAACTCGTCATTTACATTAGGTATTTCTCTTAATGCTATCCCTCTCCCCTCCCCCCACCCCACCACAGGCCCTGGTGTGTGTCCAAGTGTTCTCATTGTTCAATTCCCCACCCTGTGTCCAAGTGTTCTCATTGTTCAATTCCCACCTATGAGTGAAAACATGCGGTGTTTGGTTTTCTGTTCTTGCGATAGTTTGCTTAGAATGATGGTTTCCAGCTTCATCCATGTCCCTACAAAGGACACAAACTCATCCTTTTTTATGGCTGCATAGTATTCCATGGTGTATATGTGCCACATTTTCTTAATTCAGTCTATCATATATGGACATTTGGGTTGGTTCCAAGTCTTTGCTATTGTGAATAGTGCCACAATAAACATACGTGCTCATGTGTCTTTATAGCAGCATGATTTATAATCCTTTGGGTGTATACCCAGTAATGGGATGGCTGGGTCATATGGTATTTCTAGTTCTAGATCCTTAAGGAATCGCCACACTGTCTTCCACAATGGTTGAACTAGTTTACAGTCCCACCAACAGTGTAAAAGTGTTCCTGTTTCTCCACATCCTCTCCAGCACCTGTTGTTTCCTGACTTTTTAATGATTGCCATTCTACCTGGTGTGAGATGATATCTCATTGTGGTTTTGATTTGCATTTCTCTGATGGTGAGTGATGATGAGCATTTTTTCATGTGTCTGTTGGCTGCATAAGTCTCTTCTTTTGAGAAGTGTCTGTTCATATCCTTGGTCCACTTTTTGATGGGGTTGTTCTTTTCTTGTAAATTTAAGTTCTTTGTAGGTTCTGGATATTAGCCCTTTGTCAGAGGCATAGATTGCAAAAATTTTCTCCCATTCTGTAGGTGGCTGGTTCACTCGGATGGTAATTTCTTTTGCTGTGCAGAAGCTCTTTAGTTAAATTAGATCTCATTTGTTTATTTTGGCTTTTGTTGCCATTGCTTTTGGTGTTTTAGTCATGAAGTCCTTGCCCATGTTTATATCATGAATGGTATTACCTAGGTTTTCTTCTAGGGTTTTAATGGTTTTAGGTCAACATTTAAGTCTTAATCCATCTTGAATTAATTTTTGTATAAGATGTAAGGAAGGGCTGAGATGATGGGGTTTTCTAAATATACAATCATGTCATCTGCAAACAGGGACAATTTGACTTCTTCTTTTCCTAACTGAATACCCTTGATTTCTTTCTCTTGCCTGATTGCCCCAGCCAGAACTTCCAACACTATGTTGAATAGGAGTGGTGAGAGAGGGCATCCCTGTCTTGTGCCAGTTTTCAAAGGGAATGCTTCAAGTTTTTGCCCATTCAGTATGATATTGACTGTGGGTTTCTCATGAATAGCTCTTATTATTTTGAGATGCGTTCCATCAATACCGAATTTATTTAGAGTTTTAGCATGAGGGGCTGTTGAATTTTGTCAAAGGCCTTTTCTGTATCTATTGAGATAATCATGTGGTTTTTGTCTTTGGTTCTGTTTATGTGGTGGATTATGTTTATTGATTTGTGTATGTTGAACCAGCCTTGCGTCCCAGGGATGAAACCCACTTGATCATGGTGGATAAGCTTTTTGATGTGCTGCTGGATTTGGTTTGCCAGTATTTTACTGAGGATTTTTGCATCAATGTTCATCAGGGATATTGGTCTAAAATTCTCTTTTTTGTTGTGTCTCTGCCCAAAATCTCCTTAAGCTGATAAGCAACTTCAGCAAAGTCTCAGGATACAAAATCAATGTGCAAAAATCACAAGCATTCTTATACAACAGAAACAGACAAACAGAGAGCGAAATCGTGAATGAACTTCCATTCACAATTGCTTCAAAGAGAGTAAAATACCTAGGAATCTAACTTACAAGGGATGTAAAGGACCTCTTCACGGAGAACTACAAACCACTGCTCAGTGAAATAAAAGAAGACACAAACAAATGGAAGCACATTCCATGCTCATGGATAGGAAGAATCGATATCATGAAAATGGCCATACTGCCCAAGGTAAGTTATAGATTCAATGGCATCCCCATCAAGCTACCGATGACTTTCTTCACAGAATTGGAAAAAACTGCTTTAAAGTTCATATGGAACCAAAAAAGAGCCCGCATCTCCAAGACAATCCTAAGTCAAAAGAACAAAGCTGGAGACATCACGCTACCTGACTTCAAACTATACTACAAGGCTACAGTAACCAAAACAGCATGGTACTGGTACCAAAACAGAGATATAGACCAATGGAACAGAACAGAGTCCTCAGAAATAATACCACACATCTACAGCCATGTGATCTTTGACAAACCTGACAAAAACAAGAAATGGGGAAAGGATTCCCTATTTAATAAATGGTGCTGGGAAAATTGGCTAGCCATAAGTAGAAAGCTGAAACTGGATCCTTTCCTTTACTCTTTATATGAAAATTAATTCAAGATGGATTAGAGACTTAAATGTTAGACCTAATACCATAAAAACCCTAGAAGAAAACCTAGGTAATACCATTCAGGACATAGTTATGGGCAAGGACTTCATGTCTAAAACACCAAAACCAATGGCAACAAAACCAAAATTGACAAATGGGATCTAATTAAACTAAAGAGCTTCTGCACAGCAAAAGAAACTACCATCAGAGTGAACAGGCAACCTACAGAATGGGAGAAAATTTTTGCAATCTATTCATCTGACAAAGGGCTAATATCCAGAACCTACAAAGAAATCAAACAAATTTACAAGAAAAAAACAACCCCATCAAAAAGTGGGCAAAGGATATGAACAGACATTTCTCAAAAGAAGACATGCATACAGCTAACAGACACATGAAAAAATGCTCATCATCACTGGCCATCAGAGAAATGCAAATCAAAACCACAATGAGATACCATCTCACACCAGTTAGAATGCAATCATTAAAAAGTCAGGAAACAACTGGTGCTGGAGAGGATGTGGAGAAATAGGAACACTTTTACACTGTTGGTGGGAATGTAAACTAGTTCAACCATTATGGAAAACAGTATGGTGATTCCTCAAGGATCTAGAACTAGAAGTACCATATGACCCAGCCATCCCATTACTGGGTATATACCCAAAGGATTATAAATCATGCTGCTATAAAGACACATGCACACATATGTTCATTGTGGCACTATTCACAATAGCAAAGACTTGGAATCAACCCCAATGTCCATCAGTGACAGACTGGATTAAGAAAATGTGGCACATATATACCATGGAATACTATGCAGCCATAAAAAAGGATGAGTTTGTGTCCTTTGTAGGGACATGGATGCAGCTGGAAACCATCATTCTCAGCAAACTATTGCAAGAACAGAAAACCAAACACCGCCTGTTCTCACTCATAGGTGGGAACTGAACAATGAGATCACTTGGACTCGGGAAGGGGAACATCACACACCGGGGCCTATCATGGGGAGGGGGGAGGGGGGAGGGATTGCATTGGGAGTTATACCTGATGTAAATGACGAGTTGATGGGTGCTGATGAGTTGATGGGTGCAGCACACCAACATGGAACATGTATACATATGTAACAAATCTGCACGTTATGCACATGTACCCTAGAACTTAAAGTATAATAATTAAAAAAAAATCCTAAAAAAAAAAAAGATATATGGAAGGGATCCAGTTTCAGCTTTCTACATATGGCTAGCCAGTTTTCCCAGCACCATTTATTAAATAGGGAATCCTTTCCCCATTGCTTGTTTTTGTCAGGTTTGTCAAAGATAAGATGGTTGTAGATGTGTGGTATTATTTCCCAGGGCTCTATTCTGTTCCATTGTTCTATATTTCTGTTTTGGTACCAGTACCATGCTGTTTTGGTTACTGTAGCCTTGTAGTATAGTTTGAAGCCAGCTAGCATGATGCCTCCACCTTTGTTCTTTTTGCTTAAGATTGTTTTGGCAACGCGGGCTCTTTTTTGGTTCCATATGAACTTGAAAGTAATTTTCTCCAATTCTGTGAAGAAAGTCATTGGTAGCTTGATGGGTATGGCATTGAATCTACAAATTACTTTGGGCAGTATGGCCAATTTCACAATATTGATTCTTCCTATCCTTGAGCATGGAATGTGCTTCCATTTGTTTGTGTACTCTTTCATTTCACTGAGCAGTAGTTTGTAGTTCTCCTTGAAGAGGTCCTTCATATCCCTTGTAAGTTGGATTCCTAGGTATTTTATTCTCTTTGAAGCAATTGTGAATGGGAGTTCACTCATGATTTGGCTCTCTGTTTGTCTGTTGCTGGTGTATATGGATGCTCGTGATTTTTGCACATTGATTTTGTATCCTGAGACTTTGCTGAATTTGCTTATCAGCTTAAGGAGATTTTGGGCTGAGACGATGGGGTTTTCTAAATATACAATCATGTTATCTGAAAACAGGGACAATTTGACTTCCTCTTTTCCTAATAGAATAACCTTTATTTCTTTCTTTTGCCTAATTGCCCTGGCCAGAACTTCCAACACTATGTTGAACAGGAGTGGTGGGAGAGGGCATCCCTATCTTGTGCCACTTTTCAAAGGAAATGCTTCTAATTTTTGCCCATTCAGCATGACATTGGCTGTGGGTTTGTCATAAATATCTCTTATTATTTTCAGATACGTCCCATCAATACCTAGTTTAGTAAGAGTTTTTAGCATGAAGTGCTGTTGAATTTTGTCAAATACCTTTTCTGCATCTATTGGGATAATCATGTAGTTTTTGTCTTTGGTTCTGTTTATATGATGGATTATGTTTATTGATTTGCATATGTTGAACCAGCCTTGCATCCCAGGGATGAAGTCAACTTGATCATAGTGGATAAGCTTTGTGATGTGCTGCTGGATTTGGTTTGCCAGTATATTATTGAGGATTTTTGCATCGATTTTCATCAGGGATATTGGTCTAAAATTCTCCTTTTTTTTGTTGTGTCTCTGCTAGGACTTGGTATGAGGATGTTGCTGGCCTCATAAAATGAGTTAGGGAGGATCCCCTCTTTTTCTATTTATTGGAATAATTTCAGAAGGAATGGTACCAGCTCCTCTTTGTACCTCTGGTAGAATTGGGCTGTGAATCCATCTGTTCCTGGACTTTTTTGGTTGGTAGGCTATGAATTATTGCCTCAATTTCAGAGCCTGTTATTGGTCTATTAGGGGATTCAACTTCTTTCTGGTTTAGTCTTGGGGGGGTGTATGTGTCCATGAATTTATCCATTTCTTCTAGATTTTCTAGTTTATTTGTGCATAGGTGTTTATAGTATTCTCTGATGGTAGTTTGTATTTCTGTGGGATTGGTGGTGATATCCTTCTTATCATGTTTTATTGCATCTATTCGATTCTTCTCTCTTTTCTTCTTTATTAGTCTTGCTAGTGGTCTATCAATTTTGTTGATCTTTTCAAAAAACCAGCTCCTGGATTCATTGATTCTTTTGAAGGGTTTTTTGTGTCACTATCGCCTTCAGTTCTGCTCTGATCTTAGTTATTTCTTGCCTTCTGCTACCTTTTGAATGTGTTTGCTCTTGGTTCTCTGGTTCTTTTAATTGTGATGTTAGGGTGTTGATTTTAGATCTTTTCTTCTTTCTCTTGTGGGTATTTAGTGCTATAAATTTCCCTCTACACATTACTTTAAATGTGTCCCAGAGATTCTGTTATGTTGTGTCTTTGTTCTCATTGGTTTCAAAGAACATCTTTATTTCTGCCTTCATTTCATTATGTACCCAGTAGTCATTGAGGAGCAGGTTGTTCAGTTTCCATGTAGTTGTGCAATTTTGAGTGAGTTTCTGAATCCTGAGTTCTAGTTTGATTGCACTGTGGTCTGAGAGACAGTTTGCTGTGTTTTCTGTTCTTTTACATTTGCTGAGGAGTGCTTTACTTCCAACTATGTGGTCAATTTTGGAATAATGAGATGTGGTGCTGAGAATGTATATTCTGTTGATTTGGGGTGGAGAGTTCTGCAGATGTCTATTAGGTCAGCTTGGTGTGGAGCTGAGTTCAAGTCCTGGATATCCTTGTAAATCTTCTGTCTCATTGATCCATCTAATATTGACAGTGCGTTGTTAAACTCTCCCATTATTATTATATGGTAGTCTAAGTCTCTTTGTAGGTGTGTAAGGACTTGCTTTATGAATCTGGGTGCTCCTGTATTGGGTGCATATATACTTAGGATAGTTAGCTCTTCTTGTTGAATTAATCCCTTTATCATTATGTAATGGCCTTCTTTGTCTCTTTTGATCTTTGATGGTTTAAAGTCTGTTTTATCAGAGACTAGTATTGCAACCCCCGCTTTTTTTTGTTCTCCATTTGCTTGGTAGATCTTCCTCCATCCCTTTATTTTTAGCCTATGTATGTCTCTGCATGTGAGATGGGTCTCCTGAATGCAGCACACTGATGGGTCTTGACTTTTTTTTTTTTTTTTTGAGACAAAGTCTGGCTCTCTCACCCAGGCTGGAGTGCAGTGGCACGATCTTGGCTCACTGCAATCTCCACCTCCCAGGTTCACACCATTCTCCTGCCTCAGCCTCTTGAATAGCTGCGACCCTGTAGTCTGCCACCACATCCAGCTAATTTTTTGTATTTTTAGTAGAAATGGGGTTTCACCGTGTTCGCCAGGATGCTCTCGATCTCCTGACCTTGTGATCCGCCTGCCTCGGCCTCCCAAAGTGCTGGGATTACAGACGTGAGCCACCGTGCTAGGCTGGGTCTTGACTCTTTATCCAATTTGCCAGTCTGTGTCTTTTAATTGGGGCATTTAGCCATTTACATTTACGGTTAACATTGTTATGTGTGAATTTTATCCTGTCATTATGATGTTAGCTGGTTATTTTGCTCATTAGTTGATGTGGTTTCTTCCTAGCATCGATGGTCTTTACAATTTGGCATGTTTTTGCAGTGGCTGGTACTGGTTGTTCCTTTCCATGTTTAGTGCTTTCTTCAGGAGCTCTCCTAAGGTAGGCCTGGGGTGACAAAATCTCTCAGCCTTTGCTTGTCTGTAAAGCATTTTATTTCTCCTTCACTTATGAAGCTTAGTTTGGCTGGATATGAAATTCTGGGTTGAAAATTCTTTTCTTTAAGAATGTTGAATATTGGCTGCCACTCTCTTCTGGCTTGTAGAAATTCTGCTGAGAGATCCACCATTGGTTTAATGGGCTTCCCTTTGTGGGTAACCTGACTTTTCTCTCTGGCTGCCCTCAACATTTTTTCCTGCATTTCAACCTTGGTGAATCTGATGATTGTGTGTCTTGGGGTTGCTTTTCTCGAGGAGTATCTTTGTTGTGTTCTCTGTATTTCCTGAATTTGAATGTTGGCCTGCCTTGCTATGTTGGGGAAGTTCTCCTGGATAATATCTTGAAAAGTGTTTTCCAACTTGGTTCCATTCTCCCAGTCACTTTCAAGTACACCAATCAAAGGTAGATTTGGTCTTTTTACATAGTCCCTTATTTCTTTGAGGCTTTGTTAGTTTCTTTTTGCTTTTTTCTCTAAACTTTTCCTCTCACTTCATTTCATTCATTTGCTCTTCAATCACTGATACCTTTTCTTCCACTTGTTCAAATCAGCTACTCTAGCTTGTGCATGCATCACGTAGTTCTCGTGCCATAGTTTTCAGCTCCATCAGGTCATTTAAGGTCTTCTTTATGCTGCTTATTCTAATTATCCATTCTTCTAATCTTTTTTCAAAGTTTTTTGCTTCCTTGTGATGTGTTCGAACATCCTTCTTTAGCTCAGAGAAGTTTGTTATTACCGATCTTCTGAAGCCTACTTCTGTCAACACGTCAAAGTCATTCTCCATCCAGCTTTGTTCCACTGCTGGCAAGGAACTGCAATCCTTTGGAGGAGAAGAGGTACTCTGGTTTTTTGAATTTTCAGCTTTTCTGCTCTGGTTTCTCCCTGCCTTTGTGGTTTTATCTACTTTTGGTCTTTGATGATGGTGACCTACAGATGGGGTTTTGGTGTGGATGTCCTTTTTGTTGATGTTGATGCTATTCCTTTCTGTTAGTTTTCCTTCTAACAGTTAGGACGGTTAGCTGCAGGTCTTTTGGAGTTTGCTAGAGGTCTACTCCAGACCTGTTTGCCTGGGTATCACCAGCAGAAGCTGCAGAATGGCAAATATTGCAGAGCATCCAATGTTGCTGCCTAATCCTTCCTCTGGAAGCTTCATCTCAGAGGGGCACCCAGCTGTATGAGGTGTCAGTTGGCCCCTACTGGGAGGTGTCTCCCAGTTAGGCTACTCTGGAGTCAGGGACCCATTTGAGGAGGCAGTCTGTCCATTCTCAGATCTCAAACTCCGTGCTGGGAGAACTACTGCTCTCTTCAAAGCTGTCAATCAGGGACATTTAAGTCTGCAGAAATTTCTGCTGCCTTTTATTCAGCTATGCCCTGCCCCCAGATGTGCAGTCTACAGAGGCAGGCAGGCCTCCTTGAGCTGCGGTGGGCTCCACCCAGTTCGAGCTTCCCAGCTGCTTTGTTTACCTAGTCAAGCTTCAGCAATGGCAGACGCCCCTCGCTGCTTAATCTTGGATTGCTGTGCTAGCAATGAGTAAGGCTCTGTGGGTGTGGGACCCGCTGAGCCAGGCGTGGGATATAATCTCCTGGTGTGCTGTTTGCTAAGACCACTGGAGAAGCACAGTATTAGGGCGAGGGTGTCCCGATTTTCCAGTTACCATCTGTCATGGTTTGCCTCGGCTAGGAAAGGCAATTCCATGACCCCTTGCACTTCTCAGGTAGGGTGATGCCCTGTCCTGCTTCACCTCACACTCCGTGGGCTGCGTCCACTGTCCAACCGGTCCCAGTGACATGAACCCCATACCTCCGTTGGAAATGCAGAAATCACCCATCTTCCGCGTCGCTCATGCTGGGAGTTGTAGACTGGAGCTCTTCCTATTCGGCCATCTTGGAATGATCTCCTCTTTTTAGAATTTTAAATGTTGAGGTAATCAAACAAGGAACTAGAAATAATTTCAAGTATTGGATATGTTTATTAGTTATAACAGTCTTTTAATGGAGACTTTAGGGTTTTCTATGTATAAGATTATGTTATCTGTAAAGAGGCACAATTTAACTTCTTCCTTTCCAACTTGGCTGACCGTTATTTCTTTCTCTTGCTCAATTGTCCAAAAGAGTGAGCCCTACAGACACGAAGGCACAGTAGTAGCAAAGTAACTGGACTCTTTCTGTGGCATGGCTTTCATCTTGATTCTTTTGCCCTAAATCCACAGGTTTTTATTCATTTTCTGAGTCTCTCTATCCAGCCTTCTCCTTCATTTATAATCTTACCATTATTTTTTATTAATAAATTTATTTTCTGATTAACTTAGCTGTAGCAGGCTTTAGTGGCCCAAAAGCTAGAACTTTCACTGATATGGGCACTTCTAAATGCCAGGTGCCATTCTGGATGATGAGGGCATAGAGATTAAAACATATGGCTTTTGATTACAGAAAAGTATGATACAGTAAGGAGCTAGATACACAGAACAAAAAGTTTACAACAGTATATATTAATGTATAAAATTTGTAAAAGAGCCATTGTGGAGGTAAATAAGGAAATGAGGCACAGAGAAAGGAGTGCCTATGCTTACCTAGGCAGCCAGGTGCAGTTTACAGGGTGGTGACTGTTGCTGAGGAGAAATAGCTGGTAGAGGTAAATAGCCATGCAAAGGACTGGGGAGGGATTCTATACAGAGGGAAAGCAAGGGCTGTACTTCCCTTCTCAGGGAATACTAGAAAGTCACTAAGTTTATGGGGTAGATACATGGGGGGAAAATGGCAGGAGGGCATTCTGAATATGTATATGGATACCACACTAAAGGATTTAGGATTTGGAGAAGAGAGTCGAATATTACTAGAAAGATATTTCTGGAGAGGAGAGGGTAGAGGAAATTGAGGCAAGGATCAAAGAATCCAGTTAGGATTGTGGTGTTTCTTAGTAAATTTCATATTTTAAAGGGCTGTAATTGTATCTCTCTTCATATTGTCCTGATTTTGATAGCATTGAAAACCTGCGTGTTTCTACTTTCAAATATTAAGAGCTAACAAGTAACTTTTTAAAAATCTTTCATAATCTGAAGTACATTTGTTGTGACATTTTAATTTTATCTCACCCCTTCACCTGTTGTTGGAAAGCAATAAAAAATTACCTCATGAGTAAACATGGGAAAAAAAACTTTGAAGCATTTCTCAACAAATTGAAGAGTCAGTATCTTGACTGTGATTATTGCTATTGCATTGCCGAAGGAATGGCTGAAGGGAGATGTGAGGTGAGGGTAACAATTAGATGTAAATTACTAAAGAGGCGAAATGTGCATATGGACAAAGACTTGCAGATAATGAGTTAGCAATGGTATAATGGAAAGCAACAGGATGTCTAAAATAATTTAATGGAAGATAATGAACAAAGCGAAGAGGCCCTCATATTCAGATGGCAATTCCACAGGCCTAACCTCTGCAAGTGAAAAATTTTATTTTTTCTCTCCAGTAACTGTTCTTCCCTCTCCGGTACCAGGCTGTAGCCAAGATAATGAGGCATAATTACATTCATGATCTTTTCTTGACAAAGTCTAAAGACATTTTCTAGAAACCACGATATATATATTGTGTTTTGGTTCCAGAGCAATCTTCAAGTTGTGTTTTAACATATAGTTTAGCTGAAACATTCTGAAAAGAGGAAGTAGGTTTGCTGGTGATGGTAGGAGAGGCAGGAGCGGTAGCAAGGGAGAAAAGGGGAGAGGAAGCAAGGGAAAGGATGGAAGGCAGCAGTGAAGAAAGGGGTAGAGGGAAGTAAGGAGAATCTTATGAGGCAATGAAAGTAGACCAACTCAAAGGAAAATAAAAAATTAAATTAATTCCAGTTACTGATGGGTTTAAGTGGGAATTGTGGGGAAGCCAGGAGTCTAACAACTCGTTATAACAATCGCTTCAATCATTGTTAAACATTTGTTGAATTAAAACACTTCAACTTTTGGGTATACAAAGAGAGGAAGGGTAGGGCTGTGGAGAAAAAACAAGAGCTGCTGTAAGAAGAGATGATGGAAGTGATAAAACATTACTGGCCTAAAACAAGAAAGCAAATCATTTGTAATAAATGAAGTGAAAACCAGGAAGTATGGAAGGAAAACGCTAAGGCTCAGAGAAGCTGCACACTGTGTTGTCTGTGACCTTCACTATGTCACAGCAGCGCAGAAATTAAACTCTCCTTTTTACAAGTATATTTTGGATACTGTAGATTTGGGACCTGTCATTATTTGCCAACTACTTACTTTTGTTTCATATTATAAGATTTAAAAACTAATATTCAACTGTATCTTGGTTTAGTAAGAGCAGAACTGGCCATGCTTAAAAAGTATATACAGATATATTTCTAAAAGGATACATACCAGTTGTTAACAGTAGCAGTCTGGGAGTCAGATTGGGTTGGGAATGAACCATGTTTTAAACTTTTACTTCACAAGTTTTTGTAGTTTACGGTAAAGATACATTTTTAAGGTTTTTATTTTAAGCAATTCTCCTCTTCCTTTTCTTCCCCCTACTTGAAGTTTTTTCTGAGATTACAAAATGAATACATGCTTGTAAAAATATGTGACAGTTTACTTAATTCCTAGAGACAAATATCTGGGTTGTTTCTAATTTTTTTGCAATGACAAACACTATTAAGGTGATTATGCATGTATGTTTCATATGTTTCTGCATCACCATATAATACATTCATAGAAGTAGAACAACTGGCTAAAAGTGAATGTGCACACATTATTAATTTTTATTTTTAATTATGGGTACATTATAGTTGCTTTTATATATATATATATATACATATATATATATGCAAAACCGATGCATAATAGATACATAAAGGGGCATCTATCACCTCAAGCATTAACCATTTATTTGTGTCAGAAACATTCCAATTCCACTCTTTTGCTTAAAAATATACAATAAATTATTGTTAACTATAGTTACTCTATTGCAATATGCAAATTTATTTTGAGAAATACTGCTAAATAGCTTACTGAAATGTAGCAATTTACATTTTCATAAGAATGCATGACTTTGCTGATATCCTCATACTCACTAACTTGGATATTATTACTCTTCTTAATCTTAGTCTGTCTTATAAGTAAAATTAATTTCCTTTTGTCTAAATTAGAATTATTAGAGAGGTTAGGAATAGTCTCATATTCTTTTTTTTTTTTTTTTTTTTTTTTTGCACAATGGAGTCTCGCTCTGTTGCCCAGCCTGAAATGCAGTGGTACAATCTCGGCTTACTACAACCTCCACCTCCTGGGTTCAAGTGATTCTCCTGCCTCAGCTTCCTGAGTAGCTGGAACTACATGCATGTGCCACCACACCCAGCTAATTTTTTTGTATTTTTAGTAGAGATGAGGTTTCACCTTGTTGACCAGGATGGTCTTGATCTTCTAACCTTGTGATTTGCCCACCTCGGCCTCCCAAAGTGCTGGGATTACAGGCGTGAGCCACCACTCCCAACCCTAGTTTCATATTCTTAATGATGTTTTTTAAAATTGATTTGTAAGAGCTTTCTACATAAAGTGATACTTACCTTTGCCATATATATTGAAAATATTTTCTGGCAGTTCACAGGGTCTTTTAACTTTGTCCATAATGTCTTCTTATATAAAGTTATATAGTTTCATATAGTCAAATGTGTTAATCATTTTTTTTTAGGGTTTCTGGGTGTCATATCATGGTTAGGAAGAATTATAGAAATATTTTCATCAACATTTTATTGTTGAATAATAATAGGAACAAAAAAATCTGAGATTCTAAGAGTCATAGGACTATTTTACATAGCTATGGATTGACATAACTTGTTTGCTACCTTAACATCATTAAAAATAGCGATTTTGTCTTTTCTTTCTGTTTATCATTTCCTCTCTATCTTTCTAACACTGCTATCTCCAGCAACTACTGCATGCTACTGAGAATGCTAAGAAAAGGATAGAAGATATTTCTGTGACCAAAAGAGAGTAACTTCTCATTTTTCAATATGCTTTTGAATAAAATACAAGGTATGTCTCTTTTGTTTTTGGAGAAGTCATGCTGTGCAGGCCATTTATTGTCATATATTAATTTGTCCCCATCTGAAAGGTTGACCAAGATGAAGACGTATATCTGTGTCAGTATTGCTGTAACAGCTCCTGGTAGTTCACTGCTGCATGTGCCATCACCCATAAGACATTCCTGGGTATCAAACTCAATATTGAAAAAACCATACCATGTGTAGGAGATAGCTATAGCTTGAAACAGAGGAAAAATACAAATTGCTCTCAGTTACTAAACTTGGTTATCTCATATGATTATATCTGCCCATTTTGCTATCCCAGCATATACAAACCTTACCTATCCTTCAAGATTCATCCCAAACACTACTTCATCTGTGATGCCTACTTTATCCAGGTTTAACATTTCTATTTTCTAAATTCTCATGGCTGTTTATGTATACCACTCCTCACCACAATCATCTATGCCTATCTTTGCTTTCTAGTCCTTTAAGTAGCCATGACTTATTTCTTTTAGAATATGAAATTACTGGGGCAAGACGCTCATTGAAATAAACTCAGAATTTCCCCATGGTGCTTACTAAAATGGAGTTACTGACCTGAACGTGTAAAAACAGCATTAAGCTAGATTGAAGAGAAATATAGAAATTTGAAATTTAAACCCAGGAAAATAGAAAGGTTAAGAATAATAAAAGAGCCAATAAAATTGTTGAAAGGCTAGGAGCTAGCCTAGGCAATTCAATTGCAATGGATAGCAAACAGGAAAAAAAAAAAGAAAAAAAAGCCCAAACTCAGGCTTACTTCTGCTGTGTGAATACTCAAAATAAATATCATCTCAGACTACTATGACTTACCATGGTTTTCTGTGCTTTTTGAGATACTATTCGATAAGTAAAAAATTTTTAAAAAAATATTTTAAACTTTCGAGTTACAGCAAACAAGACTGACAAACAAAATAGTTCACTGCACTGGGAAGAAGAGAAAATCAACATGTCTCAACTGATTACACTTTAAAATTTATGATTAGTTTTTCCATCTGGATGATATTTGTCATTCTTTGTGTTGGTATGATTCAGGTAAGCCCATGCTTCTTATAAATACAACTAATCTTCACTGATATTCTTCTATGGAAATGTTTAGTCTAATATAGCAACTGTGGAGCAAAAGAGATATTTTGTATTAAAGCAGAATTAAAGTTCTTAAATGAGCTAAAATTATATTTTATATTGTCATTTTATTTAAGCCACAGGGACCAGCTTTGGAATTATTTAAAATCTGCACTGTAGTTACAGACTTTCTGGATAGTTTGTATAGGTATGCTTGAATCAAAGCAATATGATATTCTTAAATGGAAAAATAGCTAACTAAGTTTCTATCATTCCTTAATCATAACAGAATAGCTAATAATTGATTTGGAAAGGGAGGGGGAATCTTTCCTAAGCTGGCACTGTTTTGTTTTTTCTTATTGGATCTGTCTCCTGATGATTAACACAGAAATTCCTCTAGCAATTATGGACTCTCTTATAAATGACTCTCATAATTAATAGTTTGCCAGGAGCAGCTTCAACTCAAATACGCGTGTAATTCGCTCTTCTGGCTCATTTCCACCACATTTCCCTTATTACCACCCCACTACCCACTGCACCAAGTCCAGACTTTCTTACACATATGAAATATTCCATGCTGAGTGTCTGTGCTCCCCTTAGTCTGATAAACTGGTTTACCATATAGGGAATACTTTGGCTGGCTTCCAAGGATCCATTTTGATGGAAAAAGGGATATTCCTATTAAAACCAGTCCATAGGTCACTTCCCACACTTCATTTCTAAGCACTAGTTTTAGCTTCTTACCCCTTCTACCAGTTTTTCCCTTGTCACCTTTTTTTTTTTTTTCTTTTTCTTTTTAAACTAGCAGAGTTATGAGGAAACAACTCAGTTAATAGATGTGAATTATACAGGACCTGAAATCGGCTCTGGATAAAGTGGACCCGATAGATATCTACAGAACTCTCCACCCAAATTCAACAGAATATATATTCTTCTCATTGCCACACAGCACTTACTCTAAAATTGATCACATAATCAGATGTAAAACACTCCTCAGCCAATGTGAAAGAACTGAAATCATACCAATCTCTCAGACCACAGCACAATTAAATTAGAACTCGAGATTAAGAAACTCACTCAAACCACACAACTATGTGGAAATTGAGCAACCTATTCCTGCATGACTCTTGGGTAAAGAATAAAATTAAGGCAGAAATCAAGAAGTACTTTGCAACTAATGAGAGCAAAGATAGAATATACAAGAATCTCTGGGATACAGCTAAAGCAGTTTTAAGAGGGAAATTTATAGCACTAAATGCCCGCATCAAAAAGCCAGAAAAATCTCAAGTTAACAACCTAACATCTCAACTAAAAGAACTAGAGAACCAGGAGCAAACAAATACCAAAGCTAGCAGAAAACAAGAAATAACTAAGATCAGAGTTGAATTGAAGGAGATAGAGATGTAAAAAAATCCTTCTGATGAGAAAATCAATAAAATTCAGGAGCTGGATTTTGAAAAAATTGATAAAATCGATAGTCCACTATCTAGACTGATAAGAAAAGAGACAATAATCAAATAAACACAACAAGAAATGATAGGGGGGATATTACCACTGACCCCACAGAAACACAAACTTCAGAGAATACTATAAACACCTCTATGCACATAAACTGGAACATCTAGAATAAATAAATAAATTCCTGAACACATGTACCATCCCAAGACTGAACCAGGAAGAAACTGATTCCCTGAATAGACCAATCATGAGTTCTGAAATTGAGGCAATAACAAATAGCCTATCAACTGAAAAAAAGCCTAGAAGCAGATGAATACCAGAGGTACAAAGTTGGTACTATTTCTGTTGAGACTAATCCAAAAAACTGAAAAGGAGTGACTCCTCCCTAACTCATTAAATAAGGCCAGCATCATCCTGATTCCAAAACCTGGCAGAGATACAATAACAAAAACTTCAGGGCAATATCCCTGATGAACACTGATGCAAAAATCCTCAGTAAAATACTGGGAAACTAAATCCAGCAGCACATCAAAAAGCTTATTCACCACGATCAAGTTGACTTCATTCCTGGGATGCAAAGTTGGTGCAACATATGCAAATCAATAAATGTGATTCATCACATAAAAACAACTAAAGACAAAAAACACATGATTATCTTAATAGAGGCAGAAAAGGCCTTCAATAAAATTCAACATCTTCACGTTAAAAATTCTCAATGAGCTAGGTATTAAAGGAACATACCTCAAAATAATAAGAGCTATCTATGACAAACCCACAGCCAATATCATACTGAATGGGCAAAAGCTGGAAGCATTCCCTTGAAAATTGGCATAAGGCAAAGTTGCTCTCTTTCACCACTCTTATTCAATATAGTATTGGAAATTCTGGCCAGGGCAATCAGGCATGAGAAAGAAATAAAGCATATCCAGCATATTCAGATAGAAAGAGAAGAAGTCAAATTGTCTTTATTTGCAGATGACATGATCCTATATCTAGAAAACCCCATTGTCTCAGCCCAAAAGCTTCTTAAGCTGATAAGCTTAAGTCTCAGAATATAAAATCAATGTGCAAAAATAGCTAGCATTCCTATCCACCAACAACCGGCAAGCCAAGAGCCAAACCATGAATGAACTCTCATTCACAATTGCCACAAAAAGAATACCTAGGAATACAGCTAACAAACGAAGTGAAGGACCTCTTCAAGGAGAACTACAAATCACTGCTCAAAGAAATCAGAACAGACACAAACAAATAGAGAAACCGTCCATCCTCAAGGATAGGAAGAAACAACATTGTAAAAATGGTCATACTACCCTAAGCAATTTATACATTCAATGCTATTTCCATTAAACTACCATTGACATTGACATTCTTCACAGAATACAAAAAGAAAAACTATTTAAAAATTCATATGGAACTAAAAAAGAGCCTGAATAGCCAAGGCAATCCTAAGCAAAGAGAACAAATCTGGAGGAATCACACTACCTGACTTCAAACTACACTACAAGTTTACAGTAACCAAAAAAACATGGTACTGGTACTAGAACAGATACATAGACCAGTAGAACAGAATAGAGAACTCAGAAATAAGACTGCACACCTACAACCATCTGATCTTTGACAAACTTGACAAAACAAGCAATAAGGAAGTGACCCAGTTTAATAAATGGTGCTGGAAATGCTGGCTAGCCATATGCAGAAAATTGAAACTAGACCCCTTCCTTACAAAAATAAACTTAAGATGAATAAAAGACTTAATCATAAAATTCAAAACTATAAAAACTTTAGAAGAAAATCGAGGCAACAGCATTCAGGATGTAGGTATAGGGAAAGATTTCATGATGAAAATGCCAAAAGCAACTGCAACAAAAGCAAAATTTAACAAATGGGATCTAATTAAACTAAAGAGCTCTACACAGAAAAAGAAATAAAAATCAGAGTGAATAACCTACAAAATAGGAGAAAATTTTAGCATCTATCCATTTGACAAAGGTCTAATATCAGAGTCTGCAAGGAACTTAAACAATAAGGAAAAAACAAACAGCCCCATTAAAAAGTTGGCAAAGGACAAGAACAGACACTTCTGAAAAGAATACTCATCTGACAAAGGGCTAATATCCAGAACCTACAAAGAACTCAAACAAATTTACAAGAAAAAAACAAACAACCCCATCAAAAAGTGGGCAAAGGATATGAACAGACATTTCTCAAAAGAAGACATTCATGCAGCCAACAGACACATGAAAAAATGCTCATCATCACTGCCCATAAGAGAAATGCAAATCAAAACCACAATGAGATACCATCTCACACCAGTTAGAATGGCAATCATTAAAAAGTCAGGAAACAACAGGTGCTGGAGAGGATGTGGAGAAATAGGAACACTTTTACACTGTTGGTGGGATTGTAAACTAGTTCAACCATTATGGAAAACAGTATGGCGATTCCTCAAGGATCTAGAACTAGAAATACCATATGACCCAGCCATCCCATTACTGGGTATATACCCAAAGGATTATAAATCATGCTGCTATAAAGACACATGCACACGTATGTTCATTGCGGCACTATTCACAATAGCAAAGACTTGGAATCAACCCAAATGTTGTTCAGTGACAGACTGGATTAAGAAAATGTGGCACATATACACCATGGAATACTATGCAGCCATAAAAAAGGATGAGTTTGTGTCCTTTGTAGGCACATGGATGCAGCTGGAAACCATCATTCTCAGCAAACTATTGCAAGAACAGAAAACCAAACACCGCCTGTTCTCACTCATAGGTGGGAACTGAACAATGAGATCACTTGGACTCGGGAAGGGGAACATCACACACCGGGGCCTATGATGGGGAAGGGGGAGGGGGGAGGGATTGCACTGGGAGTTATACCTGATGTAAATGACGAGTTAATGGGTGCTGACGAGTTGATGGGTGCAGCACACCAACATGGCACAAGTATACATATGTAACAAACCTGCACGTTATGCACATGTACCCTAGAACTTAAAGTATAATAATAATAATAATAATAAAAAGAAAAAAAAGAAAGAAAAAAAAAAGAATACATACTAGTGGCCAAGAAACATGAATAAAAGCTCAGCATCATGGATCATTAGAGAAATGCAAATCAATTAATATTGATTCTTCCAATCATGAACATGGAATACCTTTTCATTTTGTGGTGTTCTCTTCAATTTCATTGATGTGTGTTTTATAGTTTCATTAAAGAGATCTTTCACTTCTTTGGTTAATACCTATGTATTTATGTGTGTCTATTGTAAATGGGATTACATTTTTGATTTTTTATTCAGATTGTTCACTGTTGACATATAGAAATGCTACTGATTTTGGCATGTTGGTTAACAGTGTTAATCAATACTGTTGATCACTGCTAGTACTATTTTGAATAATGGTGATGAGAGTGGGCATCCTTGTTGTATTTCAGATCTTAGAGGAAAGGCTTTCAGTTTTTTCCCATTCAGCATGATACTAGCTGTTGGTCTGTCAAAAATAGCATTTATTATGTTGAGGTATGTTTATTCTATACCCATTTTTTATGGCTTTTATCATGAAGGATGTTGAATTTTATCAAATGGTTTGTCAGCATCAAGTGAAATCACCATGTGGTTTCTGTCCTTCATTATGTTGATATAATATATATCACATTGATTGATTTGCATATGTTGAAACATTCTTGAATCCCTGCATGACGTAATGATTATAGTAATTGACTATGGAATTTAACCTCATCATGGAAAATATGCAGTCATGATGGTGAAGGCAAGTGAAAAGGCACAGGTTGTGGGGGCCCTAGTTTTGGGGAGTGTGTGGTAGAGGTAGGACAGAAAGCATGATCACTGAAGGGGAAGTAGATAATGAATAGTTTTTACTATTAAATAATTTTTACTATTAAATAAACATATTAAAATAATTTGTTTCTACCTATGTTTCTTCCACTAGATCAAGGTTTCTCCACTTCAGCACTATTAACCTTAGGCTAAATAATACTTCACTGGGGGAGAGGTGTTCTCAAAACTCTCTCCCAATAAAGAGGAGAGAGGGTTTATATGGTAGGATGTTTAGCAACATCCCAGACTTCTATCCACTCGATGCTAGTAGTATTGCTCCAGTGGTGACAATCAAAAATGTCTCCAGACACTGCCAATTGTTCCTAAAAATCAGCCTTGAATGAGAACCACTCCACTAGGCACTGGGCTTCTTACTAGGGGCTGTACCTTATTTGTTATTATACTCTCAATGCTTAAAAAATACTTAGGCATAGTAAAAACTCAATAGATGTGTGATAAAGTGAATATTTTTTATAACAGTAAGGTGCTGTGTTGAAGGTCCCTAAGATCATCCCCAGGTTTGGGGATATGCTAGGACATAGAATTCAGCATATAATTTTATTCGTGGCTCTAGTTCATTACACAAAGGGCAAAAAAGCACAATCAGCAAAGAGAAAATGCATATTAAGTCTTGGAGAAATTAGGCATAAGCTTCCAAGAATCCTCTCCCAGAGGAGGCACAGGATGCATTAAATTCCTCCAGCAAGTTCTGCGGACACATTTCTGGCTATTGCCAACCAAGGAAGCTCATTAGAAACTCAGTGCTGGTCAGGTGCAGTGGCTCATGCCTATAATCCCAGCACTTCGGGAGGCCGAGGCGGGCAGATCACGAGGTCAAGTTTTCCAGACCAGCCTGGCCAATATGCTGAAACTCGGTCTCTACTAAAAATAGCCAGGCATGGTGGCACACACCTGTAGTCCCAGCTACTCTACTCGGGAGGCTGAGGCAGACAAACTGCTTGAACCCGGGGGGGTTGGAGGTTGCAGTGAACTGAGCTTGCACTACTGCACTCCAGCCAGGGCGACAGAGTGAGACTCTGTCTCAAAAAAAAAAAAAAAAAAAAAAGAAACTCAGTGCCCAGGGCATTTATTGGGGCTGATCATGCAGGAGCCCTCTACCTGGCACCTGAATTCTGGAATCCCAGAAGGAAAGAGGGTTTTAACCATAAACCATAGTGTTTGTACAGGTTAGTCATAGAGAGACACTTTTGTCAGTTCTGGGAATGGTGGGTGTCCTCTGAAATCCAAGTTCCCAGACAAAGACCAAGGACCAATCTTGTAAGCAGTGCTTTTAAAGGTTGGAAGTTGGCCGGGCGCGGTGGCTCAAGCCCGTAATCCCAGCACTTTGGGAGGCCGAGACGGGCGGATCACGAGGTCAGGAGATGGAGACCATCCTGGCTAACACGGTGAAACCCCGTCTCTACTAAAAATACAAAAAACTAGCCGGGCGAGGTGGCGGGCGCCTGTAGTCCCAGCTATTCAGGAGGCTGAGGCAGGAGAATGGCGTAAACCCGGGAGGCGGAGCTTGCAGTGAGCTGAGATCCGGCCACTGCGCTCCAGCCTGGGCGACAGAGCGAGACTCCGTCTCAAAAATAAATAAATAAATAAATAAATAAAGGTTGGAAGTCAGGCCTGCTATGTTGACTCTTTTCTGCACAGGGAATTTATGTAATACATCATATAGAAAAATACAATCTTTGTTTTTAAAGTTCTCAATCCTCTGCCCAAGTTCCTTGTTTCTCATCTTTTCTTTTTTTTTTTTTTTTTTTTTTTTGCAAAACAAACAAAAGTCTGTACAGTCTAGCACTACACAGCTCAGCATACCCATTTCTTTAGAAAGCAGTTCAGGGACCATGGATTGTTTATGAGGAATGCTGCCAAGAAATTCAGCACCTTCTACCCTTCATTCCCAACTGCCAGGAAAACAAACTATTCTCCATGTGTTGCATATAGGAACAAAAGAAGTGTTTTCATTTGTAGAATATTTAAGAAACCTTTTGTGCACCCTGTCACAGTTGCTTCAACCTTAGAGTAAAACACATTTAATATGGAATAAACTTGTCTTGAAAAAAGTGTTTACTACATAAAAAACTACTAACACTATTTGCTTGATCTGTGGACCAGATTTTAAAATTGTCCAATTATTTAAAATCTGTCTCAAAATAGATAATTCATATGATTAATGTACATAACTATTATGAGTTTACCAGTAAAGGCCTGTGGTAAAGGCCCTTCAGTCACAGCAGAGAACAGAGGCTGCAGGAAATGAGAAATATTGAACTGCCCTCTATTACTCTACCCCTTGATTAATTAAAATTGCTTATTAAAGAAGGTCTAATAATTTGCAAGAAAATAAGAATGCATATTTTAGGAATATTTTGAAACTTTTTTTTTTTCGAGATAGGGTCTCTCTCTGTCACCCAGGCTGGAGTGTAGTGGCACGATCTCGACTCACTGCAGTCTTGCTCTCCTGCACTCAAGCAACGCTCCCACCTCAACCTCCCAAGTAGCTGGGACTACAAGCTTGCCATCATGCCCAGCTAATTTTTGTATTTTTTATAGAGATGGGGTTTTTGCTCCGTTGCCCAGGCTGGTGTTGAACTCTTGGGCTCAAGTGATCTGCCCGCTTCAGCCTCCCAAAGTGTGGGGATTACAGGTGTGAGCCACCGCACCTAGCCCCCAAACTTTGAAAAAGGCAACTAATTTGTTAGCTCCACAATCATGAAGAGTATGGAGCCAGACAGACACAATTAATATCCTGGGTTCTTCACTTAGTAGCTGTGATCCTTGGGTAAATGACTTAATTTCTGTAAGCTTTAATTTTCTGATACCTAAACTGGGCATAGTAACAGTACTTACTTCATACGTTCTGATTAGTAAAAGAGATAATCCATGAAAGCACATGGTACATTCTCACAGTACTGGCCTATAGTGTATTATCAATAAATTGTATCTCTTGTTTTAGTGACACATTTTGTATTGCTATTTTACCCATCCATGCATTTGTCTAAAAAATTTTGACCCTAGACCCTGAAGAGGTGCTCAAAACTGAGGGATTGTGATTCGACCTTGAGCATGTTGAGATTAGGCACCTACAGGACATTGGAGAGGAGAAAGCTATTTGACAAGAGGGCCTAGTTGTCAGGAGAGACATCAAGATTGTAGGTAAATATTGCCTTGGAAATAATTCAGTTTATCTTTCATATGTCCAGTGTCTACTCTGTGATAGGCACTTGTAAAAACTGTTAAGACAGGCATATGTCCTTGTCTGTTTCTTGTCATCCTCTCCTCCATTGATTTTTGACTCTATTCACCCCTCCACTTAGCCCTTGAAATTTATGTTTCTATCCTATACCCTGTTATTATCAATGACTTCCACTAACTCCAGTCAGTCACAATTTTAAGCTTTCCACTCTCTGCTCACCAACTCCTATCATTCTGCTTTCCTCCATCTGATACTATGACTCCAGAGAATCCTTAGCCTCCTAGAAACTACAATTCTACAATTCTTTTCATTGTCCTTATTACCCTCATATCATCATGTTGTCCATCTAGATTAAATTCCAACCACTTCTCCCTTGATGACTCCTATGACAGTCTTACTTTCTCAATTCTCTTGCAGCTAGCAATTTTCATGGGACTCATTTCTGGTTCTTAACCTGTTAGTGGAAAGCTGGTGAGGGTGGTTTTGGAAAAGCTTTGGTACGCCCCCTACCTGCCTGCTTGGTCCTACCTCGAATGAGGTCATGATGGCTAGAGCCCTGGTAGCAATGTTGCAACTATGAATCAAAAGCCATGACAAATACTAAAATGTTCACTGGCTCTACAACACTGAGGCAGGAGACCCAAAGGCAACAGCTGCATTCCTCTAGATATCTTTTTAGGCAAAAACCAATTCCTCATTTGAGGTAAAAAGCCTTCCTAATACATCCCACAAAAATGAGGGATGTTGTGCTGAATCTGTGCCTTTTAAAATGTTTTATGTCATGCCAAATGTTTTACGGTAAAATTCTGTCACAGGCAATGGGGAAAGTTGATGTTTAAGCAAACATACATATTCAGATTTATATTTTAGAAAGAGCCCTCAGTTGGCTGCATGGAATATTGTAGGGGACCATCTTTTCTCTCCTTTGGAGAACTTTTTTCCTTCACTCCATGTGGTCCTGGTGGGGCTATCAAACACAACCCCTGACTCCATGGCCATAGTAATTAGTTCGGGGAATTAAACGTGAGCCAAATAGGGTCAATCAGAATCCATGTTTTAGAGCTAGCAGAGGAAGGCTGACCACTGATTCTGGGATTGTGGAGCTGGGGTTCTGAGAAGCCCTAGCCACTTTGGACATATAACTCACTGGGTTTCCTGGAAGCAGACAATGAGTTGGAATTTGGAGTATAGGATACTTATTAGGGATCAACCCCTATAAAATGAATAAATATGCGTGATTGGGCAGAGCGGGAAGCTGAATTGTGATACAGGTCTAACAAAGCCTCAAGCAACCTAGCAGGGAGTTCTGGAGTGAACAGTGTCCATGAGTGTCCTGCATGTACCTAAAGTGGCTGGGCCACTGCAGTTGGTCACTGTATGCATGCTACTCTGGGAAAAGTGTGACCTCGAGTGGTGGTGGGGGTGCGGCGCGGAGTCCCTGCAGCTGAGCCACCCTCTAAAGCAGCTCACAGCTGGAGGCTATTGGGTGGTTGAATTCCCCTCTCCTGGGCAGTAAGTATTTTCTAGAAAAGGAATGTTCTCAGTGTATCTCTTTATCTATCACATCCAGTATTGCATATAGAAATTCTGTGAGAGGCCAGGTATGGTGGCTCACGCCTGTAATTCCAGCACTTTGGGAGGCCGAGGCGGGTGAATCACTTGAGGTCAGGAGTTTGAGACCAGCCTGACCAACAAGGTGAAACCCTGTCTCTACTAAAAATACAAGAAAATTAGCTAGGTATGGTAGCACATGCCTGTGATCCCAGGTAGTTGGGAATGTGAGGCAGGAGAATTGCTTGAACCCAGGAGGCATAGGTTGCAGTGAGCCGAGATCATGCCATTGCACTCCAGCCTGGGTGACAGAGCGAAACTCCAGCTCAAAAAGAAAAAAAAAAAAAGAAATTCTTTGAGAATAGGGCCAATACACTGACAAAACCAGAAGTGAGGAATGGAAAGAGAAACATAATAGTGGCTTTGAATCTGTAGATCTAGTTGCACCTAAGGCTAGAACAGCACTTACCATCCTTAGTTTTCTTTGAGCCAATAAATTTCCTTTTTTGGTTTAGCAATTTTAGCTATATCAGTCGTGACAGAAACAGTCCTGTTTAAGGCAATAATTGATTTGAAAGAACAATGAGTGGCGGAGAAAATTTTTTAGAAGTTGGGGAGAATTTATGAGGGACTAAGATACTAGCAATGGTGACGAAAAAAATGTTACATAGAAGAACTGGCAGGCTATAATGATTGGTGTAATGGAAGGACCAAGGAGAGCAAGGATTTTCAGATAACTTCCCAGTTTGGGTTTAGGTTATATGGGAGGATAGTGAGGGTATTCATGTAGATTGGAAATAGAGAAGCAGGTGGAGAGTGACAGGAATTTATAGGTTTAGATTTATAACATACTATAAGTGCATGCAGTGAACTTATTTAAAATCTAGTATGCCAGCTAATAAGTCTTCAGTGAAAAATAATCATGACCAACTAGTAGGAAAACTAAAAACAGCTGGTCAGCTAGTGAGTCTTGCACGTTAGAAGGGCCTATTTGTGAAGCTAAACTTAAATCAGAAATTTGCTTGAGTCAGAATAAAATAAGTTTAGATGATGCCAGTTAATTGTTATAAAGTTGTAATACTCATCTACACTAGAAGGATAGATCTGTCAAGAAAACTTGATTATTTTGTCTGCTGGTTGGAGTACCTGTTCCCTTGGACAGTAATAGCAAAAACCTGGAAGTTAATTATCATCCCTCCTTATCTCCAAGACTCAATGTAGATTTTCCTTTCTTATCATTACATCATTATCTCATAACATATTTCAAGTCACAAACTTATACTCTACATATTTTAAGAAAGTTACTACCTGACAATATCTAAGGGGTTGCATTTTTGTCCCATAAAATAGATTATATTAAATTATATTATGAAATGGATTACTGGAAATACACTGTGTTTACATAAATGCCCACTTAAAGAAAATGCTTATTGACCTTTTTCTTCCTATACATTTTTCTTTAGGGTCAATTATCCTGTTACCTTTTAATATAGGTACATGAGTAGTGGAAAGAAGAGGAAGGTAAAAATCACAGAGGGATCCATAAGGATTGAGGCTTTCTTTGTTCACTTCCTTATTCTATCTCAAATATAGCATTAGCACATATTGCTATGAGAGAATAGTGATATGTAAAACATCTCTTGCATTTACGATATGTAGTCATTCTATAACTGACATTAATGCAAATTAGGTGCTGCCCCAACATCTGTCTAGAAAAATGCATAGTCCAAACGTATGGACAAAATATGTTGGATAATTGTAGGTGCTAATCATAGATTCATACCCTAAATCAAATTCTCATTACGGTACCTGTACATCTTTATTCTTCAACTTACTTCTTTTCATCTTAATTCATAACGCTTTATTTTCCATTGCCTTACAGTGTCTGAAGGTACATTCTTTACCTCACTGGGTCTCGTCAATTAACCCTTCCCAATGCACCCAAAACATGAATTCCCAGTGGTAACGATATCACCCCCAAAGGGCAAGCTGTTCAATACTCAGATGTGTAAAAACATCTTAGACATTAGAATAAGTGCCCAAGTAGATATACAATGTATGTTTGGTGTTAAAATTTCACGGCGAGAGTGATTAGAGAAAAAAATGCCTAAAAAGGCACTTTATGGGTGATGATAAAAAGACTAATAAACACTGACCTACAAGAATAAGCATATGGATGTTCAATGATATCAACAGTGACTTCACTCCTACCCTCGATTCCCCCGTCCCTGTGATCTTCTGTAGTGTTTAGTCTGATGGCTAAAGGAATGGAAATGTAGACTTAATCTAAATGTAGATTCAAAGGAATCGAAATGTAGACTCAATATAAAATTTTCTAACAATTGCATTAATAAAGTGTAAAAAGAAACAGTTGAAATTAATCTGAATAATATATTTGACTTAACTCAATGTCCAAGATATTCAACATGTAATCAACATAATTATTAATGAGATATATTATTTTTCATACGTGCTAATCTTCAAAATCAAGTGAGTGTTGTATATGTTGAATATATTTCAATGTGAATTCTAATTTTCATTGAATTTTCTTGATCTGTTAAATTTTATAAAATTTAGTTAAGCAGTAGAACCACATACCCAAGTTATTCTAAACGTATTTAAATATTTCCAATAACTAAGTTGAGTTCTCGTTCTTTCCCACTAAGTCTAAATGCAGCATTGGAATACATTTATAGTTGTTTCAAGTCATATAATTCCTCATAAGACAGTGTTTAGTTGGCTATAATAAGTTAATCGGAGTTACCATGAAAGTTGAAAGCACTCTGCTATCCTTGTCTTTGTTCATACCACCATGTTCTTTCTCAGAACTTATTTTGAGTGAACATAGTGGGTTTTAGGCTACGAAATAAAAGTGATTGGTGGGTAACAAGAGACAACACCTATAGCAAGGAGTAAAAAGGAAATCTTCTGTGGAAGAACAGACTTGTGTTTGAATCTGCTTTTGCCACTTACCGTCTACACGATCTTGGGCAGGTCACCTAACTTCCCTGAGTCTTATTTCCTCATTTTAAAAATTAGAATAATAACACATGCTCTGCAGGATTATTATAATTAAAAAATATAGGACACATCATGCATTTGGCACAG
This sequence comes from Macaca mulatta, assembly GCF_049350105.2. Lineage (NCBI taxonomy): Eukaryota > Metazoa > Chordata > Mammalia > Primates > Cercopithecidae > Macaca > Macaca mulatta. The sequence goes on along the minus strand of NC_133410.1, from coordinate 114,424,450 downwards.
AAACTGGCACAGAGAAAGAATTTAAATTAAATCAGTATCTATCATCTTGAGATAATTAAATATATTATTAGCTTTCTGCTCAGTATATATATTCTTTGGCTGCCCAAATAGCTTGTTAACTTTTTGGAAGAAAGAATTACATGCCATATAACATTTTTTAATCCTTCCTAGAGGTTAGTAAAATTCTACCATAGGATTGACCTTTAATGACTACTACCGAATGAGGCAATGCACCTGTAGCCTTATAATTGCTCTCATAATACTATTTAAAAGATGAATTTGCCTATCTAGGTTAAAATAGCTATTAAATACAGGCTGAACACATTTCTATGAAGCCAAACCTTTGCTAGGAACGATAAGGTCAGAGTATTAAGATCTGAAATGGAATCAGTAATAATAATAATAAAAAAACCTACCAACCAGAAAAGCACCCTGTATCAGATAGATTCACAGCTGAATTCTACCAGACATTTAAAGAGAAACTGGTACCAATCCTACTGAAACTATTCCCAAAAAATAGAGGAAGAGGGACCCCTCCTTAACTCATTCTATGAAGCCAGCATCAGCCTAATACCAAAATCTGGCAGAGACACAACAAGAAAATAAAACTTCAGGCCAATATCCCTAATGAACCTAGACATAAAAACCCTCAACAAAATATCAGCAAACTGAATCCAACCACATATCAAAAGTTAATCCACCAACATCAAGTAGGCTTTTTTCCTGGGATGCAAGGCTGGCTCAAAACCATATGATCATCTCAATAGATGCAGAAAAAGCTTTCAATAAAATCCAACATTCCTTCATGATAAAAACCCTCAACGGACTAGACATCGAAGGAACATACCTCAAAATAATAAGAGCCATCTATGACAAACCCACAGCCAACATTATACTGAATGGGCAAAAGCCAGTAGCAATCCTCTTGAGAACTGGAACAAGGCAAGGATGCCAACTCTCACCATGCTTACTCAACACAGTACTTGAAGTCCCAGCCAGAGCAATCAGGCAAGAGAAAGAAATAAAAGGCATACAAATAGGAAAAGAAGAAGTCAAACTCTTCCTCTTTGCTGAGGAGTCTATATTTACAAAATCCTAGACTCTGCCAAAATGCTACTAGAACTGATAAACAATTTTAGCAAGGTTTCCGGATACAAAAATCAATGTACAAAAAGCAGTAGCATTTCTATACACCAATAATGTCCAGGCTGAGAATCAAGTCAAGAACACAATGCCATTTAAAATAGCCACAAAAATGAAATACCTAGGAATACAGTTAAACAAGAAGATAAAAGATCTCTAAAAGGAGAACTACAAAACACTGCTGAAAGAAATCAGAGATGACATAAATAAATGGAGAAACATTCCACGCTTGTGCATAGGAAGAATCAGTATCATTAAAATGGCCATACTGCCCAGAGCAATTTATAGATTCTATACTATTCCTATCAAACTACCAATGTCATTTTTCACAGAATTAGAAAAATCTATTGCAAAATTCATATAAATCAGAAAAGAGACTGAATAGCCTAAGCAATCCTAAGCTAAAAGAACTAAGCCAGAGGCATCACAGTACCCAAATTTAAGCCATATACTACAAGACTGTGATAACCAAAACAGCATGATACTGTTACAGAAACTGACACGGAGACTGATGGAACAGAATAGAAAACTCAGAAATAAAGCCATGCATCTACAACCATCTGGTCTTCCTCAAAGCTGAGAAAAAATTAAGAGATGGAGAAAGGACTCCCTATTCAATAAATGGTGTTGGGATCATTGGCTAACCATGTGCAGAAGAATGAAACTGGACCCTTACCTTTCACCCTATACAAAAATAAACTCAAGATGTATTAAAGATTTAAATGTAGGACCTCAAACTCTAAACATCCTAGGGGAAAACCTAGAAAACACTCTTCTCAACATCAGCCTTGGCAAAGAATTTTTGGCTAAGCCCCCAAAAGCAATTGCAACAAAAACAAAAATTGGTAAGTGGGACCTAATTAAACTAAAGAGCTTCTGCATAGCAAAAGAAACTATCAACAGCGTAAACAGACAACCTACAGAATGAGAGAAAATATTTGCGAACTATACATCTGACAAAGTTCTAATATCCAGAATAAAAGTAAATAAAACAAATCAACAAGCAAAAAAATAGTAATAATAAAAAATGGGCAAAGAAGCAAGGTGCAGCTTGAGACTGGAGCGAGCGAGCCAATCAGGTTTTGAAGTTCACCAAAGGCAAATACTTCTGGCATGAGAAAACTAAGAAGAAGTGGGGCAGCTACTGGGGAAGCTCAATCTCTGTCCAGCTCTATTCTGCCAAGTTTCACAGTGAGTGACCTGGGCCATCTTTGGTGAAGCAGGGGTGATGACCAGAGACCACTCACTTTGTCCAGTCGATCTGGAAACCCTCAGCTCTGTAGTGAAGGTCTTGATGAGGGTGGAAGTTCAGTCATAAGACTTTACAATATCACATCCTCTCTGGTCCTTTTCTGTGTTCCTAGTTTTGTACAGATTTGTTTTTGAGGTTTGAGTAGCAGGCACAAAATAAAGGAAATGTTATTTTTTAAGAAAACTCATTTTCATTGTTGTCCCTTTCTTTGTTTTCTGTGAAAGTCCTATACTGAGAAATTTGAATATTTTATATTAAATCGTTTCCTGTTGATTTTCATTGTGATTTTCAAAGGTGGATTCCCACAGATAAAATCTTAGCTATTGTCCAAGATGTAGTAAAGTGTCACATGTATGACTTTTTATAATTGAAAGAATATTCTGCCTTTGTGAGTTCACATGTCCACATTTCATCCCTCCTTCCCTCAAAACCCTAGTGAGGGGTGTTAAAAATGGTTTATGTATATGGAATGTCTGTTAAGCCTGCACTATATAGTTCGTCCTCATTCATTGAGTCTGGGACTGAAGTTTTTAGCCAGTACGGACCTAACCTACTTTTTGGGATACAATTTACTGTTTTATTACAAAAACAGAAAATCAAAATTCTGGTGTGATGTGAATGCCATGAGTCAGTCTGAATTTTTTTTTTCTGTAATTTTATCATTATTACATGATGTTTGCAATACCTGTGTCTTTTTAACTTTTATTTTTATTTGAAAGCAAACTTTGGAGAGGGAGAGCATTAGGACAAATACCTAATGCATGCAGGACTTAAAACCTAGATGATAGGGTGGTAGGTGCAGCAAACCACCATGGCACATGTATACCTATGTAACAAACCAGCATGTTCTGCACATGTATTCCAGGACTTAAAGTAAAATTAAAACAAGAAAGCAAACTTTTCTACTGTTGAAAGACATTTTTTTGACAACTTGACCCTTACTATTATTGACTACGAAGTTGAGGACTGCATAATTTGGTTTTTTACATTTTTACATAGAGAACAAAATAACATGAATCTGAGTCCCAGCCAGAGCAATCAGACAAGAGAAAGAAATCAAAGGCATCCTAATTGGTAAAGAGGAAGTCACATTGTCACTGTTTGCTGATCATATGATTGTATAACTAGAAAATCCTCAATACTCATCAAAAAGCTCCTAGAACTGGTAAATGAATTCAGCAAAATTTCAGTATACAAAATTAATGTACACAAATCAGTAGCTCTGCTATAGACCAACAGCAACCAAGCTGAGAATCAAATAAAGAATCCAACACCTTTTACCATAGATGCACACAAAAAAAGTAACTTACAAATACGCCTAACCAAGAAAATGAAAGACCTCTAATAAGGAAAACTACCAAACACTGCTGAAAGAAATCATAGATGACACAAACAAATGGAAACAAATCCCATGCTCATGGATGGGTAGAATCAATATTGTGAAAATAACCATACTGCCAAATGCAACCTACAAATTCAATGCAATTCCCATCAAAATACCACCATCATTCTTCACAAAACTAGAAAAAAGAAAACCCTGAAAATACATATGAAACCAAAAAAGAGTCCACATAGCCAAAGCAAGACTAAGCAAAAAGAACAAATCTGGAGGCATCACATTACCTGACTACAAACTATACTATGAGGCCATAGTCATCAAAACAGCATTGTACTTGTATAAAAAATAGGCACATAGACCTATGGAACAGAATAGAGTGCCCAGAAATAAAGCCAAATACTTAAGGCCAACTGATCTTTGACAAAACAAACAAAAACATAAGGTGGGAAAAGGATACCCTATTAAACAAATGGTGCTGGAATAACTGGCAAGCCACAGGTAGAAGAATGAAAGTGGATCCTCATCTCTCACTTTATGCAAAAATCAACTCAAGATGGGTCAGAACTTAAATCTAAGACCTGAAATCATAAAAATTATAGAAGATAACATCAGAAAAACCCTTCTAGACATTGGCTTAGATTTGCAATTTCAAAAATATGGAATCTAAAGCAAAGATTTCATGACCAAGAACCCAAAAGCAAATGCAACAAGAACAAAGATAAATAGGTGCAACTTAATTAAACTAAAAAGCTTCTGCACAGCAAAATAATCAGCAGAGTAAACAGACAACCCACAAAATGGGAGAAAATCTTCACAATCTGTACATCTGACACAGGACTAACATCCAGAATCTACAAAGAACTCAAACAAATCAGTAAGAAAAAAAAAAACAAAAAACAAAAAACAAAAAACACCAATCCCATCAAGAAGTGGGCTAAGGATATGAATAGACAATTCTCAAAAAAGATATACAAATGGCCAACAAGCGTATGGAAAAAATCCTCAAAATTTCTAATGAATAGGAAAATGCAAATCAAAACCACAATTTTATACCACCTCACTCCTGCAAGAATGGCCATAATCAAAAAATCTAAAAATAATAGATGTTGGCATGGATGTGGTGAAAGTGAACACTTTTACCCTGCTGGTGGGAATGTAAACTGGTACAACCATTGTGGAAAACAGTATGGAGATTCCTTAAAGAACTAAAAGTTGATCTACCTTTTGGTCCAGCAATCCCACTACTAGGTATCTATCCAGAGGAAAAGAAGTCATTATGTGAAATAGATACTTGCACATGCATATTTATACCAGCACAATTTGCAATTGCAAAAATATGGAATCAGCCCAAATGCCCATCCATCAATGAGTGGATAAAGAGAATGTGGCATATATACACTATGGAATGCTACTCAGCCATAAAAAGGAATGAAACAATGGCATTCACAGCAACCTGGATGGAATTGGAGACTACTGTTCTAAGTGAAGGAGCTCAGGAATGGAAACCCAAACATCATATATTGTCACTCATAATTGGGAGCTAAGCTGTGGGGACGCAAAGGCCTAAGAATGATACAATGGACTTTGGGGACTTAGGGGAAAGGGTGGGAGGTGGGTGAGGGATAAAAGACTACACACTGGGTACAGTGTACACTACTTTGGTGATGGGTGCACCAAAATCTCAGAAATTATCACTAAAGAACTTATTCATGTAACAAAATACCACCTGTTCCCCAAAAACCTATTGAAATAAAAAATAAATTAAAAATATTAATTTGAAAAATACGTATCACTTGGTATCTCTGTATTGGTTGCAGTGGTGATACAGAATTCATTTCATTAACTCCTATGTGGTTGGGAATCACTGATCAAGAAGGTAGGAAAAAAAAAAAAAAAACCTTTAAAACCTCAATCCTCAGTAGAAAGTACGTTATATTAGGTAAATTTATAGGTAAACTATGTATGTGCTAATGGAGTTGGAAAGAACCTTACAGAGCATATTGCCTGAAAAACTTGAGTGGAGTGGGTTTGAGAGAACAACCTAACAGGATTATTATGTCTCGTAGTGGGTACATGGGAGCAATTGACATGCCCCTTTCAGAACCTTAACTGTTAGTAACAGTGGCGGTAACAACATAAACCAGTAAGCAGAGATACAGCTCTTAGGCTAAGCTGGCCTGACTGTATGATTGCAGGAGGTGACTGACCAGTGGCAGTGCTCAGCTAGACCAAGACAGGGAGGGAAGAGTCAACAAGATTTCTGGAGGCTGAAGTGTTCCAGTGGTGGGAAAGTATGCTCCAAGCCTTCACGGATATGTTTAGGTCTTAAGATTAGTCTCCTCTTGTTTGGATTTTACACTCACTAAATAACCTAGTTTTCCATGTAACTACCTCTAGGAAGAAAATATACGGTTCCTGCTGACATAGGTATTTTAGTCTACATGGTAAAAGTTCTGCATCTTACTAGAAAATAATAAACTGGCTGGTTTATAATGTGAAAAAAAAATGGGCAAAGGACATGAACAGGCACTTCTCAAAAGAAAACATACAAGTGACCAAAAACTGCAAAAAGGCTCAGCATTACTAATCAGAGAAGGGCAAATCAAAACCACAATGACGTATTATCTCACACCAGTCAGAATAGCTACTACAAAAAAGAGAAAAAACAACAGATGTTTGTGAGGCTGCAGAGAAAAATGAGCACTTATATACTATTGGTTAGAATGTAAATTAGTTCAGCCATCATGGAAAGCAGTTTGGCAATTTCTCAAAGACCTTAAAGCAGAGCAACCATTTGGTTCAGCAGTCCCATTACTGGATATACATACCCACTGGAAAATAGATCATTATACCAAAAAGACATATGTTCTCTTATGTTCATCACTGTACTATTCACAATAGCAAAGACACAGAACCAACCTAGGGGTCCATCAGTGGTGGATTGGATAAAGAAAATGTGGCACATATATACCATGGAATACTATGCAGCTACATAAATAAAACCACGTCCTTTGTGGCAACACGGATGGAGGCAGAGACCATTATCCTAAGTGAACGAATTCCAGAAGAGAAAACTACCACATATTCTAACTTATAAGTGGGAGCTAATAATTGAGCACACATGACCATAAAAATGAGAACAATAGACGCTGCAGAATACTAAGGAGGAAGGGAAGGAAGAGGGGTATGGGCTGAAAAACTACCTATTGGATCCTGTGCTCACTACCCTGGTGCAATATACCCATGGAACAAACCTACACATGTACCCCTTGTATCTAAAATAAAAGTGGAAATTAAAAAGAGAACTATAAAGTTGGGGTAGTTGAAAATTCTAGGACATATATTCATGTATTTTAGAGTCCATGCTATCCATGCTATTGCTATTGTTCTAATTGGAGCTTAGTTATGGGGAGAAGAGGAAAACATGGTAAAAACTTGGAAAGCAGACAGTTTCACATAGGAATGTCAGTAAATTGAGAGTTCCTGCTATCAGAAAATAGGAAATAATTACATAGGAGTTGTTTAGTAAAAGGTCTGGTAAGCAAGAAATACTTGCCCCAGTAGCTGAGTATAGTATGGCATGGTTAGGAAACATATGGTTGATGTACATAGCAGAGGGACAACCTGGCAATAAATTAAGGTACATTTGGTATCATATAGGAGAAATTCGGCTGTTGAAACTAAATTGGAGTAAGATGTTAACATACAGAAAGTACTTTAAGGGGCAAGTCAGAAGCCCAGTTCCAAATGAAATGCAACAGGCTGAGCCTGGAGGTCGAGGCTACTGTGAACTGTGATTACACCACTATACTCCAGATTGGGCAACAGAGTGAGACTCCCATCTCAAATAAATAAAAATAAAAATAAATGAAATGTAACAGTAGTCAGTAAATCCAGAGAAGGACTCATTGTCATAGATTAAACTATGACAATTTCTTGCTTGAATTATGGCAATAATCTTTTATATGGCTTCTCCTCCAGTCTCCCCTTCCTTTTCATTCTCCATTTGGCACCCAGATTGAAATTTCCCAAATACAAATTTGATTCTGTTCTAATTTATAACTTTTAATGGCTTCAAATTGCTTTTAAATTTCAAACTCCCTAATATTCTCTATCAGGTCCTGTAAAATCTACTACTACTTAATTACCTGTCCTCATCCATTACATTGCTCAACATTGAACTTTATAGTCCATCCACATGGAACGTTTTTTAGTTGCTTCAATAGGACATCTGTTGTGGTCCCTCTTACCTATGGTTTCTCAATACTGTTCTTCCTGCTGGATTATTTCACTTCTCTTCTCCGCCACGATAACTTCTTTAGCATCCTTAGGTCTTGGTTAGAAGGCATGTCTTCTGGGAAACCCTTTTAAATGTGCTGAGTTTGGATTTATAGGCTTTGTATTAGTTCCTCCCATGGGATTAGTTCCTCTCATGTACTTCTCACTTCCCCCTTGACATTCTCCCATCCTCCCTCCACCCCAAACCACAAGCAAACTCTTTCAGGATAGGGACCGTATGTATCTTCCTCAGTTATACCCTCCAGGGCTTAACATACACAAAATGTTCAATAAACATTTATTGCGTGAATAAATGTACGATGGAAGCTTGACTATAAAGAACAAGTTTAGTGTCGGGTACCGGGCAATGACAATATAGGACAAGCAGTTAGATTGGCCAGATGCTAAGCTTAGTACTCTGGTCAAACATTAACAAGATATCTGATTTTTTTTTTTTTTGAGATGGAGTCTCGCTTTGTTGTCCAGGCTGGAGTGCAATGGCGCCATCTCTCGGCTCACTGCAAGCTCCGCCTCCCGGGTTCACGCCATTCTCCTGCCTCAGCCTCTGTAGTAGCTGGGGCTACAGGCGCCGCCATCACACCCAGCTAATTTTTTGTATTTTTAGTAGAGACCGGGTTTCACCATGTTAGCCAGGATAGTCTAGATCTCCTGACCTCCTCATCCACCCGGCTCGGCCTCCGAAAGTGCTGGGATTACAGGCGTGAGCCACCGTACCCAGTCGATATCTGCTTGATTATATTCAGAGATTAGGAACTGGTGAATTAAGAGGCTCAGCTCTGAAGGCTACAGAGATATAAATTAAAAAGCCACATAGATTTTAATAAACATTTTATATGTTCTAGTTGTTATTTGGATATAGCCTGAAAGTTGCTGATTTATTATTATTTTTTGTCTTTCCAAGTTACTAATAGAATATTAACTATGCTCACACTCCAATAATAAATATTATCTTCTCCAATCTAGATTAGTTTATAAAACATAAAATGAATAAGCATTTTAGCTATTGACTGATAAATGGAATTAATGTATATGAACAATATGAATGCTATCTTTTCTTGACCAGAATTACTCAGAGTAGTTACCTACTCTGCGTTACTTGGTCCTTCCTCTCCAATGTATTTTATGTGGAAATTCTAATATTTCAGTATATAAAAACTGTACTCCTAGCCACCTATTTTTCCATTTTCCTGATGACTGAAATCTGAGCCATATTAATTTTTTGTCCTATTACATAGGATGCGCCATCACATGTAATATTACATTGTGACGTGCTGTCACGTCACTACAATCAGAGACATTAAGACCATTTATTTCCAAGGATTTTGCCAAATTTCTTTTGACTAGTAATGTAGAATTGAATTACTGTTGATTTTCTTCTTTTCTAACTTGATCGTGATAGTGGGAGTCTATGCATTCCAACTCCTATTTTACTCTATTTGAAAAAAGTCATCACTGTGACTATGCTATGAGAACTTCTCTCTCATAGCATCCTACAATTTTGCTTCAAAGCTCTTGTCAGAGTATGCACTTATTGATTTATTATGTTTTATAATGTACTTCTCACTGAGTAGTTTATAAATAGGCACAGTAAAGGCAGAAGTTTATCTCTTTGGCTGCTACTGTATTGCCAGCATCTAGCATAGAACCTGGCATATATCAGGTACCAGAAAATATTTTTTTTGAATTACAGAATAAGTTTGTTTAATTTTTTCATACTGAATGTGTTCAGGTTTTGTCATTTTCTGACAAAAATGGTGGGAAGAAGTTAGTTCAGAACATTGGAAGGGCTGTGTGAGCAAGGTCCGGCAGATTAATTTTCAGCACATTTTAAAGTGCAAGATTGCAGGCAAGCCACTACCAGTGATCTTTGTTCCATGGAACACTGAAGTCGGTAATTCTCAGGGGGAAGCCTGGAGCCACTGGAAGCTTCTGCTGATGATCTCAGCTGACTGCTTATAGCAGGTGATTCCTGGGAGAAGCATTGAAAGCCAAGGAGCGCTGCCAACAATGATCTCATCTGCCTGCAAACAGCTGCTGCTGAGAAAAATGGCTTCTTCTATTTGTGAATGCCTCATTGGCAGAATCTAACCTTAAATGATACTGGAAAGGAATTCTGGAAAATGTAGTTCTACAGCATAGATAGGGATGAGGCTAATGTCAAGATGATAAAAGGAAATTCAGCACATGGAGCCATTAGGAGGGGGTTCTTTATTAGAGTAAGAATGATCTAGTCTGTAGACACCATAAAGAGGGGACTTTTTATTTCTATTTTAAAACTTAATCTACCTCCATTACCCAGGTGCTTATGGCAGGCATAGCTAGCAGAGAGACATAGAATCACACTTCTCTTCCATAGTGTAGCGTTCTTTCTGGAAAGTGGTTACCTGATTACTTTTCCCAGCTTTTCTTGCATCTTGGTGGGACTACATAACTGCTTCTTGCCAATGCACTGTGGGCAGAAGTGGTTGTGTATTTTGCCATAAGGGGGTTAAATATTGGGCACTTAATTTTCTGAAATAATGTTTGTTTTGCCTGTTGTCTGGGTGAGTGCGGAGCATCTAGTAGAGGGCTCTGAAGAGATCCTAGGACACAGTGGAGTTGCTAATGGAAGTATCTCAAATTTAGTCATCAGTTGGACAAAAGCTGCTGATTAGGAATATCTGATTGGATTTTCCATATAAGAACTAAATCTTGTAGTGTGAAACCAGTGAAATTTGGGGACTGCTTGTCATAGCAAGTTGGCCAACCCTAAGTGCTTAAGGAATATTTGATAATAAACAAATAAAGTAGAAAGACTTGCCATGTCTTTTGCAAGGTCCACTGGGATCATTGCTTAAGGATGAATGCCCTGATAGGCAGATTCCATGCTAGCAGATTCTTGTTTGCTTCTTCACCTTAACTTTGTGCTTATTCCTCAAGTATTGTTCAGTTATGACAAGGCTAGTTATGACTATAAAGGATCTCTCGTTGTTAGAAATTAAAAACTTTTAAAAGAAAACTTTCTGATGCAAACTTTGTAGGAAAAGTCATAGAAGGGGTTAACAGAAGTGTTATCTCTTAGCATAACTAATCTGCTTGATTAAAACACAGAACTCCTGTTAGTGCTTTTGTAAGTTTAGTAGTTCCTACCTGACAAATGAAATAAGCAAGGACCCCAAGAGCTTGTACCATACCTAAACCTTTAATCTTGTGGAAGAATCTGGTATTGAAAATCAGCATATCATTGTTCTCTGATATACTTTTAAATCTTTCTATTAAATTGTTTTAATCCTAGCAACATAGATAAAAATGATAGCCAATAACTGAAAGTAATAGGCACTATAGTGAGTGCTTTACATGCACCACCAACTTATTAGTTCCACACACATAACAACAAACTATCATAACTATTATTCTAACCTTACTGATGAGGAACTGGATGCTCAGAGAAGTTAAGAAACATCCTAAGGCCATACAGCTACTTGATTCTTTCTTTCATCAATAAAACACTTTATTCATTTGTTGGTAACTTGTCTGAAACACAACCAGCAGAAAGAAGTTTCTGTACACCTTTTGCTAGGTTGTGTTGGATTATTTTGCTACTAAATACTCTGCAGAAGTGAGTTATTTCTCTACATATTTAGCAAGAAATCTCTCAGTATCAAATTTGTTCATTTTATACTCATTTCTCCAATTCTGCATACCATATTCATTATAGAATCTTTTTTCCCATTGCTGTAAAAATCAGACCATTTGATTAAATTGGTCTCACTGATTTAAGGCTTCTCATATTGTTTCAGTATCTTAAAACTAAAAATTAAAAGGACTTTATAGTAACTTCAGTTGCATATCTATGAATATTGCTCATGTCAAGCTTTCAAAAACAATAACTAAAAACTGAATAAAGTGGAAGTTTTAAGTTTGGGATGTAAGCTATTTCTGTCTAACTGCTCCAAAAACAACTGCTGCTGTGAATACAAATGCTATTATTATTATTCATCTTGTCAATTATTTATTAAGCACCCATTATTTTCATTCACCATATTAGGTACTTGCATACAAGAATGCTAATCTTTAAAACAACCCGATAAGGTAGATACTATTATCCCTGTTTTACAGTTGAGCAAGCTGAAGCTAAGGGAGATTAAAAAGCTTCCCCCACGGACATAGGACTAGTTACTGTCAGAGGTCGTATTTGAATCTTCGTTCAAATCCTGTTGTCTTTCATGAGACCACACTGCCTCTCCCAACTCATTTATAAAGACACATCTGAAATATAGTCCAGTGTACTTACCTGGAATCAGAGAGAAATGCTCAGCCATGAATTTAAGGGGTTCCAGTGTGATACTATGGACTTCCAAATATACATATGGTTTTCTGCCTCCGTGTTTTCTCCGACCTGTTAATTACCTCTTAATTATTTTCCACTATCCAAGTCCTAGTCAACTAATAACATCCAAGCTGTGCTTGTTTGAGGTGGTATTAGATAAATGCTAACCGGATGAACACTTCGCTTATAAAGCCTTCACAGATTTCATGCATGCAGGTGACTCCTTAGATAAGCCTGATAGGTGGAAGTGTTGGTCTTGGGGGGTGGAAATGAAGAACCAACAGCCAGCTTAGCAGACAGGTAGTAGGACATGCACTGTTTATTTTAGCTGTGGTTGTTCATTGAGGACTGTCAAGAAAAGGTATAATATCCACCTTTAGTAATAAACGGTATTGATCTCATTAACATTACTGTTTTATCACTATAATTTTATGGAACAGAAAAAGAGAAAAAAAGCTAGAAGATAAAATGAAGCTTGACTCAATAAAATAAGAAGCTTTATTTTGAAATTAAAGTGTAACTTTATTCCCTGCTGGGTGGCTGCTTAACCTTACTTTGTACCCTGCTGCCCCCAAAGAAATGCCCTTGCTCATACTTAGCTGTTCCCTATTCAGAAAAGCTTATACCCCAGCTGATCAGCCTTAGAGTCTGAGGGAGGAGCTAACTTTGTCTTGTTAGAGCAGTGATTCTACACATTGGAATCACCTGGGAAGCCTTAAAAATTCTGCTATCTGGGTTTCCTATTCAGAGATTCTGATTTAATTGGTCTGGGCATGGGGAATTTTAACTTTCCCAAGCATTTCTAACAAGTAACCAAGGTTAAGAAATAGTGAACAACTACGATAGCTTTGGGAGCCTGGTTTTCACGTTGAAAATCTTCGGAATTCATAAGGTGAAATGATATTGAACAGCCACTCTTGTCACTTTCATCTTACATCATTTCTTCACAGTTTTTCTTTTTCTTTCTTCTTTCTCTCTTTAGAGACCATCCAATGAGAAAGCAAGGTGGCCTCTAAAAAGAGTTGTTTTAGGAAAAGAGGCTCTCTGAGACTGGCTAAACTAGGTAACAATTCATTCTCTGACTTGGCTGGCTGGGAAATGAGTAGATTAGAGATGGTGAAAGATGAATTAGAGAGTGAGGACACATGGCACAGCACAAAATTTAATTTGTAATTAAAATACTTGGATTTGTTTCTGACTTTGCCATTTACTGTGTGAAAAGGGTTTCTCCTTTTATGAGTAGAACAAGAAAATTTTACTATTTGATCTCTTAAGTATTTTCTAGTTTTTTTTTTTTTTAACTTTATTATTAGGGGAGACAGGCAGGAGATATAATTGAGGTTGAAGTAACCAATGCTGGGGTAGGCTCCACTCCTTTTTGGATTTAAGGCTGGTTTGCAGAAAGCTGGGGGAAATCTTGCTTCTCCAAACACTTTCCTAGCTTTACTGGGCACCATGGAACCTCATGAGGAAAGAAAGGTTTCTGATCCCAGGTAGTAACTGGGGCTTTTCCATTACTCAGTTTACATTTCCTTGACTCTGAGTTTGTCCAGGCCCATGGATTTTCTGCTTTGTGGGAATAATTGCTTTACCTCTGTGATAACCTATCCCCTCACAGCATTCCTTTCCCTGGCTTTTCTCTATTTTAATTCCCACTTCTGGACATTTACATTTTCCTGCTCAACCATTTCTGGTTCTCCATTAGGTCCAGTTGATCCCACTGAGATGCTTTGCCCTGAATCCAAAAAACAGAGAGTTTTGTCCCTTTGAGGTGAGACAGATGCATTGGGGTTGGGACGGCAGTGGTGCTATATTTATGAGACTTAGTGATCTTATCTCTGATGGGGCATTAGGTGGCCCCGTGAATTCCCTTCTTTAATAATGAAGCCCCTTCTTCCTAGGCTTTCTGCACTTGATTGGAAGAGGATTGCTCTGGGGTACTGACTCCACTTTGAACCCCTCTGGAATCATAGTGCAGCATGAAAGCAGAAGAAGCGTTGCAGAGATTTAGAGAGAGAAGGGCAGCGATTTTCTTCACTGCATGGAGGTGGGAAATGATTACAATCTATCCACTGGTTCTGAAACCTGCTTGTGTGTTGGAATCACCTGGGAATCTCTGTAAACTACACTTGCCTGAATGCCTAATTCTACACATATCCTGATTTAATTAATGTGGGGGGCAACTGGAACTTGGTATCAGTGATAGTGATGGGGAGGTTCAAAAGCTCTCAAGATGGTTCTAATGTGAGCAAACTTTTGGAAGAAGTGATCTGTGACTTGTAGCATCATATAGAAAGATAGCATATATTATAGAAATGTAAAATGCTACTCTGAGCAGTTCTCATGAGATGTGATGGTTTTATAACTGGTAGTTCCTTCTGCATACATTCTCTCTCCTGCCACCTTTTGAAGAAGGTTCCTGCTTCCCCTTCATTTTCAATGATGATTGTAAATTTCCTGAGGTCTCCCCAGCCATATGGATCTGTGAGTTAATTAAACCTCTTTCCTTTATAAATTACCCAGTCTCAGGAAGTTCTTTGTAGCAGTGTGAGAATAGACTAATAGAATACCTATCAGTGGGATAGCTGGATCATATGATAGCTTAATTTTTAGTGTTTTGAGGAACTTCCAAATTATTCTCCATAGTGGTGGCACCAATTTACATTCACACCAACTCTGTATGAGGGTTCCGTTTTCTTCATATCCTTGACAGCATTTTTTTTTTTTTCTGTTGGATTCTCTTTTTTTTCCTTCAACTTTTAAGTTCTTGGGTACATGTGCAGGATCTGAAGGTTTTTTACACCGGTAAACGTGTGCCATGTGATTTGCTGCACAAATCAACCCATCACCTAGGTATTAAGCCAAGCATCCATTAGCTATTTTTCCTGATGCTCTTCCTCCCCGCTGGTCCCCTACATAGGTCCCAGTGAGTTTTGTTCGCCCCAAATATGTGTCCATATATTCTCACTGTTCAGCTTCCACTTATAAGGGAGAATATGCAGTGTTTGTTTTTCTGTTCCTGTGTTAGTTTGCTGAGGATAACAGCTTCCAGCTCCATCCATGTCCCTGCAAAGGACATGATCTCATTCCTTTTTATGACTGCATAGTATTTCATGGTGTATATATGCCACGTTTTCTTTATCCAGTCTATCTTTGATGGGCATTTGGGTTGTTTCCATGTCTTTGCTATTGTGAATAGTGCTGCAATGAACATACATGTGCATGTATCTTTATAATAGAATGATTTCTATTCCTTTGGGTATATACCCAGTAATGGGATTGCTGGGTCAAATGATATTTCTGCTTGTAGATCTCTAAGGAATCACCACACTCTCTTCCACAATAGTTGAGCTGATTTACATTGCCATCCACAGTGTAAAAGTGTTCCCTTTTCTCCACAACCCTGCCAGCATCTGTTGTTTCTTGACTTTTTAATAATTGCCATTCTGACTGACTTGACATGCTATCTCATTCTGGTTTTAACTTTCATTACTCTAAGGATCAGTGACATTAAGCTTCTTTTTATGTTTATTGGCTGCATGAATGTCTTCTTTTGGGAAGTGTCTGTTAATGTCCTTTGCCCACTTTTTAATGGGGTTGTCTTTTCCTTGTAAATTTGCTTAATTTTGTTCTTTTTGCTTAGGATAGCTGTGGCTATACTGGGTCTTTTGTGGTTCTATATAAACTTTAGGATTGTTTTTTCTATTTCTGTGAAGAATGTCATTGGTATTTTGATAAGGATTGCATTGAATCTATAGATTGCTTTGGGTAGTATGGACATTTTTACAACATTGATTTTTCCAGTCCATGAACATGAAATATCTCTTCTTTTGTGTGTGTTCTCTTCAATTTCTTGCATCAATGCTTTATAGTTTTCACTGTGGAGATCTTTTATTTATTTGGTTAATTCCTAGGTATTTAATTTTATTTGTGACTGACATAAATGGGATTACCTTCTTGATTACTTTTTCAAACTGCTTGCTGTTGGCATATATAGAAATGCTACTAATTTTTGTACGTTGATTTTTTTCTCCTGCTACCTTATTGAGTTTGGTTATGAATTCTAATAATTCTCTTGTGAAGTCTTTAGGTTTTTCCAAATATAAGATCATATCCACAAAGATGGATAATTTGATTTCTTCCTTTCCAATTTGGAGACCCTTTATTTATTTCTCTGATTGCTCCAGCTAGGACTTCTAGTACTATGTTGAATAATAGTGGTGAGAGTGAGCATCCTTGTCATGTTCTACATCTTTGAGGAAAAGTTTACGGTTTTCCCCCATTTTGTATGATATTAGCTGTGGAGTCTGTCACATATAGCTTTTATTATGTTGAGGTGTGTTCCTTTTATACCCAGTTTGTTTAGAGTTTTTATCATGAAGGGATGTTAAATTTTATCAAATGCTTTTACAACATCAATTCAAACATTATTTATTTTTTATCTTTCGTTCTGTTGATATGATCTATCACATTGATTGATTTGCCTATGTTAAACCATCCTTGCATCCCTGGGATAAATATCACTTCATCATGATGCATGGTCTTTTTAATGTATTGTTGAATTTGGTTTACTAGTATTTTGTTGAAGATTTCTACATCAGTGTTCATTGGGGATATTGGCCTGTGGTTTTCTTTTTTTGATATGTCTTTGTTTGATTTTGGTATCAATCAGGGTAATGCTGGCCTTATAGAATGAGTTTGGAAGTGTTCTTTGTTTCTCTATTTTTCAGAATAGTTTGAGTAGGATTGGTATTCATTCTTTAAATGGTTGGCAGTGAAGCCATTGGGGTTCCAGGCTTTTCTTTGCTGGGAGAATTTTTAGTATGGCTTCAATCTCATTACTCATTATTGGTTCATTCCAGCTTTGGATTTCCTCATGGTTTAATCTTCATAGGTTGTATGTGTTTAGGAATTTATCCATTTCTTTTAGATTTTCCAGTTTCACATACAGTTGCTCATAGTAGCCAGTAATGATCCTTTGACTTACTGTTGTATCAGTTGCAATGTTGCCTTTTTCATCTCTTATTTTTATTTGGGTATTTTCTCTTTTTTTGCTTAGTCTGGCTGAAGGTTTGTCAATTTTGTTTAACTTTTGAAAAACCAACTTTTTGTTTTCTTGATCCTTTGTATTGTTTTCTTCATTTCAATTTTATTTCTGTTCTGATATTTATTACTTCTTTGGTACTAATTTTGGGTTGGTTTGCTCTTGCGTTTCTAGTTATTTAAGACACACTGTTAGGTTTTGTATTTCAAATTTTTCTTTGTTTTTCATCTAGGTGATTATAATTATGAACTTCCTACTTAGTACTGCTTTTGTTGTATCCCATATGTTTTGGTATGTTGTGTTTCTGTTGTCATTTGTTTAAGTACATTTTTCAATTTCCTTCATTGACCCCCTGGGTTATTCAGGAGCATATTATTTAATTTCCATGTGTTTTTATAGTTTCCCAAATTCTTCTTGTTAGTGACTTCTAGTTTTATTCCATTGTGGTCAGAGAAGATGCTTAATATAATTTCATTTTTTTGAATGTTTTAAGAGTTGTTTTGTGACCTAACATATGACTTGTCCTTGAGAATGGTCCATGTGCTGAGGAAAAGAATGTGTATTCTGCAGCCATTGGATGAACTGTTCTGTAAATCACTATTAGGTCCATTTGATCTATAGTGCAGATTCAGTCCAATGTTTCTTTGTTGATTTTCGTGTGGAAGATCTGTTGAATGCTCAAAGAGCGGTATTGAAGTCTCCAGCTATTATTGTATTGGGATCTATATCTCTTACTAGTTTAATATACTTTGTATATCTGGGTGCTACAGTGTTGGGTGCGTATATATTTACAGTTATATATTACAATATAGTTACAATATTCTCTTGCTGGATTGAACCCTTTATACAAAGGACTGCTTGTTCCCTTCTTATAGTTTTGTCTTGAAATCTATTTTTTTTTCTTATATAAGTATAGCAATTCCTGATTTTTTTGGTTTCCATTGTCATGGAGTAGCTTTTTAAATTGCTTTATTTTCAGCTTATGTGTGTCTTTATAGCTGAAGGTGTGATACTTGTAGGCAACAGATCAATGGCTCTTATTTTTCTCTCTATTCAACCATTTGGTGTCTTTTGATTGGAGAGTTTAGTTAATTTACATTCATTGTTATAATTGACAAATAAGGACTGACCTACTTTTGCCAATTTGTCATTTGTTTCCTGTTTGTTTTTTGTTCTTCTCTTCCTTTTTTTCTTCTCTCCTGTCTTCCTTTTAGTCAAGGTGATTTTCTTTGGTGGTATGATTTAATTTCTTGCTCTTTAATTTTTGTGAATATATGTGGTATGTTTTTTGATTTGAGGTCACCATGAGACTTGCAAATATTATCTCACAACCCAAAACTGCTTGCATAAATGAAATAACAAGCAAAAGGACAACTAATAACTCTATGCTTTAACTTCATCCTTCCACTTTTAAACTTATTCTTGTTTCTGTTTAATTTTTGTATACTATCTATGTCCTTTAAAGTTGTTGTAGTTATTTTATTTGACTCATCATTTAGTCTTTCTACTTAAGATAAACGTACTTCACACACCACAGTTACAGTGTTATAATATTCTGTATTTTTCTGTGCATTTACCATTACCAGTGAGTGTTGTACCTTCAGTTGATTTCCTATTGCTCATTAATATCCTTTTATTTCTGATTGAAAAACTCCCTTTAGCATTTTGTGTAGGATAGGCCTGGTGGTCATGAAATCCCTCAACTTTTGTTTGTCTGGCCAAGATTTTATTTATTCTTCGTATTTAAAGGATATTTTCACCATAGATACTATTCTATGGTAAAATATTTTTTTCTTCATAATTTTAAATATGTCACACCACTTTCTGCTAGCCTGTGAGATTTCCATGGAAAAGTCTGATGTCTGATGTATTGAAGCTACATTTTATGTTATTTGTTTATTTTATCTTGCTTCTGTTAGGATTATTTCTTTATCCTTGACCTTTGGGAGTTTCATTATTAAATGCCTTGAATGAATCTTCTTTGGGTTAAATCTGCTTGGTGTTCTATGATCTTCTTGTACTTGGATATTGGTATCTTTAGGTTTGGGAGGTTCTCTGTTATTATACTTTTGAATAAATATTCCATACCTATCTCTTTCTCTAACTCCTCTCTAAAGCCAATAACTCTTAAATTTTGTCCTTTTGAGGCTATTTTCTGTATCCTGTAGGTATGCATCATTGTTTTTTTATTTGTTTGGCTTGTCTCCCCGACTGTGTATTTTCAAATAGCCTGTTTTCAAGCTCTCTGCTTTTCTCTGGTTTATCAGTTCTGCTATTAAAAGACTCTGATGTGTTCTCCAGTATGCCACTTGCATTTTTCAGCTCCAGATTTTCTGCTTGATTATTTTAAATTATTTCAATCTCTTCATTAAATTTATCTGATATAATTCTAAATCCCCTCTCTGTGTTATCTTGGATTTCTTTGAGTTCCCTCAAGATAGCTATTTTGAATTCTCTGAAGGTCACCTATCTCTGTTTTGCATTGTTTAAAGGTCACATATCGTTGTTTCTCCAGGATTGCTCCCTAGTGCTTTATTTGGTTCATTTGGTGAGGTCATGTTTTCTTGGGTAGTCTTGATACTTGGGAATGTTCTTCTGTGTCTGGGCATTGGAGAGTAAGGTATTTATTGTAGTCTTCACAGTCTGGGTTTGGTTGCACTTGTCCACCTTGGGAAGGATTTCCAGGTATTTAAAAGGTCTTGAGTATTGTGATCTAAGCCAGATTTGCATTAGTGGGTACCTCAAGCCCAGTAACACTGTAGTTCCTGCAGACTCATAGAGGTACTGCCTTGATCGTCTTGAATAAGGGATCTGGAAGAATTATCTGAGTACCAGGGAGAGACTCTTGCTCTTTTCCCTTATTTTATCCCAAATGGAGTCTCTCTGCACTGAGCCATTTGGAGCTGCAGGTGGGGTGATACAAGTACCCCTATGGCTGCCACCACTGGGACTGTGCAGGGACTCGACTCACCCAAGGCGCACTGTAACCACTCCCTGGCTACTGCCTATGTTCACTCAAGGCCCTAGAGCTGTATAATCAGCAAGGGGCAAAGCTAGTCAGGCTTGTGCCCTTCCCTTCAGGGCGGTGAGTTCCCCCAGAGTCCAGGTAGATCCAGAGATGCCATGTGGGAGCCAGAGACTGGAGTAAAAAACCTTAGAAATCTGCCCAGTGTTCTATTCTACTGTGGTTGAGCTGGCCCTCAAACCACAAGACAGTCCTTCCCATTCTTTCCTCCCCTTTTCACAGGCAGAAGGGCCTTACCCTGTGGCCACAGGTTCATGGAACATACTGCCAGGCTACCACTGATATTCACTCAAGGCCCAAAGGCTCTTTCGTCAGTTTGTGGTGAATGTTGCCAGGCCTGAGACTCATCTTTCAGGGAGGTGGGCTCCCCTCTGGTCCAGGGCTGGTAAAACGAACTCTATTTTGAGAGTTGCACAGGAACCAAAATGCCCATTCTTTGTGTTTTTGTTCAGACTTCTAGAAGGTGACTGCAGAACATGAAAAGCACCAAATGAAAACAAGGGAGCTTAAAAAACAAGCTGGAGGATGGTTTTTACGATGAGGAGAAAACACTGTGAATCTCAAATATGCCAAAATACTTTCTGAAGTAGTTTTAGAATCACTGTTTATTAAATAAGTGAATTAATAACATGGTGTTTGAGTTCTAGGGGATATAAAGAGGTTCCTGGCTTTAGAGACCTCCCAGGCTAAAGAGTGACATGCAGCTCTATAATTTAAGGAACACTATTATAATACTGATAGAATACAAAGTACTATGAAAATTTAGGGAAGGAGAGAAAATGCATATTAGGGCATCAGAAGGAGGAAAGGGCCTTTTAACATCTGCTCCTAAAAGAAAATAGGATATCAGCAGATCTTGCTGGAGAGGGCAGAGAGACACTCCCTCTAACCAGTGCTTCCCCACTCATTTGCTCATAGTGAGGAAAGACTGACCATATTGGGAAGTCCTTGAAGGTTTTCAGTGCAGAGTTGTGTCATAATGCTAGCTGTGCTTTAGCAAGAGGCCTGGGATGCTAGAGTGGAAAGTGAATTTGGCAAAGAGGGGTTTAAAAAAGAATTTAGGAGACTTGCAATAGTTTAGGAGAGAGACTGTAATTTGAGCACTGAAAGCAGAAAGAGTCAACAAGTATTAAAGATAGGGCTTGAGGGCTGAGTCACACATGATGGGACTGTTGGATAGATTAAATAAAGAGAAGACTGAGGCAAATAAATCTGCCTGAAAAGATTTTTCTAACAATAAACTCACAATATTTAGTCATACACTAGTGCTTAGCACGAGATAAAGCAATTGGCATGTATTACCTAGGAGGCAGGACTTTATACCCATTTCATGGATGAGGCAGCAGAGGTTCCATAGTTAGTAACTTGCTGTGGTGCTAACCTGTAAGTAGAAGAGTCAAGACTTGAACCCAGATCTCTGTTACAGATCCAATGCATTCTTAACCATTCTACAGAGGGGTCTCTGAGGGTGATGGGCATCTGTCTTATCACTCCCTAAAGGTTTAGGATAAGATAAAATGGGCATGTAAAGAAGGTAGGTGCCCAGAGTCATTTCCTGCCATTAAAGGCTGCTCAGACTCTAGAAGAGTGAGGATGGGAAGGCTAAAAGTAGCCACGGTAAGGCTTAGAGCAGCAGTTCTCAAATTGTGGTCTCTGCATCAGCACATCAGCATCACTTGGGTACTTGGTAGCATTGGAGATTCCAGGGCCTTCTTCAGACCTGCTGAATCAGAAACTCTGTGAGCTCTGCAATGTGTGATTTAACAAGCCTTCCAGGTGATACTGATGACCAATAATGTTTAAGAACCACTATCTTGGGAGAATGGCTTCCCTTTCCTGCCCTACTCTAGGCCCAGATGCAAACATGTGAGCAATGATGCTGCTGTACAGGCCAGGAACAGACCAACCAGCTGTGGTGTGGCCCGGGCCCAGCTTGGCAAGAGTTAGAGTAGCAGGCCTTGGCTTTAAGGGGCAGGGATGGATGTCATGCCTCCCATGGCTACGACTGCTTCACTTGTTTGTGGAAGATCTTGTTCTTTTTTTTTCATGCATAGGGTCTGATTTATTTCTCCTTGCTGGTGCCTCTGTGGGTCCTGCATGTGCCTTTCCTGTTTAATGGCCCCCTCTACTCTACCAGATGAAGTGTTTGCAAGACTAGTTAATTAGCCAGAAGGTGCGGTGTGACTATGAGCTGAAGAGGAAGGACAGGGAGCTGCAGAAGTTCAAGGAGTGGGGGCAGCAAATGCAGGAGATAGCAGATGATACAGGAGCTGCCTGGGAAGTGAGTATCAGGAGGGTTGAGGGAGGCATTTCCAGATGCCCCCAGCTCCTCTGTGGCTCTTTTGATGTCTCCTCAGTGTCCACAATGAGCTGGAGTGGGATCTCTCTGGAGGGAGCAGCTACTGGGATTTTCTTTCCACAATTCTTCCCAAAGATTTTACATCCCTATCTTGATGTCCTAGGGCCCCAAAGTGAGTATTGTTAGACTCCTTCTCACTTTCTACCCTGGAAAACATCTCCAGACATTGGATATTTTGTCTTCTGGAATAGTCTTCCTCACTATTCATCCTCCCTCTCCTCTTTTCCCACCCACAGGCTGACATTCTCAATGACCTGAAGTGTTAGATAGGAGCCAGCCCACAGGTAAAATTGGCAAAGCTCAAAGCAAGTAATATGGGGATGCCTGTGTGTAGGTAGGAGGGAGGCCAGAGAGTAAAAGCATGGAAAAACAGAGCTAGCATGCTTGGGTTAGTTTTGTAACTATTCTCTTCTCTCACCTGTCTGCTCCATTTGGTAGAAAAGAAGTGAGTTGTTCTAGATGGTGGTGAGAAACTTTGAGAAGCAGATAGCAGCAGTTTCCAAGGAAAATGAGGAACTCAAGAAGTTGTTGACTATGCTAAACAGCTAAACAGAGATGTAGCTGAACTCTTGAGCTGCCTCTCATCAGACCTACTGTGAATTTTTATGTGGTAGAAACAGGATTAAACCTCAGGCCAGGCTCCTGCCACACAAACAGGTCTTTTTCAACTGTTCATGAGAGTAGCTAGTGATATTTTCTTTTCTCCAGAAACTTACCCTGCTTAGCACAAGACAGCTAGGTAACAATCTACATTCTAAAGGTTGTCTACTTCGGTCCTCCAAAACTGCAGGCTTGATGACTTTTCTTTATTGAGAGCAGGCTCAATTTTCCCTCCTCTTTTACCAACCAGAGAACCCAGGGGGCCAAATCTGTGGACTGTGGTGCCTTGTGGAAGCACTAGAGTTGCCTCAAGAAGGAAATATGATTACTCAGAGACTCGGATGGTTCCCTGTGTGGGTAAGAGCTGGGACCAGTGCTTTTCTTATGAAACACACAGCCCTGGGAGCTAGAGGCTTGAAACCCTCCTCACATGAACTCTACATCCTCACATGAACTCCCACTGGCCTGTCCTAGGCCAGGCAACAGAACCAGCATCAGCATCAAGGACCATGACCATGACAAGGAGCTTGTCCAGCTGCAGCAGGAGATACAGAAGGTTGGGACTTCATTGACTGGCAACAGTAGTGCTTCCAGGTGAGAGATATGAAGGGGCTTCTCTATGCTCAGGCTGTAAGGCAGGGACTTCAGTCACTGGGGACTGCTTTGTGCAGAGGCAGCTTAGTTCTAGAGGGATGCTATCAGCTCACCTCCAAGGTTCCTACTTCCTGGAGGCAGAGCAGAAGTTGCAGGAGGCCCCAACCCCTTTTGCCTATGGGCAAACACACTAAAGCAGAGAGAGCACCTTATTGCAGCCGCTATCCTTCTGGGCTAAGAGACAAGCAAAGAGGGGCTTACAACATGGTCTCTGGGATGCAGATGCCCCCAGTCCTCTGTGGTTCCTTTGATGTCTCTTCAGTGTCCACACTGAGCTGGAGTGGGATCTCTCTGGAGGGAGCAGCTACTGGGATCTCTTTCCACAACAATTCCCAAAGATTTTACATCCCTATCTTGATGCCCTAGGGCCCCGAAGTGAGTATTGTTAGACTCCTTCTCACTTTCTACCCTGGAAAACATCTCCAGACATTGGATATTTTGTCTTCCGGCTTAGTCCTTTTGACTGAAGCCCTCTTTTGATGTCTGTCTTGGTCCATCAATCTCTCTGAAAAGCTCTAGAAAGGGACCCTAATTCTTCATGCTCTGTTCCGTCTTCTATCTCCGGGCTCTGCTAAAGCTCAGGCAGGTGCCCTTGTGTCCCAGATGTTACCAGATTGGTGTATTGGTTTTAAGGGAGAATGAGTCATGGAAGAAAATATGTTGGGAGTTTAGATTAAAAGGTGGTATGAAGTCTTTTTCCCTTCAAAAAATAAGATAAAATCTCTTATATTGGGCAAAGACTAAAAAATAATGGATAAAATTCATGGGCTCTCTTCATGACTCCACTAAAATCTTACTCTTATTCCCTTCCTTTTCTCAACTCCTTATCTTAATGGAGGTTTAGAGGAGAGAACTGATGTTCCACAGTAGAAAGGAGCCCTTGTGGAAATGGAGCGGTAAGGGCAGGATGAAGGACTCAGAGAGTTCAGTTAGGAACATGAGTTTAAGAGTCTCCAATAGCATCTGTAAGTTTTCACACTTGAAAACAGAGGTAGGCAGAGGGCAGGAGTGGGGAGTAAGTACCAGAGAAGAGTTTTCAGTAGGCGAGGAGACCAGCGCCAGCTTGGCTGGAATGGAATACTTCCTCCTTTACTTTCCTGGGGCTGTTCTGTGTCAGTTCAACCAGCTGCCTTTTTGTCTTCCCATGGGATAGGCTCTGTAATTGGAACTGCAACATTCTTTCTAATTCAGGTAGCTTCCTTCTTCCTCTGGTTCAGTCAGAACCTGCAAATCAGGCGTTTTTGTACTACTATTAGGTTTTTTCTTTTTTTTCTTTAAATCAAACAATACTTTCTCTCCACATGGGAGTTCTGCTGGATTGGCCTTGTTCTTGGTCTACTGTTCTTCCTGATACTTTCTCTCCTTGGAGTTAGCAAAGGGTGGATAAGCCCTAGACTTCACTTCCTCCCTTGCTGGTAGTATTTGTGAATAACACTGACAAACAATGTAAGCTCAATGTCCGAATTACTTAAAGAAGCGATAATTTGGTTTTGGTGCAGCCTGAAGAAGAGTGAGGGTGGGAGTCAGGGACACTCTGAACTCTCAGGGTGGTTCTTGGATGTTATCTAGATGGATAGCCGTTCCTGTAGGTGAACCATTCCCAAATGTGAGGATTAGTGTTTAGGTCTATCTAGCTTTCCTTATCAGCAAGGAAAAGAGAACTCAAGAGGAGGGACTGTTTTATTCATAAGAGTTTCAGCAGTCACCATGACCTCTATACTCTCCTTCCCAACCCTGCCCAGCTCTTTTATTTTTGTTGGTGTATCCTGAGTTTTGTCAGCATATAGTATATATTTCTTAAAGATAGTATATCTTTTTTCTTTTAAAAACTAACACAAATATTTTGCAGAACTTTACAATAACTTTATAGTTAGTTATACATTTACACGATGGTGGGCATGATATTCTTGATTGACTACTTAATAATCATTTACTTCCCCTCTTTCCTGCTCTCAGGGATCATCTGTCCATCATAGAGCTTAAAAGTGACAAATACTTTCCTAGCTTGCCCTGTAGTTAGAGATCGCCATGTAACCTAAATCTGACCAATTGCATACAAGGATGGCTGGAAATTAGCTTTGTCTTTACAGAAACTGTTGTACTAGTCCACTGAACCAAACTGACAATCACGTACTCCAGTCCTTGTGTGAAACTATATTAAAGCTCTCGTTTTCACAGCTAGTTTTGGACAAGTATTGTGTGCCTTACCACCTGATGGTCTTTTATATCACGACTTGCCTACTTTTCAGCTCTATATTTTGCATTGTTGGTTGTTTGAAATATTTCAAGTACTTTTTTTCAGGACGGTTGCAAGAGTGGTATGCAAGAATTTGAGGACATATATCTGAGACTGGTTAGCCCTTACATATGAGTTACTTCTTTCAGTATGGACATCTTGGTTCACATTTTCTCTAAGATTTCAATAAAAATTGTCTCATTATTTTCTGTCATCTAACATATTCATTGAGAAGCTCAAGACTAGCTTCATTTTTCTTCTTTGTCTCCCCCCACCCCCATATTTTACCATGATGTAACAATGTTGGCTACTTTTCCTTATTTTTCTTAGTATATCATGAGCTTTTTTTTTTTATCTGCTTAAATCTTTTCTCAGTTTAGGGCAATTTTCTTTTAATGTCTTTGTACATTCTATATTTTGTTTTAAGCCATATATATTCAAAAACATTGATTAAATGAATACCAGTTTTTGATCTATAATCAGTATAGATAAGTGCCAGTTATTCATCTATAATTCAAATGTTTTTATTTTTATTTTTGAATCAGAGTCTCACTCTGTCACCCAGGCTGGAGCGTAATGGCACAATCTGGGCTCACTGCAACCTCCACCTCCTGGGTTCAAGCAATTCTCCTGCCTCAGCCTCCCAAGTAGCTGGGATTACAGGCACCCACCACCACAACCGGCTAATTTTTGTATTTTTAGTAGAGATGGGGCTTCACCATACTGGAGATGCTGGTCTGTTGGTCAGGCTGGTCTCTAACTCCTGACCTTGTGATCCGCCCCCCTCAACCTCCCAAAGTGCAGGGATTGTAGGCGTTAGCCACTGTGCTTGGCCCTTAAATTTATTTTTAATTGATACATAATTGTACATATTATGCACATATTACATATTTAGCAGTCACCATGACTTCTATACTTTCCTTCCCACTGTTGCTCAGCTCTTTTATTTTTGTTGTTATATCCTGAGTTTTGTTCAGGATCTGGTATATATATATTTTTTATATATATATATATATGTGTGTGTGTGTGTGTATATATATATATATAGAGAGAGAGAGAGAGAGAGAGAGAGTAAATGAACATACAAATGTTTTACAGAACTTTAAAATAACTTTATAGTTAATTATATTATGTTTACATGATGGTGGGCATGACATTCTTGGATGGATATATAGTTAATTACATTATGTTTACATGATGGTGGGCTTGACATTCTTGGATGGATATATAGTTAATTATATTATGTTTACATGATGGTGGGCATGACATTCTTGGATGGATATAAAGTGATATTTCAATACATGTATACGATGTGTAATGATTAATTCAGGGTAATTAGTGTATCCATCACCTCTTATTTTGTGTTGGGAACATTAAAAAATTCTGTCTTCTAGCTGTTTGTGTTTCTCAAATGTTTTATCTACTTTATTCACCCTTGTTCTATCTAGATCTGCAGTTGGTTTTCTGTAATGGAATTTCATCTTTGCTGTTTCTGGTGCCATTGAAAATGCTACGATTGCTTTATTTGTTTTCTTTTTTGTTATTAGTGCTCTTTTCATCTCTGATCTTGTATATTGTCATTATCTCTTGTCTCATTAATTTGTTTTAATTTCCCTGTGGGTGATACAGATGATAGTTGAGTTCCCTGTGCTAGTTTGTAGGCTTCTCCTTATATGTTCATTACCGACTAGAATAGATCTGTACTTGCCTTCCATTTCCTCTAAGTAGAAAGTACTTGCATGGCTATTGTTGGACTCTTCTTTTAGATCTTAAGATGTTTAGCTGAATAAATTCAGTTAAAGTGCCATTCAGTTAAATTGCCAGTCATATACCAGCCTCAGGGGGAGTAGGGAGGAAGATAAATATACCCACTAGAGAACTTGGTCTCAACAGTTGGTTTGGGTTTTGAAATTACTTTCTTAGAACCATATTTCTTTCTTTTTTCAGTTTTTAATTTTTGTGGTTACATATTGTGTGTATATATTTATGGGGTACATAAGATATTTTGATGCAGGCATGCAATGCATAATAATCACATCATAGAAAATAGGGTATCTATCCTCTCAAGCATTTATCCTTTGTGTTACAAACCATCCAATTGTATTCTTATTATCATTTAAACTGTACAATTTATTCATTATTGACTATAGTCACCATGTTAAGCGATCAAATACTTGGTCTTGTTCATTCTTTTAACTCTTTTTTTTGTACCCATTAACTGTCCCCACCTTCCTACCCCCCACCTCACTACTCTTCCCATCTCCTGGTAACCATCCTTTTACTTTCTATTTCCATGAATTCAAATGCTTTGATTTTCAGATCTCACAAATGAGTGAGAACATGAAGTGTTTATCTTTCTGTGTGTGGCTTATTTTACATAACATAATGATCTCCAGTTCCATCCATGTTGTTGCAAATGGCAGGATCTCATTCTTTTTTATGACTGAATAGTACTCCATTGTATATAAGTACCACATTTTCTTTATCCATTCATCTGTTGATAGACAGTTAAGTTGCTTTCAAATCTTAGCTATTATGAACAGTGCTGCAACAAGCATGGGGATGGAGATTTCTCTTTGATATACTGATTTCCTTTCTTTAAGGTATAAACCTAGCAGTGGGATTGCTGAATCATAGTTCTATTTTTAGTTTTTTGAGAAACCTTCAAATTGTATTTCACAGTGGTTATACTAATTTACATTCTCATCAACAGTATATGAGAGTTCCCTTTTCTTCACATCTTTGCCAGAGTTATTGCCTGTCTTTTGGATAAAAGCCATTTTAACTGGGGTGAGATGATAGCTCATTGTAGTTTTGATTTGCATTTCTCAATGATTATCCATGTTGAGTACTTTTTCATATGCCTGTTTGCCATTTGTATGTCTTCTTTTGAGACATGTCTATTCAAATCTTTTGCCCATTTTTGATCAGGCTAGATTAATCATGTTAGATTTTAGTCAAGTTAATCAGGTTAGATTTTTAATTAGGTTAGACTTGCCCATTTTTAATCAAGTTAGAAAATTAGATTTTTTCTATGGAGTTGTTTGAGCTCCTTGTTATTAATCCCTTGTCAGGTGCATAGTTTGTAAATATTTTCTCCCATTCTGTGAGTTGTCTCTTCACTTTGATTGTATCCTTCACCGTGCAGAATATTTTTAACTTGATGTGATCCCATTGGTCCATTTTTGCTTTGATTACCTGTGCTTGTGGTGTATACTTAAATTTTTGCCCAGAGCCATGTCCTAGAGAGCTTCCCAAACGTTTTCCTGTAGTAGTTTCATAGTTGGAGGTCTTAGATTCAAGTGTCTCATCCATTTTGATTTGATTTTTGCATATGGCAAGAGACAGGGGTCTAGTTTCATTCTCATGTGTATGGATAACCAGTTTTTCCAGCATCATTTATTGAAGAGACTGTCTTTTTCCCGGTGTACATTCTTGGCACCTTTGTCCAAAATGAGTTCACTGTAGGTGTGTGGATTTGTTTTGGGGTTCTCTGTTCTGTTCCATTGTTCTATGTGACTGTTTTTATGCCAGTACCATGCCATTTTGGTTACAAGAGCTCTGTAGTATAATTTATTTATTTATTTATTTATTTTTTTTTTAATTTTTTTTTTTTTTGAGACGGAGTCTCCCTCTGTCCCTCAGGCTGGAGTGCAGTGGCCGGATCTCAGCTCACTGAAAGCTCCGCCTCCCGGGTTTACACCATTCTCCTGCCTCAGCCTCCCGAGTAGCTGGGACTACAGGGGCCCGCCACCTCGCCCGGCTAGTTTTTTGTATTTTTTTTTAGTAGAGATGGGGTTTCACCGTGTTAGCCAGGATGGTCTCGATCTCCTGACCTCGTGATCCACCCATCTCGGCCTCCCAAAGTGCTGGGATTACAGGCTTGAGCCACCGCGCCCGGCTGTATAATTTAAACCAGGTAATGTGATTCCTCCAGTTTTGTTCTTTTTGCTTAGGATAGCTGTGGTTTTTCTGGGTGTTCTGGTTCCATATAAACTTTAGGATTTTTTTTTTCTATTTTTGTGAATAATGTCGCTGGTATTTTGATAGGGATTGCATTGAATCTGTAGAATTCTTTGGATTGTTAGGACATTTTGACAGTATTGATTGTTCTGATCCATGAACACGGAATACTTTTCCATTTTGTTGTGTTCTCTTTGATTTCTTTCATGTTCTATAATTGTGATTATATTTGGTTAATTTCTAGGTATTTAATTTTATTTGTGCCTATTGTAAATGGGATTACCTTTATGATTTCTTTTTTAGATTGTTCATTGCTAGCATATAGAATTGCTACTGATATTTGTATGTTGATTTCATATTTTGCAACTTTATTGAATTTAATAGTTATAATAGTTTTTTTTTTTTTTTTTTTTTTTTGGTGCGGTCTTTATGTTTTCCCAAATATAAGATTGTATCATCTGCAAACAATGATGATTTGACTTCTTTCTTTCCAACCTGGATGCACTTTATTTCTTTCTCTTGTCTGGTTACTCTAGCTAGGACTTCCAGTGCTATGTTGAATAATAGTGATGAAAGTGAGCATACTTGTCATGTTCCAGATCTTAGAGAAAAGGCTTTCTATTTTTCTCCGTTCAGTGTGATACTATTTATAGGTCTGTTATATATGGTTTTTATTATGTTGAGTTACTTTCCTTCTATACCCAGTTTTTTGAGGGTTTTTTTTTTTAGCATGAAGGGATGTTGAATTTTATGAAAGCCTTTTCAGCATTAATTAAAATGCTCATATGGTTTTTGTTTTTTTATTCTGTTGATATGATGTATCATGATGATTTATTTATGTATGTGGAACCATCCTTGCATCTCTGGGATAAATCCCACTTGGTTGTAATGAATGATCTTTTCATTGTATTGTTGCAAATATTTTGTTGAGGATTTTTGCATCTATTTTCATCAGGGATATTGGCCTGTAGTTTTATTTTTTTATTTTTTTCCAATGTGTATTTGTCTGGTTTTGCATCAGGGTAATACTGGCCTTGTAGAATAAGTTTGAAAGTATTCCCTTCTCACCTACTTTTTGGGAGAGTTTGAGTAGGATTGGTATTAATTTTTCTTTAAATGTTTGGTAGAATTCAGCAGTGAAGGCATTGGGACCTGGGCTTTTCTTTGCTAAGAGATTTTTTTTTTTTAAGTCTTTTTTTTTTTTGTTTAATTTTTTTTTTTTGAAATGGAGTCTGGTTTTGTTGCCCAGGCTGGTGTGCAGTGGTGCCATCTTGGCTCACTGCAAGCTACACCTCCCAGGTTCACGCCATTCTCCTGCCTCAGCCTCCCGAGTAGCTGGGACTACAGGCTCCTGCCACCACGCCCGGCTAATTTTTTGTATTTTTAGTAGAGACAGGGTTTCACCATGTTAGCCAGGATGGTCTCAATCTCTTGACCTCATGATCTGCCCACCTTGGCCTCCCAATGTTAATAATTTTAAAAATTTTAAAAGGAGATTTATTATTATGGCTTCAATCTCATTACTTGTTATTGGTTCATTCTGTTTTTTTTTTAAAAAATTTCTTCATGGTTTAATCTTGGTAGGTTGTATGTGTCAAGGAATTTATCTATTTCTTCTAGATTTTCCAATTTATTGGCATATAGTTATTCATGGTAGCCACTAATGATCCTTGGAATTTCTATGGTATTGACTGAAATGTCTCCTTTTTCATCTCTGATTTTTGTTCACTTTGATTATCTGTTTTTTTCTTAGTCTGGCTAAAGGTTTGTCAATTTTATTTTTTAAAAAACTTGTGTTTCATTGATCTTTTGTATTTTCTTCATTTCAATTTTATTTATTTCTGCTCTGATCTTTATTATTTTCATTTTTATAACAATTTTATTACGATAATGTATTATAAAATTCACCCTTTTCAATTGTATAATTCAGTGATTTTTAGCATATTCACAATGTTGTACAACCATCACTACTATCTAGTTCAAAGTCATTGTCATCACCCTAAAAAGAAACTCCATACCCATTAGTAGTCACTCCTCCTTTCTACCTACCACTCCAGACCCTGAAAACCATTTACACTTCTTCTTTTTTAGTTTAATTTAATTTTAATTTTAAGTTCCAGGATACAAGTGCAGGACATGCAGGTTTGTTACATAGGTAAACATGTGCCATCATGGTTTGCTGCACCTATCAACCCATCACGTAGGTGTTAAGCCTCGTATGCATTAGCTATTTATCCTGATGTTCTCCTTCCCCGGACCCACACCTCTCTGTCACAGGCCCCAGTGTATATTGTTCCCCTCCCTGTGTCCATGTGTTTTCATTGTTCAGCTCCTGCTTGTAAGTTACAATGTGCGGTGTTTGGTTTTCTGTTCCTATGGTTAGTTTGCTGAGGATAATGACTTCCAGCTTCATCCATGTCCCTGCAAAGGACATTGATCCTTGTTATTTTCTTTTACTAATTTTGGGTTTAGTTTGCTTTTGCTTTTCAAGGTCTTTAAGATGTATTGTTAGGTTGTTATTTGAAGTTTTTCTTTGCTTTTAATGTAGTAGCTATAAACTTCCCTCTTAGTATTGCTTTTGCAATATCCTATAGGTTTTGGTATGTTGTGTTTCCATTATTATTTGTTTCAAAAAATTTATAAATTTTCTTCTTAATTTCTCCATTGACCCACTGCTTATTCAAGAGTGTAGTGTTCAATTCCCATGTGTTTCTAGAGTTTCCAAAATTCCTCATGTTATTAACTTCTGTTTTTTTTCCCATTGTGGTCAAAGAAGATGCTGATGTTATATCAGGGTTTTTTCTTTTTTTTTTTTAATGCTTTTAAGACTTGTTTCATGACCTAATATATGGTCTATCTTTGAGAATGGTCCATGTGCTGAGAAAAAAAAATGTGGATTCTGCAGTCGTTGGATGAAATGTTCTGTAAATCTCTATTAGGTCCATTTGATCTGTAATACAGATAATTCTGATGTTTCTTTGTTGATTTTCTCTCTGAAATTTCAGACCAATGCTGAAAGTTTGGTGTTGAAGTCTCTAGCTACTATCATATTAGGATCTCTTTCTCTCTTTAGTGCTAATAATATTTGCTTTATATATCTGAGTGTTCCACTGTTGGCTGCACATATATTTATAATTCTTACATCCTCTTGCTCAACTGACCCCTTTATCATTATATAGTGACCTTCTTTGTCTCTTCTTACAGATTTTGTCTTGAATTCTATTTTGTCTGATTTATGTATAGTGACTTCTGCTCTTTTTTGGTTTCCACTGACATGAAATACTATTTTTCCATCCTTTTATTTTCAGTCTATGTGTGTGTAAGTGAAGGTGTGATTCTTGTAGGCAACAGATCATTCAGTCTCGTCTTTTTATCCATTTAGTCACTCTATATCTTTTTATTGGAGGGTTTAGTTCATTTACATTCAAGTTATTAAGAACTTACTCTTGCCATTTTGTCATTTGTTTTCTTGTTGTTTTGTGATCTTCTCTTCCTTCTTTTTTTTCTTCCTATCTTCCTCCCCTCTGAGGATATCCAGAAATGCTATCCAAGAGCCAAGGCCTGGAATAGGGGACCCCAAGAGTCTGCTTGGTGCTCTACCCCACTGTGGTCAAGCTAGTACCTAAGATGTAAGAAAAAGTTCTCTTTACGTTTTCCTCTGCTTTTCTCAAGCAGAAGGAGTGTCTCACTGTTGCCACCACACCTGATAATGTACGTGGGCACACCTGAATTCAGCATATCTAAGAGCCCAAGTACCATGGCATACTACCTGGGTATTGCTGCTGGTTATTCAGGGCCCAAAGGCACATTAGTTTGCAGGTGATGAAACCTTCCAGGACTGGGTCCTTGCCTTCAAGGCAGTGGGTTTCCTTCTGGCCCAGGGTGTGTCTAGAAATGTTGTCTTGGAGCTAGGCCCTGGAGTAGGGTCTCAACACTCTGCCCAGTGCCCTATCCTACTGTGGCTGAGCTGGTGTACAAGATGCAAAACAAAGTCCTTTTTACTCTTTACTCTTACATTAAACAGAAGGAAGGTGTTACTTTCATTCCCACAAGCTGCACTGTTTGGGGCTGAGGGAAGGGTGGTGCAAGCACTCCTTAGCTGTCCTGGCTGGTGTCTCCCCAAGTCATGTGCCACGCTAATACAATAGCTCTGAGCCCAACCTAGCACCAGGAGTTGCCTAGGAATTGCAGTCCTTGGGCCTTAAACTGCCTTGCCAGTTTATCTAAAATCCTGGAACACTTTGGCCCACAGTGGTGAGACTTGCCAAGTAACTCAAGTTTTGACTGTTAGTATAGACAATTCCCCTCTGACTGGGTCTGGTCCACATGCTATCTCCATGTGCAGGCACTGGCTAAGCCCAGCACCACTTTACTCTCCACTGTGATAGTGCAGCATTGAGTTAAATATAAAGTCACCCTGTTGCTGCACTCTCCCTCCTCAAAGTACAAGGATTATCTCTCCATACCAAACAACTGGTGACAGGAAATGGGACATGTATGGCCTCAGGGACTCAAGACTGTCTCTCCTACCCTCCTCAGAGGACACTTCACAAATTTGTGTGTCATCCTTGCAGAAGAGCCATTCTAATCTCTGTATCATTCCAATTTTAGTGTTATGTGCTACGCTAATATGTATTAGCACTCATATTTATTATAGTCCGGGTATATAATGTCACCAGGGCCAGTCCTACAATGTTAGTAGGAATGTAGAATGCTTTTATATTCTAGGAGAGTGTACTTCCAGTAGGGACCAGTTTGCCACATAAATTATAAGCCAGATCAGAAAACATTTTATTGTAGATTTTCCATTTGGTGTGGCCAGGATTCTTAATAACGTAGCATAGCCCTTGTATATTCTGGTGATAGAATACCACGTTGAGTGGTGCAAACCTCATGTCTACCCCTGTTCCCTCTACTTTAGAGGTATGTGTGTGTTTTGTTGTTTTTCTTTCCCATATTCCTTTACTACTTTGGGGGAAGGAGTATCATGGGTATGTTCCTGATTAGTTCCTCCAAACTAATCTCATTTGCGTTATTCCTAAGTGAAAATCTCCTCAGGCTTTTACTATGCCTTGTCGAGGAGGCATCCACATGGTGTGAATTATCTGGTGGACTGATGTCTGTCTGTCTTTCTTTCTTTCTTTCTTTCTTTCTTTCTTTCTTTCTTTCTTTCTTTCTTTCTTTCTTTCTTTCTTTCTTTCTTTCTTTTGTCTTTCTTTTCTTTTCCTTCTTTTCCCTTTCCTTTCCTTTCCTTTCCTTCCTTCCTTCCTTCCTTCCTTCCTTCCTTCCTTCCTTCCTTCCTTCCTTTCTTTCTTTCTTTCTTTCTTTCTTTCTTTCTTTCTTTCTTTCTTTCTTTCTTTCTTTCTTTCTTTCTTTCTTTCTTTCTTTCTTTCTTTCTTTCTTTTTCTTTCTTTCTTCTTTCTTTCTTTTGTCTTTCTTTTCTTTTCCTTCTTTTCTCTTTCCTTTCCTTTTCCTTCCTTCCTTCCTTCCTTCCTTCCTTCCTTCCTTCCTTCCTTTCTTCCTTTCTTCCTTTCTTCCTTTCTTCCTTTCTTCCTTTCTTTCTTTCTTTCTTTCTTTCTTTCTTTCTTTCTTTCTTTCTTTCTTTCTTTCTTTCTTTCTTTCGTCTTTCTTTCTGTCTTTCTTTCTGTCTTTCTTTCTGTCTTTCTTTCTTGTGTGTCTTTCTTGTGTGTCTTTCTGTGTAGAAGAGCTGGAAAACAGAACATTAATTCCTTGAATCTCTAAGATAGGGGACTAAATGTGATTCACGTTCACTATACAAATGCACTTACATAAGGTTTGGAAGAAAGAAGTGAGGTTCAGGCCATTCTTCTGGTTCTGCTGGCAAATGCTATCCTGCATACCCAATTTGGTGGTTGTGTCCTGATCATGGGGTGGTGGCTGTGAAGTTTTGCAGGTAGGTTTTTTGATTATAGAGCAGCGATTTTATTCATAGCTTAGTGTGATTTTCAGTCATATCTGAAAACTCAGTTTGGCGTTTGTTTATTCAGCTTCCTAATGACTGTAAAATAAGTTTCTGCTTAACTAGAATAGATACATTATTTACCACTGGACTTCAACCAATGTGAACTTTGCATAATTTTCTCTATTCTTATTTTTCCTCTGGGATTTGGCTTAGGAAATCTTAGGAAGTTTCTAGCAAGGATTTTGGATATCTGCTACCATACCAC
Organism: Macaca mulatta; assembly: GCF_049350105.2. NCBI lineage: Eukaryota > Metazoa > Chordata > Mammalia > Primates > Cercopithecidae > Macaca > Macaca mulatta. The sequence goes on along the minus strand of NC_133410.1, from coordinate 114,388,039 downwards.
CATCATTTCTGGAGGTCTGTTTATAATCAATTTCAGGTAACGAAATTTCAGATATTTGTGTAATCAAAGCTTTGTTTTCCTTGCATTTTTGTTTTGGGAGTTTACTTTTAAGAAGATTGGTTTCTTGACGATTTTATAGACACCCTACCATTTTCAAAGACTTGTTGGTAATACAAATCCCAGTGATTTTACTATAAACCAGAAACTAGCTTCTTTATGAATCATTTTCTGTTGGTTGGTTTGTTGTTGTTGTTGTTTGTTTGTTTTATTGCTCTTTACCATCTTGCTTTCATGAAGCTCAGGGTAATGAAAGGGTCTGAAGTAAGCAGACTGATAAAGCTGACATGTACTTTCTCTGTTCCCTGTATTTGTATCTATTAGATCTTAACTGAGAATGTAAGAGAGGTAGGAGTAAATCTTCCTGTAGAATAACTAAGCTGATTGTGGAAGAAACTGTAGACTTTAGTGTTAAAAGAGGAAGTGACTGTGAGTGCTCTAGGTAGACAGAGCAATATTTGACAAATGCAGTGACCTGGATATGAGAATAAACATGGTGGCCTCTGCAAACTGTCGGCAAGTATTGGAGCCAGAGTGAGTGTGGTGGGCTAACACTGAAAAAAAGATTAGTGCATTCCTGGTGGCCAAATGAGAAAAAGATCAGGGCATTTTACTTCTCTAATCCTAATAGATCCCACAGTCCCATGTAGCCCAGTTTCTTTATGGAGGGGGGCCTCTAAAAAAGCCGAGTCTGAGTAATCAAAAAATCATCAAGCAACTCTAATCTTAACTGTACTTTTCAAAAAATATAAAAATCATCACTTTCCTCTATCCAATTTCTGTTTTCTATTCCTCCTATTTTCTAACACCCAAAAACTACCTCTGTAAACTCTTAATCCTTCAGTATTTTCTTGACATCCAGCTCTCATCTTTTCCCTTCTCCCTCTCTTTCCTTTTCACTTATCTATCTCTTTATTAAGTTTACTTAATGTCTCCAAGTCTTTCTCATTCTCTGGTCATTTATTTGTCTAACCTCCTAATAACTACATCCTAAAAGATCCAGAATAGGTCTAGAGGTAGAACTTTCTTGAGAGAGCAGGAAAGAAAGACAGGAGCTCTGCGTACTTTTATAAATGCAGTGGCCAAGTACACTTAGAAACTTGTACTTAATTCTGGATCTAGTTGCAGTCATGGGACGATTTTTAGCCAGGGAGTGATATAGTAAGATTTGCATGTTAGAATGTTTCCTTTTATGGAGTTGCAGAGAATAAACAAATAATTACTTCAGTTACATAAACATAGTAGTGCTGAGCATTTATTAAATTTACATATATAATGACTATCATAGGCAATAAGGAAACTTATAATTACAAGTAACTTTAAACAACTGAGCTAAATATAAACAGATAATCAGGATCGAAGAAAAAAGGTCTGCAAAAATGAGTGTTGTGATAGTTTCTTTTATTCAGCTCCAAACTTACCTCACAGTTGTTGTTGGAGCAGTGAGTAAACCAGCTTACTAATTTACAGCAATTGTGGTAGTCGACTTCAAAAGTGATTTCTTGGGAGTGTGTTTTGAGAAGTTGAGGACCAAACAATAAAATGTAAATTTAATGTTAGAGACTATAAGGACTGAGTATACTGCTTTCTAGAACGTAAGAGTCAGGAACATGAATAAATAGATTCCTAGAGCATAAATGGTTAATATGTCTATCAACTATCTGGTATCTGTTGTTTTTCTCAGATTTGATAGATGCTACACTAATAGTATTTTAGTCTGGAAGAATTTTAAAGCAGATGTGTTTTATTCACTTTTGACATAGAAAAACAAATCTCTGTAGGGTGCCTGGGAAAGTCTGATTCTAAGTATCATGCTGTCTGGACATGCCTATGCCATAATATGCATTCTCACATAACCGGTTTGTGATGTGGTATGATCTTATGGTGACTAATTGAATTTTGAGAAAGTTTGCCAATGACAATGATTTTAGGGTATGTTGACCCTTTCTTTTCTGCAGGAGATTGAGACATCTTGATGCTCCTTCTGATTTGTAATGGGGGACTTAGTAAGATACAACATAAAGACATCCTCTAAGGGATGGCCCCTAGCCAACAGGTCTTGTGGGAAGTATCTGTAGATAGTCAGCACATAGGCAATAGTTCTCTTTATTTTCTCTGCAAGAGACTAGCTATCAGGCACCAGATAATGTTCGTGTTGTCATCAGGTGTGATTGCCAGGATGAACATAAAACAACAAACATATCTAACCCACCAGTAGAGCTGCTTTTCCACTTTCCTTTCCCATTGGGTGTGGCTTTGTGATTCTACTAAGATCAAGAGAGAGGAAAAGAGAGTTTGGCAGTTTGGAAGAGCTGCATGGAAGACGTGATACTTGAAAGAAAGATAGTTAGGTTTAGTGAAGTAGGAAAATAATCAGGGCAAAAAGAGAAACAGGAACAAAAGTTGAGCTGTATGATAATGAGGTGCCCATGAGCAGAGGGAGTTCATGCTCAGTGAGGACAAGAAGATGCTCAACCAAATGAATCTAACTTGCTCTTTATTTAAAAGTCACTGGGGATACACAATCTACATAGTATCAAGTAAAGGATGGCCTGTTTAGCTTGTAAATGATGACAAAATTTAGTGATTCAGAAAACAATGACCTGTTTCACATTTATTCATTAGGCTGAATTTTGTGTTCTATTTTTATATTCAAACTCTATACCTGTTCCCCTTCTCACTGTACTACAATGCTGAAATGTATTTATTTTAATCTATAGGTTAACATTCAGAATCAACTAATCAGGAATTTCTTCAGTTTTATGCATGAAGGGTATGTTTCACAAGTATAAAAAGAAAAAATTTAAAAATGTTTGATATAAGAAAATATCTGGCTGTTTGGGTCCTTTCTTTTGAGAATGGGAGTATTCTAGAAACAATTTTACCTGTACCTTAGGATTGCAAATGGAAATCCTTGATATTTACATTTTAGTGTCTTTTTAATGCTTACTATGAATTCTACATCATCAGATATGTGGTGGCAAAGGTATAATTTTTCTGAAAAATTATATTTTTTAGCAAGAATATTTGCATGCAAAGCATCTTATTTTTTTCTGAATGTCATGCTTTTCCTGGAAACCATTAATTTTCTTTCAGTATTTTTCTATTTTCTACAGTCTGTTGATAGTGGTGGGAAACTTGAACTTGAAACACTGTTTAGCCATGTAGATCTTGAAATTAGTATGTCTTTCTCAATGAGGGAGAGCATTTGAATTGGTAATTAGTGTTGATTCAGGATAGAAATACTGAAGCAACATTTTGCTGTGCAATGACATAAAAATTTCAAAATGAAAATTATAAGAAGGTTGCCAAAAAAAAAGACGTCTTGAAGTTCAAACCCTCCAGAAAAATTTGCTAAAACTAGCAGTGATTTTCCACAGGTCTAGTAATGACTCTGAGTTAAGCTTTTAACTAAAAAAAAAAAGCATTTTTTAAAAAAATTTCACTGGCAAAGTTAAACAAAATCAACTCTAAAGGAAACCAAATGAAAAAAATTAAACAATCTTTTAAAGTTCTACAGATGATCCTAATGTCCTGCCACGGTTGAGAAATCCTGCTTTGTTCTTGATGGATGACCTTTTCCTTGGCTCACTTAGCCTCAATTTCTGAAAGTAAAATATTTCTTAATTTCATATTAAGTCAATAGTACATACTCTTCACCTAGGAAACAGACATTCTTAGGTACTATAACCTTTATTATTCTATTCTTCTCTAGGAATTTTCTATGATTTACCCCACCCCTTTTGTAAATCATCATCTATTCTTTCTACTACCATCTCTTCCTAAATCTCTTCACTCTGTAACTTTATCATTTTGCAGCTATTATTTTTCTCACCTGAAATTGCTCTCCCCCTTTTTCTTACCACACTTTACTTTTGGCCTGTCTGTCTACTTGGATTGTTGGTTAAGCAACGCTGTTCCCTCACGATTTCACAGGCTGGTTCTGCCTAGTCATTCAAACCATTTGAGATGCTGTCTGAGATCATGAAAGCTTGGTCCTGCTTAGAAAAACTTCCATTCTATTCATCTGGCCAAACTCCTTTCTACATGTAAAATGCAGTATGAATTTTTGCCTCCTGATGAAAAGTAGAAAAAGGTACCCATGGATCCTGAATTTTTGGCATGATAAAAACACCAGTTACTCACCGCGCATCAAATGAAGACCCACCCATCAAGGACACATTTCTAGAGATCATGGCTTTGTTTTGAAACCTTTTCAGTGATATCCCATGATGATTTTAGACATTTTCTGTGAAGACAAAAGAGTCATTTTGTAAATATCCCTTTGATATTTAAATAATCATATAAACTTTCTGAAAGCTTCTTGAAGGATGAACATTAAAGTTTAAGTGCTTGAAAACTGTATTATATTTTCTTCAGTGAATTTTGCGTAGGATTTGGTTCTATGGGCTTTTCTTTCGCCATATCTAAGCCACTCTGACAATGAGTTGAAGGGAACTAACATCATGTAAAAACAAACAAAATCAATGTGTAAGCATAGGGCTGGGCCATTGGCTTAGCTGTAGCACCTGTGAGAAGGTCTTGAGGTTATTAATAGAGAACATCAGCAATCAGTTAAGAATAGGACTTGGATTTGAAAAAACACAATAGAAAATTAGCATCAATAAAGATGTAATACAAAAATGAAGCGGGCTATAGTTTTTTTTCCTTAGTTTTGGTTGAACTTCATTTAAAGTATCATTTTTACTTCTGCAGAGCATGAGTTTAGAAAAAGACATAGACATCTCAGGAATTCAGTGGGGAGAAACCAGGAGGGTAAGGAGATCTGCGTGAGGAATAGTTAAACGAATGAGGCATTGGCCTGCAAAAGAGTGAACTAACTGGAGCATCCAGTCACCATTTTCAAATACTTGAGAGGCTCTTATGTGAAAGGTACACACAACTTGTTCTGTAAATACTAGTGAGGGAGAGGCTTGGGACACAGGGTATGTTTATAAGGATGCAGAACTCCCAAATTCATGATATAAAATTTTTGATTTTTGAGAAAACTTATTTCTGATATTCTAGGATTTATAACACTTTCCTACATGTTAATTTCTTAGTGGGTTGTCTCTTCCATTTAATTTATAATTTAATAAGTTGACCTAATTTATTCTATAGAACAAGTTCCATAATATTATATTATTGACCTTTTCTTGGACTTAAGTTTCCTCATCTTATTACATACTATTCCCTATGTAAATGTAATCATTGTCCAGCAGAACAAAAAAAAAAGTGTTAAATATTTTACATGTACTGAGTTTAAGGGGGTGGAAAGAATGATTTTAACTCAGGTAAGTTGTTTAGGGAAGGCAGGAGAATGACTAGGTTCATTGATTTTCCAATATCATAACTTTATCTGTATATATGATAATTTTAATGGATTATATCTACCTATCCAAATTCACAGCTGAGAAAATATTTCAGATTAATATCAGATATTATTCAGGGCAATTGGACAAAAGCACAGTTATTCTTCTTGATGAAAAAAATGAATTTAAGGGGGCCTCTTCTCTTGGAAGCTTATTCGTTTTCTATTCAGTGTGAATTAATCAGAATAAAGCTTTAAAAAACCTGAAAACAATGTTTAAACTCTTTTAAAATATATATTTGATTTTTAAAACTTCACAAATGGGTACATATTTTCAATTTTTAATTTTTTTTTTTGAGATGGAGTTTCGCTCTTTTGCCCAGGCTGGAGTGCAGTGGCGGGATCTTGACTCACTGCAAACTCTGCCCCCTGGGTTCAAGTGATTCTCCTGCCCCAGCCTTCTGACTACCTGGAATTATAGGCACCTACCACCACGCCTAGCTAATTTTTGTATTTTTAGTAGAGACGAGGTTTTGCCATGTTGCCCAGGCTGGTCTCAAACTCATGACCTCAGGTGATCCACCTGCCTCGGCCTCCAAAATACTGGGATTACAGGTGTGAGCAACCTCACGTGGCCTATTTTTTTTTTTAACATTTATTTTAAGTTCAGGGGTACATGTGCAGGTTTGTTATGTAGGTAAACTTGTACTTTTAACTTTGAGGAACTCCATACTGTTTTCCATAATGGCTATACTAATTTACATTCCCACCAACAGTGTACAGAGTTTCCTCTTCTACTGACATCCTGCATGGTCTGTATTCTTTGAATAGAGACCAGGGAACAGGAACTAGTCTGCAGTGAGCAGGGTGTGAGGCCAAGGCACAAATCACGTGTGTGTTTATATATATATAACAAGAAAATATGCCACAGGCGGTTTTAGCTTGTCTAGTCTCTTTCTTTACACTTGAAAAACCAGTCCTGGAGTACTTTGGGGAAGAAGCCCAGAGTGGCAATTAATGTTATTCACCCTCCTCCCACTCTGTAAATATGGGTTTTTCCCATGGTTTAGCAGAGGCTGTTTATTATTTTATTCCTGTACTTTCTCCCTCACTGATCTCCTGCACTCCTATGTCCCCATGAATGTGCACAGCCATGTGTTAGTCCAGTAATTGCCGTGCCTTTGAAGCATCTTTTCTTCTCCTCCCTAAATTAAATCTGTCAATTGTGAACCAGTAAACCAGTTTTCTCAAGAATTTCCAGTGGTTTCTTATAAAATTAGGCCACCAGTACTTTCACTCTTTATCAATCAAAAGGAGGAAATTCAAGCGAAGTCAAGGTGCATGTGTTAGTGAAAACTGAACTTGGGGTTGGACGTCAGGTTCTTGTTTCAGCTCTGCCTTGAACAAGCTGTGTGGTGTTGTGCAACTTAGTTTCCTTATTACTAGCATGGAGGGGTGGGACTAGAAGACGTCTAGTTTCCTCTCAGCTCAATGAAAGCAAAGAATGCTTTCTTCTTCTTTTTTTTTTTTTTTTTTTTTCTGAGTAGATTTTATTTATTTATTTATTTATTTTTTCTTTTTCTTTTTCTTTTTTTTTTTAAATTTATTTATTATTATACTTTAAGTTGTAGGGTACATGTGCATAACGTGCAGGTTTGTTACATATGTATACTTGTGCCATGTTGCTGTGCTGCACCCATCAACTCGTCATTTACATCAGGTATAACTCCCAATGCAATCCCTCCCCCCTCCCCCCTCCCCATGATAGGCCCCAGTGTGTGATGTTCCCCTTCCTGAGTCCGAGTGATCTCATTGTTCAGTTCCCACCTATGAGTGAGAACATGCGGTGTTTGGTTTTCTGTTCTTGTGATAGTTTGCTAAGAATGATGGATTCCAGCTGCATCCAAGTCCCTACAAAGGACTCAAACTCATCCTTTTTTATGGCTGCATAGTATTCCATGGTGTATATGTGCCACATTTTCTTAATCCAATCTGTCACTGATGGACATTTGGGTTGATTCCAAGTCTTTGCTATTGTGAATAGTGCTGCAATAAACATACGTGTGCATGTGTCTTTATAGCAGCATAATTTATAATCCTTTGGGTATATACCCAGTAATGGGATGGCTGGGTCATTGTACTGGTACCAAAACAGAGATATAGACCAATGGAACAGAACAGAGTCCTCAGAAATAATACCACACATCTACAGCCATTTGATCTTTGACAAACCTGAGAGAAACAAGAAATGGGGAAAGGATTCCCTATTTAATAAATGGTGCTGGGAAAATTGGCTAGCCATAAGTAGAAAGCTGAAACTGGATCCTTTCCTTACTCCTTATACGAAAATTAATTCAAGATGGATTAGAGACTTAAATGTTAGACCTAATACCATAAAAATCCTAGAGGAAAACCTAGGTAGTACCATTCAGGACATAGGCATGGGCAAAGATTTCATGTCTAAAACACCAAAAGCAACGGCAGCAAAAGCCAAAATTGACAAATGGGATCTCATTAAACTAAAGAGCTTCTGCACAGCAAAAGACACTACCATCAGAGTGAACAGGCAACCTACAGAATGGGAGAAAATTTTTGCAATCTACTCATCTGACAAAGGGCTAATATCCAGAACCTACAAAGAACTCAAACAAATTTACAAGAAAAAAACAAACAACCCCATCAAAAAGTGGGCAAAGGACATGAACAGACATTTCTCAAAAGAAGACATTCATACAGCCAACAGACACATGAAAAAATGCTCATCATCACTGGCCATCAGAGAAATGCAAATCAAAACCACAATGAGATACCATCTCACACCAGTTAGAATGGCAATCATTCAAAAGTCAGGAAACAACAGGTGCTGGAGAGGATGTGGAGAAATAGGAACACTTTTACACTGTTGGTGGGATTGTAAACTAGTTCAACCATTATGGAAAACAGTATGGCGATTCCTCAAGGATCTAGAACAAGAATGCTTTCTTCTTAAGTTTTATTAGTGTTTCCTAGTATTTCTTTAACCTTCTATGGATCCACTGCCTGATACACTGGGAGGAAGTACATAAATAGATTTAAAAGTTTCACTTATAAGGCAGGTAATTAGATTTTATCCAATTGCTTACAGCATGCTGGGTATTGAGGGGAAAGTTAACTAGTTTTATCAGCCCCTGGTTTGAGTAAGTAGTAGTCAGTGTCTTGAGGAGTTGGGACTAGAAGAAAGAGAGGAGACTTGTTAAAAAAATAAAGGTGGGGCTGCTGTGTACCTAAGCAAGGACATCAACCTTCAGTTATCAAATAATCATAATTCACAGAATGGCTTTGAGAAAATCTAAACATAATAATTAAAAATTTCAAGCTGAGATTTGAAGAAATCTGGCAATGTATCCTGTCTCAGGAAGATTTTATATTTCCATTTTAGCACTTGAAACTCCAGCTCCTGCTGAATGCTTCTGGTTTTAGAGAGTTCACAATATTGTAAGTCCAACTGTTTTGTTTCCAGTGTTGATATTCTTTACATGGGTACTGTGTTTTCCAGAGAGTGGAAAAGCAATTTGATTATATGCAATACTCACGTGTGTATGATGGGAAAAGATAGTCACTCTATTTTCTTTTTTAGAGGAAGATTAACATTCAACTAAAAGATACTCTGGATGGTCATTCTACTTGTGCATCTGACAGGTAAGAAACAGACTATGAGATTACAATATATTACTACTAAATATTTCTCTTATTTTCAGCCTTGAAATGAGCTATTTTATGATAAGCCCTTGTCTCCAGGAACCTGGAAGTTTCAAGAGCTCTAAAACAATCATTCATAGCAGACTTCTTTACCATGAGGCTATTCCTGTGTTCATGTTAAGACCACATATCATTTTCTGAGGAACATGGCTCAAAAGAATTAATTTCAAGAATAAGTAACACTGTCTAACATTCTGGCTGTAGAAGTGTTTTCTCTTCCTATATCATGTTTTCCACTTGCAAGGAAAATTTTTAATGAAAAACACTTTGGCAGCAAAAAGAACAAAGCTGGAGGCATTGTACTACTTGCCTTCAAAATAGTATAGTAATTGAAACAGCATGGTACTGGCATAAAAACAGACACGTGAACCAATGGAACAGAGTAGAGAGCCCAGAAATAAATCCACATATATATGGCCATTTGATTTTTGACAAAGATGCCAAGAAAACGCAGTGGGAAAAGGACAGTCTCTTCAGTAGATAGTGTTGATAAAACTGTATAGCTATATGCAGAATAAAAATGGTCCCTTATCTCACTATATACAAAAATCAACTCAAAATGGATTAAAGATTTGTCCGGAGCTGCACGCCCCGGCCATAGCGAATAATAACTGACGATTAAAAACGCCTGAGCTCTATTCATTTCTACCTTCTACCTCCTCCCTAGATTTACCTTTTTCCCTGTATTAATACCTCATAAAAGATGGCACTCTTCCTGCTTCTTCTTCACCCATTTTTCCCACGCCCGTGAAAATTACTACCTGACAGCGCAGGTGCAACATGACATTCGACCAGAGAAACCAATACCTATCTGGCCACGCCTCCACTATGAGATCATTTTCGCTCTGGCCCAACCCCTTTCCCTCCAAGTGTATATAAGGCACTGCATTACCGCCATTAAAAAAGAGAGACTTGATCAGAGCACCGTCTTGTCTCCATTTCTCGTATCTCTTGTTCCCCAAATTCCCACCCCCTCCTCCAGGGCCTGCTTCGACTATCCCGCGGGCCGGGAGACGTGGCGCCCGAACAGGGACCTGGAAACGAGGGACACTGTGAGGAAGAGGACGCCGGAGGATGGTCGACCGCTAACAAAGACAAAAGGAATTAAACTGATCACCGCGGGAACCTGCCGCGTCAGGATCGAAGGTAAGTGAGGCGTCCGAAATGGGACAAGAATTAAGTCAGCATCAAATATATGTAGGACAATTAAAAGAGGCTTTAAAGATACGAGGAGTAAAGGTTAAAGGTAATGATTTGTTTAAATTTTTTGATTTTGTAAAAGATATTTGCCCTTGGTTCCCACAGGAAGGAACTATTGATATCAAAATATGGCGTAGAGTAGGGGATTGTCTTCAGGACTATTATAATACTTTTGGGCCAGAAAAAATTCCTGTGACCATTTTCTCTTGTTGGAACCTCATTAGAGATTTAATAGATAGGAAGGAGGTCGATCCGCAAGTCATGGCTGCGGTCGCTCAGACAGAGCATATTTTAAAGGTGAGCTCCTGTTCTAACCTTGCAAAGCCTCCGCAAGATACGGAGGAGGATCTCATTTCCCTCGAGGGTGATCGTGGGAGTGGATCCCAGTGGATGTGCGGATGGCTGGGCGGGTCTTGCATGTTTGCAGTTTTTGTAAATTTGTCGAGTACCATCTGAAAATAATTATTACTATTCAGTGATTCTCAAGCTTTCTCAATTTTGGCAGTGTATATGAACCACCTGAAGATTGTATTTTAATTGGTTAAAACAATGGTTCTCATTGAGTTTCAGCCTTCAGTGTGCATGAAACTCACCTGGGAGGCTGGTTCAATCACAGCTTGCAGAGCTCTGCCCTCCAAGTTTCTGATTTGCTGCGTCTGGGGTGCAGACCATTATTTACTTATCTACCATGTACCCAGGTGATGAGGTTTTTGGTCTTGTAGGCATGCTTTGTGTTTACAAGATTTAAGAGCAGTAAATATCACTATGATCCTTATGGGTGCCTTACAACCAGGATTACCTTCACCGGTTGCGATTCCTCAAAAATATTTTAAAATCATTATTGACCTTAAAGATTGCTTTTTTACAATTCCCCTTCATCCTGCTGACCAAAAAAGATTTGCCTTTAGTCTTCCATCTACAAATTTTAAACAACCAATGAAACGCTATCAATGGAAAGTCTTACCTCAGGGTATGGCTAATAGTCCTACCTTGTGTCAAAAATATGTAGCTGCTGCTATAGAGCCAGTCAGAAAAACGTGGGCACAAATGTATATTATACATTATATGGATGATATTTTAATAGCAGGAGAAATTGGCGAACAAGTCTTACAGTGCTTTGCTCAACTCAAACAAGAGTTAGCAGCAGCTGGACTACAAATAGCCCCAGAAAAGGTACAATTACAAGATCCATACACCTATCTTGGTTTTCAAATTAATGGACCCAAAATCATTAATCAAAAGGCCGTTATACGTCGTGATCATTTAAAAACTTTAAATGATTTCCAAAAATTACTGGGAGACATAAATTGGCTTCGACCGTACTTAAAACTCACTACAGGAGAGTTAAAACCTCTTTTCGATATATTAAAAGGAGACTCTAATCCAAAATCTCCCAGGTCCATTACTAAAGAAGCATTAATGGCACTCCAACAGGTAGAACATGCCATTGCAACACAATTTGTTACCAGTATTGACTATTCTCAGCCATTAATATTCCTTATTTTTAACACAACAATAACCCCTACTGGCCTATTTTGGCAGAACAATCCCATTATGTGGGTACACCTGCCCTCCTCCCCTAAAAAGGTTTTGTTGCCTTATTATGATGCCATAGCTGATCTAATTATCTTGGGAAGAGAAAACAGTAGAAAATACTTTGGAATAGAACCCTCTACCATTATACAGCCCTACACTCAATCACACATTCATTGGCTATTACAAAATACGGAAGCCTGGCCAATTGCTTGCGCTTCTTACACTGGCTCAATTGACAACCATTACCCACCTAACAAACTTATTCAATTTTGTAAACTTCATGCGTTTGTGTTTCCCCATATTACCAGTAAAGAACCTCTCAATGACGCATTATTAATTTTCACTGATGGATCTTCCACAGGACTTGCCGCTTACACTTATCATAATGTAGTCGTTAAATTCCAGACCACTTATACGTCAGCTCAGCTGGTCGAATTGCAAGCTATAATTGCAGCACTATCAGCTTTTCCTTGTCAGCCACTTAACATTTACACAGACAGCACCTATCTGGCTCATTCAATACCCCTCTTAGAGACTGTGCCTCAAATTAAACATATTTCAGACACAGCTGACCTATTTTTACAATGTCAACAACTTATTCGAAAAAGGACTACTCCCTTTTTTCTTGGGCATATTAGAGCACATTCAGGATTACCGGAACCTCTAACACAAGGTAACGCAACAGCTGATGCGGCAACAAAAATCATAGCCACAGTCACTACAGACAATTTACAACAAGCACAAAAAGCACATGCCTTGCATCATTTAAACGCCCAAACCTTAAGACTCATGTTTAAACTTACCAGAGAACAAGCTCGACAAATAGTTAAACAATGCGCCAACTGCATAACATATTTACCTGTTCCCTATCTAGGAGTTAACCCCCGAGGACTCATCCCCAACGAAATTTGGCAAATGGACGTTACTCACCACTTAGAATTCGGTCAAGTAAAATATATCCATGTATGCATAGACACCTATAGTGGATTCATTATTGCAACTCTCCAAACAGGAGAGGCCACCAAACATGTCATAGCTCATTTATTGCATTGCTTTTCTATTTTAGGAATACCCAAACAAATCAAAACAGACAATGGCCCTGGTTATATAGCCAAAACCTTTTTACAATTCTGTAATACCCTACAAATTAAACATACCACAGGCATTCCCTACAATCCCCAAGGACAAGGTATAATAGAAAGAGCTCATCTATCTTTAAAAACTGTTATCACAAAATTAAAAGGGGGGAGCTGGTACCCCGTGAAGGGTACCCCTAGAAACATACTCAATCATGCCCTGTTTATCCTTAATTTTTTAAATTTGGACAGTCATGGAAAATCGGCTGCCGATCGTTTCTGGCATCCTGAATCTCAAAAACAGTTTGCAATGGTAAAATGGAAAGATCCACTTGATAATTCATGGCATGGCCCCGATCCAGTTTTAATTTGGGGAAGAGGCTCAGTATGCATCTTCTCACAAAAAAATGATGCAGCCAGATGGCTGCCTGAAAGATTGGTAAGACAAATAAATCATAACCATTGTCAGTCCAGGGAAGATAAATCGCCCTGAGAAGTTCTTTCTTTTTTGTTTTTCAGAAAATGAAGCCTAACATGAGATTCCTTTGGAGAATAATCGCTCTATATAACATAGTGACAGTCTATGCAGGTTTTGGTGACCCTCGTAAGGCAAGAGAATTATTACGAAAACAATACGGTCAGCCTTGTGATTGCAGAGGGGGACAGGTATCTGAACCTCCGTCAGACAGAATCACCCAGGTGACTTGCTCGGGCAAGACAGCTTACCTAATGCCAGACGAGTCATGGAAATGAAAAGTGCTGTTTTTACGCCAACAAATCTGGAATCGTCAGAGATAAGATAAAGACTTTACAGGAAGAACTAGAAGAGCGCAGAAAAGGTCTGGTCGCTAATCCCTTGTGGACTGGACTCGATGGACTTCTCCCCTATCTCCTGCCATTTCTTGGTCCTTTACTTACTCTTCTACTCTTTCTCACTCTCGGGCCTATAATCTTTAATAAGCTTATGGCATTCGTCAGACAACAAATCGAGGCCTTCCAGGCCAAACCTATACAGGTCCATTATCATCGCCTTGAGATGACTGAAAATGGTGAGTCTTATTTGCCTTAATAAGACCACCTCCCCTGTGTGCTGAACTGGACAGTCAATGACGGGTAAGAGGACACTATCTCCATCGGAGCCTAAGACAGGAGGGCCGCCCTTGCTGCTGCCTTATCCCATGACGGGCCTAGAAGGTGGGGATGAGTTGACCCAACCTAAGACAGGCGCAGTTCCCGAGGGGTCGTTTTCTCATCATAAAATAATTAAAAGGGGGACCTGTCCGGAGCTGCACGCCCCGGCCATAGCGAATAATAACTGACGATTAAAAACGCCTGAGCTCTATTCATTTCTACCTTCTACCTCCTCCCTAGATTTACCTTTTTCCCTGTATTAATACCTCATAAAAGATGGCACTCTTCCTGCTTCTTCTTCACCCATTTTTCCCACGCCCGTGAAAATTACTACCTGACAGCGCAGGTGCAACATGACATTCGACCAGAGAAACCAATACCTATCTGGCCACGCCTCCACTATGAGATCATTTTCGCTCTGGCCCAACCCCTTTCCCTCCAAGTGTATATAAGGCACTGCATTACCGCCATTAAAAAAGAGAGACTTGATCAGAGCACCGTCTTGTCTCCATTTCTCGTATCTCTTGTTCCCCAAATTCCCACCCCCTCCTCCAGGGCCTGCTTCGACTATCCCGCGGGCCGGGATAAAGATTTAGATGTAAGATTTGAACATGTAATAATACTAGCAGAACATATAGGGGAAAACTCTGTGACATTGGCCTGGGTAATGATTTCTTAAGTATGACCCAAAAGCATAGGCAAGGAAAGCAATAATAGACAAATGGGATTATACCAAACTAAAAAGCTTCTGCATAGCTAAGGAAACAACAGAGGGAAGAGAAAATGAAATAGGAGAACATATTTGCAAGTAATACATTTTATAAGGGATTAATATCCAGAATATGTAAGGAACTCAAATCAAAAAGCATAAAAACATTGCATAAAAACAAATTACCTAATTAATAAGTAGAGGACCTGACTAGACACTTCTCAAGAGAAGACATACAGATGGCCAAAAGGTATATGAAAAATATTCAGTATCACTAATCATCAGGGAAATGCAAATTAAAACCACAATAAGCTATCACCTCACATCTGCTAGAATAGCTATTACCAAAAAGACAAAAGATAGTTGTTGGTGAAGATATGGAGAGATAGGAAACTTTGTACATTGTTGGTGGGAATGTAAATTAGTATAGCCATTATGGAAAACAGTATGGAGGTTCCTCAAAGTTTAAAAATAGAGGAGGAGGTTTAAAATGGCTGACTAGAAGGATTTCATGCCTGCCTCCTCCACTTAGAAGAACCAGAATAATGCACAGACAGTCATAATTTGAGTATACTATCCAAGAGAGAATGCTGGAATGCAACAGGGAAAGGACAGGAAACATGAAAAGCAGGAAAGAGGAAGGAAAAGTGGCAGCCTGCCTGGCTGGAATTGGCTGGGAGCCAGAAGTGACTTTGCAACCTGGGGAATGGGTGAGAGAGAGATTTTCAGTGGCCTACATCCCTACCATGGAATCCGGCAATTCTGGCCATAGGAGAACCCCTTGACCCACCCAAATCCTGAGACTAACATACGGAGCTTCTGGAAGATGATGGGACAGAACTGCTTCAGGGAGGGGGCTCACACTGGTCCCATACCCTTTCTGAGACCCAAGCTGCTACAGTTAAGATTCCGTTTCCAAACCTAGCAAACTGCATGCTGTCCTGGAGCTCAGTGGTACCAGGACTGAGGAATTATGGAAACTTGGGCTGCCACTGCTAGGACAGTGGAGCAAGCTGAGCGCACTCCTGCAGTCAGCCAGGGCTAAGAAGCAAGTGAGGCATGAGCTGCAGTGGCCAATTTTAGGAAGCAAGTGATGCTGGGATCTGAGATGGAGATGCAAGTGAGGTGCAAGCTGCTGCTAGAACTTGGTCACAAGCTGGGTGGGTGCTCTTGCAGCCAAGGTAGGGTGCAATCTACATGTGCCAACTGCAGCCACCAAGGCATGGGGGACAATCCCTGCTAGGTCTGGGGTGTGAAAGGAATGTGCATTCCCTACTTGCCAGCCCAGTCTGTGGGCATTAAGGATGGCTTCACACTCTCCAAAGATAAGACATCAGCACAGCTGCTATGGCCCCTCATGCAAGCACTCTGCCTGGGACCTGAGGGTTGCCATGTCTTCACCAGCTGCAGCTGGTAGCTGTTCTCACAGTTGGAGAGCTTAAGCACAAGACCGCTTGGCCCAGCTTTGCTCCCCCTCAAAGACGGAGCACATAGATCTTCAAATCAATTCACCATGACAGTCACCTGAGCACTCCTGCTGAGATCCTGAGTTTGGGCCTAACCTCCTGGCTGCTAACATCTCAGCTGGCACTTACCTGCAAGTGCTACCTGTGGGCTTGGAGACTGGCCCACCCAGTCCATCACAGCCACCACCAGTGTCAACACATACCACTTGGGACCTAGAGAATTGTCTCACCACTGCAACTGTCATTGCTCATGCCATGCCAGCCTCCCGGGCATAAGAACCCACCTACCCACCCCATCCACTGCTGCCATTTCCAGTATCTGAGCAAGCCACTAGGGGTCCAAGAATCAGCTTGCCAGTAACCACCAGCATAGGTTCCAGCTTGTGCTGCCCTGGGGCACAAAGATAGGCATGCTCAGCCTATTGCTACCACCAGTCAGGGCTGAGGACTGAGTTACCCGGCATCCTAGTTCTCAGCACAACTTCACCACAGCCTCCAATAATAACCATACCTAACCTACCAAGGAAATCACGTATATCAATAATGCTGTTTCCAGCTAAAGAAATCATATAGAGACTACTGAATGCACCAAAATCAAAACCTGAGTATCCTAGCCAATCAACACCATACTACATCTTTAGAAATAAAGTCCTCCCCTATAAAAGGATATTGAAAAATAGGAAAAAGTAACAGTTACACTAGATGTGCAGAAATCAATGTTAAGGACACAGAAGACATAAAAAAGCAAGAAAATATGATGTCCCCAAAGGAAAATAATTACTTAGCAATAGATCTTAATCAAAAAGTAGTTTTGGAAATCAAGACAAAGAATACAAATGATTGATTTTAAAGAAGCTAGTGAGATACAAAAGAATTCTGAAAAACAATACAAAAAACAACCGGGAAAAAAAATCAGGATATGAATGAGAAATTTACCAAAGAGATGAAAACCCACAGAAGTGTAAAACTCAGTAGTAAAGCAATTACATAGAGGAGGAAGAGAAAGCACTCAAATGGTACCTCTGCAGAATTCCATCAAATGACAGTAACAATAAGAGAAAAAGAAAGGAACAAAGAATATATAAAACAACCAGAAAACCATTAACAGTAAGACATGAACAAAGCCTCATATGCCAATTATAACCTTGAACATAAATGATCCACTTAAGATATAGAATGGCTGAACGGACAAAAAAAATCCAATTTTATGCTGTTTGCAAAAAATTCACCAGTAAAGGCATATGTATTTGGCAAGTAAACGGACGGGAAAAGGTATTTCTTGTAAATGGAAGTGAGCAGGAGCAGCTATAGTTACACCAGATAAAACATACTTTAAGTCAAGAACAATAAAAGATAAAGAAGATCATTATATAATAAAGGGATCAATTCAGCAAGAGGGTATAATCCTAAATATATATGCACCCCACCCTGAATAACCAGATTCATAAGGCAAATATTACTAGATTTAAAGAGAGTTAGATTGTAATACAATAGTAGGAGACTTCAACACCCCTCTGTCAGCACTAGACAGATGATTGAAACAGGAAATTAAGAAACACTGGATTTAAATTGAACTTCAAAGCCAATGGATCTAATGTATAACAAATATTCTATCCAACAACTATAGAAATACATTCTCCACATCAGCACATGGACCATTTTTCAGGATAGATCATATATAAGACTATAAAACAAGTCTCCACACATACAAAAATGTAAATTATATCAAGTATTTTTTCAGACTACAGTGGAATAAAACTAGAAATCCATACCAAGAGGAACTTTGGAAATTATACAAATACATGGAAATTAACTAACATGCTTCTAAGTGAACTTGGGTCAATGAAGAAATTAAGATGGAAATAAAGTTTCTTGCAACAAATGAAAGTGGAAACACAACATATCAAAACCCATGGGATACAGCAAAAACAGTGCTAAGAGGGAAATTTATAGCAGTAAAGGCTTACATTAAAAAAGACTACAAATTAATAATCTAACAATGCACTTCAAGATACTAGAAAATCAAGAACAAATCAAACTCCAAATTAGCAGAAGAAATAATAAAAATCAGAGGAGTTCTAAATGAAATACACTAAAAAAATACAAAGGATCAACAAAATAAAAAATTGGTTCTTCAATGAGATCACTTGGACTCCGGAAGGGGAACATCACACACCGGGGCCTATCATGGGGAGGGGGAAGAGGGGAGGGATTGCATTGGGAGTTATACCTGATGTAAATGATGAGTTGATGGGTGCTGACGAGTTGATGGGTGCAGCACACCAACATGGCACAAGTATACATATGTAACAAACCTGCACGTTATGCACATGTACCTTAGAACTTGAAGTATAATAATAATAATAATAATAGAAAACTTAAAAGCAAACTTTAAGCCAAATAAACTTGTTTTGCTTTAAAAAAAAAGTTGGTTCTTTAAAAAGATAAACAAAATTGATAAACAACTACCTAGACTAACCAAGAAGAGAGGAGACCCAAAAAATTAAATCAGAGAAGAAAAAGGAGACATTACAACCAATACTATAGAAATTTAAAAAAACATAATTATGAACAATTATGTGCTAACAAACTGGAAAACCTAGAGGAAATAGATAAATTCCTGGAAACATAGAATCTACTAAGACTGAATTAGAAAGAAATAGAAAACCTGAACAGACCAATAATGAGTAGTGATATTAAATCAGTAATAAAAAGTCTCCCAACAAAGAAAAGCCCAGGACCAGATGAAGTCACAGCTAAATTCTAGCAAATTTACACAGAGTAACTAATACCAATCCTGAAATTATTCCAAAAATATGGAAGATGAAGGAATTCTTTATAACTCATTCTATGAGACCAGCATTATCTGATACCAAAGCCAGATGAAGACACACAGAAAAAAAACAAAAATCCCAAAAAACAAAAAAAGCCCACTACCGACCAATATTCCTAATGAATCTAGATGCAAAAATCTTCATCAAAATGCTAGCAAACAAAATCCAACAGCATATAAAAAAGATAATATGCCATGATTAAGTGGAATTTATACCAGGGATGCAAGGATGGTTCCACAGATGCAAATCAAAAATTGTGATACAACAGAATGAAACAAGTACTGCATGATCATCTCAACAGAGGCAGGGCATTTGATAAAATTTAACACCATTTCATGTAAAACCTCTCAACAAACTGGAAGGAACATTACTCAAAATAAAAAAGGCCACATACTACACATCTTCCACTAACATTATACTGAATGGGAAAATGGTGAAAGCCTTTTCTCTTAGAATTGGAACAAGATAAGGATGCCCACTTTTACCACTCCTATTCGACATAGTACTGGAAGTTCTAGCCTGAGCAATCAGTTAAGGAAAGGAAATAAAAGGTATCAAAATGCAAAAAGAGAAAGTCAAATTGTCCTTCTTTGCTGATAATATGATCATATATCTAGAAAAATCTAAAGATTCCACCAAAAAACTTTCATATTTAATAAATGAGTTTAGAGAGCTTGCAAGATACAAAATCAATGTATAAAAAGCAGTAGAATTTCTGTGCACAAGTGGTGATCTAGTTGAGAAAGATATCAAGAAAGCAATTGCATTTAAGATAGCTACAAAAAATAAAATAGTATAACTTCAACCAAGGAAGTGAAAGCTTTCTACAAAAAAAAAAAAAAAAAAAACTACAAAAATCACTATTAGAAGAAGTTGAAATATACATCAACAAATGGGAAAACATCTTATGTTTGTGGATCTGAGGAATCAATATTGTTAAAATAACCATATTGCCAAAAGCAATCTATAGATTCAAAGCTATTCCAATCAAACTGCAATGTTATTCTTCACAACATTGAAAAAACAATTCTAAAATTCTTATGAAACCACAATAAAGCACACATAGTCAAAGCAATCCTAAGCAATAAGAATGAAGTTGAAGGTATCAAATTACCTGACTTCAAAATATGTTGCAAGACTATAGTAACCAAAAATAATATGCTACTGGTATAAAAAGACATATAGACCAATGGAACAGAATAGAAAACGCAGAAATAAACCCACATATTTACAGCCAATTGATCTTTGACAAAGCCAACAAGAACTTATGTTGGGGAAAAGTACCCTCTTCAATAAATTGTGTTGGGAAAATTTAATACTTACATGCCAAAAGATGAAACCGTACACCTGTCTCTCACTGTATACAAAAGTACAAATCAAAATGGATTAAATACTTACACATAAGACCCCAAACTATAAAAATACTAGAAGATAACCTGGGGAAAACACTCCTGTACATTGGTCTAGGCAAAAATTTAAGACTAAGTCCTCAAAAGCACAGATAACACCACTGAAAATAGACAAATGGACATTAAAGTCCTCTGCCTCGCAAAGGAAAACAATCAGCAGAGTGAAGAGCCAACCTGTTGAATGGGAGAGAATATTTCCAAACTATTCATCTGATAGATGACTAATACCCAGAATGTAGAAAGAGCTCAAACAACTCAATAGGATTTAAAACAAATACTCCCATTAAAAAGGCAGAAGTCATGAATACAGATTTCTTAAAATAAGACACACAAATAGTCAATAGGCTTATGAAAACATGCTGAACATCACGAATCATCAGAGAAATGCAAATCAAATCCACAATGAGATATTATCTTATGCCAATCAGAATGGCTATCATGTAAAAGTCAAAATATAACACATGTTCACAAAGTTGCAAAGAAAAGTAACTCTTATACACTGTAAGAATGTAAATTAGTACAGTCACAATGAAAAACAGTATGCAGATTTCCCCAAAACTAAAAGTAGAACTACTGGGCAATCCAGCAATTCCACTATTGAGTATCTACCTAAAGAAAAACAAATCAGTACATAAAAGAGATACCTGCACTGAATGTTTCTTGCAGCAATATTCACAATAGCAAAGAGATGAAACCAACCTAAATGTCCATTAGTGGATGAATGGATACAGAAAATGTGGTGTGTATATATATATATATATATATATATATATATATATATATATATATATAATGGCATACTTTTCAGCCATAAAAAGAATAAATAAAATCATGTCATTTGAGGCAACATGGATAGAACTGGAGATTATTATGTTAAGTGATATAAGCCAGGCACAAAAAGACAAACAATGCATTTCTCGTATTTTTGTGGGACCTAAAATATCTGATCACATGGATGTAGAGAGTGGAAAGACAGATAACAGAGACTGGGAGATATGGAAAGGGGCAGGTGTAAGGATGAGGAGAAATGAGTTAAAGTGTACAAACATATAGTAAAAGAAGGAATAAATGTAGTGTTTGATGGCATGGTAGGATGACTATACTTAACAAAAATATATTGTACTTGGGTGATGCATACCTTAAATACCCTGACTTGATCCCTATGCATTTTATCCACGTAACAAACTTCTAACGTACCCCTATATATTCACACAAGTAAAAACAGTAAAATAAAATAGAATTACCATATGATCCAATAATCCTACTACTGGTTATATATCCAAAGGAAATAAAATCAGTATGCAGAAGAGATACCTGCGCTCCCATGTTCACTGCAGCATTGTTCACAATAGCCAATATATGGAAGCAACCCTAAGTGTTCGTCAATAGATGAATGAATTAAGATAATGTGGTATATTTACACAATGGAATAGTATTCAGCCTTAAGAAAATTTTTGTCAAAATTTTGTCAAAATTCATCTGATAAATGACTAATAGCCTTAGAAAATTTTTGTCAAAATTTTAAATTTTATTTGCAACAAGTGGATGAACCTAGAGGACACTATGTTAAGTGAAATAAGCAAGGCACAGGGAGACAAATACTGTATGGTCTCAGTTATATGTGAAATCTAAAAACATTGAATTCATAGCAATAAAGAGTAGGATGGTAGTTACCAGGCTGGGGGCAGGGAATGGGGTTGGGGAGATATTGGCAAAAGGAAACAAAATTTCAGGAGTAAATTCAAGAGATCTATTGTACAACATGGTGACTATAATTAATACAAATGTGTTATATTCTTGAAAATTGCTAAGGGGATAAATTTTAAGTGTTCTCACCACAAATAAGTATGTGATGTGATGTATATATTTATTAGCTCAATTTGGCCTTTCCAAAATGAAATATGAAATATACATATTTCAAGGTATCATATCATGCATAATAAATGTATACAACATTTATTTTTCAACTAAAAAGTAAATCTGAAAAAAGAATACTTCAGGAGAAAAAGACTTGTCACAAATTCAGAGTTATAATTCTTTTTAAGGTATTTAGTGCTTGCTCAACATGAAAACAAATTAACGTCATAGGATTTTGTTTTATTTTCTCTTTATGAGGACACCAGTAAAAGAGTGGATGCCACTTATTGGGCGGCCACTGAGCACTGGGAGTTTGGCATTATTCATCCGTGTAGCCTTCCAACAAATCCACAGAATTGTGACTCTTGTTTTTCAGATGACGAAACTGAGACACAGAGAGGTTAAGCTTCCTTCCCAAGGTCATGTAGCTAATAAGAGCTGGCCTCCCTCTCTACAAAGGTTATATATCTTTTCTTATACTCTACGGGATTTTAAAGAAGTACTATTTTTCCATTTTAAAATGATTTTTAAATGGCTTAACAAAAAATATGCTTTCAAGCTATTATTAGAAATGACCTATGGAATTTATTTAGCACACGATTAGAATAAGCCACAAAATACATCCATTCATGATTTGAAAAAGCAGTGGTTAGGTTTGGAGTAGTAATTTAGGTTCTAGTAGGATCACCTCTTCAGTATCGGAAGGGCCTTTTAATCCCCTCATCAAATTTTCAAGTGTAGGGATTCCCTTTCCCACATCCATTAGGAGAACTACTTGAGCTCATGTAGTGATAGATATGCACTACTTTAGGTAGAACTTTCCATATTTGAACAGCTTGAATGATTGATAATTCTACACATTTACGTATTCTTTGCTGTTGGCATATTACTCAGCTTTTTAACACATTTTGTTTCATTCATGAATGCTTCTGTTTATTTTGAGTCCATGACTGTCCTCCTATTTACTTTCACTCACAGGAGCAATGAAGACTTTATTCTATATGAATGTGGAACATGGGGAAGAGTTTTTGGGTTAATGTTTCTAATTTAATGTTAATTATGTATTATCTTTTTGCTGTTTGTTTTGGTGAACATATTTCTTGCAGATTTGACAATAATGAGTATTTGATTTTCTTTTGTATGAAGTCCCTTCTATAAGATCAAGAGCTTTGCTAATGCAGTTCTGTATTTGCACTGCGCCCTCAAAACCAGCATCTTGGAAGGCAAGAATAATTCTGACCCATAGGAATAACTTGCCATCTTAGCGACAGCAGATCTGTTTGTGAATAGATAATTACAAAGTAAAACCTTGGCAGACAAGAAGATTCCTTTAGTTTTAGGAATGGAAATTTTGACTTTTGATTTACTTATTAATGCCAATGTGGGGAAAACACATAAAGGAATTTGATATTTCATACCTTCAATTGCACTTATGGTGCTCTTGAAATACATGTAGCCTGAAGTTTTGATGATTGGAAAAACAAGCATTGTTGTTTTTTTTTTCCTTTCAATTTGGAAAGGTATCATATATTTTTAACTTGAGACCCCTCGGTATAAATAAAATGCATCCTTGCTTTTTACCAAATTCTTCATTCTAATGTATAAGGTGCGAGTGTGCAGAAGGGAATATGCAATCAGATATGATTCCAAAAATGCACATGCAAGACACATGAATAAAATCGTAAAATTGCACTGGAACCAATTCTAACTCCTACATGACTAGAATGTATAGAACATGGTTACGTGTCTCCTGGTTAAGTATCAACCACCCTCTGGATGCAGTTTCTAGTGAAGTTTCTATCCCCATAATTGTTGTTTGATAGGTAGATTTTACCTTTTGTGGATAAGTATGCTCTGTGATAAGAATTAAAGGTGTGTTCATCATTAATTTTATCTAATTTTTCACCTTGTCAAAGAAGATTAGAATAGCGTGTGGAACTTGATTCAACTGTGATATTTTGATATATTAAGAAATATATATTTTGGTTTTATCCTTCGTTTCTGGCATAGAACTTCTGAAAGTCTTGGAATTTCCCTAGTGATGGGAGTAAGAGTAGTTTCTTTGGTTATTCATAATAAGCTCCTGTCACATACCTGAGTTTATGCTAATGAGACAACCTGTGGTGAGTCCCTAGATAGCTTCAGGATTGGGGCTGGTTGCCAGAGGAAACAATCATATGGTTAAAGGGTTGGAATTTTGAGCCCAGCCCCTGACCTCTGGAAAGAAGAGAGAGACTGGAGATTGAATTAATCACAAATGGCTAATAACTTAGTCAGTCATAGGGGTATTTCCATGAAACTCCTAAACAATGGCATTTAGAGAGCTTCTGGGTTAGAGTTGTTCTAGTAAATTATTGAACCTGAGGAGGGGGTCATGGAAACTCTTGATTTATAGTCAATTGGACAGAACTATAGGAGGCTCAGGACTTGCATTGGTATCTGAGGTGAGGGTAGTCTTGTAGGACTGCGTAGGGTCTGTATTAACTCTGGTTAGTTAGTGTTAAAATTAAATGGAATCATTGGACACCCAGTTGGTGTCTGGAGAGTTAGAGAATTAGTTGTTGGTATGGGGAAAAGAAAAAACTATGCATTTGATGTCAGAAATATGGGTAGAAACAGACCATGGTATCAATCATTCTGATTTCTTCTAAGAATCATCCCCTTAAAGCGTTTACAAATGGATAAAATTGATATTTTCCTAATTTTTATCATTTAGAGATATTGTTTCAAACACACAGATACTCATTTTCTCTTTAAGATAAATTAGTAATGAGTCAACTCTTTCTCAGTTTTCTAGCTCTTCCTCTAATAGTAATCTTAACTCCAAAATGGTAGCTAGTGGCCTATGAGAGACATTTTTAAAAATATGATTGTATTTAAAATACATTGCATATTTTATGTGCTGGATTTATGTAATAACCACGATTTATTGAGTGGTATAGACTGGTCACTGAGTTTTAATCTTCAATTCTGAGTTAAGTAGCATTATCCCCATTTTGTAACTGAAAAGACTGATGATTGGAGTGGTTAAGTAACCTGCCTAGTGTCATTAGTAAACAAGAGAGATTTTCTGAAGAGGTGGAAGTGAATATTGATGAGAAAGGGAAAGGGAAAGGTGATGAGGCAGATGCTATGGTCTGAGAGCATCTCCCAAGATTCGTATGTTGAAACTTCCTTGCCGTGGTGGAGCCCTTAGGGATGGGATGAGTGCCTTTATAAAAGAGGTGCCAGGGAACTGCTACCCTCCCTTTTTGCTCTTTTGCCTTAGGTGAGGACATGGCAAGAAGGACCTCACCAGACACCAAATGCCAACACCATAATTTTGGACTTTCCAGCTTCGAGAACTGTAGAAAATACTGACCAGTCTCAAGTATTTTGTCATAGAAACACAAACAGACTAAGACAATAGGTGAGTAGAAGTTAGTATGAAGGGCAGTAAGAAGAACTGGCCATATTTAATCTGAGGTATACTGAGTTGAGAACATGTTACTTATCTTCAGTTAACTAAATGTTGGGGCTTATAGTGCTTGCATAGTTCCAAAGGGAAGAAAAATGGTGAGTGTATTTTTGCTTACATATAATAACATAGAGAAAATATACTTCTAGGAAGCAAAATTCTATCCTCATCTTCACACCATCCATAAGATGCCCACATGTAAGTTTTCTGAAGAAGGATTTATTAGGCCGGACACAGTGGCTCATGCCTGTAATCCTAGCACTTTGGGAGGCTGAGGCGGTTGGATCACCTGATGTTAGGAGTTCGAGATCAGCCTGACCAACATGTTGAAACACTGTCTCTACTAAAAATACAAAAATTAGTCGGGCATGGTGGCATGTGCCTGTACTCCCAGCTACTTAGGAGGCTGAGGTGGGAGGATCGCTTGAACTCGGGAGGTAGAGGTTGCAGTGAGCCGAGATTGCACTGCTATATTCCAGCCTGGGGAACAGAGTAAGATTCCGTCTCAAAAATAAATGAATGAATTAATGAATAAATAAATAAATAAAGTGATTGTGTTAAAAAACGATTTATTAATTGTTGTCATAAGATGAATGGATAGGATCATTGCAGACAACTTTTTCTCTAAAAGTGTTTAAATAGACACCAGACTAATTGCAAATGATGTTACAGAAAAGATTAGATTTAGAGGTTTGGATAAACAGACCTTAGATTCTATGAAAGTAAGGATATAGAGAGTGTTTTGAAGGAATAATAGTTTAAAAAAATGGTTTCTGAGCTGGGCACCGTGACTCACGCTTGTAATCCCAACACTTTGGGAGGCTGAGGCAGCTGGATCACAAGGTCAGGAGTTCGAGACAAGCCTGGCCAACATGGTGAAACCTGTCTCTACTAAAAATACAAAAAATAGCTAGGCATGATGGCATGCACCTGTAGTCGCAGCTGCTAGGGAGGCTGAGGCAGGAGAATCACTTGAACCCGGGAGGTGGAGGTTGCAGTCAGCTAAGAACATGCCACTGAACTCCAGCCTGGGTGACAGAGCAAGACTCCATCTCAAAAAAAAAAAAAAAAAAAGTTTCTGTATTTATGCCCTATAAAATGTTACTGTGCTATCTGTAACTTTCTAAATAATATCCATTTTTTTTTCCCAATACGTACCAAACCTTTGTGGAGCAGTGGAACCTTTGTGAAGCAGTACGATAAGCGGCTATCAGGCTGACGTAGCTAGTGGTTACTTATTGTAAATATGCAATGGTATTGCACAAAACATATAGCCAGTCAGAATCATCAAACCTCTTTCTTATTCCTTGTCCCATTTGTGTCTCCTAAATTATCTAAGAGTTCAGGCTAAAGAAGACTTTCAGTTGTGCATTATTTAGGAAACTATCTAGGCCATACTTTCAGTAAGAAGTTGAAAACAAAAGAAGTTGATAACAAACTTATTTTCTTCTGTTGTGAGTTTTTAGTACATATTCATCATACTATGAGATTTGAAGTTCTTTCAAATGTTTTCATGTCCCAAGGCATTTGTGAGAATAAACTTTTTAAATAGTCTCTTTTTAGAATCAGA
Organism: Macaca mulatta; assembly: GCF_049350105.2. Taxonomy (NCBI): domain Eukaryota; kingdom Metazoa; phylum Chordata; class Mammalia; order Primates; family Cercopithecidae; genus Macaca; species Macaca mulatta. The sequence continues at coordinate 114,360,688 of NC_133410.1, read as the reverse complement.
GAAAGACTAGTAATGAAGTACAAGCAGGATCTTTGTATTCTTTCTTTAAATCCATGACTTTATGTCACTGGCTACCTGTAGAATGACACCAGCCTCTTAGCACATTTGCGAGTGATTAAAGAACAGGCTGATTCAAAAGACACTCATAAAATTCTGACCATTTACAGCCATGGATATCTGCTGGACAGATAGCAAACCAACAAACTTTATAAAGAAGTGACTATCCAAATTGGATCTCTTTTGTTATTTTTAGAACAAGTGTTAACCAAGTATTTCTTTTGAAGTGTTGAAGCATTTCCTTAGTTTAATTTTTACACATGAAATTTCTGATTGGCTTTGAAAGAAGTCTATATAATGAGGAAGGCAATTCTCAGAATAGAAGCTATCTTGAGGAGACTTGATGGAAAGAAGTTACCAAGTTTGACCTAAAACTGGAGCATAAGTGTTAAACTGCCCCCCCAAATATACTGGAGGACAGAATGCTCAGGGAGATGCTAGAAAGATAAATAAAGAAAACAGAAAAAAATGGATGGCTGTGGCCTCATTTTTCTACTCTGACAGACAAGCTTAAGTCTGCTAATTGAGAAAAGTTGGAGAGGGGAAGATGATGTTAGGCAGGGAACGCTAATTTTGTGTCTTGTTGGGAAAGACACAATCTTTGATTATACATTCTTCACCTTTCTAAATTCTGTGCTGTCTGATTTCATGTTTTGGAACCTATTAGTTACCAATGAGACTGAGATTTTGAGCACTTGAAGATATTTTCATGCTTCTGGTAACCAGTAAACAAATATGGTCATCAAACAATAGACAAATAGACATGTACTCAATAAGGTAAAGAACTTGGGACTTTACCTTATATGGGGGATCAATATAATGGATCACGATAAGACAGAATGCATCATATTAAGGAGAATATATAGCCTCAGAGGAGATGAAACAGGTATGCACCAGAGTTTCTCTGTGTCCAAATGTAATTTTTTACCATGTAGGTCACGGCTAATAATTCTACTAAATTGGTAACAAAATAATAGGTTTCATTGGGGTTTTATCTGAAAATGTGACATCTGAAAGTATAAAATATTTATGAAAGTTAGGCAGTATTTATAAGTTTGTGGAATTCTTGGAAAAAAGAATAAATAAAATATTAAATCCCTTTTTCTATTAAATTCTATTATGTCATTTTTGATGTATTTTCACGTTTGACTGTTGTAACATGATCAATTTTATAAATGAAAATATTTGAAGGTTCTATCAAACTAAGGGTAGAGTGCATATTTCAATTAAGTATGACTTCGAGACTATAATCTCTTAAATAATAATACAACCAAAACTCCATGGTAATTCTAAAGACAACTAATCTAAGTCCTAGGTGGAAATAGACAGACACTTGAATATGTCTTAAAAATAGCAGTTTTATAAAGGTGGATTAAATATGCCAACCATTTTCCAGCATTATAACAAAAGGGCCATTTAGGCAGCTTTATAAATCTTATGCATGGATGTTCATGTTTACTCCTCGAATTCTTATTAACATTGTAAATAAATATTCATATTGTGCCTACCATCTTGCAGCAAAGGACAAGAGAAGACATGATTGTGGTCTCTGGAGACTACAAGTCTTTTATACTTTTTATATCCCACAAACAGTATTCATCAGCTATTATCATGCTGTATTTGTGTACTGAGTTCACAAAAGATACAGCTTAGCCAAAATATACTCTCTTTATTTTAGGCCCATCTAGTTGTCTAAAGCATTGTGTTTCTTTAGGAAGGTACATCCCTTATTTAAAAACTTTATCCTGCTGGGAGCATCAAGATATTAATTATCCTTGTTGCTTCTACTCCTCTTATACTATTTTTATTAAACGTTTGGATTGATAGCTATCGTATCAGTCCAACTGGAATGATGCAAGTAGCAGAAAATATTCAATATGGTAGCATTTGCAGGAGATTATTCTTAGAGAATTTTGGGTATGGAATTTATACTAATTTTCATTGGAACATATAGTTCTTTAGATATTGTTTAATTTTAGCTCTGTACCCCTCAAACACACACACACACAAAACAAAGCAAATACTCATACAACATACATAGGAAAGCTAAATCCAGGTTTTCTTTGAATAGTGAACAGGTTATAAATCAAATAAACAATCTTCCCATTATGTACTTTGGATAACAAAATAGAAATGATGAGGTAAACTCTTAATGAATGATGAATATATGGGCAGTTCCTATTATGTATACATACATCAGATGAATTGATTGACCCCAGGAGACAGTTTTTATTTTTTTAATAAAATAAGTTTTAATGTAAAAAATTATTATTTATTGAAAAGTTATGTGCCAGGCACCACACAAATGATACACATGAAATAACTCATTATCATAAATTTGAGAAAATAATGGTATGTACTATTTTAAAAATATATATTATATGATAAAATTGACATTTGGAAAGGGTATCATTTAGATTAGATCAGAGAAGGAGAATCAGAGTGATAGGGACTCATGGACTTATTACAGGGGTTAGACCTTACCCATTTATAGGAGCCAGTAAAACAGTCCATTTAAGACTCTTGCTTTTGTTTGTGATGTTGGGCCTGCTGTCAGCAGAGAAGGCAGTAAGATAGGAAGTATGGACGTAAAGTGGGGATTAGCAAGGACAGACTTGACTTTGAGGACATACTGGAGACCACGGGGACAGACTGGAATCAATATCTGTCTGCCTCAAACCTCATTGATGCAGGTAATCTGCAGTAGAAGCAGGCATCCTTCACTACATAGCTGCACTTGCACCTAACTCAGGTTTGTCTTGCTGAAGTAGGAGCCTGATGACTTAGAGACCTGGCCGCTGTCCTGCACCAAAAGATGAACCAGCAGGTCAGTAACAGCGTTCATGGGCTGCAACAGTATTTGCCCTGAGTCAAAGTTTACAGCATAAAAATGACTACCACTTTGATTCTGCATTCCAAATCTTGTAAAAGTTTCCCCTTAACTGACATTAATCTAGACCATACCAGGGGAAGAATTCTTGGAAACATAGTTTCAATTTAGCTAAATTGACACCCTATATCTCTATAGAAAGTTAGGCAACTTAGCTGGATCACACATTTAATAAGCCATAGGGCCAATGTAGTTCATAGTCAGGTTGTATACATGGGATGAGTGGAAGCATCAGATGTCCTAATGTCTTGAGAATGGGTTGTTTGGGGCTTGGAAATGAATTTCTAGGACATACTACAAAGATTCCAAAAGTGTAGTATCACACATCTCAGGTGGCAGTGAGGAATGTGCCAGAAACAGCTGCGCTAGAAGACATGAACTCCTATTGTTTATTAATTGTGCAAAGTGAAATCATTTATTCACTTCTTAACTAAATACATTGAAAAACTATGTGTCAGGCACTGCAATAAATATCAGAAATAAAATTGTCAACAAAAAAGACAAATAAATAAACAAGCCGTAGGGCCAGGATTCACGCCCAGTTCTGCCTAACACCAAAGTCTTAGATATCATTAACCACAGTTCAAGGGGCCTATTGCATGTTACTTTGCAGGTCAGGAGAATATATTCAATAAGTAATTCAGCAAATATTTGAGAACTTTTTTAGTGTTGAACACTATGGGTAAACACAAAGAACAAAAAGACACAGCCCCTTGCTTTCCAGAGTTTATTTTAAGAGAAAATTTGGAAGAGCCGGAAGATAGAAGAAGTAGAAAATGGAGTCAGCAGAAAGCTGATCAGAGAAAAACGAGATCAGAGGGCAGGGAGAGAGGGTGCAGATATAAAGAAACAGCTTTGTCCAGGTTGTGCTGGGTGCACAATGGCTAGCTCTATGCTATCCTTGCTCACAAGGAACTTTCTGTCTAGGTGAGTGGCTTATACTTTAGAGGGGAAGAAGGAGCATTAATGATTGGTCCCATCTGGGATTCATCTCTTAGAAATTGACCCGTGTTCCTCTGTGTCAGTCTCACTGTAAATCATGAGTTCTTACAGTGTTTTCTTCTAAAGATGGAGCCTTAGTCTATTAGAGCTGCTGTAACAAAAATGTCATAAATTGTGTAGATTATAAATAACGGAATCTTATTTCTCATGTCCTGAGGCTGGGAAGTATTGGTGTCTGGTGAGTTCCAATTTGTAGGTTCACGGAAGGCACAGTCTCACTGTATCCTCCCATGGTGGAAAAGGGGCTAGCTAGCTTTCTGAGCTAGCTTAGATTATTATTATTTATTGAAAAGTTATGTGCCAGGCACCACACAAATGATGCAAATGAATTAACTCATCATCATAACTTTGAGAAAATAATGGTACATACTATTTTTAAAATATATATTATATGATAAAATTGACATTTAGAAAGGGTATTCATCCCATTCATGAGGACTTTGCCCTCATGATCTAATTAGCTCCCAAAGGTCCCACCTCCTAATGTCATCACCTTAGGGATTAGGATTTCGCCATACAAATTTTGTGGGGAGACAAACATTCAGACAGTTTCAGAGCCCTCAAGCCTGGAACATACACATTGTTTCAGTTCTTAGGGAGGTCAGTACTTCATATATCCCAGCATTTTCTGTGAAAATAATAAATCATGCTCTGTGGAGTAAATCCTTTCTAAAGCATTACGACTACGTAGGGGTCTCAGTGTTCATATTATTATTCAGCAGAAATGCCAAATGAATGTATAATAAATGTAGCACTTATTCAGTTTACATATATGTATTAGAAATAAGCCTATTTTTAAAAATTATACCCAAAATGTAGTTTGACCTCGTTTAAATATTTTCTATCTTTTTACTTTCACATTAACAGGTATTTTCCATTTTAATTTCCGATGCTCTGGGGTGTATGATGAATGTCCAATATAGCACAAAGCAGTAAATTTCTCTTTATTGTTGTTATTTATTGTTGAGACATGCTTCACTAAATAGTCCCTGTCTTGTTACTGAAACAACTTAGTATGGTTTTGTACAACTAATGGTTTTCATCAGCATTCGTCATTGAATTGTTTTCCACCTAAGAAATTGGGTTGGTGTTTTAAATGTTGTCTATGCTAGAGTGGGCAATTATATCACCAAAAAGGTAGATGGTAAGTTTTAGGAAGAAGCTAATTTAAATCAATCAATAAAATGGTCTCTGTAGAGAGTTGCATGATACTTACAGAAATCTATTGCTTATGCTTTTATTTAGGAGGTTAAATATCTACCATTTTCTCTGAAACTTGTCAATCAGAAAGAAATACAACATTAATTTTGGCTTGCAATGATTAGAATGGGCATTTTTTTCTTTTGTGAAGGATAGTGCGATGAGCTAAGATCCAGAAGTATTACAGTCTAGCTGAGTTATCTATGACCCTCCACAGCCTCATCAATAAAATGAAAGAAGGGCTGATAGGTTTTCTCTAAATTTCCTTCAAATTCTAATTCTTTATAGTTATCAAACTATTTATTTTTACCACAAAACATCCCTTTTGAATGTTAAAAAGGAATGAAGACACACAGAGAATTAGCTCACCAAAAAGCATTAGGAGGGAGTCTCCTATAATGGAAAGAGAATACAGTCAGGAATGTGAAGACTAGAGTTTCAGTTTTAGCTCTGTCAATAGCTAGCTTTGTGACCTATTCAGTCTTCCATAAAGTTATTTTCAGTTCTAGTATTCTGTGGGCTCAACTATGAAAATTCAGCATTAAGGCATATAACTCTACCTAATATTATTAGGAAATAGACTTTGGATGTAGGAAGATGTAAGGAAACTTGGGTTTGATGAATTTGGTTTTTTTCTTTAGCATCTGCCTTGTTAGGTAGGTGTTAAAAACTACATACATAGCTTTCTAGATTACTTTTGACATGACTGTTGAAGTTTGAAGAGGTGTAGGATCATTACTCTGACCCCATAAATCCTCTCTGAATTTGGAACTGGTTGAGAAATTGTCAGAGTCAGATATAGGTCAGGATTAAATGATCAGCTATAAACATTGGATTTGTGTGTGAGCTTAGATGCGTCCTAAGTAGTGGAAAATTGAATTGTTTCTGTTTTCCCCTAAGCTTATGCTTTGGGATAATCCGTCAGAACAATGTAAAGAAGGCCAACTTAGATCGTTACTGTCTCATCTCTGCTGAACCCTAGTAGAGGAGACAGAGGGATAAGGTGCTGCAAGAAGGAAGTTTGAGCCTTGACCCACGTATATTTACTACATGAAGTTTAGGATCTAGAAGAGAAGGCCAGTGTCAATGAGAGAAGAGGGTAATTTACTACAAACAATTGGGATTTGTGGTCTGGAAGAGGTATGGATCTGAATACAGACCTCTGTAAAGATATTGTTAGTTTACCCTTTCTTGGGGGCCTCAAAATATTTGTCACCAGAGCCTGTTGACCTCATAAAAGACCCCTATTCTTTACAGATTTGAGTGACTATAGAGGAGCTGAACCACACTTGCAGTTTCTTGTTTTAATCTCCCCAATTATCTGTGTCTCTCCTCCTCATTTAGAAAACACAGAAGATATGTGAGGACACTAGAGGAAGTGTTATTCTAGAAGCCCCTTCTTGGAAACATGATACTATGACATTGACACTTTTCGCTAACAGACTTTCTTATCTTTCTGCTTGTGGCAGCAAATATTTATTAGAAATACACTTTTTCTTATTAACATTAAAGCTGAATATACTCAAGGCAAACTGATGTCCATAAACAATTATGCATCAGTTAGCCAGAATTTTTTTTCTGACTCTTGGGTCTTAATCTAGGGAAAACATATTAATTCTTGTTTAAGGATGCTATAGAAGTGTTTTGGTCTTCTAAAAGGTCCTTGTAAGAATGAGTTAGTATAAGGTTTGCTCATGAAGCTCGAAGGGCTGTTTAGAAATCTTCAGATCATAGTGAGATTTGTTTCTCTGGGGGAAGTAACCTAATACACTGCCAATCACTGTTGCCCTAGTTTCTTTTTTACAAAAGTGTTGGACTATCATATTTGGTTTTATATCAGATTGTGCTATATTAGCTTTCTTGCATATAGAAGAAATCCTGGGAGTTTTGATGATGATGGCAGAAATACTGATGCCTTGATGTAGAGGTTGTGTAAATATGGTGTAGCCTAGAGAAAAAAGACAGCTCTCATCTTCCAAAATGTCACTTTACCTGTCTTTGTGAATGTACTTTATAAATAATCTCCCTCCTTCTCCTTCTATACATATCAGAAACAATAGGATTAGAATTGTGTCAGAGCTGGGCAAGAATAATAAAGGATGTTGGTGACTAGAAGACCAGGAAAACAATGAAATAGAAAGGTGTCTAGAAATCTAAAGGCTAGAAATAAGGTAAAATCTAGAATTAGGATTCGTGCTAGCAAAGTAGAGCAGGTCACCAATTCAATTACCAAGATCTATGGCTATTGCTTTTTGACAACACTGAAAATCTACAGAAGTAATCTTGCAGTGCATCAATTAAATGCAAAGAAAAACCATAAAGCTAAGTGCTCTTCCAGGTGTGTGGAGGATGGAGAAGACAAAGCCCCGTTTTTATTACTATCTCGAGCTGGCTTGCCAGGGTTAGAATCTCTAAAATGAGGTTAAAAATAGTACCTACTCTTCTAAGTATGTATATTTTGACTGGGGTATGGTAAAGTTAGTGCAGCCGCAAGAGAAAATAAGATAAAGGCTTAGAAAGGAACTTATTCTACTAACAGGGCCCAATGAGGTAGTCACCACACACTGTGCAGGACCACAGGGGGAAAGCACCCGTGTCAGTCAAGAGGCAGAAGACAGGAACAGGGGAAAGTCTAGGCCAGAGCCTTTCTTGAGGGTTCTGTGCCAAAAGGAAGGCAGAGCAGAGTAAACAGTTTAGGATTGGCCAGTTTGAATAATTCCAGAGGGCTCTGGGTTATAAGGGTGATCTCTAGTTGCCTGGTAACTGGGATGATTTAGGGCAAGGGAAATATTGGTTTGGTGTGTGAGTGTTAGATAAGGAGGTTGGGGCTGTAGATTCAGGATTGGTTGGTTTGTACGTGAGAGCTGTGCTCTCCGCTAAGACCTTTGCCGACTCTCAGAATTAGCTAGCTCTAGGAAAGATAGTCTCTTTCTGAGTCTGTAAGGCTACCAGATTCTACAGCATCAAGAAATACAGAAATTAAGAAAATATAGTTTAATAAAGTTGGCCCTGTTTTGAATGGATGCCACATAGATGAATATAGAATCCAAGAAATCACAGCATACCTATCTTATTGTGAGGTTTAATGATTTAACACATACATAGTTGAATGATCCAGACTGGTCACATGTCCCGAATCTAACTCCATGAGAGGTTGGGGCATAGAGAGGAGCACATAGAATATTTGAGGAACACAGCTGTCTCTGCCGTGCAGATGGGGCTCAGAACAACTATGCTTTGTAGAGCATGTAGGAGAGTTTGGAAAGCCTTTGGGGCACTTTAAACAATTGGCCCTGGTGAGTGGTATATTGTACAGAATAATTAAGTTGAAATAATATCTATATATCTACATGATATTCAAGCAGCTAATTTTATAAAATGTGCTTGTAAGTATATAGAGCATCAAAAGTACTAAAAGTTATATATAGAATTTTAAACATTTTAACTGGTTTGATGGCCTTTTGTTGGTATCCAGGATGAAAAACAGGGCACAAAAGAAAATGCACTAATAAGAGATGTTTTATTTTACATCACGATAGAGATCAGTAGTTACTTTGGTTGACACATGTTGGAGACATCCATGCTGTCTGTACTGAGGGTAATGTGAGCCTTTAGGAAGTCATGGATGTGACACTGTGAAGGACAAGTTTTGCCATCGCTGCCACCATGCCTGTGAAACTGGGTTAAATGGTGGTGGGGGCGGGGTATGGATGGGTTTTGGTCTGGAATCTATAAGACCTGAGTGTGGATCTGTCTTTGCCACTTCCTAGCTATGTGACTTTGAGCCATTCCCTATGTAAGATGGAGACAACAATGATTTGCCAAGCTGGTGATGGGGTTTCAGGAGATGTTTATGAAAGTATTTCCAGAGAGAGCTCATTTCCACTCTCCCAGTTCTGTTTCTATCATAATGGCTGCCCCATAGTATCGCAGATTTCTTATAAAGTTCACTAGGAAGGTAGATAATCACTCTTGCAATTCTTATGTTGTTTCATTGTGTATGTAAATGGGTAAAAGTTTAGGCTTTGCATTGTCTGACTTTACTTCTGTAAGACTGAGTTTACTCATCCTTAAAATGATGATGATAGTAGCATCAACCTAATGGGTAGTTATGATAATTAAATGCAATTACACAAGTAGGACACTCAGTTCCTGACACATAACAATCACTCAATAAATGGTTGCTGTTATTAGTTTCATTTCATGTACACATGAAGGACTTTGATCTACACTTCTGAGATTTAGATGCAAAATAATCTATGACTCATTAGCAGAATCAGTGAGAAAATAAGTAGAATGAGTGACTAATGTTAAACAGAAACTATTGGTCAAAAGAACTGCTATGAAGGGACAAATGAATCTTCTATATCTTCAGCAAGGCTCTACTATAGTTCAGGGTGTTTCATTGAGAAAATACAGCACTAATAAAAACCGACTGAAGTTTTGTAATTCTAAAAACAAATGCCACCAAATTCCTTACATATCTTGATTCACAATGAACTTTTATTGTTACATTGGCAACTAAAGGAAAAATAAAAGAACTATTGTTTCACTTAGATGGAAATTATTTAAGCAAAAAATACTCTGATGACTGTTATGTAACTAACAACTATCTCTTATTCATTGGGCACTGAAGTAGGTATCTCAGGAGATAAAATGTCAATAATAACTAATATTTGCCATGAGAAAATGTGTACAAAGCAATCAGACCGGGCTGGTACCTAGAACCCCAAAATATTAATTCCTCCTTATTCCTCCTGAGGAAACTTTAAGTGGTTTGGGGCAACAAGAACTATGAAAAAAAAAAGGCTTAATACAAGAAAGAGTTAAAAGAAAACAAAAACAAACCCTATCACTTGAGTAGAACCTGCAGGGAATGGGATAGGATTTCCAATGTTTCATCCTCAAGAAAAGCTTCTAGGGGTGGTGGGATTTTAATGTTCCTGGAAGCAATAGAAATTGTGAGATAATGCCTGGTAATTACCATAAACTTGAAGCCAAATAGCTGGAAAAACATGTTCCAGGACATTGCAGATCAAATCATATTTCTATAAAAAGAATCTGCTGGATGTTCAGCTGACAGAACATCAACCATAAAAGGATAGTTTAATGGATTTCAATCATTATCTAAACACAAAATCACAGAGCCAAGTTTATGTGCATTGTTAATCATATGCTGTGAATCTGGTAAAAGAAAATGTAATAGAGGCATCAGATGAGATATTTTTTCTTTTCTGATTTTTAAATGGAACTTTTTTTTTTTTTTTTGGAGAATCATTAAAAAAGCTTGATTGCTTGGAGCAGACACTCTAAGGGAAGTCCATTCTCTTTGTAAGGAAACAAAATGGTGCTCCAGTGGAAGAGCTCTGGAAACAGTGAGTGGTTTACAGAGCTACTGAATTCCTTGCTTTTGCTAATATTCAAATTTTAAAACATGTCCCAATCCAAGGATTCTTGTGATATATTTGTGTTGGGGTGTGTGTGTGTCTAAATTTTAAATTTATATTTTAAACCAGCAGTCACTTTTTCCATTTTAAATTATACAGTCACTTAGTTGTTTCCTGAAATATTTTAAATCAACTAGTTTTCTTTGAAAATATATATTTTAGAAGGCTAACGAGGGGCGGAGCAAGATGGCCGAATAGGAACACCTCCAGTCTCCAGCTCCCAGTGCGAGCAACACAGAAGATGGGAGATTTCTGCATTTTCAACTGAGCCTCTGCTGCTGATACCCAGGCAAACAGGGTCTGGAGTGGACCTCAAGCAATCTCCAACAGACCTATAGCTGAGGGTCCTGACTATTAGAAGGAAAACTAACAAACAGGAAGGACACCCACACCAAAACCCCATCAGTTTTGGTCACCATCATCAAAGACCAGAGGAAGATAAAACCACAAAGATGGGGAAAAAGCAGGGCAGAAAAGCTGGAAATTCAAAAAATAAGAGTGCATCTCCCCCTGCAAAGGAATGCAGCTCATCGCCAGCAACGGATCAAAGTGGGACAGAGAATGACTTTGACAAGATGAGAGAAGAAGGCTTCAGTCCATCAAACTTCTCAGAGCTAAAGGAGGAATTACGTACCCAGCTCAAAGAAACTAAAAATCTTGAAAAAAGAGTGGAAGAATTGATAACCAGAATAATTAATGCAGAGAAGGCCATAAACGAATTGACAGAGATGAAAACCATGACACGAGAAATACGTGACAAATGCACAAGATTCAGTGACCGACTCGATCAACTGGAAGAAAGAGTATCAGCAATTGAGGATCAAATGAATGAAATGAAGTGAGAAGAGAAATCTAAAGAAAAAAGAAGAAAAAGAAATGAACAAAGCCTGCAAGAAGTATGGGATTATGTAAAAAGACCAAATCTACGTCTGATTGGGGTGCCTGAAAATGAGGGGGAAAATGGAACCAAGTTGGAAAACACTCTTCAGGATATGATCCAGGAGAACTTCTCCAACCTAGTAGGGCAGGCCAACATTCAAATTCAGGAAATACAGAGAACACCACAAAGATACTTCTCGAGAAGAGCAACTCCAAGACACATAATTGCCAGATTCACCAAAGTTGAAATGAAGGAAAAAATCTTAAGGGCAGCCAGAGAGAAAGGTCGGGTTATCCACAAAGGGAAGCCCATCAGACTAACAGCAGATCTCTGGGCAGAAACTCTACAAGCCAGAAGAGAGTGGGGCCCAATATTCAACATTCTTAAAGAAAAGAATTTTAAACCCAGAATTTCATATCCAGCCAAACTAAGTTTCATAAGTGAAGGAAAAATAAAATCCTTTACAGATAAGCAAATGCTTAGAGATTTTGTCACCACCAGGCCTGTCTTACAAGAGACCCTGAAGGAAGCACTAAACATGGAAAGGAACAACCAGTATCAGCCATTGCAAAAACATGCCAAAATGTAAAGACCATCGAGGCTAGGAAGAAACTGCATCAACTAACGAGCAAAATAACCAGTTAATATCATAATGGCAGGATCAAGTTCACACATAACAATCTTAACCTTAAATGTAAATGGACTAAATGCTCCAATTAAAAGACACAGACTGGCAAACTGGATAAAGAGTCAAGACCCATCAGTTTGCTGTATTCAGGAGACCCATCTCACATGCAGAGACATACATAGACTCAAAATAAAGGGATGGAGGAAGATCTACCAAGCAAATGGAGAACAACAACAACAAAAAAGCAAGGGTTGCAATACTAGTCTCTGATAAAACAGACTTTAAACCATCAAAGATCAAAAGAGACAAAGAAGGCCATTACATAATGGTAAAAGGATCAATTCAACAGGAAGAGCTAACTATCCTAAATATATATGCACCCAATACAGGAGCACCCAGATTCATAAAGCAAGTCCTTAGAGACTTACAAAGAGACTTAGACTCCCATACAATAATAATGGGAGACTTCAACACCCCACTGTCAACATTAGACAGATCTATGAGACAGAAAGTTAACAAGGATATCCAGGAATTGAACTCATCTCTGCAGCAAGCAGACCTGATAGACATCTACAGAACTCTCCACCCCAAATCAACAGAATATACATTCTTCTCAGCACCACATCATACTTACTCCAAAATTGACCACATAATTGGAAGTAAAGCACTCCTCAGCAAATGTATAAGAATGGAAATTATAACAAACTGTCTCTCAGAACACAGTGCAATCAAACTAGAACTCAGGACTAAGAAACTCAATCAAAACCGCTCAACTACATGGAAACTGAATAACCTGCTCCTGAATGACTACTGGGTACATAACGAAATGAAGGCAGAAATAAAGATGTTCTTTGAAACCAATGAGAACAAAGATACAACATACCAGAATCTCTGGGACACATTTAAAGCAGTGTGTACAGGGAAATTTATAGCACTAAATGCCCACAAGAGAAAGCTGGAAAGATCTAAAATTGACACTCTAACATCATAATTAAAAGAACTAGAGAAGCAAGAGCAAATACATTCAAAAGCTAGCAGAAGGCAAGAAATAATTAAGATCAGAGCAGAACTGAAGGAGATAGAGACACAAAAAACCCTCCAAAAAATCACTGAATCCAGGAGTTGTTTTTTTGAAAAAATCAACAAAATTGATAGACTGCTAGCAAGACTAATAAAGAAGAAAAGAGAGAAGAATCAAATAGACGCAATAAAAAATGATAAAGGGGATATCACCACCGACCCCACAGAAATACAAACTACCATCAGAGAATAATATAAGCACCTCTACGCAAATAAACTAGAAAATCTAGAAGAAATGGATAATTTCCTGGACACTTACACTCTTCCAAGACTAAACCTGGAAGAAGCTGAATCCCTGAATAGACCAATAGCAGGCTCTGAAATTGAGGCAATAATTAACAGCCTACCAACCAAAAAAAGTCCAGGACCAGATGGATTCACAGCTGAATTCTACCAGAGGTACAAGGAGGAGCAGGTACCATTCCTTCTGAAACTATTCCAATCAATAGAAAAAGAGGGAATCCTCCCTAACTCATTTTATAAGGCCAACATCATCCTGATACCAAAGCCTGGCAGAGACACAACAAGAAAAGAGAATTTTAGACCAATATCCCTGATGAATATCGATGCAAAAATCCTCAATAAAATACTGGCAAACCGGATCCAGCAGCACATCAAAAAGCTTATCCACCATGATCAAGTGGGCTTCATCCCTCAGATGCAAGGCTGGTTCAACATATGAAAATCAATAAACTTAATCCAGCATATAAACAGAACCAAAGACAAAAACCACATGATTATCTCAATAGATGCAGAAAAGGCTTTTGACAAAATTCAACAGCCCTTCATGGTAAAAACGCTCAATAAATTCGGTATTGATGGAACGTATCTCAAAATCATAAGAGCTATTTATGACAAACCCACAGCCGATATCATACTGAATGGGCAAAAACTGGAAGCATTCCGTTTGAAAACTGGCACAAGACAGGGATGCCCTCTCTCACCACTCCTATTCAACATAGTGTTAGAAGTTCTGGCTAGGGCAATCAGGCAAGAGAAAGAAATCAAGGGTATTCAGTTAGGAAAAGAAGAAGTCCAATTGTCCCTGTTTGCAGGTGACATGATTGTATATTTAGAAAACCCCATTGTCTCAGCCCAAAATCTCCTTAAGTTGATAAGAAACTTCAGCAAAGTCTCAGGATACAAAATTAATGTGCAAAAATCACAAGCATTCTTATACACCAGTAACAGACAGACAGAGAGTCAAATCATGAATGAACTTCCATTCACAATTGCTTCAAAGAGAATAAAATACCCAGGAATCCAACTTACAAGGGATGTAAAGGACCTCTTCATGGAGAACTACAAACCACTGCTCAGTGAAATAAAAGAGGACACAAACAAATGGAAGAACATACCATGCTCATGGATAGGAAGAATCAATATCATGAAAATGGCCATACTGCCCAAGGTATTTATAGATTCAATGCCATCCCCATCAAGCTACCAATGAATTTCTTCACAGAATTGGAAAAAACTGCTTTAAAGTTCATATGGAACCAAAAAAGAGCCCGCATTGCCAAGACAATCCTAAGTCAAAAGAACAAAGCTGGAGGCATCACGCTACCTGACTTCAAACTATACTACAAGGCTACAGTAACCAAAACAGCATGGTACTGGTACCAAAACAGAGATATAGACCAATGGAACAGAACAGAGTCCTCAGAAATAATACCACACATCTACAGCCATCTGATCTTTGACAAACCTGAAACAAGAAATGGGGAAAGGATTCTCTATTTAATAAATGGTGCTGGGAAAATTGGCTAGCCATAAGTAGAAAGCTGAAACTGGATCCTTTCCTTACTCCTTATATGAAAATTAATTCAAGATGGATTAGAGACTTAAATGTTAGACCTAATACCATAAAAACCCTAGAAGAAAACCTAGGTAATACCATTCAGGACATAGGCATGGGCAAGGACTTCATGTCTAAAACACCAAAAGCAATGGCAACAAAAGCAAAAATTGAGAAATGGCATCTAATTAAACTAAAGAGCTTCTGCACAGCAAAAGAAACTACCATCAGAGTGAACAGGCAACCTACAGAATGGGAAAAAATTTTTGCAATCTACTCATCTGACAAAGGGCTAATATCCAGAACCTACAAAGAACTCAAACAAATTTACAGGAAAAAAACAAACAACCCCATCAAAAAGTGGGCAAAGGATATGGACAGACATTTCTCAAAAGAAGACATTCATACAGCCAACAGACATATGAAAAAATGCTCATCATCACTGACCATCAGAGAAATGCAAATCAAAACCACAATGAGATACCATCTCACACCAGTTAGAATGACGATCATTAAAAAGTCAGGAAACAACAGGTGCTGGAGAGAATGTGGAGAAATAGGAACACTTTTATACTGTTGGTGAAATTGTAAACTAGTTCAACCATTATGGAAAACAGTATGGCGATTCCTCAAGGATCTAGAACTAGAAGTACCATATGACCCAGCCATCCCATTACTGGGTATATACCCAGAGGATTATAAATCATGCTGCTATAAAGACACATGCACACGTATGTTCATTGCGGCACTATTCACAATAGCAAAGACTTGGAATCAACCCAAATGTCCATCAGTGACAGACTGGATTAAGAAAATGTGGTACATATACACCATGGAATACTATGCAGCCATAAAAAAGGATGAGTTTGTGTTCTTTGTAGGGAAATGGATGCAGCTGGAAACCATCATTCTCAGCAAACTATCACAAGAACAGAAAACCAAACACCGCATGTTCTCATTCATAGGTGGGAACTGAACATTGAGATCACTTGGACTCGGGAAGGGGAACATCATACACCAGGGCCTATCATGGGGAGGGGGGAGGGGGGAGGGATTGCATTAGGAGTTATACCTGATATAAATGACGAGTTGATGGGTGCTGACGAGTTGATGGGTGTAGCACACCAACATGGCACAAGTATACATATGTAACAAACCTGCATGTTATGCACATGTACCCTAGAACTTAAAGTATAATAATAATTTAAAAAAAAAGAGAAAGAACAAAGAAAATATATATTTTATAAAATAGATCTTGCAGACTTAAGGAAATGAGGGTATTCATTAAGGTAGACGGTTGTAAAATAAATAAAATCAGTAGATTTCTAACACGTTCTTGAATAGAAAACACAAAGGGAAATTATCCCTTTTATATTTACAACTAAGCAACATTTAATGTCTAGAAATAGTCTTAACAAGAAATGTAAAGTTAACAAGATATGTAAAATTATAACATTTTATTTGATAATAAAAGATTTGTGAACATTATAAAACATTTGATTAAATGGGGAGACACAATTTAGAAAAAGTAGTCTTTATTTTTTAAAAGAGGTCAATTCTGTTTGAATTTATTCTATTTGCATTGTAATGTCAATCAAAATTCTCAGTTGTGAGGGGAAGGTGGTGAGGAACTTGATAAAATGTTTTAAAATTTTACTTTGAATAATAAACATGCAAGAACAGCTAGAAGAATTCTGAAAAACAAAAATATGAAAAATGAGCCTTGCCTTGTCAGGTGTTAAGATGTACCATAAAAACACTGAAGTTAAACAATGTAGAATTGGCTAAGAAATAGATGGTTGAGAAACAAAACATCCGACCTCATATCCAACTATGTATAGGAATATTTAGTATAGAATAAAGTTAGCATTTTGAATCAGTAAGGAAAAAAGCATTAATGCATAAATCCTTATCCAATATGTAATAATTTGGGGAAACACATCATTCCTACAGTGTTCTTTACATTATTTATACTTGTTTTAAAAGCCTGTAAAACTAACAAAAGAAAATATAATTAGATTTTCAATGTAATATTAGGGTGGGAAGGCCTTTGTTAGCATAACACAAAAAAACTGAGACAATAAAACGCAAGATTGACAAATGTAACTATAAAAATTACATCTATTTATGAGATCAGGAGCTCAAGACCATCCTGGCCAGCATGGTGAAACCCTGTCTCTACTAAAATACAAAAAATTAGCTGGGCGTGGTGGTGCATGCCTGTAGTCCCAGCTACTCTGGAGTCTGAGGCAGGGGAATCGCTTGAACGTGGGAGGTGGAGGTTGTAGTGAGCTGAGATTGTGCCACTGTCCTCCAGCCTGGTGACAGAGTAAGACTCCGTCTCAAAAATAAATAAATAAATAAATAAATAAAGTAAAATAAATTTAAAAAATTTACATCTATATTGGATAAACAGTCCAAGTGAGATTGAAAGACAAACGGCCAGTAGGAAAAAGCATTTTTCATGTATGTGATAGAAAGAGACCTATTATTCTTAATAAACAAAAATCTCTTACAAATCAATGAGTTTACATCTCAATAAAAAATGTACAGCAAATATACAGCATACACCAAAAGCACTTTGTTCAAGGTAATTAATGAGACACCAAGATCTGAAGAGGAGAACTAATATTGCACTTAAGAGATAAAATATAAATCAGAATTCTTGATAGTGGAATAATGATATAGTTTTGTTATGGTGAAAAGCATTTCATACTTTGCTATATCATTTACAGAAATACTTGTTTTAGATACTGAATGTGATTCTAATCTTCACTAAAGGTCTTTTAAAATTAAACTTTTTTTTTTTTTTTTTTAACTCATAAAGAAGGCACTTTTAGTTCATATAACTGAAAAGTCTAGGGAATGAACTACCTTCAGACACAGTTGAATCCAGGGTCACAAACTTTGTCATTAAGACTAAAGTCTTTGAATCTTTTGGTTTTGCTTTCCTTTGTACTACATTCTCTGACTGGCACATTTGATGTGGTGGGCCTGTTGTTGGAGCTTTTACTTAACAATACTGAGCAACTTCAGCCAAAAGAGCTTCTCCTTTCTTATAGTTTAGTAAAACCAGTAGGTCTGAGTATACTACACCAACTTGAATCATATGACTATTCATGAACCAATCACTATGGTCCAAAAGATAGACTATGCTCATTGATCGGGTCTGAATTACAGGTCCACCTACTAAGTCCAAGGTTGACTTTGAACATCTGAACCACACGGACTGAAAATAAGGAAAAGTGGTTGCAAGAAATGTTAGGGTGTTGTTATAAAAAGAGGAAATCAATGCTGGGCAGTAGGTTTTTGATTTTCAGGTAATTGTAGACTTGTATGCAGTTATAAGAAATAATATAGAACGATCCTTTTACCTAATTTTTCCCCAATGGTAAAAATCTTACAAAATGATAGTACCATATCACAACCAGGATATTGACATTGATACAGTTAAGATACAAACAATTTCCTAATCACAAGATTCTTTATGTTGCCCTTTTAAAGCCATATCCACTTCCCTTCTGTCCTTATGCCATTCTAAACCTCTGGAAGCCATTTATCTGTTCTACAGTTTCATAATTTTGTCATTACAAAAGTATTGTTATATAAATAGAATCACACAGTTTGTATCCTTTGGGAAATGGCTTTTATAATTCAGTATGATTCCTTGGAGAGTCATCTAGGTTGTTGAGTGTACCAGTATTTTGTTCTTTTTATTGTTGAGTAGTATTCTATGGTATAGATATACTGCAGTTTGTTTATTTACCTGCTGCAAGACATCTGGGTTGCTTCCATGTGTTGGCTATTACTCATAAAGCTGCTATAATCATTAGTATACAGGCTCATGTATAACAATATATTTTCATTTCTCTGGGATAAATGTCAAAAAGTAAAATAAAGGTGGATTTAAGTGAAGGTTATTCCATCACAACGAATTTCTCCAAACATTTTTTAGAGTTCTTCAATACAGGTAATTCCCCTTTGACTTCAGCTGAAGGGTTGATTACAAAGATAGAGTTAAGCAACCAAAGAAAAAGAATTTGTAGAGCTTCTGAAATAGTGTGGATGAACAAACAGTTGAATAGAGAATCCCTGTGCTTTAATTCCCTTAATAATTCCTTAAATTGATGTGCTAAAGCAATTTCAAGCAAAATTCCATGAAGCATAAAGACTTCCTTGGAAGCTTTGAGGTTTGACAAATGCCAGCTGGACCATCTCAGAACTTTTGATGATACCCTTTAAAGTAATAGCTATGTGAATGAGTTTGAAATTCTTTTTATTACATGCTTCTTCTAAGTGCAATAGTTTAAAAAATGATTAAAACAAAATATCCCAAGAATACTTTTAGGTAGAGCTATGATTTAAACTTAGTTTTATATTTAAAAAATCATTTTGCCCTCCTTTGGTTTACTTGTAGGAAAGAATGATTTTTTTTTTTTTTAAGGATTGAGAATCATTGCAGTCTGATAATAAGTGTTTTTGAGAAGTAATTTATTGTAGTAAATTATGAGTCTTACTCTCCTGCAATTGAATCATACCAACATAGAATTTTAAAACACATCTTTATTTGAGCAGAACACATTCCTAAAGAGACCTGGGTAAGCTGACTGACAAACTGTATGTAATGTGCATCCACTTCCATAAAACAATTTTATTATAGGATCTCATACCCTTCAAAAACAGCATAGAAAGTTGTAACAGTGTCAGGGAACCTAAATGATACCCACAGCAGTATTATTATAATTTAATATTGGTTGAGCATCAACAATAAGCAAGCATTTTATAAAACACAGCAGGAGAGCTGGTTCCTGTCCTCTAGACAACCATCTTGTATATCAAACTAGTATTGAAGTCTTTTGTTTATGTATAGAAGCAAAGCACAAGAAATTGTCATTTGGGAACATATAGAATGATTAGCTAAAAACTCAACATTTAAATCAACTGTAGCATTGTGCCTTACATATAGGTAGAAAGTGATTAATTTTTGACTGATTTATCTGATTATGGACTACTTATTTAAACTTAATATTTTATCAACCAGTTCATATCTTTCCTTTTATAAAGTGTAATAAATACTTACTACATGCAAAGCTAGGTAGAAAAAAGATATGAAGATAGGAAAGTGTATGATGTTTGGGGCAATGATGAATGTCCAATGGGAATGCATTGCAGGCATGAAGCAGAAGTTATTAAATAGGCTGTGTTGGCTGCAGGTAATAAAGAACATGACTAACAGTGGCATTTTCATTTAAAATTATTTATCTAATACAATCAACTTTTTAAAAATTTTATTTTAAGTTCTGGGATACATGTGCAGAATGTGCAGGTTTGTTACATAGGTATACATGTGCCTTGGTGGTTTGCGCATCCATCAATCCATCATTTACTTTAGGTATTTCTCCTAATGCTATCCCTCCCCTAACCCCCTACCCCCTGACAGGCCCCGGTTTGTGATATTACCCTCCCTGGGTCCATGTGTGCTCATTGTTCAACTGCCACTTATGAGTGAGAACCTGCCATGTTTGGTTTTCTGTTCTTGTATTAATTTCCTGAGAGTGATGATTTCCAGTTTCATCCATGTCCCTGCAAAGGACATGAACTCATCATTTTTTGTAGCCTCATAGTATTCCATGGTGTATATGTGCCACATTTTCTTTATCCAGTCTATCATTGATGGGCATTTGGATTGGTTCCAAATCTTTGCTATTGTAAATA
Source organism: Macaca mulatta (assembly GCF_049350105.2). NCBI lineage: Eukaryota > Metazoa > Chordata > Mammalia > Primates > Cercopithecidae > Macaca > Macaca mulatta. Next base: position 114,339,991 of record NC_133410.1, on the reverse strand, counting down.
GTGCTGCAATAAACATACATGTGCATGTGTCTTTATAGTAGAATGATTTATAATCCTTTGGGTATATACCCAGTAATGGGATTGCTGGGTCAAATGGCATTTCTGGTTCTAGATCCTTGAGGAGTCGCCACACTGTCTTCCATAATGGTTGAACTAATTTACACTCCCACCAATAGTGTAAAAGCATTCCTGTTTCTCTACAGCCTCTCTAGCATCTGTTGTTTCCTGACTTTTTGCCATTGTCACTGGTGTAAGATGGTGTCTCATTGTGGTTTTAATTTGTATTTCTCTAATGACCAGTGATGATGAGCTTTTCTTCGTATGTTTGTTGGCCACATAAATGTCTTCTTTTGAGAAGTGTCTGTTCGTATCCTTCACCCACTTTTTGATGGGGTTGTTTATTTCTTGTGAATTTGTTTAAATTCTTTGTAGATTCTGGATGTTAGCCCTTTGTCAGATGGATAGATTGCAAAAATTTTCTCCCATTCTGTAGGTTGCCTGTTCACTCTGATGCTAGTTTCTTTTGCTGTGCAGAAGCTCTTTAGTTTAATTAGATTCCATTTGTCACTTTTGACTTTTGTTGCCATTGCTTTTGGTGTTTTAGTCATGAAGTTTTTGCCCATGCGTATGTCCTGAATGGTATTGCCTAGGTATTCTTCTAGGGTTTTTATGGTTTTAGGTCTTATGTTTAAGTCTTTAATCCATTTTTCAGTTTTCTGCATATGGCTAGCCAGTTTTCCCAACACCATTTATTAAATAGGAAATCCTTTCCCCATTGCTTGTTTTTGTCAGGAATGTTGAAGATCAGATGGTTGTAGATGTGTGGCATTATTTCTGAGGCCTCTATTCTGTCCTATTGGTCTATATATCTGTTTTGGTACCAGTACCATGCCGTTTTGGTTACTGTAGCTTTGTAGTATAGTTTGAAGTCAGATAGCATGATGCTTCCAGCTTTCTTCTTTTTGCTTAGCATTGTCTTGGCTATAAGGATCTTTTTTATTCCATATGAAATTTAAAGTAGTGATTTCTAATTCTGTGAAGAAAGTCAATTGTAGGTGGATAGGGATAGCATAGAATCTATAAATTACTTTGGGGAGTATGGCCATTTTCACAATGTTGATTTTTCTCATCCATGAGCATGGAATGTTTTTCTATTTGTTTGTGTCCTCTCTTATTTTCTTGAGGAGTGGTTTGTAGTTCTCATTGAAGATGTCCTTCACATCCCTTGTAAGTTGTATTCCTAGGTGTTTTATTCTCTTTGTAGCAATTGTGAATGGGAATTCACTCATAATTTGGCTCTGTTTTTGTTATTATTGGTGTAAAGGAATGCTTATAATTTTTTCACATTGATTTTGTGTCCTGAAACTTTGCTGAAGTTGCTTATCAGCTTAAGGAGATTTTGGGCTGAGATGATGGGGTTTTCTAAATGTACAATCATGTCATCTGTGAACAGAGACAATTTGACTTCCTTTCTTCCTATTTGAATACACTTTATTTCTTTCTCTGTCCTGATTGCCTGGTCAGAACTTCCAATACTATGTTGAATAGGAGTGGTGAGAGAGGTCATCCTTGTCTTGTGCCAGTTTTCAAAGGGAATGCGTCCAGTTTTCGCCCATTCAGTATGATATTGGCTGTGGGTTAGTAATAAATAGCTCTTATTATTTTGATGTATGTTCCGTCAATACCTAGTTTATTGAGTTTTTAGCATGAAGCAGTGTTGAATTTTATCGAAGGCCTTTTCTGCATCTATTGAGATAATCATATGGTTTTTGTCATTGGTTGTTTATGCGATGGATTATGTTTATTGATTTGCCTATGTTGAACCAACCTTGCATCCCAGGGATGAAGCTGACTTGATTGTGATGGATAAGCTTTGTGATGTGCTGCTGGATTCAGTTTGCCAGTGTTTTATTGAGGATTTTTACATTGATGTTCATCAGGAATATTGGCCTGAAATTTTCTTTTTTTGTTGTGTCTCTGCCACATTTTGGTATCAGGATGATGCTGGCATCAAAAAATGAGTTAAGGAGGAGTTCCTTTTTTTTCTGTTGATTGGAATAGTTTCAGAAATAATGGTACCAGCTCTTCTTTGTACCTCTGGTAGAATTTGGGTGTGAATCCATCGGGTCCTGGGCTTTTTTTGGTTGGTAGGCTATTAATTACTGCCTCCATTTCAGAACTTGTTATTGGCCTATTCAGGCATTGGACTTCTTCCTGGTTTAGTCTTGGGAAGGTGCACGTGTCCAGGAATTTATCCATTTCTTATTTATTGGCGTGGAGGTGTGTATAGTATTCTCTGATGGTAGTTTGCATTTTTGTGGGATCAGTGGTGATATCCCCTTTATCATTTTTTATTGTGTCTATTTGATTCTTCTCTCCTTTCTTCTTTACTAGTCTGGCTAGTGATCTATCTATTTTGTTGATCTTTTGAAAAAACCAGCTCCTGTATTCATTGATTTTTTTGAAGGGCTTTTTGTGTGTCTATTTCATTCAGTTGTGCTCTAATCTTAGTTATTTCTTGTCTTCTGCTAGCTTTTTAATTTGCTTGCTCTTGCTTCTCTAGTTCTTTTTATTGTGATGTTAGGGTGTCAATTTTAGGTCTTTCTTGTTTTCTCCTATGAGCATTTAGTGCTATTCATTTCCTGCTAAACACTGCTTTAACTGTGTCCCAGAGATTCTGGTATGTTGTCTTTGTTCTCATTGATTTCAAAGAGCTTAATTATTTCGGACTTAATTTTGTTATTTACTCAGTAGTCATTCAGGAACAGGTTGTTCAGCTTCCATGTAGTCATGTGGTTTTGAGTGAGTTTCTTAATCCTGAGTTCTAATTTGATTTCACTGTGGTCTGAGAGACAGTTTGTTATGATTTCCATTCTTTTGCATTTGCTGAGGAGTGTTTTACTTCCAGTTATGTGGTCAATTTTAGAATAAGTGTGATGTGGTGCTGAGAAGAATGTATATTCTTTTGATTTGGGGTGGAGAGTTCTGTGGATGTCTATTAGGTCCACTTGGTCTAGAGCTGAGTTCAAGTCCTCAATATCCTTTTTACTTTTCTGTCTCGTTAATCTGTCTAATATTGACAGTGGGGTGTTAAAGTTTCTTATTATTATTGTGTTGGAGTCCAAGTCTCTCTGTAGGTCTCTAAGATCTTATTATATGAGTCTGGGTGCTCCTTTCTTTGTCATTTGTGATCTTTGTTGGTTTAAAGTCTGTTTTATCAGAGACTAGGATAGCAACCCCTGCTTTTTTTTTTCTTTCCATTTATTTGCTAAATAATCCTCCATTCCTTTATTTTGAGCCTACATGTCTTTGCATGTGAAATGGGTCTCCTGAATACAGCACGCTGATGGTTCTTGACTCTATCCAATTTGCCAGTCTGTGTCTTGGGGCATTTAGCTCGTTTACATTTAAGGTAAATATTGTTATGTGTGAATTGGATCCTATCATTATGATGCTAGCTGGCTATTTTGTCCATTAGTTGATGCAGTTTCTTCACAGTGTCAGTGGCCTTTACAATTTGTTACGTTTTTGCAGTGGCTGGTACTGGTTGTTCCTTTCCATGTTTAGTGCTTTCTTCAGCAGCTCCTGTAAGGCAGGCCTGGTGGTGACAAAATCTCTCAGCATTTGCTTAACTGTAAAGAATTTTATTTCTCCTTCACTTATGAAGCTTAGTTTGGTTGGATATGAAATTCTGGGTTGAAAATTCTTTTCTTTAAGAATGTTGAATATTGGCCCCTACTTACTTCTGGCTTGTAGGGTTTCTGCAGAGAGATTCGCTGTTAGTCTGATGGGCTTCCCTTTGTGGGTAGCCAGACCTTTCTCCCTGGCTGCCCTTAACATTTTTCCCTTCATTTCAATCTTGGTGAATCTGATGATTATGTGTCTTGGGGTTGCTCTTCTTGAGGAGAATCTTTGTGGTGGTCTCTGTATTTCCTGAATTTGAATGTTGGCCTGCCTTGCTAGTTTAGGGAAGTTCTCCTAGATAATATCCTGAAGTGTATTTTCCAGCTTGGTTTTATTCTCCTCGTCACTTTCAGGTACACCAGGCAAACACAGGTTTGGTCTTTTCACATAGTCCCATATTTTCTTGGAGGCTTTGTTCGTTCCTTTTCATTCTTTTTTCTCTAATCTTGTCTTCATGCTTTATTTTATTAAGTTGATCTTCAATTTCTGATATCCTATCTTCTGCTTGATCAATTTGGCTATTGATATTTGTGTATGCTTCACAAAGTTCTCATGCTCTGTTCTTCAGCTCCATCAGGTCATTTATGTTCTTCTTTAAACCAGTTATTCTAGTTAGCAATTCCTCTAACCTTTTTTCAAGGTTCTTATCTTCCTTGAATTGGGTTAGAACATGCTCCTTTAGCTTGGTGGAGTTTGTTATTACCCACCTTCCAAAGCCTACTTCCATCAATTGGTCAAATTCATTCCCCATCCAGTTTTGTTCCCTCTCTGGCAAGGAGTTATGATCCTTTGGAAGAGAAGAGGCATTTTTGGTTTTTGGAATTTTCAGCCTTTTTTGTGCTGTTTTTTTCTCATTTTCCTGAATTTATCTACCTTTGGTCTTTGATGTTGGTGACCTTCAGATGGGGTTCCTGTGTGGACGTCCTTTTTGTTGATGTTGACCCTATTCCTTTCTGTTAGTTTTCCTTCTAACAGACCGCTCTGCTGCAGGTCTGCTGCAGTTTGCTAGAGGTCCACTCCAGACCCTGTTTGCATAGGTATCACCAGCAGAGGCTGCAGAACAGCAAAGATTGCTGCTGTTTCTTCCTCTGGAAGCTTCATCTTAGAGGGGTGTCTGCCAGATACTAGCTAGAGGTTTTCTATATGAGGTATCTGCTGACCCCTGCTGGGTGGCTTCTCCCAGTCAGGAGGCACAGGGTTCAGGGACCCACTTGAGGAGGCAGTCTGTCCCTTTGCAGATCTTGAGGGCTACGCTGGGAGATCTGCTGCTCTTTTCAGAGCCATCAGGCAGGAACGTTTAAGTCTACTGAACCTGCACCCAAAGCCACCCCTTCCCCCAGGTGCTCTTTCCCAGGGAGATGGGAGTTTGATCTATAACCCTGACTAGGGCTGCTGCCTTTCTTTCAGAGATGCCCTGCCCAGAGAAGAGGAATCTAGAGAGGCAGTCGGCTACAGTGGCTTATCCAAGCTGTGGTGGACTCCACCCAGTTCAAATTTCCTGGCCGCTTTGTTTACACTGTGAGGGGAAAAACAACCTACTCAAACCTCAGTAATGGCAGACGCTCCTTCTCCCACCAAGCTCGAGCATCGCAGATTGACTTCAGACTGCTGTGCTGGCAGTGAGAATTTCAAGACGGTGGATCTTAGCTTGTCGGGCTCCCTTGGGGTGGGATCCTCCAAGCTACCACTTGACTCCCTGGCTTCAGCCCCCTTTCCAGGGGTGTACATTTTTCTGTCATGCTGGCATTCCAGGAGCCACTGGAGTATGAAAAAATCTCCTGCAGCCAGCTCGGTGTCTGCCCAAATAAGTGCCCAGTTTTGTGCTTGAAACCCAGGGCCCTGGTGATGTAGGTACAGGAGAGAATCTGCTGGTCTGCAGGTTGTGACGACCATGGGAAAAGCATCTTATCTTGGCCAGGGTGCACTGTTCCTCACGGCACCGTCCCTTAGGGCTTCCCTTGGGTAGGGGAGGGAGTTCCCTGACCCCTTGTGCTTCCCGTGTGAGGTGACGTCCCACCCTGCTTCAGTTCACCCTCCATGGGCTGTACCCACTGTCTAACCAGTCCCAGTGAGATGAACCAGGTACCTCAGTTGGAAATGCAGAAATCACCCGCCTTCTGCATTGATCTCGCTGGGAGCTACAGACTGGAGCTGTTCCTATTCAGCCAGCTTGCCAGCCACAATCCAACAGTGGCTTTAATAAATAGGTAATTATTTTTTCCCACAGAACAAGAAGTAAGAATATAGAAAATTGCTGGTATTGCTCCCATTGTTCATGATGCTGTCAAGGATATAGGCTCTTTCTACCTTGCATTCTCCTTCCTTCATTTGCTGACTTTTTCCCCTTTGGCTGAAGGCCTCATGGTTTTTAATATGGCTACCACAACACCAGGCATCATATCCATGCAGGAAGAAGGAAGAGGGAAGGGGATATTCCAGCTCCACTGGTCTCATTTATTAGAAAATATCCCTCCTAGTTGCAAAGGAGAGTGAAAAAAATGATTGTATGGCAAAGGGAAAGAACATTGTGGTTATCACCTTAGAGTGGTTGTTCATTACCTCCTAGAGATGAGCACATTGCTATTGTATACCGACAAGTTCTGACTGCAGAAACAGGGGAGATTAGTCATTGGTCGGCAGTTTTTAGTCTTCCACTGTGGGGGAAGAAAATGGAACTGGTGGCTGTGTTGAAGGCCTTTTTGGTAGGTTTAGGAGTTTCAGCTTTATCAATAAATATGTAGTATTTAGTATGTGTCTCCAGTAATTGAATGTGTGTGTTGTCATAAACCATAAGATATTTCAAGAGTTTTAGGTTGAGTTATGTTTATAAAAATTTTCAATCATATTCTAGTTTTATGTACTAGAAAAAATATTTGTCAAATAGACCTTACATAGGGAGACTTTTTACAACTTATTTAGCAAAATAACCAGAAATGATGGACCTATTTATCCACCAGAAGCCAGAAGCATCCTGGAGCAGCCTATATGGTTTCAGAATTTCATCCAAATTTGATGCAAGGAGATGGAACTACCCTCTGCAACCTGGCAGTGCCAAGTCCCCCAATCCGTGTACTTAATAGGATTTGTGAATACTCAGCTGACAAGTATATACTCAGTGTCTCATGTCTAAATGTGACACAAAAATAGCAATGAGATGCTTTTGGAATGACATCTGATCTCATACACAGAATTTGCCTGATTCGGTGTAATTATGTTAATACTTCAAGTGTTCATTTAATCATCTTTCTGTTAAAATGTATTTAACTTATCATTAAAGTATCAATAATCTTTAGACCAATAAAGTAGACAGTAGGAGGTCTAAAATATAATGATTTATACTATTTTGGAAAAGAAAAATCCCTTTAAGGAAAGTGCTACAAAGACAATTTATTTTAACAATTTAACCAGGTATTTTCCTACTTAGTGAATATTTTATGTGTATGGAAATTCATCACAGGATTGCTTTTATGTCTTTGCTTCTAACACTTTTTGCTAAATTTTAGTGATTATGTAGATTGGTTAAAGTTTTTGACCTTTTGGAAGTTTGTTTTCTTGTTGTTGGTTTTAATTACTTTGTAATAAATTCTAGATCTTTGTAAGAAATGTGACCACTATTGGCATCAGTTTGTAAAAGCTATAGGTCATAGTAGTTTCCTTATATGCAAATGAAAGAATCCTGAGGTATATACAGAGAGATCAGAGGCATATTCAGGAAAGGGGGAGATTATTACATCTTAACCTATTTCTATTATACCATGTTCCTTTCTTGTGGGAAAACATGAAAATGTGGTGATTCATTAAGACATGTTAACCAGGAAGTAGAGTCCCTCTGGCCATTTCACATCTAGAAGCAAAGTTTTGTAACTGTTGCTAAAATAGATTTAATCAATAGGAACTAAGACTTGAGGTAGTGACAGATAAACAGAGGTACAACAGAGGTACAAGTACTAGAGATATTGCTATCAAAAATATCTGGTGATTTTTAACTGACCTCAAAGACCATCTACAAGTATTTTATTAGAATTCCTATGTTGTTATTCTCATATGGGTGATACCACCATTGCGTGTAGCATTGTTCTGCCACATCTACTAGAAATTAAGAATTGTTGGGCGGGGGTGCCAGCTAATGTGCTAGGTCCAGAATGTACATTTTTGGAGCAATCATATAAGGATCTAGCTATAAGGTTTGTGGATCCAGATGAATTCTGTCGGCCATCTCAAAATCTCTGCATATCTAACTTTATTTTTTGCTTTTCTTTCTCTCTCTCTCTTCCTTCCCTTTCTCTTTCCTTTCTCTTTCTTTCTTTCTCTTTCTCTCTTTCTCTTTCTCTTTCCTTTCTTTTCTTTCCACAGAGTCTCACTCTGTCACCTAGGCAGAAGTACAGTGGCATGAACATAGCTTGCTGCAGCCTCAAACTCCTATGCTCAAGTGGTTTTCCTGCCTAAGCTTCCTGAGTAACTAGGACGACAGGTGCGTGCCAGCATGCCCAGGTAATTTTTGTATTTTTTTGTAGCGATAAGATCTTACTATGTTACCCAGGATGGTCTTGAACTCCTGGCCTCAAGTGATCATCCAGCCTTGGCCTCCTAAAGTACTGGGATTTTAGACATGAGCTACCATGCCTGGCCTGGATATCTAAGTTTTGTGTATAATAAACTAATTTCTTATGTTGAGGCTTTTCTCTATTATATATAATAGTATAGAAAAAGGATATATATATATATATGTATGTATATGTATATATATACACACACCTAATTTCTTATGTTGGGGCTTTTCTCTATTATATATAATAGTATAGAAAAAGGATTATATATCTCCTTTTGTTTCTGTGATATATAGATCACTCATTTCAATTTTTTTGTGGATAGTTTTTTAAACACAGATGTGTTTTTGTGACTAATGGTGGCTGTTGCGTTGTTAGAGATTCAAAGACAGACTAAAACCACAGTGAGAACCTTCAAGTATTACATAGCAGGATCCAGTAGATGGTGTCTTTCTCCCTCCCTCCATGCTTCCTTCCTCCCTCCCTTCTTTCCTTTGCTTGCTTCTCCTTTCTGGGTAGGCATTTGTAGGAACAGTTTTAGCTTCTAGAATCATACAATATTTGACAAAAGAAAAAAATAAAGATGGAGAGGCTTATAGCTGTAGAATTTGAATTGCTCACTTCTTACTCAATGCACTTTCTAACACTGCTTTTAAGTACTAGGTGATAAAATAAAACGATACGCTATTTTAAGGACCTATATAGTTTTAGAAAGTAATCAGTTGAGTTACAGAATGTAGTCCGGGCAATTAAGAACAGTATTTACCTGTGTTCTTTATCTTGTGACTGGTTTAATGGGCCTACTCTGAGAATAGTTCTATTTGATTATACTTTCCCTTAAAAAGATACTAAGATATTTGTAGCTGCACCAAGTAAGTTACTTCTGTTTTGAAGAGCACTGGATTCTTTATGAAGGGGGTTGATCCATTACAATTGTATAATAAACATAAAGATTTTTCAATCACCTTTGTATTCAAGTAGGTAAATGAAAACTCTGCAAAGAATCTACTTACTACTGGGGATGGAGGTGGGAAGATCATTTTAGGAATGATGTGTTACAGAGAAACTTTGCTCTCTGGAGTCCATATATCATCTACAGCAAAAGGAGAAACACATTGCTTATAGATGGGAGGGTCTTGGATTAGTGATTCATAATGTGCTAGGGGATGCTGATGAAGCTTCTACCTGGAATAATGAATGCGAACTGTACACTCAGGGTAAAAATAACATTAGTTAGGAGATTCTCTAAGTTGCTTGACATGACATGTTCTCACTTATACTTTAAGCTTGCCTGCCTTCAAATATCTCTTAAATAGCAAAGCTCTATATAAATGAGCCCATTTATTTTGGATGACTGGTTACAGGAGTAATGCATGCCATTTCCATCATCTTATATGTCTAATTTAGCAGGACTGAAATGATGTTCATCTTTTATGATGGGATTAACATTTGGAAACTCTGCCAGTTGTCTAGATGCTGGCATTCTGTGGTTTCTAGAGACTGTAGAACTGTCTTCTACTGGGGGTAGGAGGCGGGTGGGATGGTTCGATTTTGATCTACACGAAAATACACGTCACACCTGGTTTGCTCTAGGTGATTATCTGCTAGCTAGTGCGCTTGAGGAGCTGGTTGAAAAGGTGGAGGGTGTGTGTGTGTGTGTGTGTGTGTGTGTGTGTGTGTGTGTGTGGAGGGGTAGTTTTGCTTGTCACAGGTAGCTTCTTGTTTAGTTGGGCTTGTTGAATCTCCTCATAGAAAACATCCATGTCCTGTTTATCAGGTTTCTTTAAAATGCTTTTTCTCCGTGCTATCCAAAATGCACTACTATTTTCCTGTGTGTCAACATGCCTTCTTTTTTCAGCATGGCAAACAAGGCAGCCTCCCTTCAAATGTATTCCAATTCCTTACGGGCAAATATTTTGGTCATCATTTATGAGGGTAATTACAGGTATTCCTTCTGTAATTTATAAAATTATAGGAAGTTTAATTTCTCTTTGTTGTGGGTTTCGATTACAGAAAGTTGTCTGACTAGTTCCAGTGTTTTGCTCTCAAATCTGTTGTAATATATTAATTTTTGACTTTAAAGGTTTATTATTTCTATCACCACAATGGGAATAGGTGGAGTAGAAAAGCTTAAATTTAAAAAAGAAATGAAGGTCCTTCAAGCAATTCTTATTTTAGTGTGGCTGATGTGTTTGTTTTGTTGTTTTTAAGTTTCTCTACCACCACCCCCACTCCCCGCCACTGGGATTCAGGAATGACTAGCAGTTTACAGGTCTTAAAAAATATTCGTTGTAATAATAAGGGTTAGGCTATTTTTCCCTACTTTCCTACAGTGTGTTAGTTTATAAACAAAAGGTTTTTTTAAAAAACAATTAAAATATAAGTAAAGAAGTAAGGACTAAATTTTAATCATGCTTTGTTTAGAAATAAGATATTTTTAATGATAGTAACATGTTTTCCTTCTCTTGAATAATTTACACATTTTGTTATCAGAATGTCTTCTGCATAAAGAGGTTAAAATAAATCATTAGATGATTTTAGAGAAGTCAATGTAAAATTAAATATACTATTTGAAACAGTCTAAAAGTGCAGACACTGTGTGCATTTAAATTTCCCACGTAAGGAGTCATCAGTCTTTGGCAATCAATTTTTTTGAATGTAGCAAAATATGGCTTCTCTACAGGGAGTAAAAGTAAAGAAATTTAAAACCTATACAAGTTTCACTGGGATTCTGGCCAACCGAGATAAGATGATATAATGTAAAGTTCATAAGAACGTTTTTCCCCTAATTAAAACAAAAGACAAAGGAAGGAGAACCTTTCTTTGGCACAAATATAAATGAAATGTATCTCCAGATTGACCAAAGAAAAGAAGAGAGAGGTGGTTGTTATTATTGTTGTTGTTATTATTGATTTTTTTCAGGAGGAAATCTTCAGAAATACTTTAAGCAGGACCAGTTTTTTAATCAAACGGAAATATAATATTTACAGTCTTTCTGCCTAAATCTTTCCTGTAGAAGATGAGAAAATGTGTAACAGTATCAGGGTCAGTAGGTCCTCATGCAGTCTTTGTTTTGAGCAGTTCCTGCCTATCATTTTTTCCATATGCTCTTGTAACTTCTGATCTCTTCTAGCACAAATAAAATTTTCTGTATGATATATTTTTAGCCTGAAAGTTTTAATGTACTTCCTTTTTTAAACTAAGCTTATTCAACCTTCAGCCCACAGACCACATGCGTGACCCAGGACAGCTTTGAATGTTCCCCAACATAAATTCGTAAATTTTCTTAAAACATTATGGGTTTTTTTTTTTTTTTTTTTTTTTAGCTCATCAGTTATCACTAATGCTAGTGTATTTTGTGTGTGGCCCACGATAATTCTTATTCTTACAATACAGTTCAGGGAAGCCAAAAGATTGGATACTCACCTTTAAACCAATAGTTTATTCTATTTTATTCTTAAAATAGATTATATATGTTAATATCTACATAATATAATTTATTATAGCAGTACTTATTAAGATTGTTATTTTTTCCTTCAAGGAAAGCTATAGAGTAACTTATGTTTATGGGCATGGAACTGGGTTTTGTGGGTTCCCACCCAGTGTAATGTATTTTTGTTTAAAAAGCAGATCAAACTGACTAAGACAATATAACTTTGGAACAGGATATTATTATGCAAGTTCCCTGGGCTCAGGGATCCAAGACAGAGGCAACCAAATGACACCTCCTGGCATATCTTTGGTACATGGAGCTTAGATTTTTGGCAGAGGAAAGTGGGCAGCCTGTTTACATGGATGTTGCATAGGAGATACCATACAAGAAAGACTTTTAAGAAAGAAACCCCGACTTTAAGATTTTTTTCTTTTTAGCTTAAAAGTTATTAAAACCTACAGGATAGATTGGGTAATGTTGACCTAGTCAAGATGTCAATAAAGTGCAAAAAAATGCTGATATGATAAAGAATACATTAAGAGGATGTGACTAAGTGCATCCAGTGAATGGATAGATGCATCAAGGAAAATTTCCTTCTGGTTCTACAAACAGCTTTACTTGGAGTCTGACTAAACTGTATTCTTTTGGTAACGTGTTTGCCTAATAGAAGTGGACGTATCTGTGAATGCAAAGAGATGCAACTTTGGGAGTTCAAGCCAGATTTGACACAGTTAAGAACTCCTTACTTAGGCCAAAATCTGAGCTGGATGTTCTGGCAAAGGTCAGAGTGGATTTCTCACTTCAAGTCCATCTCTGTGGGTTGCCCTGGCTCTAGTGGTAGCCATGATAGTGAGTAAGGACATAAGGAAAAGCCAAATGTGATGCATTCAAGAGGCACCTTCAGGTTATGTCAGGCATGGACACCAAGTCTTCAGCATTGAACACAAAACAGCAACACAGAAGGAGGATCTGGAACAACCAGAATTGAGAGCAGTCATGTAGACCTCCAGGCTAAGAGGGGACATTTAGTTTTGGATCTATTAGCAATATGAAATCAAACAGTGTTGATCCTTTGTACAGAAGAAACACTATGGAGTAATTGGATATACTGGGGCAAAGAATTCAAAAAAATACTGGAAAACTTGAAATTGTACTTGAAATTTTTCTGCAGAGTAACACTACCTCTCAAGTTGTGGAAGAAGAAGATACCAGTGACATGGTGATACTCATTGGTCACATACAAAACTATATTGTGCATTGTTTCCTAAATCATTCAAAGTTTTCAGAATCATGCATTTGAATAACTTCACATTAGTTCATATTATAGATGTGAGAAGACACACTTTCTAAGGTGCTCAATATGGAACAAATGAGAAAAACAGACACATCTAGAATCCAGTCCCATAGTATACAAAATGAACAGAACATAGGACTGGAGTCTGAGACCTGTGTTCAAATCCTGCTTATTTTTATGGCTATTTTATTCAAGTTATTTAAACTTTCAAAGTTTTCAAATTATTTAAACTTCCTGAGCTTCATTTTCTTCATCTACAAAATGGTGGTAATCATATTTGCTTTGCAGGATGCCTGTGGGGGTTAAATAAAGTAATAAACATTAAGGAACATAAGTAACAGTAGGCAACCAATACAAGGTAGCTATTGTAATGTTTTCTGTGCTGGTAAATTATTCGACTTCTCTTTTCAGTGGCGTTTAAATTTCTATCATTAATGTGGCAGTTACATAAGGCACAGGTTTTTTCTGATGGTGATTTTTGAAAATCCTTCCTATGTTTAAGAGAAAAATGCCTAAAGAAAACAAAAGACCCGAAAACAACCTCCTCCTGTGACACCATCTTTTTCCAAAGATCATTTGCACAATTGTTGATTGGCAACATTGCATTTGCTTACAAAAAATAACACTACACTACTTAACATGTTGTATACTCCCATATACTTAACATGTTGTATACTCCCATATACTTAACATGTTGTATACTCCCATATACTTAACATGTTGTATACTCCCATATACAACATGTTAAGTAAACAAACCGCCTTTACAACACTCAGAGTTCATGTGGGTAATACCACAAGAAAAATTTTTATAACATAAACTATACTTATTTTGATCATTTTGTTTCTTAGAATTTGTTTATACATACACTATTCCTTTTAAGCTAGATTTCCAAATTATAAAGTAGAGAAGATAATTAAAACAATTATTTGAAAAACAAACCCCTAAAGAAAAGGACATTCATGGTTGACAGAACAAAGATGGCCCTTGGTATAGCATCTGTGAGCTAGGTTTACTTCATAGAGAATGTTTGTCTTTTATCCAGGGTCGTTTGTTTATTTTAAAGGCCAAGTGAATTTAATATTGAAATACTGAACAGTGTATTTTTTATTGACTGACATATATTAGCATTTGTTTTAAAATTTCGCTTAGTATATTTTTTATTATTATAAATGTAGAGAATTTGGAAAATGTAGATAAATAAAAAGAAGAAAATAAAACCACTTATGGTCCCACCAGTCAAAGATAACTACTCAGTATATTTCTCTTCTTAAAAATTCATTTACTCCCATATACACACATGTATAAAAAAACAACACAATCACATATTTTTAATTTACATTTTTTAACCTAGTAATGTATTTTGAACATTTGACTATGTTGCTTAATGCCTTTTCATTTCATTTTTTTAATACTTGTAGAGATTTTCGTTGTATAAATAAACCATAGTTTATTAAACCATTCTTCTTAGAATAATAAATAATTATTAGTAGTAAATAATTTTTACTCTGGTAAAAATAAATTTCTAACCTTTTAGCTTTTTACTAATTTTCATCCACTATGAATATTTCTACAAACAATTTTGTGGCTCACTCTCTACACAGCTATGATTTTGTATAGGATGAATTTGTGGGTCGAATATGATATGCAAAAATCCTAGCGTTTCGTACATGTTCTATACTGCCTTCCAAAAGAAAGTTAAAGGATAACATTTCTTTCTCTGATCCTTCAGTGCGTATTTCCACAAATCCTCTACACTGCTTATTTCTTTAAAAAATATTTACTAAATTGTTAGTAGAATGGATACAATTTTATATTTGTCCTTATTATTTGTGTGATTGGATAAATTCATTTCTTGTAGGTATTTGTCTATTATTTGAAAAGGATCCCAAATGTGTGCAAAAGTATTAAAATTTAGCATTGAATATAGATAAAGAATATGTCACTTGCTTTCCCTACTTAAGTTAAGGCTTTACTTCTTCAGTCCTTGGTATAGCATCTCACACAATTCCTTAAGTAAATTAGTCATATTTTAAATTACAAGGAACTGAAAATCGATTTGACTTGGAGGTTCAAATGATAGGTTAAATCTATGATTTATGCTGTGTAGAAAAGGGCTTGCTAAAAATCAGAACTCCATAAGTGCATATTACCTCGAATTAGTCTTGCACCTTTCATCTACAGACTTGGTGGGACTAAAAAAGAATAAATATAAATATTATTAATTGTCATGCAGAATCTTTGGTGAATGAAAAGGGCCATTACAGTTCTGGTTCACCAACCTAGTCAGTTCATAGAGGAAGCTGGGGCCCGGTGAGGCAATGTGGTACAATGGAAAGCTTTTATACTCCACCCAGGTTCAAATCCTGGTTCTGTCACTTAAAAATGTAAATAGAAGGAAAATGTACTTAATTTCTTGGAGCTTTTAGTTTTACGCCATTTCTCAGACATATGAGTGTTAGTTGGTTCGTTGGATCATTGTGAGGTCGGTTCCTCTCCTTTTAAATGACTCACCCAGGGTCACTTAACTAGTTAATTGGGCAGAGTGGACTAGAGTCTTCATCCCGATTGTTCATCATATGCTCTGTTCAGTATACCATGGCTGCTTTTCTAGCTAAGGATTTTGAAGCATGCCATATTAAGGCACATCATTTTAATTATAAATAGACTAGAATGAAATCAAGGTGTGACAAATACTGTTGTTTGGTTGATCCCATCTGTTGTTAATGTTATCCAGCTAAAGCCCTCCAGGGACAGACCTGTAATCAAGCAAGTCTTACTTATTAATAGATGAAAGAAAGGAGACCACACACCATGGGAAACGTGGGACATTTCAGTAAGAGGGTGTTTGGAAGGCTTATTACAGGATCTGGTCTCAGGTGATTTTCGGGGAGGGCTTAAGAAAGTGGCTTTGCTCTGAATTGGATGCTATCAGGAATTGGAGGTATATATATGATTGCTTATTTTAAAAATCTTATCCATAAGATGGGAAAAATAAAGTGAGGCTAAAGATTAAACTGGGAAAGAAGCAGCAGCTACTCATATTAGCCAGGCTATGAAGGTGCTTGGTATTTTTCTGGTTTGCACAGTGACCTCGTTTATGTGCTTAGACAAGGTTATAGAGTGGTCTTTTTTTGTTCAGTTCATCATGGTCACTGATGTTGGTGATTTTGAAGCTTGTTTATGTTCAACAGGATATCATCAAGGCCTATTTATGAACACAGCTAGCTTTTCACATCAAGGCCTAGCTATATAGCTGCAGTTTCTGAATGTCAAAAGCTGCTTTTTGTTTTCTCTCTACACCTCTTTTCTCTCCAGCCACCTTTCTGCAAGGACTGGCTCTGGGGCAAAATTATAGCCAAAGAAACATACACAGAAGTTTTCTGGGAGCTTCCTAATAAAACTTTTACTTTCAAATATTGGTACCACCCATTCTCCTTGCTACATCCTCTTTCTTCTTGTTGGAAAGGCGATATAATTGTAGAAGGAACAACAGCTTTTTTGTAATTATGAGGACAAAGTAAAGTGATCTCAGAGTCTTTGGCATCATTGATCTGCTGAACCAGCCCAGAACTGCTAAACTCTGGATTTCTCATTATGGGAGAAAAATACTTCTCATTTTTTTTAAGCCACTGTAGTCAGGCTTCCTGTTTGTTACCTGTTGCTGAAATCATTCCAAAAACATTGGGCATTCACCTTCATTATTTACTAAACTAGATACTCTTCTGGCAGCCAAATTTTTATGATGACTCAGAGCGTATTCCATTTGGAAATAGAGCGTGGCAATGATTCTCCCCTTTTAAAAATTAGGCTTATGTTAAGTAAATGAATTACTGTTCTTTCTGCTTCATAAGGTTTGTCATTATTACTTCACTCAGATGCAGTTGCTTACAGGAACCTGCATAAAAAAGAAAGCTTTAGAAACCTTCCAGATTAAGTTCTGCAGAAAGAAGTGTGGGCACATTTGTAGACTTGATTATTTAAAGGGTGGATACAGCTGTAAACCTAATTGCTGGATAATTGTGACTTCATGATTGCAATTTGTTGGGTCCCTATTCCCATTGTGATTTGTCAAGCTTCACAATGTATTGGTTGTTTTTAATGATCATTGACTTAGAGGTCAATGTTTTCCTAGGGGATAATTCCCTGGTTATTCTGTGCCATAGTGGTTAGAAGGTTAGACTCCATATTACAGAATCAATGCCCACTGGAAAACTAATAGCATGTTGGGAAGGGATGATGAGGACAATAACTAATTACTATTAATATTCACTGTGTAGGAAAACTAAACCACAGTGCCAGTAGGAATCCCGCTAGATGCTGGATGAGAGTTCTTACCAAAAGAGAAGTGAAAAGGTTCAGGGAAACTTCATGTATTGACAGCTGGGATTTGTATGTTAAAAAATTTGTGCCTGTGGTCAGAATAAATTTTATTCTGGTCAAAATAAATTTTTTCTCTACCCACCAACTGGTAATTATTTTACAAGTGATACTTTTTTTTCCCCAAAATAATCTCTTTCTGCACCTTAAACACAATAGATACAAAATAATTACTGTTCAAGAAATGCTTGAAAATGTATTAAAATTGGGCTCTAAAGAATGGTTTAATTTCTGCAATAGTGACAGTAATAATTTATCAAAGTGTTCTCTATAAACAGTAAATTATTTAGCATATCACCATTCATATATAACAGATATATTACTGAATAAAATATATTAATGTTCACTGTGGTTAACATAAAGTATCCAGATGTGAGGGAATTTAATAATTTATGGGGATGATTCTTGTCCACTTAACTAACTAGGATGTGAATTTTGCATAGAGTGCTTGTTCCGTGAAAATGTTTCACTGTTTGAGACAGACCAGGATCTTATTTTTCAAGAAAAAGTTAATAGTAAATGACAACAAAATAGTTTCACAATATAATTTTCATGTCTTACACTTCAAATGCTCACAAAAAGGCTGCTTTTTCTGCCAGTTCTTATAGGCATATGGAATTTGCCTATCTAAATGATGTAATCCATATAAACTTAATCCACTGGTGGAGTATTTGTTGTAGGTCTATGTTGAAATTACAGTTACTATACACCTTCACATGGTTTTTGTAAATTTCAGGGGTTTGGTAAATGAGGAACGTGCAGAATCCTAGTTTTATAGCCATATTGAGTGTGATGATTATTACGTAGCCTTCTCAGAGTTCCTCACCATTTTGTTTATCTAGAAAGCATGATCTTTGAAATGGATGGGTAAATACATGTTGGAAACTCTATTGGATGAAAGGGGGGTTATTCATGCTCTCCTATTTTGGGATTTTTTTTAAATGATACGATCTATCTTCCTGCAGATTAAGTTTTGGCAAATTATGTGTTTTAATGAACTTATTTTGAGAGAATGAATGAATGAATGAATGAATGAATGAGAACTCTCAACCTTTATTTAAAAGTAAATTTACTAGGAACTTCTCTCTAAATCTGTTAAAAGCCATAATGAAGGTGGGGGAAGGGACAATTGTAATTCAGTGAAATAAATACAAAATTGGATGTATAAACTCTGCAATGAGAAATACAGGAGGGAATCTAGTAGTGGACTTATTTCTCTGGAGTGATGTTTGAGATAACTCTTAAGAGAGAAGTCACTGTTTTCCACGTAGACAAGGAGTTGAGAGGGCAGAACAAAGTTTCATACTGTGGTCAGGAATGTCCTAAAAAGTGCCATGGAATACTGTGGAATCTTAGAAGTTTAATGAGTTCATTATGTTAGAAGTCTTATGGCTTTTTCTTTTCTTTTTCTTTTTTTTTTTTCTGACAGAAGAGCCAAGAGATGATGTTATGCAGGTGGTTTGGAGTTAGCTCATGCAGGCACTGAAGGCATGTGAAAGAGTTTTAAGTTGTGTCTTGTAGTTGCTATCTGCTAAGCTCTAGTACAGCAGCAACCATGCCTGCCTCACTCAAGTGGCAATCCAGAGGGCTGGGAGAGTGTCTGGCACACTGTAGTTGCTTAGGGTGTTTTTATTAAGTGAATGAGTTAGGAGCAGTTGAAGGAATTTGAGGAAAGGAATAACCCATTAACATTTGACTTTTAGGACTGTCACTGACAGCAGGACAAACATGGAAGAGAGACGTGTATGGTTTCAATGACTACTTTAACAAATTGCCACAAAGTTAGTGACTTAAAACACCAATTTATCTTATAGTTCTTTAGGTCTGACATCCAGCACAGGTCTCACTGTACTGAAGTCAAGGTATGGGCAGTACTGTATTCCTTTCTGGAGGCTGGAGGCGACAAAATCCCTTTCTTTGCCTTTCCCAGCCTCTAGAGGCTGCCCATTTTTCTTGGCTCATGGCTCTCTTCCTCCATCTTTCTCCAGCCACATTGCATCTCTCTGACCAGTCTTCCATCTTCACATGTCTCTAACCACAGACCAGAAATGTTATTTGATTTTAAAGGCTCATGTGATTAGATTGAGGCTACCTGAATAATCCAGGTCCCTTTTTTTGTGTTGTTGTGACTAATATGACAAAGCTCTGCAATAGGATTTAATGTGTGCCTTATCCAGGCTCCTAAAACACTTCTCATGCAATCCTCCATGCTTTTTCTTTTCTGCCTTCTGCTGGTTGAATGTAGAGGGATTTGGCACAGTACTTGGAGGCACTGAGGGATGGCAGGGTCTCTAGCCAGAAGCAGCAAGAACCCTAAGAGGAGCAGAGATCCCTACCAAGCACATTGCACCTGATTTGCATGAGAAATAAAGCTTTTCTTGTGTGAAGCCACTGAAATTTGCAAAGTCTTTGCCAGAGCAAACACTCTAACCTGACCTTGGAATTTGAATGTAGTGATAGGGTGTTGATGATGTAACAAAAATACAAATCAGTGCAGGTGGCATTGGCTTAGTGTTTGGCCCATGGGCAGGATCCTTCTATTAGGGGCTGGAAATAAAGTGTGTTATAAAGGGGAACATTTTTTGGTAAGTTGCTGTCTGGAATAACTTGGAAGGCAGGCATTATGCCTAAGGATCTCTACAGTTTAACACAATGATTCTTAACCTTGGCTGCATTTGAAAATCACCTGAGGAATTTAAAAAACTTATTCCTACTCAAAGACCACTCCCAGAGATTCTGATTTAATTAAATGGTTTCTGTGTATGTGCTGAGGGGAGGGGGACATTAGTATTATTTCACAGCTAGGATTGAGAACCAAAGCTCTAGGGCAAGGATCAGCAAACTCTTTCTGTAAAAGGCCAGATAGTAAGTATTTTAGGAGTTGGCCTTGGGAGTAATTCTATCTCTCTTGCAATTATTCAACTCTGCTATTACAACATGAGAGCAACCATGACAACAGGTAAGCAAATGGTTGTGGCTGTGTTCTAAAAAAACTTTATTTATAAAACAGGCAATGGGCTGTTTTTTATATGCAGGCCATATTTTGCTGATCCATCTCTAGGACAGTGATTCTCAAACTTTTTATTCTCAGGGCTGTTTTACCCTTTTACAAACTATTGAGGACCATAAAAATCTGTTGTTTATAGGTTATATCTAGCAAAAATTACCATTTAAAATTGAAATAAACATTTAAAAAATAATGAATTGAAAATAGTAAGTATCATGTTAACATAAATAACATTAAAGAAAATTAAAATTGTCATATAATGGATATATTTGTGGTATACATAGTGAGGTTTTGCTACATGTAAAGTGATCAGATCAGGGTAATCAGCGTAGCCATCATCTCAAACGTTTATCATTTATTTGTGTTGGAAACATTCAATATCCTCCTCTTAGTTATTTGAAACTATGTATTATTGTTAACTATAGTCATTCTACAGTGGTATAGAACACAAAGAACCGACTTATCCTATCTAGCTATAATTTTATATCTTTTAATGAATCTCTCTTTATCCCCTCTCCCCCTCCTCTTCCAGCTAATAGTATACTCTGTTTTCCATTTTACTTCGATGAGATCAACTTATTTTTTACTTTCAACATATAAGTGAGAACATGTAGTGTTCAACTTTCTGGTCAGCACCAGAAAGTGGTTTATTTTGCTTAACCTGACTTCCAGTTCCACCGATGTTGCTGAGAGTGACAGGATTTCATTCTCTTTCATGGCTGAATAGTATTCCATTGTTTGTGTATATACATGTATATACACATACATATATATACCACATTTTCTTTATCCATTCATCTGTTGTTGGACACCTAGGCTGATTCTGTATCTTGGCTCTTGTAAATAGTGTTGTAACAAACATGGAGGTACAGATGTCTTTTTGATACACTGACTTCCTTTCCTTTGGATAAATGCCCAGTAGTGGGATTGCTGGATCATATGGTAGTTCTATTTTAGTTTTTGGAGGAACCTCCATACTCTTCTTCATAGTGGTTGTACTAGTTTACATTCCCACCAAAAGTGTATAAAAATTTTATTTTCTCTGCAAATAACGTATTTTTAGGATAATTGTATTTGCAAAATAAATAGTAAAAAGAACAGCATTGTTTTACATCTTTGCAAAACTCTATATTGTCTAGCTTAATAGAGGACATTTAGATTCTTATTTGCTTCTTCATCCATTCTGTTGTGATATGTTGTCTTAGTTGAAATAAGTGAAGAAAATCTAGTCCCATATAGATGTGTAGGTATTTCTTGTTGGAAGAACAATACTCCTTCTTTTGAAGGAATATTTTAATAGTCTTTTCAGATAATTGTTGACATTCTTTTGTATTATATCATGACTCAAAAATGATAATTTTATAAAAGTATATTGCAGTGTGGAACTGAAACCATATCAATAAACTTTTCACACTCTAGTACATTAAATCCACTTTAAATGGATCCTTTACCTATGCATGATTTTATAATATCTTGTATTGATTATTTGGAAAATATTATTTCACTGAGTTATGTAATAGGCACATTTCATTATGTAATATTTTTAAAAATAACATTTGTTAATATCACCATGGATCTCATAAAAATTCTTTAAGTATTCAGAAGCTGTCAAGCTCATAGTAGTGGATACAAGTTTTCCAAAATTCTAATTTTCACTTGAAAGCTCAGATTTTATCATTGGCACCAAATACTGTCAGGTTGTTTGCCTTCAAGTGACAGGCTCACTTCACTTATTTTCAAGAAAATGACTGCCAAATATCCAAGTATGAATAACCATATTTTGTTTATCACTTGTTCTTTCAAGCAAAAATGGTATTCCACAAAAAAGAGACAAGTTCAGTTTGCAACTCAAACAATCACACATTGCTTTTCCTCAAGACAACCATTGTACTTGGGTATGCAGCAGAAGTGCTTTGTGTTCTATCCTTGTGGTCCCACAGAATACTTAAAAGATTTATAACTCAAGTGTTGAGCTTTAATAAAATGCATAATGTTTACCTGTTTCATCAGGGTATTCTTAAGCAAGAGTTTTTAAACCTGTGAGATCCTGGTGATGAAAGTGATGCAATGACATAATAAAATGATATGATACAATATGGTAATTTTGCCTTGATTTATGCTAAAGAACCGATATCATTTGGCTGTGTCCCCACCCAAATCTCATCTTGAATTGTAGCTCCCACAATGCCCACATGTCATGGAAGGGACCTAGTGAGAGGTAATTGAATGATGGGGGTGAATGTTTCTCATGACAGTGAATAAGTCTTATGAGGTCTGACGGTTTTATAAAGAGAAGCTCTTTTTCTTGTCTGTTGCCATCCGTGTAAGATGTGACTTGCTCCTCCTTGCTTTCTGCCATGATTGTGAGGCCTCCCCAGTCATGTGGAACTGTGAGTCTATTAAACTTCAGTTCTTTATAAATTACCTGGTCTTGGGTATGTCTTTATTAGCAACATGATAACAGACTAATACAAGCACCAACAGTTTTACTCACCATTGCTTTGGCACCGTTGGTGCAAATGTCAATACAGTGGAAAAAACAAGTACATCTTAATATTATTATGAAAATAATTTTGACCTCATGGATCCACTAAAAGTGTCTTCGGGATTTCCAGAATTGTGCAGATTACACTTTGAAAACTGCTGCTTGCGGGGGTTTGTTTTAAAAGAACCACAGTGTTACTGTGTCATAGCTCTTATTGGCCTCCTTTGGTAAGGTGTTTCAAGAAAGAGATGAACTCAGAAAGAAATGGCTAGTTTCCAAGCCAGATGGAAAACAATAGAAAATATCCAGACTTGAGTGAACAATGGTGGAAATCCATCTGCTTCTAGATCCCACACAGAACCACAAGGCCCAGAAAGACTTT
This sequence comes from Macaca mulatta, assembly GCF_049350105.2. Classification (NCBI taxonomy): domain Eukaryota; kingdom Metazoa; phylum Chordata; class Mammalia; order Primates; family Cercopithecidae; genus Macaca; species Macaca mulatta. The sequence continues at coordinate 114,316,779 of NC_133410.1, read as the reverse complement.
TTAGCTGAACAATATGACTTAGCTACAGATCTGATTAATAGACAAAGAGACCTGGAGAGAGGGAGAGAAAAGAGAAAAGACCTGAGAGTTGTACGAGGAAGCAAATACAACAGAAGCCTACTAAGATTTCAAAGAACTTGTATTGTCAAGAAATCCAAAATATCTGATTAAAACAACTTTGACTGTTTGACCTATAAAATCACCTTTTTGCTTTGGCTACACTCATTTCAGCTGTGTCCAAAAGGAATAAATAAACAATAAGAACTTCTAAAGGGAAAAGCTTGAGGGTCAAGCAAGAAAAAGACAAAAGACTTATTTCCAGAGAGCAGAATTAAAGTTTAATCTACAAATTTATCATCTCCCCAGGCTAGGGGATATCACGAAGCCTGCCAAACAGGATTGTAGAATTATAGTGTCCTAGTGAACATGTACATCCCCTGATTCCTTTTTTCTGAATGGAGTTTTAATTGCAGTTATGCTGTCCCTGCGCCACCACTGTATATAGAGCAAGCCCATAACCAAACTCCACTCTCCCTCCGCTCAGCTGCCTGCCAGATACAAGGGTCTGGGGGGAATTCTAAGCTAATAGGAGGTGGTGTAACCACGAGATGGAAGAAGCCTGGTCACCTGAATGAAGCAGATCCTGTCCAACCAACCTGTGCTGGATTGTGACACGAACAAGGAATGTATGTTTATTGTGCTAAACCATTGAGATTTTGATTCCAGCATTTGCCACAAACATTCTTTATTACAACACTGAGATGACTCTGAATAATACGGAAGCTATTCCATTGATAAGCTCAGAGGAACTGAACTATGGCAGTGGCAGAAATAAGAAGAAATACATATTTTAGAGGTAGAATCAATAAGCTATCACTAGTGGGATATGAGAGCAGAATGAGGTAGGGTAAGGAGTCTGGGATGTGTTCCAGCTTTCTATCTTGGGTTGAAGTGGGTGGAGTTTTGGATGGCACTCAGAACAACCCAGTGAATTTGTCCAATAGGCAAGAGCTTGGGACAGAGATGTGGAAAGCAGGCACATATAGGGCAATCATCAGCTTATAGGTGATGGTTGAAGCCATGAGGCAGGAGGAATAGTGGATAAAATATTTTGGGAAGACAATTCAGAGGGAGAAGAGCACAGAGGTTGTTTGATGAACAGCAGAGAGAGCAGAGTCTGCAAAAAAGTGAAAATAAACCCTCAGAATGGAAAAAAAAAAAAAAGGCAGAAAAGGATAGGTCACAGAAACCAAATTAGAATTAAAGCACACTTTAAAAACACTTTAAACACTTTAAAAGAACACTTTTAAGAATTGTGAAATGATAAAGAATCATATTTCAAAGAGGTAAAATATAATCAGAGCTAAATATTTATGAAATTTTAGAATTAAAAGAGTATGGGTGATCTTCATGAAGATAATTTCAATGGAGCATTGATACAAAATTCGGATTATTATGTGATAAGTGTCTTTTGATTTTATAAATGAAAAAACAGAAGGGTTACATCTTGACCAAGATTGACAGCACATGTTGGAGCTTTGCTTTGAATTTTTGCCTGTTCAACACCATAACCCATGCTCTTCCATTCTTCCAAACTGAATCTGAAAACCTCACTTAGGTAATAGGTGGATTCAGATAAAATTTTGATTATAATCTTGCTAAAGCCAGGTAAAATAGAAGGCTATTGAAATCATAGGATTGATATTTTCAGAGAGGAAGGTGTAGAGAGGTGACTAATGTTCTATCGTATTTCTGAGAGGATTCTTTCTTTTTCTCTCTCTCCTCCCTCTTTTTATTCTCTTGAGCAGATTCTATTGATAATATTGGTAACCAGGAGTTAAGTTTTTTAACATGAATAGGTTAAATGTTATATTGTGGGTATAAATTTTATATTCATAGCACGAATATAAAAATCAACTACTTATGACTATTTACACTGGCTTAGGGACAAAGGTGGTAAGAGCTGTTGGCCACAACTATCTGATCTATATCTGCGTCTTATTTTTAACAATGGGGCTATTTTGGTTTTAGAACATAGGATGTCTGAATCTTCTAAAATCACTTCTTCCTAAAATTGTAAGGTGGCAGTTGACTGATACAACTTTTTCTCTCATATAAAACTAATTGACAAGATCAAAGACTGCAAGAGTTTGAGCACTACCTTCACATTTACCAGAGGATTTGGTGGCAATTCAGTATTTAAAGTATAATCTCCAAACAAGCTAAAAACAGAGGCAAACATTTTTAGGAGATTTATCCTATGATCTTCTTTTCATTAATAAACATAAAGGTTTATGTTACCCTAAATGCTATCATAGAACAGTATTTCAAAATAAGTACATTAGCAAATTAAATGAAAGACATGTCAAAACCTGAAGCAGCATTTATTCTTGTGAGCCAAGGTGTCTACAAATTTTGTACAGGAAATGTAACTTTTCTTCACTTGATACAGTGACATTTTGTATGTGCTGAAATTTTGAAATACTGTGCACTGACATGTTTCACAATGAGCCTTCCAGAATTTTGAGGCATTTGAGGGGACACATACTCAGTGGTTGTCTGGGTCAATACTGCCTTAGTGAGAACATTTGCACATTCTCACAATTGTAAAGTTTCCCCACTATTTTTGTGACCAATACTACTGTAAATATATTTGGCTTTTTACAGTTCACAGGGTATTAATAAGCTGCAGTACTATGTACATTTAATAAGTCATAAACAGCATTCATTACCTTGGTATATTATTAAAAATGAAATTTTGTATGAAATGAAGAAAAGTAATTGGCATTATTCAAATCCATTACTTATTAAATTTTACCTTTTTTGTACAAATGAACCTTTCTTGGCATGTACTGATTTCCTAATCTGGAATGCATGCTAACATATTTTCATTTAGATATCTTATTTTTGGTAGCGAAGTACCTTCCAATTTGGGACTCAGAACATTCAATTTAGAGTATACACAAAGTCAAGAATACATACAGTCAGCATTATTAAACATAAACCTTGATACTGCCCGACTTTAGTTGCAATTTTTTGATAGCATAATTCAGTGTTATTTGTCCCCTTTGCATTTCTATAGCAACTATTTCTGTGAAAGTTATGTGTTTGGTTGAAATTTTCTGGAGCAGAAAAGAATCATTTGTAATTTTTATTTGAAGGTTGTTTTGCAGTGATGAGGAATTGAGAGATGCCCTTCATTGTATGCAAAATTATTTTTAAAAGCCCTCTACCCTACACATACACACGTGTGTGCACACACATCTTCATGTCCAATGTTATAGATATTAAGTACCATCTAATTACTCATATTCTCTTAAAACAGGGTAGCAGATCATAGATAATCACTTTTTAAAAATTAGTTAATTGAAAGAAGACAATCTAAAAAGAGAGGAAAAACACCTAACTCCATCCTGAAATTTCATGTTATTTTTGAATTGCATATGAGAATTTTTGTAAAAGATAGGTTGAAAAATGTACCTATTACCTGCCACTTACACATTTAATGTAAGAGATAAGGTAACGTTTTAAGAGACACTATTTGGCAATACACACTACCACACAGAAAATTTAAAGAAAACAATAAAGCTTAAGAAAAAAAATAAATAAATAAACTTAATTTTGTTTCCAAATCAAGCTTATTTCTATAGCAGTTTTAAAACATTTTGTTTGGTTGTTCTCATCAAGACTTTCTATCCTATTCTAATAACTAATTAAGAGAGCCCTAAAGCTTTCTGCTTTTGTAATGTAACATTTGAAGAGATAGATTTCTAGAGAATATTTTCCAAATCTGTTATACTCTGGAAGAACAGTATCATAGCTTCTGAATTTCTTCTCAAATGTCAGTATGGTTTAACACAAAGGCAATGAAAATAGAAAACTTACATGCTGATTTTAAGTTCTACATATCTGAAATTCTTAGGCAATAAACATGTTTGTAGACAGGTAAAACTAATAAGGCTAAAACTTTGGTTTTTAAAATTAGAACAGTTACTATCTTTTATTGTCATTAGTTATATATATTAAAGTCAAATGAAAGAGCTATTTGGTAATTTTATAATACTGATTTCATTCATTAATTTAACAAGTATGAATTGATTATTTACTCTGTGACAAGATATTATTACCTATATCCCTGGATGCAGAACAAAGGGTTAGCCTCTTAATAGTTTCGGAAACATCACGATTAATCCTGGCTGTCATGGTAAAGGAAAACCATTTGGTGCATATACTGAGTAAAATTTTAAAAAACACAGAAAACAAAAACTGTATATCAATGAGTAACAAAAACTACAATTTAACTGGGTTGGGATCAAAGGTTGTAAGAGCTGTTGGCCACAACTATCTGAAAAGAAACCAAAATGTCAAGTTGACCTCTTAATGGTAACTGGGTAAATACCAAGGTTCAGTGGTTTGCTCTTGATGCACATCCAAACATTTGGACATCTGTCCAATATTTTTAGCTAGAGATTTTTACTAACGTAGTTTTTAAAAATGTAAAATATGTGACTTGCTATAGAACATTCATGGTCTATTTTTATCATATTAAATGAAAAAGTTCCATGTTTTGAATGCATTTCATTTTCTTAAGTTCATAAATGAAAGTAGCATGACATTATTTATGAGTCATTTTTGATAGCAAAAATTCCGTATTGTGAATTCAGAACTGAAGAGTAAGAGAAAATAAATAAGTTGTTACAGACTGTGATGCAGTTTGTGAAAAAACAAAATGGTTGGAGTGAATCATAGTGACTGGGGCTGGGATAAGGGTAGGAAAGAGGTCAAGAAGGACCAGTGTGAGAAGGTAACACATGAGCTGAGATTTGAAGGATGAGTCCTGGGAAGAACCAGGAAAGATTCTTCTAGGTAAAGAGAACGAAATATAGCAATATGAGGTGAAAGGAACTTCATTAAGAAAAGGTCGGGGGAAAGCTTAAACTCCCCTGAATAGGATCTTTCCGACATAGATTATTTTCTATCAGGTGGAGAGTGCTCTGCTATGCAGCAGGACAGCCTAGGTCCAGCAACAGTAATCGACCATCCCCCAATCCCAGATGCTCTAAACCACTAGGTTCATTTCTCACTCACTCTATGTGTCCATTGCAGGGTGGCTAAGTGCTGTGCTCTGCATCCTCCTCTCTCCAGGACCCACGCAGACAGAGTAGTCACTATCTGGAACACAGCAGTTTTGGTGACAAAGCAAAAAGAGAAAGCGTGGCAAATTGCGTACAGGCTCTTAAAGGTTCTGAAAACTTCCACTCACACTTCATTGGCCAAAGCTGTGACTTATCTCCAGTCAGCAAGGAAGTGTAATTCTCCAGTGTGCCCGGAAGAGGAGTAGAACTGGAAATATGAATGAGTGACAGTAGCATCTCCTAGAGGGGGTCCGTGAGCAACCTGGAATTGTGTGTACATTTGTGTGTGTGTGTGTGTATGTGTGTATGTGTGTGTCTGTGTCGGTATGCGCTTGTCTCTGGGGAGAAGATCCATTTCTTTAATCAGATTTTCAAGGGATCTGTGACACGACAACGATTAAAAACCACTGGACCAGTTGAAAACTGCCATGTAAACAGATAATTGCTATACAAGACAATTTGCAGCATGAGTGAGAGGCTGAAATGATTAAAGAATTGTGCTTCTCTGTGTGTTTGTGTGTGTGCGTTTGCACACATGCATGCTCACACATGGTGACAAGGAAAAAGCTGAGCCAATGTGTAGACTGAAATGTAGAAGGCAGAGTTCAGAGAGTGATAGATTAAAGACACCAAAGTGTGAGGGGACATGCCTGATGTAATGAGGTCCCTGAAGATGCCTGAGGAGATGGTGTCCAATATTCTCTAACTTCAGGGATTTGAAGAGATTACTCTTCTTTGACTTAGAAGAAAGGGAGGGAGAAGCTAGGTGTCCTCATGGGTCAGTTTGCTGACGGAGGGGAAGCAGAAGAGCTCTATTTTGTCTGTGATATATGAGCAAGGTCATCTGCTTAGAATGAGGGGATTGTAGAGCATGTTAATAGTTTGGAACAGCTGTAAGGGAAATCTGAAACTGAGCTGACTGGGGAGAAATAAAAGGACCGCCAGTAGCACAGAGGGCCCAGCTGATGCTGGAGAACATAGATTTGTCAGAGTGCCAGTAAATGGAGTTATGTGATTTTTCTCTGCCCATGCTCAGCTGCCTGGAAGCAGGAGTTGAGAAAGTTAACAGTTGGATCGATGCAGGGCTGGGGATTGGCAGGGCAGGTGCAGCAACATGTTTTACTTATAATTTGAAGTTCAGGAGTCTGAACAGGCAAAAAGAACTAATTTTGCCTCTAATTTTAAAAGATAAGTTGGTAAATAATGGCGATAATGGTGAGAAGAAGCTATATATAGAGAGCTATCACCTGTAGTTATCCTTTGTGAGTTGCTATTCTTGCTCCCTGGAGTTCACAACTGATGTAACTACTATAACTATGGCTAAGGATAAGTAGTGTAGCTTATTTCTTATTGCTTAAGTAAAATTAATCATGCTTCAGCCACATGAGATTTTTTTTATGTTCCTAATACTCCCTTATTCCTCTGGTAAAATCTGGCAGAAGGAAGGTAAGAGAAAAAAAATTAAAGCCCTAAAAATATAATTACATACTCAGAGACAGAATCGCTTAGCTAAGCATCTTGCTATTAATTAGTACGTTGTAAATTTTGCTGCCTTGGCTGATACTAAGTCATCGTATTTAGAAGACCCATTAAATGAAGACAAAAGAAAAACATCTGGAGTAGCTTAGCTCCGAAGTAGACCTCAGGCTGAAATAGCATTGTATTGCATTTCTCTGTTCCCAGTTGCCTGCCAAATTCCCCAATTTCCCTGATTTCTGTGAGGTTACATCATAAACATTTGATAAAAAATAGTGTTGCTCTTCATAAAGGCTACATATGCACACTGAAGGCAAACACAGCCCTGATAGTAATTCTGGATTACTGAACAACATTCCATAGGCTCTGTCATTTTATTTTCCATTTCTTCAGAACAGAGGTTTCATCTCTTAAATATTGATGACTGACAGGTGAGGTGAGCAAGCCAAATGTGATCATTTAGAATTGCATTTGGGGCTGAAAGTAAATGTGACTTTTCACATCCTTCCTCAACACAAAGGATTTAGCAGGAGGCAAGCGTGTTAAAATTCTAAAAGGAGATTATTGCTGCAAATGGCTTTTCCCCAGAAGACCCTCTCTCAGAATTTCAGTTGTTGATAACTAGCAGGTTTTATCTCTAAGAACTAAGATCATTTTCTCATCACTTCTGGCCTGCCAACTTGTAGACTGTCTTCAGCTGAAGCAGTGCTGCCAGAAAGAATAACTGGAGAAGTTACTCAACTCTATTTATTTTAGAGTATGATAATTTGAGGGAAAATTAAAATTGTCAGTTTTCCATTACACCCTCAAGCTCTCAGTGCTGGTTATCTCATCAGACCTAAAAAACATACTTTGGCGGAAAATTGTGTAAACAGACAGAAAAGCCAAGAAAAATAAGGAACTAATGTCTCATCAAGGGCCACATGGTATGTTTAGGGCAGAGCTGAGCACCTGAACATCCTTACTGATCTGACCTGAGGACTTCCTGCTGGAGTCCCAGGACAGGGAGATGTGTAAATGCTGAGTATCTGAAGTAAACACTGGGCAGTTATCTGAGGTCTGCTTATGTAAGTGGCAAGGACAATGGATTTTTTTTTTTTTTTTTTTTTTTTTTTTTTGCGACGGAGTCTTGCTCTGTCGCCCAGGCTGGAGTGCAGTGGCCGGATCTCGGCTCACTGCAAGCTCCGCCTCCCGGGTTTACGCCATTCTCCTGCCTCAGCCTCCCGAGTAGCTGGGACTACAGGCGCCCGCCACCGCGCCCGGCTAGTTTTTGTATTTTTTAGTAGAGACGGGGTTTCACCGTGTTAGCCAGGATGGTCTCGATCTCTTGACCTCGTGATCCGCCCGTCTCGGCCTCCCAAAGTGCTGGGATTACAGGCTTGAGCGACCGCGCCCGGCCTGACAGTGGATTTTTAAATGTTCACATTTTGACCTGCAATGACCTGTAGCAGAGGCCTAGGGACTCTGAGCGCTCTGAGGGCAAGGATGCTGTAGAGTTCATCTTTGTATACCTGGCCCCAAGCCCAGTGGCTGGCATAAGACTAGAAACCCAATCAACGTTTAAGAAATTCTGAATAAATTCAGATCCTTTAAAAATGTTGTCGGCAGGGCTTGGTGGCTCACACCTGTAATCCCAGCACTTTGGGTGACTGAGGTGGGCAGATCATGAGGTCAGGAGATCGAGACCATCCTGGCTAACACGGTGAAACCCCATCTCTACTAAAAATACGAAAAATTAGCCGAGGTTGGTGGCGGGCGCCTGTAGTCCCAGCTACTCCAGAGGCTGAGGCAGGAGAATGGCGTGAACTCGGGAGGCGGAGGTCGCAGTGAGCCGAAATCAGGCCCTGCACTCCAGCCTGGGCAACAGAGAGAGACTCTGTCTCAAAAAAAAAGAAAAAAGAAAAAAAAAAAGTTGTCGGATCACCTCATTTCTCTACTCAGAATGCTGCAGTAGCTTCTCATTTCTCTCGAGGTAAAAGTCAAAGACCTGACAGATCTGGTCCTGGCTGCCTCCTCTCGCTTCCCAATTCTCACCCCCACTCACCCTCCGGTGGTTCCTTATCCACAGGAGGCAGCTCCCTTTGCACTGGCTGTTCTTTAAGCCTGGACTCTTACTCTACATACCTAACAGGCTTCCTCCCTTATTTTCTTTAAATTTTGTTCATATGTCACCTTTCATTGAGTAATAGTTCCACTGTCCTTTACAAAAATTGCAGCTCTGTTACACCCCCCGCCCATTCACATGGTGATCCTGCTTAACCTGCTCCATCTTTTCATAACACCATTTCTAACTCTAAATTACCATAACATTTACTATTATTATGTTTATATTTTGTTGTCTCTCTCCTTCTAACAAGGGCAGGGATTTGTCACTTCTGTTCAGTTACTCCCAGTGTTTCAGCCAGTGTCTGACACATAGAGGATGCTTTGCAAATAATTGTATGAATAAATGAACAAAGCTGGATTAGTGAAGCAAGTGAGTGGACGTGTCTCATGGTGAAAGAGATGCACTCTTAAAGATGGGTGTAAAGGTTAAAGGGACCATTAGTTTTGGTAAATCTATAGAGGTGTGCACTCATTTTCATATTCAAAAGCCCTTGTAATTCCAGACAAACTTTGTCAACCTCCAGACTCAAAGCTACGGACTTTCAACCTGTTAACTGTGAAGTTCTCTTGGTAAGAATGTGTGGTTCAATTCTTGATGAATTCAGACAGTGAGCACACGTGTGGATTGGTGTTTCTCAAAGTAGACTTATGAGGCCCCTGAATTAGGAACACTTGCTAAGTACTGTATTCCAATTCCCCAGCCCTATCCAGTTTACTGAGTGATTGTTAAGGATTAGATCTCCAAGTGACTCAAATGCATGCTAAAATTAGAGAATTATCAGTACATAAAAATCTGCCAAAAGTGATGAGACTATAACAGAACAAGATTCCCCTGCTGTAGTATAATTGTTCCACATGATGTTGATAAGATTGCAGTTAGAAAAATAGTGTTCGTTAAAATAATGAAATAAGGTAATACTGAATTAAATGGGTTTTTAAGTAACAGGAGTTCACAGAACCTTTAATACGCTGACATCATCATGTGTTCCCAAGAGCAGGCTAAAGTATGTAGTGTCACAGATTTATTCCATCATGAACATCTCTTTTTAGGTAACTCATTAGCTTTTGGGGTTTTTTTGAGGTTTTTTTTTTTTTTTTTTTCTTTAAAGAAAAAGTCTGAGCACTTCTGTTATACATAATCTCTAATATTTATTCCTGATTCTAACATTCTATAATTGTCTATATTTGTTTTCTCTCTTGTCAACTACCCTTAGTTTATAATCTAGTTGCAGCTTTTTACACCTAAGAAAAAATATGAAATAGTATTTCTATGTTTCATGGTGTCTAGGACTTATCCTTGCAAACGAGAAAGGTATTTGTGTGTGAGAGACACACACACGTGCACACACACACACACACACAGAGATTGTGAATGAGAATAAAGTAAATGCCAGTCCAGAGAGATGACACAAAGAAGCCTGTATATGGTGCACTTAAGTGAGTGAATCTGCTTGCTAAAGTAAAATTTGGTAGATTTGTAAGTAAGGGTTCTGCCTTTTGTATAAAGTGCTATATGTTAGTGATATACACATATAAATATCCCACCAGGTATAAGCACACGTGGGGCCTGGTTTTTCTGTACTGATTACCATTAATCTATTCCTTATGTCACTTTCCATTGCTGTGGCATGGCCTGTGGAAACAAGATAGGTGTGTGCCTGGAATAAACATATTTTTCCTTTTCTGAAAGCCGTGCGAGTTCTACAGCACATTACATCCTTCTGTGTAATGGAAGGACCCACACATGGGCAATCGCTGTCTACAGACGTAATGAACCAAGTGGGAGGTAATGAGAAGTGACTGTCACACCATCCCTAGGGCCCCCTTTCTCCCACCACACAATTACACTGTGACCCTAGAGAAACCAAGAAGACTATAACAGTCTCCCCTTTCCTAATGGTCTTAAAATCAGCCCTAGCTTGCCAGGGATAACTAAAATGCAGCATTATTCATTTGGCAGTCCAGAGGATGTCCAAGGAAATGTTTATAATATGGGAAGCAGTTCTATATCCACTCATATACTGTTTCCTCAGTGTGGACTTGGCCTCTTGCCTGAAAGATGCCAGCACATGAGGGTCCTTTCCTGTTTTCCCTTAGTGTGTGATTTTGGGGTGAGAACTGTTGCTATGTTTGTAACGAGAGTCCAGGGAGGAGGTTGGTGGTCACAGCCACATTTGTTAAAGCTTTTTTTCTTTTTAAAACTCCTTTAAATAATGATGAAAGTACAGTGATAGTAATGTATCACCCATTTTATTTCTGAGTTTTGTTTCAAGGGGAGCATTGGTTACAGCAACCAGTTGTATATGACTTACGCTTTTGGTGAGAGGGAGATGTCAGGTTGATGAAAAGGTAGAGGGTTGCCCGCTGAGTCAACTTCTAGAGAGCATACAAAAAATGCAAAAAGGTATAAGACTTAAAATTCTCTTCTTTGTCTTCATTTTGCTCTTATAGCTGAGGCTTGCCCACATTCTGGGGGAAGTCTGCCAACTGTTCCCTGAATGGTGAATGGAAACAAGCTGGTCTGCTGTGTTGCTTGGCAAAGATAGAATAGCAGCGCAGGCTTGCTGCTGGCTGGACGACACCATTTTCCACTCCTCTGCTCCTCTGCCTGCAGGAAGCCCCCAGGTGGCATTAGGGAGAATTAGTGTGTAAATTACAGGGCCTGCTAATTTCTCACCACTTCATTAGTTGACAGTTCAATGAAAGAGCTCCCCTGCCATTCACCTCACGTCTGTGGCACTGACACTTCTCATCAGCAGAAGCAGAGTTCAGTCGTGTTGTGTTGACATGCTTGTGACTTTTTGGTTCCCCTCCTCAGTGTGTGCTAGTTTATTCTCTGACCCTGTTACTAGCAATTATGTCCTTGGATGTCCTGCGACATCTACCTTAAACCTTCTTTTGGTTCAAACTTGATTTAGTGTCACCAGGAAAAGGTAGAAATTGCTCTTGATCCCGTCCATACCTTTTTACAGAATGGTTTCAAACTGTGCCACAAAGAAAGGAAAAATAAAAATAATACCCTATATAAAAATAACTGTTCTCCATAATATTCTTCATAGCTAGTATTTTTTGAGTGTTTATTCTGTGCCAGACATTGTTCTAAATAGTCCAGAGTCTGTTAAATCTTGTGTGTGTGTGTGTGTGTGTGTGTGTGTGTGTGTGTGTTTTATTGTTTGTTTTATTCAGGAGAAATCTGAGGCGCAGAGAGGTTAGGTTTATTGCCTAGGACACACAGCATTTGAATATTGGAAGTTTGGATCCACAACCCACACTCTAAGTACTGGAGCATTTTGCCTTACTTAGCCAATTACTTAGTTAATTCCTGAATTCATTCAAACTTTCATGAAGCACCAGCTATGTATAACTTACTATGCCAGAGTTTCTTAGCCTATCAATCCTTCCATTTCCATCGGTGAGAAGCTATTTGTTGAGTGCTTCCTATCTCCCCAGGGATATGCTCATGTAGATACGAGAGAAATGCAGGGTGGGACCTTACCATCAGAAAATTGAAGTACATGTAGATAGTTGACAAACTTTTCTCTCTAAAGGGCCAGACCCAAAATACTTTTGACTTTGGAGGTCACATGGTCTCTGTCCCAACAAGTATGAAGCAGCTGCAAAGATTATCTAAATGAATTAGTATGTCTATTATGATAAAACTTCACAAAAAATTAGTACCAGACCATATTTGTCCCACAGGCTGCCTGCTGTGAAGGACAGAAGAAGCCCGAAGAAAAATAGGGGACCATAAATACTGATGGTACAACTGAGAGTGAAGCTTGTGCATTACTGCCTGTCCACGTCTGTGAGGTCAGTGAAATAAGGTGTCAGGGAGCAAGAAGAGCTGTGTGCATTTTGGTAATTAGGCAAATTATTTCTAGAGGAGGTGGAGCAGGAGCCTTCCCTCCAGAATAGGAGGTATTTGACATATACTTGTGAGGTTGTTAGGTGGGTTTCAGTAACTGCCATAGTTCTTATTACTATGTCTGTCAGGCAAGTGGGTTATCTAATGTCCATTTTCCTCTCCTTCCTTGTTAACAGAACCCAATTTTTGTTTGGTGACACTACAGGTTCAGCAATGGCTCATAGTTGATAACAGTAAGTCTTGATAATTGTGTTCTCAATTTTCCTGCCTCTTTTGCAGTTGAAAGTGGTCATGTGACCTAGTTCTGAACAATTAGAAGTAGGTTTACCTGCTGGGTAGAGTCAGGAGGGACTCTTGGGAAGCCTTTCGCTTGTCTGATCAAAGGAACAGAAAAGTTAATGTCACACTTCCCTTATATTTTGTTGCCACAAGTTTAAACATGAAGATGAATTGGGACAGACATCCTGGGGCCTTGAGGGAACAAGCCAACATGTTATAGATGGAGAATGAGGACAAAGAAAAAGAGCCTGGGCCTCTGATGACTCCAGGGAGCTACTACATGGGTGCTGCTGCCACCCTCTAGCCTTCTCATTTTAACAGTTTACTACTTTTATAATAATTATTATTATTGATTTAAGTCACTGTTAGTTGAATAACGAATGTGTCTTTAAAAATATTTCAGGAAAAGTTAACTAGAAATTACTTACTTCTAGAAATTTCCCATCATCTTAGATAATTCAGAAAATTGTACTAAATCAAATGAGAATTGTTTCTAATTCCTTTCACTTTCTTAGTAATCTTTCTTCACAATATACTACTAAGGAGAGAAAAGTACATTACAGACAAATATTAGCCTATTTTTCTTTTAAATATCATAAATGTCTTAAGAACAAAAGTAGTAGTGGTTGTGTCTGGGTAATTGACACTAGCTGTTGGAATTAGTGTGTTTTTTTGTTCTGCTTTGTTTTTCTAACTTTTCTATAGAAAATATATAAATGAAAAAATTTAAAATCATACTAAAAAAATCAAACTAATTTTATTTTTAATGCAAGTTTCTTTTCTGACTTATACTATTTCCCTAACCTAGTTTTTCCTTTGGCTAAGCTCATTTCTTTTTAGTTTTTTTCCCATGTTGTTTTTTGTTCATTAATTGTATACTGTGCCTGCTTGCCTGCCTTCCTTTCTTTTTCCTCCCTTCCACCCTCCTTCCCTTCTGATATGCTTTGGCTGTGTCCCCACCCAAATCTCATCGTGAATTGTAACTCCTATAATCCTCACAGTCATGGGAGGAACCCGGTGGGAGGTGATTGCATTATGGGGGTGGGTCTTTCCTGCACTGTTCTTGTGATAGGGAATGAGTTTCATGAGATCTGATTATTTTAAAGAGTTCCCCTGCACAAGTTATCTCTCTTTTTGCCTGCTGCCATCCATTTAAGACATGCCTTTGCTCCTCCTTGCCTTCTGCCATGATTGTGAGGCTTCCCCAGCTACATGGAACTGTAAGTCCAACTAAACCTCTTTCTTTTGTAAATTGCCCAATCTTGGACATGTCTTCACCAGCAGCATGAAAATGGACTGATCCTCCCTCCCTCCCTTCCTCTACTCTCCTTCCCTCCTTTTTTCTTTCTTTCAACAAGTTCTTGCTTTGTCACTCAGTCTGGAGCACAGTGCTGTGAACACAGCTCACCAAAGCCTTGACCTCCTGAACTCAAGCCATTATTCCACCTAAGTCTCCCAAGTAGCTAAGACTACATGCACCCACCACCACACCTGGCTAATTTTTGTATTTTTAGTAGAGACAGGGTCTCGCCATGTTGCTCAAGCTAGTCTTAAACTCCTGGGCTCAAGTGATCCTCCTGCCTTGGCCTTCCAAAGTGCTGTGATTATAGGTGTGAGCCACCACACTTGGCCTATGTACTGTCTGTCTACAATTTTTTTTTTTCATTTGAATGCAGTCTGTGGTATGATGTTGCAAACTTCAAGTTTGTTCTTGAAGTTTGAGCCTTCTGTTGCTAAGTTTCATCAAACCATCATCTTCATTCATTCAGTAAATGTTGTTGGTGCCACCACTATTCTATGTGCTGTAGAATTAAGAGGAATGAACATTGGAAACTTTGTGCTCTTTTCTCTTCCTCCTCTTTCCTTGGACAGACATACGTCTCATCCCATAAGACCCAATATAAATGTGATTTCCTTCATAAAACCTGAAGTTATCAATTCAATGAATTATTAACTCACTCCTCTACATTTCGATTACACTATTGTTTCTAATTCTCTTTATTTTCTTATTTGGTAGTATTTGATGATATGTGTTTATTGGTATATATTCTTGCCTAGACTCTGGGTTTATCTAGGAGGGCTACTGCGTCATTTTAATCTTTGTCTGGTGTCCAACCCTGTGTTGCTCCTTTAGGCAGCCACACCCATATCTGTAGGAAAGACCATAAGCCACATAAATTGCATGCTCAGAAATGAACTTTCTGAGAATAGTGTCCTGAACCTGACCTATATTTTGCCACACCATATCTCAATTGTCAGTCACTTCTCTTGGACTCCAGTGGCACTTTGTGCTGTCCTTTATCTTCTCCCCTCCTTCAGGTATACGTCATCCCTTGTCTCTTCTAGACTTTCTCAATCATGCCCCTTCCCCAGCTTTTTTGCTTTGACACAGCTTTTGCTTGAAAGTTCAGATCCTGGAGAAAGATCTGGAGACCAATTATATTTTATACTGAGCAAGCTTTCAATTGTTACTCTATTCAATAAATAGGTGGGTGGGCAAGTGAATGCTCAGAGGAAACAGACATTTAAAAACTTAATGCTCCTTTTTTTATAGTAAGTTTGGGGTAAAAGGCAATAAAAAACAATACCATTGGCTGTTGGTGGCATTTATTGGAATGTGGGAAGGCACACAATGTAGGCCTGAAAACTCCACTGTGGCATGTGGCCAGTATACTCCTGGTCACCCAGTCCTTCTGCGTCACCATTCTTGTTGATACAGTAATCCTCTTTAAATAAGGGGGAAATAAGAAAAACACAACTCTTTGAACTCAAGTTAGATCAGGAAATTGTGGCAATTTCTGGAATGTCAAGAGTAAAAATAAGAAAGGAAGAATTAATCCTGCTAGCCCAAAATGAGAAGCTGTCACCATCAAAGCTGTAACTCTCTAAATGAATATAACACCTCTGAAAACTCTCACAACTGTGCCAAGTATTTACATGTTCTCTCTGAATGTGGCATCTACAGCAAGCGGTTTTGGTCGTGAAGCACACCATCTGTGTGATTACCCACCCCTTGCTAGAGTACTCTGAACTCAGCAGTTGTACAACAGATGCATTTAAATATACAGTATTCCTGCTCTCATAGTTCAGAATGGGTGTTAGAAACTGAGGGAAAACAACCAGCTTCCTTGAAAACTCAGACTCCATCTGACATTTTTCCAGACACCTTTTGAAACCATGTTCCATGCTATCCTGAAAGATAACAACATCGTAATAGATTTACACATAGTTAAACAGGTCAGCCTGACCCAGAACATCAGCAGCTGCTGTCATAATCATTAATGAGTCAGTTAATCCAGAAGGTGAAACCAGATCACTGTTTGGTTTTCATTCAAGTGAAGATCAGTGTAGTCATGGGAAAAACAAGGGTACGGGAGTCAGATTATAAGCAATCCAGATAGATTAAAAAATGGTTTTACTACAATTCATTACTACAACGTATTAGTAGATGTGTCTTTGAAAAGACAACACTAGATGGCTTTTGAGGAACTTATACAATTAAGAATGAAGGATTGAATTCCATCCCCCTCTTTTATGTTTGTTTAAATACTCCACGTGCATTCACCAAGGTGTTTTATTCAGGGATGAATTCATCCTAAATGCAGGACTGAGATCTAAAGTTGCATTTATCAGAATGTATGCCTTAGTAAAGGCTGTTGAGCCCTTCTGAATCATGGCCTCTCTTGCCTCCAATTGATGCAGTAACGTAATGTTCTTTCAGCTGGTCATACACCATGCTGAATGAGGGATGGATATTTCTTACATAAATAGCACAGTTTTGTTTTATTTTTTATTTTTTTCTATAGGCCCCTCTCCTGTTTTCCCCATAGTAGTGGTGTATGGGAGACAGGGATAGGGTCAACACTGAAAAACAGCACATGCCAGGAATGGACTGATATCAATAATTTAAGAAGAGCTATGGATAAAAGATGTATTATGCACATTTATGCAATAAAAGCCTGAACAGTAAATTTAACATGGCCAGAAAATAAATTGTTATTGACATTTTCCTGCAAATTCTGGGTAAGACTTGCATTGTGGTCATCATCATGAGGCACATTAACAACCTTGGGAAGACTCATTGGGAACAAGTGTTCATAGGTGGCTTGATGGTTGAGGAAGCATTGTAAGTGATGTTGTAATCATCATTTTATAAATAATACATTTAGGAAACTGCAGAGGCAGGAAGAATTAAATTGTATCAATACAGACTCCAAAGAGCCTTGGTATTGTGAGTCATAACAGCGTTGCTACTTTCTTCTGTCAGTGGAAAAAATAAGAAAAACTGAGTATTTTTGAACTCTAATTAGGTCAGAAACTGGCAGCAATTTCTGGAATGTCAAAAGTAAAAATAAGAAGTGGAGAATTAACTCTGCTAGCACAAAATGAGGAGCTGTCACCATTAAACGAACATGACAAGATGTTTTTCAGACCTGAACCGGAAGAGATGGTGCCAGGACCCTATGAAGAATCTTCACCTGCCCCAAATCAGTGATAAACAAATATGTAAGTCCCTCTCCTCTGCCCATTGTTTTAAATCTCCATCAATACATTACTCTACCTCACATGGGACTACGGATTCTGAATACATTTTTGATCAAAATAATTGTATAGACAGGGACTCTGCATAAAAAGATTTGCCACCCAGGACTGCATATACCCCAGAGGTGGCCCTGGTCTGGAAAGCCAGATTAGGGACTTTTAACTGTTTGATAATTAATAAGTAAAAACTGAAAGAATATTTAGATACTGTAACACAATCAAATTTTATTTCAGAATTGTACTATGCAGAGAGGCTGTGTGAGATGAGTTAACGGGTGAGAAAGGAGTGGTCATAGGCATGAGAATGGGCGGGGGGCAAATGTAACTGTCCTCGTGAGGCTGACTCACATTCAAGTGAAGGAATTGAGGGTCCAAACCTGGCAGGAAATGAGAATGGTCATGTCTTTAAAAGAATTTGTGATGTCTGAAAGAGAAAGATGGGTTTTGAGGGGAAAGAAAATACATTTGGAATTTTACATTTTACAACATTGGTTATTTCATTTGAATTTTGAGAATAATGACAATGGTGGAATGTCTGATGAAATTTTGGTTACACTGAAATCCAAAGATCTTTTGCTATAATTTCTCAGAAACTGTAATTAAACCTTGTAGTTTTAGAAAGTGTATTTAGACATTCAGCAGACCTGCCTTTAAGCATTTCCAAGTTAGTTAAATTAGTTCCCAAAACAAGTAGGAGAGAAATGGTTTGGTTTTCTCTGTTTAGAGCTACCTTCATCCTTATCTACATATAGCACAAATTTGAGATCCAATAGAAGACTACTGGTAAAAAGGTAACCATCAGTTCTGACTTATTTCTGCTGAGGAAAATACAATTTGAAATACATTACCAAATGATTATTCAGTAACACTCCTTGACTTCCATACTCCCCCGGAATGGAAACAGGCCCAATCAATATTAACACATGGGTACAGGGGCATTGCTAAAAGTGGAAGAAAGGTGTTTAGATGTAGGGGTGTGTGTGTGTGTGTGTGTGTGTGTGTGTGTGATTAGCACAACGTCTCAGGCCCTCACCAGATGGAAAGCACCCCCAGTGGCAAACAATTCAATATCAAGCAAGTATATGAGAGATAAAAATAATTATCAGTGGTTATGAAAATTTGACTACTACTTATGTTATTGCAATAAAGGTCCCGGACAGTCTTGGTGACTAAGATTTTCATAGAATATTTGTTGTTTTTACCATGTTGCGAGTTTTCATACATCATGATTACTTTGGCAAAATTCAAAGTGCTGCATACTGAATAATGTGGTTCACAACAGTGGTGGTAAAAGGACTCTACCTACAGTCAAAGAGTTATACTGGGTTATCTTGGATTTAAAAAGATTTAGTAATAAGCTAATATTGGAATAAAATTAAAATTTAAAATTAATGTTTTTGAAGAATTTGTCATAACAATGATAAGTTGTTTTCTTGAGGTCTATAAAAACTTTCTCCCCAGCATTTTCCTTATTATATACGTAAGATGAGTTAATGGGTGTGAAAGGAGTGACAACAGGCATGAGAATGGGTGGGAGACAAGTGCAACTGTCCTTATGAGGGCTGACTCACAGACAATTGAAGGAATTGAGAATATGGTTAATAAAAGTAATGTTTTGATGAGAAAAATTAAAGCACAGAGTTTAAGAAAATTTGATAAACTTAATTAAGCCAAAGGCAGAAAAAATAAGAACTAGAACTTCCAACCCCCTCTGTTCACTTTTCTCAATTTAAAATTTCATCTTTAGAAGGTGATGTTTATCAGACATAAAACCCAAATCAATTAGATCTAAATGTTGGGAACCTTGAAAAGGTTTAGTCATTCTACTGTTTAAGTTCTGTAATGACTAAGAACATATCTTTACCTTGTGTTCATCTTCATTGTTCCTATTTTACCCAGAGGGAAACATTCTTTGAGTAGGTTTATAATAAGAATAGATGATTTAAAACTCAGCTTGTTATACTAATGATTGGCAGTTAACTATGTTGTATAATGGGAAGATGTGTTGGCTAGATAACAGAACTTATTATAGACCAGTACTCCCATTATCTAGTTAAGTGTTTTAGGAAAGACTTTCTTTATTCCCTCTCCCGCTCCTGCCCCTCTCCTTCCCTCTCCCTTCCCTCTTTTCCTTCTGTTCTTTAAGAACCCCACTGTTCTCACCTGAGGAAAGATTGAGGATAATAAGGCCTACCACATAACTAACTGAACCTCCTCGTTAGAGAGCTGCTGGGACAATTATATGAGACATGTAAATAACTTTACCCCTTTTTTCCTGTCTCAGTAAATAGTACCACAATCCTTCCAAGTCCTCATTAAAACCTTTGGAGTCATCCTGGTTTTTTTCTTCTCCCCCAAACCTAACCAACTACAGGTCCATTAAGATGTAGCCCATATTTACTTTCTCCTTCTCCACTGCTATGATTCCATTGTAGGCCATCCACAAAACTATAATCACCTCTAACTGGTTACCCTGCTTCTTCTCTTGTCCTCATTCAATTTATTCTCTATCTAGCAGCCAAAATGGACTTTTAAAAACAAAAATAAAATCATGTAATTTCCATGTTGAAAAGTCTCCAGCCACTTCCCATAACACTTAGAATAAAATGCAGATTACCTACCATGGCGTCTGAGGCAGCTTCAAGATGGCCATACATTCTTTGACATTCGCATAGAAAAGAGAAATGTCTGACTTTCTTCCCTTTGAATCTGGGCTGGCCTTAATGCCTTGTATGATTAACCAAAAAGGACAAAGTGGCAGGAGTGATGTTCTGAGACTTCTAGGAGAGGTCATAAGAATGCTTGGAGCTTGGGTCAAGGCCTGCTCTAGGGGAAACCAGTTGTCACATAAGTCTAACGGTAGTTAGAGACAGCCACAAGACGGCCATGATACCAACTTGTGAGAAGAGCACGCCATGTAGAAAATGCCTAGAATAGGAGATGCCATGTGAAGAAAGAGCACCAAGGGAACAGACATTGAATGAAATCACCTAGTTTTGCAGCTTCAGCTGCCCCAGTAATACTACCTGCATCAGAGATAAATGTCCAGACGAACTTTCCCATATCGCTAAACTCTAAATTGTGAGCAAAAGAAGATGTTTGTTTTAAGCCACTAAGTTTGGATATATGTCACGGAAATGGATAGCCCCATATCCTCTCATGCCATAAAAGTGTAATTCTTTCCCCTATCTTGGAGTTCATCCCCTTCTATTTTCCCTTTTGCTTGCTGCCCCTGAGCTGCTGTGGCTTCTCTGAACATGCCAAGCTTGTTCCTGTGCCAACACCTTGACACATGTCACAGTCTCTACCCAAATTCTGACCCCAGACCTTTTCATACTTGTGTCCTTGTCATAGAGCTGAAGTGTTACAATATCAATGGACCTTTCTGATCACTCAGTCTGAATTAGCTTCACCATCCCCAAGTCGTTCTACTTCCTCATTGTACTTTATTTTTCATAGCACTTATAATTCCCTGAAATGATTTTGTTCATTTATTTCCTACCAACCTTTTGGCAAATGGAAAGTAAACTTTTTGAGACAAGGGTCTTATCTGTGTTTTTTACAAATGCTAATTATATTCAGTGCTATTTATATTCAATATTTTTAAATGCATGCATGTAAAAGTGCTTCAATCCTAAACAAGTTTTATGATTATTGCACCACAAGAAACTATTGCAAAAAACCATTGAGAGCTGGAGAAATATTGACTAGTATCTGCTCAGACATGTACTAATAAGGTATACCAATAAGATGTTGAGAATTAGAAATATCCAACAGTATCAAACTTTAAGTCCACTTGAGTCAATCATAACAGTACATTTTAATGTTAATATCTCCTTTAGAAGACTGACAGTTTGGTTGCACTATTTTTCTATTCTCCTTTGTTACATGACTCAATCTTTAGTTTTTTTCTTTTAACATCTGTCCTTTAATAACAAAATTAAAAGTACGGTGTTTTGGGGTTTAGCCATCCATAAAGTCATGGGATTAAGATTCCAAGAGAATGTCAAGTGTGTTAATCATTTAATATCGGAGTCACTGGCCCCTTTCACAGAAGGAAGAATAAACTCACAATCTGATTTATGTGAATTTTTATTTCACTTTATATTTTAACACCCAGTGACCACTTAGGGAGAAGGCTATCACCAATCGATAATATTTAGGCTACTCAAGAGGAGAGATAACAGAGAGAGCCTAACATATTTGTAGAAAGAGCATCTCTACAAGGATTTAAGAGACAAAAAATTTTGATTCTGTTTCAAAAAACTTATTGGTGTGATAAACTGTGTAATTGTCAGCATGTACCAGGAGAGCAAGTTTAATATATATTACAGTAGTACACATTTTAATATAGTCAGCCAGAGAAACTTACTGACTAGTAAGAAATTGAAATGTTAAAATGAAAATCCAGGCGTTGAGATTCCTAGAATCTCTGAAACCATCTTGCATCTCTCTCTCCATCTGCCTGTCAACGTGACTTTCTGAAATAACTAATCTCAAAGGAAGATTTTAGAAAAAAAATCATGTGGATGTGTTTTTTTCCCCCTAATAAATGCCAATCTTAGGCAGTGTTTTTGTCAGGAGTCTCTGTTCAAGCTTTAAAAGCCAAAAGAAAGATGAAAATGAATACACCAAAATGTAATTTAAAATGCAAATGCAGATTCTGCAGAAAAGCAGCAAAAGCTAATTGTAGTTTTTCTTCATGCTTGGCTCTGTAGACAAAATGTGTTGATGTTACCTTCCACCTGCTGGGAATGCCCAGGCTGTAGCTGTATTGCCACACTCTGACCTCTCAGATAAAATACATTTGATCTTAAAAAAAACCCAAACCCCAGTCAGAAATCAGTAGGTACTTAACCCTGTACAGGAGTAGGTGGGGAGGCAACCACACTTGACAGTGTGGTTGTTAACCTCTGAGAAATTAGAATAGAATAGAATAGAATAGAATAGAATAGAATAGAATAGAATAGAAACAGTAGTTTCATATTATAAGGAAAGGGCAACTAATCTATATACTCCAAGGGCTCACGTAGTATAGATTTTTAAAAAATCAAGCCCTGAATCAAGGACACCATTTGTTTTTAAATGATCAAGGCTTCACAAATACTTTAGGTTGGAGTCAATTCTAAAACGTGCAATTATAGCTTCTTTCTTTTTTTTCAATCCTATCATACCTGAACACCATGTTCTCTCATTTTGTGGTGAGATTGGATAAATGCATTACTTGCAGCAAAACCTTGTTCACTCTTTTAAAATCTTAGAACTTGTCCCATGAAAAGAAAAGCACAACATCATTTGTAAATTCCAACTTTTACTTTGCTTTTTTTCTTTTCCTGGAATGGATGGATGTTATAATAAATAAAAGCAACATTTTATCACAAACGTGAGTGGTCTTGCATATGTGCATAAGACAGCCTACTCAAAGGTATTGCTTAGAGTTCTGGAGAAAGAATAGATTTACCAAATAAAATAACTGCTTGGAAAAGTTTGGGTCAAAAAGTTATAATTTAGAATGATTTTTAATAGCTCTGGGACTCAAGTGGGATCAATTTCTCCATTATATGTATTAATTAGGGCCACAGAACCTGTGGACACAAGAGATTGTTTTCTAATTCTCATTCTTCACTATCAAAACTTTGACCTCCATTAATAGAGTTCTACTGGTTCTTCATGCCATTTCCTGCCCTCTAGTGGGGGTAATACTGCTTTAGAAGGAGCTAATGGAAACAAGAAGGATACAAGAAGGAGCTTGTAAAGGGAGTGTGGATAATTGTGGGAACCATACCAGGACATAATGTGGTCTCAGATGTCTCCACATATGCCAAGATTGAAAGGCTGTTGGGATCCTAAGTTAGGGAGGTCACAGAGATTCCCTTGTACAACCTAAGACAGCACAAGGGCTTGGTACTCATAGCTATTGTATTATGTTGCATTGGACCTATTTCTTCCATTTCTTCATCTTCCAAGATTTACCATCTGTGTCTTATCTTGCCTGAGAGCCATGGTTCCTTTTAGTAACACATACTTGTACACTTTAAGAGGAAAGGAAGACTTCCTTGTTAAACTCTATCAATTACTGTGTTCAGGGAATCACGTCCACCTGTCTGCGTGTCTGATGTGGTGTGTTTGAGGGTTTGGCAAGCACATGAAAAAGAGGAAAAGGAGTTGAAGCTTGCTTCTGAACTTCGTGGGAAATAGTTTAAGCACATGAAGAACAAGATTTAAAGCAAGTTTATAGGTCCTGTCTTAAAATACACAAAACTGTATTAGGGTTCTTCATGCACAATTGTTTTATTTTCTCTGAGATTTCTTGCCTTTGATTCCAAATTTTTGAACCCATTATTTTTTTCTTTTGAGGAGGGGAGGAAGTGAACTCTGGTGTTTCCTTCTCAGAAGCCACATGACTGAGTTCACTGGTGTGAAAATAAAACCCTTTTATCACAACACTCAGAAATACATTGTTTTCTTCTAGTAATAACACTTTTGAGTATGACAAAAATTGTATTACTATATTAGCTATAAATTAGTCTGAAGACAATAGATAGAATTGATAGAGAACAGAGAATTCAGCTACAACAGTTTTTGCTGAAGTATCCCTGTCCTGAATCTATCTCCCTGCCCTAAATCCAGAGGGTTTTTTTCCTGACTTACTAAAAAATTTATATCATCACTTTATTTAAGCAAAACAAACTCTAGGATTGCCTGAGAAATGTCTCCATCATTGTAATAGTAACTTTAAAAATTGGCCCGTTTATCTTCATCCGTCTTTCTCTTCCAACTGTGTCTGGCCTGTTCCAGACTATATTCTCTCTTGTATTTACTTTTAATTCAGTCTTGAGGTCTTCTCTAGAGAGTGGCTATAAGCTCTATCCTTGCCCTGATGGGGTTCCAGGGGTGATCATAGTTGATTTTTACAATGTGGCTTTCACAGGATTCTTCTTTATCCTGGCAGATGGCCTAACACCTAAGTATCTGACCTGTGACCAGGCGTCCCTCTCCTAGAAAACTTGTTTATGCCATCGGATGCACTGTGGTTCTTGTCTGATCTGTGCCCAGTTTATCCCTACCAAGACAGCCACCTTCCAGAACAGCAATGATCAGAAGGAGAGTTAGGTTCAGATGTGTTAGTCAAGTGAGACAGAGGTGGTAGCACAACAAACACATAAAATAACAGAAGAGATTTTTCTACTTACTGATTTTAGAGAGAAGAGGGCAATACGTCTTGTAGGACCAGTGGGGTCTGGGACACACATGCTCAACTAGCAGGTGGAGAGCAAGAGAGAGAGGAGGGACCAAAGGGCCAAAGCCTTTATTGGGATTCAGGGTGTTACCCATACAAGTTTCCCAGGGGAAGTTCTAATTGGTGGGTTTAAAGCAAGCAGGCATGAGTTCCAGTACGTCCTGCTGTGACTGAGAAGTGGTCACTGTGACATATCTGAACAGAGTGGGAGATCTGTGGGGACAGTCAAGTAGGTTGTACCTAGCTGTCCCATGAGGAAGGGGTCACCAGGAAGTTGTTATTGCATAAGGCAAACATCTGGATCAATCCCATTGAGGAACTGGTGGGAGGCAGAGAACTGGAAACTGTCAAGAGTGACTATGCCTTGTTTCTGTATAAGAAAGTCCAACTTATAAGAATTCACTAGATCCTGAATTCCAGAGCCATTTTTTCCTGGTAAGAAACAAGCCACATCTTGATTAGCCATGCTTGGGGGTATTATTGCTATATTGGCAAACATAACCATGTGAAAATAATTAGGATTCACCCTCAACGGTGGGGAATGGCTGGTTGCTTCATAAAGCAAGCTGTGGCAGAAATAGAGTGAACATGCTGACTCTCAAGGAAAGTTCAATAGCCCTTATAACTTTTCTAGAAGGAACACCATAATGTGCAATAGAACCAACACTGGCTTTGGAGGAAGTGTCCTGTGTTTGAAGCTCCACTCTGCCACTTAGTTATGTATGTCTGTTGGTAAATAATTTGTCCTCTCTGAACATCAGGTTCCTTGTGCATAAAATAGGGGCAATAATACTTATCTTGGAGGATTGTTGTGAAGATGATGGATTGTATGGATTTATGGGCAAAATGCTAATGCAGGACCTGACACAGCAGGTGTTCAGCTCATGGTAACTGTTATTATTACCAGCCTCAATTGTGACTTTCATATATTGTGATGAAGAAATGCAACGAAAGCCTCAAGGTCTCAAAGGTAAAAGAGACAAAAAATTAAGAAACGGGGCGAAGTAATAATGCCACAGTGAATCAACTTATGTCCTTGTCATGTTCCTGTTTCCTGTTTTCAGGGGAGGATTTTGTCTTTTTCTCCCCTTCACAATCTAGCCCATGACAAGTATCCTCTAAGGTGGCCGTGTATAACATGGTACGATGGGGGAAGAAAAAAGTACTACTAATTTATTACCAATTACAGTTTATAATCTGGGATGAGGTTAAAAATACTTGATAACTGAATAGCAGGGGCACCTGTGTTGCACACTCCAACTACTAGCCTATATCAGCACCCACTTCTTTCCAAGTACAGTCAGAACGAACTCTTAGATTCTGCCAGTGTGAACCTTTTCACTATGTAAACAGCTGTTTTGATATATTAGGAAATGCCTGAATAAGAAGGAACACAACTGTAACTATACGGCTTTACTACTCTTATGCCAGCTGCTTGGAGACGACACATACTCTGTAAAATGCATCAACTCTTGCTTGGTTTTCACTTTCAAAAATTGCTTTTGTCAACAAAGAAAATTTCCAATTCCTTAACAAGTGGAAAAAAATCAGAGTTTTAATCTTGCACCTCATAGTAATAGCAGAGTAATTGGTATTTTCTCAGTAAGTGCACCAAATATTAAAAAAAAAAAACTTGAGAACTTTCACCTTGGCAAATATGTAATTAAAAAGAATCAGAGGAGATAAAGAGTAACCAAATATCCAATATTTCAATTTAGTTTAAAATCAGCAGTAATTCAAGTAAATATGAACTGGGTAGTTTTTTTAAATATTAAAATACGACTTTGTTTCTAAAATTTCGGTTGGAGACATATTAAATTGGTCTGGGAAGATTCTAAGAATCCTTTTACCTTCAGGCTGAGGAGAAACATTTAGCAAGCTCATACTACCAGTATTGGAAAGGGAAGAAATATAGGAAACCAAAGCTCATTTTTTGAGTAGCACTATACTCATGATATTTCTAAAGACAAACTGGTTGTTTTCAAATCCTTTGGCTGGTAGGAATCCCAGGGAATTTGGCCATTGTTGGCACTGTGGTCCTTGGAGTGTGTTTGTACACTGGAAATCCCAAGGATCCAGGGAGCGTGGGTTGGTTACATATCCTAAACCTTTTAAGGATGACAAAAAAGCACCCACAGCTCTGCAGGGGATAGGAAGAATCATTGCTTGTACTGTGCTTTATTCCCATTTAATGTATGTTAGGAATGTCTGAAAGATATTCAGAACCTCCAGATTCACTTTCTATTAAATAGATGGACCATGCTGGTAGAGCTCCTGGTAGGCTGATTCTCAACCTGAAGCCAACGGTACAGCTAAGGCTGTGTTTTCTATGCCAGTACAGTGAATTAATCATGGGATAACTGGCAGAATTCAGCTCTGGGTCAATTTTCAGTACAAACTATTATTTTGTCTAACAAGGTTGTATGAACTGCCTATTTGTATGTGCAGAAATACTCTATATAGACAACATTAACTGATATAAACTGAACTGCACTTGTGCCAAGAACATAGCTCCACATGCTACAGACATCTTGGCTCTCTTCTGCTGCTTTTCAGGTGGTGTGAATTCTGGCAGGAGCCAAAAGTCACACTCCAGGATAGAGCCTGGGTCTTTGGCCCACCAGCTATGGTGGGCAGCTTCACAGAGCACATGAGGCAGCTCCAGTTGGCAAGCAGCCCCTTCCTTTTAATTAAAGCCATTGGCACCTTCGGTAGGGGAGAAACAAAAATGGGAATGAGCTGGTCTTCACTGTACACTGAAGGTGTCAAAACTGATATCTTCATTAAAATATCTTAAACTGAACTTATCTGAAAAATATCAAAAATTTATTATAGGGAGTCTAAAGCTTTATCATCATCTTCATCATTGGGGAGGGATCAGGGGCAGACAAATAATATCTTGAAGACTCCTAGGCTCCTGGAGTGGAACTGTTATGACTTGGCACCAATGTTGTTAGAACATCTTGTAAGCAGGTAAAATGCCAAATGAACACATGTGAACAAGAATGCTCGGCAAGGAGGAAATGTTTATTTTATCAGTGAGTATCAAATCTAACTGGAAATAGGATAGAACTGATCCATCTGCTTCACGGACATGGCCATCCAGGCTTCAAGGCAACAGATAACTGGTGTAGAAGTTGGTGGCAAAAAAAAAAAAAAAAAAAAATCATGCATCTGTTCCCTAGTCAAGCCTACTAAGCAAGCGTTTTCCAAGGTCTAAGCATGTTTTACCTGCCCATGCTCCCAGAGAAGGGAAACATTGGAAATCAAATCTGTATGCTTTGCTTCTCATTAGACCTTGTTATTCTCTGGGCAAGTAGGGAGAAGAGTGGCTAATTGTTTTGCTGCCTTTTGCATGTATATTATTAATGAAGACTACATAGTTTCATTGATAGTTCATAAATTTACAGATAATATGAGAAGGAAAAGGAAATTCAGTGTGTGCCAAGAGTAGGCAGCTTGGTTTATTTCTTCTTACATGGTACCCTAACAGTGTCTTTGGAGAGAGTGTTCCTTTCCCTTTCTTTCTTTCCTTTTCTTTCTTTTTTAAAGTACAACTTTGTTCAGTTCCCACCTATGAGTGAGAACATGCGGTGTTTGGTTTTCTGTTCTTGTGATAGTTTGCTAAGAATGATGGTTTCCAGCTGCATCCATGTCCCTACAAAGGACACAAACTCATCCTTTTTGATGGCTGCATAGTATTCCATGGTGTATATGTGCCACATTTTCTCACTCATAGGTGGGAACTGAACAATGAGATCACTTGGACTCAGGGAGGGGAACATCACACACAGGGGCCTATCATGGGGAGGGGGGAGGGGGGAGGGATTGCATTGGGAGTTATACCTGATGTAAATGACGAGTTGATGGGTGCGGCACACCAATATGGCACAAGTATACATATGTAACAAACCTGCACATTAGGCACATGTACCCTACAACTTAAAGTATAATAATAATAAATTAAAAAAAAATAAAGTACAACTTTATTGAAATGTAAGTGACATACATTATACTGCATATATTTAAAGGTTATGTATATATCCATGAAATATCACAAGATAATTAACATATTCATTACTCCCAAGAGTTTTCTTATGCCTTGTTGTAATCCTTTCTTCCCGTTACACCCCATCTTCCTCACTCTCTTTCCCCTTTTCCAGGCAACCACTCGTCTGGTTTTTGTTACTATAGATTACTTTGCATTTTCTAGAATTTTATATAAATAGGATCATATAATATGTCTTCTTTTTTGTCTAGTTTCTTTCACTTATTACACTTATTTTGAGATTCATCTATATTATTGTGCCAATAGTTCATTCTTTTGTATTGTAGAGCAGTAGCCTGTTACATGGATAAAGTACCATTTGTTTATTCATTCACATGTTGACAGTTTTGGATTTTTTCAATTTTTTTGACTATTACAAATAAAGCTGCTATGAGCCTTTAAGTATAATACTTTGCGTGGAGAGTTTCTTTTATTTCTCTTGGGTAAATATCTAGGAGTAAAATGGCTGAATCTTATTTATTTAAGAAACTGTCCACCTGTTTTCCAAAGCGGTTGCAGTGTTTTACATTTCCATCAGCAGTGTATGAGGTTCTAGTTCTTCCACATTCTTATAGACGTTGGATATGGCAAATTTTAAAATTTTATTCATCTTAATAGGTGTGTCATGGTACCTCAGTGCAGTTTTAATTTTCATTTCCTTAATGACTAATGATGTTGAACATCTTTTCATCTGTTTATTTGCAGTCAGCATGAATTCTTTGGGGGAGGTGTCTGTTCAAATATTTTGCCAATTAAAATTTCTTTCTTATTGAGTTTTAAGATTTCTTTATGTATCCTTTAAGTTCATTCTTTATCAAATATATGATTTGCAAATCTTGTCTTCCTAATCTGTGGCATTTCACTCTCTTAATGGCACTTTTTTTAAAAAAAGAGGGGGTTTTTAATTTTGATGAAGTCCAATTTATCCTTTTTTTTTTTTTTTTTTTTTTTTGATAGATCTTGCTTTTGGTGCAGTACTCAAGGAGTCTTAGCTTAACCTAAGGTCACGTTCTTCTACATTTCCTGTTTTTCTCTCTTTTTATTCCTTGGTGCCTGGAGCAGAAGTGGCAGGGCTGGTTTGTAGATGTGAAGAGATTCCTGTTCTCTGCATTCAATAGCTCTGTGCAATCTGGCTACTTGCCATTTGGATTTGAAGCATTAGAAAAAAGACAGGAGCAGGAGACTTGAAAACTTTCTGTGAAACCTCACATTATAACTAAGAAAAGAAAGCCACTAATTGCTTTCAGAGAACTTGTCAAGAAGGTTTCAGATGTACTCACAGTCGGTTTTTCCAAGAAAAAGCAAAAGCAGTTTTATGCAGTATTTTGAAATGTTAACCAGTGGCATTTATTATTTAGAAAACTAGGAAATGGGAAGAACTTTCTTGGCATTTTAATTTTTAAGTGTAATTAAAATATTCTTTCTTTCATGTTGTGTTCTCTGTAATTGAGATTTTATATTTTTATAATATGAGTTTAGAGAATGACTCAGAATAAACAATGTTGGCACTGAATGAGCAGTTCTAAAAACTTAAAATTTAATACACTTAGGTTATAATAATGCAGATCTCAATATTCCATTTGATCACAATTTTTGGAAATATTTATTATTAATTATAATTCTGGTATAAACTACATTGTTGAAATTGCTTTAATTCAAGGCAGCTTCTATATGATATTTTTCAAAACATCCCAGTGTTCTAAGTCATCAAATACAGAAATAAAGCCTGTCCCTTAAGGCATCTACCTTAAAGGAAACCTTTTAACTGTGAAAAGAAAATTATTTGAAAAATTTCCATTTAACTTAATTAAATATTTATAGAGTATATAATCTAAAAGAGTTGCTTAGTTAATGCTGGGTGATCCTTTTACTGAATATTCTGACCTTATCACTCATATTGATCATCACTTTTAAGGCTTTTGAGATCATTTCACAGAAGACTTAGGTCTTCTGTGTTCTGAGGTTTAGGTTTAAAACTATAACACTACACCGAGGAGGGTATCTATTGCTAAAGCTGGTTGGAATCGTTTAACATGCAGTCAGAAAATGTGTTTTGCATTGACAATATATAAAAGCTAGCTGAAGGGTATGGAGATGCTCATATAGGAGGGAGGGAGAGAAGGATAAATTTCTTGCCATGGGCCACCACTGGAGCAACTGTTAACAATTTAAACAAGGATTGTTTTTTGAAGCAAAACTGTGCAAGTAGGGTTTCTTTCCTTGAGGCAGGCAAAGGACGTGGCTGGGCTCATACATTTTTAGCAGCTGGCATGTTAATGAGACAATTTCTATTGAAATGAGCTAAATACTATTACCATTTGTGAACTTCCAACTGATTTCTAAGGCATTTATTGAACTTCAAAAAGTGCTTCAGAATCAATTCAAAGTAAACTTTCAGATTCATGTGTATGTTGGTACCTATACACACGAACAGTCAATGTTTATACTTAGTGGCTTGGCTCATAAAGTGTCCAGATTTCTTAAAGCTTGTGTTTTGATAGCTAAACAATAATAGAAATAAAATCTGGCAGAAGTTGTTACCTAATTCAGTAAACTTTTCAAAGTTTTTATTTTCTTATTTTTAGAGAAAATAATAACCAAAACTTTCACTGACTGAAAAGTCTGCAATACTAGGGCAAAGCACTTATTTGGCACAACTGGAAAATAACTGCATCATACTAGAGTGGGAACACAGGCAGCTCTTGTCTAGTTTCTGAATCTGAAAGCAGCATTATTATCAGGTGGTGATTACATTTTTGGAGTGAAACAGTGAATTTGTCAAAGCATTTATCTATTCTGCTTTTGGTAATACTAGCTTATGCTTTTTCTTTTCCAAGTTACTTTTATATAAACTATCTGATGGCATTCTCATCACTATACATATTAGAGAAGTTAGGAACTTGAAGAAAGTTAAGTATTTTGCTCAAGGTAACATTGCCAGTTAGCAGAAAAACCGGGATACAAACATTTTCTTTCTCTAATAGTTTCTCCACTCTTAGGTGCTGCCCCTTAAAAAAAAAAAGCACCTCTTTCTGTCAACGGGATGTTTAACTGTCTCAGTTCTGTTTCTGTTAGTATCCATCAACAGATGAGATTTAAAAATGAAAGTTAATGGATTTGGTAGCAGAAGAATGAGAGCGCTGAAGAAGTTCTGTGTGCTATCCAGACACCCAGTATCCTAGTAGAAGAAAACAGATGTTCTGCATCATGACTTTTAGATTTCAGACTATGAGTCTGCATGGAGAAGTGTGCCTCTCATTAGAGCTGCTTTCAAGTGATCTTTCCTGCAGATTCAGCTGAGAGGAGGCCTATCCGTGACTGCTCTGCTGTAGGATAGGCATACTCCATGGTCGGCTTCTCAACCAAGGTCTGTCTTTGAGATCTCTGTCCCCTTTACAAATGGGGAAACTCATGTCCTAATTAACAAATAAAGCCAAATGCCTGTGACATGTGGAGCATAGCAGGGACAGGAGCTAAGGTGACATACTTAGGTATGCCTGGCTGATATTTGCTCTAATTGGACACAGTACATTTGATGGGTGTGTTAGTCAGCTTAGGCTGTCATAACAAAATACCATAGAGTTTGCGGCTTAACAACAGAGATTTATTTTCTTACAGTTCTGAAGGCCAGAAGTCCTGATCAGTGTCTGATGAGGGCTTTTTTCTTTGCTTTTTGATGGCTGCCTTCACTGTGTATCCTCACGTGGCCTTCCCTCATTGAGTACATGTGGAGAAAAAGAGAGACACCAAGCTCTCTGGTGTCTCCTTTTTACAAGGGCATTAATCTCATCACGAGGGCATCACCCTCATTTAACCCTAAGTACCTCCCAAAGATCCCATCTCCAAATACCACGACATTGGAAGTCAAGGTTTCAACATATACATTTGAGGGGAAGACAGACATTCAGTCCATAAGAAATTGCATATGTGACATCCATATGTGGGGAAGTTGTCCCTCAGCTGTTGTAAATGGGGGTCTGGATTCAAGAGTGAGATCTGATGTGGAGTTAGAGGTATCTTGACAGATATAGGTGAGTTTCCTCTGCAGGTCACCGTTTCCCCAACTTCTCTTTACCATGAATATTGGCAAGGTCTCAGTCCCAGGAATTCTTACTTCTCATGCTACTGCACACACTCCCTGGCAGTCTCATCCTTACTTACGGCTTCCACCACCACATGCAAATTGGTTAAAAATAGTGCAAAACTTCCCAATCTAGTGTCCTTTTTTTCCTGACATTTCTTCCAACTATATCCTAAATATTTCCTTCTAGATGTCCTTATTGGTGTCTCACACTTGAGAATTTCAGATTTAAACTCATTATTTTTTCTCAAATACTCACCTTCAATAACAAATAAGTAAACTTCTTTTTATTTCCTCTGCCTTAAGTAACAACACCACCAGTCATCATTCAGGTTCAGTGAGGAAGCCCTGTCTCCCTGTGCTCGTTTCCTATTGCTGTTGTCACATATCACCACAAATGTAGTACCTTAAACAGTACAAATTTATTATGTACAGTTTGGAGGTCAGAAGGCTGACACGTTTCTAACCGGGCTAATATAAGGTGTCATCAGGGCTGTGTTCCTTTCTGGAGGCTCTAGAGGGTAGTCTCTTTCTTTGCCAGCTGGAGGCCACCCACATTTCTTGGTTCATGGCCTTTCTTCCACCTTCAAAGTCTTCAACATCAAGCTGAGTCCTTTACAGTCCTTTTATAGTCTCTGTGTCGTCTGATTTCCTCTCCTACTTTTAAGTATACACTTGTGACTAATTGGGCTTACCCAGATAATTCAGAGTAACCATGCTATTTTAAGGTCAGCTGATCATCTTCCTTAATTCCATCTACACCCTTAATTTATCTTTGTCATGTGACATACCATATTCACACTTGGACATCTCTGAGGGACCATAATTCTTCTTCCAATACTCTCCTCTATTCCATATCCCATGAACCCACAACCCCTTCAACATACCTTATCCTGCTTTATTTTTCTTCATTGCATTTATTATGATCTAATACATGATTATAGATTTACTTACTTATGTTCTGTTTCCTCCACTGGAATGAACGCATCACAAGGCAAAGACTTCGTCTTGTCTATGGCTGCACTAGAGCCATGCCAGAGACATAGTAGGTGCTCAAGAAATATCCTTCGAATATATGAATGAAAGAAAATCTTGTTTCTCACTGAAGACTGTCAGTTTGACCTAGATGGCATGTTTCCATATCCATTCCCTTTTATTCGTACTCACTGTTCTTTGTATTATTTCACTTTTTTCCCTCAAGCATTTTCACTATTTTAGTAAATTAATAGATAGTGTACTTCAGTTTCTATCCTGTTTCTAAACCACAAATCTGTTCCTGTTAACCTTCTACTTAAAACCCTTCAATAGCTCTTTGGCAAAGTTTATGAGATTATGTGTAATCTGCCTCTGCCCATCATTTCTTCATGTTCTTCTCTACACTACATACTCCATGTTCCAGAGATTCTGGAATATTTGTTCATGTTTTGTATCTTACCTTCTTTGACTATCTAAGGAAATATTCCTTCTCCACATTGAGTTCATCTTTTTCCATAATTTCAATGGAAATCTCTACAAAAAGTTAACTATTTCCTCCTTTAAGGCCATCATTGTCAGGAATAACAGGAAGGGTGACTCAGACTGTGAACATATATGAGATATTTTGGGTATTTCTTAATTCTAAAAGAAAGATTTAGATTTAGATTCTGCTGATAGAATTCAGATTATTGTGTTATTACTCACATTGTAACTTTTGTTTATTTATTTATTATTTATTTATTTTTTGAGATGGAGTCTCACCCTGTTGCTCAGGCTGGAGTGCAGTGGTGTGATCTCGGTTCACCGCAATCTCGCCTCCTGGGGTTGAAGTGATTCTCCTGCCTCACCCTCCCTAATAGCTAGGATTATAGGTGTGCGCCACAACACCTGGCTAATTTTTTTGACTTTTTAGTAGAGACAGAGTTTTACCATATTGACCAGGCTGGTCTTGAACTCCTGATTTCAAATGGTCCACCCGCCTCAACTTCCCAAAGTGCTGGGATTACAGACATGAGCCACCATGCCTGGCAATATTGTGATTTTTGAAATCATTCCTTTTCTCTCCCCAACTCCCACAGACATATATAGCCTACTTTGGTCTTTCGAGTTTGTGAGGTTCATTGAATTTCAGATTATACTATTGATATTTAATATTCATCATTTTATTATACTAGGTATTATATATATTACAAGTAAATATATTTTTATAAATTATATATGTCTTTATTTTTTTTCAATACTTTGTGGGCTCTTGTGTCAGTTTTTCTGGGCTCAAATGTTAACTCTTACTTTGCCAGCATGTAACCTTGAGTGAGTTACTTAAGATCTCTCAGTCTCACATTTATCATCTGAAAAATGGAGATAATAATAATCTCATTTTATATATTTATTGGTAAATAGCACATGTAGCATGCTTAATCAGTGCTAGGCACATGTGCCTAATACACGTTAGTCTTTATTATTATTCTAGAAGGTGAATTTTCTGAGGGAAAATACTATTTGTAATTCACTTCTGTATCCTCATAATCAGGCATAATTTTGATACACAGCAGACAATCAATGCATATTTGTTGAGCAATGAATATATATTAACTATTCTCAGAGTGTCAGAACATAGTTAATGTATGGACCACCAATCCAAAAATAAGCCTTACGGTGAAAAGATTTTAAAAATTATGGTACTACTTTCCTTCTTTCTTTTCCCGCTCATTCTGTGAATTAGAATTTTGACTTAGATAGAACGCATCAATATATAATTAGATGGTGTTATCTAATGTGAAATTTAATAAACAAAAACTGATTTATTGGAATTATTTGTTCAGTAAATAAATATTTATGAAGGGATTAGTACATGTAGGGCATTCTTGTAGGTACTGGAGTCGCAATGTTGCATTCTTTGTAACTGGTATCAGACACAATTTTCTATGTATTTCTAAGCAGAGTAAATGATAAGGGCTGCTAAGGCCTGAAATCTGCTCTGTTTTCTCCTCATTAAGCCTTCTGGGACAAACTTTGACCAGAGTGAGAAGGGAATGAGCTAAGTGTGCTGTTCTCTCTCTGGTCCCATGTTGTTTGTACCAGGATGACCTTGACTTTGTGGGAGGCATCGTCCAGACTCCACTGCTCAGTTTTCTGAGCATGGATTGCTGCAGGACCGAGTGTCCTCCCTCTCTCTGTTTCTTCTGGTTCTTAACTCTGTTAGCCTCCCTTTTCTTCCCCAACAGAATCTCCCTTCAGCAGACATGGTCCAAAGTGATTCTGGTAATTTTCCTGATTTTCAGGCTTTCAAACAAGGTTGGCTCCTGAACTAGTACTTCAGAATAGAGTGCAGCTCTTGGCTAGCTAGCCCTCTTATTGCAAGCCATTTCCATATCTTTGGCATATAATCGACATTTGTAAGTAAAAGCTGGCTTATATGAATCCTGGTTCATCTTTAATTACTGACTCCTCAGATCCCTAGGACTGAATATCTCGCCATATGTCCATTCCAGAATTGTATAGTATTCTTCTGTTGGGCAGTTGCAATCTACCCAAGGCTTAGGGTAGAAAATCTGATTATATTCTCCATCTACTTTCTCTGTCAGGAATAGTTTATCCTATTATAATCTTCTAACCAGCACCCTCTATGGGAAATTATCCCTCTAATATTTGAGTATGGCTATGTAATCTGAGAAATGTCATATAGTGAAACTTACATTGTGGAGTAGTCCTTTCTTTGATTAGCAACATTAATCAGCAACTCTGCCACCCACCCCTATTTATTTCTGTCTCAGTTTCTTCATATGTAGAAGGAGAGTGATATTAGTATCTAGTGCTCAGGCTTGCTGCACAGATAAAATAAATTAATAACATATGTTGTACTTAGCATGCTTCTAGCACTTTGTAAGTGCTCAATAAATGATAGTTATTATTATTCTTATTAGTATTATTACATAGTTCCCAAGGGACAAAAATATATTAGTTGTAAGTGTTCCTAATATATTATTGTATATAATTGGAATATTGTAGATTCATTTAAAAAACTTTTTGATTTGAGAACAATTTTCGATTTACAGAAAAGTTACAAAGATAGTATAGAGCATTCGCATATACCCCACACCCAGTTTCTCCCATTGTTAACCCTGGACATTACTATGGTACTGTTGTCACCACTAAGAAACCAACATTGAGTCACTACTATTAATTCCATACTTCTTTGGACTTCACTGGTTTTTCTCTCGTGTCTCCATCCTGGGCTCCCGTGCATGATACTATGTTATGCTCCATCATTATGTCTCCTTAGGTCCCCCCTGGCTGTGACAATTTCTGAGATTTTCCTTGTTTTTGTTGACTGTCAGTTTTGAGGAGCTCTGATTGGGTAATTTGTATAATTCTCTTTGTTTTGAATTTGTCATGATATTTTTTCATGGCTAGACTGGAGTTATGTGCTTTTGAGAAGACAAAGGAAGCAAAGTGCCCTTCTCATCAGAGCATATAATTAATACAGTACACACTATTAATCTGACTTATGTTGATATTAACCTTGATCATCTGGCTGAGGTAATGTTTATCATGTTTCTTCATGGTAAAGTTAATTTTACTTTTTTTAAAAGAAATTTGTCATAGACCTTTAGGAGATGTGCAAAATTTAAAACATCTCACATGTCATGTAAGAATACCAAAGGCTTATTTTAGTAGAGAAGTAGAATCCTACATCTCATTTGGAATATATTCCTTGAATCCTATCAGAACCAACTATTGTAATGAAAAGACAGAAAGCACATCACCTCACTATTGCTTCCAACATGATTTTGTCCCTTTCTTCCCACAGTTGGCTGGAAAGCTAGGCAGGTATGAAATTGGTGGTAGGAATTAAAGGAGAACATATTGCTTAGAAGATTTACATAATGGCAAATGGGTCAGGAAGAAAATTGTGTGGTAAGCATAATTAGGATGTCAGTAAAGGAGGAATGACTCAGGAATAAGGCTTCTTACTGAAGAAATGGGGTGCTATGAATAAGGAGGGCTTGAAGGACAGGGTTACAGGTTAAAACTGAATGAAATGAGGAAACAAACTATGTATGAAATGGGGATAGAACATCCTAGGTGCAGGCATAGCAAATATAAAGGCCTAGAGGTTTCGCTGGTGTGTTCTAAGAATGGTAAAAATACATTCTAATTGCCAGTGATTTCCAGATGCTTCTTAAGAACTTGTTCTGGTTATGAACTCTGCAGAAAATTTAGCCTGGTTCTGAACTGTGTGAAGTCAGGATGTGTTTTTGAACCAGTATACTGTCATACTGTCTTAACTTTGAACAGGCTAAACTCATTTTTTCTTTCTTGAAATTTTTCCCAAATAAAAGTCTTTGGAAATACTAAGAAAAAATTAATACAGCAAGGATTTGACTTCATTGCTTACTCCTGGAAATTCTGTAACTCCCCAGGAATATCTGTGGAGATTTTCCTCTAAAATATATTGCTCTCTAAAATGTTTCATGAACTCTCAGCAGTGGGTTAAATCTTGCCATCAGCGTGTCCAGGGAAGCCAGAGAAGCTTTTGTTAAGCCTGTTTATTTGTTGTAGGTGTTTGAATTTGACATTTGATTTAACTTACCATATTTTGGGAGACTGCAAATTAAGAAAGCATCTGAAATATGCAGAATATGTTATGCAGAAGCATACTTACAGATATATGGGTAGAATTAGAGGAAAAAGCTTTCAATAAAACTCTTATTTTTACTAGACGTTTGAAAAGGCTTGATACTTTTCTAATGATCCACAGCCAGCTGATTTCAGTTCAGGAGGCTAAAGGGGATATAATAAGAAACCTGTTCTTGTAAAATTTTCAGTCTGCCTGAAACAAGTCTGAGCAGGGAATGTTTGTGAGAAACCTGTTCTCTCAGAGTCTTCCCTCCTCGTTTCAGGAGGCTTCTTCCACACCCAAATGATTATTTGAGAGGTTGGTGATTTTTTTTCATCCATATTAAGACTATTAACAGAAAATAAGCAGGTGGGTCCAAGTTTTCAATACAGCCTAGTGACATAGCATTTCTTGTTTGCTCCTGATCAATTCAACACGGTTTTGTCATTCTTGCAAGCTGACTTTGATATTCAAAACTTAGGAAAACTGTAAGCATTTCATGCCCCTCTCTCCATTGCAGACCCTGTTCAATGGCACTCCTCTCTAAGCTGTGAAAGCAGAAGCACATCTATCTTGTTCTCTACTACGTCTCTCCCTCAGAGAAATGCCTGCCACATGGAATGCGTCCAATGAAAATGTATTAAATATATGAATGACTAGTACATAACAACTGTCTGTGGTATCTAATTTGGAGAGCTCAAAACCCATACCAGGCTCTAGGAACTCTTTGCCCAGAATTCACCATCTCAAGTCTCCAGCATTTATGCAATTTTCATCCTACGAATAACTCAAATGAATTACTCTTAATAACCCTTAAGGTAAAGAGGTAGATACTTTTATAAAAATTATTTTTTAGATAAATCCATTGAAAGAATGTCACATGACGTGTTTGCAATCAGATTATTATTTTACTGCTAATTTTATGTTCATAAGAATTATATTACCAATAAGACTGGTAATAGTAATAACAATAAATAATCTTTAGTCCTTAAAATTTAAAACCATACACTATATTAGAACCAACTAAATATTAAGTACTATAATAGATGCTATGTTTGAATACAGAAGAATCTAAAGAAATAGATGTTTAATTCTGAGTCATTTAATAATAATAACAACATTTATTGAACACCTATCATGTGCCAAACACTGAACTAAACCTATACATTAAATAATTTAGTCCTCATAAAAGGCCTCTGAGCTAGTTACTGCTGGTTTCCACATTTTACAAATGAGGAAGTTAAGGTTTGGGAAGATTAAGTAAATTGTCCATTTTTAAGCTAACAGGAAGTGATGAAAGTAGAAGTTAACTTGCTTTCTGATATCACAGCCTACTCTTTTTCCTTGGACATTTAACTTCATTGTTTGTTCTTCAAGTTTATATTCTAGTTGAGGATTCAGAACATACACATGAAATAGTACTTGCCAAACAATACATAAATGACCGTAGTAACTATAGTACAGATTTCCAAAACCCGAGAAGGTATGCTCAACCAAAGAGGTAATTCACATTGGAAGCATTTCCTGAAGAAAGTGAATTTGAATCCATATGGGAAACTAGGAAATAATTTTTGTGTATGTGAATGTAAGAGATAGACTGAAACTAATTAGGTTAAAAGATAAGCCTTTACTTTTCAAATTTATAATTCTAGGCTCCTGGTTAGATAATAGTAACAACAATAACAAAAATAATACCACTTTATATTTGTATAACATGTAAGGGTTTAAGAAAACGCAATTTGATTTCATTTGTAGATTAATGATCCTTCGTATGCTACGATCCTCTTTAATATTAGAAAAAAGCAACTAGAACAGCCTTCATGGTAAAGCTTGGAAAAGCACAGTATTTGAGAACCTTAACATTCAATATATGCTGAAGTAAAGAGAACCATCCACAGTCTTGCCATGAATTCCTTTTAAATTGCTCTTGAAATTGTGAAAGTCAGCCTACCAATTCTTCCCTTCTCTACTCCACCCTATCTCACCCCACCCAGTTCCCAGCACACACAGTGCTGCTGAAAAGAAAGAAAAAAATCTCCACTCTATTGGTGTGGTTTCTATGATCATGGGCAGAACTGCTCAGAATATTCACCAACTGGATCCATCCTATGGGAGTATATCTTATCTGACTCGATTCAAGTCTGGTCTTTGCTAGTAGGAATTCCTTGTGTTAATTTCTATTTCTGTCATTGTCAAAGATGACGCTTCCACTTCTCTATTTTATTTTTGCGTCTTTCATATTTAAGAATTCAAATTTTGTATTTCCTTCAGAGGAGGTACATGTGTTTGTAATAAGGAAAGTCTCCAAATCATGAGGACTCCTTTTGTCTACTTTCCCCTTTTCAGAAAAGCATGTTAAATTAACTAAAGAGATAATTGGAGAAAAAGCAAGTTAGAATATTATAGAAAAGAATAAAATGATGAAACATGTGTTTCATTTTATTTCTTTTTATTTCATATATATGTGTATATATATGAGACAATGTCTCATTCTGTCACCCAGGCTGGAGTGCAACCATGTGATTATAGCTCACTGCAGCCTTGAACTCCTAGACTCAAGTGATCCTCTTGCCTCAGCCTCCTGAGCATATGAGACTATAAGTGTGTACCACCATGCCTGGTAATTTGTTCATTATTATTATTATTTGTAGAGATGAAATCTCACTATATTTCCCAGGGTCTTTCCTTTTTTTTTTTTTTTTTTAAGCATGCTGATAGGATACAGATAGGAATGAAAGGGGCAACAGAGGTTTGCCTTTACAATGATGTAAAATGCTACCAAACCTTCAATAATAATATTTAGGCATTAGTGGAATTGAGTGACAGTATAAACTATGTATCATAGATGTGCATTAATCCATAGTAAGTCTTAGCACTTTTGTATATTTTACAATATATAGGAGAAAATAGATGTTTTTAAAGAGTATCTCCTGAAATTACAAAATAATAAAAAAAAATTAAAAAGCAATTGTCTATCCATTCCTTCTATAAGACATAATGAATAAGAGCCTTGTGTGATGGCACAAAGCAAACCATCATTAGACAGGGGTGACAAGAAAGAAAAAAGTAGCTTTAAGCCAGAGGGAGAAAATAGTGAATGAGAAGACCAAGTTTTATTTATGGAATAGACTGGATTTATACCAGAAAAATTATTTGTTTTGATGTGAAAATCATACCTTTGGGTTAACACCTCTCTTAGTAATCTAGATTAATTTAATATCCATTTGTAATACATTTTAGTGCCCTTCATAAATGCTAAAAATAAGTGTATTTTCACATTTACTAGTGTGTAGTCCCCCATGGGAAGGAAATGGAAATAAATAGAGGGATTAAAATCACTTCTGGGTCACATGTTCCCCAATAACATTTTATTCTTGATCCTACATACCTACTGGTGTTCACAGAATAATAAAAAATAAAGACTCCAAATTCCTTTCTAATTCTAGATGCATTTTTTACCTTACATGTGGTATATTTAATAAACTTAAATATCAGAGCTATTCCACCTCTTAATATAATCTTTAAATTTGAACCTACATAGCAAGGTGGCCCTTTTCATGCAATAACAAAAATGAATATTGAATATATACTTATTCCCACTCAAAATTAAACTAAAATCAGTTGCATCAAGTTTTCAGTCATATTTGTGTCAAACATTTATGTTTTTCATAAAAGCAGTAAACAAAAAGTAAGGGTGCCAATGTTTCTTAACTAAAACCTTAAAATATTATCTTTATATTTGGGGAGATTTAGAACCTGAGAACAAGATTTCTGTGTATTTTAAAGTGAAGTCTATTTACTCTTAACTGCCAAAAGAACTTATAATAAGGACTTACAAATTTAGGACAGATGGGCAGTGGATGGGTAGGCTAAGGCCATAAAAATGTTCATTAAATATTTTTTAATGAATGAAATTAGGTAATCTAAATTCATAACTGTGAGAAGTATTCTGAGCAGGAGGTAGTGCTGTAATAAGGGGATTTTAAATAGTTGGGGTGTCAGAGAAGTCTTCCTCAAGGAAGATGCCTAAATGAGATCTGCAAGTTGAATAAGACATAGGTGACGAGGTGTGTCCCTGACAGTGAAAACAGGAGTAGGGGAACAGTGAATAGAAACCAACAAAACTGGGACAAATGGGAAGCAGGGGCCGGGGACATAAGTAGAAAGCAGATCATACAGGCCCTTGTAGGCCACATGAAGAATTTATCTTTATCCTAAGGTAGGTGGCTTAATCGAACTTCCTGCCTTGCATTTTGAAAGAAGCACTCTAGCTGCTTTGTGGTGAATTGTAGCTAGTATGGGGTAGTTAGGTTAGAGGGAGGCAGTCTCAGCAGGCAATTATTAGGCAAGTCCAGGCAAGTGATATTGTGTCAGCGGTTAGTGGTAGTGGGTATGGAAAAAGTAAAGGGATTCGAAAGACCTATAAGAGATAGGTACATTGCCATGGCTAGATGATAGAGTGGTTATGAGCTCTCTCCTTCTTTATGTGTAAGTAATGAATTTACATATTATATATTACCCATATTCTCCATTGATATTATATATTATACACATATACTATGGATATATGTAGATAAATGTAAACATATGTGTAGGAGTATGTGTATACATACATATATATGTATATATTTCAGAGTAGTGCCTAATAAAAGATGCTCAAATAGAGCAATACTTTATGGCTAATTTCTCTTTTATAGCAAATCTTCACACTTTCTCTTATTTTTCCCTACTAAGTACAATAGTCAGGAATTTCATGTAAAAAGAGAATATGGGATAATTGAGTGAAAATAGAAGGATACATTTTGTCTTTATTGAAATGATTTTGACCAGTTTAAGATAATTACAGCACACACATTATACTTTTCACACTGAATTATGCCAAGCTTCCCCAAACCACTAATCAAAGAAGTCATTTAAATAATGACTAAATTATGATAATGAATTACAGTTAAAATGACAATAGAGAAGAATTAAAAGTAAAGAATGCTGAATAATGCTTAATTGTCAATATCAAGGTAAAGCACAAATGAAATAGGGTCAGCCTGAAGAATGATATTGGAAAAGTGACTGGGTTCTGGAATTGAGGCTTAAAGTTACTAAATTTTTTTGTGGAATTGATTTTTCCCTGTCATGATCATACCTTTCTTTTTGATGAATTTTGCAACTTTTATAATTCTGATTTGTGATATAGTTTTTAAAAGTGTAAATTATAATTAAAGTTTCCATGTGCTTCTCATGCCAAGTTTTATTCAGCTAGCAGTTAAGTAAGTGATCACCTGTATGGTTTCTGCCACTGGATGTTTTATTGAAGAATTTTTTGGGGGGTAAATTTATATTTCTCTGGTACAGGGCTCATTGTTTATTGAATAATTGGAGGTGGGTTATATCTAGCTATAGGAGACACCAATGTTTATGAAATATGAGCACTTAGATCTTTTGCATAACATTTGGATATAAATGAAATTTCCTTTTGAAAATAATAAGCAATGGGAAATGGCATGCATTTTAAAGGATGAATTAAGTTGACACAAAGCACTAAGATGTGTTAAGATTTTATGGAATGATTTATTCAAGTAGGGCTTTGGTTGACTAAGATGAACAGGTCTTGTCAACATCCCTGGTAAGTGTTTGGGATGTTTTGCTGTGGTATGTCTTCTAAATTGTATCACTACAGTTTCAAGACTCTAAATGAAGCAGTGTGT
This sequence comes from Macaca mulatta, assembly GCF_049350105.2. NCBI lineage: Eukaryota > Metazoa > Chordata > Mammalia > Primates > Cercopithecidae > Macaca > Macaca mulatta. Next base: position 114,272,709 of record NC_133410.1, on the reverse strand, counting down.
TGTTTATTACTGTAATACCTCAGCCTGCTCATAGCAGAAGGAACATTTTAAAACACATTACAAGTGCTCTCTCACTCAGTCTTTCATCTTTTGTCCATTATTAAAAACGACCTATAAGAAATCACATGGCAACCTAGAGTAGTTCAGGGAAATATTGAGCTTTGACTTTAAGTCTGTCTTCCTTGTAATACAAATAGTCATTTTTATTTGATATGTTCTATCCTGAATGATTAATTTGGCTTGAAATGTCTTTCTATATTACCATTAATATTTTTTGTTTGTTTCTGAAACAAATATGAAATGGAAATGTCATGGACAGGGAAATTTTAAATGGCTAATTCTATGACTCACAGCCATTTTACCTTAGGCTTCCTATTTGCAATACCTTCATGACAGCAATGTTTCTTTCTGCCTTTTTGACAATATTATTTCTGGGAAATCAAGCTAATTTCTATTTTTCATTCCTTGTTGAAAGGATTACTCATATCCTCTTTATTACTACTCGTGTGTCCTTATCTCTGATTAAGATGGTCAATAATAATAATCCATGTCACTCTTTTGAAATTGTTTTTCCTTTAATGAATGCTATTAACTTTTTTCCCCATTTAACTCCGTATATTGATTTTTGGTTCCAGTTCTACCACTTTTATGTACCTTTTCTTTTTTCCAATTCTTCTTTCACCTTGGAATATTCTTTGACTCTAAGAAGATAAATTAATTGAAGATTTTATATGTTTACAGTATTACTTATAACACAATTTATGTTACATTTTAAAAAGTTTTATAAAATATTTACAGACTCAATCACATGTCATTTTTTTACTAGGGTAGAGGTAATTGTCCTTATTTTATAGTTGAAAAAATCAGGGCTTAGAGAAATTAAGTAAGCGACTTACACATAGTAATATTTTTGGAAAATGACAAAGTCAGGACATAAGCTAGGCAATATTATTACTTTAAAAGCATACAGCCTAATATTTAATAAATCAGATATGTGAAGCAATGCCCTTGGCATTGGGGATAGGGTAGAGTTAATTCCACAATTGGGTATTTTGACTCAATTTGTTTCCTTATAAATACAAAACCCAGATAATATTGCTTATGTAATCAGTTTATCAGGAGTTACAGGCATACATCATTTTATTATGCTTGATCTCATTGTGCTTCATAGATATGTCGTTTTGAAGTTTCATGCAACCCTCCTTGAGCAAGTCTATTGTCATTTTTCCAAAGTATATGCTTACTTTCTGTCTCTGTGTCACATTTTAGTAATGCTCACAATATTTACAACTTTTTCTCATTATCTGTTAGGGTGAGCTGTGATCAGTGACCTTTGATGTTATTCTTGCAATTGTTTTTGGGTGCCATGAACCATGGCCAAATAAGATAGTAAATTTAATCCATAAATGTTGTCTATGTTCTGACTGCTTCACTGACCAGCCATTCCTCTATTTCTTTCCCTCTCTTTAGGCCTCTCTATTTCCTAAGGCACAGCAATGTTGATTTTAGGACAATGAAGAACCCCACAATGATTTCTAAGTGTTTAAGTGAAACAAAGAGTCATACATCTTTCAATTTAGGTGAAAAGTTAGATATGATTAAGCTTAGTGAGAAAGGCATGTCCAAAACTGAAACAGGCTGATAGCTAGGCATCTTGTGTCAAATGGTACCCAAGTTGTGGATGCAAAGGAAAAGTTTCTAAAGGAAAAGTGCTATTCTAGTGAACACCCGAATGATAAGAAAACAATACATATTATTGCTGATATAGAAAAAGTTTTAATTATCTGGAGAGAAGATCAAACCAGCAACAACATTCCCTTAAATCAAAATCTAATGCAGAGCAAGGCCCTAACTCTCTTCAATTCTGTGAAGGTGGACAGAGGTGAAATGGCTGCAGAAGAAAAATTGGAAGCTAGCTGGAAGTTGGAAGAAGAAAACCTCACAAACAAAAGTTGGTTTGTGAGGTTTGAAGGAAAGAAGCCATTTCTGTAACATGAAAGTATAAGATAAAGCTGCAAATGCTGATGGAGAAGCTGCAGTAAGTCATCCAGAAGATTTAGCTAGCTAAGATCATTGGTGAAGATGGCTACACTAAACAATATATTTTCAATGTAGATTAAAAAACCTTGAAAGATGAAAAATCTTGAAAGAAGATGCCATCTAGGACTTTCCTAGATAGACAGAAGTAGAAGTTAGTGTTTGGCTTCTAAGTTTCAAAGACTGGCCCTCTTATTAGGGGCTAATGCAGCTGGTAACTTTAAGTTTAGGCTAATGCTCATTTAGCATTCTGAAAATCCTGGGGTCCTTAAAAATTAAGCTAAATTTACTCTGCCAGTGGTCTATAAATAACACAACAAAGCATGGATGACAGCACATTTATTTACAGCATGGTTCACTGAATATTTTAAGCCCACTGTTGAGACCTACTCCTCAGATAAAAGATTCCTTTCAATATATTATGACTCATTGACAATCCAGCTGGTCACTCAAGAGGTCTGATGGAGATGTATAAGGAGATTCCGGTTATTTTACTGCCTGAGAACATAACATTTATTCTGCAGTCCATAGATCAAATAATAATTTCAATTTTCAAGTCTTACTATCTAAGAAATATATTTCACAAAACTATAGCTTCCTTGAGTGATTTATCTGATGTACCTAGGCAAAGTAAATTGAAAACCCTCTGGAAAGGATTCGCCATTCTAGATATCATTAAGAACATTTGTAATTCATGGGAAGAAGTAAAAATAGCAACATTAACATGTATTTGGAAGAGATTTATTCCAACCCTTATGAATGACTTTAAGGGGTACAAGACATCAGCAGAGGGAAGTAGTTGCAAATGTGGTAGAAATAGCAAGAAAATGAGAATGAGAAGTGGAGTCTGAAAATGTGACTGAATTGCTGCAATTTTGAATGGTCTAGGAGTTGCTTCTTGTGAATGAGCAAAGAAAGTGGTCCCTTGAGATGGAGTCTACACCTGAGGGAGATGCCGTGAAAATTGTTGAAATAACAACAAAGGATTTAGAATATTACATAAACTGACTTGACAAAGTAGCTGCATAGTTTAAGGAGACTGAATCCAGTTTTGAAAGAAGCGTTATGGGGGTAAAATACTATCAAATAGCATCACATTCTACAGAGAAATCTCTTGTGAAAGGAAGAGTCAATCTATGCAGCAAACTTCATTGTTGTCTTACTTTAAGAAATTGCTACAGCCACCCTAGCCTCCAGCAACCACTACCCTGATCAGTGAGTAGGGATCAGCACTGAGGCAATACCCTCCACGGGCAAAACAGTTAAGACTCACTGAAGGCTAAGATGATTGCTAGCATTTTTAGCAACAAAATATTTTTAAGATATTTACATGGTTTCTTTAGACATAATGCTATTGCACATTAAATAGACTACCATATAGTGTAAACATAACTTTTATGTGTGCAGAGAAACAAAAACAATTGTGTGACTTGCTTTATTGTGATATTTGCTTTATTGCAGCTTTCTGGAACAGAACCCACAAGATCTCTGAGGTATGCCTATCCTTAATTTACCCTAATCATGGAGCTGCTTTTTATTTGTTTTAAAAGAAAGGAACATCATATTAACATGACCACTGAACTCATATAAATATAATATGTTCTTCAAATTTCTCTTCATGGAATAAGAATAGAGCTTGCAACTTTTTTTTTTTTTTTTTTTTTGTATTTAACTGATAGTGTTTACAGATAGCATTTAACTGATAGCATTTTCAGAACAGTTGGTTGAGTTGAGGGGTGCTGTGGCAACCATTATATGGAGTCAGGCTACTGATCTGTACACAGAATGGTCTCCCAGTCTTGGCCAAGCTTTGAACCTCATGAGTGGGCCAGCTAATAGAACACGCCAAGAGGCCATAGTCTAGGTGCTGCTGGAGAGCTTATAGGGACTGCTGACGTTCATAATTATTCTGTTAACTTATATTGAGAAGTACTTCCTCTCTAAAACCCCTAACACAGAGCAAAAATTATAATATCTACATCATTTTAGTACATCCCACAAAATAGCAAGTCATGTGCCATATAAGTTAACTGTTCCATGTCCTCTAAGCACTTAGCTGGAAACTTGGTAACCCCCAAATATGCTGGAAAAGATTTTTTTCCCTGAACTTTTCTGTAAGAATTCTTAGAAGGTAGAGTGTCTGATTAATATTCTAGCATAGCAAGACAAGTTTAGAGTCTTTATTTGTGCAGAAAATTCTGAGAAGAAAATTGTCACAGAGATTTAACCCTTGGGATAGTATTTAGAATGGAAACAAAATAATTACCTACAGTGTTAGAACATTTTCCTGATTTTAAGTTTCTTTGAAAATAATATATTTGGAGGTCAGTAAGTCAAAGACTTCTAAAAAATAATAGAGAGGACCCAAGTTTGATGCTCATTGGCTGTTGCCTACAATTTTAAACAAGATAGTGATTAAGTTCCGTACAAAAAATATAAAGCTGTATCATTAGAAGAAGCTTTGTCTTGGGTTTGTGAAATGTTTTGAAATAATTTTTGCAATGAGTAAATTAGTTTCATATTGGCATTGTGATATAAAGCCTTCTTTAAGACAAATAAGCAAACAAACAAACACATACCCCTGAGGCTTGATACATGTAAATGGTAATTAAAAAGATGCCTTGCTTTTAAATCGTATTTGGCCAGAGTAAAAGCCTGCAGTTCTACATATTTCCAGCAGGGGTCAATATGTTTTCATCATTACTGAATGCTCAGTGAGCAAGCAGCAGAAGTGTTGATCCTAATTGGAGCAGACACAAGGATCTTCTATAATCCTCTGACATCCTTTTCAAATAATAATTCTTAGGTGGGTGGTGGGCTGGTGGCTGCAATGCCAGTGCAGGCTTCTCTACAATGAAGCCTAACCATTGTCAATTATTTTTGAGGTATGCTAGCTTAACTTAAGTCTGTTCTTCCTGGCTTTTCCAACCCACAGAAGGGTATTCTTCCTCCTAATTATTGTCACAGTATCCAGGATGGTCAGAACAAGTATGTTATTTTGGCTTAATGTGCTCTCCAAAACACATTCCCTTCCTTTCCAGTCTCTCTGTGCTCTTCCTACAAAGTACAAAGAGCAAGCATATACTTTCAGTCAAATATCTGAGGAGTATTTTACTTATAACCTTAATTGCCATAGTCATTGGACTTTAACTCATTAAATGCCAGCATTTGGAGGCAACTGGAGATATGATAATGAGTATATATGATTATAGTTGCATATATATAGCTTCCAGTAGGTTAATAATTGGGACTAAATCCTCCTCCACCCACACACTTTCTAATAATTTGTTCAGGGGCTCTGCCAGCCAGTGATATTCAGGGAACAAATTGTCATCCTTTATGTGCATTTTAAAGACTGGCGTTTGCCAGAGTCTCACACTGTCATGCAGAAGCTTGAGTTCTCTGAGTCAAAGAGAAAGAAACAAAACAAAACAATGTATGTCCTGCCCCACATTTGTAAGCTCGTATTTTACTCTCCTTGGCCCTGACTACAGTCCTTTCTGCTGAGCGGGGAAGTGAATGTCTCCATGTAGAGACATTTTCAGAAATCCGATTCTGGAGAGCTGAGGAGTGCTGCGGCAGGAATGTATTACTGGGACACTTAGAAGGTGGTTAACTGCTTGAGTGCTGCTGCCTGCACTAGAGAGAGAAGGGAGGGACCGCAGTTGTAATATAGCTCCAGTGCCACTCAGCTTAGCCAAAGTGGGGTTTTAAAGTGGTGTCCTCATATATCTCTGTAGGTAGTGGGGGGTGTCTTTTGCAAGGTAAAACACGGGTAAAAGGTAAGGGTAGAGATAGCATGGCAAAAGCAGTAGTTATTTATCTTGAACTAGGTTCACAGGGATTGAGATAATTTTCCACTTGTATAGAGCTTGAGAAGCTCCTAAAAATAAATATTCTATCACAGATTTCAGTCAGATAGAAAGGAATACATTCATTCATACATGTAGGTACATTTTAAATATTCTCTTTAAAATTGTGGAGATTTCTTTTGCTTTCAGAGATTACCAGTACCCTTTAATGAATCAATAATGAAAACAAATTCATTTATCTCAGTTCTTTGCAAATCTTGCTTTAAAGTTCATAGTTAAGCAAAGCAAGTGATAAAATTCTTTGATGAGACTACTCCTTATCTCATTTACTTTAATTCTGTGTTTACTTTAAAAACAAAACTTAAATACCTTCCTCAAATTTAGAGTAAGGTGTGAGGCATAAATGCTGTAAGTTGATGGAGAGGACAGCAGTTATTTCAGCTTGGGTCTGACAGCCATCTGACAGGTGATACTCTATGTCTCTGACAGATAGTCAGGAGAAGCTGGGAGGAATTTTGAGCTCATTCTTGGCTGTTGCGCAGCAGATTAATTTATTATTTTTTTTAAAGGTTATCATTAGCATGAATGGAAAAATGGGTTGGATGCCTAATAATGCATCTCTAAAAAGAAGCATATATTTATTTAGTCAAGGCATATTTATTGAGTGCCTACTACATGCCAGACACTGATAGAATTATTGGGACTACATTGATGAATAAGATAGGCAAGGGCTGTATTCTCATGGGGCTTACATTCTGCTTGTTAAAATACACATGCTTTGAAAGTATATAAGTATATGTTCTAAAAAAAAAGCCTCAGTGCATTTTTATTTCCTCATTTCACACATTTTCTTCTTCATATTTAAAATGTAGGCTGAAACACTCCTTATATTCTTTGAAGGTGAAAAAAATATATCACTGCAGGGTGAACTACAGAATTTCAGTGACTACAGAAGTGCTTCAAAACCTAAATTGGGAACAGAGTGGATGTAAAATGGTTTACAAATAATTATCAGATTAGGATGCTTTTCAGTTACTGTGTCCATTCATAAAACCGAGCAAAGTATGTCTGGAGCAGCTGACACCAGAGTTCAAGGTTGCCCATCTCCTCTGCAGGAGGTCGTGATAACTAAACATGATCATTTCTTGTTCTCACAGCATGGCTTCAGGAAAACCAAATGATCTCTGCCCTCAGAGTCCTGACCTCATGAATTAGAAGAAGTGAAAGAAGATGGCTTCCAAATTATGTTTTAAAACTTGTGAGGATTTAAACTCTATCCATAGAACTTTCCATTAAACACTGAAGCATCCTTGAAACAGAATAAATTGATGTCTGTTTCATTTATTTATTCAAATACACCTCTATACTCAAAAAATAATCCCCTACTAGAATAATTTTTAAGAAAATATTTTTGAAAACTTAGATGAAACCATAATTTAAGCTGTGATATCTCTATTTTGGCAAATGTTTCAAGGTGTCTGGAGGTGGGGCCTTGGGCATCTAGCCTCTATGTAATGGGCATGCCAATTTCTGCAAGCTTAACTTTGAATCATTACTATCTACTCACTTGGAGAAGAAAAACTCCAGGACCAAAGATCAGACACAGTCTTTTCTCTATGACTTTTGTTCTAACTTTCATTCCTCTCTGCTTTTCTTCTCAAAATATGTGATATCCAACATTTTCTTGTTCACAGTTACCTTGAATTAATAAATAGTCACAAACTTTCAGATCCCTCTGCTTTGAAGACTTTTTCACTATAAGAAATCAGCCAAAATTTTTAAGAGTAATGTTGAAATTTTCTTTTGGAAGGTGTTAGAAAATGAGGTACTCCCTTGCTTTTGAGACTCTTTTAAGAAAAGAGGTTATGATTTTCCTAAAGCACATTTTCTGTTTCTAGACTTATTACAAATCCTTGTTAGATAATGTACTCTTCACAATAAATAGAGAGTTTACTAACAGAGAAAATATTATTGCTTCTCTTAAGAGTTATCTTTCCCCTACCTCCTTCTCTTTCCCCCGGCCCTCTCCTCCCTCTCTCTCCCAACCCCCATCATTCTGTCTTGAAAAGATTGCCGGCCGGGCGCGGTGGCTCACGCCTGTAATCCCAGCACTTTGGGAGGCCGAGGCGGGCGGATCACAAGGTCAGGAGATCGAGACCACGGTGAAACCCCGTCTCTACTAAAAATACAAAAAAATTAGCCGGGCGCGGTTGCGGGCGCCTGTAGTCCCAGCTACTTGGGAGGCTGAGGCAGGAGAATGGCGTGAACCCGGGAGGCGGAGCTTGCAGTGAGCCGAGATCGCGCCACTGCACTCCAGCCTGAGCGACAGAGCGAGACTCCGTCTCAAAAAAAAAAAAAAAAAAAAAAAAAAAAAAAAAAGAAAAGATTGCCTTAATGTTTGGGCATTTATTATACATGAGTATTTCTCTATTTCTTACATGATTGTTGATTTTCTTGACTATTGCAAAGTTGTTAAAAGTTATAAATAGATTTTGAAATAAAAGGAGTTAGTTATGATAAGAGTTTTTCAGAAACTGCCCAGGCTGTAATTTTCTCAGAATATTAAGATAAATGTTTAAGGAAATAATCATTGCCGAAAATTATTCTGGTAGACAACTTTTTAGATAATTTTTGGTTTTCACTATAAGAAAATTTGCTTTTATTATAGTGAATTTCCTCCTTCTCTACTAGATGTGAGATACAAGTATACATAAATCTATGTATTCTATTGAGGCCCATTAACCTGAGGCAGTGGGCAGTAGCTCAGACCTTAGACTATATCTTGAAAATGTAGTGTCTCCAAGTTCTAATTCCTCTTTTACATTGTTACTTGACCTTGAAGAAAAACACGTGAACTGTTTCCTTTTTTTCTTATTTACTAGGAAATTCAAACAAAATTTGGAAACTATCTGTAGCAATTATATGCCTCAGGAATGCATTTTGTGGCTTTTGTTTTGTAACTCTTTTACTTTTTAACCTTTTCTTCTTTTGATTTTATTTTTTCCTGTTGAATTGTATATGTGTTCACATATACCAACTCAAATAATGTTAGAAAGAAATTAGGTTATAAGTAAGTAGATAAAATTATAGTTACGTTTATTGATGGCTTGCTACGTGTTAGATTTTCAGTTAAGCATTTTATACACACTACCACACATGATATATATAACAACCCCATCAGGTACCATATCAGTTAGAAATGCATTCATTTGCCAGTAGCTGAATATCTAGTGAATAGTAACCTAAATAAAGAAGGGAGTATTTATCTTTTAACATAACAAGAAGTCTAGAGAAAAGTAGCAGTTGACATTGATTTGAAAGCTCATTGGTGTCAGAACTAGCATCACTGAGGTTCATTTACTCTTTGCTTCAGGTACTTAAGATGGTTTCAGTAGCTCAGAACATTATGCCAGTATTTAGCAAAAGAATAAGGTGGAAAGGTAGAAAAGTCATGTGTGTTGCTTTTATCAGGAAGCTTCTGCTTACATCTCATGGCCGGAAATGTGACACGTGGCCCCTTTTAGAACTTAGAAATAGCACTTCATGTCTAAAACACTAAAAGCAATGACAACAAAAGCCAAAATTGACAAATGGGATCTCATTAAACTAAAGAGCTTCTGCACAGCAAAAGAAACTACCATCAGAGTGAACAGGCAACCTACAGAATGGGAGAAAATTTTTGCAGTCTACTCATCTGACAAAGGGCTAATATCCAGAATCTACAAAGAACTCAAACGAATTTACAAGAAAAAAACAACTCCATCAAAAATTGGGCAAAGGATATGAACAGACACTTCTCAAAAGAAGACATTTATGCAGCCAACAGACACATGAAAAAATGCTCATCGTCACTGGCCATCAGAGAAATGCAAATCAAAACCACAATGAGATACCATTTCACACCAGTTAGAATGGTGATCATTAAAATGTCAGCAAACAACAGGTGCTGGAGAGGATATGGAGAAACAGGAACACTTTTACACTGTTGGTGGGATTGTAAACTAGTTCAACCATTGTGGAAGACAGTGTGGCGATTCTTCAAGGATCTAGAACTAGAAATACCATTAGACCCAGCCATCCCATTACTGGGTATATACCCAAAGGATTATAACTCATGCTGCTATAAAGACACATGCACACATGTATGTTTATTGCGGCATTATTCGCAATAGCAAAGACTTGGAACCAACCCAAATGTCCATCAATGATAGACTGGATTAAGAAAATGTGGCACATATACAGCATGGAATACTATGAAGCCACAAAAAGGATGAGTTCATGTCCTTTGTAGGGACATGGATGAAGCTGGAAACCATCATTCTCATCAAACTATCGCAAGGACAGAAAACCAAGCACCGCATGTTCTCACTCATAGGTGGGAGTTGAACAATTAGAACACTTGGACACAGGAAAGGGAACATCACACGCTGGGGCCTGTTGTGGGGTCGGGGGAGTGGGGAGGGATAGCGTTAGGAGATATACCTAATGTAAATGATGAGTTAATGGGTGCAGCACACCAACATGGCACATGCATACATATGTAACAAACCTGCACGTTGTGCACATGTACCCTAGAACTTAAAGTACAATAATAATAAAAAAAAAGAACTTAGAAATAGATGCTAGCAAAAGGGAAGTGATTTGACAGTGGATATGGAAAAGAATAAGTTTAAACATATTTAACAACTGCTACAGCACAGACACTAAGAAATTAGAATGGACACACTGGCTATAAATAATTGGTAGAAACTTATGAGTGAATGTATATGGAATATAAACCCTGAGTGCAGGATTAATCTGCAGCTATTTTTAGCCAATGTGCCACACTGTGTATCCCAAAATACATAATACTTTTAAAAATAATATACATGTATGCATACTGATATTATATGAGCCCTAATAAAACTCGACTTCCCAGGACACATTATGGTCTTGCTTGATACCTACTAAAATGAACTCACATAATCAATTCCAAAATATATTGAGGTAATTCAGGTTTTGATCATGGCAGAGCAGCTTGTACTGAACTAGCCCTGGCATAGATAACAATCATAAGTTCTGGGTAAACCTTAAATCACTAGTAACAACAAGTATTTGAAGACTGAAACTAGAGGGAAGCCAGCCTTTGAAGATAAGATGGTGCATTGCGTGAGAAGCAGTTCATATAAATCAACTCCAAGATGTCACAAAGGGTAAAATTAGGAAACAAAGACTTTAATGAGGTTATTAATTTGTTTAACGCTGGTAATCATTTCACTAGTACATGTATATCAAAACAGTGTGTGGTATGCTTTGAATATATTCAATAATAAAACAATTATAGTCATGTTTAACAAACAGGTAGGACATCACAGCCAAGAATGAAGACTATAAATAAGAACCAAATGGAAATTTTCAAACTGAAAAGTTCAGTAACTGAGATTACAAATTTTAATGGAAGGCTTACGAGCATGTTGGAAACAGCAGAAGAAAGATTCAGTGAACACTGAAATACGTTGAAAGAAATTGTCCAATCTGAGAAACAAAGATTGAAGATAATGAACAGAACTTTATCACCTATGGAACAATAGGAGATATTCTAATATGTGTGCAATTAGAGAACTAGAAGTTAAGCAGAGAGAGAGAAAGGAAAAAAAAAAGATAAGAACAAAAATAGTATTTGAATACATAATAACAGAAAAATCTCCAAATTTGGAGGAAAATGGAGGAAAAGTTAAGCAAGCACTATCATATAAATAAATTAAAACCCCACGTGGGCCACCTGCCAGAAACCCATGTTTAAAGCAACCAAAGAAAAATGACAAATTTTATAGAGAGGCTGGTAATATGAATGATGGCTGATTTCTCAACAGAAATAATGACACCAAAAGACGATGGGGAAATGTCTTTAAAATGTTAAGAGAAAAAGTAAAAAAGAAGAGTCAACATAAAATTTTATTCCCAGTGAAAATATCCTTAACGAAACAAAGTGGAGTAAAGAACATTTTCAGATAAAGGAAAACAGAAAATTCATCACTAGTAGTCCTGTCTTGCAATAAATGCCAAAAAAAATTCTTGAGGCTGAAGGAAAGTCACAGTAGATGGAAATTCATATCTCTAGGAAGGAATGAAGAACATTAAATGGTAAATATAAAATATATTCCATCACTTAATGTCAGAATGACATAAATGTGTATTTTCCTAACAAAAAGACTCAGAATTACATAAAGCAAAGCTGACAAAACAAAGGGAAATAAAATTCACCATCATTATTAGATTTTAACATACTTTGGCATTAGTTTGGGTCTTGGAGAAATAGAATCCAAGGCAGGATTAGATTTATTGAGAAAGAGAGCAAAACAAGGAGGGTACAAGAAGAGAGGATGTAAGCCCAACACCTGTGGAAAGAGAGAGGCAGGAAAGAGCACTGGATAGAAGAGTAATACAATACCATTCAGGAAAGATTTGCCAGACAAATGAAGAGCTCTTGAGCCAAAGTTGCTCTTTGGAATAGTTCTCTGTCTTGCCAAAAAGGGCCTGTCTCAGTCCTCTCAATGTGCTTAGTGATCAGCTGTGAACAACCTGTAGAAGCAATTTTGATGACCTGCTGGAGGCTTAGTGTGCACTAATGTGAGAGTGAGAAACTTTTGGAGGCTACACACTTTTCTAGGCTTCTCTTTAAACAGTACTGCCAGGTTCTCATGGGGGACTATCAGAGAAATATCCTTTCATGGCTCTGGCAGGGAGAAGGAAAGAGCCAACATTAAATATGCCCAAAGCCTTCATGAAAAGGTCCTTGGAAAAGGACTTTGCCAGAGTTCACTACTGAAACTTTTTCCTAGCTGAACTTCTCCATATTCCCATTCCCTCCAGTCTTCTTGTCTCACCAGGGGAAAAGAAAAAAGAAGATAATAGTCAATAGGGTGTTAGGCTTAAAAAAGTAGATTGATAACACTACAACCAGGGAAGGGAGTACAGTGCAGGTAGAAAAAATCTATACCACTGGAGAGACTTTTCTGAAGATTATAACCTCAAGATACAGGCCCACTGGATGACTGAACTTTAACTGAGATATTATAGAATGTCTTCCCTCCTCAATGTCTTATTACCACATTAAAATGGCTCTAGTAACCGTGGATTACAGTTGAAAGAGCTGCAAGACACAGTCTTTTTCTGAGCAGGAGTACATAAGGAAGCCCAAAATTAAAGGGGAGCCAAAAACAAGGACTCTAGATCCTTGCCCAGATCAGTGTTGTGGAGCTTTTCCCCTATGTTTTCTTCTAGTAGTTTTAGTTATAAATCTTATGTTTAAGTCTTTAATACATTTTTAGTTGATTTTCATGCTTCATAAATGTAACACAATTATAATTTTTCAATGAAAAATAATATTAATGAAAAAGGCATCAAAGGAATATATGTCAAAATAATTAATCTATGGCAAACCCACAGCCTACATCGTATTGAACAGGCAAAAGCTAGAAATAAAAAACACGTGAACAGAAACGAAGAATGCCTTTGATGGAAATATTAGCAGACTTGACATGGATGAGGAAGGAATTAATGATAATAAAGATAAGTAAATGAAAACTTCCCAAACTGTGATGCAATTAGACAAAAATAAAAGAACATCCAAACACTGAAAGGCAATCTTAAAATGTGTATCATATGTGTGATTAGAATACCAGTAGAAGAAAGAAAGAATGAAGTAGACAAAAATAGTTGATAGAACAATGGCTGAGAACTTTTCAAAAATAATAACAAGCACCAAACTACAGACCCAAGAAGCTCAGAGAACACCAAATAAAATAATTCCCATAATATAAACAGAATCAGCAAAACCCTCAAATATACTCTGGCATATTATAGTCAAACTGCAGAAAATCAAATACAAAGAGATAATATTGAAGGAAACCACAGAAGAAAAATAACCTTACCTATAGAGAAACAGAGCAAAATTATAGTGGATTTCTTATAACAATGTATTAAGTAAATACAGCATGTGGATAAATAAAATAAATAACAGCAGTATCATAAGACACAAGAGAGAGAAATTAGGAATACTCTGTTATAACATACACTATATGTAAAGTGCTATTGTGCTATTTGAATATGGATTTAGATAAGTCTAATATATATATTGCATATAGTAAACTCTAGGGCAACAATTAAATTTAAAAAATGTATAATTGATATATTCTAAGACACTAAAGTGTTCAATTAAAACCAGAGAAGATAGAAATGGTAGGGAATGGTGGTGGGGGAGGGGACAAAGAGCAAATTAAATGCATCAAAAACAGTTACAAATATGGTGCATACTAATCCAAATACATTTTTAATCACTTATGTGAACAATCTACATACATCACTTAAAAGAGATAGATGGACATAGTGGATTAAAAAACAAAACCCAATTATATTTTGTCTACCAGAAACCCACTTTAAATATAAAGATTCAACTAAGTTAAAAGTAAAGGGATAGGTTAAGGTATACCATGCTAACACTACTCAAAAGGAAGTTTTAAAAAGAAAAAAAAAGCTGAAATTGCTATATCAATTTTAGACAAATGAGACTAAAGAACAAGAAGGATTATCAAGAATACAAAGGGAGATTATGAAATCATGAAGGAATCTATTTTCTAAGATGATCGAACAGTCCTAACTATCTGTGGACCTAACAACCAAGCTTTGCAATACAAGAAGCAAGAACTGAGAAGAGACATAGACTAATCATATATCCATGATTACAGTTGGAAACTCTTGTCTATATTTGATAGATTAAACAGGGAGAAAATCAGTAAAGATAGAAATAGCTGAAATAGCACTGTCAATCAACATAATCTTTTCAACATATATAGAATATTTCATATAACAAGAGCAGGTTACACATTTTCTGAAGTCCACCTGAACCATTCATCAAGATAGATCACATTCTGAACCAAAAAATACACCTTAACAAATTTAAAATAATAAAAATTATATAAAATACATTTTTTTCCAACCAGATGGAATGAAACTAAAAATTATTACCAGAAAGTTATAGTTCAGTTTTGTTTTGTAACCCACTGTGGCAATCTCTGCCTTTTTTTTTTTTTTTTTTTTGAGACGGAGTCTCACTCTGTCGCGCAGGCTGGAGCGCAGTGGTGCTATCTCGGCTGACTGCAGCCTGTGTCTCCTGGGTTCAAGCGATTCTCCTGCCTCAGCCTCCCAAGTAGCTGGGATTACAGGCGCCCACCACCATGCCTGGTTAATTTTTGTATGTTTAGTAGAGACAGGGTTTCACCATGTTCACCGGACTGTCTAGAATTCCTGATCTCAAATGATCCACCTGCCTTGGCCTCCCAAAGTGCTGGTATTACAGGTGTGAGCCACCACGCCTGGCCTGATCTCGTTTAATCAATGTATGTAGACTGTTCATATATAAAGTGATTACAAATGTAGTTGGATTAGTATGTACCATATTTGTAACTGTTTTCTACTCATTTAATTTGGTCTTTGTTCCCTCCCCCACTATCATTCCAAATTCTAAACTATTTGGAAATTAAGCCATAAACACTGAAGTAACATATGGGTTCAAGAAAAATTAGATATTAAAAATATTTTGAACTAAATGTAAAAATACATAACGTTATAGCATGAAATACATATATTACAAAAGAAGAAAGGTCTAGAGTTAATATCAAACTAAATATCACCTTTGAAATCTAGGAAGAGGAAATTAAAGCCAAACAAAATAATGAAAGAAATAATAAAGATTAGAAAAGATTAAAAAAAGTAAATTTGGAGTCAGCTGAAAGAGTTCCCAATGGCCAAAGTTGGACCAATTTGAACAATAAAATATAGCAGTTGTGCAGTTGTAATGAATGAGATCACATCCTTTGCAGGGACATGGATGAAACTGGAAGCCATCATCCTCAGCAAACTAACACAGGAACAGAAAACGAAATACCGTATGTTGTTACTCATAAGTGGGAGCTAAAAAATGAGAACACATGGACACAGGGAGGGGAACAACATACACTGAGGTCTGTGCAGGGGATGAGGGGAAAGAGAGAGTCAGGATAAATAGCTAATGCATGCGGGGCTTAATACCTAGGTGATGAGTTGATAGGTGCAGCAAACCACCATGGCACATGTTTACCTATGTAACAAACCTGCACGTTCTGTACGTGTATTCCAGAACTTAAAACTAAAAAATATATGTAGTAGTATTGGATTATAACTGAAAATACAAAATAAATGTCTATAGGTTCATACTGATATACATAAATGATGAAATAAATGGCACAAATAGACAATCTGTGTGGAAAAATTTCAGATAATTTATTCACATACTTCATCCTCAAAGAAGTAGAGTATTACTTCCCATTCCTTAAGTGTGGGTTGGACACAGAGACTTTTCTTCCCAAATACTTTTGTATAAAAAAGGAAAAAAAAATAAAATAAAACAAGCCTTAGCTTGGCCAGGTAATCAAAGTAATCAATAGTAAGAAGTCATGTTGATAGTATATACCTGTGATGTGATATGATAAGAATGTCATTTACCTCTGTAATCTCCCTCCTAAAATACCCGTAACCCTAGATTATGATAAAAAATCCTGATTGATAGATATTCTACAAAATATCTGACCAATATTTCTCAAAATTGTCAAGATCATCAAAAACAAGAAAAGTCTGAGAAATTGTCACAGCCAAGAAGACATCATGACTAAATGTAATATGATATCCTGGATGAAATCTTGGAATAAAAAAATAATATTAGGTAAATGTTTATGAAAAAATCTTAAACTATGGGATTTCGTGAATTGTTTAATTTTGACATATGTAGCATATAAATGTAAGATATTAATAAAGGAAAATTACATATAGGATATATGGGTATTCTCACTATCTTCACAATTTTTTATAGGTTTAAACTATTTTGTTTAAAGTTATTATTATTATCTTTGAGACAAGTGTTTCGCGCTGTTGCCCAGGCTGGAGTGCAATGGCGCCATCTTAGCTTACTGCAGTGTTGACCTTCCAGGCTCAAACAATCCTCCCACTTCAGCTCCCAAGTAGCTGGGACTAGAGGCGCAGGCCACATGCCTAGCTAGTTTTTAAATTTTTTGTAGAGACAGGAATTTGCTATGTTGCCAGGGCTGGTCTTAAAAACCTGGGCTCAAGAGATCCTCCCACTTTGACTTCACAAAGTGTTGGGATTACAGATGTGAGCCACTGTGCCTGGCCTACACCTACGTTAAATAATTATTGTTTAAAAAGTCATAAGGAGCAGCTTGGGGGGCTTCCCATTGGCCAAACATGGAACAAATTATTAGTAAAATACAAATAACATAATGGATATGATCCATTGAATAAAATAAAAATACATGAGTTCTTACTGATATAAATAAACAACTAAACAACTGAGAGAGAAAGGAATCCTTTTACAGTAAAATATCAACTAATGTATGTAGAAGGAATTATGGAATTGGAATATTATCAATGGATTCTAAAACTAGTGAATGAATGTTTGATGAGGAGTAGGAAATTTACATGTTCTCAAATATTGCCCCACAAATGACTAATTAGCGACAGTGGAAAAATTCTTAATTTTATAATTGAGAAACTTGCAGAAACCACCTTAACCACGGGACCAAAGTTAACATTACCAATATTGGTCTGACCGCTATCATGTGCCTCCTGATGTGATATACTGGGAAGTATTCAGCATCATGTCCATGATATACCTGACAAAAAAGAGTCATCTGAGTTTAACTATGTAGAAGCATCAGACAAACCCAAATTGATAGAAGTTCTACAAAAACAAGTCAAAAACAAGTCAGCACAGTAGTCCCTCCTTGTCTGCAGTTTTGCTTTCCCTGGTGTCACTTACCTGTTGTCAACTGCAGTCTGAAAGTATTACGGTATTTTGAGAAAGAAAGAGAAAGAGACCATGATCACATAACTTTTATTATAGTGTTATAATTGTTCTATTTTATTAGTAGTTATTATTGTTAATCTCTTACTGTGCCTAATTTACAAATTAAACTTTATCATAGGTGTGTATATATAGGAGAAAACATAAGGATTGGGTACTATTCATGGTTTCAGGCATTCACTGGGTGTCTGGGAAGGCCTCTCCCAAGGATAAAGTGGGACAACTATACTCTTAAAAGTATCAAGGTCAGGCTGGGCGTGTGACTCAGGCCTGTAATCCCAGCACTTTGGGAGGCCAAGGCAGGCAGATCATTTGAGGGTAGGAGTTTGAGACCAGCCTGGCCAACATGGTGAAACCCTGTCTCTACTAAAAATAAATAAATAAAAACAATTAGCTGGGCATGGTGGTGGGTGCCTGTAATCCCAACTACTCAGGAGACTGGAGAGGCTGAGGCAGGAGAACTGCTTGAACCTGGGAGGCGGAGCTTGCAATGAAGCTGAGATGGCACCTCTGCACTCCAGTCAGGTGACAGAGTGAGACTCATCTCAGACAAACAAACTAACAAACAAACACAAAGAAAGAATCTCATGACACTTAAAAACCTTTCTAAAATGTAGATATTCTCTATCCCGTGATCACAAACAGTATTTCACATTCTAATTGATACTGCCAGCTTCTCGGGAGGCCAAGGCAGGAGAATCACTTGAACCCTGGGAGCTGGAGGCTGCAGTGAGCCAGGATTGCAGCAGTGAACCAGGATTGCACCACTGCATTCCAGGCTGGGTGACAGAGCGACTATCTCAAAAAAAAAAAAAAAAAAAAAAAAAAAGTATTGAGGCCATAAACAAAGACAAACTGAAGAAACTGTTATGGGTTAAATGACACTAAAGAGATATAACTAACTGTAAGTCATGATACTACACTGGATCCTGGTCTGGAAAAAAAATAGCTATTAAACATATTATTTTGATATATGATGAAATTTGTGTATGGACTATGAATTAGACAGTAGTATGTTAAATGTGCTACTATGCTAAACATTCTGATTTTGATCATTGTACTATGGTTATGTAACAGAATGCCCTTTTTGGGGGAAATCACTGAAATATTTTAAGACAAAGAGGTACAATATCTTCAATCTATTCTCAAATGGTTCCAAAATATTATTCATATTTTTGTCTCTCATTCCATTCATCTATCTATCTATCATCAATCATCTATTGAGAAAATTATAAAGTAGATGACATTAAGAAATAGTGAATTTGGATAAAGAATGTATGGCAGTTCCTTGTGCCATTCTTGCAATGCTTCTGTAATTTGGAAATTATATAAGAATAAAAAGTCACAAAGTAAGTTCTGTGGGGACTCTGACCTTTAGGCACTTGGTACTCAAAATGTGGTCCATGTGGTCCAGGCACCACTGGTACTGCCATAATCTGTGAGTATTTCTAAGTCCCTAGTCTCATGCCCCACCCATGATCAACTCTATCAGAATTAGCATTATAACAACATCTCCAGTTAATTTTAATACACGTTAAAGACTAAACAGCTTGCTCTTTAAAACTTTATTTGTGTAAAAGTATTCAGCACCACCTGCACGTGCTGTAGAAATTCAGAATAGTTCATCATTAACCCTTTTGTATCACCAGCCTGGCCCCACGGATGTTCCACCCCCATTGCCATTTCTCTTCTTAACTCATGTTTCTTTCTAGTGTACATGCTACAATAATGCATTCAGATATATTCCAGGCAGTGTTCCATTTAATGTATCTCCTGCCTTTATCTATTCTAATTTAAGGCTCGGTTTGACCCTTACCTCACCCATAAACACTTCTTAAAACTCCTTAGACATCTTTAAACTTCGATGACACTGTAAGTCTTAAGAAACAATTTGATCTTTTACTTTTTATTGTGTGCTATTTTATTGTTCTCTTCATGAATTCCAAATGGATTGTATGTGTCCTGCAGTTATGGATCAGATTTTATAAACTAGAACCTGTCCTTCTGGTTCTCTGTTACAATTATCTCCACAATATGGTGTTTATTTTCTAGAGTATGAGGAAAAGCATTCATTAAGAAAGAGAAAAAATATTAAAGCTTCTGGTTGTTTATCAAAAATGGAAAAAAGAATATATTTTATTAATATTTGATAAATAGATTGACATTATACATATAATTTATAGTTTTATAAAATATGTCTAGAGATATAAGTTCAATACTTTTTGCTGATATGGGTATGTAATTGAAAAAGTTTGGAGACCACTGCTTTAGAGTGCTATGCAAAATATTCATTACATACTTTGTATTACATTTAGTAATGAAAGGAACACTGAAGGAAGAGGCAATGGCGATCAGTGTTTGGCCTGAGTCCTCATTATGGATGCTTTGGGTTCAGAGACTAACCCAATCGTTGCTGGTTAGGAATATGGCTATGGGAATAATTATTAGATGACAATTTACCAAAATTACTACAATAAATTAGTATTCAAATGTCTATTTACCAGTGGCTTCTCATTTTATTAATATATTGGACATCCTAGCACAACCTGGCATCAAATCAAAAGGAACTCAGAGACTTTCTGGTTGTAGGAAAGATAAAGCATTTTTTTGTGAAATGTTTTATCTAGTTTCATATTCAATTTTTATAAATGTTAGCTCTTAAAAATAATATGCTAGAGCTACTCTTGTTAAATTTTATTTGATGAAGTCCTGATGTAGCTCCTTTTTGACTAAGAGATATAGAGCAGAACTTCTGTCATTCTTGAAATCTAAAGACCCTTTGTTAGAGTAGATGGAAATAGCTAATTTGAGTGATTATATCTTTGAAATATTTGACATATTATTACTTTCAAGACACAAATTAACTTAGATTATTTCTAATTTTGAGGAGAAATTCTGATTTGAGACATCAACAAATTATGTTATTTGCACATGAATAGGTGCTTCCAGTTTTAAAGCTAGTTCTTTTAAGTAAACATTACAAATCAACAACATCTATCTTAGACTACTATCACATTTACACCCACTGTTGTTTCTTAGTGCATTTGGAAACTTTACATTTAAAGTTAAAATTAAATCAGTAATTTGAAAAGTAGTATCTAAAGATCTCAGTAGCTAAGTAAGTTTTGTTTCACCAGCTGTAGCTTAAGCTCAAAGTCCTATCTTGCTTTTCAGTTAGATCCCTACAGCCATGTTCCACAACTTCTCTCAATGCCCTGAATTTCCATCATTAAAAATAACACCTCTATGCGCGCACACACACACACACACCTGCATTCACCCTACCCCCAACAAGACAGGACTTCTGACATGCCTTTTACAAATACACTAAGTGATGCTATTCACTGAAGTTTGGCCCTGCTTAATCCAAGTTTCAAACATCACTTACGTGTTTGATTCAGGTAACTGAGGAGTTTAAAACTGGGTTTAAGAGCAGTTGAAAAAGCAGTTATCTTTTATGAAATTTTCTGTAATAGCTGCTGTATCTCAAAAAAAAAAAAAAGAAAGTTCAAAGGTATTATTAGCTTTCTTGCAAAGTTAATATTTTGATTATAGTTGATAACTTTTTTCCTCATATGTGTTTATAATCTTGAAATCAGGGCTCTAACTCATCTGTTAATGTTTATTTTTCAGGTATGTGTGTATATATATGTTTGTGATTGTATATGTATGTTCATAATATGTGTGTGTGTGTATATATGTGTTTGTAAATATATATATACACACATATATCCATATATTAATATATGTATACACATGACTGTCCAGTGATGTGCCACTTAATGACAGGGATATGTTCTGAGAAATGCATTTGGTGATTTTGTCATCATGTGAACATCACTGAGTGTACCTTTATGAACCTAGATGGTATAGCCTACTATACACCTAGGCTATATGGTATAGCCTATTGCTTCTAGGCTACAAACCTATATACATGTTTCTTTACTCAATACTATAGGCAGTTATAACATAATAATAAATATTTGTGTATCTGAACATAGGAAAAGTACAGTAAAAATATGGTATAAACAATGATACTCCTCTATAGGGCACTTAACATGAATGGAACTTGCAGGACTAGAAGTTTCTCTGGGTGAGTCAGTGAGTCAGTGGTGAGTGAATATAAAGGCTCAGGATATTACCATACACTTCTGTAGACTTTAAAAATACTGTACACTTAGACTACATTAAATTTATTAAAAATTTCTTCAATAATCTTAGCTTACTCTAAATTTTTTACTTTACAAACTTTATTTTTTTCACTTCTTACTTTTTTGTAATAACAGCGTGAAACACAAACACATTTGTACAGCTATACAAAAATATTTTCCTTGTATCCTTATTCTATAAGCTTTTTTCTATTTTAAAATTATTTTTATTTTTAACTTTCTAAACTTTTTTGTTAAGATCGAGACCATCCTGGCTAACATAGCGAAACCCCATCTCTACTAAAAAAAATATAAAAAACTAGCTGGGTGAGGTGGCGGGCGCCTGTAGTCCCAGCTACTCGGGAGACTGAGGCAGGAGAATGGTGTGAACCTGGGAGGCGGAGCTTGCGGTGAGCTGAGATCCGGCCACTGCACTCCAGCCTGGGCATAGAGCGAGACTCCATCTCAAAAAAAAAAAAAAAAAAAAAAAAAAAAAAAAAAAACTAAGACACAAACGCACACATTAGCCTAGGCCTACATAGGATCAGAATCATGAACATCATTGTTGTCCGCCTCCACATCTTGTCCCATTGGAAGGTCTTCAGGGGGGATAATGTGCATGGAGCTTTCATTTCCTAAAAGAATACCTTCTTCTGGAATACTTTCTGAAGAACCTGCCTGAGGCTGTTTTACAGTTAACTTTTGTTTTCAACAAGTAGAAGTGTACTCTAAAGTAATGATTAAAAGTATAGCATAGTAAATACATAAACCAGTAACATAGTCGTTTGTTGTCTTTATTAAGTAATAGGTACTGTATGTAATTGTACCTGATATACTCTTATATGACTGGCAGCACAATAGGTTTTTTTGCACCAGCTCCACCGTAAACATGTGAATAGTGTGTCGTGCTACAATGTTACCATGCCTACCACTAGATAGGAATTTTTCAGCTCCATTATAATCTTATGGGATAGTTGTATATGTATCCATCATTGATGAAAACATTGCTATGGGGTGCCGGACTATATTCATAAAGTGTACATACACTTTCAAAATGAGTAAATGAAAGTATTATTCCCACAAAATGTCGTTGATCCAGTGCATAGGTGCCAAATTAAAATCTCTTTTGTTATTGTCAACTTAAGGAAAACACTAAGTTTTTGGAAATTTAGTTGTTTGTTTGTTTCTTTCTTTTTTTTTTTTTGTAGTTTTAGAGGTAGGACTTCATTTTTATGAAAACTATTGCACTCTATTGGTAATTGCCAAAAATACTCGAGTATTAAAATTTTGGCTTCATTCTTGCACCTACAGGACAAATTCTGTTATGTGTTGGGTCATTCTGTCTTTCAAAAATAATTAGCAGTGGTAAATGTGACCCCAATGGTCACAGATGCCAAACTACTGCATTTCTGATTTCAGTTCATACTGCGGAGTTATATGCACTCTGAAACCATAATGATTTGATGAATTTGTTAAGTCAACAAATATTTGTCAAGCAGAAACTCTATTAGGAACTGCATAATAATGGCTGTATTTTTGGATATATGTTTTATTACCGCATTTTTCCAGCTTTAAAATACTCTTTTAATATTTTTATTTAAAAATTTTTAATAAGTTTTTGCTTATTAAAGTAAAAATCTCTAAAATTAACCAAAGCTAAAATCCTCATTAACTCTCTTCATTTTATTTTTGTACTTTGAGAATCTTGTACTTCCTTGGGAACTCTTTATGCTTCAGTCAACTCCACCTATTCCCATTTCTGTTGAAGAATGTTTCTCCTTTTCTATCTGTTTTTTTGTGCTATTAAATTTTTTTTCTCTACCTGAGAAGAAGCCTAGAGAAAAAAAATTCAAGTGTTTATTAATCTGTATGCTAAGTTGTATACTCGCTGTGTCTGGCATATTGTATGTTTGTATTGGGTAGAATGTGGGAATAGAATGGGAATATATAAAGATAAATAATATATGGCTGTGATCCTGTAGTACTTTATCTTCTGTAGGCAGAGTCAAAA
Source organism: Macaca mulatta (assembly GCF_049350105.2). Taxonomy (NCBI): domain Eukaryota; kingdom Metazoa; phylum Chordata; class Mammalia; order Primates; family Cercopithecidae; genus Macaca; species Macaca mulatta. Next base: position 114,248,805 of record NC_133410.1, on the reverse strand, counting down.
CTAAAGAATTACATTAAGAAACTCTGTGAAAGTAGTAATAACAGAAATACAATGAATATAGCAGGAGAGAGCATAGGGACAGATAGTTTTGATGAGTAAAGAAGAAAATTAATTTGTATAAAATATTTAAATATTTGAATGGCAACTATGTTAAAGATATTTTATCTAGGAGCTGGGTATAGAGTGAAGAATGAGAATGTTCTCTGAATGTAGGAAGCACACTTTCTACTGAGGGGACACTGACAATAAACGAGTAAGAAAGCGTAAACAAGGTATTTTAGACAATGGTAAGTCCCACTGAAGACAACAAAACAGGCAATATTGGAGAATGTCTGGGAGCTTCTCCAGGTAAGATGACAGGGAGGGTGATATGGTTTGGCTGTGTCCCCCATCCAAATCTCAAGTTGAATTTTATCTCCCAGACTTCCCGTATTTCCACGTGTTATAGGAGGGACCCAAGGGGAGGTAACTGAATCAAGGGAGCCTGTCTTTCCCATGCTATTCTCGTGATAGTGAATAAGTCTCATGGGATCTGATGGATTTATCAGGGATTTCCACTTTTGCTTCCTCTTCATTTTCTCTTGCCAGCACCTTGTAAGAAGTGCCTTTCGCCTCCTGCTATGATTCTGAGGCCTCCCCAGTCACGTGCAACTATAAGTAAAATTAAAACTCTTTTTCTTCCCAGTCTTGGGTATGTCTTTTATCAGCAGCATGGAAATGAACTGGAACAGTAAACTGGTACCAGTGGAGTGGGGCATTGCTGAAAAGATACCAGAAAATGTGGAAGTGACTTTGGAAATGGCTAACAGGCAAATAATGGAACAGTTCAAAGGGCTCAGAAGAAGGCAGGAAAATGTGGGAAAGTTTGGAACTTCCTAGAGACTTGTTGAATGGCTCTGCCCAAAATGCTGATAGTGATATGGATGATAAAATTCAGGCTGGGGTGGTCTCATATGGAGATGAGGAACTTGTTGGGAACTGGAGCAAAGGTGACTCTTGTTATGTTTTTTTGCAAAGAGACTGGCAGCATTTTGCCCCTGTCCTAGAGATTTGTGGAACTTTGAACTTGAGAGAGATGATTTAGAGTATCTGGCAGAAAACATTTCTAAGCAGCAAAGCATTTAAGAGGTGACTTGGGTGCTGTTAAAGGCATTCAGTTTTATAAGGGAAGCAGAGCATAAAAGTTTGGAAAATTTGCAGCCTGAGTATGTGATAGAAAAGAAAAACCCATTATCTGGGGAGAAATTCGAGCCAGCTGCAGAAATTTGCATAAGTAGCAAGAAGCCTAACATTAATCCCCAAGACAATGGGGAAAATGTCTCTAGGCCATGTCAGAGACCTTCATGGCAGCCCCTCCCATCACAGGCCTAAAGACCTAGGAGGAAAGTGGTTTTGTGGGCTGGGCCCAGGGTCCCAATAATGTGTGCAGCCTAGGGACTTGGTGCCCTATGTCCCAGTCGCTCTAGCTGTGGCTGAAAGGGGCCAAGTGTACAGCTTGGGCTGTGGCTTCAGAGGCTGGAAACCCCAAGCCTTGGCAGCTTCCATGTGTTGTTGAGCCTCCGAGTACACAGAAGTCAAGAACTGAGGTTTTGGAACCTCTGCCTAGATTTCAGAAGGTGTATGGAAATGCCTGAGCGCCCAGGCAAAAGTTTGCTATAGGGTGGGGTCCTCATGGGGAACCTCTCCTAGGGCAGTGCGGAAGGGAAATGTGAGGTCATAGAGTCCCACACAGAGTCCCTACTGGGGCACCACCTACTGGAGCTATAAGAAAAGGGCCACCATCCTCCAGACCCCAGAATACTAGATCCACTGACAGCTTGCTCTGTGTGCCTGGAAAAGTCGCAGACACTCAACGGCAGCCCATTAGAGCAGCCAGGAGGGAGGCTGTACCGTGCAAACCCACAGGGGTGGAGCTGCCCCAAGACCATGAGAACCCACCTTTTAGATCAGCGTGACCTAGGTATGAGACCTGAAGTCAAAGGAGATCATTTCAAAGCTTTAAGATTTGACTGCTGCACTGGATTTCAGATTTGCTTGGGCCCTGTAACCCATTTGTTTTGGCTAATTTCTCCCATTTGGAACAGCTGTATTTACCCAATATCTGTACCCCCATTGTATCTAGGGAGTAACTAGCTTGCTTTTGATTTTATAGGCTCATAGGTGAAAGGGACTTGCCTTGTCTCAGATGAGACTTTGGACGGTGGACTTTTGGGTTAATGCTGAAATGAGTTAAGACTTTGGGTGACTGTTGGGGAGGCATTATTGGTTTTGAAATGTGAGATGAGATTTGGATGGGCCAGGGACGGAATGATATGGTTTGACTGTGTCCCCACCCAACTCTCAACTCGAATTTTATCTCCCAGAATTCCCATGTGTTGTGGGAGGGATGCAGGGGGAGGTAATTGAATCATGGAGGCCAGTCTTTCCCATGCTATTCTCGTGATAGTAAGTCTCCTGAGATCTGATGGGTTTATCAGGAGTTTCTGCATTTGCTTCCTCTCATTTTCTCTTGCCATCACCATGCACGAAGTGCCTTTCACCTCCTGCCAGGATTCTGAGGACCCTCCAGCCATGTGGAACTGTAAGTCCAATTAAATCTCTTTTTCTTCCCAATCTTTGGTATGTCTTTATTAGCAGCATGAAAACAAACTAATACAGAAGGCTTCATTTAGGAGGTGACATGAGAGCTATGAGTGAGTTGATATCATTTTATCTTTCCTTCTAAACCAGTTTTCCTCAAAACTAAGTTGGTATCTGGCCTCCCAGAATTGTTGCCCTATCTCCTAACATGTCTTCACTGTCAAGTTTCTGGAAAGTCTAGTTGAATCAATTTATCCTCCATATTGATGATATAAACATCTAATTGCTAGCCCAGTCCTGACTCCTGAACAACACAGCAGAGATCCACTGGAATTATCTGCTTTGCTGTCCCAAAGGCAAATTGAATGTCACACTGCATAATATACTCTTTATCTTGTATATATAGTCCATCTTGGTTTTGGTTACCTACTACACAATTCTTCAAGTCATCTTTGACTTTCTCCCATCTAGTTTGTGATGAATACCTTTCAATTCTTTCTCTATCATATGACCTTCTTTTTTCTGTGTTCCATTACCATTGACATGGCCTTTGTTCAGACACTTGTCATATCTCTCCCTGAGTCTACTAGAGCCTTCTGACCAATCTCTGTATTTTCAAGTATGCTCCTATACTCTTTTTATTTGCACTGAGGCAGATATAAAAGGAGTTATAATCCCAAACTCTTAAGCATATTACCATTCTGCTTAAAATGTGTCAATGGCTCTCTTTGCCTCTAAGATGAAATTCAAACTCCTTAACATCACCATAAAGCATTTCATGTCCTGGGCCCTGTGTATTTCCCAGACACATGTCTCCATTCTTCCCCAGTCTCCAATCCTGAACTCTGTGAAGTGATGAGCTGCAAGAGGTGGTTCTTTTTTTAGTTCTTGTTCTAAACATGAAAGCTCTTTCTTCATTTCTTATTTTCAAATAACATATAATGTCATAAATTCTATTTTAAACAATATTTACTTTGACCTCTATGGATACTAAAATTTGATATTTATGAAATGAAATTAATATACTCTAGGGTTTACTAAAGACTCTAATTTAGTATTTTATTGCAAAGTCTTGTTACCACTACTCATGTGCACATTTAGGCAGAATGTCCACATTTTGAGAAGTAGTCTCTATTAGTGGGTTGTCTTTGTTGTGAGTTAGTAGTGGTTTTCCAACAGCTGTGATTCTGACTTGGATTATCTTTACTGTAAGTTTTAGTATTCCTGTGGATTATTTTATTTAACTTACAGGGTTGTATTAGGCCATTTTTACATTTCTATAAAGGAATACCAGAGGCAGGGTAATTTATAAAGAAAAGAGGTTTAATTGGCTCATTTTCTACAGACTGTACAAGCAAGGCACTGGCATTGGCTCAGCTTCTGGGGAGACCTCAGGGAGCTTTTACTCATGGTGGAAGGTGAAGTGGAAGGAGGCACTTCACATGGTGAGAACAGGAGCAAGAGAGTGAGTGGGGGAAGATGCCACATACTTACATAGCTAAATCTCACAAGAACTCACTATCACAAGGACAGCACCAAGGGGATGTCTCTGAAGTATTCATGAGAAATCTGACCCTGTGATCCAGTCACCTCCTACAAGGCCTCACCTTCAACACTGGGGATTACAATTTAACATGAGATTTAGACATAACATCCAAATTATATCAAAGGTGTAGCAGAACAAATCTATATGGCCAATGGTTTTGTAAACACCAATTTCTAAGAGAGTTTAGACGATAGTTCATGTGTGAAATATTTATATTTTATTGCTAAAGCTAGTGTATATACATAGTTTATATGCTCTAAATTTATTTGTACAACGATTCTTCATCAGAATGCACTGCCTGTGAATGTGCGCTATTTAAATGATTTTCTAAGTGATACAATGTCTACAAGCTGTACTGCAGACGAAAGTCTGATCTCCTAATATATAGCTCCCATAAATAGCTCCCATAAATTGATAAAAAATAAATAAGACCAATTACTGCATTAAAAATGGATCATAAATGTGAACAAACATGTATAGATAAGGAAGTACAAAGACTCATAAACATATAGTAAGACATATATAAATTAAACTATACTGAAACATTATGTATCAACTGTAAAATTAGTAAAAGTTCTAATGCTCAGTAGTACTTTCTGCTTTTGAGACCTTGGCATATACATTTGTGTAACCTGTATTTAAGGCAACTTGGTTATAAATATTAACATAACAGTACTTATATATTTTGATCTAGCAATTCACTTGGAAAACTATTCTGGATATACTTGCATATGTTGGAAATAATGTATATATAAGGCCATTAATATATATGTAGAGACTTTCACTGTATAGATTTGCATTAAAAAAGTAACTATATTTTAAAATTTATAAATCTTATGTTATTTATTAAAATTAATCTATAATAGTGTGTTCTTCTCTATGCATTATATCAAGCAGCTCATGTTTTATTATGTGATGTTTATCATTATCACATGATTAAGTTAGCGCATGTCAACTTTTTTCACTGTAAAGTTATTTTGTCTTTTGTAGTTAATAGTTGCTAGTAAGAGATACCTTGTGAAAAGGTAAATTCTGTTTCTCAAACTTTTGCCCACAAATTTCGTCAACAATTTTTTGCCAAATCTGTAGATCTTGTCTGCAACAGTTTGGCACAGAAAATTGTGTGGTGTTTGCCTAATGTTGATTTTTTATTTTTTCTTTTTAATTCATTAAGTTGAATTTTATTGCAAGAGCTATTCTTTTTCTCATTTACTTAATTATTTATATAATTATGATTTTATTTTATAGATTAAAATTCACTCAAATCAATTCAGCATTGGTCATTAAGACCATTAGGTCATTTGGTCATAGGTCTGACTGGTCCCTGTATTCTTTCAAAATGCTCCCATCTTCTTCTGAGCATTTTCTTACTTTCCCATACCACCAGATATTCCAGTGTTCTCTGTCTCAGGCCTGGAATGAACTACTTCTTAAAGTGTCCCTAGAGGTATCATATTTTGTGCCAATCATGCAAGAAATGTGAAATATCATTCTAAGTGTGAGAAAACATTAGACAAAGCCATATTGAGGGAAATTCTACAAAATAACTGATTAGTACTCTTCAAATATGAAGTGAATAAAAAAACAAGGAAAGTCTGAGGAGCTGTTACAGACTGGAAGGCAGAAGGGGAAGTAACAACTCAGTGCAAGGTAGGATTCTGAATAAGATCCTGGAATAGAGACATTAGTGGAAAATTTGCTGAAATTGAAATAATATCTGTGGTTTAATTGATAATAATGTAACAGTCTTTATTTCCTGTTTTTCATAATTACAGTATAGTTATGTAAGATGTTAACATTGTGGAAAATGTGGTGAGAGATACAAGAAAACTCTTGTAGTTTCACAACTTTTCCATGTCTAAAATTAATTCAAGTAAAGAGTCAAAAATAGTAAATTAAAAAAGCATAACATTCATTAAAGTAGTCTGGAAAGCTCTCCAAAATATATTTTAATTTTGGGAAAGAAAAGTTCACCAACTGTATATATGTGTGGAAATATATCTGTTTGTGAATGCATATAATACCTTTGGAAGGATACACAGGAAACTAAATATATGTAACCTCTGTGGGGATATTGGGAGACAGGGAATAAAACTTAATTTTTTTGTTCTTTTTTTTTCTGTCATGTGCATGTATTACCTGTACAAAAGAGCAAAATTTTAAAAACTGGCATCATATTGCTAAAATAAGTATAAAGATTTACAGAGTTAATTTTAAATATGTAGATTATTATTTAAACATATAAATATATGTAGTGATATTATCATATTAATAAAAATAATACATGTTAACATTAAAAGTTTACTGAAACTTATTTATTTCATGTCTTTTGAATTTCTTAATCCCTTCTTTCCCTAAGGAGAGGAAATAGTTGTTTTAGAAGGGCTGTAGGTCTTGGACTCCACCCAAGTGGCCAATAAATTGTAAAATGCTTGATCACCACTGATGTAAAGCTCTGCTTTCTCTCAACAACTGATTCTTTTTCACAGCTATTCTCTTGCCTAGAATGCCTTCCTGACCTTTTTATTAGCTGGCTATCTCCTCTTCTTTGAAGCTTAACTTACATGTTCTCTTCCCCAGAAAGCTTTTTCTGATCCCTAAACCCCAAATTTGGGCTTGAAACGAATCTTATATGCTTCCATTATACTATGTGTTTATCTCTGTCATAACCTCCACTTTATTATAATTACTTATTTTTTGTCTCTTTCTTAGATTATGTGCAATTTAAGGTAGTGATTAGATTATTATATTTGTATCTACCATTTATAATTCAGAGAATGACAGTCTTGCAATTAATATAAGTTTAAAATACAAATCTAGAAATCTCATGCTTCCTGGAATGAGCAGATCAAAACAGGGTTAAGTCATGTATATCAAAACAGAATGAAATCACACAGTCTAAGACCTGAAAACATTACACAAAATTTAAATAAAATAGTAGATAATAGCACTTGAAGTAATCTTGGTGATGAACAACCAGATCCCACTTTTTATACATATGACTTGCTATCTATGTTAGTTTCTTTGGACTTCGTGAAACAGATTCAATCAGCAGAAGAAAAGCTTATTCTAACATTTCAGTTGGGGTGATAAGGGTGGAGCCACAGTGTGCAAATTAGAAGGCACCTGGACCAAATGTATGAATCCTGAAAGGTGCTCCTTTGTCCACGCCACCATAACACTAAATGTAGGCTGTGTATCACTGCTGTCTCCCAGCCTGGTCCTGACACTTCTGCAAAAGCACAGCCCTTAGAAACATCACTGTGGTCCTAGACAAGAGACATTAAACCTCACAGGAACCACAGAACAATTAGATGTACAGAAGGTAAGTTCGGATCCACTGTAGTACTGGGAACCCAGTAGTAAGAGTACTCGGTATCCTTCCAATAACACTCCCCATGATGTCTTGATCTGTATGTCTGTTTGGTTCCACTCTTATTACCAATAGTCTCCTTCTAATCTGTGTATATTAAAAACAAAAAGCAGGGCGAAAACATTATCTCACAGCTTCTTCTAAATAAATTTTATGATTTATCCTAACTTTGACTTTGAAGATCCTCATGGCCTCTACTTAGGGTTTCTCTTTATATATATAGATTTTTCAGACTTAGTTCTCACTATCTCATTCTCTCTTTATTTTGCAGTTTTGTTTCTGGAGACAGTTTAATCAACCCTGCTCATTTATTGTGTGTGTATGTGAGTGTATGTGACTTTGTTATGGATTCCTGGATGTCTTATGAAATAGCTACTTTTGAATAGGTTAGGATTCCACATTTGATAGTCCCAGTTGTAGCTATATGAGAGGGTTGGGAAGTGAGGTAGGGCTTCTTTTGTTCAAAATATGACTTCCTAAATGTGACACAGCCTATATTTAGTGTTATGGTGGCCAGTATTCTGAAAAAAAAAAAATCAAAATCAGAAAATAAAATGGCCCTCACTCGCCGCCGACGACTTGTCTCGCCGCGCGCACGTCCCGCCGCCGCCCCGCAGAAATGCTTCGGTTACCCACAGTCTTTCGCCAGATGAGACCGGTGTCCAGAGTACTGGCTCCTCATCTCACTCGGGCTTATGTCAAAGATGTAAAATTTGGTGCAGATGCCCGAGCCTTAATGCTTCAAGGTGTAGACCTTTTAGCCGATGCTGTGGCTGTTACAATGGGGCCAAAGGGAAGAACAGTGATTATTGAGCAGAGCTGGGGAAGTCCCAAAGTAACAAAAGATGGTGTGACTGTTGCAAAGTCAATTGACTTAAAGGATAAATATAAAAACATTGGAGCTAAACTTGTTCAAGATGTTGCCAATAACACAAATGAAGAGGCTGGGGATGGCACTACCACTGCTACTGTACTGGCACGCTCTATAGCCAAGGAAGGCTTCGAGAAGATTAGCAAAGGTGCTAATCCCCTGGAAATCAGGAAAGGTGTGATGTTAGCTGTTGATGCTGTAATTGCTGAACTTAAAAAGCAGTCTAAACCTGTGACCACCCCTGAAGAAATTGCACAGGTTGCTACAATTTCTGCAAATGGAGACAAAGAAATTGGCAATATCATCTCTGATGCAATAAAAAAGGTTGGAAGAAAGGGTGTCATCACAGTAAAGGATGGAAAAACACTGAATGATGAATTAGAAATTATCGAAGGCATGAAGTTTGATCGAGGCTATATTTCTGCATACTTTATTAATACATCAAAAGGTCAGAAATGTGAATTCCAGGATGCCTATGTTCTGCTGAGTGAAAAGAAAATTTCTAGTGTCCAGTCCATTGTACCTGCTCTTGAAATTGCCAATGCTCACCGTAAGCCTTTGGTCATAATCGCTGAAGACGTTGATGGAGAAGCTTTAAGTACACTCGTCTTGAATAGGCTAAAGGTTGGTCTTCAGGTTGTGGCAGTCAAGGCTCCAGGGTTTGGTGACAATAGAAAGAACCAGCTTAAAGATATGGCTATTGCTACTGGTGGTGCAGTGTTTGGAGAAGAGGGGTTGACCATAAATGTTGAAGACGTTCAGCCTCATGACTTAGGAAAAGTTGGAGAGGTCATTGTGACCAAAGACGATGCCATGCTCTTAAAAGGAAAAGGTGACAAGGTTAAAATTGAAAAACATATTCAAGAAATCATTGAGCAGTTAGATGTCACAACTAGTGAATATGAAAAGGAAAAACTGAATGAACGGCTGGCAAAACTTTCAGATGGAGTAGCTGTGCTGAAGGTTGGTGGGACAAGTGATGTTGAAGTGAATGAAAGGAAAGACAGAGTTACAGATGCACGTAATGCTACAAGAGCTGCTGTTGAAGAAGGCATTGTTTTGGGAGGGGGTTGTGCCCTGCTTCGATGCATTCCAGCCTTGGACTCATTGACTCCAGCTAATGAAGATCAAAAAATTGGTATAGAAATTATTAAAAGAACACTCAAAATTCCAGCAATGACCATTGCTAAGAATGCAGGTGTTGAAGGATCTTTGATAGTTGAGAAAATTATGCAGAGTTCCTCAGAAGTTGGTTATGATGCTATGGCTGGAGATTTTGTGAATATGGTGGAAAAAGGAATTATTGTCCCAACAAAGGTTGTGAGAACTGCTTTATTGGATGCTGCTGGTGTGGCCTCTCTGTTAACTACAGCAGAAGTTGTCGTCACAGAAATTCCTAAAGAAGAGAAGGACCCTGGAATGGGTGCAATGGGTGGAATGGGAGGTGGTATGGGAGGTGGCATGTTCTAACTCCTAGACTAGTAGTGCTTTACCTTTATTAATGAACTGTGACAGGAAGTCCAAGGCAGTGTTCCTCACCAATAACTTCAGAGAAGTCAGTTGGAGAAAATGAAGAAAAAGGCTGGCTGAAAATCACTATAACCATCAGTTACTGGTTTCAGTTGACAAAATATATAATGGTTTACTGCTGTCATTGTCCACGCCTACAGATAATTTATTTTGTATTTTTGAATAAAAACCATTTGTACATTCCTGATAATGGGTACAAGAGCCATGTACCAATGTACTGCTTTCAACTTAAATCACTGAGGCATTTTTACTACTATTCTGTTAAAATCAGGATTTTAGTGCTTGCCACCACCAGATGAGAAGTTAAGCAGCCTTTCTGTGGAGAGTGAGAATAATTGTGTACAAAGTAGAGAAATATCCAATTTTGTGACAACCTTTGTGTAATAAAAATTTGTTTAAAGTTAAAAAAAAGAAAATAAAATGGACAAAATTAAGATTACAGTTCTTTAGGCATTGCTGGTCTATAGAACAAAATCGAGTTGGAAATAAGGCAAAAATATGTTAGGTTTTAAAAGTCAAATTACATAGATGTTGCACTTGTTTGTTTATATACATAGTAAAATGAAAATCCTGGGGATCAATAACTGCCGTGGATATGTTAAGTTTAACACCTTATACATCACGGACATTCCATCAATATTGAACAAGTGTTTTAACAGCTGGAGCTATTTCACATGATGCATTTTTTTTTCTCTTTTCCTGTTAGTGTTCTCAAGCTTTGCTTACAAAACTTGTTTTAATAAATATTTCACATAAGTTTCTAGCACTCCAAATTTAATGTCTATGAAAACATCCTGATATTTAAACATCTGAACCTCATTTAAGGTATTTTTAGATAGTTATTAATTAATTTTTTTCTTTGCAGTGAAGTGATATTTTTCAAAGTTATTGTTATTTGAAAATGCACAAACAAACCAAGATATTGGTGCTATTTTTCTCTGAAGATCTTAAGATTTCTTTCTACAGTTATTTAAAGAATATGCTAAATCATTCCTTTTCCTTCTTTTTCAACATCTGGGGCATAATTCTTTTATGATGGACCTCAATAGGTATTCAATAATCTCTCTTTCTCACTCTCAATGTAGCATCAGAAGTATAGATATTGTTTGGGTTGGGTTCACGTCTATAATATAGTATATTTAAGGTGCTATAGAAAAAAAAGTCCATATATGCAGATTTTTTAATTGCAACGTCAAGAAATGTAATTCCTTGTATAAATAAAAGTGATTCAAAGTTCACAGCCCCTAGCAAAAATTTTAGATGCTGTAAATAATGAAGATAAATCTTACAGACTTAGTGTGAAAAAAGTGATTCTTAAGTAGTAATGCTGTTTGCTGATTGCATACCACCAAGTTTAATCCACTTAAAAATGGTTATAACTTCAGGCACCATTTCTATGCTATTGGTTTCCAATATCTGTTTTCAGTTGAACTCATTTTTCTAAACTTCAGGCCCATATAATCAAGTGCCTACTGGACATTTCTATTTGGATATTCTACAAAGGACTGAATAAAAATGTACCAACATATCCTTGTCAGTTTGCCATCTCATTTGCCTGGGTTCCTATTTTATTGAATGACATGGGCATCTACTTAGCTATTCAAAGCAGAAATTTACCATCTTCCTTTCTTTCATCCTCATATTGGATATGTCTCCCAAATAACCAAATCTTGATTTTTCTACCTGAAACATATTTCTTAAATACAGGCTTTCTATTTATTTTTATGTGTAGTCCTCAAAGTATCAATTTTCTTTCATTTTAAATACTGTAATTATTTTAACTTAAATACTGCAAGTAATGTCTCTAACCTCATTTTGTAAAGTTTTTTTCCTCTCTGAAGCCAGAGTGATTTTTCTAAGTTGTGAACCTGGGCATTTCTCTTTACTGCATACTCTTTAACAGGATCTCTCTCACCCTCACACTACATTTTAGCTTTCCTGAAATTTTTTTGTTTTACTGACTACACCACAGTCTCACACTTTGCTCAAGGCCTGTTCGCTTACTGCCTGTTTATCTGAGAAACACTTTCTTAGTTTCTTTGGCTAATCCTTACCAATGCTTTGGCCATCTGCTTCAAAGTTGAGTTATTTGTGTAGAATTCTTCAGTTTTACAAGGTTAAATATTTCACCTAGGAACTTCCAGACTGCTCTCTTATGATTTTGAACTAAAATTGTTTATACAATTGGCGTTTGCCTTGTAGGATATAAATGTTATGAGGATGGAAACCATGTCTGCTTTCTTCATCCTCTTAACTCCAACATCTACAAGAATTTCTGCACCTAGTAGGTTTCAATAGATGCTTGTTAAATGAATGAATGATGGAAAGTGTTCTGATTTAACATCTTAAATTTCATGATAGTATATGCTTAATTGATTATCAGATAACACAAGTCTTCCCATAATTGCTATGGAGAGGACACTATTTTTTTCACAATCCTAATGATTCTTGCCATGTGAACAATTCCTTTCATGTAACAATCATGGCCTATCTTCCCATAACATGCTTTTTTTCTGGAGGGAGTGAGTGGGTTATGCGACTGCTATATTTTGGAGGAATAAGTTGAGTATGCTAGCTCAGTCATTTCTTGTTTGTCTTTCTCTTTGGGTCCAAACCTGCTTCCAGAGAGTATGCAGTCTGCTCTGCTTTTTTATGTGTACGGTTGACAAAAGCAGGGGATCGTATAAGAAGGTCTACAATGACTTAGTGCTGCCTGTGTCCAGGTTGGTGCCTGTTAAAATCTAGGTTCACAAACAGAAATTCTGCTTGCTACATATAAGTCTCATTTTCTCTTATCGGATTGTTTAGCATTAACAGCCATATTTGTATTAAGTTTTCTATTTCCCTTTCTCTCTTTTGTTTTTTAACTGGTTCAGAAAAAAAAAGAATGTTATTTATTGGGCCTCATTGCATCCCAACATTGTCACGATAGCATTACTGCATTCTAAGCTTATTTCATCCGTTTATTCATTTAGGCAACAAATACTTATTGTGTTACTACTATTTGCCAGGTAATCTCAAGGAAGATTAATTCTTCCACTTGAGCTTTAAAAACTAGAAATAGGCATTATTAGAGAGTTCATGATTCTATTTCCACTGGAATATAAACTTTATGTTGAAGTTGGGTTGGCTAGTATTGGAGTTCATATTCTAAATGAATTTCAAAGTATGTACAATTTAGTTTGAAAATATTCTGTTTGATTGTTCATCTTAGGGGACTAGTTTATGTATTTTTTCCTTTGCCATTGCTCTTCTTAATTCTTCTAGGTAAGTAGAATAAACTGTTCTTTAGGCTTCTAAATGTTTCCAACATTGTATCTCTGCCTTCAATTAATTTAATTTGTACTTAAAGAATATCTAAAACTACATTTAAGCAAAAACAGTTTCCATGGAAACATCATAGACTATCTAAATTCAGGCTATGATGTAATCAACTAAAATGACTATCATACCTAAATTCTTGTTTATTTCATATGTAGTATTTTTTTTTAAATCTATTGTATCAAACACAGATTTTCCACATCTGAATTTAATTTGGAGGTATAAGACATTTTCTCATTGTTTCTATTTTAGAAACCTGTGTTGGATTTCACAGTATTTTAGAATTCACATTTCTGCTAGAGTTAAGATATCGACAGAATGGGCTGGATTATGTAGAATGTAACTATAGGATGTTGACCTAGTTTTACAAAATTATGGAAATTTTTTACCCATGCTGACAGAGTGTGGAATGTCATTGTAGTCAAAATATTATGGAAGAGTGAATCATACACACTAAATTGATTGTTAACTGTTTGACTTATTAACATCTTATATTATGAGGTCATTGAGAATCTTGCCCTTTACTTTCTAAGGTACACAATCTAATAAGACTCTTTTTGACAGACACACACACACACACACACACACACAAATATATATATATTTTATATATATATATAAACCACTTTTTGATTTAATTGCTTTTTCTTTAAGGAGTGGTTGTGAATAACTATTGTATATATACTGATATGCAATTGACATTATTGTGTAAAGCACTGTACTGTAATGGTGAAAAATGTCAAGATCTTTGCATTTGAGTTCAGATTTTAGGTATTTGTTTGTGTAAGTCCTGCCTTTTGAGCCTGTAAACTCTGGAGGGATAATTTCAACAGTGGCTTTTCTTTACTTATACAAAATTATTCTTCTTTTGCTTATTTTTTACTTTGTTTCTCACTTATGGCCTCAGTCAGAAACATAAAGATATGCAGGATAGACTATACAGAGTATTTGTTTGTGGAAATAGTGTAGTTATGTCCTAGAGCATAAATGAAATAAAGAGAAAGGAGAAAAAGTCATTATATATGTTAATACTGTCCCATATGCCTCATATAAGGCCCCAGAAGAGTTCAAAATGGTCAGGGCATTTATGGAGCTATAATTCAGTGGGAATGCTTTATAATAATTTCCCAAGATAGATCTAGTTGCTTTTTTCTCTCTACATTTATAGGAGATTACTCATTTTATAGCATATCATATATGTAATATGATTATATATGTAAATATCTCTTCTACAATTCTCAAAGTTCGAAAAGGATAAGATGTTGCAACAGTGCAGTTATTAACATTGGCAACAGTTTCAGAGAGGTCAGATAAGGATGAAAATGCACTGAGTTTGAGAAATTTGGAGATTATAGGTGATATTTGTTAGAATAGATTCAGGGAGGTGTTGGGTATATTTCCTCAGCACTCAGGGTAAATACACCATTCCATGTACTCTAGGCATAGAGAGCTTAATGTAAAATTAGGGGGTTACAGAACTTGTTGGAAGACTGATGGAATGAAGCTCAGGGAAGTTGCCACTGAGGATAAAGGAAGCAATTGCCCAAAAGTCAGAGAAATTGACTCTGAAGATCACAGTCTAATAAACTGAAGCAAATTATTTTCAAAAGTTGCTGGAAACTTGTAGATGTCTCAACAATCTGTGGGAAGCTCCCAGCAACTGTCTCAGTTTATGAAGAAGGTGGGTCTCAAGAGCTTCTCTGAAAGCCATGGTGACTCACCTCTCTATATCTCTCTCATGTGTCAATTGCTTCTAGGGAATGTGGCTTCTGCTTCACTTCAGGCAAGTTCTCATCTGAATATCTCACATTGACAAGTTTTAACCTAGAACCAGGTTGTGAGGAATGAATGTCACAGGCTTTGATAAGAGTGATAGTAGTACTGAGTTAATAACAAACAGTCTAGGTCCAGAGTGTGAGCAAGAGAGGTTACCATGACTTAAGAAAATAAGTAGGTGAGAAAATAGATTTCATTTTCTTAAAAGAAAATTGATAGAGTAAGAATGAGGGATAATAGGACTTATTAGAGGCCAGCAAATGATTTAGATTTTTTTTTTTTTTTTTTTTTTTTTTTTGCTTTTAAGGAGTGGTAATACCTGGCTAGATTTTATGCAGAAGGGAAGAAGCTAATAGAGAAGGACAGATTGTAGTGTGATAAAATGAGATGATTGTTAATGAGGCAAGGTTTCTGAAGGAGGTGGGAGAGGTTGAGAGCAATGCATGACGGGAGAGTTTAGTTTTGAATATGAGGCAGGACAAGGCATTCTATAAAACTGAAAATGAGACAGTGTGGTGCAAAAATAGATTAATTTATTGGATTCGGAGTGATGAATTGAGGGAATGTATGGGTGATGACCTCTATTTTCTCTGTGAAGTAGGAAGTAATGATGCCTGCTGAGAGGAGGTCTGGTAGGGGTTAATTTTGAGAAGAGTGGACCTGTTTGAAGTAATGCTGAGGGGAATGGAGACAAGAGTTATCCATGAACAAAGAAAAGATTGCTGCATTTACTGAAAGCCCAAAGAAGGCCAGAGCCCATACATGGGCAGTGACATCAGTCTGCATAGGTGCTGGATTTTCCTTACCCGAGCTTACCATCTTTGATGAATTTTTTGCTCACTTGGGTTCCTCTTTTCTGTGATGTTAATGAGTGTCCTGTGCTTGCCTTCCTCTTGCACATTCCCCTGGACAGCAAAATTTGCCTATTTTGTCTATTTATGTCTTTTTTTTTTTTTTTTAATACAAATGGGTCTTGCTACATTTCCAAGGTTGGTTAGAGAGACTTGACCCAGGTTTAGTGAGTTGCGGGGTATGTAACGTAAAAACATAGAGAACTAGGGAGTTGGTGGGGAGTATCTGTGACAATGTTCTTGCAGTGATTGAATAAAGAGACTAGGCTGGGTAGGAAAGCAAATGAGGCCTGGAATGGGGGCTAATAAAGGGTAAAAATGAAGGGGAAAAGAGAATAAATGTCTTGAAAGATTTAAAAACAGACTTTGTAGGAATAAAGGGGTGAGAAAACTAGAAAAACACCCAACAGGAATTGTAGTCAAAGAGTGGATTATTAGAGATATTTTCAGAAATGTAGCACTTCTAGATAATAGAGAAAAAAGATTCCAATAATATCCATGAAATCAGCGAAGGACAGTAAAACTCAGAACGTCATAGAACCAAACAATATGGTGCTGGGCAGAGCCACGACTTACAGTTGTGTGCTATACCACTCCAATCTACATTACAATCATGGATTATTCCCACAAAGGTATGCATTGCACAGCTAGTGTGGCCAGCCATAGTGTTCCTGGACTGGGTGTTATTCATGTGGATCTTGTGTTCACACACTACCATGGTAGCTATTTCCTATTTCCATATGGTCCTTATAGTTACATAAGTGGGAAGATAGGTCAGTCTATGATTTGAGGCTCTTTGGAGAGAGAGAAAGAGAAATAAAATCCAATCGAGAGTTTTATAGCATAGTATGGTACCTTAGATATGAGAAACTTTTGACAGACAGAAAAAAGCAAATAAATGCTTTATAAATGAGAGACCAATAAGAACAAAGGCCTAAAAACCAAAGATTGTTTTGGTTGTATAAACAATACATTTTGTACTTTTCAGAGCTGTTTAGAAGATGGACTTTACCATGATAAATGTTTCATGATAGTGGCCTTGGTATTATGATGAGAATAAAAATCCTGAGTAAGGGAGTCCATTGGCCCTTGGAAAATATATTCCAGTAAAGGGAAACAATTTTGGACCTAGAAGAGCGGGTCAGGGTAGGAAGTATCTACTTTTAATGGATGAACAGAAGATACAAATCAGAGCCAGAAATTCTGTGCTGCTTTTATGCAAAGTACAATTTAGATTTTAAAAAAGGAAATTGGATTTTAAAAATTAGTTTTCTTTATTACTAGAGCAAATCATTAGTATTTTCTAAGTATTTTAGCTTTATAAATATAAAAAAGAAAAAATGGATAGATTGTACCAAGTACTTTCTTGTTTCACAATATTATTCTGATATATTCAGTGTTTCCTTCAGGGAAACAATTGTTTCTACAAATTATTTTTTTGTATTTATATTACACAGTATTCATTAAAATTATAGTATATAGTAAAATGAGTATCATTGTTTTACTTTGTATGAAGACTTGGCTCCAAGGACCCCTGACAGATTTATAAAAATGCTGCACTAATTCCTATAATATCCTTATGTAAGAAGTAAATTTTATTAAGATTTTGTTGGTAGTAACTCTCAGAAGCAGTGAACTAGTCACCTATGTAAAAGCAATGCTATCAAAGGAAAGAAGATGCATGGCAGAAAAGAAGAAAGGGTTCTTTATATTTCTGCCATTGAATTAACTATGATTAGCTGCTACAAGAAGTAAACTCTGATAGCTCAGTGACTAAAAACAGAAATTTATTTTTAGCTTCTCTGCAATCCTGTTCATGGTGAGGAGTGAGGAATTATGTGAGAGTGAAGTAGGCAGTGATGTAGGTACAGGAATTTCAGGAACCTTTATTATTTTCAATGTATGTCTTCCGAGGCTGACCTAGACATTGTCTTATTGACTACTGATGGCAGAGTTGAGGGATAGAGAATTATGCATGAGATTTTTATCAGTTATTCACTCTCCGTAGGCCAGAGCATAGTCACATGAGCACACCTACCTGCAAAGGAGACCAAGAAATGTAGCTGAATATCAGAAAGAAAGAGAAATGGGTTTGAGGGACAACTTGTCAGTTTCTGCTAAAAGCATTATTCAGCAGCACACAAAACATGCATGCTTTCTGATGTGAGATTATAAAATCTGACCTGAGTTTTTTAGCAGCTTTTTGACATTTTGACATAGGCTAAGGCACAGTGAAATTTTCCAGGAAATAGAGTTCCACAATAACACTTTCTGAAGTAAAAATACCTGGCATGACATAATTATTTGGGCCGTGTGTATATGATTGGATGGTGCAACTTTAAGTGAATCCACAATAGTGAAAACAGAGAAGAAAGAAAGCATTCCCTCTCACCCACCACACACACATCCATTACAACACATAAATATTCTAAACACAATAATAATGCTGTCTCAGATACGGTAGAAGGAGGAGAACAACTAAGATTTGTTTGACTGTCTCACAAGAAAGTCAGCTTGGATCTGAATCAGGAAAGTAGAGACTAAGAATATTCTGATTACGAGGAACAGAAAAGTTCTGAGGAATGATTCCTATGTCATAGAAATGATATCTAAGGATAGAAACAGCACCTGGAAGAATATCTATATTACACAAACAGCAATTTCCAGTTTTGGTCACATGGGGTACTGTTGTCCTGGACTCCTTTTCCACTACCAACACATGAAAAGCATGAAAAAAGAGAGAATACAAACCACGATTTTAAAATATCTAGCCGAGAACAAAGAAATAAAAGGAAATCCCAAATGTTAGGGACAAAGATATAGTAAGCTCATCACTCATCAGTCATCAGGCATTTCTAGGTTGGACTTGGAAAATAGAGAGCACATAAATAATATCTAAAATATAGATTTTAATATTTAGATTTTAGATATTTATGTTTTGATATTACTTAAAAAGTGGCATTTTAATGTTCGTGTAGGAACAGAAGTTATGGCCTTGGGTCTGTATGAGAAGAGACTGAGATCCTGTGTAAAGCCTGGAAGCTGAAGTGGCTCTCCCTATGAAAAGGGAACTGTAAAACAATTCAACTGCCAGTCCAACTAAGTGGCAAAAATTTTCTGTTTAGGTCTCTGAGTATTAAAAAAAAAAAAATCTCCCATAAGAAGCCTGGGTCACACATAGTAAAGATCCCAAGTTGAAAAGTTAACAAAAATACCAGTCCCAGACTGGATTCTCACAGGATACCCTAGTGTGTGGAGAAATAATCCTCCTTGAAAATAAGCTCTTAAAATAAAATAGCTTATGAACACAAAGAAGGAAACAACAGACACCAGCGTCTACTTGAGGGTGGAGGGTGGAAGGAAGGAGAGGAGCAGAAAATATGACTATTGGATACTAGGCTTAACACCTGGGTCGTGTAATAATCATCAGCCAGGTCTGATGTACAACAAATCCTCATGACATGAGTTTACATATGTAACAAACCTTCACATGTACCCCGAACCTAAAATAAAAGTTAAAAAAATAAGAAAATAAAATATCAATATTTTATTAAATATTTTATTAAATGTAAATGTCTAAGTATACTGACAAAAGATAAAGATTCACTGAGTGGATTAAAAATATGCCCTACTAGACATGCTGTCTATAAGAAACTCACTTCAAATATAACAATACAGGCAAGTTGAAAGTGAAAGGAAAGAAAAAGATGTATCACGTAAACACGAATCAAAGGAACACAGAGTTGTTCTATTTATATAAGGATAAGATAGACTTAAGAGCAGCTAAAATTATTAGGGACAGAAACAGATCTTATGTAAGGTAAAAGGGTCAATCTACCCAAGAAGTCATAGCAACCCTAAATGTGTATGCACCAAACAACAGAGCTGTAAAATATATGAAGAAAAAACTAATAGAACTCAAAGGAGAAATTAACAAATCCACACGTCTAATTGGAGACTTCAACAACTCTCTCTCTCTCTCAATAACTAATAGAAGAAGTAGACAGAAAATCAGCAGTGTTACAGGAAAACTCAACAACATCTCATATTTAGTCATTTATGGAACACTCCAAACATTCCACCGAACAGTAGATATACTTTCTTTTCAAGTGCTTTTATATACCTCAAGATAAACTGTATCCAGATCCATTAAACAAAGCTCAACAAATCTGAGAGAATTGAAACTGGAGAGAGCATGCACTCTGACTATAGTGACTCAAACTGGAAATGAATAGCAGAAAGAGAGAAGGAAAATGTAAATTCTTGAAAAGTAAACAACACAATTCTAAATAACAGGTCAAAGGAAAAAAAGAAAATGAGCTCCAAAACATAAATTACAAACTACACAAATGACTTACTCTGAGTTACCAGATACAATAAAAAGCAGGATTAGCTCTCCAGATAATAGAAAAATCCAAAAGAATCTAAAAATAAGCGTTCATAAAGTGAGTAAAAAGTAAAGTGATAAAATGAAGGATAGAAAATATCGTGAAAGACCAGAATACTGTTTGAAAATGAATTAAGATATTTAAACAAACAGTAACATCTAAAGATAAATTTGGATTTTATTTGCATTGACACAGATGTCAGCAACTGAGTTAGATGAATATCCAAAGGATTATTGAACTAACCATATTTTTAGTTACTTTTTGGTTTTGACTCAATTATTTTTTAACTTTTATTTTAATTTCAGGAGTACATGTGCAGGTTTATTACATAGGTAAATGTGTGTCAAGAGGGTTTGTTGTACAGATTCTTTCATCACCCAGGTTTTAAGCCTTTTATCCATTAGTTCTTTTCCTGATCCTCTCCCTCCTCCCTCCCTTCACCCTCTGGTAGGCCCCAGTGCGTGTTGTTCCCCTCTATGTATCCATGCGTTCTCATAGTTAAAGCATATTCTTAATAAGAGTCTCAAAAAGGAGAGACAAGAGAAAAGAAGATAGAAGTCAAAAGACAAAGGCTTCAAAATACCCAGTAAAACATAAATTCTTAGATGGAGAGGAGCATGCCTGGTCTTTAAGCAGACTGAAGCACACTTGTCCACACAAACACAACCTAGTGAAATCATGATTACTGCATAAAGACATCTGAGACAAGGAGATCTTAAAAGCAATCAGAGAGAAAAGACAACATAATCAACAATCTCTCAGCAGTGGTTGCAAATGGATCTACCAAGCAACTGGAAGAACAATGGAAAGATATGGGCAATGCAGGACAGGCCTGAAGCAAAAGCAGATGGTTCCCAAAACTGCAGAGACTGACCCTCTCAACAAGAAAGTGGTATACTTTTAAAAAACACCATTAACTCAGCTCATTCTCCATTTTTATGAGGGCTTTTTTTTTTTTTTTTTTCTTTTACCATATGCTTGGCTTTTTTTTTTTTTTTTTTTTTTTTTTTTTAAGAAAATTAAGAAACCTGACAACTGCAGGATAACGCTGGATTTTTTTCCATTCAGGTGTTTTATATTCGCATACATGTTTTACTGTGAATTGTACACCATTTTTGAGTGTGTAGGATGAATCTACCAGAGCAGATGCTTTGTTAAATTTGTCTATGTGACTTTGATTACCGGATGTAGATGTATGTTACTTCATCTCACAGAGTTTCTAAATAGGCATGTAGCAAGAAACTACATTTTAAAATGGGGAATGTGTTAATTAAAACATTAACCCATTCTGTGTGTGTATGTGCATGCGTGTGCTTAGATTTATATCTTATGTTATTCCAGTAAAGATCTGAGATGATGTGAAAGAAAAATAAAACACTGAAACAATAAGGCCAAAAACCAACCCAATGCAAGTGAAAAGCACTATTAATAACTCTGGAAAGAAACCATAGATATTAAGCAGAACACTGTAACTTCTTACTGCTAAGAATGCTAGTTCTATTTTTGTTGTTATCTAGAGATAGAGGGGCATTCAATTTCCAGATCACTCAACCACACATGTCATACATACATTATTGTACATAGTTTTTCTACACCACCTCATTTCAGATAAAGTGATATTCAAGTATGTTAATTTTGGTTGACCAAGATCTATAATGTTTTAATTTTTATTTTATAATCCTAAACACTCGTGATGTTCCTCAGACTTACATTACATTCTAATTGCAGACTTTCAGAGTCTGTACTAAACTAACCTTCTCTATATTCTTTTTTGACAGTTGCTTATCTTTTTTTTCCCCCACACATTGACTCTAGGAATACTCTTTAAAAAAGCCAGCTTAAATACAAACAAAAACAAAACAAATGCAAAGTAATTTTTCATATAAACTTCCACATAATGCTTTTCAGGTAGCTTGAATGCTTGACTTTGAATGCCAAGTTCCATATTTGTTTCTTATATAAAGTCTTCAAGACTATATCTACTTAGCTTCACTTAATGTGACTATATTAGTTTTATAGATTTTATTTTTTCTTTTCTTGAAAACATAGAAATAAAAAATAGGAAAAAATAGAAATTAACAAATGGTTGCATGTTTACACAAATACATAATAAAGAGAAAATGATCCAACAGAAAAATTTATATAGAACAGGGAGTAGCCATTAAAAATTAATTAGTAAGGTTCTCTTTTTGTTTCCATTAGAAAGTAGAATTTTTTGTTAGATTAAGAAAACAGTTGCCTCGATGACAATTTTTTTTTAAAGTAAAATATTGATGGTTGGAACCTTGCTACTGAGCAATTCAGTAATATGGGTAGTAAAAATTTCAAAGACACTAACACATTCACATGTGGTAGTGATGTCAATAAACAAAGAAAACCTCAGCAAACTAATGAGTTGGTATAGAAGTATTAAATTACCTTAATAAATGCATTTTATAATAGTTTTCCCCCAATCTATTAGCTCATTTAGAGGAATGTTATATAAGCACTTTGGAGAGAGAGAGAGAACTCATCTTAAGGATAGCTGGGAGTACGCATGCCCTACTACTGTCAGTAGATAAATGGTATTGATTGGCTGTTCATTCTTTCACTCACATAATCCACAGAAAATACTCCTATTGGCTTTATCTTTCTCAAGTTCCTTTTCCCAATTTAATGTTAAATTATAAGTCTTAAAATGGACAAATATTCTAAAATGAAATTGGGGTAATTAAAATATTAGTTTTTATTTTTAATATGTTGATATATTCTATTGTGATGTTCTGCAAATTTTTCACCTTATGGGGAATATTCTTTCCCAGTGGCATTTTTCAGATTTTCCAATGAAACTGACATTAAATAAAGAAAACTCTTCAGTTATCTTTTAAAATTCTAGGTGATAGATGATGGAGACTTGGAAGATTGAGGGGCTGTAAGGGGTAAGGATAATAAGAAATTAAATAACAGGTACAATGTATGTTATTTGACTGATGGATACCCTAAAAGTCCTGACTTGACCACCTCACAATCTATGCATTTAAAAAACTGCACATATATCACATAAATTTATGCAAAAAAATTCTAGGAACACAATATCTTCTTTAGGAAATTCCATGGCAACTTCTTCTATCTGTTAATAGAAAAAAATATGAAGCCAGTCATTGTGACAAGCTAATACAGTTTATTATTTCTTCATTAATTTCTGTCCTGTACATGAACATTTATAGTCTAATATTATTTTCATCAACTTTCAGGTATTTGACCTAAATATGAAGCATTCTTTAATTTAAAAATTCCCAGATTAAG
Organism: Macaca mulatta; assembly: GCF_049350105.2. Lineage (NCBI taxonomy): Eukaryota > Metazoa > Chordata > Mammalia > Primates > Cercopithecidae > Macaca > Macaca mulatta. Next base: position 114,225,284 of record NC_133410.1, on the reverse strand, counting down.
TCTGAACAATTTAATTCAATCAGTATTTATTAGGTTTCCAATTTGTGCATGATATTTAAGAGATATACAAATAAATAAAATGTTTGCTGATGTCAAAAAAATTTTACTTGCTTTTATACATACATATTTTTGTAGTCGATAATGGTTTTACTATCTTTGAATTCTGCAATATGTCTGCTGCAAAAACTTGTAAATGACTTCTCTGTATTGTAGTGAGAGAGTTTTTAAAAGCCCGTTGCTTTTGGTGGGAAACAACATGTCTCTAAGACAGATGCTATCAGGAATCTTTTCTTGCATTTCTCAGATATATTTACATGATGTTTACTTCCTGTGTGATATTATCAATTTCTGTACTCCTTTCAGTAGTAGTTAAGGTTAAATACTATTCATTTTCTGTTTCCCTGTGGTTTGACTGTGTAACTCTTTCATGTTTTCTTATATTCACATTACCATTTTACTATATAAGGAATCCTGAAAAAGTTTAGAGGGCCTAAAGTGATGCTTCAATAAACAGATTTTACTTTAGTCTGTTATTTTCCCTGTCATTTCCCCAACCTCACTTTTGCGGTTCCCTTTCCTCAGGCAAGCACTCTTGTATAATAGATATCTGCTCTGAAATCCCAACAATATGAGAGGCAAAAAAACCACAAAGAAGGTGTTAGCATCACACACTGGGCCTGTTGGGGGATGGGAGGCAAGGTAGGGAGAGCATTACGACAAATACCTAATGCATGTAAGGCTTAAAATGTAGATGACAGGTTGATAGGTGCAGCAAACCACCATGGCACACATACACCTATGTAACTAACCTGCATATTCTGCACTTGTATCCCAGAACTTACAATTTTTTTAAAAGAAGCATATGTGCTAAGACAGAATTGCAGAGAGATACCGCTTCTAGGTCTTTGAATTGCGAATTCTCTGACACAAAATATACAGCAAAGAAAAATAATCAGTACAAATCCAAAAAGTTATCAAGTTATGATTTTTAAAAAATCTTAGGAAAATTACAGAAATGATTACATTTGCTTCCACTGTGATGGATGCCTTGGCTTTAACAAAGTTTATGAAGACAAGGGACTGTCTCTTTATGACTTTTGAGTTTTACTTTGTGCTAAATTTGAATGAATTATTTCAAAATTCTGTAGTTGTCCCATCAAATTCCAAAGTTTGGCTTAGGTTTGGTGGCTAAATAATTGATAACGCCTTGCCTTCTCGATTTTTTTTTTTAATTTGTGTAAATTTAAGCTAGTGCAAGTGCCAAGTGCAATGTTGTTATATGCATATGTTGTGTAGTGGTGAAGTCTTGGCTTTATTGTATCGACCATCTGAATAGTGTACATTGTACCCATTATGTAATTTCTCATCAATTTCTCCCTTACCCCTCCCCCACTTCCAAGTCTCCAATGTCTGTCATTCTCTTCTTTGTTCATGTGTACACATTATTTAGCTCCCACTAATAAAAGAAAACTTGGTATTTGAAAAAAATAATGAGTTACCACATTATTTCCATTAGAATTGCTAAAATTAACAAGACTGACAAAGTCAAGTCTATTTGAAGATGTGATGTAACTGAGACCCTACGCATAGGTTGTGGGTAACCCAAATGTTACGATTGCTTTGACAAACAGTAGAAATTTGCTCAAGAGAAATGAAAACAGAGGTCCACACAAAGACTTGTATACTAATGTTCACAAAAGCTTTATTTACAGCAGCTCCAAACTTGGTCAACTCCAAATATATATCAGCAGGTTAATGGACAAATTGTGTTATATCCATACCGTGGAATACTATTTTATACCATTAGCCTCAATATTATGCAATATTGTTTATACTATTTGGCTATAAGAAGTAAACTACTGATATACTCAGTAACATGGATGAAGCAAAGTCATTGTGCTGAGTCACAGAGACAGTCTAATATAGAAGATAGTTTATGATTCAATTTTATGCAATAGAGAGACAAATATAGCCCACTGTTACTAAAAGGAAATCAGTACCATAGTTGTCTGTAGCCAGAGTTTAAATGGGAACCTGATTGCAAAGAATAATAGAGAAATTCGGAGGGGGCAGTAATAATGTTTTTATTACTTGACTGGATTGCTATTTCAGTGCATATATTTGTCAAAATTCATCCCATGCACATTTAAAATGAGTTTATTTTATTTATACTTAAATGAAGTTGTTTTTAAATACAACTCTTACAAACCTAAAATAAGAAGTTCAAGTAACAGTGTTAGATGAAAGTGGTCGGAGCTGCCTTCTCTTTTTCATTCTAGTAATGCATAATGGTGTTTGCCAATCATGATTGGATATGGACCCTGACAATGATACATACAACTTATTCCAAGGAGATATTCAAAAATTTGTCTTTATGTGTATGTATACAATGTGTGTATTTGTATCAAAGTGTGTGTGTGTGTGTGTGTGTATATATATATATGCACTTTAAAAATGTGTGACCAGGCAAAGTTTGTCAATGTTCATCGTAATAGAAGTTTAATTTCAATAAATAGTGAACAGGTGTGAAGACAATGTGTGATATCAGGAGCAATGAAGAGGAGAGCAGGATACTTTGCATAGGAGGCTGTGGATGCAGCTTGTGTTATTATATAGGAGTAATGTAGGGGCAATAGACAAGTTTTTGAGGGTGTCTGCTGGTAATGTAGCACCTTTGAATGTTGGTTTTAGAGCCTGTATCTCTGTCATAGGGCTCTAAGTCCCACCAGTAAGCTGATTTAGATGGTTAGCCTACTTCGATGCGAGCTGGGAACTTTACCTTCTCAGGAATCACTCTCCCTCTCATCTTTGTTCTTCCTGTCTTTATTTTCTTTATGCTAGAATGCGTGGCCATCCTATCTAGTGTCATATCAGTCAAGGAAACAGCACCTCTTCCTACTTATACTCACAACTTTCTCGCACTTTTTATTAAATAGTTTCTTAATGTCTGAAAGATAACTTCTGTGGAAGAAGATCTCCCATGATCATGCAAGGTATTTTCAGAGACCCGTCTCTGGGTGTTTTCTGTAAGTCCCCCCCCTTTTTTTCTAGTACCAATTGTTATTTGCCCAGTATACATGACTCTTCTCCTATATTAAACAAATGAAAAACGCAGAATGAAAAAGTCTAAGAACCGCTTCAGACTTCTGTTCTCTGTACTCGCTGCTTCCCCTTTTCATGTGCCCTGTCCCCAGCCACTGTTTCATACCTTCTGTTCCTTTTAAGTTCCAAAGTAGACCTCATCAGTCTTGTTTCTGTAGTACTCCTTGTCCTCAACTTCACCTCACTGCTCTTGCAAATCCTCTGACATGCACCCATGCAATCTGGTTTCCTGGGAAACAAACTTGCTTATTCCTTGAAAGCTTCAGTTACTCATATTTATACAGTGACTATCATTCTCACTTTTTATAGGCTATATCTTCATCGGCTCTACATAAGCAAATAATTGAGAGGCGAAGCAGTTTCTCCTTACAACACTCAACACACTAGCTGTAGCTAAAGGCATTTGGAATCACCTGTAACCTTGTCTTAATACCTTTCTCTTTCTACTTAATACTATAAGGATATCAGAAAAAGAGTTAGTTGTCACTTGTATTTTTTCATTTCTTGTAAAAGATAACTTACTTTTCTTGTTCATGTCATTACCCTCTGAGGAACCTTCATTTTCTTGTGTTCCCTATTGTCTTAGTTAATTTGTGCTTCTATAACAAAATATCTGACTCTGGGTGATTTATAAAGAATAGAAATTTATTTCTCACTCTCTAGAGGCTGAGAAGTCCAAGATCATGGTGCTGACAGGTTTTGTGTCTGTTGAGGGCTTCCCTCTCTGCTTCAAGACGGCACTGTTTCTGTATACTCATGTGACAGAAGGTGGAAGGGCAAAGGAATGAATGTCAGATGATGCCTCTTTTATAAGGCATTAATCCCATTCATAATGACAGAGCCCTCATGATCTAATCCTTTCCTAAAGTCCATACCTTCTAATATATCACTAAGTTTCTTCTTTATTTTCATTATACTTCAAGTTCTGGGATACATGTGCAGAACGTGCAGGTTTGTTACATAGGTATACAAATGCCATGGTGGTTTGCTGCACCCATCAACCTGTCATCTGGGTTTTAAGCCCCCCATGCATTAGATATTTGTCCTAACGCTATCCCTCACATTGCTCCCCACCCCCTAATAGGCCCCAGTGTGTGATGTTCCCCTCCCTGTGTCCATGTATTTTCATTGTTCAACTCTCACTAATGAGTGAGAATATGTGGTGGTTGGTTTTCCGTTCCTGTGTTAGTTTGTTGAGAATGATGGTTTCCAGCTTCATCCATGTCCCGGCAAAGGACATGAACTCATTTTTTTTTTTTTTTTTTTAATGTCTGCATGGTATTCCATGGTGTATATGTGCCACATTTTCTTTATCCAGTCTATCATTGACGGGCATTTGGGTTGGTTCCAAGTCTTTGCTATTGTAAGTAATGCTGCAATAAACATATGTGTGCATGCATCTTTATAGTAGAATAATTTATAATCCTTTGGATATATACCTAGTAATGGTATTACTAGGTCAAATGGTATTTCTGGTTCTAGATCCTTGAGGAATTACCACACTGTCTTCCACTCTTCCACAATGGTTGAACTAATTTGCACTCCCACCAACAGTGTAAAATTGTTTCCATTTCTCTACATCCTCTCCAGCATCTGTTTCCTGACATTTTTTTTTTTTTTTTTTTTTTTTTTTTTTTTTTTTTTTAAAGATGGAGTTTCGCTCTGTCTCCCAGGCTGGAGTGCAGTGGCATGATCTTGGCTCACTGCAACCTCTGCCTCCCAGGTTCAAGCAATTCTCCCTGCCTCAGCCTCCCGAGTAGCTGGGATTACCGGTGTGTGCCACCATGCTCGGCTAATTTTTATAATTTTAGTAGAGATGGGGTTTCACCAAGTTGGTCAGGCTGGTCTTGAACTCCTGACCTCAGGTGATCTGCCTGCCTCTGCCTCCCAAAGTGCTGTGGATACAGGTGTAAGCCATCATACCTGGCCTGTTTCCTGACCTTTTAATGATCACCATTCTAACTGGCATGAGATGGTATCTCATTGTGGTTTTGATTTGCATTTCTCTAATTACCAGTGATGATAAGCTTTTTTTAGTATGTTTGTTGGACACATAAATGTCTTCTTTTGAGAAGTGTCTGCTCATATCCTTTGCCCACCTTTTGATAGGGTTGCTTTTTTTCTTGTAAATTTGTTTAAGTTGCTTGTAGATTCTGGATATTAGCCCTTTGTCAGATGGATAGATTGTAAAAATTTTCTCCCATTCTGTAGGTTGCCTGTTTTCTCTGATGATAGGTTCTTTTGCTGTGCAGAAGCACTTTAGTTTAATTAGATCCCATCTGTCAATTTTGGCTTTTGTTGCAATTGCTTTGGTGTTTTAGTCATGAAGTCTTTGCCCATGCCTATGTCCTGAATGGTATTGCCTAGGTTTTCTTCTAGGGTTTTTATGGCTTTAGGTCTTACATTAAGTCTTTAATACATCTTGAGCTAATTTTTATATAAGGTGTAAGGAAGGGGTCCAGTTTCACCTTTCTGCATATGGTCAGCCAGTTTTCCCAGTATCATTTACTAAATAGGGAATCCTGTCCCCATTTCTTGTTTTTTGTCAGCTTTGTCAAAGATTAGATGTTTGTAGATGTGTAGTGTTATTTCTGAGGCCTCTGTTCTGTTACATTGGTTTATATATCTGCTTTGGTACCAGTACCATGCTGTTTTGTTTACTGTAGCCTTGTAGGATAGTTTGAAGTCAGGTAGCATGGTATCTCCAGTTTTGTTCTTTTTGCTTAGGATTGTCTCAGCTATACATGCCCGTTTTTTGTTCCATATGAAATTTAAAGTAGATTTTTCTAATCCTGTGAAGAAAGTCAATGGAAGCTTGATGGATATAATTGAATCTATAAATTACTTTGGACAATAAGGTCATTTTCATGATAAGTTTCAACATGTAAATTTTGGAGCAGGCATAAACATTCAGATTATAGCACCTATTTTTAAAGCATTTGTTTTCAGTAGAATCTTTGTTTGCATTCATTCTAGTTTTATTGTCATATGGGGTCTCTGAAGAACTCTCCAAAGGAACTACCTCCTTAACAGATTGGGTTTAGAGTTGATATTCAATTACATTTTATTCCTCTTAGTTCTATTACCTCTGATTAGTAAAATTCATTCCACCTAGATATATCGTTGTTTCAGAAGTTGAGAGGGAAATTCTTAAGATTAGTTAGCTAACATTTTGTATTATATATACATTTTTAATCCTCAATTTGTGGACAGAAGTCCATACTATAATAGAATATTTGGGATATTCTAGGAGCTAAGTAATATTTGTTGAATTGTCATTATATATTTTCACTGTGTTCAATCTGTTATCTTTACTGGTCAGAATAGGAGATACCCTGTCTCTGTAATTTGGGAAGTTTGTATCAAAAAGTCATAATATGGGAGAAATTACAATAAATGCTTGGAGTTTTCTGTTATGTTTCCCTAGTGAAAAGTTCTAAGATAACTTCTTAGCCTGATTTTCCCAGAAAGAAGAGCCCAAACAGTCTAATGTGCTCTTATTTTATAGGAAAGACAATTCCAGGGACTAGAAGTGAAGAAGAACAATAAAAAAAAATTCAAGAAAAGAGGTAGAGCCCAAATGGGGCTGTGGTATTGAGCTGACTGTAGTTACACCATGAAAATGCCTGGAGAGGGAAGGTAATAAGGTTTGGCTTTGTGTCCCCACCCATATCTCACTTTGAATTGTAATAATCCCCACATGTCAAGGGTGGGGCCATGTGGAGAAAATTGAGTTATGGGGGTGGTTCCCTCATACTGTTCCCATGGTAGTGAATAAGTCTCACAAGATCTGTTAGTTTCATAAATGGGAGTTCCCCTGCACAAGCTCTCTTGCCCGTTGTCATGTAAGACATGTCTTGCTTCAGTTTCACCCTCTGCCATAATTGTGAGGCCTCCGGAGCCATGTGGAACTGTGAGTGCATTAAACCTTTTATTCTTTATAAATTACCCAGTCTTGTGTATGTCTTTATTGGCAGCATGAGAACAGACTAATACAGAAAGCAAAAAGCAAAAATAATTGATCTACTGGGCCTTCTTAGCAATTGGTAAACTTTACTCCATGATGTAATAACTCCCCCACACCACCAGGTTGTGCATGCTGGGCATAGGAGCTGAACAGAGCCCTGTGGTATCACCAGCGAGGCAGCCCATGGGTGGGAAGCCAGGGGGGAAGGGAAGGGGCTGAAGATGAGGCAGCATCCAGGCACATCTGTGTGAATGTGGTCTGAACACATGGAAACCTGGAACAGGGATGTCAAAAGGGTCTGAAGAAAAGGATAATTGGTGTTGGACACAAAGGTCTTTATTTCTTTCTACAAGCATGTGTGAGCTAAACATATCCTAATACCTCATGGTCTTAGTCTCTGGACTGCAGATGTCCTCTTTCTTGTTGGGATTATTTCCTTATTGTATATTGCTGATGGGATTTCTGCTGCCAAATGATGCATGGAGAATGTTCTAAGATGGATGGAGAGTCTTATGGGCCATATCTGTAGAGGGAAGAATGTAAGGACATGCCTGGAAGCATACTTCTTCTCTCCTTTGACTGCTTTCTTAGGAGTGCTCTTTAAGGACAATTTCTGCCTTGGTACAAGGAGATCTCACATATGTGAGGGCTGCATATTACACACTTGAGAGTGGCTAAGAACAGCTGGCCATATAGTTGCCAACATTATAACTGACAGAAAGAGGATGCTCTGAATCAATGCCCTAGTGAGGATGTGCAGACTCCTCTGAGGGAAATAAAAACACATTGAAAATAATGCTGAGAAAGAAGTCTCTGTTCACAAGACAATACTGATTTCAAATTTCTTGAAAAGTTTTCAGGCTGGAATCATAAATATTACTCTACTTAAAATGCACTGCTATATGAGTCATGTCATTTGCAAAAAAATAACAGAAATGGTAAACAGGTGAGTTAGTGTCTACCCACTTTAATTTTATCCTAGGAGTAGAATCCAGTCAGATTTCTTTTTTCTTTCTGGGGGAGGCAGTGCTCCACCATGAAAGCTATAGATATATTTTCTCAGAAAAATACACTTTGCACATGAACTCAACAGAGATGGGTGCACATACACACGTTTGCAAGAAATGTCAGACCCTTGAAGTTTCCTTCTTTAATAAATGCAGAAAAAAGGATAATTTGACATAGTCTTTTATGAAACTGGTAATAAGAATTAACTTTTAGCAAACCCAATTTCCCCAATAGAATTGCATGCTTACTTTCTAACAAATTAGGTAAATAATACATAGAACTATTTTTTTTTTCATTTTCAGGCAATTATAAGTTTTTAAATGCAAATTTTCTCTTTATGAACAAACCTAAATTCAAATATAAACCTCAAAATATGAGAAATTCAGGAAGGATAGGCTATATGGTGAAAGGATAGTAGAGCTGAGAATTTCCCAATATGGAGACAAAAAGGCTAAGGGGAGATACGATCGCTTCTGAAAATATGTTAAGGGATGTTATCAGGAGGACAGGGACCAATTCTTATTAGTTGATGAGAGCAGAACAGGAAGTAATGAACTTCAACTGCAGTAGGGAAATTTAAGTGAAATATAAGAAAACTTTTAAACTATCAGAACAATTAAGCAAAGGTACAAATAATAAATTCACCTTTGCTAATCATATTCATAGTAGCACTAGATACCCATCCATCAGGGATAAGTTAGAAATAATAAAAAACAATTTTACCAACATTCTGGGAAGAGCCTAAATTATTTAAGAGGGAATACTTCTCAAAATCTCCACCATGTACTAAAAAACAGACTCTGAAAAATAATAGCTTTTAAAATATGTAAGAGGAACAACATATTAATTCTACAAATAGTTGTTAGTTTTCTACCATATACAAAACTGAAACTTAGTCTTTCTGGAGGAAATAAAAATAAATTCTAAATGACTCAAGACCTCATGTCACTTATTTGCTAGCAAATTTGTGCTCCAAATTTTTTATTATGTATTCTGATTATAAAAAAATACTTTGAGCACTCAACCCAAAGTACATTAATTTATTTATGAAATGTAAAATGTATTATGTCCATTATAAAATTAATGTGATATACATTTTAAAAGGTGAGATAAGATAAATCTTTAATTTTTAAAAATTTTTATGGATGCATAAAGATTATACATATACATGGGTGCATGTGATATTTTGATACAAGCATACAATGTGTAATGATCAAATCAGAATAATTGGGATATCCATCACCTCAAGCATTTATCATTTCTTTGTGTTAGGAACACTCTAATTTGACTCTTTTATTTATTTAAAATATACAATAGAGTATTATTAACTATGGTCTCCCTATTGTGCTACCAAACACTAGATCTTATTCCTTCTACCTAACTGTATTTTGCTCCCATTAACCACACCTTTCTATCCCTCTTCTCCCCACCACCCTCCCAAGCCTCTGATGAGTATCATTTTACTCTCTCTCTATGAGGGTTTTTTTTTTTTTTTTTTTTTTACATCCTATATATGAGTGAGTACATGCAATATGTGTCTTTCTGTGTCTGGCTTATTTCACTTAACACAATGTCCTCCAGTTCCAACCATATTGTTGCAAATGACAGGATTTTATTCTTTTTTTATGGCTGAATAATATTTTATTGTGTATATGTACCACATTTTCTTTATTCATTTATCTCTTGACGAACACTTATGTTGACTCCATATCTTGGATATTGTGAATTTTGCTGCAATAAACATGAGAGTGCAGACATCTCTTCCATATACTGATTTCCATTCTTTTGGATATATTCCAAGTAGTGGGACTGCTAGATCATATGGTTGCTCTATTTTTAGCTTTGTGAGAAACCTCCATACTGTTCTCCATTGTGGTTATACTAATTTACATTCCCACCAACAGCGTATGAGAGTTCCCCTTTCTCCATATCCTTGCCAGCATCTGTTATTGCCTGTCTTTTTGATAAAAAATTCAAACTGGGGTGAAATGATATCTCATTGTTCTGATTCACGTTCCTCTGATGATTAATGATGTTGAGCATTTTTCATATACCCACTGACCACTTGTATGTCTTCTTTTGAGAAATGCCTATTCAGATTTTTTTCTTTTAAAAAATTTTTGACTTTTAAGTTCAGATCTTTTGCCCATTTTTAAAATTTCTTTTTATTAGAGAACATATACAAAAGAAGGGAGAATAGTGCAGTAAAACTTCATTCACCCATCACCCCATCCCCCAGTTTCCACAATGATCAATGTTTAGCCCCTGATTTTTTGGGGAGGCAGTAATATAATTATTATAAATTAATAGCATAATTATATAGAATTTAGTTATTAAAGTAATAATTGTATAGTTATGAATTGTATTGTTATAGACTGTATAATATGCAATAATTTAATATATAATTTATAATACAATAATTATATATACTGTATAATAATCTTATTGGCAAGGAGCTATTTTTTTCTTTATTTTAATAGGTTTTTGGAGAACAGGTTGTTTTTTGGTTATATGGATAAGTTATTTAGTGGTGATTTCTGAGATTTTGGTGCACCCATCATCCGAGCAGTGTACACCGTACCCAATGTGTAGTCTTTCATCCCTCACCCCCCTTCCACCTTCCCCGGAATTCTCAAAGTTCATTGTATCATTTTTATACCTTTGGGTCCTCCTAGTGCAGCTTCCATTTATGAGTGAGAACGTCGGATGTTTGTTTTTCATTCCTGAGTTACTTCATGTAGAATAATGATCTCCAACTCCATCCCGGTTGCTGTGAATGACACTATTTTGTTCCTTTTTATGGCTGAGTAGTATTCTATGGTATATACATACCATATTTTCTTTATCCACTCATTGATTGATGGGCATTGAACTGGTTCCATATTTTTGGAATTGCAAATTATGCTGCTATAAACGTGTGTACAAGTGTCTTTTTTATATATTGACTTCTTTTCCTTTGGGTAGATACTCAGTAATGGGATTGGTGGATCAAATGGTAGATCCACTTTTAGTTCTTTAAGGAATCTCCACACTGTTTTCCATAGTGGTTGTACTACTTTACATTCCCACCAGTAGTGTAAAAGTGTTCTCTTTTCCTCACATCCACACCAACATCTATTATTTCTTGATTTTTTAATTATGGCCATTTTTGCAGGAATGAGATGTTATTGCATTGCTGTTTTGATTCGAATTTCCCTGATAATTAGTGATATTGAGTATTTTTTCATATGTTTGTTGGCTATTTGTATATCTTCTTTTTAGAATTGTGTATGCATGTCCTTAGCCCATTTGTTGATGGGATTGTTTGTTTCGTTCTTGCTGATTTGAGTTTCTTGTAGATTCCAGATATTAGTCCTTTGTTGGATGCATAGTTTGCAAAGATTTTCTCCCATTCTGGGTTGTTTACTCTGTTGATTATTTATTTTGCTATGCAGAAGCTTTTTTAGCTTAATAAATTCTCATTTATTTATCTTTGCTTTTGTTGCATTTGCTTTTGGGTTCTTGGTCATGAAGTCTTTGCCTAAGCCAATATCTAGAAGTGTTTTCTTCAGTGTTATCTTCCACAACTTTTTGTGATTTCAGGTCTTAGATTTAAGACTTTGATTCATCTAGAGTTGATTTTTGTATAAGGTGAGAGATGAGGATCCAGTTTCATTTTTCTACATGTGGCTTGCCAATTATCTCTGCCTGCTGCCTGTTTTAAAAATCAAATTATGACTGGGCGAGGTGGTTCACGCATGTAATCCTAGCACTTTGGGAGGCCAAGGCGGGTGGATAACCTGAGGTCAGGAGTTTGAGACCAACCTGGCCAACATGGCAAAACCCTGTCTCTACCAAAAATACAAAAATTAGCTGGGCGTGGTAACGGGCACCTGTAATCCCAGCTACTTCGGAGGCTGAGGCAGGAGAATCGCTTGAACTGTGGGGGCAAAGGTTTCAATGAACCAAGATCATGCCACTGCACTCCAGCCTGGGTGTAAGAGCGAGACTTGGCCAGGCGCAGTGGCTCACGCCTATCATCCCAGCACTTTAGGGCGCCAAGGCGGGCGGATCACGAGGTCAGGAGATCAAGACCATCCTAACACGGTGAAACCCTGTGTCTACTAAAAATACAAAAAATTAGCCGGGCTTGGTGGCGTGTGCCTGTAGTCCCAGCTACTCAGGAGGCTGTGGCAGGAGAATGGCGTCAACCTGGGAGGCGGAGCTTGCAGTGAGCTGACATCGTATCACTGTACTCCAGCTTGGGCGACACTGCGAGACTCCGTCTCAAAAAACAAAAAACAAACAACAAACAAACAAAAAAAACCAAAACCAAAAACAAAAAAAAAAAAAAAGAGAGAGAAAAAGAAAAAGAAAATTATATGGTTTTTTGTTTGTCTTTTTTCTTTTCTTTTCTTTTTTCTTTTTTTTTTTTTTTCTATTAAGTTGTTTGAGCTCCTTTCATATTCTGGTTATTAATCCTTGTCACATGAGCAGTTTGCAAATATTTTCTTCCATTCTATCAGTTGTTTCTTTACCGTGTTGATTTGTTTTTCTGTGTGGAAGTTTTTGTTGTTAACCTATTTATATACTTTTGCTTTGGTTGCCTCTGCATTTGAGGTCTTAAGAAATTTTTGCCTAGACCAATATCCTGGAGCTTTTCCCCAAAGTTTTGTTCTAGTAGTTTTATAGTTTCAGGTCTTAGATTTAAATCTTTAATCCATTTTTATTTGATTTTTTATATAGTGAGCGATAAGAGTCTAGTTTTCTTGTAGTATAGTTTGAAGTCAGGTAGCGTGATGTCTCCAGCTTTGTTCTTTTGACTTAGGATTGTCTTGGAGATGCGGGCTCTTTTTTGGTTCCATATGAACTTTAAAGCAGTTTTTTCCAATTCTGTGAAGAAACTCATTGGTAGCTTGATGGGGATGGCATTGAATCTATAAATAACCTTGGGCAGTATGGCCATTTTCACGATATTGATTCTTCCTATCCATGAGCATGGTATGTTCTTCCATTTGTTTGTGTCCTCTTTTATTTCACTGAGCAGTGGTTTGTAGTTCTCCTTGAAGAGGTCCTTTACATCCCTTGTAAGTTGGATTCCTAGGTATTTGATTCTCTTTGAAGCAATTGTGAATGGAAGTTCATTCCTGATTTGGCTCTCTGTTTGTCTGTTACTGGTGTATAAGAATGCTTGTGATTTTTGCACATTAATTTTGTATCCTGAGACTTTGCTGAAGTTGCTTATCAGCTTAAGGAGATTTTGGGCTGAGACAATGGGGTTTTCTAAATATACAATCATGTCATCTGCAAAGAGGGACAATTTGACTTCTTCTTTTCCTAACTGAATACCCTTTATTTCTTTCTCTTGCCTGATTGCCCTAACCAGAACTTCCAACACTATGTTGAATAGGAGTGGTGAGAGAGGGCATCCCTGTCTTGTGCCAGTTTTCAAAGGGAATGCTTCCAGTTTTTGCCCATTCAGTATGATATTGGCTGTGGGTTTGTCATAAATAGCTCTTATGATTTTGAGGTACGTTCCATCAATACCGAATTTATTGAGCGTTTTTAGCATGAAGGGCTGTTGAATTTTGCCAAAAGCCTTTAAACAGCATGGTACTGGTACCAAAACAGAGATATAGACCAATGGAACAGAACAGAGTCATTAGAAATAATACCACACATCTACAGCTATCTGATCTTTGACAAACCTGAGAGAAACAAGAAATGGGGAAAGCATTCCCTATTTAATAAATGGTGCTGGGAAAATTGGCTAGCCATAAGTAGAAAGCTGAAACTGGATCCTTTCCTTACTCCTTATACGAAAATTAATTCAAGATGGATTAGAGACTTAATTGTTAGACCTAATACCATAAAAACCCTAGATGAAAACCTAGGTAGTACCATTCAGGACATAGGCATGGGCAAAGACTTCATGTCTAAAACACCAAAAGCAATGGCAGCAAAAGCCAAAATTGACAAATGGGATCTAATTAAACTAAAGAGCTTCTGCACAGCAAAAGAAACTACCATCAGAGTGAACAGGCAACCTACAGAATGGGAGAAAATTTTTGCAATCTACTCATCTGACAAAGGGCTAATATCCAGAACCTACAAAGAACTCAAACAAATTTACAAGAAAAAAACAAACAACCCCATCAAAAAGTGGGCAAAAGATATGAACAGACATTTCTCAAAAGAAGACATTCATACAGCCAACAGACACATGAAAAAATGCTCATCATCACTGGCCATCAGAGAAATCCAAATCAAAACCACAATGAGATACCATCTCACACCAGTTAGAATGGCGATCATTAAAAAGTCAGGAAACAACAGGTGCTGGAGAGGATGTAGAGAAATAGGAACACTTTTACACTGTTGGTGGGATTGTAAACTAGTTCAACCATTATGGAAAACAGTATGGTGATTCCTCAAGGATCTAGAACTAGATGTCCCATATGACCCAGCCATCCCGTTACTGGGTATATACCCAAAGGATTATAAATCATGCTGCTATAAAGACACATGCACACGTATGTTTATTACGGCACTATTCACAATAGCAAAGACTTGGAATCAATCCAAATGTCCATCAGTGACAGACTGGATTAAGAAAATGTGGCACATATACACCATGGAATACTATGCATCTATAAAAAAGGATGAGTTTGTGTCCTTTGTAGGGACATGGATGCAGCTGGAAACCATCATTCTTAGCAAATTATCGCAAGAACAGAAAACCAAACACCGCATGTTCTCACTCATAGGTGGGAACTGAACAATGAGATCACTTGGACTCAGGAAGGGGGACATCACACACCAGGGCCTATCATGGGGAGGGGGGAGGGGGGAGGGATTGCATTGGGAGTTATACCGGATGTAAATGACGAGTTGATGGGTGCTGACGAGTTGATGGGTGCAGCACACCAACATGGCACAAATATACATATGTAACAAACCTGCACATTATGCACATGTACCCTAGAACTTAAAGTATAATAATAATAAATAAATAAACAAACAAATAAATAAATAAATAAAAGAGTCTAGTTTTCTTCTTCTGCATATGAATATCCAGTTATCCCAGCACCATTTATTGAAGGGACTCTTTCCCCAATCTGTGTCCTTCATGCCTTTGTTGAAAATGAGTTGAATGTAAATGTGCAGACTTATTTCTGGGTTATCTATGTTGTTCTTTTGGTTTATGTGTCTGCTTTTATGCCAGTACCATGCTATTTTGCTTACTTTTAGTATTAGATTTTTAGTATAATTTAAAGTCAGGTAATATGATGCCTCCAAATTTTCTTTTCCCCCACTCAGAATTGCTTTCCCGATTTAAGTTCTTTTTTGCGTCCATATGAATTTTCAGATTATTTTTTCTATTTCTGTGATGAGTGTCATTGGTATTTTGATAGGGATTGCATTGAATATGTAAACCACTTTAGAAAGTATGAACATTTAAAACTATTGGTTCTTTTGATCCATGAACATAAAATATTTTTAAATTTTTGTGTGCTTTAATTTCTTTTATCAGTGTTTTCATTGTAAAGCTCTTTTGCTACTTTGGTATGTTTACTTTTAGGTATTTTATTTCATTTGTAGCTATCATTAATGGGATTATTTTCTTGGTTTCATTTTCAGATTGTTTGCTATTGGCATAAAGGAAAACTACTGATTTTTGTATGTTTATTTTGTATCCTGTAGCTTTAGTACATTTATTTTCTAATGGTTTTTCAGTGGAGTCTTCAGGTTTTTCTAAATATAAGATCATGTTTCCTGCAAACAAGAGTAATTTGAATTCTTCGTTTCCAATTTGGATGACTTTATTTCTTTCTCTTGTTTAATTGTTCTAGCTAGGACTTCCAGTTCTGTGTTGAATAAAAGTGGTAAAGTGAGCATCCTTGCCTTGTTCCAGATCTTAAAAGAAAGGCTTTCAGTTTTTCCTTATTCATTATGATACTAATTTTATTGGATATGGCCTTTACTGTGTTGAGGTATGTTTCTTCTGTACTAAACATGTTGTAAGTTTTTATCATGAAGCGATGTTGAATTTTATCAAATGCTTTTTAAGCATTTATTGAAATGATTATGTGGTTTGTCCTTCATTCTGTTCATGTGATGTATCACATCTATTGATTTCCATGTGTTGAGCCATCCTTGCATCCCAGGGATAAATCCCACTTGGTCATAATGAATGATCTTTTTAATGTGTTGTTGAATTCAGTTTGCTAGTACTTTGTTGAGGATTTTTGCATCTCTGTTAGTCAGAGATATTGACCTGTAGTTTTCTGTTTTTGTCATTCTTTTTTTCTGGTTTTGGTTATGAGGGTAATACTGATCTCATTGAATGAGTTTGGAAGTACTGCCTTCTTATTTTTTTTTCGAATGATTTGAGTAGGATTGATATTACTTCTTTAAATGTTTGATAGAGTTTAGCAGTGAAGCCATCAGGTCCTGGGATTTTTTTGATAGGAGACTTGTTGTTATTCCTTTTATGTTATTACTTGTAACTGATTGATTTGGGTTTTCTATTTCTTTATGGCTTAATCTTGGTAGATTGTATGTGTCTAGGATTTTATCCATTTCTTCTAGGTATTTGGCATGTGTTATTAATAATAATCTGTAATTATCTTTTGAATTTATGTGGCATCAGTTGTAATGTCTCCTTTTTCATCTCTGATTTTATTTATTTGGGTCTTCTCTCTCCTTTACTCTTAGTGTGTCTGGCTAAGGGTTTGTTACTTTTGTTTATCTTTTCAAAAGGCCATATCTTTATTTTGTTGATGCTTTGTATTTGTTTAATCTCAATTTCATTTATTTCTACTCTGATCTCTATTATTTCTTTTGTTCTATTAATTTTATGTTTGATTTGTTCTTACTTTTCTAGTTCTTTAAGATACATTGTTAGGTATGTTATTTGAAGTTTTTCTACTTTTTTTGATGTAGGCATTTATTTCTATAAACTTTCCTCTCAGCACTACTTTTGCAATATCCTATAAGTTTTGATGTATTGTGTTTCTATTTTCATTTGTTTAAATTTTTTTTTTTTATTTTCTTCTAAATTTCTTCATTGACCCAGTGGTCATTCGTAAGTATATTGCTTAATCTCCGTGTGTTTGTATACTTTCCAAAGTTCCTCTTGTTATTGATTTCTAATCATATCAAGCATTTATGACCATAATGGTGGTCAAAATTGTGGTCAGAAATACTTGATATTATTTCTATTTTTTTCGTTGTTGTTGAAACTTGTTTTATGATTGAACATAGGTCTATTCTGGAGAATGTTCCTTGTGCTGATGAGAATAATGTGTATTCTGCAGCTGTTGGATAAAAAGTTCTGTAAATGTCTGTTAGGTCAATTTGGTCTATAGTGCAGGTTAAGTCTGATGTTTGTTTGTTTGTTTTCTGTCTAGGTAATCTGTCCAATACTGAAAGTGGGGTGTTAAAATTCCCAACTACTATTGTATTGGGCTCTAGCTCTTTAGTGATATTTGCTTTATATCTCTGGGTGCTCCATCATTGGGTACATATATATTTATAATTATTATAGCCTGTCACTGAATTGACTTCTTTATCATTATATAATGACCTTCTTTGTCTCTTTTTATACTTTTTGTCTTGAAATCTATTTTGTAAGTACAGCTATTCTTGATCTTTTTTGAGTTTCATTTACATGGAATATCTTTTCCCATCCCTTGAAATAAGTTTTATTTTAAAAATAATTTGCTAATTGTGGTGTGTTTATCTAATATTAGCTTTTTATTTAAAACTGCAATAATCAATTAGGCCAGTTTTATATTTAACAATGTTAATTGTTACTCTTTATGGAAAATCATCTTCTTGATAATTTTAAAGTTCTTGGCTGACTTCTTGTCAGATCTGATTAAACTGTCATTATTTTTATCTTGTACAGTGGCCAAAAGAGCCCTCATGCTAGGAATAGAACTGCCAGCTCTCCTACTTTTAATTGTTTTCTGTGCTTGTATTGTTAGTGTTATTGTCAAACTGTGATTTTTCTACAGTAATCTTTTCCAGGCTCTGATTCCTTTTTTAAGTTTTGTTTCATTGAACTAGATAATATAAATCACAGAGTTGCTTAATTGGCATATGTTGACTCTATATCAATATGTTACACACAAAAATGCACACATAGAAGTATGTCTCCCAACTCTGAGGTGGCAGATTCCTCTTTTTCCTCAGGAACTCATGTAATGTAGATGACTTGTGACCTTAGAACTCATGAAATATGAGATGATATATCCATCGATCTATATCAAACATTGATAAGCTTAATTATGTTTATGGGTAAAATAGTAGAAATAACTACCGTTTCTAGAATTATAGCAGACTAAACTATTCAAAAAGCCTTTCACTGCAAATCAGTTTCAACTCTAAATGAACATACTTTTAAATGTATTGATCAACTCACTGGAAAATAAAAGAAATCTCTAAGAATCTCACCACACCAATAAGTTTAAATCTAGGAAAAATATTTAGAGAATGTGGACAATAACAATATATTTTTTCATTAATACCAGAGAGAGTTTATTGCAAACTTATTCTTATTAAAAGAACTTCTTCTAAAGTATGTATATAATAAAAAGGACAATGATCCTAAAAAATCTGAAGTAAAAAATAATAACATGCAAAGATTTTGGTATGTAATAAATACAGACAAATATTATATAAAAAGTAATAATTTTTAATATGTGAGATTAAAATTACCAAGAAAGCAAGAGAGAACAAAGATATTAGACAATAATGTAAAGTCATTTGGAACAGCAGTTAAAGTTATTTAAAAATTAAAAAGTTAATTAAAAATATTCTAAGGTTTTGAATGTATTTAACAGGAGAGATAATCAAGGGGCTCTTTTTACATTAGGAATATAAGCTAAATTTTCAAAAATACTCCCCAAAACATATTACTACTAATTTTAATGTAATATAAAAATCAATGCAGTAAATATAAAAGAATGAAGAAATGAGAAAAAGGTAGAATAAAAAGATAGAATAGACAGAAAACATAAAATGAGAAAGAAAAATACAAATGTATTAATAAATACAATAAATGTAAATAAACTAAATACTGAACTCACTGATTAAAATACTGATATTTCCAGATTGCATGAAATGCCAACATTCAGCAATAGTTATTTTCAAAAGACTCATCAAAACCTATATATACTTGATGGAATAGTCTCAAATATATAAGGCAAAACAATATAAGTATAAAGATAAAATCTTTATACAATATAAGTATAAAACAATATAAGTATAAAGTACAAATCACCATTATAAGGGCATATTTAAACACCTCTTGCATTATGTGATATTTCATCTGAGCAACACAACATGCTTTTTCAGAGAACTTAGAAAGAACTCTACACTCAACAATTATAGAATATCCATTCTTCAGCAAGCACCATAACAACTATATAGAGAGATTTCAAAGGTACACATTCTATGGGTACAAGATAAATTAAGTTAGAAGTTAAAAGACCTTTCAAATGGCTAGGAAAAAGAAACATATATCATGAGTCATAGAAACAATTCATACTAGAAATTCGAGACACTTATAACTGGATAATAACAAAAATACTTGGTTCCATTTGTCTGTTCAAGTCCTCTGAGGAGATACCAATGAAGAATTAAATGTACAAGGATACATTGGGGAAATGTCTTTGAAGGATAAAGAGGGAGAGAACAGGAATAACCTGAGGGAAACTTCAGACTATGATATGGAACTGACGTCTGTGAAAAGAAAAACTAAAATGGAAGGAGGATTGGGGTGGAAGGTATTCAGACAGTTGTGCAATTCTGAGAAAGCCTCAGTCATGCTGATGGGAGTCCCCTCTCTACTAAAAGTACAAAAATTAGCCAGGCGTGGTGGTGGGTGCCTGTAATCCCAGATACTCAGGAGGCTGAGGCAGGAGAATCACTTGAACCTGAGAGGTGGAGGTTGCAGTGAGCCAAGATGGCACCACTGCACTCCAGCCTGGGTGACAAGAGTGAAACGCTGTCTCAAAGAAACAAACAAAAAGGAACATAATGGAGAGTAGAAGAATGGTTACCAGGCTGTCCTAACAGCTTTCTACATCTAGCCAAAATGAACCTGGTACTCTTGCTATGCTCGGTCACTGTCGAGAGCAGCCTAGGAAAGTGTGGCCTTAGTGAATGCCGCAGTGGGTCAGAGAGTGGAGTGGTTAGAGGTTGTCAGTCAACCTTGTACCCACAGCACATCCTTTTGATGGTATTCTGAGCAGCATGCCCCCATGGCTACTATGATACAAAATATCAACTTTTTGGAATAGTTAAATGATATTTTGAAGTATGGCAGTTAGTACTTAAAATAAAAGCTTACATTAATGTTTTGTGTTCTTCAAGATTGTAGAACAAAAGTCAATACAATAAACCTAAAGAAAATAGAAACAAGGAAACAATGAAGATGAAAGCATAATCTATAAACTAAAAAAGTATATATATATATATATATACTTTTATATATATATATATAAAACATGAAAACTAATTTATTAGAAACTTTAGTAAAATATGCAAACCATTGGAAAAATGGATCAAGGAAAAGAAGGAATAAATACTAAGCATAAAAAAGGAATATAATGGGCCAGGCGTGGTGACTCACGCCTGTAATTCCAGCACTTTGGGAGGCTGAGGCAGGTGGATCACCTGAGGTCAGGAGTTCGAGACCAGCCTGGTCAACATGGCAAAACCCCATCTCTACTAAAAGTACAAAAATTAGCCAGGCATGGTGGTGGGCGCCTGTAATTCTAGCTACTCAGGAGACTGAGGCAGGAGAATCACTTGAACCTGGGCGGCGAAGGTTGCAGTGAGCTGAGATCGCACCACTGCACTCCAGCCTGAGTGACAAGAGTGAGACTCCGTCCCAAACAAACAAACAACAAAAAGGAACGTAATGGAGAGTAGAAGGATGGTTACCAGAGGCTAGGAAGGATAGTTGGGGGATAGGGGACATGATTAATGGGTACAAAAAGTAGTTAGAAAGAATGAACAAGACTTTGGTTTTGATAGCACAACAGGGTGATAACAGTCAATGATAACTTAATTGTACATTTTAAAATAGCTAAAAGAATATAATTGGATTAGGTTGTAACAAAAAGGATAAATGCTCAAGGGTATGGATACCCCAGTGCTCCATGATGTGACTATTATGCATCGCATGCTTGTATCAAAACAGCTCATGAACCCCATAAATACATGCACCTACTATGTACTCACAAAATTAGAAAGTAAAATTTAAAAAAGGAACATAATTGTGGTTACTGTAAAGATTTAAAATGACAAAAACAAACAAACAAACAAACAAAAGAATGAGCTTATGTCTTTTAAAAGTGTTGAATTTGGCTATTTTTAAAAAAGTTTGTGTCTTGCAGCATGAAGTTGCATTTTTAAGAAATACAATGAGCCTGGGCAACACAGGGAGACCCCGTATCTACACAAAATTAAAAATTAGCCAGACATGGTGGCACATGCCTGTGGTCTCAGTTATTCAGGAGGGTGAGGTAGGAGGATCATTTGAGCCCAGGAGGTTGAGGCTATGGTGAGCTGTGATTGTGCCACTGTACTGCATCCTGGGTGACAGATTGAGACCCTGTCTGTAAAAAAATAAAGAAGAAAAGAAATACAACGAATCTATTAGGTTGGTGCAAAAGTAATTGAAGTTTTTGCCATTAAAAGTAATTGCAAAAACCACAATTATGTTTGTACTAGCCTAATATAGATTTTTCAGGAAATGATCTAAAGTTTTTTAACAGTTTTTGTTTTGTCTACTGATATTTCTAACTTCATGCTTATCAAGTGAAAGGAAGGAAGCACCAAGATTTGATCTCTAGCAGTTTTGCTCTTGGATGGCTGGTGGTGGGTAAGTGGAATTTCTTCTGGCTTCATCTGCTTCAGAGTACCGATGGGGTCTCATCAATTCATACGGGAGTTTTCATTTGTTCATACAGGATTTCATACTAAATGCCATGTCAAGTACTCTGGAAATCCTGATGGGGTGAATCAAATGTACTGAGAAATGAGTCCAACCATTTTGGGCATTATGCCATTACTGCTGGCACTCATTTATTCCTGGCCACTGCAATAAATTCCTGGAAAACAGTTTCTAAGGGCTCCAGTGGGTGGTAATGCCTTTCAACCAGAATTCACTGGGCTTCTTTCCAGTCTTTTGGGCACTACTGCCTCTCTGTTGGTACACTGCTATCTTCTGATGGGTGTTTTCCATGTTTCCCTGATTATTGTCACTGCTTTAAAGGATCTTCATAATCCTAAAACCACCCCATGATTGATAGCAAGGTACAATGTGAATCTATTTATGATACACCACCTGAAGCCTCCTAGGATAGCTGTTTTTACTCCTAATGCTGCATAGTGTTGTTAGTTAAGAAATTGCATCGTTTTATTTATAGTCTCTTTGCTTTTCATAGAACTCAACTATAATCTTTGAAATCTGGGCTAGGAAACAAAACTGGATAACAGAAATCATGCTTTGTTCTTCTCTGCACTGAGGAACAATGTACATTACTTCTACATTGATGCGTTCTTACCAGATCAAAGTCATCATGTCTGGGTGGTTCTTTTTCAACTCAAGATGGTTTTCTCTCTCAAGATGCTCATTTGTTCTTATAAAAACAGACTTTTGTTGAACCGATCACATCAGTTCTCTAGATATAATCAAGTATATTTGAATCCCACTTAGATTTCTTCTTTCTTTATTTTTCTTCCTTACATACTTCCTATCTTCTTCTTTTTATCTTCTCTCTATCATCCAATGTATTTCACACATGTATAAGAAATCATCACATACTAAAATAAAAGAGGAACTCAACACTGAAGATAATTGAGAAGAAAATAAAAACTTTAATTTTCAAGAATTTTTTAAAATATACAATTTTAAGGCAGCATATAAAAAAGATAATTAGATAGAATGCAAATAAGGAAAACATAAATTCATTCAGCTGACATTTAATTCCTCCAGCCTTTACTGAGGAATCTACTTTAGCTCATGTGCTCAATGAAAAATAAAAATTCAATTTGAATGGAAGTAAATCCAACATAAATCAGTCAAAAAGAGGCCATTTGGGGCGTAGGAAGAAAGCACATTTCCACATTTGAAAGGTCAGAGATGTGATTGAAAGATTGAAAGGCCTAGTTTGTAATTGTCACCCACCACCTTCCCAGACCTAACCCAAATTCACAGTGTCACCAAGTCAGAAGAGAGAAATGCAAGTGGAAACAAAGTACACCTGAGTTTCCTGCCCTGTCTCCTAGGAGAGAAGATAACCCACTTTAAGGTTATAGCAATGTCCTTACGAAATAGCAGATTCTTTTAAGCATGCAGGAATGATCCTCAGAGTGCCATCAGAAATGTTGCCATAACCTTAGATTTTGTTAGTATTTTTCCTGGAAAGGTACTGAGTACTATTGTCATTTAACAATGCAAGTAGAGGGAAAATGAGAAATTACTAATATCATTATAACATCAGTGACTTTCTTACTGTCTCATGTTTCTTCTTTATTCACCAATTCTAGTTTTCTATCTAATTTATTGGACATCATGTTTAATATTTACTATGTAGATCATACTGTTTAATTCTTTTTGAGGAATTATAGGTGAATATGGTGGGTATAGATAAGATAGAATAAGATAGAATAAGATAGAATAATTTCTATCTTCAGGATCTCAGAATCCAAAAGAAGAAAATTTTTATTTATTTCTTTAGCAAATATTAATTAGAAGCAGTGATATAATGGACACAAACTAATCATGAAGAGGATGATTCATGTGAAATATTATTAATTCTTATAGGGATGATGGACATTCATGTTGAAAGTAGAATTAGGCCCAGTCTTTGAAAGCAGTGAACATTTTCAGTAAGTGAGTTTTGGGGGATAGAAAAGAGCACGGACAGTCTGAAAGCAAATAGCTTTAGAAAAACACAGATAAGGGAAGTATTAGGATTGTGTATAGCTTGGGAAAGTAGAACCTTCAGGGTTTGGGAGGGTCGGCTGATGGATAAGACAGAGGAGGTAAATTGGGAATAACTTGTGGAAGACAATTGCACCCTGAGGAGTTGGAACTTTAGATGTACAGTAGAGAAACTGAAAGTTTTATATCAAAGCTATAGAAATAACTTTTTTCTAGAGAGAATAAATTTGTGCTTTGATGAATTGGAAAGACTAGGAACTAATAATATTGCTCAGTTATTAGCCCCTTCTAATAGTTAAGGCAATCATTGGCTGCCCAATCTACTTTTTACTATTATTCCTTAATTGACTAAGGTCTAAGTCTGAGAACAAAAGGTCCACTTTTTCAATCAACCTATAGTTGGGAAAAGCCACCTCCTAGCTGTCCTCACTGAATACTGGACAGGCTCCCATCAATATTCCACCACCTTCCTGCCAGACACAATGAGAAGAGTAAGAGCTATGTACATAGAAGTCATCAGGCTTGTGAACTGAATAGTAGTTTGCTGGTTTTTCCACTTTCCTTAAAGGGTATAGGTGCTTGTTATAGAATGAAGCCACGTAAGGAAAATGCCCAAGGAAATAAAGTGAGTGGTATCTGAACAAAGAAACTGGCATCTCATTCTGTAGTTGGAAGCATTATAAAAGATGAACAACTTGAAAAACAAATACGAAAACTTAAATAAATGAAATTACTAGAAAAATATAACACACCAAAAAATGACTCAAGAAAAATGAGAATATCCAATAACTCTAATTAGTATAGAAGTTAAATCAGTATTTAAAATTTTCCTACCAAGAGAACACCACATCTGACTGATTTTTAGGTGAGTTCTACCAAACACTTAGGGATATGATCATATACATAAAAATTCTTCTAGAAAATATAAAGTGACAAAACATTTTCTACCTCATTTTATATAAGCATATATGTATATAAATTACAAATATGTTATATACAACATATATAACACATATATTTAAATATATCACATATATACACAGTAGTACCTCATTTTTCATAGGGTTTGGTTCCAGGACCTCCTGCGGGCACCAAAATCCACAGATGCTTAAGTCCATTATATAAAATGGTATAGTACTTGCATATTACATATGCACATCCTTTTGTATACTTTAAATGTATTTCTAGATTACTTATAATCCTGAATACAGTATAAATGCTATGCAAACAATTGTTACACTGTATTATTCAGGGAATAGTGAGAAGAAGACTAGCCTGTACATGTTCAGTAGAGATGTAAGTCTTATTTTTTCAAATATTTTAAATTTGCAGTTGGTTGAATCCATGCATGTGGAACCTACAGCGAGGAGGGCCAACTAAGCACAGTATAAACTTTAGTACCCAAACCAGGCAAGGACCAGTGTAGAAAAATACAGAGTTACCTAATTCATGAATATAGATGTTCAAATCCCATCATGAGTACACATCCAAATGTATGAATCTCATATGCATAAGCAAAAAGTTAACTTAGAAATTTTACACAGCAAAATATAATTTTTGAAGGTTCAAGCACAAAAGTGAACAACACTTTACTTGTAAGTGCATGCATTCATTCATGAAAACATTTACAATTGTGGACATCTCTGTGAGGAAGGGAGGGAAATGCAATCTTTGAGGGCATCTGGCAGAGATTCAGCATTCTGAGCAACGTTCTCTGTCTTAAGCTCATTGGTGACTATTTCAAATTATTTTTGCAGCATCAAATAATTTTAGGGCTGAAAGGACATTTGCAATAAACAAGCCTGGGTTTCTGTTTTACTCATGAACAAACTAGGCTCAGAATGAGTAAATTCTTTACATATGATCACACAAAATCATCTGAGTCTCTTGCTAATGTTTTTTCTATTACAAAACACTGATAGAAACTGAATGAGTCTTCTGTTCGGATTTTTATTCTGTCCATTTAAGCTGTCATTAGGCATGATCCTTATGATAAACATTAAATAACAATATCCATTACTTTGCATTAGTATTTTAATATTTGTTTTAATCATTTATTTTAATACGATATCAGAAATTATTTTTCAATGAACTCTAAATAGCTATCATTTATTAAGTGTTCCCTATGTGTTTACAACTGTGATAAGTTCTTTATGTATTATCAACTAATTTGATGTGTGGTTTTATTAAATTTAGAGTCAAACTTTATTCTTGGGGAGAACATTTCCCTAATGGTATTATGATCTGCAGTAATATAGGGATTTAATTTGCAGAAAACCTTAGGGGTTTCAGTAAGGTTTTCTAGAGGAATATGATGGGAAGTCAGCTGGGTGAGAAATGCAATTGAAGTTGGCAGAGGAATAGGTGAGGCAGCAGGGTCGGGGTGGGAGCGGGATGGCGGTTATATAGGAAATTTGTACTCTGCAAGTAGAAAGAAAATAGATTACCGGAATCCTAGGTGTAATACTGAAACAACAGGTAAATCTGTAGACCCTGAACACACAATGCAGGCTAAGCTGGGGGAAATAGTTTCAATCTTTGAGGTTCTCGGTATGGAATGTTCTACTTAGTTCCCCATCCCCAAGCTCAATGTCAATCCACAGAATAACATTTCTGAAATAGAAATTAAAATGAGTTATAATTCTTCTCTGTGTCTGTGAGTTTTACATGCACAGAGGAGTGATGAGCATAAAATATGAAATTGAAGCCACAGAAAACAATGAACATGTAACATCAGAGGTAGATAATTCCAGTGACAGAAGCCTGAGGGACACCATCATGTAAAAGAACAGAGGAAGCACAACCTGCAACTGAAACAGAAAGAACAACCACAGAGTTGGGGGGCGGGGGGGAAGAACTGAAGAATATGGATTTATAAACTCCGAAGGGAGATGAAAGACTTCAAGACGATTGGGTAAAGTTAGCAGGGTCCAATATTGCTGAGAGTTTAGGGAAGTTAAAGGTTGAGAAGTACATGCTAAACTTTGTGACAATGAGGTCACGCCACTGGTTTCTTTGTTGTTGGGAATAAATGGATAATAAAATGTAAAAAAAAAAAAAAAAAAAAAAAAAGACTGACAAATGAGGAAGAGGAGATAGCTGGGGTGCACAATAGTTTCAAGATGTTTGGTTCTGAACAGATAACAAAGATAGGATGGTAATTAGAAACAGATACTGGAGGAAGGGTTTCCCTTAGGATGAGTTTGAGTAGATCATGTTAAATACTTACAGAAGTGAAGTAGATACAGGGAAAGAATGGGAGTAATTAATGGAATGAAAGCACAGAGACTGTGGGAAGAGACAGAACCAGAAAAGAAGTGAGGAGAGTAATGATACGAGGAGGACTGTTTCTAACTTTGGTGGCAGAAAGGGAGGATAAGAAAATCCTTTTTTGATAGATTTTATTTTCTCTGTGAAGAAGAAAGCAATGTTGTCTGCTGTGAATGTGAAGGGAAAAGGTGGGAGGCTGAGGAACAGTGGCTCTAACCAGTGGGTCTTACCTTTGTCTGCATTTTGGAATCACCTGGAGGGTTGTCAAACATATCAGGTTGTACTTCAAACAAAATGATCATAATCTCTGAGGGTGGGACTCAGACATAAGTACTTTTAGTAATTCCCAGGTCATAATTATGTGCTACAAAGCCTGCAAACACCACCTTAAACCCTGGCTGCTCATTAGAATCATCTGGGAGACCTTTAAAAGTTAGTGATGCCTGGATCCTATCATGAGAGGATCTGATTTTATTGTTTTTGTATGAGGCCTCAGTTATTAGGATTATTAAAAAGCATCCCAGGATTCTAACATGTAAACCACGGTTGAGAACCCCTGAGTATAAATGGTAGTCAGTCAGTGATGAAGACTCAACAGAGGTTGAAATGTCAGGTGTGTAATAACAGATGCTTGCACAAATGTGTGATGCACCCATGGCACTCAGCAGTCCTGGTATAGAACTGGAAAAGATGGACAGTTGCATTCGTCTGAGCCCAGGGTTGTGTTAGCTGCTACGCTCTGTCTTGGAAGGAAAATGGATAAAAGATACTTGCAGATATTGATAAATAGAGGGGTGTTAATGATGAATTATAAAGTTTAAGTTGAATAGAAAATAGAGGTAAAGAGATGAGGGGTCAGTAAGGAAGAAGTAAAGAGACTGAGGCAGAAGCTTCCTACGAGGTTGATGAACAAATATAGAGCAAGCAACTGCATGAAAAACCTGGTAATATTTGTGGAGGAAAGTGTAAAACTGATTTAATTTAAAAAATTTTCTTTGTTGTTATTGGCATCCTTGACATAGGCTAATACTAATGCCAGTAGTCAAACACAAATGAGTGAACAGTTGAGTATTAGAAATGATCTTTAAACAAAGTAATGTGCTATTTTGGAATAATATAGTATTGCCACAGAGCCTTGCATTTCTGGGTGTAGATTGGAAGTGTTGACTCATATTTGGTATTGGCAGTTAGAAATGGAAGTCAAGATAGATGTCTGATTATGATGCTGTTTCAAGAGGTTGGTGTTCTTTTATAAGCTCTCAGAAACATCCAGGGATTTAGATCTCTCTGGGAGAGATCTCCATGTGACTTTATAAAAGACATTTAGCTGAACCATACATCTTCACTGTCTACCCTGAAACCAACCTTTCTTTTTATAAGCTGCCTCCACCATGCCTGGCTCTTGGGGATACATTACTTTCTTGTTTACACTTCAGCTCAAATAATGGCACTATTTTCTTCAAAGTTTAACAAAACAGACAAAACTTTCAATTAATAAATGCAAGAAAAATTTCAGAAAATACAAAAGTAAAAAATATTGATGCTTCTGAAGTCCAAGTTTCTGATTACACAATAAGTTAATTCTGAAACTTCAAAGATATTTATTGGGCTTGATTACCTTCCTACTCCTTCCAGGTCTTACATGGTACATTTAACTTTATTTTCCACTACGTGGAGAAGTTTCTAGGGAATGTGTATTCTATTGAAGCAAGTCTTAAAGCATTTGATATACCACTATTCTCTTCAAGTTTCAACACCTTGTAGAGTCAATGGCAGGACTATAGTGAGAGGTATTCAATTTCAGGGTAGATCCAGAAACCAGGAAGTGTTTTTATCCCTTATAGATCAGCTGGATATATTTGCTAAATAATGATTTTAACTTAAATATATTAAAAATAACAGCTATTATTTATTGTGCATGACTACATCACACACAGCTCTAGGTACTTAACATGCATCATGTAATCCTTATAGCAACCCTTTATTTTAAAGATGAGGACACTGAAGTGAATAAGTTGCCCATGATCCTACAGAGTACAATGTTGAATTTTATTTTTTACTTGAAAACTGAAATATCTTTTGGTTAAGAAGGCTAAGTAATCCAGGCTGATGACTTTCTCTTTAAGCCTACCATAGGAGATACTACAATATGAAGAGAAGATTGGAATTCTTAATACTAACAGAAAAACCATCAAGAAATCCTGTAGAGATGGAATGTGGTTTCATACAACTGAGGGATTTTAAAGCAGTCTAGAATGGAAGAAGGTCAGGCATCATAGATTAAGACAGATTGGACCAGTGCTTTCTAGATAGGTACTTTATTCTCTCCCCCATATTTCTCTGAGGAATTTCCCTGTCCCATCATCACTGCAAAGCAGACAAAACATCATCAGTGCAGTGTCAGCCCCAAAAGATGAATTGTATTAGGCTAGCATTGGTGTTCAGCTGAAGTTGGAAGTAAAACAAAATTGCAGGTGGATACCATTATTCCCTGGTTATCCTTTTCTCCCAAGGAACCCCACCACACTCAGTAGATTAGTAGACTGCAAAATACACGTTGAAAAGCAGCATTTGGGGAAGAGGTACAAAGATGTATGTGGAGAGGCAGGGTAACCTGGATGTGATGGTACAGAAATGGGAACATTAGAATCCCGATTAGAACGTTAGAGGTTCTCTACCCTGAGACACATTTCTTTTGATATAAATTTGTCCACTCTTAAACTCACTAACAGGAGCAAAACCTATGGCTTGGGCCTTCAAATAATCCCTAAAATAATAATAAAAAATTAGTCAAAATTGCTGGCACCTCCAAAGAAATTTTAATTCATGAGAGAGAAATGTTAAGATATTTTAAGAATGCAATAATATAACCAAATAAAACAATCAATTGGCCAGAGAGTATATGAATTTCAACTAAGCTCAATATATATTCTTAAATGTATAAAAGAGATTACTAAAAATACTAAGCAAGAACAAGTAGTTAGAGAAGGAATTAAGTGTAGATGCTATAATTTAAAAATATAATTGCTGAAATAAAGAACTCAATCAAATGGGGTTAATGACAGAATAAGTGTGTATAACTGAGAAAGGAATTGTAAACTGGAAGTCAAGTGGCTATTAGAGAAGAAAATAGGAAAAGTCAAAAGAAAAGTATAAAATAGGAGATAATTAAAACGTAGACGTTAAAATAAGGTTAAAGAGAGGAAATACCAAAACATGTAGAAATACAAGGAGGAAAAAGAAATAATGGAAAAAAGTTTGAAGAAATATAACTAAGGATTGGAAGAAGTTATAGATAACCTATAATTAGTTTAATAAATTGAAATTAAAATAAATGTAAAATAAACATAAAAATGGGTTAAACAATTTAGGAATAACCAATAGAAGAATAAAACTGAATCATATAATATTATAATCAATAAAAATATCTTCCCAATATAAGAAGAAAAATAAATAAGGTATGACAAATATATTAAATAATATAGTGTAATTTTAATATAACAGTAACAGTAACAGTAATTGTAATAAATTTTATTTCAAAATATAAATACTCTGAGATGAAAGTTTTTAAAAATTACAATACAAATAAATACTCTCGAGGTAGAAAATTATAAAGAAATTATGAAAAAAAACAGAGAAAATGAACCAAAACAATAATGGAGTAACAATTTCAATATTAGGCCAAAGGTAATTCAAGTCAAACATAACAGAAAAAAGTTACATTCTGGGATAAAAAATAAATCTAGGGAAAGAGCAATATAAGTCTATAGGATTTATAAAAAAATAACAAATATAAGGAGAATTATAATAAAAGGAAAGAAAATTTAAAAAAAGATGAAACTAAATTTTGTTTTTTGAAAAACATAAGCAGTACCTGCATGTACTACCTGGAGGCCTGAGGGTTGGCCTGCCACTGCTACTGCCCCTACTGATGTCCTGCATGCTACCCAGGGACTAGAGGACTCACTTACCTTCTGGGCCCACCACTACCATTGCTGGCACCTAAGCAAGTTGCTGGGGGGCTCAGGGACCTATCCACCCAAACCCCCACCCCATTGGCATTTTTGTACATCACCCAAGATCTGATAACAAGCATGCCTAGCTTGCTGCCACCATCACTGGTACCTGAGGACCAGCCTGCCTGGTGTCCCATTCCTCAGCAAAGCTTCACCACAGTCTCCATTAACAACCACAGGCTAAGCCACTGAGGAACTCACCAATACCACTGATGCTTCTTATAGCCAAAGAAATCATATGGAGACTACACTACTGTGCCCACCGAGCATCAGAACACAGGTACTCTACCCAGCCAACACTATAGATATATCTAGAGGGAAAGCCTTTTCCTTCAAAAACCAAATTGTAAAATTGGAAGAAGTATCTGTTACACAGATGCACAGATATCAATATAAAAACACAAGAAACATGAGAAAGCTAGGAAACATGGCACCTCCAAAGGAACACAATAATTATTCAGTAATACATCCCAAAGAAAATAAAATCTGTTAAATGTGAGAAAAATATTCAAAGGAACAATATTAAAGTCAGTGAGATACAAAGGAATACAGATAAAAATAGAAATAAATCAGGAAAACAGTTCAGAATCTGAACGAGAAATTTAACAAAGTCATAGATATAGTAAAATATAACTAAACAAATTCTAGAACTGAACAACTCAATGAAAAAAATAAAAATACAACAAAGAACTTTAACAATAGGCTAGATCGAGCAAAGAAATAATTTTTTGTACTTGAAGATAGGTCTTCTGAAATAACCCAGTCAGTTAATAAAAAAGAGAAAAGTCTATATGACATATGGGATATTATAGAGCAAACAAATATTTGAATTTGTGGTGTCCCATAAGACAAAGAGAAAATTAAAGGAATCTGAAAGCTATTTAATGAAAAAATAGCTTAAAATTACCCAATTCTGGCAAACGATATAGACATCCAAATACAGAAAGCTTAATCTCCCTAGTAGATTCAACCCAAAATGGTCTTCTCAAAGCATATTATAGTCAAACTATGAAAAGTCAAAGACATAATCCTAAAAACAGCCAGAGAAAAGCATCAAGTCGCATATAAGGGCATCGTCATCTGACTAACAGCTATTTTCTCAACAGAAACCTTATAGGAGGGAAGAGAATGGGGGTGAGACAATTAAAGTGTTGAAAACAAAAGCAAATGAACAAAATACAAATAACAATAACAAAATACAAACTGTAAGGCAAGAATACTATAGACAGCAAAGACATGCTTCAAAAAATGAGACAGAAATCAAGTCTTTCCCAAACAAGCAAAAACTGAGGAAGTTTATTTCCAGTAGACCTGTCATGGTCTAGTGGTGATACAGCATTTCCTACCAGAAGTGCTTGAGGGAATCATATATCTGCAAGTGCAAGAATGATCTCCACAATCATGAAAACACATGAAAGTATAATACTCACTGGGAGAGCAGACAAATGAGAAAGAGAAAGGAGTCAAACATTAACACTACTGAAAAAAAAAATACCCAATAATAAAAAATAAAAGAAGGAAAAGGGGACAAAGCATATGAAAATCAACCAGAAAAAAAGTGTAATAAAATGACAGGAATAAGTCCTCACCTGTAATGATAATCCTGAGTGGAAACAGTTTAAATTCCCTACTTAAAAATATAAACTGGCCGAATGAATAAAAACAAATATGACTCAATTATCTGCTGCCTACAAGAAACTCACTTCACCTGTAAAGACACATATAGACTAAAAATAAAGGGATAAAGACGATATTCCATACAAATGGGATCGAAAAGTCAGCAGGAGTATCTAGCTATAGTTACATAAGCTAAAATAGACTTAAAGTCAAAACCAGTAAAAATGCACAAAGAATGCCATTATATAATAATGTCAGTTTGAAAGATGATAAAACAATTTTAAATATATATGTACCTGCCATGGAAGAACCCAGATATATACACCTAATAGTAGATGTAAAGGGAAAGATAGGCTCTCAGCATTATATAGATCATGTAGAAGGAACATCAATACAGAAATATTGGATTTACACTGTACTTTAGGCCAAATGGACCTATCAGACATTTAAACATTTCATCCAACAGCTACAGAATACATGTTCTTCTCACCGGCATATGGACCATTCACAAGGATAGACCATATGCTGGGCCACGAAACAAGTCTCAACAAATTTAAAAAATTGAAATATTATCAAGTATATTCTCAGAACACAATGGAATAAAACTAGAAATTGATAACAGGAACTTTGGACAGTGTACAAATATATGCAAATTAGACAACATGATTCTGAACAACTATCGGTTCAAAAATGAAATAAAGAAGGAAATAAAAAGATTTATTGAAATGAGTGAAAATGGAAAAACACCATTCTAACACTTATGAGATACAGCAAAAGCAGGGTTAAGAGAGAATGTAATACCAAAAAAAATTGCCTACATCAATCAAGTAGAAAGATTTAAAGTAAACAACCTAATTGATGCACCTCAAGGAACTAGAAATGCAAGAAGAAACCAAACCCTTATTAGTAAAGAAATAACAAAGATCAGAGCAGAACTAAATGAAATCATGACTTAAAAGTTACAAAGAATCAATATAATGAAACAGATTTCTTTTTAAAAAAGAAAAAATTAATGAAGCGGTAGCTAGTCCAAGGAAAAAACAAAAAAGAGAGAGAGAAGAACCACATAAAATCAGAACTGAAAAAAAAGAGACATTAGAGGAGATACCACAAAAAATGCAAAGTATAATTAGAGACTATTTGTGAACAACTATACTCTAGCAAATTGGAAAACCTAGAGAAAATGGATACCTTCCCAGACACATACAATCTACCGATTGAACCAGGAAGAAATAGAAAACGTGAACAGACCAATAACAAGTAATAAGATTGAATCAGTAATCAAAAGTCTTCTAACCAAGAAAATTCCAGGACTGAATGGCTTTACTGCTGAATTCTAACCAGTCTTATAAAAATGAAGTAACTAAAACCAATTCTTCTAACATCATTCCAAAAAATTAAAAAGGATGGAACTCTTCCTAATTCATTTTATGAGAACAATATTACCTTAATACTAAAACAAGACAAGGACACAACAAAAAAGGAAAACTACAGGCCAATGTGTCTGATGAAAATAGATGAAAAATCCTTAAAAAATGCCAGTAAATCAAATCTAATAACACATCAAAAAGATAATACACTATGATAAAGTGGGATTTATCTCAGGATACAAGAATGTTTTCAACATGCACAAATCATTAAATGTGATACATCACATCAATGGAATGAAGGATAAAACCCATAGGATAATCTCAATAAACGCAGGAAAAAGCAAATTATGCACAATAAAGTTCATATGTGACAAATCCACCAATAACATCATACTGAATGGGAAAAAGTGGAAAGTTTTTTCTCTAAGAATTGGAATATGACAAGGACTAGAAATGCTAGAACAACCAGGAAGAGAAATAAATAAAAGGCAACCAAATTAGCAAACAAAGTCAAATTATTTCTCTTTGCAGACAAGATAATCTTACGCACATACATATATATGTGTGTGTATGTATAAACCTACACATTTCACCAAAAAGCTCTTATACCTGGAACACAAACAACAAAAAAATGGACAAATGAACAAACACCCCCCCCACAAATGCACAAATAACCTCATTAAAATGTAAGTAAATAATCTGTATATGCATTTTTCAAAAGAAGACAAATGACTAACAGATATATGACAAAATGCTCAACATCACTAATTATCAGTGAAATGCAAATGAAAACTACAATGAGATACTATCTCACTCCAGTTAAAATGGCTGTTATCAAAAAGACAAAAAATAATAAATGCTGGTAAGATGCAGAAAAGGAGAACTCTCACACACTGTTGGTGGGAATGTAAATTAGTATAGCCAACAAAGAAAACATTATGGAGGTTTCTTAAAAAAAAAAAACAAAAATAACACCACTATATGATTCAGCAATCTCATTACTGGGTAGTGATATTTGAACTCCTTTGTCTACTGCAACACTATTCACAATAGCCAAGATACGGAATAAACATAAGTATCCATCAACAGAGGGTTAGATAAAGCATATGTGGCATATATACAAAATTGAATGCTATTCAGACCCACAAAAAACAAAATGTTGTCATTTGCAGCAACAGAGAGGGAACTGAAGACCATCATGTTAAGGGAAATAACCCAGGCGCAGAAAGGCAAATATATATTCTCACTCATGGGTGGGAGCTAAAAAAGGTGATCTCATGGAGGGAGAGAGTTAAATGATGGTTCCCAGAGGGTGGGAAGTGTGGATT
Organism: Macaca mulatta; assembly: GCF_049350105.2. Lineage (NCBI taxonomy): Eukaryota > Metazoa > Chordata > Mammalia > Primates > Cercopithecidae > Macaca > Macaca mulatta. The sequence goes on along the minus strand of NC_133410.1, from coordinate 114,189,660 downwards.
ACAGGGAGGAAGAGAGGTTGTTCAATCAGTACAAACATACAGTTAGATGGAAGGAAAAAGCTCTATAATTAGCAATCATTTATTGTATATTTAAAAATAACTAGAGAAGAAGATTTGAAATGTTCTTAATACAAGGAAATGATAAATATTTGGGGTAATGGGTATCCTAAATACCCTGATTTTACACATGGTATGCATGTATCCAAAATATCACATTTATTCCAGAAATATGTGTGATTATGACATTAATACAATATTAATTTAAAAACCTTTTTGAGGATCTAGACAAATTCATGTCTAAAATGTCTATGAAAGAATAAGGATCTACTAATAGCTTAGTTAATTTTGAGGAACATTTTAAAGAGAAATTCTTACCCTAGCAGATATGAATACATATTTACAAAGCCATGGTAATTGTTTTAAAAATCACAATATGGTATTGTTGCATAAACAAACAACATTTCATTGGGAGAAGATATTTTAGCATCAGAAACCTACAGGGGATTAATTTATAGAACTCTCCATACCATGAGTGGGGTGCAGGCTCCAGACTGGATCCCAAAGCCTTGTCTAGGTGAGGATTGTAAAGTGTCAAAAGAGGTGAGCTGAGCCTAAAGCTTGCCTGGTCTACTGGTCAAACCTTGACTTGAGAACTGACGTCTGAAACTTATCAAGAAAGAAAGAAGCATACATTTGAATGAAAACTAAAGTTAGTTAATAGAGTAATAATTTGAACACAATAGAAGTATTGTTATATAGTGAAATTGAAGTTCAGAGAGATAAAATTAGTGAGAATAACCAACTTCTAGAAAAACTGATTTTGGGAAAAAAAAATACAAAGAAAAAAGTACAAGGAAAATGACGGCAGAGAGTTAAATGATGGTTACCAGAGGGGTAACCATTAGGAAAATAAAATAAAATTAAGAATTGTAGACCATGAACTTTAGTATAGGAAAGAACTTGGAATTTACAAAATACTAATATAACTATAACATAGTGGGCAGAAATATATAAATTAGACATTTTAACTAGAGATTTTGTACTAGATTCAGAGGAATAGATATGTCATACAAACCAAAAATATTCAATATTTAGAAGATTCAAAAACACAATTAAGCTAAAATACATAGAGAGTGAAAGAGGGAGAGAAGGAGGCTGTAATGAAGTGCCTGACTCCATTTTTGATGTTTGATTGCTGACAGCTTTTAATGACCACATTTTTCCTTTCCTTTTCTGCTCCACATTTGGTCAAGCAGATGAGAAATCCAGGTGTCCCCTTCTTTAGTGCCAGTCAGTGGTAAGTTAAAGCCACATAAGTCTTGGGCAGTATGTATGAGAACTCTCAATTCAGCCCCACTCCTTCACCATAATAAAAGTCACACCAGTCTCCTTTCTCTGCTCTCTCAATCCGGTTTTGGACCTGGTTAGGAGTGTATCCTCCCCGCAAAACCCCATTATGTGAGAAACATTTTATACCCATCGGTGCATGTGTGGTGTCATTAGTTTGACATCTGAACCAAATTTGCGATATGTGTATGGGGGAGGAAGGTCCACACAGTGATGAAGAAAATTTTACAATCAACAAAGAAAAAATTATAGTCTTTTCAAACAAACATATAATATATATAGAAATTATATAGAATATAGAAATTAACCACAAACATGGCCTCAAGATAGTCTCACTGTATTTTTAAAATTCCATATTATTCAGATTATATTGACTTGCTATGATTCAATAAAATTAGAAATCAAGAGTAAAAGAATAACTTAAAACTTTCTCTTTCTCTGGATGTTAATAAACCTACTACTAAATAACCTTTAGATTGAACATTATGATAAAGGGAAAACACTTAGACCTAAATGACCTTGAAAATGCAACCTATCTAATGTGTTGAACTACAGCAGGCATGTTTAGAAAAACAATAATAACATTAAATGTAACAAAGACTGAAAATAAATTTGAAATAATATTACACATGCAGCAATAGGGTAAAAAGGCTGATTCCTTAATGAGACTTTGTGGAAAGGAAATACTCCTGAGCAGTTCCAAACAGGCTTGAGAGAGCAGAGACCAACAAATAACTTAGGAAAAGAGCAGCATAATATGCTCATGAGATATATGGAAAATAAGAATAAACATAAGAATAAATCATAATGAAATAAAGAAAAAAAGATTAATAATAGTAAAATTTGTTTTTTGAAAATATTAATAAGAATGACCATCCTCTGGAAAAACTGATCTTGAAAAAAAGAGAAAAGATGCAAATAACAACAAAAAAGTAGAAACATCATAATTTTAACATGAAATAATAAAGAGAATATGAAAATCTATATCCAATTATATTTGAAAACCTAGATGACTTCAATAAATTTCTGGAGAAAGCCTGTCCTGCAGGCTTTTGCAGGTGCAAAAAGGAAGAAAATATGCATACTATTAAAACTACTAATGAACTGAAACTCAACCAAGCCCTTCCTCCCATCAACAAAAGATTCTACAGGCGAACTGTACCAAGCTTTCAAGGAAAACAGTATTCAATGCTTTTAAAGTTTTTATATAAAACAGAAAAAAAAAGACAAATCTTATTAACTCATGTTATGAGGTTAGCATAAATTTGATTAACAAGTTGGAAAAATAAGAGAAAAAGAAAATTCTAGAGGAATTTGATCAATTCTTTACGTTGTTGCAAAAGTACAAATAAACCATTCATTAACTGGATTCAAATGTGTATTTTAAAAACTGATCAAGATGGGTCCATCTCAAAAAAATAAGGAGATGTGAACATCAGAAAATCTAGTAGTACAATTTACTACATTAATTGACCAAAGGAGAAATAATTTTTGATTATCAGAATTAATAAAGAAAAACTTTAATAAAGATCAATTCAGATTTATTACAAAATCTCCTAAACATAGAAAACAAAGTTGCTGGATATAAGGCCAGTTTACAGAAATGAAGTTAATTCATCTGTATTACAGCTTACTAGAATATAAAATAGAAAGTAAGAGACCAATCACAGTAAAAACGAAACTATAAAATTGTAGGAGTTAATCTAATGAAGAATGTGCAACATCTTTATAAAGAAACAAAAGTCTATTAAATTATATTAAGGAATACCTAAGTAAATGGTCAAAATACTGACCCGTGTTCATGGATGGTATGATTAATAATATAAGTACGTCGATTTTGCTAAAGTAGCATATAAATTCAATGCAACTGCAATCAAAATTGCAAACATTTTTAAACAAGATATTGAAACATTGATTTTTATGTGTTTGAAAAAATAGGATCTTAAAAATTCTGGATTTTTAAAAAATAAATTAAAGCCTCCCGAATTCTAACATATACTACCAAGTCAGAGTTCTAGTATAAAAGCCCAATGGAAGCAAAATGAAAGGTCAGAACAGATCTGGTGTATCCTGGAATTTGGTTTATAACTGGAGCAATGCCTCAAATGAATGAAGATAAGACAGGCCTAAACGTGAAGAGTAAACTCAAAAGCCAAAACAAAACTTAATCTGAGACATGACTATAGCTCTGAAGATAGCAAGAGCTTCAAAAACAAGGGCAGAACATTAATGAGTAAATCAAGAGATTTAACTACATCACCACTAAAGATTTCTGCTCAAGAAAGGATAAATAGACAAAGTTGACTTGATGGTGAGAAATGGAAAAAGATATTTACAATGTAAAAAAACCCCACAAAAGATTAATATCTAAAATATACAACGAATGTCAACAGAAAGAAGACAGGAAAACCAACTGAAAAGTGAAAAACTCACAGAGGGAAACTCTGGATGAATTATAAGAACAAGACATGATGCTTTGAAACGGAGTCTCTGAATCATTTAACTCAACCGTTTCATGAGATCATCACCCCTCTTTCCACAAAACGTAGAGTGTGCTTAAAAATCAAATGCTTATGTACAAATACAGTAAAATACAGGAGAAGGCTAAATTTTTGCTTGGAAGTAACTGCTCCTGAAAGATTAACCATTTCAGCAAATATGCACTTAGCACCTACTATAGGCTTGGCAAATTTTGTGTGCTGGGGATAAAATTCCACTCTTGTGGCATTTATATTTTAGTTAGAGAAAGTGCTCTAAGATTCATTTTGATAGATATTGGTTTTATCTCAAATATCTACAGAAGTACTTTACACACAGTCGAATATTAAATAAATACTATTGACTGAATAATACATGATTAATGACGCCCTGACCTCCTACTAAAATGTAATTCTTGGTGGCCCTAGTTGAGTTAGATCCTTTAGTAAAAACTTCAGCAGGTTAGTACCTTTCTCCCATTCTTGCCTCTATGCTTCCCATGCTTTAGTTCAATGTCTAATTCCACAGAAATGTCTCACAAGGCAGCTATATGGTATAATGATTTATTTAGTTTCACATCCTATCTCTGTTACCTACTATGTGTGTTTTGTCAGGTTAAATATTCTGATGCTCACTTTTCCCATCAGTAGAAAAGGGGTAATGACACTTGCCTCAGAGGGTGGCCATACAGTTTAAGAGTGATTAAACACACACACACACACACACACACACACACACACACACACACACAGAGCTTGGCATGGTTCCCGGCATGGAAGGCACACTCTATAAATGGTAGCTATTATCAACAATTATATCTCATTAAATGACATTACTAATGAGTGAATCACAATGAAGAAAACAGCAAAGTACAGCCCTACATGGAAACTTCATTTTTAAGCACAGTCTGTCCTTTAAATCTTTGGGCACATTTCTCCTATGCAAAATCTCTTGGTTAAGGTGCAAGAGATCAGCAAGTGTGGATGATCTTTTGGGTTTAATGCCTTTTCTTATATTGAATCTATACATTCATGAATTGCTGAATATGAGAGCCACGTCTTCAATTAAGGAACTATGCTTTCTATTTTTACCTCTCTGGCCTATTCTAGCTTTCCTTTCAGTAAAAGAACTTGAGACAAGGGATTGCATGCAGGTAGTTTGTTTTGGAAAGTGATTTCATGGGGCATTAACTTTCTTGCACTTCCAAGCTGTGCTTGCATTAACGCCTAGAAGTTCCCTTTCTTTAAACACCACCTTGGAGGCCTTCTGACCTGCACAGCATGGCTTGAATTGCTAATTGGCTAATATAAGTTTGCCTTTTCTTTTTTTAAAGTTCTTAAGAAGTTAACAAAAGGATTACTAATAGGACATTATCTCTTTTGACTTTCGGGTTGCTCTTGTGTGAGAGCCTGGTGGTTCCTAAAAGTGTTTCACGTTGTGGAGTTGAAAAGCTCCAGAGCACAAAGCAAGTAATATTTGGAGTAGCTGAGACAAGATTCTGTCAGGGTTCCTCCTTGTATTGCTGTTAACTGCAGTGACAATTAGAATAAAAGATAGGCCAAGGGATGGGGTCCAAGAGAAGTCCAATACTATTCCTTTCTAACTATTTGTAAATATAGTCCTCTATTTTGGATGCTGCCACACATGCTCCAGTACACTTGTTCTGTTACAGAACCATGAAATCAGAGCAGAAAAGGACTTTGAAGGCTTTTGCTTTGCCACTGTCTCAGTGGTCTGTATTGACGAGTACCAATATATTAAGACATTCAATTGGTGAGTAAAGTCCACATTTGTAAATTTTCTGCCATTTGGGTTAGGCAACACTCCATGGGGCCTTATGTAGTAACTGAGGAACATCTTTGGTGCAACAGAGGTAGGAGAAGTGGGATTCTGGGCCACATGTTCATAAAGTTGCCTTGCACCCTCTGGACCTACTTGCACACAACCCATTATACAATGGATCACTGCCTCCTTCACCCAAACTTATAACTCAGTGGTTGGGATAATATTCAGCTCAGAAAAGGCTGCATTGGTGGCCTATTCTCCTATGTCACATAGTTAAGGTGTTTTCCCACTAAGGATTAGTAGCAAACCAGGAACTGATTTTCAAAATGAAAACAGTTGTTTGAATCATGACTCTCTTATTGGCACCTGTCAGGCACTGTTCCGTATCAGAATCCAACACAGATACCATTGGATCTGCTGTGTCCTATGGCCCATGTGCCAAGGCAGCTTGTACTGGAGGGAGGAGCTTCTGTAATGCCTTCTCTTGGTCTGACACGTGCCCCAAACTGGCAACTTTCTGTGTCATCAGAAAGTATTTTAGAAGTATTCCTAAGTGCGGTATTTCCACTGTCTCTAAAATTCAGAGGCTTACTACATGCTGAGCCACTATTTAGTAGTAAAAATACAAGGTCTCTTTTATCCTAGAGGGTTAGCTTAAGGCTTGAGGATGTCCTCCAGACCTTTGGATTTCTAGAATTTCATTGAGATAGCAGGCTCAAAAGTGGTAGATTATCTGGTCTCATATTTTTTTTTAAACCCATCCTATTATTTCTTCTTTCTGAGGCTTCTGACGTCTCCCTCAATCCTCTGCTAAAGCACCTCTGATAATCTCTATACCATTTTTGCAGACCAAGCTTCAAGTTGTCATCCTGGAAGCATATTGAGACTGATTCTAGCTTCTTTGTTAAAACATTAAATCCTAAAACATGAATGTTTTGATGTCAATACATTTTCTCCCATGCAGCCTAAAAGCTTAAAAGTGATACAAAAATGCTTCTATCTCAGGTCTTCAAATGCCGTTGATTTTTTTTGTTTGTTTGCTTTTTGAGACGGAGTCTCGCTCTGTCACCCAGGCTGGAGTGCGGTGGCGTGATCTCGGCTCACTGCAAGCTCCGCCTCCCGAGTTCACGCCATTCTCCTGCCTCAGCCTCCCGAGTAGCTGGGACTACAGGCGCCGCCACCAAGTCCAGCTAATTTTTTGTGCTTTTAGTAGAGACGGGGTTTCACCGTATTAGTCAGGATGGTCTCGATCTCCTGACCTCGTGATCTACCCGCCTCGGCCTCCCAAAGGGCTGGGATTACAGGTGTGAGCCACCGTGCCCGGCCGCCATTGATTTTTTTTTAATCAGGACTTTGATGTTGGCTTATAAAAGTTATTTAACCCATACATTCTGTCTCTTTTGAAACGCCACTCTTAGCAGTTGAACTCAGGGCCTAATTTTCAGCACACTTTTCTCTGCGGTTGCAGCTGACAAAGTCCTCTCTTAGATTTTTATGGCTGTTGTAGTGTTCCAGCTAAACCCTAGTGGCAGCCTTAATAATGACAGCATGGCATGATGGGATAGTATGCCAGGAGTTATCAGCATCTCACTTACTACTAGATGGTGTTTGTATCTCTGTGTGTTTGGTGAATGATCCAGTCCAAAATCTCATCCTAATGGTCTGCTTTCCAGGGCCACTTGTTTCCTAGCATGTGATCAATCAACGAAATCAAGCTCAAGGCAAGGGCTTATGTTCAGATAGTTTATTTTGAGAATTGACCCCAAAGAACCAAAGTAGTGGATTAGGAAGCATGAAATAGGGAAGAAGAAAAGGCAGTAAAGTATGCATTATTAGGTTGGTCACCACTGTGGGAAACTGGGGCTTGATTCCACCAGGACCCTCTGAGGAGCCCTACAGAATTGCCTCAGAATTGTCACCTGTGGGAAAGAAGAGAGGAGTTTTGTCCATTTGATCTTATCCTCCATCGATGAGTTTTTGCCGTTGGCCTTTAATTTCCTTATACTTCCGGGTTTCACACGGGTGTCCGATGGGTTCCCCAACGAGTCCCACATTGTGGAGCAAGATTACAACACAGAGACAGTGCTGCAGCATGACTGGAGTGTAAGATGTGGTAAAAGGCTGTAAATTGGGCACAAGAAATGACCAATTATACTCCCTTCTTTCTATTAAAACATTCCCCAAGTTGAGTTATTCATTTTTAGATTCTGCTCCAGGTGCCTCATTAATGTTTTTTTTTTGTTGTTATTGCTGTAGAATCATAAATCATTGGGGCCAAAGGAACCTCTGATAAATTATGAGGACCCTTTTATACAGGTGATGATACTGAGGTACAAAAAAGCTTATGAATTCTGACAAATATCACAGCATATCAGTGTAAAATTAGACTTGGAGCCTGGGATTCTTGGTTACCTGCATTTGTTCCTTGAGACTTCCAACATCTTGGAGTTCAAGAGGTCATGTAATTGTTAATATGCAAATGATCTACATATTTACTTGTGGTCTTTTTCTTTGAGAATAACTACAGTAAGGCTACTTATGTTTATTCAGTACTTTACATTTTGTCGAGCAATTTCTATACTTCAGTCCATTTAATCCTCACAGGAACCTTATGAGAGTTGTGTTATTGTCGCTTCATAGAGTAAGAAATAGAAGTTTAGAGAGTCAGTTATCTGCCCATGATCTTGGTTAGCAAATATAATTCTGTCTTTTGAAATAATTGGAATTTTGTCTTGTGAATTCCTTTATTACAAGCTATGGGAAGATGCTTTATAAATGCTAAAGGAGTACACACATATAAAATTATGTCATTGTTGAGAAATATTTAATCTTTGATGAAAATGTGTGGTGTCCAAATATAATCATACCCAAACACAGGCATATACACACAAAGCAGAATAATTATTAATTTAAAATATGTAAAACTCCTGGCACCATTTGTAGCATAATTGTTGTTTATTATATCTTTTTTTATTTAAAAAATTATTGAGTACTTATTGAATACCTGGCATCATTCACAACACTGTAGATCAAAGTCAGAACAAAGTCTTGCTTTCATAGAGCTTATTATTAATATTAAAAATTCATGTAATTTATTAGTTGCATCAATGACTAGAACTCAAACTGACATCTTGTGTGCTGTGATTTTTTTTACTGAGACAAGCTATGAAAGAAGAAATGACTTTGGCACCTAGAACAGGTAAGTGAACTGGAGTACACATTCTGTACATTGTAGGTTATTTTCAAAATTGCTCCTCATGATGGAGGGAGACCAACAAGAGGAAATCAGGTGAAACAAAGAACTTCTGCTTCAAGCACCGAGTTTCCTTACCATTTTCACATAAATAAAATCACACTCTCATCTCCATTCCTCTTACACCAAGTTCTCAACTCTGCTCAGCCACCAATAAAAGCATCGTCCTCATTTCTAACTTCCAACACTTGCCTACTACTTTTGCCAGCTTGTGGTTACCTATGGAAGACATTTTATGGCCTGAAAATGTCTGGCTTAAGAAGCTCCCCCCCCAAATATGCATAGCAAAACTGATGGTAACATATGGCCCTATATTTTTTCCCTTCTTGCCAGTTCACTAAAATAAATTTACTTTCAATTTACATATTCTTGTCTACATTTCAGAGATTTAAATATATTTGTAAGGTCTGTCCTGTCTATCTTTTTCTGAGATTATGCAACAGCTTTGCATGCTGTTTAGGAAATAACAGAAACTTTTATGATTTTTAGAATCTTTCATTCCTAAGAAATTTAGAAAAGCTTATGAGATCAGAAAGAGAAAGGCCGAAATGTTAAATTGTGTAAAATGTGTAATAATTATTTCTATAAGCTAAGTAGTAATATAGTTTTCCAATTTGAAAACAAATCTACTGTCTATAAAACTCTAAATAAATATTCTATTAGATAGGTACATACTATATACAATTCCCTCTAGATCCTTTAAACAAAGGGCATATTTTTAAGATTTATTGAACTATAAAGGAGGACATGGTGGGAATTTTTAAGTGAAAGTAAACCTTATTATGGACCTTTGAATTTGCTAATATGGAAATACTATTATTTTTATCCAGAGACGAGACTCTTGTTCAGTGAGAAAAACTGGCAGGCTCTGTGAGAATGTTTTAAAAAACCTGGCTTCCCTCTTGCAGGGTCCAGCCTTAACCATTCTTGAGATTTTCATCAACAACGTACTGAATGCGGAAAGGAGTGGTCCTGTAGACAAAGAGTACCCCGTGCCTGTAGCCAGAGTGATCTAAATGTGAAAGGAGGGGACACGTAGCTAAGTTTTGCTTGCTTCCAGTGTAGATTCTCTTGTGGAGAACAGAGCTGTGACTAGGTCTTTATAAATCGATGATAGGGCTGGGTCATCAACCTCCCTTACTGATCATGTGGCTACACTCTAGGGAACCATTATTAAGGGACCCTTGCCTTTGCCCTGAAAAATCATATGGCAGGTAGTATTAAGGATATTTATGAGGTCAAGAGTAAAGTGAGATATTTTAAGGTAATTTTCAGAACAGTGGTTCTTAACTGGAAGCAGTTTTATTTTTTCAGGGGACATTTGACAGTGCCTTAAGTTGTTACAACTGCCTGACGGGGGCAACTGGCATCTGGTGGGTAGAAGCTACAAGTGTTGCTCAACACCAGAACAAAGAAATCTTGGTTTAGAGTTTTGCTTTCTTTTCTTCTGTTTTTGCTATTTTTGTTTGATGTCCCAGTCATGTTAAAATATAAATATAGCTTATTGTTACTGAGTAATGTGTGTACAGGCACTCCTTATTTTATACCACTTCAGATTTTACTCCATTCTCTCCTTCTTTGCTAAACCTCTTTTTGCATCTCTCTCCATTTCAGACCCTAACGGTAGCCCATTCCTGACCCCATTCCTAAGCATCATCTCATACCTGAGTTTCAACTATGGAATTGGATTCACATATATTGTAGTTTAAAAAAGACGTTGAAAGTCGAGTGGCTTAGTTCTTTAGGCCACAAAATGGTTTCATCGAGTATGATATACCCAAGCTGTGATATGTCCATGCAGCAGAAGGAATTAATGCATGTTACCTGTAATATTCAAGTGACTTGTACTCCTTTCTTTTCATAGTATTTGGCATTATTGGGTAACCAATCTTCTGACAGAGGAAATGCCTATTGCTACACCAAATTTGCTGCACATATTTATGTATATGTAGGGCATTAAAAGAAGGAGACACGTAATTAATAAAAATGAGTGATTATTTTATTTAAAATGCAAAAGAATATGGCAGAGCATCAAATAACTTTCCTTTTTGCAAAACAGAATAGAAAATAAAATGTTATCAAAGAAGAGAAGTAGAGTAGAATTTTTCTCCAGATTTTCAGAAAGGCATCTATTTCTTAAATTGGTATAACTACCAAGTCTCTGCTGTTTAGGAAAAAACAGAAACTTTTATGATTTTTAGAATCTTTCACTGACTTGTGGTCAAAAGGTAGAATTAATACAGAGTAGAAGAAAAATTCTAAGACTGGATGGTGATTTGCAATTGCAAAGAAAGAGTTTTACATTTAAATTATACTTAGAGACATAGAAAGACAAGATTAAAGCCACAGTGAGGGAGCGGTGTTGCTGCATGCGTGCTCAATCACGAAGGTTTAAAAACAGTATAATTAAGCTTGCCATCTCAAAGACAGTAGTGTGTCTGATTATGGGGAAGAGTCTTATTGTGAAAGATGGAGCAGATGTTCATGCTTGTGAGACATGGAGACAGAGATGTCTGATTTTGAAAGATCAATACTTTATGATTGTGAAGTTTGACATTTCTAATCTGATAAAGAAAAGTATCTCCCACGTGATACAGCATTCTCGGCTCCTTTTGAAAGACAGCACTTAAGTATTATTTCTCTTGTGGGTAGGGAGACAACAATGACTATCATATTATGAAACAATCCTTTTCTAGGCATTTTTCACTAGAATATAACATCCTAAAAATGCAGAGAGAAAGAAAAGAATAATGAGAGCTGAGGGTCCCTTTTGCTTTAAAAATTCTTTTGGAAGGATGGTCTCATCTTCTGATCTCAGGGGTAAATCACACACATATTTTTCCATTCCAAATTAGAATGCATTACCTATAGTAACCTGTTCTGATTACTCCTGTCTTCACCCCAAACATATTCCCTCTAAAGGGAAAGGGAATACATGCATAGTAGCCAGTGGAGTATTTTTGTTTTAATTATACTTTAAAATTTATCTAAGCCACTTTTTGTAATTGCTTGCTTCAAACAAATGAGCCCAGCCAATTTGCCCTAGGAGACAAGAAACGCTTCATGTCCTGAGGACTTTCTGTCTTCCATAGAGAGTTGAAATTTGGCATCACACAGCCGCTTCATAGCCAAGAAATTAAGGGATTTTCTATTTCAATAGCTAGCTGCATTCAGAGATGTTAGCCTGTTAGGAATGTGTGTCTACAGTCAATAGCACCTAGGACTGATAGCAAATCAGACGTGTTAGAGAATTTTCTCAAAAATTGCCACAGCTGCTGTGTTTCTGCTAGAAAATAAATAACAAATATATTGACATGCCTTTTCCTTAGAACAGCAGCTGTACTGATCAATGTTGTTAAAAGGGCTGTCTGGCCAAGCCAGGGGTTGCATGTGACAGTCTGAGTTGGTGTCACCGACCCTGATGTTCTGTTATTCTAATTTGCAAATGAGAGCCTAATCTCCCAAGTTGAATTCTTTAGATTCTCTTCTACCTTGACACTAAAACTATCTGCCATTTGGGGATTGATAACGTGTACCTTTTATGTGTTTTCTCATCATTGACATTTCCTGAGCCAATCTGTTAGGGAGTTGGCCAAGGGAGGGAAAGGACTCCCCTGCCCTCACCAGCCCCCTCTCTTTTTCTTCAAACAGGCAATGAAAACATTTTGCATAAACAAATTCCTAGTCATAACTAATCATATGAAAGCTGACAAAAGTATATTATCCTACACTATGAAAATACTAATCAAAGCAGCTTGTCAATTGTTAAAGTTAATGATTTAGATATGCAACACTCTGACTAAATTTTAGTAGGTAATTACATAATTATGCACAGGTTAGCACAATCAAAAATAGCAGTTGCCTCCTCAGTCTTTAACCTGTGTTAGAGTACTGACTCTTATTCTGGAAATGATTGTTTCTTATGATGTTTCAGAGCGTGGACATGGCACCACTGGCTGTTTTGTTTCGGAAGGATTTCTGTGCATCTAGGCTTATCTCTCTAAAGGTTCAAGATCAGAAGGGGGTTTGTCTGTTAGTTCACAATCAAATTTGTAGCTGAAACACTGTATTTACAAGTTTTTTTTCCTTCTTTAGCACAAGTAAGGCTTATCATTAGTTACAGGATGATCCATTCTAGTTTATATGCCCCATAGTGCTCTCAAACTTCAGATACAAATACAAAATATCTGTTAGATTATATATTTAAAACATTTCAGCACAACTTTTCCCAACAAAATTTTTGGAAAGCAAATCCCTTTTTTTTTTTTTTTTTAAACTGATTTGTACTCTACTGTTGAAATCATGTCTCAAATAGGAAAAAAATTCTCTAGAGGATTGACTTAGGATATTTTATCATGCAGGGCATTGAAGTCTGGGATATTTTCTAGGACTTTCAAAAATATGTAGCATTATTTAGCTTTGGATTCTCTGCCTCAAGCCCCAAATTTGGGGAGAAAGGAAGAATGGAAGGAAACTTTATCAGGTACATTCTCGTTTTCTCCTTTTTCTTGTTCTTTGCCTCTTTCCATTTTTTCCGTTTTACTGAGTTCATACCATGTTTGAGGAGACATAAAACTTCAGGGGGATAGAAAAATAAAAAGCAACACAATACGAAACTTCAGAGAGGCCCCATATAGTTAGAAAAGACATGTAGACAGACACTGTCTATGAGGTAGGTCCTAGAATAGAAGTATAAATAGGAGTTTATGAAAGTGGAGGTAGGAACACTTAAGTTTGCCATAGGGAGAAGTGGTGGTTGAGAAAGCTCCAAAAAAGAAAATTCTTTATCTGAATCATGAATATTCCAGGCAGAAAGTGTTTTTTGGGGAGCAGGGGAAGGGAGGACATTCAGGTAGAGTAAATAGCCTGTGCCAAGATACGGAAGTCCGAGAACATTACAGTATTGGGTCTGGAGAACTTTGGTATATCCAGAACTTAAGTGTAGGAACATAAAGGAGACATTCAGGAAAATCTCTTATGGGGCCTAATAGTTCTGAGACTATAACACAGTCCTTTTTTTTCCCCCATTTTACGTGAACATATGGGATTAATAAACAATGACTATTTTTCTAAATCAAGATGTGTCAGTCTTCATGTTCCTTTCAAAAGATAAAGTCAGTGTAACCCCTATAAATTCCCTACATAAAACCTTTTGTTCATGCTTCTTTTTCTTTGTGTTTCTGTGAAATAATAGGGATAAACTTGCTCCACCATGTCCTAAATTGGTTAACAACTTTTGATTAGATATTATTAGTTAATAATTTCCGCTTATGACGGCATTAGATCAAATTAATGATCGAATTAATTAAACCCATTGGCATCCTTTTTCAGCCATGAGAAACAGGATATGAGATGAAATGTATACACTAGTGCTTTATTGTAGGATGCAATTCTGGAGCAGCAGGAATGAAGGGAAATGGGAAGTTAGGAAGGACTAAAGGGAAAGCAAATGTAATGCGATATGGTATTGAGGTGGCCACAGCTTCAAAAAAACAGACATTTACTTTGAGGACTGCTCTGGAGAGTCATATGACATCATGTGCCTTGTACCTCCTGCAAAGGGAAGAAAGGAAGAGGAATTTATCTTCTGGATTCTCCTGTTTACTGTTCAAGGTGTGCCCCATGGGGTATTAACTCCTGCAATCTTCCAGGTTGTGTTGGCAGCACATGCATTATATAGTCTTGCTATAGCCTGATTCCAGAAAGAGAATATGGAACATGGTATAGCCCAATGCATATGGAATAGAGACTCTTCTGAGAAAAAGGAAGTAGCTTGAGGAGTTTTAGAAATGATTTTTTTAGCCAAAATTTTATCATGCTGAAAGCTATTATGGACAGGAAGGAGCACGTACATTGAATGGTATATTAATTTACTAACCATATGTGTTTCAAATGTTTCTAGGTCAGATTTAGTCCCCGCAGTGCAGTTGTAGATTAAGACAGACTGGAGGGAATGCAATCCCCTGAACAGATTTAATTAGCATAGGACCCTGGGATGATGTGCACTGTGTGTGGCTCAAATGCCTCTGACTGCATATTGCATGGCTGAAGGTCACTTCCAAGCTGACAACTAATGTTAAAAACATTGATCAGAATGGCTTTTTCCCTTGTTAACAGAGGTACTCCCCATCAATTCATCATAATATGTCCTCTCTTTTTAAATCTCTGTGTACAAATGTTAAAATTTTCAAAACCAAGTTTCAAAAATGACAGTAATTTTGTAAATGCCGTCACAAAAATAGAGTGAATTTTCAATGCAGGCTGATCATTTCCTTTCAGGCATAATTCTTGCAATGTAGGTAGCCAATCCTAAGTAGATAGGATTAGCCACAGATTGTGGAACTCAGACTGAATGAATTATTTTTTTCTAGTAGGGTTACTTGAGATAAATGAAAAAAAAATTACACTTCCATATTGGAATATGAATTCTTAAAATTAATATGTACACACACACACACATATATATATTTGAAATGTGTATTTTGATGTCTCTCTCACTAATATGTTAATTTTGATTTAGAAGACAAGAATATGATTTCAACTTTGCAAATGACATTTAAGAGATTATTTCTTAGACTTGGGAGGCAAGACTGAAGAAAATGCTAATAGCTACGTATAGTGTGTTTGTAATCTATTTTGAATTTCTGTTTCAGTCAGATTTGAAATGTTGATGTATTATTCTTCTTTGCATTGTATTGAACATATTTGCTGCTCTGCTCACAAATGCTAATATTTCTGTGAAACACAGAGCCTGGCTCCTGCAGCTTTGGCTTCAGGCATCACCTCGTTATTTTTTTCAGCTTCTTATTAGAAAAAAAAGATCCTGACCTCTTACCTAGGTCTCACTATCTACTTAGTACTTGTGAAAGGGCAACCCATCTCAAGGCTTCTGTATACCTGCTGTGTTTCTAAATCACCTTATATTCTTATCTTTTTCTTTTCTATCTCAGAATAGAAATGTACACACAAAGTACCATCTTTCTGTTATCTGTCCCCTAGTTAGCAAAGAGCCCATGATAACTTACCTCCACTTAAAAGATGGCTACCTTCACAGTATTATTACTGATGAGAAGAAATTTTCCTAGTATTAATCTCCCTTTTTCTACCACTCCTCTCACTTATTGTTCCTTGCTAATGCCTACTAATTTGTATTTCTTAGAAAGTACAATTCCAATATTACAAATCCTATGTGTTTTTAGCGAGCCTTGTTTGATTCACCCAACTCCTAGTTTTAAATCTGAGTTCTGTGGAAGAATAAACTTTTTCTTCTTACATTTAGACATATTTTGAACATAACATGTCAAAACTGTTTTTAAATGAAGGGTTTGGTCACAGCAATGAATACTGAAGTCTTTCTATTAATGTAAATCTTTCCTGGGGCCCACACCTTCAGATGCCTTAAAACCGATAGAAGCAAAACATCATTCTAGAACCTGAATTTAAATCATTTCCATACGAATTCAAACCAAGCAGACAATTTTCGCAGATGACACCAAATTTTACAGTTTTTCTTTTCCTTCTTTTTCTTTATTTTTTTTTAACTTGAATGTGATTGATTTATATAAGGCTTCTATTTTGATTCATGACTATGAATGAGAATCCTTCTAGCACTTGACATCCATGCTTCTGACCAGGTTTGAGGATAGAGTCAAGGGTCTGTGTACTGTGTGAAATAAAAACATCATTATATGCAGATGATAGTTCCATCAGAAGCCAAACTGCCCACTACAAAGGAGTAACACTATGAGATGAGATAGGAGCATAGGAGCTGTTTTAAGGGAAAAATAAAGGCTTCGATCAGTAAATGGGTAAAAGATTTATTATAAGTGACTCCTAGATAATTCTGTTGGGATGCTGTACGATTTCTCATGTCAACATAATTTCCAGTTTTATCAATGAATAACAGAATAAAGGCAAGCACGAAACCTGAAGAGGTAAACTCTAATGTTTACATGGAAGGAAAGGTGATAGATACATCAGGAACTTCTGCTTTTCCTATCAAATTAAAAATAAATAAATAAATAAATAAAAAACACTCTTTTGTGGTTACACTCAAGAACTGTGAAGAATCTAAGATGTTACTCTTACATAATTGCAAGGTGATAAGTTAGCCTACCATAGTTTCTGGACGTTGCAAAGCTGCAAGTCTCCTTGGTAAAAGATAAATCACCTTATTACTCATGGCATAACAGGCAGCATAAGGTTCCCACTGTTGGTTCTTCTGACCCCACAAAAGCACTAATAGTGGCCATGCAGAGAGGCTCTGGTGGATGTTGAGGCTCAGGTAGATGCAGAGTGGCTCAGGTGGATGTAGCTTTTACCAATAGAGCTACAAAGTTTGTATCATAGCTGAGAAACTCTGAGTTTAGGAAGCCTCAGTCCTTTAAAAGGGACTAATTCAAACTCACCCACACCTTGAGGTTATAAAGAAGAAGGAGGAACTACCTTTAGGTTCAAAGTCCCCAAACAAATAGGGGCCTGAGGAGGCAATCATTCAGGGAAAGCCTGAGGCCAGTGGGTGACCTTTTGTCTCCTTTGGCTCTTTTACACAAGCTTAATACCACCTCCTGATTTATGGACCTCCCAACATCTAGAGCATTGAGGGTCAGCGGCTTCTTCCTTTGGGTCACATGTATGCTCGGTTGTATAGATCTTGATGGTTTGAGACAACCCTGTACCTAACATTACTCTTCCCCTTGGACAACTCATGGCAATCATTGGGGGCATCTCTCACCAATAGAGCTACAAAGTTTGAGTTGCTGTTCTCCAGAAAATTCCCTGGAATACTCAACTTTTCCTTAAGGCACCTGTTCACGTGTCATTTTTTGGAATACACATTCTCTTTTCCATAAAATTTTTTCTTATTCTTCAGAATGCTGGGATTGATAAAGGGAAAGAAGAGTCCACAAAGTATATGCATAAACAAAATGTAAGACGATATATTTAAAATGTTAAAAACTTTAAATTGTATTAATGTCTATTTTATGAAGAAAGATAATTAAAAATTGATTAAACATTGGGGAGAGACCAGATTTTAATAGTGGCATTGATAGAATCCTTATATTTGTGCTTTTAGCAGGATTGGCCACTAAATGATTTCTCCAGCAAAGAAAATCATGAAAGAAGACCAAAGACAGTAATATCTAGTAATAGTAATATCTTTGTTAAATATGAGTGAAATCAGAAACTTAAATACATATATATGCATAGAAGAAATAGACTTTAATTACATATCTAGGCCTTGAAGGCTGGCATACCAATAATTTAACAGGGTTTTCTGGCATTATCTAAGGAAAATCTGTGGAATACCTATTTTCTAAGGTTAAGAGATTTACTTTTCTTTTCTTTTCTTTCTTTCTTTTCTTTTTTTTTTTTTTTTTGAGACAGAGTCTCACTCTGTCACCCAGGCTGGAGTGCAGTGGCGTGATCTCAGCTTGCTGTAGCCTCCACCTCCTGGGGTCAAGCGATTTTCCTGCCTCAGCCTCCCAAGTAGCTGGGATTGCAGGTGCCTGCCACCACACCTGGATAGTTTTTGTATTTTTAGTAGAGAAGGGGTTTACTTTTTACCCAAGTCACAATCAGTTGTAGAAAAGTCAGTGAAATGGAGAAATCAGCCCAGATCTCTTGATCTCCTTCATCTAAACAATTCAAATCCAGTCATCATATATCCTCTATATTGGCATCAAACAGGTCTTTTTCATGTTACTTGCCTACTTAAGACCCTTCAATGGGTGGCCATTATCCATAATATAAAATATAATTTCTTGAGTAGTGTATGTGGTCTCTCATTATTCAACCCTTGAGGAAATGTTCAGTTTCGTACAGATACTGCCCTAGTTGCACCACACATTACAACTATCTGTCTGTGTTATATATAATTCCCCTGACCATGACTTTTGCATATGTTGTTACCTTAGCTTGGATACCTTACCATTTTACTCGTCGTATTCCTATGACACCCTTAGTTTTTGAAAATCAGCTCAATATTACCTTCAGAAAAAGCTATATTTATCTAACACTGTATATGTAATTTTTGTTCTCTGTATAGGCTTTTATTGTTTTGTCCTTTTCTGTCTTGTCATTTTGCTGGCCTGTTTCTCACACTGTATGCCTAGGGCAAACTTTAGGCCTCATCTTGCAGACATCTTGTTTAGCTTGATGTCTGGTGCACAAGAGTTACAAGATGAAAATTTTTGCAGAAAGAGTGCATGAACAAATCCAGAAAATGTAATTAAGTAAAAAACAATTTCTGGAAACTATTAAGTATATCACATTGAGTCTAGAAAATGGATTCCAATACAAAGGCTAATTCTGGTTTTAGGGACATCTCCAGAGAAGACTTGGAAGTCCTTCCATCAGAGTAGAGGGAAACTTTTACACAAATTCAGAACTGCCTTAGATGTTACTGATAGGGACAGCAAAGTTGGTGTTGCTGAGTAAAGCAAAAGTCCTTTTTCCCAAACCATTGGTGTTGTCTGGTGTGTCTTTTGAGAAAAAAATAAATAAAACATTTAACTGATTACTTAATTTTGAACTGGTTTAGTGTTTTAAAGATATATTCATTATAGTATAAAAGATTGACACTTCAAGGTAGTACTTTTTGCAAAGCACTGAACCAACATAGAAAATTACTGACCTAAATAAGATAGTTAGTAGAAATAGGAAAGATGGGTAAATGTGCCCATAAAATGAAGACAGAGTTCATAATGAAAGGAAGAGAGGAGCATTAGGAGATGACTTATTCATCTTGCATTTTCAGCACCTAGCACAGGGCTTGATACTCGGTAGATGCTCAATATAGTTTTGTTGAATAATTGAATGACTGAGTGAATGAACAAGCCAGGCAGACAGAAGGAGGGAGATATAAAGAGCTGCTATATTTGGGTAAGTTTTCAGTAGAAGAAGATCACAGAATGAAAAATGTTCTACTCTGATCATGAATAAAAAGCAGAGAAATATATGAAATATTAACAAAAGGAGAATAGAATAAGCCTAGATTTTTTCCAAAGGTTTATGTATGTGTAACTTGTCATAAATTCACCAATGTTAAGCATACATTTTGATAGAGTTTTATTCAATTTACAGTTGTTCAATCAAAACCACAATCTAGTTGGAGAACATTTTTATCACTTTGAAAAGTTACCTCATGCCCATTTCAGCCAATCCTCACTCCCATCACAAGTCCCGGGCAAACACGGATCTGTCTGTTCTCTGCCTCTATTGTAGTGCCTTTTATAGTAATTTCATATAAATGTAATCATACCATGTGTAGCCTTTTGTGTGTAGCTTCTTTCACTTAGTGTAATGTTTCTGAGGTTTCGTATTGTTGCATGTTATCAGTGACTCATTTCATTTTTATTGTTGACTAGTATTCTAAAACATAGATATACCACATTATGTTCTACAGTTCACCTTTTGATAGGCATTTGGATTATTTCCAGCGTTTTCTATTTGTGAATAATGCTTCTGTGAATATTCATATATAGGCCTTTGCATAGATGTACACTTCCATTTTATTTGGGGTTGGAGGGAAACAGATACTTTTTAGGAAACTCAGAACTATTTGCCAAATTGCAAAACTACATCTAAAGTGTTTATGGAAATTTTTTACCCCCAAACTAAAATAGGAAAAGGAAGTTGGGGATAGTTGATCATTATGATTATTAAAAGAGCCATATTAAGGCTGTCTTATCTTAATATGTATTGGCTAAGTAATTAAACTTAACAACTAGAGTCAATACAGTCGCTTATTCTAAACTTGTAAATAGAGATTTGAGAGTCAGAGATTTGGTTCTTTTTCCCCAAATGAAAGCACACTAAAAAGAAAATACAGTACAAAAGTGTAAAAAGGATTATATAGCTATAAGTGTGCAAATTATAAAACCAGAATCTATTTTCATTGAATAAATCTGGTAACCATCTTAGGAGATGAAAATGTACTTTGTATTTTGCGTATACTTTCTTTAAATTGCATTTAAAATATTTTTCTATTATTCATGTTCTGTATTTAAATTAATTTTAGATAAAGGAGCCACATTATGATATAACCTAATTTATATTAAATTTTTATCATCTGTTATGAAGAAAATTATTATTACTAGTCCGTATAACCAAATGGCAAATGATACCAGCTTCACAAATTACAAGTAGTAATTTACAGGAGGTGCAAAAAAAATGTAACACCATTTTATTGACAAAAAAGTTTCAGTTTCTGTAACTAGAGGATTTTGTCATTCCATTTAAAGAATATTTCTTTTCAATTTAAATAATTATAGCACAAAGCCAGTTTTTAACATTCAATATACAACTTGGGCCAGAATTTGCAACAAGTAAAGATGAAAACAATCAATCCTGAACTACAAAGGATACAACAATTATGGAGAACACTTTGGAAGTTCCTCAAAAACTAAAAATAGAGCTACCATACAATTAGCAATCCCACCGCTAGGTGTGTACCCAAACAAAAGGGAATGAGAATATTAAGATATCTGCATTCTCCCATGTTTGTTGCAGCACTGTTCACAATAGCCAGGACTTGGAAGCAATCTAAGTGTCCATCAACAGATGAATGGACAAAGAAAATGTGGTACATATACAAAATGAAGTACCATTCACCCACGAAAAAAGTGAGATTCAGTCATTTGCAACAACATGGATAGAACTGAAGGTTATTATGTTCAGTGAAATAAGCCAGGCACAGAAAGAAAAACATTTCATGTTCTCACTTATTTGTGGGATTTGAAAATCAAAACAATTGAACCCAGGGAGATAGGGGAGTAGAAGGCTGGTTACCAGAGGCTGGGAAGGGTAATGGAGTGGAGTGGGGGTTAGCTGGGGATGGTTAATGGGTACAGAAAATAGAATGAATGAAAAAGTCCTAGTATTTGATAGCATAACACGATGAGTATAGTCAATAATAATTGTACATTTTAAAATAAAAGGGTAAAAGAGTATAATTGGATTATTTGTAACACAAAGGATAAATGATTACAGAGATGGATACCCCATTTTTCATGATGTGATTATTTCACATTGCATACCTGTATCAAAATATCTCAAGTATCTCATCAATATACACACCTACTATGTACCCACAAAAATTAAAAATAAAAAATTGTAACAAAA
This sequence comes from Macaca mulatta, assembly GCF_049350105.2. Classification (NCBI taxonomy): domain Eukaryota; kingdom Metazoa; phylum Chordata; class Mammalia; order Primates; family Cercopithecidae; genus Macaca; species Macaca mulatta. The sequence goes on along the minus strand of NC_133410.1, from coordinate 114,167,672 downwards.
ACCCCAACACTGCAAAGGAATACTGTTTGGTTAGTAGAACAAAATAATTTGGCTGGGCACAGTGGCTCACACCTGTAATCCCAGCACTTTGGGAGGCCAAGGTGGGCGGATAATCTGAGGTCAGGAGTTCGAGACCAGCCTGGGCAACACAGTGAGACTCCATCTCTATAAAAAATGCAAAATTGAGCCGGGCATGGTGGCGGGAGCCTGTAGTCCCAGCTACTTGGTAGGCTGAGGCAGAAGAATCGCTTGAATGTGGAAGACAGAGAGTGCAGTGAGCCAGGATCATGCCACTGCACTCCAGCCTGGGCAACAGAGTGAGACTCCGTCTCAGAAAAAAAAAATAATAATAATAATTCAGGATTCATTATGAACACTGCATATATATGGGTATGTATGGGCATATATATGAGCAGAAACCATTAATGTTTCCCAGGTTTTGAAATCTCTTAATGAAATGAAAGTAAAAGCATTGCCAGGCCAAGATATGTTAAAACTTTTCTGAATAAAGTGACTGCTTTTGGTTTGAGAATTTATTCTCTTGAGTCACTGTCATTATAGAGAGTTTATTTCATTTCTCGTAGGCAGAGTACACAAGGGAGGAGACAAAAGGGACGTAATATAAAAATCAGACGTAAGAAACATTTTAAAAGGAAGAAAGAAAGGGAAGAGAACAGAAAAAAAAAAAAAAAACACCACATCTTTGTTTTTGATGCTGGACCTTAAAGCACACCCACAATAGACAGAGGAGACGTGGGTAAGATTGGAGGTGTGAGTTGCTAGGTCACATACCTGGTTGTGAACAATGAGGCTAGGATGAGCATCTGTCTCCTCAGTGGCAGCTTCCATCCTAATGTGGATAAAACCTCCGTAAGTCAGTTGGAGTCCTGCTCTGGTGTTCCTCAGAATGTCTTGTATTTGTTCTTTTGTTCTGCTCACTTTCCTTTTCCTCCTTGGGAAATACGAGTAACCCAAATAATATGGTTTTTGAAGTCTGTGCTTGCACTAGACCTCATGTTTCTCTTTAAAACTCAAGAACAAACCCCTCCATCCTCAAAATACTTTAAGGCAAGTAAGCCAGTCAAAGGAATGAAATCATCTTTGTCCAAAGTGAAACTCACTTATGTAAAAAATTAATAATAATGGACTAGACTATGCATTATGTAAAGCAAGGCCTTTGCTATTTTTAAAGTCAGCAATCTAGAGTCAAGACCAAAATAAACATGACTCAATGACTTTGGCAAGTAACTTTACAGAAGTAAAATGGAGGCTTAGAGAGGTTAACTGAGGTAATGGTTTTTTCATAGCTATAAACATTTCTGAGGCTTCTTTGACACCTCAACGTTATGTTAATTGTCTTTGCTAAGTGGTCTCGTGACATTCTTATTTATAGCACTTACAACGAGGGTTTTGAACAGTCCGAACTCCACAGGGACGACAAAGGAGATAGAGTTTTATTATTTCTTGAAGGACCACCTTTAAACATGGTTTTCCCATTCATTAACATCTCAGGTGAATCCCTTGGCTGCCTGATCACATTCAGGTATTGAAAAAAAAAATCAGTCAAATTTAAAAAGTACAGCTTTATAAGCAGTGTAACATTCTCTTCTCTCTAGCTTAGGTTTGCCGATAATTTGAATGGGGGATGGGGGTGGGGAGCTTCCCTGCTACTTAACTCCTGTTTTCTCACCATTTGGTTTTGTGTTGACACAGGCATGAAGGATCACACAGAGATTATTAGTTCTGTTTCTTTAATTGATACCTCTGTAGACTATTGATAATCATTGTCTTTCCCTGGAAATCTTCAATTGGGCATGGACACAATCTGCGTGGCAAATGGTTCAAGTGATTGAGTTTTTGGGAGGTATGTGTGTGGATCCATCAAGAGTCTCCTCATCACACAGTGTCCTGCCATGGGGATCTGCTCTGGATCAACTTTTTCTGGCCTTTTCTCAGCTCCTTCTTGATGAACCCCCACCCACAGTCTCTACCTGCTTGGGTATCTATGCTCAGTTGCTAGCCTTCTTATAAGGCTAACAAGTATTAGCATGCTGATTTAAGCCCTGCCGCTGTTCAGAACATAGGAAAAGCACTAATCCTTGTTAATCCAATCCTGAGGAAACCAGTATAGCACCACGTATCATTCTAATTATACATCCCATTTCAATTGCCTGATGGCTGATTTCCACCTCACTATTTTGAACCTCTTATGCTCTAAGAGGTTTGGAACATCAAATGCCTAAACCAAACAAATACACACCTTTGGTAAAATGTCAATAGTCCAGTGCTTCTTACCTGTTGATGAAGTGGCTTAGTCCTTGGCTCTAATTAACAAACCTCTTTGGTAAGTTATACACACCTTACTACCTTGAACCAGTTGCACAGATCTAAAGGACAAAAGAGAAAAGAGTTGTGGTCATATCCAAATTTCCACAACCTAACTTAGTGCCTGGTACAGAGTAGCAGTTCATTAAATAGCTGTCAAATAAGTGAGTAGATAAATTAACAAATGCCTTTTTATAATGAAGAAAAATGCCAGGATATAAATGATGTAGTAAAGAAAATGTATGAAATATAACCATTTAGTTGTAGTATATTAATCAACTATTTTCTGTTATTTAATATTTAAAAAATATCAAATATAAAATCCTATGACAACTCAGATGAATTAGGCATTATTTGTGCCATGTTTATGCTCCTTAAAAACACTTATCAAAATTTGGGGCAAGTTGTGAGTACTGAAGTCAGTGTGACAGACAGACTTTGGAACACCTCAATCAAGCAATCACTTCATTTAAATGTCTAAAGTCAGATATGAGTAGTTCTGTAGCTTGGGAGAAATACAAATTTTCTCTGGTGATGGGCTAAAGATCATTTCTATGGGCAGCTGCTTCCTCACTCCACACTGCATTTCACCTGCTTAATTTTTTAGCATAGATTTTCTACATGTGCGTCTTCAGGACAGCCAGGGTTTTTGTTGTTGTTGTTTTGTTGTTGTTTGTTTGTTCATTTGTCTAAGCAAGATAATAAGGAAATACGTAGTAGTAGCAGTTTAATTTTTGACTAATCACAAAAAATTCTTGTTATGGTAATTTCTAACCTTATTGGTTTATTCTGATTTTCAGACATAAAAATAAAAAGTGGTAAAACTGTATCTCCTGCATTTTAACTTCACCTTTATGAATTTTCCTTAAACATCTCTAAATTACAATCTCTACCCTCAAATTGTCTCTTCATTAATTGAAAAGCAGGGTACAGACAACTTTCTTTGTTAGCAAAACATTTTACAATCTATCCCCAAATATCAGTGGAAACAAAGACAAAAGCCTCCTGGGACTTGGTGGCTAAGGCCACTTGAAAAAATCCCTTCTCCATCACTTCCTAACTGGAGGCCCCTAGGATAATCTTTGCATCTTGGTTTTCTCATCAAAGCCTCATCATAAAGTGAGGAAAATAATATAACTTAGCTCACAGATTAATTAAGTAGAGCCAATGGGCTAAACCACTTCATCCATCAGGTAAAAAGCTCTGGATTATTGATATTTTGCCAAAGGTTCTCATTTGTTTGTTTGGTTTAGGCAATCAATGTTCAAAACCTCTTATAACACAAGAAACACCGGTTTCAATTTTGTTGTCCTGGTTGATTTTAGATTAGAAATCTGAAGCTTAAAGAATGGCTTGCTTACAGATATATGTGCTCCTTCTGCTAAGTCCAAACATTGGGATCCTGGAAAGTACTTGAGGGTCACCCCTTGGCTCTGGCTTCAGAAGCATACTCCTAGGGGTCTTCTGCGTACTGAATTTCCTTCTGAGGAAAGCCTGGAAAGGTGTGCGGTCCTTTTCAGTTAGAAAGCATGTTATATGAGCTTTATTAAAACTGAAAAGTTGTCACACAAGGGATTATTGTCCCCATTTTAGAGATAAGGAAAATGAAGCTCAAAGAGGTTAACTGAGGTGCACAAGGTCACATGAATATTTCATAGTGAAGTTAGGATTAGAACTCCATTCTGCTGATTTTCAATGGTATGTTCTATCTGCTGGGTGTTGTTGGAGAGCCTGAAAGCTTATCGCAACAGAAAGTTAATTCAGCTGCAGATTGATTAACCTAAAGGGGAATCCAATCAATGTTGGTAGAGAGCTGGGAGAAGCACTTTCTTTCTACAATGATGTTTTTACCAGGACAGCACAAGATCTCCCATCTGGATCAGAATCGGAATTCCAAATATCAGAATAAGCTAAATTCTTCTTTCCTTTCTATAGTTGCATCTGTTTATTTACATTTAAATAATACTGTATATGCTCCTAGAATTTCTGGCTGGCAGCATGGAGTACCTCTCTTCATTTACTGATTTGTGTGGTCATCCTTAGCACCTTTCTGGATTTGTGATTGTGCATGATGAACCTTATAAAGGATTCCATATTCCCATGATTCAAAATGAAAGTGCTGAGGCAAATGCGAAGGCAGCTTCAAATTTCTGTAGGCCAATTACCATTCAAGAGCCTCTATCTGCAGCAAAACTTCCTCCTTCTAGTGGAATTCTGGTTCACACTCAGGAGATGACATTTGAGGTGTGGCCTTACTGACTTGAACTGAGAGCTTGTTTTGCTTAACCATCCTGAGGGAATCAAGATATAGGTAAAAACAGGAGGGTGAAATTTTATGATTATTATAGGAATATGAAATATGTGTGTTCCTTTTATTTTCCTAATGAATAAATAGTAATAATTTAAAACCATTGATGTATTGCAATTTTGCTTTGTTTTGCTGTGATGCCTTTTTAAAATTTTTTCTTATTCAATTTTTCTTTGAGAAGAGAAAGGGCTGAGTGTTCATTTTATATTAATTGGAATATGCATGCTAGTTTTAGCAGAAATATATATATTTTTCTTTATTATAATCAATTTTTTTCATTAAATCTGAAAATTGCACTAAATTATTATTGTATATTTTAAAAGCACTTTACAGTCTGCATTTGCACATTCATTATCTCATTTTATTCTCATAACATCCTGTGAAGTAGAACTTAGGAAAGACATTGTTTTCCATTGCAAACCTATATATGAGAATATAACTTTTTGCTTTGGGGAATATTTTGTTTTGATTTGATTATTACATAGTTTGCTAATGTGAAAATTGGAATAGTCTCTTTATTTCTAACATCCCAACTTCAGTTGGCTTCCCAGAAATTTTTATAATATCAAAGTGTAGATAAATTAAGAGCAATTAGAAAATGAGTAATAATGGCCATTTTATTCAAGAAAAAAATTGGGGCAACTTTCTATTTTTATTAGATGTTTGGAATATTACTATTGTTTTCATCTGAAAAAATTTTCCGTTATCTTTTCAGGTTATGCAAAGTAGGTTCAAGTTCTATTTCACTGGGAAATTATCTGTTTAACAACTGTTGCCTTGCTGGTATTCATAGTGATTTTAGGGAAATATCATCAGAGAAATGAAATAATTCTGCAGTCTCTAACCTGTTTCTTTAAGATGTGCAACAAGGGCTAGAAGCAAAGAATCTGCAATATTCTTTATAATTTCATGGGGTCTTCTGAGGAAATGTGCCAATTTTATGGGGACTCGTAGGGAAAAATTTTGATTTCATGTGGATTCGAGTGAAAAGGTAAATTTCATGGGATTTCTAAAAATGGCTGGATTTCTCAGGATCCATGAAATCTATGACAGCCATAGAGAAAATGCACTGCTCTTGTCATGGAGTAAATTTCAGTGCAGTTTGGCAAACTTTATTTCTTATACACCTGCTATGACGTACATTATATATTTTAAGTCATTTTTGACCATTTACTCTTTTATAAATGTCTATGAATACTAAGGGTGGCACTTTGTATACCTAACAACAAATAGAAAAATGTAGTTGTTTTGTGAGTTGCTTAGAGCATGCTTGTGTGATCACTAACACATAAATGACTCATCTGGTGACTTATTTGGAGTCAAGTTCAGGATGGTGGTGCTCAGAGTTCTGGTGGGGCTAATCAGGAGACAGAGGGAAGCCTCTCACTCCCATGCTATAGTCTTCAAGGAATCATAGAATGTTAGGTTCAAGGAGACCTTAGACAGTGTTTTGGTTCTCCCAAGGTACTCCAAGATTTAATCATCTGCAACAGAGTTCCCTGGGGAACTTGTTAAAAATTTAAACTCCCTGGCCTCACCGCAGACTAGCTGACCCAGATTCTCAGAGAGTAGAACTTGAGAACCTGACTTTGTAATTCAACTACCTGAGTAATTCTGATGCTGATCCACACTCCAGTTTGAGAGCCATTGTTCAAATCCACTTTTCTTCCCAATTCAAATTGTCTACGATGTTGTCTCTCATGAATTCTAGATCTCTATTGAAGACCCCTCCTCACAGAGAGCAGGATTGAGACGCCACTAACTGGTCTTGTGGCTGGGACTGGGGCTGGGTCATAGGCAAGGCTGTTGGGGAAGAAAAGATGTCTAAACCAATTCTGGAAGCTTGTGCCTATGGAAGCACTGTGAATACAACAGCTACAAGAGCTGACTGATACAGGTGTGCTGTATTGGTAATAAACAATGTTTCCTTGGTGCATTTCTTTTTTTCTGAATGGGGTACAATTTTTGACAAAGTTTGAAGAAAAGCAAAATTTTATCTTAAATTATAAGGTACCTGCATTTATGTATAATTCAGTATATATTAAAACAGTGGAAAATGCTTTGTTTTAATAAGTAAATCAGTGTTAGATTCTAATCGAGATCATTAAAGAGGTTTTTCTATTCTTGAATGTGCAATGGAACATTAGAAAGCAATGCTAGACACACGAATAAGCTCTTCTTTCCTCTGGACAGCAAGATCTCCAGCATTCCTGGACCCCTGCATTCTGAATGCTCATAATGCCTTCTTATAATTGTGACAGCAAAAATTTTTCAAAATGCTTCCTGGTGTAGTATTTATTGCCCCTTAGAGAACCATTTCCCTGATTTTCTTAGTCACATCATATTCAGACCTTTCTAAAATGGAAGTATGCACATATGATTCCTCTGCATAAAGTCTTTCCATGTTTCCCCATTTCTTTCAAGGTGAAGTTCAACAACATAGTACTCAAGGATCACATTTTTGGTAAGGCCTCTTGGGCAGTTTGATTATGTTGTGTCTCTCCTGTGCTCTTGTAGCAGTAACCTATGCATATACTATACTGTAATGATTGCTTTATTCAATCTCTGAAAGTCAGGACTTCGATAGTTTTCTGAAAAGCGTTTATATTTCTCAGCCTGGTCTACCAAATCTTCAAGATATACTCGCACATGTTTCTAGCCTTATTGCTCAGGGTTTTCCACTGACACTCATCATTTCAGCTGCATCTAAAACATGGCTTACAATTTCAAAATCTCATGTTCTCTACCGTTTCTACTCCTGGGCATACCTGACACACCATTCCTTCCTCTCATCACCTATATAAATCCTGCTCATTGTGTAAAACTCAGTTCAGTTGTTATTAACTTCATTGAGACTCTATTAGGGAACAGGTATAGTGCCTGGTACAGAGGATATAGGATATAGATGTTATGGAGACATGACCTTTGTTTATATGGAGCAAGTAATCCAGTTACAAATCTTCCCTCTCCCCTGAGGTTGGATTAAGAGCTCTTCCTCTTGCCAATCTCTAGCACAGCACTTATCTCACAATATTGCATTATGGGCTGTAAGCTTGTTGAAGAAAGACAATGAACCATCTTTATGTTTGTGTGATCAGCACCCAATATAGTGCTTGACTCATAGTAGGCACATGAACAGTGGGGTGGAAACCTGGGGAGCTCACCAATTGTCAATACAGCCAATACAATATTTATTAGAAAGTTCTGGAGTGGCAATCTTGGGGGTACTTGTTTCATGTTTTGAATTCTGATTATTATCATGTACAATATTTTGAAATAGGTCCTCATATAGTTTTCTGGAGATTTTTCCTTATCTTAATTTCTCAGAGTTTTCCTATAGTTAACAGCCCCAGAGCTCTGACTTGGCACTCCTGATCCCATCTAATTCCTGGAAGGAGAGGCCAGGGAAGGGAGGTTAACGTTTGTCCAAATCACCGTGTATTAATCTTGGGTGCAAGTGATAGGGGCCAGCTGTAGGTCCCTTCCACTGCTTGCCAAATTAAACAGCAGAAAGAGAATGTCATTTCTTCAATCTCTATTTCCTAGTTAACTAAAATTTTAAAAGTAAAACAGAAATGCAGGCCTGGATCCTTTGCTATGTATATTTTCTTAATCCGTCGTAGAATACTGGTTTTCCAGCTATACAATATCTGATATTGTCTCTCTATACATAAATAGGCTTTTGATAAATATAAAATAGATGTATAAATTCTGAAAAAAATCATCTTCAGATATGTAATTTTTATTTCTAAATCACAAGACTATGTTTACAAGCAGATGCTCTTTTCCAAATGAGACAAACTGAACAATGGAATGTCTCATATTTTATTATTCTGCTTAGTTGAATGAAATAAAAAAACTCGGTCTTGTTTTAGCATAGTAAATGTCATTGGGAAAAATTATATACGGCTTTCCATTCTAAATATACAGGTAACTTTCAAAAAACAAACAAACAAACAAAAAAACAGAAACCACCTTTTGTGAAGAAATATACCTAATGTACATTTTAAAATACTATCTAAGTCCAGGCACAGTGGCTCACGCCTATAATCCCAGCACTTTGTGAGGCCGAGGCAGGTGGATCACCTGAGGTTGGGAGTTCAAGACCAGCCTGACCAGCATGGAGAAACCCCATCTCTACTAAAAATACAAAATTAACCAGGCGTAGTGACGCATGCCTGTAATCCCAGCTACTCGGGAGGCTGAGGCAGGAGAATCGCTTGAACCCGGAAGGTAGAGGTTGCAGCGAGCCAAGATCGCCCCATTGCACTCCAGCCTGGATAACAAGGGTGAAACTCCATCTCAAAAACCAAACAAACAGCAATAAAATACTATCTAAAACAGTTGTTATTTAAAATATAAAAACGTAATAAAGCTAAACAAATTGCAAGCTGTAAGATGTTTGGATAATGATTTGAAAACAATCTTATCAAATTCCCTTCCAGTAAACCTTTTTACTTTTGTCCCTGAATTATAAAATCAGAAATTTGAGACGTATGTTAACCTTATAGTATAAAGAAAAAAGGAAAATACTGACATAGGAGTATCATAGGTATGGGACAAAAATGGTTTAAAAAAAAAAATCATTTAGCCTGGGTACCTGGCTCATCCTCGTTGCCCGCTGGCCTAGACCATAACTCAAAGGGCCAGAGGAATTGCCAGCTGGCCCTGGCTTTACTATCTTCTAGCTATGTTTTTACTTGGTAAAGAACCTTTAGCTCTCTGGGCCCGAATTTCATCATCTGTTAAAAGAGGGAATTTTTTAAATAAACATGTTGTTATGTAAAAATGAGAAACTATATTGTCTGTAAAAAATATTTGAATGAGCTATAAGATACTATAAAACAGAAAAATATTATAATTATTGTTCATTTCTCATTCTTTCCCAATGTAACTTCTAATCCTTTGTATTTTAGGAAGATAAAAATTGCACAGATACATTTGTTATATGGAAATACACTAAGCTTTTTAGAAATCTTTCCGAATGCATTACTATTCCTCTTGCTAGATGCATTCTTAGGACACCTCCACGATATCATTAACAATTTTGGGTGCTTATACAGTAAGTGATTGTCACAAATCAAACCTTTACATTTCAATAGATAAGCAATGTGGATAAATAAAATTTCAAAATAGAGAATTTAAAATGAATTTCCTTAAAATTAGAGCCTAAAGTTATTTTGATGCCTTTAGACATATTTTAAATGAAATAAATTCAATAAAAGCTATGTGGTTTGTTAATATTTAGCTCTAGTTCCCTTTCAAAAGGACCATAGCATGATTTTAAGAAAATATTTATTTCATGCAGCTTCAGAGTTGTTGTTGTTCTCCTTCCTTGTATAATTGCATCCATCTTATTTTTTCCTCTTAGAATCAGAGTTGCTATTTTTGCTAGCTTGTGGTGCAGATTTTACTACTAAACACTGGGAATATCAAACTGGGCAATCAAATAAGCTTTCAAAGCTCCCACCCCCTTGAGACATGAGCAGGACGCAGGGCTAAATTTGGGGTTCCAATTCCTACCCCTCAAATGGTGGCAGGCTGAAGCCACACTTAGCCTTCATACAAGATTCATGATAATCCTGGGACTGGCTTGGCTCTGACACTGTATTAGATATGTGAAGATCCAAGCTGCTCTCTACATAACTCAGGGCAGAATAGGGATTGCTTTGTAGGCACCCTGGCTGTTTTAAAGTTTTCTTTTAACCAAGTGACTTTGAAATTTCTCAGTATTTTTTTGTGTGTCAGTGAAAAGAGAGTCAGACAGAGGAGAGCTGACGTTCCCCAGGGGCAAATCGTGTTTTCGGTTCCTCTTTATACCAAAGTTTTTCGTGCATTTTATCTTATGTCTCCTCCTAGAAGCTAAAGATTTGAGCAGTTCTTTTCTTACCAAATTTAAGGGATGAACACTGCAAGGACATGTACCAACCATTGGATCTTAAATGCTTTACTCAAGGTATAGAAGGTAAATGCAGAAGTTTTCATTAATCCCTAACCACATTATTTGACACCTAGGTCTTTTTTATTAGAGTTTTTTTGAGAAATATTTGAAATATTTACTTCAAAAACAAATAAGATGTTATTTTAACAGTTGCAGCCTTTATCAAGAGTTAGCTGAAGTACTTTTATGTTTTTGTTTTTGTTTTTATTAGGGGAGAAGGCAATAAAGAAGGAAACAGACCTTCACAGCTCAAGACCATTTAGGTGGTTTATGACATAACTTAATTGGAACCCTACAAAAGTCCTAGGGAGCAGATATTATAAATGCAATTTTAGATGGGCAGAAACAGGATCAGGAAAGTTAGGTGGTATATTCATATCACACAGCTAATACATAGTAGATCCAAAACTTAAAATCAATTTTGTCTGATTCTAAAGTTCACGCTTTTTCCACTGGCTACTAATGCCTCATAGAAAGGAAAGAGATTGAGGTACCTGACCTAGCCAGAAAACAGTGAGATTTATGTTCCAGTTCCCTGGTTTCTGAACAATTCTTCCATGAAATGATGATAACACCACGATATAAGGTCCTTCTGAAGCCTCTGCAAACACTTCCTCTCAGGAGAGTTCCACCATGCTTTGCACTGTGTTAGCATTTTCTTATTGAGACACCTGCCTCCTCACCTCATTTTTCCCATAGTGCTATGAAACAGAGGCAAATACATTTTTAGAGAAAAATAAAGTGAATAATAATAGTTAGGACCTACCTTCTTTTGGATGAAAAATGATGCACGAGGTATTTTTGTGATACGAGTACATTGCAACTTCTAGTGAAACAAACCTTCCCGGGAAGTAGATCACAGATAAAAAGAATCACATTCTACACATGCCTAAACTCTAATTCTTTTTTTATGCCTGGTTCGAATCAGGTAAATTTTAATCCTTTATATGCCACTGAAAACAAAGTTAGCTACTATCTGGGTGGAAGCAAAGGTAGGGACTCCTGTAGGTGAGAGACGTAGTTGGATATTGATTTGATCAGATTTACTTTACCTTATTTCACAATAGAGGACTATATTTGGGGTTCCTGAAAGGGTCTAAAGAAATGGAGTAAAAACATACTAACCCCCAATTTTTCACTGTAAACTGTTTCTTAGGAATCTTTAGGAAGTTTCCCTTGCTTTTTAACATGAGTTAAAAATCTATGAGGGCACAGAATCAATTTTTCATAAAACTTGCAAGTTTTGAGGCTTTTGCTGCATGTCATTCTAAGTATTGAGAGCAACAGCAGAAAGCAGAGTTTGGTTTAAGTAGCTCATATTCGTGTGTGTGTGTGTGTGCGTGCACACACATGTGGCGAGGGAGTGTTTATGTATGTGTGGTAGGAGGGACACAAATAAACAGACACATATTAAATATATAAGGTGGCAAAAATAAATCCCAATGATAATAAGTGCCACGAAAAAATAAACCCAGAAAGAGCTAGAAATTGGCTGGGGTTGGGGTGGGTAGTTTCTCTTTTATATTGAATAGTAAAAGAAGGAACCTCTGGTAGGTTATTCTTTGAGAAGAAACATGTTTCTGACATTTTTCGGAAACAGTAAGGAGGTCAGTATGACTTGAAAAGAGAAATGAGGTGACTGGTAGGGCAAGTAACAAAAAGTTAGACTGTACAGGACCTTTTAGGCCATAGCAAAGACACTGCATTCGACTTTGAATGAAATGAGAAGCATTAGTGGGTTCTGAGCAAAGGCTCACTCCAGCTGCTGTATTCAGAAAGAATAGAGGAGCAAGCATGGAACTTAGTTATCTTTATTAACTGCCTCTGGACACACTTAGAAGGTTGTAGAGGGGATTGAGTGGAATAATTCATACAAAGAGTTATTGCATGAGTTAATACATCCTAAGACCCTAGAATATGAAAATGCTCGGTGTCTTCGTTTGGAAGCCAGCATAATTAAATTGTTTAGAGATGGTCTTGGGCATTTCCCTGTCTAGATTCAATCCTTGCTCCATTTATTACTTGTTTGATTTTCTAAAAGTTACCTAACTCCTTCATTCCTTGAATTTCTCATCTGTAAATATGAATAATATAGTGTCTACCTCACAGGATCATTGTGAGGATTAAAATTAGTCTGTGTCTATAAAATATCTATGGCATTACTGTGCACATAGTAAACATTCAATAAATGTTATCAGTGTCACTATATAGCTTTTACATTTTACAAAGTGGCTTCAGGTTTTCCATCTCAAAACCTCCTTATGAAGTAAACCACATAAACACTTCTATTTCTGTTTTGTAAAAAAGGGTATTGTGGTTCAGAGAATTGAAATGACTTGCTCAAGATCACTTAGCCAGAAAGCAGTGGAGTGGAATCTAGCCCAGATCTTCCAAGTATTCTTTTCATTATATTTGGCTGCATTTGAATGTTTACGTACATGTTAGAAGAACTCAAGGTCAAGCCTCTGAGCTCTAAATTGATGAGTCTTTTTCTTTTATCATAGGTCTTAATAAAATATTTGTTTAATGAATGAATGTATGCATTAATAAAAGAAAGAAATGAAACGAGAAAGGAGAATCCTTTATAAAGAGGACAAGTTTAGGTTGCTAGAACGTGCAGCGTGGATTTAGGAGACTGGATACCAATCAGTTGTTGACACATTGTATAATTCTGAGAAAATTGCCTAACATCTTGAGTCTTTGGTTTCTTCATCTGCTAAATGAAATCTCAGTATATTCTCATATCTGCTGGCTAGATTTGTGAAAATATATGCCAAGATAAAGATGGAAACACTTAGGAAAAAATGCTCCATATACCACATGTGTTGCTACTATTAAACTTCTCTAAGAAAATTCAGATCTAGACACCTCTAAAATACCTTCTGGGGTTGGTTAGTAAGCATTTGCTCAAAAACTTGAATTTTTGCACTTTTTTTGGTGGGGGAGGGTGAGTATGGATTAAAAACTTTTTTCTACTGGCTTAAATTCATGGTAATTTTCCTAACTACCTTAGAAAACGTTGTCCAATCTCACCTTCTTCTTGATTTTTATGGTAAAAGTAATCGCCTGGTGTCTTAGTCCTTTCAGGATGCTATAACAAGATACCATAGACTGGGTAGCTTATAAACAACAGAGATATATTTTTCACAGTTCTGGAGGTGGGGAAGTCCAAGCTGGAGCTGCCAACAGATTTGGTGTCTGGTGAGGACTTTCTTCTGTCTTCATAGACAGCACCTTGCTATGTCCTCATGTGGTAGAAAGGGAAAGAGTTTCCTTGGGATCTCTTATAGAGTCAGTAATCGCATTCATGAGGACTCTGCCCTTGACTTGAGCATCTTCCAAAGGCCCCATGTCCAAGTATCTTCACATTGGAACTGTTTCCACATATGAATGTAGGGGTACAAATATTGAGACCTTAGTACCAGTAGGCTCTCTTTCCTAACCATCAGCAGCCACCCTTATTGGGAACAGTTAATACAACTTTATTGATTTTGATAAACATTTATTGAATGTCTATTATGTACCAGTCATTCTACTAAGGGAGGCCAAAATGATAAGACATCATTTCTGACCTTATGAAGTTCAGAATTGAATAGGAAAGGCAGTCTCACAAACCATACAGAGATCACATGTAATATAAACTCTAATGGATACTGTTAAAAAATGCTTTGGGCATGTAGTCCAAAATATGCTTAGCCATGACTAGTGTTGGATGGAGAGGATTGCATTGAGAAGGTACACCACAAATGATGTTCAAACTAAATCTTGAATAGAGGCTGGGGCCTAAATGAGTGCTGGGGACTTTGAAGAAGCAGAGTCTGTGAGTCTGTTCCTTTTATTTTTAAAAAATTTTATTAATTATTTATTTATTTTACCACAGAGAGAAGTTTTTTAGAGGGATGGGATATAGTTGTTACTACAGGAGGAGTTTTTTTCGGAGGTATTTTAAAACATTTACAGGTTGAAGGAAAAATGAGGTTGACATTTTCGAAGAAAATTAGCAAAGCAATATCTTGTGGATGCAGGAGGGTTGAATTAGTTTGAGGGGAGAAAGACTTTTTGTTGTGATACTGCCAACCTATGGCTGCACTGATGTGACACAAGCACCCACTGTGGGAAGGCTATTTTCTGAATTTCTATGCCTTTAATTTTTGGGGACAGTGTAATGTAGGGGCATATATTTTCATAGAGCATAGTAAGTATTGGTTTGACCCTGAATGATGAGACATTTGAGTGTCAAAATATTTTATAACAGTAGTAGGCAAAATTATGGTAAAACTGTGGCTTGTATAGATCGCTTTTAAAATTTCTCCTCTACCCTGAGCGAACGAGACCTAGTCAGGTGATTGAAGAAAGGTCACAGGCTTTATGGGACTGAGCAGTTTAGATAAGCAGTCAGTATTATCTGATATTTATCAAGACTGAACCTGAACTCCAAACATGGAGCTTTGCCCACCGGCACATCCTATCTGGCTTATGCTTTTTCCTATAGGCAACAAAGTCAGGATCAGATGGGTGGCAGATACCAGGCCATATGCATATTTATAATATTGCAAACTTGCCATCAAGCTGACTAAGCCAAATTAAGCTTATAAGAAATGAAAAGTTTAGATGGAAGCTGATGTTTTTAGGATTCCAGGATGTGGCTCTGCCAGATCAGTGTGTTAACTTAATGAGTGAGAGCAGCTCGCGTTTCAGGAAGGAAAGCAGCCATGTCGTCCTGATGAATCAATCCCTGTATGTAGGTTCTGTGCCTGATAGAGTATCCCCTCTCCCACCTCCGACCCACTACCCTCCCCACCGAGTCCCCCCTACTCCCACCTCTCACAGCCATAAACAAAACAAAACAAAAAGCAAACGAAAACAAACAAACAAAACCCTCCTCTGACTCATTGTAAAAATACACTCAGGGTTTGAATATTGCCCATCTGATATCAGTAGCCTTTTCTGCAGACCATAGTAATTACACTCTGCAAATACATTGCTTCTGAATTCCCTTTAATGCAGTCTTTTGTTCCTTTCTGCTCATGTTCTCTTTTGCTTTTAAGCCATTTCCTGTCTCTCCTTTCTCAGTAGACATCAGAGTTTTAGACACCTCAATAATTATCTCTTCTAATCTCTTCCTTTCTAATGAAAAAAACCTATTTTTTTCCTACATTTTTTCACAGTTATAAACATACATACATTTATCATTTTGTTGTCATTTCTGTACCTTTCAACTCTTTGATATTTTTCCTGTAATAAGATGTTGAAACTTTACACAGTATTTCAACGGCCTATCATACTGTGATTAGTGTCATTTGCTAATTTTTTATCATACTTCTAGTTTTATGTAACCTTGTGTTTTGAATATTATAGATGATATGAAAGCAATGGTTTTGAATTTCTGCTTCCTTTGGGCTCTTGATCTCTCTGTTGGTCCATATATGCTTAATAGTTAGTGAGCATTTTAGGTTTACTCTCTGTTGCTATTACATATATTTACTTTTCTATCTATATTACCATGTTAGTAGGTTGGAATTATACCTAAAGTACCCCATATTCCCATTTTTAGAAATTCGATCAATCACTTGTCCCAAGCTAAGTGAAAAGCGTGTGCCATATATATTCCATTTGTTTCTTTCTTATATAGCCATCTTTCTAAGAGCTCAGGCAGAAAATAAAAGAATTCCCTTGTCAAAGTATGAGGAGAAAGGGGAAATGTCAAAGCTCTTCCAGAGAATATATGGTTGGAGTCCATTATATCAAGAGTTTTCAAAGGGAAATGGGGTCTCTTTTAATCTGTTCCCCTTTACCCAGTAAGCTTAGAGCTCCTGTCTATTCTTGTTTCTTCCACCCTCAATTTATTAACACTGAAGTCAACACCAAGCTGCATAACTAGATGGGGGAAAATCTCTAACTACGTCAGATTACCATCTACCATCTATTACCATCTGGCACAGGTAGGAGTCTCTGATTTATTTTATCCCCATGTCCCTCTAAACTTACTGCATATTGAGAGACTTTGGCTTGGCAAAAGACTAAGAAATTGCCTGGCCTGTTCTAGAACCCCCATATTTTCATTGCTGGTATACAGCAGTTAAGTCCCCAAACAGATTTACTTCCTGTTAAAAGTATTAATAACGTTGTACTTCCCTTTCTGTCTGGGAAAGGAAGCTTTGTGTGGGGCTTTCCACTTGCACATTTGGTAAAACCAAGCTCCTTGGGAGACAGTAACATTTTGCCTTTGTCTCATTTGAGTGAGACAGGGAAGGAAAGAGGTCCAACAAAGGAATATTCTGGGAAGAAAGTCTATTCCCTAATAGTTCCAGTTTATATATAGAACCCCAAGAACCTCATGAATTTTAAAAGGAATTTAATTTGGAAGTATGTACATATTTTATCTTCCAAAGATATGGTGGTGTCTTTATGCA
Source organism: Macaca mulatta (assembly GCF_049350105.2). Lineage (NCBI taxonomy): Eukaryota > Metazoa > Chordata > Mammalia > Primates > Cercopithecidae > Macaca > Macaca mulatta. The sequence continues at coordinate 114,150,685 of NC_133410.1, read as the reverse complement.
AAAACCCAAATAAAAGGATACTTTTAGGGCAGTAACTGTAGTGATTTACTCAAATTGTATCTTTTCCATTGCAGAGGAAGCCTTCCAACAGAAAGGGTCTAACTGGCTACAGGAAGACTCTGGGGGAGGCAGCAATCTGTCCATTTAGCTTGGGGACAGTGGAGGGTTGGTAGTGTGAACTTGCAAGGTAAAGAAAGATTGAAGTAGTTGAGGGACATTTGCTACTACTGCACAGAGAAATTTTGAGAAGCCCATTTTTGCGGGAAGAGGAGATACTTCCTAATTTAGTTAGGCCCATAGGAGAAGTGGAGACAGAAGAGGAGACATGCACTGCACTGCAGTTTGTCAAGAACACCAAGATACTGCATCTGGAGAAGGGTTCCCTGATAGCAGAGTCCTCACTGCCGTCCACTCTGTGCCCATGTGTGCTGAGAGGGAGGAGGAGGCGGTGGCTAAGGTAGCACCAGGTGCATCTGTGAAAATGAACCTCAAGGGAGCTTCATTCTTGTTTTTACCCATTAGTTTTCCCTTTACTGGTGCTCTGATAAGTATTATTAATTATACAGTTAGGCAGAGAAACTTAATCTTATGCAGGTCAATTTAATAAACACTTATTTGGCCACTCTTTTTAGCAAAACTTTGTTAGATGCTGGAAATACAGAGGAGCAGCACGCGGTTCCTGCCTTCAAGTTGCGTTTTGGAATTGTTTTGCTGACGTGAGGAGATAATTGTTTTTCATGAGGTGATGTGTAAGCCCGCACACAAATGGTCTCTAGCTAATTAAAATAACAAGTTTATACAAGATTCTGGTGAGGTACTATGTGTTCTATTTTCTGTCCAAACATCACAGATGGGGATTGTGTGTAATAGAATATATTCAACCTGGTCAAACCCTAAGAAAAACTTGACACCACAAGGCATATATAATCTGTTGCCTGAACTGGTTGTCTCCTTAAAGAATATATAACTGCATACCATTGTCATAACAAGAATAAAGGATAAGGCTGTTTAATTAGATCTTTCCAGTGACTTATTTATACCTGGAAAGCATTCAAGTTCAAAGGATATAGAGAGAAAACAAATAGAATTATGGCAGCATGAACAGAGTGTCAAATTTGTGACAGAAATTGATAGGAATATAACATTGTTACAGTTAAGGTAAAAATCTTGCTTTAAATCATACTGAGATGTCTGTGATTCTTCCAACTACCATTCCCCATTTCTACCACAATGAAGTACTTTTTTTTCAGTTCTTCTTTTCCATAAAGAGAAAAGAACAGACCCAAGGACATAGAACCCTGTATCGGAGCCAAGGTTAGAGCTGAGATATTTTTGGCTCCTAATTCTCTGCTGAGTCCATTAGACTATGTCTCCTCTTCTTTCTATTATTTGATTTTCTGTTCTCTGAGTGTTTACATACTCAAAGTGATAAAATACATTTTTGTTCTTATGTTACTAATGCAGTAGAGGTATTTGTTCAATTTTGCCAAACTGCAACACACTAAACATGGCAAATAACTGCTTTCAACAAAATGTTTTCAAGGCATGCCTTGAAATGAGAGTTAAAAATAGGAATGCAAATGCTAATAACAGTATTGATAAAAGAAACTCTGGCTTCAAAAGTGAGAAATTCAATTAGATAAAATGAAGGTGACAGTATTTGAGGAAAATACTCCACAATGTCTGAGAGTACTAATGGAAACCTTAATTCCATGGCATTATCACAAATTAGATAGAGTTTTTCTCAATGTAGTTACTTGCAGGTCAGCTAAGATAATAATGGGAGTGTTTCTGGGACTGGCCATCCTCCTTATTGTTGACCCTGAAGGTGATATGCCAAAATTTAGATTACTTTGATATCTGTAAATAATGAAAAGCAGAACTACTAAGTCAATGACCCACTGGACCCAGTCTAAGTAGCTTCTTCATGTTCAGACGCACATTCCAATCATAAACTTTATCTGTCTGCCTCTCAAAGAAGTTAGTGCTTCACTGACCATGTACTTTAAGGTCGTATAATTTACAAATGCTTACAGACGTAGACAAAAACATTATTATATGCAAGTACTTTATATTTTATATGATCTTACCCAAAGGAACTCAAGAAACTTACCAGACTGCCTGTCATTAATTTTCACAGCATCTCTGTGAAGGAGGGAACAAAAAGCATTCTGTTCACTGTTGCTATCAATATTTTTAGATGATGTTCTCTTAAGATACTTTGTAAAACTAAGAAAGCTGTTGTGTCTGTCCACAGGATGCTTACAACCTAAGAAAGCCTGATAAGGTCCACCTCACAGATGACAAAACCATTTTTAGCCATGAAAAGTCAGATGGTCTTCAGAGCCAAAGATTCTATCTCTCATCTGCCTCCTTAACACATTCCAGTTAATAACTGGAATCTTAATATTTTATGTTTTGATATAAAGCTGTTCACTCTGGATCTTTTATCAATGGACATGGAGATCAGTCCATCACTATACTTTGTAAAAGAGACCTGAATTTTTATCTCTAAAAACTGAGTGAGCAGGAAATGTGTGTATCAGATAGGAGTTTTGTAGAATCTGAACAATTTTCCGGAGTTGGAGTGGGGATGTCAAGGTAAAACTAGCCTTTTGAATACATATGAAAATTTGGAATTATATACTCTATACAAATAATATATATGTAGATAGTTGATTGAGGACTAGCTTTTAAGCCAGGATTTTCAAAAGTATCTATTATGTAACACTAGCTGTGTAAGATATTCTTGAAATAAAAGGTCAATGAATATGATCAACTCTTCATTATTACTCATTTTTAGATATTAAGCATATTTAATAGTATATTAAAGGCTCTGATAAGCATTGAAGTAAAGAAACATGCTTAACTTTGTACAAACCACCCAAACTTATTTTAATGCTAAATCCTTTTTCAGGTAACACTCATAAGAAACAAACATTGGGAACATAACTTTAACTCACTTCATCTGGGTATTTAACATGTTGGGGACATTCCCTCTTCACTAAGAGAGATCAGTAAGCCATGGTACTTTAACTCAACAAGATCACAATCTAGAAGAGCTATTGTATATGGTGTTTATAACATTAAGAAACTTAAAAGGCCAAATAAAATTGGGAATGTTAACTTCCAAATGACTGAGATAGACAGAAATGTGCCTTAGGAGTTAGGAGAAACATATAGGGAGTAGGAGTTTATAGAAGGTTGAGTACTTGGGATTTGCAGAAAGATCCAAAGCAGTCAGGGTATGTGATGTGCAGGTAGGGTGAAGTGGGAAAGGGGAGGCAGAGCATGGTATTCCATCTTAAAAGCATGAGCAAAGAATGTTTGATGAACTGTATGAAGGGTTAGTAATGATGGGTTAATGAATATAGACTTTATTCCTCAATCTTCTAACTTAAATTTATTGATAGATCTTCAAACTTTACCTCATAGACTCCATTGTGGCTGTTGCCACCACAATTGCTAAAGCTTCTGTCTCTATTCATGTCTTATCAGATTACTCAGGTTTCTTTCTAGGCTCATCCACTAGATTTTCAAGGGCGGGGCAGGAATACAATTGCATATTATACCTACATACATAAAATAACAAACTAGGAAAACAAACTGTTAAATATAATATGTTGCATTCTCCGACATTGACAAATATGTCCTCATAGTAACCTGCAAGACCAGGTTCAAATTTAGACTTCTAATGGTAAGTAGGATTCTAAAAATAACCCCTGTTGTTGGCTGAATAGTGTTGTTACAGTCTCTAGTTAAGCACTTTTGTAACCTCAAACACAGCAAGAGATCTCAACTGATTTTAAGTTAAGAAATTTTATTGTAACAAAAAAATAAGATTTTTTTCCTTTCAATCAGAGGAATAATATGCTACAAATGGAATTTAATTCTTTTAAATTTGAATATATTAATAAATTGGATTTGAGGTACAGAAGATTGAAGGAAGAATTACCTGATAGGAATACATTGCAGTAATCTGAACACAAGGTGAGGAGTACTCAGATATTGGTATTATCAATGGAAACGTGTTTTTAAAATACCAATAAAAATATTTTCATACAGTTGGGTTTGAAATTGCAATATCATTTTGAAGTAGAGATATGTTGTATGCAGTTAATGATATGAAACAAGGATTCAAGAAAAGATCCACATAGAAACAAAGAGGCACTTAGCCATAATTAGTATTATAGGATATCTGAAATTGTAAGAAAATAATTTTCAGGGGGGAATGCAGAGGGATCAGAATAAAACCTCGGAGTATTATGACAGATCAGGCACAGAACAAGGAAAATCTAGAGACAAAGAAAGCCAGAGAAAGGAAGTGCACAGAACAAAAAGCTTTTCCAGAAGGTCCCTGCTGAGTTGGACCTGAGTAAAAGGAGGGGTGAGGCTCTAAGTACAATCAGGTGAATATGAACATGGAACATCCTCTCTTTCCTTCCACAATCTGCTTCTCTCTTGTATTTCTCATCTTGGAACCAACTTCTTTTTCTCTGTCTGGTGTTCTGATGTGGTTTAACAAACTTGTTTGGTTTTCTTGGTCTCTGAGCTGGTTCCTGTTTGCTGACTTTGCTCCCATATAGGCAGATTAGGCTCGCTGCTTCTGATCTTGTCTTTACCTTCAGCTTGACTCCATTAGAGCAGATTGAATTGGAGGGTTTGGCTCCCTGGCTATGCAGGATGTTCTTCAAGGTTAAATGAAACAACAAGGAGAATAAAGATTAGGAAAAGGAGTAGAGATTAGGTGGTTATAAGTGGCCTTGAAGAGACCATCTCTTGTCAGAAAAGTTAAAAGAATATTAATTGATGAATCAATAATCTAACCTTAGTGTCATGACTTTGTATTACTGATTTTTCTAGGGAGTTTGAAGAGTACCTAATATGAAAATTTATTTGGTACTCATTATTTGAAGGAAGAAGTAGCACCAGAGTTCAGAGAGTTTTGTTATTACATTTCTTATTTGTCAGAATGTCAGAAATAAACCCGATTTCATTCGTCAGGACAGGAAACAAACAGCACATTAACACTTGGCTGAAGATGCTGCATAAACTATGAGGATTCCTCTAGTCAGGATCTCAAGCATATGCAATGCACAGTCATCCATCCCACACACATTTACTGAGTTCTTAGTCTATGCTGGGGACTATTCTATGTGCTGAGATTTGAGTGGTAACAAGAATATAAAATCCTTGCTGTGAAGAAATGTATGCTTTAGGGATGTGAAGTAGACAAAATTAAACATAAAAACAAATAAAATGCCTGTAAATACAAAAAATCACCTATATTGTAATTTCTTTTTTTTTTTTTTTTTTTAGATGGAGTCTCTGTCACCCATGCTGGAGGGCAGTGACGCAATCTTGGCTGACTGCAACCTCGGCCTCACAGATTCAAGCAATCTTCCTTTTCAGCCTCCTAAGTAGCTGGGATTACAGGTGCCCACCACCATGCCTGGCAACATTTTTGTATTTTTAATAGAGATGGGGTTTCACCATGTTGGCCAGGCTGGTCTTGAACTCCTGACCTCAGGTGATCTGCCCTCCTTGGCCTTCCAAAGTGCTGGGATTACAGGCGTGAGCCACTGTGCCAGGCCCTATGTTGTGATTTCAATTCAATTTGCTTTCTCATATGTTCTCCAAATTTATTCTAATCTTCACTGCAACAAAACTTTTTCATGAATTTTGAACCTAGGCTGATAATTAGATCTTTGTTAGATATTATTTATTTACTTCCTAATGACTACTGTATATCTTTAATCTCCATTATTGTCTTTGATTTTTCCACTAACCAAATCAGAGACCTGGAATCACTATAGAGTTCTTTCTTGGCAAGAAAATCTGTTGGTCTCCCTACTTTGTCATTTTACCTCTTCAGTACATTTAGAACCCTCCTTGTCTATGCCAATTCCATGGCTACTTAACTAAATAGCATTTATTGCTTTGGGTGATTTAAATTGTCTACTAACAGGTCTCTGCCTCATAATTTGAGTGAGTCTCTCCAATTTATCCCTTACCCGGAATGACCTTAAAACACAAATATGATCATGTCATGTCTTCATTTAATATCTTTCAAATACTTCTCATTAGTCAAGAATAAGTCATAAACACCCTAGCTTTGTTATCACAGCTTTTTGTGACCTGGACTCTGTTCTACTCAACAGCCTCAATTCTACCAGTTTTCCTCCCATCACCTCTGATCCTGCTATGCTAGTGACCCTAAGAATTTAGACAGGGCACAGACTTTGGGGATCCTTCAGACTTGGCTTCAAGTCAGGCTCTGATATGTCATAACTATAGTGGATTACTGAAACCTTACCTGGCCTTCATTTTGTCTTCTTTCAGAGGAAAGTAATGTTACTTACTTTGTTAGATTGTTGGGAGGTTCAATATGTTTTTATTTAATAGTTATGTACCTTGTACATTAGGTGTCTAACAGAGTAAATGCTATAAACTATAGCTATAATTGTAATTACTCACCCTCTGTCTAGAATGCTTTTTCTCCAATGTTTACCTAGGTGTTCATAAATGAGCCTTTAATTCTTTCTTCAAACTTTAACATAGATGTCACCCTTTCTGAGATACTTTCCTTAAGCTTACAAGGATTAAGTTCTGAAGATTGTTAGAACTGGGTTCCATCTTATTTCTGCTACATTCTACTTGTATAACTATTTTGCAGATCCTCAGTTTTCTCATTTGTTCAACGAGGATAAAAAAAAATCTTATCTTGTAAGTTTCTTATTAAACTATTCTTTTAAAGGACAAATAAGTCTACCCCTTCTTCCTCAACACATAAATATTCTCTTATTTCTACTTTTTCTCTCCATGTTATTGGTGTTCTCAATATTTCCAATATTAATGGAAAGGTACTGATCTTATTCTCCCAAATTATAGGTTTATTATGAGGTCCTTTAATCTTTCTTTGAAAGGCCTTGCCACGAGACAGAATCATTTGATTTTTTTTTCTACAGTCCTTTTAGAAACAGGAAGGCCTTTATTTATAAGTTTGGTAGAATCCAGGCATAAGCCCATATAAACTTATTTGTTTACATGTATCAGATATGAATGCATGATGTCGCATAACACTTGCACCGCTAGACCCCAACACCTGTGGAAATGTCCCTGAATAGCAGACAGAATCAATTAATGAAGAAGATTTGGTTTGTGTTGGGTATTGGCAAGTGGAGTGCAAGTCCTATTTAGGGTAAAAAACATGTTTTCCTGAAAAAAAAATATTGTTTAGTGGGGTAAAAGAGTTTCTTTAAAGGCAAACTTGCCAGTACTGGAAAAGACACATGGTCATGAGCACAATAAATTTTAAATAGGTACCTTTACAAAATTACTATATGGTTACTTCTGTAAACACGCACAAAATATTCATTTACCATTACCTTTTAAATACTAATGTAATAAGGTAAAATTCTCAATTTGTGGTATTCATGCATTTCATTTTTGTTTTTATCATCCTCTTCAATATTACAAATACACCCCATTGCAAATCTATCCACACAAAACTCCAAAATCTCTGTGCAACCATGTTATTTAAATAATACTATTTGAATGATCATATCAGAAGATGAACAGAATTGATAGCAATGTCTTCCTAGACATACAATAATAGGATAGGAGTGCTTACATTTCCTGGTATAGACATTTTTTTATAACACTTAACAAATGGTCACTAAATGAAATCTACAGTAGGCAACCCACAGTCTCATTTCCATCTGTCTCTCTCTTTCTAAACATAAGTGCCTTCAATCAGCTCTTGCTCTATGGGTTTTTTAAAACTGTGTAGAAGTGCTTCCTTGATGAATACAATATGGAATATCTCAGCTTTATTCCCAGAGATTGAGGCATATCTGTAAAAACCTTGAAAGTTTGTCGGTGTTATACTAGCAACTGATTGCTGGAAAGTTACTATTTACCGTACAGCCTTATAAAATGTTTAGCTTTCTCTTGAAATCTTTGCAAGCTATTTGGACCATGCTGAATGATTTCTTGAATGAGTTGACTCATCTTTTGCTGTTCACACACATATTCCTGAAAGGGATGAATCACCAAGAAGAGTGAACCTTGAGCACAGACTGAAGCTTGGCCAAAGTGAATACCAAGCCAAATAAATCAGCGTTTTCTTCAGCTGGGTCGCCCGTGAGGTAAGGAAGAATGGGCTACACATACACAGACCTCAGAGTTTCACTGAACAGAGAGTAGAGGGGAGTTCCAGGGATGAGGAGATCTTGACACAGCCAATCAAATCATTCTGGATTGGAAAGGCTCAGAGAAGCTAGGAGACAGAAAATGCCATAAAAATGCATCAAGTTAATTTCACGCTTTTCCACCTTCAACTTTAGCACAAATTAAATTTAATGCTCCTCAGCCTGAGTGGTCTGCATGCAAAATGGTACCACATGGTTGAGGCTGATGGAGATAAAAAGACTTTAGTGTTATATACAAAACAGTATGAAAATATTTGTTTTATGATTATGAGTTGCTTTACAGTAATTGAAATATCCCCTCCTCTTCTTCTGAAAGATACTGAAACTCTTGTAGCTTACACATGTTAAAATTAAACTGTTTACTGTCCCACAATATTAGATACCAAGTTAAAGTGCTTCAATTTCCACATAAAAATGAGTGGTCTCATTCATTAGATGATCTCTAAAACATCTTCTTGTACTAATGATTTAGAATCTAAATAGGGTCCATCTTTCTCTCAATGTAAATGTTAGAATAAAACTCCACAGGACAAAAAGACACCATGTGTGTATAGTCTTTATATCTGGGAAACAAGCACATTTCTAATATTCTGTAGAACTGCTGACACCAGCTTTCAAACCAAGATGAAACAAATCCAAGCTAACCCTGCTGACACACGATAGCCCTAAGCGGTAGCTAAGGATTAGGGTGTTTGACCTGTAAATATTTGTGAGAAAATAATACAAAATTTATCCTGCCTTTCTTTTCTTATTTTCTTGGTCTGGAATATAATATCAACCTACCAGGAACCCTGAAGAATTTTTGGGCTTACAGAATTTCTGCCTTCTTCCAGATCTGTTTCTTCAGGAATAAAGAGATGATACAAACCCACAGGAACTGGGTATTCGTTGTAAGAGCTAAGGAGAGGATCTGGGGACAAGGAAGAAACCTGAAAAATTAGTCAAAAGTTATGTTTTGGGTCATTTTTCACCACAATTAACATATTCTTCCTGCTCCTTATCAGTCTTAGGACATTTTTCTCTGTTTTATTTTATAGTATGGTTACCTTTCAGGGCCTAGGGTTGGAAGTTTCTGCTCAATAACTCTTGAGAGAAGCTTTTCCCAGCAACTCCTGTGTAACCCAGTGGTCTTGTGAATGAATGTGAAAGGGAGAAAGTTGTGTTTTTGTTGTTTCTCATTGGGTGGGACCTACTTTGCTATGTTTCTTTTTGATGGGGGCAAAAGAGGTGGTAAAAGTCTTTTAAACTTTTTATTTTTTTTTTTCAAAAGCTAAAAGAAATGTAAAGGCATTGCAGATGTAAATGGGGGACATCGGGTTGCCATGGTCATCTTTTTTCTTTTCACTATAATGACACTCATGAGAGAGTCTAGTGCAGTCTACATATTGCACCAAAGAAGGCAGAAAAAGAATAAAAATATGTTTTATGCAAGCTAAACTAAACCTTTCCCAAATGATGCCTAAAGATACCTTGATAATTTTTGTTCACCACTGCATTTCTATAAAGTATGACATGAATCTAAAACATTTCAATTTTCCAGTGGGAATTATGATGAACCTGTATGTTCTTGGGCAATCTTATGGAATGTTTTTCTTCTAATTTAAGCAAAATATCCTCGAGAAATATTATTTCATTTTTTTTCCTGAATTTAATTTTTTTTTTTTTTCTTAAACCTCCCCCTAAAATCCTGCAGTGAAGTTAAATGCCCATGCTTTTCTCTACTGGAACCCAACCACCCCGTTTCTGCTCAGTGCTTCAGTCTCTGGTAGTTTTCTTCTCTTTCTCTTTTCCTTCCCTATCCTCACCTTCGTCTCCTGGATTGGTAATCCCCTTACCCACCTTTCTAAAAGTTGCTCAGATACCTCTGTGAGACTTTCTCTGTCTGCCCCAGAAGTGTTAGTTGCTCCCGAAAGTGCCATGGAAACCTTCCATTAGCACTTACCTAATTGTACTGCAGTTATCTGCTTACATCTCCTTCTCCCACTGAACTGTGATATTCTTACGGACATGACTATGCCTTTGTCAACTTTGTATCCCTAGTGTCCAACCTAGTACATGGGCACTCAATAAATGTTTGATAAATGAATGAATCAAGAGCTGGATAAAAGAGATGCAAGCAGAGCAGAGCATAAAAGAATTAGAGCAAGCATATAAAGGGCAGCATAAAAGGCTGCTGACTGTCCCACTGTCCCTCCCCGCATCCCTTGGGAGAGATGGCAGCAGTAACAATGTGGACGTGAGGTAACTTTGAAGTGGAAGCTGGACCTGATCAACAGGATGCAGTAAAGCAAGTGAAATCCTTGATCTGGTAGACTCTAGCTAAGGGGTAGTGGTTGTCATGTACTTGTGTGCTAAAGGACGAGTGATTTTTAAAGCACTTAAGCATGCTTGTAACTTGTGGATAAGTGATAATCTGCAACAGGTGTTAATACTAATGATGAGTTACAATTTATGAACTACCTCCTATGTAGCAGGCACCTTCAAGGCTAGGCACTATTCTATGTTATCAGCAGTCATCACAAGGACCCTGTGTCCATTTTATAATTTTAAATATAACGGGGTAAAAACTAAGAAATTTTAAATATTTCAGACTAGGTCACACAACTGTTAAGTTTTCAAACAAACTGAACTGCCTCCATCAACTGAGGCCAAAATCCGCTCTTGCCAGCGATTCATACCAGGAAAATGTCCTGGAAACCAGTAAAACTGTCACCTGAACAGGGGTGGATTTCCACTGACATGTGACCAAATCAGTTCTTAGTTGATTCTAAGAGTCACCAGAGTCCTGTGATTTGCTGCTTTTTGCCAGAAGGACTTCAGAAAGTTCTTAATTATTTTGTAACAGTGTTCTGTTGGAACTTTGGCCAAGGGCTACATTTTGCTAAAAATCAACAAGGTTATAGTATGTCAGGATCTTTAGCCTGCGGGAGCATTAATACACCATTCCTCCTAGGTTTCCTTCAGAGTTTTAGGGACATAAAACACCTTGTTCCTCACATTTTCTTTTTCTTAACCAAAGTCCATAAGAAAGCCTCATGTCTGTTCCTCTCATGTGCGCTCATTCTAGTACTATTAATACTAGTAATATCATGCAGTGTTTCCCAGACTCGCTTTCCCACTTCTTTACTCCCTTCCAACTCTTTTCTTTCCTTCTTCTGGGACCTCTGTATCATGATAAACAAAGCTTCCCACACCCTCAGTTTCTTCACAGAAAGCTCCTTTCACCTTCTTACCTACTGGGCTGAGGCCTGAATCTCGCTTAAGAACGTGGACCTTTCTCTTGTGCCCTTCCATGGCGGCGGTTGATTATTTTCTCAGTCCTGAAGAGCTACAAGTGAGGGCTTCCCTCTCTCAGAGGTTCCCATCTCTACAACCGAGCTGTCGTCAGCCTTTGTTTATAAATCTGTGCTTCCAAAATTCTATACTCAACTTTTTTTTTTTTCAAAAAATAAAAATAATGGCCAAATTTTTCTTTTTTGAGACTTCTTTTTTCTCTCTCACTACCTGTGTCTCCTCCTCATTGATGTGGATGTAGTCTGTTGTTACTAACTTTTAAAAATAGTTGGTTTGTTTGTTTTTGTTTGTTTGCTTTTTTTGGTTTGCAATTTGTTTATAGCTTCTTGCATGTAAAACATTTAAGACAAAAATTTCCCTCAAAGACTTACTTGTATTGTGTTGCAAAGTTTTAATACGAAGTGATTTTATTAGTGTTCAATTCAAAATTCCTATTTCAGTATCTTATTTCAGATATCTTCTTTATTAATGAGTTTTGAATAATGTTTTTTTTAAAAAAACTTTAAAGTATATGATTTAAAATATATCTTTTGTTTTTGTTTTGTAGCAATTTCATCACAGTCAGAGTATATAATCTGGATGATATCTATTCTTTGAAATTAGTAGAGAATTACCTAGTATTTGCCCCTCACCTGTTTTAAAGATGGTTCATGTGTGCCTGAGAACAATGTGAAGTTTCTATTTGTCAGATCCAAGGATCTATGTATTTCCTCTAAATCGAGCTAGTATTCTCACCACCTTTTTATTGTCATCACTCTTTTTTTTTTTTTTTTTTTTTTTTTTTTTTTTTTTTTTTTTTTTTGGTCTCCTTTACCTAAGAATAATATAAAAAGGTGTGTTGAAACAATGCTGGGATATCTATTTCTCTCTGTAACTCTAGTGTGGCTTTTCTTTCTTTTTTTTTTTTTTTTTTTTTTTTTTGGTTAATTTTAAGCTATTTTACAAGTTTTGAATACCTAGATCTTCTATATTGAGCCTTATCATTAATTTGTGATTCCCACTCCCTTTTTTATCTCTATGAGTTTTTTGGCATAAAATTAAACAGATACCCTAGCTTTGTTTTGATTGGTAGTTGCTCAGTATATCTCTGCATCTTTTTACTTTTAGCCTTTTAACAGCTTGTGTTTTAGGTTTGCCACTTTGAAAACAGCATAAGACTGGATTTATTCCCTGAGCTGAGAATTCTTGTCTTCTTTGAAAGGGAGTCCAGTTCATTTATCCATTTTTGATTGCTGATATTTAAACTTGTTTCTACCATCTTACTTTGTGGTTTCTAATTCTCATTTTTCTGTGATTTTTTTTCCTTTGCCTTTTTTCGATTGTTTCAATGTATGGACAAAGGATATAAACTCATTCTTCTTTATGGCTGCATAGTATTCCATGGTGTATATGTGCCACATTTTCTTTATTCTGTCTATCATTGATGGGCATTTGGGTTGGTTCCAAGTTCTGATATGTTTTCATAATTAGATCAAGGTTACGCATTTTGGGGAAGAATGCCACAGGAGCTTCATGCCTTCTCAGGGTGTCAAATAAGAGACTAAATGATGTTATATGGATACATACGATGATAATTTTAATCAGTTAGCTAAAGTGGTATATGTGCTTTACCACATTGTAAACTAATTGTTTTACCATTTGTAATTAATAAATATTTGGAGGAACAGACTTTGAGAATCTATAAATATTTTTCCTCTGTTTAAATTTTCACTGCTAATTTTAGCATCCACAGGTGGATCTTGCTTGTATCAATTATTACCATGCTGTCCCAATTGTGATTTTCTGTTTTCCTCATTCCCTTCATTTATTAATTGAAATTTTTCTATAAGGAAGTATCATTCTTTTTATCTGATTTCTTTATTCACTTATTTTTATCATGGTATCAACTCATGGATATTTATTTTCTCAGTTACAGTATAATACCATCATCATTTATTTTGTTGCTCAAGTTTTCCTGATTTTAGTGATAAGAAGTCAATGGGAAGTGATACTCTCATCTTTAAACAACTTGTTTTATTGCATGCCTCTTTACTTTCTAGTACAGGATGCTTCAGGTTGTTCCTGTATTTTTCCAGCCTTGAAATCAACTACTTCTTCAAAGAACCCTGATTGCTTTTATTGGAGAATGGTATTTAGATGCCCAGAGATCTAGACAACAATTTTGCTCATTGCATGGAGATATCCCTGTGTTGAATTCCTTTCAGTGAAAAGAGCTAGGAAATATACCTATGTATACATACCCAGACATGAACACAAATCTCTGACATCTATCATCTCTATAACATTGTTCTATGTAATGTATCTAAAACAAAATCCATGAGACCATACTGATAACTTTGACTCTAGCAACCCAGTATTCACACCAACCTTCTTTCTTTCTTTGTAACTTCTTTCTTTGACAGTAAGCAATCTAGTTATCATGATCTATAATATATTTGCTTATTTGTTCAAGCCTAATATACATGTAATTTTATGAATGCTAAATGATATACTTAGGAAAGGTACATTTATCAACTACAGTTTAGTTTTTGTACAGATCTTTCTTCTTCAGCCTTATAGTATGAAAGTATTTTGCCGAAGGTTACTGAAGTCAACTACTTTCTTCCTGACTTCCTTCAGTGTGGTTATGTAATTTACATTTAATACAGTTAGATTCTTCCTTATAGTTTGCATTCCTTGAGTTTCTCTGACATTTTGGTTCATTTCTTAAATTTATGTATGGTAAATCTCACTCTTTTTGGTGTACACTTTTAGAGTTTTTGGCAAAGACATAGAGTCAGATATCTATCACCACATTTTCTTACAGAAGAGTTCCGTCACCCCCAAAATTTTCTTGTGCTGTCCCTTTGTAGTCAAAATGCAGTACTGATCTTTCCAATTAATCTATTTTCTATGTATCTGTTTTTGCTTTTTCCAGAGTACCATATAAATGTACTCAAGTTATGCGTAGTCTTTGGGGTCTGGTTTCTTTCACTTAGTAAAATACATTTAAGATTCAGCCATGCAGAAAATTTTTTCTTTTCTTTCTTTCTTTCTTTCTTTCTTTTTTTTTTTTTTTTTTTTTTGAGACAGAGTCTCAGCCTCGGCTCAGCTCACTGCAACCTCCACCTCCTGCGTGGAAGCGATTCTCCTGCCTCAGTCTCCTGAGTAGCTGGGTTGCTGCCACAACCAGCTAATTTCGTATTTTTAGTAGACACGGGGTTTCACCATGTTGGCCAGGCTGGTCTCAAACTCCTGACCTCAGGTGATCTGCCTGTTTTGGCCTCCTAAAGAGCTGGCATTAGAGGCATGAGCCACCATGCCCGGCCTTGTTTCTTTTTATATTGTATGTATGTATCACATTTTGTGTATAAACTTACCATTTAAAGGGCATGCATATGATTATGAGAAAGCTGCTATAAATATCTATATAGAGATTTTTGCATGAAGTTTCCAATTCTTTTTAGTCAATAAGCAGAAGTGAGATTGTGGAGTCATATTGTACATATATGTTTGACTTTATATGAAACCTCTAAACTGTCTTCCAAAGAGACTGTACCATTTTCAATTCCCACCAGCAATGTATGAGGGTTTCAGTTATTCTGCATCTTTGTCGAGACTTGGTAGTGCCATTTTCCTCCAACCGCCCTCCTTCTAATAGATGTGGGTTGTAGCACATAGTTTTAATTTGCAGTTTATTTATTAACCATCTCTTCAGGTATTTATAAGCTATTCATATACGCTGTTTGGTAAAGTGCCTCTTCAGATCTTTCAGCAATTTGTTTTATTGGGTTGTTTGTTTTATTTCTGCTGTGTTTAGATAATTTGTTTTATAATCTAGATACAAGATCTTTGTCAGAAATGTGATTTTCAAATATTTACCTCCAGTCTTTTTACTCTTGGATCAGTGTATTTAGCAGAGAAGATTTTAATTTTGATAGAATTCAGTTTATTTATATTTTCTTTACAGATTGTGTTTTTGGTGATGTCTCTAAAATCTCATCAAGCACAGGGTCATGCAGATTTTCTCCTATATTTTCTTCTAGAAGTTTTATAGTTTTGAGGTCAATGATGTATTCTGTGCTAATTTTTGCACAGAATAGATTGAGGAATAGATTGCCTACATATATCCAATTATTTTAACACCATTTGTTGAAAAGACTAACGTTTCCCATTAAATTGTTTTTATATATTTGTTACACATCAATTGACTATGTGCAAGGGCTTATTTCTGGGCTCTATTCTGTTTCACCTATCTATATATCTATCTTTCATCAGTATCACACTGTCTTGATTAATGTAGTTTTATAGTAAGTCCTAAAATCAGGTAGTGTGATTTCTCCAGTTTTGTTCTTATTTTTCAGAATTGTTTGGCTATTCTAGTTCCTTTAGAATCAATTTGTTGGTATCTACAAAAGGTCTGCTGGAATGTTCAGTTGCTTTATGTTAATCTGTGGATTAAATTGGAGAGAATTAACATGTTAGTAGTATTCACTCTTCTAGCACATGAACACAGTATATCTCCCCATTTATATAGATTTGATATTTCTTTCATCAGTGTTTTGTAATTTTTAGCATATAGACTTTGATATTGTGCTTTTAGATTTATATCAAAATATTTCATTTCAGGTGCTATTGTTAAAGGTATTTTGAAAATTTTTGAATTAATTGCAAGCATATAGAAAACAGTGAGTGGTGGCTAACTCCTGTAATCCCAGCACTTTGGGGGGCTGAGACAGGCAGATCACTTGAGGTCAGAAGTTCGAGACCAGCCTGGCCAGCTTAGTGACACTCTGTCTCTACTAAAAATACAAAAATTAGCCATGTGTGGTGGCACACGCCTGTAGTCCCAGCTACTCAGGACGCTGAGGCAGGAGAATCACCTGAACCTGGTAGGCAGAGGTTGCAGTGAGCCAAAATCGCTCCACTGCACTCCAGCCTGTGCAACAGAGCGAGACTCCATCTCAAACAAACAAACAAATAAAAATCTCTAAACAGAGACAATTTTATTTCATCTATTCTAAGCTGTATGTCTTTTAGTAAGATATAGAAAAGGAATTATGAGAAGGACATTCTTATGTTATCCCAGATCTTTAGGTGAATATATTAAGTTTTTCATAATTCTATATTATGTTAATTGGTTTTTTGTTTTGTTTTTTAAAGATGGCCTTTTACAGATTAAGGAAGTTCTCTCTATTACTAGATTGCTGGGGATTTTTAAAATCACATATGCATATTGAAATTTATCAAAAATGTTTTCTGTGTATATTAAAGTGATCATATGGTTTTCCCTATCTCTTAATGTGGAGAATTATATTGTTTGGTTTTTCAATATTGAACCAGGCTTGCATCCCTGGAAAGAAGAACCCACTTGATTGTGATATATTATTATTTTTATATATTGTTGGATTTAATTTTCTGATATTTTTGTTGATAATTTTTGAGTCTGTGTTCATATGAGATGTTGGTTGGTCTATAGTTTTCTTTTTCTGCAAAGTCTTTCTGTGGTTTTGAAATTGGGGTAATACTTGCCTCATAGAATGCCTTGTGAGTTGTTACCTTCTATTTTCTGAAAGACATTATGCAGAATGTAATCCTTTTTTTTCATTTTAAATGTATAGTAGAATTCTTCTGGGTCTTCATTTTTTTGAAAGATTTTAAGCTATGATCTCAATTCAATAGTTATAGATTATCTATTTCTTCTTGAGTCAGTTCTGATAGTTTGTGTATCAAGAATTTGGTCCATGAAATCTATTTTTTGATTTTAAAATATGCCGTTATTTCTAGTATCTGATTTTATTTTACAGTTTGTGGGATATGTAGTGATATCATCCCTTTTATTCCTGATATTTGTAATTTGCATTTTATCTCTCTCTTTTTTCTTTGTCAGACTGGTTAGAATTTGTCAATTTTGTTGATTTTTCAAAGCACTGGTTTTTGTTTTCATTGATTTTTTTGTATTTTTGTTTCTAACCTTATTGCTTTATGCTCTTTATTATTTACTTCATTCTGCTTAATTTGTATTCACTATGCTCTTCTTTTTCTCGTTTCCTAACATGGAAACTTCGATTATTGATTTGAGACCTTTATACTTTTCTAATATAGTATTTCATACTGTACATTTTCCTGTATTTCTTTAGCTGCCTCCTGCAAGTTTTGCTATGTTGTATTTTCATTTTCAGTCAATTCAAAATATTTCCTAATTTCCCTTGAAATTTTAGCTTTGACCCATTGGTTGCTTAGAAGTGTATTGTTTAAATTCCAAATACTTGATAATTTTCTAGATATCTTCTTGTTATCAGTTACTTCTTTAATTCCATTATAATCCAAGGACACATTTTGAATAAATGTTCAATGTGGAATTTAAAATAAATTTAAATATATAAATAAAATTATATTTATTAAATTTTATTTTTATTAAATATAAAATAAATTTATATTTATTTAAAATTAAATTTAAAATATAAATATATACACACACACATTTGTATCTATGAATAGTGCTATTGCTGGAATGGTGTTGAAGATGCTCAAGGTTCCATTACTAGACAACATTTTTAAATCTCATTCAAACTTTTGGCTTCAACTATCCAATTTGATAATTTCAAAATCGGTGTCTATAGCATAAATATCTACTTTTATGTCTAAAATTTTGTTTTGTGCAAACATTTTGTGCACATTTCCTTTATTGGAGGACATTAAGTATCTTCAAAATCAATAGGTCCCAAATTTTAACACACACCTACTGTTCCTACCTTGGTCAGTATTATTTTCATAATATACCCAGTTGCCCAACCCAGAAACCTGGGGTTTATCCCTGGTTCCTCCCTTACATATCTCCTATCCTAATAGGTCATCAAGTCCTGCTATTTTTCTCTTTATCTTCCTTAAAAGTCCTTCTTATTTCTTATCCAAACTTCTTCAGTAGTATTCCAATTTTTCCTTTCTCTCCAAACTTGAATATAATCCAGTTTAGTTTCCATAACCATATTGAACTATCCTTTTGGAAATATAAATTTAACAATTGCCATTGCCCACCTCTCCTTAAATTTCACTATGACTTTTCATTGCCTTAGCTATATTAAAACAAACAAATGAACCAACACCTTAGCCTAGACTAGTAGGTTGTTCATAAACCAGCTCTTCCTCCTATATCTCAGTTTTATTGCCATTCTTCCATTCTTCTTGTACGTCACAGTTTGGCCACACTGAACTACTTACAAAACATCTTCTACCCTCATCTGAAATAGTTTTGTCTCTTACGTATTATGTTTGCTCCATAAACTTGTATTTAATGACAATGTATTGTCATTGTTTGCTATTTTGTATATCTCCCCTATTAAAGTATTAGCTCTTTCAGGAGAGAGAATGTAATTTTATCATCTACACATACTTGCCTGTACCCAGCAGAGTGTCTGATACATAATAAATACTTAATAAATCTTGCTCTGAATGAATGACTAAATGAATGACTTATTGAATAAAATAATAAGCACTTGAGCCAGGACTGGAAACAACATATTCTGCTTCAAAATGACACACTGACTCTGTTTTCAGTAGAATATTAATTAGTTATTGCCTTATTATATACCATGGCAGCAAATGGAAAGTCTTACTTATAAAAAGGCAAAGTAATGTTTGCACTTTGACTTTTTTTTTTAAGTCTTTTTGGCTATAGAAACAATTGCTCTGATGTCTTAAATAAATACTACCAAAAGATACTCAGGTCTAGTCTTTTTAAGCAATATAACTGATAGCTAAATGTGTTGCTTTGCACTTTCTCCCTGAGGAGCCTGGCTACCACTTTTATACCAACTCATAGTCTCAGGTTATCTTGCTATGTTGTACTCTCATCCGTTTACCTCTTCACTAACTGGAAGAGCTTAGTGTTGTCTGCAACTTCTAAACCACCTCCAGTTAGTTTATGAAAGATTCAATAAAAATTATCCCATTCCAGGTTAAAAATGAACAGTTCTTAGTAAACTGATGCTTATCCTTTGTTTTGTAAACCTCAACTAGTTTCCAATCTACAAAACAGTGGCCTTAACCTTTGGGGTAAAGTTTTGCCAAAAGTATTTAGAATATTTACACTGAATCTAATGTTTATTCCTTATATATTAATAATCACATTTTTTCCTCAAACATATTTACGGTATTAGTCAAACCTAAAATCTCCTTATAGACATTGAGTTGACATAGTATGATGAAGCTGCAGAATTTAACACATAGATGTTATAGGTTACTCAGGCAGTACAATGAAGTGTGGTTCTTGGGTACCTCATTAAGGAATTTATATAATGATTGTGTGATATAAATGTCTTGAAATACTGTCTGTGTCAGTTGGCAAAAATGAATTGAGGTGTTTTCTAAGGCATAAGGATAATCCACTGAACATAAAGGTTAGCACACAGTAAGATTTTAATAGATGCCAGTGTTTTTGTAAATTATTCCTTTTTATTTCAACTAACTCTTCAGAAAGCTGTAAAGATGAATGAATTAATTTCTATAAAATTCTCACAAGTTCTAGAAATCATTAAAAATGAGATATTGTTGCTATTTTACTTCTTATTAAATGGTATACTTATTTTGGTTCCTGGACTGTATTCTACTGTATTCTAGATTATGAATATTGAGGAATTATTTTGTCTCAAAAAGACTGTTTGGGAAGCTTTATTTGGGACCTTCCTATTTACGTCTACCCCAACTCAACATTTTCAGCACAAATTTTTAGAAAGATTAGTGTTAAACATTAACTTTTATGATTTCATTGTGTTATTGAGAAAAGTACTGTGTGTATAATGCTCTCTTTCCTGAATGAGGATAAATAGAATGATACATTTTCATTCATTGAATATGGCACATTTCCTCTTAGGGATTGAGTTAATTTCCTCTCAAAATGTCCCTCTTCACCGTCTTGTGGTCTTCCCCTAATGTCAGATGCTCATTCACACAATAAGGCAATATTCTGCATGGAGTAATAAAAATGAAATATAACAAAGATAAAAAATCAGATCTGGCATTTAGGAGACAGTTTTAATATGCCACAAGTTCTCACATCCTTAGACCGCTTCAGAGTTAATAGACTTAGTGTCTATTAACAATAAGGACTATAAGGACTATTCCATGTCCTGTGGAACCATGGAATAGAAATAACTGATAAGAAAACAAATTAGTTAAAATATAGTTAAGACATTTCCTTTGTAGTGATTGATTAAAATTTGGTTCACGAAGCATTATTTGCGACTGATGCAAAACACGGAGTCAAACCAATTAAGGTGCTTAAAGAACCCAGATAACTTTACTGCAAAAATCATGTTTACCATTGTTTTCAACTTGAAATAATTGTTTTATGTTCACCTGCACTTTCCACTTCACTCACCTCATTCCTCAGAAACATCTCTCATTATTAACCTTGCTTTGCTCGCTCGCTCTCTTGTCCTGCTTCCCCATCTGCTCTCCTCACCTCACCTCCAACCCCAGCAGAACTTTTTAGCAGCACTTTTATTTAACTATTAATTTAGCACCTTTTCTAAAGATTGTCAGTTGCCAAGAAAATCATCCTCTCCATAGCTCTACTTCCCTTTTCCAAAAAAAAAAAAAAAATCTACTTTCATAAATATTCTCCAGTAATAGTCAGGTGGTAATCCTGGTTTTTTTTTTTTTTTTTTTTTTTTTTTTTTTTTTTTTTTTTTGAGACGGAGTCTGGCTCTGTCGCCCAGGCTGGAGTGCAGTGGCCGGATCTCAGCTCACTGAAAGCTCCGCCTCCCGGGTTCACGCCATTCTCCTGCCTCAGCCTCCCGAGTAGCTGGGACTACAGGCGCCCGCCACCGCGCCCGGCTAGTTTTTTGTATTTTTTTAGTAGAGGTAATCCTGGTTTTGACTCTTCAAACTATATTGTCCTACCACTACCTTCCTTTGTTAAGCATGCAATGCATATGCACTAGGCTGTATTAAAAGAAATGCAGTACACTCTGGAAGGAAATCGCCCCACTGGACTCCATAGATGTCAGGGAATGCCTGAAGTGCTTCATTCAGTTCTGGGCACCACATTTTAAAAGAGACGTTGCCAAAAAAGAAGATAATCAATGGGAGGTATCCAGGATATTCAGCAATGTTAAAAAGATATCAGAAGATAGTTGGAGGGAAGTAGGGCTTGTTAGTATGGAAATAGGGATATTTAAGAGAGGTCATGTGTCCTGCTTTTTAAAATCTGAAGGGATTAAATCTATTCTGTATATCCTCCAAGAACCAAACAAGGTCAGTGGCTAAGATTATGTGGAGACCATTGTAAGTCAATATAAGGAAGCGAACCCTGTTGACTTCACTTCTACAACATATTCTGATCTTTCATTTTCCCTTCACATAAACTGCAGTCCAAGACACAATCATCACTTATGTCAACTGCATTGATAACCTTCGATCTGGTTTTCCTATTTCCATTCTTTTTACTTCTCCAATCCATCCTTCAAAGAGAATCCAGAGAGAGATGATATGATGATGATGATGATGATGATGATGATGATCATTTAAGTTCTGGGATACAGGTGCAGAATGTGCAGGTATGTTACATAGGTATACATATGCCATGGTGGTTTTCTGCACCCATCAGCCCGTCATCCACATTAGGTATTTCTCCTAATGCTATCCCTCCCCTTGCCCCCATGCCCTGACAGGCCCCAATGTGTGATGTTCCCCTCCCTGTGCCCATATGTTCTCATTGTTCAAATCCCATTTATGAGCGAGAACATGCGGTATTTGGTTTACTGTTTCTGGGTTAATTTGCTGAGAATGATGGTTTCAAGCTTCATCCATGTCCCTGCAAAGGATGTGAAATTCATTTTATGACTGCACAGTATTCCATGGTGTATATGTGCCACATTTTCTTTAGCCAGTCTATCACTGATGGGCATTTGGACTGGTTCCAAATTTTTCCTATTGTGAATAGTGCTGCAATAAACATATATGAGCACCTGTCTTTATAGTAGAATGATTTATAATCCTTTGGGTATATACCCAGTAATGGGATTGCTGTGTCAAATGTTATTTCTGGGTTCTAGATTCTTCAGGAATCACCACAGTGTCTTCCACAACAATTTAACTAATTTACACTCCCACCAACAGTGTAAAAGCATTCCTATTTCTCCACAACCTCTTCAGCATCTGTTGTTTCCTGGCTTTTAAAGGATCACCATTCTAACTGGCATGAATTGGTATCTCATTCTGGTTTTGATTTGCATTTCTTTAATGACCGGTGATGATGAGCTTTTTTTCATATGTTTGTTGGCCACATAAATGTCTTTTTTTGAGAAGTGTCTGTTCATATCATTCACCCACTTTTTGATGGGGTCATTTGTTTTTTTTCTTGTAAATTTGTTTAAGTTCTTTGTAGATTCTGGATATTAGCCCTTGTCAGGTGGATACATTGCCAAAATTTTTTCCCATTATGTAGGTTGCCTGTTCACTCTGATGATAGTTTCTTTTGCTGTGCAGAAGCACTTTAGTTTAATTAGATCCCATTTGTCAATTTTAGCTTTTGTTACCATTGCTTTTGCTGTTTTAGTCATGAAGTCTTTGCCCATGCCTATGTCCTGAATGGTATTGCCTAGGTTTTCTTCTAGGGTTTTTATGGTTTTAGGTTTTATGTTTAAGTCTTTAATCCATCTTGAGTTAATTTTTGTATAAGGTGTAAGAAAGGCGTCCAGTTTCAGTTTTCTGCATATGGCTACCCAGTTTTCCCAACACCATTTATTAAAAAGGGAATCATTTCCCCATTTATTGTTTTTGTCAGGTTTGTCAAAGATCAGATGGTTGTAGACGTGTGGCATTATTTTTGAGGCCTCTGTTCTGTTCCATTGGTCTATATATCTGTTTTTGTACCAGTACCATGCTGTTTTGGTTATTGTAGCCTTGTAGTATAGTTCAAAGTCAGGTAGCATGATGCCTCCAGCTTTGTTCTTCTTCCTTAGTATTGTCTTGGCTATACGAGCTCTTTTTTGGTTCCATATGAAATTTAAAGTAGCTTTTTCTAATTCTGTGAAGAAAGTCAATGGTGGTTTGGTGGGAATAGCATTGAATCTATAAATTACTTTTGGCAGTATAGCCATTTTAACAATATTGATTCTTCCTATCCATGAGCTGGAATGTTTTTCCATTTGTTTGTGTCCGCTCTTATTTCCTTGAGCAGTGCTTTGTAGTTCTCCTTGAAGAGGTCCTTCACATCCCTTGTAAATTGTATTCCTAGGTATTTTATTCCCGTGTTAGCAATTGTGAATGGGAGTGCACTCATGATTTGTCTCTCTGTTTGTCTATTATTGGTGTATATGAATGCTTGTGATTTTTGCACATTGATTTTGATTTGAAACCAATGAGAATAAAGAAACAATGTACCAGAATCTCTGGGACACAGCTAAAGCAGCATTTAGATGGAAGTTTATAGCACTTAAAGCCTCCTCCTTAGGCCTTACCTAGCTACTTTGGCTAAAGGAATTCTTCCTTCTTATTGTTATAGCTCTTTGTTTTATTTTTTCCCCCATAGCCCTTGCCATTCTTTAAAAACATTCATTCTTCTTGTGTGCTTTCTAATTGCAATGTTAGATTCATAAAAGCAGAACTTTGTTTAACTACTATATCTACAATGGTGAGGACAATGTTGGGCCCATGATAAGAGTCAGCAAAAATGTGTTAGACTTGTATGACTATAGCACATTACATTCTAAGATTTTATTATTGTAAGTCTCATCATTCTTAAACTCATCATGTCCATAAACAATTGCAGTGTGGCTTATTTTTTACATGAATGCTTATTTGCATTTAAATATTGTATCAACAGCATATTTTATCTACAACATGCTAGCATGGTGGTTTAAAGTATGGTCCCGAAGTCCCTCAGATTGTGTGGATTTCTATCCACGCTCTGTTGTGTGACATTGTGCTAGTTATACAGACTCTTTACACTTAGTATTTTAAAATATTTTTATACACAAATTATGGATAATAACATTGCCCCTGCCCTATAGTATGTTTGGCTGAGAAAATCAGAAGAAATATGTATACTACTTAATACAGTGCCTGGCATATGCTAAATCCTCAAATGTTAGCTATTAGTAATAGTACTAGTATTTAATGTTTTTACACAATGTGCAACTGTTAAGCCAGTACTTTTACATGAAAATAAGTCAATAGCAAGGTGAACTGAATATGACCAAGAATTTAAATGTATCTTCAACGTTGTTTAGTCCAGAAAAATAAATGTATACCATTTTCATGCTATTTTTTCCTAACCTTATGTGTTCATACTGACAAGTGATAAGCTTTCTGATAACTTCAGAGGGAGAGAGGAGAAAATAAGAGGGATTCAATAAAAGTGCATGTTCATCTTTGCATCCTAGTATAACTCAGAATTTTCTTATCCTAAAATATCCTAATGCAAAAATTAGAATTCAGAGTGATGGCAAATGACTGTATCCATATTGTATATATATTCTAAGTTGTTTCACTTGTATGTATCGTTCTTGGGATAGAAAAGGAAAAATATTACAATGATGTTCAATATCAAGTGAAATACATATTTTTAAAAATACCAGTAATGATGTAATCAACATTACTTGGCAGAAGAAACAAACTTTACATGCTCTTATCTGCTTTAATAAGGATATATAAAGTCAATACAATAGACACATAATTATGCATATCTACTGAACATTAAAATTCACCTTAAGTATTAATTCTTCATTCATATGAATAATTAAAATTTGCTTTATTTAAGTTTTTAAAAGTATTTTTGAGAACCAGCTTATTTCTAAGGACTGAATACCCTTGATATATGCTTTTGATCCTGATTCAATGAAATTGTTTTTCTATTTTTCTTTGTTCAGCATATAAAACAGGCAAGCCCACAGTTTGTACTTCATGACTATCCTTAACTCTTGTTGAAGTATAACAAAATTATAGTCCTGTCAAAACATATTAGTAGCTGTGGACAATCTTTGGCTACCTCTAGTTTTCATGCATATTTATAATCTTAATAATTATCTATGCAATGCTTTGTTGAAAGTTTCATTGGTCTGATTTCTATTTAGAAAAGCTTTCTTCTTTTAAGAATACATGATTACCCAAATAGTCTACCCTAAATGTTGTATTTCTTTGGCATAGTAAGTCTGATTTCCTTAGCATGGCAAATCTTCTCTGACTTGTGAGAAAAGTAAATTGAAAAATGAACCAAATTATTTCAATGAGAACTCAAGCAAATGTGCTTGTAGGAATTTCAACAAGTGCCCTATCAGTTAAAGAAAAATGATTTGAAGGCTGAGTGTCTAGCTAAGTGCCTGATTTCTCTGTGCATATTTATCATTAATTAATCTATAAATGTAGTTACCCATGTTTATGGTACATGTAGTGGTTATTGTTACAGAAGTCACGTGTTTCATCAAATATACTCATTTAGCACAAAACAAATATAGTGTCGGCCTCTTTCATTGAACTCTCAGCAACTAAAGCTAAAGTCAAGTATGCATGTTCCAAAATGTAATGAAATCCCCATCAAAACAGAATGTTACAGTGCCAGCTATCTCCTGTTTGGTTTTCTAAAGCTTTATTTGTTGATTAAGTGACCTGCATCTCTCCAAGGCCACCACTCACTTTTCTAAGGCCTTGATCACAGACAATTCAATAGGTTGGCTGTTAAATTTTCAGCAGTCACTGACTATTTGAATATTTTCTACTAAAAGTCAGATTTTCTGATAGAAACCACAGTAATTCAGTGGATAGATACTTAACCCTCCAGAACTCAACCTAAGGGAAACAGTTCTTATGCTTGAGGAGTTGTAACAACATCTGAGAATTGTTGCCGGGAGAGCAGAATATGCCTGTACATGGGTTATTTAAGCTTTGAATAAGTAAGAGTTTTATGCTGAAGATACCCATGAACCATGAGTTACATACAAAACAATACTACTAACCTATCCCACTGGTACCCTGCCAGGGAATTATTTTCTAGTAGGAGATGTTACATTTATGCTGATTCAAACACATCTGGAAGTTTCTTATATATTTGAGGCTTTCTGGCAGTGACATCTAGTACTTGACAGATGGGCAGTTCTGGATCACATAGTTGCTAGAACAGTGTCCCCTCCCTTCTTCCTGGCTGCATGGGCATTGCTTCATTAGCTGTCATCTCCTTTCAGGGTACCTTTATTTTGAACAATGGCAAGCATTTGGGACATGATTAACTGTGGTTGTAGGATTAGGGATAAAGAATTGAGGTGTTCCGTGAGTTGGTAAGGAGGGCCCATTGGAGTATACATACCCTGGTCTCTCATACTAATAAGGATGTATGCAACAAGGCACTGGCATTTCTTCTAACCCTAGTATCTTAGTGACATCAGTTTAATTTCTGCTCCAGCTAGGTAACAGAAGATGTGGGAATGGAAGAAAATGGAAGAAACCCAGAGAGAGAAATAAAAGGATATAAGCTATGGTGCATGTAAAACCTTCAGAAGAGAATATAGTTTTAGTCTTTTATCATGATTTAAAATAATAACGTTTACTATTTACCAAGAATGCAAATTACCATGGCTGAAATTTTGTGGGAAATAAATTTGTATGCAGAACAATGCAAAGATATTCAAGCACCAACATAAATAGTCAAATTCATGGGGACAGGCAGGTAAAATGGGGAGTCAGTAGAGGTAGCATAGTGACAATATCACCAGGATGAATACTATTAAAAGTGTTTGATTTTATTTACCATATTGATTTTTAAAATTGTCATTTCTACTATGGCAGAAAAATCCACCCTTGAATGACATTTCACAACTTATGGAACTGATTTAGTATCCAAATTTAACCCCTGTATCTTCTAGTTCCAATACCTTCTTTCCCTTTGGGGAATGGTTTGTAGTGCTATGGGTATGTTCATTTGCCCATAATCCCTTGCCACACTCTCAATTGCAGGTAAGACATGCACTGCAACTTAGAACTATGAAGCAATCTAACTGGTCCCAGTTACATGCTTTAAATCAGGTAAATATACACAGATATGATCAGATAACACTGACATATTGAATATTTGGGACATCTGAGTCATTAATGGAGATTCCCTATTCCACTAATGCATTCTAAAAAAATAAGACTTATTGTCTAAATAAAAGTAGGCTATCAAAATAGAGATTATAATCATCTATTGAAAATTTCATGATCAGTATACTATTAAGTGGCATGTGTTCACTGCAAAGCTGACAAATGCACCCTTTCAATACATGATCAAGATCTTCATGTTTGGCTTTGTGCAGTGATTTTTTTTTCTTTTTTTTCTTGTTAACTTCTGTTCATCACTTTCAGTATAGAACTTAACAGTTTATCCTCTGTTTATTCAGGTAGAATGTGGAGGTCATTCCAACTCCATATTCTTCTGTAAGACTTTTCACACTTACACTGCTATCCAGTTTCTCCAACAGCTTGACTTGCTCTGCAATAAACATAAATGCTTCTTCTTTTTCTTACCACTATTATCATAGGGATATCTGCAGATATTTTTGACATTTTCAACATCTTGATACCACAGAGCAGAGAATAAGCAAAAAAAAAAAAAAAAAAAAAGAATAATGCACATAGGTCTTGGTCCCATGGGAACCTTGTGGGGAACCTACCATAAGCAAGTCCAGCCTACACACATGCCATTCTACACACATGCCATTTGATTACCCTTTGTGGGCATGCTTGCATGGAAGAATATGGGTGTATGCTGAAAGGATATATCAGCTGAAAAGGACTGGGAAGGTCTTTTGTCCCTTGGGACACTGAGTAACTATGTGGTGTGCACCTGTGTTTTTGACTGTGAATGATTATATGAAGTTAGGTGTGGAATTTTCATTTCTGGTGTCACATCCACACTCAAAGTTTTGGATATTGGAACATTTTGGACTTCAAATTTTTGGATTAGGAATAATCAACTTGTATATAATATTTGACCAACTTTGACCAATATATATGTATTAGCATGTCTCTTTTAGACTTCATGTATATTTTAGCACATTTTAGCAGAGTCAAGAGCATACTGTACATAGAGTGCTATATCCTAGTTTTTGATTACCTTTTACTTTTAAACAAGTCCTTATATCATTAAAAGTCTCAAAACATAATTTTATGCTTATATACTATTGCAATTATATTTGTCCACTATGATTTATTTAATAGTCATAGGATTTTTTCTAACACTTCATTGTTTTAAATAACACTATCCTATATATCTTCCTTCTTTTCTTTATTTGCTCATTCATCAGATTTATATTAAACGGTTTTTCTCGGTCAGGTACTGTGTACCAGCCACTATGCTAGGCCTTGAAGTTATCAAAGTCAGTAAGTGGAGAAGATAGGCTATAAAAACAAATAATTATGATAAAGTATAATAAATGCTAATATAAAATATTAATATAAATATGTGTTTATATTTCTGATCACTAACTAAGGTTATATTATAGAAAGGGAATTATTGGGCCAATGTGGATAAGAATTTTGAAGGCTATAGGTATGTGGTACCAAACTGCTCTCCAGAATTATTCCATTAATTTATGAACACATAGGCAATGTGTTAATATATTTCTCACCACTATCAGCATATTATTAATATTCTATAAATGCTTGCTAATTTGGTAAGTAGAAATGATATTTTATAATTGACCTATATCACATTTCCTTTGTTACTGGCAAAGCTAAACTTTTTCATATACTAATCAGCTTTTTCTATGTCTTTCTTTTGTGAACCGTTAGTCCACTTTCTTTGCATATTATCTCACTGAAGCATTAGTGTTTTTATTATAATTATGTTTGTTTTCTTTATTAATTTATTAACCTTTTTGTGATGTAGTTTTAGTCAATATTCACTCTCATTGTGCGTGCACTTCAATTTATATTTTTGACATCCATTAAATTTTAAAATTTTAAATGGTTAATTTAATATTTAATTGTATGATTTTTCCCATATATAATTATATATTTATATTTGTAAATATATATTTGTAAATGTATATAATTATATATATATTTACAAACATTAGGTTGAAGGACATATTTTAAATGCTTTTCTTTCATGTATATTTTTTTCAGTTGTAAAAAGATGGCTACTCATTTAGGCCTCTGTAAGATATAGAAGGCTTATTTATAAGTTAGCAAGATAAAGAGGGCTTAATGATAAAAATTAGTACTGGAATAAATCAACATAGACATCAGGATTTCAGGAAGCTCTAGCAATCTTTTCACGATCTTCCCCTGGTAGAATCTTATTTATCTCTAGGTATTAGTTCCCCCTTATAACTTTGACTCATCATAGTCCCTCATGGCTTACTTAGATTTAATTCGGTCTTGTTCTCTTTACATATACTTTTAATATCAGATCCTATTGCTAACTGGCCATGGGCCTATGTTTCTCTATTTAGATTTCAAAGAGTATGGTCATGTTAATCTTTATATACAAGGCCTCAGTGCAGATTCTTGGTCAACATGTGGATTTGCTGTCCATTAGTTGGAATCCTCTCTTTGGGTGACTGGCTGGAGCAAGAAGGAAAGAAGTGGTGGTGTCAATGAGTCAAACTGAACAACAGTTGTCATTGGCTGGCCAGTATCTCTCAGAATGAAATATGGATATTGGAGTCCTATGACTGACCTTGCTGTGAAAAAGCTTTTGCAGGTAAGAATGTAATTAGGCATTCGGGAGCTTATAGTACTAACCTTAGCTCTGCTGCCAAGTAGCTCTGGATCCTCATACTAATGTCTTAACCTCCCTTAAAGCATAGTTGGCTCAGCTGACGAGTGTGATGGTTTTGTAGTCTTTAAGGTCCATTCCAATACCAAAATGTCTACAATTCTTATATGTAATATTTGATGATTTAACAAAGAGGTAAGGTAGTTCTCTCTGCTCTGTAAAGCTTCTGGCTTTGATGAGTAATCAGAGAGTATTACCATCACTTAGCTGTGAACTAAATGAAGTAATGTATTTCAGAACACTTAAGACCGGATGTATTTTAAAGAGCTAACATCCAAGAGAAACATGTGCAGAGTTGACAGTCCTTGGTTGATTACAAGGCAGTTTAGTTAATAATGTTGTATGAGCAACCTATTTTTATTTTAGTTATTTCTTTTGAACTCAATACTAAAATTGTCTAACTTGCAAACACCATCTTAAATTAAAAAATTAATAATGTCAACAGAAAACCTTTTAAGGGCCAGGTTGTCATTTGAGGTTATTAATGCTAGCTTTACATAAAAACAACTTCCTAATTTCACTAACTTAGCAAAATTACTGTTCATTTATGGGTAATACCACAGTTTATATATTTAGTGGATGGCCTTTTGCATGACGGTTGAGGAATCCTGGCTTTTTTCATGTCGTGACACTGCTGTCTCCTAGGCCTCCTTCAAATTCCCACATAGGCTTCTTTGCTTTTAATTGGCAATAGGCAAACAGCAAGTGAAGGGGGACTCTTGGCCAGTCCTGGAAGAAGATATGAAATACTTCCACTCCTATTCTTTGACAGAGCACAGGAATATGGCCCTGTCCAAATTACAAGGGAGGCTGGAATATGTAATCTTCCAGTGTGGCAAGAGGAGGATGCAGGGTTGCTAACATCTACACAGTCTTTGCCATAATTGGCAAAATGTGAAATATATACTAAAATGAAAAATCAAGGAACCAAATAAAATGAAATTTCTATTTTATCTGACTGAATCAATAATAGTTAAATTGTCAAAACAAATTTTCATATAGAAATACAACAATTAAGATAGTTTTGGGTAAGTTATTAATCACAAAAAAGTCAAGAAAGTTTATATCAAATAATTACACTTAGCAGCAGATTTTGGTGTTATTTTTCCCAAAGTAAATTATTTTTTCATTTATTCTTTACAACTGAATTTTCAGTTTCAGGCAAATTAAGGTAACAAATGGCTCAGTAGAACACTAAGAATTTTTACATAATATTACTTTTGTACACAGATATCAGTCACATTTTCAAAGATTCTTTTCTTTGTTTCACATAAGAAACCTAACAATAAACTATTTCTTTTATCTTCTAGCTTCATTGAAAGGACCACACTAAATGAATCATGCCATTCCTCAAGTCTGATTTTCCCCTTTTCTTCTCCTTATACTCATCTTCCATTTACTCTCCTGTATAAACTAGTCTTCCTTGTTTCTATTTTCCTCTTCTGCCTTTATGAATATTTTGAAGATTTTCAGTAAACTCAGTAACATCTTTTCCTTCAGATATATTTCTGTTCCCAGTACTGTTGTGACGTTACTATCAGTTATACTTACCCAATAATTCAGAGTATATTGAAAACTAGAACTTTCATTAGTGTTAATTAGACAACCTATACACATTCTTTCATGCACAGAAAATATTGTTGCTTGAACACAGGAGTACGTTCTAAACAGATTCAGTTGTGTCATGTTCTGCCATGTTAACCAACAACAACAACAAAAATGACTAAAATTCTACTAATTTGAAATGATTTTGATTTTTTACAGTGTTTTATTTTCTGACTGACAGACCAATATATGTATTAAATTCCTTTGTATTCTGAGATACAACTGTTTGGGTTCTGAAGACAACATTCTTTTACTTCAAATGCTTGACAAAGTGCTTTCCTTGAGCTGGATAGCCTAGAAATAGTAGCTTGTATCTCTTTTTTCTTCAGATACAACCATCACCTTGTTTCAAAAGTAAAATATAAAGCTGCTTTTCCGTCAGCATGGTTAGAAATTAATTTACCGATAGATAGTCTTGCTTAAGTTCTCCTCATTCTGTCACAATAAATCATCAACTATTTTAAAGAATGTTGCTATTCAAATATTTTAAAAATAATAATGGTTGTTATGGATACTGCTAAGTGCTCTACATTGTGGAATAGTGTATTATTGTGAGACTATCAACCTTTAACCCTATTAAGACTCTATTTGGAAAAAATATTATAAAATTTGCATTTCAATATGAGTTGTAAAATTCTGGATAATATAATCAAATAGTTTATAATGGAGTAATTTTTAATTGAACTTTTTTTTTTTTTTTTTTTTTTTTTTTTTTGAGACAGAGTCTCACTCTGTTGCTCAGGCTGGAGTGCAGTGGCAAGATCTCAGCTCACTGCCAACCTCTGCTTCCTGAGTTCAAGTGATTCGCCTGCCTCAGCATCTCCAGTAGCTGGGACTACAGGCACATACCACCACACCTGGCTAATTTTTTTGTATTTTTAGTACAGACGGGGTTTCGCCATGTTGGCCGGGCTGTTCTTGAACTCTTTATCTCAGGTGATCCACCTGCCTTGTCCTCCCAAAGTGCTGGGATTGCAGGCATGAGACATCATGCCCAGCCTTGAATTGAACTTTTGGTGAAAGAAAATATCGGTATAAAATTTACAAAGTTTTGTTATAACAATAAATAAATCCACTGGCTTATTCTCTCTTCAATTTAAAATCAGTGATGTAATGATTTTTACAAAGGACTCACACTAAATGAACACCAACTAAGAAGCATTGTTTATCATGCCTATGAGATCACAGGCAATAATATACACATTGCCACCATATTGTTATATATAGTATGTATAAATAAGTATGGACAGCCATATGATGAAATGCTAATTAACCAATAAATAATAATTGGTAAATTGGCTTGCTAATGTGGGAAATATACAATATATCTGTAATATAGGCAGTAATTACAGGTGATTATTTCTTTGTGGTTTTCTGTATTTTCATGATTTCTGTTTTAACTATGTCACATGTTTGTAATAACACAAAATGATAAGTGTAGTTGGAAAACATACCTGGTCACAGAAATGGTATAAATGTAAATAAGTATAATACTTTAAAGAGCTACAGATCTATTAAAGTGTACTGTTTCAGAGACTTTAGGCTAAGTGCTAGGGATGCATTATCCCTAGCCTCAAGAAGCCTGTTGATTTGTAGATAAAACGTTAGGGTAATTCAAAGAAGGACAGATTATTTTTGTTAGTATCCCAGACACCAGGTTCTTTTGAAACCAGAAAGCCTGGAAGGTCATAATACACTTAAAAAACCTCAACTCCCTGTAAATGACATCAAAGAGGCATCTGAAAAGTATTATAACTGGAGAAAAAGACTCAATTTGAGAATTTAGAAAATGATTAGACCAATAGAAAACCCATTTTTCTGTATTATAAATATAATGCTTGAAGAAGAAAATGAGGCAACTGGTACTATTTCAAAGACTTGTTTTAAATAATGGAAGTTTATAGTTAATAAATATTGATTTTCTCCTACACTTTAATGTAGTGTATTCTCTTGGATATAGACCATTCATTATAGGGCATGTTCCCATGTTTCCAATTTCATTAGAAGCAAAGAGGACTTCCTGTGTTCTATGGCTGTACCAGGTCAAGGTGGTAGAGGCTGGAGCAGTGTTAGCTGTCATTGTTCTCCCTTGGTGGTGATGTAGACTAGATGAAGGTTTCTTCTTTAGTGGCCACTGGAAGGCTGGGAATGTGAATGAAGGATGTCAACTTTTGGTGCAATAGTAGAATATTAACTTGGAATTTCTAAGTTTTTAAAACAAAATCAGTTTTCACAGAAGAGTAAAAGGGGGTATATAGCTCATCCCCTGTTATTCTAATTTATTATCCAGCTGGCAGGGATTTGTGTAAAATTATAATTTTATAGTTTCATGAAGACCTAGAAACTTCTATTTCCTGCCTAAAAATAGACTTCTTCATATCTTCTATGGCAAAAGTTTTTAAACATGGCAATTAAACATCAATTAAAGTGATTCAAGATTGCAAAATGACTGACTTAAAAACAATATTAGCGCATACAACTGGGATGCTAGCTTACCCAAAGACAGAGCCATGGCATCTATGATTTTGAAGTTCAGTGATTCAATAAAATAGATTTCATTTACTTGGTAATTTCAAAAGTTTTAATTGTTTTGATGTTTATAGACTTTTACAATATTTTGTTGCTTCTCTCAGTGATATGACCTGAATTTATCTTTTTCATGTAGATGCATAATCAATTTAATTTCCAGATGAAAATGGATAGTCTTTTGGATTTTCCGCCTAACATACAGGTTGGTAAAATTTCTGTCGGAGCATATGAGGATCAATATAAACTTCTAAGTGTTGTAGTGTGAATAAGAAATGACTCACTTGCTTTTAAACTAAACTCTTTGTAATTGGACTTTTTCTCTATGTTTTTTAAGGACTACAGTGAACCACCCAATAATGGTGCTTCAATATGAGCTTCATATAGGTTATAGTTTTCAGAAGGGATAGTAATATATGGTTGGAGATAGAAAGAAAAGGACTTGCCAAATTATACCAAAAGCTCTGTGTTTCTAGCAGAAAAAAAGGAAAGAAAAAGTTACCACAAAAAATAAATTGGAACATGTGATGGTAGTTGGTCAAAAATTTAACAGTAGCACAGACATGGTATGAGAAAACACTTATGAGTAATTGGGTGTTCAAACATTTGGCTAAAGATCAACATAGAGAAGCAGTCTGATTAGACGTTTTGCTATCAGTATGACAGCAAACAAATGTTCTTACCAAACACTCTTTTTAGCATTGTAGAATTGATATATCCTATATTGTCCATTTTAGGTTACATTTACTATGTGTATTTGAGAGAGAGAGAGAGTGTGTGTGTGTGTGTGTGTGTGTGTGTGTGTGTGTGTGTGTGTATTGTAAGGTAGATTATATAGATAGATGGATAGTTAGATAAATAAATAGATCAATAGATAAATAGATAAAAAATCAGGCTGTGAAGTTGACGACATTGAGACAGGACTCCAGCACACTGGTCTGGGCAATGATTTCTTGAGTAAGACCTCAACAGTGCAGGCAGCCCAGGCAAAAATGGACAAATGGGATCACATCAAGCTAAAAATCTTCTACACAGCAAAGGAAATGATCAATAAGCAAAGAGACAACTTACAGAGTCGGAGAAAATATTTGCAAACTACCCATCTGGAAAAGAATTAATAATCAGAATATATAAGGAACTCAAACAAATCAATAATGATAAAAACAAATAATATGATTAAAAAATGAGCAAAAGATCTGAATAGACATTTCTCAAAATGAGCCATAAGTGTTTTCCTTTTTCTCATTGAACATTTTTTCATGATAAACATATCGGGAAATGGTGAACAGGTATATGAAAAAATGCTCAACATCATTAGTCATCAGATGAAAATCAAAACTGCAATAAAATATCATCTCATATTGGTTAAAATGGCTTTTATTAATAGACAAAAAATAATGAATGCTGGCAAGTCAGGGGACCTCTAGTGATCTAGTGTTCAGTAGCATAAGAGGGCAACTATAGTCAACAATAATTTATTGCATATTTTAAGGTAACTAAACTAGTGGATTTGGAATATTTTTAACTCAAAGAAATGATAGCATTTTTCTATCACCTCTAGCTTGAGGTGATGGATATATCAGTTACCCAGATTTGATCATTACACATTGTATGCTTACATCAAAATACTACATGTACCCCATAAATATGTATAACTATTATGTATTTATAACAATTCAATATTTTTTAAGTTAAAAATATTTTTTATATTTAAGACTAAGCAGAATAACTATCATTTTTCTGGGTTTGTTGGAGGGTCTCCCTGAATCAAATGATATTCCTAATTTTTTAGGTTCTAAAAATGTATGTCTTAGTGATTTATTTCTCAGACCTAATATTCTTTTTTCCTAGAAATTTCACACCTCACTGTAAATCAATTTACTGTTAAGTTTTTTCTGCTTTGCACATCCAGTTAATTCTCATGAAGTGCCCTTTCCCTTACCCCTGTCTCCCATACCCAATGTTTCTAGACCTGATTCAAATGTGTTTTTCAATTCAAAACCTTCCCTGAACTATCTAAATGAAGTTGATAACTTACTTCTTTGATTGTGTTTATACAGAGTATTTAACCCTAATTATTGTGTTCGTCACATTAAATTGCATTTATTTTGTACCTTTCTCTCCGTTAGACTGTGAATTAAGGATATACCTTCTGCCTTATGTGTCTTGATAACTCTAGCATCTGGTATTTGGTCTTACAAATTGTTCATTGAATGAATACACGATAAAATGACTTCGTGTTGGCAGTGAAGGGGGAAGCTTTGAACCCTGAATGTCTGAGGGAGAATTCAAGGGGAGCGAGTTGAAGGAGAAAGATACCACTGTGTACACTACTGGGGTCCGTGCTGGGGGTGGTGGAGAATGAACAGACACAAAAGACAAAGACAAACAGAGAACATGGCGGCCGCGCTCAGAGCCTCCGCCTCACTTTATTTATACTCCATAAACCCCATGTCAGCAGAAAGAACACAATGCAAAACAAACTTTCTTTACCCAGATGTAACCTTCTACTCAGTTCCTTGTCTCTATGCTCTTCCTTATCTGCCCGCTTTCTTGGCGCCTACGGGAGTTCATTAAAAGTTCAATTGGAGATACTGTCCTTGAGCCCTATCTATTCTCAGCATACTGTTTTCAAAGGCCCCTGCATTTCCCCCTTTTTGTTTTGCCTCAGTCCTAAAAGGGTAGCCCATATTTGTTCCTGTGTTTTCTTTTGTTTTTGGAGGCGACGGAGGGAGCATCGAATCACCAAGAGAAGTAGACCCAATCCGAGTGCCCAAAGCAATATACTTCCAGAGATTGTAGAAATCCATGTTTTCATCTGGGTCCATGGGTTAAGGGCAGCAAGGCGTTGACCCAGCTCCTGCAGGGTTGCAGTTCCGAACAACACATGTAATTGTTGTCGAAATGCTTCGGAAATGTTCTGAGTGAGCTCTTGGATGTCCAAACTAATATTTTTATGGCCTACTAATAATTTTCGGATTTCGGTCCAATTCTAAGAGATATTAAAAGGCACAGGCATTACACAAAATTGAGTGGAGTTCCAATCACATTGTAATGTTATCCGAGTACTGAGGACAGTGAGCTGATCTCCAAGCCATGTCAATGCTTGCTCCATGTTGTCCAATCTTTCAGCAAGTTGAGAATCAATGTTTCGTTGTTGAAGCCATAACCGGTGAGATTGTTCGTGCCATTGCTGCACAAATTCAGCATTTTGTATGCTTTGATGAAGAGCGAGCCCTGCTACGGCCGCAGTGGAGGCGATGGCGACAAGGCTCATCACCAAGACAATTATAAGTCCAAGGGCACGGCAGGTTCGCTGGAGAGAAGTCCAAATATAAGTCTCAAGAGGTGATGCCCCCCACGGTCACGTAAGGTTAACAGGTAGCCAAATTTCCTAATGAGCCCTGAGGATACAAATATCCCCAGTAAAGTTGTGCCACCAGGAATGATTGAGGCAAGACAAAAATGTACACATATCTGTACAATTAACAATCCCCGTATCATTATCCCATGTCAAATTCCCCACTAATAATAGGTAGGGCTTACGGACACAAGCAATAATATATCGGGAGGTATTCCGATATAACTGAATATGAAAGGAGTTATTCGGGTTAGAAAGATTAAGGGACATATTCCCCACAAAAGTGCTAATGGCATCGCCTGCAGCTAACAACTTCCAAAGATGACTCTGTACTTGTAAAGAGTGTCTAAGATGAGGCATAGGTGGTGACAGGCCTCCTTCACGCCATACCAAGATTTCATTACCATTAGCGGCAATACTTTTATTTACCCGGTGCCATTTCAAAGGTATGTGACTAAATTTTGTTTGAAAATCACCGTGCACACTCCAATCAGTTATTTGCATCCCATTGTATTCTAATAAAATCCGGGGTTTAGTTCCCCGACATTGTTGCCACTCCAGCACCTCAATATTAGGGGAAACCTCTGGGATAGGACAAAAAGGTAAAGAACTAGGAATAGTCTCATTACTATATACAGTATGATTATACTGAAAGCTTCTAGTTACAATAATAACAGTATTAGCAGCCACATGACTATGATTATAGCGAACAGCCCAGGCTTCATGCAATTTTCGGAGACAATGAGGACTATTTCCCATGCATATTGGAAGTCCTTCCACTCCAAATTGGTATGTGTTGTTTATGATTCCCATTTTCCATTCTATGTTGTCCTTGTCTATATAGGGGGACGGCATCCAAGTAGTGTCATTGGTGAAAACCTTAATTTCCGCCTCCCCCCAGGTGACTCCCTGATACAAGGGTGGAAAGGGAATATAAGTCCAATATTCATACAAAGCCTCACTAAGGGAAATAAGTCCCCCGCCGAGGCACATCCAACAAAGGAAGAAATGCATGCTGAATCCAGTTTTCTTTTCAACAGGGTTTCGATCGTCTTGTAGGAAACCACTCAGGTCCGCTACCTGTAAGGACAAGAGCATAGCCCCGTCCCTGTTTTAGAACTTGCCCTTGAACATACTTACCTTCTTCATTAGGCTATCAAACCCTTAAATTGTCAGCGGGGACTATCACCGAGGGAGGTGAGGAAAGATGGGTTACGGCAGCGGAGTCTTGCAATTGTCTCCATTGATTCAAAAAATTTAAGGTAAAAACAACCTTCAGAATCTGGTTTCTGGGGGACTCATTTCCCCCCTTTTTTTTTTGCAGTTGAGTTTTTAAGGTTAAATTTGCACGCTCAATGATGGCTTGACCTTGACTGTTGCCCGGGATACCGGTGATATGTTGAATATTGTATTGCTGTAAGAAAACTTGTAATTTACGAGAGACATAGGCAGGTGCATTATCAGTTTTAAGTATAAGAGGAATGCCCATGATGGCGAAACAAGCTAAGAGATGTGTAATAACAGAATCAGCTTTCTCAGATGGCAACGGAGTGGCCCATTGAAAATGAGAAAAGGTATCAATGGTATGATGAACATACTTTAATTGTCCAAAAGAAGGGACATGTGTGACATCCATTTGCCAAATCTGATTAACTTGAGTACCTCGTGGATTAACCCCAGGATGGAAGGATGGAATGCTCAAAGGAGCACAGGAAGGACAAGCTCAAATAAGAGAACGAGCTTGTTTACGAGTTAAATGAAACCGTCATTGAAGGCCAGAACTATTAGTGTGATGTAGAGCATGTTCTTATTCTGCAGCCTGCAGGTGGCCAATTAAAAGCAAATCAATCTGAGTATTACCATGAACTAATGGTCCAGGAAGTTGAGAATGAGAATGAAGATGAGTGATGAATAAAGGAGTTCGACGTTGGCTCAAAGTAGAGGATAACAAAGAAAAGAGTTTTTGAAGAGAAGAAGTAGCACAAAGAGGTAAAGTGGTCTGAGAAATATAAGAAGTAACATAAATGGCGTATTGAGAATCACTAACAATATTACAACTAGTAGTAGGGAAATCAAGTAAGACCATGAGAATAGCAAACAATTCTCCCTGTTGCACCGAGGGATAAGGATAAACTGTAACTCGAGATTGATGAACACTCCAATATCCAGCCTTACCATTGCTACTAGCATCAGTAAAAAAGGTAGGACCTTGAACAGGAAATACAGAAATTGGTGAGAAAGGCAACACAGAATGTTGCCTAAAAAATGAAAAGATTGGAGACTTAGGATATTGGGTAGAAAATTGTCCAACAAATGAAGCGCAAGCAACTTGCCAAGAATCAGAAGTTGCAAGAAGATAAGTGATCTGACTATGAGTGAATTGAGAAATAATTAAGGAAGGATCTCCTCCCCAAAGTTGTCAACAACGATGCCGTCCTTTGATGATCAGTTCAGCTAAACGGTCGATATAAGTAGTCAAGCGTTTAGATGTTTTATTGGACAAAAACATCCATTCTAGCGGCCGATTGGTTTGATGAATCCTTCCTGTAGGAGAATGTAAAGTATGAAATAAACAAAGGGAAAGGGGAACGTCGGGAAGGATATAATGTAAATGGGCCTTTTGAAGTTGCTCTTCTACAAGCTGGAGTTCCTGTAAAGCCAAAGGAGTTAAATGACGTGAGCTGTCCAAGTGACTGTCTCCTTCTAGAATAGAAAAAAGATGTTGTAACTGATATGTTGGTATTCCTAAAACAGGACGCATCCAATTAATGTCTCCTAAAAGCTTTTGAAAATCATTTAATGTTTTTAAATGATCACGTCGAATTTGAATTTTTTGGGGTCGAATATTTCGTGCTCCCAAGGTATAACCTAAATATTGAATAGGAAAATCCACTTGAATTTTTTCTGGGGCAATATTAAGTGAGTAGAAAGAAAGCTGAGTTTGTAATGATGCAAAAGCATCTTGCTGCTTGTCTCTGGTGGGTGCAGCAAGAAGAATGTCATCCATATAATGATATAAAAGAACAGAAGGATGACGCTTTTGAACAGGATCCAAGGCCCGATGGACAAATTCTTGACACAAGGTAGGGCTGTTTAACATACCTTGAGGTAAAACTTTCCATTGTTATCGAGAAAGTGGCTGAGAATTATTAAAAACAGGGACAGAGAAGGCAAAACGCTCACAATCCTTTTGATCCAAAGGAATAGAAAAAAAACAATCCTTTAAATCAGTAACCATGAGCACCCAATCTTGAGGAATCATAGAAGGATTAGGAAGGCCAGGTTGTAAGGATCCCATGGGTTGAATACATGCATTAATAGCACGAAGATCTGTTAATAATCTCCATTTACCATTCTTTTTCTTTATCACAAAAACAGGGGAGTTCCATGGAGAAGTACTAGGTTCTATATGACCTAAGGATAATTGTTCCTGAACTAAGTTTTCCAAGGCCTCAAGCTTCTCACGTGTTAAAGGCCACTGTTCAACCCATACAGGAATATTAGTTTTCCACTTTAAGGGAAGGGCTTGAGGCTGCTGAACAGTGGCTACATGTTTAAAGACTTTTCAAGGGGATTGTAGCCCATGCGGAACATCATATTCTTGGCAGAATTAGAAACATGAGGAATAGAAACAAAAGCTCCAAATTGTTGCAATAAATCTCACCCCCACAAATTTAGGGCAATAGGAACAATATAAAATTGGACTTGGGCCATTTGACCATCCGGCCCTCGACAACTCAAGGATTGAGAACTTTAATACACCTCTGAGGCAGAACCTAATCCAGTAAGAGACACAGCAACAGGCTGTTTAGGCCATTGTAAAGGCCATTGGTTGGAGGCAATAATGGAAACGTCAGCTCCTGTATCAACCAAGCCCTGAAAAATTTGTCCCTCTACTTCGAGAGGAAACAAGGGTTTTTGTTGAGTTACTAAAGTTTCTCAAAAAATATGTTTACCTGTGCTTCCAAAACCTCCGGTTCTTTCTTGCCTCCGTGAAGGAAACTGGAAATAGGGTAGTAAAAGGAGTTGTGCAATCCGTTGCCCCTCTTTAAGGGATATGGGTTTATGAGCCTGTGCCATAATTTGAATTTCCCCTTTATAATCAGAATCTATAACACCCAAATGAACTTGTAAACCCTTTAGAATACTACTACTACGTCCTATAAGCAATCCAACAGTATGTGGAGGTAATGGACCAAAAACACCTGTAGGCAATTTAACAACTCCCATTTCTGGAGTGAGTTCGACGGCCTGCAAAATTGACACATCAGCAGCGGCGCTACCAGAAGTAGCAGAGAAAAGTTGAGTTAGTGAAAATTGGGGGTTAACATTGACTGATTGGCCTGCTGATGCTGGACCCCCGAGCTGATTGGAAATTGCAAATGAAGAGGGCTTGTATTGTTGCTGGGGCCCCAAGCTGAAGGGCCCCTCTGCAAGTTTCCCAATCCAGAGGTTAGAGGGTTACCATATTTGTTCACTTTAGAGTGACATTGATTAGTCCAGTGTCGCCCTTTGCCACAACGACGACAGGGCTCAGTGGGAAGCCTTTTAGATCCTATTTTGGGGGAGTCATTCTTATTAGATAACTTACGACACTCCTTTTTAAAATGACCGGTCTTTCCACATTGAAAGCAAACCCCCTTTTTTCCCATGAGTGCCTTAGATAGAGCTCCAGCAAACAATTGTGCGTTATAGGCAGCCCCTCCCACTCTGGCACAGGATCTAATAAAATCTTCTATTTGTAAGTTTCCAGCAGCCTTTAGAGGGCGCAACAACCTCTGACATTCTTGATTAGCATTCTCGAAAGCTTATGTGGTTATCAGGATTTTGCCTGCTGCCCCATTACCCACAGTCTTCATTACAGCAACTTGGAGCCGAGCAACAAAATCAGGATAAGGTTCATTAGCACCCTGCAAAATCTTAACGAAAGACAAAGCAGTTTTTCCCGATGGTTCTACTTTACACCAAGCTTTTAAAAAAAGTCCTTTAACTTGTGATAATGCTATATCATCGAGCCCAGATTGAGCCGCTACGGTAGCAAACTGACCAGTACCTGTTAATTGCTCCTCTGTTGGTCCTGGAGGATTTCTAGCGGCATTGTGGCGGGCCTGTTCTTTGGCATCTTCCAGCCACCAACTGCGTAACTGGAGCCACTGAGAGCAGTCCAAAACAGCCTTCCCCAAAGTCTCCCAGTCAAGAGGCAAAAACAAATTCTCAGAGGAGAAAGAATCTAAAAGCCCCATGACAAAAGGAGATTGAGGGCCATAATTAGCAACAGCTGCCTTCATTTCTTTAAGGAACTTAAATTGAAGGACATTATACTGCACATTCACACCTCCTTGAGGAAATTGATCATTAGGGCCAAAAGGTTGCCTAGTAATGGGGAACAATTGTAGAGGATCCTCATCCTCTTGAGAATCCAAACCTCAATTACAGCTTTAGCAGTAGAAGCAGGGACAGTAAAAACCATGCCTGAACGAGGCAGCATTTCCACCGGCGGTGGTTGTGGTGGAAAACTAT
This sequence comes from Macaca mulatta, assembly GCF_049350105.2. Taxonomy (NCBI): domain Eukaryota; kingdom Metazoa; phylum Chordata; class Mammalia; order Primates; family Cercopithecidae; genus Macaca; species Macaca mulatta. The sequence goes on along the minus strand of NC_133410.1, from coordinate 114,107,430 downwards.
CCTCCTTCTCCGCCTTGGGTGCTGACGGGGGTGGATGAGCCACGGGAAAAGTAAAAACAGGAGTGGGTGGAGGAGAAGGGTGAGGGGGAGATAACTGCAATTGTAAAATTTGTTGTAACAATTGAACAACGGGCTGAAGCTCCTTTTGAATTTCTGATTCCCTTTCCTGAGACACATCATTATGCAAAGGACCTTCCCCATCAGTTACAGGATTATCTAAAGGAGGGGAAATGGCTATTGGAGACTTCAAAGATTCCTCATCTCCACCCTCCTCTTTTTCAGAGTCTGTCTCTAAGAGCTCCAAAGCCTGAGTAATAGAGGCACAGAGGGCCCACAAAGGTGCCAACATTACATCGCCGCGCTAATGCGCTTGACGAAGGGTCTTAACAACCTGTTGCCAATCTCGTTTATTTAATTGCACTTTAGTTTGATATTGAAACCAATAGCAATGTTGTTCCACATGAGCAAACAATTTCCATAAAGTTCTCTCTTTGGTATCAACTCCAATTGAAAGTAAAAGCCTTTGTAATAATCTTAAATATTCTGAGGCCAAGGACCTGGAATTCCCCATAATGAAAGCTTAAGAAGGTTCCCCTTAACAATATCCGGGCTTTACCCGCTCCTAGGGGGTTCCCCTTCTTGTTCTCCCCTACTCACCCGTGCGAACCCTGCCCGCTGTGCCACTTATTGGGGTCCGTGCCGGGGGTGGTGGAGAATGAACAGACACAAAAGACAAAGACAAACAGAGAACATGGCGGCCGCGCTCAGAGCCTCCGCCTCACTTTATTAATACTCCATAAATCCCATGTCAGCAGAAAGAACACAATGCAAAACAAACTTTCTTTACCCAGATGTAACCTTCTACTCAGTTCCTTGTCTCTATGCTCTTCCTTATCTGCTCGCCTTCTTGGCGCCTACGAGAGTTCATTAAAAGTTCAATTGGAGATACTTTCCTTGAGCCCTATCTATTCTCAGCATACTGTTTTCAAAGGCCCCTGCAGTACACTGAAATGGAATTCACTTATTTAGAGTTTCATTTAGAGCTGACCCTTTGTGCCAGCGACAACCTGAGCTGAGCTTCATGTACCTAAAGCCAGTTCCTGGATTTGCAACTGGGGCTGCTGTTTGCAAAGCCCATGGGAGATTTTGACCCTTAGAGTCCTCTGAAAGCCTTTTCTTAGGAGCTTTTTTGCTTGTTACAACCACCTATTATGATCTATCTCTTGTGGTAATTTCACAGAAGTCTTCACCAAATTGTTTGTTCTATTAATCCTGGAAGAATTTTTTTTTTTTTTCGTGGACAAATAGATGGTTTCAAAATATTGAGGAGCTAAAAGAAATAGTGTTGCATGTAAGAGGAAGAAAATTACATTTTAGACATATAGATCTGAATGGAGAGGTAATTTACAGCACTTCTTCAATTTAATACCAGTCAATGTCAATAGATACAACTGTGCTGTCATATTGGAATGATCAAGGTAAAAGTCTCAAAGTGGATTTAAAAATGCGTATTTGTAAACATATAAAAATAAATCTGACATAATTTTTTTTCTTTTGGAATACTTCATGTGGAATTAAAAACTTACCTGAGAGAGAGAAGTAATTTTAAACCTATTTAAGTTAATTTACAAATGGACTCTGGAAAACTAGAAAGCAGTTCAAGGTGAGTGTTAAGATTGTCCTTCATCCTCAAAGAAGACGTTGTGAAGCTGTGAACTACTTCACAACATTTGTATGAAATAAAGGCACAGAAAGTCTCATGATGCTGTGTCTTACTTATCTATCCCTATTTATTCATAGAAAGCATTAGTTGGGCCCCTTAATTATTTCTTATCTACTTACTGCCTATATAAGTCATATTGAAGAATTTTAGCATTATATTTAGGATTTTTTTATTTGCAATTTAGACAAGTGTATTATTCCACAGAGTAAAATATGTGTGCAAATTTAGTAATAGATTTATGAAAATTGGCCTCCCCAGAAATATAGAAGTTAGGAATTATTGAAAACACTTTTGCCCATGACACTGAGCTAGGTACATAGAATCCTGTGGAAATGAATTAATTCGTAATAGCCAAAAACTGAGTCTTGAAGGAGATACAGCAATAATGTTGATCTTAGTTATAAGGGTAAAATAAGATCACTGGAAAAACCTCTCCCGGTTTTTGACAAATTAATGAGTATGGCTGTCTTCTTCCCCTTAATATAATTCTGTAGATGTGAAACAAATGCTAGTCTGGTTGATTCTGAGAAACAAAAAATGAAATACTGAGTACTCTTAGAAAGACACAAGCTGATTCATCATATATATGGAAGGAAGAACAATTTAGATATGAAAACAACTGGCTGCAAAAACAGCAGGAACTTGGAAAAGAACTTTTAAGTTGTAATTTCTGCCTTTCTTCACATTGCCCTGCGAGAATTATTTCCTACAGTAAGGAGAAAAAACAGTAGCACCAACCCAGCATCAGTGACAAATGGAGGAAACAGCAGAAAGGCACTCCAACCTAGCTGGGTTGGAGGGTGAATAACAACAGGTTCCCAGATATTTTGGGTGGATTCTGATTTTCTCTTCTCCATCTTCCCTATCAGGACTAGTGAGGAGAAAACAAGAGTCCTCAAAGTACATAATTGCTTACTGTGGGGCAGTGAGCACAGAGAGTGATTCTGTACAGATTGCAAAGTTAGAAAATCTCAGACTTGAGGTGGATTCCTTCACCTTATACCAGATAGAAGAGAATTGTGGAACAGAAACTTAAAATAAATATAAATAAAATGTTAAAATAAATATAAGTAAGAATTAAATATTCTCAAAGAGATAAGGGAGAATAATGGAAAAGATGAGTAGAATAATACATTTTGAAAAAATAAAAAATAACTCAATAGGTAAATTAAAATAGAATAAATACAATTGGGTAACAAACTAATAAGTTTGAAGATTAAGTAGAGGAAATTTTTTAAATGTCACAAGAAAAAGATAAAGAAAAAGAAGAAAAAACAAAATTTTGGAGAGAGGAAGGATGGATATATAATTGTTAACCTTCACATTGAAGGTATTCCAGGAAACTATATTTTTAAAAAATGAAAGAGAGGAAATATTTGGAGAAAGAGTGGCCTAATATTTGTAAGAATTAAAAAAGAAAAATATTGCAAAGTTTCACAGTGCCAAACCTTTCACATGATTTAAAAAGACAATACAAACATATTAAAGTGAATTTTAAAACATCAAACATAAAGAAGAGATTATTAAAATTTTCTAATAGAAAACAGAGTATTTATTTAAAAAACAAAAATAACAAGAAATGAAACACTAATATAATTATTGTTAATGTTATATGCATAATAGAGGAGAACAACGTTTTTCAAGAGTCATAACAAAGGGACTTTAAATCTGAAATACTATATGCAACTAACAATAATTTACATGCAAAGGAAACATAATTACATATTCTCAGGCAAACAAGAACTCAAGTTTCATCAAGCAAATGACTCTTGAAAATACTTTCAGGTAGCAAAATAGTAAGTTGAAACTAGAAAAATCTATGAAATATATGAAATATACAGGTAAGAAAACAGCATAGTAAATTTTCTTGTTGCTAAAACAAACTTAAAATCTATAAAAGATCCATAAAGCTCAGAGTTAAAAATGTAGAAAATGCAAACGTGGTGGCAGGGGAGAAGAAAATAAGAGACAAGGTAGAGAGAGAAGATATGAATATGGATAAGCTAAGAAATGGGTAGAAGAAAAAATTAATGTAGATATGCATCATTGTTTTACTGGTAACCAAACAATAAATAAAATACAATATTAACTTTCATATGAGAAGAAGAAACTTCTTGTATGAAATTGAATGGAAAGTATGACAGGCAAATTAAACTAATACACAGAAATATGCAATAAAAAATCAAATATAAAGAAATAAATGAATCCTAGTAACAATTACAATAAATGTAAATGTATTAAACTCACTGACAAAAGACAGAGACCTTCAGAATGGATTAGAAGAAACATTATCCAACAAAATATAAAATACAAAAGAAAACTTCAAAGAAAAGATGATAAAAGTTGAGAATAAAGGTAAAACTTTCAATTAAAAATATTGTTGGATTAGTTTAATACAACAAGTGTCTCACTGAGGACAACTATAAGAAGGGCAAAATTTTGACATTATTTTTATGCACATTGAAGAGTTTATGAGACCAGGCCAAAATTAAAGGGAACCAAGAAAAAAATAAACAAGTATGAAAGCAATTTTGACTATTATCTGGCAAATTGCAACTATGCCTCTTCTTTGAGAATGGTACTTTTTCTATGGGGGTTTTTAATCCACATATACAGAAATCTAGAAGTCCCTGAGAATTTACTCCTTCCACACAGCCCTTGACCAATGTCCCACAGAAGTAGGAGTACAGCAAGTTACCTTCTTTGCCTTGGGCAACTCTGAGGTTAACTTACTCCAACATTCTCCGGCAAGATCAGGCCAAAGCTGTATTTGCAGGACTTTATCTGAGACTGCACCCTGGCATGACTTTCTTCTCTTCCCCCTTCTGCTTTCCATGCTACCTTGCTGATCTCTACAGGGAGTATTGCGTTTCTAAATCACTTGTCCATGAATCCTTGCCTCAGGGTCTGCTTCTGGGAAAACTGACCTAAGATACCATCTCTCATATTGTCCCTTCCTCATTTTTTTCTAGTTTTTTTTTTTTTAATGTAGTACTCCAATGACATGTGTATTAAAAATTTTATGTTATTCTGTATGTATTTTAACTTCTCTTTAATATTTTCCAACTACTTGTGTTTACATGTTACATTATAGACAATTTCTTCAGCACTGAGTCTAGTCATTACATTTCCCATTAACTGTATCTAATTTGCTGTTTACTCATCCATTGAAATTTTTTACTTCAGTTACACATAATCTTATTTCCAGAAGTTCCATTTGGCTCTTTTGCAATATGATTTGCATTTGTATAGTTTTACTCTTTTATAATGTTTTATATATATATATCTTTTATTTATTTAGACAGATTGAAATATAATTTTATATTCTACATCTAAAGTCTTTCTGTCATCTGTTGTTTCTGTTGGACTCTATCAAGTGATTTATTGTGGGTATTATCTTATAAATTTTGACTGTAAATTCATGTTTCTTGGAACTTTATCTGTAGAAATCCTTTGAAGCCTGGATAGAATGTGTATTCCCTCAAAGATAATTTGCCTAGGTTTATCTGAGATCTCTGAAGTAACTACTATTTGGGACCACTTTAAACAGATTGTTGGATTTAGGTTTGTTAGGCCACTAGGTCAATGTGGATTCAGTGTACAAATCAGCATGAGGAGTGTTCTTTGGCTATGAATGTTCAGGGGAGATACTTTGTCTGAATTTAGCACAAAAATCATAGCAAAGAATTTCCCTCTCTTGTGCTGTGGGGTGGATTTATTACTGGTACACACCATACACAGGGTAGAGTCATTTAGGATCCCAGCATTATGTAGGTATGCGCTACTGGATTTATCACTTTGGTGAGCCATAGGCTTTGTCTTCTGTGCCTTCTGTCCTGTGGGACAGAAAAAAAAAATGGAAACTAAGATTTGATAAGATTAACTACATAGTCTAAAGTCAAAATAATTTCAGTGCTTTCTTAACTTTCTAAATAAGAATTTTAATTTAATTTTTGACCTTGAAAAGTTCTGTCCTGAGAGAGCAAGGATATAGTTATTAAATTTAAGAAATATATTTTTACTTAAATATAAAAATATATTTAAGTTACAATATATTTTTAAGTTAAAATATATTTTTATATTTATTTTAATATAAATTTTATATTTTATTTTAATATAAAATATATTTTTATATTTAATTTTACATATTTATTTAATTGATTTTATATTTTTTAAATGTATGTATTAAAACACACATTAAATGTATCAACACATATTTAGATATGTTTAACACATGACATTGGGAAAACACATGTGTGTTTCCCCCAGTGTCAAGTAAAGACCATGTTTCCTGATATGCCATACATTTATTTGTTTGTTTGTTTGTTTATTTATTTATTGGAGAGGTTATGGGGGGTTGTCCATGCATATTAAACATGCTGCTGACTTAAAATTCTATTATCCAGAAAGCAGCATAATTCAGTCTAGTCCATTTAAATTTGATAAAAATTATATGTATTAAACAATAATGAATTGATCAACATCAATGAACAGACTTAACAGGAAAGACAAATGTCAGTTAATACTCTCGCTTTGTGAACAAGTATTTGTATAATTTACCACAATAAATTGTATTCATGGCTTTTTAGTGAAGACTATATAACAGAGAATGCCAGTGAAATCAATAATAACAACAATATTGGAGCCTAGTATCAACTCAGCTATAAGCAAAATAAAGAATGAGTACGGTTGTTATGGAATCAGGAACATATTCAGGGAAAAGTTAGAGGAAATAGCACTAAGTTGTCATACGTTACTTCAAAAAATGAAAAAAAAATTTTACTTTCTTCCTTACATAAGGAGAAGGACTAACAATTTTCCTTAAGGATAAAGGGAAAAAACTTTTCTACCTTTTACCATCTGATCAGGACCTCTCGTTCTAGATGGAATAAAATATACCTCACCCTCGGAATCAATCATTGTGAAAAGAGGAGTTATGGAGGCAAATATAGCTTTAAATGAAATAAAATTGAGTTTATATGAAATTAGTGATAACCACTAATATCTTATAAGTAAGATAATTTTTATTGATTTCTTCAATTTGTTAGTTGAGATTTTAGGATAAGGGATTGTCACAGGTAGGATCATATCACATAAAATGATGAAAGTAATAGACAACAATCCCTGTGAAAAAGCTTTAGAATTCCTCATAGCTGCAATAGAGTCACTGAAAAGGATTTATGGTACTTGTATAGGTAGATGTATTTCCATTTTTCTATTATTTTCTAATATTAATGCTACCAAGCATCATTTTTATTAATACCCATGACTTGCTCTGGGTATTAAAAAATATTTTACTCCTCAAATTACATTGAAAAAGTAATTGTTAATTCACTTTTTTTTCTTTTTTCTTTTTTTCTTTTCTTTTTTTTTTTTTTTTTTTTGAGATGGAGTCTGCCTCTATTGCCCAGGCTGGAATGCAATGGTGTGATCTCAGCTCACTGCAACCTCTGCCTCCCGGGTTGAAGTGATTCTCTTGCCTCAGTCTCCGGAGTAGCTGAGATTACAGGCGTGCACCACCATGCCCAGCTAATTTTTGTATTTTTAGTAGAAATGGGGTTTCACCATGCTGGTCAGGATGGTCTCGAACTCCTGACCTCATGATCTGCCTGCCTTGGTCTCCCAAAGTGCTGGAATTACAGGCATGAGCCACTGTGCCTGGACTAATTCATTTTTAAATAGTCACAAGCACATATAATTGGAAATCAGATCAGCAAGAAATAACCAGTAGACAACAGAGTTGATATAAAGTGCAGATCAACCTACTGCTCTAATTTTTATTCATTCATTCATTCATTCTTTCATTTACTTTTTCATTTATTCTCTTATTCATTTCATACTTTATTATTAACTAGTTTTTATGTATCAGAAACTATGTGGAGCTTATGAGTTTTTATTGTAGTTAAGTACAAAGTTCCCAAGAGCTTTATTAAATATTAAAAGTAACTCAAGGCCCCCCTACTACAAACTTTGTAGATTTTAATTTTTTGAGGGGTTACTACTTATGCATAGAAAACATTGAGACCTAGAGAGTTTAAATGATTTGTCATAGATTGTACAGATAATTAATGGTGTCTCAGCACTAGAAGGCCAATCTTCTTAATTCTACTGAAAGTAGATAATATGATGACTTATATTTATTATGGAAATATTATAATTTATATAAACATGACAGTTCGTATTTACAATGACAATTAACATGAGGTATAAAATATTATGTGTTAGTGTTACACTGTTGTTGCCATTATATTGTATTACATTGTAGATATTCTCTCTCTTGGTGGCTGCATACAAATGAATTATAACTATATTAATAATATTTTTCTTTAAAAAATTTAAAGATGACATTTTTAAGTCCTCTCTCTTGAAATCTGTCATTACACTTGGCTAAAAAGTAGCTACAGATTATTTGTACTGTATCTTTCGACTGTACCAATTGGCAACAATTTTTCTCTTTAAACCCTAATCAATGAAAATAATACTTCTGACTCTCAGTCAATCACAGTTGCTTGTAAATGACCTTTGACTGATAAGTTTAATTGAAAACTGTGGTCAGGAAAGTCTGTCATCAAACATGTCATATAACACAAGATAGTTTGAAAAAAATGCAACGATGCATTCAATCTGTGGCAGTAGATTAGGAAAATTACTGCATATCCAGTGCTGAACAGAAGAAAAAGTAATAGGGTGTTTTCTATTGATGACCTCCTTAAGAACCAACCTGGATCAAATCTACTTGAATTTTAAAATCAGAGGAAATCAAGTGCATTCCATCTCTTTGTAGCTAAACTTCTTAAGTCCCTCACTTTTAGTAGCAGCAGACTGTGTTTTCATTACTTATTCATCCCCGGATGCACTTATAAATATAAAATATCATCATTTGAGTTTGTTATACCATTAGCTTTAAAATTTTATAAACTACTGAACAGGTGACAAATTGAATAAGTTAAGGAGATTTATTGTTGTAAGAAAAATGTATCAGTAGGAAATACCATGGGTAAATAGAAAAACTAAAGATTGTAAAATTTACTGAGTGCATTTGATAAAAAATATAGTTTTCAAGCTTTCAAAATATTAAAGTTGTCTTAATGACTGAAATGTGTTTTTTTTAAATCTTGTGTTTAAAAAAATTCTAGTGAAATTTGTTTCATTTTGTCTCTACAAAAATAGTCATCTCACTTTTATTTTCATGTTTCCATTTGTGGAGTATACTCCATGCACCTCAAACATTTCTGATGAGCATATTTTCTGATCCAGTATATATGTATAGTAGAAGATTTTTTCCTTTTATCATAAGAAACATTATTTTAAGCTTCCCCAAAAATTAATACCTCAGAGGTTCGACAAGGAAGATTTTTACTGAAAAAAAAAAAAAAGTATGAAGAAATCATTATTCTAGATTTACTTTCAACCACCAAGGAAACTTGATGTGGCAGTAAAATAAATCTTGGAAGAAAATATAAGAAAGAAAACAATGCTCAAAGTTAACCAAAAGGACCTTTACAGGTTTAATTCATTGAACAATTATTAATATTAAGCACCTATTTGGTGCCAAGAACTATGAAAATCTCTGCAGAAGAGAACAAGGAAAGATCCTTATCCTCTAACCACTGATAGTCAAATGGGGAATGCAGACATGCTAACGGACATTTACAATATAATCTACTAAATTCCACCAAAGGGCTATCATAAGGTATCATAAGATATAGGAGGGGCATCTAATTTAGCTTCGCAGGATAAATGAAGACTCCTCAGAGAGATTATTGCTAAGACTTGATGGATGAACAAAAGTTAGATTACAGAAAGTTTCAGAACAGGAAGAGTGTTCCCAGCAGAGAAAAGTACTTCTGCAAAAGCTAGGAATCATAATTATGAGAATATAGTGCATCAGCCCACTGTTTAGAAAAGATGATGAGAGGCTAACAAATACAGGCAGGAGGCAGAATTACTCTGCTCCTATTTTGAATCTGTCCTTGCCACTATGAAGAAGTTATCATCAAAATAGAACAGCTAGAAAAACACCATTAACAATGAATTGAAGTCCCAGAAAAAGTAAAAAGAAGAGATGATAGGAAGCCACCCAGACATTCTAAATGAATTCAAGTTTGCAGTCATAGACAAATTACATTCCAAGGTGTCGAAAGGACTTACAGTTGTAATCACAGAATGATTGGCAGTAATCCACAGAAATCACAGAGAAGGGGAGTACTGCTAGAAGATGCGATCTAAGCAAATATCACACCAATTCTCTCAAAGGGTTAAAAGGTAGATTCTGGAAACTATTAGATCAGCAACGTTGATCTTTAATAGCATTTTAGAATGGATTACTTTAACAAGGAATTGAAATCACTTAGAAAATAATGAGACAACCTCTAAGATCCAGTTTGAGTGCACTAAAAGCATTCCTGCCAAATTAGCCTTATTTAATTTTCTGTAGGTTGAGTAGCCTGGGAGATTTTAGAGGGTTGGGAGGTTGCAATATTTGTGTTTAGGCAGGGATTTTGATGAAATCACTCATATGTCCTTGGGAACAAGGGTGGAAATATGACTGAATAATAGTGAATGTAAGCAGATGTGTAAAGCTGATTGAACAACTGCATGTAATTATTAATATGATATTAGCTTGCAGGAAGGTTTCCCACAGTATGTCTCATGGCTTTGTCTTTGGCTTTGTCTTGGTCACATATAAAAATCCAGTCTGGGTGAAGAGGCATCTGTCTGCAAAGGGTAAACTAACGTATTGACTTTTAGAAACATAATTTGAAGTGTTTTAGTAGATAGAACAATGCATAAAAAAACAGAACACGGAGATTGAGGAGCCGAATTAATGTACTGTTTTGGTTTTTGCAAACAGTTCCATAAGAATGCACTTGGTGGGGAGGTTTTAAAAGTTCAACTCAAAAGCAGTATAAACTGAAATTTAAAAAAGCACTTTAGGTACTTCAGTAACCACAAACTCTAACAATTACACCTGCTTTAAAAAAGAAAATGAATTCAAGGTAAGACTATGTTAATAGAAGAACATTTTCAAAATGAAGGAAATGGCCATAAGACTAATTTCTAATATTTCACTGAACTTGAACATTTGTCAGACCCATCCTGAGTGTTACATACAGGTATACATGCATGGTGGACAGAAGCTATGGTTTTTTCCTCAACATCCATTACACCTTCTCTGTTGATACCAGTGATAAGGTTTGAGTGAACTTGACCTCACCCCAGCTTCAACAGTAAGCTATGCTCAGCTAAGGCCAATCAGGAAAATTCCATCTTCCTTTGCACTGTAATTGGTTTAATTAATACAGGCCTAAGCTTATCAGTGTGTGGCATTCCCCTGGTTTTACGGATTGGTTCAGGGGTGGCCAATTGATGTAAATCTCAGTGTTTTCTTTTTTTCAGCAGTTAATGGGTAGCAACCTGCCTTTCTTGCTGAATGAGGCATCATGCAGCACTAATTACTGCTGGCAGGCATCCAACAACCAGGAGGGAAGTCAGGCTGGGGAGAAAGTTAACACTGATTAAAGAGGAGCAGAGCAAACCACAGGAAAATGGACCCAGCGCTCTGATGGAACTATGCCTAAATTACCCTGGAGTTTTTAGTTATTCTTTAAGCCAACTTGAGTTTGATTTTTTTGTCGCCTTTAATTGAGAACATTCTAAGATTCAAGAACAAAATTCTAATAAGATTTTTGTCAAAACAGAGGGAAGTCATGCCATAAAAAGGAAGTTCAGAGGAACTTGGGAGGACAAAATCTTAAGGGTTGTATAAATTGTTCAGTTCAGTCCCATGGAAGAGGGAGCGGATTGTTGCTACTGTTTGAGAATTCAAAACTAGGGCTGTTGCTGCAAAGTTCTGGGAAGACAAATTTTGATTCAACATAAGTCACTGAGAAATACTCTTTTGAGAACATTTCTAATTTTTCGAGGCATTCCATTGTAGAAAGAGTTGTTTGCCAATTACTGGAAGTGCTAAAACAAAGAATAATGAACCATCTGTAAGTTCTATTCAGCCCCGAGATTTCATGGTATTTTGCCATCCTTCATTATTTAAATGTAGGTAAGGCAGTTACTTGTTTAAAAGAGTTTGATTTCTGTCTTGGCCCGCCCCATCTAACCTGAGAGATGTTTTCCTCATCTGAAGAGTGAATGGGTTGGAATACATGGTTTCTAATACTGTTTCTACAGCTCTAAAGTGTTTTGCTACCCAAGAGAAATGGCTGGTAGTATGGAAGTAAGGATCTTGGCCTGCTATTTCTCAAGATAATAGTAAAAACCTAAAATAAGATAATAGTAAAAATCTAAAAATGAAAAATTAGAATAGCAGCTTCAAATTAATCACATTCCTTCTCAAAGTTAGAATGAGGGATTGCCTTGGGAAATGCTACTCAGGTCTAATTCCTGAAGATATTATGTGCATATTTCAGAAATAGAAGGTTCTATTGAGTGAATTATCAAAAATTCAATCACTTAACAAGAATTTATTGAGCAGTTATATTCCCCAGCTTGTGCTAAACACTATGATGAAGAAAATCTTACCTGTCTGGCTTTGTCTAAGGTGGAAAGTATATCATAAGTTTTCAGTATAGAACAGTCTCTGTTATACAGAGGCCACATAACATCTTCCTTATCTTTTGCTTTTAGTACTAAATTCAGGATATTGCCAAGGTTCTCTGTATAGAAAAGAAAAGAAAGTGAGAAGAAATAAAAGTATCATTCTAAGTGCTTATTAGTTTGTTTTGAGAGTCCTGGAAACCTTTCTTAAATAGAGGTTATAAATCTATTTCATACTATACATGTATGTAATATTTTACTGAAATAAATGAAAGGTAAATATTTTATATTAATTATGTATTTATTTTTTAGAAAATATAAATAGGCAAAAAGGGGGTTCATAAACCTTCTGAGTGTCTATCTAATAAATTCCCATTATATGTTCATTACTGTGCGAGTGCCATGGAGCCTGTGTGAAATGCAGTTCCTGCCTCCTAGGAGGTAATGCTGGAAAAACCAAGATAAAATGAATGAGCTTTTGAATACTTTTGTGGACATGTGTTGATCTATGTGGAACATGCCATGAGTGCTACAGGACCATAGAGGGGAGAAGAAAAAAAAATGCAGATTGGGAAGTTAATATGGAGAGAGTAGGTCTTAGCCTTCAAGGATAGACTGAAACTTAAAAGGAAGCAGAGATGAAAACTGCTGCTTAGGTGACGGGAAAATACTTGAAAATGTTCAGAAGCAACAGATTTTTAAATAGCCATGAAGACACTGACCTTATTAGGCAAAAGAGTTTGTGGGAAACACGGATAGGCATTCTGACATGTCTTAAAAATTAAGCAAATAAATTTACATTGCACAGAATTTTAAGCAGGGAGATCTGGATTGTTTTCGAGCAGAGACTAACATAAGCAATGTTTAGGGAAATGTATATTGGCAGTAAGCATAGCATGAATTGGAGGATCAAGAGGCTTGCTAGGAAGTGATTAAAGTAATCCCTGTGTGAGTGATGATGTCAAGACATGGGTAGTTTCATGTAACAAACCAGCATATGTACTCCCTCAACCTAAAAAAAAAGTTGAAATTATTTTAAAAAGAGCAATTGCAACAAAAAGAAAAGTTGACATATGGGACTTAATTAAACTAAAGTGTTTCTACACAGCAAAAGAAACTATCATCAACAGAGTGAACAGACAACCTACAGAATGGGAGAAAATATTCACAAACTATGAATCCAACAAAGGTCTAATAACTAGAATCTATAAGAAACGTAATGCAACGAGCAAAATCTAATACCCCCTTTAAAAGGTGGGCAAAGAACATGAACAGACAGTTCTCAAAAGAAGACATACAAGCAGACAATAAACACTTTTAAAAATGCTCAGCGTCACTAATGATCAGAGAACTGCAAATCAAAATCCTGATGGTATACTATCTCACACCAGTCAGAATCACCATTATTGAAAGGCCAAAAAATGACAGATGTCGATAAAGCTACAAAGAAAAGGGAATGCACATATACTGTTGGTGGAAAAATAAATTAGTTCAGGCACTGTGGAAAGAAGTTTGAAGATTTCTCACAAACTTAAAATAGAACTACCATTTGACCCAGCAATCCCATTACTGGGTATATACTCAAAGGAAAATAAAACATTCTACCATTAAAACACATGTATTTGTATGTTCATCGCAGCACTATTCACAATAGCAGAGACATGGAATCAACCAAGGTACCTATCAATGGTGGATTCGATAAAGAAAATGTGGCACGTATACACCATGGAATACTAGACAGCCAGAAAAAAGAATGAAACCATGTTCATGGCAGCAATGTGGATGCAGTTGGAGGCCGTTATCCTAACCAAATTAATGCAGGAACAGAACATCAAATACAACATGTTCTCACTTATAAGTGGAAGCTAAACATGGGGTACCTATAGATAGAAAGATGGGAAAAATAGACACTGGGGTCTATTCCACTGACAGGACTAGATAGGTCATCAACACGAAAGTCAACAAAGAAGCATTGGACTTACACTATACCCTACAACAAATGGACTTAACAGATATTTACAGAACATTCTACCCAACAACTGCAGAATATACGTTATTTTCGTCAGCACATGGAACATTCTCCAAGATAGACTATATAATAGGCCATAAAACAAGTCTCAATACATTTTAGAAAACCAAAATTATATAAAATACTTCTCAGACCACAGTGAAAATCAACTTTAAAAGGAATCCACAAAACTATGCAAATACATGGAAATTAAATAACCTGCTCCTGAATGATCACTGGTCAACAATGAAATCCAGATAGAAATTAGAAAATTCTTTGAACAATAATAGTGATACAACCTATCAAAACCTCTGGGATACAGCAAACATGGTGTAAGAGGTAAGTTCATAGCATTAAATGCCTACATCAAAAGGTCTGAAAGAGCACAAATAAACAATCTAACATCACAACTCAAGGAACTAGAGAAACAAGAACAAACCAATCCCAAACCCAGCAAAGAAAAGAAACAACAAAGATCTGAGCAGAACTAAATGAAATTGAAGCAAAAACAATACAAAAGATAAATGAAACAAAAAGCTGCTTCTTTGAAAAGATAAACAAAATTGATAGACCATTAGTGAGATTAGCCAAGAAAAGAAGAGAGAAGATCCAAATAAGCTGAATTAGAAATGAAATGAGAGACATTACAACCAATACTGCAGAAATACAAAAGACCATTCAAGGCTACTATGAACACCTTTACGCACACAAACTAGAAAGCCTAGAGGAGATGGATAAATTCCTGGAAATATACAATCCTCCTAGATTAAACTAGCAAGAAATAGAAACTCTGAACAGACCAATAAAAAGCAGTCAGATGGAAATGGTAACTAAAAAATGCCAAAAAAAAAAAAAAAAAAAAAAAATCCAGGATCAGACGAATTCACAGCTGAATTCTATCAGACATTTAAAAGAGAATTGGTACCAATCCTATTGACACTATTCCAAAAGATAGAGAAAGAGGAAATACTCCTTAAATCATTCTATGAATTTAGTATCACTGTAATACCAAAACCAGGAAAGCACATAACAAAAATAAAACCACAGGCCAATATCCCTGATGAATATGAATATAGATGCAAAAATGCTCAATAAAATATTAGCTAAATGAATCTAACAACATATCAAAAAGATAGTCCATCATGATCAAGTGGGTTTAATACCAGGGATACAGGGATGTTTTAACATATGCAAGTCAATAAATGTGATACATCATATAAACAGAATTAAAAACAAAAATGACATGATCATCTCAATAGACACAGAAAAGACATTTGACAGAATCCAGATCCCTTTATGATTCAAACCCTCAGCAAAATTGGCACGGAAGGTACATACTTCAAGGTAATAAAAGCCATCTATGAAAAACCCACAGTAAGTATTATACTAGATGGGGAAAAGTTGAAAGCATTCCCTCTGAGAACTGGAAAACTGGAAAGGATGCCCACTTTCACCACTTCTATTCAACATAATACTCGAAATCCTAGGCAGAGCAATCAGACAAAAGTAAGAAATAAAGGACATCCAAATCAGTAATGAGGAAGCCAAACTATCGCTGTTTGCCGAAGGATATGATTGTATACCTAGAAAACCCTAAAAACTCATCCCAAAAGCTCCTACAACTGATAAATGAATTCAGTAAAGTTTCAGGATACAAAATTCATGTACACAAATCAGTAGCAATGCTATACACCAATAGTGACCATGCTGAGAATCAAATCAAGGACTTAACCCCTTTTACAATTGCTGTAAAAAATAAAAAATAAAATACTTAGGAATATACCCTACCAAGGAGGTGACAGCCCTCTACACGGAAAACTACAAAACCCTGTTGAAAGAAACAATAGATGACACAAACAATGAACAGACATTTCTCAAAAGAAGACATTCATACAGCCAACAGACACATGAAAAAATGCTCATCATCACTGGCCATCAGAGAAATGCAAATCAAAACCACCATGAGATACCATCTCACACCAGTTAGAATGGCAATCATTAAAAAGTCAGGAAACAACAGGTGCTGGAGAGGATGTGGAGAAATAGGAACACTTTTACACTGTTGGTGGGATTGTAAACTAGTTCAACCATTATGGAAAACAGTATGGCGATTCCTCAAGGATCTAGAACTAGATGTACCATATGACCCAGCCATCCCATTACTGGGTATATACCCAAAGGATTACAAATTATGCTGCTATAAAGACACATGCACACGTATGTTTATTGCAGCACTATTCACAATAGCAAAGACTTGGAATCAACCCAAATGTCCATCAGTGACAGATTGGATTAAGAAAATGTGGCACATATACACCATGGAATACTATGCAGCCATAAAAAAGGATGAGTTTGAGTCCTTTGTAGGGACTTGGATGCAGCTGGAATCCATCATTCTTAGCAAACTATCACAAGAACAGAAAACCAAACACCGCATGTTCTCACTCATAGGTGGGAACTGAACAATGAGATCACTCGGACTCAGGAAGGGGAACATCACACACCGGGGCCTATCATGGGGAGGGGGGAGGGGGGAGGGATTGCATTGGGAGTTATACCTGATGTAAATGACGAGTTGATGGGTGCAGCACAGCAACATGGCACAAGTATACATATGTAACAAACCTGCACGTTATGCACATGTACCCTACAACTTAAAGTATAATAATAATAAATAAATTTAAAAAAAAAAAAAATTAAAAAAAAAAAAAAAAAAAAAAAAAGAAAACACATAGTGGATGTGTAGAATCAATATTGTGAAAGTGACCATATTGCCAAAAGTCATCTACAAATTCAATGCAATTCCAATCAAAATACCATCATCATTCTTCACAGAACTAGAGAAAACTATCTTAAAATTCATGTGAAACCAAAAAGGAGCATACATAACCAAAGCAAGACTAAGCAAAAAGAATAAATCTGGAGGCATCATATTACCTGATTTCAAACTGTACTACAAGGCCATAGTCACGAAACAACATGGTACTGTTATAAAACTAGGCACAAAGACCAATGGAACAGAATAGAGAACCCAGAAATAAACCCAAATACTTATAGCCAACTCATCTTTGAGAAAGCAAACAAAAACATAAAGTGAGGAAAGAACACTCTATTCAACAAATGGTGCTGGGATAATTGGCAAGTCACATGAAGAAGAATAAAACTGGATCCTCATCTTCCACCTTACATAAAAATCAACTCAAGATGGATCAAAGAGTTAAATCCAAGATCTGAAAGCTAAAAATTCTAGAAGATAACATCAGAAAAACCCTTCTAGACATTGACTTAGGCAAAGACTTTACCAAATACCCAAAAGCAAATGCAACAACAACAAAGATAAATAGGTGGGACTTAATTAAACTAAAGGCTGTTGCACAGCAAAAGAAATAATCAGCAGAGTAAAAAGACAACCAACCCACAGACTGGGAGAAAATTTTAGCAAACTATGCATCTGACAAAGGACTAATGTCCAGAATCTACAAGGAGGTCAAACAAATCAGCAAGAAAAAAACAAATCCCATCAAAAAGTGGGCTAAGGACATGAATAAACAATTCTCAAAAAAAGATATATGAATGACCAACAAACATATGAAAAAATGCTCAACATCACTAATTATCAGGGAAATATAAATCAAAACCACAAGGTGATACCACCTTACTCCTGCAAAAATGGCAATAATCAAAAAATAAAAAAAAAAATAGATGTTGGTGTGGATGGAGTGGAAAGGGAACACTATTACACTGCTGGGGGGAATGTAAACTAGTACAACCACTGTGGAAAACAGTATGGTGATTCTTAAAGAACTAATAGTAGGTCTACCATTTGATCCAACAATCCCACTCCTGGGTATCTACCCAGAGGAAAATAAGTCATTATATGAAAAAGACACTTGCATACACATGTTTATAGCAGCACAATTTGCAAAAATATGGAACCAGCCCAAATGCCCATCCATTAACGAGTGGATAAAGAAAATGTGTATGTATATACACCATGGAATACTGCTTAGCCATAAAAAGGAACAAAACAAAGGCATTTGCAGCAACCTGAATGGAACCGCGGACTATTATTCTAAGTGAAGTAACTCTTCACTTTTGAGTGAGAACATGTGATGTTTGGTTTTTGGAATAAAATACCAAACATCATATGTTCTCATAAGTGGGAGCTAAGCTATGAGGATGCAA
The DNA here is from genome assembly GCF_049350105.2 of Macaca mulatta. Lineage (NCBI taxonomy): Eukaryota > Metazoa > Chordata > Mammalia > Primates > Cercopithecidae > Macaca > Macaca mulatta. The sequence goes on along the minus strand of NC_133410.1, from coordinate 114,088,963 downwards.
AGGTATAAGAATGATACAATGGACTTTGTAGGCTTGGGGGGAAGGGTGGGAGGGGCGTGAGGGATACAAGACTTCACACTGGGTATGGTGTACACTAAATCACCACCAAAGAACTTATTCATGTAACCAAACACCACTCATACAAAAAAACCTATTGAAATAAAAAATAAAAACCAAAAATAAATAGAAAAAAAGAATTGGACAGAAAATTGAAATAAATTATTTGATATTGTTTATATCAAACTATCTAGGAGATAAGCAGATAAAAGTTTGCTTAAGTTGCTCTTACATTTAAATGTTTTTTCATCTTTTTGTGTTGGTGATATGCAAACAGTTCCAGCTTTTCTCTTCTGGTTTGTGTTGTCACAAACACTGGACACCAGAGTATAGTTTGTTCTCTCTATAGTATATGTTCTATGTTATGAATGTGTTTTTGGACTATGTATAAGATTAATAATTTAGAAGCTCAATATGCTGAGAAATGCTGAATTCATTATGAGAATCCAATAAGAAAGTGATGATGCTACATCTATTACTTATTTCCACAATCAATCGTGTTGATAGGTGCACAATTACTTTGGGGAAAAGCAAAATAAAACCACAGGGATACATCCTGAGAGAAAAACAGTACTGAAGCTAGAAAAAAAAACCTCAAAAAAATTTGATATAGGTTCATTTGGTTTTCTTTGTTTACATTTTTGTAATACATTGCTGGATTTCTACATAGTAAAGTTAATTATATTGTGAAATTTTTAAAACAATGATTTTGGAAATGGGCTTGGAATACCATCCCTTTTGAAGGGAGGAGAGACAGAGTACAAATTCATGAATGCAGGTAGGTTGGAAGTTTGAAGGTGGAAGGATGAGGATGGTCACTGATTTATATTTGCTCAGACAATATTAGGCAAAATTATCACTTATACAAGATTAAATATGTGATGTTTCAGGTTTGTAGAGAAAGGAAAGTAAGTAAAATTCAGTTATGTTGTAGACTAGGAAAGATAACTGATTAGTAAAAGGTAGAGTTACTAGGTGGTGCTGACGTTTGCTTTTATAAATTTAAAATTATCATGACTTCATTTTCACTTCATGTTCAGCTGCGCAGAATTATGAGTGTAGGTGAAGAGCTAGATTCAACCTGGATTAGAATCCTGTCAAGAAAGAAGGATTGAGAAAGAAAAGGAAAAGGAAAGAGGAGAGTGCAAGGACATGATTGTAATCAGGCATGGAATGCAAGTGAGTGAGGAAGAAACGAAGTATGGTGTGGTAGAACAATCGTAGGAGTGGAGGTGCTAGAGTCTATAAGTGGAAGCATGAAAGGTATTATTTGAGTATTTGAGAGTGGGATTTGGGAGATGGAACAGTTATTGGCAATGACAAGATCAAGAGGACATCCAGGAGAGTGCATGATTGGGGGAATGGCATTAAGGAACCACGAGGCCTACGTGTTGAATTTTCTCCCCATCTATTGAAGTCACCAAGGTTGATCACAGGACCAGTAACAGAGGGAAAAACCATGGTTTCAGAGTGATATGGTTTGACTGTGTCCCTATCCAAATCTCATCTTGAATTTCCAAGTCTTGTGGGAGGGACCTGGTGGTAGGTAACTGAACCATGGGGGCAGGTCTTTCCCATGCTGTTCTCATGATAGTGAATAAGCCTCATGAGATAGGATGGTTTTTAAAAAGGGGAATTTCTCCTGCACAAGCTCTTTTCTCTTGTCTGCCACCATGTGAGATGTGCCTTTCACCTTCCACCATTATTGTGAGGACTCCCCAGCCACGTGGAACTCCAGTAAACCTCTTTGTGTGTGTGTGTGTGTGTGTGTGTGTGTGTGTGTAAATTGCCCAGTCTTGGGTATGTCTTTATCAGCAGCAGGAAAGCAGACTAATACAGTAAATTGGCACCAGTAGAGTGGAGTGCTGCTGAAAAGATGCCCAAAAAAAGGGCGAAGCAACTTTAGATCTGTGTAACAGGCAGAGTTTGGAATAGTTTGGAGGGCTCAGAAGAAGATAGGAAAATGTGGGAAAGTGTAGAACTCCTTAGAAACTTGTTGAATGGCTTTGACCAAAATGCTGATAATGACATGGATAATGAAATCCAGTCTGAGGTGGTCTCAGATGGAAATGAGGAACTTGTTGGGAACTGGAGCAAAGGTGACTCTTATTATGTTATAGCAAAGAAACTGACAGCATTTTGCCCCTGCCCTAGAGATGTGTGGACCTTTGAACTTGAGACAGATGATTTAGGATATTTGGTGGAAGAAATTTCTAAGCAGCAAAGCATTCAAGAGGTAACTTGGGTGTTGTTAAAGGCTTCAGTTTTATAAGGGAAGCAAGGTATAAATATTTGGAAAATTTGCAGCCTGACAATGCGATAGAAAAGAAAATCCCATTTTCTGAGGAGAAATCCAAGCTGGCTGCAGAAATTTGCATAAATAATGAGGAACTGAAAGTTAATCCCAAAGACAGTGGGCAAAATGTCTCCAGGGCATATCAGAGTTCTTCAAGGTAGCCCCTTCCATCATAGGCCTAGAGGCCTAGGAGGCACAAGTGGTTTCGTGGACTGGGCCCATGGTCCCTGTGCTGTCTGCAGCCTAAGGACTTGGTGCCCTGTGCCCTGTGCCCCAGCCGCTCCAGCCATGGCTGAAAGGTGCCAACGTAGAGCTCAGGCTGTGGCTTCAGAGGGTCCAAGCCTCAAGGCTTGACAGCTTCCATGTGGTGTTGAGCCTGCCAGTGCACAGAAGTCAAGAATTGGAGTTTGGGAACCTCCACCTAGATTTCCGAGGATGTATGGAAATGCCTGGATGTCTAGGCACAAGTTTGCTGCAGGGGCAGGGTTCTCAGGGAGAACCTCTGCTAGGACAGTGTGAAAAGGAAATGTGGGGTTGGAGCCCCTACACAGAGTCCCTACTGGGGTAATTCCTAGTAGAGCTGTGAGAAGAAGGCCATCATCCTCCAGACCCCAGAATGGTATATCCACTGACAGTTGCATTGTGTGCCTGCAAAAGCTGCAGACACTCAATGCCAGCCCATGAAAGCAGTCAAGACAGAGGTCATACCCTAACAAACCACAGGGGTGGAACTGCCCAAGACCATGGGAACTCACCTTTTGCATCAGTGTGACCTGGATGTGAGACATGGAGTCAAAGGAAATCATTTTGGAACTTTGAAAGATTTGACTGTCCTGCTGGATTTCAGACTTTCATGGGGCCTGTAGCCCCTTTGTTTTGGCCAATTTCTCCTATTTGGAATGGCTGTATTTACTCAATGCCTATAATCCCATTGTATCTAGGAAGTAACTAACTTGCTTTTGATTTTACAGGCTCATAGGTGGAAGAGACTTGCCTTGTCTCAGATGATATTTTGGACTGTGGACTTTTGAGTTAATGCAGAAATGAGTTAAGACTTTGGGTACTGTTAGGAAGGCATGATTGGTTTTTGAAATGTGAGGACATGTGATTTGGGAGGGGCCAGGAGTGGAATGACATGGTTTGACTGTGTCCCCACCCAGATCTCATCTTGAATTCTCATGTGTTGTGTAAGGGACCTGGTGGGAGGTAACTGAATCATAGCGGCAGGTCTTTCCTGTGCTATCCTCATGGTAGTGAGTAAGTAGTACAAGATCTGATGGTTTTTAAAAAGGGGAGTTTCCCTGCACAAGCTCTCTTCTCTTGTCTGCCACCATGTGAGATGTGCCTTTCACCTTCTGCCATGATTGTGAGGCCTTCCCACCATGTGGAACTATAAGTCCAATAAACCTCTTTCTTTTGTCTTGGGTATGTCTTTATCAGCAGCATGAAAACAGACTAATACACAGAACTAAGATCATCACTGCATCACAGGCCAGCAAGTGATGGGAGGCAAATATGACATAGTTTTTAAGAAGATGAACTCTGGAGCCACACTTCCAGGGTACAAATCCCCACTCTAACACCTCCTAGCTGTTTAACTGTGAATATTTCATCCAATGTCCCAGTACCTCAAGTGCATCAGTAGAATAAGGATAGGAACATATGTAACTCAGTGTTTTTGTGTATATTAAGTCAGATCGGTGCCTGGAACAAGGTAATCATTTTGAGCCCTGCCATGCTTGAATTTTCAGATTGAGTGAACAACAGGCATGTATATGCGAATATTCCAAAATCTGAAAAAATCTGAAATAGGAAACACTTCTGGTCCTTAGGATGAGATAAGGGATGTTCAACCTATGTAAATGTTAGTTGCTGTCAACTGGTAGTGTCATCAGACAGGGGAGTATTTTCAGTGTGTGTATGTGTGTGCATGAGTATGTATTTATTAGGAAGCATATAGAAATTAGCAAGGAAGGGCAAGTACCAGCAAGACATAAGGTATGGTAGAGAAAAGAGCAACCACTTGAGAAGGCTTCAGGGGAAGCTGTGACCTTGGGGAGGGCCAAGTTTCAGTGAGAGCCCAAAGGTAACAAGAATGACCAGAAAAAAGACAGAGATAAAAGGGTTAGCTGCAAGCAGACTATGAGTTTCAAAAGCCACAAAACAAGAATTTAGAGTGGTGTGGAGGGGAGGTAGAACTTGGTCAGATTTAAGGGCATATATAGAACTGTATAGAGATAAGTGTCCTCATCCTGATGGATAACTGGGAGGGCAGCGCTGGTCCTGCTGAGACAGGTAAACTAAAGAGATTAGGTATGAGGACCTTGGTCCTGGTTATCTTTCCTCCTGAGATCACTGTCATGTAGTTTTTCAGAAGATGGACTGTGGAACTTACGAAATATGAACAAAGTTCTTCTGTGGCCTGTGTAGAGTTTAGCAGAGTCACTACCTAACAGGGAAGCCAGACCACTTCTAAGTAAAAGAGGGCAAGTTTATTTATTATTATTAGTGCTAAAATCGAATCCTAACAGCCAATTCAGGTCTCCAAGACTAGGTCAAAGCCTCATTATAAGTTTTCAAAGCACTTAATTTCTTCTTCAAAGCACATATCATAATAGTGATCATATAATAAATTGCATATTTATTTAATGACTATTTCCCCTCACCTCTTTTATTCACTGATAGAGCATCAGAACTTTGCATGTAGTAGTCACTATATCTAATGCATATCTATGTATCTATATCTCTATTTACATATATACCTATATCATCTTTTAGTGGGTGTTATATTAGGGGTTAAGTTGCCAAATAGATTTATTGGCAATGATAATATATAATTTCAAAGGTTTGCTCTCTAAGCCTGGTGCCTCCATGTTACTTATCCATGGTTAATGAAGGCTGTTTTTGGAAGAGCAGCCCAGGAGGAATGGAATTCAGCTCTACAGCTTTCTTACGGGCTTTACTTGCAGCATCTTTATAGACTTTCTTCAGGAGAAAAACAATGGAGACAGCTTGAGAAATGAATCAGTCCGAATTGTTGAAACTTGAGTAACACAGTATTCTTGAGCTAGTATGAATAAGAGTTCGCTTGGGATGTCCTTTTCACAGTTGAATTCAATAGAGATTATTTTTACATTGTCTGGAATTGTTCAGTGGTTATTTCATTTTTCGTTTCTCAACTAGATCATAACTCTCTAGTGACAGGAGGGCGTGTCACTTGGGCTGCAGGCAGCTGAGCCTCGTTTGGCCAAAGCCAAGTGGTTTTTTGTTATACTGTGCGAGCTATGTTTGGGAAAATCAGACTGGCATTATGTAATAATACATAAAAAAGGCCATCTTGTGGTCAGGGTGCTGTGGTTAATGGGTGAGAAAACAAGGTTGCAAACCACTTGCCACCCTTTTAATAGGGCCTCCTTGAATTAATGAGGCCATGTTGTCAGGGCATAGGGGCATAAATGCAGACACCAGTTCATTTATTGCTGCATTCCCCATAGTACATAACTGTCTACAGCAGCTATGGTGTACACTTTAATAATTATTTTACTCAGTGACTGGAAATAGTATATATTTTTTTCACTGTCATACTCTCAGATAGCTGCCGTAGCATTGCTTTTTTGCACATGTAGTAGCACACTTGGTTGGGAAAGCTATCAGGGAACTGCTGAAATGAGGCGGCTTGTGGTCTTCCCCCCGCTCCTTACCCCTAGTTGAATTAATACCCAATTTAACAATTTAAACAAGTGTCTGAGAACCTAGGAGAGAATTTCAGGAAAAGGCAATAGTGCTTTGCAAACAGCTGGGGTCCAGCAAAGTTGAATCAGTGAGCTGAGCAAGAAGAGGGCAACAACACAGATTCAGAGCAAATACAGGAAGGTGGGGAAGAAAGATAGTGGGGGGAGGTAGGGTGGCAGCAAAAGAGTAAGGAATTTGACTTAGCGTCCCCATATTTTCATCCTAGCTTGGTCTGTTATTTGGCTGAAATCTGTGTCCTGAAGCAAACATTTTAGGTGGGGTTGATATTAGGATCCCAGAAAATCTTTACATAGAAGCTGGATTTAAATCCACTCCACTCTCTTATTCCCATCCATTTAATATTGTCACACTTTCTGACACGTTATACGGGCAGGGACTGAAAAGGAAGACTGACCTGCTCTTGGCCTTTTCCTCCCACATCCACTTTTTATCTGCACAAATAGTACATAAACATAATGCTTGAGAATTGCAAAATGTTCAAGGTGATTTTTAAAATATGGCTATCAGATGGAAATATCCAAAAGCATTTTATGTTGTCTTAGTTAGACTCTCGAGTAACTTGTGCTGTGTGATAACATTCTTGACTGTCATTACTCTTGGAACACAATAGCCTTCTTTCTGGTCTCCTTCCTGCCACTTGTACCTCTCTCCACACAGCAACCAGCGACTGGTATGGACTGAAGGTGTGTGTCCCCCCCATTCATATGTTGAAGTCCTAATTCCCAATGGGATAGTATTTGGAGATGGAGACTTTGGGAGTTAATTATAATAAATGAAGTCATAAAGGTGGAGCCTTCATGATGAGATCAGTGTTTTTATAAGAAAACACACCAAAGCGCTCTTGTGCGCTGTCTCCACTGTCTCTTTTTCTGTCTCTCTCTCGTATCTGCCATGAAAAAACACACTGAGAGTGAAGGGATGGCCGTCTGCAACCTGGGAGACAGTCCTCCTCACCAGAATCTGACCATGTTGACACCCTGATCTCAGAATTCCAAGCTTTCAGAATATGAGAAAAATATGTTTCCGGTTACACCACCCAGTTTACAGTTTTATGTTATGGCATCCCAAGCTAACTAGTATAGCCATCTCTCAAAAATGTACATTATATCTGAAACTTTCCTGCTGCAAACCTTTTAAGGACTTCTTATTTCTCCTGGAATAAAATTAAAATCCTTATCATAGTCTACAAGGTGCTGAATAGTCTTTTCTTCAACCTCATCTCATATTGTCCCATGAAAAGCCATTTTCCACCACAGAAACTTGGCACTACTCATCCCTGCCTGCAACGCTCATCTTCCACTGCTTATTTTATTTATTCACCTTATAAATATTTCTAGTTACTATGCCAATTATATACATGATAACTTTCTGCATACTTTTTTATTGTTTGTCTCTCTATATACTGTTATGTAATGAAGAACATAAACTGCATGAGGACAGATATGTTGTCATTTCCTTTCATTGATGTGTTCCCTGCACATAGTACAGCATTGGAGACATAACAGGTACCTATAAAACATTCATGCAATGAGTGATTACTAGCCTAGTATTCTCAGAGTATTTTCATTGACATGAAAAAACTCACTTCCTTCTTTGATTCTTTGTTATAATTTTGTTTTCTCTAGCTTGGGGTTCATTATAAAACATATTTACTTTTCAATTCCACATTTTTAATTAAACATGGGCTGGTTCATGGCTGGGAATAATCCTGTTTATATAATATCTATTATTTCCTCACATGTATCTAGATGGCTTCTCCACAATAATAACTTTTAACCTGGAAGACCGAGACCCAGCTTTAAGCCCTGAACTTAGAGGGGCCTACCCTGGCTCTCCAGGACCTCACCTCTTCAATGGGTCAGGAGTCCATGGGGCCAAGAGGATGCACTCACCCAGGACCTGCCCACTGATTTTATGATCAGATGCCATGACACACAGAAATCTAGAATCCCACACTCAAATCACCCAAGCCTGCTTCTAGGTCCTACAGTACCTCTTTTTCCAAGACTGGGTCCAGCATGTACCGCACACCTTGGCCTGAGGAATAGTTATTACCATAGGTGTGAGCAGAGTCTAGACAAGTATACTGGGGTGTCTACATGCCTCTGTGCAAGGCAGGACAGACCAAGTGTGGAGATGGGAAGAGAAATCAGCCTGACAATCAGTAATTCCAGAATCTGTCAGACAGACTTGGCCCCAAGAGTAAAGAGGCCTTGGGTTCAGGCATTCACCCCAAGACATTTGCTGAGTTGTTGTACAAGCTTGGAGTTGGAATAAAAAAGACTAGTCATAGAAAATTAAGAAAAGAATAAAATAAAGAAAATTTACTGTTAATAAAGAAGTTTTAAGAGTTAAAGAAACCCTAAAGTAAAAATTAAATTACTAGGAAAGTTTGTTTATCTATTAAGTTTTTTTTTTTTTTGGCTACAGTATGAAGATTTTTAAAACACTACAAGTTTCATATATTACCTTTTCTCACGAGCCAATTCTCGCAAAGGTAAAGAAAGTTAGTTACTTCCTGTTTCTTCATAAGTATTTTTGAAGAATTTAATATAGACTAGAAAGTGATTTTTAAAATGCTTTGTGCCAATCTTCCAGAAGTTCTGCACAGTTGTACTGATTGCCTCTGTAGCTATAAAATGGCAAAGTTTGTGACTTGAAAGCAAAACACAGACGTGTTCTGATCCTTCCCTGAACCCACCTTAGTGTTAATGGTCAGGGTAGAAGGATGGCTATGGATCAATTTTCATGGAGTAGCTTTGCTCCCTGCCTGAGGTGACATGAAAGCAGCCTTTTACCCTGAATTAAAAGAGCAACTATCTAGATTTATATCCACTCCTTTATTTTATTCTGGTTTATGCTCATAAGTAAGGAATTTAAGCTATATAAAATATGTATTCCCCAAAAAACAGAACCACATAAAAAAGAGAGCATATAACTAAATTATTATGACATTTGCATTTTTTAACAGACCCTAATGTGATTAATCTTAAAATTTTGTTATGGGTAACAACTATCACTGCACATATTTAAAATTGTCTAACTAGAGACAATTGGCTTTGATATTACACAATTGCCAGTTAGAAGTCCTTAGAAGTTTTATAAGCATAGAGAGGTAAAGTAATTCTTAAAAACCTGAATGAAATAAGCAAAGATGAGATCAGAAAGGTAAAAGTGAATTCAAAAAATAAAGGGGTTAAACAGAAATACAATTGGATCTATTGATGAGGGCAATAAAAGTAAACAATGAAAATTATTTTTGACCAGGCTAGTGGGATTCTAAGTGTTAAAAAGTACCTCTTCTTTTCTTTTTCTTAAAACAAAGAAAACAGTTTCCTTTCTCTGTCTATAAACTTATATGTGATCAGGTAGGAAAGAGATTTTGACAGTCAAAATATAGATTGGGGCGAGGACAATATGGTTCATAGATTTTATTAATAGAATTTTTAAAAATCAAAGTCTTCAATGAACATTCCATGCACATTCATTGTTCTCAAAGTTGCCCAAGTAAAACTATACGAAACCACATATTAGATTCATCCAGCTACGCTGCAAATTACATATTAAGTATTGGCTTGTATAATTTTCTTGTAAGATATGGTATTTACTTTATCTTCAATTAGTAAATACAGAGCTTATAAATATCTAGTGAATTCTGTTTATAGGGGGCACAAAAATCTAAACATTAAAAACTTGAATTATTACATGGTAGGGTTTGGACTAAGATGAAATGGTAGTGAAATGAGTATCTTTGATAGTGTTATAAGAAGCATAGAGTCCAACATTTTTCATAGTGAAAAGCTATTTTCAGGTGCTTTATTGCCAATCTGGTGCCTTCTCTCTGCCAAAAATTTAGGTACTTGTGTGAACACATATACAACACCAAAGTACAGATTGGAGAACGCACAAGGAATGTCATCCCCAAGAAATAAGCAACCATGGTTGGCATTTTGCAGAGCATATTGAAACAAAGTACACCTTAAATTTCAGTATCACATAGATATCAGCATAAAACTATAGGACCATAGAAAGACTGTTGGTGAAATCTGAAGTTTGAGCCTTTCTAGTAGAGATACTGAAATTAGGCACCATTTAATACAAATTGGCATGGCACACACATATAGATTATAGACTCAGAATATGAACATTCAGACAAGACTAATTTTGAGATACCAGTTATCTAATGTGAATGGCCTGGAAGTAAATACAAGAATCACTCTGGATATTGCTTGTAGTTTTGAAAATCCAGCCAGATGTATTATCATTCCTAATAAATTGTGCATAGTTCTTATTTCATGTTGTGGAATTATTCTTCTCATGTAATTTTGAGTTTAATAAAAAATAAAGTCCTGAAGAAAAGGATCTCAAAAAGCAGGTATTTATAAAGAGATTTATTTATCTGGGTAAACCCACTAAAATTTTAGTGAGTATTTGGGTGCTCAGATTTTAAAATCAGGCAAGAATTATTCCAGCTGAATGGTGTTTAAATAGAATAAGGCTTATTATTTTCTGAATGAGTTTTACCTAATCCTGGAATGCATGTAAGATAGGCTGTAGTCTACAGTTTTTGCACGTAAAATCATTCAGACTTTTACACAATGAAGTTGCCTTTTCATTCTTGATGAATATCCATTAAATACAGAGTCACAGAACAAGACAATATCAGAAAGAAGTGACTGGGCGTGGTGGCTTATGCCTGTGATTCCAGCATTTTGGGAGGCCAAGGTGAGTGGATCATGAGGTCAGATCGAGACCATCCTGGCTAACCTGGTGAAACCGGGTTTCTAATTTGGCTAATTCCTGCTCACCTGTTAAAACTCAACTCACCCATCACATTCTCCAGGCATCCTTCCTTATCATCCTTCTGCCCATTTCAGTTATTCTGGTTTGGACATTCTCTTTCTGTGTTTCCATAACCTGCCAGGTTTTGTCTGTCATAACACTTATCCTCCAATGTTATGTTCATCTTTTTGTTTTTCTCCTTTAACAGAGAATACCAAATGTATCTATTAATTTTAAATTATCAGTGTAAGCAGTGTCAGATAGATAATAGGTGCTCAATACTAGGTGCCTAAAAAATTAAAGTTAGTATAAGACATTTTGCAGCATATGGAGTGATGTCAGACTGCAAGGGATTCAGTTTTTGATAGACTTTGATGTGTCAGAAAGGAGAAACATCAACTGCCATCAGTGAAAATGTCTTATTACTAGTCATCTGGAACAGTTCACATTTTGTGAACCTAATGAGTATAGAAGCCGCCTAAAGAGCCCTCTATCACATGAAATGGACAGCCCTCTTCAACCAGTGACATTGTTGATCTCAGGGCTATTCAACCTAAAAAGGTCATAAAATAAAAGACTGTTGATGTGAGATTCTGAAACACTCTATCACTATCATAATTTTCCCAGTTAACATATTTTTAGTGCCTATTCTGCATCAGGTATTAGTCCATTTTCACACTGCTATAAAGAACTACCTGAAACTGGGTGATTTATGCAGAAAAGAGGTTTAATTTACTCACAGTTCCACAGGATTAACAGGAAGTATGACACTTGGAGGACTTAGGTAATTTACCATCAGGGCTGAAGGTGAAGGGTAAGTAAGGACCTTTTTCACATGGTGGCAGGAGAGAGAGAGAGAGAGTGAAGGGGGACATGTCATACACTTTAAAACCATCAGATCTCCTGAGAGCTCACTATTCATGAAACAGTAAGGGGAAATGTGCCACTATGATCTAATCACCTTCCACCTGGCCCCTCCCCTGACACATGGGGATTACATTTGGACATGAGATTTGGGTGGGGACACAGAGCCAAACTATATCAGGTATCCATAAGCATTTTATGTACATTATTTTTATTTAATCATTACAACTTAATTGAAATAGGCATTGGTATTTCATACATACTGCAGATGGGAAAATTGAGAATTTGGGGAATAAGTAAGTTGCTCAAAGTCAGACAGTAATAGAATTTCAATGCTGGTCTATCTCTAATGACCATGATCTCTACTGTTCAGCTATTCCGTTTCCATTAGATACAGCCTGGAATATTCACTGGTGTTTCATTTCCCTACTTATTGTCACCATCAGTTATTTTCTGACTCTTCCCCTTCACAACAGTTGACCCTATAACTGACCGTGACTCCTCAAGCACCCTCTTCCAGTGTTAATCTAGCAGCAGGACTAATTTATCAAGACTGGGGAGAATAAGAGGAAAGTTTGATCTTCTCACTTAAAACTCCTACTCTCCTCCATTTCCTTCTGCTAAAGTATTCATTATGCAGAATGGAACACAGAATTAAAACAGGAGGAAATGGGTGGGTGACATGACTTTGCTCTGTGCTCCCACCCAAATCTCATCTTGAATTGTAATCATCTCCACATGTCAAAGGCAGGGCCAGGTGGAGATAATTGAATCATGGGGGCAGTTTCCCCCATGCTGTTCTCGTGATAGTGAGTTCTCACAAGATCTGATGGTTTTGTAAGGGGCTTCCCTCTTCACTCCGCACTCATTCTCTCTCGCCACCCTGTGAAGAGGTGCCTTCCACTGTGATTGTGAGTTTCCTGAGACCTCCCCAGCCATGTGGAACTGTGAGTCAATTAAACCTCTTTTCTTTTTGAATTACCCAGTCTCGGGTATTTCTTCATAGCAGTGTGAGAATAGACTAATACAACAGAGAAGGGAATAACCTTAATTTTGCTTTTTCCATCCCTAATCCTAACACCATCACCACACTTCTTCTACTGAAACACTTACAATGTGATTATGTGATGAGAAGAAAAGAGACAAAGATGAGAAAAGGAAATCATGTGGAAAATATGAGGGTAAATACTGTCAACATTTTTTCTTCCATATTTACCAGTCAAATCCCCCCAACTCCCAAACTCACTTATCCCTTGTATGAATAAACATTTCTATTTAAGTATAATACATAGAGTGTACAAATCATAAATTGTATTTTAATAATTTTTTACAAAATGGACAAATTTATAATCACCACCCATGTCAACAAACAGAACAGTATCAACACATTGTGAATTTAAATTGCATTTTCCTGGTGATTAATAAGTTGCAACAACTCAGATATTTAATAGTCATTTGAGTATTTTATTTAGTGATCTGTCTTTTCAAGTCTTGCCTATTTTTAAAATTGTGTTGCCTGTCATCTTTTATTAACTTGTAAGAGTGATAAACACACGCACACAAACACACACATACATAACATATATATGTTGTATGTATTGCAAATATTTTCTTTCCCTTATTTGTTTGCCTTTGAAGAGTATTGTCTTTGATGAAATTAGGATTTTTTAAATTTTAATATAGTTTTACATAATTCTATATAATTTTTTAGTCTTCTGTAATCCATGAATTGTAATGTAATCCAACTTATCAATATTTTTTTCTAATGATTAGTACATTTTGTGGTCTGTTGAAGAAATCTTCGCTGCAAAATTATGAAGATATTCTCTTATGTTATCTTCCAGAAGCTATGTTTTATCTCATGTAAATTTTGATCTATAATCCATCTGGAAGTGATTTTTGAGTGTAGAGTGAACTCTGTGTTAAGAATCATTTTTTCTTCTGAATATGCAATTAACTCATTATTATTTTTTTGAAAAGCCCTCCTTTCTCCACAGCATTGTGTCACCTTTGCCCTAAGTCAATTGTTAGTAGTGGTGACAATCTGCTGTTGGACTCTCTTTTGCCCTGATTTAATTGTCTATTCAAGTGCCAATGCCATACTCTCTTAATTTATGTAATGTCTTCAAATTTTGTTCTTTTTAGAATAGCTTGGCTTCTTGAGACTCTTTGCATTCCATTAGTCCTAAAATCTGATTGCCCATTTTTACAAAAATATAAACAACACAAAATACTTGCTAGAATTTTTACAGGAATTGCATTAAACACATAAGCCAATTTGCAGAAAATTGAAATCTATTGAATACTGAGTCTTCCAGTCTAAAACTTGGTATATTGGTAACATCTCAGTTTTTTCAGGTCTCTTTAATGCTTCTCACAATAACTTATTGATTTGCATGTTTAGAACTTTTACATACTTTGTCATTTCCTACATATTTTATTTATTATGTTTTTTTAAATGTGAGTTTTTAGTTTTATCTCTAATTGGTGGTACATATAAATACATTTGCTTTTTAAATACTGTTCATCTGTGCAAAGACATTGCTTAAGTTGTACTGCTTTTAGTAAGTTATCTGTATTTACTTTGGAATTTTAAATGTATAAACATGTAAACCATAAATAAAAGTTTTATTTCTTTATTTACCATTCTTCTACTTTCTTCCTTCCTTTTTCTTTCCTTACCTCCTTCTCCCCATCTCCTGTCACTTTTCCATCTCTCTTCATCTCTCTTCTCCTTGTTCTTCCTCTTCTCTTGTTCTCTTTTTTTCTCTCTCTGTATCTCTCTCCCTGTCCCGTCCTTCTTTTACTTTTGTTTTGTTTTTTGCCATATTGTACTAGTAGAAACCTTCAAAATGGTAATGAATACAAATGGTAATACAGTACATTCTTATCTTATTCCCAGTCCCATGATGAAAACTTTTAATACTATAGCATTAAATATAATGTTTATTGTAGATATTATGTTATAGATACCTTCTATCAGATAAGAAACTTTTCTTCTAATCATAATTTTCTAAGATAATTTAATTATGGTCTTTAATCATTTCCAATGCTTTTCCTGCATCTTTTGAGGTCTTTGTAGAATTTCCCTTTTTATTTTGCTAATGTGATGAATTACTTTAATTTTATAATATTAAAGAAACCTTGCTTTCTAGAGTAAGTTCAAGTTTGTTGTAATATAGTTTTTAAAGTATATACATTTGAATTTTATTTGTTCATAATTTCACAAACATTGCATTCTATTTATAAAATATATTGACTTGTAATTTTCCGTTCTTATAATGAACTAGTCAAGTTTTAGTATCGAGCTTTCATTAGCCTTAAAAAATAATTAGAGAACTTTTACTTGTGTGTTTTAGACTAGTTTATATGGATGGTACTATTTTTCTTAAACAGCTTTGAAGAAATAACTATTACATTGTCTGATTCTTACCTGTCTTTGATATTGTTGGAAATTTTTAGTTCCAGTTTCAATTTGTTGTAAGCTCTTTATAGTATTTTTATATTTTATAATAAATTCTGTAAAATAAATCTACCTGTTTGTTTCTGATGTTAGTAGTTAGTACCTTCTTCCATGTATAATTTCAATTGTTTATTTTTATATGTAGGATATCAGTTGACTTTTGTATATTGACTTTGTATCTTGTGAAATTTCAATGCTCACGTTTTAATTCCAGAAATTTTTTTGTTGTTGTTGATTCTATAGAATGCTTTTACCTAGGCAATCATGTCATCTATGAATAAAGACAGCTTTATTTTTTTCTTCTCAACTAACATGTATTTATTTCATTTTCTTGTCTTATTGCATTAGCTATGACTTTCACTACAATGTTGAATAGAAGCGGCAAGAAAGGACATCCTTGTCTTGTTCCTGATCTCAGGAGAAAGGCATTCAGTTTCTTACTAGTAAGTATGATGTTAGTTTTTCTGTAGCTATTCTTTATAAAGTTTAGTGAGTTCCTTCTATTTCCAGTTTGCCGAGGGCTTTCTTTTTTTTTTCTTTCTTTTTTTTTTTTTTTTTTAAATCATGATTAGGTGTTGGATTTTGTCAAATGCTTTCTCTGCAACAATTAACAGGATCATATGATTTTTCTTCTTAAACCTGTTGATGTGGTGGGTTGTACTGATTGTTTCTGATATACCACCTAAATCCCACTTAGCTATTGCTCTGGTTTGAATGTTTGTTTCCTCTAAAACTCATGTTGAAATTTAATTGCCAGTGTAATGGTATTGGGAGGTGGAATCTTTAAAATATTGTTAGGCCACAACAGATATACCCTCATAGGAGTTTCAATGCCTTAAATAAAAAAGTCTTCAGGAGTGAGCTCTCTCTCTTACCCTCTCACCTCTTGGTATGTAATAATGCAGCAAGAAGGCCTTCATCAAAAGCAAGCAGCTTGGTATTGAACTTTCCAGTCTCCAGAACTGTATGCCAATAAACGTCTGTTTATTATAAATTATAGAGTCTTTGGTATTCTGTTGTAGCAGCACAAAAGAGACTGAAACAGCTACGGTGTAGTTGTTTTTTTTTTTTTTTTTTTTTTTTTTTTTTAATACATTGCTGAATTCAATTTGCTTTGTTGAAGATTTTTGCATCTAAGTTCATGACAGATGTTGAGCTGTAGTTTTCCTTTCTTGTAATGTCTTTATCTGGTTTTGGAAATATGATAATGTTGACCTCATAGCATAATTTAGAAAATGTTAGTGCTCTGTTTTATTGAAAATATTGTAACAAATTGGCATTATTTCTTTCTTAAATGTTTAGTAAAATGTACCAGTGTAACCATCTGGAACTGGGTTTCCTTTTTTTGAAAGATTGTTTATTAAAGTTTTTAAATAAACATATAAATATTTACATTGTTTCCCCTTGTGTGGGTTTTGATAGTTTGTGTCTTTCAAGGAAATTCATGGGCATAGCATTGTTCATAGCATTCCTTTGTCATCCTATTATTGTTCCTGTGACGAGTAAGGATGCTCTCTCTTTTATTTCTGATAAATTGCATGTTCTTTCATTTTTTTCTTGATTAACATGGCTAGAATTTTTTAATTTTATAATTATTTTTAAACAATCAAATATTAAATGTATTGAATTTGTCTATTGTTTCTATTTTCAAATTTTAATCATTTCTGTTTAATTTTTATTGGTTTCTTTTCTTGTGCTTGCCTTAGGTTAAATTTCTATTCTTCTTCTAGCTTCTTAAAATGGAAGCTTATATTATTGATTTTAGATAGTTTTTCTTTTCTGATATATGTATTTAGTGTTTTAACTAAAAATTTCCCTCTTAATACTTTCACTGCATCCCACAAATTGTGATTTGTATTTTTTATTTCGCTTAGTCCAAAATGTATTTTATTCATTTTGAGACTTCTTCTTTGACCCATGTGTTATTTAGAAGTGTTATTGCTTAATCTCCAGATATTTGATAATTTGCTTGTTATTGATTTATATTTTAATTTCATTGTCATCTGAGGACATACTTTGTATGATTTTTATCCCTTTAAATTTAAGGTATATTTTATGGCCAAAAATGTGGCCTATTTTAATGAATGTTCTATATGAGTTTGAAGAGAATGTGTGTTCTGCTTTTGTTTAAGGAACTATTCTTTAAATATCAATTAGTTGGAACTGATCAATAGTGCTGTTCAGAACAACTATATACTTATTGATTTTCTGCCTGCTGAATCTATCAACTACTGAAAGAGGGCTTTTGAAATCTCTAACTATAATAGTGGACTTGTCCATTTCTTTTTATAGTTTTAACAGTTTTTCTCTCGCATTTTGATGCTCTATTGTTAGGTGCCTACACGTTAAAAATTGTTATGTCTTCATAGAGTATTGACCTTTCTGTCATTATGTAGCGCTCCTGTTTATCCCTGATAATTTTCCCTATTCTAAAATCTGCTTTTGTCTGAAATTAATATAGCTACTCCAACTTTCCATTAATTAGTGTTAGCATGATATATAATTGTTCTTCCTTTTACTTTTAATTTATTTGAATGTTTATATTTAAAATATATTCCTTGTAACAACATTGCTGTCATTACTTTCACTTGTTCATGATATAATTATCCAATACAATGTTGCTATTATTTACTTTTTAAATGTTTTTAAAAATTTATTTTTTATTTTTGACATATTGCAATTGAATATATTTACAGGGTACAATGTGATGTTTTGATATGTATCTATGTTGTATCATGATCTAATCAGGGCAATTAGTGTAACCATCATCTCATGCATTTTCTGTGATGAGAATATTCAAAAGCCTCTTTTCTAAGTGTTTTGTGATATGGAATATTTTAATATTAACCATAGTCATCCTATTTGACAATAGAACAATCCAATTCATTTTTTTATTTAATTAACAATTTGTACTAATTGATCAACTTCTTACCATTCTATTATTCCTCCTCCCTTTCCCAGTCTCTAGTAACCACTGTTTTACTCTGGTTTTATATCAAGTTTTTAAAAAAAGATTCCACATATGAGTGAGATTATACAGTATCTGTCATTTAGTCTCTGGCTTATTTCACTCAACATGATATTCTCCAGGTTCATCCCTGTTGTCACAAATGACAGGATTTTATTCTTTTTCATAGCTGAGTAATATTCCATTGTGCGTGCGTGTGTGTGTGTGTGTGTGTGTGTGTGTGTGTATCTCACAATTCCCTTATCCATTCATCTGTTGTTAAACTTTTAGGTTGATTCCATATGTTGGCTATTGTAACTAGTGCTGCAATAAACACGAGAGTGCAAATATCTTTTTGACATACTGATTTCCTTTCCTTTGGATATACATGTAGTAGTGGCATTTCTGAATCATATAGTAATTCTGTGTTTAATTTATTGAGGAACCTACATACTGTTTTCCATTATGGCTGTACTAGTTTACAATCCCACCAAGAGTGTGTAAGTGTTTCCTTTTCTCACCATTTTAGCCTATACTTGATTTCTTTTATATTTTTGGTATTAGCCATTCCAACTGGAGTAAGGTGGTATCTCATTGTGGGTTTACTTTGTGTTAATGACACTGAGCATTTTTCATATACCAGTTGGCTATTTGCATGTCTTCTTTTGAAAAATATCTATTAAAGTTTGCCCATTTTTTTATTGTGTTATTTTTTCTATTTCTACTGAGCTGTTTAAGTTTCATATATTCTGGATATTAACCTCTTGTCAGACATAAAGTTTTTGTCTATTTTCTTTCCTTCTGTAGGTTGTCTCTTTACTGTGTCAATGTTTTCTTTGCTGTACAAAAGCTTTTGAGTTTGATTTAATTCCATTTGTCTATTTTTATTTTTGTTGCCTGTGACTTTGCAGCCTTATTAAAAAAATAAAACACTTTCCCAGCCCAATTTCATAAAGCTTCCTCTCTATGTTTTCTCCTAGTTGTTTCATAGTTTTTAGTTTTACATTTAAGTCTAATTTATATTGAGTTGATTTTGTATATGTTGAGAGGTAGTGGTCTAGTCATAGTCTTCCACATGTAGATATTCAATTTTTCCAACACTTATTTATTGAAGAGATTGTCTTTCCCTCAATGTATGTTCTTGGTACCTTTGTTGAAAATTAGTTGGCTGTGGATGTGTTAATTTATTTCTGGGCAGGCTATTTGGTTCCATTAGTCTATGTGTCTGTTTTTATGACAGTACCATGCTGTTTTGTTTACTATAGCTTTGTAGTATATTTTGAAGTCAGGTAGTGTAATGCATCCAGCTTTGTTCTTTTTGCTTAGGACTGTTTTGGTTATTCAGGGTCTTTGTAGTTTCATATGAATTTTACAAGAACAATTTGAACCCTCCTTTGCAATTTGGATGCCTTCTTTTTGTTTCTTTCGTCTAATTGCTCTGGCTAAGACTTACAGTATTATGCTGAACAGCAGTAGTGAAAGTGGGCATCCTTGTCCTGCTCAGCTAAATATCCACATCCTCATCTCAGATGCTGGGGCAGTGGAAGGGATTACTCAGCAGGGGATACTTGGCATAGAGACATGGTTCTCCTCAGTTAATTGGCAGTACCAGTGTGTGGGGGCTTACTTGTGAGGATAAGGCTGACCTTCTCCTTATCAGTAGATCAGTCCAGTTTGTTAAAATTCTTCCACAGTTATCCTGTCCCCAAAAAGATTACAAATCAATTATACAGAGTATGACTAACAGAAATAAAGTGTGCTGGCTGCAGCTTCTGTATCCATGGATTCCGTATTAAGGGGAACCATATTCTTAGTGTGTTGCCAAGGGCTTACAGTTGCTGTTGTTTCTCACATTGGCCATGTTCCTCTATAACCCCTGAACCAGAATATACAAAGCCTGGACTTAGATAACCATCTGACTTTTTTTTCTTTTTGAGCTGGGGTCTCACTCTGTCACCTGCCTGGAGTGTTGTGGCGTGATCTCGGCTCACTGCAACCTCTGCCTCCCTGGGCTCAAATCATCCTCTCACCTCAGCCTGCTGAGTAGCTGGTACCACAGGTGTGCCACCAAGCCCAGCTAATTGTTTTTGCATTTTTGGCAAAGACAAGGTTTCACCATTTGCTCAGGCTCATCTTGAACTCCTGAGCTCAAGGAATCCACCTGCCTCAGCCTCCCAAAGTGCTGGGATTACAGGCGTGAGCCTATGTGACCAGCCTATCTGACTTCTTAAAAACTGTAGAGCTTCACTTCAGTTATTTATTGTAGTCTTGTATGCCTATCTGTAAAATTTTAATAAACAAAATGTCCTATTTTTGTAGAAAATTTGTATTAAGTGCTCTGTGACTTTAATTCATGTATGTAGTTATCCAGATGTTCCAAGCACTATAGAATAAACATTCTCATCACTGAACTGTACTGAGTAAAATGCATGAGAAGAATTAAATAAATAATAGAAATTTTAGCTTATCACAGCAGAAAAAGATCCTCCTGATCATAGAGGAAAACTTGTTCAGCTCTTGCTCATTAGGCATGATATTAGCTGTGAGTTTGGCATATATGGCCTTTATTTTGTTGAAGTGTTTAATACATACTTTCTATATCTAGACATAGATAGATGTTTGTTGAGAGTTTTTAACATGAAGGGATATTGAATTTTGTCAAATGATTTTTTTATTGTAATTATTATATGTTCTTTGTCTTTTTTGTATTATATGTTCTTTTGTCTGTTAAAGTGGTGGATTATACTTATTAACTTGCATCCCTGGGATGAATCCCACTACATCATAGTAAATGATCTTTTTAATGAGAATTTTTGCATCTTTGTTCATCAGGAATATGAGTCTGTGGTATTTTTTTTCTGTTGTGTCCTATTTCAATTTTGGAATCAGGGTAATGATGAGCTCATAAATTGAATTTTGAAGTATTCTCTCCTATTTTTTGGAATAGTTTGGGTATAATTCATATTAGTTCTTTAAAAGTTTGACGGAATTTGACAGTGAAGCCATCATGTTCTAAGGTTTTCTCTGATGGAGATTTTTTATTACTCTTTCAATTTCCTCACTCATTGATCTGTCCAGATATTCTACTTTATAATTTAATCTCGGTAGCTTGTATGTGTAGAGGAATTTACCCATTTTTTATATGTTATTAAATTTGTTGACTTACAGTCATTCATAATAATTTCATGATTCTTTGTTTTTCTATGGTATCAGTTGTAATGTCTCCTTTTTAATTATTTTATTTGAGTCTTCTCTCCTTTTTCCAAGTTAATCTAACTGATGGTTCGTCCATTTGGTTTATCTTTTTTAAAAACCTAATCTTTGTTTCATTGTTCTTTTAAATTGTTTTAAGTCTCTATTTCATTTATTTGTGCTCTGAGTTTTATTCTTTCCTTTCTTCTACCAGTTTGGGGTTTTGTTTGTTCTTGTTTTTCTAGTTCCTTGAGGTGCATTGGTAGGTTGTTTATTAGAAGTCTTTATTTTTTTCTGATATAGGTGTTTTTGCTATAAACTTCCATCTTAGAACTGCTTTTGCTGTGTCCCATAGGTTTTGATATGATCTGCTTCCATTCTTGTTTGTCTCAGTAAAAATTTTAATCTTTCTTTTAACATTTTTATTGACCCATTGGTTGTATAGACCCATGTTGTTTAATTTCCATGTATTTGTAAAGTTTCTGAGGGGTTTGTTTATTTATTTATTTATTTATTTATTTATTTTGGTTGTTGATTTCTAGATTTATACCATTTTGCTCAGAAAAGATATTTGATATAATCCCTATTGTCTTAAATTTGTTAAGATTTGTTTTATGGACTACTGTGATTTCCTTCCTTTGTTTACGTAAATTTGAGATTCTATATTATATCACTTTCCTTCTCCTGCAAAACGTGTTTTAACATGTTGTAGTGGAAGTCTACTGAAAATGGATTACCTCAGTTTTTGTTTGTCTGAGAAAGTTCTTTCTTTTTTACTTTGGGAGGTTAATTTTACTGGATACAGAAGTTTAGGTTGGTGGGGTTTTTTTTAACAATTCAAATATTTAACTTTAATTTCTTCTCGCTTGCATGATTTCTGATGAAATTTTGCTATAGTTCTCATCCTTGTTCCTTTATAGGAAAGGTTTCCTTACCCCTTTTAGCTTCTTACAAGATTTTCTCTTTTGTGAAACTTACCCAGAAACATTAATGTTTATATAATTATTACTAAAACTCCTAAATATCATGACAATTTTTTCTCATGTACCTTACTTCATATTCGGTTTTTACCCCTATCTTAAAGATATTCAAACAAACACTGAGATAGTAACCAGTCTCATTTTAGATCCAGTGCTCTTTATTACAATGCAATTTTATATTGGCTCACACCGATAGTATCATATCTCTACTAAAAAGCTCTAGTAATAACATACGTTGAGTAATCAGTTTCATCATTTAGTGATGAGTTTCATCAAATCAAATTCTTGCCTTTCACTATATTTACTTCTTATTTCCTGTGTTCCATTTTGAATTCACCTTGGGTCCACCTCCTTGCAGCAAGGAAGAAATCAATGCCAAGCAGTGTGTACTTGCCATCAACAATATCTTACTTAATACATAGGTTGCATGTCTAAAAACAAAAAGAATATTAATTTCCTTCTTTTCCACTTGTAGCAAAATTCCGATTATATCTTCTGCTCTCTATTAACAGATGTAATGTTGCTTCAATTACACGAGCGCAGACAATTTCCCATTTAAAGAATACCCAGGTATAATTTATCTAATAACAAGAAAAGGCACAAAAAGAACTTACACAATAGAAATACTATTTGCTAAGTATACCTACCATTCATGACCCAATAACCTTACTGTCTGATTAGTGAATGAAAAAATGACATATAACTTCAACAAGTTTCCCAAAGAGATTCATCAATAATGTATAACTTTCATTTGTCTTAAATTTTCCCATGGTTAATGTCAAATTCATAGTTACAACATTTGTTTTTACATACCTTTCGACAGGGAGGCCACATGAGGTCATCCTCCATGCTGGAATATTTAGTTCTGATCTAGAATAATACATGTGCTCCCCTCCCAGGGGTTTCCAGGCTTCAGAGAGTTCCTTCATTTCTCCATGGAAATGATGTATTTCTCCTTACAAAAGACAGAAATATGTTCTTTTCTATTTAATAACTTCACCTGATTATCATGGTAACACTTGTAATGCATCTTGTTTAATAGTTACTCCAGTGAAGTCCATCCACACTGGAGTTAGAAATTCTGACTCTTAATCGGTGCTCTCTCACAGACAAATTTAGAAAAGAGCAAGGAAGTTTAGAATGTGCTCCTTCTCCCCACCTCTTACACACCAATATAACATGTAATTATTTCATTTAGCTAAATTTGGTAGAGTTTGGATTTTTTTAAAATTAAGCATATATTAGCAATGTAATAAAGCATTTTGCAGCTATTTTGAGAGCTCAAAATGTATGAACAAAAAGAGAAAAATAAGACTAACGAAAAACTTTATTTCGTCACCTACCTCTCCCACTGCCTCATTTAATATATTTTAAATCTGAGTGCTTTTGTCTAATTCTAATGCAGAGGTTAAAGAAGGAGTTAGAGCTCAGAATTCTAAAATGTGAAATATTTATTTATATGTTTAATGGTACATCAGGTTTTCAGTATAATGTAATATATTCATCAAAGACATATCATTTATCAAATGATAAACACAACTATGTGTAGATTAGTACATAGAAAGAAACCATGGATTTTAAATTCTTACATACAGAAGAAAAATTTATAGCAGTAGAATGGACAATGAAATCATTTACAAAAATATATAACAGAATAACTATTTATATTTAATAATCAGTCTTTAAAAATGACCCACCAATTTCTTCTCTTTAATGCACATCAGGTCAACAGGAGTGTTTATTTCTCCTCTTTTGAATCTGCAATGGCCTTTGAGCAACTGAATGCACAGAAAGGAGGCCTTAAGAGACTTTTAGCTTCTGCTTCCTTCCCTTCAAACGTTCACCCTTTGGGTACTCCTTCTCAGAAACCAGCCACATGGAAAGGTCATATCAAGGAAAACTTAGGAGATCTGCTTATTAGCATCTCTCAACCAACAGCTTACATCAGTTGCCAGTTATAGGAGGCAGCCATCTTGGATGTTGTAGGCCACCCATGACCTCAGATGACTATAGCCCTTGCTGACATCATAAGAAGCAGAAAAACCGTCCAGCTGAGTCCAAACAACTCAGAGATGGTGAAGAAATGTTAAAACACCATTTTGGGATTAGGTTGCTATGCAGCTAACAGATACTGAACTATCTATATAGGAAATAGTTAAGCCATATGTGAAATGGATAGACCAAAGTCCAGTATAAAAATAAACATGTTAGACTGAGGAGGAAAAAGGAAATTTAAGATAAATAATTGACTAATGTATTTTTGCTAAACAAAATATATTATACTATTGGACAGACATCTTTTACTGTATATATTTGAGTGAAGAGGATAACATTTTAGAAGGTAATTTATTTATTTATATTTTTGAGACAGAGTCTTGCTCTGTTGCCCAGGCTAGAGTGCAGTGGCATGATCTTGGCTCACTTCAACCTCCACCTCCTGGTTTCAAGCAATTCTCCCACCTCAGCCTACACAGTAGATAGGATTACAGGCACGCGCCACCAGGCCTGGCTAATATTTGTATTTTAGTAGAGAGGGGGTTTTGCCATGTTGGCCAAGCTGGCCTTGAACTCCTGGCCTCAAGTGATCTGCATGCCTTGGCCTCCCAAAGTGCTGAAATTACAGGCATGAGCCATCACACCTAGCCAGAAGGTAATTTTTTATACAACAGTTTTATACTTATATGGAAAAACAGAGTATGGCCTTTATCAGTTTTATACTTATATGGAAAAACAGAGTATGGCCTTTATCAGATATACCTATGTAATTTTATGGAGTGTTCTAATTCTCTTGGCCTGAGATTCAAAAAAAAAAAAAATACTGGAAAATTTTCTTTTCTAAAGATCCCAAGAGATTGACCAAAAATACATATTTGAAAAATCAATAAATATATATTCTGAAACCAAAGTTTTACCATACCTCTTAAAATTTCAAAGGAAGTAATTCTCAATGTCTCTAAATCACTTCCAGTAATTGTCCACTGACTATATGCTAAGCATTTGGTCTGAAGATATGAAGGTAAATACTACATAGTCTCTGCTCTGAAGAGGCCATGAGACATTGTGCAAAATTGAAATGTAAGGAGAAGGGAGACAGTAAGGAAGCAAAATTTTCTAAGTGCCCAATATGTGCAAGGATTATTCTAAATTCCTTTAATTTTATCATCATTTTAAAAAATCACTTATTGAAGAGTAGTTTTATTCCGATTTTTAGGTAAAAAAATTATGAATAGAGATATTCTGTATCTTGTTTAAGCAAACTGGTAAAATAAGATAGCTGATATTTAGAAATCTTTTCTTTTTTTAGCTCCCAATCTAGAAACCCAATACAATGCATTGAATGTATTGACGTAAAAGTTAATGAGGACAAGGGCAAAGCTCTCCTGGAAGGAGGAACCTCTGCATACATGAGATCCAATGACAGGCTCCCATCGTGACTGCACTCCCGTTCTCTATTGCTCTCCACTGGTGTGCTTATTTTACAATAGGACTGAATGGATAAGAGCTTTTAGAGTCAGACCAATTTGGGTTATAACTCTGGTAAATGTGGTAAATACGTGACTTTAGACAAGTTATTTATCAGAGACTTTTCTCTCTAAAAAATAGGAATAAGGACATGTACCTCACAGAGCTATTATAAGGATCACACAATGAGATATTGTGTTATATACTTAGTACAGTGTTTTGTATAAATACCCTTTTAGCAAATTATGGGAGTTAGTCTAATGAATTTTTCATTATTACTACTCTGAGTTGTCATTAATTGGTCTGGGTCAGTTGGTCTGAATGGGATTTTTTTCCCAGGCATACAATTTTTGCAGATCTCTTCATATTTATTAAAATAAGACTCTAGGAATAAATGTTGTGACTTGACCATCGATTTTGACCCTTTCATTTTAGACCACATCTCCAGGAATGAGGTATTACATGTCCTTTAGAGACCCTAATCCCACACTTTATGACATGTTTCTGTGCGTTTGGAGAGAGAGAAACATTCAGGGATAAATGCGATGATGCCTTATCTCATGGAGCAGTTTCTCCTCAGCCTTCTCCTTTGTTAGTCAGCTTCTACGTGTTGCTTCAGTGAAGCAAGCAGCATGGACCCTATCTGCAGATATGAAAACCAATTCCTAAATGTGTATTCTTCATAACATTCAAAAATAGAGAATATTTGATCAGTAATGGATAGGCACACCTATTGGCTCATACTTTCAGTCAGTCCCTGAACCTGAACAGAAATAGTTAATTTTCAGAGACTGTAAGTAAAATATATATATATATATATATCAGTGCTTACTTGTACTCCAATGCTGGCCTCCTCTCAGCCAAAGCTGGGACTTCAAAATTTAGAATATTTGAGGTCTGAGGGTCTGTCTGCAATTCTCCTCAGGCAACATGACAAGGAGGGAGGTCAGAGCTCAGAATCCTGACTCCAGATACAAAGGGCGGCACAGGAAAAATAGGAGAAAAGACATGAATTCATTATAGAATAACAGCCTGAGCAGGTACTTACCAAGTGAATTGGGAAGGAAATTTCTTAGAAGACCTTAAGAACGTGGAGGAAAAGGAGCAGTTAATCTGAAATACAAAATTGAAAGGCATGACAGATGCATGATTCTAGTCTTCCAGATAAGATTCCTTCTGGAATTCAAAAGCACCTAAAAGAAGTAAGACAATTGGCTGCTGGGTTCAATATGTAAACACAGTGCTGGTTGACACAGTGAAGATGTTTATTACAAAAGTTAATGCAATGTCAGGGCGGAAGATCAATGTTTAACCCGATTTTGTTGCAATCTGTTGGTCTGCCTTGGAATACAGAATGGAAAATTAGCAAAGCACAGAAAAGACTTTTTCACAAGCAAACTCAAATCACTGACACTGATATTTGTAATAATAAAAACAAATCAAGATTTACTTGTATTTGTAATTAATACATGCCCCTTACATTGCATATTCACAGTTTTTATTATTTTGAGTAATACCTTATAATTTTTATTTGCCTCAATATCCAGATAGTCACAGATTATTAGAGATTCTCTATGTCCAGTCCCCTGATTTTATAGAATAAATCCTAAAGAACAGAGTTGAAGTTACTTAGATCAGGAAGAAGTATGGGCAGGAAAGAACAATGGCTTTCATTTCACAGGTAAGAAAAGACAAGCATGAGACCCCTAGGAAGAATTTTGCCTATGCCGTGAATCTGGTATTGTATTACTAACAAATGAGCCTGAGCTTGATATATTAGGCATGCTCACTATAAAAATATCTTTAGGATTCTGTGATGTAAAATATTCTGCAAGCATCTAATATTCATTATACTGTAGAAAAAATAAAGATCATTCTTTATGCTATAGAAATAAAAATAAATACTTGGTTGCTGGACAGAGAAGTGAGTTGAAACAGCTTTTGATGCCATCACATGACCTCTAGCTTCCTTATAATTTGGGTAATATCTGCTGAGATTATTGCAATCTTCTTCCACAAGTATTATTAAAGGCATTTTTTCAGTTTGTATTTAAGAAATTATTACTTGAACAAAAAATAAATTATTACATGGAAAACAAACTAAAAAATGACTTTTTTTACCATTGTATTATACTTCAGAAAAAGAAGCTCTCAGAAAAAAAAAAAAAATGCTGTGTGTTTTCTGGGAGTGAGGAAGCCTGTTAAAAGACCCTGGGGAGAGTGAAGCATGGGTTTCTGTCCAGCAGCAAAGGGATGACCTCACAAAGGCTCTAGCTGCTGCAGTGGGGCTGTGGAGCTCGCTCCTGTCAAAGGCATGATTAGTACAACCCCCACCCCCCACCAGTGCAGCTGTCCATTAAGGATGACCAATTTAAAAAGAAGGAGTCAAGCAGTTAATTACTTTGTCAGTAATAAATAAAACAATGGGCCGTGGTGGCAGCCCAATTCAGTGATGCATGCAGGCAGCCATCTGTACATTTTCCCAATCTACTTGGCACTTGTTGCTGCAGAATTGGTTTGGACAAGTGGCTTACAGTCACATAACAGACAGGAGCTGTCTCCTCTTCTCTGGGAGGCTGTGTACATTAAGTGTCATTGTTTCAGAGGAATCAACTTTGGGTATAAATTGGGTACTCAGCAATAGCCCTGGCCCTGATGATAAATAAGGAGATTATTTATGCAATCTTGTTTTTACACATTCACTAACATTTCTTGAGAGATTTCTGTTTGCCGGCATATATCAGACAAATATGGGAAGAGAACTGAGTCTGTCTATATAGCAGAAATTAATATACAACAACAACAACATCCCTAGTAATTTTCTGTGTATTTTAGGGCCAGTGCACTGGATAGTTCTAACTGAGACAAATCCACTGTTATAATCCACATGGACAATTAAAGTTGCTAAGTTGACTGGCTCTTCCCTGTTTTTCTTTCTTTTTTGTCTGTTTATCCAACTCTTTCTGCAACTTTTTCTTCTTTAAACTCTTTGAATAATTTTTGAAGGTACTTATGTGAAAATAAAAGGCAGCACAGATAAGCTGTATCTAATACTTGTCCACTTAAATTAAGAACAATGGAAACTATTAATTTATGTTATTAACACCTGACTTATTATTCCTTTAAGTAAAGATAGTGAATTGCTGGTTTGATAGCCATATTTTAATTTCAGTTAGATTTTGTCAAACTCCAGAGGGATATCATTCCAGTCCTGTTCCTCAGTATTAGAGAATACTTTAGGATCCTGTAGACCTTTCTTCTCCTCATACCCAGAGGGGGATATTTAGAATTTAGGATTAAAACAGAAGTGCTATGAAGACACATTACTCTAAAGTTTCTTGTATTCCTTCTTTCCTTTGTATTGTCTACTTTTTAATCAATTTCTCCATTTTTTATCTTCCTCTTTTTTACCCATTGTTAACCAGATCTAGACTTGTTATCTCTAATTCCTATCCAGAAATATAAAGCACAAATAAATATTTTAAATAAATAATTACTTAAATTTCTTGTTCTTAATTTTAAAAAAGTAGATGAGATAAATATTCTATATTTGTTTCTTGCTGGAGGGTTTTTAGTGAAGAAGAAGAGCCTTTTTCTAAAATGAGCAAGAAGGAGAATAAGGAAGAAAAGAATAGAAATCCACCTTACTCTATTCATTCCATTTTGTCTCAAATAGGTTTTATGATGAGTTGGTGTTTTTAAATAGCCTGTTACTCTGATGCGTGGAAGAGAACACACTGACATGTGATTTCAAACAAAATGTAGATTTAGATGGAAAATGAGTTTTGATGATGTTATAGTAATTGTCTTGCTCTTTTAACATTCTCTTCTGAAAAGCAAAAAAACAAAAGTAACCTTTTTCTTTCTTTCCTCCCTTCTCTCTCCTCCCCCGACCCCCCTTATTCTCTTTCTTCTTTCTTCTTTTTTATTCTTTTATCTTATATCTTTAAGTGCTTAATATGTGCCAAGACTGTGCTAGGTCCTGGTGAAAAGGATGAACACAGTCTATGCTCTCTCGCTGTCTCTCTGCCCTTGTTCTCTTCCTTTCTTTCTTCGTTTTTATTCTTTTATCTTATACTTTTAAGTGATTAATATGTGCCAGGACTGTTCCAGGTTCTAGTGAAAGTGATGAACACAGTCTATGCCTTCAAATAACTTACAGTACAGTTTTAAAAATGGACAAGTCAAAAAGCAGTTTTAAGTGCCCTCAATCACGAATTTATGAAAGCTCTTTATAAGAGGGATGTTCAGCTTAGCCTTGAAGAGTCTGGGAAAGCTTCTCCAGGGTCAGTGTCCTCTAAGTAGAAATTTGAAGATGGTTCAGCATTAGTTAGGTGAATAGGAATAGAAATTGTTTGGGGGGCATTGGAAACATCAAGTAGATGACCAGAAAGCAGAGAGAAAACACAGAGTTCTTAAGATCACTTTTTCCTGTTCCCCACCTATTTATGGAAAACCCTGCAAGAGGTGTGTGTGTGCGCGTGCATGTCTGTGTGTGTGTTTCTGTCTATCTGGAAGAATTATATTTGGCTAGAGAAGGATAAGATGGTCTGAGAAGTTTGTTTAGAAATTTCTGGAGAGGAGAAAGGAACATTTAAAATATTAAAAATATAATAAAAGCTGCTATTTACTGGGTATTTTATGATGTGACAATCACTGCCAAATGATTATTGTAATTAATTTTAGTTGATGAATGTATTATTAGTAATAATATTATTCTTATAAATAAATAAGTTAATGCTTTGAGGGTTTAAGCAGTTTGCCCAAGACCCGATGATAATAAGAGTTTGAGGCAGTTTCTGAAATCAGTAGTTTGATTTGATAATACACCCTCTTAATATCTTATACTACCATGAAAATGTCAAAAACTGAAGAACTAAAAGAACAAAAACAAAGACATAAACAAAATATACTTGGGAGGCATGCTAACAGCAGCAACGTTAATACTTCTTCAGTACCTACTTGGTATAAGGCATCATGTAGGGCATTTTGGCAAATATAAGAAATATAATTATCTCTTATCTAATTATCTAATGATTCTATTTCTCATATAATAGTTTATCTCTCTCATATTTAAAATTTAGATAAGGAAACAAGAAATGGATACAAATTCATAATACTGAGTAGCAATAATCAAATATCATTTGTATTGCATTTTGTAATTTCTGAAATCATCTTCACTTACATCTATCATTTGTCTCACAAAAATATGTGAGATAGTCATATCAGTTAGCTTGTCCTGGAAAAGGGCTATATAAGAACCTCAAATATTAGTGGCTTATAACTACTACTTCTCTTTTTTTCTTCTGGTCTTTGATCTGTAGGTTCGCATTGGTTTCTTAATCTTGTCTGTTTGACTTGGATGGGTCGTACTTGACTCCAAGCTTCGAGTTGGAGTGGTTTCACTTCATACGTCTTTATTCCAAGGCACAGGATAAAGAAGCAATGACTTCCTCAGGTATGTCAACCTCAGAGTGACTTACAGAAGCACAAATAGACAAACTAAATCAGGGATGCCCATTTAAAGCCTCTGTTATGTTATGTTTCTTAACCTCTTATTAACTAAACCAAGTCACGTAGCTGAGGCCAACATCCATCAGAAACGAAGTTATATTTCATCCACAGTGACAGATACTACAAAGTTACAAGGGAAAGGATGTAGATGTATTATCCTACTATAGGAATAAAAATAAATTAGAGAAATAATTCCATTTACAAATAAAACTTCCCAAGAATTTAAGAGGTCTTTGCATGATCACGTAGTTATTAAGTAGAGGAGACAGGATTCAGCTCTTTGTCTTAGGATGTTGACTTTTATATGATTTACTATGACACAACAGTGCTCTAAAAGAAAAAATGATCACCAAAACTAAAGGCCATGAGTCTGAAAATTTTAGAAGAGGTGAGATTTGATATAGATGTTGAAAGTATGTGGGTATTAAGTAGGTTAATTGTACATGCCAGTTTACCTTGGGCAGTCTCTGAGTAATCATCCTTCCCCTCTTCTTTCTCCCCCACAAAAAGAATGCTAGTTTGATAGATAAATAGTACGGACACTTTAGACTTTAATAAGTAGATAGGAATAAGGAATGTGTTCCAATAAAGCCAAATCTTACACATAATTTCTGAAAAGGGACACAGATACACATGGTATATTCAAATGCAATGAAGAGATTAATTTGTTTGGGTGTAGAGGCTACATGTTAGGGAGCATTTTACTGGAGACATAGATTGAGGCCAATTAGTGGATTTTATTGGTTGCCAGACAGAGAAAATTGGGCTTATTTTTATAGTCAGTAGGAAGCCATTGAAAATGTTAGAGCAGGATAGTGATAGTATTACAGGAAGTGATTTAGAAAGATAAATGTAGGACAAATTGAATTATTAAAAAAGTATGGGTTAAAGGACCAAATCATTAAACAAATTCAGTAGCCTTGCTATGATATGAGGGCATGCTAAGCTAGACCCAAATTGAAGACAATGAACTATAAGGGATAGGTATGAAAGCTGTCACAAAAGAAGAGTATTAAACACTCAAATGGAAATGTAGAGAAAGTAGTTGGGTATATGGGAGTGGAACTCAGGGAGAGGTCTGTGTTAGAACTATAAATTTGAGAGTCTGGTCTTGACATTTACTCTGACTTTAGACAACTTACTTAACCACTTGAATTTCAGTGCTTTTTTCTAATTAAAAAATTGAAGAACAAAATAGCACATACTTCCATGCAACACTGAGAAGCTACCCTTCCAAAAAAGTTAGCTATGATTATTAATTTGTACATTAAGTAAATATACAAATTTGCTTAATTGTATGTTATTGGCACTGGAGTATTTTCTCTGATAAATGCAATGTTAATTAGACATAGATTTACCCTTTGGAGTTTATGGTCTAGTAGGAGAGATGCTCTTAGTCAAAATATACAATACACAAAGGCATAGAAAAACACTATTGAATTTTGGAGTGGGAATTATTTCCAGTTGTGGGAGGCATTTATAAAGAAGGAAGAAAATGAGTTGGAGCTTGACAAATTACTATAATTTGAATATATAAAGATGATAAATAAAATATATTTACCAGAATGATCAACATAATAATAACAGAAACAACATAATAATAATAACAATAACAATAAAATCTAACTTCCAACATTATATCCTAGCAAATAACAATCCAGTGGTTAAGTTTAGCTTAATTTATGGTTCTATAAAAAGAATTAGTGTGAAATAAGCTTGGGAGTGAGGTCATGGAGATTTGGATGCTTTAAATGTTAGGCCGAGGAATATAAAACAGCCACATTGACAGATATGAGGAAAGAGGAAGAAATGCATGACAATATCAGAGCAGTTCTTTGTTTAGAAATATTTTTACCATATTTTAAATGAATTGGTGCAAAAAAAGGACTTCAGTTAAGATGCTCTCATAATAACTCAAGAGAAAAGTAATGAGGACCTGAACTGGGACATAGGCAATGAGATTGGAGATAAGAAGGTGAATGAAGGAAACATTAAAAATGTAGATACAAAAGTACTAAGAAAGTGGTTGGATCAGAATGTGGGGGTACATGGAGCAAGAGAAATAAAACAATCATTGAGAGTGCTGAAGTTTCAAACCCAGGAAAAATGTTCACACCTTGGACAGAAACAGTGGTAACTGAGTCTGCATGAGAAAAACAGTAGTTTCCATTTTGGCTCATTGGATTTTAGGTGTAAGTAGAATAGCCAAGTAGTTGTATTTAGCAGACAGTTCGAAATATAGGGCAAAAATGTAAAAGGGAAATCGAATCTGAAGATATTAACCTATCAATTGCATAGAATTAAATTAATTAGACTGTTAAGGAAGAAAGTATAAAAATAAGAAAAATAAATTTAAGGGCAGAGATGGAGAATAATAATCTTGAAGCAGGAAAATGAGATCTAAGAGACAGAAAAGAAATAGGGAAGTAGAAGGAAAGCCAAAAGAGGTAGTGCTATGTACATGGAAGAGGAATATTAGCACTTTCTAAGAAAATCATTCATGAGGCTGCTGTGGGGACAGGAGAATTCACCCATTTTGGTATTTGTAGAATAAACTGAACTTTACCTGAGAGTGGAATGATTAGAGAGTGATGTACAGCATCAGAATGAAGTTGGCACTGTAGAGGGAAACACGTGGGTCTTGTTACCAGAAGGATCAGATAAAGCTGGAGGAAACAGGGAGTTGAGGAGAGTTAAACTAATTAGAGCAGAACACTGAGGCCTGAACTTAAGGACAAAAGGAAGAATATCCAAAAGGAAGTGCATCTTCCAAAAGGAGGTACATCTATTCTGTGGTTGTTTCAGGGATAAATAGGTTTATCCAGTACCTTGGATATAGTGAAGTAGTCGTATTTAGCAGAGAATTAGAAATATGGGCAAAAAACTGTCTACTGAGGTTTACTAGTTTTGTTTTGTTTTTGAGACAAGGACTTGGTCTATGTAACCCAGGCTGGAGTGCAGTGGTGCAATCAAAGCTCATTGTAACCTTGAACTCTTGGGCTCAATCATCCTTCCTCAGTTACCAAGAGCTGTACCAACTACAGGCGGGCACCATCATGTCCACCTAATTTTAATGTTTTCTGTTGAGACTAAGTCTCGCTATGTTGCCCAGGCTGTTCTCAAACTCCTGGGCTCAAGTGATCCTGCTGCCTCGGCCTCCCGAAGTGCTAGGATTATAGATGTGAGCCACTGTGCCAGCTACAGTTCACCAGTCTCACCCATGGCAGGT
Organism: Macaca mulatta; assembly: GCF_049350105.2. Taxonomy (NCBI): domain Eukaryota; kingdom Metazoa; phylum Chordata; class Mammalia; order Primates; family Cercopithecidae; genus Macaca; species Macaca mulatta. Next base: position 114,054,424 of record NC_133410.1, on the reverse strand, counting down.
ATTTAGTCTCACAGATATCCCTGGATCTGTGGATCAAAATATGTTATTTAAATGCTTCTGCTCTTCTCCACTTTATTTTTACAGCAATAAATGCTTTCAATCAACCTTTATTTTCTCTTAAGAGGCCATTTTTATGTCAATATTCTAAATAACAAATCTTCATAATTGTACTTTTTCATTAAATTCACTCAAAGCTCGGGTCCTTTTCCTTAGACTAAACTAGCCCTGTTTTTTGTTGTTGTTGTTGTTGTTGTCATTTTTGTTTGTTTGTTTTGTCAAGCCTGCATGTATTGATGGCTCAACTTTCATTTAGAGATGAGAGCTCAGTATCTGCACCAGTCCCACGGAGCAGGTGTGAGAAAGACATGACATCTGCCTCAGGACAATGTGAAGTGAACAACACATGCTCCGTCTTGGGCACACTTGTGCTCAGTTAATGCTAATTGGTTGCTCATTCCGTGTCCCTTGCTATAATATGTACTACTGGGAATTCTATGGCTTAGGAAAAATCTATTCTGTCCCTCCAAGGGATCTTTGAAGGGATCTGAAATCATCTGTAAGAATAGATACAATTGTATCAAGCTGTAAAAGAGGGTTCTGGATCTTCTGCCAAAATATTTAATGTTATAGAAGATATTAGATGTTCTTAAGAGGAGGAAAGCACAGAGTAGTGCCTTTACATCTTCCGGATTTTCCCAGAAGATACTATTGCTGAATCGTGTCGGTTTATTTTGTTCAGTTTTCTTCATTGTGTGCTGGCTTTAGAAGGTATTTTACTCCCAACTGCTCTGTTGGTGATAAGCAAGATGTTAGGCTGGTTGTAGCTTCTTCTAGATGTGTTTCTGAGGAGCTGCTCTTATTTATTCCTACCCCATCCTTTTAGTCAATTTAACATAAGTGACTTTTCCTAAACTAAAGCTTACCTTGTGTGGTGGCATTCTATAAAATTCTAAACATTCACATTCTTGTGGAAAATGACATGATATCATGGATATTTCTATGCATATGGAACTTCTCTGTTCTCCTAACTCTTAATTCTTTATTATTATAGTGACATATATTCTTAAGTCTCAATTCTGACTCTTCTACATGTGCAGATCTCCCCATTCCCTATAGGCTTTGGTAAATTTAAGGGAGGAAAATGTATTGTATAGTAGAAAGAAGTCAGGAGTGATAAATCAGACCTGGTTTCTGGTTTTAAGTTTTTGAATTTGAGTACATTTTGGTTTTCTGAATTTTAGTTTTCTCATCCACAAGATGAAAATGTTGAGTTAGATCATCTCTAAGGGTGCAAGCTAGATCAAGACTTGGAGTTCCTAGTTGTCAAATGACTTGGCAGTCCTTCAAACTGATAAACCTCAAACAGTTGTTCACCATGTATTTACTACAGCCAAGGTCAATAAGGTCAATGCTTCAAGGATTTTTCCCCTCACTTGAGATCCCTGACCACGTTGGCAGCAATGAGATCAATTCATATTTTGGCAGCTATACAAGGACTCTCCTCCTTGTGTTAACTGGCTCTCTATTTTTTCTGAACACCTGCCCTGTTTCAGCACCCTTTACAAATAAGTGCTCAAGAGTGCTCCTTACTCTATATCTGATATGGCCCCTTTGATTGTCTATCATTTTTATGATATGATGTTAATGTCTGATTTAATATTATATGGTATTAACATGGTTAATGTCTGATTTAACCAGCTGTGTTGTTTCCTGTTTGTATTCTCCTGCCTGAAATGTTCTCACTGTCTCTTTCCCCAAGATCCAAATGTTTCAGTATTGTTTCTTCTATGGACAATTTTCTCGTGACCTCTCAAGACAGAATGAGGCATTTTCAGCTATATACTCCCATATGCTTCTTCATACTTCTTTGCAAAATTTATTTTATTGCAATAGTGTATTTTTTAAATACACTATTGCAATAAATAAAAATACATATATTTTTATTAATAAACTGTGAGTCTAAATAGTAAGTCTATTTTAAAAGTTAAAAACTCTGTATTTGGTTTTAGGCCTGATGTCCTTATCTAAATGCCTATATTACTCAGCTTTGTGAAAATGATATCTACAGTGCATAATAAACAAGCCCAAACTCAATGGTTTTATTTATTTATTTTTCATTCACACATCTGTGGTTCACCTGGGAGGGCACTGCTTCAGTGCAGATGTGTGAGTTGGCTGGAGCATCTCTGTACAATGTACCATATACTGAGGCTCATTGGATAATGGGATAGCAGCTATTCTTGTCATGGCAATGATAAAAGAACAAGGACAATTCAAGCCCTTACTTAAGGCAGGTATGCTATATCCCATCGTTAAAAAAAAGATACATGGAGAAGTCTAAAGACAAGGAGCTTTATGTACACTCCTCTGACCATGAAGCCATGAAAAGAATGAGAATGTACATTATGCTACAGGGGAGTGAAGAATTAAAACCACTAATTCACGAACTCAGTCACCATAGTACTCGACGACATGTTTGCTGTTGAATGTTGTTGAATGAATACATATACATGAGTAAATTCCAAAATCACAGGTGGCTCAACAAGGATATTGTTTAAAAAGGGGGGAAAAATAAAGACAAAGTGCCAATCTGAGCTGCAGCTTGTGCTACTTTCTGAAACTGTTCATTGATTAATAAAATAGAAGCCAAATGGTATGACCCGGCCTTGCCCAGTGACAAGAGGCTCTAGAAAATAGCAGTTGTGATTCATTCCTTAATCCAGACTTAAGCTCATGCATAAAATCAGCCTTTTTCTTATCCTCACAGCAATTGTCTATAAGGGAGAAAAGTAAAGAAGAGATAATTCCTGTTAAATCCCTGACACTAAGGGTAGGAAGTGATGCCTTTCTAATTTCACCAGGCTCTTTAGTTTCCTGAGAAGCTTTCCTTCCCCATCCCCCCAAATTCTCATTGGGATTAGTTAGCAACAAATGATTCTTCTCTTTATTAAAGAAAAACCTGACACCTATCTTAAACCTATAATTATATTTGTTCTAAAATGGGAGGAAAGACATTGGGTCAGTAAGTAAACCATGAGTTGAGATAGAGGGATAACCTCAGATAAAGAAGAGCAAGTTAATCAGGAAAAAATCACCATGTAGGGTTTTCATATTTTACGTGTTCATAAAAGACCATAAGAACCTCCCACACAAAAATTTGTTTCATAGCTATGTGAGACCTGAAGTGAAGTCCTATGTGAGATTTTCAGAAAGCTGGTGTTCCATGAGAGCAAGAGCAGAGGAGGGAGCAGATGTGAGAATCCTGGAAGAATTAATCAGGAGAGAGCAAGCTATGAAATCAGCTACCAAAGGAATCTAAATAGAAGGCAGAAGAGTGAATCTAGGGGAGAATGTAAACCTGCAGAAAGTGCACCCCACCATTCTGCCAAGTTAGTGTGGGGGAGCAGGTGACAGCACCCACAGCTTCAGCCAGAAGCCAAAGGAGGTTCACCTACGAAAGAACACTGCTATGAACTGAATGTGTCCCCCAAAATTCATATGTTGAGACAATTGCCAATGTGGTAGTATTAAGAAGTGGGGCCTTTAGGAAGTGATTAATTCCTGAGGGCAGAGCCCTCATGGATGGGATGAAGGCCTTTATAAATGAGCTTGAGGACATGGGTTCACTCTCTTCTGCCTTCCACCATGAGAAGAAGCAAGAAGGCCCCCATCAGATACCAAATGCCAACTCCGTGGTCTTGAACGTAGCCTCTAAACAGTACAAAACAGAATTTTGCTCCTAGTAAATTCTCAAGTCTCAGGTATTTTGTTACAGCAGGACCAACACGATAGAACAGCACTATTTTTCCAGAAAATAAAAACAAGTGAGAGGTCTCGATTTGGAGAGTAGAAAGAGGCCAGATTAGCAGACTCTGTAGTCCTGGGCACCTCTAAGCTCCTGTGATTTAGGCAGAAGAAATAGAATAGAGAAGCCTATGATGGGTGTACCACTTTAAAACCTGAGCAGTGGGAGGCACGTTTGTGATTTTTCCTTCCTTATTTATGGTTTGTATATCAATATGCCCTGGTGTTCTGGAAAGTCATGAACCAAGTGGGGAATCCAAAGCCAGAGAAGCCAAAATGAAAGAAGGTAGTGAGCACTGAGAATGTAAGCCTCCTTCTCTTTCTTCCTTTCTTCTTTTATATTTTGTTATTTAAAAAAATAGCCATAATACTTATACCCTCCCCCTCAGGATTTTTTAAAAAGTGACTTATAAATTATTGCAAAGCACTTGGAAAGGGTAAAGCACTTAATAACGTTCCAAACCAGGCCAAGCACGGCAAATTTGCTGACTGTTGTTGGGAATTCCTTTAAGTTTTCAAGCCCCTGTGAGACTGTGAAAAGACCGATAGTTTGTTCCTTTATGTGAACTTCAAGTTAGTATGTACATAAATAAGTAAAGTAATGTTATTTGACTTTATCCAGACAGAGGAATAGAAACTCAGAATTTTACAGTTTTTATGGTCTTAACTGCACATCTCTTTCAGTCTCTATTTTACAGTATGCTTACTCATAGATGAAACAACAAAACAACAACAACAAAGCAAAAAGCAAAGGTACCTGAACAAACTTTTATATTAAATTTACTTATCTTTCTCTGTATTCCTTTGTTGAAATAAGCAAAAAAGAAAAGCCAGGAACAACGGGCAAGGATGCCAGAGTCAATCAGCACACATTCTGAATGCGTGTCTGTTCAGTAGTGTTCTAGGAACCTTGGAGCAGACATCAGTATAAGTAAAGGCCCGGGTCTTCACAGAGCTTACAACTCAGTGGTGAGACAGATAGATACAGGGGTAATAAAAATATAAAGAGATTTTAAAACTTAAAAAATATGGTGTGTTATTGTGTGTGTGTGTGTGTGTATGTGTGTGCGTGAAGCAAGTTTCTGATATAAGACACACCTGAGGAAGTTTTTATTTTGTTTTGTTTTGTTTTTAACAGTTATAGTAGCTGTAGATAGAAAGGAAAGAGATTTACGTATCAGGAAATTCTTTACAAAGCTGTTTTAGTTATAGTATTTGAAGCAAGAATGGCTTGGATTATGAAGATGGAAATGCGTGTTAGGTAACATCGGAAATGGAGAAGCCATATCAAAACAAACATTAATAAGATTTTATAAATGACTTAGTCATTTTTAGCAGCAGCCAGGCTGCAAGTATATCATGATTTTCCACATCAGTACTAAAGAAGACTTAAGGAAAATTTAGTATCTGCCTTTCTAGACTTCTTAAAATGCCATTAAACGAGTGAGGGTTAGTTGAAAGAATTTTAAACTAGGTTTTCCTCTTTACCTAGAATTTTTCAACTGCTTCAAAATGTGGAAACATACAGTAAGAAATAAGTATTAAAAATGAAGCATAATTGTGGACCCAATCTTTTGCCTTTCTAGGCTTGTCTTGTCTCATTCCATCTGCCTTGCCTGCCTGCTTTCTCTGTCCCACATAAATGTCCTGTTTCTTAACATCCCCAGACATGCACATCTTTATATCCATGTCTTTGCCCTTTTGCTTATGCAAGTTCTTATACCTGAAATGTTTTCCTCCCCCAACCACAACTGAATATTCACAATATGTTTTCCAAGGACCAACCCTGACAACAACCTCTTTGTGAATCAATTCCTGATGCCTCTTTGCCACCCAAATTTGCCCCCTTCTGGGATCCCCCAGCACATTAAACAGGTTTCCATTTTACCACCTACCAGATTGTTCTAGGTCTATACAATTAGGTGTTTATATGGTTTTGCCTACTACCTAGACCTGAGTTCTTTGAGATCTGACATGCTGTTTATTCCAACTTTTTATTCTCAGAGCATAGTATAGTATCTGGTAGTTAGCTGAGATTCAATAAACAATAAAGGACTGAAAGAATTTTTTTTTTTTGTGAGGCATTAATAGTCTAGAAAGAAAAAAAGGAGAGACAGGTCATCCCAGATTAGTATTCATACCAGTTTGAAAATTCACTTTCTATTTTAATCTTTTTTTCTTTGAAACTTCAAGCTAAAAAAGCAGAAATTTTCTAGGTCATGGGATTGGCAGACTGGCTATAACTGCCTGATGTTTTCTGAAAAATAGTTAGCAAGTATGTATTTGTACAAACATTAAGAAAATGAATAAAATGCAATTTTTAAATTAAACAAATGATAAAAATATAAATCTATAAGAAATATATCAATGTTCATCTACATACGAAAAATGAAAGCACAAAAATAATATAATCTTCATTTGCACAGGAGCAATCTAGATCATTCATTCTCTGGATCTTTGACTTTCTCACCTTTCTCCTTCTGCTGGCCGCATTTTGATAGTTTTACAATTTAGTACATATCAGAAGATAACACTAGAAAGGAAAAAAAAACAGAAAATGTTGAAATTAGTTGATGAGGTTTTCTTAAAAAAGAATTCGGTCTAGACAAATATTGAGAGTTTTAAATTCACTGATTAATTATGATGTCCACAGTTTCATAATCTCTCTGGTAATAGTTAGCTATAATTTAAACAATATATTTCAGTCATTTAGTTCTGAAATTATTGAAGTTGGGCACTTTTATTTTTCATAAGGTGTATAGACCTAGATGAACTAGAAATACTGCATTTCCTGCTTTTTCAGGTATTTCAAAAAATCCCAATCCTGCTGGTCTGGTGGGGTACTTAATCCTTAGTAGAGTAAAACTGAGGCTTCACTGTGATTTTATCAAACTTCCAGAATCATATACAGTGACAAGGCATTGGAGGTTCAGAGAGGCAGCCTTCCAGTGTGGTATCTCTTCTTACAGTTTATCATACTGACGTAGTCCATTCAGTTCCAACTTCAGCTGCTTCTGTACCATGCATAGAGAGTAGGTATCTTGGTAGAGACTAGAAAAAGACTCTCCAAAGAGTAACCAGCTACAATAAATGTAAGAATTGCTAAGTGAAAATATGAATTTATATTGTTCTCAGAATCACTAATCGTCGGTTGCAGACTCTAAACACAACCTGTATCCCCCTGAAAATGCAACAATTTGGCTCCCATGAAGAAATTAAGGAAACAACTGAAGCTGTATCAATGTTATTACTTCCATTTGTTTAAAATACAACCAATGATGTGTGAAATTATACAATTATTATATAAATATAATTTGTTAATTAACATTTTCACTAATAGTTAATTGGAAAGTTCTTGCTTGTCAAACATTTAATATTACTTTCCCTCCTTTAGGCAACATATGTGTCCCACTATTGATCATGTTTTTGGCCAGAATTATGCTTGTTTTGGCCAATAAGGCAGCTATAAACCTCATGATCAATTTTGTGTCATCATTGTTCCTTTCTATTAGGAATATTAGTCTTTGAAAAAAGTTATTAAAAAAATAAGAATTTTGAAGTGAAATATTATAATAAAAGTATCTCTTTTAAGATGAACTCAGAGGGGTGGAAGTGGTCTCATAATTTTACAGACAAGTATGAAGAGGCTAAATAAGTTTTTGAGTCAGATAACTTGTGATGGTTAATTTTATGTGTCAACCTGACTGGGGTAAGGGATGGTCACATAGCTAATAATTCATTATTTTTGGCTATGTCTGTGATGGTTTGCAGAATAGATTTTAGCATTTGAATCAGTTGACTGAGTAAGGAAGTTCTGCCTTCACCAGTGCATGTGGGCATCATTCAATCCATTGAATTGAACAAAAGAATGGAGGCAAGGTGAATCTGCTCTCTGCTTGAGCTGGAACAGACATTTTCTCCAACTTTTAGTCATAGGCATTCCTGGGCCTTTGGACTCAGACTAAGGCTTACACTATTGGCCCTCCTGGCTTTCAAGTCTTCTGGCTTGGACTTGGAATACACCATTGGCCTTCTTGGGCCTTTATCTTGCAGATGGAACATCATGGGACTTCTCAGCCTCTAAAATTGTGTAAGCCAATCCCTCATAATAAATGTCTTTCCATATATCTGTATATATCCTCTTGGTTCTGTTTCTCTGGAGAACTCTGACTGTTTGATGGAGAAAAAGGAATAAAACCTCTCTAATTTACTAACATCAGTGACATTTTAAGATTTATAAATCACTTTCCTATGTTGTGCATTTTCCATAAACTTCATAATTGTCTGAATTACGTCTTATTTTATTCTGATTCCATACATTTAAAAAAAACTGAGAATCATTTACTAAACAAGAAGCTAAAACCTAATAGCTAGAAAGAACAATAGGACTCTCTCAAATACTGTATTTGCAGTAAAGCAATAGAGTTTTTTCTAGATTATAGATTATAACTAGAGTATGTGACTGTCCCTTTTGAATACTATAATATAAAAAAAATTACTGATTTACCCAATGCCTACTTTGGTTATCCCATCTTCTACCACATTTACCCACACACGTCCTTCTTCAGCAGGACAATCAGGATGGATGGCATTTTCATGTGTGACCTAGAGTTATGCAGAATTATCAGTTGATACACCCTGATTTACTCTTTTCTATTCCCAACAAGAAAGTACACACAGTTAGCCATACTGTGAAGTTAAAGGTATAAGCCTCCAGATGGCCAAGTCTGCCCACAACTTCTGACAACAACTGCAAGGAATTAGAGTTCAACTACAAAACTAGAAGCAAGAGTCCACACAAGAACACCCTTAATTCTGACACCAACTGATGTTCAGGGGTATTCTTAAAACACCCTCAGATTTGAAAATCTGCTTTAAAGACTCACAGAACTCATTTGATCTTATTACATTCACAGTTATGGCTTATTACAAGAATAGGATATAAACTAGAGCCAGCCAAAGGAGGAAACTAATAGGGACGAGTCTGGGAGGATTTCAAATGCAAAGTTTTTATTGAACAGAATGCACTACCCTCCCAGCATTGACGTGATAATATACAGACAGTATTACCAACTTGGAAAGCTCATCTGTGAGTCCAGAAATTTTATTCAAGTTTCATAATTTAGCAGTGAGTGACTGAATAAGCTGCCACATAGTTGAGCTCAGTCTTTACTCCCCCTTCTCTAGAGGTTGGGCTAATATGATGTGAACCAAGGAGACTACCATGAGTTACCTCATTAGCACAATCTACCAAGTATGGTCTAAGGGGCCCATCATGAATAATAAACATACTCCTATCACTCAGGAAATTCCAATGGTTTGGAGGTAATCTTTTAAGAACCAGAGACAAAGGCTTGACTTCACTTTGGGCAAGACCGAAGTCTACTGTACAAAAGATATCAGAACTCAATTAGGGACTGATGTTATTTGAGAGAGAGCTTTGAATCCTTTTTATTTCAATGAGTGAATCATTCACAAACCTTAGTATGCTAATATTATTAGTAAGAAGTTACTCATCTGACACCTCACAAGCAATTTTCATTCAGCATAATCAGGTTGCCTCTATAAAAAAAGAGCACACAATTGCTTCAGTCATTCAGGAAACTCTGTGCATTCCCTTTCATTTGTACCCAGATTCATGCTAATCTTTATATGCAAAGACCTCTCAACACTTTCCACTACTTAAACTTTTATTCTTACATTCTTTCAGACCAGGTTCAATTGTCATCCCCCTTTTGAGGCCCTTCCTAATTTCTTCAGGTATAATTGTTTTCTATGAGCTGGACTAATACAAATATTGGCAAAGTAAGGTTCTCTTCTAAGATGTAATTAGTTCATTTGTTCACCTAGCAAACTATGAGAATTTGAAGGTAAGTACCATTTCTTATTGATGTTTGTGTCTTCAGTCTTTGACTCAGTGACTATACTCAATTAATATTTATCAAACTGACCTGTAATAATAAGCAGTCTTAATGTTGTGGGCATTAAATAACTGCATTATTTTGCTAGGGCTGCATAATAAGATACCACAGAATGAGTGGCTTAAACCATAGTAATTTATTCTCACAGTTCTGAAAGCTAAAAGTCTATGATTAAGGTGTTGGCAGGTTTGGTTTTTCCTTTCCTGGGCTTTCAGATGGCTTCCTTCTGCACAGGCTCATCCCTGGTATCTCTTCCTCTTCTTACAAGGACCCTAGTTATATTGGATCAGAGCCCACTCATATGACCTTGTTTAACCTTAATTATGTCTTTAGTGGCCATACCTCCCAAAACAGTCACGTTCTGAGGTACTGTGGGGTTAGGACTTCAACACATACAGTTTGGGTGTACATAATTCAGATCACCACAACAAATATTATAGATTCCTAAAGAGAAAAGTGACATGGTAAAAATGCAGCTTAAAGAGATCCATGTCACAAAGTATACAAGATGAACTTGAGGAGAATAATACTAAAGGAAGCAAAGTAGGAGGCTCCTGCAGGTTTGGTGGGCCATAGTCCTGACGAATGACATTTCAATGCAAGACCTCAGCCTGACTTGTGCAAATTGACAAAGCTAATTTATTAAATCAATATCAGTCAATCATTGGCCAAGATCTGCCCTCACTCATGTGGAACATAGATCCAGGATATCTTAGCTCCTGTTTTACCAAACACTATTCCCTGAGAGTTGTGAGTTGTTATTAGCCAACACTCACAGCAGCTGTGGGATGGGAGCAGTGGCTATTGAGGTGTGTCACCAAGAACATTTACTACAATCCACCAAACACTCAGATCCACTTGCTTCCTAATTAAGTTTACTAAATCCAGGCACAGCTTCTCTAAATTTTCTGGTTAGTCACAATTTCTGGGAAAACTTATAAGAATAAGAAGAAGAAAAACTGTCATTCTCACTGCAAAGTTTGTCCTGAGTTCAATATTGATACTCATCGTCTTCCTCATCATGTTGGTCTGTGTGGCATGCCTGGTCATTTGACCTTCAGCACTGACAGTTCTGAGCACTGGTTACCTTTTCAGATCATAACTGGGCATGGGCTCATCAAAAGATGCTGCAGTGGATGACCTGAGCATCAAATATATTCCTTCCTGTTATTATTATGTAATGTCAGTCCTACTTCCTCAAGATGATCAGGATCAATTCTTTCTGGCAGAGATATTAAATTTTTCTTTTCTTATCAGTTTACAGGCATGAAGAGCCCAAAATATTAAGATGGTAACTATACCTAAAGTTCAGTGGCACTAAGAGCCCTTTGATGGAAGCATTTCCCCACTTAGAACCAAGAATTCTAGATCTACAGAGCCTAAAGTTGAAGAGACAGGAAGCGCAAATTCCCCAAGTGGGTAAGCAGAATGGATAGTAAGCAGGACCACTTCTACTTCCACTCTTTGTTTCCTAGACCCATACATTGTATGTATTGGGTAAATGACACAATATAATGGCTTGGTTTAAGGTATATACCACAGCTCAAAGAATACTACCCCATCCTTGTGCCTCTGCTAGGTCTTGAGACCATTCTAGCACTCTATCAGGATGGCAGCTTCTAGATCAAGTTTGTTCGACCCACAGCCCGTGGGCTGCATGTGGCCTAGGATGGCTTTGAATGTGGCCCAACACAAATTCATAAACTTTCTTAAAGCGTTAGAGATTTTTTTTGTAATATTTTTTAGCTCATCAGCTATCATTAGTGTTAGTGTATTTTGTCTGTGGCCCAAGACAATTCTTGCTCTTCCCATGTGGCCTAGGGAAGCCAAAGGATTGGACATCCCTGTTCTTGATGATGTGGTATAAATGACAGAACCCATGAAATTATAGTCATGTGCCTATTGCCATGCTTCTTTTGCCATAGAATGAGTTCTCTGATTCAATGTATTATAAGGGATCCCCTGGCAATTGCTGAGATACTCTGTGAGTCTTTGGAGGGTGACAGCATGACACACTAGGCCAGAAAGACAAACTCATGTCCAAATACATGTCAATAAAGGTCATGATGAAACATGGCCCTTTCTAGCATGTAAAGGCCCTAATGTGATCAACTTGCCACGAGGTTTCTGATCAGCCTCCTTAAGAAAGTATATTATTATACACTTTCTTATATGGTTAATTCAGCATTGCATTCTGTTACTGGCAGGTTGGATATTTATAAGCATCAGTAGCTAGGTCAGTCTTTGTGAGAAGAAGCCTGTGCTTTTATACCCATGCATGGCCTCCATCTCTTCCACCATGCTTTCTTTATTTACTGGGGTGCCCAGTGAGAGAGACTGGGTGACATCTGCTGACTAAATCATCCTGTAGCTCTGTTATTTATTTTTTCTTCTTCAGTGGATATCTCTTATAAACATTAATGTGTGACACAGAGATCCTAACACATTGTACCTTTATCCATATGTCCCATCACTTGCTTCTTTCCATGAACGCCTTTCTGTCATCTTGGAATCTTGCCCATTCCATGGCCCTGACCAGCAAGCTAAGTCATTCACTACTGTCCATGAGACTGGAACTTTCCTTACCTTTCAAAGTAACTTTTCTTACCACTACTTTGTTCGAAGAAGATGAATAGATGTATAGCCCAAAAAATCCATCCTTTGGGAAGATAGTCTCTCATGGCCGTTTCAGGTTTACTCTTGAGTAGAAGCTATAGTGCAAGAGAAATCCATTTTGTGTTTGTACCTACATACCATCCCATTCATGAACCATGCTCAGGCTCTTTTCTCTGTGTATGATTACTTGAGTAAATGACTGTAAGTCTTTTTAAGAAAGAAAGAAGAAAACACTTCCAAATACTTCAGTGTTCAATATGCTATGGTGATATGGTTTCGCTGTGTCCCTTCCCAAATCTCATCTTGAATTCCCACGTGTTGTGGGAGAGACCTGGTGGGAGGTAATTGAATCATGGGGGCAGGTCTTTCCCATGCTGTTCTTATGATAGTGAATTAGTCTCATGAGATCTGATTGTTTATAAAAGGTAATTTTCTCTGCACAAACCCTCTGCTCTTGTCCATCACCATGTGAGATGTGCCTTTCACCTTCTGCCATGATTGTGAGGCCTCCCCAGCCATGTGGAACTGTAAGTCCATTAAAACCTCTTTTGTTCCCAGTCTCAGGTATGTCTTTATCAGCAGCGTGAAAATGGACTAGTACAGTAAATTGGTAGCAGCAGAGTGGGGCACTGCTGAAAAGATACCTGAAAATGTGGAAGTGACTTTGGAACTGTGTAACAGGCAGCAGTTGGAACAGTTTGGAGGGCTCAAAAGATAGGAAAATTTGGAACACACTAGAGACTTGTGGGATGGCTTTGACCAAAATGCTGATAATGGTATGGACAATGAAATCCAGGCTGAAGCGGTCTCTGATAGACATCAGGAACTTGTTGGGAACTGGAGCAAAGGTGACTCTTGTTATGTTTTAGCAAAGAGACTGGTGGCATTTTGCCCCTACCCTAGAGATTTGTGGAACTTTGAACTTGAGAGATATGATTTAGGATATCTAGAAGAGAAATTTCTACTGTTAAAAGCATTACATTTTTAAAAAGAAACAGAGCATAAAAATTTGGAAAGTTTGCAGCCTGACAATGTGATAGAAAAGAAAATCCCATTTTCTGAGGATAAATTCAAGCTGGTTGCAGGAATTTGCATAAGATACAAGGAGCCAAATGTTAATCACCAAGATGATGAAGAGGAAAATACCTCCAGGACATGTCAGAGGTCTTCAAGGCAGCCTCTCCCATCACACACCCAGAGGCCTAAGACAAAATGGTTTCATAGGCTGGGCCCAGGGCCCCTCTGCTGTGTGCAGCCAGCCTAGGGACTTGGTGCCCCGCATCTCAGCCATTCCAATTGTGACTAAAAGGGCCAAGGTACAGCTCAGGCCATGGTTTCAGAGGGTACAAGCCCCAAGCCTTGGCAGCTTCTATGTAGTGCTGAGCTGCGGGTACATGGAAGTCAAGAATTGAGGTTTGGGAACCTCCACCTAGATATCAGAGGATATATGGAAAACTTTAACTTGGATCCCCAAGCTAAAGTTTGCTGCAGGTGCAGAGCTCTAATGGAGAACCTCTACTAGGGCAGTGAAGAAGGGAAATGTGAGGTCAAAGGCCCCACATAGAGTCCCTACTGGGCACTGCCTAGTGGAGCTGTGAGAAGAGGGCTCCCATCTTCTAGACCCCAGCATGGTAGATCCACCAACAGCTTGCACCATGCACCTGGAAAAGCCACAGACAATACCACCCTGTGAAAGCAGCCAGACAGAAGCAATGCCCTGCAAAGCCACAAGGGCAGAGCTGCGCAAGACCATGGGAGCCCACCTCTTGCATCAGTGTGACCTCGATGTGAGACATGGAGTCAAAGGAGATCATTTTGGAGCTTTAACATGTGACGATCCTGTTGGATTTTGGACTTGCATGGGTATTGTAGCCCCTTTGTTTCAGCCAATTTCTCCCCTTTGGAATGGCTTTATTTACCCAATGCCTGTACTCGCATTGTATCTAGGAAGTAACTAACTTGCTTTTGATTTTACAGGCTCATAAGTGAAAGGGACTTGCTTTGTCTCAGATGAGACTTTGGACTGTGAACTTCTGAGTTAATGCTGAAATGAGCCAAGACTTTGGGGGACTGTCGGGAAGGCATGATTGGTTTTGAAATGTGAGCACATGAGACTTGAGAGGGGCCAGTTGTGGTGGGAGGGGCCAGTTGTGGAATGATATAGTTTGGCTGTGTCCCCACTCAACTCTCATTTTGAATTCCCATGTGTTGTGGGAGGGACCTAGTGGGAGGAAATTGAGTCACGGGGGCAGATCTTTCCTGTGCTGTTCTCTTGATGGTGAATAAGTCTCATGAGAGCTGATGGTTTTTAAAAGGGGAGTTTCCCTGCACAAGCCCTCTTCTCTTGTCTGCCACCATGTGAGACATGCCTTTTACCTTCTGCCATGATTGTGAGGCCTCCCCAGCCATGTGGAACTCTGAGTCAATTAAAACCTCTTTTTCTTCCCAGCCCTGGTATGTCTTTATCAACAGTGTGAAAATAGACTAATACATGTGGTGTTTCAGGATCCTTCTTCACAAAGATCTTGTTTCTCCTTTAGTTGATATGTTCAGGGTCTTAGAGCTAGTACAAGTCTGGAAACTAAGTGAGATGTCATGATTTTCCATTGGAACAGCTGATGGGAGTCTTCTGCTCAATCATTCTTGATCTCTTTTGAATATATATTAAGCAGTACTCTTGTTGGTGGTTCATCTTGTTCTAGAAACATCATGTTTTAGACCCACCTCAGTAGATTCTTAAGGGGCAACTCCATACACCATACCCCTGCTCCCACCCCCAGTTCTACCCTTGCAGCTATTTAAAGTAATTCCATTTGCTTTACTTCTGAAGCTAAGAGCTGCTGCCTAGTCTCTGACATTTTAGGTCCTATCATTCCTATTACTAGTAGACAGCCCAGTTTTATAACAGTATCTCCTTCTATTAGTCCAAGCCTGCAAAAGACAACCACTACTGAGTTTCCAATGTGTTAATACCCCTCCTCACTAGCACATTCTTTGTCACCTTGGTAAAATTTTGTCTGGCATGAGGTAATGGTTTTGGTGGCTGATAAATACTTGTTATTTGAGAAATTGGATTGAATTTATTCAGCATTTTTACAGAGAAGAAGAGAAAGACTCTGTACATTCCAATTATTAGAAATGTTCTCTCTATAATTGGACAGGGATAATTCATGAGGCTTTTTCCATGACTCAAGGGAAAAATTTTATAATAATATGTAATTTTATTTTCTATTATTCTAAGTTTAGAAGTCATCCTTCTGATTATTTATTCAGCTTTCAGAAACCTGGATATGAAAAAATAGTGCACAGAATACAAGTATATGGTTTTCTTTTTTGAAGTTCCCTAGTGAGAGGATAAATTCAGGTGTCTAGTCCTGAAAAACCTAGGGCACCAGCAACAAAAAGCTATT
The DNA here is from genome assembly GCF_049350105.2 of Macaca mulatta. NCBI lineage: Eukaryota > Metazoa > Chordata > Mammalia > Primates > Cercopithecidae > Macaca > Macaca mulatta. The sequence continues at coordinate 114,038,673 of NC_133410.1, read as the reverse complement.
ATATCAATATGAGACTGAACGGAGTTCTTTACTCCTGAAAGCATTCAAACAAGGTGAAAACCCATATTTCATGGGTGTGATAGTGGAGACTTTAACACTGGGTGGAAGGAGATTATGCCTTATGAGTAGTGTTTGCTGTTTACTCTGGAGCCTATGCCATTTGACAGGATTAAACAACCAGAATTGTAACTAGTATTTACAAAGTTGTGTGCTACTGCTAAATGTTCTGTCTTCTTTCGCTAAACATTCAAGAGTTCCCTGAAGCCTTCCCTGAGAGATTCCTAAGGTTCCACTTTGACACCAGAAGCCTCCTAAATGTTGCATCTGCATCATGTGTGGATTCTGCTGAATATAACGGATATCTGACTATGAGAATCTGGAGCCCAGCTGCCTTCCCAGCATTATAAGGAAGTGTGCTGCACTGTTTTCCATCAGGAAAAATTTGTGCAAAATGTAAATCATAGCTCTAAGACTGGATGTTTACTTACTATGTGGGTATAAGCATGTGGACAGTGTAAATGCTTTGAACACGTTAAAATTATGCACCAAGAAACAGAGCAGCTAATGGTGGCCCAGAAACAATAGCAGAAAGGCTAGGACATAGTTTTCAGGGAAGATGCCAAAATGTCAGTGAGCAGGGAGAAAGTCACTAAGAGCAGGGATGTTAGAGTCAGATAGGCCTTGATTCCATCCCTGGTTCTAGCACAGCCAGCACTGCAGGGTTGGTCAACAAATGTAACAGCTTCAAAGTTCAGTATCTTCATCTGTCAGTGAAGACAACAAACTCATTTTGTCCTGGAGATGACTAAATTAGATGATATAGAGGCATGCCTCATATTATTGTGCTTCACCTTATTATACTTCACAGATACTGCATTTATTACAAACTGAAATTTGTGGCAACTCTGCGTTAAGCAAGTCTATTGGTATCTTTTTTTTTTTTTTTTCAACAGCGTGTACTCACCTCATATCTCTGTCACATTTTGGCAATCATTGTAACATTTCAAACTTTTCATTATTCATATCTGATATGGTGATCTGTGATCACTGATATTTGATGTGACTATAATTATTTTGGAGCAGCATGGACCGTGCTCACATAAGATGGCAAATTTAGTCGACAGATATTTCTGTGTTCTGCGTCTTCACCAAGTAGCCTTTCCTCCATATCTCTCCCCTACCTGGGCCTTCCTATTTACTGAGAAACAACAATACTGAAGTTAGGCCTGTTAATAAACCTACAATGGTTTCTGAGTGTTTGAGTGAAAGGAAGAGTCACATATCTATTCCTTCTTAAATTAAAAGCTATAAACGATTAAGCTTGGTGAAGAAGGCTTGTGAAAAGTCAAGAAGATAGGCTGAAAGCTAGGCATCTTGTACCAAACAGCCAAATGGTGAATTCAAAGTAAACGTTCTTGAAAGAAATTAAAAGTGCTACTCTAGGAAACACACAAATGGTAAGAAAGTGACACAACCTTATTGCTGATATGAAGAAAGGGTGAGTGATCTGGATGGACAATCAAACCATCCAAAACATTCCCTTAAACAAAAGCCTAATCCAGAGCAAGGCCCTAACTCTCTTCAATTCTGTGAAGGCAGAGAGAGGTGAGGAAGCTCCAGAAGAAAAGTTTGAGGCTAACAAAAGTTGGTTCACAAGGGTTAAGTAAAGAAGCCATCCTCATAATATAAAAGTACAAATTGGAGCAGCAAGTGCTGATGTAGAAGCTGCAGCAAGTTATCCAGAAGATCTAACTAAGATCATTGATGAAGGTGGATATGCTAAACAATAGTTTTTTTTAATGTAGACAAAACAGTGTTTTATTGGAGGAAAATACCAATCTAGGATGTTCATAGCTAGAGAGGAAAGTCAAAGCCTGGCTTCAGATCTTCAAGGACAGGCTGACTCTCTAGTTAGGACTTCATGCAGCTGGTGACTAAGTTGAAGCCAGTGTTTGTTTATCATTCTGAAAATTCTAGGGCCCTTAAACATTATGCTAATTCTACTCTTCTTGTGCTCTATAAATAGAACAACAAAGCCTGAATGATAGCACATCTGATTACAGCAGATTTTGCTACATATTTAAGCTCACTATTGAGGCCTACTGCTCAGAAAAAAAAAAAAAAAAAAAAAAAAGAAAGAAAGATTCACAATATTTACTAGTGATTGACAATATCCATTTTGTAGCCCATGGATCAAGGTATAATTTAGACTTTCATGTTTTATTATTTAAGAAATACATTTTATAAGGCTATAGTTGCCATAATGATTCTTGTGATGAATGTGGGCAAAGTAAATTGAAAACCTTATGGAAAAGAGTCACCATACTAAATGCCATTTGTAGGAGGGAGACAAAGCAGGATGGCCAAATAGAAGCTTCCACCTATCACCCCCCAATACCACCCAGCACAGGAACAACAAATTTAATAACTATCTATACAGGAAAACCACTTTCATTAGAACCAAAAATCAGTTGAGCGCTCACAGTATCTGGTTTTAAATTCATGTTGCTGCACTGAAGATGGTAGAAAACAGTCTTAAATGTCTAACACCTCCTAACACCCATCCCCTGGCAGCAACTGCATGGCACAGAGAGAGGATCTGTGTGCTTGTGGGGAGACAGTGTGCAGTGATTGTGAGACGTTGCGTTCAACTCTATGCTGCCCTGTCAGAGTAGAAAGCAAAACTGGGCTGAACTCAGCCAATCCCTGCCCACAGAGGGAGCATTTAGAGAAGCCCTCACCAGAGAGGAATTGCCAATCCTAGCAAATCCTAGCAGTCAGAACCTCAGTTTCAGCAAGCCTCACCACCATGGGCTAATGTGTGCTGGAGTACACACAAACTTGAAATGCAGTGTAGGCCACAAGACTGCAATTCATTGGCAAGTCCGAAGGCTATGCTGGGCTCAGAGCCAATGTACCTGGGGGGCATGTGACAGTGAGACACCAGCCATAGAGGTTGAGGGAGTGCTTGCACCACCCCTCCCCCAACCTCAGGCAGCACAGTTCACAGCAACAAAATTGACTTTTGACTCCACTTGAGGAGCGGGGAGGGAAAAGTAAAGAGAACTTTGCCACAAGAGTGGCAATACTTCCTATGGGCCAGGAGTGATGGTGGCCATGGAGAGAAGCTCCTCTGCCTCTGGAAAAGCAAAAGAAGAGTGGCCAGAGCTGTGTCATGTGACTTGAGGATGAGCTCAGATGCAGTAGAATAGAATATCAGGTAGATTTCTAATTATTTTGATTCCAGTCCCTGGCTCCTGGACAGTATCTCTGGACCTGTCCAGGGCCTGGAGGAACTTTCCACCCTGAAGGGTAGGACAAAAACTTGGCTGGCTTTGCCACCTGCTGATTGTGAAGTCCTAGGGCCTTACATGACCATAAACAATAGCCAGATAGTGGTTACAGTGGGCCTTTGGTGAGACACAGTTCTGTGCTGGCTTCAGTTCTGATCCAGCACAGCCCCAGTGGTGGTGGCCATAGGATGCTCATGTCACCCCTCCCCCAGCTCTGCATGGCTCAGCACACAAAGAGAGACTTCATTGGTTTGGGAGAAAAAATGAGAACGAGACTCTCTCTCTGGTAATCCACAGGATTCCTCCAGATTTTATCCAAGGCTGCCAATGTAGTACTTCTACATTACATGTATGCAGGAATCACAGTGTTACTGGGCTTGGAGTGTCCCTAATGCAGATATGGCTTACATCACAACACCCAAGTCCTTTAGAATACCTAGAAAGCATTCCCAAGGAGGACAGGTACAAACATGCCCAGACAGCACAGACTAAAATAAATACCTAACTCTTTAATCCCCAGACACTGATGAACAATCATAAGCATCAACACCATTCAGGAAACCATCACCTACCAAACAAATTAAATAAGGCACAAGGAACCAATTCTGGAGAAAGAGAAATACGTGATCCTTCAGACAGAGAATCCAAAATAGCTGTTTTGAGGAAACTTAAAGAAATTAAACATAACACAGACAAGGAAATCAAAATTCTATCAAATAAATTCAATAAAGAGATTGAAATAATTAAAAAGAATCAAGCAAAATTCTGGAGCTGAAATATGCAACTGACATACTAAATACATTGGAGTCTCTTAGTGGCAGAATTGATTAAGCAGAAGAAAGAATTTCTGAGTTTGAAGACAGGCTATTTGAAAATACACACTCAGAGGAGATAAAATAAAAAGGAATAAAAGACAATGAAGCACACTTATAAGATCTAGAATATAGCCTCAAAAGGGCAAATCTAAGAGTTATTGGCCTTAAAGCAGAGAAACAGGGATATAAAGTTTATTCAAGAAGATAATATCACAGAACTTCCCAAACCTAGAGAAAAATATCAAAATTCAAATACAAGAAGGTTACAGAACACCAAACAGATTTAACATAAAGAAGATCACCACAAGGCATTTAATAATCAAACTCCCAAAGATAAAGCATAAAGGATTATAGAAGCAGCAAGAGAAAAGAAACAAACAACACAATGGAGCTCCAATGTGTCTGGTAGCAGACTATTCAATGGAAACCTTACAGGTCAGGAGAGAGGGGCGTGACATACTTAAAGTGCTGAAAGAAAAAATCTTTTATCCTAGAATAATGTATCTGGTGAAAATATCCTTCAAATACTAAGGAGAAATGAAGAATTTCCCAGACAAACAGAAGCTGAGGAATTTCACTCACACTAGATGTGTCTTGAAAGAAATGCTAAAGGGAGTACTTCAATCAGAAAAAAAGAAATCATTTGAAGGTACAAAACTCATTGGTAATAAATAGCAAGTACATAGAAAAACACAGACTACTATAATACTCTAACTGTGATAGATAAACTACTCATATCTTAAGTAAAGACTAAAAGATGAACCAATCAAAAATAAGAACTATGCCAGCGTTTCAAGACATGGACTATACAATAAGATATAAATATGAAAAAAAGTTAAAAAGTAGGGGGAGAAAGTCGAAGTGTAGAATTTTTATTAGTTTTCTTTTTGCTTGCTAGTTTATGCAAGCAGTTTAAATTTGTTATCAGCTTAAAATAATGAGTTATATTTGCAAGCCTCATTGTAATCTCAAATCAAAAGCATATGACCAATACACAAAAAAGAAAAACCAAGAAATTAAATCATACCACCAGAGAAAATCATCTTCACAAAAAGGACGATGAGAAGGATGGAAAGAAGGAAGAGAAGACCACAAAACAACCAGAAAACAAATAGCAAAATGGCATATTTTCATATGTCAAAAGCTCATATTAATCAATAATAACATTGAATATAAATGAACTAAAATTCTCAGTAAAAAGATGTAGAGTGGCTAATTGAATAAAAAGCAAGACACAGTGATCTGTTGGCTACAAGATACATGCTTCACCAATGAAGACACACATGGACTTAAAATAAAGGGATGGAAAAAGATATTCCATGCCAATGGAAACCAAAAAAGAACAGAAAAAATAGTTTTCAAGACAAAAACTACAAGAAGAGACAAAAAGGTCACTATATAATGATAAATGGTCAATTGAGCAAGGAGATGAAACACTTGTAAATATATATGCACCCAACCCTGGAGCACCCAGATATATAAATCAAATATTATTAGTGCCAAAGAGAGAAATAGATAACATTACAATGATAACTGGAGAATTCAACGCCCCATTTTCAGCACTGAACAGGTCTTCTAGACAGAAAATAGATTAAAAAATTGTTCTTAATCTGCACTGTAGATAGACCTAATTGACCTAATAGATATTTACCAAAGATTTCATCTAACAGCTGCAGAATACAAATTCTTTTTCTCAGCACGTGGAGTATTCTCAAGGACAGACCATATTTTAGGTCACAAAACAAGTCTTAAAACATTTTTTAAAAACCCTGAAATAATATCAATCATCTTCTCTGACCACAAGAGAAAAAAACTAGAAATCAAGGACAAGAGGAATTTTGGAAACCATACAAACACATGAAAATTAAGCAATATGCTCCTGAATGACCAGTGGTCAATGAAGAAATTAAGACAGAAACTGAAATATTTCTTGAAACAAATGATAATGAAGAAACAATATGCCAAAACTTATGGGTCACAGCAAAACAGTACTAACAGGGAACTTTATAGCTCTAAGTGCCTACATAAAAAATGAAGAAAAGCTTCAAATAAATAACCTAATAATACATCTTAAAAAACTAGAAAAATAGGAGCAAACCAAACCCAAAATTAGAAAAAACAAAGATCAGAGCAGAAACAAATGAAATTGAAATGAAGAAAACAATGCAAAAGATCAATGAAACAAAAAGTTGTTTTTTGGCTGGGTGCGGTGGCTCAAGCCTGTAATCCCAGCACTTTGGGAGGCCAAGACGGGCGGATCAGGAGGTCAGGAGATCGAGACCATCCTGGCTAACACAATGAAACCCCGTCTCTACTAAAAATACAAAAAAATTAGCCAGGCGTGGTGGCGGCGCCTGTAGTCCCAGCTACTCGGGAGGCTGAGGTAGGAGAATGGCGGGAACCTGGGAGGCGGAGCTTGCAGTGAGCCGAGATTGCGCCCCTGCACTCCAGCCTGGGCGACAGAGGAGACTCCGCCTCAAAAAAAAAAAAAAGTTGTTTTTTTTTTTTGGAAAAGATAAAGTGACAAACCTTTAGTCAAACTAATGGAAAAAGAGAGAGGACCCAAATAAATAAAATCAGAGGTAAAAAAGGAGATATTAAAACTGATACCACAGAAATTCAAAGGATCATTACTGGCTACTATGAGCAACTATATGCCAATAAATTTGAAAATCTACAGAAAATTGATAAATTCCTAGACACAAGCAACCTACCAAAATTGAATTGTGAAGAAATTCATAACCCAGACACAATAATGACAAGCAACCATATCAAAGCCATAATAAAAAGTCTCCTAGCAAGGAAAAGTCCAGGACCTGATGGCTTCATTGCTGATTTCTACCAAACATATAGGAAGAAATAATACCAGTCCTACTCAAACTATTGCAGAGAATAGAGGAGGAGGGAATACTTCCAAACTTTTTCTATGAAGCCAGTATTAGCAGATACCAAAACCAGAAAATGACATATCAAATAAAGAAGCTACAGGCCAATTTCCCTAATGAATATTAATATAGAAATCCTCATCAAAATACTAGCAAACCAAGTTCAACAACACATTAAAAACTCTTTTCATAATGAGTAAGCAGGATTTATCCCAGGAGTGCAAGAGGGTTCAACACAAACAAACCCATCCATGTAATACATCATAGCAACAGAATGAAAGACACAAACTAATCATTTTACGTGATGCTTAAAAGCATTTGATAAAATTCAACATCCCTTCATGATAAATCCCTGGAAAAACTTTGTATAGAAAGAACCTACTTCAACATAATAAAAGCCATATACTACAGGCCCACAGGTAGAATCATACTGAATGGGTGGCAGTGGAGGGGCAGGAGAAAGAAAGCCTTTCCTCTAAAATCAGGAATATGACACAGATGCCACTCTTACCACTGTTACTCAACATAGCACTTGAAGTCCTAGCTAGAGTAATCAGACAAGAAAATAAAATAAAATCATCCAAACTAGAAAGGAGGTTGTCAAATTATCTTTGTTTACAGATGATATGATTTCATATTTGGAAAAACCTAGACTCCACAATAAAACTATTAAAAATGATAAATTTAGTAAAGTTGCTGGATACAAAATCAACACATAAAAATCACTAGCACTGCTATATGTCAACACTGAACAATCTGAAAAATAATTTAAGAGACTAATCCCATTTACGATAGCTACAAATAAAATAATACACCTAAGAATAAACTTAAAAAGTTAAAGATTTCTACAATGAAAACTATAAAACATTAAAGTAAGAAATTGAAGGGACACCAAAAAATGAAAAATATATTCCATGTTCATGGATTGGAAGAATCAATATTGTTAAAATGTCCATACTATCCAAAGCAATCTATAGATTCAATACAATCTCTATAAAAATACAGATGATATTGTTCACAGAAATAGAAAAAAAAAAAATCCTAAAATGTATATGGAACCACAAAGCACCCAGAATAGCTAAAGCTATCCTAAGCAAAAATAACAAAGTTGAAATAATCACATTACCTGGCTTCAAATTATACTATATAGTATAGAGCTATAGTAACCAAAACGGCATAATACTGGCATAAAAACAGACACATGGGTCAACAGAATAGAATAGAGATTCCAGAAAAAAAAATTCATATGTCTACAGTGAATTCATTTTGACAAAGTTGCCAAAACCATACATTGGAGAAAGGATAGTATCTTCAATAAATGGTGCTGGGGAAACTGGATATTCATATGCAGAAGAATGAAGCTAGAACCCTATCTCTTGCCATACACAAAAATCAAACTAAAATGAATGAAAGACTTAAATTTAAGACCTTAAGCTATGAAACGATTACAAAAATACATTGGGAAAACACTCTAGGATATTGAACTGGGCAAAGATTTCTTGAGTAATACTCGACAAGCACAGACAACTAAAGAAAAGTGGACAAATGGGATCACATCGAGTTAAAAAGCTTCTGCACAGCAAAGGAAGCAACAAAGTGAAGAGTCAATCCACATAATGGGAGAAAATATTTGCTAACTACCCATATGATAATGGACTAATAACCATAATATATAAGGGGCTCAAACAACTCTATAGGAAAAAATATAATAACCTGATTTTAAAATGGACAAATGATCTTAATAGACATTTCTTAAATAAAGGCAAACAAATGACAAACAGATATATGAAAAGGTGTTTGTCATTTATAATAATGCCATATAATAAAAAATTAAATGATATTCAACATAGTTTAATATCAGAAAAATGCAAATCAAAACTACAATGATATATGTTTATATGGCTTTTACCCAAAAGACAGGCAATAACAAATTCTGTCATGGATGGGGAGAAAAGATAACCCTGGCACACTATTGGTGGAAATGTAAATTATTACAACCACTATGGAGAGCAGTCTGGATATTCCTCAAATAACTAAAAATAGAGCTAGCATACAATCCAGCAACCAAACTACTAGGTATACATGCAAAGGAACAGAAGTCAATATATGAAAGAGATATCTGCACTCTCATGTGTACTGCAGAACTATTCCTTATAGCCAAGATTTGGAAGCAACGTAAGTGTACGTGAACAGATGAATGGATTAAACAATGTGGTACATATATGCAATGGTATACTAATCAGCCAAAAACATGAATGAGCGCATGCCATTTGCCACAACATGGATGGAACTGGCAGTCATTATGCTACGTGAACTCAGCCAGGCACAGAAAGACAAATTTTGCATGTTCTCACTTATTTGTGGGAACTAAAATAGAAAAGAACTGAACTCATGAAGATAGAGAGTAGAAGGATGGTTACCAGAGGCTGATAGTGATGGGGGCTATTAAGGAGAAAGTGGGGATTACTAATGAGTACAAAAAATAGTTATAAAATATGAATAAGACCTAGTATTTGATAGCCCAGTAGGGCAGCTATAGTCAATAACAATTTAATTGTAGATTTCAAAAATAACTAAAAGTGTATAATTTGCTTGTAATAAAAAGGATAAATGTTTGAGGTGATTGATACCCCATTTACCCTGATGTCATTATTACACATTGTATGCCTGTATTAAAATGTCTCATGTGCCCCATAAATATATATACCTAGTATGTACCTTCCAAAATTTTTAAAATGTAAACAATGAACATTTCTGATTCATTACAGGAATTCAAAATATCAACATTAACAAGATTTTGGAAGAAGCAATTTTTAGTCTCATGGGGTTTGTAATTATTTATGCTTCTGAAATTTATTAACAATAATAATGACACTGTTGAGTGCCATTGAGGGGTTCAAGACTTTAGTGGAGGAAGTAACTGCAGATGGCATGAAAATAGCAAGATAACTAAAATTAGAAGTAGAGCCTAAATATGTGACTGGTTCACTACAATCTCATAATAAAACTTCAATGGATGAAGGGTTGCTTGTTATGAACAAAAAAGCAATGGTTTCTTGGGAAGGAATATTCTCATGGTTAAGATGCTGTGAACGTTGTTGAAATTATAGCAAAGGATTTAGAATATTACATAAAGCTAGTTCAGAAAGCAAGTCAGTGTATGAGAGGGTTGATTCTAATTTGGAAAGCATATCTACTGTGGGTAAAATAGTATCAAACAGCTTTGCAAGCTGCAGTGAAATCTTTCATGAAAGGAAGAAGTAATCAATGCAACAAACTTCAGTGTGGTCTTATTTTATAAAATTGCCACAGCCACCCCAACCTTAAGGAACCACCACCCTGATCAGTCTGCAACCACCAACGTGGTGGCAAGACCTTCCCACAGCAAAAATATTATGACACCCTGAAGGCTCAGGCTCAGATGATTGTTAGATTTTTTTTTAAGGAATAGTGTTTTTAAATTAAGATACATATATCATTATTTAATATATAATGCCATTGCATATTTATTAGACTAACATAGTATAAATAAAAATTTTATATGCATTAGGTAACCAAAATATTCATGCAATTCATTTTCTTGTGATATTAACTTTATTGTTTGAAAATGTGAAACGAAATTGCAATATCTTCAAGTTATGTGTATACTTAACACTTGAAAGAGTACCAGATAATAGTACAACTATATTATTAACATTCACAGTGCCATTATTATTGTTAATAAATCTCAGAAGCATAAGTAATTACAAATGCTAGCAGATGTCAGTAACATCTATAAGTCAGGGGTCTGATTGCACATTTTTGTATATATGTCAATAGGTGATCTATTTGTTGTATTTTTATTATTTTTAATGTATACTACCTGCTTGCAGATCTACCTTACTATCACTTTTGCTTTTAAATAGGAAATATTATATGTACATATATCTCTCACATGTCATACATATCATGTCATATATTATGTATGTGCATTATAGAGAGATGGAGATCTATAGATGTGTATATATACCACATAAATATATATGAGGTTTGTAAAAACAATGACCTTCACATCCATAGAATCAGCTTCCTAATCATTCCTATATCATAGCAGACTTAAAAAACTGATTTATTCAGCTGCCTGGGATCAGCTGGGTATTTGCTAAGCTGACTGAGTATGCACAAGAAGTTGGGGCACTCTGGGTATTCTGAGCACTCAGATATATTTGCAACCTGACCATATCTAGAATGTGGTGGAAACCCATAGAAAACATAATCTGAGGCAGAATCCCTACCTCAACAGAAAGATAGAATAATAGAAATTTTGAGTTAAACTGCAGCTTTTTTCTACAGTACTCTTTTCTCATGGTCATATAGCATTCACTAAAGTCCAGTAGGAGCAGGGAGCTTGCAACTTTCTAGAGCATTTATTTTATTATTTAATAAGTGTATTCTGTGGAAAGTTTCTTATTTTCAAATCTGCAACCGTCCTATATTTAACTTTCTACTTCACCTTTCTGTTGTAACAACTCAGATAAACTCTGCTTTCTCTTCCACTTATGTAGTGGATATTTTGTATACTTTCTTGACTGTTCAACATCTGAATTCTTCCTGTGTTTAGAGAATTCACTGAATTGTGAGTTTTGTAGGGGGTTGGGGAGAGGCACAGACAGAAATATTTATTCTCAGTCTTTCATAGCTCAACCAAACAGATGTAGTGGCTCTGAACTTTAAATCTGGTGCTGGTCACCCAAGAAAAGACACACCACAGACTATGCACTGTAGCAGGAAACAGTGGAGAGAGAGGTTATAGGGTTGTGTTTCTAGGGATAGCAGTACAATAGAGCAGTGATAGTATTCAGAGTTCAGCCCCAGGATGAGGGCAGTACAAGCTGAGAGATCAGATGTCCACTGTGGTGGTAGTAATGTATGCTCATTGGACTGGTTTTGTGGGATGATTTGGGATACAATCCTGGCTATACTAAGCCTTTCCAAGCTTGTTTCTGCATCCTTGCCAGTGATTTTGTGAGCTCTCCAAAACCTTCATAATTTGTTTTTCTGTTTAAATTATTCAAAGCCCATTTCTGTTGCTTGCAACTAGCAACCCTGACTGATGCAGCATTACAGCCATTCAAATAGTTGGAGATAGCTACAGTGTCTTCTTTTGTCAGGTGTTCACTCTTCTCCAGAAATATAAATAGCTAATACCTGTATTCTCAGCAACATGTATTGTTTGCATTGATATTAAAGTTTGGATGATATATTTTTAGGAAACTTTATAAATTGGAGAGTTTTGGAATTATTTCCAATCTGGTCATGTGTGTACATGAAAGGAGTTGGCTAACCTTAAAGATGAAATATATACTATGCTACGGTTTTAATGCTTTGGTCCTCTCCAAAACACATGTTGAAAATTAATCCCCAATGCAACAGTGTTGAGAATTGGGACCTACTATGAGGTGTTTAATTCGTAAGTGCTGTATCCTTATGAATAAATTAATGCCACTATAAAAAACTTGAGAGAGTGAGTTCAGCTTCTTCTACACTTCTGCCATGTGAGGAACAGTGCTCTTCTCCTCTGAAGGATGCAATGTTCAAGGCACCATCTTGGAAACAAAGACCAGCCCCTTACCAGACACCAAACCTATCAATGCCTTGATCTTGGACTTTGCAGCCTCTTGAACTGTGAGAAATAAATTTCTGTTCTAAATTACACAGTCTGTGTTATATTGTTGTATCAACACAAAATAGACTAATAGATAGTGTATTCTCTTTCTGAAAGTTCCTACTCTTCTCAAAGGAGAGCAGAATTTCACTGATAATTACTCTTTCATGGGGTATGCAGCTATGAAATAAGATGATACTGAAAATTGTTTTCCTAACAGTTAGCAATTAGGTGAGTAAAAATGGAAGAAAATTATAGGTTTATTGGAGTTCTCTGAAATTTTTTTAAAAATTGCTTATAAATTCTCTATGTAAACATTAAAAATAAGCTACAATAAATTATCTCAGAGCAAGATGGCAGAATAAGAGACTCCCTCACTCCTTTCCCTTCACAGTAACACAGCCATTTATAGACAAAAGTGTCTTTGTGGGAGCGTTGGGATTCACATAGGAGGTTATAAAACCCTGGTAGGGCCAAAGTCATAAGATGATCATTTTGAGAGAACAGGATTATGCCCAGGTGGCAAGCATGCTGAACTGGGGATCAGTTCCATACAGGTAAATGAAATCATCTCCTGTTGGTTCAGTTACCACCCCATTTGGCCTTTGTCTTGCTGCCAAATTACCTATGAGGAGACATTTCCACATGTGCCTCAGATGACAGACCCAGCAACCTTAGTCTCTGCTATCAACCCTAAAATATCCCTGTAACTCAGCTCCAGCCCTTTGTATCTGTTGTCTGAGAGCAGTTTTGCCTATCTAGGGACACACCAGGAGATCTCCTTATCCACGTCCCCACAAGAAGAGGTGAGCCAACATTGATATTGGCTATGAACCTTGATGCAGCCCTGTGACTCAGTTCTAGCCTGTCTCAACCATGGTCCAGGGTAGGTACTGCCTGATCTAGGACTCACCACTGACCCAGTGGGAGCCTTCCCAGGGACCTGGAGGAAGCCACATCTATGTGAACCTGGTAACAGGACCATGAAATGAACACTCCTCCTAGTGGTAGCTCTACTGACCAAGGTTCTGGAGTCAGTCTAGTCCACCTGTGGACCAGATAGGATCCAAGTCCATTTGAGTCCTTGTCAACAGGTTTTCAAACTGTGGTCTTCACCAAAGACAGAGCAGCAGCCAGATGACCTGGCTCCAACTTCACATGACCACAATCTTAGAGGCAATCCTAAGCCCAGGGACCCAACGGAAGAAGGTGTTACATACTGAAACTAGTCTGTAAAGTCCATAAGAGATGTTTGCTCCTTCCAATGCACAGACACCAGGCAGGGCTATGTGGATAATGAAGAATTAGGAAAACATGACACTACTAAAGGAAACTAACAAAGCTCAAATCAGTGACCTCAAAGAAATGATTATCTACCAATTGCCTATAAAATAACTCAAAATTATTATCTTAAAGAAGCTTAATGGGGCACAACAAAAACATAAACAACTAAACAAAATTGGGAAAATAATGCATGAGCAAAACGAGAAGTTTAATTAAAAAAAAGAAAACCATAAAATAGAACCGAACAGAAATCTTCTAACAGAAGAATACAATGATAAGACTGAAAAATTCGACAGAGAACTCCAATAGCAGACTTGATCATGCAGAAGAAAAAATTAACACAGTTGAAGACAGATTAAAGGAACAAAAAATAGAATTAAAGAGTGAAAAGAGCATAAGGAGCCTATGGGACAATATAAAGCACATAAATATATAGATTATGGAAGTTCCAGGAAGAAAAGAGAGAAAGTGGCAAAAAAATTAAATACTTTATGAAAAAATTTAAAACTTTGTAAGGGTATATAGAAATTCAGATTCATTAATCTCCCCAAGCAAGATCAACCCAAAGAAAAATAATCAGAGACACATTATAATCAAATCGCCAAAAGTCAAAGACAGAGAATCTTGAAAGAAGCAAGGAAAAATAGATTAATCACATATAATGAAACTCCCATAAGGCACTAGCAGACTTCCCGAAAGAAATAGCAAGCTGAGAGTACAGTGTGATGATATATTCAAAGGGCTAATAGAAAAAACCCTATCAACCAAGAATACTACACTTACCAAAAATGTCCTTCAAAAATAAGCAGAAATACACACATTATCAGACAAATAAAAGCTGAGGAGTTCATTTTGATGAGACACAACTTATAAGAAATACTACAAGGGGTGTGTGTGTGTGTGTGTGTGTGTGTGTGTGTGTGTATGCACCCAATATTGGAGCACCTTAAATATATAAAGCAAATATTAATAGATCTGAAGGGAGAAATAGACCATAATACAATAATACTAGGGGACTTCAATATGTTACCTTCAACAATGGATAGATCATCCCCGAAAGAAAATCAGTAAAGAAGCAGTATTCTTTTTTTTTTTTTTTTTTTTTTTTGAGACGGAGTCTCACTCTGTCACCCAGGCTGGAATGCAGTGGTGTGATCTTGGCTCACTGCAACCTCCGTCTGCTGGGTTCATACCATTCTCCTGCCTCAGCCTCCCGAGTAGCTGGGACTACAGACCCGCTGCCATGCCCGGCTAATTTTTTTGTATTTTTTAGTAGAGATGGTGTTTCACCATGTTAGCCAGGATGGTCTCGATCTCCTGGTCTTGTGATCCGCCCACCTTGGCCTTCCAAAGTGCTGGGATTACAGGCGTGAGCCACCGTACCTGGCCAAAGAAGCAATATTCTTAACTAATACTACAGACCAAATCGACCTAACAGACACAAAAAGAACATTCCATCCAACAGCGGCAGAATACATGTTCTTCTCAAGTGCACACAGAACATTCTCCAGATAGATCACATATCATGCCACAAGTCTTAACATATTTAATAAGACAAAAATCGTATCGAGTATCTTTTCTGAAAACAGTGGTATAAAACTAGAAATCAATAACAGGAGGAATTTTGGAAAATTTGCAAATAGGTGGAAAGGTAAAAACACACTAGTGAACAATGAATGAGTCAAAGAAGATATCAAAAGGAAAATTTAAAAGTAGGTTGAGGCAAATGAAAATGAAAATGCAACATACCAAAACTTACGGGGCACAGCAAAAAAATATTTCTAAAGAGTAAGTTTATAGTGATAAATGCTTCCATTAAGAAAAAAGTAGATCTTACCAAACACCACCTTTTCCCCCAGAAACTTTTGAAATTTAAAAAAAGAATTACAACTTAAATGATCAACTTGGACACAAAAATCAAAAAAGAAGTAAAATATCTCAAATAATCTAACTTCACACTTGAAGGAATTAGACAAAGAAGAACAAACTAAGCCCAAAGTCAGCAGAAGGAAGAAAATAAAAAAATCTCAGTATTAATAAATTTTACAGAGAATAGAAAGACAGTAGAAAGATCAATAAGTTGAAGAGTTTATTTTTTGGAAAAATTATCAAAATGGACAAACCTGTAGCTAGACTAACAAAAATAGACAGGGGACTCAAACAAATAAAATTGTAAACTAAAGAAGACACTACAACTGATACCAAATAAATAAAAATGATCATGAGATTACTATGAAGAATTCTATGCTGAAAAAGTGGATAACCTAGGGAAAAAAGATAAATTCCTAGAAAAATACAATTTATGTAGGCCAAATCACAATGACATAAGAAAATATGAAAAGACCAGTAACAAGTCAGAAGTCAAATCAATAAAAAAAAGGCTTTCATCAATGAAAAGCTCAGGACCAGAAGATTTTGTGGGTGAATTCTACTAAAGATTTAAAGAAGAATTAATGTCGATCCTTTTCAAACTCTTGCAAAAATTTGAAGAGGAGGTAACACCTTCAAACTCCTTTCATGAGACCAGCATTACCCTTACACCAGAGACAGATAAGGACACCACAAGAAAAAAAATTACAGACTAATATTCCTGATGAACACTGATGCAACAATCCTCAATAAAGTACTAGCAAATCTAATCCAGTGCCGCATTAAAAGGATTATATACCCAATAATCAAGTGGGATTTATTCCTGGGATGTAAGCATGGTTCAACATATGGAAATCGAAAAATGTCATTCTCCACATTAACAGAATGAAAGGCCAAAACCATATGATTATCTCAGTAGAAGATAAAGTGTTCGACAAAGTTCAATATCCTTTCAAGATTAAAAAGAAGCCTCTCAACAAATTAGGTACAGAGGGAGTGTATCTCAATGCAATAAAGGCCCTATAACACAAGCCCACAGCTAAAATACTCAAAGCGAATAGTTGAAACTTTTCCTCTAAGATCAGGAAAAAGATGAGAGTATCAATTTTTGGCTGTTCACGTTGGCTTATGCCTATAATCCCAGCACTTTGGAAACCCAAGGCAGAAGGATTGTTTGAGGCCAGGAGTTTGAGCCCAGGCTGGGCAACATAGTGAGACCATATCTCTACAAAAAAAATTAAAAATTATCTGGGTGTGGTGGCACGTGCCCATAGTCTCATCTACTTGGAAGGCTGAGGTAGGAATATCACATGAGCCCAGGAGTTTAAGGTTTCAGTGAGCTATGATTTTGCCACTACATTCCAGCCTGGGTGACAAAGTGAGACCCTGCCTATAAAAAGAGGCAAGGGGAGGCGAGGTAAGGCAAGGTAAGGCAGGGCGGGGCGGAAGGAAAGGAAGGAGAAGAAAGAAAGAAAAAAGAAAAGAAAGAGAAGAAAGGAAAGAAAGAAAGAAAGAAAGAAAGAAAGAAAGAAAGAAAGAAAGAAAGAAAGAAAGAAAGAAAGAAAGAGAGAAAAGAAAGAAAGAAAGAAAGAGAAAGGAAGAAAAGAAAGGGAAAGAAAGAAAAGGGAGGGAGGGAGGAAGTAATGAAGGGAAGGAAAAGAAAGAGAGAAAGAAAAAGAAAGAAGAAAAAAAGAAAGAAAAAAAGAAAGAAAGAAGAAAGGAAGAAAGGGAAAGAAGAAAAAGAGAAGGAAGGAGGGAAGGAAGGAAGGAAGGAAGGAAGGAAGGAAGGAAGGAAGGAAGGAGGGAAGGAAGAAAAGAAGGAAGGAAGGAAGGAAAAGAGTAGCAACTATTGACATTTCTATTCAACATAGTACTGGAAGTCCTAGTCAGGACAGTTAGATAAGTGAAAAAAATAAAAGGTATCAAATAGGAAAGGAAGAGGTTAAATTATTTCTGTTTGCAGATGACATAATCTTGTGTGCAGAAAACTCTAGACTGAAATGATTAGAACTAATGAACAAAATCAGTCACGTTACAGGATCTGAAATCAAGATACAAAAATCTGCAGCGTTTCTACATACTAAGAATGAACTAGCTAAAAAAAGAAGTTAAGAAAACCAACATGTTTAGAATGGCATCAAAAGAATAAATGACTTGGGAATTAAGCTAACCAAGGAAGTTAAAGATCTGTACACTAAAATCTATAGAATATTGATGAAACAAATTGAAGAAGATATAAACAAATTGAAAGAAATCTGTGTTAGGACTAAAATAATTACTATTGTTAAAAAGTCTATGCTGTCAAAAGTGATCTACTGATGAAGTTCAATTCTTATCAAAATTTTGATGTAAATACAAAAAAAACTAAAATTTATATAACATCACAAAAGATCCCAAATAGCCAAAGCAATCTTGAGAAAAAAGAACAATGCTTAAGATCACACTCCTCGATATTAAATTATATGATACAACAATAGTAATCAAAACAGTATGGTAATAGCATAAAAACTGACACATAGACCAATGGAACAGAAGAGAGATCCCATAAATAGGCCCATGTATATATGGTCAACTAATCTTTGACAAAAGTGCCAAGAATACACAGTGGAAAAGTGATCATCTCTTCAATAAATGGTGCTGGGAAAACTGAATGTTCATTGCAACTGAATACAAAAAAGTATAAAATGTTTGTCTTATACCATATAGAAAAATTCACTCAAAATTAATTAAATGATTAAGTGTAAAATCTGAAATCATAAAAATTCTAAAAGAAGACATAGAGTGAAAGCATTTTGACATTAGTTTTGGCAATTATTTATTTATTTATTTTGAGTATAATCCCCAAAGCATGGCAACAAAAGCAAAAAGAGACAAGTGCGATTACATCAAACTAAACAGCTACTGCACAGCAAAGGAATCAATCAACAGAGTAAAGAAACAGCTTATGGAATAGAAGAAAATATTTATAAACTGTAAATGGGGTAAAAGCTAATATCCAAAATATTTAAAGAACTACACAACTCAGTAGCAAAACAAAAAATAATAATCCAAAATAAAAATTGGCAAAGGGGCCAGACACAGTGGCTCACACCTGTAATCCCAGCACTTTGGGAGGCCGAGGCAGGTGAATCACTTGAGGTCAGGAGTTCAAGATCAGCCTGGCCAACATAGTGAAACCCTGTCTCTACTAAAAATACAAAAATTAGCTGGGCGTGGTGGCACATGCCTGTAATCCCAGCTACTCAGGAGACTGAGGCTGGAGAATCACGTAACCCCGGGAGGCAGAGGTTGCAGTGAGCTGGGATCACATCGCTGCACTCAGGCCTGGGTGACAGAGTGAGACTCTGTCTTAAAAAACAAAAGACAAAAACAAAACAGAGAAATGGGCAAAGGATCTGAATAAACATTTCTTCAAAGATATAAAAATGGCAGTAGCTAAATGGAAAGGTGTTCAACATCACTAATCATCAGGACATGCACATTGAAACAACAATGAGATATCTCATATCTGTTAGGATGATATTATAAAAAAGATAAGGGATCAGTGTTGGTGAGGATGTAGAGAAAAGACAATTCTAGTATACTGTTAATGGGAATGTGAATTGATATAGATGTTATGTAAAACAGTATGGAGTTTCCTCAAAAACATCAACATAGAACTATAGTATGATTCATCAATCCCACTTCTGTGTACACTGTACAACCATAGGAAATGAAACTGGTATCTGGAAAATTATCTTCACCCCCATATTTATTGCAGCACTATTCACAGTAGCCAAGATATGAAAACAATCTAAGTGTCTATCAATGGATGAATGTGTAAAGAAAATGTGGTGTATACATACCTTGAAATATTATTCAATCATAAAACGAAGGAAATCTTGCCATTTGCAATAGCATTGATGAACCTGTAGGACACTATCCTAAGTGAAATAATCTAGACACAGAAAGACAAACGCTGTATGATGTCATTCATACGTAGAATCTTCAAAAGTCAAACCCATAGAACAGAAAGTAAAGTGGTGATTTCCAGCTTCTGGGGTGGCTGGAAGTGGGTAATGGGGAGATTCTAGGAATGGGAATACTACAACCTTTCAGTTATAAAATGTGTAAGTTCCGAGGATCTAATGTACTGAATGGTAACTAGAGTTAATAATATTGTAATATGTTTACTTCAAATTTTAGAAAAGAGCAGATTTTAAGTATCTTACTACACCACCCCCCCAAAAAAATGTATTAGTCTGTTTTCACACTGCTATAAAGATAGTACCCAAGAGTGAGTAATGTATAAACAAAGGAGGTTTAATTGACCCACAGTTCTGCGTGACTGGGGAGGCCTCAGGAAACTTGAAATCATGGCAGAAGGGGAAGCAGGCACTGTCTTCACAAGGTGGCAGAAGAGAGTGTTAGTATGTGAGGGAGGAACTGTCAAACACTTATAAACTCATCAGATCTCGTGAGACTCACTCACTGTCATGAGAACAGCATGGGGGAAACTGCGCCTACCTTCCTCGACACATGGGAACTA
This sequence comes from Macaca mulatta, assembly GCF_049350105.2. Taxonomy (NCBI): domain Eukaryota; kingdom Metazoa; phylum Chordata; class Mammalia; order Primates; family Cercopithecidae; genus Macaca; species Macaca mulatta. The sequence goes on along the minus strand of NC_133410.1, from coordinate 114,018,355 downwards.
CAGGTCCCTCTCTCAACACGTGATGATTACCATGAGAGATGGGATTTGAGTGGGGACACAGAGCCAAACCATATCACCAAGTAATGATGGGTGGTGATGGATGTGTTAATTCGACTGTGGTAATCATTACACAATATATATCTATATAAAATCATGATGTTATATACCTTGAATATAACATCCTCCTATGCAACATTGCTTCCTAAATGTGATAAACTTTTAAAATTTTTGCTCATATAGAACATGAACTAAAATAGATTCTCATAATCGATATCTTTTCTTAACAAAACAAGCTAAATATACCATTATAACTGTATATGTATGTCTACGTGTAACACTAAGATATTTTGGAACTGTTTATATGTATAATTGTCAGACATACGAATTTACGCACAGGCATGATAAGGCATGAAAAGGCATGAAATCTTTAAATTGCCCCTGAAAATTCAACAAATCAACAAAATGGAATGAGAACACAAGATCAAAACCTTTTTGCAGACACAGCTTTATATATAACATATATTTTTACAACCATGAGTGCCTTAAATTGCTTTAAAGGAAGCCACATTTATTAAAAAGATATTTTTAAGTTTTAAAGGGATAAATCATGTCCTTTAAAATTAAAGTTACCTTTACAATTTCAAATGATGTAAAGCAAAGAATTTCAGAAAAAGAAGTAAACACTATGTGGCTCTTTTATATAAACTATGACCTTAAATGCTCACAATACTCATAACACTGACTGTTAGGGACTAAATGAGTGAGCTTGGGTAGTTTATTAATTTAATTCAAGTATCTTTGAACTTCAGCATTTTTATCTGCAAAATTAATGGGTTAAGCTCACCGTAACCTTAAACTCCAGGGCTCAAGCAATCCTCCTACCTCAGCCTCCAGAATAACTAGGACTGCAGGCATGCACCAACACACGTGGCTAATTGTTTTAATTTTTTTGTGTGTAAAGACAGGATCCCCTTATGTTGCCCAGGCTGATCTCAAACTCCTAGTTTCAAGTAATATTCTTGCCTGGGCCTCCCATATAGTATTTTGTTATAGCAGCGGAAGGAAATAAAACATTACCTCTTAGATCCTTCTTTAACCTTCCTTATTCTGAGGGTCTTTCTGAGACTGGACATATGTGAAAATTAAACTTCTCATGTGAAGGTATATTTTTAAAGACTTCAGACATCTAAAAAGACAAAAGTGATACACAGTCTGAAAAATGTGATGTAACTTTAGATTTAGAGTTTACAAAGTGAGTCCTATGGAGTCTCATTCAAAGTACTCATAGATATTATAACTAAATACAGTTCACTATATATTCTATAGAGATTCAACTGTACTACGTCAGCAGTGTATATTTAATTTCAAAGCTGTTCTAACAACAATATCACACACAAATTAAAATCAGGTTTAACATAGTATGACACACAACTCTTTGTGTGTGTGTGTGTGTGAATGGACTTATGTGTGTGTGTGTGTGTGTGTGTGTGTGCGTGGATGGACTTAAAATCAATTTTCACTCACATTAAAGGGCTTAATATCAACTCTAGACCATATTTTTTCATCTCTTCTAGACTATTCCTAGCAATTTTTTTAAAAATATGGCTGATTTATTTTTCTACTAGAAATTAGAGCTTATTTTTCCTCAGTCTGTTTTCGTAACAATTGACATTTGGAAGTAGAAGTTGAAGACAGACTCTCTCTATCTATCTCTCTACAGCCAAATACTAAAAATTATGAATAATTTATATACTTTTTAAAAATATTGTTTCAAAAACAGTTTTGAAAAATTGAAAAAATAGTTTTGAAATATGTATAAAGCATTTTTTATTTACCTAGATTTAACCTTTGAACAAATCACTTCTTTTTTGTGATATACAAATATTGTTCCATTTCTAAAAATAAAGTATTGTTGCTTGACAAAATTATAGTTAAATATCCAGTATCTCTATGTAGAAAGAAAGTGTACATGAAATTGGAAAAAGATCATGAAATGATCTCTTGATGAAAAACCATATTTTGAAAACCATATTTTGAAGAAACCAACATACATATAGTGAGGCATCACTCTGGATTTGCCCTTAGCAGCAGCAGTGATGGCCAGGGTTGCAAACAAGGGAGAGATGTAAGAGAGATGTTGACAATAGGTGACAACTTTTCTCTTATTATAGGATCTTTTCTTTCAGAAACCATGCCAGAATTTGTATCACTATCTCAAATATTTTTACTTTAGTAGTTTGGATTTAGACTTCATTCATTCCAAGGAAGACTCTTTTTAGTTAATTTATTAGAGTACAGTAGTGCGCTACTCCATGTGCAGGGGACATGTTTCAAGACCTCCCCAGGTGATTCCCTGAAACTGAGGATAACATCTATCTGAATGTTTTTCCTATACATACATATCTATGATAAAATGTAATTTATAAATTAGGCACATTAAGAGATTAACAATTATAACTAATAAACTAGAATAATTATAACAACATAGTGTAATCAAAGTTATGTAAATAGGGTCTCTCTCAAAATATCTTGCAATGTTTTCAGACCAAGGTTGACCACAAGTAACTGAAACTGTAGAAAGTGAAACTGTGGATAAGGAGAGACTACCGTATTGTTTCCAGAAATGTTCATGTGTCTCACAAGAATATATATCACTGATTTAAAGTAATACTATTTATATGGTGCTTATTTCAAAGTTATTTTTAATGTTTATCTCTTACCTTTGAGCAATTGTTTGGAGAACAAGAAATTCTTATTTCTATTTTTAGAGGTGTGGAAAACAAATAGACATGGATCTTAATTGATTTGCCAAAGGTCAGAAAGCAAGTCAAAGGCAGTTCTTGGCCCAGAATTCTAATTTGCTGAAATCAGCTGTTATTAATTACATATAACTATTGATCAATTGATAACTATATTCTTCTATTACCTCTGATAATTTAAGCAACACTTAGATCTTATTTTATTTGCAAATGGTCAATCAATTAATCATTCAATAAATATTTAATAAAATTTAGTATTTTGTTATAACCAACTTCTGGCTGTGCAATTACACAGGTAAGCATAGAAATAATTATAGGTGGGATACAAAAAGAACTTTTCCTTTCAGTAGAGACCCTACTTGCAGAGTCAGCTAGATGAAATAAGTCACTTTTAAGTATTAATATTTACAAATATGGACATCCCGTGATCCAGCAACTAAAATGTAAACACTGGCCAATGTGCCGCAGTCTGCACTCCAGCATTATGGCCAATCAGGTACCAGATGTTCAGTATTTCTAATATATTTACAGAGCCCCTATAGACTTCATTGCATCCCCTTCCTTGTTCCCACCTTTTCTTTAGGCAAATCTGTCTCCTCTGTCCCAGTGTTTCTAAAATTCCTCTCTCTGAAGACTAAAGATTTTTCTCCTATAATTAGTGACAGCATAATAGAAAATAACTTGCATAAATTTGCCACACCACATACTAGGAATAAATTATTATTAGAGGCATTTTCCCCAAATATCAGAGTTAGATGCATTGTAGCAGGGAAAATAGAGCAATATTAAGCAAAAAATGTGGAGGAGGTAAAAAAATAAAATAAAATAAAAGACCTGGGGATACTAAAGATGTGTTTTCCATTTTCTGGGAGTACTGCTTGGTGATGTTCACTGAGATTGAGGAACATGAATTAGTACAGTGACTCGTGGATTCAGGTGAAGAAGGTAAGTAAAGAAGAAAGTGAAAGCCAGCAGAACCAGCTTCCCAGCCAGGACTCCACAGTAGGCATAGGAAGAGGAACAGTGGATGCACATTCAAGTCTTGAGTTGCAACACAGCTTTAGAAATAGAGGTGATTTGAGTGATTTTTAGAACATCTGCAAGAATAATTTCATTGGTTTCTAATGACATGGCTTGATAAGAAAAAAATTAGATAGTATTATTTTTATGATGATCTTCATATAATTATCTCCATGTTTGTACTCTGGTTCATATTACCTACTGTGCTCTTTATGAAATATGGTTATGGCTAGCCTAGCAATATGATTTCCCACTTTCCTGCATGAGTTACACATGTTCTGTCCGGGTCCACGGAACCTAATATATTCAGTCATGTAATGCTGCCACCTTTCTTCACCACCCTTATTTCTTTTATCTTATTTTTTTGGTAAGCAACAGAAATTTCACTTTTGCATTATATGACTCCCCCCAACCCCAGGTAATTAATTAAAAAGTTAAACAAAAATGTATATATTTCTGAAATTCATGAACACTTTTAGTATGTCCTTTTCCTAAATCACCCACCTCTTATTCACTGTGTTTCATTTCCTGCTTTTACTCTTTTGTTTTTAAGAAAATATAAGAAATTAAATCTAATGATAAATGCAGTTCAGTTAGTGTGGTAGGGTTTGACAGAAAAGAAGTACAAAAATTAAAAATTAGGGAAACAATCTGGTCAAGTCATTTTGAAGTTTACTTCATTGTTCCACCTCTAAACTCTTGTAAGTATACTCCTTATATTTGAAATATCTGTCCTCCTTCACTTGATCAACAGCTGTTGTCTTCTATGCCCCATTCACTCCTTGACTTGACCATGGCTGTGTTATGTACTTCCTTCAGTAGTTCTGGACACCCTGGGCTTTACACTATTTTAGCCTCAATCACACTGTTGTCATTGCCATTAGATTGGGGATTACTTCAGGGCAGTAGTAACACGTTTGCATGTTTTTATTGTTAAATCTTACAGTCTGGTCTAGGAAATTCAACGGACATTTGTAGGAAGCAAAGAAAGAAGATAGAGAGAGGTGGGAATGGCAAAAGGAAAAGAAAATGTAGTTTCTAAGTGGTTAAAAAACATTAAGTAATAATGTTTTTCCCTTAGATTTTAACTCCACAATCTTGTGACTATTTACATTGTTTTTATTGGTTCATAGAAATGTAGCTGGAAGTTGGTGGAAGAAGCAGTTGCTTATTCTAAGCGCTTCCTCAGAAAGTGGAGTGTTTTTAATTTTTGTTTTTAAAAATGATGCTCTGACATGATAGTTGGTAAGACAGTGATGAAAAGGTCTGAGCTGAATCAGTGTGAAATCCAGACCTTGAGACAGGAGAGAGTGACTCCTCTATCAGCCTTCTGTCTTGCTAGCATGTCGGATGCAGTATGTGTTTCATAATTGCAGCTCGATGATGGCAGGGATAATAAAAGTAATCATCAGGACAATAATTTCCAAAAATCTTTCCTTTCCATTTCACAATACACATTCCCTTGTATTTAGGGGCAGTTTCGTTTTATTTTTGTTTACTCTTCCACTATTTCACTTAATGCAGACAAATTATAGAGGAACTGTCTCTAATAAATAACGTTAGAAACTCAGAAGCAGTAAGTGAATTCCATTTTCACCTGTGTAGAATAGCTCAAAAAAGCTCTATTTCTGTGAAAATGTCAATTATTTTTGAATTATCAAGCTTATGTTAACTTACCAAATTATGTATTTCTATAAAAGCAAAATGATGGTCTGATGGTAGGCACTATCTGCTTTTCAACCATGACTCAGATTATTGCTGGCTAGATTTCTAAAGATCCCAAAGATTTATTTAAAACAACTAGTCCCAGAACAGCTACCAGCCCGGATTCGATTCTTCAGTCTGCTTCTGAGCAAGCTATCAAGAAATGCTGCTGAAGGCATTTCCTGTTTCCTTTACACTTCTTTCAGATTTCTATGACATACTTAATCTGGGTCTTGTGCCCTGTCAACTTTTAATAGTTCTAATTGCTCAACTATCTGCTCTTGTGTGATCATAAAATCCTTTTAACATTCCACTTTTCCCCTCAAGAAAATGTATCCAGTTTCCGGGACGTGACCTTCAGCTTCTTTGGTAAATACGCAGGCAGAGAATTCATTCAGGCTTTCGACTACTGCAGCCTCATCCGTCCCTGACTTCCCACTCATCCCCTTAATGGCCCTGTGGATGCCTGCCTACGCTGTATGCTTTTACAGTATAAAAGAAGTTTGCCCTCCAATTTGGTAATTTCGGTGCCTCTTTTTCTCCCCTGGGTCCTTTTTAGAGTTCCCTTTCAAGTATTGAGGATTTGATTTTCTATTCCTTTAAAAATGTGGATCCTGATAAAGGAAGGGGGAGCTTTTTCTGTGCTGCCTCCTTCTAGAAGCTTTACTTTTCTACTTTGGTCTTGTAAAATGCTAAACAAATTTATCACTTATTAGTGGGAATGGCGTTTTGGGTGGTACTGTGTTTTTAAAAACCACTTCCCTGCTATTTACCCTGAACTTAATTCAGTGGCTTGTCTTTTTCTGAATTAATGATTATATGCTGTATTTTATTTTCTGTCTTCCTACACTTCCCTCTTGTCTCTAAACACCTCTAGCTTCTATTTGGGATTAAATCATATGCTTAATGAGATTTAATCACGGCTTCCTATACTCTCCTTTGAACCCTAAATATTATTTAATTCTAAACCTAGCATTCTTTCCTCCCTTTTCGGGTGATGTACATATTAAATTAGAAATCAGCTTTGCACCAGATCCAGCCTCACTTCCTCCACTTGATGTAATCCTGTGCTATGGCTAGATAATTAAAATCTTCCACTATTACCACCCTGCCCTTTTCTTGCTCTGTCCATGCGTGTGTGTGTGTGTGTGTGTGTGTGTGTGTGAGATATTTGTAGTTCATTTCTGCCAAGACAGCCTATAACATTACTGTTATCACATTTTCAACCAATTTATAATACATTACTCCTGTTCTTCATCATAGCTTATTTCGGAAACCTATCATTCAGGAATTATCAAGTTTTCCCCACAAACAAAGAAGCATCTTTTCTGGTTTTTGTTGATTCTCACAAATATGAGTACCTAATACAAGGTAGTCATTAAAAGGTTTATAAAAACCTCAGAATTAATGTACTGACATTAACAAGGTTTTGTTAAGCAATAATTGACCACTTTATGTACGCAATTACACATGGTGGCTACGAAATTATTATGATATATGCATGTGTCGCATGTGTGCTGATGACCTTATAAAATGGCCGCATATTTTAAAAAGAAGCAGAGCCCTGCATAGAAAGGAAATTTTGAAAATCTAGGAGCAGTCTTTGGATTGTTTGCTGCCACTGCTTCTAGGCAACAGGCAAGAGATGTTTACAATCTGGGCTCTCCCCTGCCCCCACCTCTAGGAGCTTTTCATCTGCTGCTGCTGCTGCTGCTGTTGATAGAACTACAAGACCCAGAGCCTCAGAGTGCCCCTCCTCCACCTCGCTTCAATCTCCTGGAGCCCAGCTGTTAAGGCCTATCTAGCTAATCACCCCCTTTACCACAAGGCTCTTTTGTGGAAGTTAATGTCATGTTCAGAGAGGACAGTGCTGCAGGGAGAGCAGAGGATTTGATTTCTCACTTTACCTGTGAGAAAAACAGCATGTGGAATAAGGTGCCTCTGTTGTCCTTGATGCTTGACTTCATTGTCACTCACCTTCTGCTGCCTTGGCATAGCCCAGAGAAGTGGGATCGCAGTTCTCCAGCTGAGAGATGAACTTAGAATAGGGACCTTTGACCCTGGCTTCACAAATAGTCTTTCTTAAAGAGGATGCCCACATTTTCCAAAAAGAAAAACAGAAAGGAACATGATTTTAATTTACTTTCTAAAAACACATGCAACCTTCATTTGTTTAAGAAATGGAGGGGGTAGAAATTTAAGAAAACAAAAATAATAAAAGAATATCAAATTCTAAAGCTAACTTATTTTTGGCCTTAGGAAACAAGCTTTAATTTTTCTTTTATCTGGTGAAAGGCAAGAGGAAGGTATTTGCAAAAGGAAGGAAAGATACGTATACGCGTATTGAGAGAAATACAATTTGGGGACTGGGGCTGTTAGGCCAAGGTTACTGTTTCAGTGGCCAGGAAACCTCTTATATCTTGTTTTGATACGACCCAGAGCTGGCTGAGGCTGATCCAGTAGAATAGCAGCTGAATTTCGAACATGTCAGCCCGGCAAAAGCTGAGTGACAGTCTTTAGGGATGTTGTAGAAAGCCTGAATTTCTCCACTTGAGGGGAGGATAAACTAGATTCTCTCTTAGAGTACTTTTAATCCAACTTTCTCTGATTAACAGTGACCTCAGCGTATCATGCTCAGTCAAATGGAGAGGTCTTCTAGTCTATTTATCATGAATCCAGACTCCAGGATCTGATGCTTTTGTTCTAACCCTGGCTCTATTGCTTTTCTTCAGTTTCTTTATCAGTAAAGTGGAGATGATACCTCATAGAGCTATTATAATGATTTAATGAGATAATACTCATAAATCAGAACACAGCTTGGAACACAGTAAGCACTTGAGAAGTGGTAGCTATTATAATTAATACCTTTTTGATGAATTAAAGGAAATGGTAATTAAAATCATCTTCATGCTATTTCCTATATCACTATCACCTATATTACTATATATTACTATATTTCTGATATTACCATATTACTATACTATATTCCTATATTAGTAATATAGGAAATACTAACAAAAATTGGCTAGTATTTAATATTATTGGATCAAACATTTTCCAAATTCTATCTATAAATTAGAAGTGAATCCAACTTAAAAATTATTCTAAAAATATTGTGTTTAAATGTAGACGTCTATGTTCCTTAATGAGGTCAGGTTGGTAACTTCAATTCATGTGTCTGTGGATCCTTGTTTCCTTCAGACTCTCAAAAGAATATTAATAACATCTGTTTAGTACAAGATGAGTTAGCGAATATAATCACATTTGATCCTCAACCTAGACCTTAGAGTAATACCGTGGTTATCCTCATTTTACATAGTGGAAATCAGACTCACTGGGGTTAAATGATTTTTCTGATTTTCCTTTTTTAAATCATGTTCTTTTCTCACTATGTGCTTGTGTTTCTACCATGGGAGATGGGGCATTGAGTAGAGATAGATGGAAAAGATGGGGAGAATGAATGAGAGGTGAGAGAGGAAGAAAGAAAAAAATAAGTGTGCAGAATAATAAGTTATTCATATTTGTGTTGCTGACAGAAAACCACCCCAGACCCTAACATCTATGAAGCATACAGCATCAGGGCCTCAGTTCTCTTTCAAGACACTCCATGAAAAGGCATAAACTCTGACTCCTAGCCCTCACCCACCAGCCTAGGTACAAACAGAAGTCCCTTTCTCAAAGACCCTTTGTCTTTTCTATCTGAACTTCTTTGATATTTCAAACATTTACTTACCCAATTGTAAGCAAAAGCTTTAGCTGGCAGAACCAAATAAGAATTTGGCTGGAAGTATTGAACTGTGATGCTCTGAATGCAGTTTGTTTGATTAAGGCTGGTCATAGAGAATATGGAACACCTGTACTTTCAGAGCCAGTCCTGGATACCATTTCATTTGAATGTAAATGTGTTGACTTCAATCTGTAAGACTTTATTTGACTTGGACCCTTTTACCTTAGAGATCATTTGTCTTCTTTTACACTTGCATAGCAACTGGGAGCTACTAAAGTGTATTTTGTCATAATTTAACTGCTAAAGACAGGTGTGTATGCGTGTGTGTGTGTGTGTGTGTGTGTGTGTGTGTGTGAAAGAGAGAGAGAGAGAGAGAGAGAGAGAAAGAGAGAGAGCGCGCGCTTCCTATTTCCCAATCACTTACCTTTAATACATTCATGAGTTGTTTATCTCCATGCAGCATTTGAATTGCTTTCTTAAAGAACACTTTAAATGGCCGGAAAGAATACCAGAAGCCATGGTATATATTATTTAACTACATCAAGAATCTAATCCTAGAGGAGAGACCTCAGGAAGAAAGATGGGTTAAGATTTGCCCACCCCTCTGCTTGAAGACCTTCCAAGAAATAGAATTTAGGTGATTATAAAATATACTTAACCTTGCCGGGAAAGGATGCTGCAGTGGGCCTGGGCTGAGTATTGTCCTGTCTCGAAGATGAGAAAGATTTTTGTCCTCTGGTTCTGAGTACTGCTGGATTTTTCTGCTTTAAGCATATTAGTAAATTTAATACCAAAAGAGAGCACAGAAACATTTCCTCATTAAGATGGAAATAATGAGAGAGAGGAAGAGTTGATATTGCCTGGGAGATTTTTAAAAAAGCTATATCTAGGAGGGATATTAAATGATTTAGCAGTAAGGAACCAAGTGTGAACCTCTAAAACCACTGAAGTTATAGAAATTGAGTACCTAGATGAGGCAGACACACAGAGATCATAAAAACAGATTTACAAGGGAATGATCCTAATTATGTAGGATAATTTTTCAAGAATCTGACAGTTTGTGACTTGATCTCCCTTGCATTTTATAGTCCCCAAATTTCCTGATATGTTAATTTAGCAACTTTTCTAGCATGTTGTGGTATAAGTGCTTGAAAGTAAACAATGCTGAACTGTTCACGAAAATTATCTTCACAGTTGGTGGATTGAGTCTTTTGTAATTCTGCTTGAAAATACCTTACTCCTATGTGGACAGTATTTCTGTTACAAGGGTTATAACACACTTTACATTCCCATCTCTAGAAGCCAAACCACATAATATTCTGTAGAATGGTTGAAAACCAACGATTTAATCTCTTGTGAATGTATACAAAAGAAACACACAGCTGATGGTGGAGACTGCTATGCCAAAAATTGAGATTAAATGAAAAATCTACATTCTGAATAATGAGACTCCTGGCCCCTTTCCCTACTCAAATTTAAGAACAGCATCAGTCAGGCCTGCATCTCCCAGGTAGAAGAGTAGAGCATAAGTTTGGTAGATAATGTCCCAGAAGTATTGAGCTTTTGGGGTCCTCTTAAAATTGTTCAGCCTGATAACCTCACACTGCAGAGAAACAGCCCATGGTCACAGAGCATCCAAGCAGCATCTTAACACCCAATTTAAGCATGAATGGACCGCCAAGAAGCCCAGATATATGAAGAATAAAAAAAAAAAAAAAAAGCTGGGACATGGAAGGTAGAGCACAAATAAGCAAAGCATAAAAGACCTTTGAAGACATTTTAAAAATTCAGAGAGCAGAAGATTTTTTTAAAAAAAGGTTTTATAATTCATATCTTTATATAAATGGTGAAGCTGCTGCAACCTAGAAATAAGAAGAAGAGAACATAAAAAAGAAAGCAGTACTTTTAAGTGCTTTTGGAAATATAGGAGGAATGAAGAATTCATCTGAAGGATTAAATTACAAGTTTGAGGAAATCTACCCCACAGTAAGCAAAGATACAGAAAATAGCAAGAAAGTTAATAAAATTAGGTCACTGTATGAGGTTAACATTTTTAAAAATCAGAGATTTTTAAAGAGATCATGGAAAAAAATGAAGTGCAGAAAATCATCAAGTAAATTATTTACAAACATTTTTCAGAATTTAAGGAGTTTGTTTTCAGTCTACGGGATATCCTTTTCCCCCAAAATATGATTCTAAAACCTTAGGAGGAAAAAATAAATAAATTTCATTAAAAGGATTGGGAATCAAACCAGCATCAGACTTCTCAAAACTAACCCTAATAACTAGAAAAAAAAATAGAAATGTGTTCAAAATTATGAGGAAAATCATTCTGAGAAGACATATAGAATTTTTATAGTCCAGTTGAAGTTTTAATCAAATATAAGTGTACAACATTGGACATGCAAGATCTTAAGAAACGTGCCTCCCGTTTAGTCTTTTTGAAGAAATCACTGGAATCTGTGTTTACCAAAAGAAGTGTGTAAACTGAGGAGAAGGCTTATCTGGGGTCCAGGAAACCAGAAATCCTTAATAGGAGAGCGGTAAGGAGAGAAAGAAATGTAAAAAACAACGACAACAACTAAAACGAAAGAGACAGTGAATATGATTATGGAATATTATACAACTAAACTATGATGCTATTTACAGTTTTCATAACGCTAAAAGTGAATATTAATCTAACCAAAAATTATTATATGGCCATTGTTAGGAAAATGGATGTGAGTGCGTGTGTGTGTGTGTGTGTGTGTGTGTCAGACACACATAGAAAGGAGTTGGAGGAAATATAAAAGCATACTTTTCTTCGTCCAAAGTAACAAGTCAACAGATAATAGCTAAAACTATAAACTCAAGAGGTTTCTGAATGTATATTTAGGCATATGGAAGAAAATATCAAAAAAAGTGTGAAAATAATTGAAATCAGTTGCCTTTAGGGAATTGGGAGACTGCTTTTTTTGTTGTTTTTGTTATCATAAACCTTGTGCAACTATTTATCTTTTTGTCTTTATAAGTTTGATAGGGAAAATTTGAAGCAGGAAATTTACATACTACTAGAATGGTGAGAGGAAATCATATGAATGGTGGATACACATAGGTCTAGTTAACCCTTAATGTAGACCTAGGAAAGTTCTTAGAAAGCTATTAAAACAAGGAGGGCAATATTAATCAGCATCTGTAAAGTAGGCAGCATATGGCAGGCATTTGGTTTAATATTTATACCTATGCCGGAAGGTGAAAGAAAATGATTAAAGAGGTAAAGAAATATAAAAAACAGTCACAAATGCCTCTATTACTGCACAAGCATCATAATTATTTCATAAAACCTCACTGCTACATTTTGTTCAACCAGAAAATAAAAAATTCAAATATTATTGGTAGCTGATGGCAAATCAAAATGTAAAAATTCAAATATTATTAGTAGCTGATGGGAAATCAAAATGTTTGAGATATTATTAAGAAAAGTTATGGGAATTTTTCTATAATTCTGAAAATGTGTTTTCTATGAATAATTTGCTATTATGGTGGGCAAAACTTGATCCAAATGGAATCCATATTTGTAGCCAATATACAAATAACTTACACATGAATTTATGAAAATTATGTAGAGAAACCAGGTGTCTCAAAGAAAGAGAACATATCAAACTACAGATTTTACAGACTTGTTCTGAGAGAAAAAAATGTCAGTTGTAGAAGTATGAGTTGTAGAAGTATGATTTTACTAATGTAAATCAGGAAAAGTTGTTACACTTTCTTCTTGAAATCTCAGTGATCAAATCTCCCTTTTTTTTTTTCTTCTGACATCTAGCAGATGGTGGTATATGGTGGATATTCAATAAACATCTTCTAAATGGATAATTAAATAAGTAAATGAATAAAATTTTGGAGGTTATTTGAGAAGTCTAAAATCACAATTAAAGTAAACCTGAAAGGGCCTATTCTATTTAAAAAGACTCATGTCATATATATTCTATAGCTCTCATTCTATCTCTTAAAAGTCTCATTATCATATGTCTTGTTATCCCTAAATTAAACCTTCAGTTTCAGAGTTTAAAAATATTTTCTCTGTTTCACCCATCCATTTTTCAAAATGGAAGCTCTCCTTGTAGAATGGATCATGGGCAAGCCTCAAGTCTGGGTAAGCTAGGGATGCGACGAGCCTGGAAAAATTCAAGTCAGCCATGTGCTGTGGTTTTTACAAATGTCTTGAACCTATTGAAGAGTCAAACACCTAGCCAAAGTTTCAAGAAGAGCTAGAATTAGCAGGAGGTTACAAAATCTTTGAGACTAACAAACCAAGGTTGTTTGAAGGATGTGACACAATTCTCACTCAGATTAGCTCAAGGGGATTTCATGAAGACTTGAAGGGTTAGGGGACTTGGCTTGCCTCTCTGACTGGGTGTGCTGGAGTGTTGCCTGGCTTGTATAGCTGTCTGTGAGTAGTAAATTATGCATCTTTTACTGCACTAAGGGAACGTGTTTCATTTGCCTGTACATATTGGTGTCTTTCTGTCAATCACATAATCATCATCTTTTTGACAACCATGCAATCCTACAAGTAAGAAAGGTTCAGATATATGGAAACCACCCTACCTTTCAACTTTCCCTTCTCTGGATGGAATGCCTTTTAAAAATGAATTATTTTCAAGCCATCTAATCGTCAATGCTTCTGCATATTTGCCACAAACATGTTCAAGTTTGTAGAAAGTTCTCAATATATATATTTTTAAATATTTTAAACAATGATGTTTGTTTCTCACATACTACAGTAGGTAGTAAGTACTCTTTAACATGTGGAACCCCCATGCTTAGATCTAAGTTTTGCAATATATTCTGGGTCTTTTGGAAATTACTTAACCTCTGAACCTAATTTTTAAATAAAAATACTAGAAAATTAGAGAAAAAATTACAATGCAATTGTGAGGATTATTATAATAAAGTGAAATGTGTCAGGAAATATACCTGGTACCTAATAAGCATTTAATAATGTAAATTTCTCTTTTATGCATTTATTTATCAAGATATGATAGTTCTTAATGTCTCAAACTCACACAAAGCATTTATTCTTATATGTTTACCACAAGATTTAATGTTCAAAGTATAAACAGGATGATAAATTAACACAGGAGTTCAGATTGGTCTTACTGAAAAATATTGAACTCTATTGACTTTTATGCATTGTTGCTGGTTTACAGACTCACTTTGTTGACAGTAGGCAGCAGCTGTGTCCAAAGCTCCAGAACTCTTACTGGATGGTCTCCTTCAGCTTCTCTGAGTCATGGACCAGGCACAAATACAGTTTTTAGGTCAAGCATGCCAGCTTTAAATGCAGGTCATCCATACTGTCAGGTTTAGATGCATTGAGAGATAACTGCAGGCAGTTTCCAGTTTGTCTTTGTGGGTTTCTGTTTATTCTTGTGGATTACAATTTACCTTTGCTTTCACCCATTTCATGCCCACCTTTTTTATCTCTAATGAATGCCCTGCTTACATATCATGAATTCAGATCCACCACCAGTAACAGAGAAAACAGTTTTTCAGAGATGTCATTATCAGCTCCCACAACTGCATAACTTCTGTAAGAAATCCCTTGTTTCTTATTTGTTATAGTGGTTCCTTTAGCCCGATTGAATCCTAACTGATATGTCATAGGTTAAGTAGCTTGCTTCCTCCCAATATAGTGTTTTGATTTGCATAGATGACCTTTTCTATATCTGAGATCCAGTAACTGATCATGTTTAATTATTTCAGATGATACAGTGTTGTGTTAGCTACAAAAGCACTGTTTGCATCACATTGACATCTATTATCCCTCTTTTTTCCTTTAGATAGTTCATATTTGTTGAGTCCTCAGTATGTACTAGGGACTAGTCTAAGTAGCTTGCATTATCTCATCTAACCTTGACATAATTCTATTAAGTAGGCTCTTTAGAAATGGGTAAAGAAAATTTCAGAGATGGCCAAGTTTTGATATGGGCTCTATGTTACTGGACCATAGTTGGTGGCCCATTTGAAAAACTACCAAAACATCAGTTTACAGAAAGCCAAAAGTGTTATTTACAAAGTATGGTGACATCAAAATACAGAAGAAGCAAATGTCAGTAGTTAGGAAGATCAGTGACTAGTAAAACTTTATTTGGATAAAGGTCAAGCATTGAGATAGAAAATGGTAGAGTCAAGTGTCTGAGTCTAGAATCTGAATATTAACCAATACTCTACACTAAATCACATTTTAGCACTATACTATTTGAATCAGCTTGTCATGTCACATAAGCCTTCTGGAATTTTGGTTGGAATTGCATTAAATATATTGATACATTTGAGGAGAACTGACATCATTAAAATATTGTTTTTCAGCCCATAAATCTAGTATATTTCTCCTTTTGTTTCCATTGTCTTTACTTTCAACAAATTTGTATTGTTTTAAGTGTAGAAGTTTGAAACAACTTTTGATAAATTTATTCTTGCATATTTTACTCTTATTATTATTATAAGAATATTTTATTCCTATAATTCCCTTTCCCAATATACCCAAACTATTGAATGGCCTAATTGGGGTTCTCAGATGAAGGCTGGAGAAAGTTCTGTGACAACAGAAAGATACAGTGCTTTTTATTCTCAAAATTTGGGGGATTTATGAGGGATGACCTGATACTTAATATAAGCTTCTGTTGAAGTGATTGCAGACAAGACGAACATTTTGAGAATCTAGGTGCAGTTCCAACATTATGACAATGAGAAGAAAGTAGGTGGTAACTTTCACCATGAGCCTTAATTTTCCATTTATTCAAATTAGAATTTCTACATGAAAATTGAAGGTTTATTTATTTATTTAGTTAGTTAGTTAGTTAGTTAGTTTTTGAGACGGAGTCTCACTCTGTTGCCAGGCTGGAGTGCAATGGCACGATCTCAGCTCACTGCAACCTCTGCCTCCTGGGTTTAAGCAATTCCCCTGCCTCTGCCTCTCAAGTAGCTGGGACTATAGGCACATGCCACCACGCCCAGCTAATTTTTTTTTTTTTTTTTTTTTGTATTTTAGTAGAGATGGGGTTTCACCATGTTGGCAGGGATGGTCTCGATCTCCTGATCTCATGATCTACCGTCTTTGGCCTCCCAAAGTGCTGGGATTACAGGCATGAGCCACCGTGCCCAGCCGAAAATTGAAGGCATTTTTAAGAGCAAATAGGCAGCAACATATACTTGTTCACCAGAGCCACACTATAAAATATAGAATAATAATGAGTGAATGCGTTGACTGATTATGATTCTAGTATTCAGGATTTAACCAAAAACAAAACAAAACAAAACAAAACAAAAAAAACAAAAAAACACTGGCCTCCTTTATAAATTCTTAAAGCTATCTGCAAGGTGGCAGCCAAGGTTATTTGGGACTCTAAAAAGGTGGTAGATTTACTTCTTGGTTCTCCCTCCCTACATAGATATTTGCTATGACCCCATCAATGGTGTTGTATACTTTTCTCCAACTGGGGACTTTGAGCTTAGCTATGGGACTTACCTGGTCAAAAAACATTTAGGGGAAGAAGTGTCAAAGAGCCAGTTCCAAGCCTAGGTGTTAAGAGCAGCAAGGATTTCTACTAATTCTCTTTGCAGTTCTGCCACTTTTATAAGAAAAATTGTGCATCCAACCTGACTGATGAACCAGGGATCGCTGAACCTACAGCTTAACACAGAGCAAACCAGCCAAGCCTCACCTTCAATATCAACCTTGGATCTCTGAAAATAAATGATTAATTTGGGGTTGTTTGTTCATCAGCCTCATTGTGTGTGGCAATAATCAACTGATACTGAAATTGGTACTGGAAGTTGGATACACATAAAATATATACCATGAGATTTGGGACTGAGCAATGGATGAAGGTTGAGAAAATGGGAAGAAAGTTAATATATTTTTTAAAATAATAACATTGTGTAGAGGTAAAATATTTACTAAAACTTTTGCCTGCTCTAACTAGGAAAATAAAAATTGTATCTCACAAACTTGTGGGCTTGGACAGGATGGTTTCTAGGCAATATGGGAAAAATGTGAGCTCGTCTCTTTTAGATGTATATAATGTATTTCTATAAAAATATACATAAAGAGATAGATATACAGAAAGAGATCAGAAAATAATTAACAAGTTTATAAGCAGAATGTTATAAATCCAGAAATTGCTGGCTTGGGAAATTAAACTATTCCTCATCTTTAGTTTCTATAGCCAGGAAAAGATTCTCAGATTAAGATACAAGATGAGAACAAAGATGAAATCAATATTAGTATACAGCCTTGGGGCATAGAACAACCCAGGGTTCAGCCCTCACACCATTTATTAACATCTCTGAAAGAATTAAGGTAGTTTCCAGTAGATTTCTTCCAAATATAGAAAGAGATCTAAAGAAGGGCTTTCTAAATAAAATAACCTGCTTTGATTTAACTATATATGATATAGAAAATTCTAACATTGTAACAGTTTTATACAAACCAGGCAAGTTTAATTTTAAACATATTCATCTTGAATTATATAAAACAACCAGATTTTATATTTTAGAAAGTTAACATTTTATTTTGGTAGGATATTTTGTTTTTTGACTCTCAGAAGCAACTTTTATCATGAAAATAAAGTATTTCCTATATAAGAATATAATCCTATTACAAAAGTTTATTGGCATAATCCCATAGAAGCCTAATATGTCCAAGATTAAGAGTAGAGAGAGAAGCATACATCAGAGAAAATTGTAGGTATGGTTTTTGGCCCATGAAGTGTTCTAAAAAATATATATAGAAGGTCCACAATATTTTGAGAGATTTGAATGGCAAAAAGCAATGAAAGCCAGGACTAAGATGGACTGGGCCTGCTGAAAATATAAGACCTTCCAACTGTCTCCCAAAAAGAAGCAGTCTAAGGAGATTACTCAGCTTCTATAAAGAACATTTCAGACAAAGTCCTCTGCAGAAATGGACAAGAAGGATGATTGCGGAAAAGGGACATCCAAACTAGTAGACAATGCAGGAGAATAAAAAACTGGGGACCACTCCCTGGAAGCAGAATTGGGAATTTTACCAAGGACCATTGTCTAATCCTAGAGAAGGGAGACTTAGTAATATTTTCCAAATGGGACTTCAAAATTACTGTCTACCAAGGCTTGCTAGGTGCCTGTATTCCATTCTACTCTCTTTGGCTTTCCAAATGGAAGAGCTTATTGCTATTATTCTTTCTCTGTTCTAGAAGTGTATTATGTTTGGGTGAAATAACTGGCCATTTTAGTTTATAGGTTTCCAAATCAAAAAGAACCTCATCTGGACTAACATTGATTACACGATCCTGAACCTTGAGCTTAATGTCATGTGACATGAGACTTTTAAAGATTCTGGGATGAGGGTGTTTGTTTCAGTTTAGTTTTGGTTTGGTTTTGCATGGGGCGGTCTTGTAAATTAGTAATTGTGGCCAAGAGTATAGATTAGAGTAGATTGAAATATTGTCCCCAGTTTTCATCCTTTCTGCATCTACATACTTGTCATGATCTCATCCAGAGCATAAAGTTTATTTTATGCCTTGATTTTGACCTTAGCCTTGTGTCTTGCATTGTCCGACTACATGTGGATGGAAGTGGTAGTGTGCCAGTTCTTAGCCTAGACCTTAAGTGGCATTATTATTTTTCTACTTGCCCTCTGTTTATCTGCGCCTTCTCCACAAGGAATGTTTCCCTGATGACCGTTCAGCCAAAATGGACTGAGTGAACCATGCCCAATCAGACCCACAGCTTGAAGCAGAGGCACCTATTTAGGTCCAATCTAGATTGATTGACCCCTAGCTGATCTTCAGATTTGTGAGAAGAGACTACTGTTGTTTTAAACCACTCAGTTTTGGAGCAGTTTGGTTTGCTAAATAGAGTTACTGTGGCAATATGTAACTGGTAAATAATGTATCAATATTCACAAAGGAGAAGGAGAAAAGTGTAGCATCAGAAGGAAAGAATAGATCTGCTAGTTCAGCCACCCACTTGGCCAACTAAACTGCCCATTTTAGTCACCCTTATCCTAATCCATTCTAACCCTACTAAACCTCTTTTCATATTCAGATGACTGCAGTTAGCTATGTTAGGTGCTACAGAGGTCTCGAATAAAGGAGGCCAACAATGTCTCCCAGATAAGAAGACACTGCTTATCTTCCAGAAAGTATTCTCAATGAATGGCAACGACAGGTTTTTTAAATTGCTATTTGAAAATTATTTTAAAATGAGGCATTACATGGCTAGAATGTATTTATTGTGGCCACACTGTGAGTATATATTTTGTTTGGCCATCCAGCTCTACTCTCCCTCCTTTCCCACCTTGCTCTCTGTACCCGGGAGACTGAACTATAGACCTGTATGGACTAGTCCATGGGATTGCTAACTCTGACTGCTGATGGTGCTCTGCCTATAAGGAGCCCGGCAAGAGATCAGAGATGGATAAGAAACTGATGTCAGCGTGTTTATTCTCCTGCATCTCCTGGATTCTTCCCTTTAGTGTTACCATAGGACAGTTATTTCTCTAAATGAATCACTGCTTCTCTCTAGATAACATTCCTTACAGACCTTTTCCTGCTGGGTTAAGGTAAGGGCCACCTCTACTCAGGTCCTGGGTGGTAAAATCTCCACTATTAGCCCCAGGGGACCACCCTTTCAATTGTGATGTTCCCACATCTTTCCCTTTATGGTCATCCCAATTTATTTTGTTGGAATCTTGATGGAGACACAAATAATCAGATCCACAGAATATAAATTATGGCCATTTAATCTGAAATAACCAGAAAATGATAAAATACAAAGAAAACACATTTTTAAAAATTGTGACTACTCAGCATTTACATACATACTGACAGGACATAACTATTAATTAGATACACTCACTGTCTCAAATTCTAATTTATGATATATAAAACTCAAATATACTCTAGCATTAATGACAGTTTTATAAAAATCAGGCATATTTAATTTTCAACACATGTTTTAAACTATACAAAAGAAATCAAGTTCCATATTTTAGAGAACTAATATTTTTATTTGTGATAGCATGCTGTGACTTTTAACCTTCAAGAGCAATTTTTCTTTTTATTAAAGAACTAAAATATTTTTATATATAAAGTTAGTCATATTATCTTGGAAATATGTATCAGTTTAGGAAGTAGTGAATGCATTAAAACATTAGCAGAATTTATCCCACTGTTTGGGGTCAGAATTTAAGTTTTTCATTATTAATATTCAAGTCAGATTCTTTATAGACTCCCATTTTCAGGCAATACTGTAAAAATGTAGGTGTATATTATCACCAGTAACCTGTGACTTAAATTGAAGCCATGGCAATCTGGCCATGTTAGAGCATGAAGTTGGATGTGCACAACTGAAATGGATCCACCTAACTTTTTAAGGGAGGCAGTTGAAATCCCCTTAGGGTATTCTTACAAAATGTAAATTCACTGATGTGGAGACCTCAGCAGAAAAATCCCATATTTTACTTGATGGCACTTTAACACTATCCTTTCCTAAAGAAAGGATAAAGCAGGATGAAACTGAACTGTAAACTTTAGAAAGAAATATTTATACAGAATATGGTGTCCCTTTAAGATCAACTGGTGATGGCTACCCTTCAGCATTAGATAAACTTTTATGCTTTTTTTTTTTCTTTTTTGAGAAAAAAGAAGCCAAAATTTTTTTGTTGAATAAATTATGGTCTCTCACACACACACCCATACACACATACACACATGAAAGCATGGTAGTTATATTTTCACAAGACATAAGTTATTCTGTTTTTCCCATTGAAATATTTGGTTAAATTTATTTGAGAAGCCTGAACAAGAATTTAGCTCTATAACTGGGCATAATATGTTTGGAGGCAAGTAAGACACTGATTTCAGTAAGCTAAGACAGAAGGGAATGGTCACAGTGAAACACCAGAAAGCACAGGACGGGGGAAGCTGAGCTGGATTTTATTCCCTTTCCTGTAGACCCTCACAGAGTCTGACTTAGAGAGCACACTATTCCAACCAGACCTCATACTGGACAAAATAAGACCCTTGTATCTCGAGATCACATCTTTATCCCGGAAAAGAGATTTGTATTCAGATCATCGAAAGTAAGGCCCATGCTGTAATAAAAAATACCCCAAATCCTAAAGTATGCATTAAAGATGACACAGGAATGTTTTAAAAATCATGCAGAAGGTTGTTCAGTCACCAAATAAACCTACCAGTTTAGCTTAGACATGAGGGTGTAATTCAGAATAAATCCATTTTCCCAAGGACACAGGTTCCAAGCCACATAGTTACCTCTGACTCTTTCTTTGTTGTCATTTATGTTCAATCAGTCATCAGTAACTAACATTTTTAGCAGCCTAAATGTATCATCGAAGTGCCCCTTCCTTTCCATTTCCATGGTAGTGACCATGAAATGACCACTATTCAGCTTTTTGACCAAGTACCTGAGTAGTTGGAAATAAACTCCTAAATTAATGCTATAATCCTAGTATTTCCTCTCTCCACCCCTACATCATTATTAGATTAATTATTAATAAATCTCAGCTTTCAACCTGTCACAACCATGCTCTAAATGTTTAAGGATGTCAAAAAGTAAAACCCAATCATTTTTACTAAGCACTCAAATCCAGTACAACTTTAAACTCTAATGGAATCATACATACAAATAATATCATTACAATCACTAAAAATTTAGATCTACTTAACAGTTTTATTAATTGTGTTTATATACCTAGTCTCATTATATTCTCTAAACAATCTTGTAGAAAGGTGGTATTTACTATGAATATAATTATTACCATGCTTAATAATGCTGGCTTGAGGAAAGGAATGTAACAGACAAGAAGAGGACAGAGAAAAGCTTTGCGAAGTAGCCTGAGGTCTAAGTCAGGGCTGGTCTGTGTGGACAAAGGAGCCAACTTCTTGACATCTTGGAAAATCAAGGGGAGCAAGTGCTTATATTTCTTAGGACAAGTTGGCCCTTCAGAGAAGAGTGCCTTTGCTACCAGGGACGATTAAATCTATCAGAAAGAAGTTGGCACTGTAAGGTTTTAATGTTTATAGTTTGTTGCTCTGGTACATGGTAGAAGATACGAATTACAACAAGAGAAATGGGAATTAGAGAGAGGAAGTAGGAAAGTAACTTTCCAGCCTGAGAACTTGTTTCTACTCTTCTGAACTTTCTTATCACCAGCCCTGTCTCCTGTAACTCCTGGAGAAAAAAGACCCCT
The DNA here is from genome assembly GCF_049350105.2 of Macaca mulatta. Lineage (NCBI taxonomy): Eukaryota > Metazoa > Chordata > Mammalia > Primates > Cercopithecidae > Macaca > Macaca mulatta. The sequence continues at coordinate 113,995,902 of NC_133410.1, read as the reverse complement.
GACCATTTATATTGAGCCCATAGCTGACCCCTCCAAATATCTTGCTGCTTTAAGTCTTTTTGTCTTTGTTATTATGTTACATAAAGGATTATGGTTAGTGTTAGATTATAGTATTACTCTGGATTCCTAGAGAAGGATACTCATAAATAGAAATAAGAACTAGCCAAAAAATACGAATAAGAGGTATAGGGGAAAGTTTGTCTTTTTAAAAGTTTTCCTTATATTGTATTTGCCTTTTCCTATATGTCTGCTCCATTATCCTCTTGCTGATACCCACTGATAATTCCTCCTCCACAGTCCATGGTGCAAATCTAAATAATTGACTTCATTACCAGTATTAATCATTAGCAGAACACTTCATGCAAAGCCTCTGTTTGCATTGCTCACTAGACTGCAGATGGCCTACCTTTGTATCAAGTGCCCACCCTTAGTCTGATAAGTAAACCTAACCAAGAGTTTTGGGTGACATAATTATAGCTACAATGGGAAGATGAATATGGCAACCATCATGCATGACATGTTCAGTAAGTGTTCTCTCCTATCATGTTTCCATTCTTCTTTCTTCTGACCTGTATTTAACCAATCTTTCAAAGAACAGTTCTTATATTTAATTCCTTCCAAACTTCTCCAACTAGCCCAGGTCACAGCATGGTGCAGTGGCAATAATATGAGGTTTAACATTACACAGATCTCACAATTACCACAAATTCATACCTTAAGTAGGTACTTCTCAAACTTCAATGTGCACAAGAATCACATAGAAAACTGATTGGAACACACATTTCTGTGCATCAGTCCCAGAGATCTGATTGAACAGGTCTGGGGTAGACCTTAAATTTGCATTTTTGACAACCTCTCAGGTGATTTTCACGCTGCCTGTCCATGAAGCATACTTTGAGTACAACTTCCTAGCTACATGGGTTTGGGCATGTTATTTAGTCTCTATCTCTAAAATAGGAAGACTTGCAGTATCTATTTCACTGGACTGTCATGCAATTTATAAAGATCAAAATATATTCCATATTTGGTATACACTGGCAATAAAAATTAATTGGTTCACCTTCCCATTCTCTGATCTTTCTTACTTATTCAATCAGCACTAATAATTCAGTACCTCTTGTATGGTACTTCCTTAAAATTTATTTAAGACCAACATAAACTTGTGTGGTGGTATGTTACAACTCTCCAATTAGATTCCAAGACACTCAGGAGTGGTAGCATAGCCCCTGCAATATTTTGCATACAGTAAGCACTTCTATTGCTTTATGAAGAAACAGTGAGGTACCAGGGTTAATTGCTTAGGCGTGGTGCCCAATACCTCAGTTTGAATCACAGCTCTGCAACTTAGAATCTATGTGGCCTTACACAAATTATTTAACCTCTTTCTTACTCAGTTACTTCTTCTGTGTGATGGTTAATATTGAGAGTCAATATTGAAGGATATTGTCAATATTGAAGGTTTGAAGGATGCAAAATATTGTTGCTGGGTGTATCTGCGAGGGTGTTGTCAAAGGAGATTAACATTTGAGTCAGTGGACTGAGAGAGGTAGACCTACCCTCCATCTGGGTAGGCACAATCTAATCAGCTGCCAGCATGGCTAGAATAAAGCAGGCAGAATAAGATGGAAGGAGTGAACTTGCTGAGTCTTCTGACCTTCATCTTTCTCCCATGCTGGATGCTTCCTGCCCTCCAACATCAGACTCCAAGTTCTTCAGCTTTTGGACTCTTGGACTTACACCAGTAGTTTGACAGGTGCTCTCAGGCCTTTGGCCACAGAATGAAGACTGCACTGTCAGCTTTCCTACTTTTGAGGTTTTGGGACTTGGATTGATCCACTACTGGTTTCCTTGCCCCTCAACTTGCAGATGGCCTATCATAGGACTTCACCTTGTGATCCTGTGAGTCAATTCTCCTTAAAAAACTTCCTTTCATATATACATATATCCTATTATTGATAGTTCTGTTCCTCTAGAGAACCCTGACGAAAACGCCCTGCACAATGGGGACAATAATATTAGCCTCCTACTAGGGTTGTTGTATTAAATAAGATCCTACAGAGTAAGAACTACATAAGTGTTAGTTACTGTTACTAAATTCATTTTGTAATGTCTCCCAGTGAAAACATTGAACATTTAAAAAGAGAACGGAAACTGAATGTTAAGATAGTATAAAATGCTTTACTACAATACAATTATTTTTATTGTCAAGTATTACAAAGTAAAGTTTAGTGTTCAATTAATTGTGGGTTCTTTGTTCACAAATAACTTATATGCTAACTATTGCCACACATTTAAATACAGTTATAAATACTTACACCTCTTTCAAATGTACATTAGCTGCAAGTATCAAAGATGATCTCATTATCCTTCCTTCACCTATGGTACACAACTATTTTGTTAAACAGCTTTTCTGAACAAATGCTTTCTACAAATTATAGAAAGTGTCTTGGGGTATGATCAAGAAAGAAAACTGTGTGTAAAGTTGTGAACAATTGAGTCACCTACTGTGCCAATATAATGAATGGAGCATTAAAATATACCCACAAACATAACATTCCCTTCATTGCTTTATAGCTACTTGCTTATCTCTCCTCCCTGCTAGCGTGTAACTTACTTGATCATGAGCATTTTATGTTTTCTGTAATCCAGGAAGACTATGCATATCACTGCAGAAAGAGCATAATTTTTAGAGTCCAACTATGGATTTCAGTGAGCTCTCCTTCAAACCAGTTATGTAAACTTGGAAAGTTCATTGTTTTCTCTGAGTCACAGCTTTCAAAAACTGAAAATAAAACAAAACTTATGGGTAATGACCATTAAGTATCATAGCAAAGATGATGTTTTATTATGTATCTAAAAGTATTTTTATCAAACTAGATAATTAATAGTAGTTAACTATTAGCTAATCTTTCTTGTATTCTAGGCATTTACCTTGGTGAGTAATACAATGTAGACACTTGAAAACGTTTCTTGAAATAACAATTGTATAAATTAAGAAAGTTGGTAGTGTTTCATTCTCAATGTTGACTAATTCCAGCGTACAAATCAGCATGTTCAATAACACTAAACCACTAAGTCAGTCACAGCTCTCCTCACATCTTCCTAGAAAATCATGACAATTGCAGGTCACATCATAGTTCAGCATTTCTTGAAAATTTGGAGGATTTGACCATATGGTACCCATATTCCTAAAATGCATCAGTTAGTCACAGGTGAGTATCAGATGACCAGAAGGTTCTCACCACTTCGTGAAATCCTGTCAATTTTACTTGTGTCAACATTTACAGATTGTATCAGTCAGTCAGGGTCTAACCAGGAATACAGAAGCCAATACTGTAGCATAGGCAACTAGTTATACAGGTGATACAGAAAATGTGAGACTCATAAGGGATTCTCACATTCACAATAACATAAACCAGAGATTGACACAGCAAGAAGATACTACTAATACTTGGCTAGAGAGAAAAAGGAGGAGCTAGTGTTGTAGGAGCCCATGGCCATGGTTACGTGAAGGGTACACTGGAACACATAGAGATGAAGCCATTGCTGGAGAAACAGCCAGACAGAGCGAATAAGAAGGGGTGGGGAGAATGGAGTTAACTTGATAGAGTGTCCTACTAGTCCCCTACCCTCAAGTCTCCTGCCAGGGCTTGCCATTGTCTTCACCCTGCTGGAGGCAGCTGACTCAGAAACCTGAGGAATGCATCTTGCATGGGTGAGTCCTTCCGTGATACAGAACAGAGCAAGGCAAGGAGGAGATAGATACCTGAAGGCAAACAAGCCTAGAACCTTGATACTTCTCTGCTTTATCATTTGTATTGTCTGCTTGATCCCTTGGTCAATATTTCAGTTTGTCATGTTTGTTACAGGGCAAGAGGTCCTGTATCATTTCTTTGCAGAGGAGTAGCAACTATCTCACTTCTTTTACTCTTGTACTTTAATGCACTAAGACTGATGAAACTACTTTATTTGGTTTCTTATTTTAAGCTGTCTTTTTATATATCATGCAAATACTTTCCCTAACCTTAAGAGTTACATCAGGGCAAACTCAATAAGACATATGATAATGGCTGTTGTTCTCTAAACACCCACTATGTGTCAGGCTCTGCATTGTGTGGCTAATTATAACAACAATTTTGTGAAGTTAGTATTACTCCTCAGTTTACTTAAGATAAACTACAATCCAAGGTAGGTTAAGGAAATTTCCAAGGTTGCCTGGCTGAAAAATGGCAGAACAGAATTCCAATCCAGGTTAGCAAGACTACTTCAGACACTATTTAATTGTTTCCATTATTCATTCTGTTTCTCAATGTAATTTTATTTTATTTTTCCCTGTGGCATTCTAGGTACACTTCTCCTAAGTGCTTGAAAACCACTTGCCTTATTGTTTAGATGACAGAGTGATATGATTGCACAACACAACTCCTTGACTGTACATAGAATAACAAATCAATGGTTTGGGTTAGCAACCTTCCCTAATGAGGCTACATATACTTGTATGTAAGAAAAGTTTGGCTGGAATGTTTTGTTAAGAAAAATATGGATTCCAGTACAGGACCTATTAATAGATTCCTTCCAACATGTGTATACTTACTAGATAGATAGATATATATGTAGATAGATAACAGCTAGATAACCACATATAGATAGATAGATATAGATAGATAGACAGATAAATGACAGATAGACAGATTAAATAGATTTAGGTTGGTGCAAAAGTAATTGCAGTTTTTGCCATTAAAATGTCATTGCTTAATTAAAACCATGGTGAGATACGGTCTCACACCAGTTAGAATGGTAATCATTAAAAAATCAGGAAACAACAGGTGCTGGAGAGGATGTGGAGAAATAAGAACACTTTTACACTGTTGGTGGGACTGTAAACTAGTTCAACCATTGTGGAAAACAGTGTGGTGATTCCTCAAGGATCTAGAACTAGAAACACCATTTGACCCAGCCATCCCATTACTGGGTATATACGCAAAGGATTATAAATCACGCTGCTATAAAGACACATGCACACGTATGTTTATTTCAGCACTATTCACAATAGCAAAGACTTGGAATCAACCAAAATGTCCATCAGTGACAGATTGGATTAAGAAAATGTGGCACATATACACCATGGAATACTATGCAGCTATAATAAAGGATGAATTCGTGTCCTTTGTAGGGACATGAATGCAGCTGGAAACCATCATTCTCAGCAAACTATCACAAGAACAGAAAACCAAACACCGCATGTTCTCACTTTTAGGTGGGAATTGAACGATGAGATCACTTGGACACAGGAAGGGGAACATCACACACCGGGTCCTATTGTGGGGAGGGGTTAGTGGGGAGGGATAGCATTAGGAGATATATCTAATGTAAATGATGAGTTAATGGGTGCAGCACACCAACATGGCACATGTATACGTATGTAACAAACCTGCACATTGTGCACATGTACCCTAGAACTTAAAGTATAATAATAATAATAATGTCATTGCTTTTAATTGCAAAAACCATAATTACTTTTGCACTAACTTAATAGACACTAAGAGACGCAAAAGGGTTTCAAGAGGACACATATTTTTGGAGAACACATGGAGAAGATTTAGGGATGAAAAGACTCCATGTTGGGTTTGTGATATAGATAAAATAATAATAATAACAGTCATACCAGTATTAGTAACCTCAAAAATTAAATACATAATACATTTACTTTTCTCCTCTTTTAATTTATTATTTAAATTACTACTCCCAGATTAGCAGCCCAGCAGGTACTAGAGTACCTGGCTTTTCAAAATCCAGCATTAGGTAAAATTCAATTCATATGAAGGCTTAATTTAAGATCTTTTCATATTTGATTTTTCTGTTGCGTTGCACATTTCTGATCACTCTGTTTTCTTTGTGACACTCTGTCCTCTCTGTCTCTCTCTCCTTCTCGCTCTCTCTTTTTTTTTTGGACACTACTAGTTTTTGGTTCTGCTCCATCTTGAGCATGCTTGTCGAAATCCCTGCAGTGTCCTCGCTCATTTGCTGGTTAAAAGCACAGGCTCTGCAGCCGGACTGCCTTGGGATAAATTCTGACTCTTCAACTGACTAGCTCTGTAACCTTTGACTGTTTTCAAAATCTTCTTTTAATAGACATTATGATGCAGAATATACATTAAGTTTGAAAAGTTTGATTTTGATATCCAATCTAAACAAGAATCTGCATGATTACTAAACCAATACAAACATGTTCCTATTTGGTTAGCTTGAGCTTACAAAGTGTGTGCTCAATGACTAATTAGGATGCTTTTGGCTCCATGTAACAAATCCTCTTTGGACCGACTTATAGAGAAAGGGCATTTGTGTGTTTGTAAATGAGCAGGCAACAGTGTGCTTCAGGGTGGGTCCCAGGTTTTTCTGCTGGCTTAGTGAGGTGAGGAAGACAGGCTCTTTGCATCTACTTGGTTCCCTACACTCCGGCTTCAGTCTTAGATGGTTCCCCTCATGGTGGCAGGTTTGCTGCCAGTGGCAGTCTGGGCTTTGTGGCTGTGCTTTGGTAGGAAATATCAGAAAATGGTCAGAAGAGATCAAGAAGTAGAGAGAGAAAAGATATAGAATTATTGAGAAGGAGTTCCTTTTCCAGAACACCCAGCAAATCTCTCTTGCTCTCTCATTGACCCACATTGTCTTAATGTTCCTCATCCCTAACAAGGGATGACAGTAACATAATCAATCAGCCAAATCCGTTTGGGGAGAAGGAATGAGACACAGGAAAATATACAGTGCCAAACTTCTTCATTTGTAATGCTAAAATCTTCGCAGGAAACTAGAGTCTTTGTTACGTAAAATATATTTTGTTGTCATGGGGATTACCTCATAATTACGTGGTTCAAGTTATGTGCTGAAAACTTCTTGGCAGCTATGTAGGAGACAGTCTCATTGAAATTATCATTTTGATGTGACCTGTGATTAGATTGTTTTAATCTCTGGATTGTAGGGGAGATAGAAAAAATTATTTATCAATTGCCTATTTATAGGTGACCAATAAAAATGGAGGCCAACTTCAAACAAAAATTCTATAAGTAACTAATACACAATTCACCTTTTCCATACACATCAACTGGAAGAAATACTTTATATAATCATTTACATTAGAAGGCAAGTAAAATTAAAATAAAGTAAATACCCAACTGAATTCTACGAGGTAATCCCAGATACTCAGGAGGCTGAGGCAGGAGGATCGCTTGAACCCAGGAGGCAGAGATTGCAGTGAGCTGAGATTGTGCCATTGCACTCCAGCCTGGGCAACAAGAACACGACTCTGTCTCAAAAAAAAAAAAAAAGAAACAAAAACAAGAGGGTGGGTGGCTGGTAAGATGGCCAAACAGGATCAGCTCTGGTCTGCAGCTCCCAGGGAGATCAACACAGAAGGTGGGTGATTTCTGTATTTCCAACTGAGGTAACTGGAGGTACCTGGTTCATCTCACTGGGACTGGTTAGACAGTGGGTGCAGCCCACAGAGGGTGAGCGGAAGCAGGGTGGGGTTTCACCTCAGCTGGGAAGTCCAAGAGGTCGTGAAACTCCCACCCCTAGCCAAGGGAAGCCCTGAGGGATCCTGCCTTCAGGAACAGTGTACTCCAGTGCAGATACTAAGCTTTCTCACAGTCTTCACAACCTGCAAACCAGGAGAATCTCTCAGGTGCCTACACCACCAGGGCCCTAGGTTTCAGGCACAAAACTGGATGGCTATTTGAGCAGACACCAAGCTATCTGCGGGAGTTATTTTATACCCTAGTGGCACCTGGAACACCAGTGAGACAGAACCATTCATGCCCCTGGAAAAGGTGCTGAAGCCAGGGAGCCAAGTGGTCTAGCTGAGTGGATTCCACCCCACAGAGCCCAGCAAGCTAAGATCCACTGGCTTAAAATTCTTGCTGCCAGCACAGCAGTCTGAAGTCATCCTGGGACACTTGAGCTTGGTGGGGAGAGGGGCATCTGCCACTACTGAGGCTTGAGTAGGCTTATAGAAAAACCTCCCATCTCCCTGGGACAGAGTACCTAGGGGACAGGGTGGCTGTGGATGCAGCTTCAGTAGACCTAAATGTTCCTGCCTGCAGGCTCTGAAGAGAGCAGCGGATCTCCTAGCACAGCACTCAAGCTCTGCTAAGGGACACACTGCCTCCTCAAGTGGGTCCCTGACCCCCGTGCCTCCCAGCAGGGGTCAAGAGACACCTCATACAGAGAGCTCTGGCTGGATTTCTGGTGGGTGCCCCTCTGTGATGAAGCTTCCAGAAAAAAGAGCAGGCAGCAATCTTCGCTATTCTGCAGCCTCTGCTGGTGATACCCCGGCAAACAGGGTCTGGAGAGAACCTCTAGCAAACTCCAGCAAACCTGCAGAAGAGGGGCCTGACTGTCAGAAGGAAAACTAACTAACAGAAAGCAGTAACATCAACATCAACAAAAAAGACGCCCACACAAAAACCTTTTTCAAAGGTCCTCAGCATCAAAATCCAAAGATAGATAAATCCACAATGAGGAGAAAAGAAAGCTGAAAATTCCAAAAACCAGAACGCCTCTTCTCCAGTGGATCACAACTCCTTGCCAGCAAGGGAAGAAAACTGGATGGAGAATGAGTTTGACAAATTGACAGAAGTAGGCTTCAGAAGGTGAGTAATAACAAACTCCTCTGAACTAAAGGAGCATGTTCTAATCCAATGCAAGGAAGCTAAGAACCTCGATAAAATGTTACAGGAAGAGCTAACTAGAATAATCAGTTGAGAGAAGAACACAAATGACCTGATGGAGCTGAAAAACACAGCATGAGAACATTGTGAAGCATACACAAGTATCAATAGCTGAATTGATTAAGCTGAAGAAAGGATATCTGAGATTGAAGATCAAGTTAAAGAAATAATGTGTGAAGACAAGATTAGAGAAAAAACAATGAAAAGGAACAAACAAAACCTCCAAGAAATACAGGACTATGTGAAAAGACCAAATCTACATCTGATTGGCATACCTGAAAATAATGGGGAGAATGGGACCAAGTTGGAAAACACTCTTCATTATATTATCCAGGAGAACTTCCCCAACCTAGCAAGACAGGCCAACATTCAAATTCAGGAAATATAGAGAAAACACCACAAAGATACTTCTCAAGAAGAGCAACCCCACGACACATAACTGTCAGATTCACCAAGGTTGAAATGAAGGAAAAAATGTTAAGGGCAGCCAGAGAGAAAGGTCAAGTTAGTTACCCAAAAAGGGAAGCCCATTAGACTAACAGTGGATCTCTCTGCAGAAACCCTACAAGCCAGAAGACAGTGGGGGACAATATTCAACATTCTTAAAGAAAAGAATTTTCAACCCAGAATTTCATATCCAGCCAAACTAAGCTTCATAAGTGTGGAAGGAGAAATAAAATCCTTTAAAGACAAGCAAGTGCTGAGAGATTTTGTCACCACCGGCCCTGCCTTGTTCCTGAAGAAAGCACTAAACATGGAAAGGAAAAACCTGTACAAGCCACTGCAAAGACATACAAATTTTAAAGACCATTGACACTATGAAGAAACTGCATCAACTAATAGGCAAAATCACCAACTAGCATCATAAAGACAGGAACAACTCCACACATAACAATATTAATATTAAATGTAAATGGGCTAAGTACCACAATTAAAAGACACAGCCTGGCAAATTGGATAAAGGGTCAAGACCCATCAGTGTGCTGTATTCAGGAGACCTGTCTTATGTGCAAAGACACACATAGGCTTAAAATAGAGGGATAGAGAAATATTTACCAAGCAAATGGAAAGCAAAAGAAAGCAGGGCTTGCAATCCTAGTCTCTGATAAAACAGACTTTAAACCAACAAAGATCAGAAAAGACAAAAAGGGCATTACATGATGGTCAAGGGATAAATGCAACAAGAAGAGCTAACTAGCCTAAATATATATGCACCCAATACAGAAGTACCCAGATACATAAAACAAGTTCTTATAGACCTACAAAGAGACTTAGATTCCCACACAATAATAGTGGGAGATTTTACACCCCACTGTCAATATTAGACAGATCAACGAGAAATAAAATTAACAAAGATATTCGGGACTTGAACTCAGCTCTAGACCAAGTGGACCTAATAGACACGTATAGAACTTTCCACCAAAAATTAGAATAATACACGTTCTTCTCAGCACCACATTGCACTTATTCTAAAATTGACCACATAATTGGAAGTAAAGCACTCCTCAGCAAATGTAAAGAACAGAAATCATAACAAACACTCTCACAGACCACAGTGAAATCAAATTAGAACTCAGGATTAAGAAACTCATTCAGAACCACACAACTACATGGAAACTGAACAATCTGCTCTTGAATGACTACTGGGTAAATAATGAACTTAAAGCAGAAATAAATAAGTTCTTTGAAACCAATGAGAGCAAAGACAAAACATACCAGAATCTCTGGGACACAGCTAAAGCAATGTTTAGAGGGAAATTTATAGTGCTAAATGTCCACAGTAGCAAGTGGGAAAGAACTAAAATTAACACCCTAATATCACAATTAAAATAACTAGAGAAGCAAGAGCAAACAAATTCAAAAGCTAGAAGAAGAAAAGAAATAAGATCAGAACAGAAAAGAAGGCAATAGAGACACAAAAAAACCCTTCAAAAAAAAAATCAATGAATCCAGGAGCTCGTTTTTTGAAAAGATTAACAAAATAGACCACTAGCCAGAATAATAAAGAAGAAAAGAGAGAGGAATCAAATAGACACAATAAAAAATGACAAAAGGGATATCACCACTGATCCCACAGAAATACAAACTACCATCAGAGAATGCTATAAACACCTCTATGCAAATAAACTAGAAAATCTAGAAGTAATGGATAAATTCCTGGACACATACACCCTTCTAAGACTAAACCAGGAAGAAGTCAAATCCCTGAATAGACCAATAAAAAGTTCTGAAATTGAGCCAGTAATTAATAGCCTACCAATCAAAGTCATCTCAAGATCAGAAGGATTCACAGCCGAATTCTAACAGAGGTAAAAGGAGGAGATGATACCATTCCTTCTGAAACTATTCCAAACAATAGAAAAAGAGGGACTCCTCCCTAACTCATTTAATGAGGTCAGCCTCATTGTGATACCAAAACCTGGCAGAGAAACAACAAAAGAGTAAATTTCAGGCCAATATCCCTGATGAACCTGGATGTGAAATCCTCAGTAAACCACTGGCAAACCAAATCCAGCAGCACTTCAAAAAGCTTATCTACCATGATAAAGTCAGCCTCATCCCTGGGATGCAAGGTTGGTTCAACATATGCAAATCAATAAGCGTAATCTGTCACACAGATAGAAACAATGAAAAAAAACACATGATTTTTCTCAACAGATACAGAAAAGGCCTTTGATAAAATTCAACACACCTTCATAATAAAAACTATAAATAAACTAGGTATTGATGAAAGGTATCACAAAATGATAAGAGCTATTTATGACAAATCCATAGCCAATATCACACTGAATGTGCAAAAGCTGGAAGCATTCCTTTGAAAACCAGCACAAGAAAGGATGTCCTCTCTCACCACTCCTATTCAGCATAGCACTGGAAGTTCTGATCAGGGCAATCAGGCAAAAGAAAGAAATAAAACATGTTCTAATAGGAAGAGAGGAAGTCAAATTGTCTCTGTTTGCAGATGACATGATTGTATACCTAGAAAACCCCATCGTCTCAGCCCCAAATCTCCTTAAGCTGATAAGCAACTTCAGCAAAGTCTCAGGATGAAAAATCAATGTGTGAAAATCACAAGCATTCCTATACACTAATAATAGACAAACAGCCAAATCATGAGTGAACTCCCATTCACAATTGCTACAAAGAGAATAAAATACCTAGGAATACAAATTACAAGGAACTTGAAGGACCTCTTCAAGGAGAACTACAAACCACAGCTCAAGGAAATAAGAGAGGACACAAACAAATGGAAGAACATTGCATGCTCATGGACAGGAAGAATCAATATCGTGAAAATGGCCATACCGCCCAAGTAATTTATAGATTCAATGCTATCCCCATCAAGCTACCATTGACTTTCTTCACAGAATTAGAAAAAACTACTTTAAATTTCATTTGAAACCAAAGAAGTGCCTGTATAGTCAAGACAATCCTAAGCAAAAAGAACAAAGCTGGAGGCATCACACTACCTGACTTCAAACAATATTACAAAGTTACTGTAATGAAAGCACCATGGTACTGATATCAAAACAGATATATAGACCAATGGAACAGATCAGAGGCCTCAGAAATAACGCCACACATCTACAACTATCTGACCTTTGACAAACCTGACAAAAACAAGTAACGGGGAAAGGACTCCCTATTTAATAAATGATGCTGGGAAAATGGGCTAGCCATATGCAGAAAACCGAAACTGTACCCCTTCCTTACACCTTATACAAAAATTTACTCAAGATGGATTAAAGACTTAAACATAAGACCTAAAACCATAAAAACCCTGGAAGAAAACCTAGGCAATACCATCCAGGACATAGGCATGGGCAAAGACTTCATGACTAAAACACCAAAAGCAATGGTAATACAAGCCAAAAGTGACAAATGGGATCTCATTAAACTAAAGAGCTTCTGCATATCTAAAGAAACTACCATCAGAGTGAACAGGCAACCTACAGAATGGGAGGGAAATTTTGCAAGCTATCCATCTGACAAAGGGATAATATCCTGAATCTACAAGGAACTTAAAACAAATTTACAAGAAAAAACCCCATCAAAAAGTAGGCAAAGGATATGAACAGACGTTTCTCAAAAGAAGACATTTATGCATCCAACAAACATATGAAAAAAAGCTCGTCATCACTGGTCATTAGAGAAATGCAAATCAAAACCACAGTGAGATACCATCTCACACCAAGTAGAATGGCAATCATTAAAAAGTTATGAAGCAACAGATACTAGAGACGATATGGAGAAATAGGAATGCTGTTATACTGTTGGTGGGAGTGCAAATTAGTTCAACCTTTGTGGAAGACAGTGTGGCAATTCCTCAAGGATCTAGAATCAGAAATACCATTTGACCCAGCAATCCCATTACTGGGTATATACACAAAGGATTATAAATCATTCTACCATAAAGCACATGCACACGTATGTTTATTGCGGCACTATTCACAATAGCAAAGACTTGGAGCCAACCCAAATGCCCAACAATGATAGACTGGATAAAGAAAATGTGGCACATATACACCATGGAATACTATGCAGTAATAAAAAGAGAGGAGTTCATGTCCTTTGTAGGGACATGGATGAAGCTGGAAACCACCATTCTCAGCAAACTAACACAGGAACAGAGAACTAAACATTGCATATCATCACTCCTAAGTGGGGTTGAACAATGAGACCACAGGGACACAGGGAGGGGAACATCACACATCGGGGCCTGTCGGAGGATGTGGGGCTAGGGGAGGGGTAGCATTAGGAGAAATATCTAATGTAGATGACAGATTAATAGGTGCAGCAAACTACCATGCCACATGTATACCCATGTAACAAACCTGCACATTCTGCATATGTATCCCAGAACTTAAAGTATATTTAAAAAAAACCAAGAATACCTTAGTTTCATAGGAATTAACATTTCCAAATGAAATATAAATGGAATCTCTCAGAAGACCAGCAATATTGTAAAGCCCTAGAGAAATTCTATAGACATTTAAGTCTCCCAAAGATGATCGTGTCATGTTTCAGAGATAACTTGGATTTATAAATTACTTTTATGGGTTAATGAAGTTGCCTACAATTTTTACAGAATTGGAATCACTTAACGTGAGAAATACAGAAAGCAGAACATGTTTTATTTTAGCAATCTGAGACAGACTTTCAAAAGTTAAAATTAAGTTTCATTGGACATTCTCATACCGTTAGAAAACAAAATTGATCGAAGAACTACAAATTAGGACTAATACTAAAAATGCTATTTTATTTTGAAGAAATTTCTAATCAAGTTAGGAAGAGACTGATGTTAACTATAGTTGTATTTAGTATCTACATCAATCACCTGGAAAGGAAGTAAACAATACGTTAATGAAATTTGCAGATAATACTGAATTGAAGGGTGTTTTTAGCATGCATTATGACAAGGTAGATGAATGATTTTGAAGGAGTATATGTAAGTAAAAATGACCTTATACTTGAAAAATCAGGCTAGTACAATTGTTATAAATAATTTTTAAAAATTCACTCGGTGGAAGCAAAAGCAAGGCATATATAATGGACAGAAAGAATGTACCTTTCATTTACGGCAGATTTGACTTTATTAGAAATGTAATGGAGTCAAAAACGAAAACAGTATTTGAGAACTGGACATGTTAAATATTCACTTTACAATGACAGGAAAACACTGTTTATATAATTCTGATGAGACAAATATTTGAATATTAAAAATAATTTGGTATTTACCAATGTACTCAAATATAGGAAAATTAGATTTAATATAACTGAGATGAGACGGGCAATAAAAATGATTAAACAGTTAGCCTGATGAACTTCTAAGAAAAAAATTAAAATAATTCATCTTGTTGTCTGCAAACCTAAGCAAAGGAAGCACAAAGAACCATATGTAATAACTTTCTTCGCTAAGGAATTGTACAGCAAAACTCCATTCACTCAAAGGAACAGAAGGCATTCCTTTGAATAATCTAGATTAAGATTATTTGGTAAATTTCATTAAAACAATAGTAACAGTGATATTTCTGATGGAATGCTAAATAAACAATTGTATACAATTATCTGCTATGTGATCATTTGTATATTCCAGGGGGTCACATGAGAAAAGAAAGTGATGAGAATCGGCTACAATAGCATTAACTGCTGAAGAATCAAATAGTTGTTCAAAAGGTGTCTTGACTATACTATATGTTAGCAATGAGAGCAAATGGAGGTTCCCCCAATTGGCTTTTAGATAAGGCTACAAAATCATTGTAGTTGGATTTGTCCTTCTGACTAAAGACCAAATGAAATAATAGCATTTTGTTTTTCTATTTCTTCATCCTTCAAAAACTTTTAGGCTTATTTTACTTAGTAATTGTCCCCAGAAGTAATATCTTTTTGGCGAAGTATTTATTTACTTATTGGTGTGCTTTTGTTTCATTTTGTTTTAGTGCTGGGAAAGTGAGACATCAGATGGTTTCAAACAAGTGTATACAATATTTATATAAACAAGAATTTTGTCATTCACACACTCAAAGACACATACATAGACACACACATACTTTAATTCTTCACAGGGAGAATTAAATTTAACAACAATCAAAAAATGGGTTCTTCAACCCAGCAATCTTATTAATGGGTATAAATTTAAAAAATCATTCTACCAAAAAGACACATGTATTTGTATGTTCATAGCTATGCTATTTACACTAGCAAAGACATGAAATCATCCCAGGTGATAATCAATAGTAGATTGGATAAAGCAAATGTGGACATATACACCATGAAATACCATGCAGCCATAAAAAGAATGATATAATGTCTTGCAGCAACGTGTTTAGAGCTGGAGGCCATAATCCTAAGCAAATTAACACAGGAACAGAAAACCAAATACTACATGTTCTCACTAATAAGTGGGAACTAAGCACTGAGCACACATGGACATAAATATGAGAACAATAGATGCCGTGGCCTACTAGAGGGTGGGAGTGTGTGGGTTAAAACACTACCTATCAGTTACTATGCTCACTACTAGGGTAACAGGACCTGTGCTCCAAACATCAGCATCATGCAATAGTATCATGTAACAAATCTGCACATGTATTCCCTGTATCTAAACTAAAGGTCGAAATTGAAAAAAAAAAAAAAAAACAAAACAAAACAAAAAAAAAAAGGGTTCTTATCTAAATGTTGAGCAATGGGGCTTTGCCATTTTATATCTGGGTCAAAAGTAGAGTGGGTGACCAGTAAAGGCAACAGTTCCAACAAGTCATTAAATGGAATATTTCTGTCACATTTATTCTTCATCATCCATTTCTAACACTGGCTGATTTGCTCATGAATTGTAGATGGATAGAGTTACACATAGTAACTCTAGAGTAAAATGAAACTGAAAGTTTGGCTAGCTGTTCAACACCATATAATTGTCTTATAAAGCAGTATTACTGTGTTTTAAAATATTTAGAAGGAAGAAAAGGAAACATTCCATTAAAAAACTAGTTTAGAGGGATCCAAAAAACTGCTGAGTTAGTTATCACATAACGTTTCATATTTTTTGTGTTTAGGGCTAAATTCAATTACTTGCAAGATTTTCACGATTTGTGTTCTTCAAATCTTTATAGTGTCATCTGCAGTCACTCTCAACACATACACACACACAAACACACACACACACACACATGATTTATCCAAACCAACAAAAACTTGATATTTTCCAAATATGTCATGCACATGTTTTCTCTATTTAGAATGCATTTCTTCTCTGTGTCTGTCTGAAAAATGATGATCCTTCAAGGTGCAGTTCAAATGCCATCTTTTATGCCAAGCCTCACAATATCTTTCCTCAGCCACCTCCCCTCTTCAGACAGAATCAGTCACTATTCCTTTGTGTCCCTACAGTACTTACGTACAACATCACAATGATAACAATAGCAAGAACAACTACCACTATTCAATTATAAGCATCATTTATTAAATATCTAATATGCCAGGCACTGTGGTAGGTATTTTCTATACAGTCTTTCTTATCTTTAGAATAACACCTGAATATATGTATTGTCCTCCCCATGAATAACTTAAGGCCCAGAAAGATTGAAAAGTGTGTTAAAAGTCATATGACAGTCAACATAATCCCACTTACTCTACTCACTGCAAGTCTTTACTCTTTTCATGTGGCCATTTTCCTTTTCTGTATGTCTCAATTCTTGCTCTGATAATTGTACTCAATACTTTTTTATTTATGAGAAGGCAGTATGTCATCTTCACAAGACAGGCCTGGGGCCATATTGTTTGGTTTAGAATTCTGGGTTCCAACTCTTATTAGTTGAGTGATCCTGAGTGATTTATTTAGCCCCTCTGTGCATGAGTATCTTCATCTATAAAGTGAAGATAAGACTCCTACCTTATGGGGTAGATTTGAGGATTAAATGAGCTAATATGTATAATAAGTATAATAGCATCTGCCTTGCTATAAGTGCTCCATATCTGTTAGTTATGATTACTGGTTTATGCATGTCTCTCTCCCATCTAGACTGTGAGCTCCTCAAAGGCAGGAATTATATCTCTTTCATCTTTTCATCTCCTCCACCTAGAAGAGCATCTTGCAATGTAGAATTACAAAAGTAGATTTATGCCAATGGTGAGTTAGTATATTGGGGGTGGTGCTGAAGGGCAGGGAGGGGAAGAGTTATGTATATGACACCAATATATGATTGCCATGAGTCACTTTTTCCTGACAGGGGAAAAAAGAAAGAACCCATCAGCTGTGGTGGACTCCAGCAATCCATAATCACACTCTTTCAGCTGGTAAGCTATGATATATGCTGCAGAACTAATTTCCCCTTGCAAAAGGGACTGAACAGATAGTGAAACTCAAGCACTAAGAAGGCATGCTAAGGTGTCAGGAGTTGCTCACCAGCAGCTGCCACTGATCCCCTGCCCCGGTTAGCTTGGAGCCGCCAATTCTGCTTCTTCATGCTGTTCCCAGACCTGCAATTGAAAATTCCTATATGCAATGACCAAAAAAAAAAAAAAAAAAATATCCCACCAGAAGGGATCTGCTCTGGTGATTAAGGTCAATGGGCACTATCATGTGCTCTGCTCTCTGGCTTGCTATCGTTCTGATCTTTTTTGTTCTTCTATAGTCCCCGATTTCTGGCTACTGTCCAAAATTTCAAATTGCCTTTACCCTCAGTACCCCCAAATTGCCCCATACCCTTAGTTCCTTCTGCCCTGTTATCTGCTCTCTTGCCTTGTGACTGAATCCTGAACACATGGACACAAGATATTCATCTTTGTCTTGTTTTATGCTTGATGGAATTTCCTAATCCTAACCCTATATCCAGCCCAGCAAAACTGGTGACTGGCCTAGCTGTAAGGAAACAACATTGTACCTCTTCTCAAGTTATGGATCTTTTACACACAAATGTCTTATAAAAGGAAGTATGTTCAATAAGAGACAACGGTTCCAGGCATGGGAATCAGTGAGCCAGACCTGATCCATAGCCTCAACTCTATCATGCCCATCTCTGTGCCCTTGGGCAAGTTACTTACCTGTATAAACCTCAGTTTCCTCATTTTGGATAAAGAGGCACATAATGATTCTTACCTTGTAGAAATGTTATTGATTATTTAGCTAACTAATCCATGAAGTCAGTTAGTAATTAATATTGTTATTATTAAAAATACATTCCAAATTACTAGTTCAGAGATTAATCATAGCTGAACATAAGACTCAAAATGTTAAGTCATCATATTATCAAAGTATTTTATTTTAGACCTGGAAATGACCTTAAATATCCAATCATTTTATTTAAGATATGAGGAAATTGGGAAACAGACAGCAAGATTCAGAATGTTGTCACTAATAAAGTTCTCATTTCCATATCCCAAATGCAGATTTTTGTCCTAAACTTAATAATCGCATTTTGAAGGGTTTCATTCAATTAATTCACATCTCCATCCACTCACCCATCCATCCATCCATCCATCCATCCATCCATCCATCCATCCACTCCTTTGAAAAATATTTATTGTAGAGTATCTGCTATGTTTTAATCTCCCTCCTGAGTTCTGGGAATTTGCAAAATAGTCATAGTCTCTATCTTCATGGTACTTTAATTCTACTTCCTTCTGCTGTTTTTTTTTTTTTTTATGTCACCCTAAGTTTCCGCTTCTGTAATTAGAAAATGAATTAATGTCCCTCTGCATATAAAAAGTAGTCCTTTTAAAGAGATGTAAGCAGAAGCAGATTTTGAGGAAAGAAAGTTCTCATTGACAGAAGTGGATCTCATAAACTGTTTTTATCAAAATGTCTCTTAGAAGCCTTTAGGTAAACACATTCTTCATGTAAACTTAGGGAAGCAACTTTTTTTTAAAAAATCTGTTTATCATCTCCTGCTTTTGGATTTCTCACTCTCCCCTTAGTACAGTTAAGTATGCACTAGAACCTTGAGCACATGTACACACCTGAAAAAATTGTGTATATTTTAATGGACTGTAAACGACACATGAGCAGTTGCTGTGTTTTATACCATTTTTGGAATCTTAGTACTTGATAGGTGCTCAATAAATGTATTGTCAATAACAATAAAATGTCAATGAATAATTAAAAACTCTTCTGGAAGATGATTAATTAATGATATTGTTAACAGCTGAAACTGTCGGCTTTTTGCATATTACCTTTGCTTTTCTCTAAGCTAAGCATTGCTTTTGGATTAGTTAGCAGGTGGGGTAAGTACGACCTGATTGGCAGTTGATAATAATCAATGA
Source organism: Macaca mulatta (assembly GCF_049350105.2). Lineage (NCBI taxonomy): Eukaryota > Metazoa > Chordata > Mammalia > Primates > Cercopithecidae > Macaca > Macaca mulatta. Next base: position 113,976,421 of record NC_133410.1, on the reverse strand, counting down.
AATTAAAGGGAAGTTGTCCCTCTCATCATTTATATCTCAAAGTGCTCCATTTATGACAATGCTAAACTCACCCAGAGAACTTTGTGACATATTAAAACTCTAGCTATTTGGAAACTCAAAATATTCAAGGTAAAATAAATAAGAAGCTACATGGAAATTTTAGCTATGTGGAAATCATTAAGGAGAGAACTGCTGAAGTATTGGAAAAAGTCAACCAGCCTGAATAGCTCCTGACCAGCCTGGCTTGATATAGTGCTGGGTGACCAGTGCTGTCCATAATGGAGACTCTGATCTAGAGTATAACACAACTACGTTTGCAGTAGAATTTTCCTAACATTGACATAGCACTTCATCCAATCCTCCCCATAATGCTGGGAAATCAAACACATTTCAAACTCAGTGAAATATTTCACCAGTATTAACGAGCAAACTAAACCTTGGAAAAGTTGAGTATAATTGTTTAACATTACTTGATCAATAACCAGTAACGTTTAAGTGAAGACTCATTTTAAATCATGCTTTTTGACCAAAAGTCCAGTTCTGTTTTTATGAAATCACAAATGCATCAGTGCATGTGATGAATTCCTTCTCAGCATGGGATATGTTGCCTCCCAAAAATTGGTTTATAATTTAAACAGAAAGGGAAACCTAACACAAAAAAAATGAGAGAATAAAAAGTGATTGTTATAAAAATAAGTGTTATCTAGACTGGTAAGATAACTCTTTATGGAAGATAAAGATCTTGAAATGAGTCTTCAGGCATAGAGAGAATTTCAACTAAGTAAAGAGCAAAGGGAATGACACTCACCCTGAAGGTTCGGCAAGAGCAAATGTGTGTATATCTAGGGCTGCCATTCAGAGAATCCACAAGTTATCCATTAGATGGACTGTGAAACCATTCCCCCCACCCCACAAAAAAAAAGGACAAGTAAAAAGCAAGAGAATGTGCTTTTACCTTTAGCTTTAAGAACTAACAATAGCACTATTTTGATATTTTGGGACACAAAGTATTAAAGATTGTTTTAATGACTGATCTTAGACTCACTGAGCCTAGCATAACAAAAGCTAGTTTATTAGACAAAGAATTGGGAGTTCTTAAATGCTTTTTCTAGGTTCTCTCATTTCTCACTGAGTATAATTCATTTATCAATGCCACAAACAAATAAAGAAACAAATAACCCACAGTTGTTCTTGGTTTTGCAAAGAAGAATCAATTTGTATACCAGCTGATCCTCTTAAAACACAGCAGAATATTTAGGCACCAAGTTTTCTTCCTGCCTTCATATCTTCTCAACTTCATCTTTCCAGCAAATCCATCAAATAGTTCAAACCAAAAATGTTGGCATTATTCTTGACTTTTTTTTCCCTTACAGTCCACATTCAATACCTCAATGGGTCCTGTTGTCCCTACCTTCAAAATGTATGTAGGATCAGGCTACTTCTTGTCACCACCACTGCTACCACCTTAGCCCATTTAATCTGCATTAATTCAATCATTTCTTACCCACTTTCCCTGCTCCGTCCGTTCCTCTTTACTCTGTTCTCAACAAAGGAGCCAAAGTCATTTTGTCTAAAGGGAAATTTGTTCATTTCACTCATAAACTAAAAGCCCATTAGTAGCTTCCTATTTCATTCAGAGTGAATATCTAATTACTAACCAATAGCTTTCTACATGACCTGCCCCTCATTACCACTGCAACCTCATTTCTTCCCACTTGCTCCCTCCATTGCCATAATTTCAATACAACTTTTTACCTGCTACAGAGTTATCTAGGTATCTTCTACCTGGAGTTCTCTTCCCCTGAAATCTACATGGCTGACTCTCACACCATTTTTGGGTCTTTACTAAAATATATTCTCAATGAGAACTTCCTAATAATGATACCTAAACTTGTAATCCACCACATACACCTTCTATCTTCTTCCTTGTGCTTTTTCCCCCCTTCTTTTCACACACTACTATCTAATATACTATATATTTTGCTTATTACTTATTATTCTGATCCCATGATAAGAATGTAAAACACTATGAGAATAGAATGTCTTTCTTATTCACTGTTTTTTATCTAGTACCTAGAACTGTACCTGGAACATAAAAAACACTATAAATATTTGTCCAAAGAGTGAGTCAATAACTTTTTAAGAGTGTGTGGTAGATTAATCAGGTTTATATCCCACTCAGTTAACCCCATGGTTTCCCTCTATGGCAGGTTATGTTTTCCAAAGATGATAACACCAATATCTCCTAAATCACATGTCCTTTTATAATATAATATTTTGACTTCTCCATCAAGAGGCAGAGTGGGCTCATAACTGTTTCCGCTAGTAGGGTCAAGATAAAACTGATGACCTGACAATCCTTTGCTAACACCTCAGAAAGATTAACAATGATACTTCATAAACCCTTTCACACAGATGAAAGTCATTCTAAGTACTCAAGGCCATGCCTCCCAAAACTTTTCAGTTAAATATTAGGTCTCCTAAGACTCTTGAGGGCGTTTTTCCATAGCAGCCTGACAGGGGGCTTCTTTACTTGACAGATCCTCGGAATTAGAGAAAACTAGAGAAACTTTAGGAATCTAACTTAACGAATCATATTCAAGGAGCCTCATCCACACCTGGACCTTATTTAAATAATGAACTGTTGGTCTTTAAGTTGATATCATAATAGAGGTTTTGCGGGGAGGTGGGAGTGTATTTTGTGTATAAAAGGAATGTAAATTGGTGAGGCTAAAATGCGGATTACAGCAGACTGTATTTTTTTTAAGATGACTGCAACAGTATCTCCTGCCCCACACAATTTCTACAACATGGTTTTGACATTCTATTCAATGGAGGCTAGTTCTTGTCTTTTTCAATCTAAGTGGGCTTGTATTGCCTTGATTAATTAAGTATGATGGAATTGGTGCTGTATGACTTCTAAAGACATGTTATAACAGGCAATGCAGCTTCTGTCATGGAGTCCTGGGCTTGGAGCCCTGAACTACCCCATAAGAAGTCTGAGTGCCTTGTGACCACTATACTATGTGGAAGCCAAACTACATGGAGAGGCCATCTGGAGGCTACCCATTCAGGACTACTCATCTTTGAACCTCCACAACCCAGGTCCCAGACATGTGAATGAATGAGCCTTCAGATGATTCTAGCCTCCAGCTGCCAAGCTACTCCTAAGCTTCAAGTCTTCCTAAAAACAGTAAAGGATAGCGACTGCATTCTTGTCTAAATTCCTGATTCCCAGAATCTGTGAGAAAAATAGATTGTTTTTAGCCATTATGTTTTGGAATATATTATTATTCATAATAGTAACTGGAGTAAATCTCCTTGTGATACATTTTGCAGCTTCTTCCAACAATAAGTGGAGTCCATCTTCCACCACTTAAATCTAGGCCAAGAATGAGACAAAAGCGAAAGTATGCCTGTTCTGAGCCTAGGCCTGAAGAGACCTTGTGCACTTGTGCTCTTGCCTCCTCCTTGAGCTTGGGCTAGGCTAATGGAGAATTATTGACTTACACATGCTTATGGCTAATTAGTCATGTGAAAGAGATCTGCCTGGATTATCGGAGGTACCTACTTAATCTGCAGCTGACCACAGGTGTATGACTGAGTGAGCCCATCTAAGACCACAAAACAACAACAACAACAAAAAACACTCAGATGACTTATAGACTCATGCAAAATAATAAATGCTTACTATTTTAAGCCACTGAGATATTCTTGGGGGAAGGAGACTGGATGAGGAGGATTATTACATAACAATAGCTAAATGATACCAGGGGAGAAAGATCACAAGTGGTAAAAGATCTCCCAGGTTGTAGAACTCTTGCATATTTTGAGTGGAAAAAGCTATGGTTGGAATGTTGGAAATAAGAATCACTGTTTATTTGTGGTCAACTAGTTATTTTTGATTTTCTCATATCTATGCTTCTATGCTCATGGTATATAGGCCAAGAGGACATGCAGGAGAGTCTATTTTCTCTGTTATTCATGAATGGAATAAAATAATCATTCTCCTTCTCTCTCTACCATTCTAATTCTTATATCAAATCCAATGAACATACTTTGATTTTATAACAGCTCACTTCCTCTGTAGAATTAGACTTAACACACATAATGACATAAAGTGCTTCATGAACAGCATTACCCTACTCCTAAGCCTAGAGAGGGGAAAAAAAAAGAATAACTTTTAAAGTGTAGCTCAGAATTCAAATTTTATCAAAGCCAAATTGGAATATGGAAAAGATTTTTTAAAATTCTAAATTTAGGTGCAATGGTTTTCATGTGTGTTTGGAATCTGGCAACCCAGCTCTTCCCTTCCTACTTTAGAAAGGTTGCATATAAGAGGGAGAAGGAAGTTTTGTATAGTTGTTGATGAATCCTTTATGATACCCCTCAAATAATTATCAAATAAGAATACGTGAATGTTTATATCATCCAAATATCAGTACAAAAATAAAACATATCCTTTATAAGAGCATCTATTTTAAAATTAAGATGCATTGTTTTCCTTGAAAGACCAAACCTGAAATTTTATACATAGAAATAATCAGTAATTTCCTAATGTAGGAAGATGGCCTTTACAGACCACAAACTTTTTATCCTTAAAATATGAATGATACAAGAAAGAAAATTGAGTGTGTAAACTTTTTGACATAATTAACATAAGAATAATGCAATATAAAGATAATAATTCAGTAAGAAAATGAACACTCAGAATTTGAAATGGCCCTTTTAATCCTTTTTTAAAGATGATGTTTCATTGGAGATTTTATAAGAATTCAAGTAACCTGTAATCAAATTGCCTTCCTTGTTGCTACAAACACTATAGCTGGTTAACTATACTCAACTGATTTCCAACACATCACTGAACATAGAGCATGAAGTTGGGAAGGAATTTATAATCCAGTATAGATGACTCATGTTTTCTGGTTCTATTTTTTGAGCTCATGCCTTCTGGAGGACAAGGTTAGATTAGGCATAGAAAGCAATGGCAGTTTTGTCGAATTTGTTTTGTTGAATGTCGTATAGAGGAGATATTTGGTCTGGGACTCAGGGTTAAAGGACTGCATCTGGTGTTTGTTTTGGTCATGAAAGTAAGTGAGATTGCTCTAAAAGGCAGCAGAGAGTAAGAAGAAAAAAGGAACTATAAGGAATTCCCATGTTTTAAAGGAATCAAAGAGGAATGACACAAAGGAGAAGACAGAGAATGTAATAAGGATGAATTTGTCAAAGGAGGAAAATACAAGAGAGGCTAATAGGATGAGGTATGACACAAGAAGTCCATCAAATTTGACGACTAAAACACCTTCCTAAATAAGGACATTAGCAAGGATAGCGCTGGTGGGATGGTGGGGGTGGTAGTCAATTTTGAGAGGTCCAAGATGTGAATATAATTTAGGAAACACAGTCATGGATATAGCAACTTTGTTAGGAATGATTGTATGCGAAGGGAAAGGAAGAGTCAGTGTAAGAAAGATCAAGGGCAATAGCGAAAGAAAAATGAGGGACCAGTTGAAGAACTGAAAAGTCTAAACCAGTTATTAGGATTTCTGTCCACCTTGTTCCTAGTGCAGATATATCAACTTGCATCCATGGTCCCATCCAAGTCACTGGTAAACATGTCCATTAAGAGAGACAATAAAAGGATTCTTGAAACACACTACTGAAATCCTCTTCCCAGAGGTTCCCTATCACTAGTTAAAACATCTTTGCATGTCTTATTTCAACACATTTTTTTTTTGCTCTCTGAAATTTTCTCAGTCTAAGTGGGTGACCTATAGTACATTTATATCTATGTCTCCTTTGTCCTTCATTTAAATTCCCCCTCCCCGTGGGCTTCTCCACAGTTATGGAGCTCCATGGCATTCTGTGCTACTATGCTTTTTTTTCCCCCCTATCTTTATCTTTTAAACCAAGAATCATTTTACTTCCACTTTTCACATATGGCCTCACAAAAGTTCAGTTCTGTTGGGAGGGCTCATTTAGTTTCTTAGTTTAAAATCTCAAGTTAACTAAGTTTACTTGATATACCAGACAGTTATAGATGAGGCTGCAAGTTTTGCTTGTCACATCATTCCCAGTGTATTTTCCTGTAAATTAGAATTCACCTTCACCACCAATAGTCCTTACTCTATGTGGCAGCAGACAAATGACAGTATATGTAGATATTACATTTGGAAAATTTTCTCTTTCTTTCTCGGATTAGAATTTTCCTCTCCTCTCTCTCGTAACTTTTAAAAATATCACTTGGTTCTCAGATTGTATCATTAAGAGATTAATTAATTCTGATTATTTACTTAATTGTGAAAATTGGTGATATTTCTCACAGGCAATGGGACATGGAACAGGAGGAGGAACAGCAGGCAAGAACCTGGGAGCATTTCTACAGAGCAGGAGGAGGTAGGAGAGAATCAGTGTTTAAAATTTCTCTACGGTTACCTGACTAAATCAGTGTTCTCTTGAGCCCTGCACTCACTGTGAAAATATTTCTCTGGAACTGGCTAATCAAGTGCAAGTTATCAAAACCTAGTCACAACTTATCAGTTCTGAGACCATAAAAAACAGGACTCTTATCCTCATTATTTCAATGATTTACAATTACTCCACTTATCTCATTTCCAAAGCTGGCTTCTTCATAGTGTTCTATTGAAATATCTAATTTGACTAAAGACTTGCCATAAGATTCCTTGACCTTCCAACTTACTTGCTTCTTTTTTTAAAACTCAATAATGCTTACAGAATTTTTGTTATAATTATTTTTATTTTCTTTTTTCATACAATTAGAGTGACAAATATTTTTCTGGACTTGTTTTATTGAGCACTGGAGTGACATCATTTTAACAGAAGCCTCTGAGAAGTATAATTGTGTTTGAGTTAAACTAGGCAAGTTGTCTGTATTGACTGAAAGAAGGAACTTGAAAAAGGCTAAAGTTTGGAAAGACTTCTGAATAATTAAAAGGAATGAATGCTAAGCCAAGTACCATATTCTTACTTGTACAGTCTATAGAAATTGAGAGTGGGAAACAGATGGAAGTTGAGGTATAGACTCAATATCACTGGGATGTCAGATCAGAAATTATTTTTGGAAGTGTAAAAGGAGCTTTGTGTGTAGGAGGAGCTAAAGAGCTGGGATACAAATCTTGGGAGGTACCAGACAAAGAATGAAAAATTATGTCTTGAGTGGTAAGTAGGGCTTACCTGCTTTGTGAAAGAGATATATGATATTTTCCTAAGTACTGATTACACATATCAAATCCTGTATCTTTTGCATTTTTAAATTTGAGCACCAACCCCAATGAGTTATAACTATTTTCTAGCAAGAACAGGGAGTTTTACATGACTTTTATTTTCAGTTATGCCTTTCCTTCCTTCCACCCTGGTGTTCTAGAGGTATCACATTTATCTAGATATAATTCTCATGTGGATTATAAGATTCTAGAGATCATGAAATAGATGGAACAGCTAAATGGGTAGGCAAAATAATGAAAGGATTATACCAGACTTAAGGACTAGTCTAAGATTGAATGCAAGAAAAGCTGCTATATGTGCATGCTTGACAGGACTCGTAGGGCTCATTCAATCTTGGGGAGGAACAAAGGGCTGGCAGGTGAAAGAGAGAAGCAAACACTGTAAGGCCAGGTGTCCAGCATTAAAGCTCGGTTGTACAGAGGATCCCAGATGGCTTAAAAGAGAGGTGCGAATGAAACGACCCAGAGAAGTCAGGAAATAGGAAAGGAAGGCAATAAGCTACGTTTAGGGTACTTGCAATTAGAAGGATTTCAATTGCTTGGCAGTTATTTGAGTGATAATGTAAGTTTGACTCATTTTTGAATAGTGGATAGATTTATTTATTTTTGAAGAAGTATTTTCTAGCCTCTTTCACCTCTATTTCTCTCCAACCCCTCCCAATTGTTTTCACTTTAAAGGAGCAGCAATATATTTAAGAACATCTAAAACTAGAATGAAAAGCATGAATTTAATTAATTATACACTAGATAATTATATGTATTACCAAAATATGATAATCTAAGATAATATTAAAAATAAGTTGTTTATATTGAAATATATATATAATCTGTGTATTATAAATAGTGTATATATTACTTAATATATATGATCATATACTGTGTATATTATATATGTACATGTTGTGTATATGTATAATATATACAGTATGTATTAGAAACTACATATTACATACAGTATACATTACATGTGTACACATATACATATATGCATGTCCAATGTATACATGTAATATATACTGTACATATTCTACATATATAGTATACATGTATATGCATATATGTACACTACATATGTACATATATAATATTTACTTTCTAATATATACTCTATATAAAAATATATTGATGAGCTGCATTAGTTTTATAGTGGAATACTGGAGGGATTTCTCTTTTTGGAAGATGTAAGCATTCTCAATAATAATATTTAGTATATAGACATATGTATATAGGTGCATATCAGTTACAAATATTTTAATACATATGAACTTGAATTTTGCTTAACAAACAATAATTTCCATGATTTTCATAAGTTATCATACTATAATTTTATGTACGGTTTCATATAATGATGGAAAAAGAGAATTTAAAAAAATGTTTAAATATACATTTAGTGAACATAATACCACTTTTCCCAAGCAATGTTTTCTTACGTCTTCTTTTCTTTTGCATTCTGATTGAGGTAAATGCTAGTCAGTGGCAAGATAAAAAAAGACATAAGTTAACTTTAATAATGGTCAAAACTAATTCAGGCATCATATAGCTATTTACTTTGTATATTTGGGAAGTTGAAGAATAGATTCCTAATCTTGAACCACACAGACATTGTTACCAGACATAAACTATTAAAGCTGTAAAGGAAAGGCAAGGTCATATATCTCAACAATGCTAATATGAATATGTATTTATTTTATATAGTCAGAAATTATCACAAAGTTCTAACTGTATTTCATATGACTTTGGGGAGACAATTTTTCATGGGTACCTTGTGCTTCTGCACATCTTAAGCGTGAAGTACTAACTTTCCTTTGTTCTGAGCTATTTGTTAAAGATTATTGTATAGCAAACATCCTTGGAAGATAGAGATAGTGTTTTCCTCCAGAGCAAAGGTCAGGCATCACCTCTGTCCCTAAGAGAGGATTCGTAAGTTCTGAGTTCTTCTTCCGTAATATAATGCATTGAGTGTGGGATTGTCACCTGGCCCCTTTAGCATGAATCTGTGGAAAATGGGGCCTAAAAAACCAGCACAAGTAAATGCAAAAAGTGCAAGTAAAATATCCTGAAAGTAAACAACCCTTTTACTGCAATACTATTTAATCATAATGGGTATATTGTAGTAATCAAATAGCAAGTGTATCAACTTTCATGTGGTACAAAACTTACACACTTGTTACAATATAGTGTGTCCTAATTTTTAATACCTTAAAATATATATATTATATATATTCTAATTTTTAGCAATGCTATGAAGTATTTAATATGAAAATCTGCTTTTATATATATATATATTTGGGGGATTTATAGTGTAGTGCCTATGAAATTTAAAATATTTTGTATTTAAATTATGAAGAAACTACTTTATATCAAGTGACAATTCAAAACATGTGAATTATAAGATATTTAGAGTATTAAAGAATCTTCAAGTAGAATTGATACAAGAGGTATCTAATGAAGTAGAAATATATATATATATATATATATATATAGGCCTATTCTCTTTCAATAATTACTTCCTTCCTTTTTTGTTTGTTTGTTTGTTTTTTTGGTCAACATACATTTCTTGCACTAGTTGTTATTCTTTTTGCCTACTAACATATGCTCCCTTAAAAAAATAAGGTATAATTTTTTTTGAAAATTTGTGTTTTATATGGGCTTTCTGAAGAAAAATAAGTTCTTTAAGGGCCTGTATAATCAAGCCAGGATGGTGAAATTGCAGGTGGATAGGATGAAACCTATCAGCACATACTGAGAATCACACTCATTCTTGCTACAGTCCACAGGGGCTCCTTTGCTGTCTTTTGGGCTCATAATTATACAAATCATGTAAAAAATCCAAAATAATGGGAATAACAAACTGTTTGGAAACAAATACCTGGTTGCAAATCTTACTCCGAGACTTAGTAGTTGGACAAAGTTGGGAAAGCAACTGAATTGCTTTGGGGATCATTTCTCTTATTTATAAAATAGGGAAGTAATCAAACTTCCCTCTCATAGTTGTGAGGAGAATCAAATTAAATGATGTTCTTGCAGTTTCCTATAAATCATTAAGTCATATATAAACATATTATAACTAGGAAACATAAAAATGAGCAAATAAATGATTTTTGGATCAGAGTTGAATTATGTATGTATCTTCATATTTGTCAAGGTCTCTGTAAGTATAAATTGCTACATAAGTCCGAAGAATGTTTGTTAGCGTCTATATATTTAATAATACTGTTATTTGGTGGTCAGCCAGTTCTGCATTAAGAAAATCCTGGTTTTATGACTTTAGAAAAAGATGTCAATGCTGATGACTCTTCACTGCTGGCTCTTGATGAAGTTACTCTACCAGGGTTAATTTTGGATAATCAATCCAGACATAGCCTAGTAAATATTGTTAAGTTCATAAGTAAATAAAAGTTTTTATAAGCAAACAGATGGGAAGAAAAAATATTCCCATAAAAATGAAAACATAGTGACTAGATATTTCTGCTTCACTATACTAAATTTCAGAGCATAGTCTGAAATATCAAGTTTTCATAGGGCAAAAATATGACTTAAGAATTCTGTGCCAAGCGAAGAGTTAACTATTTGTGAGAAGAAAAACAGAAATACATTCTCTAGTTGTGTTTGGGAAAAAAACACTCTCTTTCCTTTATTGAAAAGAGAAGGAATTTACATTTATTATGACAATAAATGTGAATTAAACTCTACTGTTAAAAAAGTAAAATTTTTATTTTGAGTTAAAAATAAATATATATGGAAGCAAGTTAAATGTCAGTAAGGAAGGCAGAATGCTTAAGTAAACCATCACAAATTTATAAAATGTTATCTAGCTATAAAAATCACATTTTCAAGAAATATTTAATATTATTAGAAATTTTATAAAATAGTACTTAATGAAAAAAGTAGAAAACAAAACTAAATATGAATATAATTTCATTTCTGTTAAGCACTGTTAGGCATAAAAAGGCAGAGAATATAATCAGTATGTGATACCAGTAATTGATAGGTGGCATGATTATACATAATTTTAAGTTTTGCATTGATTTCAAGATAATGTTTAATTTCTAATATTCTATGATGGCCGTATTTTACTTTTATAACCAGAGAAATGAATGAAAGAAAGGGATGTAAAAGAGCCATTGACAAATCCTGAGAAAAATAAGTAAATAGGAAGAGAAGGCCTGCAGGAGACTGAGGAAAGCAAAACAAACAAACAAACAAACAAAAAAACGCAGCACTGTAGAAGGAATTATCAAGAAAGGAGACATTTTGAAGAGGAAGAAAACAGCCAACCATCTAAAATACTACTGAAATCAAACAAGATGGGGATGAATAGAACCCATTAGTAAGTCTAATTGAAAGGCTCATGGGTGAACTTTTCAACAGCAGTTCCAGGCCTTGGCCAGAATTACTTATTTGTCAGAACTTTGGCTGCTGCAACTTGCAGAGTGAATGGAGGGAGAAATCATAGTACATTATTTTGAGAAGCTTAACTTTGAAAAGAAGAAAACTTAGGGTTTGGCTAGAGGGTATTATAAAACTAAAGGTTTTTGTTGTTGTTGTCCTTTGTTTGTTTTAAGGTATGAAAAATTAGGCAAGAATTGAATAATGTTACCATAGTGGTAAAAAGCAAAGGATTTGGAGTCAGATGAATCAGCATTTAATTATACAGTAGTGCCATTCTATCCAAGATTACAAACTTTTGTTAATCTGTTAATCTAAAATATAGATTTAAAGGGAATCATAAAATATAACATATTTTAAAAGGTTATTTTAACTGAAAGAATATAAAGGCACATTTATTCACCAAATTCTTATAGGCAAAGCCTTTTACTTAGTTACTTGCTCTCCTTTTTGAATAAATTACAATCACAACACATCGGTTACAATTTTCAATAGTGAATTCTGTAAAAGTGGAGTTAAAATTAAAGCCCTTAGAAGACAAAAACATTTCTTAAATTTTTAGATTTTTTTCTACACCTAATTCAACTTCAATTTATGATTTAACTTTCTCAAGACTTTTCAAAGCATTCCATTTAATTTTCCTAGAAACGTATTTTGTTTTCTTTTTTCTTTCATACATACTTAATAATTTATGGAATATTTATTTAAATTTAAAATGAAAACAAGTGAAGTGAATGAAACAACTTTGAGGGCAAATCCAACTGCTTCTTGGTAAACCTGTAATTTAACGAGTGACATAGGCATACTCAAGACTATAGAAGGATGATTGGCCAGCTGAGAATATTGGGTGTGTGACAGCATTATTTAATGTGTTTTAGAGGAATGGAATCTTGATTTCCAGTGGGTTGGGTAAGTGGAGGTGGGTTGACATTCTACTGTGAAACTCATATTTTTACTGAAGTGAACGAACAATTGATCAAATTCCTAATTCTAAAACACACTATACATTGAAATGTATATGACAAAGAAGAAATATTTCTTATCAGAGGTCCAATAGTTAAAGAACATCATTATAACAAACTTAAATTATATACCTTAGTGATATACAATGTGAGATATTTCAAAGTATCAAGTGATTTTAAAACACTGGAACCACATTAAACAGATATTGAAATATTATTTATAAAAATATGTAAATTTATATAAATAAATTTATATAAATAAATATCAAATGGAATTTTGAATCCTTTCTTTGGCTGGAGGTTGAAGAGGTATAATTTCAGCAGTAATCTTTAAAGAGAACAATTGAGTGCATATATATTTATGCACTCAATTGGTAGCTCTTCATCTTGCATTGATCCCTTTACCATTATGTAATGAACTTCTTAGTCTTTTTTTAAATCTTAGTTGGTTTAAAGTCTGTTTTATCAGAGAATAGGATTGCAACCCTTGCTTTTTTTTTTTTTTTTTTTTTTTGCTTTCCATTTTCTTGGTAAATATTTCTCCATCCCTTTATTTTGAGCCTATGTGTGTCTTTGCACGTGAGATGGGTCTCCTGAATACAGCACACTGATGGGTCTTGACTCCTTATCCAATTTGCCAGTCTATGTCTTTTAATTAGGGTATTTAGCCCATTTACATTTAAGATTAATATAGTTATGTGTGAATTTGATCCTGTCATTATGATGTTAGCTGGTAATTTTGCCCATTAGTTGATGCAGTTTCTTCATAGTGTCAATGGTCTTTACAATTCGGTATGTTTTTGCAGTGGCTGGTACTGGTTTTTCCTTTCCATATTTAGGGCTTTCTTCAGGAGCTCTTATAAGTCAGGCCTGGTAGTGACAAAATCTCTCAGCATTTGCTTGTCTCTAAAGGATTTTATTTCTCCTTCCACACTTATGAAGCTTAGTTTGGCTGGATATGAAATTCTGGGTTGAAAATTCTTTTCTTTATGAATGTTGAATATTGGCCCCAACTCTTTTCTGGCTTGTAGGGTTTCTGCAGAGACATCCACTGTTAGTCTGATGGGCTTCCCTTTGTGGGTAACCAGACCTTTCTCTCTGGCTGCCCTTAACATTTTTTCCTTCAGTTCAACCTTGGTGAATCTGATAGTTATGTGTCTTGGGATTGCACTTCTCAAGAAGTATCTTTGTGATGTTCTCTGTATTTTCTGAATTTGAATGTCAGCCTGTCTTGCTAGATGGGGGAAGTTCTGCTGGATAATATCCTTTAGAGTGTTTTCCAACTTGGTTCCATTCTCCCCATCACATCATTTATCTTCTTCTCTCAACTGGTTATTCCAGTTAGCAGTTCCTGTAACCTTTTATCCTGTAACCTTAACCTCCTTGCATTGGGTTAGAACATGCTCCTTTAGCTAGGAGGAATTTTTTTATTACCCCCTATCTGAAGTCTACTTCTGTTAGTTCATCAAACTCATCTTTGTCCAGTTTTGTTCCCTTGCTTGAGAGGAGTGGTGATCCTTTGGAGCAGAAGAGGCATTCTGGTGTTTGGAATTTTCAGCCTTTTGCAATGGCAAACAGAATCTAGCAGCAAATCAAAAAGCTTATCCACCACGATAAAGTTGGCTTCATACCTGTGATGCAAGACTCATTTGACATATGCAAATTAATAAACATAATCCATCACATAAACAGTACCAATGAAAAAAGCCACATGATTATCTCAATAGTTGCAGAAAAGGCCTTTGATAAAATTCAACACTCCTTTCTGCTAAAAAAAAAAAAAAAAACAAAAAAAAAAACAAAAAAAAAAAAACTCAATAAACTATGTATTGATGGAACATATCTCAAAATAATAAAAGCTATTTATGACAAACCCACAGCCAATATCATATTGAATGGACAAAAGCTGGAAGCATTCCCTTTGAGAACTGGCACAAGGCAAGGATGCCCTCTGTCATCACTCCTATTCAACATAATATTGGAAATTCTGGCCAGGGTAATCAGGAAAGAGAAAGAAATAAAGAGTATTCAAATAGGAAGAGAGGAAGTCAAATTGTCTCTGTTTGCAGATGACATGATTCCGTATTTAGAAACCCCCACCATCTCAACCTAAAAACTCCTTAAACTGATAGGCAACTTCAGCAAATTCTCAGGATAAAAAAATCAATGTGCAAAAATCACGAGCATTCCTATACACCAGTAACAGATAAACAGAGAGCCAAATCATGAGTGAACTCCCATTCACAATTGCTAGAATAAAATACCTAGGAATACAACTTATAAGGGAAGAACCTCTTCAAGGAAAGCTATACACCATCATTCAAGGAAATGAAAGAGGACACAAACAAATGGAAAAACGTTCCATGCTCATGGATGGGAAGAGTCAATATCATGAAAATGGCCATACTGCCCAAGTAATTTATAGATTCAATGCTATCCCCATCAAGCTACCATTGACTTTCTTCACAGAATTAGAAAAAACTACTTTAAATTTCATATGGAATCAAAAAAAGAGCCCGTATACCCAAGACAAGCCTAAGCAAAAAGAACAAAGCTGGAGGCATCACACTACCTGACTTTAAACTATACTACAAAGCTACCATAACCAAATCAGCATGGTACTGGTACTAAAACAGATATATAGACCAATGGGATGGAACAGAGGCCTCAGAAATAACACCACACATCTACAACCATGTGATCTTTGCAAACCTTACAAAAACAAGAAATGGAGAAAGGATTCCCTATTTAATAAATGGTGTTGGGAAAGCTGGTTAGTCATATGCAGAAAACTGAAACTGGACCCCTTCCTTACACCTCATGCAAAAATTAACTCAAGATGAATAAAGACTTAAACTTAAGACCTAAAACCATAAATACCCTAGAAGAAAACCTAGGCAACACCATTCAGGACATAGGCATCGGCAAAGACTTCATGACTGAAACACCAAAAGCAATGACCACAAAAGTCAAAATTGATAAATGGGATCGAATTAAAGTAAAGAGCTTCTGCACAGCAAAAGAAACTATCATCAGAGTGATCAGGCAACCTACAGAATGGGAGAAAATTTTTGCAATCTACCCATCTGACAAAGGACTGATATTCAGAATCTACGAAGAACTTAAACAAATTAAAAAAAAAATCAAAAAGTGGGCAAAGGATATAAACAGATACTTCTCAAAAGAAAACATTTATGTGGCCAACATACATAGAAAAAAATGCCCATCATCACTGGTCATTAGAAAAATGCAAATCAAAACCACAATGAGATACCATCTCACACCAGTTAGAATGGCAATCATTAAAAAGTCAGGAAACAATAGATGCTGGAGAGGATGTGGAGAAATAGGAATGCTTTTACACTGTTGGTGGGAATGTAATTAGTTCAACCATTTTGGAAGACAGTGTGGTGATCCTGAAGGATCTAGAACAAGTAATACCATTTGACCCAGCAATCCCATTCCTGGGCATATACCCAAAGGATTATAAATAATTCTGCTATAAAGACAGGTGCTCATGTATGTTTATTGCAGCAAAAACTGGAACCAGCCCAAATGCCCATCAGTGATAGACTGGCTAAAGAAAATGTGGCATATACACACCATGGAATACTATGCAGCCATAAAAAGGGATGAGTTTATGTCCTTTGCAGGGACACAGATTAAACTGGAAACCACCATTCTCAGCAAACTAACACAGGAACAGAAAACCAAACACTGCATATTCTCATTCATAAGTGGGAGTTTAACAGTGAGAACACAGGGACAGAGGGAGGGTAACATCACACACCAGGGCCTGTTGGGGGTTTGGGGGATAGGGGAAGGATAGCATTAGGAGAAATATCTGATGTAGATGATAGGTTGATGGGTGCAGCAAACCACCATGGCACATGTATACCTATGTAACAAACCTACATGTTCTTCACATGTATCCCAAAACTTAGAGTATAATTAAAAAAAAAAAGAGAGAGAGAGAGAGAGAGAGAGAGAATGATTGAGAATCAGGGTCCTTGGTGATTTTTATTTCTGAGAATCTGGTATAGAAATTTAGTTTTTTGCTGCTTTCAATCTCACTATAAATTTCAATGAAAACGAAATGGGCAGTAGAGATCAAGTTATATAACTTTCTACTGTGATTGAAATCAAGATCAGTTTTTTTTTTTTTTTTTTAATCAGCCCATTAGGGTGCTTTCTTGCTATAAGTGTTTAGTCAAAGAAGGAAGAATGTACGTCCCATGATTCCTGTACACACCTTACAGGACTAACTGCCTAGCCATGCACAAGAAGCAAATCTTAGTCAAGACAAAGAGGTCAGTTACCAGAAGCATTTTCCAAAACAAGTGCTAGGCCAGAGGGAAAATTAAGCCATCATATGGGGGATGAAGAGAAACACTAAAGAGCCAGAGAAACTGAACGGTTGGTTTGCCAAACTGGGAAATCTAGAGCAGGCAGCAGATTGCTGAGACAAAAAGAGATCAGGCTGAGACAGATGGAGTTATGGGAGCTCAAGGGCCAGGTTCCAGTCTCATGAACATTTAGCATCATTACTACTTTTCTGTTTTCTGTAGTTTGTGCTTCCTTTATTGGGGATTATTCCACTGAGCCTGGGGGTGGAGTTTGTGATCATTGCTGCTTGCCGGCAAATTTCCCTTTCTCGTTCCTGAAGAGTCTCATTTCATCACAGAATATCATCTTCTTTCTCTCATTTTTCTGTCATCTGCTGTTCCCCAAGACATTCTTTCTCATATTCAAGTATATCTCCTAGTTCGTTGTTATTCTATCCAATAATACTGCCTTCCTATCTTGGACCATTTCAATATTCATGTAGACCGTAGGGTTAGAACTAGGAAGAGGCAAGTACAAAGTTTAAGAAGGTACTCACCCCCAGAGGCATGCCAGTGTCTTGTCACTATGAAAAACTGCAACCCCATGATAACCTCAATGTCCCAACTTTTCAGCTCAGTTCTTCTAGTACTGCTACTCCAATAATTCTTCACTTACACCAATGGATTATTCCTATAAACTTAATTGTCCCTTACCCCTTTGATACCTTCACACTCTTTGTTACCATTTTTAATTCCATGGACTGTCATCATAATCATTCCCTAGTATATACACCCTTTACTCCCTTGCTTCTCTCTGGTTTACTGATGCTCACTTGGAAAATACACAAACCCGAGTAAATTCAACTCTCTGCCCACTTCATACTGAAAGCTATGCAGCTGAATGGAGCTGGAGAAAAACATACACTCATGCTGAATAATTAATGATCACTAAGTTCAAATGGGATCTCCAGGCTGCCAGGAAATCATACTATATTTTCCTAGTACCTCTATTCTGCCATCCTCCTACATGACAATTTGTACCTTCTCCTCTCCCCTCAAACTGATCCTCTCCAATCTAATAGTAGTTGATTTTGCTTCCTACTTCATTGAGAACATAAACATATATATAGAAAAAGAAACATGGGTGTGGGTGGAGGGGTGGTGCAGTGTATGTGTTTATATCTATCTACCTAACAGCATCTCTGTCTCCCTCTGGCTAGAACTTAAGTTCTTAGGGCAACTTTGTCTGCTTTGTTCACTGACATCCTAAGAGCTTAATGTAGAGTATAACACTAAATAATTATGTATAAAATGAATGAATAAATGGGGTATATAAAAAGTACTTTAGAAATTATATTTCATACCATAATAGGTTTTAGCTTTAAATAGTTAAACTTTTTTTTTTCTTAATCAAAGTTTGAAAAACCATAACAAAATAGAAATGCATATGTTTTGACTCTGGGTCTAGGCAATAATTTTCTAAACTCAAAATTATTGAATTTAAAGGCAATGAAGGGAAAATCACAAAGACAACAGGTAGATTAGATCACACAAAAATTTAAAACTTAGAGGGCATAAATATTACAAATACAATTTTAAAACAAGCACATGTGCATTATTCTGATGATGGATACACTAAAAGCCTTGATTTCATCCCTATACTCTACATCCATATAATAAAACTACACTTGTACCCCATAAATTTATACAAATAAAAAAGCAAAAAATTATACAGAGTAAATGTTACTTGGCACAAGTAGAGCTGCAAGGACTTAATGTTGATACCATGAAATTATAAAGTGACTGAACAGATAGGACATGAAGATTATAAAAAGCTTATAAATTTAGAGAATATGCTAATTTCTATTAAGAAATACGAATT
Organism: Macaca mulatta; assembly: GCF_049350105.2. Lineage (NCBI taxonomy): Eukaryota > Metazoa > Chordata > Mammalia > Primates > Cercopithecidae > Macaca > Macaca mulatta. The sequence goes on along the minus strand of NC_133410.1, from coordinate 113,957,619 downwards.
GACACATTAAGATCTTCTTTCAAATTAACAGTGAAATAATAAATTTAAAAGTTAATGTTAAATTGTATTAAGCTCAATAACTAGATGTTAAAATAGACTAATAAATATAATAAAATTGAATTTTAAATTTAACATAACAATTTTAAAACTAGGGCTGTATAAGCGGGAAAGTCATATTTTCCCCAAGGCAATTTAAAAATATGTGCTAAATTTTAAAAGAAGTGCTTCTCTCTTTTTGGTCCAGTAGTTTAAGTTCTGGTAGTCATTTGAATTTTTTTAAAAAGTAGCAGTTGTAAATACATAGAATACATATAATTTTATAATAGCAATTCTCCTAAATGCAAAATTTGGTACAGGGGAAACCTAATTTTACAAAAATAGAGGAAATAAGACAGAAAAAATGTCTGTATCCATGGCATGGAGAATCATGCATGCATTAGAAATGTTATTTTTAAAAACAGGCTTTAGTGGGAAAACTCTAAAAACTAAAAAATAAACTTAGTAATGTTGCAGAATGCAAAACAAACATCCAAAAAATAAGTAGGATTTGTATATGACAATAGCAAACTTCCTGAAAAAACAAATCAGAAAAGCAATTGCATTTATAATAGCTACAAAAAAAAAAAAATAGATGTAATCCCAGTGCTTTGAGAGGCCAAGTTGGGTGAATCACCTGAGGTCAGGAGTTCAAGACCAGACTGACTAACATGGTGAAACCCATCTCTACTAAAAATAGAAAAATTAGCTAGGCATGGTGGTGGGTACCTGTAGTCCCAGATACTCAGAAGGCTGAGGCAGGAGAATCGCTTGAACCCAGGAGGGTGGAGGTTGCAGTGAGCTGAGATCACACCACCACACTCCAGCCTGAGTGACAGAGTGAGATTCCATCTCAAAAAAAAAAAAAAAAAGATACCTAGGAATATACTTAAATAAGGAGGTGAAAGATCTTTACAATGAAAAGTCAAAAACATTGATAAACTAAATTGAAGAGTATACAAAGAAATGAAAATGTATCCCATGTTCACAGATTGGAACAATTAATATTGTTAAAATGTCCATATAACCCAAAGCAACTGTTGATTCAATGTAATTTTTATCAATCACCCCTTGAAATTCTTCACAGAAATAGATGAAACAAACTTAAATTTTGTATAGAAATACAAAAGTCCCCAGACACACAAAGCAATCTTGAACAAAAGAAAAAAGCTGGAGGCATCACACTATCTGACTTTAAAATATGATACAAAGCTATAATTACCAAAACAGCATGGTGCTGGCATAAAAAGAGACACACAGGTCAGTGGAACAGAATAGAGAACCAATAAATAAATCCAAGCATTTATAGCCAAGTTTTTGTTGTTGTTGTTGTTGGTTTTTTTTTTTGTTTGTTTTTTGTTTTTATAAAGGCGCCACTGACACATTGGGGAAAGGAATCTGGATGCGGGGAAAGCTTTATTTCCACATGCAGAAAAATAAAACTAGACTAATCTCTCACCATATTAAAAAAATCAACTCTAAATGGATTAAGGAATTCAATGTAAGACCTGAAACTATAAAACTATTAGAAGAAAACATTAGGGAAATGCTTCATGAAATTTTACTGGGCAATAATTTTTTGGATGAGACCTTAAAAGCACAAGCAATAAAAGCAAAAATAGACACACATAATTACAGCAAACTAGAAAGCTTCTGCTCAGCAAAGGAAATAATTAATAAAGTGAAAAGACAACCTACATAATGGAGAAAAGTATTCCATAAGCCAGTTTTAAAATGGGCAGAAAATAACAAATAAGCCAATTTTTAAATGGGCAAAAGATTTGAATAGACATTTCTCAAAAATAGACATACAAGCAGTCAATAAATGTGTGAAAAATGCTCAATATCACTAAATATCTGAGAAACAGAAATTTAAAAAACACAATGAGATATCACTTCACCTCAGTTAGAATGGCTATTGTCAGAAAGACAAAAAAATTACAAATGTTGGCAAGGGTATGAAGAAAGGAAAGCTCATATAAACTGTTTGTGGAAATGTAAATTGGTATAGCCATTATGAACAACAGTATGGATGTTCCTTAAAAAATTAAAAATAGAACTACTATATGATCCAACAATCCCACTACTGGGAATGTATCCAAAGAAAATGAAATCAATTATGTCTAAGAGATATATGCAGCCCGTGTTCATTGCAGCATTATTCACAATAGCCAAGACATGGTATCAACCTAAGTGTCCATCAACAGATGAATGAATTTTAAAATGTGGTATATATACCCAATGGAATACTATTTAACCATTAAAAGAATGGAATCTGGTCATCTGTGACAATCTGGATAGACCTAGAGGACACTACATTAAGTGAAATAAGCCAAGCACAGGACAAATACTGCATTATCTCACTTGTGTGGAATCTAAAATGTTTATCTCATAGAAGTAGAGAGTAGAGTAGTAGTTAGCAGTGGCTGGAGAGTGTAGGAGAGATGGAGGGATTGGGAGAAGTTAGTCAGCAGGTACAAAGCTACACTTAGGATGAATAAGTTATTGTGTTCTATTAGGCAGTAGTTTAACTATAGCTAATAATGTATTGTATATTAATAGCTAGAAGACAGAATTGTAAATATTCTTTATGCTGCATGTGAGTATCTAGCTTTCCAATAGCATTTATTGAAGGAACTGTCCTTTCCCCATTGTGTGTTCTTGGCCCCTTTTTCAAAAATCAATTGACCATAGATGTGTTTATTTGTGGTCTTTCTATCCTACTCCACTTGTCGATGTGACTGTTTTTAAGTCACTGCCATGTTGTTTAGATTACTATAAATTTATACCATATTTTGAAACCTGGTAGTGTGATTCCTCCAACTTTGTTTATTTTTTTTATCAAGATGGCTTTGGCTTCACCAAGAGCAGAATATCTGATATATTAATTAAAATAATAATATACTTGTTTGTTATCAAACTTCTGATGATATATCAAATGACTACTTTTTTTTGAGACAAAGTCTCATTCTGTCACCCAAGCTGGACTGCAGTGGCACAATCTTGTCTCACTGCAGCCTCTGCCTCCCAGGCTCAAGTGATTCTCATTCCTCAGCCTCCTGAGTATCTGGGATTACAGGCATGTACCACCATTCCCATTATAGCTACTACTTTAACAATTCTGTTTGTACTTATGCCATGCTTACACATAGTTTTATTCCAACTTTCAACATGGAAACAAACATACAATCTTCATAACACCAAAAAATTCACCAGTGCATTTTTCTAACATAAGGAACTATAGTTTTTATCATCCAGTTATATATTTTAATAGTTAATAAGTATTATTTTCTTCAATTGTGCTTGCCATCAATTATCTTTCCAAACAATCTATTTTAAATTGCCAGAGCCTCTCTGCAAAAAATCCATGTTTGGACTCTTAAATATTCCATGATATAGGAATAGGACAGAAGCAGAAATCTGGCACATGCAACATAATATTCAGATAAGCCATGGACAAAAGAGGTCAATTCATGAAACAGAAGGAGACTAAAGAGTAGGCAGAAAGAAGAGGCTGCCAGGATCCTTTTCAAGCAATTTCCCCATACCACTTAATATAATAGGGACCGGAGATCAGTGGATGAAGAAAAAGCAATTATTAGAAGCTAGGTTCTACATATCATTCTTCTCACCCTAGCACATTTTTGGTGTTCCACACTATATAGAACTTTTTTAAAAAGGCACCACATATGGATTTTTAAAGGTGCAACTCTGCTTCTGAGACTCACTTCTCTCTCCCTTGGTCATTAGAAAGCAGTGCTGGAGGTAAACACTGAGTCAGAGATGGTGCCCAGCACTGCAGCCAGGTCTCACACCCATATGTTAGATGAGCGCACCCCCTATTTCACTAGGCTCTAGAGGAATCTGTCCCAGCATTAGCTGCCATAAATCATGCTTCTGGTGTTTATGAAACTTTGTCAAATTCTTTTTGGAACAGATGAAAAACATTTTTCCATTTAGGACACTCTATCCATGGAAATGTTTGGTGCTCATAGGTGTTGGGCAGAGTTCCCTATGGAGTCAGGATCCGGCCTGGTCCTGCTTAGAGCACTGAGCAAGTCTTGTCAGATGCCAGCAGTTGTAGGTGAAAGCCACAGAATTAATAATTTTCTGTCACCAGAGTTTTTAATGTGGCTGAGTAAGCTAGAGGAGACACAAGAAAATTTCTCACTAAGAAAAGGTCTCCAGGGGTTCAACTCCTATTAATCACGGCTTTCACAGTCTTTAGTGTGATCTGAGGGTTGATCTGAACCATGTTCCTCTAGGTAATTATGTATAGAATTGCAGATGTGGGTAGGGTGAATTACATGGAGTGAAAAATCATAGAAACAATAGAAAGGAATATTTCGAGTAGAGGTATAGACTGTGTTGATAAAATAAAACCATGGTAGTTGGCAAAGTAGCCTAACCATACTGTCATTATAAAATACAGCACAATAGGAACTGTTCTTGCATGTTATTTATACAGTGAAGCTGGCCTTTATATGAAGATCGCTATTCAGATAGCAGAAATACTTTGATACGAGGGTTGTTGAAAAACAGAAATCACCAGAGGCCCAAGGTCCAGGATGCTTGGTCTTTGTCAGCTGATGTAGAGGGAAAGTAATTTTTTAAAGTGATATATTTCTTTGGTGTATGGTATTCCTTGAAACAGCTCTCCCCTGCTCCACCGCATTCAGGCTACACTCCATTTCCTTGCCCTGCTTTGCCCTGTGCTGGCTCCCGTCTTTTGAAGGATCCAACTCAAGCCTCACCTCCACCTCTTCCTCTTTATCTTAGTCCTCCAACCATCAACTTTTGTTTTATTATTATTCTTACTAAACCTCTGTCTTGTCTTTCAAATTCACTGCACACCATTGCTTTCTACTGGACAAACTTTGTTCTATACAATAAATTTATTTGCCCAAAAGCAAAGGCTAAAGTAGCTTCTTAGTGATCAGAAAAAAAGCACTGATGAAAAAACAGATGAAACTGCACTGTTGCACTGATGCATGATGAGGTACAAATTATTAATGGAAGCTCTAAAGCAATAGAAGTATAGGAAATAACTGTGATGAATAAGAGTGGAAGAAACTCTGAACTAGTTCAAAAGTGTGTGTGGGTGGGGGGAGGGAGAGAGAGAGAAAAAAACTCTACCGATTTGGAAATTTAAGCATCAAAATTTGTTTTACAAATGCAAATTCATCACTCAGTTTTATAATGTGCAAATGACCTAAAGTATCCAAAATATAAGTTACTCTGCCAGGATTCTTCCACATGAAGTTTTTTTCAAAAGGCACCTTTGAGCATTTGTTTTCACATCATTCATTTAAGTTTTTCACCAATGTGCTAAATTATGCAGTACTCCAATTAAAGTCAACTTGGAAAAATCTGAGTGCTTTGTTAAATTAGCACCAGTGGTATTCTTCCAGATAATTTTCCCTGTGTTCATTTGCCAGAAAGGATTTAGATTTCTTTTTTCTCAGTTCAGACTCAGATTAATCTAAGAAACATAGTTTTATCAAAGTAATTTGTTTTGGACTCAGAAGTTATTCTTTCTTCCCTGCTATAATTTTTGTTTATTTATAATTTGAGTAATAAATGTTTAAAATTTATTAAATTTAGACTAATAATTACCTATAACTTATGAGTAACAAAATAAAAGCCTACAGGATGCTAAAACAATAAGGTCTGGTGTTGAAGTTATATTGTCCCATGTTTCCTAGAGCATGAAAGATGAATGTGCATATGCATGGTTCTCAACAAAGTAACAGGATGAAACATCACTCACTTCCAAAACAGACAGGATAAACAGAGTGGCAGCTTTAAAGTCCAGAATGCTAAAAAACTCATTGCCAACACCTTATGACCCTACGTTCAGTACAACATATAAAGACCCTGAGCTTCCAGCCATGCTGAGCAGTTGAAGAGATTTGCTGGAAAAACGGCTTTCTGAAACATGTCTGAAAATTTAAGCACAAAATCCCTGCTCCACTAGAGAGCACTAATGACCAAACTCTTCCTGCTGGAACTTTGGCAGAGACAATTTCACTTTTTGTAAATCTCCTCAATACATTTTCACCACTTCAATGAACTTCCCTAAAGATCTAATAATATATATGGTGATGAATACAGAATCTTTAATAGAGAATGGCTTCAATGGTTTGTGTCATGACAGTATTTAACAACAACAACAACAAAAATAGAGGTAGATTGTAAACTCATTAGTATGACCTGTCTTTTTATTTTAAACTTCAATATAGTGCAAAATATTTCAAAGTTACAAACAATGTCAGTACCGAGACAGGGAAAGTGATAAATATGACTGTGTGGAATGTGACACCTTTTCAATGCTCATATTCTGGCACAATGTCATCTAGAATTATGCTACGCTCTCTCCTTTACCAAATAGCAATTGTGTGTTCCCTGAGGCTTGTAGTCAATCCTAAAGGGCTGTCCTAGTTTTTAGATGCAAAATGAATCCAGAAAGCAACACCCAGATTGTTATGTCATTATTGTCACAGAACCATGAAGCCATTGGGTGGAGGTGATGCTGGTGGGCATTAAATATATAACATTTCAGCAACACAAAACTAAAATAAAATAGTAATTTAAAAGTTTATTTTCTAACTAAAATGAAATATTTTTGAAGAATATATCTCAATTTTGCCATGGAAACTTTGAGAAATAGTGTTCTTTTGATAAATCTTATATATAAATTTATTTGGTTGCCAGCTTCTTCTGAGTCAAAATCCACAGATAATAGGAACTAAAAGTCCTTGTAGATGAGTATGGGATAAAAAACTTCTCAGACTTGGTTGTAAATATACTGACTCAGGATCTCTTTGTTGTGGTCTCTTTCCCCCTCCTCCATATCTCACACATATTTCATAGTTGGCTCCACACTTCCTTCTCAAATCTGTTCTCTCTCCCATATTTCCATTTTCATTGAGATACATCAATCCATTCAATCCATTCAGCTAGAAAACTGTGTGTCATCACTCTCCTCCCAGCCAAATGGCCAAGTCCTAGTGATTCTGTTTCTTAAACCTCCTTCGATTATTTCCTCTCATTTCCAGGCTCTCTATGACAGCTTTAGGTAGGCCCTCATTTATCTCACTTGGATTTATAAATTATTAGTTATCTCTCTGCTTCTACTCTCTCCCTTTCAAATTCACCCTCCCCATTAGCACAAGTGCTTTTACTTTCTCAACCCTACTTCAATACTTACATGCCTCTTTATTGCCAGCAAGAGTACTTCATATACTTTTTAATGTTACAAAACCGTGTAACAAGTGCTGTAGTTGACTTATGCAAGATACGTCTGTGTTTCAAAGGAGGACAAGATCAACACTGATCTATTTTAATGCAAAACCTACTCTGTCTTCCCCACCGCTTATAGGAGGGCTCACACCCTCAGACAGGAGACCTTTGACAAAGTGGTATATGTTTAATTAAATTGAGACTAGAACACAAGCTTTGGAGAGTAATATATTCAAATTTCTAACCCACCGGGTACAAGATGTGTATCTGCGCAAGTCTTTATATATTTTTTTAACTCTAAAATGGGAATAATTATGCCTACAATACAGAGTTTATGTGATGGCTCATTGAGACAATTGATTTTATGTTTCTAACACACTAGCTAGTGCATAGTAGGTATTCATAAATATTTGTACTTGTTCCTGTAAAGACGTGTAGGAAAACAAGAAGATGACTTACTACGAAAAGTCCCTTCAAGCAGGGAAAAACACAGAAAAGAACTTGTCCAAGTGTAACTGTATGGTGTATTTGAGGAACTCTAAGTGATTAAGCAGTTTGAAGGGGAGAACAAACAGGATGTAAAAACTGAGGGGAAAAAAGCAATGGTTTGTTCATAGAAGATCTTATGTTTTACCTTATATCCCTTCCTCTATACTAATCTATTTAAGCCTTTTCAACTTTCTGGTCACTTTCATTCCCTCTGTAACTAAGTTTATGAACTTAGGAGACCATATTCACTGTTTCTATTTTCTCAGACAACTTTGGTCTAGTTTCTAGTCCCATCATTCCGTTGATGTTATCATCGACATCACTAACAACTTCTTAATGGCCACATCAAGTGGACCCTTGACAGCCCACAATCTTCTCGAACTGTTTGGAGGATTTTGGTATATTACTCAACTTCTGGAAAATCACTTCTTCCTTGATTTCAGTTATTTCTTTCACTTTTATGGTTTTATTTTTATCTATTTGGCCCTTTCCTTACCATCTCTTTCAGGAGATCCTAATTCTTTACCATCTCTTAAATCTGTGATTCTGTCCTTGGTTCTTTTCTTTCTTTATTTTTTTTGTCTCTTTTAGAACTCATCTTCAAAAGTAACTTTAGGTATCTACAGGGTCCTTATAATTCTCAAATCTAATATGTGCTATAAGCCCATACCACTCTACTTATAATTTTAATCTCCCTACTAGACTGATTTCTATAAGAAGCAAAAACCTTGTCTTTCTTGTTCACTCCTTTGAACTGTCTAACTGTGGTAGACTGCATTTCTGTTTTTAATTCTTTGCTCCTTGCTGTATCCATTTACCATATGATTTTACATTCCCTCCTTTAGAGACAATACTCTTTCCTAACACATTGATGTTGGCCTTGGCCATATGACTTGCTTTGACCAATGCAACATGGGCAGAATGACAGAAATGCAGCACCAAACCTAGTCATAAGAGGTGCTATGTGCTCTACCCTTCCCTCTAGTGTTCTTGCCCTCCCTCTGTCATAGAGTTTCTACTGGAAAACTGATGCGCATTCATCATTCCCTCACTGGAATGATGGAACCAATTTATTCTAGTGATTCTGTAGTTGTGCAGAATGAAGCAGAACAGTCCCAGCCAACCCATAATCTTGTGGCTGGGATAATAAATAATTAATATTTCAAGCCGCTGAATTTGTTGTTTATTTTTGATGCAATATCTTTGTAATATAGCTAAGATACTAGTTGATACTGATGTGCAGTACATTTTGATAAACATTTGTTGATGAATGAAAATGGAGCCTTTGGGTTAAATGTGATCTTAGTCAAAACATAATTATAAACCAAACATAAATGTTGCAGTTCTTGTGAAATGGGCATGGTGAGAGCTGGCAGCCATGGAGTGGGTACTGTTTGGATCTCCTTCTAGAAAACCTGTTGGAGAATCATGGTTGACTGTGGATCCACCATATTTGTACTGAGGCCATCTTTCTACCAGTCTAGTTACAGCCAATGAGTAAGCACAGCGTGCATACTAGTGCTGTCCCATTCCTAAAAATGCAGAGTCCCTCTCTTTGGCAACTTTGGCTAAGTGATACTTCATAGGTGAGGTAAGACTTTCTCGCAGTTTTGCAGTTTGGCTCTTCCTATTCAATTCTTCTTTCCTCTCTCTTTTCACAGACCAGCATTGAGGTCTAAATATCTCCCCCTGCCTGCTCCTGCTATCTTCCCTTCATCCTTCATAGCTCCCGAAGAACATCTCTTTTATGTCTAAACTTGTCTTGAAATTTGATTCTCAGAGGACCAGAACTGACAAGGACCAAGTGCTTAGTCTATTTTAAGCTGCTCTAAAGTGATGTTCCCCCTGAGAGACACCTAATTGCTCATGAGAGCACAGTTGAAAATGACTGGACTTATGAGTAATATCCAAATTTCTCATTACAGCACATGTGATTCTTTAAACAATGCTCTCTACTTTATTTTCTGCTGCTTCTCCCTAGAAATGCTAGTCTCCACCAACTTGAAGTGTTACGTATATCTATATGATCACTTTTAACAAGCAATGTGATGCTTATCACATAGAAATACTATCTGCCAATGAGATACTATCTCACACCAGTCAGAATGGCGATTATTAAAAAGTAAAAAAAAAAAAAAAAAAAAAAAAAAAAAAAAAAAGGTTGCTGGTGAGGATGTACAGTTACAGGAACACTTACACTATTGGTGGGAGTGTAAATTAGTTCAATCATCGTGAAAGACAGTGTGGCAACTCCTTAGTGACATAGAGGCAGAAATACTATTTGACTCAGCAATCCCATTACTGAGTATATACCCAAAGGAATAGAAATAATTCTATTATGAAGATACATGCATGCGTATGTTCACTGAAGCACTAGTCATGATAGCAAAGACATGGAATCTACCTAAATGTCCATCAGTGATAAACTAGATTAAAAAAATGTGGTACATAAACACCATGGAATACTACACAGTCACAAAAAGCAAGATCATGTCTGTTGCAGGAACATGGATGGAGTTGGAAGCCATTATACTTAGGAAACTAACACAGGAACAGAAAAACCAAACACGGTATATTCTCACTTAGAAGTGGGAGCTGAATGATGAGAACACATGGACACATCAGGGGAACAACACACACTAGGGTCTGTCAGAGTCAAGGTAGGGGAAGAGCATTAGGAAGAATAGCAAATGGATGCTGGGCTTAATACCTAGGTGATGGGATGATCTGTGAGTAAACTACCATGGCACATGTACCCCTGAATTTAAAATGAAAGTTGAAGAAAAAATAAAAGGAAATACTATCCCTAACAAAGTGTAAGCAATTTGGGACAATAACCATTTATTTTTTGCTGTTAATCACCAGACTAGTAATTATTCTAAAAATACATTTTAATAAATTTAAAAACAAAGCAGGGATTCTACAAAAAAAATTATTGATTTAATCCAAACTTTTTCTCTACTTGCAGATCAAGCCACCAGCAAATGCACCATTAACCTGACCATTCAAGGCAGTTACCCCACATCTTGCAAAAATAGTATAATATGATAACTGGCTACACTAACTAACGTATTGTCTTTACAATGATAATCAATAGTTTTAAAAGATATAATTTCCTGGTAGAACTCTATTTGTTTTGTTTTCTACAAATTTGGTGGTAATGATACAAAAGTAATTGAACATTACTTTAGAAATAATATGTATATTATATATATACACACACACACATAATATTTTTAGGAAAATTATAATTCTGCTCTTGCAGCTTACAGTTCAACTTTTCATTTTCCTTTACATACACAATAACAATGACATCTCAAAATATGGCATACAAAGTTGTCATTTTTTCTAGATTTCTGTACTCTCATGGACTTAACTGGATCCAGTTAAATCTATGTAACAGTACAGAAATCTGTAGTATCGAACTGGAAAAATTTAGTAATCCTCTCCTCAATACCATAGTCCATAAATTTATTGAGTCCTCCATTTTTTAAGGTTTTACTTTTTTCTATTAAAATGACACATGGCCAGATGTAGTGGGTCATGCCTGTAATCCCAGCGCTTTAGGAGGTGAAGGCAGGAGAATGGCTTGAAACCAGGAGTTCAAGATCAGCCTAAGCAACATCGTGAGACCCTATCTCTAAAAAAGTAAAAAAGACAGTTAGCCAGGCATGGTGGCACACACCTGGAGTTGTAGCTTCTCAGGAGGCTGAGATGGGAGAATTGCTTGAGCCCAAGAGTTCAAGGCTGTGGTGAGCTATGACTGGGCACTGTACTCCAGCCTAGGGGACAGAGAGAGACCTTGTATCAAATAAATAAATAAACTTTTAAAAAAATAAGAGACCATAGAAACAAACAAAACAAAATCCTAGGGGGAAAAAACAATATAAACACATATTTTTTATACTCTGAAGTATACATAATTACTCTGAATCCCACAAGCCCAGGGAAATAAAATCATTATGAACACTTTGGTATATTTTATTTAAAATATAGATAGATAGTTGCATATAAATACAGACCCATAAATGCATATTGCAGCATATGTAACTTTAATATAATGGGATATATATGTGTGTGTGTTTAATATACATACACAAAAATATGTTTTTTTCTAGGTTTCGTCTTATGCATCTTAGAGGAGAAGGGGAATTAGGAACTAAATGTATTGGTGGGGATTTAAATAAAAAATTCTGTGTCAAATCTGTGGAGTTTGTGTCTATGAGATTCCCAAGTAAAAATACTGAGGAAGCAGTTTGTATGTATGTGGAGCTCAGGGGAGAAGTCAGTTATATGATGTTGTAATGCTACATTTAAGGTTTTATGTCAAACTTTCAAATGGTAGCTCGTTAGCTTCTTCCTGTGGTATCTGAAGTGATTTCAACTCACTAATTTATTCAACAAATATATATTGCATTCTCTGGTAGCTAATACAAAGTGATACATAAAATAGTAAATATGTAGCCAATCAGAAGCTTATAATCTAGTACAAGAGATGATAAACAAGTAAGCAAAGAACACTGTAAACAAATATTCCAGATAGTAATGAAGAAAAAAATGTTGAAAAACAACGGCTTGTTTTGAGTTGGGGCATTTTAAATGGGTAGTCTGAGAAGATTCTTTCCGAGGAAGTAACTTAGATCCAAAGTCTAAAGAAAGAACCACATGTTTGATCTTATGATTGGGGGACCTGTCAGGCAGAGATGAACTTAAGAGTCAAGGTCCTCAGAACAACAAAGTTAATATTTAGGAAATGCAAAAAGGCCAATGAGGCCAAAGTATAATTAGCAGGAGAAAATCCTGTGACATAAGGTTAGTATGATAGAAAAGGATGGGTCATATGGAGCCTTGCAGGCCTTAGTGCAGTGGTCAGATCTTATTAGATGTACAACTAGAGGACATTGGAGAGTTTTATGTGTTATACTTTCTGGCTGTTGGGTTGAAAGTAGAAAAGAGTGGTTCAAGTGACAGTAGAAAGACAAAGTAGAAGACTATAGCTATGCACCTTATAAGACATGATGGTGCTTCTATTTTTGAAATATTTTGAATTTAAAAAAATCTGACTCACTTTGGATTTCCTATAGGAGTTATGGATGCAAAGATGTCAAAGATGACTCAGTCCTAGGTTTTGTCTTGAATAGTCTGATGGCTGATGATGTCATTTACCGAGATGGGAAAACTGTGGAAGAAACAGGCAGTGAGACACACCAAAATAAGAAGTTTGGATGGAATCTTTTATGTCTGAGGTTCTATGGAATATAAAAGTAAAGATATGAATTGACAGGTAGATAGATGAATTCAGAGAGCTTGGAGTTGTCAGCACTTTGATAAAATTCAAAGCCATGAATGAGACTATGCAAGATCATCTAGAGAAGCAGACCAAAAAAAGAAGAAGTCTAGGACAAAACTCTGAGAAACTGTGATATTTAGATCAAGTTCAAAAAGGAGGAGCCAGCACAGGAGACTGAAATTAATCAGACAGCAAGTAGCCTGGAAACTAGATGAATGGGGTATCCCCGATCCAAGAGAAATAAATTTTTCAGGAGTCATCACTGGGAGGAATGCTGCTGAGAGAGCTAGTAAAATGGGACAGAGAAGTGGTTATTAGAATAGTGAACTACATTTGGTCAGTGGAGTTGACAATAGCAATTTCTGTGGAGATGTGGGTTCAGACACTGACTTGCAGCAAGTGGAAGAAAAAACAAGCAAGGAGGAAGGAATACAGCCAGAGCAGATCATTTGTGCATGATGTCTAGTGGTTACTAAAGGCAAGAAAATTTTGGCAATAGATTTTCTTTGCTTTTTGGATGTGAGGTGTATATATATATATATATATATATATATATATATATATATATATATGAATAATTCTGGAGAGAAAGACCCTTGATTACACAGGAATGAGAAGGGGTATCTTGTAGATGCCCTTGAAAAGATAAGGATATGTGGGATTCAGAAAACAAGTACAGGGTTTGTCTGGATCTTGCAATAGCTACAGTTTAACTCTTGTACTAGGAAGATAGAAAATACAGGAACAAATGCAAGTAGACATATAGATTCACCGCTGTGAATTTTTGCCTGATTATTTCTACTTCTCAATAGAGAATGAAGAGACATAATTAAGAATTGGACTGGGTGCAAAAGAAAGGGTGGCCGATGATGATTGAGAAGAAATTAAAGTTACAAAAGAAAAGTCTCAAGATATAGGGAAGTAGAGTATAGGAAAAGAAAAATGGTAGGTTTTTTAAGGCAGTCTAGTGCATTTATTCAGAAGTTTATTCAGGATTTAAAATTTGACTTTAATAAATCACTTTTTTGTCTTATTTACCTTTCTATGGTGTGAGTGTTTCTTTTGAATTTGTGTGAGTTTTTTATATATGAAGATATTATGCTCTGGAATGTTTCTTATAAATTTTTTTTTCCATTTGGGAAGTTACCTCATACTTTTTCTCATAATTTTTGGCATAGAAAATATTTCATTCTATTTAGGTAGCATAGAGAATGTTTTATTTTATTTAGGTTATTAAAACTATGAGTGTTTTCTACTGTTTTATTTTCCAGGCTTCCATTGCAACTTCTATAAAAAGTTCAGGAAAATAAAGACTTTCAACATTATAAAATTTCAAATTATAAGTGATCATTTTCAACTGATGAATCTCATTGAGGATTTTCAATTGATAAATCTCATTGAGGAAGACCAGGAATCAAGAGGTAGAAGACTAACTCAGCAGGTGGTACAGCTTAGGCTAGAGAGCAAGTCTGCCCGACTCCTGAGCAGTTTGTGACATTCATGGTCCCAATCAATATCTCTTTTAATAGTATCTAATATTCCAAAGCTAGGGAACCTCGGATTTTACCTATGCATCATAGAGTACTAGTTACCACATGGAGATGTGGAGATGATATAAATGGAAAGATATCTTGCTCTACAGGTAGTCTAGAGGATTAGAGTCTCTGGGCTGGTACCTCTTCCCTGGTACTGCTGGACTACAATTTTTGGGACATCTGTACTTGGTTACTTTTTGTGTCTCGCAAAAGTGTCCTGTGGATTCTTTTTAAGTTGAATCTCAAACTGGACCAAAGATATTAGATGTTTGTTTAGGCATGGGATAGAATTCAAACATTACTAAAAATCTAAAGCATGTAAAGTGGGGTTACACGCTATAAATCTGATTTTAGTGTTTTGAGCTCTATTAAAGAAATTCTATGCAGTTTGTACTTTTGAATGGAATCTCCTCTGTATGATAGTGTTTTCCTTCAGTTTCTAGTGCAGAGGGAAAAGAGGGAGGGGAGAATTTTTGAGAAGTTTTAGCATGTTAAAACTAGCATATAGAGGTTAGAATATGATCCTAGAAGCAAAAGAAGCACTTTTATTTATTTACACAATTTTCAAAGTAAGTACTGCCCTTCAAAACCTTCCTTGATGAAAACTATTCAAATACTAAGTACGTTTTCTAATTAACTAGTCACTATCATCTTGTTTCAAATATCTTGAAACTAAATCTTTATGAGAACTGTTGAATCAAAGGTTATAAAGAAAAATTTTTGTACCTTTACTAAAATATGCACATCAAAAAGAAGATAAGGTCACTCTAATTGCCTAGATTGTTATATTCTACACAAGGCTAATCAGAAAAGTTATGTTGCAGCTGTTAATCCAGTCAGGTATAACTTTCCCCACATGATGATATGAATGTCCAAACCTCCGTCCCACTATCAAAGAGCACATTAGCACTTTTGCAAATAATTAAAAACATTTTCAACGGAATAAAGGGAAGTTTTTAGCAGCTTGGGAAATTTTCACTAGTTTTTCTATTTACACTGTGGTAATGATAATTCATCTCTTACCTATCAGTATCTTGAGGATGTTTAATATCATTCCTGTGGATTATCATGTACATTTTTAATTAAAATTCTCCTCAGACAACTTTTTTTAAATAAACACAGCATAACTGTCTTAGTCCTTACTGATTTGAATAACAAGCTGTATATGCCTATCTGTGTGTTTGTATGCACAGATATATCTGTGTAATACCTAAAAACCTTTTGGCCTAGGTGGGGCTTGGTTCTCCAAGTCTGGCTAGTTTGTTTTCTCGGATGCCTGTATTTTGTTGAAAACAAGCATGCTCAGCTGATGAGGCAGTAGAAATGGCAGATTCTTTCTGCTAGGCATTTTTATTTTTTTCTGATTTTTCATCCCAAGGGACCATTTTGACTTTCTAGCCTTGATACTGAATTGACCATTTTGAAAACTGTAGACTTCATTTACATAGAATTAGAGGTGATGGGTGCAGGAGTAACTGCTGCATTATAGACCGAGTTATACTAGGTAACATATACAACAGTGTGGTTATGATTAGCCTGGCAGTATAATTGTGTCTATGTCACTGTATTTCTTGGAGTATTGATGACTTTTTTTTAAAGCAGTTCTTTATTGGCCGGATTTCCAGGAGTACCCACCAGACGTTTATAGTTTTGGACATTGCCAACAAAATGCAAGTAATGCCTCTCAGACATTCTGGTAATCAAAAATGTCCCTTTGTATTTCCAAATACTCCAAAGAGGAATAGGTAACACCCCAGGTTATGGACTACTAAATAAATGATTTCATAAAGGTCACACTAATAAAATTTTCCAAGTGTACCCTTGTTTTACTCTTAGATCTTGTTTTACACTAGATCTTCTAAAGCCCAGCCGAAAATGCTACTTTTTAGATACTACCTAAACTCTAGTACAGCTCTGCTCTGTAAGATTTCACGAAGGGCAACATCAAAATTAGGTTTGTTTTTGTTCTCAGTGCTAGTTCCATCTTGGGTTCACTCTCTCCTGCCACAAACTTTGGATAAAAATGTAGAGTGATTTCTCTGAAAGGTAATACTTTGCCCCTTTTGTGTTTTCTTTTGGAGGCTCTCTATTTCTTCCACTCTATTTGCTGCTTTCCAACCTATGGTTTAAGGATCTAATCTCCAACACGTGAGAGATTCTGGGGTGAGTTGAATCACTGTTCACCTAGAGAAGAGATGAAAGATCATAAGCAATGTTTGTATATACCTGGGTTAGTAGAGTTACTAGACAGAGTGGATGGAATATTCCAAAAAGAAAGCTAGGAGATCAAAGGGGATAAAAAAAAACAGTAAAATGTTGCCAAATTAATAATACGTCACAAAATCAAGGGGAAAATAAAAATTTGAATCACTGGAACTGTGTAACAGGTTGCATATTACCTATAAGGTAAATCAGAATCATCTGAAAACAAAAAGCAGCTTCTGGTTCACAAGCTGTTTCTACCCACTTCTGCTTTTTTCATGTGGGTGAGGAATTATATACTCTGTTGACTTGGGAAATTTTATAAGGAGGTAAGTGCATCTAATTAGGTATCACAAAGCTCACATAAGATAAGATAAAAGATAAGACAAGATAAGGTTGGTACAAAAGTAATTGCAGTTTTTGCATTGTTGAAATTTGCCTTTTGATATTAGAATAAGTTTTAAACAAATGTGGTTATGTTATGCATCATTTTAATACATTTCTCGCTTTATTTTTTTTTTTTTTTGCTAATGACGTATTACTTGCTGTTCATTTTATATTTAGTTTAGACAATGGAAATGATGTCAGACAAAAAGCAAATTCAAGTGATTTTCTTTTTTTATTATTATTATTATACTTTAAGTTCTAGGGTACATGTGCATAACGTGCAGGTTTGTTACATATGTACACTTATGCCATATTGGTGTGCTGCACCTATCAACTCGTCAGCATCCATCAACTCATCATTTACATCAGGTATAACTCCCAGTGCAATCCGTCCCCGCTCCCTCTTCCCCATAATAGGGCCTAGTGTGTGATGTTCCCCTTCCTGAGTCCAAGTGATCTCATTGTTCAGTTCCCACCTATGAATGAGAACATACAGTGTTTGGTTTTCTGTTCTTGCGATAGTTTGCTGAGAATGATGGTTTCCAGCTGCATCCATGTCCCTACAAAGGACACAAACTCATCCTTTTTTATGGCTGCATAGTATTCCATGGTGTATACGTGCCACATTTTCTTAATCCAGTCTGTCACTAATGGACATTTGGGTTGATTCCAAGTGTTTGCTATTGTGAATAGTGCAGCAATGAACATACGTGTGCATGTGTCTTTATAGCAGCATGATTTATAATCTTTTGGCTATATACCCAGTAATGGGATGGCTGGGTCATATGGTACTTTTAGTTCTAGATCGTTGAGGAATCGCCATACTGTTTTCTATAATGGATGAACTAGTTTACCATCCCACCAACAGTGTAAAAGTGTTCCTATTTCTCCACATCCTCTCCAGCACTTGTTCTTTCCTGACTTTTTAATGATTGCCATTCTAATTGTTGTGAGATAGTATCTCATTGTGGTTTTGATTTGCATTTCTCTGATGGCCAGTGATGACGAGCATTTTTCATGTGTCTGTTGGCTGTATGAATGTCTTCTTTTGAGAACTGTCTGTTCATATCCTTTGCCCACTTTTGATGGGGTTGTTTGTTTTTTTCTTGTAAATTTGTTTGAGTTCTTTGTAGGTTCTGGATATTAGCCCTTTGTCAGATGAGTAGATTGCAAAAATGTTCTCCCATTCTGTAGGTTGCCTGTTCACTCTGATGGTAGTTTCTTTTGCTGTGCAGAAGCTCTTTAGTTTAATTAGATCCCATTTGTCAATTTTGGCTTTTGTTGCCGTTGCTTTTGGTGTTTCAGACATGAAGTCCTTGCCCATGCCTATGTCCTGAATGGTATTACCTAGGTTTTCTTCTAGGGTTTTTATGGTTTTAGGTCTAACATTTAAGTCTCTAATCCATCTTGAATTAATTTTCGTATAAGGAGTAAGGAAGGGATCCAGTTTCAGCTTTCTACTTATGGCTAGCCAATTTTCCCAGCACCATTTATTAAATAGGGAATCTTTTCCCCATTTCTTGTGTCTCTCAGGTTTGTCAAAGATCAGATGGCTGTAGATGTGTGGTATTATTTCTGAGGACTCTGTTCTTTTCCATTGGTCTATATCTCTGTTTTGGTACCAGAACCATGCTGTTTTGGTTACCCTAGCCTTGTAGCATAGTTTAAAGTCAGGTAGCGTGATGCCTCCAGCTTTGTTCTTTTGGCTTAGGATTGTCTTGGCAATGCGGGCTCTTTCTTGGTTCCGCATGAACTTTATACCAGTTTTTTCCAATTCTGTGAAGAAATTCATTGGTAGCTTAATGAGGATGGCATTGAATCTATAAATTACCTTGAGCAGTATGGCCATTTTCATGATATTGATTCTTCCTATCCATGAACATGGAATATTCTTCCATTTGTTTGTGTCCTCTTTTATTTCACTGAGCAGTGGTTTGTAGTTCTCCTTGAAGAGGTCCTTTACATCCCTTGTAAGTTGGATTCCTAGGTATTTTATTCTCTTTGAAGCAATTGTGAATGGAAGTTCATTCATGATTTGACTTTCTGTTTGTCTGTTTTTGGTGTATAAGAATGCTTGTGATTTTTGCACATTAATTTTGTATCCTGAGACTTTGCTAAAGTTGCTTATCAGCTTAAGAAGATTTTGGGCTGAGATGATGGGGTTTTCTAAATATACAATCATGTCATCTGCAAAGAGGGACAATTTGACTTCTTCTTTTCCTAACTGAATACCCTTGATTTCTTTCTCTTGCCTAATTGCCCTAGCCAGAACTTCCAACACTATGTTAAATAGGAGTGGTGAGAGAGGGCATCCCTGTCTTGTGCCTCTTTTCAAAGGGAATGCTTCCAGTTTTTGCCCATTCAGTACGATATTGGCTGTGGGTTTGTCATAAATAGCTCTTATTATTTTGAGATATGTTCCATCAATACCGAATTTATTGAGAGTTTTTAGCATGAAGGGCTGTTGAATTTTGTCAAAGGCCTTTTCTGCATCTATTGAGATAATCATGTGGTTTTTGTCTTTGGTTCTGTTTATATACTGGATTACATTTAATGATTTGCGTATGTTGAACCAGCCTTGCATCCCAGGGATGAAGCCCACTTCATCATGGTGGATAAGCTTTTTGAGGTGCTGCTGGATTCGGTTTGCCAGTATTTTATTGAGGATTTTTGCATCAATATTCATCAGGGATATTGGTCTAAAATTCTCTTTTTTTATTGTGTCTCTGCCAGGGTTTGGTATCAGGATGATGTTGGCCTCATAAAATGAGTTAGGGAGGATTCCCTCTTTTTCTATTGATTGGAATAGTTTCAGAAGGAATGGTACCAGCTCCTCCTTGTACCTCTGGTAGAATTCAGCTGTGAATCCATCTGGTCCTGGACTTTTTTTGGTTGGTAGGCTATTAATTATTGCCTCAATTTCAGAGCCTGCTATTGGTCTATTCAGGGATTCAACTTCTTCCTGGTTTAGTCTTGGGAGAGTGTAAGTGTCCAGGAAATTATCCATTTCTTCTAGATTTTCTGGTTTATTTGCGTAGAGGTGTTTATAGTATTCTCTGATGGTAGTTTGTATTTCTGTGGGGTTGGTGGTGATATCCGCTTCATCATTTTTTATTGCATCTATTTGATTCTTCTCTCTTTTCTTCTTTATTAGTCTTACTAGCAGTCTATCAATTTTGTTGATCTTTTCAAAAAACCAACTCCTGGATTCATTGATTTTTTGGAGGGTTTTTTGTGTCTCTATCTCCTTCATTTCTGCTCTCATCTTAGTTATTTCTTGCCTTCTGCTAGCTTTTGGATATGTTTGCTCTTGCTTCTCTAGTTCTTTTAATTGTGATGTTAGAGTGTCAATTTTAGATCTTTCCAGCTTTCTCTTTTGGGCATTTAGTGCTATAAATTTCCCTCTACACACTGCTTTAAATGTGTCCCAGAGATTCTGGTATTTGTCTCTTTGTTCTCATTGGTTTCAAAGAACATCTTTATATCTGCCTTCATTTTGTTATGTACCCAGTAGTCATTCAGGAGCAGGTTGTTCAGTTTCCATGTAGTTGAGTGGTTTTGATTGAGTTTCTTAGTCCTGAGTTCTAGTTTGATTGCACTGTGGTCTAAGAGACAGTTTGTTATAATTTCTGTTCTTCTACATTTGCTGAGGAGTGCTTTACTTCCAATTATATGGTCAATTTTGGCATAAGTGCGATGTGATGCTGAGAAGAATGTATATTCTGTTGATTTGGGGTGGAGAGTTCTGTAGATGTCTATTAGGTCTGCTTGGTGCAGAGATGAGTTCAATAATTGGATATCCTTCTTAACTTTGTCTCATTGATCTGTCTAATGTTGACAGTGGGGTGTTGAAGTCTTCCATTATTATTATACGGGAGTCTAAGTCTCTTTTTAAGTCTCTAAGGACTTGCTTTATGAATCTGGGTGCTCCTGTATTGGGTGCATATATATTTAGGATAGTTAGCTCTTCATGTTGAATTGATCCCTTTACCATTATGTAATGGCCTTCTTTGTCTCTTTTGATCCTTGATGGTTTAAAGACTGTTTTATCAGAGACTAGGTTTGCAACCCTTGCTTTAATTTGTTCTCCATTTGCTTGGTAGATCTTCCTCCATCCCTTTATTTTGAGCCTATGTGTGTCTCTGCATGTGAGATGGGTCTCCTGAATACAGCAAACTGATGGGTCTTGAGTCTTTATCCAGTGTGCCAGTCTCTTTCTTTTAATTGGAGCATTTAGTCCATTTACATTTAAGGTTAATATTGTTATGTGTGAACTTGATCTTGTCATTATGATATTAACTGGTTATTTTGCTCATTAGTTGATGCAGTTGCTTCCTAGCATCGATGGTCTTTACATTTTGTCATGGTTTTGCAATGGCTGGTACCGGTTGTTCCTTTCCATGTTTAGTGCTTCCTTCAGGGTCTCTTGTAAGGCAGGCCTGGTGGTGACAAAATAAGCATTTGCTTATCTGTAAAGGATTTTATTTCTCCTTCACTTATGAAACTTAGTTTTGCTGGATATGAAATTCTGGGTTGAAAATTCTTTTCTTTAAGAATGTTGAATATTGGCCCCCACTCTCTTCTGGCTTGGAGAGTTTCTGCTGAGAGATCTGCTGTTAGTCTGACGGGCTTCCCTTTGTGAGTAACCCGACCTTTCTCTCTGGCTGCCCTTAACAGTTTTTCGTTCATTTCAACTTTGGTGAATCTGACAATTATGTGTCTTGGAGTTGCTCTTCTTGAGGAGTATCTTTGTGGCGTTCTCTGTATTTCCTAAATTTGAATGTTGGTCTGCCTTACTAGGTTGGGGAAGTTCTCCCGGATGATATCCTGAAGAGTATTTTCCAACTTGGTTCCATTTTCCCCCTCACTTTCAGGTACCCCAGTCAGACATAGATTTGGTCTTTTTACATAATCCCATACTTCTTGCAGGCTTTGTTCATTTCTTTTTCCTCTTTTTTCTTTAGCCTTCTCTTCTTGCTTCATTTCATTCATTTGATCCTCAATCGCTGATACTCTTTCTTCCAGTTGATCGAGTTGGTTACTGAACCTTGTGCATTTGTCACGTATTTCTTGTGTCATGGTTTTTATCTCTGTCAGTTCGTTTATGGCCTTCTCTGCATTGATTATTCTAGTTATCCATTCTTCCACTCTTTTTTCAAGATTTTTAGTTTATTTGCACTGGGTACGTAATTCCTCCTTTAGCTCTGAGAAGTTTGATGGACTGATGCCTTCTCTTATCTCGTCAAAGTCATTCTCCGTCCAGCTTTGATCCATTGCTGGTGATGAGCTGCATTCCTTTGGAGGGGGAGATGTGCTCTTATTTTTTGAATTTCCATCTTTTCTGCCCTGCTTTTTCCCTATCTTTGTGGTTTTATCTGCCTCTGGTGTTTGATGATGGTGACATACTGATGGGGTTTTGGTGTGGGTGTCCTTCCTGTTTGTTAGTTTTCCTTCTAACAGTCAGGACCCTCAGCTGTAGGTCTGTTGGAGATTGCTTGAGGTCCACTCCAGACCCTGTTTGCCTGGGTATCAGCAGCAGAGGCTGCGGAAGATAGAATATTGCTGAACAGCAAGTGTTCCTGTCTTGTTCTTACTTTGGAAGCTTCATCTCAGGGGTGTACCCCACTGTGTGAAGTGTGGGGTGTCGGTCTGCCCCTAGTGGAAGATGTCTCCCAGTTAGGCTACTCAGGGGTCAGGGACTCACTTGAGCAGGCAATCTGTCCATTCTCAGATCTCAACCTCTGTGCTGGGAGATCCACTGTTCTCTTCAAAGCTGTCAGACAGGGTCATTTGCATCTGCAGAGGTTTCTGTTGCTTTTCTTTGTTTGTTTAGCTGTGCCCTGTCTCCAGAGGTGGAGTCTACAGAGACAGGCAGGACTCCTTGAGCTGCTGTGGGCTCCACCCAGTTCGAGCTTCCCAGGGGCTTTGTTTACCTACTTAAGCCTCAGCAATGGCAGGTGCCCCTCCCCCAGCCTCACTGCTGGCTTGCAGTTAGATCACAGACTGCTGTACCAGCAATGAGGGAGGCTCCATGGGCATGGGACCCTCCCGGCCAGGTGTGGGATATAATCTCCTGGTGTGCCGTTTGCTAAGACCGTTGGTAAAGCACAGTATTGGGGTGAGAGTTACCCGATTTTCCAGGTGTTGTGTGTCTCAGTTCCCCTGACTAGGAGAAGGGATTCCCTTCCTCTTTTCGCTTCCCAGGTGAGGCGATGCCTCGCCCTGCTTCAGCTCTCGCTGGTCGGGCTGCAGCAGCTGACCAGCACCGATTGTCCGGCACTACCTAGTGAGATGAACCCGGTACCTCAGTTGCAAATGCAGAAATCACCCATCTTCTGTGTTGCTCGCGCTGGGAGCTGGAGACTGGAGCTGTTCTTATTCGGCCATCTTGCTCCGCCCACATGATTTTCTTATTCAATTTAAAAATGGGTTATAAAGCAGCAGAGACAACTTTCTGTATCAACAACGCATTTGGCCCAGGAACTGCTAATGAACGTACAGTGATAGTTAAAGAAGTTTTGCAAAGGAGACGAGAGCCTTGAAGATGAGGAGCGTAGTGACCAACCATTGGAAGTTAACAACCGCCAACTGAGAGCAATCATCGAAGCTGATCCTCTTACAAGCACACAAGAAAAGTTGCCGAAGAACTCAATGTCAACCATTCCAGGGTCGCACAGCATTTGAAGCAAATGAAAAAGTGAAAAAGCTCAATAAGTGGGTGCTTCATGAGCTGAATGAAAATTTTAAAAATCATCATTTTGAAGTGTTGTCTTCTCTTATTCTATGCAACAACGATGGACCATGTCTTGATAGGATTGTGACGTGTGATGAAAGTGGGTTTTATATGACAACCAGTGATGACCAGCCTTGTGGTTGGACTGGGAAGAAGCTCCAAAGCACTTCCTAAATCCAATCTTGCACCAAAAAAAGGTCGTGGTCACTATTTGTTGATCTGCTGATGGTCTGATACACTACAGCTTTCTGAATCCCGGTGAAACCATTACATCTGAGGACGATGCTCAGCAAGTCGATGAGATGCACCAAAAACTGCAATGCCTGTAACTGGCACTAGTCAACAGAGAGGACTACAGTAACCTAAACAGCATGGTACTGGTACCAAAACAGAGATATAGACCAATGGAACAGAACAGAACCCTCAGAAATAATACCACACATCTACAGCCATCTGATCTTTGACAAACCTGAGAGACCCAAGAAATGGGGAAAGGATTCCCTGTTTAATAAATGGTGCTGGGAAAATTGGGTAGCTATAAGTAGAAAGCTGAAACTGGATCCTTTCCTTACTCCCTATACGAAAATTAATTCAAGATGGATTAGAGACTTAATGTTAGACCTAATACCATAAAAACCCTAGAAGAAAACCTAGGTAATACCATTCAGGACATAGGCATGGGCAAGGACTTCATGTCTGAAACACCAAAAGCAATGGCAACAAAAGCCAAAATTGACAAATGGGATCTAATTAAACTAAAGAGCTTCTGCACAGCAAAAGAAACTACCATCAGAGTGAACAGGCAACCTACAAAATGGGAGAAAATTTTTGCAATCTACTCATCTGACAAAGTGCTAATATCCAGAACCTATAAAGAACTCAATCAAATTTACAAGAAAAAAACAACCCCATCAAAAGTGGGCAAAGGATATGAACAGACACTTCTCAAAAGAAGACATTCATACAGCCAACAGACACATGAAAAAATGCTCATCATCACTTGCTATCAGAGAAATGCAAATCAAAACCATAAGATACCATCTCACACCAGTTAGAATGGCAATCATGAAAAAATCAGGAAAGAACAAGTGCTGGAGAAGATGTGGAGAAATAGGAACACGTTTACATTGTTGGTGGGACTGTAAACTAGTTCAACCATTGTGGAAAAGTGTGGTGATTCCTCAAGAATCTAGAACTAGAAATACTATTTTACCCAGCCATCCCATTATTGGGGATATACCCAAGGGGTTATAAGTCATGCTGCTATAAAGATACATGCACACGTATGTTTATTGTGGCACTATTCACAATAGCAAAGACTTGGAATCAACCCAAATGTCCATCAGTGACAGACTGGATTAAGAAAATGTGGCACATATACACCATGGAATACTATGCAGCCACAAAAAAGGATGAGTTTCATGTTCTTTGTAGGGACATGAATGCAGCTGGAAACCATCATTCTCAGCAAACTATCACAAGAACAGAAAACCAAATACCTCATGTTCTCACTCATAGGTGGGAATTGAACAATGAGATCATTTGCACACAGGAAGGGGATCATCACACACCAGGTCCTATTGTGGGAAGGGAGTGGGGAGGGATAGCATTACCTAAATAATAACGAGTTAATGGGTGCAGCACACCAACATGGCACATGTATACATATGTAACAAACCTGCACGTTGCGCCCATGTACCCTAGAACTTATAGTAAAAAAAACAAAAAGGCCCAATTCTTCTCCACGACAACGTCCAACCACACATCACACAACCGACGCTTCAAAAGTTGAACGCATTGGGCCACCAAGTTTTGGCTCATCCTTCACATTCACCTGACTTCTCATCAACCAACTACCACTTCTTCAAGCATCTGTACAACTGTTTGCACATAAAACACTTCCACAGCCAGGAGGATGCAGAAAATTCTTTCCAAGAGTTTGTCAAATCCTGAAGTATGGATTTTTATGCTACAGGAATAAGCAAAGTTATTTCTCATTGGCAAAAATGTGTTGATCATAATGGTTCCTATTTTGATTAATAAAGATATGTTTGAACCTAGTCATAAGGATTTAAATTTCATGGTCCAAAACTGCAATTATTTTTGCACCAACCTAAGTACCTAAAGTATTCTTTACTTCCATAAAGCAGAACAAATGTGGGTTTCTTTAAGAGAAAAAAAAAAAAAAACACTATTAGAAAAAAATTTGAGTATAGCATTGATACATATACACACACACATGCACACACACACCCCTGTGTGAAAATCCAAGAACATGAAAAAAAAAAAATAATGATTTATAGACTACCTTCTCTATGCAAAGCACTTTGCCAGATAATGAACCTACAAAATCTCTAGTTCTCACTAAAACCCAGCAAGGCATTCACATTTTACACATGAGAAAACTGAAATTGAGAGAGTTTGAGTAAGTTGGATATTGCACATGTAATGTTTTGTATAGCCAGGATTCCAACCTAGTGTTTGTGATTTCAAATTTTACAGTTTTTAATATTTTTTCATTGCATATAAATTAGATTGAGAGGATTAAATGCAGCCTTGTTACTTTTGTGTGAGCGATTTATCCCAGTTAAAGAATACTGATAGTACTTTTTTCATATATTTCACAAAATTAGGAAAAGAGGAATGACCAAAAAATTGTGGAAGACTTTAATTCTATAGAAATTAGCCATGGATTTTAAAAATTATTGACTTGTGTTGATAACATTGGAACTCTCAAAAAGTACATAAAGATAAGGGGAGTAATGTGAACTTCATTTTTTTAAAAAAGAACTAACTAGTGAAAAAAATGTAATAGCAACTTTGGAAGCAAGTAATCATGTAATTTTGAGTTTAAATTGATCTGTGACAGGGACATTTATTTCAGAACTTTTTGTATGTTTAAAAATAAAATTTGGAAACTACTAGAATGTTCCCTAGTATGGAAAGTTGAACAAATTGTGGTGCATGAAAATGCTGGAAAATTACATAGTCATTCAAAAGAAAGCCTTAGTTCTATGTCAATCGTCTGGGTCAGAGTCTGTGATTATAGTGAGAAAGGAAAGCAGAAGCAGAAATGAATACATGGTATGATCCCTTACACAGGTTAGATTTTCCAGGAAGCAGAATCTAAGATGAAGTTTAAGATATTTATTTGGAAGTGTCTTGCAATTAACATTTATAAACAGGGGAGGAAAAAAGCAAAATTGGGCAGAGGGTGAAATTGAGTTGTGAAGCAAGCCTGATGAGAATCTTGGCTGACCCAGTGGGGAGGTCTAGAGCTAAAACGGCCATCAGAGTGTCCCTGCATCAGGTCCAAACGGCCAGTCAGTCACACTCTTAACTAGATTAGTCATTTGATGTGGGCTGCTTAGGAAATAGTGTGACCATGGGTGAGGCAGTTCTCTGAAGCTAGTAATCAGTGAAGGGACTAAGGCATCTATTGATAGCACCCCCACCGCCCAGCTTTTAGTCCTTCATTGAGGAGCAATCTGGGTGGTGCCTCTGTCCCTCACAATACCTAAAACAAAGTATACCAAAACCCAAAAGGTATAACCATATTTGTAAATGATTACATATGCATGGAGAAAAGTAGAATATAACCTTGATCATGGGGAAAGCAATTGGGCTGGAGGTAGTATAAGTAACGAAACAGAACAAAAGGGAAAGATATTAATAACAAGAATCCATAATATTTTATACTGGTAAACTTTAAAATGCATCAATATAATACTTAGAAGTATTAAAGAATAGTCATCCAATAGTATTTATCTCTAAGTTGTGACTACCTTTCCATTATGTGTCTCTATGTTCTTTGAGTAAAAATAAACATGTATTGTTTAGATAATTTTAAAGATTATAAAACTATTAATTTTTATTTTTGAAACAGAGCCTCACTCTGTCATTCAGGCACTTGATCTCTGCTCAGTGCAACCTCCACCTTCTGGGTTCAAGCGATTATCCTGCTTCAGACTCATGAGTACCTGGAATTACAGGTGTCCGCTACCATGCTGAACTAATTTTTGTATTTTAAGTAGAGACAGGGT
The DNA here is from genome assembly GCF_049350105.2 of Macaca mulatta. Taxonomy (NCBI): domain Eukaryota; kingdom Metazoa; phylum Chordata; class Mammalia; order Primates; family Cercopithecidae; genus Macaca; species Macaca mulatta. Next base: position 113,929,662 of record NC_133410.1, on the reverse strand, counting down.
TTCACCATGTTACCCAGACTGGTCTCGAACTCCTGAGCTCAGGCAATCTATACCTCTTGACCTCCCAAAGTGTTAGGATTACAGGCGTGAGCCACTGCACCCAGCCAAAACTAAAAATTAATCGCAAATGACAAGGTCACTTGATTAAAGCAAAGCCTTAAGTTTTCAAAGAGCAGATTTCCAAAGGTTTAAATCATGTAGCAAGATGCTCTAAAAGACAAATGGTTGGCCGGGCGCGGTGGCTCAAGCCTATAATCCCAGCACTTTGGGAGGCCGAGGCGGGTGGATCACGAGGTCAGGAGATCGAGACCATCCTGGCTAACACGGTGAAACCCCGTCTCTACTAAAAATACAAAAAAAAAACTAGCTGGGCGAGGTGGCAGGCGCCTGTAGTCCCAGCTACTCGGAGGCTGAGGCAGGAGAATGGCGTGAACCCGGGAGGCGGAGCTTGCAGTGAGCCGAGATCGCGCCACTGCACTCCAGCCTGGGCGACACAGCGAGACTCCGTCTCAAAAAAAAAAAAAAAAAAAAAAAAAAAAAAAAAAAAAAAAAAGACAAATGGTTTTCAGAGGCATCAGTTGTGACACCAGTCGTAATATCCAAAAGTTAATGTTAATAAGTTAAGCTTCTTTATGCAATATACATTTAGTCAAATGTTTCTTGAGTGTATTTAATGAGCCAGAATCTGTTGTAGGTGTAGAGTTACATCCGGATGGAAAGCAAAGAAAAATTCTCACCCTCATGGACCTCACATTCTACAGGAGGGAAAGAGAAAATAAACAATAAGAGCAATAAGTGAGTTAAATACTATGGTAGGTTAAAAGTTGGTGAAGCCCAGTTCCTGAGAAATCAGGCTGTCAGACTCAGTGATTTGCATTCAGGAGTGTTTTAGAGGATGCTCTTGGAAAGAACAACTAAGCGAACAGTAGGAAATAGGTACAAGTAGCCCAAAATGATAGCTTGATGACTAAGTTTAATGACTAAGAGATGCTCATTGTGCCCCCTGTTGGAAGTTTTCTCACTCTAAGAATATGACAAGTAGGCCAATAGAATCTGCATTTGGATACTTTCAGACTACTTCTTGATTCAGGACAGGAGTGTTAAGGTAGTGCTTATGAAAACTGAAAAGTATACTCTTGTCCATTCAGAGTGAATACGAATGGTATCTTGCCCTCCTTTTCTGAAGAGGTGGAAGAGAATACCCTGGCTAGATCACTTACTACATACCATGGATGGCAAGCATTGTTAACTGGTTCTAGTAGAAATAGCCTATCTAGCAAAGCAACTGCACCTGGGGTTTCCTTTTAATTGAGTTACGGTAAGCCATAAACCCAGGATCCATCTGGGTTTTCTAGAGAACTGTTTGGAAAATTAAATGAAAACATAATGCAAGTCACTAATCTTGAATCTATTATGTCTTTAATAGTGGCAATAATTTGCTTACTCTCCCCTGGTTTCAATAGCAATTAATCCATGACCACTGTGAGGGGCAAGTTCCAGTGACTTTGACTTTTTGCTTTTCCCACCATGATAGCTCTTAGCCTGTGGCCAAAGAACAAATGTGGGGTATTTTCAAAACCTAATTATGTCTATTTCAATTGTTCATTCAGAAACCAAGTGAGTCTGCAAATCCAGTGGTCCCAGTGAGTCCACCATGAGCCACACCTGGGACTTGACTCCATTTAATAAGTACCGCCCTCTCCCAAGCAGGAGAGTGTTGCTGCTTTGGGCCTCCCAGGTATCTAGGTCAGCTTGGACCTTGTGTCTAGCAAATCTTGAAGTATGTTTTTCTTTCTCCCTTACTTCACTGTACAATTACCCAAGTAAATGGCAAGGTCCGATTGGGATGAACTGGGAGAATCATTACTGTGTACTTTCTGTGGTGTGGCAGGTTTCTTCCTTCTGAGGCAAAAGTCTAGCCTGCAAGCAGCAATTTCAAGGTCTGCAAAACTGGCTCAGCATAGGAATCTGGAAAAGGGATTGAAACATTTTACTTGGGTGACTTCCCTCAGCCTCCTCATCTTCCATCCTTTATTTTGGTTGTATACATTGTGCCTTTGTTGGCTGCACATATGTCTTACTGTACCTAGACATGCTGTATTCTGTTAACCACCTCTATAGCTCTCCGCAGGTTCTCTCTCCTGGCTGCCACTCTGATGTTGCTGCTCATTATAATAATTGCCCCAACTGGTGTCTGACAGTTCAGCACTGCCACCTGGTCTCTATTAATTAGGGATCCTATGAGTCCCATTGTTATCAGTGAGCCCAGTTATTAAGAGCATCTCTTACCCTCATCCCTGGCTGATAGAAGACAGCCACCACCGAGCTTCTCAGTAATGCCCATGCCCTTCTCACCAGCATATGCCTTTTTCCTTTGGTAAATGAAATTTCCTCTCATGGATCATAGTGGTCTGGTAGGTTTTCTGACCTAGTTAGTGTAACCACTCTAGCATGCCCACTTCTATGAGCCCTTTGATCCCTCTACATCTGTAAGATAAAGTAGTTCTGGCACTTCAACCTCACAGAGTGCAGTCCATTACTTTCTGTAAGCGTCTAGGAGTCATCCTAGTACCTTGTTTGCTCCACATCCCAGAGACCTTGCATAGGTTTTAAATCGTGTAACCTGTAGAGTGTTCTCACATCAATAAACTCTCTTTTATCCAGCATCCTCAGAATCCAGTCCCATGTATACTCTCCTGGATGCTGCCACTATACACTGGCTAGTTTTTCCTTCAGGTTATAATCCCTTTGCTACTTCAGCACTTCCCTTGATGGATTAGGTTATGACTTAACCCAGTTATTGGCTTACTGTTTGGGACATGGGGGATGGAGAGTGGTGGCATATCCTAAAGGGAGCACAACTGGTCTCGCAAGGAAGACATCTCAAGCAAAGGTAGGCTAGCCTATTAATTAGCAAAGAGGAGTGTATCACTGTGACAGTCTCAAAGAGTTCAAGAGAATCTGGAGATTTAAAGTTTGGAAGTGCTTCAATCCAGATATCCGCATCCCAGTTTTCAAAGTTCTACTCTTTCCAAATCAGGGACCTAATCTTGGCATGGCAGATCCTGGAGTTGAGGATTCCACTTTTTAAAGAGTGTGCTGCTCTTTAATTAGGTGTTGAATCTCTAGCTTTTGCTCTCCTCTGGCCACAGGAGACCCTTTTTATATTAGTTGTTAAAAACACTCACATTTTTCTTGCCATTCTCCAGGTATCATTGGCCTGAAGAAATAGCCATCTAATTCCAAATTTCTTAAAATTACTATTATCCCTGAAAAATTCAAACTCCTAGGACAGCTTACCTGCCAGTGAATTGCTCTTAATGCCTATCTGTTCCCAGTTCCACATCACTGAAAATTTTAATAATTTCACTGCAACCAAATATCTGGACCTAACAATGTTCCATCTACCTCCATTGAAGGAGTTTTTATTGGCAGCTGACCAAATAAAATCATGAACCTACAGACATCCCATTTTAGATTCTGCTTTCTAGGATCAGTTCTAGTACAAAAGTCATAGGTCAATTTCCAAAGAACTCTGATACCAAGAAAAGGTGTGTACACAAGGAGTATTGGATAGAGATCTCAGAAACAATTGTGAGGTATGAGAGGAGAAGAACTGGTCAGAAGCAGAAGCTGAACTGTGATGCAGTTGCAACAGAAGATTCAGCTGATCCTACAGGAAGTTCTAGAGTTTGGCTGGCCCATTATAGTTATTGCAACGTTAGGCATGGGGGACAGATAATCAAGTCTCTTGCAAAGGCTAATCATTGTATGCAGGCTGCCCCATAGGAGGGACATAACCTTCAGTGAGGCTGCTCTCTTAGTTCAGGGCAATTATTGGAGGGGAACTCAGTTTAGCTTTATAAGTCACCACCAGCAATAGGGGAATGAGTGACTCTCCCAGGGGAGCAAAGGAAAAATCTAGGCAGTGCAGCACATTTTAACTGAAATGTTGATAAAATCTATAGGGAAAAAATAATTATGTGTGGAAGATCACAATGCCTGAACTGGGGTGAGAAGAGGTGAAGTAGTGGGTTGGACTTTCAATAAAGAGTGGGAAAATGTAGGTCTTATTGAAAAACAACATTTGAGAAAAGACTTGAAGTTAGCCATGCTGAAACCTGAAGGAAAGAAATATGCTCCTGGAACAGGGAATAACCAATGTTAATCTCAAAAAATGAACCTGTTAAGTGTGTTGGAAAATTTGAAGATGGAAAAACCCTAAAATCACAAGCTGCAGAATTATGGTCACCATATAATAGTATTGCTACATATATGTAAAGAATATGTACAGAATCATGTACCCAACAAGAGAGAGAGAGAGTGTGTGAATATAAAAAGGCTTTCAAATCTACCTGTAACTTTTGTTTCACTTACTTTTCAAAATTCTGAAGAAATGGAAAGAAATTGATGTTTTAAAATATATGTAAAGATTATATGATATTAATTATATTATTCCCTATTATTTTTAATATACCTGTTATATTTCATAACAAAAAGGAGAAAAATCAATAGGGGTGCCAGAAACAGACATGAGCAGTATATATTATTAGATAAGTGAAATAAAATATCCTGACTGACCAAGAATTATTTATATATAGACAGTGCTGAGCATAGTGATAATTTGTGTAACTAAACTTCATCTTTTTATCATCAATTTTGGCCCTACTCTACCCTGTTCTTCTGACCTACCAGCCACATCCTGGCTTATATATATTTTCAAATACATTCTTTGTAAGATTTTTTAAAAGATAATATCAGATTATTATGGAACATAATTCATTTTATATTTATAAAACTTCAAAATATTTAAAAAAGTTGTGAAGATTAAATAGGGTATATTTTAAATGCCAAAATTACCACAGAATAAATTTAAGATTTTGAACCCAAAGCCTATAGCTAACATATTATGAATAAAGAGAATTTTGATTCATCTCCTCGAAGTTCAGAAGTTCAGAACCAGAAAAGCATACCAAATGTCAACAGAGTTTAAAACACTGGAGAATCTCAGCTACACTTGAGGGAGTTATTTAATCTTATTTTCCTTATCTGGAAAATGGGGGTTGTTAAGTAAGGTATGCATCAAGTAAGGCTATTGTGAACATGAAGAGATGGGTACAGATGGAATCTTTGCCCAAGAGCTCACTAAGCATTTGCTGTTACTGTTAGCAGCAGATCAACATATACTAATTCTCTCATCTTCATGAAGTTTGACCACACTCATAATGCCTATCATCTACTCTGCATGAATCCAAGAACACATTTCTTAGCATTCTGCTCCTGAGCAGCTGAAAATCCACTGCAAAGGTATGCATTCATTTCTTTCATATTGAACTATCAATATTGCTTTCAACCAGCTTACCCTTCTTTTGTTTACTTAATTGAATTCAAGCCAACACATACTCATTGAGCATTTAATATGCTACATATATTATATTAAGTCCTAGACTTCCCTCCTTGCTTTCCAAAGCTAATGTTTCAGATATTTACCACTGATTTTATGCATTGAATTTGCCCTTACATTTACCAGATACTCCTCACCTCTTGCTTCAATGAAACAATACAGGTAATCATAGGTAATCAGAATTCAATTCTGTTTTTCATCACTGCACCTCAAAATTTGCCTTTTTATTCCCTCATTTTCTCGTTGCTTCTTTAGCTTCCATTTTTGTTCCCTTTTTAGAGATAGAGGAGAGAGAGAGATTTGTTATAAGAAATTGTCTCTTGCGATCATGGAGGCTGAGAAATCCTGTGATCTGCCATCTGCAAGCTGGAGGCCCAGGAAAGCTGGTGGTATAGTTCCAGTCCAGGCCCCAAAGTCTCAGAACTAGGGAAGCCAATGGTATAACTCCCAGTCCAAGTCCAGAAAACCAAGTAACAGAAGCATAGATGTCTGAGGGCAGGAGAAAGTGTATGTCCCAGGTCCCAGTTCAAGAAGAGAGAGAATTCTACCTTCTGCCGCTTTTTGTTCAATTCAGCAGTGGATTGGATGATGCCTTCTTGCACTGGTGAGGGCAATCTTTACTCAGCTTACTGATTCAAATGCGAATCTCTTCCAGAAACACCCTCAAAGACACACCCAGATGTAATGTTTTACCAGCTATCTATTAGCTTAGTCATTCTGACACATAAAATTAACCATCACATAGATAAAGAGTAACAAGAATGACCCCAAGATTTCTGATCTGAGCAACTAGAATGATGGAGTTGCCATTACCTAAGAGTGCATTTTAGGGTAGTTAAGGGAGAGAGGTGTTTAATTGTAGATAATTTAAGCGGAATTTTAAAGTAGTTAGATATAAAAGTCCTGACTGGAGATTTACATTTTGGAGTGTCTAGGGCACAGATGAAGTTTAAAGCCATGAGACTGGATAAGATCAGAAAGATAGTGAGTGTAAACAGATAAGAAAAAGTAGTCTAAAGTCTAAACCCTGGGTCACTTCAGTGTTAGGAGGGTAGCAGGGTAGGAGATAAATCAGGGTCTGGTTTTCTAAAAGCCCTGGAAAGAGAACATCAAATGTTGCTGATGGGTAAAATAAGAGGAAGACTGAAGTTGATCTTTGAATTTAACAAGGTACAGTCACTGGAAACCTTGAAAAGAGATGGACTAATGTGAGTTTAATAGATAAAGGAAAAAAGCAAATTATGACATTGGTATATACCATTCTTTTAAAAAAATTAACTAAGGAGTGAATGGGTGATTGGTAGAGGGAGAAAGTATGGTTTAAATTGTTTAAAAATGTATTCCAATGGTAATACTACAGTTGAGAGGAATAGTTTGATGATGACAAACAGGGGAGAATTGCTGGAGTGAGACTCTATGTGTGGTCCAGTGAGAATGGGAGAGTGTGTCTTTGAAGAGAAACATGCAGAATGTATTCCAGTGGGAGGAAAGGAAGAATGTCTATATACAGATATTAGAAGGTAAGTAGACATGACAGCAGGAGGTCATGGAAACTGCTATTCTAGTAGTTTCTATGAACTCAGTGAAGGAGAAACTTGTATAAAGAACAGGGAGATGGTGTTAGAGGTTTGAGAAAAGAAGATATAAAACAGAAAGGAAAAGGAAGAGTAAATGTAATATAATTGCTCTGCAACATTAAAGGCCCACTTGAGTAACTACCATGAAGCTAACATGAGACTTAGATTTGTAAATATTTTTCCAGCCATATGTAGCTATTCAGGGAAGGGAATGGAGCAGGCATTCCTTTACTGTGTTTACTTTGGTTAAACACAGCTTACAAATCCCAAAGTAAGGGTTTAGCCAAGAGATAGCTAAATAAATTGAGGTTTAGGAAAGAGAGTGTTCAAAATGATTGATCATGGAAAATTTAGAGTGTTTGAAAGGGAGTGTTTATAATGATTGACCAAGCTGAGTATGTAGGGAAACAGAGGCATGGGAAGATGACGGTAACAGTGGCAGGATCAATGGATTGTAGGTTCAGTGGGAGAGACCACTGAAGGATATTTGAGAGCCAATGATTTGAGGAAGTGATCTAGAAATACAGGAAGCGATGAGTAGACAGTGGTTCCAGAGTGTGACCACAGAGTTTAGTGACAGAAGGGAGGTGGGAGAAAAAAATAATCGAAGGAAGGTGATCAAGGAGGCAAGAGGACTTGAAGAATTGTATGGCTAAATACTGAAAATACTCAGAATCAAGGAAAGAGTTGTGGTGGTGTGAACCAAGAGTTACAGCTAAAGTTTTCATGGATTGAAGAAAGCCCTTCAGTCCTTTAGATGATTTAAACAAGAAACAGAAGTAGGGAGCGTAGTCTTATGACATTACTGTTACAGCAGTGGAGAACAGAGTTTGAATAGCATGGAACAGTCTGGAAATGACAATGACGAGCAAGAAGGAACCTTCCCCAGGATCACAATTTGACAGCACTAACAGGCCATGCAAGTGCTTCCCAAAGAACCACATTTCAACAAGAGCAAGATGAAGGGGATTTTCAGAGAAGCTATTGAGAACACAGGGGGCTTTGCTGATGGCAGACACTCAGTCTCAAAAACCAACAATGTCAGGAGATGGCTACTAGAAGGTGGATATACAGAGCTATGTATAGAAACTGGAATGTGAAAAATCAACAATGCTCTGGGAAGCCAGGGTTTATGGCTGTGACTGATACAACAGTAATAAAGTATATAAAGAGATGAGTCCTAATGGTCCTTGGCCAGTAGTGGAGGAGGTAAGTGTTGGGGAGTATGCAAAGGTTAGAATTTATGGGATTCTCTTCTCCCATAAATCATCTTGATGGCAGTATGAAGACCAGAAAAGGAATGATCTTGACTGCACATTTATCCATGTAAACACTAGGTCTTTGAAATTGTTTACTGACAAGTTTTTCTTATTGCCACATTTATTGGTTTCAATCTGGGGCAAGCTCAAATATGTAGCAAAAGCCTCTAGTTTTTCAGTTTTTCCATGCAAAATAAATAATAATTTCCCATAAAATAAATCATGAAATAACCATAGTTTTGGCACACAAATGAGCAGAAGCCAATTTTGGCATTGTACTCCAAGCAGCAGTAGAAATAGGAGTTTCCCATCTCTTCCCAAACCAACTAGTGGTTAAAAACTGCTCTGAGCACAACTCTAGAATTGCCCCTAGAAACTTCTTTCAAGCCTTTGTAGACCTTTCAGCATCAATGGTTCACTCACTTTAGGAATATCCTTTCTTTCGGGAATCTTTTTTTTGGTTAACATCTCCCTTCCAGATGACTTTTTGTGAATCACCCTTCTTGTCCTCTGAAGTTCGTCTTTCCTTCAAACAAACTGTAGGTTTTCCTCAAATTGTCTGCATTGTCTCCTTCCTCTTCCATCCTCTTGCTGGGATCTTTATCTAAAATGCTGCTAAGGGACAAAATGTCTCACGTCCTTTAAATCATCTTCTCCAATGTAAGTCAGAGGGATACTTTAAAACAAAAATAAACAAAAACACACAAGGGAATACAGATATATTGAAATAAACAACATATATTGGCCTCTTTTTACTCCTAAGCAAGTCTTTTTCCTCAGCATAACCTTAAAGGCTGTATGCAATTTAACAGTATTCTTCTTTCTGGGTCTCATTTCCCATCACTTGTCTCTTCTTGATGTCTCATTACTGCAGCCACAATCAACAACATACCATTTCTGGGCTCTGCTATGCACTTGTGTTTCCCCAGCTTTTGCTTACACCCTGTCCTTTATGCCAAATATTATTTCTCCCCTTCTCCAGTTGTTAGTCATTCCACTTCAAAGACTTCTCTTGTGAGGTTTTCCTCTGGAGCATCCCAGACCTCCAAATTATCCAGGCTTTCCTCATTGCTTTTATTACACTATATTGATACTTACAATACAGAGATTTTTAGGGTCTGGTTTTTATTACACTCTACTTACTTAAATTCTTCTTTTTATAGAAGAGGTGAGATAATTATAATATTAGACCTGTCTTTGTGTGTTTCCTGTCTGAGTACCCTCTATTAAATTGTTAGTTTTTCAAGGAAGTTTCTCATTCCTTCAGTACTTGCCATTATGCCATGCACATAACGTGTTCAAAAAATACTTATTCAATTAAAATGTGATAGAGAATAATCTAGGCTGGAAAGAAAGAGTAAATGGCTATTAGTTGAATTAAGACATGGCAGTAGAATATAAGTTCCATAAGGATAGGGATTTTAACATGTTTTGTCTTTTAAGAATGCTATAAAAATATATTGAATAAAAAAGATTAATTTAGGAGATTTCATACTTAATATTTAACACTTAATCTTGAGCAACATACAGGTATTACATGAATAGTGGGGTTGGCTACCTCCCAATTAAAATGCACTTTTGAATAAAATGGCGGCTATTTTTCTCACAGTCAACGTTTAAAAAAACAGAACAGACATAAAGGAGAAAAATGTTTTCCCAAGTATAATACTAGAAAAAATAGCCATTCTTTCTGTTACAGAACTTTAAATTTTAAAGAATGCCTATGTTCCTTAATTCTATTCAATTTTTAAAATCAATCACTCTCGTGCTGAATATTTTTAAATGAATATGACACTTTGCATGGATCCCATAAATAAACAAAACGTGCACAGCTTTGTTTATGTTAGGAACCTTCTGCTAAGTGTTGCTTCTATTTATTTACTTTTAAATTATGCCAGATTTTTGCAAATTTGAGTCAGTTTGGGGATCAACTTGAAATTTTAAGGACTGGCTATTTACTTTGCTTCTGATTACTTGCAAATATGTTAAGGTAATAGTTTTAACGGCCAGTAGAAGGTATAAGAGGAAAATATTCAAGATATACTTAATTATGGAAATAGATGTACCTTGCCATTTTTAAATTGTTTCTCTTAATTTCTTTTAACTTCCTCATTCTCTTTGCTTTCTCCTCACATCCTATAGCCCTATACCTTATAGATCAAGTTCAGATACTCCCTGATTTATGTAACACAGTATAAAATGTCTGCAATGATGAACATGAGATAAGTTTCAATAAAGATAGGTCAGTAAATCAAAACTTTGCTGGGAAAGCCATGCTGCTAAAAATAAATCCTGCTTATAGGCATTCATAGCTGAAATTATAATTCACTAATTAACCCATAATAAAGAGCTGGCATCCATAAACTGACTTTCTCTTGTTATATATAATCTGACATGCTTCATGTGATTTAGGGATGGTTAGTTTTTCTAAGACAATAGAAATCAAGTGATAATAGACTTATATAAGACAACAGACACTGATACTGGTCTCACCAACAACCATCCAATTCCCTATCTTCTTCTTCCTTCTTAACCAAATCATGGCTATGTTCAGAAATTTCCTATCCTTCACACTGTCACGTGTTTCAGAATGATTCCACCTCTAGTTCCAGGGCTGGTAGATACTTATGAGGAATAAGACAATCTCATTCTGTTTGAAAATGGTTGGTTTATGTGTCGTCACATAACCCAATTTTGGGTAATTGGATCTTAGCAGAAGTCAGTGGTGGTGCTTCTAGGAAAGTTCCTCTCTCTAAACACACAAACACATAAAAAAAAAAAAAAAAAGAAAGTCCTTTTCTTTTCCTGAATGCTTTTTAATGCGTGGAATATGATGTTGGAGCAGTAACTGTGAGGGAACTACTTGAAGGAAAAAATAAGATAATGGGAATAATGAACAAAGAGATGGAAGAAACCTATATTATGTGTGACATCTATAAGCCACACAGGTTGTTCCTTGCCTGGAGTCTGCCCTACAAGAGACCTCATCATTTAAGCCAGCCAGCTTGAGTAATTTTCTCTTACATGTACTCAGAATTCTCAAAACCTTCTTTCTATGTATTCTTTATTAAAGAATGAAGTTATTTTGTTTTCTCTAATGAATGAATATACCTGTCTGATTTCCTCTGCAAGGAGATTAGCATGCAGTAAAATATCTAGAGGCTAGCTTTTTTTGGACATTGTTCAAATGTTGGACTCTTGATACTTGGTAAAGAAAGGTATGTAAATCAATCAGTGTTCCCATTAGGTAACAGAGTTATTTCTTTTTCACTAATATAAAGTAGCCAAGAATTACAGGAATAGGATATCTTTTAAAATAGAAACATTTTAAAGGAAATGCCATCATATCATCATGCATTTTAAAAGAGCAAAGTAACAAATAGGTAAAAACGACTGCTCTTTCAAGCAGTCCTACCACTATAAAATGTTAGCAGATAACAGAAAGGAACTGGGGTCTGAACAGTGTCGCCCTCTTTTTAAAGAGTAGTTGTTCCCAAAGAAAGAAATACAATGTTATTACGACTATCCAATTCACATTACTAGTCATTTTGTTGATATTCAATGAAATATAACTCCTGATTCAGTGGTAATGAGTTCATACAATTGAAAATTTCACATTATTTACATTCTATTTGAAAATTAGTTCATATTGGAATATGTTTTAGGTGAAATTGGTTCACAAAAAAGGGATACAGATAAAATTGAATATGATTTTAATATTAATCTAAATATAATCTTGTGGGATATAATTTCAAAGAGGAAATGCTAACTTTTAATATAAATAAAGGTGGCTGCAATGTTCATTGCTTTACTTAACTGACCTATAATGGGGATACTGATAAGGCCATTTCTAGCCCCTAGAATGCCTTTTTGCAAATTAGACCCACCAGAACATGGCTTGGCAAGCAGAGCAATGGGCTGGATTCCAGCTCCTACTTGCCCATTTGGCCAGGCATTGTTGTGCAGTGAACAGCTAGCACAAGTGTACTTAGTTGCCTTAAGTTACAAATTCCAATGCTTAGGTGGGCAAGTGTTAGACAGCAGGGAATGCTAAAAGTGCCAGCAAACTAGAGACTCCATAACTAATAATAGCTACAGCTACTATTTCCAGGATGGAATGCAGACACAATACTTACAGAACTTCCAACTTTCAATAAAAAACTGGAAGTCTAATTCAGTTTGCTTTAACACCATGGATACAAACACAAGGTGTTTGAGAATCAAATTCAGATTATTAACTGGCAGTTTCTAACTGGAATTAAAGGAAGTATGTAGCCACAGCTACTTGCTCAGATACTACTGTTAATCCCAATCCAGTTAGATTCAGAAATGTTGAGCTCCTGGAGGTGATAGTGCAATCTAACAAAAGTGGGACAGAGGCTATGTTTTACATCCAAAGTAAGTCTCAAGTAGCAAAGACCATAGACATAGATATGGAGGGGACAGAAAAAAGAAGCAATAAATGTTAAATTAACTCTGAAGGAAAAAGAAAAGAAGTGTGTAAAATTAAGTACTATGTAGGGAGAACATAGTTGTGATTTTCAGGTAGTTTGCTTTTTATATTACTGTTCTACTAAATAGCTCCAACACTTTGCTAACATTAATTAAACCTCATGAACCCTGTGAGATAGGTAATTACTATAATTAAACTGATATTCCAGATCGGTAAAATGAGAGGTAGAATGCCTAAGGTCATAATGATTGTATGACCCAGGTTGGCAGAAAAACTACGTGTTCTTACATCATGTTACTCCCCTTCTAGGGGGGTAACTCTCTTTCTCTCTCTTTGCTCTCTTCCTGTTTTGATTAAGAAGATATAATGATAGGATAAATAAACTTGGTCACTGAGAAGTTAAACTGCAAGTTGATCAGTGAAGTTCAAAGACTAACTAGAAAAATGCCTAAATAAGTGATCTGTATTCCATAAATAACATATATAATGTGCAAATTCCATTTCAATTAATTGCATTTATTTTAAAAATTTCCATTCAAATTGCTGGTTTAGCTAAATGCATCAGTAAATCAAGAAATCAATGCATGTAAAGCATTCCCCATACTACACAACAGCATATAAAAGACTGTCATTAGTTTGGAAAGAGAACACAACAGACAGACAGAAGGAACTCTTCTTGTTGCTATAACTACGGCATAACAAAGGTCAGCACTGGGAAGGAAAAAAACCTTTCTGGACTGAACATTAACAACTAGGGGATAGTATCTTGAATTCTTCCTCTCAACAAAGAAAAATAGAATTCTTTTTTAAAAAAGGGAGTTAATTGAAGATAAACTAAATGGAAACACACTTTAAAAAAACAAGCATAAAGAGTGGCTTTGATTTCAAATAAAATATTGAGACTAATATTAAGAAACCTGTACTTTTGCAAATACAGATATTAAGGTTACACTGGAAGTCTAAAATCTCCAGGGAAAAAAATATAATTTTTGTGTTCACAACCATTTTGTAAACATTTCTTTATTCTACTTAAAAATGGCAAATTCAAAAAGGGTGACATTATAGAATAGGAAATGGTTTAAGACAGATTTAATTTTGGAGTTTCACAGAGCTTAACAATATGACTTTTATAAACCTAATTTTATGTCTTCACAAGGTACATTCTTGAAGTAACTCTGTTATTAAAAATTGAAGATTATTTTTTCTAACTGGGTAAGTCCTGTCTAGCAATTTGAAGATTCAGAGGCCTCTTAATAAAATGTCCAGTGCCTGTATGTAAGCTTGCCTTAAATAAAAGGTCCACTTCTTCCTGTTGAGAGGAGTATTAATAGAACATTGGTTACCTAAGTTATTGAATTTGGAGTTTTGATAGAGAATAGGAAGAATTGAGATAGGGGACTATGTTATTGACTTCCAGTGTCCTGTGTGCAGAAGAGAATGGGCGAGAGCAGAAGGAAGTGACACCATCACATTCTGGACTGCTGTCAGGGGAACACGGACTATTGGCACACTGAGCACTGTGGACAAAGTGTTTCCTGGTTAGCTCTTAACTACAAATTTCACCACAGGATTTCCTCACTTTGTATTACTTTACCATTACTTAGCTATCTGAAGAGATTTATGTTCCAGAAGGCACACAGGTAGTTCTGTGATTAAGGAGAATTTTGCTGGGACAAAGGCCAGCACGGGATGCTTTGATTCTGTCAGGCAAAGGAAAAGGGAGACCCCAAAGAACAGCTTGGGGCCCACGTTACAAATCTGTGTTTAGATTTGTTAGTGCCTGGAAGCTATTTACCATCACTTGGTGTTTTGTAGCAAAAGTGATCCATTGTTTCCTTCATGAGTAACTACTTTGACAAAATCTGGAATGTTATTGTTTATATTTTCTAATAATCCAATGAACAAAGGATAACAAATATTTATGGGAAAGTACAAGGAAAACAACAGCTAATAAAAATCAAGCTATGTCAGTGAGCCTATGGAAGAAAAAACATTCTTCTGGAGTTTTCCCTTTCTAGCCTATCATTGAAAGTTTGGATTTCTGTGTTTGGGGATAGCACTTTCCATGGAGTATCAGAGCTATAGTTTTATAGAAATGGAATTTATATGATGAGAAAAAATATCATGAGTAAATTAAAATGGGGCTATACCAGATTTGGTCTGGCAAAGAACAATTCTAAAAATTAATGCCCAGAATAATACTTGATACATATTTGTCTAGTGTCCAAACTGTATATGAAAATATGTGAATATGTGGTACTTGATTAGCTTAGTTGATTTGAATATGATGTTAATGAGGCCAACGTAATGGGTTTAACCCTGTGAACCCATTATTTTCATTATCCTCAATTGTCACAGTTTTTATCCTTAACAGTGGCCAGCCATTCCATAAGTACCTCCTATTAGTCATTAGAAAGACAAGGTAAGAGAGTAAAGATAGCTGGAAAAACAGCTCAAAGCACGTGACCTACTGTGTTGGCAGGTTAAAAGTACCAGCTTTGAATATGAAGGTCAGCATTGTGATAACAATGTATCAATATTTAATTAGAAGTGAAAGAAAACAACAGGTGTGCAGAATATTGATTTTAAGAAGTAGCTTCATCAAATCCCAATCGTTAAGACACCAAGACAACTTCCCAAAACGTTCTGAAAATGTTAAATCAAGGTATTTAAAAATATTATTTCATTATGCTATAATAATTTTTTATATGCAAAAATTTATTTTATGGAAATAATAGTACTTCAGTTTAGCTCACAGTTCATTATTAATTAAAGATTTTCTCCCCCTCTGGTCATAAGGCAAATGAAGTTTTCTGAGCTAAGTGGATCTGCTGGGATAGTGGGTTCTTAGAAGGAATAATAGTAGATTAGATTCAAAAGATGGAACCAGTTGGAGAAGGGCTTCATGAAATTAATTTTATAAATTTTGCACTTTTATCCTATAGGCAATGGGGAATTTACTTCCATACATCTCATGTATACTACATTATTTCAATATGCATGACCCAGAATGTTTGGAACCTGCCATGTGGTAGGCATAGTAGGTATGAGGTGGGACACAAAGCTGAATAAGACACAATTCCCAATGTCAACCAACTCAAATTCTGGTAAAGGAGCCAGGTAAATAAAAATCCTAGGTAGATCTTTGGCCAGTCAAAAGAGTTAAAGAAATTATTCCCTATTTGTTTTAAGGGAATATTCCTTCCATAATGAGTGTGATTATTTACTATATTCATAGTGAATTACTGTGGCAAAAGAGGTGGTCCACAGAGCCCATGAACATGAGTTGAGATGTGAGTCCTTGGATATTAGGTAAGAAAGCTCCACACACCTTTTCTGACCTTCATGTTGTGTATTTTCTTATGACTAATAGTAAACATCTCATTAGTGGGAGGTTAAAAATTACCTCTTGGTTTGAAAACACCAGCAGACAAGTTGCATGTTCCCAAGATTTATCTCAGTTAATTTTTTATTTATGCTATTTCCTCTGATTGTGTTACTTCTGCTGTCTTTTTTCTTCAGTAAATTCTTGTTTGAATATTCTAACCTTGCCTTGGCTATCCTACAAGTATTTAAGAAAGCTTAGTTCTTTCACAGTTGCCAAACTTTCCCTAAAGTCATTAAGACTGTTTTCAGTGGTAATCAGCAAAATAACTTCCAGGGAGCAGAGGAATTTCAAGGTCACATTCAGGGCTGTGTGGTCTACTTAATCTCTTCATCAGATTATTCACCTTCTGTGTTACTCTATGTGGAAGACAGCCAGCTGTCCCTCAGAATTGTTTCTCTACGCCACAGTAATAAAGCTGCATCTTGGAGTTGGCTGCCCAGTAATCTTTGCAGCTAGGTGTGGCATGTAATGAGTTTTTGACAACTGCATGTGAGCCACAGTGCTATGTTCCACTTCAAGACCAAGACCTTTAAGAAGCCATCATAGCTCCTTCATGCCCTTCTGCCAGCTTCATGTAGTTGATGAGCTGTCCTTTGGAGATGAAAAACGTCCCAAGATAAAAGGAATCTTAATCTATGGATCACTCATAGAGAAGAATGGTCTCTGATCTGAAATTCCCACCCTGGACTGTTCTATGAGAAAACATATACTTCTGTGGATTTTGCATTGCTAAATTTTGAGGTCTATTTATTTCAACAGAATATGCTACCTTTTTGAAGATTCTGGATAATGATGAGGATATTGATAATGATTATGATGGAAAGTAGCAGTATTTTAAAGATATTTCAGAGCAGAACAAAAAATGTATGCCGAGTGGGGATACTTTTTTCGGGTGATGCTCAAGATGGGCTTTAAAAAAATTCCCATCAGGTTATCTATGAAAGCTTGGAACTCTCTCCTAGTTAAGATTTTTAAAAAATCATAAATCAGGGTAAAGGCACAAACCACTTCCAGGTAATTGGAAGCTGTCATGGGCATTTTGCAGAGAAAACAACTTCACTTTTTGGTGTTTCACACAAAAATGTGGACTTAGAGAGAGTTATCGGAGAACTGAGTGTTCTCAGGTATTATTATTAAAACCCTGATATGTCATTTTAAAGAAGACAGACATAGACTAGTGAGAGGCATGGTGCATATACGTGTCTACACTGGTATAAAAAATTAATGGATATGAGATAGATGAGAAAAAATATTTCCCCTGATCATATTTGGCTAAGTATGCAATCAATTCCCTAGTGGAAAGGCAATAGAATGCTATATCAAAGCCATGAGGTATATTGTTTATAATTTATTTTATAAATTTAATTGATGCCATATCAACTAGGGGCCTACAATCATAATTAAATCTGAGGTTCTAGTATCAAGAGAAGGTTTATTGATTGATTAATTATTGATAGTGAGAATAGGGTAGAGGTTATAAACATAAGGCTTTGGAATAGACTGGATTGGGTACAAATTTCAAACTTTTTACATACTAACTTTATGACTTAATCCAGGTTACCTAATTTCTCTGGGCCCCAATTTCCTTGTTTGTAAAATGGAAATAATAGCCACTTCACAGGATTATTGCAAGGACAAAATAGAATATCTGCAAATTACTTAGCGCAGGATCTGACACTCATGGATCATTAATAGGGGCTATTATTATTAATTATTAAGACCAAACATTCTATAGTTTTCCTTTATCAGCTAGAAAGTAAAATTCATTGGAATTTAGAACATATTTTCTCTCATGTGTTTAAGATTTCATTTTGAAAGTAAGCTTAAAGAGTCTCAAAAAGGAAAGCATGAGAAAAGGAATTTCCAAAAAGGAAAATTTCCAGAAAAGAAAATTTGGCAAAAGAAAGCATGATGTCTTTATTTGATTAAAAACATTGCTTATTTATAAACTTCAAAATTTCTAACATTGGACTGATATTTTAAATATTGTGAAAAGATGTTTAAGAATCTATCATTTTTCTAGCATGTTTTCACTCATTAAAAAGTGACTATATTTTCCTGATAAACTTCCTATGAAGCGTAGCTAAAACAACAACAAAAAAAACCAAACGGAAAATTTCCTTTTTTGTTTTTATAAGGCGTTAGCACAAGTATAAAAATATCTTATTAACTTGAATAATTAATAGCCATCCAGTTATTTTGTCTATGTCAAATAACTAGTAATAATCAAACAGCTTATGATTTAAAAAATTACAAAACATGTATATTAATCAATGAGTCACAAAATACACCTGTTTCCTATTGCAATAGTAGCCCACTCTTGAAATAACACCTTCATTTAGGCATACACACACCACAGTTTTAAACTTGCTATCAACAATTTATCCTCCATAGTTGGTAATGTCTTGATATGGTCAAAGTCTATCTTTTGAAATTCAAATACAAAATGGTTTAAAATGTCTTTTCAGCATTTTTTTTCTTATTAAAGAAAGAAAACATTATATTTTCCTCACTTATCTGAAAAACTAATATTGCATTACTATAAACACTTTTAATACAAAACTTTCACTCTGCTTGATAACACCAATTTAAATAATCTTAAGTTTTTTCTTTCCTACTCTATGACTTACCTTAGCCACTGTTTTTCTCTTAGAAAAAAAATTGTTCAAAAGTATTCATAATTCTGTATCTTATTTTTATAACTATTTCCACTAGAGTATACTTTAATAGTAGGATAGCATGTGTCCACAAATATTTTATTTGAGGCAGCAGTGAAGAGGTTAATTTACAGCTGCATTTATGAACGAGCTTTATTTGTATTTGACCTGCAGTAAAATATTTATATTTCAATTCATAAACTATGTTTTCCCAAGTGGCAAGAAGTGAAATGTTAATCACTTACTATTCTAAAATAGACTGAAATACAAAAGTTTTTGTTTAAGTAAAGTTTGAAATTAAAAAATAGGGCAGTGAGTTACAAATCGGATTTATTCTTTGTAACTACCAGTAGGAATAGTAAAAGAGGAGTTTGGGAGGAGAGAGAGAAGAGAAGAGTAGAGGAGAAGAGAGACAGAGATTGAGATGGATTTTGAGATTGGCCAAGCATCATATCACCGATTTTTTACATTCTGGAATAATAGTATTTCTAGTATTTCGAGGGTCTGAAGAACCACACCAGTCCGTTTTCCCTTACTTTAAAGATCTAAATGGTATTTTTTTTTTTTTAAGTCTTCCTGGGTACACTAGGAAATTTATTTAAAACCACGCCATTGGGTACGAACTAAGAGCATTCTTCAAACAAACATGACCTTTTCTGTTTCTTGTATTGCTCTTCTCAACCCAGCCAAAAAATCCCAGACAAGTTTATTTACACACACACACACCCGCACAGCACACACACCCCACACGCAGAGTGTCGGAAACGCCCTCTTTCCAACCCTTCCAAACAATTATCTCCGAGAGCAAAAGAAAATAATCAACAGCCCTGTGTGCTGGGCTGAGCCGGAGAGCCGGGCGCGAGGAGGGAGGGCGATCCGCAGGCGAGCAGGGAAAACGTGGCTCCTCTGCCGAGGAGAGGGTTTGTGAAAAGGAGCGCTGGCCCGCGTGCGCCTCTTGTTCCCCGTGTAATTTGCAGCCAATCATCAGTAGGTGTCCACGTCCCTGCGTCCTCCTCACCTCGGCGCCAATCACCCCCACCCCCGCGCCCCCGCCCCCAGCCTCCACACCTCCTCCCTCGCCTTTCTCTCTCGCTCCCCTCCCCCAGCAACCGCACACTCGCACACACACAAACAGAGAGAGAAGGGGGGAGGGTGAGAGAGAGGGAGAGAGAGAGAGAGAGAGAGAGAGAGAGGAGAGAGAGAGAGAGAGGAGAGACTCCCCGGCTCCCTCCCTCCCTCGCACACAGCGACTGGAGACGGACGGAGAGCAACGCGCTGGGAGAGGAGAGACCACCGACAACAGCCCCGCGCTCTCACACATACACTCACACTCGACTCTTTCCTCTCCCCCCACCTCCTCCTCCTTCCACCCCCACCACTAACACCATCTCCTCCTCCTTCTCTCTGCAACAAGAAAAAAAAAGCCATTTACAGGTATTTTTTTTGATCCGCATATTTATTTATCCCCCCTCCCCAACAGTTTGTTTACAAGTATTAAAGTTGTAATTGGGAGCTGCCAAGACACATCTGGATTTGTGTTTCTTTGTGTTAGGGGGTGATGTGCAACTAATTAAAGGCAGACTGGCAGCGTCTGCAAATTCTAAGGCTCCCCAAATAAAAAGAGACTGGTAAGTGATTGTTCTTTCTCTTTCTCTGGCTTTTTTTTCTCTTAAATGTTTGCTGTCCGTTGGGATTGTGAAAGTAGATTATTAATGCTGGACTCCAGCAAGAAAAAGCGTCGCTGTATTAATTTATTAATTAATCTGCACCCGCCCCTCCTCCTGAATGTTAAATATGACCTTTGATCTCTATGTCTCTGGTAGACCAGACATACAATATTAGGCATGTACAGTCACATTGTTTAAAGGCAAAACAGGATCATGAAGTATGCATCTCTAATTTAGCTTTGGCATAGAACTATAGTTATTTGTGTGTGTTTTATTTTGTTTTTTAATAAAATCCAAACAATAGCTGTGGCTTAGATACCTTTTTCATGCTCCAGAGATGCATTGATTAAACAATAATGACCTGGATACTGGGCATAATCATTTTCTCCAGTTTCTGGTGGTATTAAACCTTGAGGTAGGAAAGGGGGTGGTGATGGCAATCAGAAAAGCAAGGAAAGCTTGTGTTTGGAAACACCACTCTAAGACTCTAAAAAAGGGACATTAAATTATTTCTTTATTTGGAACAAGGTCAAAAGACTAAAACGTTGAAAATTTTCCCTCCACTCAATGTGATGATATCTAATGCATGGTTGACATAACTAGTTTTTACTGAGTAGCAGTTATTATGGTCTTGCAGTTACAATGTGATTCGCAGAAACTGAAGCTATATGCATATTCTTGCTGTGTCTTCCCCCACCCCTTCCAAGCATCAAGAATATTTAGCCAAGAGCATTTTGGGGGCACCTTTTGTATTGCCCCCAGACCTCAGAAGGGAGCAGTTTTCCCTAATGCGAAACCACAGAGGTGGTTCCTGAGTGATTAGGGACTTGCTGTGATTGAAAGACGCCTGCAAGCTTCTAATCCAGCCTGGGGTGAGGTTCCTTATCTTGATTTACTTTGCCTAATAGGGATTTGTTTACATAAACCCCTCTTTTTAGAGCACCTCATCAGTAGGTCTTGAAGTTTTTGCACTTGGAGTTTGGGCAAAACTGGTTCATTAACCTAATTATAAGCATAATTACTATAATTGATAACCATTTTGAACTCTGAATATTTGAGACTGAGACTATTGGGCCCCCATGTAGAATTCCCTGAACTCTACATTCTAGACCAATCTATGGGCTTCAAAAGATGTCACAAAAAGATATTCTGGCCAAAAAATCTGGAAACAAAGAAACTGGTTTTTTAGGTGAATATACACTTTATGCTTTTGCTTTACTTCTTAAAAGGTTGTGATGTACTTCTCCCTCTGTAATAAACAACTAAAATACCTCTTCCTAAAGCATAATAATGGCCTGTAAGCAAGGAGATGAATGCAAACACCCAGTTAACATTAAACTTTCCTCTTAAAAAGAGCACAATTTAAAAATAATTTTAATGGTTATTTTTCTCTGGCAAAGAACACCTTAAGGGCTCCCCCCCCCCCTTTTACTCAATGCAAAAATCAGTGATTGTGAGAGATCCTTTTCAAAAAGTGCCATGCTTTCTTCTTGTCTTGGGAAGAGACAGCAATCTCTATTAGGAATGATTAGGAATATTCTTAAAGAGGCTGCAGGCACTTGGTTTAAAACCTGAGACATTGCTGATACAAATATGTATCTATGTAATTATGTGGCTTATCTTTATTTTCTACCTTAAAAAAAAAAAATCAAGTAGAACATCACCCTCTTACCCCCACCAAGCCCCACCACCAAATGGCTTGTACAATTGAGACCTGTCCTTGGTCCATTGAATTAAGACCCTAACAGAGCCAGCTGTGCTGGGATTCAAACTAATGACCGCAGACACAGAAGGACACCGTGGCAGCTGGTAGTTCTTTTTTCCCTGCCTCTTTAGTTCAGATTGTATGTGGGCAGTCTCTTAGCTCTCAGTTGTATTGTGTTTGCTTACAGTTTATACTCGGATGTATTGTAGACTTTCTCAGTACTTCATTTGCTAATTTCCTGTTCATTTTCCTCATAGGGCCATTGCTGTTTTCTACTTTACAGCATTTGCATGCCCAGGCAGCACTTGTTCACACATTTCATAATGTTTAAATGCCCTCTGCTTCTAGGTAGTATCGCCCTCCCACCCATGATTTGCATGTCTTTAGCACTCCAATTGCCCTTTTCCTTAGGCGTTTGTCACCCCCGTCTTCCCTCTTTCCCTGGGTATCCTGGCTATTAATACATTTTCTCAGGAGGGTTATAAGAATAGGGGGGAGGAGCTGTGGTTTGCTGTGGGGAGGGAGGGAGGGGGGTTGGGAGCGTTGGGGGGATGGGCTGGGGGGGGTCACATCTTGGTGATTCTTATGCAAAGGACCTGATGGAAGAATGTGGGAGCTTTTGCTGTCTGCGGTGGGTTAGTGAGGGAGGTTGTTTATTTATTTTTAATCTTTTTCCTCGTGCAGCTCGTTGGAATGACTTTCTTTATTTTAGTTGTAACAGTTGGAGGATAATGCAAAGGAAGACGCTGCCTGGGAATTCACCGTCTGTGGAAATGAGCCCCAGAGAGGAATAAAGCAGCCCTCACCTTGCTCTCCCCACCCGAACCCACTTTCCCCTCCCGCCTCGGCCCCCACCCCAACACCACCATCACTCCCTTCCCTCCCCCCCACCTTTCCCCCTTTTCCACCCAGGTGTCGGACCAGGCGGTCCCCACTTCCACCCTGCACCCCTTCTTCCCCCCCTGCACCATGAACACCAATGTCTGCGTGGAGCCCGGGCCGAGCCCGGAGGCCCCGGGCTTGCCCAAGGAAAGCCACTTGCCCGAAGGGGCTCTGAACAGCCTTGTGGATTACAACTCGGAAATGGAGCGCTACCGCTCCTTTGCCACCTCCTTCTACAAGACCAACGGGGGCGCCTTCCCACAGGCGGCCAAGATCGCGCGCATCACCACCCCCATCTTCCCCAGCAGCGCCGCCGCCGCCGCGGCCGCCGCGCGCATCGGCATGTCCCCCTGGAACTGCGACAACGCGGCCACCGCCGCCGCCGCCACCGCCATGCTCTGGGGCAGCGGCGGGGGTGGGGGCGGCGGCGGGGGTGGCGGCGGGGGTGGCGGCGGCGGCGGCGGCGGCGGGGGCGGGGGCGGGGGCGGTGGGGGCGGCAGGAAATCCTCCTCCGCCGCCGCCTCCTCCTCCGCCTCCTCCTCCTCGGCGATCCTCCCCGCCGGCGGTGGCGGCGGCGGCGGCGGCGGCAGCAGGACCAGCATGCACCACCGAAACGACTCCCAGAGGCTGGGGAAAGCTGGCTGCCCGCCAGAGCCGTCGTTGCAAATGGCAAATACTAATTTCCTCTCCACCTTATCCCCTGAACACTGCAGACCTTTGGCGGGGGAATGCATGAACAAGCTCAAATGCGGCGCTGCTGAAGCAGAGATAATGAATCTCCCCGAGCGCGTGGGGACTTTTTCCGCTATCCCGGCTTTAGGGGGCATCTCATTACCTCCAGGGGTCATCGTCATGACAGCCCTTCACTCCCCCGCAGCAGCCTCAGCAGCCGTCACAGACAGTGCGTTTCAAATTGCCAATCTGGCAGACTGCCCGCAGAATCATTCCTCCTCCTCCTCGTCCTCCTCAGGGGGAGCTGG
Organism: Macaca mulatta; assembly: GCF_049350105.2. NCBI lineage: Eukaryota > Metazoa > Chordata > Mammalia > Primates > Cercopithecidae > Macaca > Macaca mulatta. Next base: position 113,905,690 of record NC_133410.1, on the reverse strand, counting down.
CGGAGCCAACCCAGCCAAGAAGAAGAGGAAAAGGTGTGGGGTCTGCGTGCCCTGCAAGAGGCTCATCAACTGTGGCGTTTGCAGCAGTTGCAGGAATCGCAAAACGGGACACCAGATCTGCAAATTTAGAAAATGTGAAGAGCTAAAGAAAAAACCTGGCACTTCACTAGAGGTCAGAGGAGATGATTTCTTGTTTCCCAGTCTCCCCCCTTCCCTCCTCACTCCCTCTCCCCTTCAGGGATTCTTGTCTGGCTTCAAGATGCAGTACCCCTTCTCAGAAGCTTCATTCAGGTGGTAAGAGTTGTAGGTGGTTTGCGAAAGGCTTGGCCTCTCCACCACCCGCCCCAGCTGCACTTCACGTGACACCGCCCTTCTGATAGAGAGAGTGCCCTCCTTTTTATCCCTGGGGGGGAAATAATGTAATTGGTTTGAAGAATCAGAAGTTTCACATTCAGTATGCTCAATGTTTTCCCTTGGTGGTTTAAAATGCCTCCTGCTCCTTATTAAAAAGGGTGGGGCATCTTTGACCAAAGGACTGGACATATCACATCCTATGCAAGTTTACAGGCTAAGTTAGTGGCCCAGTTATAACAGTGAGGACACAGTTTGTGGCACACAAGCCTGTTCTCATTGAAAAAACAATAACAAACCACACAACGGTATTCATTGAAGCTGAAACACCTGGATTCAGAAGGGGATTTCCTACCCCCTTCTAGAATCGTTTTTCTACTCATCAAGGCAGAATGTTTGTTTCCTATTTCATTTTCTGCATATCTGATATTTTTGGAGAAAGTTGAAACTGTGTAGAAAGCGGATTTCCACCTGCAAATTTTAAGGAGATGTGACATAGAATAAAGGGATGCAATTAGTTAATTTCAGGGCAGATGAGAGTGATTTTGTTTAAAAAGTTCTTTTATATAGTTTCAGAATGAATAATTTCTAAAACTCAGTTACAAAAAAAGTATTTCCCTTGGGCTCTGCATTGGACAAAGTAACCATTTTGTGGTTACAAAGTTGGTCTATACACCAAGCACGGTTTTGGTTGATACCTTATATGGTCAATAATAGTTTCTTTTACCTATAGGTCTTTAAAACAGATATTGTACAGATGCTCACTAAAGTAATTGTTAAATTAGGCTATGAATTATGCTACATACAGAGATTGATACGTTGGATACAAATTTTGTATTGTGTCCTGATCAAAACAAAAAAGGGGAAAAATGAAAAATCACAGGTAAATGACTTTGATGGTATATTAAGCAAAGAAATGTGGACAAGTAGTTATAGTCTCTTGATAAAATTTACAGGGTAGATAATTAGATGTTCATATATATATGAGACTGTAGGTGGTGGATTTAGCATTCTGTGCTTTAACATTTTAACATTCTGTGGGGTGAATTGCAGGATGAGAGTGGCTCTCACAAGGTATCTTAGGGGTATCTGTAAATTATTTTAAAAATTGTGAGTACTGCTTAAAGGAGTTTTCTTTATGAACTGGGAAGCAGTCTTTAAAATAATGAAGAGAAGAGTTAAAGATCTTTGGTACAGATTTGAACACAAAGAAGATACAGGGTTTTTTAAAAAAACTTTAATGGTGTAAATCAAACTAGATAGCACTCTAGGATTCTAAAAATATCAGAATTATGTTGATGCTCACTATTGGGTATGATCAGTTTCATCAAAATATTGCATTTGCATTTATTTTTCTTTATAAGATGCATCAGCTCTTTTTGGAAAGTTTAACTTTACTCCTGGATGGTTTATTGTATTTTCTTTGGCAACTTTCTTTGTGCAAAGAGAATAGCAACTATAATTCAGGTCCATGTATTTTCTTAGGTGGCAAAAAATAGCTTTTGAATCTTCCTTTCTGGATTAATTTATTGTAACTTCTAAGGACTACGGGAAATTAAAATTCAGTTCATACTGAAATACTCTATTCCCAAATGATAAGGACAACATGGCTTTTATTTTTCCTCCTGAAATGTAGTATCTAGAATTATAAGTTTGGTTCTGCTGTTAGGCCTCATCTTTAGCTAGACTCGTGGCACTACTTGCATCCCAATTTAGGATATGTAGTAACTGAGTAATTCTGAGTTATTTAGTAAATAATGACCCTGGAGGAGTTTGATATGAGTACCAGTAGGTTTTCTGCACAAATTTCTATGCTGGTGTAATTTTTTTTATGTGATGGTTTTCCTACAAGCTTGATGTGATATTTAAATTCTTCAGGCATTTTGAGGACAAAATCCCACAAAATTCCATTTTCTTCTTTTTAAAAATTACCACGCACAAAAATTCTGTTAATCTTCACGAGGTGAGGTATGGATGGAAGAGGAAGCTGGTTTTTTCCTTTGAACTCTCAAGGTGATCTTCTAACTTCAGACCCCTTCTATCAGAGCCTGGGTCGTGTTTCAAGGCTAAGATTATTAGCGAAATACTATTTGGCGAAAATAAATAAAAACTTTAAAAAATTGTGTAAGATTCAATCTAGATCATTAAAAAAGACAATGCCATCATGACTGCCTTAAACTGCAAATACAGTTATGGTTGTAGGAAACCAGCTGAGCACACGTCAGAGTGACAGGGCTTCCATGACTGAACTAAAGCTGGAAGAGGAATTGCAGGGAGGTGAAAATCCCCTTGCTGACCTGGTTTCTCTCTTAAATTTGGTTCATCCTCATCTGAGAAAATGTTTTAGAGATTGGATGGGTTCCTGGCTGAGGGCAGTGACTTGGGGACTCATTGTGGATATTACCTGTGGGTTCCAGATGTAAACTCCATAGCTAATATTTGTTGGCTTTGAATTATGGATGCCATTAACATCTGGATCATAATAATAACATATATTCTTATTTATCACTTCAAGCCTCATGTGCCACTCTTCCCATTGACTTGTTCTCATCCCAAAGACTGGAGATAGTCATTTTTTTTTTTTTTTTCAGGGTGAGAAAACTGAAATTAAGACAGATTCGCATGGATATGTTGGGACTGTCATCCAGATTTTTTTCAAAGCCTCCTCTCTAGTGTTCCTTTTAAAACTGCCTTCTATTTTTCTGCTTAGTCTCACCTTAAGAGCATCTTATGATGCCCTAGTAATGTGTTTATAAAATCACCCCTTGATCACATTTGATATGATAATGCACACAAAACATTTAGTTTTTCTGTTATACTGTGCACCATGTATTTGCATAACCACTGTTCAGTAAGTCAATTACTCTGTTAAAAAATAGCCACTAATTGTTCAAAGCAGTCCTTACAAATGCTGTCTGCCCCTTGTGTGACAAAAACTGTTTTAAAAATTTGTATCCTAAATGAAAAATATTAAGTTCCTAGATGTTTTAATAAACGTGATCATATAGGAGATCCTTATAAGTTACATGATAACACTTTGTCTCTTGCAAAGATAATCCTTCAGTTTTTATATTTGCAACAGTTACATTTCTGCTACTTCTAACTTTTCCCAATCTGATATGGCTCAAGAGATAAAATTGTCCCATGGGCAACCCCAGCCTCTTAGTCTCTGAACATTGTTCAGGTGACATGATTGATCTCTGTGGGACAGCATTAGAGACCACACAGATCTGGTTTCTCTCCCATTAGTTGATTTATGGAATTACATTAGTAAGCAGTGCCTCAGGAGGTTTCCCTGCCCCCAATCTTGGTTCTCTTTGCGGTAAGTTTCACACTGCCACCGCTGAGGCTTTCCTCCAGCTGGTGAAGAAACTAGAGAGGGCAGGTTGTAGTGAAGACATTGAGAAACTGGAAAGTCAGGAAGAAGGATGGTGCCATCCTTTTTTTCTTTACTTTCTTTTATCTCTTAAAAATCTATCTGCCGAATGTACAGGCCAGCCGTAATTTTTCTACAAGTTAGGTTAAGCTTCTAAGGGGGTTGGTGGAAAAAAATTCGAATACTGTCTCAAACTTGATAACTTACTTCAGAAGAGTGTAATAGGGGAGGAGGGACATGTTGTATATGCTGATAAGTTCTAAGAGCCCCAACCATAAATGGCAATTGTAAAACTCTGGACAAAGCACCGTCTGTAATGGGTGCAGGAAGGTGGCACCTGCCTCCTGAGGAAATTAACTTGTAGACCAGATGTAAAATAGGTGTGTCACTCAGACTAAGAGCTTTTAGTCAATAATTGAACATATACATTTCTGAGGTTTGTTGACTTAAAAAAATCTATGGATAAAATGCAAATGTTTTGTGTCTTAAATGGAAACTTCCACCAATTTTTCTTTTATGTCATAATTTGTTTTAAAAATGAGTCCTCAATTTTTCATCTCAAGATTAAGAAAATTACCAGTAGAAAAATATTTTTATTTTAGCCAAAAAATGCAAATATATAATTAAGTATGAAAGGGAAAGAGGAATTTTTTCAATAAAATTCAAACAAAATGATAGTATATTAACATTAGAATGTAACATATAAATAATATAGGAAAAAGCACCTCAATTTTGTAAATAATAAGAAAAAGCTTGGAAAATTTTGTCTTTGACTAAAGCTACAAATGAATTTGTGGCCAAGGCATCAAACCGCAATACAAGTTCAATGAGATTATTTTTCCATCACTGGATTTAATACAAGGGAGTTAAAGTTGTTTTTTTATATACTTCCAAATATCATGTTGTACACACAGTAAATACGTGTAATTTTAACTGTCAGTTTAAAAACTTACAAAGCGTACATTTTTAATACTTCCTTATTGAAAACAGTACCCTCACCCATCCAACCATCATGTAAATTCTAAGCCATGTTTTAGATGGCAATTAGGAATAGTAAAATAAAGCAATTAAAATTAATTTGTAAATTATGCCATAAGAATGTTTGAAATTCAACCATCATCAAACAAAATATAAACAAGCAAACACAAGGCACATAAGAGCAAATTAAAAAAAAAAACAAAAAAACAAAAAAACTTTAGGTTTCCATTTAATCCGAGAAAAATATTTGGATATTTTAAGAATGAAAAGTGTTTCTAGTGATAAAAGAAATACAAGTTGTCTGGCTTTTCAAATTCTTAAATAATAGATTGCTGAAGTATTTCTCTATATTTTGTTTAGTCTCAGTCATCTACTTTTCTGAATTAATAGTTAAGTTTTGCATAGTCAGACTTATAGATTGATAAGTACAGAACAATTTAATAAAATAGCCTGTGAGATTGAAAATTGAAAGGCATGCAAAAAGAACAGGCATTTGATCCATGTTTGCTCCAGTTGGAACATTGTTTAACAGGTTCTAGACTGAAGATCCATGGTGGGGTGGAAACATTGTTGGAATATTCTGGATACAAAGTATCTTTCTGGATACAAAGTAAAACATTATACTATTTGAGTATTTCTCAGGCATAGGTTGAAAGTGTGCTTTTCAGAAAGTTGTCTAAAGTTGTTGGTGCTCTTAGAATTTACTGCTCAACCTCAATTGGACAGATTGTCTGAATATGCAGGAAACATTTCACTTTAATTTGCTCTGAAAAAGCTTGACCTAATGTCCTACTGTTCAATATGAGTGGATATGCTTTAATTTCTCAAATTTATTTTTACTCACATTATGCAAAATACCAAAAATAAATGCTTGCATTTGTCATATAGAAATATCTAGTTAAAGTCATGAGTTAAATTCAAGATTTATTTGAAGGGCCATGTAAATATACAAATTGGAGAAAGGACTAATTCTTTTATAGTTTCTCTCATATTCCCAGATTAGTTTGTAAAAAAGCAAAAATGAACTGAAAATAATATCTAAATTTTATTAGTAATGTGACTTTTAGTCACTGATTAACATGTCAGATGACCTTAGGTGGGGAAGCAGGGTGTTCTAGGAAGCATAATCTTTTATAAAAAATTGTTTTCAAGAAAGTATATATTTTTTGTAATCCATGTAAATTTTGAGAATTTTGTGCATGTGTAATTTTGTTCCTTCATTTGTGCTTCAGTGTTTCTGCCCATTTTTAACATACTTTTAAATCTAGCATTTTGCTATTAGTCTTAGGATTTTCAAAATATTGGAGGAGGGGCGTAAGAGTGATTTTATCCTTGAGTCATATCTTGTTCCATCACATGCAAACACCTGTCCTGAAATTGAATTATTCTTTGGGGTAATCGAAAAGCCTCCCTCCATTCAGCATCTTATGTTTTCTGTTGTTTATTGAGTTATGTTGTACCATACTTCAGATGCGACAGCCATTTAATAATGTTGAAGACTTAGCTCTGCAGGGGCTAAAAGGGTCCCAGCAGGCTTGTTAACTTCTACTGTAAAATGTTATGAGAAATATTTTTTCCTCTGTGAAATTTCTGGGCTTTCTCTTAATTTATTTTAAGAACATGAGAATCCATAGCTAGGTATGAAATCAAGCCTGCTGAATTTTTTGGCTTCCTCTTTCTTAATCTTTAACCCATTTATTTCCCACTACATTTTTTACTAAAGAGACTGTGGCAAAGCAAGCAATTACTTTTTCAAAGACCTCATATTCAAGATGTATTTCTTTGGTTTATAATAAACGACATAAATTATATTCAGGAAATAGATGACTAAGCTCCTAGATTTTAATTTCTTTTTATTTAAAATTATATGTGCTCCATGTGACCAGATAGATACAAAATTGTAAAAAGAGCCACTAGTATCAAGTAACTTAACAGTTGAACAATGTTAGGTACATCAGCATAACTTCTCTGAACTTTATTTCCTCATCAATAAGATGAAAGTAATATCAACCTACCTTATAACGTTTTAATATGATATGTAGCTTGATACTGTTGGCAAACTAAAAGATGCTATATAATTTCTCAGTCCAGTTTTAAAACCATCAATAAAAATGGAGAATAAGGCAACTGTATTTATAGATAACAAACCAACAGGTTACTTATAGTTTTCAGACATTAAAGTCCAGATGTCCATTAGTGGTGTGTGGTTTTTGAATATTTGTTTTAATCACGCAGTTGGCAAAGATATGGCTTGAGTTTACTTGGAAAGAGATAAATCTAATTGAACATGTTTTCCTTGTTCCTGTACTTGCATTGTCAAATGTCTTAGGAAACTGAGCATATTATCCAGCGAAGTCAGTCAATGTGGTGAGCCAATTTCAATTATTTAGTGCTCTTTCTCCTTCCTTACCACAGACATATCACCACTATTAATTTTTATATATTTCAATAGATGTGTGTTTATGTTTCACATTACTAACCCAATACTTTTATTTGACTATTATATTTCCAAGACACAGAGATATTCTAAATGTGAATTTGTGAAGTCAAGAGAATTTTTGTAAGAAAGAAATGAATTCCAGTTGGAAAACTTGTGTAACAAATATTGGAAAGTGAACATATTTAACATATTTGGAAAATTGGAAAATATATACATATAAGTATACATAGGAAATAAAACAGGTAGATAATCATTTTACATAAAAAGTAAAGTAGCTATATGAAGTTTTTCTGTTTGTTTTTGGCTAAAAACAGAATATTTTTAAAAATGAGGACAGTTACTAAGCATTAATAGGAATAGCTGGTGTTTTTCTGGGGAAAAATAGTGATAAGCCCTAAAAGATTTGTAATGCTGACCAAGAAAGATGAGAAACAAAGGAGAAAGGAATATTTAAGCCAGAATCCAATGCAGTGTATAGAAAGAACTTTGACAAGATGGAATTATGGATTTATGCTTTGCTTCAGCTGTTATAAAAGTTTTTTCAGATGATAGAAAATATTTTTTAAAAAGATATATTTTTTTAATGACGACCCAATACTTTTGGTATGAGAGTCAGCTGAGGCTTGAGTGGAGTGGCAGATGAGTTAGAGATAAGGAAAAACAGATTGTGTTATAGCTGATGTTATTATTTTTACTTATGCATTTGAAACATTTGGTAGAATAATTCCAAAGTGTAACTAAAAGAGAATACTTCCAAGATGGGTGGAAAATGGTATCCCATTTGTGTCTCTTCTGCATTAAAATTCATATTTTAGAAAACATTCTTGAGAAAGTAAAGTGTCAGACTATGGGAAAGACGGTGCTGAAAGTGCTGTTTCTTGCCCAAAGACTAAAAGACAAAAGTCGAAAAACCCACACCAAACCACAACTGGATTATTGGTAATAATATAATGACAGGGATCAAGAAGGATGAGAAGCGAAAGGGATATATGTTTGTAGATTAGGAAAAATTATGGACATTTCTATTTCAGCAAATCTGGCAAATGCCAGAGAAGATATATTTTCTCCAAAATTTAGAGAATGAGACAAGATTAAATACATTTTTAAGTGAATAGAAGACCATATGAATTTAATCATTTGGAAATGGCAAGAACTAGTGTGGGTGAATCGGGGTAGAAAAATAACTATGCTTGGGAATAACTTCTCTATTGGCAATGCTTTTTTTTAAAAAAACTAGGATAAATTAGAGAAGTGATTATCTTAATGGAGTGAAGATAAGAAAAAAAGGATAAAATTAACAGTCATATGTAGATGTATAAGAAGTGAAAAGCTGTGGAGTCTTCCATTAAACATGAAATATTTTGTATGCTCTACCTTTAGTCCATGAAAAACAAGAGAGAGAATATTGGCTTGTTTCCATCATAGGAAAAATACATTAGCTCTTCTTTGTAATGCTGCTATATGTAGAGTTAAATTCATCATGAAGTGGAGTGGTTTTAGATTTTCCTCATGTAATTCTTTTCACATGAATTCATTTTTCTATAGTATAGAGGTATGTTTATCAAACTGCTGGTGACAGTATGTTGGTGGTCCATGAAACCAATGTTTTAACTTACCATCATGATTTTTTAGAAAGTAGATTAGAATAGAATGGAGCACAAAATGTATGAGCTTATCACATGTAGTAATAGCAAGTACTGTTCAACTTCTGTTTCAGTTATGTACACTTAAAGAAATGTATGTGTGTCTATGTGCTGAGTTGCTATGTAAAATGTATTTAAACTTTTGGTTGCAGTCAAGTTTGAAAAACACTAATCTGGCAACAGCAGCATCACTATTGAACAAGTCTGTAGAAGGAAAGAAATTATATTTGAACAATGTTAACAAGATACAGAGTAAAATTGAAATGTTTCTACAAATAGTGTACTTTTACTTATTCCAGGCAGGTCTATACCTATGCTGCCTATTCGTGAATATATGGTATTAATTAGCACATAGTAAACCCTTGATAAATTCAATTCAATTTAACAAATGTTTAGGTGGAACTGTTATCTTCCAAGACTTTAGTTCCATGTATACATATGTGTATACCAATATATATGTACATGCATATATACACACATACACACATCCTGGCTTAAAGAACCTTAAATGTTCTTTATTCCTGCTCTGTTTACAATACGCATGTAATTCTCTAGCTCTAGGTCTTAGTCCTTAGTCCATATATGTGTGTATATATATATATATGAAACTATATATATGTATATATATTTTTTTTCCTTGAGACAGGGTCTTGGTCTGTTGCCCAGTCTGGAGTGCAGTGGCATGATCTCAGCTCACTGCAACTTCTACTTCCTGGATTCTAGCTATTCTCATGCCTCAGCCTCCTGAGCAGCTGGGATTACAGGCGTGCACCATGATGCCTGGCTAATTTTTGTATTTTTTAAGTAGAGATGGGGTTTCACCATGTTGGTCAGGCTGGTCTTGAACTCCTGACCTCATGCAATCCACCCACCCCAGCCTCCCACAGTGCTGGGATTATAGGCATGAGCCACCACACCCGGCCTCCCTATTTATATTTTAAATTTTCAGTCCAAGAAATGGATAAATGGCCACATTTAAACTAACATTGAAATTTTAGAAAATTCTGTAAGCAATCTCACACCTATTTAAAAGCCTTAGAATTCCTTGACTCATCCTTGGTTTAGTTCTCCACATCTAGATAAGTAACACAGACTAATATGATCTCTGCCTTGCTACCTCATGTGATTCTGTAGTATTATATTTTCTGTTTTATTTCAAGGCATATTTTACAGAGTGCTGGAAAACTTTGTTTTACCTGAATAAGAGAAAAGATTATATTGGAAGAGAGAAAGAAGGGAAGGAAGGAAGGAAGGAAGGAAGGAAGGAAGGAAGGAAGGAAGGAAGGAAGGGAGGGAGGGAGGGAGGGAGGGAGGGAGGGAGGGAGGGAGGGAGGGAGGGAGGGAGGGAGGGATAGAGGGAAGATAAAAGCAAGGAAGAGAGGAAGGAAATACAGGAAGGTTACAGGATTGCTACTATTTAAGGGAAATCAGAAAGGGGCATATTGGCAAAAAGAAATGGCATACTTAAGGTCATCTTGAGTCTGGTTTAAATAAGAAATGAGAAGCAATAGTTAATGTCTCAGAATTTATGGAAAGGTGTCATGGGTCTGGGTTTAGATCCACTAGAACCACTAAGCATTGTTTTTTTGTTTTGTTTTGTTTGTTTGTTTTTGTTTTTGTTTTTTCATTTACCATGATGGAAAATCTAGTTTCAGGAAAACTAAGTATGTTTTCAGGATTTTTAAAAAATATTTTTAAAAGTAATTTTCAAGTCTGCAATCTGCAATTAGAAACATAGAAAGGCCAAGATGGGAAAATGAGCGCTCGAAACTAATGACGGTGTTTAGGGAGCTCGAGGCTATCCAACTCCTATAATAAACTGATAGTACAAAATATCAGTGTACTTTTTAAGTAATCATAAGGAGAATTTCTAAGAAAATACAGAATCGTGTATATAAAAAAGGCTACCGAAGAATGATGATGTGAACGATATCAATCACTACATCTTATAAATCCTATGGTGAAAAATTAAACGTATTAATTTCCTTTGTTAGTTATTCTGAATGTGGCTGTGTTCTACATAGATTTATATACTCTGGATGGAGCACATGATACTTACAGAAAAAGAGGTAGTTCATGAAAACTTCCTGAGGATAAATTAGAATCTAAATACTTGAGAATTTGTTCCAGCATAAGAGCAAATGCCTACCATGATGTTATGGTAGTGGAAAATGCTTAATAGTATTTATCTTCTTGATGAGATAGATGTACCAAAGTATATTTCTAAACAGTTAAGAAACATGTAAAGACTTGATAAAAATTAAATTATTATTGACCGTATATTTTTCAATTTTATTATTTTAAAAGATAATTAACAGAAAAGACCGAAAGTCAAAGTCAGAGTGATTGTGAATTTGAGCATTCCATATGATGGCAATTGAAAGGAAGGAATAAAGGGAGGGAGGGAAAGTGGGAGGGAGGGAAGGAAGGAAGGAAGGAGGGAAGGAAGGAAGGAAGGAAGGGAGGGAGGGAGGGAGGAAGGAAGGAGAAAAGGAGAGAGGGAGGGACAACAAAAGCTACATGTTATTCTTAGAACTATAGTTTTAATCAAAGTAAATTATTTTGGTGATAGCATCTAGTTGACAGAAATATTTAGAATTAATGTTTTCTAAATTCCTTTCAGTAGTTCATAAACGTAAAACATGCTGTGAATTTTAGGCGGAGCCTGTCCCAGTGGTTGTATGGTTCATAACAGATTCTGAGCCACATGAAGTTCAGTGACTACATCCAAAATGCTACTTGACTTAGCCTAACAGGAAATTTTCTATTAAACTTATTTTCGCTTTTATGTAATTAAAAAATAAATATTTCTCAGATCTCAGAACTGTAATAATAAAAGAGATACACCATATTGATTTGCTTATGGAGGTTAAGTGTAACTACTTTATTTTCATATAAATTAGAGGGTGTCCAAATCATAGCTTTGATAGTCAGGTTAAACATTGCCTCCGAAGATAAAGTGACTTCTCATTTTCTAGTATTTTATATGAATATTTACACTGACTGCTTTAAAATTAACCAGATCTTCAAAAGTGTCCAACCACTTGGTCTGGAAAAGACTACTCATTGTTTTTCAATGGCTAATTCACAGTGAACTCACCTAATGCTATATTGCTGCATTCAACAGGAATTACTTGAGAAGAAGTTGAATTGTTGAACTTTTATACACACATATATATTCATATATATGCACACATATTTATTTAGAGTCTATAACCGCATATATTTATTCATATGTATACATGCAAATGAAATATGAACATAGGAATATATATAAATATTTTCAACCATTCTTGAAGGTATAGTATTGATTTTATTAACCTAATTTTTACTTTATAAATCTTAATTTTACTTCTAATTTTCTTTCACATTCTCTCTTACACATAAGGTTAAATATATAAAATTGTTTTGATAAATACCTTTTAAATTTGTGAATTATTGAAAGATTTTCCTCTTTCTGTTTACCATGGTACCACCATGCTATGTTTTATTTTTATATGGGTGAGAACATTTTAACCACTAAAGTACCCATTTATAATACACTAAATTTACTTATTTGTTAGAATGATGTGGTTTGAAGTATTTTTACCAAATTTAACTGAAATAGAATTATACACACATAGAATTATCAAGAGACTTGCTTAACTAGTTACATTAGATCTATGGCCAAAATTGGGTATATTTTTTGTTCACTTCTGGACCAGTGTGAATCGTGGTGTTAATCTGTCTATCATTTTACCTCCCACCAACCCACTCCCACCCTGTACACACATTCTCCTTTAGACATCTGTTTTCATGACAAGCTTTATCACCATATGGACTTGACTTAGTGCCTTTACAACATAATATATAAAGTCCTCTTTCCATTTTCAAAAGTTAGCTAGGTTTACCTCCTAAAGTCACACTGTCACAGTCTAAAATCATGTTGTCACAGTGGTGATGGTGACTGTGGTGGTTGCAGTGTAGGAGTGCAAGGCAAAGAGAGCAACAGGAGTAACAGCCAAGGGAGAATCAATTATCAATGAAAAGGCCATCTCTAGTTCTCCATCATTAATTGGAGAAATCTTGGTCACAAATGGCAATTTGGAAACCAAAATATGGAATGTTTCCTATAATAATATTTAAAGCCTCCAAAAGTTATGTCATAAAAATTATCTAGTTATTTGGTACTTCCCCCTTTTTAAATAGGGTTCTAATATTCCAGTTAGTGGATGATGTTGAAAGTTGTTTTTAGTTTATATTTGGGTAATGACCAAAATAAGGTGTGATTATACCAAAGACATACAGTTATGTAATAAATGAATCTGGATTATGGGAAAAATTAATCTGCTATACATTAAATACATAATATGGATTTATTATAACACAGAAGAAAAAAGTGAGGTATAATTTAAAAAATGGAAACAGTATATACTTACATTACTCCAAATATTAAATTTAGATATTATTAATAAAATCTTGTCTTGTTTATAATAGCAGTAAATTATTGGACTGTGTGATTATCATTAATGGTTCTCTTATATTATTAGCCTATACTTTACCAGTGTTTTCTAATAACTCTATTTTAGTTACTAGACTATGATTTCTAAAATTTATCACTTACAAATGGAATATAGAAACATCTTTCTGCTAAAAACTTGTTGGGGGGGTGTTCACCTTTGCTTGGTATTATTTTATATCATAATTATTAATTATTCAAAGATTCATATTACTATGCATTAACTTGTGTCAGTCTGATTGTTCATATTCACAATACTGTATATGTAATACAACTTTCCATTTCTCCAAGTAGATTTTGAAATTTTGTCAGTAACATAATCAAGAACCTGTATAACAATGTTTTAGCATTCTTCATGAATCAAATCAGAAAAAAAAGGTAGTTTTTTTCACCATAAGGAACCTTCTTGCATTTGTTCATCCAGAAATTTCTGAAGTTTGAAAGTTTTATATATAGCCACAAATGAAATCTATATAATTGAATAACTAAAGGCAAACAATGGGGTCCATTATTATGTTTTGTCATATTTATTTGCATACTTTCTACTGCAGAATTTCAGTGATTCATTAAGGTCTTTGCATTCTAGCGTGAAATGATAGACTTGAATACAGTGAAGGTTTCCAGTAGCAAGGCCTCAGATGCCCAGGAGTCTAAGAAACTTATAGTGGGCCTCCTCATAGTGAAAACAGTATTTCAAAAGGTTATACAATAGGTGGTGTTGGCTAACTACAGCCTAAAATAACCCTAAGTTTGGTTGGGATAAAAGCATGCTTCACGATTATATGGGAATCATAAAATGATTTCATGACTTTTGTTTCTTTAATAAGAAATGGGAAAACAGGAAATTATTTTTGATTAGTATAGAAATAATGGTATCCCCAAATAGTGACCTCCAGTTGGAAATCATGAGAGCCGTCTTGTTCCACAGTAGAATTTTGAAGGCCTAGGTGAGTCACTGAAATTTTTGATTTGAAAGTATATGAATAAATATTGGAAAGATAGGTTTAACTCTAGTTCTAGACATTTCTAGGGTCATAATCATGATCTCAATTTAAAATTGTATGTAAGGTGAATTTCAGCATCAAAAGTTATTAATTTCCTTTTTGAAATCTCAGGTCTAATATTGTTAAAAGTTTTAAGTGCAATTTTGTAAATATTGCTACATTTTACACACTGTACCTAGATATGAATGGCCAATCCACATATCCTCATATGTACAGAGTTAGAGATACCCCATTTTCAGCTTTTAGGAGCTGATGTTTTATTAGACTTGACATATTTATAACAAGAATATGTAGATGCATTCTTCACCTGATGATACCACTTTCCATGTGACTTCTTCACAGGTATGAAAAGAGAAACATGCTAAAATCCTTAAGGTGAAAGCCTTTCGTATTCTTTATTATTTTAGGTTGTTTAATTATTTCTTCACTGCTGATTTAATGAAAATCAAACTGAAATATATATCTTCCAGGAACATTATTAATTTTTAAATTTATTTTTAAAAGTAAATATAAAATGTACTTGGACTTGGATTTTATTATTCTTTTATTCAAGGAAATTCCCTTATTTTTCATGTAATTTAGGGAGAAACCGAAGACTCCTTTAGACTTGAGGGTAGTGTTGTACCTGGCCTGTGTAGGGATGAGTTCTGTGGAACACTGTGCTTTACAGCAGTACCAGAAAGAGAGCTGGAGCTGCAGGTTTCTCCACAGGCCTCCTGGGAGCAAGATGGCTGTGTGTCAGTGTTTGCACCTGCATGAACAGTGAAGGCTGCCTTAAACAATGCTGATCAACTCAATTCTATTCTTTACCTCCCCACCCCCTTCTCTTCAGGGGAATCTGGCTTTCCTGTCACTCAGGATAAAGATCCCCTGCAAGCAACACTGAGATCCAGAAAGTCACTGTAATCTCATCAAGAGTGTGAATCCCTAGCTGGGACTTTGAATTTATATAATCCAAAGGTAGCTAGCTGGTCAGGGTATTTAATCTCCCACATTGGTGTGCTGAGCCCCTGCACCATTTAAAAACAAGTCTTCTTACAAGGATAACCTCATTAGTTGACAGAATGAAAAAATACGTGTCCTCAAATTAGTATAAACTTAGTTAGACACCTATAGTTTTAACTCCACATTTTATCTATGAAAACATTGTTGCTTCACCCAGCTTGGCTGAAACAAACTCATGCTTCACCCAGCTTGGCTGAAACAAACTCAATCAGTCCTAAAGTACATTTCCATTGTTCCTGATGAAAAGTGGGCAGGAGATTAAATATACATCTGTTTTGGGTAGACTACAGGCCCCTAAAGAGTTTTGACACTTAAAATCCTGAAATACAACTGTTAGTTACAGAAACCTTACTACAAATTTCTGGTGTGTGCCTTGATTATTTTCTAATTACTGCACCAGTAATTTTCCTAATTTTTCTCACATATTTTATTTGGTGATTTCCCAACTAATCATTTTTAGGCTTCTTGACCTCAAGGATCTTAACATAAGGAAGAAATAATTTTTAAAAGAGGCTTCCCTGCTTACCTTCTCACTTCTCCTGCAATAAACTGTCCATATTCTTACATCTGGGGATGCATACTGGTCTCAATGTATGCATAGTAATATCACGATGCACAGTAACATCAAGTAAGTGTAGAAAACCTTTGCTCTGCTTTTCTCATGTTTGCATTGTTTAATTAATTTTTACTGCTAACAGGTATTGAGAAATGATTATCTTTTTTTCCCACAACAATGACCTTTGACCCTAAGTGGCATTTGATGAGCTTGCTTTTTCTAAATGTTGCAAATAAAATTGAATAACTGAAAGGGGCACAGGAGGAGCAAGAATTGGAAAAGAGATTTAAAAGTATATCTAAGACATAAGGACTTCATCTCATTTAAAAAATGTACTCCATATATTTTTGCTGTTTATCTTCGTAAACATATATGTTTATCAAGATACAAGATTACATAAGTATATATTTATAATCTTGTTTCCAGTTGGCATCTGAGAGTAAGTTGGCATCTCTGTGTCATACATATACACATAAATGTGAATATATATGAATATATATGCACATGTTTATTTTTCATATGTGAATCTGTAACCATAGATCTATAATTGCATGAATATGCTTGGATCTAACTTATCTCGTTAGAAATGACTACATTTATATAAGTGTGCATACTTATATAAAATTTATTCTTAGTTGGCATCAGCCAGTGAGTTAGCATCTGGTATAAACTTTTAAGTTTTCATTTATTGCTTTTGTGTGTGTATAAGGCATGAATATTAGAATGGGAATGTTCTTTCTTATTACTTCATATAGCTTCCTAATAATGATTAAATTAATGTAATCAAAGCATATAATTATTAACTTTATTCAAAAGTTAACTTTAGAGAGTAGTGAAGAGGTTTTCCTTACCAACTAAATCAAATGATAGAGATTCAGGTATGCATACTGAGCTGGAAAGGAGAAAACCGACGAAACCATCAGGAGTAAGGCATAACATATTAATAAGATCAGTACAATTTCCATGGGAATAGTGAACTTTTTTGTTTTTGCTTTTAGGAAACTCTGCTCGGGTAGATTTGTTCTGTATACGTATATGCAAACTTGGAGTAGGTAGATAGTCATTTGTCAATGATTTGTTCTTAATACAGTCATTTTGAAATTTATTGTGTTTGTTGTTAGGACAGTCTTTTTAACACTTATTTTAGTACAGATAGTGAAAAGCAGGTTTGCTTTCCAAAATATTTTATTGATTTCTAATTGACATCCTAATCAATACTTTTATTACTAGATGACATAATTACAATAGGACAATGTCAACCAAATAACATGTGTGAGAAAGTAAATAAAAGCTAACCTCAATTATTAGAGGGTTTTTAGTAGAATTTTGTATTTATTTTCTGAAATCCAAAAGTCAAGTGCTATTAACAATGTTTTAAGATGCATTACAAGAAATGTGTGTATATGTATGTGTTCATGTGTTTTTGTTTACCTAGTAAATATATTGGCACTTACATTCAGCACATCAATTTATATACTTATTTATCCTTAGCAGCCATTTTACGATTTATACAGGCTTGTTGGGCTGGTCTAAGGAATAAAATCAACTTTCTTTTACAGGAGAATGTATTCTTAGCTTGTTGTTTCTTGCATATCTTCACTGTATATTCATGTGATTGTTTTATGTATACCATTAGAATACATTTTAAAGAAGGATATGGCATGAGGAATTATTGGATGTTAATGTACATAGAAAATTCAAGCTTAATTACCATTTACCTCACAAGAAAACCTCGTAGTAACTATAAGCTTTTTGTTAGGAGGATTGTTTATACTTTGGTGCTAGCTTGATACTTCTTTGGAGAAACCATTTATAGTATGTTTACAATTCAATAGGGTGGTTATTCTTCATTGAATATCATTGGTTAGTAATCAATGTGCTTTTTATATATATTAATTTGTTGAAAATAGAAACTCACTTTGAAACAGTGATATGTTTTATCAGTATAGTTCTCATTTGACTATAAAATGTGTTTAGAATTTAATAATTGATAAGTATTGCAGGTAATATTGATATTTGTTAGTATTCTGTCATTTAAGAAAATCTTCAGAATAAATTACTTAACTGAATTTTGAACATCAGCTTTACATAATTGGATATGTATGTATATATTGTGATTTTTGTACATAAAACAGTGGCCTAAATTTCAGTTTCAGTTTTTGGTTGCATTTTTGTTAGGGTGGTTAGAAGCACAGTAATTTAATCATAGTCATTTTAACTGCATAGAATGCTTACATGTCTCACTCATGTTTAAGACCATGTGCATAGCTGATTGTGTCTTTAGAAATACAAAAATACAAAATAAATAGCTATCATTAGAAATGACTAATGTAGAAAGTTAACTAGCAAAAGTGAATCCTTTCATTTTTCATGATGTGATTGTGCCTTCTGTGTGCATGTTATCGTGACAGTAAGATGATCCACTCAAAATGATGTAGGCATTCTGCAAGGCAGATAAAGATTTTAAGTACCTGTGCTGACTGGTCTTCCTAATATTGGTTAAGAGGTTGAACTTTCCCTTTATTCTGCTTCCTATGTGTGTTTCAGGCTACATTTCCTATATTTTTAAACCAATGTGTTTTAATCAGTATATTCAGCAAGTTAGCATTAAATTCAATATTCTAATTATTGTCATAAGATTGAGCATTTCTTCTTTTTATTAAATGTTGAAATATACAAGTCATTATGTTGTATATTGGTAGCTAAAAATATTGTTGAAGTGTAAAAGAGAAAAATCTAATTTTATATTGGCATAGAAAGAAAGCTTAACTTGTTTTCTTGCTCTTTTTTTTATAGAGAACACCTGTTCCCAGCGCTGAAGCATTCCGATGGTTCTTTTAAAGCAGTAGTATATCTTATTTTCAAGGCATTTGGAAATGAAGGGCAAACTAATGTCTTGTTTTAAGAAACTGCTTAGTCCACCACTGAAGAAAATATCCAGAAATTATTTTCACTTTACATATAGGGGTTTCTTCAAAAAAAAAAAAAAAAAAAAAAAAAAAGAAAAAAAAAAAGGAAAAGAAAAAAAAGACATAAAAATAATGTGGGAGCTTGGAGAATTGGCCAGTCTATTTACTTTCAATACCCTGATTCTTTCTTTGATGTAATTTAGCTATAGTAGTGAAGTTGTTGTCTATTTTGAAAGTGGCTGTAAAAAATAAGTTTGGGTAAACCCCTGCTGTAAAATCATGTAAATTTGCAAAGTACATATCTATACTTCATTTTCAAATATATGTGTTTCAGTACTGTAAACTGTACAGATAGCAGCTTGTATTTTGTGTGTTTAGACACAAGGAGACAATCATGTCTGAGCATCTATGGAGATTAACAGTTTGTACACAACAGTATGGTTCTGCAAGTTAAATCTGGAGCAATAAATTTTAGCTTTAACTATTTTTTGCCAGTGGTTTAGAAGCAGCAGCAGCACTGGCACCATTTTGCCATGCATCTTTCCATAGAGACTTGATGCCAAGTTTTACAAGACTAAAAGATGATGATGCATCCACCAGTTACCTTCAGTTTTATTGTTATAAGAGGGGAAGATGTTATGAAAGTTTCAATTAATCTTTTGAGCACTATATTAGAGTAGTGGTTATGCACTTGCATTGCTTACAAACGAGCTGTACAGAAGGGTATACCTCCCAAATACTTAGTGTAGTTGACTTGTCCTGGGTTGCACTGTAAGGCGGAGTACTCAGAGTAGTTGGAAAATGCAGAATCAGTTGTATAATTTTTTTTTTTATAAAAACAGTGTTTTTTAGGCTAAAGAATAAAGTATCATATCTTAGGAGGGGGAAATTTATAACTGACTTTTTTTCCCCAGCCCAACATGGGCTGTATACGTTTTATTGTTTCTTAATTGTTTTCTTATTTTTTCTGTAGGAAAAAAATCTTAATAAAAACTACCCCAATGTTTTCATTTCATGTATGATATTAAATGGGTAGTTTTAACACTTGAATATGTTGAAGGCTTCTGCCTTGAGGCAGGACTTGATATATTTTTAATTTACAAAGAATTAAACATATTCATAAAAGTGAGGCATTTTATCTCTTTTTATTTTCTTTTCTCATAGCCACCCAGTTGGACTAGTGGTCTTCCCCTAGTCCCTCAGTAAAATGCTCCATTGCTGCCATTTCCATTCTTGTCACTTGACGCTTTCATCCTGAGAAGGCAGGGCTGCAGTCTGTGGAATTTCATAAATGCAAGACATACTCCTCCCCCTACAATCTACACACAAAGGATCTAATGCTTCATAGAACCTGTGCTACCTTTTCATGTAGGAGTTGGTTTTCTTATCACAGTCAGGGTTCTTAAGACCATCCCATCAGGACAAATATTTACATTTCATTTTATTTTTGTTTGTCTCAATTATAAATACTATTTTCAGTTTCAGGAGTAGAACAGGGTTAAGCAAAAATATGTAGAGTATAAAAGTTGCCTACTGCAACTTTTTGTTCTTTGTC
Source organism: Macaca mulatta (assembly GCF_049350105.2). NCBI lineage: Eukaryota > Metazoa > Chordata > Mammalia > Primates > Cercopithecidae > Macaca > Macaca mulatta. Next base: position 113,885,375 of record NC_133410.1, on the reverse strand, counting down.
CGCTAGCCAGTTGATTTAACCCACTACATCCATTAGCTTGCTGAAAAATGTTAGCAAAGTAAATCATGCGAAGAAAGATAATTTGAGAAGAGAATGGGTATGGTACAATGAAAGAGGCTGTAAAGATTAGGTAAGACTAGTAAGTGAATATTTTTAAAAATTTAGTTGTAGATTTGAATGGGATATGATAGGACAGAAAAGATTTTTTAAAAAGCAGAAAGAGTGTTTCATGGTGAAAGTACTGGGGGAGGGTGGACAAAGCATGCACATATGCCAATTTGAAAATCAAGTGTGACTTACCTCACGTAGAGTATGAATACATGGTCCACAGTTATGGTCAACAAGCATTTTCAAGAAAAACTCATGATGTGTTACACCCATCCATGTTTAGAGACGAGAATTAACTGATTACAAGCTAAAATGTGCTATATACTGTATTAATTTTGAGATAGCTTTCTACTTGATGTATATTTCTTTCAGGGTTTCAATCTAGTTAGAATTTCAGCTTCTGCTGTGGGACCAATGAGAGCTGTATGAGTTTTTTTTTTTCTTTATCCATTAGTTTATTTTATTTTTCTTTGTTTTTTGTTTACCAATTTGCTAATTAATTACAAGTAAGTGAAAACTTACTTTCACACTTGAATAAGCTTGCCTTGCTCTTTGGAAAATGATGATTGTTATTAATGAAGTGAAACAAACTTCTAGTCAGGCTATATTAGGCATACAATAACATAAAGATCTCATAGCAGTATACTGAGAGTCTAAAATACATTCTAGTATTGCATGTCTTGGTGTTCTTTTGTTTGTTTGCTTTTTAAAGGAACTAATGAATCTGTATATTGTAAACTGTGGTGTTTTACATGTCAATTCATTTTTTAATGAAAGAAAATTTGTTGATTACTTAAATGAGAAAGTTTAGCGTTTCATTCATTCTCTGATGTTTTTTATTCTTGATATTGTTCTTTTATACCACCCACTTTTTAATGTTTTTGGTTAAACTCCATTTATATAATGTAGGGTGCATATAAAGTTCTCATTGGTGATGTTGAAGAAAGAGATGACTCTTCTGGCCTTTCTCTAGTTTTCTTTTTCATATGTCCATGTACTGAGAACTTGTAAAGCTTATCATTATAAACCTAAGGCAGTGATTTGAAGGTTTACATTTTTCATGATTTTAAAATACCAATGAAATGTAACTTTTAAAAATTCCTCGCTGTATGCTTTATATTCACTGTCAAGAAAATTCAGAATGTAGATTGTGTGGACAACTATACACAACTTAATAATTATATATCAGATAAACTGAATAAAAAACTTTGTAAGAGTGGTTTACGCACACAGGATCTTGTCCTCCCTAGGCGTGGATAGAGAGATGCCATAATCTGCCAGCATTTGGGGAGAGCATGGTAAATACTTGAGGCATTGATACATAGTGCAGTGAGCCAATTTCCTTTTCAGTTGTCACTCAGCACCGTAACATCACGAAGAACATCATTAATGCAAACCTCTCACTAGGCCTTCAGACCAAAGTGGCTTTCCAATGGACTCTGCCTGTCTGTCTACAAGTGGAGTCAGATTCAAAGTAGAAATGTTTCCATCCTTGGGAGAGAAAATAGGAAGTCTTCCCCCACTGTAGGAGTATGTAAAGATGTCTCCTGGTTGCTTAATTCCCAACACTCAATTTCCTTCTTCTAAACACATTTATAGGGAGCGAGGGATGGTGGGCTTATTATGAATTAATATTAAGCAATCACTAAAAGAAAGGAATGTTCTGTTCCTTTCAATCAGAAACCCTGATATGTAAGTTGTGCAATTAATGCTAAAGCATATAAAGTCTTTAAGCTGATAAGTATCTGTAATCAAATAATGAAAAAAGGAAAGCCATTAAATGAACACAGTATTCAGGGTCAAATATGTTCAGCAAAAAGCCGTAGTGGGTCTTTGATCATGGTTAGATTCACAGTGATATCAAACAGTTGGTTCTCATGTAACAGCTAAATGTTTCAGATTTTTTTTTTTATTAAATTTGGCATTTCACACTGAGATCTGTATTCCTAGTGAATAAAAGACAGCTACTATATTAGGAGGGATTCCATTTTCACAATTGCAAAACAGATATTTCAGGAACATGGGCCACAAAATGTACTCCTTTCACAGTGTTCTCCTCTTCTGAACTGTGCAGTTATCTATTAAATTTTCTAATAGATATTTGTGTAAGGTGTATGTATGCTTGTGCAATTATTTAAAAAGCGGTTTTGGAAAACAGTGTATTTATTAAAGAAAATTACTTATGGGGCATGTACAAAACTGTAAAAAAAAAAAAAAAAAGTAGAAAAAAATCACATTCAATTTGCCCAGTAAAGTTGTTTTTGTGAAATTTCTGTGTTGTTGAATAAAGGATTTTAGTATTCAAAATATCTCTATTTTTCCATGATAAATTTTCATTTGTGGGATTTTAAGCAATGAGCATATGATCATAAAAATTTAATTTTGTTTATGATAAAAAAGTTTATAATCCTACACTTGCCCTTATGTCAGTAGAATGAGTGCTTTGTATAAGTCTTTCATAAAATACTCCAGGGATTTTTCTTTTTTTTTTCTCTTTATATATTTTTTTCTCATATACTGAAAGAAAAGAAAAAAGAACATGATTCCTTATCCTAGTTTCTAGAGAATATATTTTTGTTGAAAACTCAAAACGTGTAAATAGAGGAAGAACTGAATGCACCCAAACATTTCTCCTTCCTTCTGCATCATAAGTGTGTTGGGAGAAAACATCTCAGGCATTTTTTTTTTTTAAATACCATGAATGCAGTCTTGGTGATGCTACTTGAAAGCATTAATGTGCATGAAGAAATATGAAACACTGGAATTCTGTCTTCAGCCACTCTCAGCAATACTCTGAGATGAAATTTTTATTGTGTTACTTTTTTTATTATGGAATATTGTGGTCCACACAGGTTAGTTGATAGTGAATGTGCTTAACACTTATTTCACTGCTTCTCAGTACAAGGTCCAGTTTTTTTGATGCCTTATAAACTACAAAAATACGTAGAACATGGTTTTATATCTTGGAAGTATTTAATATGGTTTCAAACACAGAACTTCATACAATTGAAAGAGTTCATATCTATAGAATATAACACTGTATTAGAACATTTTTATACATTTATTAAACATTAGCATGTGTTCTGTTAGTGTAATGTCAAAAATATAAAATATCAGGGCTAAGGCAACAGAATTGGAATATACATGGTGAGAAAAGATAGATACTTTTTATTATGCGGGTTCCTGAATACTCAGTAATTTTCAGGTAAGTCACTATGCTTCTGTATCATATTTTGGTATAAGCAACAACATTATGACAAATAGATTTAAATGGATTTTCAAGGTAATACTTATTTTTTAATTTAAATCATCAAAGATACAAATACTTGGATGTTCATATGTAATGATAAAACACTAATATTTCAAGAGAGTTTGAATAAACCAAAAAGACAAGTGGGGCAAGGAATATCTGTAACTTATTTAGATACTGTGTCTGATAATAATTTCATATGAACTTTGCACAAACATGTATTTTTTTCAAGTGTTTATTGGTGAAAGTTGTTTTTGTTTCTGTATTTTCTGCAGAAACTGCTTTCCATTTTTTTCCACTCTTGTCTTGTCTTCTTTCTTTTTCTTTTTTAACTTTTAAGTTCCAGGGTATGTGTGCAGGTTTGTTACATAAACTTGTGTCATGGGGGTTTGTTGTATAGATTATTTCATCAATCAGGTATTAAGCCTAGTACCCATTAGTTATTTTTTCTGATCCTCTCTCTTCTCCCACTCTCCACCCTCTGAAAGGTCCCAGTGTGTGTTGTTCCCCTCTATGTGTCCAAGTATTCTCATCATTTAGCTCCCACTCATAAATGAAAACGTGATATTTGGTTTTCTGTTCCTGTGTGTGTTAAGGATACTATGTCTTTTTTAGTGGAGAAGAAAATATTATTTGAAGTAAACACAATGAGCACAAATTTAAGGTTATATTTGCATATGCTACATAAGTAGCATAGTTATACATAAAATTTTTGCTTATTTCAAAATTTGGTTTTTAATCTTTTATTCTAATAGCTTGTGATCTATCTTTGTGCTTTTTAAAATTCAGATTTTTGAGGCCAGTTTATAAGTCAATGTTTCTTAATTTCAATGTATTTATATAAAATGCAGTATCAACCAAATTATCTTTTTAGGTAGGTCTGTGCTTTGTTTACAATATGTTACTTATGACAAAAAATCATTCTGGTTAACAGGTGTTATACTTTCACAAATTGGAAGCAATGTATGTATCTCTTTCCAAGAACACTACTTTAAAAACTATTCTTATGTCTAACATAAGTATAAAGTATTTTTAATACTGAACTGAGTTGCATTACTTCTTTAACAGTTAGATAGTAGGAGTGTATGTTTGCCTGGCTGGAGTTATGATCTTCTCTTTACAACTTTTCTGAAAGGTAATCTTCTATTTAAAATCTTACAGCTTCCAGAAAACTGCATAGTTGTAAGGGAAATTGGTAAAGAACATTTAAATGGTACTAGTTAACTGTTGATACTATCCTAAAACAAATGTAACTAAAAATCCTTATTCATTTTATCTTTTAACAACTTTTTCAAAAAGTTGTTTCCACGACTTGCCTTATACTTTTATTTAAAACATTAATATTGAATTAATGTGCGTATGTGCATATATAGACATACACACAAATGTGTGTTTTCGTGTAGGTAGATCAATCTGTGTATATATGTGTGTGTTTTATTCAACAGAGTTTAGGCCATGCTCTAGAATAGCTGAGGGCTGGCCTAGGTTATTAAGAATCTCTAGGGGAAAGGATTCTGTCGCTATTGTACAGTTGAAATTAAATTAGATGATTCAACATTTTATGATGCTTGACCTATTCCTTGGGAATTAGAAAATTTGGTGAGGCCACATAAACTCTTTTGGGCTTGTTAGGTATGCTTTAATGAGTTGCCACTTTAGTTCACTGTATGCTATTTTTAGCCTCTTGAGGAATTTTGTTGAAAATTATGTGTATAATTTATTTCCCTAATACTTTCTTTATCTTCATATAATTTGAACATTTGGGGCATATTTATATTCTGTTGGGCTGTTTGTATAGTTGAACATTGAGTGCACATCCAACACTAACATATAACTTTATCTGGAGCATATATGCTTTGACTATACAGAAAAAACCTTTATCTCAAAGGAATTTATGATATCTACAGAGCAGTACTGAGAAGAACATTAGGAACATTTTGTTGTGTTGGCAGACTACCAATTGACATAATTTCTCATTTATTCAACAAATATTATCGTGTGTCTTCAATGAAGCAGCTACTGAGGATATCAAGATGAACAAAATATGATTCCCAACACTCTACCATCACCATGGAACTCAACCAAATGGCTAAAACAAATATACAAATACATAATAACTGTGGAAAGCATTTGTTATGAAAAGAGCAGGCAACATGTGGAGGAGTGGTAGAAAATAGTAGAGTGAAGCTCTTTGATTTCAACACTTTCCAACTGAGAGAAGGAGGTAAGACCTGAATACTCCTAGAAGTAAAGACAAAGAGATTAGGAATGGCGGGGAAGAAGAGGATAAGTGCAAAGTGCTGAGAAATACTTAGTCCGAGCTGCTATCGTGTCTCATGGAGATTACTTTCATAGCTACCACAATATTCTCCTTCCATTTATTCTTATCTGTCTTCAACATATTCTCTATGCTTCAGCTTGAGTTAACCTTTTACAACAAACACAACACACACACGTTTATGTGATTCCATGTTTATAATCAATGACTTCCCATTGTTATTAGAATAAAACCCAAAATGTGATCTATAAGGCCATTTGTGGTCTGGCTCTGCAATCTTATTGCGTATCATGTCACTCCTTTCTCTCTAAGTTCCAGCCACTTGGACTTTCTTCCAGTCTCTGCAAGACCTATTTATACATATAAATAAAAACGAGTTTCCCACATTTGCAAGATGGGCTTTCCCTCCCACCTCAGAATATTCTGTTCACGGTGCTCTTTTTTGCCATCCAGGCTGGCGTGCAGTGATGCAATATAGCTCACTGCACCGTCAACTCCTGGTCTTAAGCAATCCTTTTGCCTCAGCCTCCTGAGTAGCTGGGATTACAGACATGAGCTACCACCCCTGGCTACTCATGTTGTTCTTAATACCTAGAATTCCCTTTCCTTTTCTCTCCTCCTGGATAATGCCTCTTCATTCTTCAGAACTCTTTGATTCCTTTTTAGAAGAAATCCCTTCCTAATTATTGTGACTGCCAAAACTCATCTAATTTTTTTATTTTTATTTTTGTTCACTTTTATTTATATTTATTTATTTATTTATTTATTGTTACATAGAGTCTTGCTTTGTCACCTAGGCTGGAGTGCAGTGGCATGATCTAGGCTCATTGCAAGCTCCGCCTCCCGGGTTCACGTCCTTCTCCTGCCTCAGTCTCCGGAGTAGCTGGGACTACAGGCGCCAGTTACCATGCCTGGCGAATTTTTTTTTTTTTTTTTTTGTATTTTTAGTAGACACGGGGTTTCACTGTGTTAGCCAGGATGGTCTCAATCTCTTGACCTCATAATCCGCCCATGTTGGCCTCCCAAAGTGCTGGGATTACAGGCGTGAGCCACCATGCTCGGCCAAAACTTATTGTAGGCTCTCGAAGTACCTTATACCTCTTCATAGCAATTATTGATGAATTATTTCATTCAATAAATATTTACCATGTGCTCTCCATTTATCTAGGCAACTCATAGTTTCCTTTCTAGTGGAAGAAAAGATGTTATTAAGTAGTAAGTAAATATACATGCACACATATAAATGCATATATGCATATATAAAAATATATATACATACAAATGTCACATGGTAATATGTGCTATGAATGCAGTTTAGGAGGGGACATGAGATTGATTAGGAATACCTGTAAGCTGAGAAAGTAAGGAAGATGATTGGAATTTTAAAGGAGTAGTTAGGAAAAACCTAGCTGAGAAGATGACATTGGAAATAAGACACGAAAGAAGCACGGAAGTAAGCCACATGGATACCTTAGAAATAGCCTAACTGGCAAAGGGAATTAACAAATATGAAGACCTCGTGACAAGAATGGGTCTGGAATTTTCAGGGTCCGGAAAGAACCCATTGTGTCTGAAGTGCAGTGAGTAAGAGAATAGCAAAAAATATGGTTAAAAAAGAGACAAGATTGTGTAGTGCCATGTTAAACACTTTGACTTATACTCAGTGTGAGAAAGGAAATCTTTGGAGGGTTTGATTAGAAGAAGACATAATCTGATGTATATTATGAAAGGACACCCTTGGCTACTGTGTTAAGAATAGGCTATCAAAGGTCAAGGGGAAAAGAGGGAGACCAGTTTGGGGAAGCTAATTCTGTAATCCAAGTGAAAGAAGATAGTGGAAATAGGGTGTTAGCAGTGGAAGTTGTAGAAAACAAAAAAGAGGTTGAGTTCAGCATATAATTTGAAATAAAGGCAACAGGATTTGTAGACAAATCAGGATTTACATATGTAAAGAACAGAATAATCGATAATGACTTCAGGTTTTTGACATGGACAACTATAAAAATGCAGTTGCCATCTACTGAGATGGGGAAGACGAAATTTTGTTTATGGCCATACACAATTTAAACTGCTTCTAACACACTCAAGTGAAGATACCAAGTATACAACTGAATATATGGACTTAGAGTTAAAGGTACATTTATAAACTGGAGATACGGATGGTATTTAAAAATAATGAGCCTGGATGAGATTATTAAATAAGTGATTGTGGATACATACAAGGGAGAAAGGTCAAAGTCAGACCTGGGGCTCACCTACAACAATTGTACTTTCACCCTCCCTATAATCATCACATGGTTGCTGCCCATCTCCCCTATTGAACAAAGTAGAGAATAAGTGGAAACTCAAGGAAAAGTTCTGCAAGTGAATTATTTCAGTTCCTTCTTTTCCTGGTAACACATATTCCTTTAACTATTAGTTACTCTAATTCACAGGTGGTTAACTATTCATCCCCCTCAATTTATCCCTTTTCCACTGCATGTAAAAGCATGTAGTTGTTTATTTATGTTTATCCATACACAACATTCTGATGCAATAATTACATTGTACATGACAATATTTTTCTCTCAACGCATATATAAATACATGAGTTAAAAGTTTGATGCTGAGTGTAATTTGTGTATTTAAAAAATTAAGCACAATTCTACTAAAATTTGTGTAACACAATCTACCTGTCCTTATATTCTTTGTTGGCAATTGCATTAAAGGAGATGAGATTATTATTGCTATTTAACATCTCTGGGCGCTGAAATGCTTGAACAGAAAAGTGGATAGATGTTAAAAACTACAAATTGAGAATTGAGATGAATTTGGGTGTGCTCCCAATCACAATAAAGGCATAATATGATTTTCAGTTTCGCCTAAACTTTCCTTTACAAGGGAAGAAGTTGGTTCATGACTATTGAAATATTCGAATGCAGTGTTTTCACTAATTACTGTTCTTGTTCTTTTACCCTCTAGACTTTACACAGTTTATCATAAACATTTTCACTAATAGCCAAAATGCATTCCAGGGGAAATGGTTAGTCCATAATTATTTCTTTATATTTTACATGGGAAGAGAAAGTATTTTGCATCAGAATTTTCTTAGACTTAAGTTTCATTTTAAAACCTGCTATTGGACAGAATCTCTACATAGCACAAGATGTCAGTTGAATCCTTACCACTTGAGTTCTGAGGACTAAAGAGTGACTAGCTCCAAATCCCAAAGAACTGAATAGTAATTGCTGCAGCCCATTAAAATCCCAAGGACCTCAATATATCCAGAACAAGAAAAGAAGCAATGACTACAACAAAAACTGAAATGGTTGATTTCACAACTTGGTAGAAAATGTTAAGAATGTTACAAAAATATCAAGAATGAAAAAATTTGAGTTGTAAAATAACTTAGGAATAAAACTACAATCTACACTTTCTTTAGGAGCTTGGGCCATATTGTCACCATGGATGACTACAGAACTTCTGAGGCTTATCAACAGATCCCATAACTAACAAATACATAAATATCCACAGCAATATATCACTTGTATAAGTAAGGGTTAATTTACAAGCAGAATTATTAAATGCAATTCTCACACTGACATTATAACAAAATTGTGAACCTGAGAACATAGAGTACTTCTCAGTTTATGAAGTCTATCGTGGACCAAGTTCTTAAATAGCTAATTTAAAGGAAGCTGGCACACAATTTAAAGATGTAATTTGAGTCATAGTTGATGATATACTTTTACTTGTTTAGCCTTTTATGCAGCTTGTTTGCATTCCTTGAACAGATTTGCTGTTTCTATTCTAACTGCATTGTGTATGGCATGAGAAATGCTGATTAATTCTTGTGGGTAATCATCATACACGCTGCCAATGTTGTACATTTATATCTTTCATTTCATAATCTATGTATACATTCCTTATGTTATTAGTGGAAGTGGCATATAATAGGTAAATAAACCTGCTCTTGATTTAGATAAAAAATGACTGCTGATCCTTTCTATCTTTAAAAGAAATTTCATTCGATGGGGAAATCTGGTATAGCTGTTATTTGCTTGAAGTAGCTTTAAATAGAATTCTTTAATTGTCTCTACAGCTGCCACCCACAGTAAACTCTAAAATATCAATTGTAATTGAAAGATAAATTTGCATTTTTAATGACATTAAGTTAATATATCTTACTTTATGAACTCTAAGAAAGTAAAGCTGTTCAATGCTACTGGAGTGTCCCTTGAACAGACCTTTTGGATCATTTTCATACGTATATTGTAGATGAGTATTCCATCTACTTTTAAATAGAGAAGTAATATATGACTTCCAGGTGAACCTAATTTAGTAGAGTACTTAAAGGTTTGTTTAGAGAATAGTGAGTGAGTAAATAGGTTTTTAAATGATGGGCTATAGTTTGAAAAGGCATTTCACTACAGGTCCTAAAGTATTTAAAAGGAAATAAAGTGCATCACTCATTACTTTGAGGTTTATAGTCAGATTACAATTTACATCAGAGTTATGTAGTGAAAGAATGAAAGAAAAAACAGATAATATAAAAAGCAAATTTTTCCTTATCTTTATAACCTTATTCCTAACTTTACCAGTCTTTTGTTGATGTGCTAAAATAGAACCACTAAATCAGATGGTTCGACTCCATATATCCAGCCTTCCTGTTGTGTAGAAGAGTAAATGGTTTCTATGAGAATGAAGCTGTTTAGAATATCTTATTTCATACTAAGTTATTCTGTTAAAAAGGTAGAAAGTGTAACTACTCACAATGGATGAAACAATAAAGGGGACTGCGTCTCAGATGACTGAAATGTCCTGAGGAAAGACTAAAGTAAAACTCATGTTATTTTATCCTATTTTCTTTGTCTTTTCAGTACTCTCAGTTGGCTTTATTCTGAGGCTTTATTTATGTCTTTTGTGGCCTTTAGCACTTTGACAGTTTATTTTCCATTGCTAGTGATTTCTGTATAGGGAACAATTTTTGTTCCTGACAAGTTCAGAAAAAAATCTCAGAATTAATACTGAATGGATCCATTTGGCTGAATTGGATCATGTGCTCAACCCATAACTAGCTGCAAAGGAGGCTAAGCAAAGATTTGGTTTATCTTAGCCTATCCCTAAAATTGGGCCAGGGGGTACTGCCTCTTCCTATGACATTTACTGAGAATGAAAGAAAAGTAGTTCTCCAGGGAAAACCAGGGTTTGTTTATTAGAAACAGAAATAAAAATTGATAGTGGGCAGGAAAAAATGAATGAAATGAAGCAAAGAAGGAAGAAAGAACTAAAAGGGATAAACAGAAGAAAGAGAAAACAAAGGAAAGAGAAGGAAGAGAGACGGAGAGAGAGCAGGAGGGAAGAAAAGACAGAAGGAAGGAAAGAGAAATAATATGTGGCTCCTATATCACGTTTTACTGAAGGGTTAATAGACAAGGACGCAGCAGGAGGGAGGAGGCAGAGAACTGAGATCTTAGCTGGAATTCTAATAGGTTCATTAATTTCTGTATAATTGTATGATAACTCTATTTGGTTAACTTGAAAGATCTATTTTTATTAATTAGTCATGTATATGCATAAACACACACACACAACACACAGGCATACACAATACCATTATGTCTATGATTGAGTCTACATGAACACAACACTATTTCTGGGATGAAGAAAACAATTTATGATGAGTTTGATAGCCTTTTCGGCAAAATTCTATCCATTATGATCACACTATTCCTTATAGAAATGTGTGCAAATGTTGATTGTATAGAAGATGAGCAGTAGGTTTATATATGAAAGGTTCTTTTTTTCAGAGAACTAAGACAAGATCAAACATCCTAAAATACAAATCAAATTTTAGCCACCAACTTTAACATGCATTTTACACAGATTCTTTAATTGTATTTGCTGCCTCATGATTGAACCTACACTTTGCTTGATTCGACCCAATGAGAATGATTGAAGCCAAAGGTTTACCAGTTTAAGCATACTTTAATATTGTTCATCTTTAACTCAATTACATTATGCTCATGAGAAAATTCTTATTTATTATTTCTGGGACAGCAAAATTATTTTCCTATTTTATGCTATTATTTTATCAGATAATAAAACTATATGTAACCCAATATGTAAATGGTTATACCAACATTGCTATGAAGACAAAGATGGCAAAATTGGAGGAAGTAAACCATGGCTGGTAGTGCTAGCTGGCTTAATATGCTTTGTTGTTGTTGTTGAAAAGGTCAAAGTCTAAATCCTGCACACATGAGTCTTGCTTCTACTTAGGCATATAAGGGGTTAGAGAGTATCACTACCAACTTTACAATGAAAAAAACCTAGACAAACAGCAAATTCATGACTTTTCTTGAGCCTATGGGAGTGCTGATGTCACATGACACCAACTGGCCCCAAGCCTTAGAAGAGTCATCTACAGAGAAGAGACATGTTGTGCCCCAACTTACCAAGAAAAGATGTACCTAAACATTGGCTCTAACTGAAAAGGGGAACAACATGCAAGACCTGATTGGTGACTTCGGTAGAGAGATGGAGACGATGAGGAAAGCTCAAATAGGAATATTAGAAATGAAACACACAGTAACAGATTAAAAATGCCTTCAGTGACGCAGCCGAGGAAAGAAGAATCCATGACCATGAAGAAATGTCTCTAGAAATCCCCCAAACTGAAATAGGATGGGAAAAAAGAGAAAATCCAGTATACAAAAGGTACTTTGAAGTAATGCCACATAATATTTGATGTGAAAGAATGGGTGTAGCAAATTCACATGAATAAAATGGAAAACTAAGTTTTTGAAAGACTTGGTTCTAATTTAAAAAGCAAATGTCAGAAGATCCTTAGAAAATAAAGACAACAATTTGTTTAGCAGTTCAGGTCCCTTTTACATAATGTTTGGTCATTCAGGCATATGTGGCTTGTTTGACTGACAGATGTCAGCTTCCACTGGGCATAAGGCAGCAAGGAAAGCATTTGACTTCATGCCACTCTACCATATGAAAAAATCCCTACCCTGAAGAGTTTTAACAGAGATGGCTGTAGTTCCACTGAGGTTGGTTTAAGTACCATTTCCTTGTCTTTTTTTATCTTACTCTCTATAGATGAACCTAATTAAAATGGCCTATTTAAGCAGTAAATGACACTTTTAAGTAAGTTGGCTTAAAGAAAAATAAGAACTTACTGACCTGTGTAACTGAAAAGTCCAGTAATCAGCAAGGCTAAGTCTGGGTGCTTAGGGGATATTGTCAGGTGTCTTTCCCTCTGTTCCTCATCTGTCCTTCACTCTTTTTAGTATCATTTTCAGGCAAAGTCTCACTCTCAGTGACAACATGGTCACCAGCAGTTCCAGTCATACTGTATTTCAGTTGCAACTCAGCAAAATGTTTCTGAGAGAGAGAGAGAAAAAAAAATCCTCATTTGGCTCATCATAAATTTTTTTACCTATCCCTGAATCACTGATCAAGGAGACAGAATGCAGTCTTCAAGCAGGACAGGTGAGGGGAATGTGCTCAGTCCCTCCCTCCCTGCAGGGCTACGGGTGTGAAACCAGCCCACCTGACCCAACAGGATTGGGAAGAGAGGAGGGCCAGTGTAAGGAGAAAAAGTGGAGAGTTGTTACCATAATAAGGAGGAATATACACAGGGCAAGGAAACATAGTTCACTGTCCACTACATGGGGAAATAGAAACTCATAATGTGCCTGGCACTTAAACTTCTTTAAAAAAAAAAATATTTATTTATTTATTATTTTTTATTTTATTTGTTTTTTTTAATTTATTAAGTAGAGAAAGAGGAAGTAACTACACAGCAACTGGAGCCTATGATACTGTTGGAGCAATAAAGCAGTATTCTCAAGTGTTTGAATCCATACTTTAATTGTTGCCCAACATGTCAGTATTTAACATAGAAAAAAATAACTAAAGGAAGATGCTCACTTTATAAAGATACGGCTTATATTTGACTCTTGTGAACACATAAAGACTGTTCCCTCTTGCTCTCCAATTTAGAATGGAGAAAATAACTGCATAATCTAAGATAATTTGGCCTTTTATATTAATACAGACAAATGAATTATAAATGTATGAGTAAAAATAAAACACCTAAAATAGGTAATGCAAAGAAAGAATAATTTATTGAATTCTGAGTTAGGTTTCTCTTTATATTCAAACAGTTAAGAGACTTTTTTTTGGATTAAAATAGGCAGACCTTTGTTACAGATAAAATGAAAAGTTTGATCCAATGGACATTATCATGAAATCTAAGAAGTATAACATTTAAATATACCTGTAAGAAATTCATGGTTTCTTTTATTTGTGATAATGAAAGCTTTCAAACTAAATAAAATAGATTATTTTTTTAAAAAAGTTTAGACTTAATGGATCTATATTCATATTTACAATTTTCAAATTGTCAATTCCTGACTCATTAGTATAATACACATACAGGCACACATGCATACATTACATAAACACTGATTTTTAAAAAGAAGTGGCATCCTAAAATAAAGACTTTATGTTTATAGCATTGATAACATTAAAACATGTACATCTTAAAAGCCTAACTGATTAATTGACAGAAAGGATTCTTATAACATTTCATAGTGGATAGTTCAAATATAGCTACTGCTGTTTTTATTGGTCCATAATATTTAATTTAACACTCAGTCACTTAGTTGTACACCTCCTCTTTAGGATGAAAAGTCACCTAAGTGGGTCAACTACATTATTTATCCCAGAAAAGGTAACTTTTTAGAGTTCATATCACAAAATGCAAGTGTCACAAACTTAGGTAACTACATAAAATATGATTTTTCTCAAAATATTACTCTAAAGAAAGTGGACACCAAATAAGCATACATCTGAATAAGCCTCATCAATGTTAAAGGTTGATGATATCAGCATGACTTAACTTCAATTTATTTTGCTTTAAAAAAATAATTGATGTATTTATAAATTATGCATTTTGTAAAAAAGAAAAAAAAAGAATTTCTTTTTTTTTTTTTTTTTTTTTTTTTTTTTTGAGACGGAGTCTCGCTCTGTTACCCAGGCTGGAGTGCAGTGGCCAGATCTCAGCTCACTGCAAGCTCCGCCTCCCGGGTTCACGCCATTCTCCTGCCTCCACCTCCCGAGTAGCTGGGGCTACAGGCGTCCGCCACCTCGGCCGGCTAGTTTTTTGTATTTTTTAGTAGAGACGGGGTTTCACCGTGTTAGCCAGGGTGGTCTCGATCTCCTGACCTCGTGATCCGCCCGTCTCGGCCTCCCAAAGTGCTGGGATTACAGGCTTGAGCCACCGCGCCCGGCCTACAAAAAAAAGAATTTCAAGTAATGGAAAGTACTGAGGGTAAAAAAAAACCTAAACTAAACTGAACAAACTTTAACAACTTTGAAAGAAGCCTATCCTGTTGGGATATCCTTTCCACCCCAACTTCAGCCCTGAAAATATTTTTTCTCCAATGGCAAATAGTACTCCTTTAATTGTTACTTAATCGTATTTTGTCAGGCATCAACAGATCTGTGGTGACAGGATATTCATTTGCAAATGTGTTAACTTTTCATGTACAATCTGGTAACATTTCCTTAACTTAAATGAACTCTTGTCCAATCTCTTATTTTACCAGAGCACTGCTAATTGAAGTAAATGGAAAAGCCTCCTAACTGGGCCTTCACATTTCTCAAACAGGTGCAAAGCAAAGCAAAAAAAAAAAAAAAAAAAAAAAAAGAGAGAGAGAGAGAGAGACTTATTGAGCTCCTTTACTTGCCATTGCTTAGTCAAACTTTTTAATATAACTATCTCATACACCCACACTAAACACTTGCATCAATACCTCACATTTTTGAAATGTTAAGCAACTTTCAAATGTTTGATTTATAACCCTTTTTTTTTATTTCCCTGCCCTTGACCCCAAATTATGATACTGACAACAAATTTTGTTTATGTTAAATGCTAACTATAAATCTCACCAGTTTTCTCAGTAGGTTAAGAAACGATTCCTCAGCCTGGGTTTTAAGGTGCGAAACCAGTTCCAGAGTGTAGTTTCCAGCCTCATTTCCCATTTTTCTTCTATGGAAACTATGGCTGTGTTTACTTTTTCTGTTAGTATAAGTCCACCTAGTAGCAGATAATAGGACAGGATAAGAGATGCAAGAGATTTATTGCAGGAAGGAGCATAAAAGTTTGTGAGAAGCTTTCAGGACATAACGGATGTCTGACACCTGTGTAAGGAAACAGGTTACGATGGAAGGCTGGGTAGGATGAGTTTTGGATTATAACAAAGTTCCAAGAAAGAGCTGCCTCAGGCCGAGCGCCGTGGCTCACACCTGTAATCCCAGCACTTTGGGAGGCTGAGGCGGGCAGATCACGAGGTCAGGAGATCGAGACCATCCTGGCTAACACGGTGAAACCCCGTCTCTACTAAAAATACCAAAAAAATAGCCAACACGGTGGCGGGCACCTGTAGTCCCAGCTACTCCGGAGGCTGACGCAGGAGAATGGCGTGAACCCGGGAGGCGTAGCTTGCAGTGAGCGGAGATGGTAAGACTGCACTCCAGCCTGGGTGACAGAGTGAGACTCCATTTAAAGAAAATGTGGCACATATGCACCATGGAATACTATGCAGCCATAAAAAAGGATGAGTTTGCGTCCTTCGTAGGGACATGGATGCAGCTGGAAACCATCATTCTCACCAAACTATTGCAAGAACAGAAAACCAAATACCGCATGTTCTCACTCATAGGTGGGAACTGAACAATGAGATCACTTGGACACAGGAAGGGGAACATCACACACTGGGTCCTATTGTGGGGAGGGGGGAGAGGGGAGAGACAGCATTAGGAGATATACCTAATGTAAATGACGAGTTAATGGGTTTAGCACACCAACATGGCACATGTATACATATGTAACAAACCTGTATGTTGTGCACATGTACCCTAGAACTTAAAGTATAATAATAAATAAATAAATATTTTTAAAAGAAAGAAAGAAAGAGCTGCCTCAGCTGATCCACAAGATAGCTCATTGCCTGGGGTCCTTTGTCAGGATGTTAAATCTGGAGAATGTTAAGTCTAGAGAATGTGCCCCCAAGTCAATGAATTCTTTCTTACTCCGTCTTATTTTCTAGCCCTTATGATTAGGCATTTTCTAAATGCAGACCCAAGGCTATTTTGCAGACCCTTGATGGTACATGCCAGCTAATTCTTGCAAAGTACATTGAGAAATGCTGTAGGATTCCACTGCATGTTCTGAGGGATCAGGGTATTGTGCAGAGCCAACATCCTCAGGGTCATGTCCCCATCCCATATTTCAAAATTCCAGATTTTTCAAACCAGGACCCTGAGTCTAGCATAACAGAACTGCCCTTGCCAAGCATTCTAAGGTCTCTGGATCTCATTGACTTTATTGGATCTTTGGTATACTACTTAACTATGCTTTTCTTCCATTCCAAGAGAAAAAGGCTTTTAGTAGGCTATCAAGAGTTCGGCTTTCACACTTATTAACTACTTGCTAGTGGCCCTCAGTTTCTTACCCTCTGCAAGGAATCAGTATCAATACAATTTAATATTAACTAGCCAACTTGATTATCTTTCAAATGCTTGAACCATTATACCTGCAAGGTAGATCATCACCCAGTGAAATCTTCAGCAATTGGGCCTTGTGTCAAGGACTCTTCATGATTCACCTTTCACTGAAAATGAGTGGTTAGTGGGCCATAGCCAAATTCCCATGTATCATGTCTTTTCCACATCACTCTCATCTCTCTACTACTTCATTAGTGGAGCCCACAGAAAACCAAATGCCAAAAAAGAACAGGACAGATGAGAGATTTGGGGAGGAAATAAGCAGCCAGAGTGTGAGGGTAGGCTTTAGATATGATATAAGTTTGTTAGCTCTGAGAGGAGAAAGAGAAGAAAGTAGATTGGGTAGGAAGAGTCTCAAACTGTAGCACAGCCCAATAAAGATTTGGTTAGGCTGATGAGGAGCCTTCTAGGGCCAAAATCCATGTTGGAGAAGTCCCATACATTGTCTTGCCATGGTCAGTATTGAATGGGAACAATCATTCAATAGAAAGTGCTTGAGGCCATCAGTCAGTGATGTTCCCTATAGCAGGAAATCTAAGCAGCACAGTTTGTTTTGTTTGTTTTGTTGTGTTTTGAGATGGAGTCTCACTCTGTTGCCCAGGCTGTAGTGCAGTGGCTTGATCCTGGCTCACCGCAGCCTCTACTTCCCACATTCAAACAATTTTCCCTGCCTCAGCCTCCCAAGTACCTGGGATTACAGGCACCCACCACCACACCCGGCTAATTTTTTTTTTTTTTTTTCCTGAGACGGAGTCTCGTTCTGTCGCCCTGGCTGGAGTGCAGTGGCGGTATCTAGGTTCACTGCAAGCTCCGCCTCTTGGGTTCATGCCATTCTCCTGCCTCAGCCTCCTGAGTAGTTGGAACTACAGGTGCCCGCCATCACATCCAGCTAAATTTTTTTTTGTATTTTTAGTAGAGATGGGGTTTTGCCATGTTGGGCCAGACTGGTCTTGAACTCTTGACCTTAGGTAATTCACCCACCTCAGTCTCCCAAAGTGCTGAGATTACAAGCACGAGCCACCATGCCTGGCCTGAGCAGCACATTCTATTGTACACCTCTGTGACCATTTCTTTAGCACATCGATGATATAGTGATTGAGAACATAGATTTGGGAGTCAAATTGTGTGAGTACAAATACTGCTGAGCTACACCCTAATCGTGAAATTTCAGATGAATTTACATATGTGATGTACTTTTTCATATTTAAATTGATAATAATAGTTACATTCACAGAACCATTTTGAGAGATTAAAAAGTCATTCATGGTAAAGCTGTCATTATGATTTTGTCCACAGTTCAGCTATTCAACAAAAAAAATGTAACTTGTTTCCTTTTTTCATAACTGAACTCATTGTTTTCATGTTGATCTTTAATCCTAGCTAGTGTTAGAAATGAAATCTTAGGTAATTCTGTCTTCCTCAGTTAGCACAGTGATTTTGAGCCCTATTGTTGAGGCTCAGAAAATGATACCCCAAAACATGGTGCTTTGGCATGCTGAGCTAAACAGGCAGCCTTAAGGTCTCTCTCTGACTTTTCCCAGGCCCCCTGTCTCTCTGATGCTCTTACTCTCCTGAAGCACCAGGAGAGACTTTCTCTGGAATTTCCTTATCTGACTAGGTAAGTAACTTTCCTAAAGAAATGGAATTGCATTAAGACACTTCTTCTCTAATAATCTCATCAAAACAAACAAACAAACAAGCCAGGAAACAGTAATCACTGGAGAGAAGATAACTAAAAGTCATCACTACACCCAGACAGATTTTCATCTATTCTTCTGGGAGCAGCTTCTTCAAGAGACGACCTAAGAAATTGTATCTGCATAAAAAGACCACCTTTGTTCCTGCGTAGTTCCACCTCTAGGTTTCCCTAACTTGTCAGTCTCATCCAGCTTCCCAAGTGTGTTATTTACAAAATAAAGTCTCTCTACATCTCTCCCAAATATAGAAATTTTGAAAGTCTCAACCATCTGGCCCCTCTTTAAATCCTGTACTTTGTGTGTGGCTCAGTGTTAGTCTGCTTTAAATACATTTTTTATGCCTTTTTCTCCTCTGAATCTGCCCATTGTCAACTTACTTTCAGCAAACCTCTAAAAGGTAGAAGGAAAGCATTACCTTGGCCCTTTCACTATCTAGAATCAGACTTCTGTGGTTCAAATACTAACTCTGCTATTTCTAATTAAGGGACTTTGGGCAAATTACTTCTTTGTGACCTGGTTTTGTCATCACAAAATGGTGAAACTGTAGTGATGATTCCTTCAAAATCTGGTTATTACTCAAATAAAATTTGGTAAGAATAATGCCCGGCCTTATTAAGTTCTTGATCAAGGCTAGATCTTACTATTCTTATTTTTAGGTTTAAATAGGACCCATCTTGGTTTAGGTATCTCAATCCTATCTAGGCATTTAATTATATCTTCCAAAGTTATGGTAGATTAGAATTAGGGGTTCTTTCCAGAAACCTATCAGTGTCTAAGCCCTAGCTTCCTCCTGCGTTATTTTTCATTTTACTTACTGGAATCCTTATTTAGTCTGTGTGGGGAGGTCTGGTTCTTTATTCCTTGTTTATGGAATAAACTTTATGCCTTTAATGGTTCAGGGCTTAGCTTCTTCCACTGCAAAATCCTTGTGTTTTGAGATTTGAAGGCTTTGGGTTTTGAAAATAAAGAGGGTTTTCTTTGCATATTGTGAGATCTCTCCCCTAATGTAATAGGGAGAATAGGAAAGGGGACAAAAAGTAAAATAAAATATATGCAGGAGACAAATCTTAGTTAATATCTCAAAGTATTATTCCTCTACAATGTTTCTATTTAGGCTCTTCTCTGTTCCTGAAGTTCCCTTTGGCACCAAGAGGTGTTCTAAGTTGCAATCCAGAAGCCTGCTTTTCTTGGAAGTACTCTTGAATCACTTCAATTCAAAGGGATTTTTTTCTTGAAACTGTATTATTGTGGTCCTTATCACACTCATTTAAAATAGCCCAGTATATACTCTATTTCTTCCACTAGAATATATAGTCCTAGTGGGCTGAGAATAAACCTTATTCATTTTTGGAATATTCTCTTCTGTGCCTAACATAGGACCTGACACATAGAAGTACTTAAAAACGTTTATCATACTAATGAAACAAATTACAGGAAACTGGCTATAGCAGAGGCTTACAGTTCCCTCTGAATCTCTGCCTACATTCTCTGGTATTCTGGAAAGGCCTTATCTATTACTGTGGATCACTGATATTGATGTAACTAGATACAACATATTAATCTTTATTTCAGTTTTAGAAATAATAAGCAGCCTATGTGCCAGCCATTTTGCCAGACTCCAGAGAGGCAAAATTTAATAAAGCCTTGCCATCAAAACTAGAGATTTTTTTAAATGAGCAATTTAAATGATGTATATGTCTAGCACAGAGCCTGACATATGATACTTGTGATAACTTTGTTGGAGAAGGAATGAATACAGAACTCTGATGGAGTTATGTGGGGAAGCCTAGAGCCTTTTGTTTGTTCCATGGAAGTCTTGAAGCAGGTTGTAACTAAGGTGAGTCTTGGAGGATGGATAGAAGTTGGGAAAGGAAAGAAAAAGTAGAAGGGCAGGCTTGGCAGCATAAGCAAGAACAGAATGGTACCAAACAACACAATCACGCATTTTATGTAAAAAAAAAAAATCAGACTTGTTTATATGTTAGCCAAAATACATTTTCTTTGCAACGTAGCCTCATGGTTTACAGTGCAAGCTCTAAAACCAGACGCCATAGGTTCATACCTCAGTTCGACCGCTAACTTACTCTACAATCTTAATTAAGTATTTTAACCTCTCTGTGTCTAGGCACTTCATCTGCAAAGTTGGAAAGAATGTCAACTTCTTAAAGCTATTTTGAAGTTCAAACAAGACAATGCATTTAAAATAGTCAAAATATGTCTAACAAAAAGTGCTCAGTTAATTTTAGCTTATGAAGATAAATATTGTGTGTGTGTGTGTGTTTCAGAAGATGTATTTTCCATTTAACATCATTGAAATTCTCATTTTCCATCTGGAGATTCTCAGGAGGGAGATAGTAAGAAGGAAAACTGAGTAGAATCACTTGGGGTTCTTTAAAAACCACGCATCCATTTGGCTCTCTTCCTGTACACCTCAAATTCAGAAGTAATGTCACTGCTATAGTGAGTCATTGTTAGTGAAAGAGAGTGTAGTGTGTCATTTATGCAGGGGCATTGGCATAGAAGATGGCTTTGAATTAATTTTATGGATATTCTAGATACAGAATATATACAATTCAGTTCTAGATTAAAATAGCTCAAATATTTGACCTCAGGTTTCTTCATATTTTAAAAGTTTTGTTGCAAGAACTATGAAAATCACCAAGGAGGCATATCTAGTGCCCTGAGCACACTGTGGCTTCAATGATTTCTACTTAAGTACTCCAGAGTTAATTCATTCCTTTGCTTTTTTTCTGATTAAACAAGGGTATTTCTTAAACATTTCTCTGCAATTACTCTAGAGAAAATAGAAATAAATAAATAGAAATAAAGAATACAATGATTTGACTCAAAAATCATACTTTTTAGAGTTAAGGCAAAGACATTCCACAGCGATAAGTATTATTTTAAGCAATAATAAATTTTGGCCTAACTCATCTTTTTTGTTGGAGGTAGTTGGGAAGTGGTGTGGTATATGGTATACAAGTGTGGAATGTGTTACAATTTTTTTCTCAGCTCAAACCCATTAATTCAATATTCAAAACCTGTTCATTTTTCATCTAGGTACATTAGTTGTATTTACAAAGACTTTCATCTAGTTAAAAATGATTAATCACTAAGATTTTATTTCCACATGCTTGATTTCTAACTTATACCAAAATTTTGATCAAAACAAGTCTCATCTATTTAGTCAAAAAATTTTAATATTCATTAAGCACCCACTATGTGTCTAACACTTTAAAGTAACTTTGTAAAGTAGAATGACTCTTGAAACTATTAATATGATTTAGATAATACAAATATGATATGCTCCTCTATATTTTATTTTTCAAACCATATAACTCAAGAAAAATATGATTGAAAAAACTGAGATAACTGGATATTATGATGATGTAGTTTAACTGATATGTAGTTAATTCATAAACAATATCGTTTATTTATCTTTCCCTGTAATTACAATACAATGTAACGACACAACAATACAATTTAGATATGGCATCTTGATGTGCTAAAAATTGCCATCTTTAAGCTACTTTTTCAGTCACTCCCCTTAGATTATAAATAATTGTATATAATAGTGATATGTGTATGTGTGTGTGTGTGTGTGTGTGTATATATATATTTTTTTTCTTTTTTCTTTCAAGACATAGTTTCACTCTTGTTGCCCAGCCTGGAGTGCAATGGCACAATCTCAGCTCACTGCAACCAGATTCTCCTGCCTCAGCCTCCCGAGTAGCTGGGATTAGAGGTGTGCACCACCATGCCCACCTAATTTTTGCATTTTGGGTAGAGACTGGGTTTCACCATGTTGGCCAGGCTGGTCTTGAACTCCTGACCTCAGGTGATCCACCTGCCTTGGCCTCCCAAAGTGCTGAGCCATCACACCCTGCCAATGATATCCTAAATTTGCACAATATTTTACAATCCTCAAAACGTAAAATTTTTCGAAAGTTTCCTTTCAACCTCATGTAAATCAAATAAAAATAGGCTCCATCAGAAATAGTAATAATTCAGGATTTGAACAATTAATGTGTGCCAGGCACTGTGTTAATATGCATTAACTATGTATGATTTAAAGTGTCTTAACTCTTCTAATCATCATAAGAAACCTGTGAAGGAAGAACAAGCACCATGTCCATTTTACAAAAGAAGAAACTAAGACTAAAACACAATTAATGTATCTGCTATGTGGTAGAGCAAGAATTGACATAAATGTATGTCTGATATCGACGCCTACATTCTTGAGCACTGTGTTACACTGCTTCACATAATTTTTCCTTTCTAACTTCCATGAAGTCATGTATTTTTTCATAGACAATACCTGGCTGGGATATTTTAACACCTAATGATTAGAAGCTTAATCGACAATTTGATTTATTTGAGTATAGTTTCATATACCCAGAATGTTAAAATGATAATCAGTTTAGCAAAGAATTAATTTGTACATGTACAGTTAATGAGAGAGATCTCTAACTAATTGTTAGGAATTCATTAGTCTGGATTTGAATAGTGTGGGTCCCCAACCATTTCTTCTCTTCTTTTGGCCTTATTTTGTTGTTTTCCTGAAGAGCCTTCATTGTCCTTGCAGATCCTGCTGGGTGAGCCGGCTGTCATTTCCTGGACAATCTTTCCAAGCTGGCAGACATGCTATTCCAAGGCTCTCACAGTTGTTATGAGTTTTGTGGGCGATTTACAGATTCCTTCTGCAGATATCTCATTTTCCTCCTGATACTACTGACTGCTTTCCTTGCAGTAAATCCTTATTATCTCACTTTATTTCTCCATTTTCTCCTTCCTTTCTAGTCATGCTGCTGCTGCTTTTCTCTACCTGTCACTAAAACTCACTTCTCTTTATCCCTGTGCTGTTGGTATTCTTATTTAGACATCACTTTTGTTATGTCTACTTGTTTATTTGTGTTTGCATGCAGGCCTTCCTAATTTTTTTTCCAGCTGTCCTCCATAAACATCACCTTTTTGTTAGAAAAGACCACCTTCTGGGTAGCACCACCAGGAATACACTTCTCCCCCAGGAAATATGACAAAACCTTTTTCTCCAGTGCTTCCTGTTCTTTCCCTTTAAAGCATTTCTCTGCTGAAGCAGCTAAGTGGCTGCACAACGTAATCCTGTATAAAGCTGGCAGAAATGCTATTTCAGAGCATTTGTGGTTAACTCTTTATTGTCCATTTTTGTACAAGTTTCAAAGGCACATGAGTAATAATTCAATGAACTTCCATTCAACATATACCTTTTAAGCAATTAGGATCTGTCAGTTCTTTTAAATTCTGTACTATGTATTTTTTGTTGTTCCAGTGTGCTCTGGACTCCCCGAAAGCTAACTGTATGGACTACATTAATAGCCTGCATGCATTTCCCTCCGGCTTCTGGACTGTGTTCAGAATATGGGAAATATTGGCATGGAGGGAGGACACTGAAGCAGGAGTATTTATCGCCCTAGTTACTTTCTCTACAGGGTTTACATCAGGTTGGTAGCATCCCTGTAGAAAAGGCCATACAGCTCTGGGGCCCCAGGAAGCCCTCTCCGTGTAATTATCTTCTCTGTGTTCTGTACTTACTCTCTCCCCTTACCTTCAGTATGGCTTCCCTCTATGTTAGCTTCCCGATTCTGTCTTATTCCTTATTAGTTTCCCAAATTCCTGCTCACACTCTTTGGGAAAAGTCTCATTACTGAATACTTCTCAAATTACAGACTTTGATTGTGGCATCTGTCTCCTGAACTGACTATGCAGACTGGGTACACCATGAGGAATTAGACACAGTTGTTACCTTTAAGGAACTTGAATGGCAGAAATGGAGTCAACTATGTAAACAGAAATGAATTGGAAATTATAGGAAGAGGTCACACAAAAGGCGATTGGTTCTATATAGGGAGAGGGCATCAGAGAGGACTTCTTGGAGTAATGCTTAAGTGATTCCAGGAAAGATGAACTGGTCATCAGTGGGTTGATAAAATAACTGAGCTGAGCATAAGGTGGAAGGGCCATTCTGGCATGAAAGACTAGAACTGATGAAGCAAGAAAGCATGAGACAATATCACATGTGTAGACAACTGCAAACTCATGATATCCAGAGCTTACAGTGGAGGAAGAAGCATATGAGTCCAAATATATTTGCAGATATTGGGGAGTCTATATATCAAACTAAAGAATTTTGATCTTACTCTGTTTGCCATGGGGATGCCAGAAGATTGTACCCTTGTCTTTAGACAAATTACTTTGGTGACAGTGAGACTCATTTGAAGGAAAACAAGATTGAAACTCTTGTTCAAAGATCTTGAACAAAGACATGGGGAAGAGGTAAAGATGCTGACTAAATCAATGATGTTTTAAAGGGATGTTGAGAAGGTAGACCTGATAAAACCTGCCCACATACTGGAAATGGAGGTGAAAGAGAAAGAGAGCCCTAAGGCGATCCCCAGGTTACTGAAGGACACATTTTGAGGTAAAATGAGAAAAGACAGTTCACTTTGGGTTTGAACTTTTTGCGGGACATTTACAAGTAGAAACAAGTTCAGAAAAAAACCCTGAACCAATGACATAGATTTGAGCACCAGCGTAAAGGATAGGTAGCTGCTGCTATGGAAATGGTTGAGATTGCTTAGGAAGGGTGTTTCACTTAATAATGACAAAGACAGTACAAGCAAAACTGAAGAAATTATTAAAAATAAAGTTATTTAATATACAGAGTATGCTAGGCATTTCAACAGTCACTTTCTTACATAAATTATTAGATCTTTACAATATCCCTAGGTTGCAGGTATCTTACATTCCTAATTTCACAGTTGAAGAAAGTCTGGCTTACAGAGTTAAGCTAAGGTTACAACACTAAAAACTAGTGAAACTGAGACCAGAATTTAAACCTTTTAACTTTTCCAGTACATCATGCTGCTTTCTTATTGTTTTATTTTAGCAGTCTTTATGAACATAGAACAAGGAAAAAGGAAAAATGAAGATAAAGAACTCTTGGGATCTACAAACAAATGGCTCCAGTGATAGAAGTGCCTGTCTATTGTCTATAATGTACCACTGTTTAAAATATCTTTTTGAGGAATACAGCCTTATTTATTTTACATACTTGGAAATTGTGTTCAAATTCCATTTATTTAATTTTGTACGCTTTCATTTCTTAACCTAAACTTATTTTATCATTTTTCTACTCATACTAGCAGTACAGCATTTTTTCACTAACATTTAATTATCTCACATATGTAGCACACTATAGACGAGCTAAAGGAACCAAAGCTCTAAAGACTGTCATATCCTTCTTTCAGAACTGCCACAAGTTTCACGTATAGTTCAGTATTACTTAGTGGTATAGATCTTGAAACCAAGTTGGAAAGAGAAAAGGGCATTCGTACCAGATTCCTGCTTTCCACAACTGTAGTAGTTTCCTGAATTGTAATCTAAGGCTATGAATTGGAAATGCCTTCGGAAGGAAAATGCACAGATAAGAATCTTTAGATTAATGTTAATTCTATGCATTATGCAACGTGACCCATAAGCTGGAATATTCTTATTAATAGATGATGTCAATATTTAATAATTTATGGCTAACTTTCACAGGAATCATCAGATAGATTCATGATTTACTAAAGAAAAAGGGTGGGTCAGAAAAGTCTTATACACACCCTATACCAACTGCAGAGTAACTTCCTGAAACCTTAACATTAGCTTTAAAGAAATAGATTGAATAAAAGTGGACCTATCACATAAGCCTGCTTCATTGTTCAGATAAGAAGAAATGAATCACACAGAATGCCTCCATAATCAAATTAGATGCAGATTTGTCAGATTTGGTGAGAAGATAATAAGAAAGCTCTTTCCTGATTGCTTCTGTTTTTTTAGTGTAATAGAAAACAGAGTCATAATCTGAGCTGGGAGTGGTTGGAAGAAAAAAGAGGACAGGAAATATAGATGAGTAGAAGTTTAAGAGAACAGAAATGGGAGATGACTAGGGAAGCATAGTAGGCTAATCAGGCAGGGGTGAGGGTTCACTTGAAGTTTGTGGTCACTGATTAAAAGTAAAACCTGTCAACATGGCTATGGATTTTTCTCCATTCATGTTCAGCAACAAAGGTGTAAACTAATGTAAATAGTGGATTAGATTTAAGTGGAAAGAACTGTGGAGAGATAGAAGGGGCAAGGGGGCTATTTTATGTAATGTAATTATTAAAATGATATAAAATAGAATTTAAGCTAGTTAAAGGGAAAGAGAATGTGAGGAGATCATGGACAATAAAAATGGGGATAGTTAATCCAGCAAATTGGTGGTGAATTCAAAGAATTACTGAAAGAGGGAGGCCCTAGGGAATTAGATAGATTAGGAAAAAAAATTATTTTAAATTTTAAAACTACCAAACAAGAAATTATACCAGGAAGAAGTAGAAGAATAGCAAATATTCTTCATATTAAAAGTTTATCTGAAGATATAGTAACAAAAGCATATGAACACAGACCTAAGGGATAGTTTCTCCTCTTGCTAGACCAGCTAGTAAACTAAAGTACACATTTGCACAATATTCTCTCAATTATCTGCTGAAAAAAGTTAGTTTGTTTCCTACATATAAATGCATGTACATTTTACAGATTTTAATTGATTTGTACCTGGTAAATCTATCACATAAAGAAGCACTAAGGCATGAAAGCATCTATTTAAATTGCTCTCATTTTTTGGAGAATGCTAGGTAAGAAGTTATTTTACCTATGGACCTCATCAATATGACTGTCTTCATAATTTCTTGCAAGATTGCCCTATATTTTACTTATATTCCTAGGAAAAGGAGAATTCTGAGAATGCTGGTAGTATGAACTCTCAGGAAATTTACTAAGTCAGATTTTTTATTATTATTATATTTTAAGTTCTAAAGTTCTAAGTCAAAATTTTTTTAAAAGGCTCTGATAAATTTTGCGAAAATAATTAAGACAGTTTATACCAATTAAACTGCTAGCAGTTTGTGTCTCTTCAATACATCCTCATCTCAATAATGACTTTTATTACTGAATTATTCACTAATTTTATAAAGATAATATTTTGTAGTTATTTTAATTGTCATTTGCCTGATTACTTGTATTATTAAAGTCTTTCCCATAATATTAGTATTTTAGTTTTTAGTTTGTTAGATAACTATTCATATAGTTACTCTTTTTTCCTTAACAGTTTTTAAAATTAACAATACTTTACATAAGCATAGAATTCTACAGTTGCTCTTTTGTTGTTGTTGTTGTTATAATTTTCACAATCAGGTAACCTATGTAGAAACTTTCAGTAAACTATAAAAAGTACCTTCTCTGAGCAGATGCAACCTTAGGGCTCAATAAGCCAAAGGAAACTTTAGAAAGAAAAATGTCATAGCTTCTCCTAATAGATGGCCCCAACTCCGGGACTTAAAATTTGGTCATTGAAGCACAGACTGAGCTTTAAGCCTGCTTTTTTTCTTGTATGAGTGCCTTTGTACAACACAAAAGCTACCTATTTGTTTATGGTCACCTTGCTTGAAGAATCCTGAGGATTAAAAATTTTTGGTGTTTTATAACGCAAATTCGGAGAAGTATCTCGCTGTGACCAAACAGCTAGTAAGAAAGCTAAACATCAGTAAAGATCTTCCAACCCAAAGTCCCGTGATTTTTCTGTGAAGTTTACCACCTCCAATTATGGTTCATCAGATTGGGTCAAGCCTGTTACAAACAATCCACGATTTAATCAGCTGCACAGTTATGATACAAAAATAACAATAAGACCTTTACATTTCTTATTAAGATAGACTTTGCACTTTACCAATTTTGTTTTGCACAACAATTAGTTTGAGTAATAATCTTGTGGCCTACAATAATATTTGCCTATAACTGTCAAGTGTAAAACTTCTCAAAGAAGTGGAATATACCCAGAAGGCTGTAGTGCTCTCTCTCTCTTTTGTAATTGACAGATAAAATTGTATGTATTTGTTGTGTATAACATGATGTTTTGAAGTATACATACATTATGAAATGACTAAATCTAACTAATTAACATAGTTATTATTTTTGTGGCAAGAACATTTGTATCTTTTCTCTTAGCATATTTCAAGAAATATTACATTGTTACTAGCTATAGTCATAATGTTGTACAATAGATTTTTTTTTGACTTCTCTTATCAAACTGACATTTTGTATTCTTTGGTCAACATCTCCCCAGTCTCCATCCCCCCAACCACCTCAGTCCCTGTTAACCACCTTTCTACTCTCTAATTCTATGGAGATCAACTTTATAAGAATCCACCTGAGTGATATCATGTGGCATTTGTCTTTCTGCTCCTAGATTATTTTACTTAGTGTCTTCCAAGACCATCTATCTTGTCACAAATAACAGAATTTCCTTCTTTTTATGGCTGCCTAGTAATCTATCTATGTATCTATGTATCTATGTATCTATGTATCTATCTATCTATCTATCTATCTATCTATCTATCTAATATCACATTTTCCATATTCATCCATTGGTTGATGGACACTTACATTGATTCCACATCTTGGCGATTGTGGTATAGCCACATCATGCTGCAGTAAACAAGGGAATGCACATATCTCTTTGACATATTGATTTCATTTTCCTTGGACTCGTACCCAGTAGAGGGATTCTTCGATCATATGGTAATTATATAGAGATTTTTTTTAAGTAATCTCCATACTGTTTACTATAATGACTAGATGTATTTATATTCCCACCAATAGTTTGCAAGGGTTTCCCTTTTTCCAGATCCTTACCAAAGCCTGTTATCTTTTATTTTTTTTATAATAACCGATGTGAAGTGATATCTCATTGTGGTTTTAATTTATTTGCATTTTCCTGATCATTAGTGATGGTGAACATTTTTTCATATACCTGTTGGCAATTTGTATGGCTTCTTTTGAGGATTGTCAATTCAAGTTCATTGCTTTTTTTTCTTCTTCTTCTTCTTTCTTTTTAGATGGGGTGTTTCTCTCTGTTGCCCCAGGTGGAGTGCAGTGGCACAATCTCCACTCACTGCAACCTCCATATCTGAGCCTCAAGCGATCCTCCCACTTCAGCCTCCCAAGTAGCTGGGATTACGCCTGGCTATTTTTGTATTTTTTTTTTTTTTTCTGTAGAGAGGGTTTCACCATGTTGCCCAGGCTGGTCTCTAACTCCTGAACTCAGGCAATCCTCCTGCCTCAACCTCCCAAAGTCCTGGGATTATAGGGGTGAGCCACTATGCCTGGCTCTTGCCTGTTTTTAAATCAAGTTATTTATTTTCTTGCTACTGAGTTGTTTGAATTTCTTATGTATCTTGGATATTTACTCCAAAGATGTATATTTTGCAATGGTCTATCTTTTTACTAGGGTTTCAGTCTATTTCTTAACAGCTTGTAAACATATTAAGATATAATATTAATGTTTTTAGGCTTTTGGCAAATGTCTTCCCATTTTTTTAAATTTGATTTTACATTTTTTGAACCTGATTTTAGTTTACGCACCATTAGTCAAATGTTATAACAATTGTGCATATAATTATTCCTATTTTTGCATACGAGAAAGTAGAGATTCAGACAGGTTAAATAACCTGCAGTGGGTCTCACAAAGCAAAGATTTTGATGCTTATCTTTTAGGCCCACACAAAGTTTGGTGATAAGAAAATTTTAATATGATATATGTAAGAAGGGGATAAAGTGAAAGCATAATAAAGAAAGGCCAAGTTTGGGAAGCATAAGAACAATTACAGAAGGAGTTAAAGAAAATGAATCTATAGAACAAAGAACAGTGATGAGTTGACAATTACTCCAAGATTTCCTGTGTGGCTGGCTGCTGATATAGTGGCATTACCTAGTGTGACAAAGAAACCAGGCACAGAGTTCTGTCACTGTGAGATGATAAGCTGAATTGTCTTCTCCACATTTCATTTCTGTTAGTGACAGTACATACAGTTTGAAATGCCGTGTACAGAAAACTCTTGCCAAGTTGGATGGAGAGGCCAAGTTCACAGTTAGACAAGTAGATTTGGACAGGTTTTCTGTACACAGATGGAACCAAATGACATGCCCAGTGTTTGGTGTATGGCAAGAAGAGCAGGGCATCTATTAACTTCCAGAGAAAGCTGTATGGGAGCAATTTAAGAAGGAAGAGGAAAATCAGGGAAGGTATAGATCTTTGACTATAACAAAATATACAGGTTCCTATAGAACCTTTCATTCCATAAAATACAGAAAAATAACAGGGTATATATGAGAATAGATCTGGGACCGACCACATGAAATTTTCATATTTTCATGAAACATTGAAAATTTATAATTGATGGACTAACACAAATCAATAATAATCTCAATGAAACTATGAACAGTTTTAAAAATGTGTTAAGCTCCTTATTCATAAAGGGCTACAGGAGTAAATACAGGATATTTTCTCACAAAAAATCAGTAATGGAAGGTTTATGGAAGGATTTCAACAAAAAGTTGAGACTGCTGAGTTATAGAGATAAAGAGAAAATGTATACCCAGTAGGCAGACTCCTGCAATACTGGTTTCATGATGGAGCACGTGGCCAGACTAAGCTAAGAGCTGGAGCATGGGGTGAATGAGCAGCGTGCGTAGTACTATACCACTCTGTCGCTTGCAAGCTGGACTCAACTGTGTGAGAATTTAGAGGAATAATATAGTAAAATGCTAGGGGAAAAACTGTATGAACCAATGCAACTTCCATGTTATACTCACATGACTTCCTTATTTATACATCATGATTGAGGTAATTTGCTCCTTGAACTAGAGTAAACTTTATTTCAGAATTCAACATCAGAGAATGTTCACTTTCTAATCCAAATTAGTCTTCCTACCCTGATACTCTTTTATATGCTCTCTAATTTTTCTTGTTGGCATTTATAACAATTTTCATCTTTTTCCCACTCACACTAATTTGTATGAAGGCAGAAACTTTGTTTTGTTCACCACTATATCTAATTTATCTGTCATAGTGGCTGGCATGTAATAGGTATCAATAAATATTTGTGAATTGAATACATACAAGGAGTTTATTGATTCAAAGATATTATAGGCAGTTTATTGATGATTTATTGATTTAAATATAAATGCTTCCTATGTACCAGTTCCTGTGTAAGCTGCTAAATATACAACAGTGATCATGTCATAGGCTCACTTTTTAAGAAGCTTGCTAGATTTAGTGGGATAGACAGATCAATAGGAAAGTATAATACTGTGAGTGTGATAAATGCTTAAATAAGGTAGGTCCAAGATGTTTTAAATCACATAAAAGGATGACAGGTATGGCTTTAGGGAAGGGTTAGGCTGGTAAAGAATAATTTGCAGAAGTGAGCTTTAATCCAAAATCTAGCAGATGATCAGGAGTGAGAAAAATAAAAGCAACATAAAGGTCAGAGGATTTTAAACAGTCAACATCATGTGCCAAACCTGGAACTGAGTGAATACCTGAAACATTTTGGAAAAGTAGGTGGCTCAGGTAAGGATCATGTACAAACTAAGAGGATGTCAATTTCTGTTGAAGATAAATCATAAATTTTATTCCACTGCGGGGGTCCTGGTGAGGCAGCTTCCCATATAATAATTCAGGGATCTAGCCTTCCTTTGTCTTATATCTCTCTCCTTTTCTGGGTCCTTAAAGGCCTCCCTATTTAACTGGCAGATAGAAAAAGATACTATGGGAAAGACATACCCATTTCTCAACCATTCTGATGTATAAGTGACACGTATCATTCCTGCTTACATCCTACAGGTCAGAATTTTGTCATATGAACACTCAAAATGGTAAGAAATGCTGGGAAATGAAGTCTTGCTAAGTGAACAGTTGAAAAATAAATGGATTTTAACAAACATTTAGTAGGCTAAGCTACACATACATAGAATTAGTAGAATTAAAAATGATAAGGTTGGAGGGTCAAACTATGACTAATTTATGAAGGACAGTTTACTCTAAGTTTAAACTTAACCCTGAAGAAAATAGTATCAGAGTACTGCTATTGAGTTGAGATGAGGCAATATCATATTTGGACGTTCAGTAGACAACTTTGCATGTACATGCTAAAATTAGATTGAATAGAGACAAGCTTAGAGCTGGGGGAATAATTCAGACTCTAGACAGTGGTGCTCTAGATGTAGACAGTGGTAGAGCAATCAGTTTCAGAATTGACAAAGAGGCATTATACATAAGACTTTTCTAGGTGTGTGGGGACAATGGGGAAGAGGAGTTACTAGTTTCCAGTTTGAGTCAATTGGACAGACAATGATGATGGTATTTGTTGAGACAGGGAACAAATAGAGGTAGACTGAGGGGTTAAGTTATAGGTAATGCATTTAAGGATCGTTAAACTTTTTGATGGTTGTAGTAGTTTGCATTCCTCAATTTCTAGTCCTTGTGTTGAGTGCAATAAAGAGCTCAGTAAATTCATATTCATTACTAATCCAGGTGGAGTAATTCACTTATTCCTACTTGATTGGTTATTTAGAATAAAAATTTTGATGGAGTGAAAAGGAAAACTGTATTAGAGAGTATGTAGAAAAGGTTTACCAAAGAGAAGTTAAATACATATGATAGAGAATTTTGGCTAAAACTTACCACTTTCATTTTATAGTTTTTTTTAATATCCAATATTTTAATACAGCTCATAATCATAGAAATGGAGCTTAGAAATATCTGTTATAGCTTTTTGGAGACCAGTTTGGATTCTTCCCTATAATATGTTTCATGCTTATATTAAGCACTGAATATACTATTCTCACAGATCTCTCGGAAAATTATTTCTTGATATTGAGTTCAACTAATGAAACAAAAAGTCTCTATAAACTAGATCAATCACAAGTGAAAACATGTCTTCTTCTGAGAAATGTCTCTTCATGTCCTTTGCCACTTTTTAATGGGGTTGTTTGCTTTTTTTCTTGCAAACTTGTTTAAGTTCCTTGTAGATTCTGGATACTAGACCTTTGTCAGATAGATAGATTGCAAACATTTTCTCCCATTCTGTAGGTTGTCTGTTCAATCTGATGATGCAGCCATAAAAAGAAACAAGATCATATCCTTTCCAGGGACATGAATGGAGCTGGAAGCCATTATCCTCAGCAAACTAACACAGAAACAGAAAACTAAACACTGCATGTACTCACTTATAAGTGGGAGCTGAACAATGAGAACACATGGACACAGGGAGAGGAACAACTCACACTGGGGCCTGTCAGAGGATGGAAGGAGGGAGAGTATCAGGATAAATAGCTAATGTATGTGGAGCTTAATACCTAGGTGATGGGTTGATAGGTGCAGCAAACCACTATGGCACACATTTATTTATGTAATAAACCTTCATGTCCTGCACATATATCCAATAACTTAAAATAAAATAAAATAAAAATGTCTATCAAGGTTAGGTTCACCCAACAGAAGTCATCTTGAAGACTGAACAGATATCTGGTAAATTCATGTGGGTAAATAGCCAATTTGGATAATGTTTACTTGCTGCTACCAATCTCATTTTATTTGGTACAAAGCTAGTCCAGAGTAGCTAGTTAATTAAACTTATTTTTTGACTGAATCATCCTGGTTAATGATACATATACTAAAGATCATTCCTAGAGAACTGATCCACTTTCTGTTTAACTTTGTCTGCCATACATTTGTGTGAAGACTCATGGGCTCATTGACAGAGGTAAGAGAAAAAGAAATGATTAGAAATCTTGGTTAATAAACTCAATTGCATTAGTTGTCCATGGGTATTTGGTGAATCATTTGGCACTCGGCAACTTGCTTCC
This sequence comes from Macaca mulatta, assembly GCF_049350105.2. NCBI lineage: Eukaryota > Metazoa > Chordata > Mammalia > Primates > Cercopithecidae > Macaca > Macaca mulatta. The sequence continues at coordinate 113,850,706 of NC_133410.1, read as the reverse complement.
AGGTCTCATATTGGTTTACTTTCCTTCTCTTTAGCTCACACAGCTCTTTGTGAAGTTAATAAGGTAGTGTGTATGAAGCTCTCTGAACCAAAATGGGAAAGGGATTATCTAGCTACAAGGAGATATGATAGAGGGGCTGAGCATGATAAATGAGAGTTTGCTGTAAGGATCCTGACTGGATTCATCTTAATATTTTAACCAATATCAAACTCATTATTTTTATAGAATAAAAAATATAGGAGTAATGGGTTGTTCCACACTTTGTAAGCAACTCATTTCCTCCAGGATGTGTTTTAGAGGCAGACTGGAAAGATGATAAAAAATAAGAATTTTTTTCCTCCTTTTAAGAAAGAGAGCTGGACCATTTTCAGTCCTCGTTTGCAGCATAGATGCTGTTGTCTTGTTCATCCAGTAAAAATGGTGAAGCCCAAGCTGCAAAGCTAAATCATGGTTTTGTTTGGTGATAATTGTGATTGGATTCGTACCACTCACATCAAATCCTATATCCTGTTTTTGTGACTAAAGGCACTAAAGTTCCTATCACTCTACCCCACTTACCTGATTATATTAATATTTATGTACAGCTTTATTTGATGAGGGTTTATTTTTATATAACATTAAAAGAAGAGCTGATTACATCATCATTTGCAAGACCAGATATCATTTGTGTGACTTACAGATGAAAAGAATAGTGTAATTGTTTTTCTCTGCTATATTTTTAGCACATGGGAAAAAAATCTGAAATTGCACAATAACTTAGAGGCAAAGGGGAAAGGGCAGAAGAAGAGTTTATGTCCATTTCAAATGGCCTTATATTTGACAGTGATCCTCAGGAGATTTGTGTCAGAAATTTCAACTGCATATGCTCTATAGAAGTTCAACATTCAGCAATGGGAACATGTTTTACAGTAATTTTTTAAGCTCTCCTGAGCTACACTCACTGACCCGAGTGCGTTGCGGAAATGAATCATAATACACGGATTCTGCATATATTTCATCATTTTAAACAAATATTTAATAATTACACATTATGTGTAGAGGCTGGCATAGGCTGAGGAGATATATTTTCTCCCTGTCTTCACATGAATTATAGTCCAGTTGGTGAAGCAAATTGTTGAAATAACATTAAAAGTTAAATGAAAATACAAATTACTATATTTTAAAGACTGAATTATATGGTTTGGCTGTGTCTTCACCGAAATCTCATCTTGAATTTAGTCCCTACAATCCCCACATGTTGTGGGACGGACCTGGTGGGAGGTAATTTAATCACGGGGGTGGTTACCTTCATACTGTTCTCATGATAGTGAGTGAGTTCTTATGAGATCTGATTGTTTTATAAGCGGCTTTCCTCCCTTTGGCTTCACACTTATCCATCCTGCTGTCCTGTGAAGAAGGATGTGTTTGCTTCCCCTTCTACCAGGATTGTAAGTTTCCTGAGACTTCCCCAGCCCTGCAGAACTGTGAGTCAGTTAAACCTCTTTCCTTTTTAAATTACCCAGTCTTGGTTATGTCTTTATTAGCAGCATGAGAACAGACTAATACACTGAATCTGTGTCAATGTATCGCAAATAACTATCTTCTGTTCCATTCTGAGTGATAAGTAATGGCTGGTTTATATTGAGAAGGATCATGAAAGTAAATTTGGGTTCAGTAAGTAAATACCTTAATTAGCTTTTGATATCTGCCAATGGTGAGGCAGAGCTAGATAGAGACCTATCTATAATATTTTACCATGTCTGAAAATTAATTTATTTTATTAAATCAACAAATACTGAGCACTACATTTTATCATTTTATAATAGGTGCTTGTGAGTAAAACATACACCATAATTACTTTCATGAATTTGCCATCCTTTATTATATTTTGGATGTTTTTATTTAAAAATTTGACCTGCATTTGAATGTTGGTAAATGGTGCTCTCAAATCCAATTTAACATTTTTCAACATCCCTTGCCCTGAATACATACACACACAGAGAAAGAGAGAGAGGATGGAAATACTACAAAGGCAACTGGAGTAGATATAGGCATGGATATCCAGAATTGTTTCTGGAGTAGAATAAGGAACACTGAAGTTCAACATTCAGCAAGGGGAACATGTTTTAAAGTAATTTTTAATTTTATATGGTTTGGCTTTGATAAAGAAATTTGATAAAGGAAATGACTTGATTGAAGGTGAAAAGGCAGAAAAATGTGAATAATGTACAGAGACCAATGAATTGAAGCCAAGAATTTATCTAAATAAATCTTGAAAGATATGATTGGAATATTAGTTATATTCTTGACATTAGAAGTCCTTGAATTCTAGGCCAACTAGTTATTTATTGCTTATCTTGTGCACTGTGAAGAAATATTGAAATTATTTGAGCAAAAGAGTGATGTGGGCAAAGCCAGATTCTTTATCTTATCAGATCTTATAAAGGGAGTTGGAGTATCCTAAATGCTACAGATAAATATAATTTATTAACTGCTTATTATGAGACTTTGCATTTCAATGCTTTTGTCACATGCAGTTGTTAAATTTTAGTAAACTAATTATTGCCTGGATATACATACATCTCTGTTGTAATGAACTATATTAAAAAATTAAGATTCACTATAGTGAAATATTGTTATTGCTATGAACCTTTTGATATCTGTTATAATTTAAGATTCTTTTTCAAATGTACTATTTTTAATTTTTTGTGGGTATAGAAATGTTCTAATGTTTCTTGAAACCCTAGGATTGTGTATAGGTGCTTCATTCAGGAAAACTCCTAATATTCAGTTAGAATTTTATGACTCTTGACTGAAAGTGTCCATTGGAATCACTATATAAGAGTGTTTTCATTTATTGTAACAGCTTTTTTTATTCTCAATAAATTCAATAACTTGTAACTTGTATTAAATACCTTTGAACTTATAACTTAAGTATCTCCTTTTGTCACTTAAGATATATTAGTGCTTCTTATTAAAATTTCATTTGAAAAAATATGGATTTTGTTGTTAAAAATATTTGGAAATCACTGGAGTTAAACATGTAATTCTAGACAGAGTTACTAGTCCTTTCTCTTTTACGTTTATCTATTTTATATATGTCTATTTTTCACTCAACACATGTTATCTGAAAAGCTACTTGCTGGCTATATATCTCCTATGTCTTAGTGATTTTCACACTCTTCCTTCTTCTCCTTTGTATCCCAGCAGGCTGAAAGCCTGAAAACTACTTTTCTAGTCTGCCTTGTCAGTTGGCTTCCTGTTAGGTTCCACCAATGGGTTACACTAGTAGGGGTCTGAAGACCAACGAGGGGGGCGTGGTGGGTGGAACTTGCTCCTTCCCAGTCCCAGCTTCAGAAGATGCTTTCCACCATGGCAGCCCCAGCAGGGGCTCCAACTTCCTGCTTAGGCAATGCTGTTCTAACAGCAGAAATAGCAGCAGCACCTCCAGTGGGATTAGCACAAATGTATTTCTTTGGGTCTTTCCTGCTTAGCTGTGGTGCAGTTCCAACAGTGTCAGCATCAGTTGCACTGCCTCCACCAGCTCAAATAGTCAGTATAGACTCTAGGCTTCAGCCCAGGTGTAGGAGCAGCTTCTTGAGCTCTGGGTAATCCACCTCATGTTGTTTCACTGGCTGGCTCCCACTTTCTTTTTTTAGCCCCTACAGCTCTTCTAAGTCATTTGTAATGAGTTCCTGACATTAAATTCCTCTCCCCTAGAAATATCTTGAGTGGCCTTTTCTTTTTGACTGGACATTGATTGCTTGACTAACCATATGTGAGTGCAAGACTGCATTGGGGCTATCATGGTGAGTCAAGCTGACTGAAAACCTGACTTCATGAAACTACAGGATACGTTGAACTTCCTACTATGTAATAATTTAAATGTTATTTGCAGATCCTTCTCCTCTATTTGAATATAAACTCTGCATGGGCATTGAATCTTATTAGCCTTTTATTTGCAGAGTCTGTCACATAGGCTAAAACTTAGAGGCCCAATAAAATCTTTATATTAGAAGTAATGGTAAAAACCACAATTACTTTTGCACCAGCCTAATAATTGGATCCATGGAAAATGTAAAACAAGGTGATGGGTGTATTAGTTTGTTTTCATACTGCTAATAAAGATGTACCTGAGACTGCAATTATTTAAAAAAAAAAAAAAAGAGGTTTAATGGACTCACAGTTCCACGTGGCTGGGGAGCCCTCACAATCATAGTGGAAGGTGAAAGGCATGTCTTACCTGGCAGCAGGCAAAAGAGAGACCTTGTGCAGGGAAACTCCCCTTTATAAAACCATCAGATCTATCAGATCTCATGAGACTTAATCACTATCACGAGAATAACATGGGAAAGACCCACTCCATGATTCAATTATCTCCCACTGGGTTTCTCCCTCAAAATGTGGGAATTATGGGAGTTACAATTCAAGATGAGATTTGGGTGGGGACACAGCCAAATCATATTAATGGGATTGATGTCCTCAAGGAGCTTATGATTTCATAGGAGGAGACAACCCATTTACCTTATACTTCTCTTTCTTCTACACTTTCCTTCCTGTATTTGTGATCTACTTAGTCAAATACTGTGTTCTTATATATATCTCTTATGTATTTACTTAAAGGGCAAAGAAATGAACAGAAAAGTAGAAAGTAAAGTAATTCAGACAGAAATAAGTAACAATGCATTTTAAATTTCTATTTAGGAAATTCTTATCTCATTGAAAGGGCACAGAACTTGTGGAGCAAAGCCTTTTTCTTCTAAGTTTGCACAAAATGTCAAGATTGAACCTTGGCTTTTTATGTGAGCTCAGACTCTCTTGCTAGGCAATGTCTGAATGCTATGTTTTGAATTATCTCTAATCCTAGGTATGAGCAGAAGTGATTGAATATATGTTTCCCTTATTTGTTTGGATGGCAGAATTTGCATCAATGATGTTGACTGTAAAATAAAGATTTTATTATCTTTGACCACCAGGTTGGAGCATCTGTTCACAAAGGAAAAGTTCTTGGTTATCTTAGTGAGATGGACAGATTCATGAGATTTCAATAGTTGTTTCTCTTTGTGTTCAAACTATTATAGAAGTAATTGATATTTAATGAGGATAAGGATGTTATACAATATACTTCTTCAGGCATTCTGTGACAGATATAATTGTAGTGACTCTGTCAGAGAAAGAAATACTAAAAAAGATTATGCAAATTCATTAACAAGGCATTTTTGGATATTAAGCAAAAATAGCATATTAAGGATATTGAGCAAAAATAGTATCTTTTTGTCATTATAAACACCTTATGCTTATACTCATTTTTATTACACATTTTATATTCACAGCTGCTGGTTATTTTATTATGTGTTTTGCTTGATTTGATCTTAGGCATCAATATCTTGATAAGAAGTCACCTTTAAAATGTATTCGTTTTTACTTTTCTTTATGTTTAGTAAAATTGCTTAGGAAGTTACTATTCTTCAGCCAGTATAAATGGAGATAGTTTAACATTACTATATAGGTGGGGTTTTATTCTTTTCCCTTTTTAAATTTTATATTAAATAAGAGTACTCATTTATATAATTCTATTATAATTCCTCTCACTAATGCTGAAGCTTATGGTCACTGCCGCACAAAGTCACACCTCTCTGGGAGATGCAGAAAACACAGATGATTTTCACAAATCTCTAATTGAAGGGTTGAAAGAAGGGAGGATTTAGAGGAGAGGGGCTTCCAGACAGATTAAACTGCCTGGAATTTCACATGTGAGATCATGACTGTGTTATATGCCCAGTTGAAAATTGAGCTGAGTGGCTTGTTTTCTCCATTCTGGATGATAGAGAAAAAAGGAAACAAATCTAGTGGTATAATACTTTATAAACATTTACATTTTATTTATGGGTTTTGGTAATATTTTGAACAAAGTTAATGCATAGAATTCCATATCTTTAACAAAGAACTCAAAGACAAGTTCGGTTTCTTGTGTGTTAAACTTTTAAAATTTTTAATAGTTCTGAAGTGCAGTTATAGATCACATAGAAATGTACCTATGAGATAGCATATTTAAAACAAAACAAGTGTGAAAGAGAAACTGACTTAAAGGGAGTTTTCTTACATTTTGTCTAGAAATTTTGTGCTAAGAGTAATATTCACAGTTTAGTAAGTTCAATTTCTTCAATTTTTTGAAAATCAGTAAATAAGTAGAAAAATTAGTATTCTTAAAAAGTGTATATATATTTTTTCCTCAACAGTTATATTGCTATCACTATAAATAAAGATGGAGTAGATGAAGCTATTATTTAAAGGCAGTTTCTTAATGAACAGAGGGTTACTAGCCTTATACTTTTTGGTGCTGCCTTTTTGATGTTTCCAGCTTAAGGTCCCATATCACCAATTGTAAGCTGTGGCCTCACATACAATCCAGAGAAGGCCCAACAAGCAGTCAGGGCATTTCAGAGGGTTGTCAGGTGGATTGTGCTGTGCTAAGTGAAGTGTGCAAGAAAGAAAAGAAGAAAAACAAAAAGCAGTTATATGCCAGTTCTTCCATCTTTGGTAGGGTGACAACCTCACAAGGCAACAGAGCTAAAGGTGACCAAACATGATCTTCTTGGGAGAGGGCTCTCTTCGTGCCACACCATGCAGGGATTTGAGCCCAGCCTTGCTGCATGAAGGGCCAGATGCATGTGTGGGTCATAGACTACCTCCCTGTTCTCCCTTGATACTAATAATAATACTACCACTACCAGTAAGGATGAAGTACTTTTCCTAGTGTTTTGGGGTGCTGCATCTCTGTGCATTGAGCCAGAACAGCTTTCTCTGAGCACTCACCTGCAAACAAAGAGGAAAACAAGGAGAATCCAGACTGATGCTGTGCTCTCTGTACACTGCTCAGACCAATGCCTCTTTGCACTGTGCTCAGGCTACTGAAGAAAGAAAGATATTCATCAATGAGGGTGGGTAACATGGAACTTTAATGAACTACTTTCTTGCCCACTTTTATCTCCAAATATCTGTACAGATATAAGTACAAATAAAGACATGGTACAATTGCTTGATGGTGATAAAATTAATTTGTGCAGTTATCCAAAAAAAATCACTCATGCAATAATTTTAGTGTGAATAAATTATATGAAAAAGAGCCATGTGTAAATGTGTTCTCATCTAATATGGGGAAAATGACTTTGCTAACCACATATTATGAGTCCTTTTTCTCTGTTATTAAGATGATTCCTCCCCCCCAACATACACAAACACTGTTTGATTTGAGAACTCTCAGCTTTCTAAATTTCATTTCTAATCTGATATCCCTTTCCATATAACATGTTATTAGACTTAAAATGTAAAACCTTTCTCCAAACTCTAAGTAGAAGTTAAAAATAACATTGCACTCCCAAAAGCTTTAAATCCCACCTTGTTTCTAATCAGCCTTCCAGAGTGACTGTACAAGGTTACACAGACCTGACTGATTTATGAATATAATTTTTGTTTTAATTGAAACAGCAACATTTAGGTTCCACCTTAACAGTGCACCTTAAAAGATTATCTCGGTTATTTCACAGGCACCGAGCCGGCACTAATAGTCCAAGGCAGATATTGAAAAGCAGCACAGGGCCAGGCAGATCTATTAGAAATTCCCATCCACGCGCCTCATACATATTGATTTCTGACACCAAGCAGCAGTGAAAGCCCCCGTGGGAATAATATATTTAGCAGGGTTCGCTGCGAGGAGGTCACAGAGTGCATACAGATTAGCTTCAGAGGACCAAGGCACTAGTGTTGGAGCCAAATGCTAGATTTTATATCATTTTAATCTGAACTTTTATAATCCTTTTAGTTCTTCTTTCTCTGGATGGCAGAGAGAAGGCTCCTTCACATGTATCATGCATCTTTTTCTTTATTCCTCCTATAAATGTGCAAATGCCGTTGTAATGGGGAGGAATGTTCCTTCAGCATAAGCAGCAGAGCCCCAACCAGATTTGCTTTTATAAACGGTGGTCAATTCAGATGAAGACATCTTTATTTAAAGATTTCTTTCCATGGGGGAGGGAAAATCACAAATCCGCATCTCCAGTTTTAAGATAGAAGCATAAAATCCGCTCTTATTTAAGAACCATTCCTCCCCTTCCCCTCTCACTGACACTGGAGCTTAATTGAGCAGAAGTTGCATTTATACTGTTACATCTATGAAAACAAAAATCTAAACATTTTTTTAATTACCTTTCTGATGGGTAGGGAATGCCTGCTCATTATGCAAAGAAGTGTTGTGACTGTATCAGATAAAGGTGTCAGATGAGAGCCAAACATGCATTTTGGAGACTGGAGAGATGCCAGCAGAGGGAAAGGGAAGGTTAGAGTGGACACACTTTGACAGAAGGGTGAAATACGTTCAGACAACAAAGGCAAATAGGAGGTTTCTCTCAACAGACACAAAGGCTTATTGTCTTCCTCCAGACTGCATTTAAATTTTAGATATTCTATAAAAAGTTCCCATGATTACTAATAATCAGAAAAAAAAACTACAACGGTGAAGTGGCTTTTAAACCTCACTTATTTTCTCTGGCATCCCAAACAAGAATAAAAGGCTGCAAAATAATAATTAAAACAAGAACAAAGTAGAGATAAGCAATCAAGATTTATTTTTGAAAATATAACAGTAATTATAATAAAGAAAAGGCAAATTTCAGTGTTTTTAATTTAATTTTTTAAAATTCCTATCAATAAAGATTCATTTTACCGATAAGGAATAATTAAAGCATCTAATTAAGACCTGAAATTTTCCCTGTCAGATTATCTAACTAAAATATGTCAAACATTCAAATTAGTTTCTCAGGCCTGTCTCCAATGATATATGTTAACTTTTATTTTATTTTCTAGTATGCTCAATCTGAGCCCAAGCCAATAAAAGAAAGCCACTAAGTTTGGAAAAGGAGAAAAAGAAGAAATAAAACCTCAAACTCAATTTTAAAAACTTGGGAAACTGTATGAAAATCTGCTTTTGGCAAATGCCCCTTGTCAGAAATGCTTGGCTATAGAGCTGCCTAAAAACTAGACTTAAGCATACACAGAGCTAGCCAAAATCATTTTACTTTCTATTTTGGTTTTTTTGTGGAATTGCAAGTATATTGAAAGTTAGAACAAACAATGGTTCTTCTTAGCAACTAGAGACATTTTAAGGTTAAGAAGTACCTGGATGCTGAATGATCCAAGAACCTCTTGTGGTGATCACCGTATTCTGAAGAGATTGCACCAAAACATTCAGATTAAAGAAAGCAAGTGCAGAAAACCCGGAGGAAACTATATTAGAAACCATTATTTGATAATGAGGCAGTTAGCTCCTTGAGGAAACCAAAGAAATGGGACTCTATAGAAGTTAGAAGTTCCCATCATTAGAAGAGTGTATGTATATGTGTGTGTTTACTCTCATGAACTTGGTTTATTTTGGTATAATTAATCATGTTTGCCGGTAGTAATGATAGGGTACATGATGGATGACCAGTTAAATAAAAGTCAAAGGTTAGAGAGCTTGAACCAATAAATATACCAGGGATTAACTCACATGTTTGGTCAAATGTTTCATACTTTTCCTTAATATTCCTAGATGACAGTGACCACTCCCTTATTTGGGAACTCAGCATGCGGTACCAACTCCTATAATAAATGACTATTAGAGCCAGGTGCAGTGGCCATACCTGTTATTACAGCACTTTTGGAAGCCAAGGTGGAAGGATCACTTGAGGGCCTAGAGTTTGAGACCAGCCTGGACAACAGAGCAAGACCTCATCTGTACAAAAAGTATAAAAATATTAGCTGGGTATGGTGGTACATGCATGTAGTTCTAGCTACTCAGGAGGCTGAGACTAGAGGATCACTAGAGTCCAAGAGTTTAAGGCTGTAGTCAAAGATAAACATGCGACTGCATTCCAGCATAGACCACAGAATGAGACCCTGTCTCAAAAAAACAAAACAAAACCCCAAAAGTAATAAATGACTATTAGGGCCTACGCACCTTCCCACGTCCTTTGGCTGAGCAAGTTGTCCTCTGGTTTGCAAAGGAGAGGTGGGCATCTTATATCTAGGAGGCTGGTGTAAGCCTGGAATAAGCAGTGACCCACTAAAGACTGGGTACAAATCTACCAGGAAAGCTAGAGAACTGTGTAGGAGAAAATCACTTTGTCACACACTGGGCAAAAAACCCTGCTCAACCTGTGGCAAGGAGACCTTGGACTATATTATCATCTACCTTTCCCAGTTGTCAGCACATTTCTTAATTTCCTTGTACATAGGTGTTAGTCAATAATATTGGTTGACTTGAATAAATTATATTAGATGGAAGTTATACCTGAAAGACAAAGAACAAAAAATAATTGGCAAAAAGCAAACAAAAGAAAGAAATAGCAAATCTTCATCCAGCAGCTCTGTCATCCAGGTGCCCAGCACTCTGCTTGACTGCTTTGTTCTAAACTGACCATGAATCTGTGTCGAATAGACAGTCTGAGACTGATGAAGCTGTTCATTTTAGCTTGAAGGGGGTGGGGAGGGTAGTATTTTCCGTCTCAAAAACAAGCTCAGGAGAATACAGGGCAAGGTAAATACAAGTATTGATAGTTGATCAATCCTTTAATTTGACTGGAGTTCCAATGCCCAGTTATCAGTTAACAATTTACATTCAGTTTTTCACCTGGAGCCTGCACAACATATCTCTGTCGTATAATCCCATCCAGCACCAACTCGCTAGCTCTCTGGCTTGATGAAAGTTTAAAAAATTGAACATTATTATTATTATTATTATTTTTCCACCTGCCACTAAGAGCTTGTTTTAGTAGATGAACTGCTTTGGGGGTAGGGGCAGGAGTTAACTGTTAAATTCCAAGAAACAACTAAAACAAAAGAATCACCTAAAATGACTAAAACTACAAACCTCTTCATGCATCCTCCCTCCACTAGATAAGTGAAACTTTCTCCTGTTTTAAAGCCATCACCGTGTTACATTTGTTTTTATCAGGTCAATGTTTCATAAATGTTGCTGATACTCTGCCAGCAGGGGAGGGATCCAGGACAGTAGCAGGGGCTGGGAAGCTGCTTGGTTTCCTACAAGTATTTAACCTCTGGTCAGACCAGAGGCTTCATCCTGCTGTCCATCATTTGTAGTGCCTGTTGGTGACTCAGAAACTGTCCTTGGGCTGAGCAACAGCAGAATGTGGGTCTATGGAAAGCATTTCTCATGCAAAGAACATTCAGAGTTTTTCTTCACTGAATATAGTACATACATAATCTTGGAAATCCTGAAGGAAGAGGCACCATCATTTTAATTATTTATATGAAATCTTCACTGAAGTCAAAGGAGGCTGGATAGTGGAAGTTTTTTGGATACTTCTTTGAAAATGTAATCTCGGATTCCTACACAGTTGAGAGCGTATAAAAACAAAAGAGGAATTAACTGATGAAATTATTCCTGAAATTAATTTGGACTTCCAGCTTTCCTAGCTTGGTTAAACATTTCCTTTATCTCCGTGAAGAGCTTAAAAATAATGGGCAATGTGTGTGAGGAAATAAAATGTGAAGGTATTATAAACCGAGAGCATAAACTATGTGTGTGTGGTCTACAATTCCAAATTCTGACAATGTCCACATGTAAGAGTAAGATTTGGAGAGAATATACAGATGCCTTTGTGAGCAGGAAACAGGGAAAAAGTCCCTTTTAGTTGGGGGCAAAAACATGCATTTACTTTCAGTAGAAGTAGACACACTTAAATCCCTGCTGAGCGCCAGGGAGGGGTTGGATGAGCTGTCTAGAAAGCATTTTCTCTCTCTTTATAATGTTAGAAATCCTCGGACTGCATTGTGCATTGCAATGCAAGGATTCTGCAGTGTAAGAGCACATCAGGGCATTGAGAAAGGCTTAATGTGTTCTCATTAGAGGAGGAAGGGGGGAAGGGGCGGGGGAGGTGCCTTGGGGGATGGAACTGAGCTGGACCACTCTGGGAAGCATTACAATTTTGTGCCTTCTCACTTCAACTCCCTCAATCCCCTAGCTTTACATAGCTCTTTCACAGACAGTTCAGTAAAATGCCTCCCAAGCCTCATGTAAAGAGAGCTGTGTTGTACATCGCTGCTTGCAGTTTAACAGTTTATTTGCTTGGGCCTTTTAAATTTTTTCTTCCTTCCTGAGCTGCTTCAAGGAACCTCTTTTTCAGCTTCACTTCCAAACAGATGAAAATCAGAAAGGAAAAGAGGACAATCTGATCAATGAAAGAAAATCTAGATGCTTTTAGAGTTATTAAGCTCCACAGAACTGCCAGTGTGGAAAGCCTGACTGAAGCAGCAGAGGGGACTGGATATTTGAGATTTTTCATAAATGATTTGATAACTATAATTTACCAGACTCATTTACTTCATTCCCCCCCTTCCCAAGTTTGCTTGTTTTCTAGGGGAAACCAAAAATAGGCTTTCTTTTCCTTAGAAAAAATTTGATATGTGATTTATGGATTTTAACTTGTAAAGGAAGATGTCCTTTTGGAAAGAGGGCCCTTTAGCAGTGGTTTAACTTGCAATGAGTGAAACCATGCACGCCAAAGTCAAGGAACAAGCTGAGAATGAATTCCTTTAGATATGAAATTTTGAAAATAGCTGGTGACCCCTTGTGTTTATTCACTACTGTGTCTCCCAGACAGACCATTTGAATTTTGTGCTATAGACAGAGAGCTAGCTTACTCACGCTTATAACATGGGTTTCCAAAACTAGACTAATAACCACAGAGAAATGTAAAGTTCACTCCAAGCCTTTTCTTCCTTCAGTTTTGAAAACTTACTTTATTCAAAAAACTTCCTGCTGGAAATAATTATAAAAATACATATAGATAATAATAAATAACATATATTCTAATATATATTTATTATATATATATTTGTTGTCCAACCTGGATATTTTGCTTTGATAACTTTCCTAGGTGACTCATAAGAATTACACTTACTGTTACTGTATACGGTGAAATAATATTTTCTAGCATTCATTTACTGTAAAAAATTTGGCAAAACCTATCAGTCAACCAATATATATATTATGTTCAATATGCCTGAGATTTTCTTCTTGACTTACAGTTCCTCTAAAATTCTAGTTTGAGGAGAAATTAAGTAAGAAATGAGTTTTGGAGGGAAGTGGGTGGCCCAGACTTAATGAAGAAGAACTGAAAATTGTGAGACAAAATTCTATTCTTATTATAATTGAACAACTGACCAATGAGGTGTTTATGAGATTGGGGAAAATACATTTGGGGATTATACTAAATGTATATACATTTAGTAACACTGATTGGAAATGAATCTCCAAGTCTAATGGCTACTGGTCACAGTAATGTGATTTCTAAGCATTCTGAAGGATGACCACTTTATGTACCTTATTAAAACAGCTATATAGAATTATCGTATGTCACTGTACTTAGGTAGGGTAACTAATACTTTACACAAAGTTTGGACTCCTTTTGCACAACTACAATGCCATCGAACTAATGCCATATTATAGTTGTCATTGAACTGACAAATAGATATGGGTTGCATGTCATTACTATTATGTATTAAGCATGCCTTTTGAATTTTTATAATTGAATATTGCTATGGGTTGAATATATTAAATATAAGTATGTTGACTGTTTTAATAGGGCAGATTTCATTTTTTTTGCTGAAATGAAATGTTGGGTCATTTTTATACATATACTCTTAATTGAATCTAAACAAATTCTGTTTTCTTCTTATTCTAACTGTACAAAAATGTTTAATATGATTGGATTCTAATTCTCATCATTTGACATTGAGCAATTATTCTTTCATTTCCACATTTTCAAAGAAGTTATCATCATGTAATGGTGTAGCATACACTGTTATACCCTATTGTGAATAATTAAAGCAATATGTCTTTATTTTGAAATTTTCAATGTAGAAAGGGAGGTTTTTTATTTTAATTTTTTTATAATAGTAATAATGAAAGCTAACATTAACTGAGTACCAGGTTCTAGGATAAAAATTTTATATGTTATTTTATTTAGTCTATACATTGCACTATGTGGTAATGTAATATGAATTCAAGGAAACTATGTCATAACTAAATTAGATAATTTACCCAAGCTCATAAAGAACTTGTAATTAAAGATGCCAGGATTCAAAGACTGTCTGTAAATGTCACAGTTTTGTGAATTATGTTGTTCTGATTCTATAAAAATTAGGAAATTTCATAAATCACCCATGTTTTACTTGCCATTAAGATGATTTTTCTCAGAAGTAAACAGAATTTTATCATTGATTGAATTAAAGCTTTTAGCTAATCTGTTTCTTTGGATAATTCATGCATTTAATTATTCAAGAAGTACTGAGCACCAATTGTCTAGGTAATGTCACACTGTTCTAGGTATTGTTATGACTCACATGTAAGTGAACCGAATGAAAAGTTCCTGCTTTCATGTGTTAATATTCTACAATAGGCATAATATATACATAGTAAAAAGTAACCAAATTAAAAATATTTTTTCAGAGAATGATAAATATTATGGAGGTAATCAAGATGATGTTAAACAAGGTATGGGAAGGGTCTATTTTAGATAGGGTGATCAATGAAGAGTTACGACAGATGGCACTAGGGGAACAATCTGAATGATTAGGAGTCCACCACCAAAGAGTCTTGTAAAGAACAAAAACAAGTGAATTGAATAGTGTGCTTTGAGTGATAAAGGGAGAATTTTATGACCCTGGGAGCTAAAGGTTGAAATGGATAATAGATTATCTTTGAACCATAGTAGCAACTGTGGATTTTAAATTATGAACCATGGGAAACCTCTGAAGGATTTCATGCAAAATAATGCATAATCTGTATTTCGTTAATATTTTTGGGAGCTTTCTTTATTGCTATATGGAAAATGGATCATTGGGAGTAAAAACATTAGTAGCTGAAAGCTACACAGATTTTGTACACCTGAATACATATATATCACATTATATATTTATTATGCTATGTGTTAATGTTATAGTATATTATAATCACAGAATGTAGGCAGTAGAGTTTTATGAGATAATAGAGCATAGTTGTTAAGATCACCAATTCTGGAGTCAAACAAGTGGGTAGAATCTTCACTCTATCATTTTAAAGCTGTGTAATCTTGAAACTTTTATTAGCCTCTCTGAATCTGTTTCTTCATTTGTAAAATCAGAATACTTATAGATTCCATTGACCTTACTTCACTGGATTGTTATGAGGTGTAGCCACATTTGTTAAAGACATGGAACAGCTCTTTAAAAATGTTTGTTAACTAACATTAGTTAAATACAATGTAAATACACAGCTTCTCACCACTAGTGAACTGGAGAAACCCCTTTGAGAGATCTGAGACGTGCTTTCTGTTCTGGTACCTGTGGATTTCTCCTTTCCTTGAGCTTGCTGAATTATACAGGCCTCTTCTGAGTGCCCCATGCTGATATGTACTAGAATGCCCTTTTGTTATACCAGGCTCGTCATCCGTACTTCTTTGCAGATACATTTGTTCAAGATTCCTATTAAATGCCCAGTGTTTTTCAGAGGCATTACTATGGAAGCTTTGCTTCCTTCCAATGTGCTCTGGAAAATTCTGGCTACCAGCTTCCCTCTTTACCCAGAAATACCTATGTGGCATTGCAGCTCTGTTGTGTCTGGGTGCAGACTGAGCACTCTGCCTTCCTTTGTGTTCTGCTGCCTCTTGTGTTCTCTCTTGCCATAGGGAGGGATTCGCAGTCTTGGGTTGGTAGGGAGACAACTTCTCTGAGCAGACATGTCTGGCTATAACAAACTTGCCTTTCAATGGGTACTATTTAAGACTTACCATGATCAAAGAATGATTGCTAACTTTTTCGTGTCATGACATTACAGGAAATGATCATATTTACAGAGCACAGTGAAAAAAAATTGGTACAATGGTCCAAGGTCTGAGATGACTCATCTGGGGCTCTGGCTAAACCGGGTCCCTCTTTTCACCTTAAAGCTGAATGGATCACAGTTGTAAATCCATTCACAGCATACCTGTGTAGCCAGCACAAGGGAAGGTGAATTCTGTTCTACAGGATAAAATTCAAATACCCTGGAATTTGATCTTTGTCTATCCTTCCAGGTTAAGTCCTTGACTGCTCATCTGCATGGCCTTTGAAGCCTTAGCATTTCAATTACTTCTGGGCCTTTGCTCCTTTAATTTCTTTAACTACTATGCCCCCTACTCTTTCTTCTGAGTTGGCACTTATCCTTTATGTCTCTGTGAAAGTCCCACCTTTTCCAGGAATTATCATGGGAGCCTTTTTTTCACTCTGATATGATCAAGCAGGTTAGATGAATTTATCTCACACCTTACAGTACCCTATCTATTTATTTGTCATAGCTCTTAACACAATGTTTACAAATAACGGAATCCCCTAGTAAATGAATACATTCTTTAGTGAGTAATCTTAATTATTTTTGAACGCCTGACAAATTAACACAGTAATGAGTATATAAGAAATGTTTGAATTATATATGTGTAATGGAAACTTGGATGTCTTGACTCTTTCTTTTTAGTTTTACTAATTATCTTCCTAAGTGAAGGAGCACAGGGATTTTCTATTAAACCACTCCTTATCCATATAGACTACCTCTTACATTTGTTACTAGTTTAGAACTAAAGATGCAGAGGGGTTGATAATGTGCCCCAGGTCATGAAGAATAGACAGAGTGGGGCCTGGGCCCCATAAATTATGCACTCCAATCTTACAGATTGGAGAATCTTCAAAACCTCAGTTTTAATGATTTTACACACACAATTTATAAAACTAACTTTTAAACTGCATTAAGACATACCTTTCTATTAGACAATAGAAGGAAACCAACAGAAATAATAATCATTTTCATATATTTTTCCTTGTCTGTTATTTTACTTTTAATATACTATTTAGTATATCTGAAATAAAGAATGATAATTTTTTGGTGTTGAATAATATTTAAACATTGGGAAATTACTTTTGTAATACTACTAATCACTTTTACTTTCAAAATTCACAATCCCAACAATTTTAAGAAATCTTTTCTGATAATAACATGTAAAAATTGATTTATTTGAATTTTAAAAATAAATATTTTAAAGTGATTGTTTTAGTCAAGGCATGTTCTTTTTAATTTTGTAACTTAGTGAAAAATTAGTCAAGATTTCTCTAATCTTTTCCTTTCCTTGAACCTACTTATAGGTACCAAAATAATAATTATTTCCTAAGATAGATATTTCATATCTGAAGTCCAGTCTTAAAACACTTATGAAATTACCTTTCAGACTTAGAAAATGTGCAACATTTATACTATCTTTAGGGTTTAGGAGGCAATAGTGATATCGGTGTAATTTAAAATTGGTTTGAAAATAAATTTGGCTTAGATGGAAATATTTAATTAGATATCTTTGTTTATTTTATGGTCAATAAATAAATGTTATTTGTTGTCTGAAAATTATGTATAAATGTATTGAAATATTTTTAATATATTAAGTAAACATCATTCTACTAAAATGTTAGTCATATTGTAAATGATTGCTTTTTAAGATATGTATTGATAAAATCACAAAATATAAATGGAATTATTTCAAATAATTTCAACAAATCAAACACAATAACTAAATACACTTTCATTTTTCTCCATTCTTTTGCTTTAGTCTTGATATGGTGTGAATATGTATCAAGAAAACATGAACTAAAATAATGTGGTCAGTAGTCTTCTAGTTATCAACACGCACTTTCCGAGTGAATGAATAACAATGCAGCAGTACTCAAGTATTTGCTTGAAGCTTCTACTTTAATGTGCTTGCAAATAAGTTGGCTTCTCTCTTTCTTTCACACTCCATATCCAATCCCTCATAGAATTCTATCAGCTTAACTTGAAAAAATTATCTTAAGTCCGACTACTTTTCACTGTCTTCATTACTGTCACCCTAAACCAATCTGCTTTCACCTGTAGCCTGGACTATTTCAGCCGCCGGAAACTAGTTCCCATCTTTCTATCTTTTCATACAGATGGGTCCGTAGAGCACCCAGAATGGTCCTTTCAAATCAGAAGTCAGCTCGTGTTATTTCTCTGTGTTTATCACAGGCCTCCCTCCTTGCTCGAAATAGAATCTAAAATGTTGGCAACGGTCCACATGGTCCTGCTTGATCAACCTTCTACTTACCACCTCCCTGAACTCATCTTCCTCCTCTCTTCCCCTTGCTCCTTTTGTTCAAGTATCTCTCCTCAGTGTGGCTTTTATCAAGTGCCTAACTTAATTTTAAAAATGTCATAACTCCAACCAGGAACGCTTATTCCCTTTCCCAGCTTTATTTTGCTGTATAGCCCATATCATATCCCAGTGTACAGTATTATTTGATTACTTACTAATTTTGCTTATTTTCTGTTTCCTACCACAGAATACAGACATTATGAAGACAGGCTTTTGGTCTGTTTTATAGTAGCCTGGAACAAAGGAAGAGCTTAATAAATATTTGTTGAGTAAACGAATGGATGAGTAAATGTAACAGAAAAGAAGCCTTCAGAGGCCGGGCGCGGTGGCTCAGGCCTGTAATCACAGCACTTTGGCAGGCCGAGGCAGGCGGATCACGAGGTCAGGAGATCGAGACCATCCTGGCTAACACGGTGAAACCCCGTCTCTACTAAAAACACAAAAAATTAGCCGGTGGCGGGCTAATTAGTGGTGGCGGGAGCCTGTAGTCCCAGCTACTCAGGAGGCTGAGGCAGGAGAATGGCGTGAACCCGGGAGGCAGAGCTTGCAATGAGCCGAGATGAAGCCACTGCACTCCAGCCTGGGTCACAGAGCGAGACTCCGCATCAGGAAAAAAAAAAAAAAAAAAAGCCTTCAGAAAATAAAAATGCGTGCCAGAACTCAGTGATGCTTGCTGAACAAATGAGTTTAGTGAAAGTTCTTTTGAAAGTATGCTTTGCGGAGAGCTCCCTGAGATGTTTCAACGATTCTTAAATAATTACTATTTTTAAAAACTACTTATTTGAAATGAAAGTTTATTTGTTTCCAGTCTTTCTGTAAATATGTATTTATTATAGCTTAAATCAGGTCGTATCAGAAAAATGGAACCGCGATTAATAATATGGAAAATACGTTGTCGTTGTTGTTTTGGAGAAAACCATATTGTAGGGTTCCAATTTCCTGATCTGCTGATTAAATCTGCTTTTTCTTGGATCTAGAAAAAAAGAAACTGGCACACTTGCCTCCCTGCTGCTGCCATGTTAAGCATGCTCACTTCACAAGCTCCAGCAGATGAAAGTGTAATTGTGTGGAAGGTGAATTGATTGCAATTAACCTCAGGACTTACCCTCAGGCTGGGGTATTCTACCTCCTTTCCTAGGAATGTGCCACCAGGGCCATAATACATAGCTGATGAATACATATATCATACAGTGAAACACATATATTATGGGATAAAGTACATAAATCATGTAGAAAAACATGCATTATACTGAGATGATCAAATTATAAATGAAGCACATAAATCATAAGATTACACTGTTGAATTGTATCAGGAAACATAAATTATATAGTGAAATCTCAGGGTCACTGGAGGGTTCAACAAATAATGAAATGAGCTCCTATAACTTAAGAAAAAGTGGAGAATCTCAGCAAAAAATTCCTTGTTTATTATGGTGAATATTCTAGTTAATTCAATTTTGTCTCCTACACCTCTTATACCCAAGGACTCAAGGCTTCACAGTATGGGGGAGGGGAACATAAAAACAAACTACAAATGAAAGATTTAATCATGATGTACTATGCATTTAAAAACGGAACCTTTCAAATATAATGAACATCTGTAACCAAGCTCTCAAGTCAAAGTTGGAAAGGATGGCAGTTCTCAAGTCAGCTACAAACATCAGCAGGGCAATGTCTCATTCTAAAATGAAGACTCTTTAATCTCAAGGAGAAGATCCTAAAAAATGATACATAAAATTAAGATTTACTTCTTCTGAATATAGGTAAACATTTGAAATTTGGGCTGAGAAGTTGCATTAAATAATGAAAAAATATATATTATGCAACTAGAAAGACTTTGTTTACCTTCCTCTGATAACAATTTTTTACATTTGATTTTGCTTTTTTCCCTTTACTTCTCTGTACCTTTGTTCAACTCATGTACTAATAGGATTGAAAAGAAGCAAAATAGAGAAGATAATTCTTCAACTTAGTTTTGCTTTTGAAAATTAGGCTCCAAGTTGGTAGAGGCCATTCTGCATGACTTCAGGAGAAACCCAGGCTAAAACAGTCTTTCTCACACAACACAGAACAATGATACAAATCAGATCAATCCTGCAAAATTTCTCAGTGCAATGTTTGTCCACGTGAAATATGTTCTCACTAAAGCAAGAGCCTGAAATTCACATCTATCCCCAGCTCTGGTGAGTTAGGGTTATGGTCAAAGCTTGGTGTACTGAGAGATTCCTTCGTCATAAACAAAGTGTTTGACCCACTCTATTCCTCAGGGCAACAGAGAGCCAGGGCTAACTGAATTTATACAGTGGGAATTGATAGTTTATTGCTGACCCTGGAGGGGCAGGGGCACTGACTCACATCCTATTTCTGGCTTTTCTTGGCATTTGTTAGTGCAGATAAAGGTAGATTGTGTCAAGATGTGCTGCTAGTCCTAGAATACAATTGTGTCAAAATGCAAGTGCTAAATTTTATTTGAAGGGAGGCAATAAATTGGCACCCCCAAATGCTCCCTGCCTTCCCTAAACATCATATTTCACTTTCTCATTGCTACTCATAGTTAGTGCTGGTTAATTCACTGGAAGGGATGTTAAAAGATGCATCCTGTTATTTGTGCATAAGTAATTGTAGCTAAAACTATAGAGCTGGAGATGCATAAAACTTCATTGTTTTAAATAGCCAGTCAAATACAAAATGCAATTAAATAATTAAATATTGTGTCATATTTAACCGATGCAAATATTTAGTTTGTTTGTCAATTCAGTTTTGGCCTGAATTTTGGCCTGAACAAAAACTGGTTCGTTCCTAAAATATCCGTAAATGGTTAAACCTGCTCGATATAACTATAATCATTTTACTCTATGATCTATGTGTTTCATTAGTTGAGGTACACATTTTGCTATAATAAATGTGCTTCAGTAAATGATCTATGCATTTCTTTCTGAAATGTATGTGTTTCACTAGAAAAGGTATGTGTTCATCAACTATGAATAATGTTCCTAACGGCACCACATTATATTACTTGGCTGGTATCAGCACAGTATTACACATCCATTCCCTCATGGCCATGAGCACTGCATCTGCAGGAAGACACACATCAGACCCTGTCACTCTCAGGTGTTGATGCACATGTGTGTAAACTCTGCAGTCTTTAGAAACACAAATGGGAGGGAGAGGATGGAGTTATTTTGTAGGTGAATATGTTTGTTAGATGAATGGGAAATGGAGATTTTTCTAGTCCTACCCCTTTTTCACCCAGGGGAGGAAAAGCAATACAGCAAAACACAATTAAGATCATAGCGTTTCTCATGGAGAAACTCCCTTCCATTTACTTCAATTAAACATTTCTTGGAATAAAAGATGAAATAACCTAACTTCAAGTGAAACACTAAGAATATTATTTTTAAATTTATGTGATTTGTATATTAAAAGGCCACCAATTTCCTGACTTCAGTGAATTGGTGTCCAAAATGATGAAGAGAAATTATCTTTATAAAGTAAAATTAATTAAAAAATTAAACGTGTTATTGCTTCTGTAGAAGATGTTGATTGCTCATTGCTGAGAAGTTTATGTTACTTTAAAATTTAAAGGGAAAAGAAGTGTTTTCTTAAGGTATATCAAACATACAGTGATTTATCTCTCAATATGTTAAAATTCAAGCACAGCAAATACCCAGTTGAACCCAGAGCCAGTTGTTCTTGACCTCAAGCTATCTAAAAGCAATAACTAACAAACAAATTTTTATCCACAAAAATTAGTTTTTTAAGAAAAATCTTAAAAAGACAATGACTTTTTTATGTGCAGTGGACAATGTTCTGAAATGTGACTGATTCTTAGAAATGACCATTAATTTCAGAATTGTAATTGCTCTACATTTTCCTTCATCATCCTGCAGAGCCTGAAATTCAATGCATGGGGTATTTGTTAATATTGTCATGAACAGAAGGAATGAATTGTAATATGTTCTTCATGTAATAAATATGTTAATTATGACAGAATCACTTATTTTTCTCAGATTAAAACTAATGCTTTGTATATGAACTTTCTATTTACAAATCATTTTTCTATTTATAAATCATTTTTCAATAAATACTGAACAGTCTTTTACATATGACATCAAATGATTCATTATACAGGTCTCCATTTAGTGACCTAATTTTCTCTCTACTTTACATTTATCATTGCAGATATTTCTTTCACTTATTCCTGCCTTTTACATTTTTTATTTACTGAAATGCCTGAAGCCTGGGGATTATTTTTTTTTACTATTATGTGAATTAGAAATTTCTATAGCCTTTATCAGCTGTTGAGTAATTCATCTTATATTTGAGACATACTCTAAATAGGAATAGTCTACATTAAATAGCTCTGAAATAATTAACTCTTTGCTTTTAGAAAATTGCCACAATTTTTCTAGAGTGGAATGTGTTGATAATACTTTTGTTTACATTTTTTGAAGAATGCAAACATGCACATATGAAAAAGGAGAAGGTTCTGGACAAAAGCCATCTTCTTGATAATATTACTTCAGCATTAAAAGTGGCTGAATTCAATCTATGTGTAAAACTGGGTCAGCCACTAATATTTCAGGAAACCCAGAAGCCATTAAAGAAATAAAAAATGTTGGTTTAGACATGGGGATCAGACATTGTTCATTTTTTAAGTTCATGTTACACTAAGTAATTTTAGTGATCTTGTGAAGTGAGTATTAGTAATATAATAACTTTGCCTGCTATTTTGGATATCACTAATAGATTAACTCTTTTCGGTGGCCTATAAATTATTGCTTGAAAACAGAAGTGGAAAATCCACTAAATATGTTTTTAGAAACTCTCACAGGGAGATTTTGAAGTCCAGATAGAATTTCCCCTAACCAAGTCAGATTAATATCCTTAGTTGTATATTGCATCTTACTAAGAAAGTCCTCAAAGGCTCAAATCAGCCATATGTGAATAGTTCATACACAAGTTTTTTTGAGACTTGAAATGATCTAACTTATAAACATTTAACCAATTTAATTCTATCCTACATGTAATCATGTATTTACGAAAAATCTCTTTGATAAAGATTTCTGAAGATCCATATTGAGAATTAACCTGAACTGAAAGCATTCCACTTCATGGATAATGAAAATAATAACATATACTCACACTTTAAAAAATACAATATTTTATTCATAGGTTTCCACTGTTATACTTTTCTGTACACATAGATCCCTAATATATTTATAATGCCTAAAGGTTATTTAAAGAATAGGGTAATTTTTTCCTTTCATCCACATTCATTCTGATTAACCTATTTTACTAGTACTGTGAGGACTTATATGATGTTTACTTAATCTCAAATGTGATCTGAATTGGTGTTCTCTGAACAAAATCTAGCTCTGGCATTGTGTGTAGCCTGGATGCTTCCAGCTCTGGGTAGCAAGGCTTCTTTCCTGCAGCTTCTACAATATTTTGAGGGCTATGTTGTAAGCTTAGCTACAGAAAAATTTTCCAAACACGTGAGAAAAGAAAATTTGAATATTACATGCAACCTGAACGTTTTTAGAAGAATTTATGCAGAGGCTAATACATTTAAAAGTAGGGTTAAAATCAGGTTATATTAGGCCAAACACACCTTAAATTGTTAAAGAGTTTCGAAGTGACATTTTGGCCATCAGCTGCAGCCATTATCTGGGGATAAATCAATTTGCAGCAGCTGTGGACAGCTATTTGAGTGTGGAGCAGAGCAGCTTAACTGTAGAAGCATGCTAAAAGTTAAAAGGCCAGGTCCTGCTGACTACATATAAGGAATTTTTTTAAAGGCAAAACCACAACACAACACTGCCGGGCTGAGAAGACATCAAGCCACTCTTGTTAATTCATTTAACCTAATAGCTGATTTGATATACTTTCTTTTCTGTCTCCCTTGTTAAGGATGGTGCATATTATAGAAACTTGTCTAAATCTTTCTTTTTTTTTTCTTGCAAATAATTCTCTTTAGAGGTTCAGTTAGTGCTTCTGGCAATGGCAGAACTAGCACTTTTATGGTCTTTTAATCTGTAAAAAAGATTGTCCTTGGTTTCTTTAAAAGGTCAATATCAGGTACAGAGTTTTCTTCAACTGTAAGCAGAATGGTGCTGTACTAGATAGCCTTGCAGCATATTAAAATAAAGGAGGTGCACAATTTGCTGCAGTCATATGTTAGTTTGTTTATAACCCAGAAATTATAATGTATTTTCCTTTAGTTTTCTCACTTGACATAATAGTGTGTTTTTCAAGTTTGAGATCTAGATTTAGAAGGTTAAAAAAATTGCTGTTTTGGGTTTTAAGTTCATACATTGGTATATCTAGAAAATGGATGGCAGAGAGGGAAGAAGGGTAAAGAGCTTTCAGAAGTAAACTGGAAATTATATCCAAGTTCAAGTGGGTATCAATTGTATTTTATTTAATAGATTTACTTTTCACAATGTAGTACATTAACTACAACCTCAGATGCTTGAGACACAATATAACAATGGCATATATTCCATAGAGTGATATAATCTAATAAAAAAACCCAGTTATTTTTGTTGAAATCAGAATAAATGAATTCTGTCAGGGTGAGGAAAATATTCATTGCAAGTGAATCATTGTCATTGAAGACATGGATTTGTTGTGGTTTGAAGTTTGTATTGGAATAACTCCAACAGTCATTACTCAAGTAAAAGTTATATATGAAATATTTAGTGCCCCACCCAAATGTTAAGTGTGATAATTAAATTAATGGTAAGAAAATATAATTAGCATTTTCCAGAGGAAAGAAAAAACTTGTTTATATGGGCTAAATATGCTTACTGGAAATTGGGACTTTACTGATTTTAAATCCCAATGTTAAATAAAAAATAAAACAACATATAAATATCACAGCATCAGCTTCTATCCAGTCATGTCATATGGTCATGTTAAATTTTTAATTTTTTAAACATTTTAAGTTAAACTAGTAAAAATTCTTTGCATGTGGATTATTTGGTGATTTTGCATGGACACTTTTGTGGGGACATACCAGAATCTGAGAGAGACTGGAACTAAGAGATGTCATCTTTGAATTATAAGCAAATAATGAAAAACATATAGCTTCATTTTTAAAAGTGAGAGTAAAGTATTATGGCTTTACCAATGCATTGCGTTAACAAATAAGGACCAGCAAAGACTGTAATGGTAAATAACCACAATTCTTGGTAAATAACCACACTTCTTGGCTAATGGCTCTCTTTTCAAATCTATAGAAATACCATTGATGCAAATTGTGGTAAAATCCTAAACTCAGAATCCTGAAAAACTTCCTGGGCA
Source organism: Macaca mulatta (assembly GCF_049350105.2). NCBI lineage: Eukaryota > Metazoa > Chordata > Mammalia > Primates > Cercopithecidae > Macaca > Macaca mulatta. The sequence goes on along the minus strand of NC_133410.1, from coordinate 113,825,192 downwards.
AACATTTGACTTATTATGAGTGGAGAATGGAGGAACACTTCCATTGAGGCTCTTGTTATTTACTTGTTCTTCAAATAAAGAATACACATTAATAATAATAGCTAACATCCATCAGCACCTAACCCAGTGCCTGACAGTGTGCAATATAAATCTTATGTGCATGTTTGATCAACATTCCTAGTCTGCAAATGAAGACTGAGTCTCTGAGAGGCTGAATGCCTTACCTGTGGTCATACAATAAATAAGTAGTATTTTGAACACTGCTAGCTGTCCCCCAATACCATTCTCTCCTTCTCCTTTTAATAATAGAAACCTTAAGTTTAAATTAGCCATGTGACTCACAACCCAGTTACATACCACATGTTCTAACTTCTCTTGCAGTTAATTACAGCCACACTACTACATTTTGTCAATAGGTTTGAAATAGAGTATGCTGTTTGCAACTTCTAGGTCCTATATTTAAAGGAACTGGATCTTACTGGCCACATGTCTCAAAGCTATGTTCCGAGTGTGACAAAGAGATATGATACAAGCATCCTGAGACTTCAACACTGCCTAATTATAATGCCAGACCAGAAAACTTCCCCAGACTTCTACAAGGAGGAGAAATAAACTGTCTGCAGTGTTCTGTTTTTATGTTTTTAAAGTGCTTAAACTGTTTTTATGTTCTGTATTTAGGGTGTATTCTCAATGTCTCTCTCTCCCTTTCTCTCCCCCAAACAGGTAATCCAACTAATAGTGTGAGAGCTGAATTTCAAATTCAAATTGGTTTGTCTCCAGAGATAAAGCTTTTAAACACTATAATATGTCCAATTAAAAGTGTTGTTTGGAAGGATTATCAAGCTTATTTCTGATTTAGGATTTTTTCCAGTTAGTAATTTATATCCATAGAACTGTTAGATCAACTAACTTTGGCAAATAAAAACAACAAGTAGAAGTTAAATATCGGCCAGGCGCGGTGACTCACGCCTGTAATCCCAGCACTTTGGGAGGCCGAGGTGGGCGAATCACAAGGTCGGGAGATTGAGACCATCCTGGCTAACACGATGAAACCCCGTCTCTACTAAAAATACAAAAAAAAAAAATTAGCCGGGCATGGTGGCGGGCGCCTGTAGTCCCAGCTACTCGGGAGGCTGAGGCAGGAGAATGGCGTGAACCAGGCAGGTGGAGCTTGCAGTGAGCGGAGATCGCGCCACTGCACTCCAGCCTGGGCAACAGAGCGAGACTCCGTCTCAAAGAAAAAAACAAAAGAAAAGAAAAAGAAAAAGATAAATATTGTAGGAGAAACTATAGGCTCTACAGGCTCTACTAATTTTTTTTTTTTTTTCTGAGCTGAACTAATTTTCCTTAATTACTTGGTAGAATTATGCAAAATATACGCTTAGCTGATCTGTTTCATCGCTTTCACTTTATACATTTGGTTAATATTTATTCCTTCAAATATCTCTGCATTGTTTCCTGATTGTGGGTGTCCATCTATTCCTTTCTTTTTTATGATTTCTAATTTCTTAGAGTTCTTATGCTGTTCCTTGTCCTGCCTCATCAATATTAGGTATCTTCAAGCTGTCAAATGACTCCAAGAGTTTACAAATCACTCCTATAAATATGTTCAATTAACCTCAAGTAGTTGACAAGTAAAACTTTAAATAAAAAAATGTACATCCAAAAATATGTGGAGACCCAGTTTCTGATTTAAGATAGAGATAATTTGGATGTACTCACTCCCATCATCACAAGAAAAATGGTAAACAAGCTGAAAATCAATAATTCAAAAATCCTCAATTCTCCATCAGAGAATTGAGGTCACAGAGAAAACTGCTATCTCAAAACTGGAGAAACAGGTGAATTCAGAGAATCACAGCTTACTGGAAACAGAAGCCACTTCTGGGTTCTAATAGTAACAGTTAAGGGGTAATTGACTACTTGCCAGAGAATGTGTGAGTATTGATTTGAGAAATTAAAAGTCAGAACCAAAAACAAACAAAAACTCCTGAGGACTCAATCCTAGGGGGAAGAAGGGGCATAACCTTTTGTGCACTTTACCTCCAAGAGCCCCACCATATTCTCAGGGTGAAAAATAAGAGATATATGCATTCATGCTTCTGGCAGGGAAGGGGGAAAGTAAACATTCTGAAATAATCCTAGAGTGCTCTGTTCTCCTAAAAAATTACCTGCCCTCAAGGAAAACTATTTTAGCAGAGCCTAATTGACTGAGTTTTACCAGTACCTAATCAACCTGAAAAAGAGAAATACTGAACACTAGTCCCCTTGAGCTTTCCTGTCTCACATGAAGAGGAGAAATAAAAAGGCTGAGAAGTGCTTATAAAAGTTACAGCCCAAGGACACAGACTCCTTAAAAGACCAAGATCTAATAGTAGGGTAGTAGTATCCTCCTGCCATCTTACCACCACCTCACCACCACCTCAATCAAGCTCCTGTATATTAATGGAGGATTATTGCTGAAAGAACTTCAAGCATCAGACCCTATTTAAGAAGGAGTCTTTAGGAAAATCCACAGGCAACAGGGGAAACAAAAACAAGGCCACTAGAAGAAATATTAGCCTCTGACACGACAGCTACAGCAAACAGTGTATATAACCCAACTTAGCTGCATAAATATGAAGTATAACATTTAAGTCCTATGTAGTTCAGTCCTTTTGCCCAGTATAAAGTCTGGCTTTCAGCAAAAAATTACATGGCATACTAAAAAAAATCATAGAAGAGACCAAATAAACTTTAGAATCAGACTCAGATATGGCAGAGATTTTGGACTTTATCAACCTGGAAATTTAAAACAACTATTTCTGTCATTTCAGCCAGTTCAGCCTGGTTAAGAACTCTTGCTGGAAAACTGGTGGAGTTGTCTGGAGGACATATGATACTCTGGCCATTTGAATTACTGGAGTTCTTGTGTTTGTTCTTCCTTATTTCTGCATGTGGGGTTCCCTCAACTTCAGTGTAGACTGAGTACAGTTAATAGACTTATTTTCTGGATGTTTTTACAGTGCCGAGGCTTCGTGCAGACAGATGGCAATTCTAAGAAAGAATCAAAAGGAAATGGTAGAAATAAGCCACACTGTAATGAAATAAACAATACCTTGGATGGGCTTATAAGTAGTAGACTTGTCATGGCCAAAGAAAAAAATCAATGAGTTCGAATATGTGTCTCTGGAAACTCCTCAGACTGAAAAGTAGAAAGAATCAGGAAAATACATATACGAAGAAAAGTATGAAACTTTGTTGAGAGAAAACCAAAGAGCTAAGAAAATGGTTCTAAGAACTACTGATTCTTAGTTCCTAGTTTTAAGAACTAAGAAAAACTATTTTATGTTTATAGATAGGAAGGCTCAATATTGTCAATATTTAAATTCTTCCAGCATTGATCTATAGATTCATATACATGTTGCACAAATGGTACTGTGTTTTCAATGTCCAATTCCACTTGTTCATTGTTGGTATATACAAACTTTTATATATTACCCTTGTATCCTAAAACCTTGTGATAATCACTTAACAAACTCTTAAATCCCAACAGTAAGAAAACAAACAACCTGATTTTTAAAAATGGGTCAAAGACACAGAACTCTCACCAAAGAGGACCTTTAGATGGCAAACAAGCATATGAAAAGATGATCCACATCATATGTCACCAAGGAAATGCACGTTGAAAAAAATTGAGATACCACTACACAATAATTAGAATAGCTGAAATTCAGAACATTAACAACACAAAATGCTGGCAAGGATCTGGTGGTACACGAACAATTCTCATTCATTCCTGTTGAGAATGTAAAATGGTTTCAGCCACCGCGGAAGGCAGTTTGGCAGTCTCTTGCCACACTATACATACTCTTACCGTACCATCTAGCAATTTTCCTTCATAGTATTTACATAAAGGACTTAAAATCTCATGTCCACACATACAAGAAACCTGTACATGGATGTTTACAGGAGCTTTATTCACAGTTCTCAAAACTCGGGAGCAACAAAGTTGTCCTATAGTATGTGAATGAATACATAAGCTTTGGTACCTCCAGACATCCAGACAACGGAATATTATTCAGTGCTAAAAAGAAATGAGGTATCAAGCCTTGAAAAGATACAGAAGAAACTTCAGTGCATAAGAGTAAGTAAAAGCAGCCAATCTGAAATGGCAACTTATTGTATGATTTCAATTATGTGACATTCTAGAAAAGGCAAAACTCTAGAGACAGTAAAACAAATAGTGGTGGCCAGGGGTTAGGGAAAAGGGAGGGATAAATACATAGAGCACAGATAATTTCTAGGACAGTGAAACTATTCTATATGACATTATAATAATGAATGCATGTGATAATAAATTTATTCAAACCCAAAGAATGTACAATAAACGAATACACCTTACTTGTCAATATAGGTATATAAAGAGTAATAAATGCATCACTCTGTGGTAAGATGTTGATAATAGGGGGAGCTGTACAGGCATGGGGGCAAGGAATATATGAGAAATCTATGGATCTTCCATTTAATTTTGTGTGAACCTAAAACTGCTCTAGAATTAACTTTACTCTTAAAAAAAAAGAAAAAAATAAATTAATAAATATATAGAAAAATACGTGAATGTATATTTTTGTTGGAAGCTCAAGGAAATGTAAAAATTGCTATAATGTAATCCAAACCTCATAAAGTGGAAAAATTCACTGCATTGTTAAATTATGTATTCTTTCTCGCACTTTTACTTGTAGATATAATTTAAATTATATGTTTGGTAATATTAAACAGTACTGATTTTTAGGGTGTTTGAAATATGCATTTTTTAAAACTTCTACAACTATTCTGGAAAAATACTAATATAGTCCCTGCTGTACTTCTGTGATGCCTCTTTATCTTTCACAAAGATTATTATTATACTTTAACAAATATTTTTCCAATATTTGTGTTTTACAGGCTAGTGCTAGAATTATTTGGATTGTTTCTGAGAGGAAAGTGGCAAGCATACTTCTCAACTGTTATAATATGTACACTGCTATAATATGTACAGTGGAGGCTATAAAGTATTTAGGTTCTAGTCAGTTGGTATGGATATAATTCTTGAATCTCTGTGAAATGGCTTCATAAATAACTATTGCTAAGTCAGTTTGGCAAAATGATATTGACAATTATTAGCAATTCATGGCACAGCAGTCAGTTTAATGCTATAATAACGAAGGAGGTCTGCATAAACCAGCTAATACCACTTCTCTATTTATTACAATTCTTTTTTTTTTTTTTTTTTTTTTTGAGACGGAGTCTCGCTCTGTCGCCCAGGCTGGTGAAGTGCAGTGGTGCGATCTCCGCTCACTGCAAGCTCTGCCTCCTGGGTTCACATCATTCTCCTGTCTCATCCTCCCAAGTAGCTGGGACTACAGGTGCCCACCACTACACCTGGCTAATTTTTTTTTTTTTGTATAATTTATATGACCTAACTACAAATATTTTAAAACCAAGCCTTAACAATTTTTAAATATCTCCCTACCTTTTCTCCCTCTCTCTCTCTCTAGTATTTATATTTATTTCTCTCTCATTACCATATTATTTACCTTCATTTAATTATCAGTTGATAGTATTCTCTGTATCCTAGCAAAAAGACAAAAGTGAAATATTAATCAAAAGATTTGTCATTTGTAAATTCATTTTTATAAGGGTGCTGCAAATAATTTTCTTGGCAAACAAGGTATCTTATAAAGCACGTGTGATGACTTTCTTTATATGCACATCAGCTAAGTTAAACAAGAAAGTGATACTGGCTAGGATGCAGATATGGGTTTCTTATTTTTTAATGATACTATATTAATTAAAATAATATTCTACTTAAACTCAAAGGTACGATGATGATCACTGTGTAAAATGTCTTACTGCTATATTTATAATAGCTACAGTCTTGCTAACGATTGGAAAAGAATAGTACCACATGCATATGGTAGAATAGACCAAAATCATCAGCAGTTTATTGACTTCCACCCCAGTCACCAGTAAGAATTCAAAAGTAATTAATTTTTAAACATTGCTCTTATACTTCAAATCTTGTAAAATTTACTAGTTTGTTTTGGTATTATGTGTTAGCGTTTTCTACAATGCTAACGTAATTTTTTTTTTTTCTAAAATAATCATGCTCTATGTGGATAAAAAGAGTTTAACTTATCTTCCCAACATTTATGCCTTTTTGCCTTTTATTTCATTTTCTTGCCTTGTTGCACTGGCTAGGATATCCATTGCAATTTTGAATGGAAATGGCAGAAGCAAAAATCCTTGCCTTGTTTTTGATCTTGTGGTGAGTATTCAAAATTTCAATTTGTTTTTCTGATTACTTCTTTTATTTATTAGTATGTGGCTTAATCTCCAAATATTGGGGGTTTTCTAGGGAAATAAAACATATTCCATAAGATCTATTTGTGCTGAAATTTGTTGTTGCTGTTTTATGAGCCAGTATGTGGTCTATCATGTAGAGCATTCCATGTGCACTTAAAAATATACATATTCTGAATTTATAGGCTGTAATGTTTCAGAAAGATTAATTAATTCAAATTGTTGGTATTGTTGTTCAAATCTCCAATATTGTTAATGATGTTGCTTACTTTTTTAATCAATTACAAAGACAGTGGTGTTAAAACCTCCAACTGTGTTTGTGGATTTGCCTATTTCTCCATTTAGTTCTATAATTTTTTTCCCTTCAGGCATTTTGAAGCATTGTTACTGAGTTCATATACAGATAGAAATGTTAGATTCTTTCTCATGGGTTGAACTTTTAATGAAATGTTTCCTATTCACCCCTGGTAATACTTTTTGTCCTATAGTCTACTTTACGTGGCATTAATATACCAACTCTTATTTTTCTGGTGTATACTATTTGCACAGTTTATATGTTTCCACAATTTTACTTTCAACCTATCTGTGTATTTGTATTTGATACATTACTTGTACAGAGCATATAGTTGGGTCTTTCAAAATACCTTGACAAACCTTTTAATTGTAGAATGTAGTTATCTTTAATATAATTGTTCATTTGTTTGGATTAGGTTTATCACCTTGCTATTTATTTTCTAGTTGTCCATCTGATTTTTTTTTTTCAATTTTTCACTTACTGCCTGTTTTGGTTAGCACAATTTTTTAGTATTCTGTTTTAATTTCTCTATTGTCTTTTATCTTAGTATTATCATTTTATATTTTTCCTGGAAATAAAAATCCTTAATTTAGCACAGTTTTTTTAGTGCTAAGAACATTTTATTATATTTCACCACATATTCTATTATGGTATGCATTTTGATTCTATTTATCCTCTAACTTTTAGCTACATAGCTCCACATATTTTATGAAAACTAAATAATACATCTATAGATTTCATTAATACCAAAGTGCAATGTTATTTTTACATTAAATAATTTATTGTTTTTGAGTTAAATTAAGACACAAAAGGTAATATTTTATATTCTTCATATATTTACTATTCCCAGTATTTATTATTTCTTCCTGTAGATCAAAGTTTCATTTAGTGTGGCTTCCCTTTAAATTGAATAATTTTCTTTATTTTTTTATAGTGTAGCTGTACTGGTGACTAGTGTTCTTAGCTTTTGTTTATGTGAGAATTTGGCCTTATTTTTTGAAGGACATTTTGCTGCATATAAAATATGACCTGAAAGATATTTTTAATTTTAATACTTTAAAGCTGTTTGGTCATTGCCTTCTAGCCTCTATTGTCTCTAGGAAAATGTCTGCTATTATTAGCACTATTGTTATCCATTGCATAATCTGTCTTTTTTTTTATGACTGCTTTTATTATTTTCCTTCAGCTTCTATTTGTTTTACTATAATTTTCTTAAGTGTGCTTGTCTAGGCATTTATCTTGTTTAGGTTTTATACAAGTTCTTTGATCTGCCAGTTGAGGTTTTCTTTCTTTTTTCACAAATTTGGAAATTTTTCAACCATTATATTTTATATGTTTTAAATATATTTCCTGTTCTACTTTATCCTCTCCCTCTGCTACTTGAATTACAAGTATGTTAGATTGCTTGATCTTGTCCCACTGTTCCTTCAAGTTCTCTTAAATATTTTTCAATCTATTTTCTGCCTTTTTTCCATATTGATGAATTTCTATTCATGTGTTTTTAAGCTCAGTAATTCTTCAGGCTTTCATCTTCTGTTAAGTCACCCAGTTGATATGTCACTTCAAATATTGTGTTTTTAGTTTGATAATTGTCAATGAGTTCTTTTAAAAATAGTTTCCATTTATCTGCTGAGATTCATTATAATGGTCTTTTTCTTCAAACTTTTGTACATATGTATAAACATCGTTTATAAGTTCCTGAAAACTAATTCAACCTTTGGGTCATTTCAGGCTTCATTTCTACAGAAAACTTTTTTTGTTGTTGTTAGTTTTAGACACATTCTTTTTCATTTTCCTGTCTAGTAACGTTTTTATTGTACGTTAGATATTGTGGTAATGCATTGTAGTGAGCCTAGCTCTATGTTTAAAAACATAGATTAAGGTTGTATGTTAGATGCTCTCTGCAATAACTACCTAACTCTGCTGTTATAATGGGAAATAAGCAACAAAAAATAATTAAAGAAACAGATATGGCTATGTTCTAATAAAACTTTATTTACAAAAACTGGTGGTTTGCCTATGTGGTGTAATGTACTCAACTTTTCTCTAGAGTATGCCTTTTCTATTTTTTATTTTTTGGTAAGTGGTGTTAGGTTTTATTATGGCAGGCAGTAGATAAACTGGAAAATACTTTTTTTCCTGTACATTTTTTTTGTTTGTTTAATTCGTATTTTGATGGCTCTATATCAGTTTTGAGTATTGCTCTAGGTGTTTTTCTTACACCCAAAGTATGGGCTTTCCATATCTCTACTAAATAGCCAAGTTGTTCAGCAAAGACTCTTAGGCTGACTGTAACTTCTGGTGTCCCATTCAGCAGTCAGCCAAACATCAAATGATTACCTATAGACACTGTGGAGTTTCATCTCTGTGTATCCAGGCCAGCTCTTAGCCAAGGCCCATGTTTTGCATCCCTATGCAGACTTCCGTTTTCTAACTCTATGCTGCTCCTTCTTATCCAGTATTCTGCTCAAACATTCTAGACATTTTTGCTGATTTGAATTCTCATCCCTGCCTCCTCAGTGCAACAAAATTGTTACTCAGTTTGGGCTTCACCTCCCTGTGCACCAGAGCAATAAATATTCCCAGTCAGAAGCTCATGAGATTGCAGTAATTACCTCAAAGTTCACAGTCTTACATTACCTATTGTTTATATTTTTTTTCTAGTTTTTAAAGTTTTTTTTTTTTTTTTTTTTTTTTTTTTTTTTTTTGTGAGAGGGCAAGTTCAGTACCAGTTATTTTGTTAAGACTGAAAGTGGATATACATCAATGCTTTACAAAGCATTCTTAAATTTTTCAATAAGGCTCCATTCATTTCTGCTGAGATTAGACTTGTGGAATATTTCATCAAGTTTAGGTCATTGACTGTTGACCACTCAATAATGTTTCAACATAGCATTCAGAATATATTGAGTGAATTTATATATCTGAAATGTCATTACCTGAATATATAACTATTAAGTATGCAACTGTGCCAACAACTATATAAGGAGAGTTTAAACAGTAAAAGGGTTTAATATTTAAAGAAAACTATACATTTGAATGACTACATTATAGACTATGGATACTTTTGATCTAATTCTTAATATTTCTCTATACAATTTCATATTTTCCTCTTCTTCAGTATTCCATATATACTAAAATCAGTTAGTGCTTTGCTTGTCACTCTTCATATGTGTCTGTAGTTGTAAAAGCCCTGACATTGAAATCTACATTGGAAATAATGTACTTAGAATAATCGTGATTATCAAATTTTAATTATTTTAAGAAGGTAATTGAAAATATAAATCAGAAACATAGTATGTCCACTATAAAGCATATATCAGTAATCTGATCAAGCATATAATTTTTACACGCAGAAAACTTGACAGAAAGTGAGAAGACTGGTTTCTATTCCTAGTTATCCTGCTCTAGTATTCACAACTATTTTGGGTCTCAGCCCAGTGGGAGCTTGGGGTAGAGCCTCAATCTACATGAAAGCTACCTAGAATGTTTGTCCAGAATGAAGATTTCTGGGGAGTCCATCCAAATCTCACATATATTAAAGGTCAAGAATCTTTAAAAGAAAAGGTGGTCTCTGATATTACATTTATATCCAAAGTCTTTATTAAGAGAACACGTAGTATAACAACGTTTCTTTTTAACAAAATTATTTCTACACCCCTGTGGTGTTTAAAACAGAGGCTGCTCTTTGGAAAGTTAACAGATGTGGCAAATACAGGATTTAACTTGCTATTAAAACACATAACTTACAGAAATCAACTTTACACCCACCAGTATTATTTTGTGAAGGGAGTTAATACTTTGCCATTAACTTTGAAGAAGGCTATTTAACCTCTTTAATTTTAATAGACACATACTGATTGTACTATGATAATAAATTGAATGAGGAACATTATATGATTGGAAAAATGATTTCTAATGCTCCTTCTGGATTTGCCTTTCTCTCTATATACAACGTGTAAAATCTGAAGATTGACACTATTCCACATGTAACTTTTATTATATAGACTACTATTTACTTTGTTATAGTTAACAAATATATAATAATTATTCTGTCAGATTACATTTTACGAATATTTTTCTCCATTTGAAGTAAAATTCCAAGATTTTTTAAGGCTACTCTCCTATATCCAAGTTTCCATAAGAGAACTTCTATTTCTGCGTGTAAACAGTATTGGAACAACAATTAGCATTCCGCCTTTTTTCTTCTCACTCCTTACTTCCCCAAAGAAGAAAGATTTGAAACTCAGATTGCAATTTATTCCATATTTGGATCTTTCTAAAGTTCTGGCATGCATTGTCAGTGGCTTCTTAACCCAAATTGTACTAAGAATGCAATGAATGAACACATTAGGCTCTGTTACTTGTGAAGCATACAGATGACTCTAAATATATTGCTTTTAAAATAAACCTTGTCAAATTACAGAAATGTGGTGAAGCATACCCTTATCTACGGAAGGGGGAGGGTGGCATTGTGCTGGGCAGATTTTCTACAACGAAAACCTCATGTAATTAACATGACTCTGGCCCTTTAACTTTTAACATGCTTCCCCAATTAAGCTTTCAAGGCCTTGAACTACACTATCTGGCCACAGCTGCTAGAAATTGATTTATCCCAGAAGATCATTGGAGCTTCTGACCTCTCTGTTAGAGAATTTTATTTAGTTTTTTAGATATTTGCCTCCTTTTTGCCCCAGAGGAAGGGTGAAAAAAAAAGATGTAAATATTTGCATATGCTCTAAGATAAGCTTTCACTATTTCAATCTTTTTTTTAATACTATATATTTGCATTTAGTCACTATTCTGTAAAGGTTGAACTATAGCTGTTTAATGTTACATACACTTGCAAAATTATATAATGCAAAGAATATTTAGTTAGCTTATCTTGTAAATACTAAAATGATATGTGGTGGATGTTTTGCTTACCTATCAAAAAATTTTATTTCAGTCTAAATCCTCACATAAATTTGTATTACTACTGTTGTTGTTGCATTTATAAAATTAATGATGAAGTATTAACCAAATAATAATTCTATCGCTTTTGAAATGTGCTAAATAATCAAATCATCATCTTGGGTACAGAACCTGTATAGCCCTTTCCATTGGCTTTTTTTTTTTTTTTTTTTTTTACTTTTTTTAAAAATAGAGTTTGCAACAGTTATATGTCAGAAATGTCCACTTTCTTAAAGAATTCAAGACCAGTATATCCTGTCTTGACTTTGCTGAAGAAAACCTTCCTGCACACAGCACCTTATGTTTACATGTGAGATTTGCCACTGTGAAGATTCCTGCCTCGTCTGTGTCTTGGCATGCAGCAGCCCCGTGGGACAGCAACATGCCGTCTCCAGGGCTGCTTTTGCCAGCACTGCACTTTTGCTTCTGTCATCCCCTGCCTTGGTCCTAGTGGTTGTAACAAACCACAGGTGTTACAAACTCTAAATTGGAATTCGATGTTGGATTCAAAAACTCATGATAATTACACAGCTGTTTTAAATTGTGGTTAAGTGGCCAAAAACTGCCAAGAAACCCCACCCACATTCATTACTGTCTAAACGAAAAGGACGTGTATACAGTGATTATGAAGTTTCATATGAATCCCCCAAGCCATAGAGCAGACTTTCCTAATTGTCAGCTGGACTGTGCAGGGCTTGTTTAAAATAATTAGAGTGCCACAGCAGCTTCAGCAGCAAACCTCTTTTTTTTTTTTTTTTTTTTTTTAATCTCAGTGCAGGTTTTTATATCAAATACTATCAGCTTCCTGTTCATTTTGACACTATTATTCTGCCAGTCTGGAAAATGGAGAAGAGGAAAGAAAAGAATTATCCTTAATGTACACAAATAATGCAGCTCCAAAGTCAGGAAGATATAGGACCATGTGTGAGACGGATGGAAACAATTCAGCAAACAAATCTAAACGGGGGGGGAAAAACGCGGTTCTCTCTTATTTTTTTCAGGAAGGATAGCTGAAATCTTTCTTAATTACCGCTTATTCCAATGACAGAATTGTAATTTATCATTTAGTTGTAATTTGACATATGTTCACACCTTTGCCATTTCCAATTTCCTCCTTCATTCTAATTGTCTGCTTCACTCGCCTGTCATGCGCTCCTCTTGGGATTAATTCGAGCTGTCTGTCTGCACCAGGCTACCAGCACACTTGGGGCTGCCGAGAGCGTGACAGTGTCAATGTGCACACAGTTTATCTAAGACATTACCCAGCCATCACACTCCGGGATCTTCACTTCGCTCAGTGTTTACTGTTTATTCCACTTTGCATTTGTGACTTTTCCGTGTTTTATTAGACTCTAATTATGCTCTTGGCTGTCAGCTGTAAAGAGAGAAAATGTTACGTTAATTACAGTGGAGGGGGAGGCGCTTGGGATTGGTAGTAAATGGACCAGTAGATGTCTCTCTCTGTCTCTAAGATCCACGCGTGATTTAAATACTCTTCTTGCTTCTCTTTGGTTTGCATCCTTGATAGATGCCGGCACTCAAATGTAAATATGCAAACATTCAAGCGAACGTAGCTTTTATATGCACAACTGTATTTTTTCTTCATCTCATCCAAAACTAGGAACATTGGCATAGTAAGACAGAAACCTCAGCTTCCAAGTAACCATGGGTTTTTTAAAAGGTCAATTGTTTAATTCATGGATGTTGTCAACACAAGCATGATGGGGAGTGGCGATGGTGAGGAGCGTATTTAGTGAGCACTGGTAGAGTACAAATTTTTATAGCGGTAGCTGTTGTTTTGAACCATTAGAAACAGTTAATAGTCATTTTTTTCTCCTTCCTAAGGCCATCTCAGCCCATTAAAATCCAGCAATAATTTCTGCATATGGCATCAATATTTTTTTCTTGCTTTCTTCAGAAAAAGTTCTTGTTGCTTCCAGCCTACCTAAACCATAAAAATATGTTTTCTGTTCTCCTGCTACATAGATTTTCATTGTAGCTAAAACTTCCTGGTAATATGAAACAGAGGAAATGTATCCTCCCCCACCCCTTTAGGCTGTTAACGTGGGTGGTAATTCATTAAATTGGTTGCATCATTCTCCCAATGGCCTGAAAGAGTGAAAGTGACTACTTTGAATATCAAATTATCCATGAAAATGGATTTATATTTTATTTTCTCCTCATAATTTCATCAGTCTTGTTTCAGGTAATTGTGGGACTGAAGCTAATCTGTGGCTTAGATTTCTTTCCTATTTTTTGTAATCCCAGCAATTCTTCTAATTATGTGTTTTGGCTTCCGAATCAGCTTTAATTCTACATACTATCAGATGCTGTATAACTGCCTGATCATTACTTCACATATTCTTAACTTGTGGAATACCTGTATTTCTACAGATGTATATTAAATCATATTCCTAAGAGTTTTAATGGGAAGTTAATAAGGCATGAGTGAAGAAAGTAACAGTCTATAAAATATGAGCAAAGTTGTGAAATATTGTCTAGGCTTTTTTTTTTTAACTTTCAAATAACAGATGATAAATTTCTGGCATTTACCGACACTACTTTAACTATAATATAAACATTATATACCAAGACAATATCTAAGAATATTAAAGTCTCGTGCTGATCAAAAACAACTTTTTGTTAAGTTTCATTTTTATTCTTCTAACATTATTCTAGGGTAAATCAATTATAAAATATTATTAAAGTCTAAATTAAGCTTATTGAAGTTGTGCAACTAGAATGTAACCAATTATAATCACAATCTCAGCAACTAGAATTTTCTAGTATTTAATTTTTAAGCTACATTGACAGAGAAAATATAAAAGTTCAAGAGTAAAGGAAGAGAGATGAGACAATGAAGAAGACAGTAGAAAAGGAAATAAAAACAAGGGCAACTTGAGGATAACAAATCATCAAATTAGCTAAAATGCTGTATTAAACATGAAGAGTCAAAAAGTTATATAATATTTGAACTCTCCTATTAGGGATTATTTTTAGCACTATGCATAATTTTATGGAAATAATGTAAAACCTTGATTATTACATACCTGTATTACTGAAACACATTTTCAACTGGCTTCTCTTCTTTCAAATGCAGAGCCACTCTAATGAACGTTGTTACGATCCCCTCATGAATCTAGCTCAAATATTCTCTTCATTTTAGGGGTCCCTGCCTTACCTTCTTTACTGGCTCTTAAAATCTTCCATAATTTGATTTTGTTCTAAATGTGTATATACCTATTTCCCACCACTCTATTGTAAGAACATGCCATGCTCATTATTGACGGATTGATTGGTTTATTCATTTATTCGCATTTGTTGGACAGGTAATAGTAACGTATATAAAGCAGTCAGTAAGGCAGAAACCATTTCTAGAGTCATGGAACGTACTTTCAGGTGACCAGTTTGTTCTTTGCTGATTCCCACACAATAATTATGTTTGCCTCTGTGCTCTTGCTCGTATTATATAGTTTTTCTCTTTCCACATATATCTGCCAGCTCTGAAAAGCCAGCATACTCCTTTTTATTTTTCCTGAGACAGAGTCTCACTCTGTCGCCCAAGTTGGAGTGCAGTGGTGTGATCTTGGCTCGCTGCAACCCTCCGCCTCCGGGGTTCAAGCGATTCTCCTGTCTCAGCCTCTGGTGTAGCTGGGACTATAGGCATGTGCCACCACGCCGGGCAATTTTTTTTTTTTTTTTTTTTTTTTTTTTTAGTAGAAACGGGGTTTCATCATGTTATTCAGGCTGGTCTCCAACTCCATACCTCAAATGATCCGCCCATCTCAGCCTCCCAAAGTGCTGGGATTACAGGTGTGAGCCACCACGCCTGACTCCAACCTATTTTTAAAAGTACAGATTAAGTCTAATCTTTCTAATGAAGTATTTCTATCCCACATAGAACCAGAAAATTTCACATTTTATTACATATTATTTTATATATTTTTAAAATATTTGTTTTTTTCAATTTTGTTGGGTCAAAGTCTGTTTCCTTTTTATCCTTCAATGGCTAAAGCAGTATTTCTTGAGTAAGAACGTGCATCACAATAATTTGTAGAGCTTTTTAATAGTCTACTTCCAAATTGCTATATTTTAGAGGTTGGGTCCCTGGGTGCATTTGTTTACAAGGTATCTTAGCGTTTAAGTCCCTGGGTGTACTGGTTTAAAAGCCATCCCAAGAAAATTTGGTGCATTCTTCTGGTTAAGAGCCACTGTCTTAACCAACATGGGACACAGTGCACATTGATTAATGAATGAGCTGACTGATATGCAAATTAAACTGTATTATGTTGCTTGGCCTACACAGTCCTAAGAAAGTTAAATCACTTTACCTGTGCTTCTATATATTTCCTATAGAAGCATGGTAAAGGACTTTGGAATATTCATATGAAAGATTAGTGTAATGTCCTATTTTTATTGTATTTTGTTAGATGAAATTGAGAATAAATGACTCTAAACCTGTATTTAATGAAAGAAAAATTATGAAAAAAATTACTATTTTTATTTTACACAAAAGAAATTTATATGACATATTTTGCAATTATCAAGTAAAATAAAAACAGCATGGCTAGAAAACAAGAATCTTAGTTATAAAATGTTTATATTAAATTTTTAAAAATCAAGATAATTTATAGAAAACATGAGATGAAGAAAAGACTTATTTCTTAATGTTTTGTAATTTAAAGACTTCCTAGCAGAATATATGAACTTATGCTGATAAATCATGGTTGAAACAATTTGATCTGCTTTGCAAAATGGAGTTACAGGCATTTGAAATTATGACTAAGTGGCCAAATAAGCAATCTAATAACCCATTAAGACTATATATAGTCAAAGTGCCTATTTGTTTGGATGAGTGTGACTCTGGTAGAAAACTTTAAAGCATATCAATTTAAAAGAGTATAATGGGAGAAAATCAGGAGAGCTTACATAAAAACTACAAGACCTGAACATAAATAGGAAGCCAGGATCCTACTATCAAAAAATCAGCAAAAAAATAACCTACAATGCATGTTACTTCCACTAATTTTAGTGTTTTTAGAATATACGAGAGAATATACTGTTGTCAATCTCCTTTTCTCCATCAGCATTTAATGGGCAAAAATAGATGATATGGAAATACAAAGGAAAAACAAAAAAAAATTACTTGGGTTATGCCATATTTGCTTGATGCAGATCAACTTTACCACAAAAAAGTATAAAATTTGAGCAAAATTAAAAAAAAAAAATTGAAGCCATCATTAACCAGAATGTTAGAGGTATAGATAAAAAAGAAAATGGAAGGTTCCATGATTTTCATTTTTTTGAGTTTCATTTTTCAATTAAAATAAAAATAAAATTTATCAATATCCTATGCCACTTCTTCCCTCACCCTTCCAGTTACTTGCACCAAAACTAAAGGAAGTTATGTAAGCCAAATAAAATTTTTCCAATATGAAAGCATGGAACTTTATAAAGTAATGTAGAGAAAAGATAAGGGATAAAATAATAGTTGATTAAATATGAATTATGAAGACATAAAAATAATAATGACCTATGAAGAAAAAACACATAAAAGTAATATCATCCTTCAATGGCTAAAGCAGTATTTCTTGAGTAAGAACGTGCATCACAATAATTTGTAGAGCTTTTTAATAGTCTACTTCCAAATTGCTATATTTTAGAGGTTGGGTCCCTGGGTGCATTTGTTTACAAGGTAGGAGGCAGGAAGAGGCAGGAAGTGAATAAAGAGCATTCTAAGATCCTCCAGAAAGTAACAGAGAACTAATTTACTTAAAATCCTAGGACATCATGAAGATGTATAATTTTTTAAAAAATAATTTAAAGATTTCAAAAAGAATGTATAGTGCTAAAACTAGATGATAAAAAATGCTTAATCAAAAAAGAAAAGAGAAAAAGAAATATATAATAAGCAGAATCAACAAAAACAAATAAGAAGATGGCAGATTTAAACCTCAAAATAAAAACTAATGCAATTAGTATAGATTAATACTTTTGAAAGGTTTGGGAAACTATAGCTTTAATCTGTTTTTTAAAAATATGGATAAAGTTTTATTGAAACACAGTCACACTCATTTATTTCTGTCTGTGGCTGCTTTTGAACTACAATGGCAGAGTTGAGTGGCTGTGACACATAATAGATGTGACCCACAAAATAAAAGATAATCTGGCCTTTTATTTAAAAAAATCCCAATCCTTGCTCTAAAAACCCAGATTATCAAAATAAAAGAAAGGGAAATTTTCTATACCACTTAAATTACTATAAATAAGTAAATAAATACAAGATATACAAATGTAAATATGTGTGTTATATACTATATGAATATAAGTACATAGAAATTTTGAAAGAAAAAATATTTAAAAAAGCATATCACATAAACACCAGAAGAAAACTAGTGGAATTTATTTTAAAATAAAAAAGCATCAGTTAATATAAAAAGGGATATTTCATAATTATTAAGAAGAAAAACTGGAAGAGGAAATAATAGTTATACATTTTTATGTACCTACTAGCATAGCTCCATGTACATAAAGCTAAAACTGGTAGAAGGAAAAGGGGATATTTATAAATAAGTATTTTAACACTTCTTTCATTAACTGACAGAACAAACCTGTCTATCCATAAATAAGGATGTGAATGTTTGAACCACACAATTAAAAACTACTTAATTGATGTTTGCTATCTGTTTGTCCACCCATTCATCCATCCTTCGAGCTATCTTTCTGTCAAACTCACTCAACCACATAAAATACAAAATATATATTGTTTTCAAGGGCTTATGGGGTGTTTATGAAAATGTAATATACATTGTGCAATAAAGCAAGTCTCAAAAATAATCAAAATAGGAAATCATACATAATGTGCCCTATCCATAGTAGAATTAACATTAAAATCAATAATAAAATGTACAAATATTTTGAAATTAAGCAACAAACTTGTACATAACCCATGGGCCAATGAAGTTAAAATGTAAATTAGAAAATAGTTTGAGCTGATTGACAATAAAAAATGGCATATCAAAACTAGTGAGATGCAAATAAAGAGCATACTTGGTAAAAGCATATGGCACATTTTATAATTATAAAATGATAATATTTTAAAAACACTACTTATATTACCAAGAGGCTACTAAAATTATTCATCTCAAGAAGTTAGTAGGAAGAAATAAAGATAACACTAAAAATTAATAAGGAAAACAACACAGAGATGAGGAAAGTCTAAATTGGTTCTATGAAATATCAATAAAACTGATAAACCTGTTTAGCCTGACCAGAAAGGAGGAGGGGAAAGGGAACAAATTAGCCTATCATGAACGATAAAGAACACACTACTAAGCCTATATAGATATTAAAACTAAGATTCTAACTAAAGATTTGTAATAATAATAAGAATATGTTGAAAACAACTTACTCAAAAAATGAAAAATTTATATGAAATTCACATATTTTCCAGTAATAAAAGGTCTTCACAATATATTAAAACTGACACAAGATCTACAAAAGAAAAGCGATGGCCCTATATCTGTTAAATTTGTCAGATCTCTAAATGAGAACCTTCTTCCTATTAAAGCTATAGAATATGTTCCATTCAACAATGAATTCTACAAATCATTCAGAAAAAGTAATGTGATCCTATATGAAATATTCCAAAGAAAAGCAAAGAAGGAGCAATCCCCAATTTATTTTATAAAGTCAACAATCTTTTATAAGAATGGGGAAAAATGTATATACCAATCTCTTTAAACAAAATTCTTAAAAAGAGTTTTTTAAAAAAAAGTTCTTAAAAAAACCAACTAGGATTTTTGTTTATGTGAATGCAAAGTTGGACAATTGTTAACCCATCAACGTAGTGCATCAGACTAACAGAGCAAAAGAGAAATATCATGTGTTTATCTCAAAAGATGCAGAGAAAGACAGCTACCATGAAACTATTAGTAAACTAGAAGTAGAAATTTTCTTCAGGAGCATACAAAAAATTACAGTAAGCTTTCCATCTAAATCAAGAATGAGATAAATATATCCACCATCATCACTTCAATTCAAATATGTACTTGAGATGTAGTCAGTGCAACATATCACGAAAAAGAATGGTATAGGAATTCAAAATGAAGAAATAAAAATGTCTTCTTAAGATAATGTTGAAAGCATGTAGAAAATTCCAAAGAATCAATTAGAATTAATATCTAAATTTAACATGGTCTTTAATATAAAATTAGTAAATAAAATTAATTTTATGTCTATATACCAACAATGAACAGTTATAAAGTAAAATCGAGAAAATTATTATTAATTGCAAGAGCACCAAATGTCATTGAATAAGAATAAATTTCACAAAATTTATACAAACTCTCCACACAAAAAACTACAAAGTATTTTTGAGAGATTAAAGAAAGCCTAAATATAAAGAAGGGCATATTATGCCCATGAAAGAAAATGTCAGTTTTCCCCAAATTGATCCAGAGAGTCAATGTAATCCCAATAAAAATTCCAAAAGTTTTGTTTTACATAGACTGATAAGATTCCAAAATGTATACAGAAGTTCAAACAGCCAGAGGAGAAGCAAGACACATTAGACATGCTTGAAGTAGAACAAAATTTTAAGATTTACACTATGAGATATTAGGAATTGGTGTAAAGCCACCGTAGTTTAAAAAATGAGGGGACCCTTAATGGAAGCATAGATAAATGGCCACTGTCATAGAATAGGGTGTCTAGAAATAGACCGACAAGTATAAAGACACTGGACTGATAACAAGGTGATGCCTTCAAGTGATAGGAAAGCAACTGACTATTCAATAAATGATGTTGGGTCACTGAGACATCTTTTTGGGAAAACAATAAATGTTAACTCTTCCTCACATCAGGAGGAAAATCAATTCCATGTGGATTACAGAATAATGTATAAAAGATGAAGCATAAAGTTTTTAGA
This sequence comes from Macaca mulatta, assembly GCF_049350105.2. Taxonomy (NCBI): domain Eukaryota; kingdom Metazoa; phylum Chordata; class Mammalia; order Primates; family Cercopithecidae; genus Macaca; species Macaca mulatta. Next base: position 113,804,691 of record NC_133410.1, on the reverse strand, counting down.
AAATGACATATAGAAGAGTTTTGACCCTGGTATATGTAAATATTTATTAAACAGAAAACAGTTTTTCCCAATCATAAAGGAAAATATTGATAATTTATGTGTAATAAAATTAAGATATCATGTTTATTAAAATATGCTATTTTAATATACAGAGTGAAAAATAAGTCACAGGGCAGGAGAATATTTAACATATATAACTGATAAAGTACATGTACGCAGAATATATAAAGCACTTCTGCCGGGCGTGGGGGCTCATGCCTGTAATCCTAACACTTTGGGAGGCTGAGGCAGGCGGATCACCTGAGGTCAGGAGTTCGAGACCAGCCTGATCAACATGGTGAAACCCCATCTCTAGTAAACATACAAAATTAGCTAGGCATGGTGGCACATGCCTGTAATCCCAGCTACTCAGGAGGCTGAGGCTGGAGAATCACTTAAACCCAGGAGGTTGCAGTGAGCGGAGATCGCGCCATTGCACTCCAACCTGGGCAACAAGAGCAAAACTGTCTCAAAAAAAAAAAAAAAAAAAGCTTCTAAAAACCATTAAAGATGAAAAAGAGCTAACCAAATATGAAAGCTGGCAATAAATACATTAAAAAGTACTTAACTTCATCAGTTTTCAGGGAAATGCAAGCTAAAATCACAATGAGATACACCACCACACATACTAGAATGGCGAAAATTATACTAACAATACCATATATTGACAAAGAGGTAGCATAATTGGAACTCATACACTGCTGACAGGGTTTAAATATTTAGCATTATTTTGAAAAACTGCAGTGGTATCTACAAATGTGAAAATGCATATTCTAGGTAATTCTACTGATATGCATACACTTGTCAGAACTGCATATGTCTGTTCCCCAAAACATATATACAAGAATGTTCATAAGTTACATTGTGTGCAATAGTAAACCAAATATTGCATGCTCTCTTTTATAAGTGGGAAATAAATGATGAGAACACGTGGACACATAGAGGGGAATAACATACACTGGGGCCTTTCGAACGGTGGAGGTTGGGAGGAGGGAGAGTATCAAGAAAAAAGACTAACAGGTCCTAGACTTAATATCTGGGTGAGGAAATAATCTATACAACCCACACCCATGACTCAAGTTTACCTATTTAACAAATCTGCATTTGTAACCCTGAACTTAAAATGAAAGTTTAAAAAAAGTTGGAAAATGAATGACCACCAAAAATAAAATAGGTAAATAAATGTGCAATTTCACACAATGGACTACTATACAGCTATGAAAATAAATTAAATATTGTTACACCAGCAACATGAATGAATATCAGGCTATTACTATAAATGAAGAAAAGCTAGACACAAAATAATATGTATTATATAATTTCATTATACAAAGTTTTAAAACAAGCAAAACTAACAGTGTTAGATACTGGGGTAATGATTGTCTTTGGATAGACAGTCTAGCTGTGACTGAAAAAGGCATATTGGAGCTTCTGGGATTTTGGTAATATTTTATTTCTTGACCAAGCAGTTTTTACTAGTTTGTCCACTTTGTAAGGTTCACCAATCTGTGAATGTATCATCTCTCTCTCTCTCTCCTTCAGCTCATGCTGCAGACTGAATTGTGTCCCTTCAAATTCATATGTTAAAGCCTTTACCCCCTTGTGATTGTATTTGGAGATGGTGGGGCCTTTGGGAGGTAACTAAGATTAAACTCATGAGCATGGGGCCATAATCTGGTGGAATCACTGGCTTTAGAGGAAGCCACATTAGACCTCTTGTAGTTATGAGTACAAGTATACTCTGTGCCTGTAGAAAATCTCAAAGAATCTACAGGAATTAATAACTAAACTTAAGATGGTCTTTCGATATAAAATTTCAATCATAATTGAACAGTAATGTGTGTTCCTATTGTTATATGATATACAGTTTTCTCTAGTCCAACCTGAGATCCAGGTATATAATCCAGGTACTGTATAATGGAATTAGTGTATATGATTATAAATTATTGAAAAATTTATTTCCACAGATTTCTAGGAAATTCTATAATCTATAATAATCAATACATTTAGATTTTAACTCTATAGTGGGTATCAAATATTGCAAATCTTTCTAACATACTTTCGTTCACTGATTTTTTTTTCTTTTTTAGGTTTTTACTCTCTTCTAAGTTGTTCTTGCCTCTGTTTAGCCAATTTGGACTGTTTCTCAAGAATATATACTCAGATATGGACTGTAATTATACCCCTCATTTTAATTCTTTTAAATACCATCCCCCTCTACAAAAAAAAGAGAAAGATAATGCTACTAAAAGCAAGCATTGGTTTTTTATGTGTACACCTGAGTCTTGAAATACAAGGACTTCGAAGTGATAATAGAGTGCTTTGCATTTGCATTGTGTACTTTCCTTTCTAAAGCACTTTACATAATTTAACTCATTGTATCTGATTACATATTTTATTATCATATTATTTAATGCAGTATATAAAAACATAAAACTATTCTTTAAAATACTCGTTTCATTCTGCTTCTACATTAGCAGTCTCAACTCATCTATATTTTGATCAGTTATCTGCTATTCTTTCTTTTGAACATTTCATTTCAAAGCCAGAGTTAAAGAGTAATTGTAAATGTAGCATGGTTTTCTCCCTAGTTATTTCAAAGTTAATTTGTTGTCTTGATGGTATATTTTACTTTTTCTGGCATTTTCCTCACTGTAGTGTTAACCCTGGTTTTAAAATAATCAATGTGGCTATTCTAAAGAGTCTTAATTGATTACTACCTTATTGCTCACAGCATATTCTTCATCCTCTGTTACTAATTTTAAATCCTTTCCTTATACTCTGCCATTTGAAACTATAGATTTTCAATATTTTTTATACATTGATTCACCAAACCTCTCACCCTTGAGCAACAACCTCTTATGACGTGATTTTGTGTCTGTCCTCTATTCCCCCACATTTTGACCTTTGGTAAGGTTTTACCCTGAAACATCATCTCTTTTTTGAGCAGCATTGACAATCCCTGCTACAAGATTGAATATTCTCCACAATGATTTCAATTGCTGCCTTTCAATTGTTTGGGCTTACTGTTCCATAAAGCAATAAAAAACTCTCTACACAAAGATATTCCACATCAAGTTGGTAGCAAGTAAACAGAATTAACGTATAAAAGACAAAGGATTAAAGTTGCTCAATGGAATTGTCTGGTTCTAAGCAATCTCCTAAAATTTTCTGTTTTAAATCATCATCAACAAACATTTATTGAGCATCCTAATAAGAATGTTCATTAATAAGCACACTAGTTTTATTTTGCAAGTTTAGTTTATAAATCATTCTTCACACATATTTACATAAAATATAATAGCCGTCTTTTTCATTCACATCATGTTTTCTTTATTTCTTATTCACTCTAACCTTGATATTTTTATTGATTGTAAAAATTAATGTTTCGCATCTATTTTTTTCCTAAGAATTGTTATCTTTTGACATAATCACTGTGATTATGTTCTTACAGTAGTTGTGAATAATGTACTGTATTCTATAAACATATATTACTACCAATGGGCAACAGAGGCAGACAAAGAAATATTGGCTAATAAGGACCAGAACTTAGACAAGAAGGGCTTGGTTATTATCTCAGAACCCATGGATGAAAAGATTGGGTTAGAGGGGTCAGAACCTTGGCCAAAGTCTGTGCCATGGAATGAGAAACCAACTTGACATCCTTAGGCTTTGTGTCTCCATCCAAATCTCATCTTGAATTACAATCCCCATTATCCCCACCTGCCAAAGGAGAGACCGGGTGGAAGTAATTGAATGATGGGGGTGGTTTTCTCCATGCTGTTCTTGTGGTAGTGAGAGAGTTCTCACGAGATCTGATGCTTTTATAAGGGGTTCTTCCCTCCTTTACCCAGCACTTCTCCTTCCTGCCGTTTTTGTGAAGAAGGTGCCTGGTTTCCTCTTTACCTTCTGCCATGAATGTAAGTTTCCTGAGGTTTCCACAGCCATGCTGAACTGTGAGTCAATTAAACCACTTTCTTTTATAAATTACCCAGTCTCAAGGAGTTCTTTATAGCAGTGTGAAAATGGACTAATACAAGTTGAAACATTGATGTCAAGAATGAGCTAGTATCTTTGAAAGCACAGGCTCTTCATGCACTTTGTTTTCTAGGCCTGAATTGAGATAAGAGAATTGAAATAAAGTGTAGGTGGAACTAAAGTCACAGGCCAAGCACATAGGTGTGAGTTCTTGGAATTGAGGAACAGAGTCACGTTCTCAGTAATATGGTGAAATAGTCACATCATCCCGCTCTGTTCCTCCCGGGATGTGAATCATCCCTTCGTTCAGCATATTCACTTTGTATAAGCTACCAGCCAGTCAGTCATTTGGTAGCCATCTCAGTTATCAGTTCAACTGTTGAAGTATTGCAGTACCTGTTTTCAATAACTCTTATTTTACTTAACAGTGGCTCCAAAACACAAAAGCAGTGATGCTGGCATATTATTATAATTCTATTTTATTATTACTTTTGTCAATCTTGTACTGTGCCTAATGTATACATTTTATTATAAGTATGCATGTATAAGCAAAAACATAGTATATATAGGGCTCAGCACTATCCACCATTTCAGGCATCCACTAGGGGTCTTAGAAAGTATCTCTAGAGGATAAGGGAGGACTATTGTAGTGATAAATTGGAAAAAAAATCAGTCTGGCTGATAATCACAGTTTTTTTTTTTTTAACAGAACATTAGTGATATTTGCATTGAGATATAACGTCAAGAGAAGAAAATACTTTAAACCTGACACACACAAGTCACACTTAGACTCACAATAGACCAAATCCTCTCCTGAGTGGCTGCTGCTTTTTAGGAATGACATTCTAGCTCTACTTTGCTCCTCTTTCTCTCCTTAAATCACTTTCACTTCAAGTTTTTAAAATATTTTACCATATCTACTAAGAACACTTCATTATGACTATCTTTGCTCTCCTTCTTGTTACATTGACTTTCCTATGCATAGCTCTTTCACTAGTTCCTTGAACTTTGCTGCATTTCTCCTGATGCCTCATAATTCATCTGTGAATGTTTCTACTTGCAATTTTTCTAGGTATATGTATGTGTAACCTGTATATGGTTTTGAGCTCTGTTTAGTAATCCCAGTAATAAAGTGTAGCAATCTGTTAAAGGAAGTAAGTACTTCTCACTCCTTGCTTTTATGAGTTGTGTATTGACTTTAACTCATTCGGTTTTAAATAAAATCTCCTGAAGTAAAATAATTTTCTTCCAAGTATTTTTCCCCACTTTACTTGTAATATTAATTCTTTTGGGTGTTTATCCTAAATCATATAACTCTAAAGCAGGGATGGCATATACTTGGCAATAAGGGATGCATGTCTCTCCCTACAACTACAGTTTTATAAAGCACCTAAGAAAATCCAGTGGTCTCTTCCCTACTCAACAAACCCACATCCTACTCCTCAGATGTCACAAAGTTCAGCACTTTTAAGTGTTTCTTCTGATATTTATCTCTGTATTTAAATAATATGTTTTTACTTAGATTTGTTTGTAGATTTTGAGAATGAAGCTCTATTGAACACCTTCTCATACATACATATTCCCTTCTCCATCCCTCACACTGTTTTTATACCAATGTATGTGCTTATACCAATGCTGAGCATTTAACTTTTATGAGTGCATAATTTTTATTCATAACTAGGCCATATTTTTTACCATAATTGCACATCTTTTTTACATGTCTTTGTTTCTCATACAGTTAATATTGATCCTCTGTTTGGTTTGCTTAGTTTTTCATGAAAATATTACTAATATAGACCCAAACATTTTGCCCATAGGAATAAAATACCTTCCATCAATAAGTTTAAATACTTTTTACCAATCTTCAATTTCATTTTCTTATTCAGATATATCCCTCCCTAAACTGCCTGTCCTCCTGTATTTACTAGTTGCTCGCTAAACCTCACATACCACTGTCTTCTTGAGATCTCCCTTCCCTATGAGTCTAGGGCTTATTGCATTCTTCTTTCTTGAATACTCTGATTTTTATATCTTGATGAGTTTTCTCATTGCTAGATTATTTTCATAAGTTTACTGAGAAATTCACAAGGAGGGTAAGTTTGAGATTTGGCATAGCTGAACTCGTTACCTTCAGACTTGATTTACAGTTTCTAGTTCCCAGGTTGGAAATCGTATTTCCCTAGAGTTGTGAAGATATTATATGGCAAAGATATACACTTTGTTGTATGGCAAAACATATACTGCTTCATTTTTCTATTGACCTTCCTTACTAGTAGGGAACACCTGCCTGAGCGCTAGTGATGTATGCAATTTCCAGCTCTGGTCCTTAAAACCTCCACAGAAATTGCCCTCTTTCGTTAAATTGCAGCCTAATTGTGATTAGTGAACTCTAAGGCCATAGGTGACAGCAGAAGTACTATATGAGAAGACCTAGGCTCCTCAAGTACTATCACAGATAGGTCTGAGTCATGCGCAATAATTAAAACTCATTTGTTGAGCCACTGGGATTTGAAAATTGCATGTTACAGAAATCAGTTTGTGCTCACTAATACACATGTTCCATTGTTTTCTAGCTCCAAGATATGCTGCTAAGACACCTAATGCTATTCCATTGCCTGATCCTTTGTGTATCACCTAACTAGTTTTCATTTTGTCCGTTGGTTCCATATATATTGATATATTTATGTGTGTATGTGTAGACATATATATATATATAAACACATATATACACACACGTGAGTGTGTATATATTTTTATTTATTACGCTGGGCAATCTGTAGGTCATTTCGATTTGAAGACACATGTCCTTCAATTCTTGTGCTTTTTTATTAACTGGTTTGTTTCACATAGGTAATAGACTCTAGAATGATGTTTGTTTATCTTTTCTTTCCAATATTACATCTCTTTGCTTTGTAGTTCTACATTCAGGGAGATGTCTTCAAATTGATCAGATTTAAGTTCTACTTTTAAAATTGCATTTATTTGTATAATTATTACTTTTTAATGACAAAATCATATATATTTATGGTATGCAACAAGTTGTTTTGAAATAAGTACACATGGTAGAATGGCTAAATCCAGCTAATCAGCATATGTAATTAAAATCTCTCAACAGTTTTTGTATATACAATACATTGTTTTTAACTACAGTCATCAAAAGATGTACAAAAGGTCTCTTGAAGTTTTTCTTTCCTACCTGAAATCTTGTATCCCTTGACCCATGCATCCTCATTCCCCTGCTTCCCCAAGCCCCTGGTGACCACATTTTACTTTCTGCCTCTATGAGTTCAACTTTTGGACTCATATTGTTCATGTTTTCACAAATGAAAGGATTTTGTTCTTTTTTCTTTAATAACCGAATAGTATTTTACTATGTATGTTTCTTGTATACTTAGGTTAATTCCATATCTTGGCTATCGTAAATAGTATTGCAATTAATGTGACAGTTCAGACATCTCTTCAACATACTGATTTCAAATCTTTGGGGTACATACCCACAAGTAGGATTGCTAGATCATATGGTAATTCTATTTTTGTTTGTTTTTTTAGGAACCCCTGTACTGTTCACCAAAATGGCTATATTAATTTACATTCCTACCAACAGTATACAAAGCTTCCCTTTTCTCTACATTCTTGCCAACACTTCATCTTTTGATAAGAGCCATTATAACAGGTATTATGGTTTTAATTGCAATTGTCTGATGATCAGCGATGTTGAGCATTTTTTCATATACCTGTTAGTCTTTTGTATTTCTTCCTTTGAGAAATGTCTATGCTGGTTCTTTGCCCATTTTTAAATCAAATTACTTATGTTTTTGCTATTGAGTTTTTTTAAAAATATATTTTGAATATTAACCCCTTATCAGGTGTAAATATCTTCTTCCATTCTGTAAGTTGTCTCTTTACTCTGTTGATGGTTTCCTTTTTCATGTAGTTTTTATTATTTCATTCATGTTTTAAATTTTCAGTAATTATTTTCTTGTCTCTGAATTTTACTTTTTAAATAACCTTCTGTTCCTATTTCATGATTTCAGTATTTCTTTTATTACTCTGGGTTTATTTTTTTCAAAACCTATTCTTTTCACTTAGTATAAAAGCCAAATTGCTTACATTTTTCTGACAGCCTTATAATACAGTATACTCTCTAGCCATCCTTTACCTCTCTGATCTTATCTACTGCATTTCCAGGTGCTCTGGCATTTTATTTGTACTGGTTTCCCTAATGTACTTTGGATCCAGCAGACACTTGCCATTTCCTCTTTCCCCAAGTATCTACATGACTTTCTCCCTCATCTGCATTAGGTCTTTATTCAAATGTCACATTCTCACAGATGTTCTGTGAAACCTATTGAATATTCTGCCCCACCTTCCCAGTTTCCCTTCTGTTTTAGTTTTCTTCATTGCAGTTATTATTTTTTACTGATTTATCTTATTTATTGTCTGATTATCCCCAGTAGAATAGATGTTCTGTTAGAGTGGGCTTTTAATTTTAACAGACAAATCGCCAATTCATAGAGCTTTCATGGAAAATATTGGTGCTCAAATATTTTAAGGGATCTTGAAATCACATCTGCATCCAATGCACAGTAAAGAAAACCCTCTAAATTAAAACATAAAAGTTGTTTTGCTGAAAAACTTGCAAAATCTTAGGGATAACAAATAGTCATTCTTGGAGACTCCTTCAACAGGTATAGCATGAATTATTTCCAACAGTAACATTTTCTGGGTCCAGTGTTTATTTATTTTGATTCCTGCATTTCAACATCAACTTTTTGCAATCACCTTCAGAAATACACATCTTTTGACCCAGAATAGTGCGTAGTCTTTGTTGTTTGGATGGTCAATATTGAGATCAGCAAAATATTGCTCTCTTTCTCTTGATTTTTTCCTTCCCATTACATACCTTTACTCATTAATTATTAAACTTTCTCCTTTTTAGTCTTACAGTTTTTTCTTATTTACTCAATCTGCATTGATAAATACTTACTGTTTTACAAGTTCTTATTCAGAAATTGTGAGGGAAGGGGAAGCGTGGAGATACAGAAACAGCCAAAGATATAATGTTCATTTCCTATCTATGTTCCTTTACTTGACTAGTATAGAAAAACAAAAATCAAAAAAACAAAAACAAAAATAATCTATCTTTTCCGTAAGTCTCTAAGATAATTTCATTATATGGTTGCTTTGCATACTTCATTTTATTTACTAGTTTTATTAAAACTGTAGACAATTGAATTAAATATTTTCTTTTATATGTGTGCTGCAAAGTATGCTGTTCTTTGTCATACAGTATTAATCCCTTATTATCTTTACACCTCAGATGTCAAATAGAACAAAACTGAAACATGTGCAAAAGTATTGTGGTGCCAGAGCAATGGTACATGTGTGGAACTGAGAGAAAAGGACCACTGTAGTAGGAACTATGGTATTGCAACCCTAAACTCCCTTATCCAGTTTCTGAAAGTGCTGCCAGCAGAGAGCCTACAGCTGTCAGCCACTTTAGGGATTGCTTCATCTGTGGGAAACTATTTGCCCAAGGCCAAATCCTTTCCTTGGAAAGCCTATATCCAATGACTGATTAATGGATGACTTTGAAGGTTTGTCCACCTTTATACCCAACTCAGGACATTTGTGAAGCACCATGGAGTGAGCAAAAGCTGCCACTGAGCCTGCCTCTTAGCTTGATTCCTCCCTCTGCCCAGTCCTACTCCCCTCCCATTCCTTCCATCATTGTCAACCCCAAGGACATTCTTTAGCGATTATTCTGCAGGCTAAATTTCCTGTCAGAGTCTGCTCCTTTTAACAACCAAACAACACCAGTTTTCATAAGATCTTGTGCCTTCTTTCTGCAAACATCTAACCTGAACTTCAAGTCCCATATGCTTGAAATGTGATATTTTAAAAATCACTTCATCATAAAGTAATTGTTTTTCAATCTTTTGTATTAATAATATAATTCATGGTCAGCAGTATTGTTTTATGTTGTTTGTATAAGGTAATATATTGTTTCCAAAAATGTTTCTAAAAAACATTCTGGCCAGGTGCTGTGGCTCACACCTGTAATCCTAGCACTTTGGGAGGCTGAAGCGGGCAGATCATGAGGTCAGGAGTTTGAGACCAGCCTGATCAACATGGTGAAACCCTGTCTCTACTAAAAACACAAAAATTAGCCGGGCGTGGTGGCATGTGTCTGTAGTCCCAGCTGCTCGGGAGGCTGAGGCAGGAGAATCACTTGAACCTGGGAGGTGGAGGTTGCAGTGAGCCGAGATCGTGTCACTGCACTCCAGTCTTGCAGACAGAGCAAGACTCTGTCTCAAAAAAGAAAAAAAGAAAAAAGAAAAAAGTTCTTTATCTCATTCATCTCCATTCAATAATTACTGAAGACTACAGAAGTCTTCAGAAACATTCAGGTGTGAGATATAACATGAACTGAGAAGTTGGAGGTATGTCAGGGAAAGCTTCTATGAGGAAGAGATGCTGAATTTAAATACTGAAGCATTAGAAATATTAGGCATATTTCGTTACTCAGGTTAGGTTAGGCTGTGCTGTGGTATAAATAAAGTGGACCAGGACCCTAAAGGTGTACTTCTTTCTCATGCTACATTATGATGCAGAATGATGGCTCTTCAGGGTAACTACCCTTTCAAGAGTCTTGGTTCCTTCAAGGTCCATCATCTTGGCTTCATCATCTCAGATTCCTTTTAGTCCAGATGTACAAATGAGGGAGAGTAAGCTTGGCAGATGGAACAATATGTTTTCACCTAACTCTGAAGGTTTTGTACATCATTTTGAGCACAATTTTTTATCCAGACTACTTACACGATTCTATCCTCATCCAAGGGAGCCTGTGAAATATTTATAAGGAAAAGGAAATGGAATTTATGGAGTGAATAGAAAGCCTCTGAAACGGAAGTGTTAAAGTGGAAAGTACTTCAGATGGAAGGAAAAGCAAGTACAAATACACATTGTTAAGAGACAGCATGGCACATATAGCATAAGACGAGATAAGGAGGGGTACAGGATGAGGGCAAAGAGGTCATTGAGGATCACATTATAAAGGGGACTGTATGGCATAGTAAATATTTTTTCCCTTACCTGAGACATAGACTTGTTATTAACATGTTTTAAGCAAGAGAGTGATATGATTAGAATTCTTGTTACAGAATTGCTTTAGATTTTGCAGAGAACAGAAAGGGGGAAGAAGGCAGAACAGGGCAAAAAGTTTGCAGACAGGGAGGTTAATAAGAGTATACAATATGCTTTCTGTGGGATGTAAATGTTGTTCCATGATATTAACTATGTAACTGAATATTTATTTTTTAAACAAACACTCTAAGTGCTCCAATAATTTGTAGTCTACACAGAGAAATTATGTAGAGCTTCTTTATCATGCCAATTTATGATTTATCTCTTTGGAATAATTTGTTTCATACTGAACTCTTATAATTTAGGTTTAAGTTCAGCTTTACAAAATAGAATCTTAAGCAAGAATGACTTAAATAATATACATGTACATTTCTCCCTAATGTGAAATAATTCTGTAGATTATTATAGCACTGGACTGATGGTTTTATGGGCACTGGGAGCCTGGGATTCTTTCTAACACACGGCATTGCCATCATGGTCCCAAACGACTGTTAAAGCTTCAGTCATTGCATCTGTGTTTCAAGTAACAGAAAATTAAACAAGGATTGTAAAAGGGTGCTATACCTTGGATATCTAACTCCCCCAAATTTCATTTGATCTCCAGTGTTGGAGGTGGGTCTTAATGGGAGATGTCTGGGTCATTGGTGCTGTCCTCACAGTAATGAGTGAGTTCTCATTCTATTAGTTCCTTCATGAAAAGGTGGTTATAAAGAGATGGGTGCCCTCCTCCATTCTCTCTTGCCTTTTCTCTCACCATGTATGTCTGCCCACACTGGCTTCCCTTCCCCTTCTGCCATGAATGGAAGCAGCCTGAGGCCTTCACCAGAGGCAGATGCTGGTGTCTTGCTTCTTGTACAGCCTACAGAACCATGAGCCACATAAATCTCTTTTCTTTATAGATTCCCAGGCCCAGGTATTCCTTTGTAGCAGCACCAATGGACCAAGACAAAGGGTATGCCTCCATCTTTGCAAGAAGACTCCTTGGAAGTTCTCTATCACTTATCCACCTGTACCTCAGTGACCAGACTTACTCACATGACCACACCTAGTTGAAACAGAAGTTGTTTCTTTACTTGTGTGGCAATGTGCTCAGCTAAAATAAAAATTATATTAATTGTGGCCGGGCGTGGTGGGTCAAGCCTGTAATCCCAGCACTTTGGGAGGCCGAGGCAGGCGGATCACGAGGTCAGGAGATCGAGACCATCCTGGCTAACACGGTGAAACCCCGTCTCTACTAAAAGATACAAAAAATTAGCCGGGCGCGGTGGCGGCTGCCTGTAGTCCCAGCTGCTCGGGAGGCTGAGGCAGGAGAATGGCGTGAACCCGTGAGGCGGAGCTTGCAGTGAGCCGAAATTACGCCACTGCACTCCAGCCTTGGCGACAGAGCGAGACTTCGTCTCAAAAAAAAAAAAAAAAAAAAAAAAAAAAAAAAAAAAATGTGTTAGATAATATTTGCTAAGCAACCAGATGTCTCTGCCACTACCTTTTCAATTAGCTACCATTACCCTTTTAAGTTTATTTTATTTACTACCCTATTTTAGCGTTTCTTTATGAAGATTCAGATCCCCATTTATTGCTTTACTAGGAAATGTAATTCGAGGACAGAATTCATTCTCCTGGCCTTCCATGTGGTGAGCTTTCTTTACAAGACCTCTGTTTACACCATTCCCACTGTTCAGGTAAGGAATAAATTGCTAATTGGTGGTTGACAAAGTATGATATTCATTATCAAGGTTTCTTTTCTTGGATAGAGGTAATCTAAAAATAAAATAAAAACCTGTGAGATTAACTTTCATTTCTCTCCTCTGTGCTTGTGATCAGTATGAGGCAAGGATCTTGTGTGAGTCTGTTCTTCACCCCTTGAGTGAGATATCTTATGGTCTAGGCTTACAGATGGGAACATACAAAAACACATTTGGGCACAGATTTAAAGCCACAGTCTAATCATTTTTATTTTACAGTTGATGCTCATCTTTTGATACTTTGTTTCTGGATTTTATTTTTCAGTGGGTCACAAGTTAAGGAAGGTAATATGCACATGGTGCCTAATTCCTCATTATTCTGGAGATTCTGACCAGAGATTCCAAAAACAAAGCTTATAGGAGTCAGGTCAAGAATGTAATGAATAGAGCTACTTCATGAAAGAGGACAGACAAACTTAAGAGTCATATAAAGAGGAGGCGCCTTCTCAGCTCTAGTCGATGATTACCAGGTAGAAATTCTGATTTGTGATTATGCGATTTTTCAGTTTTGGGGGAGAAACTAGAAATGTAGATTTTCATATTAAATTACCTGGTTTTGTAAAATATTCATCAAATTTAACAATCAAAGCAATACTGTGTGAACAAAACAAAACCTGTCTGTAGAGTCCCAAGATAACAGTTTATTCTAAAAGCCTATCATTATGTAAAAATCCCACAGTGTTTGTTCAGGCAGGGTGGGTTATTATTTTTCTAGTACAAGGGGTTCACATGATTGTGACTAGGCATTTTAGAATGGGGAAGAAAATATGACTTTAGAGAGAAAGTCCCCTAGCAATATGAAAATATCCATGGCTAAAAGTAAGGACTACTCAATGCAGTCTGTGTTTAAAGAAACACACTGGTTGGAAAGAGAATTTGCCTTTGACATTTTTTTCTTTTAATGATATTCCCCACACCCCCTTGTTTGGTAGTAGTGACTGAATTTTATATAATTATAACTAAGAAAATGATAATGTTTAAAAACTTTGTCAAAAGCTTATTTACCACAGATACTCAGGAGGTAGGAAAGAGGTAATACAAATATTCCTACAGATGAAGCAGTTAGCCTTGCTTCAGAGGCATAGTAGGGCTTTAAAAATGGAAACCAGCTAAGGCATTGTCATAGGAAACATTGCTAAGACTCTGCTGTGGCATGGACAACTCACAGGAAAAAAAAACAAAACAATTTTTGGCATATCCTCTCTCATACTGTCTCTTTCTTTTTCTTTCTAGCAGAGAGTGTATATTTAAAAGAGTCATTGCATATTTTTTAAAATTTCACCACACATTCATGCATCGATGTCTTTTTTTTTTTTTTTTAAATCCAACTTTAGAATGCACGGCTAAGTGTATTTTTTCAAATAATGGAGGTCAGGGATAAGCCATAGAGGTTGCAGCCCTGCTCCGGGAGGAATGCTCACATTTCATTACCTGGTAATTTCAGTTAGTGAGGTACCAAATCCTAAATTTTATATAAAATCTACAATATTAATTTTACCTTATTTCTCCAATTTTATTTCTTTTTAATGTTATATAAAATGTTCAATTCTGGCATGTAGAAAAAGAAAAAATTTAAGTATGTGAGAATCAGTCTATGGAAGATAGAATTAAATAGAAGCATAATCATTTTAGTATTACTTGTATAGAAAGAGAATATCGGGGGGGCGGAGCAAGATGGCCGAATAGGAGCACCTCCAGTCTCCAACTCCCAGCGCGAGCAACACAGAAGACCGGTGATTTCTGCATTTTCAACTGAGGTACTGGGTTCATCTCACTGGGGAGTGCCGGATGATCTGTGCTGGTCAGCTGCTGCAGCCCGACCAGCCAGAGCTGAAGCAGGGTGAGGCATTGCCTCACCTGGGAAGTGCAAGGGGGAAGGGAGTCCCTTTTCCTAGCCAGGGGAACTGAGACACACAACACCTGGAAAATCGGGTAACTCCCACCCCAATACTGCGCTTTAAGCAAACAGGCACACCAGGAGATCATATCCCACACCTGGCCGGGAGGGTCCCACACCCACGGAGCCTCCCTCATTGCTAGCACAGCAGTCTGTGATCTACCGGCAAGGCAACAGCGAGGCTGGGGGAGGGGCGCCCACCATTGCTGAGGCTTAAGTAGGTAAACAAAGCTGCTGGGAAGCTCGAACTGGGTGGAGCTCACAGCAGCTCAAGGAAACCTGCCTGTCTCTGTAGACTCCACCTCTGGGGACAGGGCACAGTAAACTAAACAAACGCAGCAGACACCTCTGCAGACGCAAACGACTCTGTCTGACAGCTTTGAAGAGAGCAGTGGATCTCCCAACACGGAGGCTGAGATCTGAGAAGGGACAGACTCCCTGCTCAAGTGGGTCCCTGACCCCTGAGTAGCCTAACTGGGAGACATCCCCCACTAGGGGCAGTCTGACACCCCACACCTCACAGGGAGGAGTACACCCCTGAGAGGAAGCTTCCAAAGCAAGAATCAGACAGGTACACTCGCTGTTCAGAAATATTCTATCTTCTGCAGCCTCTGCTGCTGATACCCAGGCAAACAGGGTCTGGAGTGGACCTCAAGCAATCTCCAACAGACCTACAGCTGAGGGTCCTGACTGTTAGAAGGAAAACTATCAAACAGGAAGGACACCTACACCAAAACCCCATCAGTACATCACCATCATCAAAGACCAGAGGCAGATAAAACCACAAAGATGGGGAAAAAGCAGGGCAGAAAAGCTGGAAATTCAAAAAATAAGAGCGCATCTCCCCCGGCAAAGGAGCGCAGCTCATCGCCAGCAACGGATCAAAGCTGGACGGAGAATGACTTTGACGAGATGAGAGAAGAAGGCTTCAGTCCATCAAATTTCTCAGAGCTAAAGGAGGAATTACGTACCCAGCGCAAAGAAACTAAAAATCTTGAAAAAAAAGTGGAAGAATTGATGGCTAGAGTAATTAATGCAGAGAAGGTCCTAAACGAAATGAAAGAGATGAAAACCATGACACGAGAAATACGTGACAAATGCACAAGCTTCAGTAACCGACTCGATCAACTGGAAGAAAGAGTATCAGCGATTGAGGATCAAATGAATGAAATGAAGCGAGAAGAGAAACCAAAAGAAAAAAGAAGAAAAAGAAATGAACAAAGCCTGCAAGAAGTATGGGATTATGTAAAAAGACCAAATTTACGTCTGATTGGGGTGCCTGAAAGTGAGGGGGAAAATGGAACCAAGTTGGAAAACACTCTCCAGGATATCATCCAGGAGAACTTCCCCAACCTAGTAGGGCAGGCCAACATTCAAATCCAGGAAATACAGAGAACACCACAAAGATACTCCTCCAGAAGAGCAACTCCAAGACACATAATTGCCAGATTCACCAAAGTTGAAATGAAGGAAAAAATCTTAAGGGCAGCCAGAGAGAAAGCTCGGGTTACCCACAAAGGGAAGCCCATCAGACTAATAGCAGATCTCTCGGGAGAAACTCTCCAAGCCAAAAGAGAGTGGGGGCCAATATTCAACATTCTTAAAGAAAAGAATTTTCAACCCAGAATTTCATATCCAGCCAAACTAAGTTTCATAAGTGAAGGAGAAATAAAATCCTTTACAGATAAGCAAATGCTTAGAGATTTTGTCATCACTAGGCCTGCCTTACAAGAGACCCTGAAGGAAGCACTAAACATGGAAACCAGCCAACAACTGGTACCAGCCATTGCAAAAACATGCCAAAATGTAAAGACCATCGAGGCTAGGAAGAAACTGCATCAACTAACGAGCAAAATAACCAGTTAATATCATAATGGCAGGATCAAGTTCACACATAACAATCTTAACCTTAAATGTAAATGGACTAAATGCTCCAATTAAAAGACACAGACTGGCAAACTGGATAAAGAGTCAAGACCCATCAGTCTGCTGTATTCAGGAGACCCATCTCACATGCAGAGACATACATAGGCTCAAAATAAAGGGATGGAGGAAGATTTACCAAGCAAATGGAGAACAAAAAAAAGCAGGGATTGCAATACTAGTCTCTGATAAAACAGACTTTAAACCATCAAAGATCAAAAGAGACAAAGAAGGCCATTACATAATGGTAAAGGGATCAATTCAACAGGAAGAGCTAACTATCCTAAATATATATGCACCCAATACAGGAGCACCCAGATTCATAAAGCAAGTCCTTAGAGACTTACAAAGAGACTTAGACTCCCATACAATAATAATGGGAGACTTCAACCCTCCACTGTCAACATTAGACAGATCAACGAGACAGAAGTTAACAAGGATATCCAGGAATTGAACTCATCTCTGCAGCAAGCAGACCTAATAGACATCTATTGAACTCTCCACCCCAAATCAACAGAATATACATTCTTCTCAGCACCACATCATACTTACTCCAAAATTGACCACGTAATTGGAAGTAAAGCACTCCTCAGCAAATGTACAAGAACAGAAATTATAACAAACTGTCTCTCAGACCACAGTGCAATCAAACTAGAACTCAGGACTAAGAAACTCAATCAAAACCGCGCAACTACATGGAAACTGAACAACCTGCTCCTGAATGACTACTGGGTACATAACGAAATGAAGGCAGAAATAAAGATGTTCTTTGAAACCAATGAGAACAAAGATACAACATACCAGAATCTCTGGGACACATTTAAAGCAGTGTGTAGAGGGAAATTTATAGCACTAAATGCCCACAAGAGAAAGCAGGAAAGATCTAAAATTGACACTCTA
Organism: Macaca mulatta; assembly: GCF_049350105.2. Lineage (NCBI taxonomy): Eukaryota > Metazoa > Chordata > Mammalia > Primates > Cercopithecidae > Macaca > Macaca mulatta. Next base: position 113,787,066 of record NC_133410.1, on the reverse strand, counting down.
ACATCGCAATTAAAAGAACTAGAGAAGCAAGAGCAAACACATTCGAAAGCTAGCAGAAGGCGAGAAATAACTAAGATCAGAGCAGAACTGAAGGAGATAGAGACACAAAAAACACTCCAAAAAATCAATGAATCCAGGAGTTGGTTTTTTGAAAAGATCAACAAAATTGACAGACCACTAGCAAGACTAATAAAGAAGAAAAGAGAGAAGAATCAAATCGATGCAATTAAAAATGATAAAGGGGATATCACCACCGACCCCACAGAAATACAAACTACCATCAGAGAATACTATAAACACCTCTACGCAAATAAACTGGAAAATCTAGAAGAAATGGATAATTTCCTGGACCCTTATACTCTTCCAAGACTAAACCAGGAAGAAGTTGAATCCCTGAATAGACCAATAGCAGGCTCTGAAATTGAGGCAATAATTAATAGCCTACCAACCAAAAAAAGTCCAGGAACAGATGGATTCACAGCTGAATTCTACCAGAGGTACAAGGAGGAGTTGGTACCATTCCTTCTGAAACTATTCCAATCAATAGAAAAAGAGGGAATCCTCCCTAACTCATTTGATGAGGCCAACATCATCCTGATACCAAATCCTGGCAGAGACACAACAAAAAAAGAGAATTTTAGACCAATATCCCTGATGAACATCGATGCAAAAATCCTCAATAAAATACTGGCAAACCGGATTCAGCAACACATCAAAAAGCTTATCCACCATGATCAAGTGGGCTTCATCCCTGGGATGCAAGGCTGGTTCAACATTCACAAATCAATAAACATAATCCAGCATATAAACAGAACCAAAGACAAGAACCACATGATTATCTCAATAGATGCAGAAAAGGCTTTTGACAAAATTCAACAGCGCTTCATGCTAAAAACGCTCAATAAATTCGGTATTGATGGAACGTACCTCAAAATCATAAGAGCTATTTATGACAAACCCACAGCCAATATCATACTGAATGGGCAAAAACTGGAAAAATTCCCTTTGAAAACTGGCACAAGACAGGGATGCCCTCTCTCACCACTCCTATTCAACATAGTGTTGGAGTTCTGGCTAGGGCAATCAGGCAAGAGAAAGAAATCAAGGGTATTCAGTTAGGAAAAGAAGAAGTCAAACTGTCCCTGTTTGCAGATGACATGATTGTGTATTTAGAAAACCCCATTGTCTCAGCCCAAAATCTCCTTAAGCTGATAAGCAACTTCAGCAAAGTCTCAGGATACAAAATTAATGTGCAAAAATCACAAGCATTCTTATACACCAGTAACAGACAAACAGAGAGCCAAATCAGGAATGAACTTCCATTCACAATTGCTTCAAAGAGAATAAAATACCTAGGAATGCAACTTACAAGGGATGTAAAGGACCTCTTCAAGGAGAACTACAAACCACTGCTCAGTGAAATAAAAGAGGACACAAACAAATGGAAGAACATACCATGCTCATGGATAGGAAGAATCAATATCGTGAAAATGGCCATACTGCCCAAGGTAATTTATAGATTCAATGCCATCCCCATCAAGCTACCAATGAGTTTCTTCACAGAATTGGAAAAAACTGCTTTAAAGTTCATATGGAAGCAAAAAAGAGCCCGCCTCTCCAAGACAATCCTAAGTCTAAAGAACAAAGCTGGAGGCATCACGCTACCTGACTTCAAACTATACTACAAGGCTACAGTAACCAAAACAGCATGTTACTGGTACCAAAACAGAGATAACAATGGAACAGAACAGAGTCCTCAGAAATAATACCACACATCTACAGCCATTTGATCTTTGACAAACCTGAGAGAAACAAGAAATGGGGAAAGGATTCCCTATTTAATAAATGGTGCTGGGAAAATTGGCTAGCCATAAGTAGAAAGCTGAAACTGGATCCTTTCCTTACTCCTTATACGAAAATTAATTCAAGATGGATTAGAAACTTAAATGTTAGACCTAATACCATAAAAATCCTAGAGGAAAACCTAGGTAGTACCATTCAGGACATTGGCATGGGCAAAGACTTCATGTCTAAAACACCAAAAGCAACGGCAGCAAAAGCCAAAATTGACAAATGGGATCTCATTAAACTAAAGAGCTTCTGCACAGCAAAAGAAACTACCATCAGAGTGAACAGGCAACCTACAGAATGGGAGAAAATTTTTGCAATCTACTCATCTGACAAAGGGCTAATCTCCAGAACCTACAAAGAACTCAAACAAATTTACAAGAAAAAAACAAACAACCCCATCAAAAAGTGGGCAAAGGATATGAACAGACATTTCTCAAAAGAAGACATTCATACAGCCAACAGACACATGAAAAAATGCTCATCATCGCTGGCCATCAGAGAAATGCAAATCAAAACCACAATGAGATACCATCTCACACCAGTTAGAATGGCGATCCTTAAAAAGTCAGGAAACAACAGGTGCTGGAGAGGATGTGGAGAAATAGGAACACTTTTACACTGTTGGTGGGATTGTAAACTAGTTCAACCATTATGGAAAACAGTATGGCGATTCCTCAAGGATCTAGAACTAGATGTACCATATGACCCAGCCATCCCATTACTGGGTATATACCCAAAGGATTATAAATTATGTTGCTATAAAGACACATGCACACGTATGTTCATTGCAGCACTATTCACAATAGCAAAGACTTGGAATCAACCCAAATGTCCATCAGTGACAGATTGGATTAAGAAAATATGGCACATATACACCATGGAATACTATGCAGCCATAAAAAAGGATGAGTTTGTGTCCTTTGTAGGGACTTGGATGCAGCTGGAATCCATCATTCTTAGCAAACTATCACAAGAACAGAAAACCAAACACCGCATGTTCTCACTCATAGGTGGGAACTGAACAATGAGATCACTCGGACTCAGGAAGGGGAACATCACACACCGGGCCTATCATGGGGAGGGGGGACGGGGGAGGGATTGCACTGGGAGTTATACCTGATGTAAATGACGAGTTGATGGGTGCAGCACACCAACATGGCACAAGTATACATATGTAACAAACCTGCACGTTATGCACATGTACCCTACAACTTAAAGTATAATAATAAGAAATAAATTTTAAAAAAAAAGCGAATATCATTCCAGAACCAAATATTGTATTATTGCTTATTATATTGTCCATTACATCATTGCTGATACATTTATTTTTTAACATTTAGCTAATTCAATCAGATCCAATGATGAAAGTACTATCAACAGATATGTAACATTTCCTTTTGTTTTTCCTATTTCATTAATGGGCATTTACCTTTGACTTAGTCTTATTTCTAAATCTTAAGAAAGGCATAGGAACAATGAAGCTTACTACTGTTATATTTTTAAGATCATTCTGCTGTTTTGCTCTATGTGTCACTTGACAGTTCAACAACAATTAGACATTTAATAATTGAAAAGCTTGTTTATGTTGGAAAAAAGTAAAGAGTTCTAATCTTATCTTGGACAGCACATTTATGCACACACCTTTTTGAGATATGGTATATTGAGGGAATTTATGTGCCCTATTCTATAATACAAGTAGTAAGGTCAATTTCACTGTGAGGTACAACCTCGCAACACAGTTTCTGGGGGCTTGTTGACATTTCTTAAGCAGGGAGCCATTAATATACCCCATTGGTCCTTATTCCCAGCAGTCAGGACTGCCACATTCAGCAGCTCACAAGAGATTTAGAGTAGATGATCTAATAAATTAACCCTGGTTTTGCACACAGGCACATCAGGGAAGATCTTAAGATCTTCGGGTTCTGCATCTTGCCACCCTTCAGGACTTTCTTATGACATGAGCAGTATGAGTGACCTGTCAGTTGACAATTTGCTGAACCTTTTTCACAACTACTTCTTCAGCCTGGGATGCTGTCTTCTGGGTGCTATGTTTATATCTTCTTGGCCTGCCCCTCTCTTCTCAGACCCCTACCCAAAACTCCAATATTCCTCATCTCTGTCAGATAACTGTTTCCCAACTTCCCACCATTTGTCTTGACTCCATAAAATTTCAGCATGGGTATGTAAGACATAGAGGTTATTAAATAGGGTCCCGTGAGGCATAATCCATGTTTGGAAATTGATTATGTTTGCCCTTCTAGGTTGCCTCTGCAATGTTCTCATGTTGCCTCACTCTGTAAGAATTCATATGGTTTCACTGTTATTTTTCCCTGAAACTTCAGGTAAAAGTAGTCTAATGTAAGATGAGTTTCTGTAGGAAACCCCAAAGCAGGTTTTAGAAATTAGATTACTCACTCGTTTCCATGACCTAGGGACTATCCAATGGAAATATATTACAAGCCGTACACGTAATTTTAAGTTTTCTAGCAGCCACATTAAAAATAGTGAAAACATGTAGAACAAACTTAATACATTTTGTTTCAGTGCATGCATAAAATTTATGATTTCAATATGTAATCAGTATTAAATTTATTAATAATATATTTTAAATATCTTTATAATAAATATCTAAAGCCAAATGTGTATTCTACACTTACAGGAAACCTCAATTTGGATAATAATTTTTGTCAGAAAAATTTGATCTGTATCTAGATTTTATAACCTTTACATTTAAAAAGTTAGGTTCCATTAACTAAATTGTACCAAACATATCGGAAAATTTTCCAATAACTAAAATGTATATGAAAAACTCAGTTTCTTTTCAGTATTTTAGGTTATGAGCTGATAACATTTAACTATAAATATGGATAAAATATATCAAAATATAAATTGGGCAGTGTCACATAATCATGTAAGCTAAGAACTGTACTTTTTATTATTCTTTCTTTTTCTTAGCTTTTATTTTAGGTTCAGCAGTACATGTGCAGTTTTGTTACCCATATTTGTTACACAGGTAAATTGCATGTGACAGGGGTTTGGTGTACAGATTATTTAGCATCCAGGTAGTAAGCATAGTACCTGATAGGTAGCTTTTCAGTCTTTACCCTCCTCCCACCCTCCACCCTTAAGTAGGCCCTGGTGACTGTTTTTTTCTTCCTTGTGTCCATATGTATTCTGCTACACTCCCCCTTATAAGTGAGAACATGCAGTATTTGGATTTCTGTTCCTCCATCAGGTGGCTTAGGATCATGGCCTCCAGCTCTATCCATGTTGCTGCAAAGAATGTGATCTCATTCTTTTTTATGGCTGCATAGTATTCCATAGTGTACATGCATTACACTTTTTTTCTTTTTAATTTTTATTTTTATTTAAATTCTGGGGTACATGCGCAGGACGTGCATGTTCATTACACAGTGCCATAGTGGTTTCCTGCACCTATCAACCTCTCACCTAGCATATTTTCTTTATCCAGACTAACATTGATGGACATTTCGGTTGATTCCATGTCTTTGCTATTGTGAATGGTGCTGTGATGAACATATGCATGCATGTGTCTTTACAGGGGAATGATTTACATTCCTTTGGGTATATCCCCAATAATAGGATTGCTGAGTAAAATGGTACTTCTATTTTAAGTTCTTTGAAAAATCGCCAAACTGCTTTCCACAGTGACTGAACTAATTTACATTTGTACCAGTAGTGTATAAACATTCGCTTTTCTCTGCAACTTTACCAGCATCTGTTGTTTCTTGACTTTTTAATAATATCCATTCTGACTGGTGTGAGATAGCATCTCATTGTGGTTTGGATTTTCATTTCTCTAATGTTTAGTGATGTTGAACATTTTTTCATGTTTGTTGGCCACCTGTATGTCTTTTTTTTGAAAAGTGTCTGTTCATGTTCTTGGCCATTTTTAATGAGGTCATTTATTTTTTATTGTTGTATCACATTTATTATAGATTCTGGATATTTCACCTTTGCTGGATGCATAGCTTGCGAATCTTTTCTACCATTCTGTAGGTTGTCCTCTTACTCTGTTGAACTCTTTAGTTTAATTAGATCCCACTTGTTACTATTTCTTTGTTGCAATTGCTTTTTGGGATGTAGCCAAAATTTCTTTTCTGTGGTCACTGTAAAAAAGGATATTTTCTAAGTCTTCCTCTAGGATTTTTCTAGATTGATGTCTTACATTTAAATTTTGATATATTTTTATTTCTCCTTCACTTATAAAGCTTAGTTTTGCAGGATCTGAAATCCTTGATCAAAATTTCTTTTATTTAAGGATGCTTAAAATAGGTCCCCAATCTCTTCCAGCCTGAGAGGTTTTCTGCTGAAAGGTCCACTGCTAGCCTGATGGGTTTCCCTTTGTACGTGACCTGACCCTTCTCTCTTGTTGCCTTTATAATTTTTTTTTTCTTTTGCACTGACCTGCATGAATCTGAGGAGTACACATCTTGGGGATAGTTGTCTTGTATATTATCTGGCTGAGGTTCTCTGTATGTTTTGAATTTCCATGTCATCCTCTAGTGAGATTGGGGAAATTTTTGTGGACTATATCCCCAAATATATTTTTCAACTTGCTTATGCTCTTTCTTTTTTTCTCAGAAATGCCAATAAGTGATATATTTGGTATCTTTACATGATCCTATATTTCTCAGAGGTTTTGCTCATCTTTAAAAATTCTTTTTTTGTTTATTTTTGTTTGCCTGAGTTAATTCAAAGACCTAGTCTTTGAGGTCTGAGGTTATTTTCTCAGCTTGTTCTAGTTTCCTATTAATACTTCTGGTTGTATTATTAAATTCTTGTATTGAATTTTTAGCTCTAGAGATTTAGTTCTTTCTTAAAATAATTATTTCATCTTTCAGCCCTCGAATCATTTTACTGGATTCCTTAGATTGACTTTGAAATTTCTCTTGAATCTCAGTGAGCTTCCTTACCATTCAGATGATAAACTCTTTGTGATTTCAGTCATTTCAAATTGGTTAAGAATCACTGTTGGGGAGCTAGCGAACTTGTCTGGAGGTAAGAACACATTCTGGTCTTTTGAATTGCCAGAGTTCTTGCACTGATTCTTTCTCATCTGGTAGGCTGCTCCTTTAATTGTGGTGTAAGTGGAACTAATCAGTTGGTTTTGTTTCTAGATGTTTTCAGAGGGCCAAGGCTATGTACACGGTCTTTATTTTTGTTGAATTATTGCCCTTGGTTTCATAGAGGGGTATATTAGCAAAGTAGTTTGGTGTTCTAGTGCAGGCTGTGATCCAGTAGATGACACTTAAGAGTAATGGCTGGCAGAGAGGCTCTTAGCTGGCAGCTCCTTTGTATTTCCTCACATTTACAACAATATTCGGTGATGTGGGGGAGAGAGAGGTGATCCCCTCACCAGGTCCATTCATGGGCCTCTGAGAAGTCCCCTCCAATCACTGGCACTGCAAGTGCATTTCTTTTGTTAGTTGTTCAAGGCTATGGGGCTCCCTTGGGCAGAGGCCTCCACGGGGAGACACACCCTTCCCCCATGCTGGCCTACAAACCCATGCACCTCCCCCCTCTCAGTGCTCTGAGAGTGTGGGCTCCTCCGTTGCTTGTGTATTAGCCACATATCTCAGCTCAGCACTCCTGAGTTCCATGCCACAGCCTTGGGTTGTCTGGACTGGCTGCTGGTCCCATCCTCCATACCCTTAAGCTTGGGTTCCAGGTGAGTTAGGAGACCTAAAGTACTCTCAGGCTGCCAGGAATGTGCAGAAGTAGAGCAAAGCACCCAGACTAAGAAGAGGAGACTGCACTGTGCACATGTTCTTTCTGAATGGCAAGTCAGGGGCTCTGGGAGGAGCTGGCAAGCAAGAGGGCCTGCAGACAGATGAGTCTTGGCTCCCCATTGGCTAAAGCCCTGTCTCTGCCTATTTACCAGGCAGATTCCCCTGCCATCTCAAACATTCATGGGAGATATGGTGTATTAGTCTATTCTCACATTGCTCTAAAGACTGGCTAACTTATAAAGAAAATAGGTTTAATTGATTCAAGTTTCACAAGCCGTATGGAAAGCATGGCTGGGGAGGCCTCAGGAAACCTACAATCATGGCTGAAGGCTGAAGGGGAAGCAAGCACCTTCTTCACATGGCAGAGAGGGAGAGAAAGGAGGGAGGAGCTACACACTTGTAAACAATGAGATCTTATGAGAACTCTATTATCAGGCAGCACAAGGAGAATGGTGCTAAACCATTAGAAACCACCCCCATGATCCAATCACCTTCCACCAGGCCCCACCTCCAACACCTGGCATCAAAATTCAGCATGAGATTTGGGTGGGGACACAGAGCCAAATCATATCATGTGGGTTATCCTGTAGCTAGGATCCTAGAGGTCTGTGTGAGGGTGAGCAGTCCTACAATCCATTCACTGACTCCTTCACCCAGGAGCTGTTCAGGGCTGGGGGCTAGTCCTGCCATTCAGGTACCCCAGGCAGAGTTTCCAGCTTTCTCTTTCATCCTCAGTGTCTGCATTATATCTATATGTACTCTCAGCATTTTCTTTCTGTTAATTTTTGTCTGCCTGAGTTAATTCAAAGAACTAGTCTTTGAGACTAGAACCAATTAAATATTTTTTCTTCCCATGTCATTTCCCACTTCCATTCCTAGGTAACCATTGATTTGCTTTTTGTCAAAAAACTCAGAAAACCAGCAACAAGTTTTATCTCTATAGAGCTAACAATTTCTCTATAGTAAATATTTTGTGCTGTGGAGTGCATATGCTACTCAACTCTGCAACTGTAACATAAAAGCAGCCATAGAAAGTACATAAATTAATAAACATATTATGTTCTAATAAAAATTTTATTTACAAAATAAGGTAGCCACACAGATTTGGCTCTCTGGGACAGAGTTTGCCAAGCCCTGCTGTAGATTTTAATTTATAAAAAGTTTGAAAACGGAATCATGAAATACGTTCTCATCTTTTAGTCTGGACTTTTTCACTCAGAGGTTGTTTTTGTGGCTTGTCTTTTATTTATTTTAATTGTGTCTTCCAAAGAGCAGAAGTTTTAAATTTTGATAAAATCAATTTATCCACATGTCCTTTTATGGATGTCCCCTTTGCTTTCATATCTGAGAAATATTTGTCTAATTCAAGGTCACAAAGATTGTCTTCTATATTTTCTTCTAGAGTTTTTATAGTTTTAGGTTATACATTTAAGTTTATGCTACATCTTGAGTTAATTTACTTACATATGGATATTCACATACGGATTCTTCACTCAATAGCATTTGCATGTTTGTTGAAAATCAGTTGTCCTTATATGTGTAGGTCAATTTCCGTAATCAATTTTCTCTTCCATTGATCTATTTGTCTATCTTTATGTCAATACCATACTATCTTGATTACTATAGCTGTAGCATAAATTAGACTCAATTTTTTTCTACAGTTGTGGCTATTCCAAGTTCTTTGCATTTTCATATGAATTTAAGAAGTAGTTGATAAATATGCATAGAAAAGTTCACTGGGATTTTGACTGGGATTATATTGAATCTATAGATCAATTTAGAGAATATTAGTACCTTAAAAATATTGAGTCCTTCAAGCCGTAAACACAATGTACCTCTCAATTTATTTAGGTCTTCTATAGTTTATCTTAGTAATTGTTTGTAGGTTAAATGTATAGCTCTTGTACACTTTTTATCACAATTTTGTTTAGTTCATATTTTAAATACTATTATACAAGGTATGTATGCCTCTTTCTCTGCCTTTCTTTCTCTCTCTGTATCATTCAACCTCTCTCCCCCTCTCTTGCTTCTCTCCTTTGTCCTGGAAGAATCAAGCTCATTTCCATTGATGGCAAGGATTTGTTGTCTCTGGCAAAGAGTCAGTGAGTAATTGAGGCCTGACCATAGTTATGTGAGTGAACTTAGAAAAAGTGGTTCTTCCCCCAGTCAAGAATAGTTATGGTCCTGATGCCTGGTGTAGTAATATGTGCCTATAGTCCCAGCTACTGGAGAAACTGAGGAAGGAGGATCCCTTCAGCCTAGGAGTTGTAAGCCAATCTGGGCAACATAGCAAGACCCTGTTCTTAAAAAAAATCTTATGCATTCTAAGAAGAGGAATGACTATTTATAATGCACTAACTTTGGGAATAACTTGTTATATAGCAATAGAGGCCTAATATAATGGTTTACATTTACATAAGTATCACTATAATGCATACTATCTACATAACATATTCAAATAAACAAATTACAATGTGAAATTGATGTACATAAATAATCATTTGAATTGAATCAGTCAGTTGATACCAACTAGATAGAGTATCTATGTATGTGTAATACCAGAAATATTTGGTTATATTTGACACCAGAAATTACACATGCACTTAGCATTTATTACTATACAACAATATCATCTTACAGTATGTGAAGAATAGTCCAACCAAAATAGAAAAGCAGTGTTTAATGTTAAAATATTTTGCACTGCTTTCATTTTAAAATGTAAATTAAAATTAATAAAATAAAATTAATAAATCAGTTGATCTGTCTCCAGTTTCACATTTCAGTTGGTCAACTGCCACATGTACTTAGTGGTGATCAAGGTACTAAACATGATAGATTTAGTATGCGTTATGCTAGGTTAAACTACCTAATTCATAGGTGGTTAGATATATAGATATGGTTATTTTAATATCTCACAGAAATATAAAGAAAGATTCAGAGACTAACATCACATTTCCCTTATTCCATATTATTATGCATTAATTAAATCAGCTACTACTCTATTGTGTATATTTGTGTGATAATAAACTATAGCGTCTGCCTCATACAGTAAAAAAGAGCTTTAAATTCTTGTCAACTACAAAAAAGGCAAAGTGGTCAAGGCTAAGGACGCTCAAAGACAATGATGGACAGATGCAATTTTCAAGAATTTTCCTGTTTGGAAAGAATATAGGCAGATGTTATAGGGCTCACAAAGGCTAATATTCCATGGTAAAAAGACAATTTGTCTTATTCCTCATGTTCTGCATTGCTCTTTCTGAACAAGGATTTTTTGCACAGGTTATGTGTCTCTCTTGTTCAGGTCAGACTTTAGAGTGCTTGTGGCATTAATTTAATAGTGAGAGAACATGCTGGAAATCTCTAATGCTATTCACCTCTAGAAAAAAGGCAATGCCTCACGGTTTAGTTCCCTTATGGCACTGTCTTATTTGGTCAGATAGTCATTGTATAAAGAATACGTTGACACTTTTTGATGTGAAAGCTGTCAAGGTAGTCTGTTTGGGTCATATCTACCTGGGAAGCATTAAGTTAAATGTTGCACAATTATTAAAAAATTTTAGGACATAGAGGTTTTTTTCTTTTTTCTTTAGCTATAGAGATTTTAATCAAAATCACACCAGCATTTCTTTTTAATTTTAGGTGCATAAATACAGGTAAAATTCTATGTTTATGGAAACAAATCTGTATGGATTTGAATATACAATATAACATGGAAGTGCAAAATTATGAATTTTTTTATTTATCCAAATACAACTTGTGGATGAAATCTCCTGTTATGATTTAATATTTAGAAATTCAGAACTTAGTCACTACCCAGCTCAAAAACTAATCTATCTTAAATTAATTTAGAAAATTAAGTGTTTCCTGCATCTACCTTTTGTAAAAATAGATTTGGGTACACAAGAGCAGATTTCTTACATACATATATTGCATAGTGGTGAAGTCTGGGCTTTTTAGCCATTACCCAGATAGTGAACATTGTACCCAGTAGTCAATTTTTCAACTCTCACCTGACTCCCACTCTCTCACTTTTGTAGTCTCCAATGTCTATTACTCCACTCTGTATGTCCATGTATACAGATATTTAGGTTATACTTATAATTAAAAGCATGCAGCTTTGCCTTTCTGTTTCTGAGCATTTTTGCATAGGATAATGGCCTCCAATTCCATCCATATTCCTGCAAAAGACATGCTTTCATTATTTTTTATAGCTGAGTAATATTCCATGGCATATATATACCACACTTTTTTATCCAGTCAACCATTGACACTCAGGTTGATTCCATACCTTTGCAATTGTGAATACTGCAGCAATAAACATACTAGCACAGGTATCTTTTTGATGTAATGATTTCTTTCCCTTTGGGTATATACCTGGTAATGAGATTGCTGAATCAAATGGCATTTCTGTTTTAAGTTTTGTATAAACATTGTACTAACTTACATTCCACCAACGTTGTGTAAGTGTTCGCCTTCCTCCACTTCACCACCTATATCTGTTGTTTTTTTTGACTTTTTACTAATAGCCATTCTGACTGGTGTAAGATGGATCTCATTGTGTTTTTTTTATGTGTAGATATATTTATTCACTTGGAGGCTATAATACATCAAGTGAGTGGATTAGTAGCATGGTATCTAGAGTCACATAAAAGGTATGCATTAAATTGGAAAATAATTGACAAACATGAAAACTTTATTTGCAGTTCTTATTATGATCCTTTCGTTATTCACGCCAAGATTTGTTGTATCATTTTAGACCAGAAATTTCCATTTGCTTTTTTTTTTTATTATTATTATTAAGACAGTCTTACTCTGTCATGATCTCGGCTCACTGCAACCTCCACCTCCCGGGTTCAAGTGATTCTTCTGCCTCAGCCTCCTTGAGTAGCTGGGATTATAGGTGCCCACCACCACACCCAGCTAATTTATTTATTTATTTATTTATTTATTTATTTATTATTTTTTAGTAGAGATAGGGTTTCACTATGTTGGCCAGGCTGGTCTCAAACTCCTGACCTCAAGTGATCTGCCCACCTCAGCCTGCCAAAATACTGGGACTACAGGCATGAGCCACAGCGCCGGGCCCTATTGTCTTTTTTATTAGTGAAGTTTTAAATATTTAATTTTTGTGATTACACAGTAAGTGTGTATATTTCTAAGGTACATGAGATATTTTGATTTAGACATGCAATGTATGGTAATTACATCAGGGTAAATGGGGTAGCCATCACCTCAAGCATTTTTTCTTTGTGTTATGAAGTATCCAATTATACTCTTAGTTACTTTAAAATCTACAACGTATTATTGATTATAGTCACTCTGTTGTGCTATTCAACACTAGATCTTACTCATTCTTTCTCTTTTCTTTCACCCATTAACCAATCCCACTTCCCTCCAACTCCCACCATTACTCTCCCCAGCCTCTGGTAACCATCCCTCCACTCTATCTCCATGAGTTCAAATGATTTAATTTTTTAGCCCCCACAAGTAAGTGAGAACATTCAAAGTTTGTTTTTCTGTGCCTAGATTATTTCACTTAAAATAATGATCTCATGTTGTAACAAATGACATGATCTCATTCTTTTTATGGCTAAATAATACTCCACTGTGTATATATATATATCAAATTTTCCTTATCCATTTATCTATCGATGGACACTCAGTTTGCTTCCTCATCTTGGCTATTACGATTAAGGCTACAATAAAAGTGGGAATGCAGATCTCTCTTCAATATACTGATTTCCTTTCTTCTCATCTAGCCGTGGGATTGCCAGATCATATGGTAGCTCAATTTTTGCTTTTTGAGGAACCTGTAAACAGTTCCTCAAAGTTGTTGTGCTAATTTGCATTTCTACCAACAGTGTACTAGAGTTCACTTTTCTCTATATCCTCACCAATATTTGTTATTGCCTGTCTTTTGTATAAAAGCTATTTTAAAAGGGGAGAGATGATATCTCACTGTAGTTTTTATTTGCATTTTTCTGATGACCAGTAATGTTGTGCACCTTTTCAAATATCTGTTTTCCATTTCTATATCTTCTTTTGAGAAATGTCTATTCAGATCTTGTGCCCATTTTAAAATCAGATTATTAAACCTTTTCTTAGAGAGTTGTTTGACCTCCTTAAATATTCTGGTTAAAAATTCCTTGTTCAATGGGTAGTTTGCAAATATTTTCTCCCATTCTGGGAGTTGTCTCTTTACTTTAGTGATGGTGTTCTTTTCTATGTAAAAGCTTTTTAACTTGATGTGATACCATTTGTCCATTTTTTCTCTGCTTGCCTGTGCTTGTGGGGTATTACTAAAGAAATCTTTGCCCAGTCTAATGTCCTGGAAATTCTCCCCAAAGTTTTCTTTTGGTAGTTTCATAGTTTGAGGACTTAGATTTAAATGTGTAATCCATTTTGATTTCTTATATGGTGAGAAATAGAGATCTAGTTTCATTCTTCTGCATGTTGATATCCAGTTTTCCCAGCACCATTTATTGAAGATACTGTCCTTTCCTTAATGTATGTTCTTGGCACCTTTGTCAAAAATGAGTTCAATGTAGATGTATGGATGTAGATGTATGGATGTGTTTCTGGGTTTTCTATTCTGTCTCATTGGTCTATCTGTTCATTTTTATGCCAGTTTCCTGCTGTTTTAGTTACTATATTTTTGTTGTATAATTTGATGTCAGGTAATGTAATTCCTCCAGTTTTGTTCTTTTTGCTCAAAATAACTTTGGCTTTTCTGGGTGTTTTGTGGCTCCATATAAAGTGCAAAATTGTTTTTTCTATTTCTGTGAAGAATGTCATTGGTATTTTGATAAGGATTGAATTTAATCTGTAGATTTCTGTGGGTAATAAGGATTTTTCAAAAATACTGATTATTCTAATCCATGAATATGGATATCTTTCCATCTACTGGTGTCTTCTTCATTTTTATTTTTTGATGTCCTCTTCAATTTCTTGCATCAAAAATTTATAGATTTTTATTGTAGAGGTTGTTCATTTCTTTGGTTAATTTCTTCCTAGGTATTTAATTTTATTTTTTAATTATTATAAATGGGATAACTTTCTTGATGTCCTTTTAAGATTGGTCATTGTTGGTATATAGAAATCTCACTGTATTTTTGTGGTTAATTTTGTATCCTAAACTTTACTAAATTGGTTGACCAGTTCTAATAGTTTTTTGGTGGGGTCTTTAGGGTTTTCCAAATATAAAATTATATCATCTGCATAAAAGGATAATTTGACTTCTCTTAACATTTGGACGTCTTTTATTTCCTTCTCTTGTCAGATCGCTCTAGCTAGAACTTCTAGTATTATGTTAAATAACAGTATTGAAAGCAGGCATCCTTGTTGTGTTTCAGATCTTAGAGAAAAGGATTTCCGTTTTTCCACATTCAGTATGATTGCAGTAGGTCTCTGGTATAAAGCTTTGACTATATTGAGGTATGTTCCTTTTAGTTTTTTGACAGTTTTTATCTCAAAGAAATGTTGAATTTTATCAAATGAATTTTGGGCATCAATTGAAATGATCATATGGATTTTATCCTTCATTCTATTGATATGATGCATCACACTGATTGATTTGCATTTGTTGAACCATCCTTGCATCCCTGAGATAAATACCACTTGTTCATAATGATTGATCTTTTTAATGTGTTGTCGATTTCAGTTTTTTGCTATTTTGTTGAGGATTTTTGCATCAATATTCATCAGGGATATTGACCTGTAGTATTGTTTTTTATGTGTTTTTGTCTGGCTTGGTATCAGAATAATATTGGCTTCGTAGAAGAAGTTTGGAAGTTTTCCCTTCTCTTCTATTTTTCAGAATAGTTTAAGTAGGATTGGTATTAGTTCTTTAAATGGTAGAATTCAGCAGTGAATCCATTGAATCCTGTATTAAGGTTCTCTAGAGGGACAGAACCAATGGAATATATATATATTTCTTGAAATAACTGATAATGGAAATACAACATACCAAAACCTGTGGGATAAAGCAAAAGCAATACTAAGAGGAAATTTTATAACTATAAGTGCTTACATCAAAAACGGTAGAAAAACATTAAATAAACAACTTAATGATGCCCCTTGAAAAGCAAGGCTGGGCGTAGTTGCTCATGCCTGTAATCCCAGCACAATGATATATATAAATATATAAATACAACACACACACACACACACACACACACACACACACACATATAATATGAGTTTATTAAGCATTAATTTACACTATCACAAGGCCCCACAACTGGAGGTCTGCAGGTTAAGGAGCAAGGAGAGCCAGTCCAAGTTCCAAAACTGAAGAACTTGGAGCCTTGTGTTTGAGAGCAGGCAACATGCAGCATAGGACAAAGATGTAGGCTAGGAGGCTAGACCAGTCTCTCCCTTTTCACATTTTTCTGCCTGCTTATATTCTAGCTGTGCTTGCAGGTGATTAAATGGCACACACTCAGATTAAGGGTGAGTCTGCCTTTCCCAGCCCACTGACTTAAATGTTACTCTCCTTTGGCAACACTGTCACAGACACACTTAGAATCAATACTTTGTGTCCTTCAATCCAGTCAAGTTGACACTCAATATGAACCATCACAAGTCCTGAGCTTTTCTTTGCTGTGAGACTTTTTATTATGGGTTCGACTTCATTACTTGTTATTTATTTGTTCAGATTTTTTATTTCTTAATGGTTCAATCTTGGTAGGTTGTATGTGTCTATGAATTTATTTGTTTCTTCTAGATTTTTCAACTGATTGGCATATAGTTGATGATAGTAGCCTCTAGTGATTTTTTGAATTTCTTTGGTATCATTTGTAATATCTCCCTTTTCATCTCTGATTTTATTTGAGTTCTCTCTCTGCTTTTCTTTAATCTACCTAAAATATGTCAATTTTAGTTATCTTTTCAGAAAACAACTTTTCATTTTGTTGATCTTTTGTATAGCTTTCTACATATCTATTTCATTTATTTATTCACTGATACTCATTATTTTCTTTCTCCTATTAAGAAGTTTTGTTTGGTCTTGTTTTTCTTTTCATTTTTTTCTTCGCTTTTCTTAACTTTTATTTTTTTTTCCAAGTTCTCACTATGTTGCCCAGGCTTGTCTTGACTCATGGGCTCAAGTAATCCTCTCACTTCAGCCTCTCATTGTGCTGGGATTACAGGCATGAACAACCACGCCCAGCCTGGTTTTTTAAGGTGCATCACTAAGTTGTTTATTTGATGCTTTTCTAACTTTTTTGATGTAAGCACTTATAGGTAATTCCTATAAGTGCTTCTTTGTACTGCTTTTGCAGTACAAATTCCTTCTTTGTACTGCTTTTGCTTTCTTCCACAGGTTTTGGTATGTTGTGTTTCCATTATCATTTATTTCAAGAATTTTTTTTCAATTTCTTTCTTAATTTCTTTATTGACCCACAGGTCATTCAGAAGTATATTGTGTAATTTTCATGTGTCTGTAGTTTCCAAAATTCCTCCTTTTTTTTTCAAGATGGAGTGCCACTCTATTGCCCAGGCTGGAGTGCAGTGGCATGATCTCGGCACACTGCAACCTCCGCCCCCTGGGTTCAAGTAATTCTCCTGCCTCAGCCTCCCGAGTAGCTGGGATTATAAGCACCTGCCACCACGCCTGGCTAAGTTTTGTATTTTTAGTAGAGAGGGGATTTCACCATCTTGGCCAGGCTGGTTGTGAACTCCTGGCCTCATGGTCCACCTGCCTCAGCCTCTCAAAGTGCTGGGATTACAGGCATGAGTCAGTGCGCCCGGCTCCTCTTCTTTTTGAGTTCCAGTTTTGTTCTACTCTTGTCAGAGAAGATGCTTGACATTGTTTCAGTTTTTTAGAATGTTTTAAGAGTTGCTTTGTGATGTAACATATGATATACTATTAAGAATGATCCATGTGCTGAGCAGAACAATGTATTTTAAAGCTGTTAGATGAAATGTTCCTTCAATACCTATTGAGTTCATTTGGTCTATAATGTAGAATAAGACCAGTGTTTCTTTGTTTATTTTATGTCTGGATGCTCTGTCTAATTATGAAATTTGGGATCTGAAGCCTCCAGTTATTATTGTACGGGGATCTATCTGTCTTTGGCTCTAATAATACTTGCTTTAGTATATGGATATTCCAGTATTGAGTGCATATATATTGACAATTGTTATATTCGCTTGTTAGATTGACCCTTTGTCATTATATAATGACCTTCCTTGTCTTTTCTCAAAATGTATATTGAAATCTACTTTTTTTCTGATATAAGTATGCTTCTGTGGCCCTGGGGGCCCTGTCCTGCTGTCTGCCCAACCCATGCCATCTGTGGGGTGTGGCAGGCTCCCTTACACCTTACCTCTCTCTGTGTCAGTGAACCTGAGACCGCCTCCCTACTTCCTTCAAAGAGGACTCTGACTTCTGGCCAGCAGGGTGGTTCTGGGCCCATGTCTAGGGCACTAGGGCAGGGTCTGTGAGAGAGTCTGGGGTGACATCAGGGCCTGGTGCAGGTGAGGCAGGTGCATGCTGGAGGGAAAAAGGGGTCCCCATCCACCTGTACAGCTGGTGGGCTGTGCTGTTATGTCATTGTAATATAAATACAGATTTTTATATTTTCATATGTCATATATTTTTACGACATCGTGGTATAAATATGGGTTTTACACCTCAAAAACGCATTTTAAAATTTATGTTGACTTAATGTTTGTTTTATAAGACATAAATATAGCTACTTCTGCTCACTTTTGTTTTTCATTTGCATGGAATATCTTTGTCCACTCCTTTACTTTGGATCTATGAATGTCTTTAACCATTAGGTGGGTTTCTTGGAGACAGCATATGAATGAATCTTATTTTTTAAAAATATACTCTCCTCAGTCTATATCATTTAAATGCAGCATTTAGTGGCATTAATTTTCAAGATTGATATTTATATTGCTTTGTTCCTGTCATGATGTTAATGGTTATCTAGTTTTTTTGTAGTCTCAACTGTATGTTTACTTTATAAGATCTGTGAGTTATATACATTCATGTGTTTTTATGATTGTAGGTATTGTCCTTTTGTTCACATGTTTACAACTCCTTTGATAATTTATTATAGGGCTGGTTTAGTAGTGATAAATTCCCTTCATGTTTGCTTGTCTAGGAAATACTTTATTTCTCCTTCATTTATGAAGTTTAGTTTAGAAGGATACAGTATTCTTGGGTATTCATTTCTTTAGGAAGAATACAAATAGGGCCCTAGTCACTTTTGGCTTGTAAGGTTTCTGCTGAGAAGTACACTGTTAGTCTTATGGAATATTCTTCAGAGGTGGTTTGATGTACCTCTCTTGCTTTTAGAGTGTTTTCTTTAAGTTGACTTTGGATGGTCTGATGAGTATATGCCTTGATGATGTTCATTTTGTGATGTGTCTTACAAGTACTTCTGAGTTTTTTGTATATGTATATCTACATCTCTACCAATACCAGTGTAATTTTCCTAAATTATTTCTTCAAATATGTTTTCCAAAGTTTTTGCTTTTTCTCTTTCAGGTATGCTTACAACTCATAGGTTCAGTTGTAAATATAGAATGTTATTCTATATTTCTTGAAGTTTTATTTATTTAAAATTTTTTTTGTTTATTTTGATCTGACTCGGTTAATTCAAAAGAGCAGTCTTCAAGCTCTGAAATTCTTTCCTCTGCTTGGTCTAGTCTATTGTTAAAGCTTTCAGTTCTATTTTGTAATTTCTTCAGTAAATTATCCATTTCTAAAAGTTCTTTTTAAAATATCTATCTCTTTAGTAAATTTGTATTCATATCTTGAATTGTTTTGATATCTTTGTATTGGTTTACAACTTTCTTTTCGATATCATTGAACTTGCTTACAACCCATATTTGAATTCTTTATCTGTCATTTAAAAATTTTCATTTTGGTTGGAATACATTGCTAGAGAACTAGTGTGATTCTTAGGGAGTGTCACAATGCTGTTTGTTTTTTCATGGTGCTAGAGTTCTTATGCTGGTTTCCTTTTTATCTGGAGAAGCTGTCAGTTTTTTATTTTTGAGTTAGTTCAGATGGGAGTTTTTTTTTTTTTTTTTGTCCTCCTTTGAGGGTGTAACTGTTGCATGTGTTAAGTAGGGTCCTTCATCTTTTCTTCTTTGTATTTTTAGGGGCCAAAGCTGTGTATGAATTCCTTGGTTATAGATAGCCTTAGTGTAATGTTTTTCTCAAATGTTGTTTGCTTGTATGTTGTAGTAGCAGTGTACTGTGTATATGAACAGCCTTTTTGTCTCCTGAAGAGACAGAGAGGGAAGGTAGTGGTGTCTGGAGGCTTACCTACTTCCCCAGCACTGTGCACTTCTGTTAGAAGCCTCCTGAAGTTCAACCTATAGGCCTGTAGGTGGCACTTGCAAGTAAGAGCCAGCCAAATGCTGTACAATGGTATCAGCAGATGTTGTAATGGGTCATGTAGGTTGACCTCTCAGCCAGTAGGTGGCGCTTGCAGGAGAGAGACAGCTGTGATGGTAGCAGTGGGATTTCTACTTGGCCCTTGTTCATCAGAGCTACTGGGGGTGTCCCAGGTGATAGGTGGGGCTGTGGAGCTCACAGGGATTCCTGTTCCATGCCTTGCCACAGTGGCATCCGGAGGAAGCAAAGTTGGACAAGTATATTAACAGGCTCTCCAATGCAGCTCTTGTGCCAACCTTTGTGGCGGTCTAGGGGCAGCTCTCAGGCCACTGGGGTAACCCTCCAGGGAAGGGTGGATGTTTCTCTCTTGTGTGACAGAGTCTACACAGGGGAAGTGGGGTGGCCCAGAGTCCTCAGCCTAGCAAGTGGCAGTGGAACCTACTCAGCTCCCACACCCTCAACTCATGGGTCACTTTCTAGCATGAAGCTGCCAGCAGCAGGCCAGAAAGTTTAGGCTAGTCCCAAGCAATCTATGTCTAATCACTGAGCCATTCCAGGCCAGGAGACTCCCTGTCTAGAGCAAAAACTTCAGCTACCAGCCCACATTCTTTGTGGTCTAGTTTTGTTAAGGGAGGGACACCTATCTCCCTCACCACAGTACAAACCTGCACCACACTCTTCTCTGTATTCTGTTGGAATACAGAGAGGGAAAGAAGAGGCAGAGATGGGGGAGAAGCATATTTCTCCCTGCTTGATAACAGTTTACAGATCTCATCACCATACTCCTGGAAGGTGTGCTCCAGTCCTGGGCAAACAGGTATAGGCCACTGGACTTGTTCTCTGGCCCCTTGAGCTCAAGCACTGGCTGTGATAAGGAGGGATGAACTCCTTCCAGGTTGCAGACAAAACAGTCAGGGCAATGGTGGCTATGCTACGAGCCTGACACTGGGAAATGTGCGGCTCCTTCAGCAGGAATGGCCATGAAGGCAGTCTTGGGAGGGACTGGCAGTATGGGGTATATGGTTTGAGTGCATCTTGGTCCTGAAGCTATGGGAGTGAAACCCATCTTTGAAGCATGTGAGAGCATTTAGGCCCCTGCTTACTCCCTGGCTCAGCTGACAGTAGCAGCAGCAGCAGCAGCAGCAGCAGCAGCAGCAGCAGCAGCAGCAGCATATCAGGGCAGGACACAGAACCTTAGGGATGGATGCCCAGAATGGCGCTTTGTTACAGCTTCCCAGGGCACAGAAGTCTGAGAGGCTTCACATGAGTTCTAGCAGGACATCTTGGTCACCAGGCACCTCCTTTTGCCAGTCTGAACGTCTGCAGGTCTATCTCCTGTAACTAGGATTGCAGATGTCCTCATGTGGAATGTAGAGCCTTAGGGTCCTTTCACTTACCCCTTCCTTGGCTCAATGTCTGGGTCTGTGGGCTACTCTTGGCACTTGGCAACTCCAAAGAGGCAGCCCCATTTCCTGTTCCTTTACCCATGTTGTCTTCTGTTGCCTCTCGATTGAATTTTAGTGTTTTCTCTCAGGAGATCCGTTTAAAGTGTGAATATTTGCTTAATGTTTTGGTTTCTCTTCATGGAAGAAATATGTCTTACCTGCATCTGGTCAACCATCTTGAACCTCCTATTTACTCTTTTTTCTTCACTGTTCTCCATCTAAGTGTGGGGTGATGGAAAAGGTTTTACAGAGGATTTTGGAGCAGATATCTCTGTCCCGTTTATTTCCACTATGTTGTCAGTTAAATACTTGCTGACCTCCAAAACAAGGAGCTGGTCTCCTTCTAGTCCAACAGTGTTTGCTGGAATTCTGTGTTAATGTCCTCAGTTTTTGTCATCGTCTCTGCCTGCAAGAAGCACACTATGCTTTCCTTGTCCTGAAACCACACTCCCTCTCATGTCTTCCACCAGCACTCTCAGCCCTTTCAAATCCTTCATAGAATCTTTCTGAAAATTCCAGATCTTTCCTATTGTCTCCTGATTACTATGAGGAAGTCTGGAGTGTGACATATGGAAAGTATGGCTCAAGTGTTTCCCTTATTATTATTTTTTTTAAAAGAGAGATGGTATCTCACTTTGTTGCCTAGGTTGGAGTACAGTGGTGTAATCACGACCCACTGCAGCCTCTACCTTCTAGCTTCAAGCAGTCCTCTCACCTCAGCCTACCAAGTAGCTGAGACTACAGGCCCATGCCTGGCAAATTTTTGAAGTTATTTTGTACAGATGAGGTCTTACTATACTGCCTAGGCTGGTCTTGAACTCCTGGGCTCAAGTAATCCTGCCGCCTTGGCTGCCTCAAGTGTTGGAATTACAGGCATGAACCACAATGCTTGCCTGGCATTTCTTTGCCTAAATATATCATGCTACTTTGTCTTCTCCATTTGGCAAGCAACAACCTATAATGCATTTCTTTCCAGATTTCTAGACCAGTAGAGCATCGTAAGCTCTCTCTGCTTTTATTTTTTCCTCAATTTATTTGAGATTTCTATCATCTTATTCTTTCTCTGATACTTAAGTTTATAGGAACTAAAGCACCAGGTCCTTTCTCACTGACTTCAGCAGTGTTTTTTACCGTAGCCTTACACACTACATAGTTATTTTCTACTTCCTTAACAACCCATAACGTGTTTATTTCCTTCCTGTATTTTTGACTATTTTTTGACCCTCTTTTCTATGCCATCTCTGTCTTCTTCCTAACAAAATAAATGTGATTGAACTAGTAGGTAGAGAGCCTTAGGATAAGTAAGGCAATAGAAATATTGTGAAGAAATAAAAGGCCTACACAAAACAAAATTCTTGTATTAGATATCCAAATAGCTACTTGCTTGGAAGTGGAAGGACACCTATGAGAGTATGTATTCTTTGCATGAATGCAGAGATTTATAATGCTTAGGGGTGAGGATGCAAAGGATCAAATCTGGTTAAGTAGATAGTTGGATGTTAAGAGGTTATTAGTGTAATACGTAAAATTGTCTGAAGCTTCTGGGAACAGAGGCAATGCATGACATTAATGTAAGGAGACAAGAGAATTTTCATTACTCCAGCCAACCAAAAGGCTGAGACTAACCAGAGCAAGAAAGACGTTTCAAGCAGAGACTAGTGAATATAAATCTTCCCTCATGCCAGGAAAATACAAAACCCATCCAGGAAATTAGCCCTTGATGTTTAGGGTGGGAGATGTGGGACTAGAAAACACTGTGAACTGAT
The DNA here is from genome assembly GCF_049350105.2 of Macaca mulatta. NCBI lineage: Eukaryota > Metazoa > Chordata > Mammalia > Primates > Cercopithecidae > Macaca > Macaca mulatta. The sequence continues at coordinate 113,763,893 of NC_133410.1, read as the reverse complement.
AGTTTTAGAAAGAATCATAGTTTTTTTTCCCTTGTTTTTGTCTTTCTGAGACCATTTTAAAACAGAAAAGACAAAGTGTCTTCTTTAAAAGCAGGATTTAGTTTCACCATCCCAACATCTGAGTAAAAACAGAGGCTTTAGAAGTTATTGAAGTAAATTATAGAATATTTGATTATAATTTACACATATAAAATATAATATATGTGTTTTACGCTTATTTAAAACACTCAAAGCTTGGTATATTAGCATAAACTCTAAAGATACTTTCAAAGCAGTCCGTGTATCATGTCATGGAAACACGGCGTCTTATTGTTGTAGAGAGGGAGGACCCTGAGAGATCAATTTCACCAAAGGTCTTTGCTTCTCGTTTTTGACTTTTTCCCTGATAGAGCCTACAAATTGAAATAAATATTCTACTAAACAAGTAATAGAAGTTACAGAGTAATTGCAAACAAATCAACACTAAAAATAGATAATAAGCTTTGGGAAACTTTGGAGAGATTGAACCCGTAGAATCACTGATCTGAACACCTGCTTCTGTGCAGTGCCCTCACTGGAACTGACCTCCCATTACTGTTGCCATATCCTTTTTAACAGTGAACCATATTTAGATCTAAGCCTTTTTCCCTAGATTTTCTCTCCAAAAATTATTCACTCAAGGCAGTTGTGTATGTAGCAGAGCTCATTGAAAGTTTGCAGAGGGACTTTAGTCATAAAAATTCAAATTCCTTAATATTAAATAACAGTATATTTTTCCTTAAAAATCTTTTGTATGTGAATCACAGGTAATTTCTCACTGGCAAGTTTTCCCTGCAGACTCTAGACACATAATTTGTTATTTAGTTCACATTCATTCTTTCCTCTCCACAATTCTTGCTTCCTCTACTGTTTTCTGTTTTGTTTATTGTGAACTCATTAACGATATTATGGAATTATATGATTACTAGGTTTTAAATGTGCTCTTCCCAGCATGATATTCTTATGGTTGGTGTTGAGGTGACTTCATTCCGAGACCATTTAAAATCTTAGATGAGCTTTTCTAGGTCACGTGACCTGTGATAATTTGAAACCCACACTCCTAATACTCAGGAGATATGTATGTGTATGTTAAAGCCCTCCACTAAAATGCAGGCTGAGCTAGTCAGTTTTCTTCGCTATTTACTTTTGTGGGGCAGATAATTTTCTGGTCCACCCTTTCACGTAAAAAATTGTTGACTTTTGTGGAAATCTTTCTTCCAACTCCTCTTATTACATGGGTTCAATGCCATGTGTTCATGTCCATGTGTGTCTTTACGACCTAAGCCTCTGAATTGTAGGGACTGGCAAACTCCCTTTCGGTAGTTAGCAGCTTTAGCACCTTCTGTTAGATGTAGATTTAAGCTTTCTTTTCGTATTTCTTTCCTGTGAATATTCTTTATTTTCTTGACAGCTTAGACAGATTAGAAGAATTTGAGATATATATATATATATATATATATATATATATATATGTATATACACACACACACACACACATATCCATACACACATATATATGTCTTTTACATATGATACATAATTATATATATTAAATGTATAATATTTGTGTGTGTGTATTTTTTTTCAGCTAATTTGGTTTTGTATCAGATTTTTTGTACACAGGGAGATTTCAGGATATCTAGTCAACTATGTTTCCAGAAATGCAAGTATCTCCTTTCATCTCACCATCAATTTCTGTTGGGCTTCAACATAGATTTTTGTGACATCTATATTACAATACTGTTTCTTCACACAACTGCATCATTTTTCTAAAATTTTACCCATAAATCATTATCAATGGTAAATTGTGGCAATTGTATTGTTAGGGCTTTCATTTGGAATTTTTAAAAGTATGTATTAATGGGCCACATCATAGTTGGGTTTTTATTTTCTCTCGGGTTAGAGTCCACTAGACCTTGCTTTGGCTTATATTCGGCTGTCTAAACCAATGCTATTCAAAGTGTGGACTGTGGAACAATGTTTGTCCATGAACTATTTATAAGTGTCTGTTAAAACAAAATAATACAGATATGATCAGGCACAGTGGCTCACGCCTGTAATCCCAGAACTTTGGGAGGCTGAGATGGGCAGATCGCTTGAGATCAGGAGTCTGAGGCCAGCCTGGTCAACAGGGTGAAACCCTGTCTCTACTAAAAATACAAAAATTAACCAGGTGTGGTGGTGGACACTTGTAATCCCAGCTACTCAGTAGGCTGAGGCAGGAGAATTGCTTGAACTGGGAGACGGAGTTTACAGTGAGCCGACATCATGACACTGCACGCCAGCCTGGGAGACATAGCAAGACAGAGTGATACTCCATCGCAGAACAAAAACAAAAACAACGATAAACAGATATGGAGTGTTTAGGAACTTGTACAGCAATTTGAAGTGGCAGAGATAGTCAAGAATGTCCAATCTTGTTGAGCAGGGAATAGACTAGTTGTGCTGATGGCAAAATTATGCTGATTCACTGACTGGCACAAGATGTGTGATAGGTGTGCATAGAATAAACTTGTATTAGTCTATGCAAAATTGTGTTGGGGAGATAAATACTGGTCATTGAAAAGAGACAGTTTGAGAAAGATCAGTCTAAGTAATAATGTATGCTTTACACCTTTCAAATAGTTATTGCTAGAGATGTATTCAGTTATTTAAGTTTATCACTGATCCAGCCAAATTCTCGAGTTTGTTTATAGAGGCACCAGTCAGTTCAATCTGAAATCACATATCTACACCTCTTCCACACATGTCACAGGCCACATGAAGGAACCAACAACTTTGAAAGTTATAAACATAAATGTATCACTTATGTTGAAAACAAAGGACCTGCACTATGATTTGTCAATAATCAGTTGGATTTACTTACTGGAAAACAATAAGTTAAGGTGGTCATCATCATTTTTGCTACTATTTCATGCCCTTAAAGCTGAGAGAAATGCTGTAGTAATCAACATTTCTATCCAGCATACCTAATTTTTGAGCATTAATAGTGAACAAGAAAGTATGCAAGTGTCACAGGATCCTTAGGGTGTTGCTTCACCAGCTGGAAACCTCTGTGACTGGTGGTGCCTCAGCTTGTGTTTTGTTCACCACTGCTGGGCTCGTTTCATACACTAGACCCAGCAGGCTACACTTGGCTTATGCTACCAGACTGGATCCGACACCTGCCAAGGGCAAGCCAGGCACAGAGCAGAGAGGTGTATGTGAGCACCCGAGCTCAGGAGTCACCCACTATGCACAGCCGGGAACACTGGCTGCTATGGCAGGGTGGGCAGCTCCAGGGACAGGCACAGGCACCAGCTCCATGCAAGGCTGTGGCTGGACCAGACATACCACAAGAGGCTTTCGCTGTAAGCACCAGCCTCTGGACAAGGGGAATAAGGTGGTGCCCAAGAGCTCAGAGATATCAGGAACTGCAGACCCCCAAAGAGGGTGTCACAGCCCTGGCTCGGGCAGCCCTGAGGTCTGGGTTCCCAGAAAGGCTGCAGCTGTTTTCTCCTTCTTGTCACCCCAGCATGGCAAGCAGGATTTGTGGCATGTTCCTGGGCGTGTTTTTCAGCCTGTTTGAGTTACACTCTTACAGTCCCACTGCCTCACTCCAGCCTGTGGCTCCTGGGCTGGCCTGGCTCTACCACTGCTTCCTTTCACATAAGGCAGCTACCTGGCCCCTACAGAAGGTAGGAGGGCTATGATGTTACAGCAGCTCTGGCTCAGGGAATCCTGAGGCCTGAGCCCCCAGAAAGGTTGCACTGTTCACTTCCACAGTCTGAGAGCATGTCACTGCCTACAGCTGAGCCAGCCAAGAACACATTACAGCTCCTTTCGCTCCCACCAGTCTGTGAATCCTGAGTTCTTGTCCCGCATCTGGGAAGAATGAGGTTACATGGACAACTGGAGGGTGAGCAAAGTGGAGAGGAGATTTACTGAGTGACAGGCAGCTCTCAGCAGTGAGGAGACCTGAGGTGGGTAGCTCCTATCTACAGGCAGGTCATCTTGACAAGTCTAGAGGAGACCCAATGTGGGTAGCTCCTATTTACAGGCAGGTTGGTCCCCACAAGTGTAGATGAGACCTGAAGAGGGTAGCTCCTACCTGCAGGCAATTAGTACCAACAAGTTACTGAGTCTGGCTGAGTCTGGGGTTTTTATGGGCTCGGAAGGGAGACAGTCCGTGCTGATTGGTTCATGGGGGGTGGCCATGGGTGGGCCTGGAGAAAGCACCATCTGATTGGCCAAAAGGCATCAAGGAAGTTCTCACTCCGGGTCTTGGCTGGAACTGGCAACCCGGTCCCCAGGCTTCAGGCCTCCCCTGGCCTGAAGGTGGGGTTTCACTGGGGACCTTCCGCTTCCCCCCAGGAACCTGTCTTCCTCCCAGTGCCATCAATGTGCCATACATGGTGCCCAGGCTCTCCGTGCCAAGGGACACTTGCAGGCCCAGGCCGAGCCACTCTCAGCACCCCCAGTCTCCCTCCTGCACACATCAGCATCCAAAATCTAGAGAGAGCCAAGGTAGCAGGGGGCTGGCATATCAACACTGCCCTGAGCACATGCACACCTGGCTAGGTTGTGATAGCACCTGGGTTTGGCCACAACTTTGCTCTGCACTGGAGCACATGCCAGGAGCAGGAGCAGGCACTCCCGAGCCTGCAGGGCAGGGGGCTTCCCAGGCCCCTGAGGGCATAGGGATGCCTGGGCCTGCAGCCATGGCTGGGCAGATGCAGCTGCACCCAGGAGCATGGGGTCCTGCCTCACCAACTCAGTAGAGAGTGGGGATCTTGCTGGGAGCACCTGTTGCTGGCCCCTCCTGGCCCTGTGGAGTGTGAAGCCCTGACTGCCTCTCCCATCGCAGCTGATGTCCTTGCAGTGGCTGCTCCAGTTGGGCCCCCACCACCATCACAAGTGTTAACTGCGCTTTTACTCTTTCTTTAATTTTCCTTACCCATTAGTCTTTTCTACATCTCTTCACTTTTCTAAGAATTTTTCTGTGTATTTTCTCACCCCAATTTTTAAGTATTATTTCTTGTCATCATTCTTTATACTACAAACATTTATTGAGCATTATCTAGGTGTCAGGCAGTGCTATTGGCTCTAGGTATAAAGAGAGGAATCAAATAATTTTTCTGTCAATAAGAAGCTTACAATATAATTTGATCCATCATATATATAACAAAGATGACTATTGTAAATATGATAAATCCATGAATGAAGTGTAGTAGGAGATTTATTTATTTATTTTATTATTTATTTATTTATTATTATTATACTTTAAGTTGTAGGGTACATGTGCATAATGTGCAGGTTTGTTACATATGTATACTTGTGCCATGTTGGTGTGCTGCACCCATCAACTCGTCATTTACATCAGGTATAACTCCCAATGCAATCCCTCCCCCCTCCCCCCTCCCCATGATAGGCCCCGGTGTGTGATGTTCCCCTTCCTGAGTCCAAGTGTAGGAGACTTAAAATGGAAAGTCTCAAAGTTCTGCATGGGAAAGTTAAGAAATTTTGTATGACTTAAGTGACACTTTCACTGATCATCAAAAATAACAAAGTGTTATCTAAGAGGACTGGAAAAATGTGGTAAGGTGAAAGATTTCTTAGAGCTAATTCCATATAGGTACACAGAAAAATTTTCCTTTTAATAATAAGAGGTTGGTGGCAACAACCAAACATAGTTAGGTCCAAAGTCCTACCAAAATACTACTCTTTAACTATTAAAAGGCAGGAGAGAGATATATGATGAATTTAATCTACCAGATCTCTCTTTTTTTAGAAAATCTTTTATTTTCTTTGTTTTGTTTACTTCACTTTTCTAGGCCCAAAGAAACAATCAAGAAAAATTTTTATGATACATTTCTTAAATATCATCAAGTGGAAAGAAGCTGGTTGCTAGCACAGAGTAGGGAAGCGTAGTGGAGAAATATATCTAGCAGAAAAGAGGAGGTCACTAATTGCTGAGCAAGAATGGTCTGGCAAGGTGTTCAGAAAGCCAGAGAGTTGCAGAATAAGGGTTCAGCAAGCCTTGGAATACAATGAGGCAGGGGAGAATTTCTGGACTCAGTTAAATGATAGGAAAATACCAGACTGTAGGAATAGCCTTTAGTGAAATGAATATTCCTGCAGCAAATCATAAGTGAATATGTGTGAATCTACTACTGTTTTCCACAATTTCGTTCTGATTTCCTTGCATGACTTTTCAAGAGAAAAAGATAGAAATGATATAAGCGAGAATTTCCACCATTTACATGATTCCTTTTTTCTAAATGTCAGTCTTTTGAAGAAATGTATGCAATAATGCTTTTATTTCTAATCTTTACTACTAAGACTAAGTGTTACTAAGTATTATCAAGGCCATGAGAAAGCAAAGCATGTTTATATAAATTAACTAGTTGTTTCCTTTCTTCTGCTTTCTCCTACTGATACTAACCTATTTTTGTATTCAACCCACACACATAAACATGCACGTACACAGATACACACACATTCACATTTCAACTTGTAAAAGTATTTTAGACATCCTTTATTAATTGACTACAAGTAAATACTTAATTTAAACATTTGTCAGGAATTTGGAAAGATAACTTGGGGAATATCATAGATTTCAGTTTTAATTTGTGAAAAATCTCTTTGCTTTTTCTAAGTCACAATGAAGAGTGGAAAAGGATCCCTCCATGAAAACTGGGTTTTGTGTGACTGACATACTGCATTTTTAATAACACAGACTGAAATGCATTATTCAGAATGCACTGTTGTCCAGCATTTCAGCTCTGCTGTAGATCTTCGTACTTGTAGTGAGTCTGTTGTCTGCAAAAATTCAAATTATTTTTGTGATCAATACTAGTGACCAAGATACTATTTGTTTGTCCAGTAAAACATAGTAAACTAGAACTAGGAATTATAATATCATATTTCAATTGATCAAATAGTTATAAATCAGTATTTACTGTGAGCTGTCTCAATAGATATCTGAACATATCTAGCTATTTTTATTTTTCCTTTGACTTGTGAGAATAACATCACATTTACACAAGAGAAGCACTCGATTCCAGGGAACAATGCATGGGTATACATATTACTTTTTAACAGCACAATAGAGCCCTTAACCAGTTTCAGAAGTCTGGAAGCTTAGAGATGATCAATTTAAAGATGATGTTATTTATTGTTATTCATCTAGTAATTATATAGTCTCAACTTGTCAGGATGAAATATGTTTATTTTTTAGTGACCCAGACTATCAGAGCATACTGTTATGGTTAGGGGCTCAAAGAATAGAACCAGTTCAATAGCCCCTGCTCTTCTAAAATTAATCTGTTTATATGTAGACAATAAAGCAATCATATAAAACTTGGAGTCAGAAAAATATTACTCAAGACCCAACTTGACTCCTTGCTACTAGCTGAGTGGTTTTATTTGTTCTATAATTTTCTTCATCTGTGAAAGAAGGGTTCTAATGATCCCTACTGTAAAGATTCCTGTGAGATTCAAATGAGATAATGTAAATGCATATGGCTCAGAAGTGATATAAATCCCTGTACTACAGTAAGTTTTATATTTATTGTTATTGCCCAAGTTTTAACTTTTAGTTTGAAAAAATCGACTTCATCACTTTGAAACATTTCAAGATCAACATTTGCAGTGATCAACCATCAGTGACTTAGACTTTCACCTTTCATATACTTGATAGGATTTTTCAGTCTAAATTTTTATAGAAGCAGTGTATTAAAAGCAATTAAGAAAAATAATCAGCACAACTTCAGAGTACTTATCTTATATAGATATGATTCTTCTACCATGATAAAATGATCTATAATTAGAACGCTTTTTGGCATTCCTGCTTAATCCTATCCTCTGTAAGTTAATGATCTGTAGCAATTTGTAATTAAGATAATAACACCTACTACATGGGGTTTCAGAAAAAAGTAAGTGAGGTAACATAAGAAAAATGCTTTGTGCAAAATTGAACGAAGCTTGAGAATGTTTAGTGTGTGAGAATACAAGAGGAAGTAAGTGATCATAGGCCATCACCAAGCAACTGGTGTCAACAAATGTTAGAGAAAAAATACAAAAAGGAAAAGACTTATAAAAGTTCATAGGGCTGCATTTAAATTGATTAACAGAAGTCTTATGTATTTTTTTTCCTGTGTTTAGGAACCCTACATAAAAGAATATTTTTTTTTTCCAAAATAACTTAATCACGAGTAAAACTCTCCTGTAACAGCTAGTTTTATTCCTATTTAGAATACAGTATATGAAGGTGAAGAAGCAGTCAACACAACAAAGAAGAAAGGAGAAAAGCAAGCAGAGGAACAAGGAGGCAAAGGTGGGGAGATGTAATGAGGTGGTTAGAAGAAGGAGTAATAATGTGTAACAAGTGGAGACTATGTCTTCTCTCTCCTTCCACAACACCTTTCATTTACTCTTCCAAGTCTGAAGGACTTGAAAAGTTTATCAAAATATCCATTCAAGTTTTTTTATTTTTTTTTCAGATTTAATTCCTATATATACCTTCGCACTTCTTTTTGCTAACGCCATTCTCCAACTCACACAAGGCCAGTGAAGTGGTACATGTCTGTAGTCCCAGCTACTTAGGAGGTTGAGGCTGGAGAATTGCTTGAGGTCAGAAGTTTGAGGATGTACTATGTTATGATCACTCCTGTGAATAGCCACTACACTCTAGCCTAGTCAACATAGCAAGTCTCCATTTCTGAAAAGAAAAAAAAGAGAGAAAAAGAGAACACACATGCACACATACCATACTTTCCCTTATGCTGTTCTAAAAGTAATTCAATAGAAAAACATAAGTGAAGTTGGAGTTTTTATTAGTCTTTAGTATAGTAATTAGCATGTTTCATCTAGTTGACTAAGTTTATATATTTTGGGCATTAATAACTATATATGTATATATAATTAAATAATGGATATGATAACTATATTTATAAATAACTATTAATCCATAAAATTATAATTTTTAAAATTACAAGTGATTGAAATATATGAAAGCAGTAAATAATAATTTTTAAGTATCAATGAACATAAATGCTATTTTATGGCAGTAGAATTCAGATATTTCTCAAATTTTTAACATCTCTTAGCTATTGATGCCTTTTTAGTACATACTAAATTACTCCAGTAATTTGGTTCAGCATTTCACCTAATGGTAGTAAATAAAAATAATGGGGTGTTCAAAGGTGAGCAAAGCAGTTACTGGTCCCTGAAATAATAAATGTTTCAAATGTACTGAACCAAAAGAATGATGTGATTTTTTTATTTTATGTTGAAAATATTGAAATAAATATATTAAAGAAAATGAGAGAGATAAATTGTGTAAGTTAGATTTTCTATCCTTTGTAACTCCAAATTAATAGCATGTCATTCAATATAATTGCTCCTTTGGAGTTTCTAAAGAAAAACGTCCTTCACCGTGGGATTTGTTATTTTAATTTTCATAGCTCATAATTAACCTTACAGTTGCATTTGCACACTGAATCAAAGGGTACAGTGCAATATTTCTATTGTGATTTTGAGTGTGATTAATTTAGCAAGTTCTCCCCAGAGGCTTCTCCTTCTATTGTATTAATATGTTCCATCTCCCCATAATCTGTAAAGTGAATGGGATAAATGAATCTATATAATCCACAATTTATATGACTATAATACAATATCAGAATTAGAAGGCTGATGATAATGTAGATTGTTGTGTATAGTTCTATATTATTTTCCCCACAATTTATTGGATTTATTTTTCACATTTCACTTTTCAGATTATGGCAACTGTTCAATACAATATGAAAGTGTTAGGCAGATGATGGGGAAGAAGCAAAAAAGCTTTCTTATTTATGGTAAATGATATCTCTTATAATATCATCTTTTTTTAACACATATAAAGAAGATGAAACAAAAGGTGTGCTCACTAAATTTTTCTTTCCTGAATAACATTTAGTTCATTTACATTTAGTGTAATTATTGAGAGGGTTATTATTTGATTTTAGTCATTTTTTTCTTTTGCCATTTGGACTAATCAGATATATTTTAATTTTCATCGGAAGAGTAGTAATACTCCTCTTTTTTAGTGGGAACATTAGAGATTACAATAGCATTTCCAAGTTCTTCTGGTCTAATAGAAATTATTACCTTTATCATATCTAAATAATGCTAAAATTTTATAATACTTTAATTACAATTAAATTCCTCTCTGTAATGTATGCATTACAATAGCAAGAATTTTAATTTTATATTTGATTTTAAAATTCCACAAGAAAATTACAATTCATGTATGCTGTCTATGTGTATACCATTTCCATTGTTCTTCATTGTGACCTTTATTTCCATAATTTTATTTCGGATTTTCTTCCTCTGTCTAAAGAAGTGTTTCTTCTCAATATTTAAGTCATACCTGGTGAGATATAGCCCACTCTATTAAAATAGAAAAATATTATGAATATATCAATGATAATGCTTTATTTTTTTAAACTTTACAAATTATACATTCACCGGGCTTTGCAAAATAGTGTAGAGAGTTTCTTGGTACCCTTTAAAAATTATTCTCATGACTACAGTTTGCACACTTTTAGTATAATCTCAGAAATTGGAAACCATCTAAAACATTACCACTGACTTCACAGAAATACAAGAAAACCATCAGAGAATATTATGAACACCTTTATGCACAAAAAAAGTAGAAAACCTTGAAGAAATGAATAAATTCCTGGAAATATACAACCTCTCAAGACTGAATCAGGAAGAAATTGAAACCATAAACAGACCAATAACAATTTCCAAAATTGAATCAGTAATGAAAAACCTACCAAATAGAAAAAAAAAAAAAGCCCTGAACCAGCTGAATTCAAAGCTGAATTCTACCAGGTGTATTAAAAAGAGCTCGTACCAATTCTACCAAAGTTATTCCAAAAAGTTTAGAAGAAGGTATTCTTTGCTATCTCATTCTGTAAGGTCAGCATCATTCTGATACCAAAACCTGGCAGACACAGGCCGATATCCCTGATGAACATTGATGCAAAATCTTCAACAAAATACTAGCAAACCAAACCCAGCAGTACATCATAAAGCTAATCCACCACAGTCAAGTAGGATTTATTCCTGGGATGCAAAGTTGGTTCAACATAGGCATATCAATAAATGTGATTCATAACATAAACAGAACTAACAACAAAAACTCCATTGTCATCTCAATAGACACAGAAAAGGCTTTGAGGTAACTTAATATTTCTTCATATTTAAAATCTCCCAACAATCTATGCATTAATGGAACATACCTCAAAATAATGAGTCATCTATAACAAACCCATAGCCAACATTATACTGAATGGCAAAAGCTGGAAGCATTCTCCTTGAGAACCAGAACAAGTTAAGGATGCCCACTCACACCACTCCTATTCACCATGGTACTGAAAGTCCTAACCAGAGCAATAAGACAAGATAAATAAAAGGCTTCCAAATAGAAAGAGAAGTCAAACTACTGATATTCACTGATGATATGACTTTGTATCTAAAAAACTCCATAGTCTCTACCCCAAAGCTCCTAGATCTGGTAAACAACTTCAGTAAAGTTTTAGGGTACAAAATCAATGTAGAAAAACCAGTAGCATTTCTATACACCAACAACATCCAAGCTGAAAGCCAAATCAAGAATGCAACCCCATTTACAATACCCAGGAAAATAAAATCCCTAGAAATACAGCTAACAATGGAAGTAAAATATTTCTACAATGAAAATTATAAAAACACTGCTGAAATAAATAAAAGAGGACACAAACAAGTGGAAAACACATCCTATGCTCATAGATAGGAAGAGTCAATATCATTAAAGCAACCGTACTGCCCAAAGCAATTTACAGATTCAATGCTACGCCTATCAAACTACCAACAACATTTTTTAAACAGAATTAAGAAAAAAAATTCTCCTAAAATTCATGTGAAACCAAAAGAAAGCCTGAGTGACCAAAGCAATCCTAAGCAAAGAGAACAAAGTCACATTACCTGATTTCAAACTACAAGGCTACAGTAACCAAAACAGCATGATACTGGCACAAAAACAAATACATGGGACAATATAACAGGTTAGAGAACCCAGAAATAAAGCCACACACCTATAATCATTTGATTTTCAACAAATTTGATCAAAAACAGCAATGGGGAATGGACTCCCTATTCAATAATTGGTGCTGGAGTAACTGAATAGCCATATGCAGAAGATTGAAACTGGGCCCCTTTCACCATATACAAAAATCAACTCATGTGGATTAAAGACTTAAATGTAAGACATCAAACTGTAAAAACCCCAAAAGACAACCTAGGACAAACTATTCTGGACATAGGCCTTGCCACAGATCTCATGATGAAGTCACCAAAAGCAACTGTAGCAAAAATAAAAATTTACAAGTGGGTCCTAATTAAACAAAAAGCTTCTGCACAGCAAAATAAACTATCAACATAGTAAACAGACAACCTACAGAATGGGAGAAAATACTCACAAACTATGCATCCAATAGAGGCCTAAATTCCAGAATCCACAAGGAACTTAAAGAAATCAACAAGCGAGAAACAACACCATTAAAAATGGGCAAAGGGCATGAACAGACACTTCTCAAAAGAATACATATATGCAGCCAAGAAGCATATGAATAAATGCTCTACATCATTAATCGATAGAGAAATGCAAATCAAAACCACAATGAGATATTATCTCATACCCATCAGAATGTCTACCATTAAAAAGTCAAAAACTGACAGATGCTTGTGAGATTGCAGAGAAGAGCGAATGCTTATACACTGCTGGTGAGAATGTAAATTAGTTCATCAACTGTGGAAAGCAGTTTAAGAATTTATCAAAGAACTTAGAGCTATTATTTAACCCAGCAATCTCATTACTGGGTATATACCCAAAGGGATTTAAAGAAATATAAATTATTCTACCATAAAAATGCACGCACAGATATGTTCATTGCAACACTATTCACAATAGCAAAGACATGGAATTAACCTAAATGCCTGCCAATGGTGTACTGGAAAATGTGGTACATATACACCATGGAATACTACACAGCCATTAAAAAATGAGATCATGTCCTTTGCAGCAACATGGATGGAGGCCATTATCCTAAACAAATTAACACAGGAACAGAAAATCAAATACTGTATGTTCTCATTTACAAGTGGGAGCTAACATTGTGTATATATGGATATAAGGAAGGAAACAATAGACACTGTGGTCTACTTAAGAGTGAAAGTTGGGAGAACTGTGAGGATTGAATAATTATCCATTGGATACTGTGCTTATGACCTACAGCAACATTAACACTTGCTGTAAGTTTTTGTAATGGTTTTCTCTTTTCACTATTTTCTTTAAAATATGTATCATAAATAGGTTTATTAGTTAGTGTTCTCCAGAGAAACTGAACCAGTAAGATATATATAGCTTTATAAGAGGAAATGTTTAAATGGAAGTTGCCTCATGCAGTTAAGCTCAGATAATGTAAAATAGGTAAGGTAATAATCAAGAAGAACATAAAGTTGGAGAACCAACACTACCAGATACCAAGACTTATTTAAAACAATGATGAGAGTAATTAATATCAGCATAGTAATAATGCAAAAATAGGAGTTATGAAACGCAACATGAGAGACAGTCGTTAAACAGACCCAAAGATTATCACTCATCTTGTGTATTACAGAGTCCACTGCAGTTGAATGGGGAAAGGAGAACTTTTGCTAAATGGCACTGGGTCAATTAGATGTCTATAAGAGAAGAAATAAATATTGATTCTATGCATGTATAAGATAAATTTCAGATGAATCATTGATCTAAAATTAAAAGCTAAACAAAAACTTCTAGAAGTATTTGAGATAGGAAAAGACAAATTAAACAATAAAATAAAAATAATTGATATTTAATTGAGAATTTTTTTAGTTTGATAAGATCTTATTTGTAAATTATTTACTTTTCCTGCAATTGCTTTTGGTGTCTTCATCATGAAATCATTGCCAGTGCCTATGTCTTGAATAGTATTGCCTAGGTTGTCTTTCAAAGTTTTTATAGTTTTGGGTTTTACATTTAAGTCTTTACTCCATCTTGAGTTAATTTTTATATACGGTGGAAGGAAGCAGTCCAATTTCAGTCTTCTCCATATGGCTAGCCAGTTATTCCAGAAACACTTATTGAATAAGGAATCCTTTCCCCGTTGCTTGTTTTTGTCAGGTTTGTCAAAGATTAGATAGTTTTAGGTGTGCAGTCTTATTTTGGGATTCTCTATTCTGTTCCTCTGGTCTATATGCCTGTTTTTGTACCAGTACCATGCTATTTTGGTTATCATAGCACTGCAGTATAGTTTGCAGTCAGGTAACGTGATGCTTTTAGCTTTGTTTATTTTGGTTAAGATTGCCTCATCTATTCCGGCTCTTTGTTAGTTCCATATGAATTTTAAAACAGTTTTCTCTAGTTTTGTGAAGAATGTCAATGGTAGTTTGATATAATTAGCATTAAATCTATAAATTGCTATGTGCAGTATGGCATTTTACTGATATTGATTCTTCCTATTCATGAGCATGGACTTTTTTATTTGCTTCTGTCATCTCTGATTTATTTGAACAGTGATTTGTAGTTCTCCTTGTAGACATCTTTCACCTCCCTAGTTAGCTGTATTCCTAGGTATTTTATTCTTTTTGTGGCAACTGTGAAAGGTAATTCATTCATGATTCGGCTCTCTGCTTGACTGTTGCTGGTGTATAGGAATGCTAGTAATTTTACACATTGATTTTGTATCCTGAGACTTTGCTAAAGCTCTTTATCAAATTAAGAAGCTTTGGGGTTGAGACAATGGGGTTTTCTAGATACAGGATCATGTTGTCTGAAAACAGGGATAGTTTGACTTCCTCTTTTCCTATTTTGAGCTCTTTATTTCTTTCTCTTGCCTGATGGCCCTGGCTAGAATTTCCAATACTATGTTGAATAGGAGTGGTAAGAGAGGGTCTCCTTGTCTTGTGCCAGTTTTCAAGGGGAAGTCTTCAGGTTTTTGCCCATTCAGTATGATGGCTGTGGGTTTGTCATATATGTCTCTTATTATTTTGAGGTATGTTCCTTCAATAACTAGTTTATTTATAGTTCTTAACATGAATGGATGTTAAACAGTAAACACAGACCAAAGAGACTAAAATGAAAAAGACTGACGATACTAAATCTTAAGAAGGATGTAACTGGAACTATATATTCTGCTGTTAGTTTGAGGATAAATTTATAAAACAACTTAGAAAATGTTTCAAAACTTCCTACTAAAAGTAAACATGCATATGCCTTATAACTAAGCAGTTCCACTACTTAATATAAAATTCAACAAAATAAGTGTTTATAACCATAAAAATACACATACAGAAATAATTATCTTTATTAATAATAACCAAAAATGAGAAAAATATTTAAAAATGCATAACTTTTTTTGGTTTATTCATACAGTGGGTTATGATAAAACAATGAAGAACATGCTACTAAAATGAGTAACAATGTGACCTAATCATGCAGACAAAATGTTGAATAAATTGAGTTGGAAACAAAATAGTGCATACGGTATAATTCTCTTTATATGAAGGCAGAACTAATCTATGGTAATGGGGGTCAAAATAATGGTTAACATGATGGGGGTTACTGATAGGAAGGGAATCATAAAGGATTCTCAGACATATGTGGTTCTGGGTTGTGGTTACATAGGTGTATACATTTGTAAAAGACATATTGATTGTTACAAGTCAGACATATTTAATATACTGTATGTGTTGCATTGTAATTAAAACAAATACCTTTAAAAATGTACACCATCCAGAGTAGTGAAATAAGGCCAGCTAGGTAGCCAAAGTTCACTCTAAGCATACAGGAGATGGGCCACACCTGAGGAGAGAAAGTATGAGATAATAAAACAACAAATGTTTTGTTATTACTTGAGCACAAGTAAGGTGTAATGCAAATATTTTACTATTAAAGCTTTATGTGCTTTCTCTAGAAAAATATAGAGCAGATAGGATTTATCAATAAATTAAACTGAGGCTTCTAATAAATAAATCAAAGAACATTTCAAACTTTTTGCCAATAATGAATGGAAAAATGAAGTTGTTGTCTATTGAAGAAGATTGAAAGAGGAGCAGGTTGAATTTGGGAAAAGAGATTTAATCATGCTAATGTGGGAATACATATTACATATTCTATGTGGAAAGTTAGCAGTGGATATATATAAGTTTTGAGTTTGGTGAGCAGTCCAGACTTAAAGTAAGTTTTGAAGGATAACGTCACTCTGTTAGTAAGGGTTCTCAAGAGACACAAAACCAATAGGATGTGTGTATACGCACATACAAATACAAATACATATTTGTATTTATAGATTTATATATTATAATATGTAGGTATGAAAAAGAATTAGTTAACATGATTATGGAGGCTAAAAAGCCCTCAGATCTGCAGTGGCAAACTGGAGACTCAGGAGAGCCAATGATACGTAATTTCATTCTGAGTCCAAACATCTGAGAACCAGAAGAGCCAATGGTCTAAAATCCAATCCAAAAACCAGTAAGCTGAAGATACAAGAAGAACTAATGTTTCAGTCCAAGTTTGAAGGCTAGAAAACACCAATATTTCAGATCAAAGAATCAGGCAGAATGAGTTTCTACTTATTTAATCTTTTTGTTCTATTCAGGTTTTCAATCGATTGAATGAGGGTTGCCTATATTAGAAAGGGCAATTTACTTATATACAGTCTACCAATTCAAATATTAGTATCACCCAAAAACATCCTCACAGACACATTTAGAATAATGTTTAATGTTTAACCAAATACCTGGGCACTATCACGACCACCAATGATTTCAGGTCGTGAGACTGGATGATGTCTCCCCAAAAGTGATGCAAGAACTAAACCCTGGACACTCTAACGTTTGAAGCTCAAAAAATTAGCAATATTCAACTAAAAAAGTTTAGAATGTGTGACCAGTAAAGCAGCAGGAAAACTGAGGACATGATATCCAAGAGGCCAAGTGAAGTATTTCAAAAAGTTGAGATACAGCAACTTTGCCAAAAATAGTGGATGAGTGGAATGTAATGAGGCCAGAGATTTAACACTTAGGTCACAGAGTTGGTTCAAGAAATGATCAAAGCCCTTTAATTTTGGCCACAATGGAATAATCTGAGGGGGCTTACGGTACTTAAGTCCATAAACTACTAAAAATCTGGATAAAATGTATAAAATAATTCTTTTCAAACATTGAATAACAGTTATCAGAGGACTGTAGTTCCTTAAAAAGGGAAGTAAACTAAGTGAACCCTATTCTTCTACTGGCTTGCTGCCTTAAAGTCCTCCCTTTTCAGACACAAGTGAGAGGAGGGGAAATTCAAGCAGAGTTGAGATAGATTGGAATCCAGAAATGCAGAGGCAGTTGGAACTGTGGACAGATACCAGAGAGGAAGATGCTACCCGGGGAAAGACATAGAGAAATTTATAAAGGATTGAATCTGTCACTGAATAAAAAAACATACATAAGTAGCATGGAATGTCTCTTGTCATAGTAAAGAATTGTCAGAGAGCTGGAAACTGAACATTACCCAAAGATTTGGTAATACACAGAGCTTGGAATGTCTGAGCTACAACCAGCCAGAATGAGAAGTCTTCAATGAACACCTGAAGCATTCAGTATACACCTCTGAAATGTACATTCTTAGCAGGAAAACTAAATTGGCCCTAGTGTGAAAACTACTGTAAATGCTCTCCTACTGCCTTTTATGTCCCATGTGAATTGCTCTCTTAGCTGACTCTAACCGAAACTTGCAGCACTCAGCTTTCGTCAGAAGCAGTAGAGGCAAATGGACCACACATCATTCAGCACAAATAAGACAAGTGACTTTCTTAGTGACACAAAATTCTTTAATGTAGTGTTTAATAGGTGAGGAAACTATGATTCTGTGTATATAGGTAAATAACCTGGTATAAGACTAGTTACCTGTGGAAGGGTATTATTCACGTAGAGACTCTGTGGTAGGTATATAAGACTTCTAACATGGGACATGTGAAGGGCTTTTATCTGATTTAAAAGACAGAAGCAGCACCAAAAATACAGTAGAAAAAAAGGGAAGGTAATAATAATTAGCTCATTTATTATACTGCTATATGTCAGTCAGTATTCCAAATATACTATGCGTATTGACTCCCTTAAGTCTAACAGCAATCTATAAACGTGAGTATTTTTATTCTCATTTTAAACACCACAAAAACTCTAGCACAGAGACACTAAGGAAATTGTCCAAAGTCATACAGCTAATAAATGGCTGTATAGTCCATTTTGCATTGCTTTAAAGGAATACCTGAGACTGGATAATTTATTTTTTAAAAAGATATTTATTTAGCTCACAGTTCTGAAGGCTATACAAGAAGCATGGCACTAGCATCTGCCTCTGTTGAGACCTCAGTAAGCTTTTACTTTTTCTACTTTTTTGTGGAAGGCAAAGGGGAGTCAGCATATCACGTGACAAGAGAGGGAACAAGATAGAGAGGAGGAGGTAGTAGTTCTTTTTGACAATCAGGTCTTGCCGTAACTAATAGAGCGAGAACTCAGTACCATGGGAGAGCACTGAACCATTCATGATGGATCTGTTCCTAAGACCCAAACATCTCCTAGCAGGGTCCACCTCCAACATTGGGGACCACATTTCAGCGTGAGATTTGGAGAAGACAGATATCCAAACTATACCAACGGTTAAGCAAGGATTTGAACGCAGAAAGTACAGCTTCAGAATACGTGGACTTAAAAATGATGACAAACTGTTAAAAAACAGTGAAAGATATTTAAAACAGGAAAACATGAGGCAAGCAGGTAAATCAACCATCAAAATAAAAAAATGAACTAATTTTTGTTTGTATTGAGGAGTTAATGGATAATCTGAAGATAAATAGAGAATTTTTATAACATTTTGAAAATAAATTAAATACACTCTTGGATTTCTGAGCTTAAAATATGTTTCTAATGATGAAATTATAGGTTGGCCATAAATGTTTTTACAGAAATAGGAAATTTGGAAAATACCTTAATTGTCTAAGTACATGTGAGATTCAGCAGTGAGAATATTTAGGCATTGTGTTCTTTAGGAAGAAGAAACAATATTTAAATATCCATTAAATACTTAGGCATTTGCATCTTTGAACATTTGCCCTAATCTTGCTGACTGGAACCCCTTTCCCATCCTTGGACTTAAAATCAACCACAAATCAGCTTCCCCTTCACTAAGCCTTTCCTTTTCCATTCAATAGATTCAGCCATTCTCTTTTTTTAACCACTTGAATGAGGTTTAATTGACATACAAAATTTATATAATTTTCTGTGTTTGGACATAAGTATGCACCCATTAAAACATCATCCCTAGCTATACCATAATCACATTCATAATCTCCAGAAGTTTTCTCCTTCCATTTTTATTGTTTGTGTTACAAAATCACTTACCATAAGATGTACTGTTTTAGCAAAATTTTAAGTATACATTGTAGTATTATTAACTGTAGACAATTTATGTACTGTACAGTAGATCACTCGGATTTTACTCACCTTGAAAACCCAAAACTTTGTACTCTAATATCTCCTGTTTCCTCTGAGTTTTCACAGTAAGTACTTTGCTCACACCGCTATGTTAGTCGGTATCATAATTGATGTTATTTTTTTAATGTGTGCAATGGATGCTGTGGTGCACTACCCTAGTACCCCTTTAGGACTGAGATATTCATTCTCACAGTTGCAGGAATATTTGCTTGTTGACAACTTGCAACTGTGTCCCTCTCTGAGAATTGCTTTCAGCTGAAAGAAACTGCCTTGCCCTCTCCCCGAGGGAATCCTACATCCAATAACTGTTTGATGCAGAAGTACAAAGGCCTAGCCCATTGGCTCCAATTGGGTATAACTCTGAAGGGGCATCCAAGCTTCAGAACTCCCTAGGGGATTAACTGAGTTTGCTCTTGCAACTACACTATACTATAGTTCAGTGTCACCTTCTGCACAATGCTGCTTCGTAGTTCTAACAAGAGCATTATCTGAGAAATCTGGTGCATACAAAACTAAGGTAGTCTAAAGAAATTGATCTTAGCCATGTGTCTGTCTTTACCATTAGACCCTGTTATTGGAAGGAAAAGACAATTTCCAATTTTTTCCATGGAATAACTCATATCTAGCTAACATTTATTGGGACTTGCTATGGCTTAGGCATCATGATCTATAATTCTTCATAACAATTCTTGAGATAGGTAATACTATATTTCAATGATGCTAAAACCCACTGATTATGTAATGATTTATCAATTTATAACAGCTATTAGAGATGAGAGTGAAACAATTACATAACATATCATAGCACATAATCCTTATAAGCACATAAGAATATGTACTTTATTTCACCTTTTTTTTTTTTTTTTTACATTTAATGCTTCTCTATGGTCAGTAGAAGGAATCGTCTGAATATGTTCACCTCTTAGAAATCATCACTATACACTTATATTCATAATTCAGCCTTATGACTTCGACTGATTTGGATTCAAATTATCACCAAAACTCAAAATCCATCTAAAATATAGGGGATTTCTACTGTATTGTGAGATTAATACAAGATATTCCTTAATTAAAATTATGTTTTCCTAAAATTTAATCAGTGCATCTAAAGAGTTAGCAGGAAACTTGAACAGATATGCAACAACTCAGTGATAGTTTCTTGTAATGCTTAAATCAACCACAACAACCTCTCTTATGTTAGAAAATTATATGATAGATTTTAAGTGTTCTGCCCATTTTTGCTCTAATTATACTACTTGGTATGTAATATGCATTACTCAAAACACACACAAGGACCTCCCATTTCAGTGCTAAATTATTGTGTTATCATTCTGAAATATTTAAAATAATAATTAGGAATTTAAATTTAAGTAAAACTTGTTTTGAAGACATATGCTGATATCAGTGTAAATAAGTAAAATGAAATAGCAGTTGGATGAACAGGTATTTTCTATGGTTGTTTGCACACGTATGAGCAATAGCCAGTACCAGCAAAATTTGGACAAAATGTCAAGTGTCACCTACTCTGATAGATGTGTTTCATCATTCAGTTGACATCACTGTTAGATGCACCTTGATTTCAAAAATTAAAATGTGAACATATTTTATAAGATGAAATGGGGCATTGTTAGGAGGAGACTGAAGTTTAGAGAGTATAAGTAGTCTAAAATCACAGAGTTACTGAACGGCAAAGCTGACATTTGAACGAGACCAGTCGGATCCTGATATCAATGTTCTGAAGCCGTCTGAAAACTTATATTAGATCAATGAATAAATAAATACATTGATAAATTAATATAAACTTGATGGATTCAAGACAATATACCATCTAAAAATATTTCAGACCAATCTGTTGTGCTGTTGAAATTCAACTCCCTGTAATATTAAAAGAAAAATGGAACCTTGGAAAACTAGATAATTGACACTAGTCTGTTTATGTAACGAAGAGAACAAAGGGTAATAACTTAAACATAGCATTTGAGACATTGAGGAATGTGGGCTGAACCAAGAACAATTTGGCAGGCTAAATGAAATTTTCTGGAATAAGATATATCGGGATCTATTTGCAAGTCTGTGTGCATTTTTTTTAAGATATGAAAATTAGCATATTTACTCAGTAACTTTGTAGGTCATGTAATTTTATAAGTTTTTTTTTTTAAACATTGGTCATATCTAAAAGAAAAAATAAAACAATCATCAAAGACTTAAATGAATTACTTCTGGAAATTTAAAAGTTAGCTATTTCAGCAAGAAACAAATGGGCAAGAGTCCTTAGGCAATGACTTCTTTCAAAGTGTGGCAGATTATATTGCTAGCATTAATCAGGCATGTGTATCACGATGTCTTACACAACTGCCTAAGGCCATCAGACTTTATTTAGAAAATATATATGTGCATGTGGTAGGTTGCTTTTTTTTTTTTTTTTTTTTTTTTTTTTTTTTTTTTTTTTTGCTTATCTCAAGTGCGTGTAACTAAAGGGACATAGTCTTTTAGCAGATTTTATTTTCTATTTTAGCATGAATTTTACTAGTGATTTTTAAAAACAAGATATAGTTCTATGATTCCCAAGAATACAATGAAATTATCTTTGTAATCTTGTCCAACTCTATTCAAAAACTTTGGATTCGAAATCAATCTAAACATTTTCTAGAAAAGACCTCTTGATAATATTTATCAAAAAATTGCATTGTCATGAATATTGCACAGGAACCATATGTTTCCTTGGAGTAAGAAATGGTGTTAAATGTATTATTACATTATGAACAAAAGATATATCTGGATACTATTGTTTACCCTTATGCATACTTTTAATTTAAACAGGTAAAAATATCAACTCAAAATAGTACTATTTTTTATAACTACGTGTAAATTAATTTAGCAAACTATAAAGTAAAAAAAAAATAGTTAATAAAACAAAATAATTTCCCTCTTCAACTTTTAGCAGGTTACACTCACTCTGTGAAATATGAGAGTTACATGAATTGATTCTGTATTCCTAAATCTATCTAATATCTGCTGGATTTTAGGAAATAGTTTAGTGAACAGACAAGTGCAAACTAGTGGGTAAGTTCAAGCAAATCATTTTAGCTGAACTTTGATGAGGAGGAAAAACGACCTGGTTTTATAATTTTAAAGAATGATTCAAAGTCCATTTTACTTTTCGTCAGAACTTTTCACAGTGTAAAATTAATATCTGTAAACAAATGCTAAATGAATGAATTTGAATTAATTTGTTCCCTAGAAATAAGAGGAGTATGACTCACTGAAGGTTATATTGAGGGCTTGCTATCTGCTACCCCTTTATATCATGAAGGAAAAGACTGCCTGTCTGTGCTTAATCATCACGTTATACAACTAAGGAAAACATCATCATCACATTATCACCATCATCATCAACCTAGCAATAAAATCACTCCATAAAGGAGAATTTTCAAAAGGCTATATGTCTACTCCCAATATCAAATAATAATTTGCAGAAGCTTAAGAAAGCATCTTGAATCTTTCAACTTTATACTTTTTTAAAGCTGAATTGTAGATATGATACAAGTCTTCTTCAACATTACCTAGTGTCCACAAATAACCTCACTGCCTAGGAAAGTACCAAGATTATGTGGAATCCAAATGTAGTATAATTACATGAGAGAGTATTATATTAATAATAACTGGAAAACACAAGCTGTCTGGATATTAACCAGTACACATCTGTATAACTCACTGTCAGAATAATTTAAAACAGAAGATAGATATCTATTTTCCCTAGCTTTATTGAGATAAAATTGACAAAAATAATAATAATACTACATTTTCACTATACAAATGCACTGATTTTATGTTAGTTTCAAAATATCAGGAATGTTCCATCAGAAGAAATTATAACTGGTTAATATTTCCTTATTGCCAAAGCATACCTTGCCAACTCTTTGACTTATTTTTGAGTCTTGAAATATGTTTGCATATACATAGACTGAGTTTTAGGTACATAGCTTTTTCAAAAACTCTATATTGAATGAAAGTGTAAAACAAATTAAATTCAACTTAAAGTTCATTATAGTTACTTGAAACACTTTTTTAAAGACATGGGTGATGTACATTTGGGAACAATTATTTTATGACTGTTTTAATGCCAATAGCTATAACCAATTTCTTTTGTTTATGGAATAAAAACAGCATGGAAGATCAAAATAATCAGAGTGATTATATAACAACATGTCCTAAATAAGTATGAAAAAAGCAGTAAAAGTTTATTGCTTATACATATTAAATTAATGAACAATTATTTAATTAGCTGTTACTACCAGGTGGGAAATACAATGTCAGGACACCCAGACAATGTTAAGAAGGAGAATAATCAGCTCCATTTAAGTTAAAATTCATTGTACACTAACATTGCCTGTATTTTCAGCATAGTACCCATGCAAAATATATATTTTTGTATTTATTACAGCACTTAGATATATTTCTCTAAACAGATAAATATGTATTCCACAGATGTAACAGATTCTTTAAGAGGCAAGAATGCGTTTAGAAGCAGCAATAGTTTCTTTATTTTTATTTCTTTGTTTTTTACTTCAATGACTTTTTGGGGTACAAGTGTTTTTTATTACATGGATCAATTGTATGGTAGTGAAGTCTGAGATTTTAGTGCACCTGTTACCCTAGCAGTGTACATTGTACCCAATATGTAGAGAGAGCTTGAAATTCCCATTTTTAAAACCATCAGATCTCATGAGGCCCATTCACTATCAGGAGAACAGTAGGGGAAAGACACACCCCCAGGATTCAATCATCTCCCACTAGGTCCCTCCCACAACACATTCGGGAATATGGGAGCTACAAGATGAGATTTGGGTGGGGACACAGAGTCAATCCATATCAGATGTGGTGAAAAGGGAACACTTACACACTGCTGATGGGAAAGTAAATTAGTACAACCTCTACAGAAAACAGCATGGAGATTTCTTAAAGAACTAAAAGTAGACCTATCTACCCAAAGGAAGTCATTGTATATATATTTAAAAAATTCTACCTGCACATGCATGTTTATTGCAGCACAATCCACAGTTGCAAAGATATGGAATAAACCTAAGTGTCCATCAGCAGATGAGTGAATAAAGAAAATGTAGTACATATACGTCATTGAATACTACTCAGCCATGAAAAGAAATGAAATAATGTTTTTTTACAGCAATCTGACTGGAGCTGGAGGCCATTATTCCAAGTGAAATAACACAGGAATGGGGTAACCAAGTAAATACGTTCTCACTTATAAGTTGGAAGTGGCTGGGCGTGGTGGATCACACCTGTAAGCCCAGCACTTTGGAAGGCCGAGGCGGGCAGATCACGAGGTCAGGAGATCGAGACCACAGTGAAACCCCGTCTCTACTAAAAATACAAAAAATTAGCCGGGTGCGGTAGCAGGCGCCTGTAGTCCCAGCTACTTGGGAGGCTGAGGCAGGAGAATGGAGTGAATCCGGGAGGCAGAGCTTGCAGTGAGGCGAGATTGCACTACTGCACTCCAGCCTGGGTGAGAGAGCGAGACTCAGTCTCAATAAATAAATAAGTTGGAACTAAGCAATGGGTAAACAAAAGCATACAGTGTAATATAAAGTACAGTAATGACTGAGAAGTGAGGAGAGTGGGAGGTGATGAGGAACAGGTGGGTTTGGGGGAACAGGTGATATTTGGCTCCATAAGTAAGTTAAGTGGTGATTTGTGAGGTTTTGCCTCACCCATTGCCCAGTAGTGTACACTGAACGCAATTTGTAGTCTTTTATCCCTCAACCCCCACCCACCCTTTCCCCTGAATCCCCAAAGTCCATTGTATCATTCTTATGCCTTTGCATCCTTATAGTTGAGGTCTCACTTATGAGTGAACATACAATGTTTGGTTTTCAATTCCTGAGTTACTTCACTTAGAATAATAGTCTCCCATCCGGTTTGCTGCTAATGCCATTAATTCATTCTTTTTATGGCTGAGTAGTATTCTATCCTATATACACAGCACAATTTCTTTATCCACTCATTGATTGATGGGCATTTGGGCTGGTCCTATATTTTTGCAATTGCAAATCGTGCTGCCATAAATATGCATGCACAAGTATCTTTTTTGTACAACGACTTAATTTCTTCTGGGTAGATACCCAGTACTGGGATGACTGGATCAAACGGTAATTCTACTTTTAGCTCTTTAAGGAATATCCACACTGTTTTCCGTAACGGTTGTACTAGTTTACATTCGCTCTCTTTTCCACACCAACGTTTATTATTTTTAAATTTTTTTTGATTACAGCAATTCTTGCAGGAGTAAGGTGGTATCACATTGTGGTTTTGATTTGCATTTCCCCAATTATTAGTTATGTTGAGCATTTTTTCATGTTTGTTGGCCATTGGGTATATCTTCTTTTGAGAATTGTCTGTTCATATCCTTAGTCCTCTTTCTGATGGGATTGTTTTCTTCTTGCTAATTTGTTTGTCCACTTTTTATTAGGGTTATTTGTTTTCTTCTTGTGGAATTCTTTGAGTTCCTTGCAAATAAGTATATTTACGTTGCTGTAAAACAGATCTCCTGAACTTTTTTATCTTGCAAATTTAAAACTCTAAATCCATTAAACAACAACTCCCTTTCTCTCCCTCCTCCCAAACCCAATAACCACTATTCTGCTTTTGTCTCCACAAACTCGACTTAGACACATCATATAAAGTGGAGCCATACTTTATATGTATTTTACTGTTTGACTTATTTCATTTAGCATAATGCTCTCAAGGTTCATTCATGTAATAGTATGTGAAAAAAATCCTTCATTTTAAAAAAATGAATTTTTTTTATGTACAGTCCCCAACTTACATTTTTTGACATTATAATATAATGGTGCAAAAGTGATATACATTTTATAGACACTATACTTTGAGTATCCATATGACCATTCTGTTTTTCAATTTCAGTATAGTATTCAATAAAATTACATGAGATATTCAACACCTTATCATAAGATAGGCTTTGTGTTAGATTATTTTGCTGAAATGTAGGCTTGTCTCCATTTTTATAAGTTTTCTGAGCAGATTTAAGGTAGGCCAGGCTAAGGTATGATTTTCAAAATGTTAGATATATCATATGTATTTTTGACTTACAATGCCCTCAAAATGATAGACTAGTTGGGCGATAACCCATAGTAAGTTGAGGAGCATTTGTATGTACTACATTTTGTTTATCTGTTTATCCATCCATGAACATTTGTGTTGCTTATAGCCACTAGGGTATCATGAATGGTGCTGCCGTAAATATGGGTGTGATAATTGAGTTTATGCAGTGTTCTGTTTTAATTTCCTTCTAATTTCTTCTTCTGTACATTTTTGAGATTTTTTTACTTGCTAATATTTATTATAATTAACATTCTAAATTCATAGCAACCTAATTTAAATTGATACAACTTAGCTGAAATTGCATGGACAAACTATGCTCCGTTGCTACCCTTTATGTTGTTATTACTCATGATGTCTTTATATGTTATTTTATGATTAACATAGATTGAAATACATTTTGTGATTTTCTTTGAAATCATAAAAATTTTAGACAGGAGTTATACACCAAAAATACAATAATTCTGGTCTTAATGTCTACTTCAACTTTTGCCTTACTGAAGTTCTCTATTTCTTTATGTGGCTTTAAGTTACTACCTAGTGTCCTTTTACTTCAACCTGAAGAGCTCCCTTTAGCATTTTTCATCCAATAGATTTTATAAGCAACAAATTATCTCAAAAATATCTTACTCTTACATTTTTGAAAGATAGTTTTGCTGGATATAGAAATCCTGATAGTTTTTTTTCTTTTCAGTTCTTTTAAAACATTACCCCTTCCTTCCTGGTCTCTGTTGTTTATAATGAGAAATATATTTTTATCTTGCAGTTGAATATACTTTGAGTATGATAAGTTGCTTGTATCTTGTTGCTTCCATAATTCTTTCAATTTTGCCTTTGACACTTTGGAAATAATGTGTCTCAATGTGAAAATTAGTGTTTTTATTTTATTTTATTTTATTATTTTATTTTGGAGCTTGTAAAGCTCCATGGATGTGTAGATTTGTATCTTTTATCAAATTTTTTTTTTTTTTTTTTTTTTTTTTTTGAGACAGAGTCTCTCTCTGTCTCCCAGGCTGGAGTGCAGTGGCGCGGTCTCGGCTTACTGCAAGCTCCACCTCCCACGTTCATACCATTCTCCTGCCTCAGACTCCCAAGTAGCTGGGACTACAGGCATCCGCCACCATGCCCAGCTAAATTTTTGTATTTTTAGTAGAGATGGGGTTTCACCATGTTGGCCAGGATGGTCTCGATCAACTGACCTCGTGATCTGCCTACCTCGGCCTCCCAAAGTGCTGGGATTACAGGCGTGAGCCACCGCGCCCAGCCTTCTTTTATCAAATTTGTAAAAATTTTGCTTTTATTTCTTCAAATACTAATTTCATTCATTTATTCTCTCTAAATTATTTTTTAATTTTTGTGGGTGCATAGTAGGTGTATATATTTATGGGGTACATAAGATGCTTTGATACAGGCATGTAATGCATAATAATCAGATTATGGAGAATGGGGTATCCATTCCCTCAAGCATTTATCCTTAGTATTACAAACAATTCAGTTATGCTCTTCTAGTTATTTAAAAAATACAAGTAAATTATTGACAAGTGTCACTCTGTTGTGCTATTATATAGTAGGTTTTTTTCATTCTTTCTAAGTTTTATTTTTTTGTACCCAACAACCATCCCCACCTTTTCCCCAACCCGCCACTATGCTTTTCAGCCTCTGGTAACCATCCTTCCACTTCTTATCTCCATAAATTCAATTGTTTTGATTTTTAGATTCCATAAATAAATGAGAATATGTGATATCTGGCTTTCTTCTTTCTGTGCTTGGCTTATTTCACCAAACATAACGATTTCTAGCTTCATCCATGTGCTGAAAAAACCATGAGGATGCACATATCTCTTTAATAAACTGATTTTCTTTCTTTTGGGTATATTCCCAGAAGTGGGACTGATGGATTACATGGTAGCTCTATTTTTAGTTTTTTTTCTGGAATCCCCAAACTGTTCTCCATAGTGGTTGTATTAATCTACATTTCCAACAACAGCATACAAGGGTTCCCTTTTCTCCATATCCTTGACAGCATTTGTTATTTCCTGTCTTTTGGATATAAGCCATTTTAAGATGAGATATCTTATTGCAGTTTTGATTTGCATTTCCCTAATGATTAATGATGTTAAGCACGTTTTCATATACCATATGCCATTTGTATGTATTCTTTTGAGAAATATGTATTCAAATCTTTTGTCCATTTTTAAACCAGATTATTAGGTTCTTTTCCTATAGAGTTGTCTGAGCTCCTTTTATTCTGGTTATTCAACTCTTGTCAGATAGATAGTTTGCAAGTATTTTCTGTCACTGTTTATTGTATCCTGCGCTGTGCAAAACTTTTTTTAACTTGATGTGATCCCATTGTCCATTTTTGCTTTGATTGTCTGTGCATGTGGGGTATTACCCAAGAAATTTTTTTCCAGTCCAATGTCCTGGAGAAATTCTTCAATGTTTTCTTGTAGTAGTTGCATAGTTTGAGGTCTTAGATTTATGTCTTTAATTCATTTTGATTTGATTTTTGTATATGGTGAGAGATAAGGGTCTAGTTTCAATCTTTTGCATGTTCATTTGAAGTTTTTCTTCATTTTTGATGTAGGCCCTTATAGCTATAAACCTCCCTCTTAGTGCTGCTTTTTCTGTATCTCATAGATTTAGGTATATTGTGTTTTCAAAATCATTTGTTTCAAGAAATTTTACAATTTCCTCTTAATTTCTTTATTAACCCATTGGTCAATCAGGAACATATGGTTTAATTTCCTTGTGTTTAAGTCATCTCCAAAATTCCTTTCATTATTGATTTCTACCTTTATTTCATTGTGGTTAGAGAAGATCCTTGACATTATTTAAATATTTAAGACTATTTTATGACTTAATGTATGATCTATCCTTGAGAATGATCCATGTGCTGAGGAAAAGAATGTGTATTCTTCACTCATTAGATGAAATGTTCTAAATACCTATTAGAGCCATTTAGTTTATAGTGCAGATTTAGTACTCTGTTTCTTTGTTGATTTTCTGCCTGGAAGATCTGTTTAATGCTGAAAGTAAGATGTCGAAGTCTCTAGCTATTGTTATATTAGAGTCTCTCTCTTTAGCTCTAATAATATTTGCTTTATATATCTGGATGCTCCAGTGTTGGATGCATATATACTTAAAATTGTTATATCTTCTTGCTGAATTGGCCCATTTACCGTTATATAGCATCTGGGAGCTAGGACCTAGAAAGGTTCTCTTGGCTCTGACTGGTGTCCTATCCCGCAGTAGCTGAGCTGGTCTCCAAGGTGCAATACAAAGTCCTTTCCACTCTTCCCTCTCCACTCCCCAGGAAGAAGGATGGGGTCTCATTTGAAGATGTGAACTGTGCAGTCTGATGTTAGGGTGGGGGTGATGCCAGCACTTCCTTAGCTACCCTGGCTGGTGTCCCCAGTAGGTCATATGTTCCTATTCCCCTTACTCCCCTCCCCACCACCAGTGCACTGGCACTGGACCTGGACCAAATTCAGCACTCGGACTCATCTAGCAGTTGCAGTCTTTGTGGCCTAGACTACCATTCACGTTTAGTTAGAGCCCCAGAACACTGTAGCCCACAGCAGTGAGGTTTGTGAGAACACAGGTTCCAGTGACTGAAATCAGTGATTCTCCTGTGGCTAGGGCTGGTTTAAATGCTCCCTCTCTGAACAAGCATCAGCTGAGTCTGGTCTGGTTTTGTTTTCTGTTATAAGAGAGCAGCACTGAGTTCAATGCTTCTTACTTGCTGCGCTCTCCCTCTCCCAAGTGCAAAGAAAGGCTCTGTGTGCCATGCCACCACTGCCAGATGATGGGACAAGGCACGAATCTGCAATTTAAAATTTTTTTTCCTACCTCTTCAGTGCCTCTTTCGGTGATATGAAGCGAAAACCAGGTACTGTGAATACTCACCTGATTTTTCATTCTTATGAAGATGCATTTTCTGTGTAGATAGTTGTTAAATTGGTGTCCTTGCAGGGGGAATAATAAGTGGAACCTTATATTCCACCATCTATACCCCTCATTTTTTTACCCATTTTTTGCAGGTTTTCAGAGTGAATAATTTCAAATGACCTATTTTCCAAGTTTTCTGATTTGTTTTTCTGCCTGCTTAAAATTTCTATTGTTTTACATTTCAGTTATTGCTCCTTTTAGTATCAGAATTTTCATTTGATTCCTTTTCACAACTATTTTCTTTGCTACTATTCATTGTTTTTATATCATTCTTCTATTTTAGTTTATCTGTGGTTTCCGTTACTCTGAGCATATTTAATATAGTTGATTGTAGTTTTTATGTAGTAAGTCCAATGTCTATAATTTCTCAGAGACAGTCATTTGTGCATAGACTATACTTTCTTTTTAATTTGCACACTTAATTTTTTTGTGTGTTTGAAAACTGAACATATTGAGTATTATAGAGGGTATATCTAAAAGTTAGATCCTTCTCCTTACCCAGGATGTATTTTGTTGCTTCATGTGTGCTATCGCTGTTTGTTTAATGTATTTTGGTGAAGCCAAGTTTTTTGTGTTTGTTTGTTTGTTTGTTTGTTTTTATGTATGACCTCTGAAGTTTTTGTTTCTTTGGGTTGTACAATGCTTTTGATTTCAGAGATTGGCTTGACCTTCAAAAGCCCCTCTTCCCCAAAGAAATTGGAGAAGAAAAAGAGAGAAAATAGAGATGGGGGGAGAGAGAGAGAGAGAGAGAGAGAGAGAGAGAGAGAGAGAGAGAGAGAACGAACAAAGAATAAAATAAAGAAAAAAATAAAATTATCCAATTCTTTGCATGTTGCAGGTTGAATTTCTGCTGGATTACTTCTTCAATGCTTAACTAGGTTGTTTAAAAATTAGCATTTGCCCTCATTTCCAATTTCTTTTGAGTCTACAGAAAGTCAGAGGGAAATCTCAGGGTCTTATCAGGGCTTTTCTGAGCATTCATTTTGTGTTAGGCAGGTGCGTCGCTCTCTAACTTCCTCCGTATATGTAGGCACTTTTTGAATAACCTAATTTCTCAAAGAAAAGTCTCTCCATAGCTTATCCTTCAGGATTTCATTGCCCTCTTGTTTGACACATTGTAATATTTTGCCATAGGCAGCTGGTGGATGTTTCTTTGTCTTATATTGGTTTTGAGGAATACCTCCCACTTTTCTGCCCTTAGTGAGTTTTAACTTAGCTAGCACAAGGTGAGTGCTTGCAGCAGTCCTTCAAGTATCCCTGACAGTTAAGATCAGATAAGCATAGTTCTTTGAGAATAAAGTCTGCTCTGCTCCTTCTGGAACCAGGTACCGGTATCTTATACCAGGGACACAGGTTACCATCTTCATGACTGTCATTGTGTCAGAAGATGTTGTGGGGCAGGGGTAGACAAGGGCAAGTAAAAATGCCACAACTCTTTCCTAATGTTTTCAAGTTGCATTTTTCTTGATTAAGCATTCTCTTGGTTGCTATATATTATTTACCATAGTTCCAGCAAAGTTGATTCTGACAGTTTTTGCTTCAATTTTTCATCTTTCTGTGGAAAGATGAACTCTTGGACTTCTTTACTCGGCCATTTTTGCTGACATCTGATTTAAGTATTTTAAATACATATGTTCTATTTATAGTGGATCTGTGGTTTGTTACACAAATGCTCCCACCAAAACCATGGCACTTCTCAGATGTCAAAGTGTTTACTGCAGACGAGTCAGACCTAAATTCCTTCCTCAGAATTTCTCTCAACTGAAGTACAATATCTATCTTAAGTTTATACCTCACTGGGGGGTGCTCATATTTAATGATTGATCAGTAAAAACAAACAGAAACTTGACCCTTTTGCCAAGACATCTGACAATCCAGAAATCCAGGAAAATTGAGAATATACCATACTTTCAAATTCTCATGGGATTGCTGAGCTTTTCTTATCCTTTTATGGATATTGTTCACTTCCAACAACTTTTATACCAAAACGAAGTCTCAGATGCTATTTCCTGGCACATATGAGATAAAGCAATACTTGAATTCAAACATTACATTAGAATACCTGAGGAAAATAAATTCCGTTCATGTTGATTTGCACATTTTGCATTCCTCTTTGCATCTGGCCATTATCAACTATTTTTCTAACTTCTTACAAAATTGAATGTTTTAACAAAAATCTTTTAGGCTAGTTATCAAGTTTTGTTATTTATATTACTTACATTTTCCTTTGTTGAAAATCAGAGAGATTTACCTGTATATATTCTTTATACATTTATTTCAAATTTTTTCAGTGATAATGGATACATGCTGTTCTCATGATAGTGAGTTCTTGAGAGATCTGGTTGTTTGAAAGTGTGTAGCAGCTCCCTGCTTGCTCCTGCTCCCAATCTGTGAGACACCTTGCTCTCCTTTCACCTTTTGTTATTAGTGGAAGCTTCCTGAGGCTTCCCTAGAAGGACAAGCTGCTAAGTTTCTTGTACAAGTCTGCAGAATTCTGAGCCAATTAAATCTCTTTGCTTTATAAATTACTCGGTCTCAGGTATTTCTTTATAGCAATGTGAGAATGAGCTAATACACATATCCTGTTATATAGCCTAGATTTTGTTATTATAAGTTCTGTAACATTTTTTCTCTCTCCAAACACAGAGAGATCTCTGGATTTTCCAGCAAATTCCTGCAAATACACCAAACTCCAAAAAGCTTATGTCATCTTTGAAAACAATCTTTTCATTTTATAATGGTTTTAAACTTATGGAAAAAATGTGAAGGTAGTACAAGAGAATTACCACATACCGTACCACCAGTTTTACCTATTAATGTATAGTATTAGTATGGTATATGTTTCAAAACTAATGAACCCAATATGGATACACTATTATTAACTAAAGTTTATATTTTATTCAGAATTCGACAGCTTCTTCCTATGGTCTTTTCTGTTCTAGGATCCCATCATAGATGCCACTTTTCATTTAGGCATTATGTCTCAGGCTCCTCTTGTCTGTGATAGTTTCTAAGACTCCTTATTTTTGAAGACATTGAACGTTTTCAGCAGTTCTGGGCAGGTATTTTGTAGAATGTCTTTCAGTTGGGGTTTGTCTGATGTTTCTCTCATGATTAGATGGAGGTTATGTGGTTTTAGAAGGAAGACCACAGAGCTAAAGTGCCAGTCTCTTCATACCATATAAAGGGTATATACTATGAACGTGACATATCACTGTTAATGTTAACTCTGATCATCTTGCTTGAGGTAGCATTTGGCAGGTTTCCCTATAGTAAACTTACTTTGTTTCTCTTTTTCCATATTGTGTTCTTTGGAAGGAAATCACTCTAGCAACTCACACATAATGAGAAAAAGGCTATGTTGCCAATGTGGAAGATCTACATGAATTATTTGGAATTCTTCATCAGACAGTTGTCAATTCTCTCTGCACTTAATATAATTATTTTTGTATAACCATGAACTCAAGGGTATAGAATCGATACTTTGAGTTATTATATGGTACTAAGTTGTTCTGTGACTCAAATTTTTCCAGCTTTAACCATTGGGATTATTTCAACTGGAAATTAGATTACGTATTTCTTTGCCTACCCATCATTGTGGTTGTTATTGTGTTGGTCTTTTCTTAAAAGTACTTTCTCACTCTCTGGAATTATAAGATTCTCCAGACTCACCTTGTACATTTCCTCTCACAGTTCATTTCTCCAAGGAACAATAGTTCCTTTCAATGAAGTATGCTATTAAAAACTAAGATCTGAATATACAATCATGTCATCTGCAAAGAGGGACAATTTGACTTCCTCTTTTCCTAACTGAATACCCTTGATTTCTTTCTCTTGCCTGATTGCCCTAGCCAGAACTTCCAACACTACGTTGAATAGGAGTGGTGAGAGAGGGCATCCCTGTCTTGTGCCAGGTTTCAAAGGGAATTTTTCCAGTTTTTGCCCATTCAGTATGATATTGGCTGTGGGTTTGTCATAAATAGCTCTTATGATTTTGAGGTACGTTCCATCAATACCGAATTTATTGAGCGTTTTTAGCGTGAAGGGCTGTTGAATTTTGTCAAAAGCCTTTTCTGCATCTATTGAGATAATCATGTGGTTCTTGTCTTTGGTTCTGTTTATATGCTGGATTATGTTTATTGATTTGCGAATGTTGAACCAGCCTTGCATCCCAGGGATGAAGCCCACTTGATCATGGTGGATAAGCTTTTTGATGTGCTGCTGAATCCGGTTTGCCAGTATTTTATTGAGGATTTTTGCATCGATGTTCATCAGGGATATTGGTCTAAAATTCTGCAACGGCAGCAAAAGCCAAAATTGACAAATGGGACCTAATTAAACTAAAGAGCTTCTGCACAGCAAAAGAAACTACCATCAGAGTGAACAGGCAACCTACAGAATGGGAGAAAATTTTTGCAATCTACTCATCTGACAAAGGGCTAATATCCAGAACCTACAAAGAACTCAAACAAATTTACAAGAAAAAAACAAACAACCCCATCAAAAAGTGGGCAAAGGATATGAACAGACATTTCTCAAAAGAAGACATTCATACAGCCAACAGACACATGAAAAAATGCTCATCATCACTGGCCATCAGAGAAATGCAAATCAAAACCACAATGAGATACCATCTCACACCAGTTGGAATGGCGATCATTAAAAAGTCAGGAAACAACAGGTGCTGGAGAGGATGTGGAGAAATAGGAACACTTTTACACTGTTGGTGGGATTGTAAACTAGTTCAACCATTATGGAAAACAGTATGGCGATTCCTCAAGGATCTAGAACTAGATGTACCATATGACCCAGCCATCCCATTACTGGGTATATACCCAAAGGATTATAAATCATGCTGCTATAAAGACACATGCACACGTATGTTTATTGCGGCACTATTCACAATAGCAAAGACTTGGAATCAACCCAAATGTCCATCAGTGACAGACTGGATTAAGAAGATGTGGCACATATACACCATAGAATACTATGCAGCCATAAAAAAGGATGAGTTTGTGTCCTTTGTAGGGACATGGATGTAGCTGGAAACCATCATTCTTAGCAAACTATCACAAGAACAGAAAACCAAACACCGCATGTTCTCACTCATAGGTGGGAACTGAACAATGAGATCACTTGGACTCGGGAAGGGGAACATCACACACCGGGGCCTATCATGGGGAGGGGGGAGGGGGGAGGGATTGCATTGGGAGTTATACCTGATGTAAATGACGAGTTGATGGGTGCTGACGAGTTGATGGGTGCAGCACACCAACATGGCACAAGTATACATATGTAACCAACCTGCACGTTATGCACATGTACCCTAGAACTTAAAGTATAATAATAATAAAAAACAAAACAAAACAAAACCTAAGATCTGGGTACTGGTTGTGCTTGATACTACTAGGGTGTTGTTGCTTCTAGATCTCTTAATACATTCAGTGGATAATATGTGTGAGTACTAACATATATACATGTGCAAGTAAAAATTCCACAATTCTTTCCTAAAGTTTTCAAGTTGCATTTTTCTTGATTAAGAATTCTCTTGATTGCTATACATTATTTACTATAGTTCTGGCAAAGTTGATTCTGACAGTTTCTGCTTCAATTTTTCATCTTCCTGTGTAAAGACAGACCCTTGGACTTCTTTGCTCTGCCATCTGATTTATATATTTTAAATACATATGTTCTATTTGTAATGGATCTGTTGTGTGTGTACATATATATTACATATATATAATATATATACATACATATATATACACATATATATATCCCATATATATGGGTTAGTATTTTTTTTCTCTTAAATTAATATTTTTATTTTTTATTTATTTATCTTTCTTCTCCACACAGGAGACATGGAGCCCACTTACAAACTAGATCCAATTCCATGAAATCCAATGTTTTTACATAATTAATTTTATGTATACTAGTTTTTCAAACGTGCCAACAATTTTTGTGGTGTCAGGCTGACATGTAGCTTTAGAAAACATTATTTCTAGAATTATACACATAACATTGCATTACAACAAACAAAAGTCATTTTTAAATAGGAATATTCTAATGAAGAAGTGTTGTGTTTCATTCTCTAACAAAATTTAGATCCTTTAAATACCATATTCAACTATTTCATTGACATTCTGGTGGGCTTCCCTGGGTTTCTCTTACATAATAATAAATTATCAGGGATTATTATTTTTTTTTAATTTATTTACTATTATTATACTTTAAGTTCTAGGGTACATGTGCATAACATGCAGGTTTGTTACATATGTATACTTGTGCCATGTTGATGTGCTGCACCCATCAACTCGTCAGCACCCATCAACTCGTCATTTACATCAGGTATAACTCCCAATGCAATCCCTCCCCCCTCCCCCCTCCCCATGATAGGCCCCGGTGTGTGATGTTCCCCTTCCCGAGTCCAAGTGATCTCATTGTTCAGTTCCCACCTATGAGTGAGAACATGCGGTGTTTGGTTTTCTGTTCTTGTGATAGTTTGCTAAGAATGATGGTTTCCAGCTGCATCCATGTCCCTACAAAGGACACAAACTCATCCTTTTTGATGGCTGCATAGTATTCCATGGTGTATATGTGCCACATCTTCTTAATCCAATCTGTCACTGATGGACATTTGGGTTGATTCCAAGTCTTTGCTATTGTGAATAGTGCCACAATAAACATATGTGTGCATGTGTCTTTATAGCAGCATGATTTATAATCCTTTGGGTATATACCCAGTAATGGGATGGCTGGGTCATATGGTACATCTAGTTCTAGATCCTTGAGGAATCGCCATACTGTTTTCCATAATGGTTGAACTAGTTTACAATC
The DNA here is from genome assembly GCF_049350105.2 of Macaca mulatta. NCBI lineage: Eukaryota > Metazoa > Chordata > Mammalia > Primates > Cercopithecidae > Macaca > Macaca mulatta. The sequence continues at coordinate 113,726,372 of NC_133410.1, read as the reverse complement.
CCACCAACAGTGTAAAAGTGTTCCTATTTCTCCACATCCTCTCCAGCACCTGTTGTTTCCTGACTTTTTAATGATCGCCATTCCAACTGGTGTGAGATGGTATCTCATTGTGGTTTTGATTTGCATTTCTCTGATGGCCAGTGATGATGAGCATTTTTTCATGTGTCTGTTGGCTGTATGAATGTCTTCTTTTGAGAAATGTCTGTTCATATCCTTTGCCCACTTTTTGATGGGGTTGTTTGTTTTTTTCTTGTAAATTTGTTTGAGTTCTTTGTAGGTTCTGGATATTAGCCCTTTGTCAGATGAGTAGATTGCAAAAATGGGTTAGTATTAATACATCTTATCCCCTCAATGTGTTGAGAGATCTAGAAGCGACAACACCCTAGTAGTATCAAGCACATATATAATATATATAGTGTAAATATTTCTGCATGTTACCATCTGCACCTGTATTAAACTAAAAATGAGTTCATTTTGATACAATCAACCCTAATTTATTACCACCTAGATATTCTAGCTTTCTCTCTTTGTGTGTCTGTAACCTCTAAATCCAACAGTGAGAAAACTGGTTCCCACCATTTTTTGTACATTTTCTAAATTGCTCGATTTCAGTAAAGTTATATTGTGGTTTCAGAGTTGTCTACCCACACCACATGGGAAACAATGTTAATCAACTGGAGTACAGTCCTTATATACAATTCCTTTTGAATTTAGTTTTGCAGATTAAACTCTTTTCCAAGTTACTTAGGTCAGAACCTGATTTCTCTACCTCCTTCAGTGAGTTATTTAATAACTTTGTCATCCATTTAGATTTTCTTGTCACATTCTACATCTCATTTGAGATTTTCCAAATCTCCTAAATAATTTTTAATTTTCATAAACTATGTTCTTTATGTTATGTATACGAGATTTGCCAAATAATTAAAGTTTTAAATTTACCATATCGATACCATAGAGAATAGTTTCACTACTGTAAGAAGCTCCCCTGTACTTCAACTATTCAACCACTCCCCTTCCCCTGAAACTGGCGGCCACAATTTTTACCATCTATACACTATTGTCTTTTCCAGCATGTCATATTATTGAAATCATAAAATATTTAGCATCTTCAGGCTTTTTTCTTGCACTTAATATATACATTTAAAAATTATCCATAGCTTCTGCACAACAAAAGAAATATCAGCAGAGTAAACAGACAACCCACAGAGTGAGATAAAGTCTTTTTAATCTGTATATCCAAACAAAGGACTACTATTCAAAATCTGTAAGGAACCCAAACAAATCAGCAAGAATAAAAACAAACAATCTCATGAAAAAGTGAGTTGAGGACATGAATAAACAATTCTCGAAAGAAGATATACAAATAGCCAACAAACATGAAAAAATGCTTAACATCACTATCAGGGAATCAAAACCACAATGTGATACCAACTCACTCCTGCAAGAATGGCCATAATAAGTGAAGAAAATAAAACAGTTGTTGGCATGGATGTGCTGAAAAGGGAACACCACTACACTGCTGATGGAATGTAAACCAATACCACCACTATGGAAAAAATTATAGAGATTCCTTTAAGAACTAAAAGTAGATCTATCATTTGATCCAGCAATCCTACTCCTGGGTATCTATTCAGAGGAAAAGAAGTCATATAAAAAAGATACTTGCACATGCATGTTTATAGCAGCACAATTTCTATTTGCAAAATTATGAAACCAGAACAAATGTCCATCAATCAATAAGTAAATAAAGAAAATGTGGTACATATATACACCAGGGAATACTACTCAGTCATGGAAAATAATGAAATAATGGCATTCACCACAACCTGGATGGAACTGGAGACCATTATTTTAAGTGAGGTAATTTCGGAATAAAAAACCAAACATCTTATGTTCTCACTTGTAAGTGGGAGCTAAGCTATGAGGATGCAAAGGCATAAGAATAATACAATGGACTTTGGAAACTCAGTGGAAAGGGTGGGAAGGTGATCAGGGATAAAAGTCTACACATTGGGTACAGTGTATGCTGCACTTCAGGTGCAAAATTTCAGAAATTTCCACTAAAGAACTTGTTCATGTAACCAAACGCCACCTGTTCCCCCCTAAACCTGTTATCCATATCTGTATGTTACTTTATTTCTTTTTATTTTAAAACAATATTCCACTGTATGATTTGCCACATTTTGCTTAATCATTCACTTATTGAAGTACATCTTGATTGCTTCTAGTTTGTTGGTAACTATGAATAATGGTGCTCTAAATTTGCATGCAGTTTTCTTTTATTTATTACTGTTGAGTTTTATGAGTTTATTTGTATTTTATTTACACATTCTTTGTTACATATGTGTTTTGCAAATATTTTATTCCAATCTGTGCTTGTCTTTTTACTAACACTGTCTTTTGCAAAGCAAAACTTCTTAATTTTAATAAAATTTAACCTAACAAATATTTGTTTCTTTTATGAATCATGCTATTGGAATTTTACTTTAAAAGCTTATCAACAAACTCAAGGTCACATAGATTTTTCTAGTATGTTTTCTTTATAAATTTTGTTAGTTTTGCATTTTACATATAGGACTATAATACATTCTGAATTAATTTTTGTATAAAATGTAAAGGTTTGTGTCCAGTTTTTTTTTCTGGTTTTTTTTTGTTTTTTAATATACAACCATTGGTTTTAACAATCTTTGTTAAAAAGACTATTCTTTTTTCACTGAAATCAGTGCCACTACTTAATTGTCACAGAGCAGTTGATTATACTTGTGTTGGCATATTTACGGTTATTCTACTCTATGCCACTGACCAACGTGTCTATTCTTTCATCAGTTCCAGAACGTCTTCATTATTGTAACCTTATAGTAAGTCTTAAAATTGGTTGCATAAGATCTCCAACTTTGTCTTTTTCTACTACATGATATTGGCTATTTTAGGTCTTTTGCCATTTTATTTTAAATTTAGAATTGGTATGTTGATACCTACAAAATAGCTTGCCAGCATTTTGGATGGAATTGTGTTAATTATATATTACAAACTAGAAAGAATTGACATCTTAACAACATTAAGTCTTTCAATCTATGAACAAACAATATCTCTTCATTTGCTTACAATCTTTGATTTCTTTCATTAGACGTTGGAGGTTTTTTGCACTCACATTTTTTGTATATTTTGTTATACTTATCGCTAAGTATTTCTTTACTTTTGGTATTATTTTAAATAGTATTAACATCAAGTGCCAAGTGTTTATTGCTGGCTTATAGAATATAAATTCACTTTTGTATATTGATTTTATATCCTATAGCCTTACTCTACTTGATTATTAGTTTCAGGAGATTTTTTTTTTCAGTGATTTAGAATTTTCTACATAGAAAATTGTGTCATCTGTGAATAGAGACAATTTTACTTTTTCTATCTTAATCCATATATAAATGTGTGTCTCATCTTACTGTTTTTGTGTATTAGCCAAGACTGACAGTATGATGTTAAATAACAATTGTGAGAGAGAATATTTTTATATTTTTTCCTTGTTCCCAATGTCCTTGGGAAAGTGTCTATTTTTCCACCATTAAGTATGATGTTAGAAGTAGATATTGTGTAAGTTTTATCTATCAAGTTTAGGAAGTTGCCTTCTGCTACTAGTTTGCTGGGAGTTGTTTTTTTTTTTAATCATGAGGGAGTGTTGGATTTTTAATTTTTTTAATCAATTGATATGATCGTATAATTTTTCTTCTTTAGTCCATTGATTTGGTGGATTACATTGTTTGATTTTCAAAGGGTCCCAGCCTTGCATATCTGGAATAAATCCAACTTTATTGTGTATCATGGTGTATAATTATTTTTATAATGTAAAGGGTCAAGTTTAGTAATATTTTGTTGATGATTTTGCATCTATCATCATGAGAGATATTGGTATGTTGTTTTCGTTCTTGTAGTGTTTTGGTATTAGAGTAATAACTTCAATGAATGAGTTAGAAAGTGTTCTTTATTTTTGCATAATTTGACATACTTTCTTCTTTATTTATCTGATACAGTTTATCAGATGAAACTATTTAACCCTTGTGTGATTTTTTTGGAAAGTTGCTAATTATTGACTTAATTTCTTTAGTAGATATACATAACACTATCTATGTTATCTGTTTCCCCTTGTGTGATTTTTGGTAATCATGTCTTTTGAGTAATTGGTCCATTTCATCTGAATAATCAAATAATGGGCATAGAGTTTTTCATAATACTCTATTATTCTTTTCATATCCATGAGATTAGACACCTTGGTTTGTGAGATTTCTATTTCTGTTAATGTGTGCTTCATGGCCCAGAATGAAGCCTATTTTGGGCAAATGGTCTGAGCTTAAGAAGCATACATGTAACGTTGTTGTTACATAAAATATTCTATAAATATTAATTGGATCCAGTTGATTTGAGAGCTCTTCAGGTCAACTATATCCCTATTTATTTTCTTGCTCTTGGTCTATCAATTGTGGAGAGGAAAGAGTTAAAGTATTCAGTTATAATTGTGGGTTTTTCTTTTTTCTTTTTCGTCTTTTTTTCTTTAGCTCTGTAAGATTTTGTTTCACATATTTTGAGGATCTGTGTCTAGTGTACATGCATTTCGACTATGAACAAAAGTTCTCTGAAAAGGAATTTAGAGAAAAGAGACTTGATTTCAGTAGACAGTTTGCAAACCAGAAAGACAAAGCTTTTGGTGTAAAACAAAAGTGTGTTCCAGTGAACAAAGGGAGAGTTTGTCTTTTATACAGAAAGCAGGAGTGTAGGTTTCCATACGCAAATAAAAGATTCAAATTTGCTTTGTTCTGATTGGTTGATAGTCGGAGCTCTGATTTGTTGATGTGTACCGAATTCTGATTAGTCAGTGTAGGTCATAGCTTTTTGGTTGGTTCAGGTGGCATAAATAGAAACAGCTAGCTAAGAAAGTCTCAAAGGTAAGGAGGCATGTAGGTTCTTCGGGAACTCAGAGCATGTGTGTAACATCTTGTCAACAAATGGTCATTTGCCTGTCATTTGATTTCAGACGCAGTTAACCACTCAGAATACCTCTTGAGGCATTGAGGGACTGTCTCTTTCAGCGTTCACGCTACTCAAGCATTTTAAAAATTAGTTTCAACTTGCTATGTCTTTCTCCAGCCCTTTACCTTTAGTCTACCAGAGTCTGTATGTTAAAAGTGGGGTTGTGGTAAATAACATATAGTTGAGTCTTGTTTTTTAATCCACTCTGACAATCTTTGTCATTTTATTGATATTTTTAGACAATTCATATTTAAAGGGATTGTTGATACGTATGAAGCAATGCTAACAATGTTTATGTTTTCTATTCATTACTAGAGGTTTTACTTATTTATTTACTTACTTATTTTCATGCTTTCTCCAAATGTAATAAAACCTTTTATATAATCCCACTTTATATTATCTTTTAGTTTATCAACTACACTCATTTTATAAATATTTTAATGGTTATAATATGATTTATATATTCCATATATTTTAGCTTATCTATTTTAAAATAGCACCATAAAATATTTTGTTTTACCTTCATTTATTCCATCCTGAATACTAGTCCATTCTTTAGGCATGTTTGTGGTGCATATTAATCATTTTCTTTCTTTAGAAAATATTTTAAGCTTTTCTCTGTTAACTTTAATATTTATATCATGACATTAAAAATTCTTGCTTTCTGTTAAAAAAATGTTTATCTTTCTTTTTTTGCAGAGCAAGCCTGCTGTTAAATTCCCTCAGTTTTTGTTTCTCTGAGAAAATTTTAATTTCTCTTTTACTTTTGAGGAACAATTTAGTCGATATGGAATTATGACTTGGTAGATTCTTCTTCCAACAATACATATTTCACTTCACTTTTAATTCTTAAGCTCACAAATATTCTTCAGAAGGTAACATATTCTGGTTTTCCCCAGATTTATTGAGGTATAAATGACAAATACAATTTTATATATTTAAGATGTACAGTGTGATGTTGTGATATATGTATATGTTGTGGAATAATTACTAAAATCAAGCTGGTTAACATATTTATCATCTCATAGAGTTTCCTTTTTTATAATTGTGAGAATACTTAAGATCTACTCTATTAGCAAATTTCAAGTATTCATTATCATTAATTATAGTTACCATACTTATACATTAGGTCTCCAGAACTTATTTATCTTATAACTGTAAATTTGTACCATATGGCCAACATCTCACTATTCTCTTCACCCCCTTACTCCTGATAATTACTTTTCTACTCTCTCATTCTATGAGTTTGACTTTTGAATGTTTCACATATAAGTGAGATCATGCAGTATCTGTTTTTATGTGCCTGGTTTATTTCACTTAACATAATGTCCATCAGGTGTGTTCATGTTGTTGCAATTATCAGGATTTTCTTCTATTTAAGGAAAAATTATATTCCATCACACACACACACACACACACACACACACACACAACATTTTCTTTATCCATTCATTCATTGGGACTTAGTTCGTGTCCATATGTCATATGTTGGCTATTATAAATAATGCTGCAATGAATGTGATAATGCAGATATCTCTTTGAGTTAGTAATCATATTTATTTTTTAATATATACCAGAAGTGAAATTGCTTGATCACACACTAGCTATATTTTTAATTCTTTGAGGAATCTTCATACTGTTTCTATAATGGCTATACCAATTTACATTCCTACCAACAATGAGTAAGGGCTCCATTTTTCCACACCTTCACCAACACTTGTTATCATTTGACATTTTGAAAATAGCCATCGAAATACATGTGAGGTGATATCTTATTGTGGTTTTTATTTGTATTTACCTGATGATTATTGATGCTGAGCATTTTTTTCATATACCTTTTGGCCATCTGTATGTCTTCTTTTGAAAAAATGTCTATTCATATCCATTGCCCATTTTTTTAATTGGCTTATTTTTAATTAAGTTGTATAAATTACTTCACTTTTTTTTTTCTCACATGTTTTCTTTGGAGAAATCTGCATAATTTTTGTCCCTTTTCCTCTATAGGTATGGTGTTATTTTTTCCTCTGGCTTCTTTTAAGATTTTCTTTTTGTCTTTGGATTCCTACAGTTTGAATTTGCTATGCCTTGGTGTGTGCATATGTTTGCATGGTTTGTTTTTTGTTTGCTGGTTGATTGGTATTTATCCAGTCTGATGATCCTTTTCTTAATTTGTGTTTTTGGTTTGTCATTTTTTGAAAAGTCCTTGGCTGTCATTGCCTTAAATGTTTCTACTTCCATCTCTCTTTTCCTTCTGGTATTCAATAATGAATACATTATATCTTTTGAAATTGTCTCACAGTTTTTTAGTCTTCTGTTGTGTGTGTGTGTGCGTGTGTGTGTTTTCTCTTTTCTTCTTTTTCCTCTTTACCGTTCAGTTTCAGTGTGCCTATCAATAAATCATCATATTCACTGAGTCTTTCCTTAGCTATGCCAAGTTTACTGAAAAACTCATTGAAGGTGTTCTTCATTTCTTTTATAGTATTATCATTTTTTGTTTTGTTTTCTAGCATTTCCTTTTAACTATTAGACTTTTCATCTCTCTGTTTACATCATCCTTCTGGTTTTCCACGTTGTCTACCTTTCTATTACATCACTTGACATTATTTATTGTTATTTTTTATTCTGTTTCTGATAACTGTAATATCTGCACCGTATCTGAGTTTTGTTTTTGTGACTTTCTTTTTCTATTGTGACTGTTTTTGTCTTTTGGCTTACTTTGAAGTTTCTGTTATTTTATTGCAAAAGTTTATGACTCCAAGGTTTCTGTCTAGGTAGGCAAATCTCTTCTGTGGTTTAAATATAAACCTGTCTCTAAATATTTTGATGTGGTAGTTTTTGTTTGTTTGTTTGTTTGTTTTTTAGGACTGCAACCTCAGTTCTTTGATTGATCCAACAAAAGTCATTTATTTCACGTTTCTCCAGTATTTTCTCATAATGACGGGAATGATGACTTTCAATTGTTTTATATATTATAGTTGAAACTAGAAATTCTTCATGCCTTTTTAGACCCATAATCGTTTACTCCTATGACCTTTACTTTAACTTTTACCCCTTCATATTTGCATGTTTTGTCTTATACAGCTTTAATTCCATAGAGAGACAGCTATTATAATCACTCTTAAGCATAAACCATGAATACCTTAGACCCATTATTTTATGCTCATTTGGGCAACCTCAATTCTTCTTGAATCCAACTCTGCCTACTTGATGCAGCAATTCATGTTCAATTCATGTTCAGTCAAATACGTTCAGACATTAACATGTAATTCTGTTACCTTATCTCATTTTTAATGCATTACTAATACTTTCAAATGGTTCTAATATTACCCATTATATTTCCTCCAGTCCATTCACTCTCTGATACTCCTGAATAAAAACTTAGTGCTTTCTTTCCCTAGCCTCATCCCTCAAAGCTGCCATGTCTTCTTTTTCTTTTTAGTTGCAGCAATATAAGGAGGATTTTCATGAGGTTCCCTCCACAACATGTAATCACTTACCCCCATCTGTGCCTACATACTATGCCTTCTCTCTCACTGATATGGACAAACTTTATTGCTTCTAGAAAAGGTCAAAACCTCTCTTTATGCACAGGTTACCATTCCTTCAGAACTACGTAATGAGTCCAGCAATTTTATGTTTGTCCCTGCATCATCTCTTTTCCTCTTTCTACCAAACAAATTATCATTAGCATAAATTCAATCATATGTTGCTTCCTTATATTAATTTTAAAAAAACACCTTTTCTTGATTCTACTTTGTTCTCTAAGTGTCTCTCCCTGATCATTTACTTCTTGAGTTTTGTTTTACCACAAAATTCAAATATAGAATTTTATTGCTCTCTTGTCATGAAGTCTTCCCTCATAATCTACTACCACCAGATTATTGTTTCCACCATTAATCTGAAAGTGTTCTTGTCAAAGTGACCAAAGATTTTTAACTTGCAAAATTGTTAATCTTTGAATTGTTTTGATTTATCACCATTATTTGATGGAATTGATCTCTTTCTCTTCCTAGAAATACTTTCACAATCTGGCTTTCAGAATACCTCATTTTCTTGATTTTCTTTTTGCCTCATTGATCCATGCTTGTCTATTTTCTTTTCTTTTCTCTTAACGTCTCTCAACCTCCTAACCCTAAAAGGTTTAGTCCTTCCACATGTTTTAGTCTGTACCTAGTCTCTTGCTGTTTCCATTCATTCAATAACAATTTCCAAATTTGTATTTCCATCTCAACCTTACCTAATATATTACTTGGATATTTGATAATTACCTTAAAATTTAAATTTCCAAAATTATATATGGCCCTTCCTCTCAAAACACAGATAATCCTAAAACCTGAAGTCATGACTAACTCATTCTTTTTGCATTCTAATCTATCATAAAATCATTTTATTTCCTTAAGTATATACACAGACTCAGTGTTTTTTAATACCGCAATTGCCATCCCAGTTTCAAAACACAATTCACTTCTATTTCTCTTTCTCTAACAGCTCTTTATACTAGTTTTGTGTCTCCCTTTCCTACCCTCTCCTCTGCACAAATGCTAGTTTTCCTGTTAAATGTAAACAAGATCATGTTGCTCTTCATCTTGAAAGTTGTTCAGTGGTGTCTAATCTCATTCAGTCTAAACCCATGGTTCTTAAGATAGCTTACATGATGTCTAAGACCTCATATCCTGTTATTTTTATCCTTACTCATCATAGCCCAGCCATAGTGGCTCAGTTGACATTTTTCAAATATTCCAAACATTGTCCTCCTCAAATATTTTGAGCTTACTTCTGGTTTCCATCTGGATTTCTTCTTCCAGTAGTTGTACAAATGTCACCATCACTTTGCTTTCTCTTTGAAGATTACCCTCTTTACATTATTTAAAGTTGCCAAGGCTCCCCAGCCTCCAAAATGTTTAATTATGATGGCAATGGTTTAATTTTTCTTCATAATAACTTATCATATAAATAGCATATATTTTATTTTATTTAGTACATTTCTTAATGAAGTATGCTGTAAGCTCGCCAAGAGGAGGGAATTTTTTTAAACTGTTGTGTTTACTTCTATATTTATTTCACCAAATACAGTGCATTCATAGGCGCTCATTAAATATCTTTTTGCAATTGCAACAAAAGGAAAAATTGACCATGAGATCTAATTAAGCTAAAGAACTCTGTACAGCAAAAGATACTATCAATAGAGTAACCAGACAACTTAGAAAGTGGGAGAAAATTTTTGCAAACAGTGCATCTGAAAAAGGACTAATATCCACTCTCTATAGGGAACTTAAATAAATTTACAAGGAAAAGCAACCCACCCCATTAACAACTGGGCAAAGAACATGAACAGATACTTTTTAAAAAAGAAGGCATATATGTGGCCAACAAGCATACTCAAAAAAGCTCAGCACCACTGATCACTAGAGAAATGGATATAAAAATCACAATGAGATACCATCTCACACCTGTCAGAATATTTACTATTAAAAAGGCAAAAAAATAACAGATGCTGGTGAGGTTGCAGAGAAAAAGGAAAGTTTATATACTCTTGGTTGGGTGTAATTTAGATGAACCACTGTGGAAAGCAGTGTGGTGACTTCTCAAAGAGCTAAAAACAGAATTATCATTTAAACCCAGCAAATCAAAGGAATATAAATCATTCTGTTGTGAAGACACATGAACATATATGTTCACTGAAACACCGTTCACAGTAGCAAATACATGGAATCAATCTAAATGCCCATCAATCTGAATGCCAGTCTAAATGTGGTATGTATGCACCATGGAATACTATGCAGTCATTAAAAGGATGATATCATGTCCTTTGCAGGAACATGGATGGAACTGGAAGCCATAATCCTTAGCAAACTAACACAGGGACGGAAAACCAAATACTGCATGTTCTCACTTATAAGTGGTAGATAAATGATAAGAACACATGGACACATAGAGGGGAAAAACAGACCCTGGGGCCTACCAGATGCTGGAGGATGGGAGGTGGGAGAGGATCAAGAATAATAATGATGATGAATACTAGGCTTAATACCTGGGTGACAAAAAATTCTGCACAACAAACCCCCATGTCACGGGTTTACCTATATAACAAACCTGTACATGTACCCCTGAACTGAAAGTAAAAGTTAAGAAAATAAAATAAATAAATAGCTTTTTGAATAAACGAACCACAGAGAAATGAAAACAAATGCGTACAAATGCATTAGAAGTGCAAGATGAAAAATTATTTTTTTTTCAGATTTTGCACATATATATTTTCATATATGTGCAAATGAGTTATCAAAGTCAACAGTTTTGATATATTTTAGTCATAGTCTTTGTAAATTAACTTGGGTATAATAATGATAATTTACATTCTCATAGCAGTTTATGATTTTCAAAGCACTTTCCGTATAGTATTTCATACGATCTTCACTTCCACTGATATTATTGCTATCATTCTTCTGCTCATGAGAGGGGACCAAGACCCAGTTTCATGCCAAAGATTATGTATTAAGTGAATGTCAAAGCCTGAAGAGTACTCCATGTATTATTCTATCAAGTCTATTTTCCTTCCTCAAGCATACTGCCCCTGTGAATCCTCATTATTTGTCATGATTATAATTATGCAGTAAATTTCTATCAACCACACAGAACTAGTTGAAATCTATCATATACAGAAAGACAAAAATGGTAAAGCAAGTGCGTATGACTGATATATTTAGTAACTAAAAGTTTCTGTCAATGAAAAAGCTTGTATACTCAAAAATTCCATCAACGCCTTTAGTATGAGCTTTGCTCAGTGTCCTTAATACTAAAACTTGTATAAATGATACTGCAATAGCTCCTCCAAATAAATATTAGTTGTGGTACTATACCTCACTATGTTTGCTGTGTTTACCTTTTTAGTTTTTGGAATCACTTTCTACATAATCACCAAAATAAGAAACTTCAGGTATGTGCTTAGTTCCTACTTTTTCCAGCCTCACCACTATAACCAATTAGTGATAAAATCCAATAAATTTTAATTAGCAAATATTTCTAGACTATATGTACTTTCCAGTGCTATTCTCACTGCAGTAATTCAGGTTCTCCTTATCTTCCACTTGGCCTCTAGTGAGAACCTCTTCACTTTTCTCCTTTAAACAGTCTCAGACATGTCTCCAATATATCCTCCAAGAAATGGTACATCTGTCCCCCAACCTAATTGTATCCTCTTCAGTAAAGGAACAGATAACATGTATTTTAGGCTTTGGGCCATATGGACTCTGCCATGAGTACTAAACTCTGCCATTATAGTATAAACTATACATAGACAATATATAAAGAAATGAGTGTGGCTATGTTTCAACAACGTTATATTAGAAAAACAGGTTGTGGGTCAAATTTGGCCCATAGGCCATGGTTGCCAATGCATGTTCTTAGAGAATAGAGGCCTTGTTTTCATCTATACCATCAACATCTAGAAGCACGTAATAGGAGCTGTACAATAGAGTTTTACATAGTAGAAGCATCACAATAAAGTAAAAAGCTATTGAAAAATAAATTACTAATTCCAAAAAAGGAATAGATAGTGGATGACTAAAAGTCAAATGTCATCCTCAAGAACCTTTATGTATAAACTGAGATATTAAGTTATTCATTCACTAGGAAAGAAATTGTCCAAAAGAAAAAAAGTTATAATCTTCATATTGTATATAATAAGTTTAAATTCTCTTTAAGGTAGCTTGAGTGTTTTATAGGATCTGGGCTGGAGTTGTAAATTTTGGAGTCAGTAGCATAACAGTCACATGCATTGAGGGAGTCAGTGAGTAAAATTCAAATGCATGAGTAAAAAGTACCAGGAATGGCTGGGCATGGTGGCTCATGCCTGTAATCCCAGCACATTGTGAGGCCAAGGCAGGTGGATCACTTGAGGTCAGGAGTTTGAGACCAGCCTGGCTAACATGGTGAAAACCCATCTCTCCTAAAAATACAAAAATTAGCAGGGCTTGGTGGCAGGCACCTGTAATCCCAGCTACTCATGAAGCTGAGACAGGAGAATTGCTTGAACCTGGGAGGCGGAGGTTGCAGTGAGCAGAAATTTGCAGGGAGGAGAGATTGCGCCACTGCACTCCGGCCTGGGTAACAGAGCGAGACATGTGGAAAAAAAAAAAAAAACAGGAGTATAAGGAGAATACCTACCTCTAAAGGGCTACAATGAAACTGAATTCTACATAGAAAGATCTGAGGGATAGCCAAAAATGAAAGAAACAATTTTGAAGAAAATAATAAGAGTCAAAGGTGAGAATATTTGAAAAATTAAAGAAGTCAGCAACAAAGGTAAATGCCACCAAAATAGTAAGTTAATCTGATGAAAGTACTCATGAACTTAGAATTAAGAAGTCATGAAACACCTTAATTTAGTACAATAAAAGGAAAAGCCAAATGGTGATAGTGAATAAGATATAAGAAAGTAAAGGTGGTAAGAGTGCAGTATTTTAAAACAAAGAAAAAGAGAACTGAGTTATTATAACTTGTAATATTGTCAAAGAATTTAATTCTTGGCTTATTAGATTCTATAAAATAGAAAAGTACTGTGCATGTGTAAATGGTTAGAATAAGTCAATACATAAGAATAAATCAAATGTTCCACAAAATTAGGGGAAATGATAAAGTTCTCAAAACAGAGAATGGGGAAAATAGCTATAACCAAGTTTTCCTAAGACAGCAGAAGAAACACATTTTTGTCTGAAACTATCAGGAGAAGGTAAAGATAGAAGTAAAGAGATGTGTTAAAAGGTTAATAAGCAGCCAAAAGAGATAATTGTCTTGACTTTTCATGTAGAAAAAGAAAATAATAAAGTCAGCTTAATAGCTGAGAAAAAGACAGAAAATAGGAATTATTTAGAGCTCAAGGAAATATAAGTTTCAAATATCTTTTGAGGGTAATGGGAAATGTTAATCATTAAATATATGTAATAAGATTGCAGAATAGTATGGAGGGCACAGTTATGAGTAAATCGTAAATCTCTGATGACACAACTCTGCAATGTTAGGAGATTTTCTTTTGCACCATTCAGCAGCAAGACATAGTTTCTGAGAAATATGTTTAAAATTACCCATGATTGGGCATTAAAGTCAAAGAGCAATGCGGTAAAGGAAGGAGGTTGTTGCCAATAAATAGTAGCCGAAATGATGCTGCATAAGTTGCCAGTGTCATAGTGATAGAATCAAAGCTGCAAGACAGCTGGTTAAAGTGGACATCAAGGACTGCAGATCACTATGAAGCTAGGGCTGTATCTCATAGAAATGAACGACAATATCAGAAGGATAAGAAATTACTTTCAGAAATGAAATACTGAAATATTTAACTCAAAAGCAGAAAACAGATGGTCAATGACAAAGACGAACTTGTAGGTATAATTATTGATGACTGATGTAGGGTGCAGGTAAAGGTAAGCAAAACTCAGGACATCAAAAAATAAAAATAAAAAGAAATGTGAGGCTAGAGTGTTATAATTGCAATCTACTGCAGCAGACCCTGCAGTGTCCTGTCCCACTTCTTTACCCTTACCAGTTACTAGCCTTTTCCTTTTAACTTTTAACTGCCATCTTTTGCACATTATTTGTTTGAGGTTTTTTTCCAGCTTCTGGAGCGTGCTTTGGTACCTGTAAGGTAGGATGGAAGTGCTGGAAAATTAGTGCCCTTCTTCTCCCTAAAACTCTTAAACAGTGAGAGACCAGCTCCCTCACCCCTTCAGTGGGAGTAACTTATCTTGGCTTGCAAGATTTCTCCAGTAGAAATAAGTTTCACTCTTCAGTGGTAAGCTAGTTTGAAAACAAACCCATTTACAGGTTCTGTTCTCTTCCTTGACTAAGTTGTTTCTCTTCCCTCACATTCTTATCTTAAAGTTCTCTTTTAGTCAGATGGTAACTTCAATGAGGAGTGTTAAATGGTATATATTTATACATGTGGGTTGAAATCAAACAATTTGAAAAGCAAATAGATAACTATAAAAAGTGGTTGATACAATCCCTTTTCCTAGTGACATAAATACATGCCAATTCTCCACTGGAGAAGAACAAAGGAAACATGGCTCAAAGAACAAGCCCATAATCATTCAACTAACAGACATTTACTGAATATCTACTAGGTACTGGGAATAGGCTAGGTTTCAGAGACACAAAAAATAAGTAAGATAACATTCATATTCTGAATGTTTTTTGCAGGCTATTACATGAGTTAAACCTATAATCAAAAATTTCTGATGAACTATAAAAGGAATGGCTAAAACACTAATAGTGAATTGGCCTAGAGGAAACATACCTTAACATCTAGGAGAGTCAGAGGAGACTTATGAAAAGGGTATTAAACAAAACCAGGACCACACAGAAATTAAAGGAGTGCGGATAAATTTTATCATTAAAAACTATTGAAATAAGGGAAAATCTCTGATAGAGAACTGAGCTCATTCATAAATACAGCAGGCACAAGGAGGAATTTATAGACAATGAGCAGAATGGGAGTCAGAGTATGGAAAATTACTAAGAGGAAGTATCAGGTCAGTAATTGAAGGTGATCAGATATCAAGAGATGGGGATTCTTTCTAAACCAACTTAGCAAGATTCTTGCCTAAAGTGGGTAGTGCAGGCCCAGTAGGGACAGATGCCAAGGTTGAGACCTAGACAGCTCAGAGGAGCCTGATCAAAGTTTAGTCAAGGAGAGAATGAATCTTGGCCAGGGGTGACCTCTAAATTAAGTTTCACAATAAAGTGATGTTGACCAGGTGAAGTGGTAGTGGTAAAAGCGGTGGCTATTTTAGGAAGAGAGGACAGATATTGCCACATAGGCTAAAAATGGCAGGGTAAGTGTAGGAAGTTACAAGATGTTTAATGCTTCTGGAATTTAGAAGGAAGAAAAGATAAATACATTTTGGGGAGCAAGTAGGGTGTAAAATCATTCCTTACATGTCAGTTCATGGAGTTTGTGAATGTATTTCAGGCAATGGGGTTTCAATGTTGAAATTTGAATAAACAAAAGAATCACATCTATTAGAGCATAGAATTGTGTGTGTTTGAGTGTGTGTGTGTGTGTGTGTGTGTGTGTATGTGAGAAACAGAAGATAATAAATGTACCAATAAATTTATAAATAAGGAAAATGGCATAGATTGGTATAGAACATATATTTGGTGAAGTGATAATATATGGGTGATTTATTTAAATGTTTTGCTTTAGTAAACTATCCTTGTAAAAGAAGAATTTCAGAAGATATTTAAATGATAAGAAGAAGCCAGTTATTTGAAGATACAGAATATGGCATTAAAAGTCAGAGAGAACAGCTAGTGCAAAGGGCCTGTGGTGGATTTATTTTGCTTTGTCTGAAGAATAGGAATAAAGACAAGGCGACTGGAAGATATTGGGTAGGAGAGGGAGTAAAGAGAAATGTAGTTGGGTAGTAGGAACATTCTAGTTCAAAAAGAGTTTTAGAAGTCAGAATAAGTAGTTTGTATCTTATTTTAACTGGGATCTATTTGAGGCAGAATAATGAGCCCCCAAAGAGGTACACACTTTAATCCCTGTAACCTGTAAATATGAAACATTACATGGCAAAGGCGAGTTAAAGTTTAACTGTTTAGTTAAAGTTTAACCTGATGATCTCAAAATAGATTACGCTGGATTATTTGTGCGGGCCCAATGTAATCACAAGCATCTTTAAAAATGAAGAAGGAAGCAAAAAGAGAGGGTCAATGGAAAATATGACTATGAAAGAAGGGCACAGAGAGGTGTAATGTTGCTGGATGTCAAGGTGGAGAAAGGGTCATGAGCCAGGACTATGGCTGATCACTAGAAGCTAGAAAAGAGAAGGAAATGAGGATGTCCCTTAGAGCCTCTGGAATAGAACAAAGCTTTGCTGGCAGCTTAACTTAGGTTCGGGAGACCTAGGTTAAATTTCTCATCTAGTACTGTAAGATAAATTTGTGTTGCTTCAATCTACTGATTTTGTGGTAATTTGTTACAGCAGTAATAAATTAATACTGTTAACAAGCAAGAGGATTGCAATATCTGCATATGGTTTTGAAACTCCTTCTTGTGCTTACTATATGGGCAGTGGATTTTGGTACAAAAACAACAAGAGCAAGGAGGCCAGTTATGAGTTATCTACTGTAGTTCAAGTGTAAAATGGACAAGTCGAACAAGAATATTCAGAAAACCCATAAAGAGAAGTGGATGGGTTTGGGATATAATTTGGAATTAGAATTGAGATAACTTGTTCATTGATTGCATTTGGGGGGTGAAATAAAAATAACCATCCAGAAAAATGCATACATTTTAACATTCCACATTTTGGTAGATTTTATATAAGTGAAGAAGAAAGTGCAAGGGCGAGTTTAGGAAGTACCTTTGAGAATCATAAGTATGCAGATGTTTTAAAAGCCGTAGGTCTAGATTCAGACACCAAGGAAGAATATTTTTCAAGAGAAAAGGAGGAGATGCAGTTCATAGCCATGGGACACTTCAAAAATTAACAGTAAAAGGCAAGACAAGAAAGCGAAATACCTAGAAAGAGTGGTCAGGGACATAGGAAGACAATAAGAGTTACATGACACCGAGTGTTTCTAGAAGAATATGGTCTCAAATACTGCTGAGAAGTTAATAAGAAGAGATAAAACCATTGCATAGAGGTCATTAGGGATCTTGACGAAAATTTCAGTGAAGTCACAGGAACAGGAAGCCAACTAAAGTCAACTGAGAATAGACTGAGAGACCGCAAAGAATTGATAGTGATTTACTGGCAATTATGCCAATAAACACAGCCCTTAACTTGTTTTTCACCTCAAATACATTTATTAATTATTCAGTAATTTATTTACCCATGAATTTCCAATAAATGTTTATTGAGCACATATAGATGGTAAGGAGTTATTATCTAGAAAGAGGTCAGATATCTAAATTTACATTTAGGTGTCATAAGCATAAAGAAGACATATAATATGTAAAATATATAGAGGATTTTACAGTTTCAGGCCTTACATTGATGTCTTTTGTCTATTTTGAGTTGATCTTTATGTATGATGTGAAAAAAGGGTCCACTTTCATTTTTGTGCATGTGGATATCCAGTTTTTGCAGCACCATTTATTAAAGTGAGTGTCCTTTTCCCATTGTATTTTCTTCGTGCCTTTGTTGAAAATCAATTGACTGAAACCTTGGTTTTATTTCTAGACTGTCTATCCTGTTCCGTGGGTCTGTGTATCTTTTTTTATGCCAGTGCCATACTCTTTTCATTACAATAGCTTCATCATATATTTTGAAATCAGAGAATATGATGCCTCCAGCTTTGTTATTTTTGCTCGAGATGGCTTTGACTATTCATGTTCTTTTCTAGTTTAATAAAAAATTAGGACTGTTTTCCTATTTTGTGAAAAATGACAATGAAATTTTTAAAGGAATTGCGTTGAATATACAGATCACTTTGGCTAGTATAGACATTTTAACAATATTAATTTTTAAAATCCATAAACATGGAATATCTTTCCATTTACTTGGTCTGTATTCAGTTTCTTTCATCAATATTTCACAGTTTCCAGTGTATAAATATTTTACCTCCTTGGTAAAATTTACATTAAGTATTTAATGTTTTTTATACTCTTACAAATTAAATTTTCATATATATATGAAATATATGTGTGTATATATATGTATATATACACACACACACATACACACAAACACAGTGGAATACTCCACAGCCTTAAAAAGGAATTTCTGTCATTTGTGACAACACGGATAAAACTGGAGGATGTTATGCTAAGCGAAATAAGTTAGGCACAGAAGGATAAATATTGTAAGATCTCACTTATGTGTGGAATCTAAAAAGTCAATCTCCTACAAATAGAGAGTAGAAAAATGATTCCTGAAATTGGGGGGAAGGGTTGTGGAAAGGGAAGATGTAGATAAAAGGATATAAAATCTTAGATGGGAGAAATAAGTTTTCATGATCGTTTGCACTGCATGGTGACCATGGTTAATAATAATAATATATCATATATTGCAAAATTGCTAGAATAATAGACTATTCACAATCTACAAAAAAGTGATACATTGGTGAGATGATGGATATGTTAATAAGATTGATTGAATCTTTCTACAGTGTATGTAGAGATAAAAAATTACATTGTACCCTACAAATATACACAATTATTATTTGTCAATTAAAACAAATACATACATTTTATAAAAAGATATATATGGCATCTTGTTTCTAAGAATTATAATTTAGCAATTTCTTTGGATTATAATGCTTCATATATTAAAAATATTAATTGCCCAAAACCATTGTTATAAACTATTAATAGCTCTGTTCAAAATTTTATAGTTTCCAGTGTATAAATATTTTACCTCCTTGGCGCTGTCTCTGCCCTTCTTGGTGGCAAGTAAAATAGAATTGGCAAAAGAAAAATCATCTGCTTTATGCATAAATTAATAGACGGTGTTAGCCAGATGTCAAAATAAAAAAAAAAAAACAGATTTATTTTATTTTGTAAGCACTAGAAAATCACAACCTTGAGTTTTCAGTTTCTTTACACATTTCAACCTCCTACTTATGTAGCTATTCATTATTATTTTTTGATTTATAAAATGGAAAAAATTCATTTCCTTCTTAAATTTTCAAAAATTTTAAAAATAAATTCAAATGTAAATGACCAATAACTGTGTATCTTGAAATAAGTAATATAAATTGAACTTTTTTTGAAGTCCAGACTAAAAATGTTAGAATATAATTGCTGGAGATTATACAGCAGTTAGTTCCATAGAATTAGTTGTCTCATTCCCAATTCCACATGAAGAAAAACTTAAGAAGCTATGGTTTCCTTAAAAAATTGTAATAGGTGGAATGATTTTCAAGACACAGAACAAATATTATAGCCCAAAGATAAATTTTTAGCCCTGATTCATACAGTGATCTACTCTTGTTTCTGGAACCTCCTGCTGGTAATTAAGTGGCATAGGAAGGTCCAACATGTATGAACCTTGAAAACATAAGGCCCATTGAAAGATGATAGTCACAAAAGAGCACATATTGCATAATTCCATTTTTATAAGCTGTCGAGAATAGGTAAATCTGTGGAGACAGAAGTTAAACTAGCAGTTGCCCGGGGTGATGGAGAATGATTGCTAATGAGCAAGAAATTTCTTTTGGGGTAGATTAAAATGCTCTAAAATTAGATATTAGGGATGGTTGCACAACTCTATGAATATACTAAAAACAAAATGACTGAAATGTACAGGAAAAAGGGTAAATTTTATGGTTGGCAAATTGTGTCTCAATACAATTTTGGAACTTTGGGTGTATGCAGGTAATTATTTAATTTGGTCTTTAATTTGCCAACTAGATTATCCAGGTTTAATACTATTATTTATTTTTTAAATAGTCTTTCATACAGTGTTTTATAGAATACATAGCTCTTTTATACACATTATCTTTCTTAAACTCACAATAGACCTATTACTGAAATCTCATTTTAGGGAAGTATCATTTTAAGGAGGAAGATTTTAAGGTTAAGAGAAATT
Organism: Macaca mulatta; assembly: GCF_049350105.2. Lineage (NCBI taxonomy): Eukaryota > Metazoa > Chordata > Mammalia > Primates > Cercopithecidae > Macaca > Macaca mulatta. Next base: position 113,705,817 of record NC_133410.1, on the reverse strand, counting down.
GAATTATTTGTCCAGTGTTAACGATCTAGTGAGCTACATATTTAGTTTTCTCACGTCAAATCCCATGGTCTTTCCTGACATCACAGATGACTCCTTGAAGATTTTACTTAGACCAGTGCACAAATCAATAGGAATGAAATAGAGTCAGAATTCCAGAGAGGACTGCTTTGGTCATAACTGGTCATAACTGATTTCTAGAGAAAAAAGTGGATGGTGCAGAATGAGAAGTCAGTTGCAATTTGTTGTTTCATTCCATGTTCTCAGCACCCTTGTAGAAAGAAACTTCTGAGTATGGAGTTATGATTAGACAAGGGATGCTGTTTCATAGGAACACTGAGAACAGAATTGATCCAGTAAAACGTAAAATAGAATAGGTAAACACATGGGAAGAAATAGAGTTGAACTTTTCTAGAAAGTTTCTTATTATTAGAACTATAAAATAAACTTTAGTAATCATCAAATATCCTATGTTTCTGTATAAGAATCATTTGACTAGTTGTGGCAAGGAAAGGTGAGCAAGAGTAAAGAATATCATTTCTACACAGAGGAAGTGAAAATCTGATGTACCACCTTTATTGTTCTAGGTCTTGCTTGACTCATCTCTGCTGTGGTGACCTTGGAGCTTTCATATTCCAGATTGCACAGCCATAAGATGAAAGAAGACTTCTGACTTACATTAAACTCTGAGGTGAGAGAGTAAAAATATGTTTTTCTACCAAGCTAGTAAGATTTTAAAGTTTATTTCTTGTTGCAGAATAGCATACTCTATCCTTGCTAACTTAAAGTTAAGTGTTGCCTTACTTTTATTCTTAATACGGTGTTGGTGTAGCAGTTGGTTAAAGCACTGGAGATACCAATTAGAAGCTCAAAAATTGGTAACCCATATTACATCCAGGCCAAGCAGTAATATTGTTGCCTGATATAATGTGGGCAGCAGGCTGTTTGTGTGTTGACTACTGTTGGTCATGTTCGGCAGATTAATAATATAGAAATACAATTAGGAAACAATTAACCAAGTCATAAGCAAAAATAGAAAAACAGAATCCCTCAATTTAGAGGTTTGATCAATTGGAAAATGTTTCTAGATATGGGATAAAACGTGTGAGCAATAAAGTCCCAATAAACTTTTTAAATGCAGAACAAGAACCCAATTAAGGGCACAGTCTTTTCTTTCAAGCCTGATAGCCTCAGTGTACCGATCATGAAAGAGGTGGAGGGTATGAGGGTAAGCACATAAAAATAAATAATTAAATAAGAAAGATCTGAAACAGTTGTCTCAGAAAGAACTTCTTTGTAAATGGTTATTGATACATTGAACTGACTGGAAGAAAAATAGATTAGAACCTGAGATGAAGTATCAATAAAATATCTTTGAGGATTTAAGACCTAAAACAGCACCGTTGAACTTTGGATCACTCTCAAGCTGAAATTCAACTTAGAAAGCTGTGCATCCACCAAAAAGTGGATATTCACTAACTCTCACTTTTAAAATAGTGATAATAGAAAGGGAAGAGACTTTTGGGAAGAGAATCCAGGAGCTAAAGAAAAATGTGAATTTAAGAGTTCCTAGCAAAAAGCAGAATTATGAACCAATGAACACAAATTTCTCGCATTCCCTGGGTAGGGGCCTTCACAGTGTTTGCTATGTATCTCCCATTGTCATATTTCCTGGATAAGAGTTTTATTATGGTTGCAAGCTTGTGCTATCATTTTTTAAAATTTTGAATGCTTTTAGAAGAACACATAACTTGTGTTATTAATTCATAAGGCACCACATCAATAGGAAACACATTTGGACTTGATGGAGAGAACCATGTGGATAAGCTTTCCTTGATTTTTTTTCTTAGGGAAATGGAACAAAACAGACACTGGGAGGCAACTGGCAGTGTCAACCCTTTGTGTGACAACAATAAATTTGTCACAGAAAGTAATACCCAAGGAAGTCGTGCACTTTTTGCCATTTTATACTGAAATTTATTTTTAAAAAAGGGTAGCAAGAGGGTTGGATCCATAGTCTACCCTTTTAGATGGGAAATATTTATCAGTTTCTACCTCTTATATGCTGCTTTTATTTTATTTTTGAATATAGGTAGTATGTGGACATATGGGAAACTCTAAACTAGTGCATCTAGGGTTACATTTTTCTCTTTCAGCTATCTTTAGTTTATATATAATCATTATCCATCTTCTGATAAACAGACCTTTCCTCAATGGCCATATTTGTGGGCATATGGCACAAAGTCAAATGTATTACTTTAGCTTTCTTCTTCACAATGACTAGCTCAGGAACTGAGCACATGGGTCCCAATAATTGGATTTTGCATGACATTAGCCAGTGGTCATGAGGCTATAAGAAAGTAAATCCAGATCTTCAGGTGCTAATATTACCCTGCTTTGGGGATAAACTTGATTTGATATAATGATGTTAATATGTGAAGAAGAACCAGATTTTTTTAAGAGGCAGAAGGAGGAAATTCTCCATTTATTTAAGTTTCCTGGATTTACTGGGGCTAATACACACTTGCTCTTTCTAGTGATAAATTTGTGTATTAATGGAAACAATATTCCTCTTTTAATTTACCTTAGTTTGAGTTGGATTTTGCCACTGTCATTCAAAATTACTTCTAATTAATTTAGTTATAGCTATATTACTAAATGGTAAATTGTCACAACATTTTCCTGTACATTGTTCCAGAAAATTTCCATCCATGTATACACTTGTCTATCTAGATATAACATGTTGTGTATTGGGTATTTTTGTGCACTTAATTTTTAATTATTATAAAATTATCTGCCTGTTACACTTTGTTTATATAACCTATAATTTATTTCATGTGGTTCCAGCCCAGTTGGGTTTACTGTAGTGGAAAAAACAAATATGAAAAAAACCCACTCGTTTCAATGAACTTCGATTATCAGACCTAGGAAAATATTATTTCAGAGTGGACCAGAATGATCCTCATCAAGGGGAAGTGCGTTTAGAATGGTCATTGCAAAGTCTCTAGGTTGAATATGCTTAGGGTACTGGAGTAAAGCTAATGCTGCTATAGAAAGTGATGAGTTGAAGTCACAAAGGTTGTGGAAGTTACTATAGGTTATGGGAATTCCTGAAGTACTTTCAGTAGAGGACCGAAAAGATATAATTTAAATGTTAAAAACAATACCTGGGCATCTGTAAAGAAAATAGATCAGAGAACCGCATACAATACAGAAACCATTTGGGAAGTAATTGCCATGGAAATGGCAAGAGAATATGGTGACAGTGTTGAAAAGAGATTTAATTCTGGACATGTTTTAAAGGAAGTTGTGAGAAGATTTGGATGGATTGACTGGAGGTTAAGATAAAAAGAGAAGATTCTGACTTCTAAGATAATATCTCAAATATTAGAAGAATGGAGCTGCCATTTATTGAATAGGAAAAGATGGGGAGAGGAGATAAATTTGTGCAAACAGTGAGTGGCAATCAAAAAGTCAATTTTTGAAATATTAATTTTGAGATGTTTAGAATATATGAGCCTGGAGTATAGGGGATTTGAACTGGAGAAATCAATTTAAGAATTGTATGATGAGATTCCCTAGGCAATAAGCAGAGATAAAAAAGGAAGTTGTCCAAAGATTGAATTCAGAGAAACATCAATATTAGAAGTTAGTTAAAAAGTAGACAAAGAAGTAGAATCCATTTAGATGGGGTAGAAACCCAGCAAAATATGGTAAGCAAGTGTTCAAAAAGAAGGAAGCGATTAAAAAAAAATCAAATGCCATTGATAAGTTGAATAAAATCCAGACAGAGAATTGACCATGCATTGGTTAAAGTGAAGCTCATGGGTGATCTTGTCATGTGGAGTTTCAGTGAAAAGGTGAAGACAAGTCTGACTGCAATGAATTCAGGAAGGCAAAGGATGAAAAGAAGTGGAGGCACAAAGTATTGACAAATATTTTCGGTGTTTTACTGTAAAAAAAAAAAAAAAGTGAAAAAAAAATAAAAAGGTTGCTGTAGAGCAATGAAGTGCCTGAATTTTTTACAAGAAGATTGAGTATAATAGGGCATGATGGGAATTATTTGGTTTGAATGGAAAAATTGAGATGCAGAATACAGAAAAGAGGACAATTGTCTTTTAGTGACCAAAGACAATGTAATCCATTGTGTAAACGAAGGTTTTGGCATAATAAGGGAACAAAGTCCACGGAAAAAGTAAAATAAGCACACGGACGCTTTGTAGATATTTGTGTGATAATGTTTAGGAGTCTTCTTAAAATTATTACTTTTTAAAGCAAAATAAAAAACAAGGGTATCATCTAAAAACAAAAATAAAATGAGAGAGAAAGTATTATTAGAAGTTTGGGAAGTGAGGAGAGAGTAGATATAGTTATTGGGGTCTGGGAAAAAAAAAGTATGCAGGAATTACTTGACAGCACTAACAGACCACCTGAGGTTTGTGATAAAAAATACAAACTATGGTGTAAGTTAGTATGGTTTTGAATTCTGCTTCAGTTACATTGCAGGTTGTAGATGCTGAATGAACAGATAATTGAATTTATCTAGATTTGAGGTTTTTGCAGCTATATGCACTGAAGAAAGTGCCAAGGGAATAGGGTGAAAAGCAAAGGGGCAATTCTAATGATGGATCATAAAGTCTAAGCTGGAAAATGATGGAAAGAAGCACATGAAATGGGTGAAGGGCAGAAAAATATAGCAGGTCAATTGCAGGGCAATCCCAGTGATGTGGATAAATTTTTGAAATGAGGGAATTCAGGAATTGATCTAGAAATTTGCAAATGAGAAGCCTGAAATTGTTACTACAAAGGGTTGTAAGATTGTTAGAAATGTAGGCCCAAAGTTTATGAGATAAAAATAAGATAAAAAGAGGGTTACATGAAGAGACATCACTGTGGATATTGAAATTATTAAGAATTATGATAGAAGAAGTATTGGAGAGAGAAAAGGAGGGAGAAAAAGGTGAGAATAGGAAGGAAGGGAAAGGAAATAGAGTGATCTGTCTTAAGATATTCAAGAAATATACGGGAGTCACACGAAGTATGTAACTGGCTCTTACAAACTGGGGTAATTTATGGTAATTATATAATGACAAAATTAGTCTCAAGAAGCCTCCCCTTCTTTTTCAATGGCTGCGCAGAAAACTTTGTATAAATATATAACAATCTGTGTAGCCAGTACCCGATTAAAAAGAATCATAAAAATTGCTAATTCAAAATATATTTCTTTAAATTTTGGAAATCTTTTTCCAACTGATCTCTCAAAAGTTTTTTGAATATTGCTGAGCTCACAGCATCTTTTCACAGCATCTAAATATTTTCTATAATAAATACATCTTTGCCAACCATATATATTTTTAAAAGTCTCATTTCTTTTTTAAAAAAGCAGGTTTATGGGGATATGATTAAGTAACCTACAATTCACCAATTTAAAGTACACAATTCCATTTAATATATTCCCAGACTTGTTCATCCAATTGCCATAATCAGTTTCAGAACCTTTTATCGTCTTAAAATAAAATCTTATTCCCACTAGCAGTTGCAACCCATTTGTTCCCCATTGCCTAAAAAATTACTAATGCACTTTCTGTCTGTATAGATTTTCTTATATTGTACGTACAAATTGAATAGTACAATATGTGGCCTTTTGTGACTGGCTTATTTCAGTTCAAATGATGTTCTCAAGGTTCCTCCATAGTGTAGCAAGTGTCATTATTTGGTTTATTTTTATGGCTGAACATATTTCATTGTAAGGATATACCACATTTATTTATCCATTCATCAATTGATAGATGTTTAGATGGTTTTCACATTTGGGATGTTATGTATAATGCTGCTAAGAACATTTATGTGTAAGTTTTTTGTGTGTTGACAAAGGTTTTCATTTCTCTTTAGTATTAGGTTGGTGCAAAAGTAATTGTGGTTTTTGCCATTGAAAATGATGACAAAGAACTACAGTTACTTTTGCATCAACTTAATAGATAACTAGGAGTGGAATGACTGTGTTCTATGACAATTCTATGTTTAACACTTTGAAGAACTGCCAAACTGTTATCTAAAGCAGATGTATGAATTTACATTCCCAACAGCAATGTATGAGGTTTCCAATTTCTGCACATCATTGTGAAACATGCTATTTTCTGTTTCTGATAATAGCCATTCTAGTAACTATGAAGTACATCATTGTAGTTTTGATTTGCAGCTCCTTAATCTTGATGACTAATAGTGTTAAGCATCTTTACATGTGCTTGTTGGTCACTTGTATATTTTTGGAGAATGTCTAAAACCTTTGCCCATTTAGTATTTTTTTGTGTTATTGGCTTATTGGAGTTAGTTACATATTCTAGATGCAATTTATATGATTTGCAAATATTTTCTTCTAAAGGTTGTCTTTTTTTCTTGCTGAAGTTGTATTATTTTAATACTATTAAAAATTCAATTATTTTTCTAATTTTGTCTTGAAGCTGTTAATCATTGATGTATGAAAATATAATTTATTTTATATATTGATCTTATACCCTGAAACATTGCTGTACTTGCTTATTAGTTCTAATAGGTTTTATGGTATGGATTTCTTTTGGTTTTCTATATGCAATTAGTATTACTTCTTCCTTTCTTATCTGAATAACTTTTATTTCATTTTTTCTTTTCTTTCTTTCCTTTCTCCCTTCCTTCCTCCCTCCCTCCCCTCCCCTCCCCTCCTCTCCCTGCTCCCTCCCTCCCCTCCCCTCCTCGCTCCCTCCCTCCCCTCACCTCCCTTCCCTCCCTCCCTGTATTCCTTCCTTCCTTCCTTCCTTCCTTCCTTCCTTCCTTCCTTCCTTCCTTCCTTCCTTCCTTCCTTCACTCCTTCCTTCCCTCCTTCCTTCCCTCCTTCCTTCCCTCCTTCCCTCCCTCCTTCCCTCCCTCCTTCCCTCCTTCCTTCCCTCCTTCCTTCCCTCCTTCCTTCCCTCCTTCCTTCCCTCCTTCCTTCCTTCCTTCCTTCCTTCCTTCCTTCCTTCCTTCCTTCCTTCCTTCCTTCCTTCCTTCCTTTTTCCACACTGGCTAGATTCTCCAAAGTTGAATAGAATTGGCAAGCGTACACATCTTTGTCTTCTCCTGACCTTAGGATATAGCATTCAGTTTTTCACCACTAAGTATATTAACTCCTGGTTGTTTTGTTTTTGGTTTTTGTAGATGCCAATGTCAAATTTTGGAAATTCTCTTCTAGTCCTAGTTTGCTGAATACTTTTTTCATAACACAGTGTTGTATTTCTTAAAAAGCTTCTTATGTATCTATTGAGATACTTATGTATAATATCTTTTTTTTCAATTGACACAGTGTTGCATATTAATTAATTTTTAGATGTTAGACCAACCTTGGATTCGTGGGATAAATCTCAATTGGTTATAGTATATAATCCTTTTTATATGTTTATGGATTTGATTTGCTGGTATTTTGTTGAGGTCTCATTTGCTTTTGTTCTCAATTCATATTTATAAATCAATCTTTGCTTTTTGAATTTTGTTGAATCTTCTATTTATATGCGCTGCTAATTCTGAATTATTTGACTCTTTCTTACACAATATTAAGATATATGTGTATATTACAAACTTGTTTATAATTATTATTTTGATTACTATATATAGTAATCAAATTAATTTGGCATATATAATATAGTAATTCCAAATTATATTTCATCATAAAATTGTATAGATTGTACAGGCTTTTTAATTGCAAATCATATGTACAAATATGTTCTGATTTATTAATTTTCTTCATTGGTTCTGGCTAAAAATGTGTTTCCTCCAGACACTATATTTTAACTCATCCTTTAAGCACTTTTGAGCTTTCATTTTTAAATTTAGAAATTTAATTTGTTTTAACTATTTTGCCATGAGAATAGTAGTAAGAATCCAGTTTTACGTTTTTATTCCTGACTACCACTTTTCCTAAGCTAACTTTATTTTGTTTTCCACTCTATTTAGAGAGCCTAAATCAATGCCTACTAACCCATAGGCTGTCAATAGAAAGTTGTTGAATTAAGCAGTGAAAGAAAATGGATTATCACATTATATATTACACTATTATATCCAAAATTAATACAACAAATGAACAAAACTTAGTACATTATTTGATGTTTCCTAAAAATGTCGGAATATTTCTGTGTATATTTGTGTGTCTGTATCGAGAAAAAGAGACAGTGAGAAAGAATATCTTTGGGTTATCTTCACTGATCTTATGAATTTTATCATTAATTTATGAATCGTTTTTACTAAAAAGTCTTGCTTACACACAAATAGTGACTTTTCAGGCCTATGTTATAAAAATGATCTACGAAAAGGCTAAACAAACTACAAGGAAACATTAAATGCATATTAGTAAAATAAATATAAAATGTGGGCAGCAGCAAACATTCATAATAAAAAGACATAAGAAGTTATTCACAGAAAGATTTTACTGAAAGAATAAATGTTTTGACGTAATTTGAATAGGAAATTTAAAGAGGCCTCTGACAAAGAAGTAACATGGTTTCAAACTGCAAAAATTAACATGGTTTCAACCTGCAAAAATTAAGAGGGAAGTTTGGGAATAGTAAGCAGAAGAGTGTTGAACATGATTGAGAGAGAGGGCAACAAGTTTTTATTTTTATTTTAGCTTTAGTTTTAGAGACAGGATCTCACCCTCTTGCCTAGGCTGGAGTGCAGTGGTATGAATCATGTCTTGCTAATTTTTTAATTTTTTTATAGAGACAGGGTCTTATCATGTTGCCCAGGCTGGTCTTGAAATTCTGGCATCAAGAGATCCACTTTCCTCAGCCTGCTAAAGTACTGGGATTACAGGCATGAGCCACCACACCTGGAGTTAAATTCTAAGAGGAATTGCTTATATAACTGTAGGACTGGAAAGAGGTGAAAGCATTCCTATCCTTTTTCCTCAAAGAATCTTTATCTTCACCCATCTGGGTAGTTTGAAAATTTTATAGAATGTTCTTCTTTCTCTATATTTATTTTTGGTTGAGGTAAGCTAATTCTGGGTCCAAGTTAGAAATTAACTGATCTTAAATAAATTCATCTCTCTTTTCTGAAAGTTCATCTCTTTGAGACATCAAAACATAATGAAGTAAGTAACAGAAAATGGATTCAATTCCCTCAGATTAATTTTCATAAAGGAAATGTGGGGACCCAACACCCATTTACAATGAATGTAGGAGCTCTTGTTTTAAAGAATTCAGCACTAACCTGTATCATACTTGTTTTGGAATGTTGATATAAAGTTTAGGTCATTCAAACTTGTATAATCATTATAAGGTCTAATGCTAGATTATTTGTTAGGTGCTGCTAAGTATGACAAACAAATTTGGTTGTTGTTGTTTTACTTTTTATGATAATTTTCAGTTTAGAAGAATTTGAAGTAAAATTTTAAAAGCAAATATAGATTCTCTCTTCATGGCATAGTGTAGTGGTTTAGAGCCTAGACGAGCCTACATTCGGAGCCCAGAGGTTACATTCTGGGTTTTCTCCTCAATGGGTAATTTGGCAGGTTAGCTAATCAATCTGTGTCTCGTACAATTTGCCAGAGTAATTATGACAGAGATTTTACGAGCATAAGATGACTTAAAATTTCTAAGGCACTCAAAATGATGTCTGAGACATAAGAGCAAATAATAAATAATTCATCTGTGTCTACCAGACTTTAAAAATAATGCTGTAGATTGCCTGCTAGCCATAGAAAAAGACATCTCTAGAACTAACGGAAAAAAAAATCTGGTGGCTTTTGATGTGTGTGTGGCAACCAATCAAGCATCACTTTTTTAAAAAAAAAATGAACTCAACTAATGAGAAAAATTTTCTCTTCTTTCTTAAACAAGAGCATTAATATAATCACATATATAAATATTAATGCTCAGAGTCATCTTCCTAACCAAGTTGATACATGTTTGCATTATATAGTTCAGAGTTTAAACAAATTATGTGTTATTTAAAAATATTTACAAATTAAAATTCCAATTTATTTTGGACTCCTAAGTTAATATCCCTTCTTTTTCTCCTCCTTCTTCTCCTTCTCAAAATAGAGTTTTTGTGATGCTTTAATGAAAGGAAACTTTAAAGATCAATTTTTTGTTATTATTATTATTGCTATTATTATTATTATTATTATTTGAGATGGAGTCTCGCTCTGTCACCCAGGCTAGAGTGCAGTGGCACGATCTCTATTTTTATAATACTAGCTTGTTTTAGTGTTTTAAGCATTCTATATGAATCATGGTATTATCTCGCTCTCCCCTCTTTCCCACTTCTGATTTTTTTCCCCTTCTTTGGGCATTTCTTCTTGAAAAAATTTTAGCAATTCAGTATATTTTCTGAAGCCTTTCTAAATGTTGTCATTTAAACACTTCCCAGGGACAAAGGCAGAATGTTCTGTTCCAGTCCCTACCATAAAAGGAAGGATTTGTACTGTTCACTAGATTTTTCTGAAAGGAGTTTAACAATTTAAGACCAAATGACTTAGATTCCTTTTTCTGTATCCATTAAAAGCCAATATTTTATTTCCTATTCTCAATTTTCTGTACTCCTTCACAAACACTTCTGAGATTTAAATATCCTGAGTATACTGAGATCCCAGTGGATTAGAGAAAGTTTTGAGCTATAATTGGAAGACATTTCCACAACCTCATGGCAGAAACCTAGCAGAGTGAACCGAGATTTTCTCCGATGGATACTAAGGCCTCCTCATAAAGCTAGGCAGTCCTGACTGTCCCCTGGCTAGCGGGGTGCTCATCAGTGCTGCGATGAAGTCAGTGTGGCACATAGGGGACTTAGATATTCCTCAATGAATCACAGCCCCAGTACTTGATGCGTATATGACCTGGGCAAGCTGATCAAACCATCTGTGATTTTGTTTAGTTCTTTGTTTGCGTAATGCTGCCCCTGCAACAACTCCACATTAACTCTCTTTCCTAGGAACTTGTAAAACCAGTCTTGAATTAAAAGATTAAAAAAGGGAACAAAGGAAAGGACTTGTAAAGACCTGAAAGAAATAGCAGATACAAGAAAGAAAAAGGCTTGAAAGAAGTTGTCAGAAAATCAAATTATTTTTCTCCCTAAAGTTTGCCTTTTTACAAATGTGTAATTGTCTTGATGGGCTCAGAGCATAGCGACTATTCCTGGAGAAGAGCTGTCTGTTGGAAAGGAAGTGCCTGCACAGAAAAATCATTTAAAATAAAACAAGAATATTGCAGTGAAGGACCAACACAAAATGTTAGAATGAAGCTGTATATATAATTGGGCAAAAATAAATAATTTCCAACTCTTGAAATCCAAGCAGTATTTTCCAAAATAATATGGCTTGAAAATGATGGCACACCCACTTTTTTTTTTTGACTTGCAAAACAGCCAGTATTTGGCAACAGTAATTTCTGTAATGCTCTAACTTGGAGAAAAGAGAGCTACAAACGTTGCTCTCATCTCTAGCATTCAATAAGGCAGTTACTAAGACTGAATAATTTGTAGTGCTTACTTTTTTCTTGAGGTTGACAATAGATTTAATAATTTTACAGATTTTACTTGTTTAAGTATTATGTAAACATACTCTGAATGTCTATGATTAATACCTTAACTTACGACATGCCTTCACTACATTTTGCTACCTACTCATTGTGCAATGATTTTGAATGAACATGTTTTTAAATTTAAAATTATATCAAGATTATTGAATAATGAGTTTTTTGGTAACATATAGAGTAAAATCATTGCAATCAAGTAATGTACTTCATATGCAAAATTTATGTTATTTCATTATGGAGTTTTTCACCCCATGATATGGTTTGGATTTGTGTTCCTGTCCAAATCTCATGTCCAATTTTAATCCCCAGTGTTGGAGGTGGGCCTGGTTGGAGGTGATTGGATCATAAGGATGGTTTCTCATTAATGGTTTATCTTCATCCCATTAGTACTGGTTTTTTTGATGATGAGTGTGTTATCATGAGATATGGTTGTTTAAAACTGTGTAGCACCTCCCCCTTCTCTCTCTCTTCCTCCTGCTTTTGCCATGTAAGATTCCTCACTCCTCCTTTGCCTTCTGCCATGATTAAAAGCTCCTTGAGGCCTCCCCAGTAGAAGATGCTGCCACGCTTTCTGTACAGTCTGGGGAACCATCAGCTAATTAAACCTGTTTTCTTTACAAAATACCCAGTCTTGGGTATTTCTTTACAGCTATGCAAAAATGGACTAATACACCCCATCAAATATATACATATAATTACAGTATAATTAATTAAGCTATCACTCTATTCTGTTTATAATTTTTAAATTCCTAAACATTTTATTATGAATTGTATCTCCCAAAGAATATTTTATTAGAACTAAAATAACACCATAAATTATAACTGTGAATCCTTTTTTTAAATAATTTTGGTATATTTCTCGATAACATTATTAATGTAAACTTAAAGTTACTATAAATTGAATTTCACCTACTGGAAAGATAAGACTATCATAATCTCTCTGTCTAATTCTTCACTATCTACATGGTGCATACATGATTATATTGCTAATTTGTATAATCTGTTCAATGGACCAGGTATAATATACCTTATTATTTAGTCAAAATAGCTTCTCACCACTATCTTGATCAGAAGAAGCCCTGGATACTACTGTGAAACATGCACATAAAAACACACATACACACAATATCCGGGGCTCATGCCATTCCTCATGCCCAAATCATACAGTATATCCAGTTATCTCTAGGCTATATACCCTGAAATTTCTATGGTTTTAATTATAGATTGGGAGAGGAATTCTGTACTGTTAAGATATCAGATATATCAAATTTGGTGAATCAGAAGGCCATTACACAGTTTTAAATTAACAAAACATTTGACTTACTAAACAGTCTTCTATTCAATTCCAATTCTCATGATTTTTAAAATTTTATTTAATTGTATTTGTTTTATTTTGCTTATTAGTATCTCATGATTAGGGGAAATTAATGAGGGTTATCATCTCTTCATTATTTTAAAGGTTTACTTAAAGAAGTTTTTTAAAATATTAACTAAAACCACAGTTAGTGTTTTTATTTATTTTTCTTCTCATTTTTAATAATATAGATTACAAAGCTACTGTAATTAAAATGGGATTTTTTTGAGGCAAAGTTTATTTCACATGTGTATGTCAAATTTGTATGATTTAATAGACTGTATAGAGAGCTTTACAGTGAGAATATAACCTCTTATTTCCAGAAGTCGGGGGAACTATAAACTCTAAAAATCCTACCCATTGGAGAAAAAAAAAATATTCTGTAAAAAACTTGCTTTCTAATGGATTGTGGGGGTGATAAATAAGAATAATCTCCCAAATTAATGAACAAATAAAGAAACAACTTAATAAAACAACAATATTTGAGCTGTTATCTGTGTAGAAGTCCTGCATCTTGGGCACACTTGAATGGTACCAAAGCTTATACCTGCTAATAAGCCTTGGTCCTTTTGCTCAATATGCGAGCTAAAACTCCAATATTTAGGAAGAAGCTAAATATACTGCAGATTGATTGTATCTTTTGACTCTTCGAATAAACAAATCTAAATCCTTTTATTTGAAGAATGAATGTGTAATTTCACCCTCAAGATTTTTTTCAGTTATGACCAATCAAATTAAACTTCCAATCAAGGATCATAAACACATATAAAAACAAACAAGACACTAAAATCCAAGAATTTCAGACATTGGAATTACTAGATAATACACAATAAAAACAAAAAAGTGTAAAATGGTGAAATAAATATAATGATAAAATCACAAAATCAAAAAGAAAAGTACAACTATAAAAATTATACCTAACTTTTTGAACTGGCATTCAAAAGGAGGCAGTAGAGCAAATAGAAGATAAATGATATTTAGTTATAGTTGAGAATGTGCCAAAAGTTAAAGAAGCTATTAATCCATGAATAGAGGCAGCACAACATATATTAGGATATCATAAACTAATTAACTCCATGCTTATTCATATCTCAGGGAAACTTTGGAACAACAAGTACAACATGAAGATCAAAATCACATTCAAATTGAAAAATTGTATCTCTAACAAAGGAAAGGAAACTGGGCTGAGAACCTGTTACTCACAGCAATATTGGAAACCAGAGAGTATGGTCTAAAATCATTGTTCTATAGAGAGGAAATAACCAACTTAGAATTATATAACAATGATATTTCAATAAATGGGAATGAATTAAAACATTTTAAAAACGGAGAGAGTTTACCCATACAGCATTTCTACAAGAATGTATACAGAATAAATCAAGAAGGAAGGTTCCACAGGAATGTCTGATATGTAAAAAGAGAGGAATAACAAACACATATATAAATAGGATGTCAAATAAACATCTGTTTAAACGAATAAGTATAATAATGAGTGTCTTAAAAAGAGACACAATTGAGGCCGGGCGTGGTGGCTCACGCCTTTAATCCCAACACTTTGGGACGCTGAGATGGGCGGATCACCTGAGGTCGGAAATTCGAGACCAGCCTGACAAACATGGAGAAACCCCGTCTCTACTAAAAATACAAAATTAGCCAGGCGTGGTGGCGCATGCCTGTAATCCCAGCTACTCCGGTGGCTGAGATAGAATCGCTTGAACCTGGGAGGCAGAGGTTGCAGTGAGCCGAGATCGCGCCATTGCACTCTAGCCTGGCCAACAAGGGCGAAACTCCATCCCAAAAAAAAAAGAAACTATGGCAAGGACAGGAAATCAAACACCGCATGTTCTCACTCATAGGTGGGAATTGAACAGTGAAAACACTTGGACACAGGATGGGGAATATCACACACCCGGGTCTGTTGTGGAGTGGGGTGAGGGGGCAGGGATAGCATTAGGAGATATACCTAATGTAAATGACGAGTTAATGGGTGCAGCACACCAGCACGGCACATGTATACATATGTTACAAACCTGCACATTGTGCACATGTACCCTAGAACTTAAAGTATATGTATATATAAAAAAGAGAGACACAAAGCACTATATACTAATAACAGAGGAGTTCAAATTGTGAGGATTATTGTCAGTGGTAAGGGTCCCTGAATGGTTTAGAAAGAGAATTCAGATATAGATTAAAATAATTTTTTATAGGCTAAAAAAAAATAGTTTTGCAACTAAACCCCCAAAAGTTTAAAACTATATAATAAAAATACAAATATTTCTATCTTTTCTTTTCTTTTTTTTTTTTTTTTTTTTGAGACGGAGTCTCACGCTGTTGCCCAGGCTGGAGTGCAGTGGCGCCATCTCGGCTCATTGCAAGCTCCGCCTCCCAGGTTCCTGCCATTCTCCTGCCTCAGCCTCCTGAGTAGCTGGGACTACAGGCGCCCGCCACCGCGCCCGGCTAATTTTTTGTATTTTTAGTAGAGACGGGGTTTCATTGTGGTCTCGATCTCCTGACCTTGTGATCCGCCCGCCTCGGCCTCCCAAAGTGCTGGGATTACAGGCTTGAGCCACCGCGCCCGGCCATATTTCTATCTTTTCAATAGGGAAAAATAGAATAATACAAAGTATAAAACAAAACCTAAACGTCAATCAAAAACAAAACAAGAAAAAAATGCATTAAAAAAGTGGGACAAATTGACAGTTAAATACTGGAACAAGGCTAAATATAATATAAATCCAAATAATCATGAGTTTAATTGACATAGTTGTAATATAAGTCATATTTGACTAAAACACTACTACTTCTACTTTTTATAATATTAAAATACAAAAATACTTAAAACTTCAGGGTATAGATTAATAAAAGTTAAAATCTGGAAAACTTTATATTGTACAAGTTTTAATAAAAGAAAAGGAGAGAGTCATATTAACATTAGGATAAATAGAATTAAAAGCAATGCAATTTTCATACATTGATAATAAGGCTCAAATTATTCTGAATATATATATATATATTTCTAATCTTTTGCGTACCAATAAAATTGGCTTATCATATATCAAACAAGTCTTAATAAAACTATAAAGATAAATGCTCAAGTCTATTATGATGGGAAAATTTAATGTAACTTTTTCCATTTATGTTCAAGAAAAAATGGACGTAAAAGTTGGAACAAGAAATTTGATAAATACATTATATTAGAACTCTGAGTCCTACAATTTGAAAATATAAAGTTGATAATATGACACATATGGACGATTTACCAGTATTGGTCATATAATAGGCCAAAAGAAAGTCGCAACGAATTTCAGAGAATTGGTATCTTGGAAATTATGTTGTCTAGCACAATAAAATAAAATTAAAAGTTGACAGAAAGCTATACTAAAATTCTCTAAATTGGTAGATTTTAAAAGATTACTGTTAAGTGATTTTTGACCTAAAAAAGCACATCAAAGATTAGAAAGAATTAGAACTAAAAAAATAACAAAAATGCCACATATTCAAATTTGTGAAGCAACAAAAATGACAAATTGAAGAAAATTTAAATCAGTACATGTTCTTATAAGAAAGATTAAGCATTAATGGGCACAGCAACCATCTAAAAATGTTAGAAAAAAGAGAATAACCCAAAGAAATCAGAATGAGATAGTAAAGAGCTAAAATTATGAAAAATAATTTATTTAACTAAATTATACAAATAAAATATAAATCAAGAAAAAGAAATACAACAAAAATGAAAACTAAAATTAAAGATATAACTTGAATTTTAATAATAACAATTGTAAAAGTATAATATGGAAAATTTTGTATTAAGAATAAATGTAAAAACCTGGACAAATTAAATAAACTCCTAGTAAAATGTAACGAACATCATCTGGAGGAAAACTACAGGACCGTTTTCCAGACAGTCTTTGACCAATCCAGTTCTCTCTTTCTCACTTGTTATCTGGTCTTCTAGTCACATACAGGAATTTCAAAGAATAACTGTAAAGTGTGCTAGGAAGGCAACATCCTGAGATAAGGGGGAGTTGACTGGAATAGCCCAGACCCTGTTCTTGTCACCCTAGAAACAGGATGTCCTTAGTGATTTTTACCCTACGGCACTTCGGGTATAAAATCTAGGGTGGGTTGATTTTTGCAGTCCGTCAGCTGTGGTGTAAATTGTGTATGCATAGATATTATTCCAGCCACCTTGGGTGGTTTTCCAGACCCTTGGGAGATGGGCTTGCCATGAATCTCTAGCTTCTGTTGTCCCTTGCTGCCTATCTGTAAATAACAAGTCCACTGCACGTAACTTGTTGTGTGTATAAGTGTTCTGTCTCACTGGACTCAGGCAAGAAATAAAAGTGCAGACCAAGATGCAGTGTGCTGAGATGGGGACTAGTGCATCAAGAACTTGCTTCGTAAGTTCAAGAATCTCAAAAGACATTATATCTGAGTATATTGTCTTACCCCAAAGAAAACACTAATTCTTTGCTATTTTACAGGATAGTCTCACAAAACCAGATCATTTCACTATTACAAGAACCCTTCCAAAGTATATGAAAGAGAAATAATTCTTCATTCTTCTTATGTGTTTATTTTAACTTTGATAACAAGACAAAGACAGTACAAGAATGGAAAATCTGAGGCCTCATTAACTCATGATACTGGATACAAATATAATAAAAATATTAGCAAACAGCATCCAGTAATTTCCATAAATTGATATATCATGACCAAGATGGACCTATTCTAGAAATTTAACAGATATAACATTAGTAAATTGATAACTTTATTTTACTATGTTACAGAATGAAGAAAATATGATTATCTTATTAGATCTTATAAAAAATGCATTTTATATAATACAAAGTCCCCTAATAAAAAACTATTTAGAAAATACAAATATTGGGGAAGTTTCTCTTAGGATAAATTATATTTGGCATAAACCTACAGAAACTATTGGTGTACTGGTGAAGCATCAAAAGTATTACCTTTTATATAAAGAGCTATATGAAGGTTTCTATTATCATGTCATCACCTCTTATATACAAAATGTATAAAGTATCCTTCTGTACTCCAAAAGACTAAAACAAAGACATGAAAAATTGAATTGATTACCGTATATGCAGAAAACCAGAGTATCTACAGATAGGTTGTTAGAAAAAAATGAGTTTAGCTAAATGGTAGGAGATAGAATAAATGCAAAAAAAATGATTCAGTCTTATATTTTTATATACTGCCAACTACTAATAAGAAATAATAATAATAGAAAACATCTGTGAACATACCTAATTAAATGTTCAAAGAGAATATGGAAACTTTTATAAGACCTTCTTGAAAGAGATTTTTTTTAAAGCCTTAAATAAAAGGAGAGATATATCATGTCCATGGTGAAGAAATAATATTATCAAGATATTCTTTCTCCCTTAATTGATGCATACATTGAATGCAATTTTTTCATCCTTCCTACAGGGGTGTGTGTGTGTGTGTGTGTGTGTGTGTGTGTCTAACTTGACAAGCTAATTCTAACATTTTTATGGAAGAGTACAAGAGCAAGTGATCAATACTAAATAAAATAGTTCAAAGCAGAACTTTTTCTATGAGACATTAAATCTTGCTATACATATATAATAAATAAGGTATTATAAAATTGATTCAGAGTTAAAAATATTTACAAATGCAACAGACTAGAGAGATCCAAAACCAGCCCAATTATGAATGCAGAAATTTTTCTCACTGCGCTATTTCTACCACCTAAAGTGTAATTGACATATAGTAAATGCTCATGAAATATTTCCTTAATGGATTTTGCATACTCTGCCATATGTGGCACTGCTAATAAGTGGGAGAAAGATGTAACTGTTCCATGAATTATTCTGGGATTATTGGTTTCTTCTGTGTAACAAACTCGTTATCAAATTCTATATATAAAAACAAATTCACATCACATTGAATATTTAAAATTTTTTAAATTATAATTTTAGGTTTAAAATATGGAACATACAGATATCACATTAAAGAATGTCTAAAGTAGGCACAAAGTGTTTAAAAATTAATTGAACATATTGATATTAAGACATCCTACGCATCAATAGGCACTATATAGCAAGATAAACTATGCACTGCAGAAAGTATTTGAAACATATGCAACTGAGAAAAATAATTGTACAGAATGTATAAAGAAAATTTACAAGTCAATAAGAAATAGATAATCCAATATAAAAATGGCCAAATAATATAAATAGGCAATGCTTATAAAAACCAAATGGTAAACAAATATGTAAAAACAGGCTCACTCTTTTAAGTAATCAAATAATCAGTAATTAATGCTGCAATGATATACCAAGTTATTTATATTGGCCAGACTGATGAAATGTGGACTGACAATAAATAAACATAAAATTTTGGTGAGCATATGGGTTAATGAGAACCTCTGTATACTGCTATCAGGAGTGTGAATTATTACAATCCTTTTAGAAAATAGTTTGGCATTATATTTTATGCCTGAACATTCTCATTCTCTATAACACAGCAGTTCCACTTCTAAGTATATATCAGAGAATTTTTATAAATGTGTACCACAAAATCTGCACAAAAATATTCACTGTACCTTGCTCTTAAACACAATAACTTTAAACAACTGTAACATTTATCAACAGGAAAATTGATAAAATGTAGAATAATCTTAGAATGGAATATTAGATCACAGTGAAATTAAATTACAGCCATATGAAACCACATGAATGCATTTAAAAATGCTGCTGAGTGATATGTCATCAAACTGTTTTTTAAAATAAGATGAACATACTTTGGCAAGTCTAATAAAAATTACAACAAAAGTAATTCAAGGCTTACTCTGCATCATGCACTATCCCACGTATTTTACACGTATAATTTCATTCAAGTTTCACAACAACTCTACTACCCTTGCAGAAAAGGAAACCGAAACATGTGATGAAATAATTTGTCCAAATTCACAAAACCATTAAGTGGCAGAGTCAGGATTCAACTGTCTGGACTAATACAATACTTACAAATATAGAATACCGTACATGAAAATAGGGAGATAACCATAAATATATACGTATACAATTTTAAAGCAAATACTTGACATACCACGTAAAAAATGTATTTGTATACATTTGCAAATATCTGTAAAATAAAAATAAAATCAAAACTTTAAAAACAAAAACAAAAACAAAAAAAAAGTAAAAAAAAAAGGTTAATATAAACGTCAGGGGAGTGTTACTTATGTTGGAAAGACAGAAGAGTGGGACTGAGGAGACACATACCCACTGAAGCCACACCAATGGTTATGCTCTATTTCATAAGCAGATTGGTGGGACTGTAAGTGTTTTTTCTTTCTTTATGCCTTATAACCCAGTCGTTCCCAACCTTTTTAACACCAGGGACTGGTTTCATGGAAGACAATTTTTCCACAGATTGGTCGGGGGATGTTTTCAGCAGGAAACTGTTTCATCCTGATCATCAGGCATTAGGTTCTCATAAGGAGCATACAGCCTAGATCCCTCATACACTCAGTTCACAGTAGGGTTCACGCTTATAGAAGAATCTAATGCTGAGGCTAATCTGACAGCAGGTAGAGCTCAGGTGGTAACGTTGACTCACCCACTGCTCATCTGCTGCAGTGCGGCCCAGTTCCTAAGAGGCCATAGACCATTACCAGTCTGTGGCCTGGGGGTTGAGGAACTCTGTAATATAACCCACTTCAATCTGTATCAAACGTTACATAATTAAAGCCATTTTAGAGTACTCACTAAATCTACACATAAAGACAAACATAAAGTGATCTAATAGAGAGTAAATTATTAACTATTATACAAACAGCACACGTTACTTCTTTAATTCTAAATTTGTGATAAAAATATGAACTGCCTTTCTGTATTGTTTTGAAAAGAAAATTTAATCTGTAACAATAATACAATTTTAAATTCATATCGATATATTCCTGCCTCATATATTTCCTTCTGAGACAAATGTCCTGGTAATTAATACTTATCGAATCGATAAGAAAACAACTTGGGCAAGTGGAAGAGAGGAATCTTCGTAATACTATTAAAATGGAATATGCTTTTGCAATAGCTCCATTTCAGAAGAGCACAGTGAATGAGGGCTTTCAAAATGGAATGTTTTGGCCTCTAGTATATTATAATTATTTTCTCTGAAAATATGTCTGAACGTCACTTAATTCTAATTCAACTGTAAGAAAAAGATAAATGTAGATGTTGTTTTATTCCAAAAAAATTAAGCCAAACTTTTATAAATGGAAAACTGTGAACAATACTAAGATTTAACCGTTGTAAAAAGATTGAACAACATAGACTTCTATGTATTTTTTTCTTATTTTTCATTCATAGACTCTTATAGTTCTCTAGCATAGATTTATTTTTAGTGTCTTATTCTTGTGTTCAGTAAGTTCTCAGTTAAATCTCTGTTGATATTATGATTTCAATTATGTAACCATGCAGCTGGCAAAAGTCTTGGGCATCTTTCTCCATAATGAAACATAACTCAGATACTCTTCAGCTTCATGATGTCATCCTTGATCTCTACCCCTGACCCACAATTTAGCAATTATGCTCCATCATTTAATCAGAAGCATGGTTTATCTGTTCTCATCCATGAGCACATTTTCTAAACATAAATCCCAAGAGAAATCCGTTAATGGGTAATACAGCAGATTTTACTACTAAAAGAATTAAAGAGAGGAGGGAAGAAGAGAAGATACCAGTTTCTGATGTGGGCACTTAAGTGGTGTTACCGTTCACTGTGAAGAAAATAGATGAAACAAGATGAAAGAAAGTTTTCGCGGGGATGTCATAACTTCAGTTTGAGTATAAAATATCTCTGAAACAAACCAGAAGGTAGTATCTGGTGCTCAAACATGAGCCCCATGCTGGAGATACATTAGGAGGCACTGGTATATAGCTGAAGCATAGGTGGAGAGGAGCTTTCTCAGGGAGAGAGTTAAAACTGAAAAGAGGCCTAAAGAGAATTGTAAAGAGCACAGATAAGGATTTAATTTAAAAGGCTGGCTCCTGACTTCTGCCTCACAGAGAATTTTATTTAGTAGGTCTCGGGCGAAATCCAGAGACTTGTTTTTGTCAAGCAGATGTCCTCTGGACTACATCTTAAGGGAGGCTAAATAACAAGGGAGGACGACTCTTTTGCTGCCTGTGTATTAATTGTATGATTGCATCGTATCACATTTTATTTCTAAAGTAATTTAATACAACTTGACTACATGAATGAGGAAGTCTTGAATGAATACATGATGACACACAACAGGGTTTGTAAACATTTTCAACTATGAAAGAATGCACAGTGTAAAAGAAAACTATACCTACCTATTCAACTGAAAATTGCTAATTTAAATTCAGCATAATTATTTGTAACTACAAAAAATATTGGGAAAATATGTGTTCCCTATATAGAAATTACCTCTATGAGCATTTAGTGTATCTCTGAATGTTGTGGTAAGAAAGATCCATCCAGTTTATGAAAACAACTTTGTGGCAAAACATGAGATCATTTGTTTAGATGAATTACAATAGGATTGCATGACTAAATGATCAGCTTATCCATTCATCTGATTTTTGTGGATCTAAGTCATTCCTGAATAATCTAGCAGAAAGAATCTCCTCTAAAAGATAATGCCAAAAATACCGTTTTTGAATAGTATACTAGTCAGCTCTGTTCCACTTGACTTGAAATTTAAGTATTTTGAATGTATCAGTTTTACCAAGACTGATGCTTCATTTGAGATAAAATCACAGTATTAGTGAGTTTAATCTTTTGATGTCATTATGAACTTGGATTTTCTTATCGGGAAAAAAAATTGTATGTTTATGTTGTCATTCTTGTGTTGTTAATAATATGAAAGAAATAGAATGCTGAAGTACAATGAGTATTGAATTCAATACCAAGTAATAAGAAATCATAGTGAGAATAAAATACCAATAGAGAATAGATGGATTGTAGCTAGATTTTTCATTTTCCTAAGAAACAATTTCAAAATCTGGTGTATTTTAGAAAAATCCTTGACTGAAGCATTGAAAATTACAAAGGACACTTTTTTTTAACCTTGTCCCATAATAAGATGAAGACAAGGAGATACTTGATAAAAATAAGGAGCAGTAAATTCAGAACAAATTGAGGTAAATAATGCCTTATGAATGTGTATAGTCAACCTGTGAAATTCATTGACCGAAGAGGTCACTGAGTCAAATACGATGCGTTGAATTTAAAAAACAGCTGGGTAATTTTAGGACCACTAATAGCTTTGGGAGCTCTTTTCAGCAAGCGGATAATGATAAGGGTAATCACATCTCTTGTTTCAGGATGTAAGTTACCAATGGGGGGTTGTTCATTTCCATGCCTTGCTTTTGTCCTCTGGACACTTCTCATAAACACCCACCTTCAGGGAAGTACAATGATGGACACAAATGTTGTTATTCAGCACTTTTATGCTGACATTTATAGATGCCTGTGTGTTCTTTCACCTTCATCTGAAGTATCAGCCTCTGAAACATAGGAGCTAGGATAATTCCGGTTTGGGAAATAATGTCCTCCATAATCATAATCAAGATAATCAATCATTTATGCTTTTTAGTGAGTGCCCTAGAATATCGTTCTCAGAATTTCTGAATTCAAACCAAAATAATTTGAAAGTTAGCAATAATTACATTTTGGGGGGAAGGGGGCTTAATAGTGCCAATTTTGTATACTGTTATATAAAGTGGTATCAGTAAAGTTACTATTTTTAACACTTCATTCTAAATGCATCAACATTTTTTAAAACAACATGTCATTGAATGTTAAACTTTGTTTCACATTTTACTGTTAATTGGATTACGCTACCCCTTTTGTCCAATCAGTGTAGCAGATTAAGTCTTTATTTATTTATTTATTTATTTATTTATTTATTATTTTTTGGTTTTCTGAAGCAGAATCTCGCCCAGTTGCTCAGGCTGGAGTGCAGTGGCATGATCTCAGCTCACTGCAACCTCCACCTCCTGGGTTCAAGTGATTCTCCCTGTCTCACGCTCCCGAGTAGCTGGGATTACAGGCATCTGACACCATGCCCAGCTAATTTTTGTATTTTTAGTAAAGACAGGGTTTCAACATATTGGACAGGCTGATCTTGAACTCCTGACCTAAGGTGATCTGCCCGCCTCAGCCTCCCAAAGTGCTGAAATTACAGGTGTACACCACCATGCCAGGCCAAGTCTTTTTATTTTTAATCAAGGTCAAAATTCAAATTTTATTGTTTGAATCATTATGTTTCCAAAGTAGAAAACTTTACAAAAAACACAAAACGACTTGTGATCTTAAAATATAGAACAACTATTACTGTATGTATATATATATCTGCCCATATACAATCATTTATGTGGTTTTTGCTAGTTTGTATGTATAAAGTTTGGATTCTGCTATATGTACTATTCTATAACATCCTTTGGATAACAGTTCTTCACGAATAATTTTCTATGAAATTAAATATTTTTGAAGCCTATATACCATATTAATATACTAGAATTTATTTTGCCAAATTTGTTTTTGAGTATTTTGGTGGTCTATAGTTTTTACCAGCATAACTCTAAAGATGTATGATTATTTATTATTTGCTGGTTCAAAGTAAATGCACTTTAAGTATTTTGATTGATACTGCCAAATTATTTTCCAGAAAAAATTTCATTATTTTATACACTGATTATCAGTTTATGACAGTATAATTTACCCCAAATAAACAATGGAAAACACATATATACACATATATATATTTATTTAACCTTTAATATTATCACTATATAAAAAGAAGAATCTCACTAGTTATTAAATTTTTGCACTTTTGATCACTTGCAGTTTTAACACTTTTTCATAAGTTTGTTAATCATTGTATTTCTTTTTTTCGAATTGCCAGTTCATCTTATTTTGCTACTTTTAAAATCTGGATGTTTAACTTTTTCCTTCTATATAGACATCCTGTTTTTAAGAATATTAATAATTATAAGCTTATATTTCCCATTTTTGTTTATTTTGATTATATTTATGACACATTATACAAGAATTTTATATTCTTCTACAGCCGTAACTGTTAATTTGCCATTTCTGCATATGAATATATAGCTATTCTATTAATATTTATCTCTACTTTCTTCTGACGCTTGATAAAATAGAGTAAGATGATTCTGCTTTTTGCCTTCAATACGTATTTCCAGATTAATAGAGTATCCTTTCCTTCCCTTGCTGGTTTAAATAATATTTTATTGTGTATCCTATTAATACCAATAATTAAACTGACCTCAGAAATTTCTGTTGATTCCATATTTATTCCTGCATTCATTATAAAATATTTAAATTTATGTTATATTTAAATATTTGAGAAAAATATCTTTCAATCATTATTTTTCTCAAAGTATTCAAATGAATCAATTTGTTTCTTAATGAAATTTGGTTATTTCATTTTAAGAATGAATTAAGGAACAAGTAAATTATTTTAAATTGTTCTCATACCTCATCTTGTTAATTTATGACTGCACACATTAGGGTAGCTCTTTTATTTTGTATATTTTAATAAATTTTATAGGCATATCATATTATTTCTGCATATTTTTGATGTTTATTACCGGATGTCTTGTATTTCTTTATTGTCAAAATGCATGAATAAAATGCATTTCTCCTGTATTTTCTAATTGGATAGTGGTGGTATATAAATTCTTGATTTCAGTTTATTTTAAAATAACTTCTTTTCATGAGTGGTTGAAATCTAAATAATTTTAAAATGTGTTTTATGAATATTATAGGCAGGATATACTATCATCTGAATATATATAGTCATATTTATGATATATATGATGATGCTATAAGCATATGTATTTGAACATAATATATTTAGATGATAGTATGTATCTACACATGCATTTATATATATTTACACACACACACGCACACACATTTTTTTAAGAACAGTTTTACCTTCACACCAAAGTTGATAGAGCAGAAACCATAGAGTTCCTCTGTACCCTCTGATCCTGCTATCAACATCCTGTACTAGAGTGGTATACATTTGTTACAATTGATGAACCTACACTGATACATCATTATCACTCAAAGTCCACAGTTTACATTAAGGGATTCACTCTTGGTGTTTTCCAGTCTATGGGTTTTGACAAATGTGTAATGACATGTTCCTCCATTATAATATTATACAGAGTAGCTTCGTTCTGCCCCCAAAATCCTCTGTGTTCTGCCTAGTCACACTTCCCTCCCCCACAAGCCCTGGCAATCACTGATATCTTTTCTGTCCTCACAGATTTGTCTTTCTCAGATGTAGTTGGAATCATATATTATTTAGCCTTTTCAATTTGACTTCTTTCACTTAGTAATGAGTGAGTTTCCTCCATGTCTTGTCATGCCTTAAAAGCTCATTTCTTTTCACCACTGATTAAAATTCCATTGTGAGGATGTTCCACAGTTTATGTGTTTATTTGCGTATTAAAGGAAATCTTGGCTGCTTTCAAGTTTTGGCAATTGCAAATAAAAGTGCTATAAGCGTGCAAGTTTTTGGGTGGACAAATGTTTTCAGCACATCTAAGTAAATACCAAGGAACACAATGGCTGAATTATTGCTAAGAGTTTATTTTTGTCAACACCTGTAAACTGTCCTCCAAAGTGGCTGTACCATTTTGGATTCTCACCAGCAATGAATGAGACTTCCTGTTGCTGTACATCCTCATTAGCATCTGGTTTTGTCAGTGTTTGAATTTTGACCACTCTAATGGTACGTAGTAGTATCTCATTGTTACTTTAATCTGCACTACCCTAATGACAGATGATGTTGAGCATCTTTTCATATGCTTATTTGTTATCTGTATGTTTTCTTTGGTAAGGTGTCTGTTTGTATTCTTTTTTCCATTTTTAAAGCAGGTTGTTTGTTTCATACTGTTGAGTTTTAAAAGTTCTTTGTATATTTTAAATGAGAATCCTTTATCAGATATAATTTCTGCAAATATTTCTTTCCAGTCTGTGGCTTGTCTTCTTTTTCTCTTAACAGTGGCTTATCAGAGTGGAAGGTTTTAATTTCAATAAAGTTCAGCTTGTCCATTCGTACTTTCATGGATTGTGACACTAGAGTTGTATCTAAAAAGTCATTACCATATTCAATGTCATCTTGATATTCTATGTTATCTTCAACAAGTTTTACAGTTCTGCATTTTACACCTATGTCTGTAATTCATTTTGAGTTAATTTTTGTGAAAGGTGTAAGGTCTCTGTCTAGATTCACTTTTTTTGCAATGAGAAGTTCCAGTTTACAATATTATTTTTTAAAAGACTCTTTTTGCCATTATATTATCATTGCTCTTTTGCCAAAAGAGCAGTTTTGGCAAAATCAGTTGACTATATCTGTGTGGGTCTATTTTGGGGCTATCTATTCTGTTCCATTAATCTATTTGTCTGTTTTTCTTTTCAGCAATATTACACTGCCTTTAATACTGTGGATATATAGTAAGTCTTGATGTTGAGTAGTGTCGATCCTTCAACTGTGCGTTTTAGCTTCATTATTGTGTTCATTATTGTGACTCTTTTGCCTCTCCCTATAAACATTGGAATCCATTTGTTGATATTCAAATAATAACTTGCTGACATTTTGATGGGGATTATGTTGAATCTATAGGCCAAGTGAAGAAGTGACATTGTGACAATATTGTGTCTTCTTGTCTGATTTCTTTCATCACAGGTTTGTAGTTTTTTTCATATAGATTCTCTTCATATTTATTTTCATTTTACCTGCAAGTATTTAATTTTGGGGGGTGTTAATATAAATTGTATTGTGTTTTAAACTTAAGATTCCAATTACTTATTGCTGGTATGTAACAAAGAGATTGAATTTTGTATATTAACCTCATATCCTGCAACCTTTATGTAATTATTTATTATTTCCAGGAGTATCTGTCAATTATTCTGAATATCCTGCATTATGTCAACTGTGAGGAAAGGCAGTTTTACTTTTCCTTTCCAATCTGTATACATTGTCTCTTCTTTTTAAAAAAATTTTTTTTTTTAATTTTCATGGGTGCTAACTAGTTCTACATACATATGGCATATGTTTTGGTACAGTCATGTAATGTGAAATAAGCACATCATGAAGAATGGGGTATCCATTCCCTTAGACATTTATCCATCGAGTTGAAAACAACCCAAATACACTTCTTATTTAAAAATGGGCAGTTATTTTGAGAAGTGTTTTGTCATATCCTTTGCCCACTTTTTGATGGTTTTTTTTTTTTTCTTGTAAATTTCTTTAAGTTCGTTGTATATTCTGGATATTAGCCCTTTGTCAGATGGATAGATTGCAAAAATTTTCTCGCATTCTGTAGGTTGCCTGTTCACTCTGATGATAGTTTATTTTGTTGTGCAGAATCTCTTTAGTTTAATTAGATCCCATTTGTCAATTTTGGTTTTTGTTGCAATTGTTTTTGGTGTTTAATTTCGAAGTATTTTCTCTTGCCTATGTCCTGAATGGTATTGCTTAGGTTTTCTTCTAGGATTTTTATGGCTTTAGGTCTTATGTTTAAGTCTTTTGTCCATCTTCAGTTAATTTGTGAATAAGGTGTAAGGAACGGTTCCAGTTTCTTTTCTGCATATGGCTAGCCAGTTTTCCCGTTTATTAAATAGGGAATTTATTAAATAGGGAATTATTAAATAGGGAATCCTTTCTCAATTGCTTGTTTTTGTCAGGTTTATCAAAGATCAGATGTTCGTATATGTGTGATGTTACTTCTGAGGCCTCTGTTCTGTTCTACTGGTCTATATATCTGTTTTGGTACCGGTACCATGCTGTTTTAATTACTGTAACCTTGTAGTATAGTTTGAAATCAGGTAGTGTGATGCCTCCAGCTTTGTTCTTTTTGCATAGGATTGTCTTGCCTATACGGACTCTTTTTTGGTCCCATATGAAATTTGAAGTAATTTTTTTCTAATTCTGTGAAGAAAGTCAATGGAAGCTTGATGGGAATAGCATTGAATCTATAAATTACTTTGGAAAGTATGGCCATTTTCATGATACTGATTCTTCCTATCCATGAGCATGGAATGTTTTTCCATTGTTTATGTCCTCTCTTATTTCCTTGAGCAGTGGTTTGTAGTTCTCCTTGAAGAGGTCCTTCACATCCCCTGTAAATTGTATTCCTAGGTATTTTATTCTCTTAGCAGCAGTTGTGAATGGGAGTTCACTCATGATATGGCTCTCAGTTGGTCTATTATTTGTGTACAGGAATGCCTGTGATTTTTTCACGTTGATTTTGTATGCTGAGACTTTGCTGAAGTTGTTTATCTGCTTAAGGAGATTTTGGGCTGAGACAATGGGGTTTTCTAAATATAGAATCATGTCATCTGCACAGAGAGATAATTTAACTGCCTCTCTTCCTATTTGAATACCCATTGTTTCTTTCTCTTGCCTGATTGCCGTGGCCAGAACTTCCAATACTACGTTGAATAGGAATGATGAGAGAGGGTATTCCTTTCTTGTGTTGGTTTTCAAAGGGAATCCAGCTTTTGCCGATTCAGTATGATATTGGCTTTGGGTTTGTCATAAATAACTCTTATTATTTTGATATATATTCCATCAATACCTAGTTTATCAAGTGTTTTTAGCATTAAGGGGTGTTGAATTTTATCGAAGGACTTATCTGCATCTATTGAGATAATCATGTGGTTTTTGTTATTGGTACTGTTTATGTGATGGATTATCTTTCTTGATTGCATATGTTGAAACAGCCTTGGATCCCAGGGATGAAGCCAACTTGATTGTGGTGGATAAGCTTTTTGATGTGCTGCTGGATTTGGCTTGCCAGTATTTTATTGAGAATTTTTGCTTCCATGTTCATCAGGGATATTGGCCTGAAATTTTCTTTTTTTGTTGTGTCTCTGCCGGGTTTTGGTGTCATGATGATGCTGGCCTCATAAAATTAGTTAGGGAGAGGTTTCTCTTTTTCTATTGTTTGAAATAGTTTCACAAGTAATGATTCCAGCTCTTTGTAACTCTAGTAGAATTCGGCTGTGAATCTATCTGGTCCTGGACTGTTTTTGGTTGGTAGGATATTAATTACTGCCTGAATTTCAGAACTTATTATTCTATTCACAGATTCAACTTCTTCCTGGTTTAGTCTTAGGAGGGCGTATGTGTCCAGGAAGTTATCAATTTCTTCTAGATTTTCTGGTTTATTTGAGTAGAGGTGTTTATAGTATTCTCTGATGGTAGTTTGTATTTCTGTGGGATCAATGGTGATATCCCCTTTATCATTTTTAATTGTGTCTATTTGATTCTTCTGTCTTTTCTTATTAGTCTGATTAGTGGTCTGCCTATTTCGTTGATCTTTTCAAAAAACCAGCTCCTGGATCAATTTATTTTTTGAAGGATTTTTTGTGTCTCTATCTCCTTCAGTTCTGCTCTGATCTTAGTTATTTCTTATCTTCTGCTAGCTTTTGAATTTGTTTGTTCTTGCTTCTCTATTTATTTTAATTGTGATGTTAGTGTGTCTATTTTAGATCTTTTCTGCTTTCTCATGTGGGTATTTAGTGCTACAGATTTCCCTCTAAATACTGCTTTAGCTGTGTCCCAGAGATTCTGGTACATTGTGTCTTTGTTCTCATTGGTTTTGAAAAATTTATTTATTTCTGCCTTAATTTGGTTATTTACCCAGTAGTCATTCAGGAGCAGCTTGTTCAGTTTCCATGTAGTTGTTTGGTTTGGAGTGAGTTCCTTAATCCTCAGTTCTAAAGTGTTTGCACTGTGGTCTGAGAGACTGTTATGATTTCAGTTCTTTGCATTTGCTGAGGATTGTTTTACTTCTAATTATCTTGTCAATATTAGAATAAGTGCTATGTGGTGCTTACTAGAATGTATAGTCTGTTGATTGCTTATTAGAATGTGTAGCCTATTGATTTGGGGTGGAGTGTTCTGTAGATGTCTGCTAGGTCCACTTGATCCAGAGCTGAGTTCAAATCCTGAATACCCTTGTTAATGTTCTGTTTCATTGATCTAATATTGACAATGGTGTGTTAAAGTCTCCCACTACTATTGTGTGGGAGTCTAAGACTCTTTGTAGGTCTCTAAGAACTTGCTTTATGAATCTGAGTGCTTCTGTATTGGGTGAATATATATTTATGCTAGTTACTTCTTCCTGTTGCATTGATCCCTTTACCATTTCATAATGCCTTTCTTTGTCTTTTTTGATCTTTGTTGGTTTAAAGTCTGTCTTATCAGAGACTAGGATTATAACCCCTGCTTTTTTCCTTTCCATTTACTTAGTAAATATTCCTCCTTCCCTTTATTTTGAGTCTATATGTGTCTTTGCACGTGAGATGGGTCTCCTGAATACAGCACACCAATGGGTCTTTACTACATCCAATTTGCCATTCTGTGTCTTTAATTGGGGCATTTAGCACATTTACATTTAAGGTGAACATTGTTACATGTGAATTTGATCTTGTCATTATGATGCTAGCTGGTTATTTTGCACATAGTTAATGCAGTGTCAATGGTCTTTACATTTTGGTATGTTTTTGTAGTGGCTGGTACCAGTTTTTCCTTTCCATATTCAGTGCTTCCTTCAGGAGCTCTTGTAAGGCAGGCCTAGCGGTGACAAAATCTCTTGGCATTTGCTTATCCATAAAGGATTTTATTTCTCCTTCACTTATGGAACTTAGTTTGGCTGAATATGAAATTCTGGGTTGAAAATTCTTTAAGCATGTTGAATATTGGGTCCTACTCTCTTCTGCCTTGTAGGGTTTCTGCAGAGAGTTCCGCTGTTAGTCTGATGGGCTTCCCTTTGTGGGTAACCTGACCTTTCTTTCTGGCTGCCCTTAATATTTTTTCCTCATTTCAACCTTGGTGAATCTGATGATTATGTGTCTTGGGGTTGCTTTCCTTGAGAAGTATCATAGTCATTTTCTCTGTATTTCCTGAATTTGAATGTAGACCTGTCTTTCTTGGTTGAGGAAGTTCTGCTGGATAATATCCTGAAGTGTGTTTTCCAACTTATTTCCATTCTCCCCATCACGTTCAGGTACACCAAGCAAATGTAGATTTTGTCTTTTCACATAGTCCCATATTTCTTGGAGGCTTTGCTCATTCCTTTTCACTCTTTTTACTATAAACTTGTCTTCATGCTTTATTTCATTAAGTTGATCTTCAGTCTCTGATGTCATTTCTTCCACTTGATTGATTCAGCTATTGATACTTGTGTATATTTCACAAAGTTCTCATGCTGTGTTTTTTAACTCCATCAGGTCATTTATGTTCTTCTCTAAACAGGTTATTCTAGTTACCAGTTCCTGTAACCTTTCATCAAGGTTCTTAGCTTCCTTGCACTGAATTAGAACATGTTCCTTTAGCTCAGAGGAGTTTGTTATTACCCACCTTCTGAAACCTACTTCTGTCAGTTCATCAAACTCATTTTCTGTCCAGTTTTGTTCCTTGGTGGCAAGGAGTTGTGATCCTTTGGAGGAGAAGAGGCATTCTGGTTTTTGGAATTTTCAGCATTTTTGTGCCGGTTTTTCCTCATCTTCATGGATTTATCTACCTTTGGTCTTTGATGCTGATGACCTTTCCATGGGGTTTTTGTGTCAGCATCCTTTTTGTTGATGTCGATGTTATTGCTTTCCATTTGTTAGTTTTCCTTCTAACAGTTGGGGACCTCTTCTGTAGGTCTGCTGGAGTTTTCTGGCGTTCTACCCCAGATCCTGTTTGCCTGGGTATCACCAGCAGAGGCTGCAGAAGAGCAAAGATTGCTGCCTGCTCCTTCCTCTGGAAACTTCGTTCCAGAGGGCACCCCCCAGATGCCAGCTGGAGCTCTCCTCTATGAGGTGTCTGTGGACCCCTGCTGGGAGGTGTCTCCCAGTTAGGAGGCGTGGGTGTCAGGGACCCACTTGAGGAGGCAGTCTGTCCCTTAGCAGAGTTGAGCACCTTTTCATATGTCTTTTTGCCCCTTGTATGTCTTCTTATGAGAAATGTGTATTCAAATCTTTTGCCCATCTTTTGAATGAATTATTAGGTTTTCCTAGAGAGCTGTTTGAGCTCCTTATATATTCTGGTTATTAACCCCTTGTCAGATGGGTAGTTTGCAAATATTTTTTCCCATTTTGTGGGTTTTCTCTTTGATTTGTTGATTGTATCCTTTGCTGTGCAGAAGCTTTTTAACTTGATGTGATCCAGTTTGTTCAATTTTACTTTGGTTGCCTGTGCTTGTAGGGTATTGCTCAAAATACTTTTGCCCAGAACAATGTCCTGGAGGATTGCCTCAATATTTTAGTAGCTTCATAGTTGGAGATCTTAGATTTAAGTCTTTAATTGATTTTTATTTGATTTTTGGTATGCTGAGAAATAGAGATCTAGTTTTATTCTTCTGCATATGGATATCCAGTGTTCCCAGTACCATTTATTGAAGAGACTGTCTTTTTCCTAGTGTATGTTCTTGGCACATTTGTTGAAAACCAGTTCACTGTAAGTGTGTGGATTTTCTTCTAGGTTCTCTATTTTGTTTCATTGGTCTATGTGTCTGTTTCTATGCAAGAACCATGCTGTTTTTGTTACTGTAACTCTGTAGTATAATTTGAAGTCTGGTAATGTTTTTGCTTCATTTTTTCTCTTTTTGTTCAGGAAAACTTTGGTTATTTTGAGTTTTTGTAGTATCATATAAATTTGAAGATGTTTTTTTCTGTTTCTGTGAAGAATACCATTGATATTTTGTAAGACTGCATTGAATCTGTAGATTGCTCTGGGTAGTATGGACATTTTAACAATATTGACTCTTGCAATCTGTGAATATGAAATATTTTTCCATTTGTTGGTGTCCTCTTCAATTTCTTTCAGCAGTGTTTTATAGTTTTCACTGTAGAGATCTTTCACTTACTTTGTTAATTGCTAGGTATTTAACTTTATGTGTGGCTATTGTAAATGGGATTACTTCTTAATTTCTCCTTCACATTATTCACTGGTGGCATATAGAAAGGTTGCTGATTTTTGTATGTTTATTGCCATGTAATTGCTCAGAGTAGCCACTAATTATCTCTTGAATTTCTGCAGTGTCAGTTGTAATGTCTCCTTTCTTATTTCTAATTTTCTTTATTTGGATCTTCTCTATTTTTCTTAATCTGGTTAAAAGGTTGTCAGTTTTATTTAACTTCCAAAAAACACACTTTTTGTTTCATTGATGTTGGATTGTATTATTCATTTCAAATTTATTTATTTCTGCTCTGATCTTTATTATTTCTTTTCTTCTACTAATTTTGGGTCTGGTTTGCTCTTGCTTTTCTTGTCCTTTAAGATGAATCATAAGATTGCTTATTTAAAGTTTTCCCTCTTTTTTTGATGTAGGCACATCTACTACTTTTGCTGTATCCCATAGGTTTTGGTATGTTGTGTTTTTACTACCATTTGATTCAAGACATTTTTCAATTTTTATCTTAATTTCTTCATTGACCCACTGGTCATTCGGGAGCATATTGTTTAATTTCCATGTAGTTTTATAGTTTCCACAATTTCTTTTTTTTTATTGTCATTTTTTTAAATTTATTTATTATTATTATACTTTAAGATCAGATGGCTGTAGATGTGTGGTATTATTTCTGAGGACTCTGTTCTGTTCCATTGGTCTATATCTCTGTTTTGGTACCAGTACCATGCTGTTTTGGTTACTGTAGCCTTGTAGTATAGTTTGAAGTCAGGTAGCGGAATGCCTCCAGCTTTGTTCTTTTGACTTAGGATTGTCTTGGCGATGCGGGCTCTTTTTTGCTTCCATATGAACTTTAAAGCAGTTTTTTCCAATTCTGTGAAGAAAGTCATTGGTAGCTTGATGGGGATGGCATTGAATCTATAAATTACCTTGGGCAGTATGGCCATTTTCACGATATTGATTCTTCCTATCCATGAGCATGGTATGTTCTTCCATTTGTTTGTGTCCTCTTTTATTTCACTGAGCAGTGGTTTGTAGTTCTCCTTGAAAAGGTCCTTTACATCCCTTGTAAGTTGGATTCCTAGGTATTTTATTCTCTTTGAAGCAATTGTGAATGGAAGTTCATTCCTGATTTGGCTCTCTGTTTGTCTGTTACTGGTGTATAAGAATGCTTGTGATTTTTGCACATTAATTTTGTATCCTGAGACTTTGCTGAAATTGCTTATCAGCTTAAGGAGATTTTGGGCTGAGACAATGGGGTTTTCTAAATATACAATCATGTCATCTGCAAACAGGGACAATTTGACTTCTTCTTTTCCTAACTGAATACCCTTGATTTCTTTCTCTTGCCTAATTGCCCTAGCCAGAACTTCCAACACTATGTTGAATAGGAGTGGTGAGAGAGGGCATCCCTGTCTTGTGCCAGTTTTCAAAGGGAATTTTTCCAGTTTTTGCCCATTCAGTATGATATTGGCTGTGGGTTTGTCATAAATAGCTCTTATGATTTTGAGGTACCAAATACCGAATTTATTGAGCGTTTTTAGCATGAAGGGCTGTTGAATTTTGTCAAAAGCCTTTTCTGCATCTATTGAGATAATCATGTGGTTCTTGTCTTTGGTTCTGTTTATATACTGGATTATGTTTATTGATTTGCGAATGTTGAACCAGCCTTGCATCCCAGGGATGAAGCCCACTTGATCATGGTGGATAAGCTTTTTGATGTGTTGCTGAATCCAGTTTGCCAGTATTTTATTGAGGATTTTTGCATCGATGTTCATCAGGGATATTGGTCTAAAATTCTCTTTTTTTTGTTGTGTCTCTGCCAGGCTTTGGTATCAGGATGATGTTGGCCTCATAAAATGAGTTAGTAAGGATTCCCTCTTTTTCTATTGATTGGAATAGTTTCAGAAGGAATGGTACCAACTCCTCCTTGTACCTCTGGTAGAATTCAGCTGTGAATCCATCTGGTCCTGGACTTTTTTTGGTTGGTAGGCTATTGATTATTGCCTCAATTTCAGAGCCTGCTATTGGTCTATTCAGGGATTCAACTTCTTCCTGGTTTAGTCTTGGAAGAGTGTAAGTGTCCAGGAAATTATCCATTTTTTCTAGATTTTCCAGTTTATTTGCGTAGAGGTGTTTATAGTATTCTCTGATGGTAGTTTGTATTTCTGTGGGGTCGGTGGTGATATCCCCTTTATCATTTTTAATTGCGTCAACTTGATTCTTCTCTGTTTTCTTCTTTATTAGTCTTGCTAGTGGTCTGTCAATTTTGTTGATCTTTTCAAAAAACCAACTCCTGGATTCATTGATTTTTTGGAGGGTTTTTTGTGTCTCTATCTCCTTCAGTTCTGCTGTGATCTTAGTTATTTCTTGCCTTCTGCTAGCTTTCGAATGTGTTTGCTCTTGCTTCTCTAGTTCTTTTAAGTGCGATGTTAGAGTGTCAATTTTAGATCTTTCCTGCTTTCTCTTGTGGGCATTTAGTGCTATAAATTTCCCTCTACACACTGCTTTAAATGTGTCCCAGAGATTCTGGTATGTTGTATCTTTGTTCTCATTGGTTTCAAAGAACATCTTTATTTCTGCCTTTATTTCGTTATGTACCCAATAGTCATTCAGGAGCAGGTTGTTCAGTTTCCATGTAGTTGAGCGGTTTTGATTGAGTTTCTTAGTCCTGAGTTCTAGTTTGATTGCACTGTGGTCTGAGAGACAGTTTGTTATAATTTCTGTTCTTGTACATTTGCTGAGGAGTGCTTTACTTCCAATTACGTGGTCATTTTTGGAGTAACTACGATGTGGTGCTGAGAAGAATGTATAATCTCTTGATTTGGGGTGGAGAGTTCAATAGATGTCTATTAGGTCTGCTTGCTGCAGAGATGAGTTCAATTCCTGGATATCCTTGTTAACTTTCTGTCTCGTTGATCTGTCTAACGTTGACAGTGGAGTGTTGAAGTCTCCGAGTATTATTGTATGGGAGTCTATGTCTCTTTGTAAGTCTCTAAGGACTTGCTTTATGAATCTGGGTGCTCCTGTATTGGGTGCATATATATTTAGGATAGTTAGCTCTTCCTGTTGAATTGATCCCTTTACCATTATGTAATGGCCTTCTTTGTCTCTTTTGATCTTTGATGGTTTAAAGTCTGTTTTATCAGAGACTAGTATTGCAAACCTGCTTTTTTTTGTTCTCCATTTGCTTGGTAAATCTTCCTCCATCCCTTTATTTTGAGCCTATGTATGTCTCTGCATGTGAGATGGGTCTCCTGAATACAGCAGACTGATGGGTCTTGACTCTTTATCCAGTTTGCCAGTCAGACTGTGTCTTTTAATTGGAGCACTTAGTCCATTTACATTTAAGGTTAATATTGTTATGTGTGAACTTGATCCTGCCATTATGATATTAACTGGTTATTTTGCTCGTTAGTTGATGCAGTTTCTTCCTAGCCTCGATGGTCTTTACATTTTGGCATGTTTTTTCAATGGCTGGTACCGGTTGTTCCTTTCCATGTTTAGTGCTTCCTTCAGGGTCTCTTGTAAGGCAGGCCTAGTGGTGACAAAATCTCTAAGCATTTGCTTATCTGTAAAGGATTTTATTTCTCCTTCACTGATGAAACTTAGTTTGGCTGGATATGAAATTCTGGGTTTAAAATTCTTTTCTTTAAGAATGTTGAATATTGGCTCCCACTCTCTTCTGGCTTGGAGAGTTTCTGCCGAGAGATCTGCTGTTAGTCTGATGGGCTTCCCTTTGTGGGTAACCCGACCTTTCTCTCTGGCTGCCCTTAAGATTTTTTCCTTCATTTCAACTTTGGTGAATCTGGCAATTATATGTCTTGGAGTTGCTCTTCTCGAGGAGTACCTTTGTGGCATTCTCTGTATTTCCTGGATTTGAATGTTGGCCTGCCCTACTAGGTTGGGGAAGTTCTCCTGGATGATATCCTGAAGAGTGTTTTCCAACTTGGTTCCATTTTCCCCCTCACTTTCAGGCACCCCAATCAGACGTAGATTTGGTTTTTTTACATAATCCCATACTTCTTGCAGGCTTTGTTCATTTCTTTTTCTTCTTTTTTTTTTTGGTTTCTCTTCTCGCTTCATTTCATTCATTTGATCCTCAATCGCTGATACTCTTTCTTCCAGTTGATCGAGTCGGTTACTGAAGCTTGTGCATTTGTCACGTATTTCTCGTGTCATGGTTTTCATCTCTTTCATTTCGTTTATGACCTTCTCTGCATTAATTACTCTAGCCATCAATTCTTCCACTTTTTTTTCAAGATTTTTAGTTTCTTTGCCCTGGGTACGTAATTCCTCCTTTAGCTCTGAGAAATTTGATGGACTGAAGCCTTCTTCTCTCATCTCGTCAAAGTCATTCTCTGTCCAGCTTTGATCCGTTGCTGGCGATGAGCTGCGCTCCTTTGCCGGGGGAGATGCGCTCTTATTTTTTGAATTTCCAGCTTTTCTGCCCTGCTTTTTCTCCATCTTTGTGGTTTTATCTGCCTCTGGTCTTTGATGATGGTGATGTACTGATGGGGTTTTGGTGTAGGTGTCCTTCCTGTTTGATAGTTTTCCTTCTAACAGTCAGGACCCTCAGCTGTAGGTCTGTTGGAGATTGCTTGAGGTCCACTCCAGACCCTGTTTGCCTGGGTATCAGCAGCAGAGGCTGCAGAAGATAGAAAATTTCTGAACAGCGAGTGTACCTGTCTGATTCTTGCTTTGGAAGCTTCCTCTCAGGGGTGTACTCCACCCTGTGAGGTGTGGGGTGTCAGACTGCCCCTAGTGGGGGATGTCTCCCAGTTAGGCTACTCAGGGGTCAGGGACCCACTTGAGCAGGCAGTCTGTCCCTTCTCAGATCTCAACCTCCATGTTGGGAGATCCACTGCTCTCTTCAAAGCTGTCAGACAGAGTCATTTGCGTCTGCAGAGGTTTCTGCTGCTTTTATGGTTGTTTACTATGCCCTGTCCCCAGAGGTGGAGTCTACAGAGACAGGCAGGTTTCCTTGAGCTGCTATGAGCTCCACCCAGTTCAAGCTTCCCAGCAGCTTTGTTTACCTACTTAAGCCTCAGCAATGGCGGGCGCCCCTCCCCCAGCCTCGCTGCTGCCTTGCCGGTAGATCACAGACTGCTGTGCTAGCAATGAGGGAGGCTCTGTGGGCGTGGGACCCTCTCGGCCAGGTGTGGGATATGATCTCCTGGTGTGCCTGTTTGCTTAAAGTGCAGTATTGGGGTGGGAGTTACCCGATTTTCCAGGTGTTGTGTGTCTCAGTTCCGCTGGCTAGGAAAAGGGATTCTCTTCCCCCTTGCGCTTCCCAGGTGAGGCAATGCCTCGCCCTGCTTCAGCTCTCGCTGGTCGGGCTGCAGCAGCTGACCAGCACCGATCGTCCGGCACTCCCCAGTGAGATGAACCCAGTACCTCAGCTGAAAATGCAGAAATCACCGGTCTTCTGTGTCGCTCGCGCTGGGAGTTGGAGACTGGAGCTGTTCCTATTCGGCCATCTTCTATTTTGACACAATTTCTCTTCTTACTAATTTTTAGTTATATTCCATTAAGGTCAAGTAAGATTCTTGATAT
This sequence comes from Macaca mulatta, assembly GCF_049350105.2. Lineage (NCBI taxonomy): Eukaryota > Metazoa > Chordata > Mammalia > Primates > Cercopithecidae > Macaca > Macaca mulatta. The sequence goes on along the minus strand of NC_133410.1, from coordinate 113,666,407 downwards.
TATCTCAACTTTTTGAATGGTTTAAGACATTTTTTGTGACTTAACATATGGTTTATTCTTGAGAATAATTCATGTGCTGAGGAAAAGAATATGTTTCTCTGCAGCTCTTAGATGAAATGTTTTGTAAATATATACTAGATCCATTTGGTCTATAGTGTAGATTAAGTGTCATGTTCCTTTGTTGATTTTCTGTCTGGTAGAGCTGGCCAATGCTGAAAGCTGTCCAGTGCCTGAAATCTGCAGATATTATTGTATTTGTGCCTGTTTCTCTCTTTAGGTCTAATAATATTTCCTTTATATATCTGGATGCTACAGTTTGGGGTGCATATATATTTAAAATTCTATTACAATTTGAATATATTAACAAAATTATATCCTCTTGTTGGGTGCGTATATATTTAAAATTATATTGTGATATTAATGCATTATATTAATAAAATTATTTCTTACTGAATCGACTCCTCTATCATTATATAGTGACTTTCTTTGTCTTTTCTTTTAGTTTTCGTCTTGAAATCTATTATGTCAGATATATGTATAGCAACTTCTGCTTTTTTCTGGTTTTCATTGGCATGGGATATCTTTTTCCATCCTTTATTTTCAGTGTATTTGTGTCTTTACAGGTGAGTTGTGTTTCTTTGGGCCACAGGTCAATGAGCCTTGCTTTTTCATCTCAGCTAATCTATATCTTTTGATTAGAGAGTTTAGTCCATTCACATGCAATATTATTGTTGACAAGTAAGGTCTTACTCCTGCCATTTTGTTATTTGTTTTCTGGTTGTTTTGTGTTATTCTCTTTCTGCTTTTTTTCTTTTATTATTGTCTTCTTCCAGTGATGATAATTTTGTCTGGTGACATGACATAGCTTCTTTTAAAATATTTTTTTTAAATTTTGTGTATGCATTGTATATTTTTTGGTTTAAGATTGCCATGAGGCTTGCAAATACTATCTTATAACCCATTATTTTAACCTAGTAACAACTGAACTCTATTTGCATAACAAACAAATAAGCAAAAAAAAAAAAAAAAACTAATAAAAAGTCACTTCAATTTTGTCCTGCTTTTTAACATTTTGTTGTATCTATTTACATCTTGTTGTACTGACTATGTCTTGAAAAATTCTTATAGTTACTATTTTTTATTTGTTCATTATTTAGTCTTCCTACTTAGGATAACAGTAGTTTTTACAACACAGTTACAGTGTTATAATATTCTGTATTTTTCTGTGTACTTACTATTAACAGTGAGTTTTGTACCTTCAGGTGATTGTTTATTGCTCATTAATGTCACTTTCTTGATGACTGAGTTACTACCTTTAGTATTTCTCGTAGGAGTATTCTGGTATTGATGCAGTCCCTCAGTTTTTTTTTGTTTTCTGTTTTTTTTTTTGTCTGGAAATGTCCTTATTTTTTCTTCATACTTGAAGGATATTTTCGTGAAATACACTTTTCTAGGGTAATATATATATATTTTCTTCAGCACTTTATATATGTCATGACACTTTCTCCTGGCTGCCTGTAAGGTTTCCACTGAAAAATCTGCTGCCAGATGTAGTGGAGCTCCATTGTTTGTTGTTTCTTTTCTCTTGCTGTTTTTAGGATTCTTTCCTTATCCTTGGCCTTTGGTAGTTTCATTCTTAAATGTCTTGATGTAGTTTTCTTTGGGTTAAATCTGCTTGGTGTCCTATAACTCTCTTGTACTTGGAATATTGATATCTTTCTCTAGGGTTGGAAAATTCTCTGTTATTATCCTTTAGAATAAACTTTCTAATCCTTTTGTTGTTGTTTTTGTTTTTTTGAGATGGAGTCTCACTCTGTCACCCAGGCTGGAGTGCAGTGGCACAATCTCAGCTTACTGCAACCTCCACCTCCCACGTTCAAGCAATTCTCCTGCCTCAGCCTCCCAAGTAGCTGGGATTACAGGTGCCCACCACCATGCTCAGCTAATTTTTGTATTTTTAGTAGAAACAGAACTTCACCCTGTTGGTCAGGCTGGTCTCAAACTCCTGACCTTGTGATCTACCTGCCTCAGCCTCCCAAAGTGTTGGGATTACAGGCATGAGCCACCACACCCGGCCTCCTATATCTCCATTTACCTCATCTTTAAGGACAAAATCTCTTAGATTTGAACTTCTGATGCTGTTTTCTGTATGCTGTAGGCATGCTTCATTGTTTTTTATCCTTTTTTCTTTCATATCCTCTGACTATGTATTTTCAAATAGCCTGTCTTCAATCTCAACAATTCTTTCTTCTGCTTGATCTATTCTGCTATAAAGGACTCTGATACATTCTTTGGTGTTCGAATTGCATTTTTCAGCTCCAGAATTTCAGCTTTATTCTTTTGAATTATATTAATGTCTTTTTTAGATTTATCTGATAGAATTATGAATACCTTCTCTGTGTTATTTTGAATCTTCTTTCGTTTCCTCAACCCAGCTATTTTGAATTATCTGTCTGAAAGCTTACTTATCTGTTTCTCAGGATTGGTCCCTGGTAACTGGTTGAGTTCATTTGGCAAGTTCATGTTTTCCTGGATGGTGCTGATGCTAATAGATGTACTTAGGTGTGTGGGAATTTAAGAGTCAGGTATTTTGTGATCTTTATCTGTGATCTATTTGCGCTTATTTATAGCCATTTTTCTTTAGAAGTTTTTCCAAATATTTGAAAGGACTTGGATATTTTTAATCCAGGCTGTATCTGCTTAAGGGTACACCCCAAGTCCAATAAGGAGTGGTTCTTGCTGACTCACAGAGTTATCATCTTGTTGGTCTTGTACAAAATCCAAGAGAATTCTTTGGATCACCAGGCAGAGACTCTTGTTCTCTTCCCTTATTTTCTCCCAAACATACGGAGTCCTTGTTCTAATCTTAGTAGGAAATCTTCTAGTTTCTTATCATTACATATTGCTAGCTATAGGTTTTTTGTAGATATTCTTTATCAAGTTGAGATGTTCTCCTCTATCCTTAGTTTGCTGAGAGTTTGTATCATGGGTAAATGTTAGATTGTTTCAAATGCCTTTTGTGCATCTACTGATACGATTATGTTTTTTTCTTCAGCCTTTTGTGTGATGAATTGTATTAGTTACTTTTTAAATGTTGACCCAACCTTGAATATCTGGACAAATTCCAAGTGGCCTTGGTGCATTTTTTTTATAGACAGTTACATTTGGTTTGCTTTGTATGAGAATTTTTGCACCTATGCTTATGATGGAGATTGGTTTGTAGTTTTTTTAAGTATCTTGTTTGCTTTTGTTATTAAAGTATTACCGAACTCATAGAATTAGAAATCATTACTTTTGCTTTTGTCTTCAAGAACTAGCATAATTTATTTCTCAAATGCTTGGTAGAATTCACCAGTAAACTCATCTGAGTCTATTTGTTTCTCTTTTTGGAAGTTCTAAAATTATTATTTCCATTTATTTAAGCCATAATTCAGTTCAGATTGTTTATTTCTTCTTGTGTGAGTTTTGGTGGATTGTATCTTTCAAGGAATTGGTCCATTTCATCTAAGTTATCAAATTTGTGTGCATATAGTGCTCATAGTATTGCTTCATTATTCTTTCCATGCCCATGAGATTCATAATAATGTCCTCTCTTGCATTTCTGGTTTTGTAATTTGTTTTTATTTGTATTGTTTATTTTCTCCTTTAGTTTGAATTTCATTGAGTCTTGCTTTTCTATTTCTTAAGGTAGAAGCTTAAATTTTTTATTCTGGATCTTCCTTCTTTTCCTATATAAATTCAATACTATAAATTTCTCAGTAAGCACTGATTTTGCTGTATTACAGATTTGGACAGGGTATATTCTTATTTTCATTTAGTTCAAAATTTCTTAAAAATTTTTTGTGCAATTTCTTCTTTGATCCACATGTTATTTAGAAATGCATTGTTTAACCTCTAAGTTTTGGACTTTTTCTACCTTCATGTTATTGATTTCCAATTTAATTCCATTGTGGTCTGAGAGCAGACATATAATTTCTATTTTAAAACAAATTTGTGCAAGATGGCTGACTAGACACAACTAGGAAGAACAGCTTCTACGGATCAAGATCAAACCAGGCCATTGGGAAGACTGGCACACCCCAAGCAGATCTTTGGAGAGAAGACATTTAGAATGGATGGAAAGAGGACACAGATCCTAAGCTGAATAGAGGAAGCTGGGAACACTTCACAGAGCTGCCAAGCAGTAGGCTTTGCTCCTGGTCCCCAGCAGCTCCTGCAGAAGAGGTGACTTGAACAGGGAAGGAGTGGCCCACTCTCACCACAGCCTCCCAGAATCCTAGCTACAGGAGACCCTGTGGTCCCCAGGAGCACCTGAGCTGACAAGGAGAGCTGTTTAGATATGTAACAGGAGCAGGACTACAGCTTCTGCAGACCCCAGAGGGTTTGGCATGGGAATTGCTTCAGTGGAACATGGTCAGGGGAACATGGTCAGGGACACCCACCCATCACAAAGGGTCACCATGCTCCTCTAAGTGGCATTGGCATTTGGTGACTGCTGGACCTGGACAGAACAGAGTAGCCTTACCTTTTGGGTGGGATCTGTCTGATCTTGGTGCCTCCCTGTCCACCAGCATCTCCTGGGGCCTCAGCCTTCTGTTACTGGTTGCAGAGAAGCCTTGGATGCGGGGGTCATCGTCATAACTCCTGTCCCCAACCAATGTGCAGCCACCAAGCTGCAGTATCCTCCCACTGCAGCCTCTTCTCATAACTTTGCAGCATGCACTCCACATGGGAGCCACTCTTACCCATTGTGTGCTGACACATGTATGCAGGTGCACCTTGCCTCTCCTCCCCCAGCAGTTTACCCATACACAAACAACATTGCTCCACCCCTACCAGCAACCTGCCCTTGCCAGTGCCCCACCCCCACTGCTACACAGGAATTGTGTTATACAGCTGCCAGCACAAGAACATGCATGGACAATAGCACTCTACCTCCCTTGGTGTCCCACCCCTGTCAACTCACATGAACCCTGCTGCAGAGCTATTCCTGCTGATGCATGAGAACAGGCATGGACCCCACTGCCACAGCCCCAGTGTAGCATTGTGGCTGGCACTCTCCATCAGAGTTGTTGCCAAAGACCTGGGAACATCTCAGCCCTCCCAGTGTGGCAGGTTTCTTACATTGAGAAGCCAGAGAACAAAGCTAGGGACCCAGGACCAGCCTCCTGGTGCTAGAGCACACAGCCCAGGAGGGATAAGCTAATAAGCCTTGACCCCCAGAAGTCTTCCAGAAACAAAGCCAGTCAACTGAACCCATTTTATACCCCAATGAAACCATAAAAGGCATCAAAGAATATGAAGGCAAAACAAAACCATCCAAAGACAACAAGTTCAAAGACTTAAGAAACATCAGCCCACACAGATGAGAACCAATGTAAGAACTCTGACAAGCAAAAAGCCAGAGTGCCTTCTTACCTCAAAAGGCTCATACTAGTTCCCCAACAATGGTTCTTAACTAGAATAAAACAGCTTCAGTGACACAAATACAATTTAGAATATGGCTAGAGACAAAGATCATTGATATTCAGGAGAAACTTGAAAGTCAATTCAGGGAACCTAAGTAATAAAATAAAATGATACAAGAGATGAAAGACAGAAATAGACATTTTAAGAAAGAACCAAATTGAACTGAAAAACTCACTACAAGAATTTTATAATACACTTGCAAGAACTTACAGTAGACCAAGCTGAAGAAAGAATCTCAGAGCTTGAAGACCGTTTCTTCGAATCAACTCAGTCAGACAAAAAGAAAGAAAAAAGAATGAACAAAACCTCTGAGAAATGTGGACCATGTAACGAAACCAAAAGTATGACTTATTGGCATCCCTCAGAGAAACCTAGAGGAAACAAGCAACCTGGAAAACATTTGTGTAGATATTTTCCACAACAATTTCCCCAACCCTGCCAACATTCAAATTCAGGAACTGCAGAGAACTCCTGTGAGATACTACACAAGATGACCATCCCCAAGATACACAGTCATCAGATTATTGAAGATAAACATGTCAACAAAAATATTAAAGGCACCTAGAGAGAAGGGGCAAGTCACCTACAAAGGGAACCCCATAAGGCTAACAGCAGACCTTTCAGCAGAAATCCCACAAGCCAGAAGAGATTGGGACCCTATAAACAGTATCCTTAAAGGAAAAAGATTCCAACCAAGAATTTTATATACAGCCAATCTAAGTTTCATCAGCAAAAGAGAAGTAAGATCCTTTTCAGAAAAGCAAATGCTAAGTGAATTTATTATTATCAGACTTGCCTTACAAGAGGTCTTTAAGGGAGTGCTAAATATGGAAACAAACTCCCATTACAGGCCACCAAGAAAACACACTTAAACACATACCAATCACACTATAAAGCAACTATACAATCAAATTTGCATAATAACCAGCTAACATCATAATGACAAAATCAAATGTGCAGGTATCAATATTAACCTTGAACGTAAATGGGCTAAATGCCCCCACTTAAAAGGCACAAAAGCTGGATAATAAAAAAAGAACCAAAAATATGCTGTCTTCAAGAGACCCATCTCACAGCCTGTGACACCCATAGGCTCGAAGTAAAGAGATGGAGAAGAATCTACCAAGCAAATGAAAAACAGCAAAAAATGCAGAGGTTGCTTTCAGACAATTTTCAGACAAAACAAACTTTATAGCAACAATCATCAAAAAAAAAAAAAAAAAAAAACCAAAAAACAAAAAACAAAAGCATTACATAATGATAAAACTTTAATTTCAACAGGAAGACTTAACTATCCCAAATATATATGTATCCAACACAGGAGCACCAGATTCATAAAAGAAGTTCTTGGGATCTATAAAGAGTCTTAGATAAACAGACAGTAATAATGGGAGATCTCAACACCCCCACAGACAGTATAAGACAGAAAACCAAGGCTGAAAACTAACAAGTATATTTAGGACTTGAACTCAACATTTGACCAAATGTACCTAACAGACATCTATAGAACTCTGTATTCAAAAACAACAGAATATACATTCTTCCTACTTGCACATGGCACTTACTCTAAAATTGACTACACAGTTGGTCATAAGACAATCCTTAGCAAATTAAAAAAAAATACCAAGCACACTTTCAGAGCACGGTGAAATAAAAGTGGAAATTAATACTAAGATCACTCAATACTATACGATTACACGGAAATTAAGCAACATGCTCCTGAAAGACGTTTGAGTAAATAATAAAATGAAGGCAGAAATCAAGACAGTCTTTGAAACTAATAAGATCAAAGATACTACATACTAGAATCTCTGGAACACACCTAAAACAGTAGTAAGAAGAAAGTTTATGGCCCTAAATGCCTACATCAAAAGTTAGATCTCAAATTAGTAGTCTAACTTCAAACCCAAAGAAACTGGAAATTCAAGAGGAAACCAACCCCAAAGGAAGGAGAAGATAAGAAATAAGCAAAATCAGCATGGAACTGAAGGAAATAGAAACATAAAAAAATACAAAAAATCAATGAAACTAGAATTAGTTACTTGAAAGGATAAGTAAGATTCATAGATTGCCACCTAGACTAGTAAAGAAAAAAGGAGAAAGGATCCAAATAAACATAATCAGAAATGGCAAAGAGTACATTACAACCAACCACACAGAAATGCAGAAATTCTTAGATTATTATGAACACATCTATGCAGACAAACTAGAAAAGCTAAGAAGAAAGTGATAAATTCTCGGAAACATACAAACTCTGATGATTGAACCAGGAAGTAATTGAAACCCTGAACAGACCAATAACAAGTTCTGAAATTGAATCAGTAATAAAAAGCCTACCAGCCAGAAAAACCTGTAGACCAGATAGTTTCACAGCCAATTTATACCACACGTATAAAGAAGAGCTGGTAGCAATCCTGCTGAAATTATTTCAAACAACTGAGGAGAAGTGACTCTCTCTATATCTTTCTGTAAGGTAAGCATCATTCTGATACTAAATCTTGCCAGACATACAATGGAAAAAAGAAAACACTGACCAATATCCTTGATGAACAGAGATGCAAAAATCCTCAACAAAATACTGGCAAACCAACTTCAGCAGCACATCAAAAAGCTAATCCACCACGATCAAGTAGGATTTATCCTGGGATGCAAGGTTGGTTCAACATGCAAAAATAAATAATTGTGATTCATCACATGAATAGAACTAAAAACAAAAGCCGAATGAGTACCTCAATAGAGCAGAAAAGGCTTTCCATAAAATTTAATATCCCTTTATGTTAAAAACCCTCAGCAAACTGGATATTGAAAGAACATACTTTAAAATAATAAGAACCATCTATGACAAACCCACAGCCAATATCTTACTAAGCGGGCAAAAGCTAGAAGCATTCACCCGGAGAACTGGAACAAGTCAAGGATGTCCACTCTCAGCACTCCTATTCAATGTAATACTGGAAGTCTCGGCCAGAGAAATCAGGCAAGAAAAGGAAATAAAGGGCATCCAAATAGGAAGAGAGGAAATAAAGCTATCTTTCTTTGCAGAGAATACGATTTTATTCTGAGAAAACACCAGAGTTTCTTCCCCAAAGCTCCTAGATCTGCAAAGACTCTTAGCAATGTTTCAGGACATAAAATTTATGTACAAAAATCAGTAGCATTTTTATGCACCAACAACATCCAAGCTTACAACTAACTCAAGAATCCCATCCCACTCATAATAATCATAAAGAAAAAAAAACCACACCTAGGAATATAGCTAACCAGGGATGTGACACATCTCTACAATGAGAATTACAAAACACTGCTGAAAGAAATCAGGGATGACATAAACAAACGGAAAATCATTCCATGCTCATGGATAGGAAGAATCAATACTGTTAAAATGGCCATACTGCTGAAAGTAATTTACAGATTTAATGCTCTTTCTATAAAAGTATCAATGTCATTTTTTGCAGAATTAGAAAAACCTATTCTAAATTTCATACAGAGAAAAATAAAACCTAATAACCAAAGCAAAGCAATTCTAAGCAAAAAGAAAAAGAGAACAAACATGGAGGTTTCATATTACCTGACTTCAAACTATACCGTAAGTCTACAGTAGCCAAAATAGCATAATACTGGTACAAAAATAGACATATAGACCAATGAAATGGAATAGAGAGTCCAGAAATGAAGTCCCACACCTAGAACCACCTAATGTTCTACAAAGTTGGCAAAAGCAATAGAAAAAGGACTCCCTTTTCAAAGATGGTGCTGGGATAACTGGCTAACCATATGCAGAAGATTGAAACTAGAACCTTTCTTTACACTATATAAAAAATGATCTCAAGATGGATTAAATACTTAATTGTAAAACCTAAACTGTAAGAACACTGAAGAAAACTGAAGAAATACCATTTTGAATGGGCAAAGATTTCATGACAAAGACACCAAAAGAAAGTGTAAGAAAAACAAAAATTGACGAATGAGACCTAATAAACTAAGAGCTTCTGCAAAACGGAAGCAACTATCAACAGAGTAAACAGAAAACCTACAGAATGGAAAAAAAAATTGTAACGTATGCATCAAACAAAGATCTAATACCAGAATTTATAAGCAACTTAAATTAACAAAAAACAATCCCATTAAAATTGGGCCAAGAACGTCCACAGACGCTTTTCAGAGGAATATATACTGAAGCCAACAAGAATATGAAAAAATTATCGACATCACTAATCATCAGAGAAAAATGCAAATCAAACCTGCAACGAGATACCGTGTTATACCAGTCAGAATGACTATTACTAAAAAGTTAAAAAGTAACAGTTGTTGGTGAGGTTGCAGAGAAAACGGAATGCGTATACACTGTTGATAGGAATGTAAATTAGTTCAGTCACTGTGGAAAGCAGTTTGGTAATTTCTCAAAGAACATAAAACAGAACTAGCATTCAATCCAGCAATTCCATTGCCAGGTATTTACCCAAAGAAATATAAATCATTCTACCATAAAGACACATACATGCCTATGTTCATTGCTCTTTCATTCACAGCAGCAAAGATATGGAAGCAAATTAAATGGTCATCAACAGTAGACTGTATGAAGAAAATACAGTACATCTTCATCATGGAATACTATGAAGCCATAAAAATAGAATGAGTTCTCGTGTCCTTTGTAGTAACATGAATAGAGCTGAAGGCCTTTATCCTAAGCAAATTAATGCAGGAATAGAAAACCAAATAGTGCATGCTCTTGGTTACAAGTAGGAGCCAAACATTGAGTACACATAGACATAAAGAAAGGAACAATAGACACTCAGGCCTACCTGAGGATGGAGGGTAGGAGCAGTCTTGAGGATCAAAAAGATGGCCTATTGGGTACTACACTTATTACCCGGATTACAAAATAATGTGTACAACAAACCCCTGTGAAACACAATTTACCTACATAACAAACCTGCATATGTACCCTTGAACCTGAAAGTCTAAAAAAAATAAATTTGTTATCTTGTGCTTTATGTCCCAGTGAAACACACATTTTAAAACTCTCCTTTTAATGCTAATAACTTTGTTTTTTCTTTTCCAGTTTTCCTTTCTTTTGTTTTATAATTCTTTCTCTATTTTATTCTTTGGTCTGTTCTTAGTGTTCTTTGTATTTATTTACTTATTTAGCAAATCTAACAATTATTCAAATCAGTCTCCAACTGTGAATTCTGTTTCCAAATATTTAAACATTTCATAGTTATTTAAGTATGTGAGGCTAACTGATGAATGTGATAACAAATACTTTCATCAGCTAAAGATATTTGCTTTATTAGTTCAGTTGTTTGTTAATTTATTGGAGGTGCTTGAGCAAGATTGTAATTCCATTTCATTATACTCTGAATTTTTTCCTCAAAATATTGATAATTTTCTTCAAGAAATGGGTGAGCAAATATTTATACTAATGAAAGTGAATTCTACTATTTTGTGTTATAGTTTATGGCACTTTATGAATTTCATACTAATTTCCTAGATTCAAAAGGAGTAAAATCATAAATCACATACTTTGCTGTTCCCAAGCATTCAGCTACATTTGTGCAGACATTTCCCCCATGTAATTATTGAGAGATTCAGCTTTCATCATGTCCATCAGCTTGTGGTTTTAGGAAATTTCAGCATATGTTGGTATGGCTACGATTGCATTTCTACACTGTTCTTTGGGGGAATCTCTTACCTTTGAGAATCATTCATTTGGGAACTTTTAGCTGGGTTTAGCATCAGAATGTGTAAGGCAAATTTTTATGCCTAGATACGGTTTCTCCAGCAGAAATTGAATTATCTGGATTGGTAAGATAATAGGACAGCATAGTTGGCCTCTTTCCTGTCCCTCTACAATATCTGCAAACATAAATTCTCAATATGAGAGTGACTGTTGTTGTTTGGTACATTGTTAATCACTCCATAGACTGCGTACATCAGGATAAAAGTTAATTTAGGTATTACCGATTTTAGAGTTGATGGGTCTAAGGCAAAACTAAAATGAGTTTTGTATTGTGCACCTTTACCCAATATAATTTTAAATATACATTATTATTTTTATATGTCTCTCATTAAATGAGGTTGGATTATTCATAATGAAAGTCACTTCATCAGTTCCACCCGAAATTCCCTTACTTTTCTAGAAAAATAATAATTTAACTTTTGTTTGTTTTTGAGAGAAATTCTAGATGGGTAACATGAGACACTATGGTGGAGATATGAATTAGTCTGGTTGAACTTTTATCTAGTATATGTCTACTACAAAAATCCGATTTCTAATTTCCTGGCAATCTAGGAGGAAAATGAGTTATTTGAAAGTGTGTACTATATATTTTATCAAATGATATTATTTTCTATAATGCAAAAGTCAATTTTCGTTCGGTCTACTCAGTGTCAAGTGTAGATTTTGAGGAAAGGAATATTCCCTCTTAATACCATCAGAAATGATTTTATCAATGAACAAAATCTTCAAGAAGTACAGCTAGTGAATGAGGTGAAATGTAACACTAAGAAATGAATAAGCAGGATCTGCTGATCTAGGAACACAATGAAAAGGAAATAAAAATAAAATTCAATTAGGATATGGTGGTTTATACTCAAATCTTGCTTGTACTTTTTCAACTTCAATATTCTTTAGATCACTTCTGGTTTCCACAGTGAAACCATGGTTGGTAAGCGACACTAAAGGAATACTATTGAAGTCATGTCTATTCCATAAACATTTAAAATTTTCCATAAGCCCCCAAAATCTAGAGGTTAGTATGGAAATAACTCTTGGGAAAATATGTTTACTAATTAGTATGTAAATATCAACTAATTGTGGCTTTCATTTTCTTTTTTATGTCACCATGCATCTGGATTGAATGAGTTGCTGTAAGCGGAGCTATGTATACTTTTCTAATGAATCTCTAGTCAAAAAATGTTTCCTTGATTTTCTTTTTTTAATACCAACAAAACCATCACCACTACCACCACTATAAGCACCACCAACACCACCAAATCCACTGCTCCCTACTACCGGTAATAACAATGCAGTCTACATGATTTCTGTCTTTCAGGCTCTGTAATAATTACCATTTATGTGTTAACTTAATCATCATAGAAACCCTATAATGTAGGTCTTCAAATATTTTGGAATAATTGAGAGGACGGGTAGATTGCAGCTATATGGACTATGCCTATTTAACAAACAAAATATATAATAGAAAATTTTAAAACGAAAATACCTCTCTGGTGTCTCAAACAGTAACAGGGATGATGCGAGAAACAAGTTCTTTGACTTCACCTCATAGTTACGTTGAGATGCTTTCAGAGCAGAAATTATATATATGCACATTCCAAAGAGTAATTACGTTTCTTCCAGTACATCAGAACTGTGGGATTTTATGTAAGAAATAATTAGTTCTTCCCACATTTCAGAGAGAGAGAGAGAGAGAGAGAGAGAGAGAGAGAGAAACATTTAAGGGTGGGAAATTTAGGTGTAAGAGCCCAGAAGAGACAAGATAGCAGCTTCTGGGGGATGGGCTGCTGAAGGGCCATAGGTGACTGTGGAGCACACAGCCTTGGTTGAGAAATGGCAGTGAAGGAGCGAGGAACAATGAGCACAGTGAACCTATACATGACATTGTAATGGATAAACCAAATGAAATGGGAGAAGTTTGGAAGACAGTTGGTGTGAAGAAAAGCAGCAGCAGTGCCCGGACAGAGTATAATTGGAATTGGAATAACCGGACAGATAAATTGTAGGAGAATTTAAATATATATGTGTGTGTGTGTGTGTGTGTGTGTGTGTGTGTGTGTGTGTGTGTAAAATAATGTGACGAAAAGAGAGATTAATTGTATGAGTACTTGGTGATGGGGACAAAAATCCAGAATTCATAGCATGTGCACTGATCATTGCTAATCCTTAGGATTTAATATATGCAAGACACTGTGTTAAGGACTCCAAATAGATTATTTAATTCTATAAGTAGATACTAACAGTGATCAAATACGGAAAACAAAATGCGTAGTGGCAATCTTCCCACTGCCAACCAGCTTGTAAAAAAGGTAGACCTAGAATCAAACCATGGCACTCAGACTCCAGAACAAGTGTTCATACTACTACACATGAACTGCATCACACACACACACACACACACACACACACACACAGAGAGAGAGAGAGAGAGAGAGAGAGAGAGAGAGAGAGAGAGAGAGAAAGTAAGTAAGTTACAGGGGAGAAAAGTATAAAACTAATCCAGACAGGAAGACTTACCCAGAGCCCTGTCTGTCTCTAACTACAGAATGTTTGTCAACTCCAACTTGCCATTATTCACCAATAACCATCCTCTTCCAAAAAGAGTGGAAGTGGCTCTCTAAGGAGGTGCCAGGAAGGATGACAGTAAAGCCATATAGAATTTAGTTTCAGATAATGCTCTCTATTCAGTAAATTTAATGATTTAGTCATTGGATGTGTCCTGAGCAAATACTTGTTATTGACTACACTAAAAATGTTTACTTCAAAAAGTCCAGGTAGAAAATTTTATCATGTGGCCATTGAAATAATTCCTATACAGAGATGCACATCCCCACTGGTTATCTGGTACCAAACTCCCAAGCCTCCCTAAAATGGGAGACATAACAGTAGTTAGATTCAGACAACTGAAGCACATAGCAAAGTTGTTTTACATGGGTATTTGACGCTCATACGTCAGATCAGAATGTTTCTGGTAACTGGAAGTGATCAAAGTTCTGTATAGATGATGAAATTTACAACTGCTAAACCAATGGCTCAAACTGGTTGAATCTGAGTTTAGATAATCCTTACATCATTTTCCTGGGAAGATCAAGCTATTAAACACTTACCAGCCAGAAAGACCTTGGCAGACACAAATGTCTCTTATAAATAAGAAAAATTATCTGTTTTCACCGTGTTGCCTGGCTCAAAATTATATTACCTACAAAATGTTTAGGACCACTTATGTAATGACTCATTTATTCATTTTAAATCTGTATAAGCAAACTATTTTTAAAAATTAAAGGAAGATATTTTTCCTTTATATTAGATTTATCTGTTTTATTTTAGCATAGTAAATATAAATCACAATAAGATTATGAGGTTGTCTTTTCCAAAAGAAGAGGCTTTTTGGGTAGTTTTTAAGCAGATGATGATGGAGAAATGGATATCCCATTACCTGATTTTTCAATGGAAAATGGCTGGTTTAGTAACATACTTTCTCCATTCAATTCAAGAGATTTTTCTTGAGGACCTTTTGAATTATAGGCTTGGGAGACACAGAGATGAATACAGTCAACATATTTCTTTCATTTATTGAGCTTACATTCTAAGCAGCAAAAATATTTTAAGCAAATGTGTATACAAATTTACCATCTTTATTACATTATTGTACATAGTACAAAGGAGAAGTACAAGATGTTTTTGATGTCAGTAGAGACTTATCTAGACTGATCAGTGGGATGGCGTGTAATATAAGGCTTTTCTAAGGAAGGAATATTCAGTGCAAACTACGAAGTATCTAAGTGCCAAAAATGGGAGGAGCAGAGTCTGAGAAAATAGTACATGCAATGGTGAAGAAGTCTAGCAGGGATCGAAAGAGGTCAGCGATGCTGGAGCACACAAAGCAAGGGAGAAAGTGACAAGGGAAGAAACTGGTGGGCAGGTAGCACTATGCAATAATCAGATAGAGTTATTAGTAATCCAAAAGTAGAAAAAAGTTAATCTTTGAGTTAAAGACCCCCCTGATTATCTTAGAAGCAAAAGTACTCTATTATTCTTCCATTGACTGTAAGGAAAAATTATTGTCCTTTTAGATTCCATTTCTATTTTACTGTTGATCATACTAGGATTGAATTTGGAACCGAAGAAGAAAATTTAGATGCTAACTTTATTATGTTTTTGAAGGGGTCAATTTATATAAAGTACTTGAAGGGACCTAGAAAATGATACACTTTTCAACTGGTAAAGTTGTAGACATATTTCTTATAACAAAAGGGGTTAAAATTAGAGGGATAAAACCTTCTGAAATGAGTACAAGTTTGCCAGCATACCAGTTGCTAAGGTTTATAAATAGTATTAAGTGAAGAGCAGCTTAAAGAAATATAGTTATTTAAATTAGGATGCACCAGTAGGCTTTAAGATTTTAGTGGATTTTTTTTTCATTAAAGAATATTTAAGTGTTGAAGGTAAAAACAAATCTTACCACAAAAACTAGCTTTAACTTTACTTTTGTCCTGAGAGTATATAACAACTGGTTCAAATTGCATTAATCTGTCCTGCCAACGAAAATGTGCTAGAAGTTTTATTCCATCATGGTTTATTTTAAGTAAATCCAAAACCCTTTTAGGCTTGGCACTGGGCAAAAAGATACATATTAAAACACTGATTTGTTGAAAATGTGCTGAGTACCTTCTATGTGTTGATTATTTCTAGTTGGCTATATATATATATATGACAGTTTCCACCCCTAAGACATTTGGGGAAGACTTACGTTTCCTATATGCAAAATATAAAAGATGGCAGGATATAGCAGATGCAATATAAAAATGTTTTACTAGATCACAAGAAGGAAAGCTCAATAGAAATGAAAAATGAAATAGAGAAGTCTCACTGAGTGAGTGGCATCAGAATCAACATTAAAGAATGCACTGAAAAATTAATAATAATGTCCAAACCATATAAGAGGAGCTGACTTTGTTGACTATCATGCCCCTGCCTCTATGCTAAGAGTTTTGTATGCATTTCACCGTTCATGCTTCATAAGAATTCTTTGAAATGGGATTGTTATCCCCATTTTACTGTTGAAAAAATTGAGGGCCAGAGAGGTAAAGCACCTTGTCTGAGGTCACAGGAAGTACATTTGAATTCAGGTATGTCTTAGAATAAAGCTTGCCCATTATTTGTTTTGCATCTCAGGTGGAGGGTCCACCAAAGCACAAAGATACAAAAAGTTCAAGTCATATTCTGAAAGACCAGTATTCTTATTTGGCAATGTAGAGTACAGATAAAAAGGCAGTGTTCTTTACAGCTGGAAAAATAAACTAAAGCCAAATTTTTGAGGGCTTTGAATGCAAAGCTATGGAATTGAACTGTATTTGATAGCTCATGGGATGAATTACAAAATCTCTAATTAGAAGAGTGATATAATAAATGTAGCATGTACTAGGATTAGCC
Organism: Macaca mulatta; assembly: GCF_049350105.2. Classification (NCBI taxonomy): domain Eukaryota; kingdom Metazoa; phylum Chordata; class Mammalia; order Primates; family Cercopithecidae; genus Macaca; species Macaca mulatta. The sequence continues at coordinate 113,649,768 of NC_133410.1, read as the reverse complement.
TAGCCAGTTATGAAAAGAGAATTAGAGCACAAAGAGAACAGAGAAAGTAGAGAGATCCAGATGACTTTAATTGTCCAGGAGAAGGATACTCAAAGGGTAAGTTTAGGGTACTGGAAATGGGAATAGGAAGAGAAAAATAGACATGAGAGACAGGGAAAAAATAAAAGAGAAATGGAAGTGAGAAGCTTTGAAAGGTTTTTAATTCAGAAACTCATTATTTTTTAATGTTTTGGGGGACATAAAAAGCCTCTAAGCACACACAAAAAAAAAAAGAGAGAGAGAGAGAGAAAGAAAAAAGAAAAAAAATCATCTTCGAGAGTTTCCCTATCTAAAGATTTTCAATTTACAGGGTAGTCCACTTTTATTTGGGGGGAAATGCCGAGTGCTGTGCATGCCAGGTTTGTGCTGGGCTACCTCATTATTGCTTCAGTCTTTGTGCCTTGGATTTTCAGATAGATGGCTTTTTCCATCATATATCATCACCATGACAGCACAGGGATGATCTACTACTGCAAGTGCTGTAACCCTGATGATGTGGACGGTAGTAATAACACAGCCTCCTCAGGGGAAAAAAACGGCAGTGTGTTTTTTTTCTTAAAGGTAAACTGGAAAGGTAGAAAGGGGAAAAGTAAACTAAAAAATTAAACACTGACTTTTCAAAGATTCAAAAATAACTACTGTAGTGTTAGCAAAGGCCAGTATGATAAGGCAGAGAGCATGGTAAAATAGAAAGCTTTGGATAATGCTGAAATTCAGTCTGAGCATCACAGACATAGAAATCAATTTTAAGATTAAAAAATTGAATTGGTAATTTTGACCCACACTGTGATTGAATTATGTGGATCTTGGATGTTAATTAGAGTCGCATGCCCATCAAGTAAAACCCTCGGGAACATCTGAAGTAAAAATATCATTTAAACACATTTTTAAATGAAAGGGAAGACCCTGAATCTGACATGGGAAAATTATCTTTCTAAAATTATCTTCATCTTAGTTTTTATTTTTCAGACCTCGAGAACATTATCTCCTGATTTTTTTGTTAATAAATTAAATATTTTTGTAGCATTTGAGATGAACACTAATAAGGAAAATTAATAATTGTATGGGTCTTAATTTTTTATTTGAAATATTGACAAAAGTCAGATTAATATTTTAGAAAAAGGCTGAGCTCTCTAATTCAGTATCCCTACATATCTCCTAAGCAGATTCAGCCTCTCCTTTAGCTAAACATCCTGAATTACTTAATTTTCAGATTTACAGCTGTAGCTTGTAAAGAGTTTCTCTTCCCTCCCTTATACACAGATCAATTCCCCCTGGGTACTGGTATCTTAATCATATAATCATTGGGGTTGGAAGGACCTATGCTGGGGCACTAATCTATCCCTGTGAATCACAGCAGGATTGATTTTATTATTACTAAGTAAGTCATTCCTGATCGATGGGTATGAGGATTCAGCCTTGAATCTCTCCAATGATGACAATTCCACAGTCTCCCCTGGCAGCTGGTGCCATTCCCAACTATTCATATTGTTATAAAGTTAGTCCTTATATTTAACTTGAATTTTCCCTTCTGGAATTGAAGCCTATTACTTCTTGTTCTGTCCTCATTGACTAATGAGAATTGGTCCCTCTGCTCTTTATAACATCCCTTAACGAATTTGCAGACAGTTATGTCTCTCCCCAGTCTTGTTTTCTCCAGACAGAACATGCCCACTTGCCTTAACCTTTCCACATAGGTCTTATTTCCTAAGCCCTTTATCATCTTTGTGGCTCTCCTCTGAACTCTCTCTATTATGTCTATGTCTTTTTTGAAATGTGATGCTACAGCCTAAATGCAGGATTTCACTGGAGGCCAAAACCACAGAGGGGAGAGCAGAAAAATAGCTTTTTGCTGCTCTGCATGAAACTTACATTAACTACTTTACTGCCATTTAGTAGAACTAGCAGAAATTCAATGTATGTAAGTAGAATCTCACCAAGGTCCTGCTAAATGCATAAGCTCAGGTAATAGCAAATCTGTTAGCACTTGCTTCCATGGTTTCTTGAAGAGGTCATTAATGACAAACTCAAGCTTCTCTAAACTTGGATTCTTTTATTTTATTTTACTTTATTATGCTTTAAGTTCTAGGGTACATGTGCACAACGTGCAGGTTTGTTACATATGTATACATGTGCCATTTTGGTGTGCTGCACCCATTAACTTTAGGTATATCTCCTAATGCTATCCATGCCTCCTCCCCTCCACACTCTCCCCACCCTGCTATCCCTCCCCTCTCCCCCTTCCCCCCACCCCATGGCTGGCCATATGTAGAAAGCTGAAACTGAATTCTTTTAAATAACCAACTGCCCTTCCACTACCAATATCAGCAATAAACAGTAACAAAATAAAATGCTCAATAGATTAAAGGTCGTAATTATCACTCACTTTTAACATACTTTTTAGTTCTGCCTTTATCTACACAGGATCAAAGAACCTTAAAAATAAACCACAGGAGGAAATCGGTAAAACAAAACAAAACAAAACACTATATTATTTTTTAAAAGGCAAAAATGTTTAAGTTTATACTTTTCAGCTGGCTATGTATATCACTTAGAGGTAGACTTTTAAAAACTCACAATTTGATACAATGACAATTTTCCCCAAGTGTCAGTGTATGAAACAATAGCATAATTCACAGAATTCTGAAAGAAGTCTTAAAATTACCTTCTTAGTAAACATTTAATAAGACTTTAAACCCAGAGAGGTAAAGTGAGTTGATTAAGATTGACTTTTAAGATTTATTTATTATTTAATTGATTTAACAAAAATGTAATCATATGCCTCCTAAGTTTCAGTGGAGGATCTTAGCATAAGAAATATAAAATCAAATATAAGGTATGTCTTACCCTTCAACAGCTAGTTAGTTGAAGTTCCAGAACCAGAATCCGAATCCTTGTCACCTGACTCTCACAATTTATTTTTCTGTTATAAAAACTTGTTTCTCATCATTATCATGACATTACATTCCTGTCAGAGTATTAGAGGATTAGATTGCCAATGCTAAAATTCCAAATAAACATTTTCTCAGTTGTATCTGAAGAGAATCAGTTGAAAAAGGTAGTAGAACTTTGGAAGCTATTAGTAATTATGTACTTCCACTACAATTAAAAGACTAAATCTCATTTGGGGGCACATAGTTCAGTCTTTCTATAGATTTAGGGCCGTGCGTTTAGAGTCACATGATTTAGCATGCCTTTATAGTCTAGTGTGCGCTCTGTAATTTATGCCTGGTAGTTATATCTGTCAAAAGAAAACTGGTTTTTGAGGGAGTATGGGATAAGAAGGGAAATCCATACTATAAAATTAATGTGCATACATAAAACCCAGGGATTTTGCCAAAATACAGGTTATAATCATGCAGGTCTGGGAAGGGCCTGAAATTCTGCGTTTCTAAGAGGTTTGTAGGTGATAACAATGCGCTGATCTTCAAGTCCCATTTAAAATATCAATGTTTTAGAGAGAATTACTTTAAGATCCATTTTACTGGGCTGGATTCCAACCAGTGAAAGTATCAATGCCCTGAGACAAAGTAACTAGAATGATACAATGCCTTCAGAGGTCTTTCAAAGATATTCACATGGTGTCTTTTTTAGCTTAATATATGGCTTCAAAATTGTGGCTAAATAGGGAGTATGAATAAAATGTGGCTGTTATTACATTTGTCTTAAGAGAAAACTAAAATAGTACATATCTTTTTCTTATCCAAGTACAATAAACCAGGCATAACAGAACTTGATTTAATGATTGGCTCATTCAGGATTTAATAAGGATAATGTTTATATATCCCATATTGAGGCTAGATATTGATATATATTTAAGTGTGTTGCTAAGCCTTATAATTCTTGTCCTTATTACTTTTAATTTCATTGGTTTTGTCCTGTGAAAGTTACTTTATGATTTTATGTAATTTGTTACCTTTGTTTTTAAGATGAAAATCAAAACAGTCAATTTGGTCAATTCAGTCAACAAACCAGCTGGGTAAAAAAATGGATCAATATAATGTCCCATTTTCTCAATTTCCAAGACATTTTCCTAAATTTATAAGCTGATTTAGTTAGATTATTATCTATTTGTGTACTCTGATACAACAGAATATGCTGTTCCCTGGAGCAAGATATTCATGTAAAGATTGGATTGCATTCTCCTAAAATATTTTCCCAAAATGCCTGATTTCTTCTAATTTATCTACTTATTTGTCAAATGTAAAGGTAAGAGTACAAGATTTATTTTAGTTTTAGTAAAAAACAAATGGCCATTTAAAAATTGTTCTGTAGAGAGTTGAACTTACCGGGAAAATATATATTTATTATGAGAGAATCATTTTAATTTTAATGAGACAGTTTTTGGCTTCACAAAAGCTAAAGGCTTCAATTTTGAGAGTACATAGAATTCTGGCAATTTTCTCACATACCCAACCATTGGGATACAGAAACATCTGCAAAATAACGAATGAGTTAAATGATAGGAAGTAAATTCTAATGCCTATTGCTCATTTCGTGAATTCTGTTAGATAATTTTTTAGATTATTAATTAAATGAACAATTTTCAAACTATAATCAAATGCTATGAAGTAAGCATATACTTTAGTAATGTTACACTATCTTAGGATAGTTTCATTTTTAAGTCTGGATTAAATTCCACATTTGAGAACTAAAATCCAAAAGATCATACATTCTTAAGGAGTAGACATCATTGTGTTCTTTGCCTAATATGTCTAAGTTCTAGCACATACAGATGTGCAAGAAAAATGGTTGTTGAATGCATTAATAATTTTCTGTGTCAATTTATTGCCAATTGAAAGTTTCAGGCTTGCCATAGAAAATATTTATGGTTCTGTTTTAATATAGTACTTTCAAAATATTTAGGAGTAAAAGGCTGAAGTAAAATAGATCTAGGATGTCTAAGACATCCAAAAGTTGGAAAAATAAATGGAATTGGCAGGATGGGAAAATGGATGTCTTTTTTGTTTCTTTTTCTTCAGTACTAGGTACTATAAGAAACATTGATTCATATTCTTGGATTCATCACTGATATAAAGAAGATGTTTTAATCAGGAAAACATACATTTAAGAATGAATATTTATTAACATATATGTATATGTATATATATAAACATGTGCACAGGAAACATACATAATATGCATATATACATTATATATACATATATATAATAGGTATATATACACACAAGATATGTTTGTGTATGTGTGTATATATATATTTGCATTTTATTCATACCAGATTGTTATAAGAATTAGTGATAAAAAAGAAAGTTTCAGTTATGATATCTAGTTATTTTTCAGTTTCCACAGAATACTCCCCCTTTACCCCAACTCTGGAAAAACTTGATATCTCTATGTACCATCCTGATTTGTCACAATTTGTCATAGTTCTTAAATTTTGTAGAAATATTTTAATAGCCTAAATCAGCACTACTGTGAGCATTAAGGCATTCTTGCTTGTTGTTCCCTACAGCTGTGAAGATTAGTGCCAATCATTGGACTTTTGCCTTGCTTTGAGACATAACTAAATATTTATATTCCATGACATTTGTTTAAAATGTTCTTAAATGTATGTTTTCCTGTTTTTATCATAATGCTTGTTAATCATAAAAAATCATAAAATATATGCAAATGTATAAATAGAAAATTAAAATCACCTGTTATTCTGGAAATTATGCCCACACTTGTTTCTTGTGCTTTGATATATCTTGATAACTAGACTAATGCTTTAGTAATGCTAATAATGGAATATTGCCTTTTCTTAGCGCCTGAGAATGACTCTGTATTTAATATCTAATCTTTGATTCCTAATTACCATTAAAATAATTCTCTAAATTTGCTTACCTATATCCCTGAGTATAAACTGATTTTAGATTCTCCATCTTCAGATTAAGTTTGTGATAGCTCTCTTAATTTTTACAGCTCTTCAATATTGCCATTCTAGATTTCCACAGCATTCTACTAATGTTGTTTATTAACTTATTATTCTTTCTTCTGGGTTGTATAAACCAGAATAAACAACAAATAGAGCCTGTCCTATTTCTTTGGTAGTGCTTCCATCTATTAGGTTCCTAGCAAGGGAGAGGAATTATCCATTGATTTGAACAGCAAATTGGAGTAGTTAAAGTATACACTAAGCATATTCTAAAGAATACAGCAATAGAAGGTATACGGAGTAACCGCTACCCCTAGGGCTGCTGCAGAGCACCCAAGTAAGAACATGTCTGGAAGAGGCATGACATCCAGGGCTGAGGTCTAGACCTCTTTATAGAGGGTCTTCTTGATGGTGGAGAAGTTACTGAAGTGCTACATCTTTAGATTCACTGGAAAGCTACCCATGGGGAAGTGTCACAGTTCAGGACTCATTGCGAACTCATCCCGTGAGATGCTGGGGGAAGCCATCCACGGGAAGGTACCACTGGGAGTGGAACTCACTGGGAAACTACTCTGTGGAATGGCAGGAGAAGCTGTCCACAGGAATGTTTGGAAATTTGCTAAGAAAAATCATACAATAGAGTACCTACTCATGATGAAGTTTCCATCATGCCAGCTGGTGAGAGGTAAATGTTCTAATATCACAAGTAGACAATGAAGAGTGAATTTAGAGTAGAAAGAAAAAAGATTAATAAATGAGACACCATTCAAATGCTCGACTCTCAATCTGTTGGCTATTTCTTAAGATATGGAAAAGAAAACAGAATAATGAAAAGTACAAAGCTTAGAAAATATTAAACTATATTAGTTATTACTATATATCTAAAATTTATCAAATATTAATATTATTTATCAAATTTTAGCATGTACTGCATTATATTTGCTGTATTTCTACGTTTAGTTTATATATTTTCTTTTGTTTCCTTTCTTCTTTGCATGTTTTGATTTTCTATAAGTTTTTTAGTGTTTTTAAAATATAAAAGGAACAAATAAGTACATATTATTTACATCCTTATGGGAATACAATAAGTACATATAGTAAATTATTTCAAATGAAATCTCAATATGTAATTTTCAAATTAATCTTTAATAGAAACTTCCTAAAATCTCAAAATAATGTAAAAATTAATTTGCCACATTTAATGTTGAAATATAGCTGTTATTCATGTTTTCAATTGAGACTTTTTATGCTTGTCTAAAAATTTATAATAAATATGAACAAATAAAAAGTTAAATTTTTTGTGTATAAAAATCCCAACAATCCCACTACTGAGCATATGCCCAAAAGAATATAAATTTTTCTAACACAAAGACATATGTTCATTGCAGCATTATTCACAATAGCAAAAACATGGACTCAACCTAAATGCCTATCACCAGTAGACTTGATAAAGAAAATGTGGCACATATACACCATGGAATACTACGCAGCCATAAAAAAGAATGAGATTGTGTCCTTTGCAGGAACATTAATGAAACTGAAGGCTATTATCCTTAGCAAACTAACACAGGAACAGAAAACAAAATACTGCATATTCTTACTTATAAGTGAGAGCTAAATAATGAGGACACATGGACAGAAAGAAAAGAAAACAGACACTGGGGACTACTTGAGGGTAGAGATGGGGTAGGAGGGAGAGGTTCAGGAAAAAAAAAAACTGTCAAGTACTATGCTTAATACCTGAGTAATGAAATAATTCATAGACCAAACCCCTGAGTCACAAGTTTACCTATATCCCAAACCTATACATGTACCCCTGAACCTAAAATAAAAGTTAAAATATTAAAAAAGAAAAAATAAATTGGTTCATCAAAATACCACAAATCACCGTGAAAGAACTTACTCATGTAACTAAATACCACCTATTCCCCAAAGCCTATGGAAATAATTTTTAATGTAAAATTTAAAAAAAAATTTAAAGAATAGAAAATTAGTAGAAATGTTGGGAATATTGTGAAATATTAAATTTTAATTTCTTTATATATTTTCATAAAAAACAAAACAACTATTTAGGAAAACTGAATACCTGTAAACCCAGTTCTGCTTCCAGTTAGTGTGTAAAAATAATAATAATAACAACAACATACTACTGTTGTTTCTATCCTAAGAATGATAGCAAGATACAGAAGATAAAATTATTTGGCTTTTTATCTTTCTGTTTGATTTTTGTTTTGCTTTAGCATAACTGAGCACAATAAGCAAAGACATTAAAAAAGCTACATCCTAGAAGATGCAGAAAGTTCTGAATCTTTCCTATAAGAGGAGAAGCCCATGACTGCTTTCAGGCAGGAAGAAAAGGAATTCTCTACAGATGGGTGAAGAAAAAACTAGCCACACTTTTAGCAATGCACGAAGCCTAGCATGAAGGATTAGCATTTGGAAGATCCTGGTAATATAAGTCTGCATTCACCCACCAACAATTTCCCACAGATGTTTATTGGATGAACAAAGGATAGTGCATTTAAGCCAGGGCGGGGAGGAAGGAGAGTCTAAATAAAGCCCTTTGTCCTGGTGTTTTTCAAGTACATGCATGGGACAGGTCAAGAGATAAGGAAAATCTCTCTGGGGTACATGGCACTGAATAAAATGTAACATACCTTTACAGGCTGGGGACTCATCAGGAGCACTGAGAAAAATTCCTCTGAAGCCACTGAGCCTTCACCGAGAACACAGAAATGGTTCTCCAAGGCCTAGGGGAAGGGTGACAGAGTGAAGAGAGTCCTTCCGTGACAATAAATAAATAAAGCCCAGGAGAGGTCACGGGAGCAAAGATAATTCCCCAGTAGAACAAACAAACAAACAAACAAACAAAAACACAAAAACTGATGGGTAGCCTGCAGAGAAATGTGTCCTACCAGTATGAAAGTTGGTAGCTGATCTGTAAGTACAAAGAGATATGCAAAGTCGTACAAGTGCTGAGAATCAAAGCTCTACTGAAAATAACGTTCTCATTGTGCCCTCAAAGTATTTGAAGCATGTGGTGAATTGGTTCTAACTAAATCTCTGTCAAAGCTCAGACCCAGCTCAAAAGCAGCTTATATTGACTCAGCCCCCTGGTACTAGCAATGTGTCAGGATAAGGGCCATGTCCTTTTCTGCCATATCCTTTTCTGGGATAGCCGATATTTTCTTCACTCTTGTTTTCTACACATTGTCTAGCATAATATCAAATTATGGTGCATGCAAAGAGGCAAGAATATATGGCCTCAATTTAAGATAAAAGAAACAGTTAATAGAAAGACAACCAGAGAGCCCTAGATATTGGAATAAATAGACAAAGACTTTAATATAACTAAGACATATATGTTAAAGGAACTAGTAAAACATTGAATGAAATGTTTAAATAGATTAGAAATTCCAGCAGAGATACTTTAGAAGTGATGAAAGAGGGATGGAGTTTTGTTTCTTTTGTAGGGCAATTATTTCCTGAAAACCTGACCTTTCTTTAACTTCTGGCAAAACACAAATCCATTACTGGAGGGCTCTGGAAAAGTTATCGAAGGCTGTAGACTTTGAAAAAAAAATTAGAAGACAGATTAGATGAAATGAATAATAGAGAGTGAGTTATTTATTTCTGTGGGTTTCCCATGCAGTAGTTATAATTGTGGTGATGGTAGAGTCAAGCTAAACTCCAATAGAATTCGTATTTCTGGGTGGAAGATCTAGTGAAATTATCATACGATGAAGATACTACTGGAAAGGCAAAGCCATAAAGAGGGATACCACATTCTGTGTATGAAGATTGCTTATTTCTCTCACTGACTCCTGGGCCATGCATGGGTAGAGCAGACTGAAAGCATTCTTAAATGAAATATGTGCAACCACCAAAGCAAGCATGAAATTATCAGCACTCACTGGAAGAATAGTACAAAAATCCAGAGTCTGTGAAACATAACATTCACATTATCAATTCAAAATTATCCAACATGAAAAAAGGAAGACGTAAACCATTCTTCACTGAAAAAATAACAGGTAACAATCCCAAGGTAATCTAAATATTAGAATGATAATAAAATGATTTTAAAACAGTTAATATATCTGTGCTCAGTAAAGTTAAAGAACATATGTGTAATAAACCAAAAGATAAGCCATACCAGTAATGAAGTGGAATATTTTAAAATGTAAATTTTAAAAAAACATAATATCTGAAATAAAAAATCCACTAGATAAAACTAATAGAATGATGCAGATTATGCAATAGTCAGAGAAATCTATGATAGATTCAAATACATTATTTAACATAAAAAGAGGGAAGAAACATCTTAAAATATGAATAGAACCTCAGGGATTGAGAAATAATTTTATCAAAAGGTACTTAAGTGGAACCACAGAACAAGAAGAAATGATATAAAAACTCAGAATTAATATTTGAAGAACTAATTACAAAACCAGAAATCTTCCCAAATGTGATGACAGACTGAAATGAACACGTTCAAGAAACTTAGTGAATCCAAGACAGCATAAACTCAAATATCACTTTAGCTCATCATATCAAACTATTGAAAGCCAAAAATAAAGAATGAATTTGATAGTACCCAGACAAAAAATGACCCATTACATACAAGGAAGCAGTGATTAAACTGAATGAAAACTTCTTATTAGATATGTCAAGGCCAAAAATTAATAGAGCGTATAAGGTGCCAAAGAAGTATAAAACTTATCACCTGCACAACAATGCAAATAATCCACTATGATTTTCTGAGGTGTTTGGACTGGCATCTTGTCTACCTTACATACTAAGCTTCTGACTATAGTACATGTTATGAAGATAAACCTGCACATTAATTGGAGTCAGCTTTCCAACTTGTAATCTCTTATGTCCATATTCCTCACTTCTGGTTCCATAAGACTTACTACCTACTATTCATTCCTTTGTCATTTTAAATTAGCTGTTTATATGGATTTCTCATAAAAGAGTGACTTGTGTCAACGTACAGTTCTTCCTTCCTCAAACTTTTTTCTCCTTAATTCTTGGTTTCCTTAGTAGCTCTCTGATGTCTTCAATTATCAGTGAAACCACTTTTTTAAAAAGTGTTTTAACCATTCTTCTTGTTCTCAATGGCAGTATTTGAATGTTCAAAGTATTCCATTCTTCACAGAATTATTGTTATAAAATCATAAAGTTTTATTGAGTAAAATTTAAGAAGAACTAAATAAATGGAGATATACACCATAATCATAAATTGAAGAATTCAATATTACAAAGATTTCAGCTCTTCCTAAATTCATATTTAGATTTCTAAAATATGTGCAGAGGTCAAATAAGGTCAAAGGCCAAAACACTATTAAAGAAATAGGACAAGATGAAATATATCAACATATGACATAATATAAGCTATAGTTACTAAGGTAGTGTTATATTTGGAAGTAGATTGATGAAATGAAATATTAACTATAAACATCCTCTCACACAGTTATGGAAAACCCATATACAACAGAAGGCTTATTGCAAGATCAGTGAGAAAGAGTAGGCTGTTCAGTAAATACTATTGACAAAATTGAAAACTGATATGCAAATTATTGGTATTGAAATTAGACCATTAATTTGGTATTATGCAATTTGGTACTGCATTAGACCATACCTTAAAGGCAAGTCAAGGTAAATTAGTCTTAATATGAAAGTCAAAATTACTCACCTTTCAGAAGATGACATGGGATAATATATTAATAACCTCTGCCTAGGTATGTTTTCTTAAAAATAAGCACAAAAAGTTCCAGATGAAGATTTTTTTAAATAAATACGTACTGTACAGAGTGATGAAAGACAAGCTAAATGTAGAAGAAGATATATAAGACACGTATAATTGACACAGGACTAGTATCCACAATTCTAGGAAGAAAGACAATAATGGAAAATTGGGCCAAATATATTAGTAAATATTTACAGAAAATGTTTGAATACTTAGTGAATATAGAAAAAGGTGATCATTCAATCTCATTAGGAATTCAGAAAATGCTAGTTAAGACTACATGTAGAATTTATTTTAGAATTATAAAAATTACATACAAACAGTGTCTAACATTACCAAGTATTAAGGAGCATAGAGTAATAGGAATATTTCAAAATTGATTCCAATTCCAGAAGAATTGCTTATTATTGTATAAAAATATGAAAATCTGCATTCTCTATGTCTAGGCAATTTTCTCATAGATATGACTCAGAAAAATATTTGCCCCTGTTCACCTGGATACATACACAATATTATTCAATTTAACATATTTTATAATAGAAGAAAAGAAAGTGCAAAATCCCTCAGCCATCAACATAGAATAGCTAAAATCAGTCACAGTATGGAGAATGCTATGCAACAAAAATGGCTAAGTTGTGATTAAATACCATGACATGGAGGAATCTTACCAACCAATCTGAGTGAAAACAGAAGGTTACAAAAGAAAACAAATGAATGATTATATTTATATTAAGATAAAATATAAATACAATTATAAGTATAAAATAATTATTACAAATACCAAGATGGCAGTTACCTTTAGGGGCATGGGAGGAAGGCAAAGGGATACTAGCTATTTTATTTCTTGATATAGGTGTTTATCAAATGAGTTTACCTTTAAATAAGCCAAAATACATCAAGTTTTCAACATGTTCCTTCTATGAAAGTATTCCAAGAACTAGGAAAGGATTAAAGCTAAGGAGAACTTGATTGGTGATAGGTTCCTGAAATAGGGTTCTGTGGCTGCAACGTTTTCTATCTGATGAAATTTCTAGGCATGTTTTGCAAATCTTAGGATGGAAATGATCTATTAGCCATTTCCAGGCAGGATCCCAAAAAAGCAAAATCTCTATCAGCTTCTCATGTATAACATGGTAGAAAAACAAATAAACTATTGAGTAAAAATAGGCCTAGGATAGTCTTGAAGCATTTCTTCTGACCTTAACATGAGATAGGATCAGTAGTAAGTTTCTCATTACTCATTCATTTATTCACTCACTCATTAATTCATTCAAAGTATATTTCTTGAAGGCCTACTACCTATATTCTAGATGTATTACAGGAACTTGAGAAAATAGTAATGAATAAAATTACCTTCATGGAACTTAAATTTCAGTCTTTGAAATGGACAGCAAAAACAATAAGAATAAAATACACATGATATTAGTGAAAATTTCTAAGGAATATATAAAATATTGGGAGAAGAAGAACAAAAGCTTCAGATAGACCAACTATGGAAAGCCTTATTGAGAAAATGACTTTTAAATAAACACCTGAAAGACATTTGTGTGAGGATCACGGTAGGCAGAAGGAACAAAAGGACAGTAGAATGGCTGCCCTTATGGTGGAAGCATGAACTGGCAGGAGACTAGTGGGGTAAAGCAGAGTAAGAAGCAGAAAGTGGCAGAAGATTAGTCATATAGGTAAAGAGACCAGATTACAGGGCCTTGCAGGTCATTAAAAGCACTTGGGCTGTACTTAGGTGAGACAGGAATCTACTAGAGGGCTTTAAGGGGAAGATTGACATAATTTGGCTCATGTTTTAGATCACTGTGACTGACATGTGAAACAGACTGTATGAGAAATAGAAGTAACGGGAGAATGGCTAAGAGATTATCGCAATTATTTACGTGAGATGCTTCCTCCAAAAGAGCAGGGATATGACATAGAGAACAAGTGGAAATAAAGAGATCTTGGAATTGAAAATGAGGAAAGACATGGTAATAACCTCAATGAAATGAAGGTCAAAGACTGGATGGAAATCTGGGTCCACTTCTGGGTTAGCTTAGATGACAGCACTCAGGTCCCACTCCTGATACATTGACAAGTTTCCTAGACCTAAAACATGACCCTAGAGAAAGGGATATGAAACCCACAACAAATGGAGATTAGGTTTCTAATTGGGACATTATGTAAGTTTGACATTTGTGATAGAAAAATTAAAGTTAATTTTCTTATAGACCTGAATTTGCAAATGGAGATTTATATGTAATATATGTATATTTTTGTGGTATGTGCCTAAAGACTCTAAAAAAGGTCAGAAGTATACCAACCAGGCTGGGCACAGTGGCTCATGCCTGTAATCCCAGCACTTTGGGAGGCCGAGGCAGACAGATCACCAGAGGTCGGGAGTTTGAGACCAGTCTGTCCAACATGGTGAAACCCTGTCTCTACTAAAAATACAAAATTAGCTGAGCTTGGTGGTGTGCACCTATAATCCCAGCTACTCGGGAGGCTGAGGCAGGAGAATCACTTGAACCCAGGAGGTGGAGGCTGCAGTGAGCCAAGATTGCACCACTGTACTCCAGTCTGGGGAACAAGAGAAAAACTTCGTCCAAAAAAAAGATGAAGAAGTATACCCACCAAACTGTCAATAACGGCTACCTGAGGAGTAGACAGTGATAAAAGAGAGTTTTTATTTTTTACTATATTCTTATAAGGCTTATGTAAGAGTTTTCTGATTTAAAAATAAAAAAAAGAACAGTTTAAAAATTAACTGTAGTTTTCCAGGATGTGTTGTAATGATTCTATTGCTAGATTTGCCTTTCTAAAAATTAATATTCTACAACGAATATTATATACTCTGCTGATTTGAATACATTCCAAGTTACTGAGATATTTTTTCAACTAAATATGGTTCAAATTCTGCCCAGTTACATGTTTTTCTCATTAACTCTTATTGCCCTGATCATTCTTTTTCTATTATAATTGTCGATGACTGAAGTAAAGTAGCTATTAGGAGTTTCAACCCTCACCTTGTCAAATATTACTTTTTCTCCTGTCCCTGAAAAGTAGTGAGCCCACCTTGCCACTGAGTGCTTCGATTTCCTAATCGCTTGTAATCTGTGACATGCTTCCTTTTATATCATTTGCTGATGGTAACCCATTATAGCTTGGCTGTTTTATATGTCCCCTGAATGTCTTTACTAAATTTTTTTTTTCTCTGAGAATCATTTTTCTTAAAAAATCTCATTTGTCCTTTTAGACAATTGTCTTTTTTTCTATTGCCTTTTCAAATTCACTCCTTAAGTAGAGAGAAAATTATTAAATAATAAAGATCAGATATTTTCAAAGAATAATTGTTTTTCTGCTTTGTTTCCTCAAGTATAAAATGTAGATATATGGTTTTCTTGAAGGGAGGGTTACTTTTATTTTGCATTGTCTTTCAAGTCACTATGATATGATTATCTCCTTTTGAATCCCTCACGTTCTTGAGACTTAAAAATGAAGAGGAAATGCTCATAGGATGCTCAAAGGAACCATAGTTTTGTTGTAAATGAAAACAAAGATAAAACTATGAAAAATTCAAATTTTTGAGTTGCCTGTTAATCTGGTGTAAAATGTGTATTCCCATTCAAAATGTCCTCCCGGATTCTATCCTATTCTTTTGGAGGAAGATAAAGAAGGGAAAAGAAAAGTGATACTGGGAGAAGCTGGTAGATAAAGGGAATTCTATCATATAGCCACAATGAACAAAACTGAGTAGTGTCTGAGGAATTGGAAGAATTCAAACAATTTAAATAGATTAAAATATTAAGGGGATTGAAAACTTTCCTATGTAACTGGCAAATATACACTCTTATCCAGATAACATTTTCCGATTTTCTGTGTGTGTGTGTGTGTGTGTGTGTGTGTGTGTGTGTGTGTGTGTTTAATCTCTCTGCAGTTACTTTTTTTTATTTGGAGGCTTCTGAAAAAGCTGTGGTTTAACTTTAATGAATAATAATATTCAATAGTGAAAATACAAATATCATAGGGGGTCAAGTAAGGAGACGTTTTGTAGAATGAATATTTTTATTAGAGCTTCTAAAACTACATTTTATTTATTTAGTTTTCTCAGTGTTTAGAGTGTGACCTTCTAGTAAATAGACACATCTTTGTCAGTGTGGATGAGCAGGGAGAACAAGTGGTATGCTAGTCATGGCTCTTCAGATAAACAGAACCAATAGGGTGTGTGTGTGTGTGTGTGTATGTGTAATGATATTTATTATAAGAATTGGTTCATACAATTATGGAGGCTGAAAAGTCCCACGATTTGCCATCTACAAACTGGAGAACCAGGAAAGTCAGTGGTCTATTTCAGTCTGAGTCTTAAGACCTGAAACTCAGAAGAACTAATGGTGTAACTCTTGTGGTTCAAAGCTCTAAGAACCAAGATGTCCAGGGCAAAAGAAGGTGGTTGTCCCAGTTCAAGGAGACAGATAGATATATATAGAGAGACTTCTTCATTCCTCTGCCTGTTTGTCTGATCTGGCCCCGCAACGGCTTGGTTGATGCCCATCCACATTGGTGAGGGGGACTCTTGACTCAATCTACTGGTACAAATGCTAAGCTCTTCACAAAGTACCCTCACAGACATACTCTGAAATAATGTTTTGCCAGCACTCTGGGCATCCCTTACCAAATACAGTTAAATATCACAAGTGACACAGTTACACATGTGAGAACAGCAACAGCGTCCATGCTGGTGAAGAAGCTGTTGGCATAGATTAGTAACATTGAATAGAAAACATGAACACCTACATGTGACCAAATGAAAACACTCATCCATGCTGACTTGTCTCGTGTTAAATTCATCACCACAAACTTCAGGTGGGCCCATGATGCTCCTGGACCATTCCATTACAATTCTCTGAAAAAAAAAAGGGAAAGTCTCTGTCACTCTCCTAGGTGAATATTATTTACATCTTCTCCTCTCTCCTCAAACTCCCAGCAAAATTTCCTGTTCCTCATTCTCAGCTAAGGACTTCTTAGTTCCCTGACTGCTTAGAAACAACCAAGAAAGAAATTTCACATGCTCCCATTACCAAATATAACACCAACCTTCATCTGAATGCATATGATCTAAATTTCTGTCAGTTTCCCTGGTGATTTGTCTATGCTTGCATATAAGGCCACATTCTCCTTTGGGCACTAGAGCTTCTTTCCAATATTTAAGGACTTTACTTCTATATGTGTCCTCTCTCTCTTCTGAATCATCAGATATTCCCATTCTGATGAATCTTTCCAATTAGCACACATACACATATTATTTCCCATATTAAAATAACAAAAGAAAACAAAGCTCCTTAACCAAATATTCTGTTTCAGCTACTGCTCCACTCTACAGAAAATTCTTAAGAGAATTGTTAACAGTAATGGTCAGTCCCCAATTTCTCTTCTTTCATTCTCTTTTGAACTTACTCCAAATCTGAGCTTTTAGCCCTGCAATTTCACTAAAAATATTCTTGTCAGGGTCAATGACTTCTACAATGGCAAACCTAATGGTCAAAACTCAGTCCTTTTATTGCATAAACTGTACTCATTTGACACAGCTACTTAATACTTTCTGGACTTGGCTTCCAGATTACAACTTTCTCTTGGGTTTCCTCTTACCTTATGTTACTCTTCAGTCTCTTTTTGCTGGTTCTCTTATACCTATCAAACCTTTAAACATTTTAGTTCCTTGCATCAAGAATCTATTCCTTTTAATAAATACTTACTTTTTTGGCAGTCTTGTGCATCCCCATGATGTGAAATATAATTATATTTTGAGAACTCCTGAATTTATATTTTAGCTAGGGTCTGTGATCAAAATTCTAGACTTTTATATTCAACTCCTTGTTGACATCGCCACATGGATATCTAATAGTCATTCTCAACTTAATTGTCTATTGATTAGTGTTTATTCTCTCCTCACTTATTTCAAACTGTTTCTCCACTAGTTTCTAGCACCTCATTAAATAGTAACTCCATTTCCCAGATGATTAAGACAAAATTCTTGGAGTTGTCTTTGCACCCTCCCTTTTCCTCAATTCTTTATCCAATCTGCTAGGCAATCTTGTCAACTACTTTAAAAATATAGTCTCAATATTACAATTTCTCACCATCTACTCTTACTAGTCTAGTAATAATAGTATTTATTAGGCACTTGTAGGTACTTGTCTCACTGTTTTATTACATGAGTTGTACTTAATTCTCATAACAAACCTATGAAGTATTTGCCCTTATTTTCATCACCATTTTATGGATGAGAAAATGGAGCCACAAAAAATTAAAGTATTTTACCAAAGTCACACAGATTGAGTGTGGAAGAGGCTTTATTTAAACCTTGAAAATTATGCCTCATAGATCTTGCTCATATATCTCCATTTGGGAAGGCATATCAAACTGGAAGTGTTCAAAACTGAACTCTTTATTCCTACCCCAAAACAAAGTAGCTTCTTCTACAGTAACTAGATTACTACAGGTAGCTCTACGGCAGCTTAGGCTAATGAATTTATCATTGACTTGTAATTTTTCTATTTATAATCACATAGCATTTTCTATATTGGGATAGCTTTTTAATAATAACAATGTGTTGAGAAGAAAATTGTATTAGTAGTTTTACCTCTATTCTTGAAAGCAAAAACCTTTTGATTGCTACATGGGGAAAATATTGGTTTCTGGAGACCTTTTAGATGTGTAAATCCGTGGTGCAAAGTCATATATCTATAGATCATTTTCTTTATTAAATTTCCATAAAATGAGCTTTCCAATTATTGTCAGGCTAAAATAAAGCTTTGTCTCACCACTTACTCATGTCTGTGTTGTGTAATTCAGGTTTATATTTTTTCAGTAATGTATATTTTTTCTTACAAAATATAAGTGACTTAGGGAATATAGCTACATCTCTATCTATCTATCTATGTATCTATCTATCTATGGATCTCCAAAATTTAAATAATGTTATCCAGTCTTCATTATCACTTTGCTATTGGCTCTTTTCTCAAGTAGCACCTGTCACTTTCATGATCACAAAATTATTACAATCATCTCTAGCCTTATGTACTATTTTTCAGGATGAGGAAAAAGAAAAAATAAAATAAAAAGAAATATTACTTACTGTTTCTCCAAGGAAAGTCTAGAAATTAAGTCTCAGACTCTGATTGCTCTGTCTTGAATTTTGTGCCCATCTCTGAAACACTCACTGTGTCAAAGATATGCAACACTGCCTTCAATTGCTTGGATATATATACACTTAAAGTAAACTACATTGAAATTCATGGACTAAGAATGCATGGCTGTGGTCCCAAGGGAAACCATGTGTTTTTACCCGAAAGAGTAATGTAAGTAACAGACGCTCATACACTTACCTTTAGTACACTGCATATTGAACATTTATTTCTCAACTTGTAAGGAGCTCGCTAGAATTCTCATTCTACCCACATGCCTTAACTATCTCTTCATTTATTTATGGGAGTGACAATCTGATAATAGGTCAAAGATATGTAATATAAAGTTGAGGATGGAGAAGTGAGAGAATTCGCGACATGAGTTCCTCAATATCACAGCCCTTGGTTAGTAAGGGAACTATGGCCATCCTTTTTGCTAGTTACAGTTCTGTGTGAATTAAGAACATATATTGAGGAACTAAATGTTTTTATAATGACATTTATACCACAAATTTAAGTAATGGAAGTTTAATCCTGAACCATATCCACCAATTGATTTTAATCATTGCTGGGTACGCTTAGCAGACAAACTGATGGTAAAAGCCTTACAGAGGTATGTTTTCTCTCTCCCTTTGGTTTTTTCTTTTTCTATTTCCTTCACTTTCTTTCTTTGCATTTCTTTAAATTATACTTTTAAATTATGGGGTACATGTTCAAAATGTGCAGGTTTGTTACATAGGTATACATGTGCCGGGGTGGTTTGCTGCACTCGTCAACCCGTCACCTACATTAGGTATTTCTCCTAATGCTATCCCTCCCTTAGCCTCCCACCCCCTGACAGGCCCTAGTGTGTGATGTTACCCTCTCTGTGTCCATGTGTTCTCATTGATCAACTCCCATTTTCACTCATAGAACATGTGGTGTTAGGTTTTCTGTTCTTGTGTTAGTTTGCTGAGAATGATGGTTTCCAGTGTCATCCATGTCCCTGCAAAGGACATGAACTCATCCTTGGCTGCATAGTATTCCATGGTGCATATGTGCCACATTTTCTTTATCCATTCTATCATCGATGGACATTTGGGTTGGTTCCAAGTGTTTACTGTTGTGAACGGTGCCGCAATAAACATACGTGTGCCTGTGTCTTTATAGTAGAATGATTTATAATCCTTTGGGTATATACCCAGTAATAGGATCGCTGGGTCAAATGGTATTTCTAGTTTTCTAGTTCTAGATCCTTGAGGAATCGCCACACTGACTTCCACAACAGTTAGACTAATTTCGCTGTTAATGGGAGTATAAATTGGTATTTCCTTCACTTTCTAAACAATTCAGGTCTAAAGCCATTAAGTGAGCAAGTGGGTGGTGGGGGCTGAAGGGGGCAGACACAATAGCCTAAAGAAGAGTATCAAACCCCAAATTGTATGAGGAGGGTATCCACACAGGGAAGGAGGCAGTGGCTAACATGAGAGATTGATTACATGCTGGAGAACTGACCAAGTAAATAACTAGAAATGGAATAAATTCTCTCAGTATCAAAAAAATGTGAACAAATATCTAAAGGGAGAAAATCAAAATGAAGCTTTTGCTAGTATATAGGAAATGAAAATATGATGGTATTAGTTCCCATGGTGTCTATGGATGGGTAGATAGGAGCTAGATGAACATATAGATAGAAAGATAAAAATAAAAGATGTAAATGTGTGTGTGTGTATACACACTCACACTTATTTCCCAACTTCTGTCTACTGAGAGATATGCTTAGGGGCATATATACTGCCTAGATGCTGGCTTCAACATATCATTTCTCTTTCTCTTTAAAAGGAATCAAGAACACTTAGATGTAGCTGATTTCAGTGCTTGAACAGATAAGTAGAAAATAAATATAGAATATTTTGTTGTGACAAAGTGAGAGAAATTTTCTAATTTGGAAGAATTTGTTTTGATTATGTAGTAGAATGTTTTTATAAAACATAAGTGGTTAAGAAATTTTGGGACACAGGGCATCAAGTCAACAACTTATTCTCAAATAGTTTGTGCTGGGTGGTTCCTTGCATTGTGTTTAAAATTTTTGTTTGTATCTTTGTAAAGTCAGTAATTATTTTTAAAGTATTGAAAATAAAGAAATGTAGTTTTATGGGAGCTAAAAAGAATATTAAAAATAATCGAAGCTTTTTCCACTCTTGGGAATAACTGAGACACTGGTAGCATAATCAAACAGAACGATTCTAGCAAATTTCCCTTAGTCATGAAAGGATTTTTTCCTAAGAGAAGAAAGAGCAGGGGAGAACTGGAGGAGGTATCCAAAGAGTAGAATGATGCCTGTTACTTGAATCAATTCCCCTAGCCTCTTGGTTCAATTGTCTTAAAACCTAAGAAAGTAAGGACTGCAACGAAACAATTTAAAAAGTGGTTTCTATGAAACTGACAAAACTGTTGATGCCACTAGCTCTACTTATTTTATTCCTTTACTAGAACTCAGCTAAAATATGGGAGTCACACTTGATTCTCCTCTCTTTAGCCATATATTCAGCCACCATGTCCTGTTGAATATTCCTATTTTCAAAAAGTCTTTCAATTTTTTTTCTAACCCTACTTTTTTTTTCTCACTCGTGAAAAGCTTCAGTCATCTCTCACCTGAATCATCTTCTCCTTCTTCTTCTTCCTTTTCCTCCCCCTCTTCTTCCTCCTGCTCTTCTTTTTCTTCTGCTTCTGCTTCTATTTTTGCCATAGCCGCTGACCTATGCTTTCTCTGTTCAATCTTGAACCCCCTGTCAAATTATTCTGCACACTATATCCAAAAAGTTCTCTCAAACATCCTATCACTTCAACCTCTCAGTGGCATTCAACTTCCTTGGAATGAAGATGTAAATATTTACCATGATTTATAATACCATTTATAATCTGGAGCTTATTTACCTTTTATATTCATCAGTCTCCAGTTACACTGGACCTCATTTGGTTACTAGAATTCAGAAAAACTGTTCTCTGGTGTCAGGGCCTTTATAGACTGTTCCATATGTTAAAAGTAAGACTGTCCTAGAGGTTTTTCTATGACTCTGTATTCTGTTGACCTCTGTTTAAATGCCATTCTTTTCTCCAATTCCTCAGCTTAGATTATTTGCCCTGCCATAAAATTCTCTAATTTCTTTATTTCTCTCCTAAAATATGTAAGTTCTGTGGAGGCATGAATTAGGACTAAGATGTTTACTTATATATTGTTTTATTATTTACTTTATGGGTTTAATTAAAATTAGTGGAATACATTTTAAAATTAATAAACTCAAGAGGAAAACATAGTAATCATTTTTCTTTGCTATAGACTACCACACAGCTTCAACACAATAAGGGTCATTTATCCTGCATCATTGATGCTAAGTAGCAACATCCTCTGCTGCAATTCTAAGAAGCTGTGGCAACTGGATGCTGAAGCACAAGAAAGAGTTAGTATTTGGTGGGGACATTAATTCATGGTGAACCAGCAATCCCAACTGCAGAGCCAGATGAAGTAACTGTGGAAGTCACAGGAAGTAGGAGTAGTATCTGGCACAAACCACCACATTCAATATGATTAGTGGTCATGCCAAGGTATGTGAGCTTAATCCTGAACAGATATCTGAGTCCTCAGTTCATAACTTGGAACCACTTTGAAAAGATTGGAACAACGCAGTATGTAGACACAGGAACCAACACTGTTTGAATTATTACTCATAATATGACTTCGTGTGAAAGCAGGGAAAAAATTATTTTAGTATTATCTTTGTAAATGGGAGAGCTAATTTATATCAGCCTATTTACCTTACAGTTACTAAAAAGGAACTTTCTCCCAGATTCTGACAATGTGTTGACAGTCATTTATAGATCCTAGTTTGCTGGGTTATAAGTTATTTTCAACTTTGTTTAAATATCATTGCCATTTTAGGTGAAAGTTGGAGAAATTGAATTTGACATGACTAAAGGATTTTTATTTTTATTCAGTAGACAAGCAGTACAGGCTCAACGTAGAAATTTATAGAATGAACAAAATGAAAAGGAGATGAGAATAATCTCTAATGCAATCATCAATGACTGCCATTCTCAATATTTTATTACACCTCTTTTTCCACATATTTGCAGTAGAGACTTGGAGAATATGTTTGTAAAAGTTATATATTACAAAAGATTGTTATCCAAAATATACAAAGTACTCTGAAAACTCAACAATATGAAAACAACCTGATTTTAACAGGGTGAAGGGTTGGAATAAAAGCTTCAACAAACAAAGGTTTACAGATGTCAAACAACCATATGAAAAGATGCTCGGTATCACATATCATTAAAGAACTGCAAACTGAAACAATAAGATGCCACAACACACCTGTTAAAATGATCAAAATCCAAAGCACTAATAACACCATATGCTAGTGAGGATAAGGAGCAACAGAAATAATCATTTATTGCTGGTAGTAATACAGAAAGGCACAGCCATTTTAGAGAATGGTTTAGCAGTTTCCTAACAAAACTAAACATATTCTTACCATATAATCCGCCAATTATATTATTTGCTATTCAAATGAATTGAAAACGTATGCTCACACAAAAGCCTGCATACAGATGTTTATAGCAGCCTCATTTGTAATTGTCAAAATTGGAGTAACCAAGATATTTGTCAGTAAGTAGATGTAGAAGTGAACTGTGGTACATCCATGACATAAAATGTTATTCAGTGATAAAAAGAAATGTACTATCCTTTTTACAATAGCAAAGACATGGCATCAACTTAAATGCCCATCAATGATAGATCAGATAAAGAAAATGTGACACATATACATCATGGAATACTATGCAGCCATAAAAAAGAATGAGATCATGTCCTTTGCAGGATGCCATTATCCTTAACAGGCTCATTCAGGAACAGAGAAACAAATACTACATGTTCTCACTTATGAGTGGAAGCTAAATGATGACAACACCTGGGCACATGCAGGGGAACAACACACACTGGGGCCTATCAGAGGGTGGAGGGTGGAAGGAAGGAAAAGATCAGGAAAAATAACTAATTGGTACTAGGCTTAACACCTGGGTGATGAAACAATTTGTACAAAAACCCCCTATGACACAAGTTTTCCTATGTAACAAATCTGCACTTGTACTTCCAAACTTAAAATAAAAGCTTTTAAAAAAAAATAAAGACAGAAATTGAAATCAGAAAAAAAATGTGGTGTCAAGCCATGAAAATACATGCAGGAGCCTTTAATGTTTATGACTATGTTAAAAGAGCCAGTCTCCAAAGGTTACATAGTGTATGATTCCATCTATATAATTTCTGGAAAGGCAAAACTATTGAGACAGTTATTTCCCACAAACATGTAGTTATTACATGTAAATTAAAAAATGTATTCCCAAATAAGATCAGCTGTTTCCAGAGGTTGAGGGGGAGAAGGATAAATAAGTAGACTTCAGATAATTTTTAGGGTAGTGAAACTATTATTTATGAGTGGTAGGTACATGCCATTATACAATTGTGCAAACCCATATAATGTACAACAACAAGAGTGGCCCCTAATACAGTATATGGTATGAACTTAGAGTGATGGTGATATGTTAATAAAAGTTTATCAGTTGTAACAAATGTACCCCTGTGATACAGGATGTTGATAGTGAGGGAGGCTGTGGGTATATAGTGGGGAGTTGTATATTGAAAATCTCCATATTTTCATTCAATTTTGCTCTGAATATAGAACTGCCCTAAAATAATAATAATAATAAAGAATTGAAGTTCTGATAAAGGCTACAGCATGGATAAGCCTTGAAAACCTTACACTAATTGAAAAAAAAGATGACTATTATATAATTCCACTTAAATACAATATCTAAATAGGAAAATTGATAGGGATAGAGAGTAGATTAGAGGTTACCAGAGATTGAGGGGAGGTGTGAAAGAGAAGTTACTGATTAATGAATACAGATTTTCTGTCTGGAGTGGAAAAAACGAAATAGTGGTGATGATTACACAACACTGTGAATGTAATTAATGCCATTAAATGGTTTGGCCTTTCACATGCAACATAAAATTATTCAGTAAGACAATGCCATAAGGAAAGGCAACGCTTGCCTTAGAGGATTTTGAATTATCTTTCTCATGTGTACTCTTATTTTGGTATAACATTTTAAGTGAACAGTTTGACAAATGTTGACAAACATATATCTGCTCTCCATCTCTCCGATCAAAATATGTATTTATGTTAAATATTTATATTAAAAAATCCTTTTTGCAACTTTCCAGTCAATATTTTTCCTCTACCAGAAGCAACCATGATTGTTTTTATCAACAATACTGTAAATTCATTTTAACATTATTCATTAGCATACCAGCTACAAGCTTTGTGGGTTTATTGATTAGAATTCTCCTGTATGGATTTGAAGTTACACTTATAGGCCATAAAAGCAAGATCAAGTCAGGAATTAAAAAATAATAAGGTGGCCAGGCACTGTGGCTCACGCCTGTAATCTCAGCACTTTCGGAGGCCCAGGCGGGTGGATCACCTACGGTCAGGAATTTGAGACCAGCCTGGCCAACATGGCGAAACCCCATTATCTACTAAAAATACAAAAATTAGCTGGGTGTGGTGGTGTGTGTCTGTAATCCCAGCTACTCGGGAGACTGAGGCAGTAGAATCGTTTGAACTTGGGAGGCAGAGGTTGCAGTGAGCCGAGACCATACCACTGCACTCCAGCCTGGGAGAAAAAGTGAGACTCCATCTCAAAATAATAATAATAATAATAATAATAATGTGTAAAAGAAGCACAAGAATTTTCTACCTACCTCTTGATAGTTCAGAGGCAATATGGGCTTGGGTGGTTGCACATGAAAATAAACTTGGTGTAAGAGTGAGGTCAAGGAGAAAAAAAGCACTGAAATTAGCTCTCCTAATTTACTATGATATATGACTATGTGTCATATATAAGACCCAGAGACGGCTCAGAGTCTGGTATGCTTGTCAAATGTGCAGTAATGGAATGAAGTGTACCTGTATAAAAGGGACTACTGAAGGGACTACAAAAGTCAAGGGAAAAAATGGGAGCCAAGGGAAACAAGCCTTTTGATCAGAAGGAGATCTACAGGGCTACCTGGTGTCAACATGATGCTAAGGAGAGCCGGAGAAAGCATGATTGAAGCCAAGGAAAATCAGCACACAAAGTATACAGTTATAAGCTTCAATAACAAATGGCAATAGAGCAGCCTGTCTCTCCAGTGAGGAGGGTCCATTGCCTCCTGCCGACATATACCTAAAGAAAAGCATGCTGACTTTGGGAAAGAGACGCTTCTGCCCTGTGCCACAAACTCACATAAGGGTTTCTCTCATTTCAGTCAGCACGGTATCTTTTAGGGTAAGAAGTAACAAAGACATAAATCTGAGACATTATTTGAAGGATTGTTTAAATCAGCAGCTTCAGTTTAGATATTTAGTTTAATTATCTCCCTTGCTAAACAGTAATCTCGGGGGAGAATTGGAATGAAAAACAGATTAGTTATTGACAACAAATAAAATAATTATATTTTCTGTAAATGTCTAAGTAGCTATACACATTAAATTTATGGTCTGCTGCCATTTCATGTAAAGACCAGGTTGAATACAGATTATGAACTGTATCTTAAAAATTAGAACCATATCTGGCAAAAGTGACATCATCAAACTATTTAAATTATTTTTGTGCTCTTTTCTAGACTAGTGTTTGTAGTAGAATTTATGTGCATTCATACCGTTCTTAGGCTTATATCCTGATTACTTTCACTTAACATTATGAAATGAAAATTTTACACGTTTAAAAATTCTCTAAAATGTTTTTAATATCTGTACAAAATTCAAATGGATTTACTGAAACGTGTTTACATACTCTCCTGTATTTGCATATGAAATCTAGTTTTGCAATTAATAGAAATAATATAAATGTATAAGCTGTTTGGACTATATCTCTAAATACTAATTCAGTATGTTTTTCCTAAGATTGAAATTTGTGAGTCAAAATAGATGAAGATTTTAAAAGTTAGCATATACTGCCAAATTGCTTTCCAAAAGCTCTGTGAAAATTTACACAGCTACTAGGAGGGAAGAAGGTGCCAATCATAAAGAGTACACTTGCCAGGATTATATAATATCATTATGAATCTTTGATAATTTGATAGGTCAAACATTGTATAATCTTTAATCAGAATTTTTTATTATTTTATTATCTTTGAGTGGTATGATAGGTGGCTACTGGAAGGAATTCGTAAAGACATAGTCTCTGCACCTGGGAAACATAAGGTGATTATTTAAAACCGGGTTACAGGTTCTGGATTTTTATTTAATATTGTTCCGGGGCTCTTTTTCCTTAGAAGAACATATTGCAGTCAAATTTTGTAAAATATACTACTTTTTTCTTCCCAAGTCTAACATTCATTGCTCCAAATTCTGTCTTTAAGTAATATATTTTATAAATGGGGCTTATTTTATTTGAATTATATATATTTTTGAAATAGTTTAAATATTACTATTCCTTAATCCAGAAAATCATTTTTGTTTGTTTGTTTGTTTTTAAATATCATATGTGTGTCAGGCACTATGGTATGTGTGAAATATCAGACATGGTCTCTGTTTTTAAGAAATTCACAATGTTGAGTGTAGGAGGAAACAGGAGACCTATGAAGGAGTCATCTATAATATAATTCTATTAATATTCATTAGAAGTAAAGAGAGAGAGTTCTATATAAGAATTTATAATGGAATGCTGTACTTTGAACTTCAATCGGGCAATTTAGTACTATATCCCTAGTACTTAGGAAATTTCCTGGTACACAGACAGCACCACACAGGACGTAATGCCTGATTACATAGCATTTGCCGACAGTAGGGACAAACATTAAGCATTTACTAGCATTTTCAAAAATAAAAGTTTTGTATATTGTTGACATATACATAAATAATATTAATTCTCATAGGTAGCCACAATGTTCATTATTAGTATGCAGGCAAACTAATAGTGTTTGCTATCACATCCATCAGGTGATCTCCTCCCAAGTGACCATTGAGAAAACCTAAACACAATTTTTAAGGCACAACTTTATCAACTTTTAGAGCTATTTACATAGAGAGAGAGATTTAAAGATTCTTAAACCACAAAAATAACATCTTTATTTACAAATACTGCTTTTTCCACTTATATTTTATGAAACAAGCTTATTTACCCATTCACAATTATCTCCAATATTAGTATCTTTTAAAAAATCTCTGTGGTAGTATGTGTTATGGTCCTATAACCAAATGCTTAATACTAGGTAACTTACAAAGAACAGAAATTTATCTTCTCACAGTTCTTGAGGCTGAGAGTCTGAGATCATGGCACTGCCAATTTTGGTGTCCAGTTAAGGCACCATCTCTACTTCCAAGATGGCACCTTGAGCACTGCATCCTACAATGGATAGGAACACTGTGCCCTCACATAATAGAAGACAGAGGGGCAAAAGAGAATGAACTCCCTTGGTCAAGCTCTTTTACGGTAGCATTAAGGCATTCATCCATTCATGCAGATGAAGCCCTTATAACCTAAACACATCCCCAAAACTTCTACATCCCAAACTGTTGCTTTTAGGATTAAGTTTTAATAAGAGTTTTTGGAAGGGACAAAAATATTCAAACTATAGCCATCATCAAAGTTATGTTTGGCATCTAATCTAATAGATTATTCAGAACACTTTGCTTTTGCTTCTAATTTGCTTGGACAATCTTTGAATTTGCCTGAATTTTTGTTGCTAAAAACTTTATCATAGGCCACAGGCAACCATTCTCATTGCTTTATGGAAGTTTGCTTTCTAATTTTCCTATAGATATATACTTATGATTTCCTCAACCATATAACTTATTGCATCATTTATTTCATGGTTTTACAAAAAGGTATCCAAATCTTGCAATTTTACATCATATCTTAAGATAAAAGGAAAAACAACTAAATTTATATTAAATTTCATTGCTTCCTATTTGTCATGTATTCCACAGGGTATGGAGGCAGGAGAAAGTGGTTCTATAAGCATCTGACACTCTTTTTTTTTTTTTTTTTTTTGAGACGGAGTCTTGCTCTGCTGCCCAGGCTGGAGTGCAGTGGCCGGATCTCAGCTCACTGCAAGCTCCGCCTCCCGGGTTCACGCCATTCTCCTGCCTCAGCCTCCCGAGTAGCTGGGACTACAGGCGCCCGCCACCTCGCCCGGCTAGTTTTTTGTATATTTTAGTAGAGACGGGGTTTCACCATGTTAGCCAGGATGGTCTCGATCTCCTGACCTCGTGATCCGCCCGTCTCGGCCTCCCAAAGTGCTGGGATTACAGGCTTGAGCCACCGCGCCCGGCCCCGACACTCTTATTGATTGTTCAACTTTTCAACTAAGTTGTCTTCAGTAAATAAGACTTTATTTTCAAAATAAAGTAAATAAGAACATGCCCTGTAATACCAAAGACTTTGTAAGGATTTTAGTATCACATGATTTCCCCGTTTATAACATAATAATTTGGGAAAAATTGTGCCTTACATTAGAATGTAAAATATTGTTCTGGTTAGGGAGATAAAATCAAAATTGGCCTTAAAGTATAGAGTAAGCGGGATTTTTTCAGATAGGTCATGGGCTGTTCAGGAACAGAGGTTTGTACATTTGTGTTCTGTTAAAGTACTAGAACTAGTCAAACATGGGGAGAAGGCATGGGACTTAGGGTTACTTGGTGCTATATAAAACTTACAGTGTTGTTAGGGACAATGCAAAGGGTATTGAAGTTTGTAATTGTCAACTAACTTTTCTCAAAAAAAAAAACTTACATATGAACAATGAAAATTATGGACAAAATCTTGTTACAAACTCTAGACTGTGAGCTCTCTAAGAGATACTTAACTGCACCAAACCAATCTGGTTTAACTTTTATGTAACAAAATTGTAAGTTGATTTTCAGTTGCCATGAACCCCCAGGATGAAGGTTACATAACCTCATAAGCACTCCCAGATGAATCAAGTGTGCAACCACAGGTGGAACCTAAATCCTTAGACCGAGAAGCTGGGACTAAATTAAAAACTGAACACCAAATGGCAGAATCCAGCTGGCATCATCCCATGAAAGGATCCAGGCAGATCATGTCTCCTGGCAACCCTTCATGACAAGATCCAATCAGATCATGCCTCATCATCCTCTGTGTATAAAACCTGCCCTAGACTCCAGGTTTGAAAGACAGATTTGAGTGTTTTCTCCTATCTCTTTGCCAGTTGATCTGAAATAAAGCTATTTGTTTTCTCAAAAGCCAATGCCATTGTATTGGCTTCTATACACATTGGGCAACAAGCCCATTTATTGCTTGGTAACAGAAGGAACCCCACTTATGTATCACTGTTGAAGTGACAAATTAACTAGATGCTATAGTGTTCTCTTTTTTGTTTCTTTGTCTGTTTCTCTGACAAAGTTCTAAATGTTACAGATACATATTTCCCCCAAACTTTAAACCTCATACCCTCACACCAATGGAGAGTGAATGTGCCTGCCCAATATCATCTTCTATATTTTAAAGCCCTTAAGCCCATAACCTATGTGCTCAATCAAGGATGTTAATTGCATGAAAATGGGAAAATATCATTTTCCTGAGCCAACATCCCATTAGATCTTAGTGAGCATGAATGGAAAGGGTGGAAAATGACATAAAAATGTAGATTAGATTTGTCTGGAAAGGTAATGAACTTCTAAGTGAGCATAAGATAAATTCTGATTTCTAATAAAAATGTAAACGAGCCAGGTTTCAGTTATCATTACCAAAATTTTGCATGGCTCTAATCTTTACTCATTTCATGCTGCAACCAGTCTATTCTGACAGATCTTGGTATCTACTTATTTAAAAAATAAATCTCCCTAAACTTTATATATTCTGTCAAAGGAAATTTAGAAAAGAGTAGCTTCATCATATCTTAATTACATCTAATTTAGGTTTGTATTATCAGCACCTGAATCCACAAAAGATACATGTTTGTTGAATATACAAAATGAGTAGTTCTGCATATGATTTTACTATGTATAGAGCTATTCGAATCACAGTAAAAATAATTTTTAATTTTTTAAACACTTAAGGACACTAATATGAATAAAACAGTTCAAAGTTTAGATAAATGTTGGTAAGCAATAAAATTATTCTTTCAAATAAAGTTTAGTAGACCTTTATAAATTAATATCATTAAAGAATACATGAAAACATACTGCAACATATACTCATGAAAAGAATACTTTAGTGGAGCTGCAGTTAACAACTTGTATTAGTCAAGCAATACTTAAAAATGAATACCATGAAGTACTAGTGCAACCTTATAACTTGGACAATCTTACAGAGTTTATTGCTTACGAAAATTAAAATTAACTTTCTCCCAAACAACTTCGAGGTTAAGATCAAGATATATTTTATAATACATGATGTAGTAAGTAGGATAATTTTCCCTCAAGGTTTTGCTGGTTCTTGAAGGGAAGTGGGAGATTCTCCCACCAAGAATCATAGTAAGATTCCTCAGAACCTAAAGCTCCATGCATTGCCTGGTCATCCTGTATTCATCAGCACCTGTGATTGAGCCTCATAATCACAGAAAGCTAAGATTCCTGCTGTATAATAATTGCAGAGAAGAGTGTGTCTGGACTGTGGAGATTCACTGGCGCCTCTCTTGTTGCTTTTGTGCCCAGCAATTAACACAGGAAGGACAATTATAGAAATCATGGCTGGATAAGGGCATGGCAAGCACGCAGGCTCAGACCTTCAGGGATGAAGATATAGTTTACCACACTATAAGCAAGCTAGCCTAGTTGAAGGGCTGGCTAAGTGGGAAATCTGATTGTATGGTAGAGGGAGTTCGGTAATAAGTGTCAATTATGGCCTCAGAACCAGTTACCATAATAAGACTATACCTTTACTGACTAATCTTCCTGTCATATGTCTTTTTTTTTTCTTTTTATAGAGATTTGGACCAGTCATAATCTTGAAGTGTCAGCAACAAAATAGGTTTAATGCACAACATGAATAGATCTCAACAATGCAAGGAATTGACTATCACAAATACATGTTCTTATACATATATAAAAAGAAACAAATGACATTCTTCATGAAGCTTACATTTTAATAGAGAAAACCATGCTTATTATTATTATTATTACTATTCTTTTTTATTGTGCTTTACATTCTGGGATACATGTGCAGAATGTGCAGATTTGTTACATAGGTATACATGTGCCATGGTGGTTTGCTGCACCCATCAACCAGTCATCAACATTAGGTATTTCTCCTGATGCTACCACTCCCCTTCCCCCCATCCCCTGGCAGGCCCCAGTGTGCGATGTTCCACTGCCTGTGCCCATATATTCTCATTGTTCAACTCCCACTTATAAGTGAGAACATGCGGTGTTTTGTTTTCTGTTCCTGTGTTAGTTTTATGAGAATGATGGTTTCCAGTGTCATCCATGTCCCTGCAAAGGACGTGAACTCATTCTTTCTTATAGCTGGATAGTATTCCATGATGTATATATGACACATTTTTTTATATAGTCTAACATTGATGGGCATTTGGGTTGGTTCCAAGTCTTTGCTATTGTGAATAGTGCCACAATAAACATATGTGTGCATATGTCTTTATAGTAGAATGATTTATAATCCTTTGAATATATACCCAGTAATGGGATTGCTGGGTCAAATGGTATTTCTACTTCTAGATTCTTGAGGAATTACCACACTGTCTTCCACAATGGTTGAATTAATTTACACTCCCACCAACAGTGTAAAGGTGTTCCTATTTCTCCACATCCTCCCCAACATCTGTTGTTTCCTGACTTTTTAATGATCGCCATTCTAACCGGCATGAGATGGTATCTCATTGTGGCTTTGATTTGCATTTCTCTAATGACCAGTGATGATGAGCTTTTTTTATATGTTTGTTGGCCACATAGATGTCTTCTTTTTAAAAGTGTCTGTTCATATACTTCACTCACTTTTTGATGGAGATGTTTATTTCTTTCTTGTAAATTTGTTTAAGTTTCTTGAAGATTCTGGATATTTGCCCTTTGTCAGATGGATAGACTGCAAAAATTTTCTCGCATTCTGTAGGTTGCCTGTTTACTCTGATGCTAGTTTCTTTTGCTCTGCAGAAGCTCTTTAGTCTAATTAGATCCCATTTGCCAATTTTGGCTTTGGTTGCCATTGCTTTTGGTGTTTTAGTCATGAAGTCTTTGCTTATACCTATGTCCTGAAAGGTATTGCCGGGTTTTCTTCTAGGATTTTTATGGTTTTCATTTAAGCCTTTAATTCATCTTGAGTTAATTTTGGTATAAGGTATAAACAAGAGATCCAGTTTCAACTGTCTGCATATTGCTAGCCAGTTTTCCCAACACCATTTATTAAATAGGGAATCCATTCCCCATTACTTGTTTTTGTCAGTTTTGTCAAAGATCAGATGGTTTTCTATATGTGTTATTATTTCTGAGGCGTCCGTTCTGTTCCATTGGTCTATATATTGGTTTGGTGGCAGTACCGTGCTCTTTTGGTTACTGTAGCCTTATAGTATAGTTTAAAGTCAGGTAACATGATTCCTCCAGCTTTGTTCTTTTTGCTTAGGATTGTCTTGGCTATGCGGGCTCTTTTTGGCTTCCATATGAAATTTAAACTAGTTTTTCCAATTCTGTGAAGAAGGTCAGTGGTAGCCTGGAGAGAATAGCATTGAACCTATAAATTACTTTGGGCGTATGACCATTTTAAGATATTGATTCTTCCTACCTATTAGCATGGATTTTTTATTTCATTTTTTTGTGTTCTCTCTTGTTTTCTTGAGCAGTGCTTTGTAGTTCTCCTTGAAGAGGTCCTTCACATCCCTTGTAAGTTGGATTCCTAGGTATTTTATTCTCCTTGTAGCAATTGTGAATGAGAGTTCACTCATGATTTGGCTTTCTGTTTGTCTGTTATTGCTGTATAGGAATGCTCATATTTTTGCACATTGATTTTGTATCCTGAGACTTTGCTGAAGTTGCTTATCAGCTTAAGGAGATATTGGGCTGAGACTATGGGATTTTCTAAATATACAATCATGTCATCTGCAAAGAGGGACAATTTGACTTCCTCTCTTCCTATTTGAATACACTTTATTGCTTTCTCTTGCCCGATTGTCCGGATCAGAACTTCCAATATTATGTTGAATAGGAGTGGTGAGAGAGGGCATCCTTGTCTTGTGTCAGTTTTCAAAGGGAATGCTTCCAGTTTTTACCCATTCAGTAATATATTGGCTGTGGGTTTGTCATAAATAGCTCCTATTATTTGAGATACGTTCCATCAATACCTAGTTTATTGAGAGTTTTTAGCATGAAGGGCTGTTGAATAACAAAATCCTCCAAGATAAAGGAGCATGTTCTAATGCAATGCAAGGAAGGTAAGAACCTTGAAAAAAGGTTAGATGAAATGCTAACTAGAATAATCAGTTTAGAGAAGAATATAAATGACCTGATGGAGCTGAAATACACAGCATAAGAACTTCGCGAAGCATACACAAGTATCAATAGCTGAATCAATCAAGTGGAAGAAAGGATATAAGAGACTGAATATCAACCAATGTTATAAGGCAAGAAGACAAGATTAGAGAAAGAAGAAAGAAAAGAAATGAACAAAGCCTCGAAGAATTATGAGACTATGTGAAAAGATTAAATCAGCTGGGTATGGTGGCTCATGCCTGTAATCCCAGCACTTTGGGAGGCTGAGGCGGGTGGATCATGAGGTCAGGAGTTGGAGACCAGCCTGGCCAATATGGTGAAACTCCATTTCTACTAAAAAAAAGGAAATACAAAAATTAGCCGGGCTTGGTGGAGCATGCCTGTAGTACCAGCTACTCAGGAGGCTGAGTCAGAAGACTCACTTGAACCTGGGAGGCAGAAGTTGCAATGAGCCGAGATTGTGCCACTGTACTCTAGCCTGGGTGACAGAGAGAGACGTCAAAAAAATAAAAATAAAATAAAATAAAAAATGAATTAAAAATGCTACATTTGATTGTTGTACTTGAAAGTGAGGGGAAGAAAGGAAACAAGTTGAAAAACACTCTTCAGGATATTATGCAGGAGAAATTCCCCAACCTAGCAAGGCATGCTAGCATTCAAATTCAGGAAATACAAAGAACACCATGAAGATACTCCTCGAGAGGAACAACCCCAAGAAACATAATCATCAGATTCACCAAGGTTAAAATGAAGGAAAAGATGTTAAGGCAGCCAGAGAGAAAGATCAGGTTACACACAGACTACCAGCAGATCTCTTGAGAGAATCCTTACAAGTCAGAAGAGAGTAGGGGCCAATATTCGACATTCTTAAAGAAAAGAATTTTCAACCCAGAATTTCATATCCAGCCAAACTAAGCTTCATAAGCAAAGGAGAAATATGATTCATTAAAGACAAGCAAATGCTGAGAGATTTTGTCACCACCAGGTCTGCCTTACAAGAGCTCCTTAAGGAAGCACGAAATATGTAAAGGAACAAGCGGTACCAGACGCTGTAAAAACATAGCAAAGTGCAAAGATCATTGACACTATGAAGAAACTGTATCAACTAACAGGCAAAATAACCGGGTAGCATCATAGTGGCAGGAACAAATTCACACGTAATAATATTAACCTTAAATGTAAACAGGCTAACTGCACCAATTAAAAGACACGATGGGCACATTGCATAAAGAGTCAAGAACCATCAGTGTACTGTGTTCAGGAGACCCATCTCACGTGCAAAGACACGCATAGGCTCAAAATAAAGGGATGGAGGAATATTTACCAAGCAAATGGAAAACGAAAAAAAAGCAGGGGTTGTAATCCTAGTCTCTGATAAAATAGACTTTTAACCAACAAAGATCAAAAGACACAGAGAAGGGCATTACATAATGATAAGTGGACCAATGCAACAAGAAGAGCTTATTATCCTAAATGTATATGCACCCAATACAAGAGCACCCAGATTCATCAAGCAAGTTCTTAGAGACCTACAAAGAGACTTAGACTCCTACACAATAATAGTGGGAGACTTTAACACCGAACTGTCAATATTAGAAAGATCAATGAGAGAGAAAATTAACAAGGATATTCAGGACTTGAATTCAGCTCTGAACCAATAGGACTTAATAGACATCTACAGTACTCTCCACCCCAAATCAACAGAATATGCATTCTTCTCAGCACCACATTGCACTTATTCTAAAATTGACCACAAAATTGAAAGTAAAACACTCCTCAGCAAATGCGAAAGAACGGAAATCATAACAAACAGTCTCTCAGACCACAGGGCAATCAAATTGGAACTCAGGATAAAGAAACTCACTCAAAACTGCACAACTACATGGAAACTGAACAACCTGCTCCTGAATGACTACTGGGTAAATAACGAAATTAAGTCAGAAATAAAGATGTTCTTTGAAATCAATAAGAACAAAGAGACAATGTACCAGAATCTCTGGGACACATTTAAAACAGTGTGTAGAGGGAAATTGATAGCACTAAATGCCCACAAGAGAAAGTAGGAAAGATCTAAAATCGACACCCTAACATCACAATTAAAAGAATTAGAGAAGCAAGAGAAACACATTCAAAAGATAACAGAAGACAAGAAATAACTAAGATCAGAGTAGAACTAAAGGAGACAGGGATAATAAAAACCCTTCAAAAAAATCAATAAATCCAGGAGTTGGATTTTTTGAAAAGACCAACAAAATAGATAGATCACTAGCCAGAATAATATAGAAGAAAAGAGAGAAGAATCAAATAAACACAATAAAAATGATAAAGGGGATATCACCAATGATCCCACAGAAATACAAATTACCATGAGAGAATACTGTAAACACCTCTACCCAAATAAATTAGAAAATCTAGAAGAAATGGATAAGTTCCTGGACACATACACCCTCCCAAGACTAAACCAAGAAGTTGAATCCCTGAATAGATCAATAACAAGTTATGAAATTGAGGCAGTAATTAGTAGCCTACCAACCAAAAAAAGTCCAGGGCCAGATGAATTCACAGCTGAATTCCACCAGAAGGACAAAGAGGAACTGGTACCATTCCTTCTGAAACTATTCCAATCAATAGAAAAGAGAGAATCCTCCCTAACTCATTTTACACGGCTAGCATCATCCTGATACCAAAACCTGGCAGAGACACAACAAAAAAACGAAAATTTCAGGCCAGTATCCCTGATGAACATCAATGCAAAAATCCTCAATAAAATACTGGCAAACCAAATCTGTAGCACATCAAAAAGCTTATCCACCAGGATCAAGTTGGCTTCATCCCTGGGATGCAAGGCTGGTTCAACTATGCAAATCAATAAACGTAATACATCACATAAAGAGAACCAATGACAAAAACCACACGATTATATCAATAGATGCAGAAAGCCATGCTTATTATTTGCTCTTTGTATTTCTCTGCTAAAATATATGCTGTATGGAAGAGAATTTTTTCTGCTTTTTTTTCCCCTCATATTAGATCTAAATATGGCACATGGTTGTCACTTAATATATTTTGAATAAATAAATATTGACACATTTCTACTTATAACTTTCCCGTAGCTTTATATTATTTAAAAATAAAATCCACTAACTCCTACCTACAGTGCAGGAAGCGTTAAACAATCTAACATCTGCTTCGTTTTTGAAAATAATTTCTCTATCTCACTGATTGTTGTTGTTCAGCCATATTATCCTTTAAAAATTTTAAGTACATCACACTTGTTGCAAACTGAAAAACCTTATGCTGAAATTTAATATTATGTGTGAAGATATGTCATATTCCCTATAAATGCTAATTCACAATAATGGAATAATTACAAAATACTGCTTTTGAAAGGTAATGTTGAGATTAACAGTGTGAAACACCTACAAGAGGAAATGTCTTATCGACAGTAATGTGGTTTTCCAAAATGGCGAATAAGTGTTAGTGATATTAAGAAAAGTATGTTTCCCTTGATTTATAAGTCACTGCCATTCCTATAAAATTAAATAACTGTTAAATCCATGCCAAAGATACATTTAGTTTATATGTAAAATGGCGTTAGGTTCTTGGTTAAGACAGACTTCTAGGCTCAGATACATATGAACAGGAATTTTTCTTTTTATTTATTTATTTATTTATTTATTTATTTTTTATTATTATACTTTAAGTTCTAGGGTACATGTGCATAACGTGCAGGTTTGTTACATATGTATACTTGTGCCATGTTGCTGTGCTGCACCCACCAACTCATCAGCACCCAACTACTCATCATTTACATCAGGTATAACTCTCAATGCAATCCCTCCCCCCTCCCCCCTCCCCATAATAGGCCCCAGTGTGTGATGTCCCCCTTCCCGAGTCCAAGTGATCTCATTGTTCAGTTCCCACCTATGAGTGAGAACATGCGGTGTTTGGTTTTCTGTTCTTGTGATAGTTTGCTAAGAATGATGGTTTCCAGCTGCATCCATGTCCCTACAAAGGACACAAACTCATCCTTTGTGATGGCTGCATAGTATTCCATGGTGTATATGTGCCACATTTTCTTAATCCAGTCTGTCACTGATGGACATTTGGGTTGATTCCAAGTCTTTGCTATTGTGAATAGTGCCGCAATGAACATACATGTGCATGTGTCTTTATAGCAGCATAATTTATAATCCTTTGGGTATATACCCAGTAATGGGATGGCTGGGTCATATGGTACATCTAGTTCTAGATCCTTGAGGAATCGCCATAGTGTTTTCCATAATGGTTGAACTAGTTTACAATCCCACCAACAGTGTAAAAGTGTTCCTATTTCTCCACATCCTCTCCAGCACCTGTTGTTTCCTGACTTTTTAAGGATCGCCATTCTAACTGGTGTAAGATGGTATCTCATTGTGGTTTTGATTTGCATTTCTCTGAGGCCAGTGATGATGAGCATTTTTTCATGTGTCTGTTGGCTGTATGAATGTCTTCTTTTGAGAAATGTCTGCTCATATCCTTTGCCCACTTTTTGATGGGGTTGTTTGTTTTTTTCTTGTAAATTTGTTTGAGTTCTTTGTAGGTTCTGGATATTAGCCCTTTGTCAGATGAGTAGATTGCAAAAATTTTCTCCCATTCTGTAGGTTGCCTGTTCACTCTGATGGTAGTTTCTTTTGCTGTGCAGAAGCTCTTTAGTTTAATGAGATCCCATTTGTCAATTTTGGCTTTTGCTGCCGTTGCTTTTGGTGTTTTAGACATGAAGTCTTTGCCCATGCCTATGTCCTGAATGGTACTACCTAGGTTTTCCTCTAGGGTTTTTATGGTATTAGGTCTAACATTTAAGTCTCTAATCCATCTTGAATTAATTTTCGTATAAGGAGTAAGGAAAGGATCCAGTTTCAGCTTTCTACTTATGGCTAGCCAATTTTCCCAGCACCGTTTATTAAATAGGGAATCCTTTCCCCATTTCTTCTTTCTCTCAGGTTTGTCAAAGATCAGATGGCTGTAGATGTGTGGTATTATTTCTGAGGACTCTGTTCTGTTCCATTGGTCTATATCTCTGTTTTGGTACCAGTACCATGCTGTTTTGGTTACTGTAGCCTTGTAGTATAGTTTGAAGTCAGGTAGTGTGATGCCTCCAGCTTTGTTCTTTTGACTTAGGATTGTCTTGGAGATGCGGGCTCTTTTTTGGTTCCATATGAACTTTAAAGCAGTTCTTTCCAATTCTGTGAAGAAACTCATTGGTAGCTTGATGGGGATGGCATTGAATCTATAAATTACCTTGGGCAGTATGGCCATTTTCACGATATTGATTCTTCCTATTCATGAGCATAGTATGTTCTTCCATTTGTTTGTGTCCTCTTTGATTTCACTGAGCAGTGGTTTGTAGTTCTCCTTGAAGAGGTCCTTTACATCCCTTGTAAGTTGGATTCCTAGGTATTTTATTCTCTTTGAAGCAATTGTGAATGGAAGTTCATTCATGATTTGGCTCTCTGTTTGTCTGTTACTGGTGTATAAGAATGCTTGTGATTTTTGCACATTAATTTTGTATCCTGAGACTTTGCTGAAGTTGCTTATCAGCTTAAGGAGATTTGGGGCTGAGACAATGGGGTTTTCTAAATACACAATCATGTCATCTGCAAAGAGGGACAATTTGACTTCCTCTTTTCCTAAATGAATACCCTTGATTTCTTTCTCTTGCCTGATTGCCCTAGCCAGAACTTCCAACACTATGTTGAATAGGAGTGGTGAGAGAGGGCATCCCTGTCTTGTGCCAGTTTTCAAAGGGAATTTTTCCAGTTTTTGCCCATTCAGTATGATATTGGCTGTGGGTTTGTCATAAATAGCTCTTATGATTTTGAGATACGTTCCATCAATACCGAATTTATTGAGAGTTTTTAGCATGAAGGGCTGTTGAATTTTGTCAAAATCCTTTTCTGCATCTATTGAGATAATCATGGGGTTCTTGTCTTTGGTTCTCTTTATATGCTGGATGATGTTTATTGATTTGCGAATGTTGAACCAGCCTTGCATCCCAGGGATGAAGCCCACTTGATCATGGTGGATAAGCTTTTTGATGTGCTGCTGAATCCGGTTTGCCAGTATTTTATCGAGGATTTTTGCATCGATGTTCATCAGGGATATTGGTCTAAAATTCTCTTTTTTTGTTGTGTCTCTGCCAGGTTTTGGTATCAGGATGATGTTGGCCTCATAAAATGAGTTAGGGAGGAATCCCTCTTTTTCTATTGATTGGAATAGTTTCAGAAGGAATGGTACCAACTCCTCCTTGTACCTCTGGTAGAATTCAGCTGTGAATCCATCTGGTCCTGGACTTTTTTTGGTTGGTAGGCTATTAATTATTGCCTCAATTTCAGAGCCTTCTGTTGGTCTATTCAGGGATTCAACTTCTTCCTGGTTTAGTCTTGGAAGAGTGTAAGTGTCCAGGAAATTATCCATTTCTTTTAGATTTTCTAGTTTATTTGCGTAGAGGTGATGGTAGTCTGTATTTCT
This sequence comes from Macaca mulatta, assembly GCF_049350105.2. Taxonomy (NCBI): domain Eukaryota; kingdom Metazoa; phylum Chordata; class Mammalia; order Primates; family Cercopithecidae; genus Macaca; species Macaca mulatta. The sequence continues at coordinate 113,608,935 of NC_133410.1, read as the reverse complement.
GTGGGGTCGGTGGTGATATCCCCTTTATCATTGTTTGTTGCATCTATTTGATTCTTCTCTCTTTTCTTCTTTATTAGTCTTGCTAGCGGTCTGTCAATTTTGTTGATCTTTTCAAAAAACCAACTCCTGGATTCATTGATTTTTTGGAGGAATTTTTGTGTCTCTATCTCCTTCAGTTCTTCTCTGATCTTAGTTATTTCTTGCCTTCTGCTAGCTTTCGAATGTGTTAGCTCTTGCTTCTCTAGTTCTTTTAATTGTGATGTTAGAGTGTCAATTTTAGATCTTTCCTGCTTTCTCTTGTGGGCATTTAGTGCTATAAATTTTCCTCTACACACTGCTTTAAATGTGTCCCAGAGATTCTGTATGTAGTATCTTTGTTCTCATTGGTTTCAAAGAACATCTTTATTTCTGCCTTCATTTCGTTATGTACCCAGTAGTCATTCAGGAGCAGGTTGTTCAGTTTCCATGTAGTTGAGCAGTTTTGATTGAGTTTCTTAGTCCTGAGTTCTAGTTTAATTGCAGTGTGGTCTGAGAGACAGTTTGTTATAATTTCTGTTCTTGTACATTTGCTGAGGAGTGCTTTACTTCCAATTATGTGGTCAATTTTGGAATAAGTGCGATGTGGTGCTGAGAAGAATGTATATTCTGTTGATTTGGGGTGGAGAGTTCTATAGATGTCTATTAGGTCTGCTTGCTGCAGAGATGAGTTCAATTCCTGGATATCCTTGTTAACTTTCTGTCTCGTTGATCTGTCTAATGTTGACAGTGGAGTGTTGAAGTCTCCCATTATTATTGTATGGGAGTCTAAGTCTCTTGTAAGTCTCTAAGGACTTGCTTTATGAATCTGGGTGCTCCTGTATTGGGTGCATATATATTTAGGATAGTTAGTTCTTCCTGTTGAATTGATCCCTTTACCATTATGTAATGGCCTTCTTTGTCTCTTTTGATCTTTGATGGTTTAAAGTCTATTTTATCAGAGACTAGTATTGCAACCCCTGCTTTCTTTTGTTCTCCATTTGCTTGGTAAATCTTCCTCCATCCCTTTATTTTGAGCCTATGTATGTCTCTGCATCTGAGATGGGTCTCCTGAATACAGCAGACCGATGGATCTTGACTCTTTATCCAGTTTGCCAGTCTATGTCTTTTAATTGGAGCATTTAGTCCATTTACATTTAAGGTTAAGATTGTTATGTGTGAACTTGATCCTGCCATTATGATATTAACTGGTTATTTTGCTCGTTAGTTGATGCAGTTTCTTCCTAGCCTCGATGGTCTTTACATTTTGGCATGTTTTTGCAATGGCTGGTACCGGTTGTTCCTTTCCATGTTTAGTGCTTCCTTCAGGGTCTCTTGTAAGGCAGGCCTAGTGGTGACAAAATCTCTAAGCATTTGCTTATCTGTAAAGGATTTTATTTCTCCTTCACTTATGAAACTTAGTTTGGCTGGATATGAAATTCTGGGTTTAAAATTCTTTTCTTTAAGAATGTTGAATATTGGCCCCCACTCTCTTCTGGCTTGGAGAGTTTCTGCCGAGAGATCTGCTGTTAGTCTGATGGGCTTCCCTTTGTGGGTAACCCGAGCTTTCTCTCTGGCTGCCCTTAAGATTTTTTCCTTCATTTCAACTTTGGTGAATCTGGCAATTATGTGTCTTGGAGTTGCTCTTCTCGAGGAGTATCTTTGTGGCGTTCTCTGTATTTCCTGGATTTGGATGTTGGCCTGCCCTACTAGGTTGGGGAAGTTCTCCTGGATGATATCCTGAAGAGTGTTTTCCAACTTGGTTCCATTTTCCCCCTCACTTTCAGGCACCCCAATCAGACGTAGATTTGGTCTTTTTACATAATCCCATACTTCTTGCAGGCTTTGAACAGGAATTTTTCTACAGATATGCCCTATGGAGCATTTTAAAGTCATAAGGAATGTAACATTTCTTCATTGGGCAGGCTGCTCATACGTTGCAAAGTGACCATAATGCCAGGGCCCTCTCCATTCAATCAAATAGTGCTATTCTCCAATAATGGTGATGAACATAGATGCAAAAATCCTCAACAAAATTGTAACTAACTGAATCCAACAGCATATCAGAAAGATAATCCACCTTGATCAAGTGGGTTTCATACCAGGGATTCAGGGAGGGTTTAACATATGTAAGGCAATAAATGTGATATACCACATAAACAGAATTAAAAATAAAACTCACATAATCATCTCAATAGATGCAGAAAAAGCATTCGATAAAATCCAATATCAGCTTTAGGATTAAAACCCTCAGCAAAATCATCATACAAAGGAAATACCTTAGGTAATAAAAGCCATCTATGACAAACCCACAGCCATTATACTGAATGGGGGAAAGTTGAAAGCATTCCCCCTGAGATCTGAGACAAGACAAGGATGCCCACTTTCATCACTTCTATTCAAGATGGTACTGGAAGTCCTAGCCCAGGCAGTCAGACAAGAGAAAGAAATAAAGGGCATCCAAATTGGTAAAGAGGAAGTCAAACTGTTGTTGTTTGCTGATGACAAGATTGTATACCTAGAAAACCCTAAAGACTCATCCCCAAAGCCCCCAGAACTGGTAAATTTATTCAGCAAAGTTTCAGGATACTGTGCACAAATCAGTAGCACTGCTATACACCACCAGTGGCCAAGCTGAGAATTAAGTCAAGAATTCAACCCCTTTCACAGTAGCTGCAAAAAATAAAACAAAATACTTAGGAATATACTGAACCAAGGAATGGAAAGACCTCTACAAGGAAAACTACAAAACACTGCTGAAAGAAGTCATAGATAACACAAACATATGTAAGCACATCCTATGCTTTTGAATGGGCAGAATCAATACTGTGAAAATGACTGTACTGCCGAAAGCAATCTACAAATTCAATGCAATTCCTATCAAAATACCACCATCATTCTTCACAGAACTGAAGAAAAAGCAATCCTAAAAATCATATGGAACCAAAAAAGAGCCCGCATAGCCAAAGCAAGCCTAAGCAAAAAGAAAAAATCTGGAGGCATTACATTACCTGAATTCAAACTATGCTATAAGGCCATAGTCACCAAAACAGAATGGCACTGATATAAAAATAGTCACATACACCAATGGAACAGAATAGGGAACCCATAAAGAAACCCAAATACTTACAGTCAACTGATCTTCAACAAAGCAAACACATGAAGTGGGGAAAGGACACCCTGTTCAACAGATGGTGCTGAGTTAATTGGCAAGCCACATGTAGAAGAATAAAACCAGATCCACGTCTCTCACCTTATACAAAAATCAATTCAAGTTGGAGCAAAGACTTAAGTCTAAGATCTGAAACCACAAAAATTCTAGAGGATAACATCAGAAAACCTCTTCATGACCAAGAACCCAAAAACAAATGCAACAAAAACAAAGATAAATAGATGGGACTTAATCAAACTAAAAGGCTTTTGCACAGCAAAAGAAATAATCAGCAGAGTTAACAGACAACCCACAGAGTGGGAGAAAAAACAATCTATACATCTGACAAAAGACTAATATCCAGAATCAACAGGGAACTCAGACAAATCAACAACAAAAACAAACAATCACATCAAAAAGTGCATTAAGGACACGAATAGACAATTCTCAAAAGACAATGTATAGATGGCCAATGAACATATGAAAAAATGCTCAATATCACTAATGGTCAGGGAAATGCAAACCAAGAACACAATGCAATACCACCTTATTCCTGCAAGAGTGGCCACAACAAAAAAATCAAAATATAATAGATGTTGGCGAGGATATTGTGAAAAGGGAACACTTTTACACTGTTGGTAGAAATGTAAACTAGTAAACCACTATGGAAACTGTGTGGAAATTCCTTAAAGAACTAAAAATAGATCTACTGTTCAATCCAGTGATTCCACTCCTGGGCATCTACCCAGAGGGAAAGAAGTCATTATACAAAAAAAGATACTTGCACATACATGTTTATAGCAGCTCAATTTGCAATTACAAAAATATGGAACCAGCCCAAATACCCATCAATTGAATGGATTAAGAAAATGTGGTACATAAATACCATGGAATGCTACTCAGTCACAAAAAGGAATGCAATAATGGCATTTGCAGCAACCTGGATAGAATTGGAGACCATTATTTTAAGTGAAGTAACTCAGGAATGGAAAACCAACCATCGCATGTTCTCACTCACATGTGGGAGCTAAGCTATGAAGATGCAAAGTATAAGAATGATATAATGGATTTTGGGGACTCGGGAAAAGGGTCAGAGGGTGGTGAGGGATAAAAGACTGCACACTGGGTACAGTGTACACTGCTCAGGGGATGGGTGCAACAAAATCTCAGAAATAACTATTAAAGAAGTTGTTCATGTAATTAAACATCACCTGTTCCCTCAAACTTACTGAAATAAAAAAGTATATATATGAGAAAAGAAGGGAAAGTAAATATACGAAATAATAAAAATCTTATAATATGGCACATAAGTTTCTTATAGATTTTATTTATTGATCATAGTTTATCTAAAAATCCCAATGAACAAATAGAATGAGACAAACTAACTTAAAATATTATACTAGCTGTTGATAAAAGCAAACCAGTAACTTATATGACTTCAAATATATAAAATAATAATGCACTGTGTAAATAAAGGATTGGGGAGATATGGTTTAACAATAGTCCATGAGCTGGAAAAAATATGGATTCTAAATACCTGATTAATATAAAACAAGTAGGTTACATGACTAATTAAAAAATCCCTAGTGTTAATAGCTTTCTTGAAAGAAATAGAGAGACTTTTTAAAAAAAATTTAACCATATCTAGAGATCAAGTCTGAGTTTTATGTGCCATATTTTAACAAAAACATGAACAAAACAGAAATCAATAACAGATATGTAACTGAAATGATGAAGAATTTGAGAAGCCATTTATTCACACATTCAAACAACAAATGTGTATTTGCTCTTAACAGTGTGTCAGGGAATGCTCCAGGCAAAATATTTATAAAAATAAAACAAATGAAGTCTAACTAAAATTTTAAAGGAGGATAGAGACACAAAATAAAGAAGACGCCAAGCATAAAGTGAGGTAATAATGAGTCCATATGCGGCTGAAAGAAGAGCAAGGTGATGGAGTGTTCATTAAATATAGCAGTCAGTTCAGTATGACTGTTTCTCTGTTCAGTATGAGGTTCGCTGTGGGTTTGTTGTATGCAGTATTTATTGTTTTGAGGTATATTCCTTCTATGCCTAGTTTTTTGAGGATTTTTATCATGAAGCAATGCTAAATTTTGTCCAATACTTTTTCATCATCTACTGAAATGATCATGTGATTTTTTTCTTTATTCTATTAATGTGCTGTATCACATTTATTGCTTTGCATATGTTGAACCGTCCTTGCATCCCTACTATAAAATCCACTTGATCATGGTGCATTATCTTTTTGATGTGTGTTGGATTCTGTTAAGTAGTATTTTGTTGATGATTTTGATGTCTATTTTCATCAGGGATATTGGTCTCTAGTTTTCTTTGTATCATACTTGTCTGATTTTGGTATCAGTGTGATACTGGCTTCATAGGATGATGAGGCAAAAATCCCTTCTTAATTGTTTGAAACAGTTTCAGGAGGATTAATATTAGTTCTTTTTTGTATGGCTGGTAGATGTTGGCTGTGAATCTGTCTGGTCCTGGGCTTTGCTGTGTTGGGATTTATTTTATTTTATTTTATTTTATTTTATTTTATTTTATTTTATTTTACTTTGAGACAGAGTCATGCTCTGTCACCCAGGCTAGAGTGCAGTGGTGCAATCTCGGCTCACTGCAATTTCTGCTTCCCGGGTTCAAGCGATTCTCCTGCCTCAGTCTCCTGAGTAGCTGGGATTACAGGGGCCCGCCACCACGCCTGGCTAATTTTGTTTGTATTTTAGTAGATACAGGGTTTCACCATGTTAGTCAGGCTGGTCTCGATCTCCTGACCTTGCGATCCACCCGCCTTGGCCTCCCAAAGTGCTGGGATTATAGGCATGAGCCACCACACCTGCCCGGGATTTTTTTTTTTTTTAATTACTAATACAATCTCACTACTTGCTATTGGTCTCTTCAGGCTTTCTATTTCTTTCTGGTTCAGTCTTGGAAGGTTGAATGTTGCCAGGAATTTATTCATTTTCTCTAGGTCTTGTAGTTTTTCATCATATATTTGTTCAGGATAGTCTCTGATGATCTTTTGTATTTCTATGGGGTCAGTTGTAATGTCTCCTTTTTCATTTCTGATTTTGTTTATTTGGGTCTTCTCTCTTCTTGGTTAGTTTTTTTCTGATCTTTGTCATTTCTTGTTTTCTGTAATTTTGGGTTTAGTTTGCTCTTGCTTTTTCTAGTTCCTAGAGGTACACCATTTGGTTGTTAAATTGTAACCTTTCTACTTTTTTGATGTAGACATTTAGTGCTGTAAACTTCCCAGTTAGCAATACTTTTGCTGTTTTCCACAGGCTTTGGTATGTTGTATTTCAGTTTTCATTTATTTTAATTATTTTACATTTCTATCTTAATTTCCTCACTGACCCACTGATCATTCAGGAGCATGTTTAAAGATTCCCAATTTCACCAATCCTGATCATAGTACTGGAAATCCTAGCCAGAGCAATCAGGAAAGAGCAAAAAAGAAAAGACATCCATATTGACAAATAAGTTCAGATGTGTTGTAGTTGTGCAGTCTTATTTCTGAATTCTCTATTCTGTTCCATTGGTCTATGTGTCTGTTTGTGACATGGATGGAGCTGTAAGCCATTATCCTCAGCAAACTAAGGCAGGAAACAGAAAACCAAACACTGCATGTTCTCACTTATAATGGGAGCTGAATAATGAGAACACGTGGGCACAGGGAGGGGAACAATACACATTGGGGCCTGTCAAGAGGTGGGGTTGGAAGATGGAGAGCGTTAGGAAAAATAGCTAATGCATGCTGGGCTTAATACCTAGGTGATGGGTTGATAGGTGCAGCAAACCACCATGGCACATATTTACCTAGGTAATAAACCTGTGCATCCTGCACATGCATTCCAGAACTTAAAATAAAAATTAAAATAAAAAAGAAAAAGAAAAACAAAGTAAAATAAGTAAAGTTACCTCTGTTTGTTAATAATGTGGTCTTACATTTAGAAAAAAACCTAAAGATTCCACCATAAAACTCTTAGATTTGATACATGAATTTAGCAAAGTTGCAGGATAAAAAAATGAATGAATAAAAATTATTATCATTTATCATTTCTATATACCAATATTGATCTAGGTGAGAATGAAATCAAGAAGTCAGTCTTATTTATCATAAATCCAAAAAATTAAATATCTAGGAATACATTTAACTAAGGAGGTGGAAGATCTCTTCATGGAAAACTATCAAACACTGATGAAAAAAATTGTAGATGACACAAACAAATGGAAAAAAAAAAAACAGGCTCACACATTGAAAAACATTAATATTATTAAAATGACCACACTGCCAAAAGCAATCTATAGATTTAATACAATCCCTATCGAAATATCAGTGTTGTTTTTAACAGAATTAGAGAAAATCATCCAAAAATTTATATGGAACCAAACAAGGGCCTGAATAGCCAAAGCAATCCTAAGCAAAAAGAACTAAACTTGAGCCATTACATTACTTGACTTCAGATTATAATTCACAGGCTCATAATAATAAAAACAGAATGACACTGGTATAAAAATAGACACCAAGATCAGTGGAACAGAATAGAGAACCTAGAAATAAAGTCAAATATTTACAGACAACTGATTTTTGGCAAAGCTGACAAGAACATACATTGGGGGAAGGACACCTATTTCAACAAATGCTTCTGGGATAATTGGATTGCCACATGCAGAGAAATGAAACCAGACCCTTAGCTGTCACCATATACAAAAAAAAAAAAAAAAAAAAAAAAATCAACTCAAGGTGGATTAAAGACTTAAACATTATACCCAAACCTATAAAAATACTAGAAGAAAACCTAGGAGAAACTCTATTGAACATTCATCTTGGAAAATAATTTATGGCTAAGACCTCAAAATCACAGACAACAAAACAAAAATAGATAAAAATGACTTAAATAAACTAAAATGTTTCTGCACAGCTAAATAAATAATCAGGAGTGTAAACAGACAACTCGCAAAATGGGAGAAAATATTTTCAAACTCTTCATTCAACAAGGAACTCATATCCAGAACATACAGGGAACTCTAACTACTTAACAGGAAAAAATATAATAATATCATTAAAAATTGAGCAAAAACATGAATAGACATGAATAGACATTTTTTTCTAAAGAAAACACACAAATTGCCAAAAGGCATATGAAAAAATTTTCAACATCATTAATAATCAGAGAAGTGCAAATTAAAACAATATGAGATATAACCTTATCTCAGTCAGAATAGTGATTATTAAAAAGATTTTTTAAAAATAACAGATGTCAGAATACAGAGAAAGGGGAACACTTATAAACTGCTGGGAGGAACGTAAATTAGTACAACCTCTATGGAAAATAGTGTTTAGTTCTCAAGGAGCTAAAAATAGATCTATCATTCCATCCAGCAGTCCCTCTACTAGATATCTGCCCAAATGAAAGGAAATCAATATATCAAAAAGATACCTGCACTCAAATGTATATTGCAGCACTATTAACAATAGCAGAGATATGGAATCAATTTAAGTGTCCATCAACAGATGTTGATGTGTGTGCATACACATCAACATCAGTATCTGTGTGTGTGTGTGTATATATATATGAACATAGGCATATATATATATATATATATATATATATATGTGCACACACACACACACACATATGCAATAGAATACTACCCAGTTATAAAAGTAGTAAAATCATGGGTTTTTTTTTTTTATTTTTTTGGGGGGTTTTTGTGGGTTTTTTGCAGCAACATGAATGGGACTGGAGGAAATTAAGTGAAACAAGCTAGACGTGGAAAGACAAATATTGCATGTTCTCACCATAAATAGGTGTTACAAAAGGTGTACACATGGATGTAGAGACTGTCTTTATCAGACAATGGAGACGCAGGAGGATGAGAAATTACTTAATGGATGCTATGCACATTATTCAAGTGATGGATATCCTTGAAAGTCCTGACTTGACCATTACACATGTAACAAAATTGCACTTGTACCCCATAAATTTATGTACAATAAATAAATAAATATAGTAGGCAGGTAGTGCCTCTGGTGATGTGATAATTGAATATAACTCTACAGAAAGAGATTGCACAGCATATACAGATGTTTGTGGAAAGACAGTTTCGAGCAGAGAAAACTACAAATGGAAAGTCCCTGAAGTAGAAGTGTTCTTAGAATGCTCTAAAAATAGAAAGGAAGCTTATTTGGCTACAACTGACTGAGCAAGGGAAGAAAAAATGGCTGAAGTAATCTACCATTTAGGCAGGGTACAGATCTTACAGCCCATTCAGACTAGGCAAAGAACTTTAGATTTTATTTTAAATATCAGTAAAGGCTATTAGATGGCTGTATATATGTGTGTGCATATTTTACTGTATTATATCACAATGATCTTGCACTTAGCTGTCACAGAAATCTGATGACCCGGACGTATAAAAGTAGGGGTGTGACTTTCTTATGCAGACTTACACTGTTGAAGACTGATGTAGCAATTTGAATTTTCTTTTTTAAAAAAATTTATTTATTTATTATTATTATTATACTTTAAGTTCTAGGGTACATGTGCATAACGTGCAGGTTTGTTACATATGTATACTTGTGCCATGTTGGTGTGCTGCACCCATCAACTCCTCAGCACCCATCAACTCGTCATTTACATCAGGTATAACTCCCAATGCAATCCCTCCCTCCTCCCCCCTCCCGATGATAGGCCCCGATGTGTGATGTTCCCCTTCCCGAGTCCAAGTGATCTCATTGTTCAGTTCCCACCTATGAGTGAGAACATGCGGTGTTTGGTTTTCTGTGCTTGTGATAGTTTGCTAAGAATGATGGTTTCCAGCTGCATCCATGTCCCTACAAAGGACACAAACTCATCCTTTGTGATGGCTGCATAGTATTCCATGGTGTATATGTGCCACATTTTCCTAATCCAGTCTGTCACTGATGGACATTTGGGTTGATTCCAAGTCTTTGCTATTGTGAATAGTGCCGCAATAAACATACGTGTGCATGTATCTTTATAGCAGCATGATTTATAATCCTTTGGGTATACACCCAGTAATGGGATGGCTGGGTCATATGGTACATCTAGTTCTAGATCCTTGAGGAATCGCCATAGTGTTTTCCATAATGGTTGAACTAGTTTACAATCCCACCAACAGTGTAAAAGTGTTCCTATTTCTCCACATCCTCTCTAGCACCTGTTTTTTCCTGACTTTTTAATGATTGCCATTCTAACTGGTGTGAGATGGTATCTCATTGTGGTTTTGATTTGCATTTCTCTGATGGGCAGTGATGATGAGCATTTTTTCATGTGTCTGTTGGCTGTATGAATGTCTTCTTTTGAGAAATGTCTGCTCATATCCTTTGCCCACTTTTTGATGGGGTTGTTTGTTTTTTTCTTGTAAATTTGTTTGAGTTCTTTGTAGGTTCTGGATATTAGCCCTTTGTCAGATGAGTAGATTGCAAAAATTTTTTCCCATTCTGTAGGTTGCCTGTTCACTCTGATGGTAGTTTCTTTTGCTGTGCAGAAGCTCTTTAGTTTAATGAGATCCCATTTGTCAATTTTGGCTTTTGCTGCCGTTGCTTTTGGTGTTTTAGACATGAAGTCTTTGCCCATGCCTATGTCCTGAATGGTACTACCTAGGTTTTCCTCTAGGGTTTTTATAGTATTAGTTCTAACATTTAAGTCTCTAATCCATCTTGAATTAATTTTCGTTTAAGGAGTAAGGAAAGGATCGAGTTTCAGCTTTCTACTTATGGCTTGCCAATTTTCCCAGCACCATTTATTAAATAGGGAATCCTTTCTCCATTTCTTGTTTCTCTCAGGTTTGTCAAAGATCAGATGGCTGTAGATGTGTGGTATTATTTCTGAGGACTCTGTTCTGTTCCATTGTTCTATATCTCTGTTTTGGTACCAGTACCATGCTGTTTTGGTTACTGTAGCCTTGTAGTATAGTTTGAAGTCAGGTAGTGTGATGCCTCCAGCTTTGTTCTTTTGACTTAGGATTGTCTTGGAGATGCAGGCTCTTTTTTGGTTCCATATGAACTTTAAAGCAGTTCTTTCCAATTCTGTGAAGAAACTCATTGGTAGCTTGATGGGGATGGCATTGAATCTATAAATTACCTTGGGCAGTATGGCCATTTTCACGATATTGATTCTTCCTATCCATGAGCATGGTATGTTCTTCCATTTGTTTGTGTCCTCTTTGATTTCACTGAGCAGTGGTTTGTAGTTCTCCTTGAAAAGGTCCTTTACATCCCTTGTAAGTTGGATTCCTAGGTATTTTATTCTCTTTGAAGCAATTGTGAATGGAAGTTCATTCATGATTTGGCTCTCTGTTTGTCTGTTACTGGTGTATAAGAATGCTTGTGATTTTTGCACATTAATTTTGTATCCTGAGACTTTGCTGAAGTTGCTTATCAGCTTAAGGAGATTTGGGGCTGAGACAATGGGGTTTTCTAAATACACAATCATGTCATCTGCAAACAGGGACAATTTGACTTCTTCTTTTCCTAACTGAATACCCTTGATTTCTTTCTCTTGCCTAATTGCCCTAGCCAGAACTTCCAACACTATGTTGAATAGGAGTGGTGAGAGAGGGCATCCCTGTCTTGTGCCAGTTTTCAAAGGGAATTTTTCCAGTTTTTGCCCATTCAGTATGATATTGGCTGTGGGTTTGTCATAAATAGCTCTTATTATTTTGAGATACGTTCCATCAATACCGAATTTCTTTCTTTCTTTCTTTTTCTTTCTTTCTTTCTTTCTTTCTTTCTTTCTTTCTTTCTTTCTTTCTTTCTTTCTTTTTTTTTTTTTTTTTTTTTTTGGAGACAGAGTCTCCATCAGTCACCCAGGCTGGAGTGCAGTGGTGTGATCTAGGCTCACTTTGCAAGCTCCGCCTCCTGGGTTCACGCCATTCTCCTGCCTCACCCTCCCGAGTAGCTGGGACTATAGGCACCCGCCACTAGGCCTGGCTAATTTTTTGTGTGTTTTTGGTAGAGACGGGGTTTCACCGTATTAGCTAGGATGGTCTCCATCTCCTGACCTCATAATCTGCCCGCCTCAGCCTCCCAAAGTGCTGGGATTACAGGCCTGAGTCACTGCGCCTGGCCAGCAATTTGAATTTAACATGTGTCTCCAGTTTCTTCTATCTTTCCACTCTGCCATCATTAATGTGTAGCTTTTGTCCTCGTGTTTGCCTCCTGTTACGAAGTGCGTGATTATGTATATCTAAAGTTCATATGTTCAAATCCTAACTCCCAATGTGATGGTATTATAAGGCAGGACACTTTGGAGTCGATTACATCATAAGGGTGGAGAACTTATGAATGGGATTACTGACCCTACAAAAGAGACTAGAGAGCCTTGTCCCTTCTGCCATGTGAGGATACTAAAAGAGAGTGGCTAAGACCCAGGAAGCGTGCCCTCATTGTACACTGAATCTGCAAATTCCTTGGTCTTGACCTTCTCAACCTCCAGAACTCTGAGAAATAAATGTTTAAGCCACCCAATTTGTGGTAGTTTGTTACAACAGCCCAAACAGATAAAGATAACTCCTCATGGTCACAAAATAGCTACTCCTTTTTCAACTTTACATTTCTTTTCAAGGCAGGAAAAATAAAGATACAAAAGGGTAAAGAAAAAATAAACCAAAGAATGATGTGTGAAAAGGGTATTATCTTTTACAACGATTTTCTGTTACCCTACATGACAACTTCCTCTCACATTTTATTGATTTGAACTGGATCACATGGCTCCCTGTGGCTGCAGCTGAAGTTGTAGAGATGATAATTGTATCTGGATACATTTTCATACTAAATAAGAGTAATATTCTTTTGGTAATAAAGAAGGAGACAATGTATATTTCGTAAACTATGCATAGTATCTAACAAGTCTGCTATAGGAGATTACAGGAGACTATTGCAAGAGTCCAGTCAAGAATTAATGGTGGCTAGGACAAAGGTGGTAGTGAGGAAGTAAGGAGTGATTGGAACAGGGCTAGATTTTTGGGCGGGTGCAGTGGCTTAAGCCTTTAATGCTAGCACTTTGGGAGGCTGAGGTGGACTGACTGCCTGAGTTCAGGAGTTCCAGACCAACCTGGGCAACGTGGTGAAACCCCGTCTCTATTAAAAATACAAAAAATTAGCCAGGCATGATGGTGTGTGCCTGTAATCCCAGCTACTTGGCTGAGGCACCAGAATCACCTGAACCTGGGAGGTGGAGGTTGCAGTGAGCTGAGATCTCACCACTGCTCTCCAGCCTGGGCAGCAGAGCGAGACTCTTTCTCAAAAAAAAAATAAAATAATAATAATAATAAAGGTTAGTCGCGGTGACTCATGCCTGTAATCCCAGCAGTTTGGTAGGCCAAGGCAGGCGGATCACCTGAGGTCAGGAGTTCAAGACCAGCCTGGCCAACATAGTGAAAACCCATCTCTCCTAAAAATACAAAAATTAGCTAGGTGTGGTGGCAGGTGCCTATAATCCCAGCTACTCTGGAGGCTGAGGCAGGAGAATCATCTGAACCTGGGAGGCAGAGGTTGCAGTGAGCCGAGACAGCACCATTGCACTCCAGCCTGGGTGACAAGAGCGAGGCTTCATCTCATAAAAATAAAAATAGAGATAGATTTTCAAGGAAGAAACTACAGAGCCCATTGATGAGTGTGCTTGGTGGGAAATAATAAATTAGCAAAAATGCATTAAAAGAATTTGGCAATTTAAGCCTTATAAATAGTTAATTGTTGTGACATATAATTTACTTAAATGTATAACCCTAGAGAAGTACGTTTTGGAAATAAAGAGAAAAAAAAAGATTTCCATTTGGGATATGTTATCCTGACATTCTATTAGCTATTTAAGTAGAGAATCAGAATTTAAGAGTTGCTGGGACTAGTTGTATTAATTTTGGGACAAATATCCATTAACAGAATTTATAAAGCAATAAGATATGAAAAAAAAATATCACCAGAGGTGTGAGAATAATTTGAAAAAAGTGGTCCAAGGAGTGTGACATCAGGCACATGTCTATAAGAAGAGATTGAAAAGAGGAGGACTTTGCAAAAGAGACTGAGAAAGAGTAGCTGGTCAAATAGAAAGAAAACCAACAATGTGTGATACACCATACAAAACAAAATAATAATCTAAGAAAGAGTAATTAATTTAGTCAAATGCTATTGATAGGTTAAGTAAAAGAAAAACTAAACATTGGCCACTGGTTTTCACAAAATCAGGGTCATTGGTGACCCCCAAAATATGATACAGATACAAACAATAACTATATTAATGAGTGAATTATCTAATAAAATATTCTAAACCGCTTTTTGTGTGGTTCTAGAGGAAATAACCAAGGAATAAAAAATATATAGCTCAATTGTAATTAGATATTTTTAGAAATAAAAATAGAAGATCTGGCTTGTAAGGAGGTGACTTTCTCATAATTATGAGTATAGCAAATTTCATAAAGTTCATTACAGGGACAAAGAGGGGAGGGGTTCCTTAGAGAGTCAGATTAGAAGACACAAGTTATACTCTGAGATTTTATGATTAATTTGTGCCAATGCCTCATGTTTCTGCCATGTCTCTTTCAAAAAAAATAATTACTCTCCCTCTGTCACTCTACTTTAGATAGAGAATATCTTTTATCATTTGCAATCAAATCATAATGTATACTTTAGTCCAAATTAAAAAAGAAATATGTTAACAAAAAAACAGCTCAAATATACACACACAGAAAAAAAAAAAGTCACCAAAGTGTTACAGATATAAAAACTTAAAATGGTCATGGGGAATTTTTACCAGTTTCAAGTACAAAAATAATTTACTAAAAATGCAGAAGCCTTTATTTATTTCAAAAGAAGTGATGAGATTGAGGTAGAGGAAGAGAGAAAGAAAGCAAAACGGGATCGGCTGAATGCTGGTTTTAGCCTTGACAATTTATCGGCAGGGTATGGGTCAGAATTTTATCTATTTAAACTGCATGGTAAGTCACTCTGGAGAAGATCTGTGATGCATAACACGTTGTAAATCCTCCACCTGCTGTCTAGAAAAATATAACCTAATAAAAACTGCTTGATACATAATTTGGCACCCCATTGCTTAATTTCAGATAAAGGATAAATGGATAGGAGCAGATTACTATTATTTAACATTTATTAAGCACCCACAGTGTACCTGGTGTTCTATAAAACACGGATGAATCCACCACTTCCTACTTTCAAACTTTGATTTCAAGCATAATCATGTATACACCGAGATTTCTTAAAATATCGCCTCATGCTCCATACTTAAGTTTCTCTCATTCATATACCTATGTATATATACACACCATACATTTGTATGTATTGATATATACATACATATGTATATATGTATATTCAGAGATACATTTAAGAATATTACCTCCTGATGTATGCTTCAGCCCGTCTCTAATACACACCCACAACACACACACACACACACACACACACACACACAAACACACATATATTTTTGCCTTTATATAGAAAACGCAAAAATAAATGGTAGAAAGTATAGGTAATTTGAACTGAGAAAGCCAATAGCATAAAGTAGCTGTAGTTGGGAGATATGAGAGGAAGGAGTACAGAAAATCTGCTTCTCTGTAAACAACTCTAATCAAATTAATATAAATTAATTCCCCATGCTTCCATGGGAATCTGTGTCTATGTGTATGCATATATAATATTTCATTTTGTGTTAGAAAAAAGTAGTGCAATGTAGAAGAACAAACGGAATTTAAAATGACAAGATTAAGGGGTGATAATTTATTCAAGAGTTTAGGTAACATGTATGAGAGAAAGTGATTGGAGTGATAAAAATTGGAAGGAAAAGGGATTAAAATGATTTAAAAGGCACAGCAAAACGGTGTAACATAAGTGAAATCTCTCCTCTGCTGTCATATTTCTGCTGTGAGAATTCTGTTCCTATTACTAATATTTCCTTTGTTTCTTCATCATCATCATTATTGCCATTACAATAAGTGATGTTATAGCTGCAGACCTATGTGGTATGTCGTTGGTCATGACACACTGTCAAAAAGCATGCATGTGAACACACAAACACACACCAAAGCATGTGCACATTATCATTTCGATTTTCAGCACTTTAGTTTATTTGTCTTGAAGGAGTTTTGTTTCACATTAATTCCAACAGTGACAGTTCAATATTTGCTGAACACCTACATTGTACCACATGTTGATGAGGCTCTTAAGATGTGAAGAAGAATATCTAAGAAAGGATACAAAGACCCCACCCAGCAGCAACTTATAGTCTAAAAGAGGACACAGAAATATTGACAGAAGATCTGAGAAGTACCATGATAAAAGTATGCATAAAGTGTTTGGGGCGACAAAAGTGAACACTTGATTCTCCCCAGGGTTTGGGGGAAAGATTCTCCTCTGATTATATAAATCAAATCTATCCTCATTGAGCAGTGAAGGAGCAAGAAATGAAGCTCTCTTAGATAATATTCGTGTACAGACTATTTGGCAACTGATCATAGACTATTTTGTGGATGTTACTTGTATTAGTATCTTGCATGGTTTGCTGGTTTGGACTGTTTTTATGCTGTGGTTCCTGACTCTGTAACAAGCTCCTTGTGCCTTGCCTACACCCATTTGTCTAATGACAATTTCAGTTGTAAAATAGAAAGACATTGATATAAAGCCTGTGTCTTCATTCACCCCATTCCCAACTAGGCACTTCCTTGTCGGAGATTCTAAAGTACTTTATAATACCCCTAAGAAGAACTTGTCATTTTTATTTTTAAATTCAGGTTTATGTATCTGACACACCCAGACTAAGCTCCTTGAGACAATGGACTGGGTTTTATGCTAGGCACCTAGGTAGGACTGCAGATTTAGAAATTCAGTATACAGGATGTCCAGCTAAATTTGAAGTTAAGTAATACTAATTTTTAATATATATAGATCTAAAACATTACATGGATATACTTATATATTACACTAATATTGAAACCAATACTTATATTTTTCTAGTCATACTAAAAATATTTATTGCTTACTAAAATTCAAATTTAACTGTATTTAATTTGGCAACCCTATGTAGGAATAACTGCAAAAGTATCATTGTGGTATATGAAAATATTTTTCTCCCTTTTTGTGATTTGTTCAGGCTGCTCATCATGTCTCCCTGAATTGGAGCATGAGGCAGATCATGACACTATGGTCACTCCGCTATCGAAAGGGGTTTTGGAATGACAGCTGTGCAAATTCCACTGGAGAAGACCATTGGGAAGCTTGGGGTTATATCCACAGTAGGCCACAGGGATGCTGCACTGACCGTGTGCTTCCTATAGTACTGTGGGCTCAGTGTGACCATTGGCTCAGAACCATGAGGGCAGCTCTAAAAGATCATGAGGAGGCAGAGGACTGGGGATAGTCTTCAGCTTTGGAGAGAGCAACAGAGACTTTTCAGACTAAAGAAACCCTTTGATAACCATCTTCTTTTTTGAGGGAGAGGTTTTTATAGTTCAGTTTTACTATTTAGAAATCACCTCAAGTTCCACTCTAATGTGATGTTAAATTTGATAATTTAAAAAGGAATGTGATACAGTGAACAACAAATACAGTACTGGAGTCAAACAGAAATGGGTGTGAGCTCCAGCGCTGCTCAGATTAACTGTTATAGCAGTCTCAAGAGGACATAAGGTAGCTTTAGGTTGACCCCATAGATAACAGCATTCACCATTCTCTCATTCTTTAATATTATCTAGAGAATTATATACTCTGTGGTTGCAAGCCCCATCTTCCAACTAGCTTGACACTTACAATACAGAATTCTGGGGCCACCACTGATGTTATGAGTTCCTGAGCACAGTCATCCTCTTTGAAGCTTCCACATTTGTACATTGAATACATTATCACATATAGTGTGGAACTATTGTATAGCTTCAAGGTAATAGATGTGATGCACCTGCCACATACCAGGAACTTAACAAGTGTTAATTCTTATTATCGTGTTTGTTTCCTATATAGCATCTGTGCTTTTTTTGTTGTTTCTTCTCCATTTATGTGAGTTTCTTTTCTCTATATGTTCCTCCGCCATTGCAGCCCAGTGTGTCACAATGATTTTTCTTTTCAAGCGTTCAGTTTATATCATCTTCCGAAAGCCCAGTATGTACCTCCCCTTGTGTGAGCAGAAGCTCTTTCAATTTCAGAAAGAATGAAGAGATTAGTGCTAGGCATCTAATTGCATGGATTCAGAGAGCAATAGAAAGTGAATGCTTTCTGATAAGATAACCTTAACTGGCTACATATACACACACACATAAAAAATGCTGCCAATACATGACATCACAGTATTATTTTTGCATCTTTTAAGTGGGAATTCACATTATATAGTATTATGAATATGCGTTTAGTATGTAACTGGTATTCATTTTCTCGTGTAAGACAAGGTGTTAATATCAGAGATAAAAATGAGACAATTCTACAAAGTAGAAAAAAATCTACCACTTAATAAATGCTAGTGTAATAATCATCTCGATGGATGAGGCGCTGATAGGTTTCTCATCATGTTTCATGAATCAGTATGTTGCTCCAGCTGTGCAGCTCTTTCTGAACTCAGCAGGCATTTTATAAGCATCTGTTTTTTTTAAGACATGGAAACCCTGGGGTTAAACACCATTTGACTTGTGAGTGGGCTTCACAGAGTGAATAGCCTTACATTTTAGTTTCAGGACAACCATTCCAGTGTGGATTATGGGAAAAGATGCCTAAACTTTTTATGAGAAAATTTCCATTCTCATTAAATAATAGAGAAATGAATATTGTTTGCCATATGAGTGATAATTTTGATGTGCTGTATACATGCAAATTTCTTAGATGATTAAATATAAGGGATTTCAACATTCTCTTCATCTCTTAAATTTCAGCCGTCAAGAGGAATTTAAAGTCATGTGGTTAACAACTTATTTTCACTGTTTTTGAAGGGGTCACATTTGTGGGCTTCTTTTAGTTCCTCTTGATACATTTATTGATTTCCACATCATTAATTAGAAAGCAACATTTGAATGCAACAGATGAATATTTATCACGATTTATTTAATTAATATTACCAAACAGAAAACACATCTTATGAAACTTTCAAAAAGTGAAGATTTCTGCATCTTGGAAAATGATCTTGTGTTGTAGATTACTTATGTTATTTAATGAGTTTAAATGAGTACTTTGCAATTTGTTTGACGTATTATAAGTCAATTATAATATGTCAAGTTTATAATTGATATAATTATAATTTATTATGTTTATATAAGTCAATATAACTGATGCATATACATATGTGTGTATATGTATATATGTAGATATATATTTATATATTAATATGTCTAGACATCAATTTTTATATTACATATACATCTATTTTTCTTCTAGGAGAAGTTCACATAACTAGAATAAGTTAGGAAGAAAACCTTTCTTCTGGAAAGAAAATTTCCTAGAAGAAGAATAGATGATGAGAAGGTTGAGGTAAATATAAATATATATGTATATGTATACATACACATGCACACACACAAGTTCACACTTATTTCTTCTGTGAAATAGAACAATTCTGCATTTCATTTTTCTCATCTATAAATTTAGTGTTATAGTAGCACATATCATATTAAATAAATATTAAGTAAAAATTAAATTGTTTAAAACCTGTAAAGAATATAGAATAGTGCTTGGCACATATTAAAACAACACAATTTTAGCTATTTTTTCCATCTAGTAAAGTTTACTTGGTTCATGCCATCCAGGTAAAATGCATCTTTTCCTTTAACATGACCCTGATGATCCCAGCTTCCCTGGAGCTCCCTCAGCAATTCCTGCTAGTCACATGGCACATTTAATAATTCTCTATATTGTAGTAATTTGTGTACAAGTTCTGTCCTATCTCTCTTGATCTCTATGATAGTAGATCTATGTATTAATAATTTCAGCAGTCTTGAACAGTACTGCTGAGCAAAATACCTTGAACACTTACATATGCTGAGTAAATAAACAAAATTCAAAGTAAGGTGTATATGCCAGAAATTCACTCTTAAAACCTTTAATCCGATAAAAGTTACCATATGTTGAAAACAAATTTATGTTAATTTGGCTATGTTAGATCTTACAGAGAAATTTAAGTAAAGCTTAATTATGTTTTATATAGATATATATATATATATTCTGTAAATATATGTGACTTATACATATATTTATAAATATATATAATTTATAAATGATACCTAAGATATGAGGAGTATTAAGTTCAGTCCAGAGCAGGATGTTAAGATTTAAGAGCAATGTTAGTGGGTGTGGCAACAGAAGCAGAAACTGAAGCCCAGGCTTAATCCTTCCCAAAACTGAGTCCAAGAAGGATTAAATTTCATTAGATTCAAGGTTTTGGCAGAATCGCCTCTTTGGCTTTAATTAGTTTATTTCTATATTTGCCTGTTACAGGCATGACTTGAATTAATCAAAATTACATCAAAGGAAATAAGCTGTCTATATTACCTTATCTACACAATTATTTTGATACAGTAAATAATCTTTTGGAAAGTACAAGAGTTTTAAAATATGTATTGTTGCACCTTCCTTATGTTTGATAAAAATAAATTCTATAAATGCATATTAAAAGATCATTTTATTTGGAAAAAACATTTAATATTGCACTTTTCTAACCCATAATACTCAAAAGAAGAAAATAAAAGACACTAGAACTTTCTGCTTCAACTTGTACTTTTATGTCACAGAAATGGCTTCTTTCCTTAAACCTCACTAACCAACCTGTGCCAAATTCCAACTTTTCTTCTACAGCTTCCTCACCTCTCTCAGCCTTCATGAAATTGAAGAAAATTAGGGTCTTTCTCTAGAGTAGGCTTTGGTTTAAGGGAATGTTGTTGCTGCTTTGATCATCTATCCACATCAGTAAAACTTTCTCCCTAGCAGCTGTTAGACTATTTTGTTTTCTTATCATTTTTGTGTTCACTGAAGTAGCATTTTTAATTTCCTTCAAGAACTTTTCCTTTGCATTTACAACTTGGCCAATGTTTGGCACAGGAGGCTTATCTTTTGGCGTATCTTGATTTTTTACATGCCTTCCTCACTAAACTTAATCATTTCTAGCTTTTTATTTAGAGTCAGGCTACTCTTTCTTTCATTAAACACTTAGATGCCGTTGTGGGGTTATTATATTGCTCACATTTCAATAATGCTCTGTTTTAGGGAATAGGGAGGCCTAAGGAGCAGGAGAGAAATGGAGTCAGCTTGCGGGTAGAGCAGACAAAACACAGACAACATTTATCAAGTAAGTTTACCGTCTCATATGGTCATCGTTCATGGTGTCCCAAGACAGTTCCAATAGTAATATCAAAGATGACTGATCATAGACCACCATAACTTAAATAATAGTAATAATAGTAATAAAGTTTGAAATACTGTGAGAATTGCCAAAATGTGACACAGAGACACAAAGTGAGCACAAGCTGTTGGAAAAATCTTGCTGATAGTGTTGCTGATGAAAGGTCACCACAAACCTACAATTTGAAAAAAAACCCCACAGTATCTGCAAAACACAATAAAGAAAAGCATAATAAAATGAAATATGCCTGTATCTGTCTTTCTATACTTGGCTTGTTTTGCTTAATATGATGTCACCTGGGTTCATTGATGTTGTTGCAAATGACTGAATTTCCTTCATTTCTAAGGCTGCATTTTATTTCATTGTGTTTATATGCTACATTTTATTTATTCCTCTATTTGTTTGTGGATACTTAGGTTAATTCCACATCTTGGCTATTGTGAATAATGCTGCAATGAACATGGGAGTACAGACATCTTTTTGACATACTGATTTCAATTCTTTTGGATGTATACCCAGAAGTTGAATTGCTGGATCATATGGTGATTCTATTTTCAGTTTTTTGAGGAACGTCCATATTGTTTTCTATAATGGTTGTACTAATTTACACTCTGGTGAACAGTGTGCAAAGGTTCCCTCTTCTCCACACCCCCACCAACATTTGTTATCTTTTGGCTCTTTTATATTGGCCATTCTCACAAGTGTGAGGTGATCTCATTGTGGTTTTGATTTGCATTTTTCTGATGATTACTGATGTTGAGCATTTTTTCATATACCTATTGGCTAGTTATACGTCCTCTTTTGAGAAATGTCTATTTGGATTCCTTGTCTATTTTTTAATTGGATGATTTGTTGTCTTGCTATTGAGTCGTTAAAGTTTCTAATATATTATGGATATTACCCTTCGTCAACTGTATGATTTGCAAATATTTTCTTGTATTCTGAAAGTTGCCTTTTGTTTTGTTAAGTGTTTCTTTTGTTGTGCAGAATAATTTTTAGGATAATGTAATTCCACTTGCCTATTTTTCTATTGTGCTTCAGGGCCATGTTAAAAATTATTGTCTAGATCAATGTCATGGACCCCTTCTCCTATGTTTTCTTCTAGTGGTTTTATAGTTTCAGGTTCTACTTACATTCAAATCTGTAATCCTTTTTGATAGAATTTTTATATATTGTGAGGGATAAGGGTCTAATTTCATTCTTCTGCATGTGAATATCCATTTGTTTTAGCATCATTTATTGAAGATACTGTCCTTGTCCCATGTGTGCTCTTGGCACCTTTGTTGAAAATCAATTGCCCATAAATGTGCAGTTTTATTTCTGGGCTTTCAATTCTGCTTTGTTTCTCAATGTACCTGTTTTTATTCCAGTACCAATATTTCACTATGCTGTTTTATTAAAGCTTTCAGTGTATTTTGAAGCCAGATAGCATAATTCCTATAGTATTGTTCTTTTTTCTCAAGGTTACCTTGGCTATTAGGGACTTTTGTGGTTCTATATGAATTGTAGAAGTCTTTATTTCTGTGAAATATGTACTGGAATTTTGATAGGGAGTGCATTGAACCTATAGATTGCTTTGGGTAGTATGTGCATTTAACAATATTAATTCCTCCAGTCAATAAACATAGGGTATTTTTTTCTATTTATTTGTGTTTGCTTCAATTTATTTTATCAATATTTTATCATTTTCCATGTACAGATGTTTCACCTCTTCGGCTGAGTTTATTTCTAAATTTATTCTTTTTGATACTATTGTAAATAGCATTGTTTACTTGATTTGTTTTTCAGATAGTTTATTGTTAGTATATAGAAAAGAAATCTGACTTTTGTATGTTAGTTTTTTTTTCCTGAAACACTACAGAATTTGAGTGTTAGTTCTAACAGATTTTTGGTGGAGTATTTTGGGATTTCTCTATACAAGATTATGTCTTCTGCAAATAATGACAGTTTAACTTCTTGCTTTCCAATTTGAATGCCTTTTACTTTTTTTTCTCCTGACCTATTACTGGCTAGGACTTCCACTACTATGTTGAATAAAAGTGGTGAGAGTGGGTGATATGGCTTGTCTGTGTCTCCACCCAAATCTCATCTTGAATTGTAGTCCCATAATCCCCATCTGTCATGGGAGATACCTGGTGGGAAGTAATTGAATCATGGGGGCAGGTTTTCCTGTACTGTTCTCAAGATAGTGAATAAGTCTCATGAGATCTGCTGGTTTTATAAAGGGCACGTCCCCTGAGCACACTCTCTTGCCTGCCGCTATGTAACATGCCTTTCTTCCTCCTTCACCTTCAGTCACGATTGTGAGGCCTCCACAGCCATGTGGAACTGTGAGTCAATTAAACTTCTTTTTCTTTATAAATTACCCAGCCTTGGGTATTTCTTCACAGCAGGATGAAAATGGACTAATACAGTGGACATTATTATCTTTTTAATCTTATAGAAAAAGCTTTCAACTTTTCACCATTATGATGTTAGCCCTGGAACTGTCACACATAACCTTTATTGTGTTGAGGTGCACTCCTTATATAGCTAGTTTGTTTAGAGTTTCTGTCATGAAAGGTTTTTGAAATTTGTAAAATATGTGTCTGCGACTATTGAGATGATCATATGGCTTTAGTCCTTCATTCTGTTATTGTGATGTATCACATTTATTGATTCGTATATGTTGAATTATTCTTGCATCCCTAGGTTAAGTCCCACTTGACCATGGTGAATGATCTTTCTAATGGGCTATTAAATTTAGTTTGCTAGTATTTTGCCAAGAATTTTTGCATCTACATTCAATAGGAGTATTGGCCTATAATTTTCTTTTTTTGTAGTGTCTTTCTTAGACTTTGGTATCAGGGTATGCTAGGGTCGTAAAATGAGTTGAATATACTCTCTCTTCTTCATTTTTTGGAAGAGTTTAAGAAAGATTTGTATTATTTCTTCTTTAAATGTTTGATAGAATTCAGCAGTGAGGTCATTAGATCCTGGACTTTTCCTTGATGGGAGACTTATTACTGATTAAATCTCGTTACATATTACTGTCTGTTTAGATTTTCTATTAATGATTTAGTCTTGGTAGGTTAATGTGTCTAGAACATAATAAATTTCTTCAGACCTACTAATTTGTTGATATATAATTAATTGCTCATGGTTGTCTCATGAATTTGGTATTTCTGTGGCATTTGTTGTAATGTCTCATCTTTCAATTCTTATTTTCTTTGAGTTTTTCTCTTTTTTCTTAATTCATAGCTTAAGATTTATCAATTATATCTTTTTTAAAAAACTACCTCTTAGCTCTATTAATCTTTCTATTGTTTTACTGTCTCCATTTCATCTATTTCTATTCTGATTATTATTGTTTCCTTCTTTCTACTCACTCATACTTGGGCTTAGTTTGCTCTTCTTTCTAGTCCTTTAAAGTATACTGTTAAGTTGTTTATGTAACATTTTTCTTCTTTTTTGTTGTTGATATTTTTTGTATTTTTTTATATTTTAAGAAAAAATATTTCAACATTTCTTCCAATATTTTTAGTTATCTTTAATGAGAAAGTTGGTTTAAACTATATAGCTGGCCATTAATGAAATCAAAATTAAATGATTAATTTGTACTTTTACAACATCTTATAAAATTTGAGTAACAAGTGTCATGTTTATCTTTTTTTTTTTTTTTTGGAACACAAAATTTGTTGTCAGAAGAGCAATGTAAGTTTTTCAAATTACATTCACTCAATTAAATTCAAGCCTTGATTTGGGCAATCATTACTGCTTCTGTTGGACAGCATGTGCTTTTTTCTGGCATCTATTACACTATTCTCTTTTATAATTTGTTATTGAAGTGTAATATGTGAAAAGACAACACACACACGTACAAACATTAATAAAGCTTGATGGATTTTTACAAACTTAACAGATGAAGTCAGTCACCAGCATCCAGATCAATAAACCAACCATTACTAGAATCCTAGAACAACCTCCACAGTCCCTTCCTGCCACCATTCCATGCCAAGTGTCAGCACTGGCCTGACTGAAATATAATACGTTAGTTTTTTCAATCTTTGTAGTTTAAGCAAATTTAGAATATCACCTCATTTTTTGTAAGTTTCTTTTCATTAATATTTAATTTTTGAGATTTTCTATGCTTGTGTGTAGTGATAAATTATTTGCATGTCTACATTATTTTCCATTCTGTGAATCTGCCACAATGTCTTTATCCATTTTACTGTTGATAAAAATTTGAATAATTTGTAGTTTTTGCCTACATGTTTATTATTGTGTTTTGATTAACATATGTGCCCGTTTCTGTTAGCAACAGACTTAAGAGTGGGATTTCTCATTCAAAGTATGCATATATTAATCTTGAGTAAGTAGTGTTTTGTAACATGGTCATACATATTTACCTATTTGCATGCAGTACATGAGAGCCTAATTGCTCCATATTTTCACACACACTGGTATTTTTAAAAATTATTTCATGCCATACTAGTGATTTTAATTGGAATTCCCCTGATGAGGTTGAGAATTTTTCATGTATTTGAAGATGAATTGAATACCCTCTTCTATAAAGTATATTGTTGAGAATTTTGCCCATTTCTTACTATATGTCCACCTTTGAGTAGCTTATAGGATTTTTTTTTTCCATACTGTGGATATAAGACCTTTTTCAGATATATGTACAATGAGTATCTTTTCCAAAATTGTGAGTTGTCTTTTTACTTTTTAATCATGTCTTTTGGTGAACAGAAGTTTTAAAGTTTTATTATAGTTCAATATGTTTTTTCTTTTAAATTTACAATCTTTTTCCTTCTTTAAGAATTTATTCCTACTCCAAGATCATGACTATTTGTATTAAAAAACTTTATTGTTATGTTCATATTCATATTTGCAATTTATAATGATTTATT